>NC_138168.1:58761503-61606188 GCF_964165515.1 Mesoplodon bidens
CTTCTCTTTTAAGATGGCACTAGAGGTATCTTTCAATAGACAAATTTACTAAGGTCATCAATTTCTTTAATGATACCCCACAGTTTATAACACATCATACAAGCCCTCATGACCTGACTCCTACCTGTCCATTCTGCCTCATCTCCCTATTATTAATAGATTTACAACGATGGCTTTTTTCTCTTAGCTCACAGGAGATGTATATTTTGACCAGTCAAAAAAAAATCAGTGCTCATATGCAAATGAATGCTCTCAGCTAACTTCCACCTTATTCTCTTCACTCTCCCTGTGACTAATCACTTTTTCACTCAAAGTCTTGCATTTCCCACCTCCTCCTCAAAATACCTACAAAGTTATGACCTATCTTAGCAACAAGACATAAATGGCTCTTGATCAGCCAGTTATGTCCATCTTTACACTCTCAATAAACACCATTCCACCCTAAGCATAATTTGCTCCAGGTGTACTCCTTATTCCTAAAACACTGAAAATTAGTTTCCCATTAAGTTTTCAAGTATTGAATCAATATAAAATGGATTTTAAAAGACATGCACAAAATCAGTGTGAAACTAGAAATCTGCTATGTTGTAACTCCACTAAATGAGTTAATATATCTGAGTCGGCCAGGCAGAAGAAGCTGGTGAGATGGGGTAGGGAGCTATTTGGAAGAGGTAAAGTAAAAGGAGACAAACTTAGAAATAACCCCCCAGGTGCATGTTGTGTAAGAGTGTGTCCTGTGAGCTAGGATAACTCTGACACAAAGACAGTTTCATCTTGCTGTCAAAATGTAAGTCTCATATGCATTCCAGTTTCTTTGCTCTGATCCAAACCTCAGTGAGTAATTTTTGTTAATTCTAGTCTTCTACATCTATAGAGACTTCTCTGTTCAGGATGGCACAAAGATAGCTTCTAATTGAATTAGACCTATCATAGTGAGTGAATAAACTGACATTCCAGTCCTTTATATCATGTTTTGTGAGGTTTGCCATTTGAGTTTACATGCCCCATTCTTCCAAGTCTGTAACACTAAAGACACTGAATTATGAAGTCGGTAGGACTGACTCTAGACTCTGAAATGTGATGAATTCATCAGTACAAAGATGATAAAATAGTATGAGGGATCAAGATGGTCTTTACAGGTGACACTTCCTTTGTCTCACTCTGAGCATCTTTATGCATTGCCCTCTGTCAGCAGAAATGTCATCCTCTCTGTGCAGCATTGTTCACTGTTCTATGGAAGGTTAACCCCTCTCTTGGGTGCTCTCACAGGTTTTGTTCTTGTCTCTTCTCACGTTTTCTTAAAGTTACTTGTTTAAGTGTCTGTGAGGTCCTAGGCCTAGCACATACTAGATGCTCATAAATGTTCATTTAATCAAAAAGTTCATCTCCTTGTATTTTGTCTACTTCTTTTTCCTCATTTCCCCTTAATTATTAGACTCCACACAAAATAGGATACCTTCTCAAGAACCAAGACTGATCTTTTTAACAAATAAGACTTTTATGATTCGGTTAGGAAGTTATTCTAATTCCATCCAGAGCTAAGTGTTTTAGAAAGTTTTTACTGAGTCCATTCACTTATCTTCTAATTATTTTCAACTTCAATTAAACATATCAGCTCCACAGCATTTTTAACAAACTCCTTTTGCCATGGGACCGAAATGTGATTATTTTTGCCTGGTTTGGTTTGATTTGGTTTAGGTTTGAGTTGTTGCCATTAATGCCACAGAGCTGAGCCCCATGCTCCATTTTTTCTCTCAGCAAAGTAGCCATTTAGCAAATAATAGAGGAAGCCTTTGAGTTCTAAAAATTCTTGACTGTGTAAAATACACTTGTAACCTGAAGCTTACAGAATCAATGCATATCCTAATGGTTTTTCAGTAGTTTAAGAGGTGTTTGAATTATTAGGTGAGAGAAGTCACTATAACAGTTAAGCAAAATAACTAAATACATCTGAAGCCATATAATTTAATGTATTAGGAGCAGATCTTTTGAAAATTTCTAGAAGGTTATCCAATATCCTATTGACCAGCATTTTAAGACACATTTTATAGCTCAACCCTCAACTTAAGTGCCTATCATCGACTAAAGGAGAAAGAAATGGCATGATGGTAACCCTAGCCATGGAAAAAATGCTGCTTCTTTAGTACACCATTATTTCCCAGCAAGTATTGTAATTGAGAAGAAACTTCCCTTAAATGTGCTAAATCAATTAATTAACCCCCCCCACACACACACACTTGCTTTAACATCCTGCACTACTGAAATAACTTCCAGATGTCACATTTGCTGATAATTCTTTGATCGTCATGTTTCAGGGAGTTGGCTGTATCACCCCAGCTATGAACACTGAATTGCAGAGTCGCAGTTGCCCCATATAAGAATCACTCTGGTGATGAGCTGGATCTTGGCATGGCCACAAACTCGTTTGTTTTCTTGTGTAAATAATTTGATTATTTTACATCTTCACTTCCTCATTTGTGAAAATGAGAGTAGCAGCTGGTGGTGCTCAGGAAACATTAATAACAAAAATAAATATAAGCCATTCTGTGTTTTTCAAAGAACAATGTGTGTGTTTAGTAGTAATCATACTTTGATGTTCACCATGTTCTTGCATAAGAATG
Source organism: Mesoplodon bidens (assembly GCF_964165515.1). Lineage (NCBI taxonomy): Eukaryota > Metazoa > Chordata > Mammalia > Artiodactyla > Ziphiidae > Mesoplodon > Mesoplodon bidens. The sequence continues at coordinate 58,764,125 of NC_138168.1, forward strand.
ATCTCATTAACTCATCTTCCCATTGAGAAAGTGTGTATGACAACATTACACTCTGCTGTTAAAAGCAGTCTTTTTTTCATGTAGAGTCTAATACTTGTTTTATTTTAGCACATTAAAAAAAAAATGTTATTCTAACATACCCAACAAATTATATTTCTGAAGTCCACTGTTGTGGAGAATCTGAATAGCATTGTGTTTACCCTAACAGTAAGTTTTATTCATTAAATGTCATTTTACAAGATGAAGAGATACATTTGGAATTGCTTTGCTGCCTCTAGATTTTCTAGAGCCTTTAAAAACCACATCATCATTAGTTGAACTTCTTCTCAAGTTTTGTACATTCTACTAACATAAAAACATGCAGCAAATTTGCTTTTAATATATTTTCTAGCTTTGTGCTTTATTAGAAATAACTCATTTACAAAAAACCTTTTATTTGAATTCGTGAAAATAAACACAGTTCTCAGTGACTTTTATTATTTATTATAAAGTAATTTGGCAGGGTGTTGTGTAGGCAACTAAACAAAATAAAAGATTAGTCAGAACTACCAATCTTTTTCTGATTTGCAGAGTAACAGAAAACAGCAGCCCAGCCCTGTTTCACTCCCCGAAGGTTTAGTTCAGTATGTGCCAGTGATGGAAAACATCGTCCGCCTATAAAGCAACAGTTAGGGCTGCTTTCCATTGACTCCATCAGTCAAATGTAAAAATACAAAAGACCAATATAAAATAAGCCCTCTTCTGCGGGCCTTCACACGCCAGTAACATGAACACCCTCCAGTATGTGTTGCTTCTGCTATTTACCAATGTTTCACTGGAATTTTTCATATTTTAATTGCAAAATTGAATATAGAAGGATAAAAATCAGTAATTTTTCCCTAGGTTACAGCAGGGTTTGGGGAAAAGATTTAGTTGGAAGGAAACAGGTTTAAATTTACCTTTTGGATCAGGCTGCAGTTAAAGGTTGGTGGATAAATTAGCTTCTTGGTATATTCATTTTCTTATATGTGCCTTCTATTAATTGATATAAAATATTAGAAAAACTAAACCCAAATAAAGTCATCAATATTCTTGTAAGTAAGCATACTACTCAGGATTTTTTTAACATCTTTATTGCAGTATAATTGCTTTACATTGTGTGTTAGTTTCTGCTATATAACAAAGTGAATCAGCTACAAGTATACATATATCCCCATATAACCTCCCTGTTGTGTCTCTCTCCTACCCTCCCTATCCCACGTCTCTAGGTGGTCACAAAGTACCGAGCTGATCTCCCTCTGCTATGCGGCTGCTTCCCACTAGCTATCTATTTTACATTTGGTAGTGTGTATATGTCCATGCCACTCTCTCACTTCATCCCAGCTTATCCTTCCCCCTCTCCGTGTCCTCAAGTCCATTGTCTACATCTGCATCTTTATTCCTGTCCTGCCCCTAGGTCTCTCAGAAGCTTTTTTTTTTTTTTTTTTTTAGACTCCATACATATGTGTTAGCATACGGTATTTGTTTTTCTTTTTCTGACTTACTTCACTCTGTATGACAGACTCTAGGTCCATCCACCTCACTACAAATAACTCAGTTTTGTTTCTTTATATGGCTGAGTAATATTCCATTGTACATATGTGCCACATCCTCTTTATCCATTCATCTTTCAATGTACATTTAGGTTGCTTCCATGTCCTGGCTATTGTAAATAGAGCCATAATGAATATTTTGGTACATGACCCTTTTTGAATTATGGTTTTCTCAGGGTATATGCCCAGTAGTGGGATTGCTGGGTCATATGTTAGTTCTATTTTTAGTTTTTTAAGGAACCTCCATACTGTTCTCCATAGTGGCTGTATCAATTTATATTCCCACCAACAGTGCAAGAGGGTTCCCTCTATCCACACCCTCTCCAGCATTTATTGTTTGTAGAATTTTTGTTGATGGCTATTCTTAACGGTGTGAGGTAATACCTCACTGTGGTTTTAATTTGCATTTCCCTAATGATTAGTGATGTTAGGCATCTTTTCATGTGTTTGTTGGCAATCTGTATATCTTTGGAGAAATGTCTGTTTAGTTCTTCTGCCCATTTTTGGATTGGGTTTTTTGTTTTTTTGATATTGAGATGCATGAGCTGCTTGTATATTTTGGAGATTAATCCTTTGCTAGTTGCTTCGTCTGCAAATATTTTCTCCCATTCTGAGGGTTGTCTTTTGGTTTTGTTTATGGTTTCCTTTGCTCTGCAAAAGCTTTTAAGTTTCATTAGGTCCTATGTGTTTATTTTTGTTTTTATTTCCATTTCTCTAGGAGGTGGGTCCAAAAGGATCTTGCTGTGATTTATGTCATAGAGTGTTCTGCCTATGTTTTCCTCTAAGAGTCTGATAGTGTCTGGCCTTACATTTAGTTCTTTAATCCATTTTGAGTTTACTTTTGTATAGGGTGTTAGGGAGTGTTCTAATTTCATTCTTTTACACATGCCTGTCCAGTTTTCCGAGCACCACTTATTGAAGAGGCTCTCTTTTCTCCATTGTATATTCTTGCCTTCTTTACAAAGACAAGATGACCATATGTGTGTGTGTTTATCTCTGGGCTTTCTATCCTCTTCCATTGATCTATATTTCTATTTTTGTGCCAGTACCATACTGTCTTGATTACTGTAACTTTGTAGTATAGTCTGAAGTCTGGGAGCCTGATTCCTCCAGCTCCGTTTTTCCTTCTCAAGATTCCTTTGGCTATTCGAGGTCTTTGTGTTTCCATACAAATTGTGAAATTTCTTGTTCTAGTTCTGTGAAAAATACCATTGGTAGTTTGAGAGGGATTGCATTGAATCTGTAGATTGCTTTGGGTAGTAGAGTCGTTTTCACAATGTTGATTCTTCCAATCCAAGAACATGGTATATCTCTCCATCTGTTTGTATCATCTTTAATTTCTTTCATCAGTGTCTTACAGTTTTCTGCATACAGGTCTTTTGTCTCCTTAGGTAGGTTTACTCCTAGGTATTTTATTCTTTTTGTTGCAATGGTAAATGGGAGTGTTTCCTTAAATTCTCTTTCAGATTTTTCATCATTAGTGTATAGGAATGCAAGAGTTTTCTGTGCATTAATTTTGTATACTGCTACTTTACCAAATTCATTGATTAGCTTTAGTAGTTTTCTGGTAGCATCTTTAGGGTACTCTATGTATAGTATCATGTCATCTGCAAACAGTGACAGTTTTACTTCTTCTTTTCCAATTTGGATTCCTTTTATTTCTTTTTCTTCCCTGATTGCTGTGGCTAAAACTTCCAAAACTATGTTGAATAATAGTGGTGAGAATGGGCAACCTTGCCTTGTTCCTGACCTTAGTGGAAATGGTTTCAGTTTTTCACCATTGAGGACGATGTTGGCTGTGGGTTTGTCATATATGACCTTTATTATGTTGAGGTAAGTTCCCCTTATGCCTTCTTTCTTTAGAGTTTTTATCATAAATGAGTGTTGAATTTTGTCGAAAGCTTTTTCTGCATCTATTGAGATGATCATATGTTTTTTATCCTTCAGTTTGTTAATATGGTGTATCATATTGATTGATTTTTGTATGTTAAGAATCCTTGCATTCCTGGAATAAACCTCACTTGATCATGGTGTATGATCCTTTTAATGTGCTGCTGGATTTTGTCTGCTAGTATTCTTGTTGAGGATTTTTGCATCTATGTTCATCAGTGATATGGACCTTAGATTTCTTTCTTTGTGACATCAGTGTCTGGTTTTGGTATCACAGTGATGGTGGCCTCATAGAATGAGTGTGGGAGTGTTCTTCGCTCTGCTATATTTTGGAAGAGTTCTAGGAGGATAGGTGTTAGCTCTTCTCTAAATGTTTCACTGAATTCACCTGTAAATCCATCTGGTCCTGGGCTTTTATTTCTTGGAAGATTTTTAATCACAGTCTCAATTTCAGTGCTTGTGATTGGTCTGTTTATATTTTCTATTTCTTCCTGGTTCAGTCTCGGAAGGTTGTGCTTTTCTAAGAATGTGTCCATTTCTTCCAGGTTGTCCATTTTATTGGCATAGAGTTGCTTGTAGTAATCTCTCATGATCCTTTGTATTTCTGCAGTGTCAGTTGTTACTTCTCCTTTTTCATTTCTAATTCTGTTCATTTGAGTCTTCTTCCTTTTTTTTCTTGATGAGTCTGTCTGATGGTTTATCAGTTTTGTTTATCTTCTCAAAAAACCACCTTTTAGTTTTATTGATCTTTGCTATCATTTCCTTCATTTCTTTTTCATTTATTTCTGATCTGATCTTTGTTTTCTTCCTTCTGCTAACTTTGGGGTTCTTTTGTTCTTCTTTAATTGCTTTAGGTGTAAGGTTAGGTTGTTTATTTGAGATGTTTCTTGTTTCTTGAGGTAGGATTGTACTGCTAGAAACTTCCCTCTTAGAACTGCTTTTGTTTCATCCTATAGGTTTTGGGTCATCGTGTTTTCATTGTCATTTGTTTCTAGGTATTTTGTGATTTCCTGTTTGATTTCTTCAGTGTTCTCTTGGATATTTAGTAGTGTATTGTTTAGCCTCCATGTGTTTGTATTTTTTTCAGTTTTTTTTCCCTGTAATTGATATCTAGTCTCATAGCATTGTGGTCAGAAAAGATACTTGATACAATTTCAATTTTCTTAAATTTACCAAGGCTTGATTTGTGACCAAAGATATGATCTATCCTGGAGAATGTTCCATGAACACTTGAGAAGAAAGTGTATTCTGTTGTTTTTGGATAGAATGTCCTATAAATATCAATTAAGTCCATCTTGTTTAATGTATCATTTAAAGTTTGTGTTTCCTTATTTATTTTTATTTTGGATGATCCGTCCATTCGTGAAAGTGGGGTGTTAAAGTCCCCTACTATGACTGTGTTACTGTCGATTTCCCCTTTTATGGCTGTTAGCATTTGCCTTATGTATTGAGTTGCTCCTATGTTGGGTACATAAATATTTACAATTGTTATATCTTCTTCTTGGATTGATCTCTTGATCATTATGTAGTGTCCTTCTTTGTCTCTTGTAATAGTCTTTATTTTAAAGTCTATTTTGTCTGATATGAGAATTGCTACTCCAGCTTTCTTTTGATTTTCATTTGAATGGAATACCTTTTTCCATCCCCTCACTTTTTGTCCTTATGTGTCCCTAGGTCTGAAGTGGGTCTCTTGTAGAGAGCATATAGATGGGTCTTGTTTTTGTATCCATTCAGCCAGTCTATGTCTTTTGTTTGGAGCATTTATTCCATTTACATTTAAGGTGGTTATCGATATGTATGTTCCTATTACCGTTTTCATAACTGTTTTCAGTTTGTTATTATAGGCCTTTTCCTTCTCTTGTGTTTCCTGCCTAGAGGAGTTCCTTTAGGATTTGTAGTAAAGCTCATTTGGTGGTGCTGTATTCTCTTAGCTTTTGCTTGTCTGTAAAGGTTTTAATTTCTCGGTTGAATCTGAATGAGATCCTTGCTGGCTAGAGTAATCTTGGTGTAGGTTTTTCCCTTTCATCACTTTAAATATGTCCTGCCACTCCCTTCTGGCTTGCAGAGTTTCTGTTGATAGATCCGTTGTTATCCTTCTGAGTATTCCCTTGTTTATTATTTGTTGCTTTTCCCTTGCTGCTTTCAATGTTTTTTCTTTGTATTAAAATTTTGATAGTTTGATTAATATGTGTGTTGGCATGTTTCTCCTTGGATTTATCCTATATGGTACTCTGTGCTTCCTGGACTTGAGTGACTATTTCTTTTTCCATATTAGGGAAGTTTTCAACTATAATCTCTTCAAATATTTTCTTAGTCCCTTTCTTTTTCTCTTCTTCTTCTGGGATACCTATAATTCGAATTTTGGTGTGTTTAGTGTTGTCCTCGAGGTCTCTGAGACTATCCTCAATTCTTTTCATTCTTTTTTCTTTATTCTGCTCTGTGCTAGTTATTTCCACTCTTTTATCTTCCAGGTCACTTATGCATTCTTCTGCCTCCGTTATTCTGCTATTGATTCCTTCTGGAGAATTTTTAATTTCATTCATTGTGTTGTTCATCATTGTATGGTTGCTCTTTAGCTCTTTTAGGTCCCTATTAAACGTTTCTTGTATTTTCTCCATTCTCTTTCCAAAATTTTGTATCATCTTTACTATCATTACACTGAATTCTTTTTCAGGTAGACTGCTTATTTCCTCTTCATTTGTTTGGTGTGGTGTTTTTTTTTTTTTTACCTTGCTCCTTCATCTGCTGTGTATTTCCGTCTCATTTTGCTTAACGTACTGAGTTTGGGGTTTCCTTTTCACAGGCTGCAGGTTTGTAGTTCCCAATGTTTTTGGTGCCTGCCCGCAGTGGGTAAGGTTGATTCAGTGGGTTATGTAGGTTTCCTGGTGAATGGGACTGGTGCCTGTGTTCTGCTGGATGAAGCTGGATCTTGTTTTTCTGTGTGCAGGACCACATCTGGTGGTGTGTTTTGGAGTGTCTGTGACCTCATTATGATTTTAGGCGGCCTCTCTGCTAATGGGTGGGGTTGTGTTCCTGTCTTGCTACTTGTTTGGCATGGGGTGTCCAGCACTGGGGCTTGATGGTCGCTGAGTAGAGTTGGGTCTTAGCGTTACCTTAGAGATCTCTGGGAGAGCTCTCACCGATTGATATTAGGTGGAGCTGGGAGGTCTCTGTTGGTCTAATGTCCTGAACACGGCTCTCCTGCCTCTGAGGCTCAGGCCTGACACCTGGTCAGAGCACCAAAACCCTGTCAGCCACATGGCTTCTTGTTTCAAAAATGCAATATAATTGAGAAATAAATTTTTTGTAATGGTTCTCAAACATGTTGGTCTCAGAACTCCTTTCGTCTCCTTTAAGCCTGGAGCCTATGGAGTGGCAGGCAAATCCCTATCGGATCCTGGATTCTTAGCGCCCAGGATTATTCTTTTTAAGGCCAATAAACATGTATTAATACATTGTTCTTCTATTTTGAGGGCTGGGCTACAGAAAGCGATTTGTATTAATAGCAGTCAATGCAAGAAGGGTTTCTTAAAATCAACTATGAAGAAATGTAAGAGAAAGATAACGTGGGTTTATAGGAAATAGATGAAAGATTTTTCTGGAAAAAAGAAGCTAAGTTTATAATAACAGTAATAGGTCATGAAATGCTATTATACATTCACTGATAATCAAATATTCATTATTTTCATACACACATAAAATGTGTTTGAGTCATATAGAATGAATTTAAGGTAGATATGGGAAAGATCTGCCTGACGTTGACAATGGGGATCAAATATAATTATTGATATCCCTGTCTTCAGTTGCCACACACACCATTCTGCTTGAAAGCAAGATAATTAGGTGATGCTTAAAGAGCTTTCCAATTTAACTCTTGTTTAAGAGTGTACTTAGAAGCTGTTACATTAATAAGGGTTTTTTTTGTTGTTTTTTTGATGATCTTATTAATGACTTTTAAGTCAGTTGAAATGGTCAAAAATCAAACATTTTTATTACTACTTTAGAGGATGTTAGAAGCATTCCATCCTTATATCCTTCTGCCTAGCATTTTGCAAAACATGGTATATTATTTATGCTTATAAACTTAAATGAGCACAATTCAGCATCTATTGCTGCCTGGTAATATAGGGCCTTTGCTTCAGGTTGGTAGGAATATGTACAATTTTTGCTCGTTTTTTGGTGGCTTGGAGGAAATAACAATTTTATGTTCCTGGATTCTCTACCACTAGGCCTGGTGTCATGAGAATGTGTCCAAATCTCTTCCAAAACAAGAAATTAAAATTGAAAGAGAGGAAATTCCTATTCTTGTTAGAATGAGGAGGGGATAAAACTGAGAACTACCAGACTTTGTGGTAAATCTCCATAATTTGTGAAGAAAAGTTAACACTTCTTAATGAGCTGATGACTACCAGGCCTTTAGTCATCTGGCTTCTGCTGATCTCTCTCACCTCATCTTTTGTCACTTTCCTGGTAGTTTCTACCCTGTTCACGTACCAAACTACTTTAAATATTTTTAATGTGACATCCTCTTACACTTCTGAGTCTTTTAAGATTCTCCTTTCTGGAACATGCTTTCCCCTATTCATTGAAAAGTCTGGAAGTATCTAAACTTAACATCGTTTTCTTCTAAGAATCCTGGGTTAGCTGGCTTTGTTTTTTTATATTCTCCAAATGGTAGATGCTATACATTGGTGTGTTGAAATTCCAACTCACCCTTCTGTAATGTACATTCTTGCAATGCAGCATCTTTTTCTAGAGTTCCTTTCACCTAAGATTCTGAATAAGATTTAGCTTCCCTAAATCTTAGATGCGTGTATGTAAGATGTGGAAAAGAAAGGTAAATGGGGGCCATCTTTCTGGGTTTTCAGCTATTTCTATGGGCTCACAAGGTAATAGGGACATAAAATTTTTTTTGCAGTAGCACTCCAGGTGCAAGGGCAGCAATAATACATTTCTATAGGTCACAGCTACTACAGAGTGTTTTTGTATTCAATAGTTACAATGGCAGCTTAGAGGAAAAGGCAATCAAGGTAATTATTTCATATCATGTAGAAGAAAGAATGACACAAAATTTTTCATTTTTTCCAATAGCTGTTATCAATCATGCTTATTACTATCATAAAAATCCCTTAACCAAACTCTGTAGACACTTTGTCATACAAAATCAAGGGCAATATGTGGAAGGCACATTGAGAAAGTACAAATTACTCCAAGGTTAAAATGCTACCCAGGGGGGCTTCCCTGGTGGCACAGTGGTTGAGAGTCCACCTGCCAATGCAGGGGACACAGGTTCGTGCCCCGGTCCGGGAAGATCCCACATGCCACGGAACAGCTGGGCCCATGAGCCATGGCCACTGAGCCTGTGAGCCCGGAGGCTGTGCTCTGCAGCGGGAGAGGCCATTACAGTGAGAGGTCTGCGTACCAAAAAAAAAGAAATGCTACCCAGGGATCATCTTTGTCTCTTGCATCTCTGGGAATGGCTCTATAACAGAGTTTCTATGACACTTCTTTATAAGTACTACTTTGACATTTGATGAAGGAACTCTATAATTCTATCTCATATGTCATTACTCATATTTTCAAATATGTGAGGAGAAGTGACAGTCTAATATTGTTTTGTATTAATTTCTGTGTTAAAATATGAAAATTATTTACATCATGTAAACAGTTTTGTAATTACTTTCAATCACCTTGTGTATCACAAGGTATCTTAATTTTTCCCATTTCTCTGAGACTGGGGTCTATGACAAACTTAACACAGAGCAATATTTAATGTTTATTTAAACAAATTAGTAGAAGGTTTCCAGGAAGTGGCAGGAGATAATAGAAGTGCATCACCATAAAAAGTAGACACAAAACAAAAGGAAAATCTACTAACTAAGGGGATGGAAACCAGTAGCAGGATAAGCTATTGGCAACCAGTAGGGTAATTTGGGGGATTATGATGGTGGGAGAAGCAGACAGTCTATTCTTGTAATCACAAATCACCAACTTCAAAGGGACTATTGATTTGAAAGGACTATTGATATTACATATTTTAAATGGTCACATGATTCATCCACTTAAACATTAGGGCTTATCATTCTGTTGTGACCTTAATTTCTCTAACCACTCTCTTGTGTTTTCTTATTTTGAAGAGCTAATTTCTTCAAATCATTTAGGTTCCAGTTAAAGCCCTACTCCTGCACAGCATCTCCTAACTCCCTCTAGGTAAAAGTACCCTATCCCTGCTCTCCTTCAGTGTATTGACACACTATTTTGATGGTGTCAACATTTGTAATATGCTGCCTTCTGTTGCCACTTAACTGTGATATCTCAACAGCAAGATGTTTTATAATTTGTTTGTAGCCACCCACCCCAGTGCAGATGATAGCATTATGCATTTAGATCATTCCTGATGAAACTTTATTGAATGAATAAATGACCTGGTACAGTTTGCCAGAGCAGAGGTAGTGAGGTATGGACTAGAAAACAAAATCCTGTAATGAGAGTGAGAGGACTGTGTTTCAGCTCTGCCAGTACCTGACTTAGGAACCAAGGTAGTCATTGAGGCCTTTGGGGCCTTATCTCTAACTCAAGTCCTCTTGTAACATCTGACTGTTATCCATATATTGAAATAATACCCACAAAAAAGTATAGGAAATGAGCAAGAATATGGCAGCTAAAGGAAACCACAGAACTAGAGATTTATCTCCTTATTTTGTACTTACAGAAATTGTGCCCTCAGAAATTCCTTTGTATGACACATGAATCTGAAAACAACTTGCCATTAAATATGTTACTTGAGCTGTAAAACTCTAGCTAAAAATGTCCCAAGAACCCTAAAGAGATATAGAAACCAAAAGGAAAGATCAGTTTAATGGGATGTAAACTGATGCTAGAAAAGGGTTAGTGATATACAATTTCCTTTAGTGAACATGTTGTGTCTTATCACAAGGTGTCACTTCACCAAAAAAAAAAAAAAAGAGGCTGGAATCTACTTCTTCTGTTAAAAGTAGCTGGTTATGATTTTCACATAAAAATAGATATATGTCCAGGAACACATCCTTATTTTAATAATATGCAAGGTGTGATGTGGAAATTACCAGTATCTTGATAACCCCTACCTAAGACTGGACTTGAATTATATATATAATTAATATAGATTTTTTTAGAATATTTATTTATGTACATGCACTTACACTAATGATCTGCAGCTTACAATGGTTCGACTTATAATTTTTTGACTTTGGTGTAAAAGTGATAAGCATACAGTAAAACTGTACTTAGAATTTTGGTCTTTTCCTGGGCCATCAGTATGTGGGACAATACTCTCCCAAGACGCTGGACAGCGGCAGTGACCCATAACTCCCAGCTGGCCACACGATCATGAGGGTAAACAGCCATACACTTACAACCATTCTGTTTTTCACTTTCAGTACAGTATTCAATAAATTACATGAGATATTCAACACTTTATTATAAAATACTCTTTTTGTCAGATGATTTTGCCCAACTGTGGGCTAATATAAGTGTTCTGAGCATGTTTAAGTTAGGCAAGGCTAAGCTATCATGTTCAGAAGTTTTGCTGTATCAAATGCATTTTCAACTTAAACATGTTTTGAATTTACCGTGGGTTTATCAGGATGTAACCCCATCAAAAGAGGAAGACTGTAGTTTCTTTTTCACCTTACAGTGGTAAGACAATGGTTTAATATAATTACAAGTTGTATAGAGATTTTTTAAAAAACCATATGATTATCAAAACCTAGAAACAATATATTGAGTCCTCACTTCCCCTCACCAGCAGGAATCATCTGTAGAATATTGTATATGTTGCTATAGATCAGGATATGTCCCCATAATCTTATATCTGAAAATTAAAGTCAAAATATGACTTTTACCATCATATCAGGGCAACTGTACTCCTTATGGAATCTTTTAGATAAATTTTGAGCTGTTTTTTAAGGCTGTCAGCCTTATTAACTAATTATTAACTTAATTAATTAAGGACCAGGTACTGGAAGTTGTATCCAGTGTACAGAAATAAAAGAGTGAATGTCTTCAGAATACCAAGGTATAGACAAAGGTGGTTAATCTGTAGATAAAGTAAGATAGATTTTTAAAGACAAAGTTAAATATGTGGTGATTCATTTATTTTCTCCTAAAAGACTATTATTTCTCCACTATGGGCAAACTGAAGTATGGGAAACTAAACTATTTCACCAATATCACAGTCTAATTTGAATCCTTCTCAAACTCCAAAATAGGAGTAAAATAATGGAAAGAACAATGGTTTTGAAGACATCCAAGTCACAAGTCACACATAGCACTTACTTACCTAGTAGTGCAAATGGCGTGTGTGTGCATGTATGTGTGTGTGAGAGAGAAAATGGAGTACTATTAGGCAATAAAAAGGAGTAAATATTGATACACCGCAAAACCTGGATGAATCTGAAAGGCATTTTATATATTCTATGTCTTGTTTTTGTTGGTAAATTCCCAGGTGTATGTAATTTAGTCAGCTTGGGCCAATATAACATAATGCTATATATAGGGTGGCTTTAGACAATAGGGGACAATATAAATATTTATTTCTCAAAGTTCTGGATGCTTAGAAGTCCAAGATTAGGACACCAGTCAATTCAGTTCTTGGTTCCTGGTGAGAGCCCTTTTCCTGTCTTGTAGATGGCCTCTTTCTGGCTATGTTCTCACAGGCATGGCAGAGAGAGAGCACTTGTGTCTCTTCCTCTTCTTATATGGGCACTTATTGCAGCATGAGGGCCCCACCATCATGCCCTCATCTAAACCTAATTGCCTCCCAAAGGCCTCATCTCTGAATACTATCAATTTGGGGGTTAGGGCTTTAATACAGGAATTTGAGGAGGACACATTCAGTCCACAGCAGTAACTGTCACAAATAATTAAACTAAACATTAATAATTTCTGAAATTTATTTTATGTAAATTATATATCAGTAAAAAGCAATGTGACAAAAATAAGGCTGAATTTTTTGAAATATTTTGTAACTCTGACAGTCTACATTATTGCTAAAATGTAGTCTGTGGTTTGGTGCTGATCTTCAAACTGTTTATTACTGGTCTTACTGGTCTGTCATACGTACAGAAATTAAGAGCAAGTATTTAGAAAATTTTATAGCTGTTTGACATTACCCTGGCTTATTTTCCCCTTTTTTCTTTTTCTTTTTTTAAATTTACAAAAGTATTAGACTGCAATGGACTGAGAAAATGTCTGGTCTTCTATCAGGTGGTTGAGAAGACTATACAACAATAAAAAGTATAATAAATCCCATTCATTCAATAACAAAATTAACTTCTTGAAAAGAGAATAAAGTTTAGCATTTATATTACTGGTATTGGTCAATAATAGATTGTTTAACATTTTAATATCTTAAAAATCTTTTAAAACACAATTACATCTTAATGTCTTTGTTGCAATGTGGGCAAGAAACGCTTTTAAGAAGATCAAAATATCACATCTATTCAGAGCAACTGTCATAGATATCTTTTCTAGACTATTTTGCATTATTAAAAACATTAATTTCACCATATTTTCCTTGAATTAATGGGGAGCTTCAGTGATCCCTGCATACTGGATATTTTATGTGAGTTTTTTCTTGGAAGAACAAAATCTTTCAGTAAGACCAAGTCACAACCTGAACTTTGGAGAAGCTAATGAGTAGCAGAAAGAAACTGCATTTGTTGTCAGGAGACCAGTCTCAATTCTAGATAGGTGGGCAAACCTGGTAGTCACTTCCTTTCTCTGGACTTAGATGTCATCATATGAAAAACAGAGAGATATTAAACCACATAATATGTAGTCCCGTGACCAGCAGATAATCCCTGATTATCTTATACATGTTTTATATTGTGATATCTTTCTTCAACAAAATCTAATATCTTTCCTGTCTTTCAGGAATTTCCCAGTGTCTGATCCACCAGGAATTCCCCTCTTTTCTCCTAAAACAACTACAGATAATAATTATTGTTCCTCCTAAAATTTCTAAGAACTTGAGAGGGAAGAGAGAAGTGCAGTTTGTGATCAAACTATGTTTGAACAAAAATTCATTAATGCCCATTCTATTATTCTAACACTGAATTTCTTGTGACTCAGGGCAATGTCTAACACGTTAGGTGACAGAAATAATGAGAAGATCACAATTTTTTGACCTAAGTTTTCATGAAGACAGTAGTTACAAGAAAACTTCTGAACAGAGACTAAAAAATGCCCCTGGAATTAAGAGTCCAGTGATTTAGGGACGGCCAGACTCTAAGCTTGATCAACAAGCACCACACAAACTCTCCAGCTGTGATTGAAATGACCTCTAGTGCAGTCTTTCCAGAGAAGTCTGCCTCATAGCATTCTGCCCATAAGGAGGGTGACATACAACCAATTTACCTGGGATTGGCTCAGTTTATGCATGTTGCCTCAGAATGAATATTAATAGCACTCCCTTTCACTCTGAAAATTTCCCCACACAGACCTTAAAATATATGTTGCCTTCCTTTTAGGCATCTAAACTCAACTTTTGACTGTTAAGCCTGGGAAATTCTTTCCCTTCTCCAAATCCTAGTATTCACTAACACCAAATTGGTTGCTATGCCACACTCTTCCTTACCCATAAAGCTTAGTAATTTGTGACATAAACAAGTGATTCTAGTACTGGCTTAAACAGTATCCTAATAAGGTGGCTCATTTCCACACCCAATATTAATTCCCACATCCAATATTTATAAATGTGGAAAAATAAACCAGTCCCTTTTCCATTTAATTTAGACTTCTATTTTTTTATTAATGCCCCGAATTGCCATATTTCTTCCTATATTCCCCCAACAAAATCTTCTTAGACATTTATGAGCTTCATGCATCAAACAACATATTCTTTCTTCTATCATCACCCCACCCTCAAACTTTACTATCTTAAATATTTAAGTTTATCATAACAGTAATGTTCCTCTATCTCTTTGATCACCTCTTAGGGGTATCTGCCTTAGATTTAGAAATAAGCTGTGAATGAATACCCCGGGGTATAATTTGGAAAATGGCATTTTTATGTTTGGATTTTGTTTAAAAACAAAAAGGCGGAAAGAGAGAGGAAGAGAGAAAAAAAAGGAGAAGAGAAAGAAAGTTTCTACATCAAGTTCAATGAAGAATTTTGTGAAGCTATAATTTCAGCAACAGTAAAACCTGACAGACTTTTCATTGAAAGTTCCCAGACACTCCTTTGTTTAACAACAACACATACCACGTGTTCAAGAGCAAAAGTGTGCCGTTCGATTCAGAAGAGAAAAAAGGTGATTGTATGATTTTTTTTTTTTACTTAATATGGGAAGGAATAAAAATAAAGATTCTTTATTCCCATTTTGTTCTGTGACTTTTCACAGCTTAAGCTGGATGCTGCTGCTGCTGATGATGATGATGTCACATCATTTACAATATGAGACTATTGTAAATACCTTCTGCCAATAAGAGATGAGCAAGGTGAAAAAATTACAAAATTTCCTACCCCAACTCAAAGATGAAGCAACAGTAAGAGGCAGAGATAGGTTCTTGTATATACACATGGATATTCACATACATTTATTTGGCCTATGAGTGACATGTGGTTTTAACTCTATTGAGGGCCTCTAATAAGCCTAGATAGTGAGTCAGAGCCAATCAGTTGGTACAACCAGCTGATTTAGTAAATTCACCCCAACTGCTAATCAAGTCCAATAAAACCGAGACAAAATAATTAGCCAACTGAGCTATTTGGCTGAAATGGTTGATTGTTTGATTGAGCAGAATAATACACCCAACAGTGCCAGGCAGACTAAGAACACAGCCCCTCATAGGCCAATTAAAGGAAGGTAGCCTTTCATGACTGGGTAAGTAATGGATCTTTCCTCATCTCCTCAGTCTATCTTGGGAGAGACCCAAGACAACTCCTGGGTTGAGAGGTTTATACTTTTAAAAAGAATCTAGAATAATAAAACATTTTATTGTACTTAGATTTTCACTGATGCCAAATCTCATCACTCTTCTCTCTGGCTGGCTGTAACTTTCAAGATTTATCTGAATGTTAAGTGCCATCAACAGTTCAAATTTTCAGTTGGGTTCACTGCAGCCAAAAACATTATGATATTAGAACATTAAAGATAGATATAGATTAAATTGCATGGCAATGGCTGCCTTCCATCTTAACAATATGGAGGCATGCCTTTTCAGAGCATTAGCCATTGCTTGTTTTTGTGCATGAATAGGAAACATTGGTAAAATTTGTACTGTGAATGACAAGAGTAGGAATGAAAGAGTAGCATTGAATGGTTTTCTATACTGATGAAGAATGAAAATTTTATCACTTTCAGCTTTGCTCTTACATCTGTTTTCTGGAAAGAAAGAATTTAGTGCCAGTAACAAATATGTTAATTACAATTTGGGCTGTAGCTTCAAGATCTTTAAGTAAATGCCGAATACTTTAGTTCAGTCAGGAAATTTGCTAGGACACATTTCTTCTGACAGCTGCCAAGGAGAATGTCTGTTTTTAATACTTGAAAGATATACCAGATTTGCACTTTTAAATAACCACAGTTTTACAGCTCCTATTGGAGGCTTATTGAGCTCTTGACTAGGTTTTCAACACTGAATGTCAGAAGGAAGCCTTCTTCGGATAGTTTTTTTGGTGCCAACCATACAACTACTTTAGACAGCATTTATCTCAGAGTCAAAAGAGCTAATTATTTTGCTTTTTTATTTCATGTAAACTCAAGATCATTGAAAAATGACAGATATAAATGTACTACCCGCTGGTACCCAGAATGCCTAGGCTTATGAGCCCAAGAGAGTATAGCCCAGCCAGCCCATTCAACTTGGCCATCCTCAGGGGCAATGCTGGTCTTCATACTCAGATTTATTGTGTGGTGGTCCTCATTATTTTTAGACAGGCAGAAAAATCAGCTTTGCTATATAATGATCTCTTTATTTCCCTCACCTAAAACTGGCATAGTACTCCAAATGAAGCAACCAAATTAGTGACAAATGGTAGAAAAGATTTTCCAATTCTAGTTTTCCTACACAATATTTTTATTTAAAAAATCTAGTAAAGGCAAAAGTAGACTTCATTTCAAAGGACCTATTGCATTAATGTATTTCAAAGACTTGTGTAAATATTTTTGTAAACTTCTTTTATAGCTCCCACTTCTTCTTCCCCATGATGATAAAGAAACCTAACTCCTGTCCATAAAGAAACATTGAAATTTATTTACAACTGGATGGACTTACATTTTCCTTAGCATGACTTTGGTTGTCCTTTCACTCTAGGCTTACTCAGTTTAAGATTTCAATATAGTTGAAATGAATGCTGACTTTCCTACAAAGGCAATAGTCTGAATGTCTTGACATTTCATAAGCAAAGGACATAATTTTATGCTTGTTTAAACTACTTTATAAAACCTCATGAGAAATACTAAAAATAGTCCATGCCTCAAAATTATTCTTTTTGCATCTATACTACCACTTGGAATTTGATCTTCTTCAGAGAAGGAAAAGAAATAAACAGGTACTCAGTCATCCTTATCAACATCATCAGCATTGCCTTCATGATTTCTAGGTCTACTATATGCCAAGAATTATAGTAGACACTTAAGGTCCAATATCTCATTTTATATCCATAAAAATCTTTTATGAGGTAAATACTATTATCCAATTTCATGGATGAGGAAACAAAGTTTCAGAAAAGTAAAGTGACTTGCCTGAGGTCTTGTAGCTTTTAAGTGGCAGAGCTGAAATTCATATCCAGATTTCTTGAGACTTTCTTTGAGGAATGAAAGTAGTAGAGGACAAGGCAATTTTCTCATAGGGAGCATGAGGTAGCAAAATACATGCCCCATTATTTGTTCTATCTAGCCACCCAATGACACCTGGGCTTAAAATACTATTAAAATATAGTATGAACTGTGTAGGTCAGAAATCTGGACTTTTATGTTTCACATCACCAGAACACAGAACACACAGGTATGGGTTTCAGATGAAAAGTTCTAGGAATACTTAGAATTGGCTGCAGATTATGTGCAAGTGAAAGTGTGGTCAAGAACAACAACAACAGCAAACAAAAGGGTAAAGACATGTGATTGGTAGAAGAAGGGAGATTTACTTAAAGACGAATCCCTGATTTTCAGGTTGAAGGAATTCTAACAATTATTTAGACCCATCTAATGTATGAACTATTCTACCACATTTGACCATTTACTTGACTATCTCCTGTGACTTAAACAAACAGCCTATTTCCTCTTTTGAGTCATTTATTTGTTTACTCATTAAACGCATCCACAAGTACTTTTTGAAATTACATTTGAAATTTTTTTCCTCTTTTGAGTCATTTATTTGTTTACTCATTAAACACATCCACAAGTACTTTTTGAAATTTCATGAACTGTGCCAGGCAGTGACTGGATACACAAGCCAATGAAGCTTTTTCTCAAGTTCTTTCTTATATTAGCCAAAGTCTCTTTCACTACTAGTTCCAAACTTGGGTGCAAATTTTACCCAAAGAACTATTTAGAATGGTTTTTTTCCAAGTGATATCATTTCAAATATCTCAAGTCATCTAACATGCCACTTTGTCTGAGAGGGCGCCCTTCCTCCACTATTGCTCTACTTTTTCCTTTCACTTTTAGAGAAATGAAAGTGGGAAAACTTTCTCCCATAAGGTATCTTTGGTTTTGGAGAATGAGAGGGGCCATCAGGAGAACAATGGGTAAGGAAGACAAAATTGGTTGTTTAGTGTGGCTCCAGTTTGACTTTTAAGTATCACAGTAAAGGGCATACTTGATGTATTTTAATATTAACCAGCCCAGGTTTCTAGGGTTAGGAAGCAAACAGAGGTTTGAAGGAAAATAATGGATGTGTATTTGCCTGGAATAATGCTTGTCTTATACCTCTTGAAAATCTAATTGCAAGCATGGGTGACTAGATGACGTAGAAATGCAGCAAAGGAAAGGATATAGTAAACATATTTCTTCATGTGACACAGTTTTTAGCTCTATAACTCTCCTAATAACTGCCCTCTGAGCTTGTTCTAGTTTATCTATATTCATTATAAAATATGACTCCAAAAACTAAACTCAATATTATATTTCCAATGTGAATAGTGGAACTAAATCAGAACAAATGACTATCATGTTCTAAATATTATATATATATATATATATATATATATATATATATATATATTTTTTTTTTTTTTTTTTTTTTTTTTTTTTCCCTGTACGCGGGCCTCTCATTATTGTGGCCTCTCCCGTTGCGGAGCACAGGCTCCGGATGCGCAGGCTCAGTGGCCATGGCTCATGGGCCCAGCTGCTCCATGGCATGTGGGATCTTCCAGGACCGGGGCACGAACTCGTGTCCCCTGAATCGGCAGGTGGACTCTCAACCACTGTGCCACCAGGGAAGCCCTAAATATTATATTTTTAACTAATATAACCAAACCTTGCTTTGACTTTTTTTTGTCTCGCCATCAACTCATACAGAAGTTTTTTTCCACAACTTCATATTTTTTATAACATGTACTATTATACCAAACTTCTACCACCTTTTATATGTGTAATTGCTGTTCAAACTCATTTTATTAGAATCAGGTTTTCACTCCAAATTTTCAGCGCTAATTATATTATTAACCAGAACAATCACACTTTCTCCCTAATTTATTATGCATAAATTTGATGGGCATACCCTACATAGCTTTATCCACATCTTGCTTAAGAATGGAAAACGAAGCCAAAGACAAAGGTGTGACACTCTAATGTCCACCTACTCTAGAGGGACAGAAACCTTATAATCAGTTACATTGGCCATTCAGTTCTTACTGACCTCACATCTGGTAAGCTTCTTCATTTCCTCCATAAGGAGATATAAAAGTAGATGTCAACTCTCTACTTAAATTTATTTTTAAAACATTTAAAAAGTTTATTTAAACTAAAAAAATCATAGCAAAACAAAAAACACTTCACCCATTTCTCCCACTCCCCACCCCCTGCCTTTGGTAATCACCAATCTGTTCTCTGTGTCTGTGAGCTTGTGTTTCTATTTGTAAACCCACTCAAAGAAGGAAATGGGATATCTTGTTTTTAGAGAAGCCATGATGGGTTCAATAGATCCCAATTTTTCTTATGGTACTCAAAAAAAAAAGTTACTAATAAATAATCACATACCATTACTCATGAATAACCCAAAAGTAGGAGCATTTTTGCTATGCTGTTGATGGAAGTAGCTTTCTCTCTTTTTTTTTGAGAATCAGAGCACATGCCAATTTCCTACTTCCAACTCATTTCACTCATTGAAATTCTTCAGAGACCACTATACTTATCAATTTAATATTTTATTTTGTCAGTGTTCTAAAAGACAACTCTCCCAGATCAGGAGATTTGCATGAATTTTGAGATTCTAGAGCTCTTTGATAATGTCTTTGCAATTTCTCCTACTTTGACCAACATGGAGTCCACCTTTTTCATGTAGTGATCTATGGCCATAAAGTCAGTATTCAAATAGAAATTAAGGACATATGAAGTTATGCTTAACTTTTCTTTGAAAAAAAAAGGAAAGCTTTCTTACTGGAATCTATGGAGTTCAGGAGAAATGAGTCAAAAGGAGGAAAGGTCAGGGAATCCAGAAACAGCTTTCTGGCAGCTAATGGCAAATGGATTTTTTGATTCTTCTACCTCACCATCCGTCATCGTTTAAACCAGTGCAGCTCAGAAGTGTAGTCTATGGACCAGCATCATCAGCATCTCCTCAGAGCTTATTAGTAATACAAATTATGGGACTTCCATGGCAATCCAGTTATTAAGGCTCCATGCTTCCACTGCAGGGGGTGCAGATTCAAGCCCTGGTGGGGGACTGAGATGCAGCATGCCACACGACGCGGCCAAAAAAAGAAAAAAAAGAAATACAAATTATCAGGTCTTCTCAGATCTACTGAATGAGTCTTCCTGGAGGTAGGGTCCAGGAATTTGTGTTTTATCAGCTTTCTAGATGATTCTCATGCATGCTAAGGAGTAGGAACCACTCTTCTATATGACAGGTTCTGTGAAAATCTGTCCCCATTGCTACATTCTCTTTGAGGTTGTAAGGCCATATGGATAAGATAGGGAGTAGAGAAGGTAGTTTTTGAAAAGCCAGTAAAAAATTACTTAATATTGTTTACATAATGCTGTTTGTTGAGTTCCTCCTTTCACTTACTTGTTTGGAATAGCAAATTTTCTAAGTGAGTTTAAGGTGCACTGGTGAATTAAATGCAAAACGTGGATTAAGGCTGAGATTTTCTTACTTCTTTTTCAGACGCAATCCATTCCTTTTATTTTCCTCCACAGGGTTCCCATTTGCCTCTTGAGTAACCCAGTGGAACTGTTTTTTCCTTACTAAACTTCAGGATGTACCAGGAGTCAGGTCCAGGAAAATGTCTTCAAAATAATTCTCTCCTTGGTATCTTTTCTGATATAAGATCTTGCCAAGAGCTTGTTCTCCACTGCAAAATCATATGGTGATTCATTGTTTACCAAAAGTTTGATTGAGCCAAACCAGGGATGTGATTTAGGAGACAGCAAATTATGGTAGAAAGTGCATCAGTTTTAGTGTCAAACAGTTCTAGGTGTGAGTCATGGTCTGCCACTTACTAGCTGTGCAATTAATGTCTCTGAATTTCAATTTCCTTGGCCATTGAATGTGCTGTGTGTTAAGTAATTCTTAATTCACTTGTTTGTCAGTCAGTCTATGTGTTTATTTGTATATGCCTATCTCACTACAAACAGCTGATGAAGTTAATGAAATAATTCACATCAAGTGTCTAGTCCTTTGCCTGGAACCTATAAGGTATTTAATAAAAGTTCTCTCTTTCGTGTTTTCTTTCTTTCTTATTTCTTCTCTGCTGAGAATTATTTTTAGAAAAAAATCAAAGAATTTGTCTGCAGAGCTGACCAAAGTGTGAAGTAATAGACAACCTGAATATTATAATCCACATACGAGGGCAAAAATGTGAGGCTTGCCACTCTAACCGTTAGACCTGTGCTCTCCAAGGAAAAAATGGTGGTCACCTGTGGTTCTTGAAGACTTGAAATGCGCTTAAATTGATACATACTACATATTTATATAAAAATACCAGATTTCATAGAATTGGTATAAAAAAGAATATAAAATATCTCATGAATACATTTTATGTTGATTATGTGTTGAAATGGTAATACTTCAGATATGTCAGCTTAAATAAATATATTACTAATTTCACCTGTTTCCTTTTCTCAATGTGGCTATGAGAAAATTTTAAATTATATATGCAGCTCACATTTGTGGCTCTCTTTATATTTCTATTGGATAGCACTGCCCTAAGTCATGGGCCTTTAGACCACATTTGCCCACCAAATAAATAGTTTTATATTTTAACTCTATTTGGCTACTTTAAATATAGAAATGGCAATGATCCCACATTAATGCATTTTCAAATTGTTTTTAATAACTATAAAGAGGACAACAAACCCTCAGTGAACTTGATTGCATAACTGTTCAGGAAATCAGAAGCATAGGCTGTGCAAAGCTAATCCATGCAGAGCTACTCTACCCAGCTGGTTTTTCCTAAGAGAACCCACACTTCATGGCCAGTTTAGTAAACTTTTTTCCATAGGTGCAAGGTAGTAAGACCAAAAACAGAAATGATACACCTGAATGGATATGTACTGGTAAGCTGTCATTCTTTTAATAGCAAACATAATGGGCAAGTCTCTGCTTAGGTAACATCATTTTTCAAGGTATATATTACATTTAAACTATGAATAAAATTGCTTTTCCCTTCACTTCTGCACCCAAATTAGAAATGCCTTTCTTTATTATCTTCCCCTGTTTATATCTTATCAAGACCAATATCAAGTCCCATTTTGTACATGAAGCCTTCCCTAGTCTAATTCAATCTCTCAGTTATTTGCAATCCTATAGTACTTGTTATTTTTAATATATACATACAGTCAGTCCTTGGTATACACAGATGTGGAACAGGCAGATTCAGGGGGCCAACTATACTATGCCATTTCATAGAAGGAACTGAGCATTTTGGTATCTGCAGGGGTTCTGGAACCAAACCCAGAGAGACAGCTGTATCAGCTTTTCACTATACATGATTCTTTGTGTTTTCTAATTGTTTTTAGTATAAGTCTTATTGACCAATCCATGCACTGATCTCCTCGAGGGAAGAAGTGTAGCCTATGTGCCTTTGTGTTACTCACAGCCTTTATTTAAGCAGAGTAGGTAATGTTGGCTATAATAATAATAATGAAGTTCATAAAGAGCAATATAAAATCCAACCACTATGAAAATATGCAATATGATTACAAGTTCATTATGAACAAGGAATATCTGTTGAGTATTTTGACCTGAATGCCCTTTCTGCATGTCAAATTCATGAGGGCTAAAATCAAATTCATTAATTTCCCTTCCCTAAATTGCTCCTGCTTTGATTCCTATTTCAGTGAGTTGTGCTACTGTCCCAAGTCAGAAACATATATACCCTTGACTTGCTCTCCACCACCAAACCCAAGTCCCGTTGATATCTCTCCAATCCATTCACTGATCTCGGTCCTTATTGTTAATATCCTATCTCTGTGCCTCCTGTCTTACCCTTGTCCCCAGCCCAATCATTCTGGGCTGTTAAAAGCACAAATCTGTGCGTGCCATTTCCTCTGCTTAAAAACTTCATTCTTTTCCATGGGGGTAAAGTCTCAAATCCCTAACAGGATTTATGAAGTCTTTTATAATAGTGTGGTCCATTTATACCACTTCAACATCTCATCTCTCTTGATTTTCACCCCAACTTCCACACTAACATTATCCTGACTCCCCTAATCAGTTTCCTTCCCTTACCTCTATACCTTTGTACATGTTATTCTCTCCACAAAAAGCACTCATCCCCTCCTACTTGGTTAACTCCCTCTACTATCTCCAGTCAATTGGCCCTGGATTATACGTTCTTATGACAGAGTGCATAGACCTGATAATAACACTACTTGTCTGTCTCCTCCACTGAAATGCAAGCAGAGTCAGGTGTATCTCTTTTGCCATTATATTTCTTCCCTCTAGCACTGTATCTAGACCATGACAGGACTCACGGTGTTTTTGAAGAAAGGAAAAAATGAGTAGACGGGTTGAAAGAAGCAGGGAGATAGAAAGGAAGAAAAAAATTTTTTAATTTTATTACTCTACTTGCTCTCAGTATTTAATTTGTGAGGGTCATCCCTGAACCACCATTTTGGGGCATAACCTTAGGCTGTTGGCTTTTACTATTGATTCAGTTACCATCTCTTTCTTGCAAATAGGCTAACACTTTTGTGAGGTCGTGGGTTGAATACAGTGGTCAACATTAATAATTCAAATTGATCCATCTAGGGACCTTCATCTACCCACTCCCAATGGACAACTACACTATGCTGTTACAAACCGGACTAATCAGCCCACTCTAAAATCCCTGTTTATTACTTTCATGGAGTCAGACAATAGCCAAGTCAACTCAGTCAACTGAGAAGTTAATGAATGTTTGTTCTACATTCAGCACTGCACTAAGCACTCAAATGACACTAAATGAATATGTCTTAAGAATTTGGAACATGCTCTTAAGAATGTTTGCCTAGCTAAGAAAATAAAGCTAAATAAAGTACAAGAAGTAATTGTAGAGAAATATTGTGCTACAAAGATGCTTCTGAATTCACACATTAGAGTAGTTTAGAAATAAATATCAACTTGATATTTGATCAACAATATCAAAGAAATAGCCATATCTACTACAACATCAATATGAGAAGGTAAAAGATATCAACCTACAAAAAATCCCAAGGGAGTTAACTATGAGGTGGATATTTACTCACCAAAATCTCTTGGTTGGTAAAGGTACAGTCATGAAGGCCTTCTCTGTTCTCCCTACTATTTACATGAAAAGTAGAATGCCAAATACAGGGCATTCAGCAATCACTGGCTCAAGCCATCTTCCTCAGCCAAAAACATCTCCCAGATGCGTGGGAGCAGCAGCCAAGGTGTTTTGGTCAGGCACTGTGAAATTGCCTTGGCTGACTAAGCTTTATGTGATTCCAGCAAGGAAATAATACCCTGTCTTCTTGCTCCACTACATGTGCTCAAACGAAAGAAAGGGTGTCAAGGCTTCCAAAGTATCCTATCACATGTTGTGCTCCAACTCTCAAACAGTACAAGGTAAAGAAGTGTAAATGCTTTTGGCCACTTTCTTTTGCCAACAAATAAAAGCAGTATTTGTTAAAATGTTGAAAGAAAACATGGCAGCTTATATAATAGGTTTAATCAAGTGAAAAATCTCTTGGATGGGACCATTTCACTCCATAAACACTGAGTTTGTTTAGAAGCCACAGCTAATTCTGCTACCCATAGGGATTGCTAATGGTGGGGGCTGGGTGTGTGATGGAATGATACCACAATGAACAAAAGTAGATAGAAAAGGGCAAGAGCAGGGTTTGTGTCCTGACCATACACTATGTTAGCTTAGTCATTAAGGTTATTTCTTGACTGGGCTGAAACATTTCAAAACCCTTGCGCTCTTCCTTTAATAGTGTAGGTAATGTATATAATGAGACCATTAAGACTCGAACCAAAAGTACTTACGTCTAGTTAATAAGCAAAAATACTTCGAGGTCCCTCTTTGCTATTAAATTAAATGATACAAGGGAGTATGGTAAAGACATAAAGGGAGTAAATCTAGAGTCCGTTTTACACCCTGGCTCTGCCAGTATTTAGTCTTAGACAATTTAGCTGAGGCTCTCCTAGTCTTAGTTTCCCCATTAGTAAAATGGGACTGATAATAGAGTCATTAGGAAAATTAAATGAGAATAAATCTTACAGTACAATGGTTGGTACATGATAAGCTTTACTATTTGTTAGCTATTTATTAATATGTTTATATCCGTCCTTGTTCCTAATTCTTTGGCACTATCTGTAGTCTGAAATGTGAATTAATGTCAAGGATCTGGGGCCTTTGGGCTTCCCTTAGACCACAGGGGATGCTCTCAGCATCTCTTCCCGAGGACAGAAAGACTCCTCTTCAAATAAGCCCACCTTCAGTGTACCCAAGATCTCATATCACATAAATAACATACATGTGTAAATACGCAAAAGTGCTAATTATTCATTCTGATGTCCTTTTTTTTGAAATCTAGAGTTCCTTGCAGATGATATCCAAACTTCTTAATTCAGTTTCCTAATGTTTCTAATAATAGCAAATGGGGGGGGAATGTGTGCATTTTGGGGGGAAGGAGATATTGGAGGGGCTGGCATTGGTGACTCTGGAGAAAAAAAGTAATTAAACATTAAAATATATGTGTAACTCCAAATGCTGGATATAAGAATTTGTAATTATTTAGTGCTGGGATAGATCCTGGAGATCATGTAGTTCTATTCCCCTTACTAATCCCACACCCCAGGAAAATGAGATTCAACAAAGTTAAGTGATCTGCCCAGATTCACACAGTAAGGTCTGGGCCAGAACAGAAGGAAACTCCAGCAACTTCTGGTGTGTGTTCTACTGCAGTGTCTCTAAGAGCTGAGCAACTGTTTTCTTAAATAGCTCAAATTGAGCATTTACAACAAAACTAGGTTTTTTTAAAGCATATTTAAGAAGCAGAGTCAATATTCTTTCCACTGACTTCTAATTAACTGAAAAATGTTTTTCTCTGAACATTATAAATGTGAGTGTCTTAGTCCATTGGGCTGCTATAACAAAATACCACAGATCTGCTTATAAACAACATAAATTTATTTCTCACCATTCTAGAGGCTGGGAAGTCAATCTGCACTGGCAGATTTCCTGTCTGGAGAAATCTTTCTTCCTGATTCATAAACAGTGTCTTTTCACATTATCAAAAAGCAGAAAAAGAAAAACTCTGTGGTGTCTCTTTTATAAGGGCACTAATCCCATTCATGAGGGCTCCACTCTCATGACTTATTCACCTCCCAAAAGCCCTGCCTCCTAATACCATTACATTGAAGGTTAGGATTTCTTTTTTTTTAATTTATTTAATTTATTTATTTCGTTGCATTGGGTCTTAATTGCAGCAGGCAGGCTCCTTAGTTGTGGCTCATGGGCTCCTTAGTTGTTGCTTGCTGGCTCCTTTAGTTATGGCACTTGTGCTCCTTAGCTGTGGCATACAAACTCTTAGTTGCAGCATGCATGTGGGGTCTAGTTCCCTGACCATGAATTGAACCCTGGGCCCCTGCATTGGGAACACGGGGTCCTAATCACTGTGCCACCAGGGAAGTCCCTAGGATTTCAACATATGAAGTTTGTGAGGACATAAATATTCAGACCCTAATAGTGAGTGATCAGTAAATTTAAAAACAGGTGTTCTTCCCTTTTTTGGAAATTTGAGTGAACATGGGTGCAACTGCTTATTGTTTCTTATGTATTCTTTTGCCTTTGCCTCCTCTATGCATTTGCTTCTAATATTCTCCCTACCTGGCATGTTCTCTCTTTCTTCCTCAAGTATCTGAAGCCTCTTTCCTTTACAGATCAGTTCAAGCATCTTTGAATTAACCGCTGATCCTCCCAATTTTCTGAAAGAGACTCCTCTCTTTTGAACTCCCATTTCTCTTTATTGGTGTTTCTCTCAAGGAACTTTTCACTTGTAACGTTATTTAAATATTTTTATACCCCTATAGTATCAAGCACAGTATCTCACACATAGTAGGTGTTCAATATTTTTAAAAAAGCAACCAAGTCTATATCTCAGTTTAAAATACCCTAGCCCAACTAGAACTGGCCATTGCCAATAACACAGATCCTTTCATACCCAGGTTCTTGAACCTGAAACACTGTCTCTCAACAAAATAGTTTATGCAAACAAAATAATATGTTTTAAAACTAACTTATTTTCTTATTTTTCTACTAAAACTCCATGTTGTCATTTAATATCAAGATATCATTAGGAAATATTATGCATCTTAACTTTAGGATAGTATTCATAGAAACCCAGTTAAGCTTACTCTAATTTGGCTTAGAATTGTGAGCATTTTTCTTGCATTACCAAGAGTGAGAACAGAGATTAGGAGAGAAGTGGCATTCAGGAAAGCCAGAGACTCAAAGCCCTATTGCAAGAGGCTTAATTCCATTACATAGCTTACCTTGTGAATTTGCAGGAAAAGAAATATGTGTGTGTGTGTGCGTGTATAAACTAATAACTTATATACAAACACACTCTTTAAAATGTAAAGACTTTTACTATTACATCTATCTACGTTTGTAATAAGTCTTTAAGATAGAAAGAAAAAGTATTTTTAACTCCATCTTACAAAAGCCTGGGACACAGAAAGATTAATTTATTTACTTAAGGTCATACATCTAGCGAATTCCAACCTTGAGACTAGAAGCTATGTCACTTGACTCACAGTCCTTGAATCTTTCTACTACTCTATTTTGACTTAAGAAAAACTGTACAATAGTACATTTCTGAATTTTAGCACCAAAAAACACCTCTAGAGTAGCAGTAGCAGCAGCAGCAGCAGCAGCAGCAGCAGTACTAGTTGTTGCTGTGAGAAATTGAGTTATCATCTTAGAATGTCTTTAAATCCCTCATTAGATTTTGTAAGGTGAATTGACTTTTTAAAGAGCCCTAGTGTTTCCCTTGAGCCTAATTTTAGAGACTATTTCTTTCCTCTTGAAATATACTGAATATGCTCTATCACTTTAGAGAAATTAAAGAATGCTGAGGATTTGAATTTTGACCGGAGTTGAAATGAGAGGGCTTCAAGAACAACAACAATAAAATGTCTTTCATATAACATGTGTTTAATGCATTCTTCTTTCATAAATGAAGTCACTAAAAACTAATTTCTACCATTAGCGGGGATCATAGGCAAAAATCACTGGTTCCCTTCTGCTTAAAATTTTCTGTTTCAAAAACAGTTTTCCTGAAAGTGAAGAAATTAAAGCATTGGGAAGATATCCATGACCACAGCTTCTAATAGTAACTGCCCCTTTTCTTGATTTATCCAGTATTTACAGTCTGTACTACTGCTTTTGCACAGGTATCTTGGAATTGTTTTTTCCCCTCTATTATCTCCCAATAAAATTTTATTTTTTGCAGGTAGATTCACACATTAAACTAATTCAGATTAAGATATGAATAATCTATGAAGTATACATTCTTCTTGATATGTGGGAAGAGGACTGAGTGATAGCATTTTGTTACTGATGTTTTTCTCATAGTGTAATCTTTAGACCATCTGAGTCAAAAGCACCTGGGGTGTTCGTTAAAATGTAGCACAGACACCTGAATAAGAATCTCTCTGTGGATGAGGCTCTGGAATCTGAGTCTGATACACACTAGAGTTTGAAAATCAGTAAACTAGAGGATTAGGGAGGGGGCACAAGAAGTTACAGATACAGACACAAAATATGGCTTACCATATTTTGGATAAGTAAGGATAAGTAAAAGCCATGCACCAAAACCAAACAGCTCATCTCTAAACTTTGCCTGACTGCTTCTCAATTTCCTGCTCTGCAGGTTCATAGCACAAATTATTCCTCATCAAAGATTATTAACTTTCCTTACGTGAAGAGATTTCACTAGAAATGTGAAATTGTTCTGCCAGAAACATCACTGGTAGTTTCTGAAGAAGCCAGCTCCAGACAGCCTGTGGGCGGCACGACCCAGTGGACAGCTATAACTGAGTTCCTCATGGGCTCAAGAAAGTGCTGTAAGTTGGGTGGTCTCTGTGAACAGTAGTTCAAGAAGTAGAACAGAAAACACTGAATGTAATTTAATATAGCACATACTCTCAACTCTGACAAGGCCCAGGTCTGATCGGTGTGAAGATCGAATTACCTCTCTGTCCACAGAGGGACACCCCTCCCCAAGCCCCGCCACTGTCAGCGTCTGTGGGAAAACTTCCTAGCAGCTGTGCTACCTTATCTAGTCAAAGGAAAGAAGAGGTCATCAGATTTCAGGGCTGCCAGTTGTTAAACCTTTATAAGACCCACAAGAAGGGAGGTGGGGGGGAAATGGGGAAGAGACCTAGAGGGTTTTAAGGACAGATACACAAAAATAGTTCCAATTCCTTTGAGAACATAATCTAGGATTTATTTTCTGAAATAAAAACCTGGAAGGAAAAAAATAAACACACGTTAAACTTTTAATGACCAAATATCACTTAGGGATTTGACTATATTTTCCTTCCTACACTAACGTTAGGGAGCCAAAGCCAGAATACTCAGAAAAACTAATTGCAAATGAAATTGAGACTGATAAGCATTTAATTAACTTTTGTCATATTTATTTAGTGTAGTATACTGGGCTACATTAGTAAAAAATAAAAGAAAATTTAAAAATCAACCTTTTAACCTAAGAAATAAGCATTGAACATTAAACAGACCAATGACAAAGTTTTGGCATCACAAAACAATCAACCCATAAGATTTTCAAAACCATATTAGAGGTCAGCCTAGCCAAGATAGTGATAAATCTCATCTATACAATGTTAACTGAAGCTGAAACAAACCACACTTTGAATTGATCAGTTTTTTGTCAACTTTCCCCATGAAAGCCAGAAACTAAAACCTTGAATTCTACACTATTCTTGGGTCCCAAAGTTACTAAGGTTTTCTAGAAATGAGTTTGTTTCATGAGGCACTAGAGGTGAATAATGTCAGTCTGCTTCCCCACAGCCTCCCAGGCTGATCCCTCTACAGCTTTGAGACTAACTCTGTTTTACTGTTATCTTACTTTTGTTTACCCCTATCTTAAAGCTTAAGCTTCTTAGGTCAAGGACCCTGTCTTTGGTGGTTTATACTTTCTGGAGCAATATACTTCTCTGTAAATAATTATGTTTGGTCATCACAAGACACTTCAATTGGATTTTCCCATAAAAGAGAAAGTTCTTTAAAGAGTGCTTTATAGTTAAAGCACAACAGAACCCTTTTGGAGTCTTTTTCTATGAGGCCTATCAATACATATACATGATGGAAAAGTCTGAGGCACAGCAAAGCTAAGGTCACAGTCAAAGGAGGTTCAAGTGTTTCTCAGAGTCTGGACTACAGTCACAGTACTAGGTGTGACTATGGTCACACAACAGAACTATGGTTCTGTTGGCAGAACCTTCCAAATCAGGTAAAAAGTGATGAATCTGGGACTTCCCTGGCAGTCCAGTGGTTAAGACTCTGCACTTCCAATGCTGGGGGTGTGGGTTTGATCCCTGGTCGGGAAAGTAACATCCCACATGCACACTGCACAGCCTAAAAAATAAAAATTATTTTAAAAAAGTGATGAATCTACTAATTATTGTTATTTTGGGAGAATTTGAGACCAAATAGTTTATTGGTTTCAGTGAAATGACTACAATTTGGAGTATTAAAGGTACAACTAGACCTTTGTTTACTGGTAAAGGCATCATCATAGTATGTATGTGATGAATTTCATTTTCTATTTCTCCAGCATGTATTTATGTTGTGATTTCAAACTTGGTGGGGCATCAGAATTACTAAGAAACATTTTAAAAGAATTAAAATCACAGCCTTGATATCAGAGCCTTGCCTAACTACTGTTGGACCTGGGAATCTGTGCAAAACATCGGAGGTAGATCTGATTTCTGATATTCAGCTGGGTAGGAGACTCCTACATATGCCCCAAAACTTGAGTGAATCTTCAGAAGGTACTGTCCTATACCTGTTTGAAGCACCTGGTATGCAAAAGGAAGGTCTGGAGCCCCAGACTCAGAATTCAGGCGTGTCCTCAATTCACCAGCACCCAGTAACTTCATATGAAAAGTTTAAAGCAGCCCCAAGACTTAATGACACAAATGACTAAAATGTTCTAATAATTTTGGAACAGTTGGAAAGTTGATGGGGATGTATGTGGAACTGGCTCACCCTTGACTGTCCAATAAAGTCACCTGGGAAGCTTTATAAAAATACCCATGCCTGGTCTCTATCGCAAGAGATTTTGGTTTAATTGGTCTGGATGGGGCCCTGGAGGGGCCTCCCCAAGACTTAATAACACACATGACTAAACATTTCTAATAATTTTGTTTTAAAATCTCCCCAGAGGATTTTAACAAGTAGCCAAGCTTGAGACCCGCTGGAAAGGATGAGACATGTCCTTTGTAGAATTATTGTTTCATCCTTTCCAGGGCATCAATGAAGTACATATATAACCAGGTACATTGACCAGATTTTTGATATCTAAGTCTCACAACAGTATTTTGGGATAAGTAGTAAAATTCTCATTAAGCAGTTGAAGAAAGAAAATATGCTTGTCTTCCTACTCAAAATATGGTCCACATATTAGCAGCAACAACATCACCTAGAAGCTTGTTAGAAATGCAGAATACCAGTACCCAAGCCAGGTTTTCTGCATCAGAATCTAGTATTTTAACAAGATTCCCCAGTGAGTTGTCTACATGTTAAAGTTTGAAAGGTACACTGCTCTAGGGAGGATTCATACCCATGAGGCTTCTCCTGGGAGTGAATGAACCTTTCCTGTACACTGCCTGCCTTACATATGAAACTGTTTGGTATCAGTTCCCTCCAATATAAAGACTTACCTCAAGTGAGCATAATGCACTTGAAAGAGTAAAGTGGGGCTATATCACCCGATCTCCTCACCTTGGCTTTTTCAGTCAAAGAACTATATATTACTCAATAAAGAAGATGTATTTTTAGAGAATCTAAAACAAGAATGGAATAATCTATAGGAGAGCAACGTTAGTGAGATGTCCTGAACGAATGGTTTGTGTTACCTACTTTGACCTTTGGTTGTGTCCCCAACACTTGTTTGAACCTTCAACTCCTGGCCCTGACCCTGTCTCAACCTAAATCTCAGCAGAGCAAAGAATAAAAAGGATCTTAAATTCTACATACTGATGAAGTACTTGTGTTAGGTAGTGTTAATTCATTCATTGTTCACTAACATTGCACTGGATTTTATGATTCAAAGATGAATAGGACAGCATTTCTGATTGTAACTAATTAATGAATTATTGCAAGAGACAGACAATAACATCATTACAATATGTGTGACAAATGAGAATACCATATGTTTGTGAGGGCATGATAAGATCCATAGAGTTTATACACTGCTTTTTGGAGTATGAACTATGGCAACCTTCTTGCAAGCAGTTTGGTAATACATATTAAAAGTCTTAGAATGTTCTTGAATTTAGATGGTTTATACATGACCCATTAAGACAACATTGTATGAAGTTTAGTAGGGAGGACGGGACCAGATTTATATTTTGGAAAGTTTATTTTGGCTCAATGTAGGGAATGGATTGGAGGGGGGTGCTGGACTGGAAGCAGGGAGATTAATTAATAGGCTGTCATAGCAACCCAACATTTTTCTAATCTAAGAAAAGATGAGAGCCTGGAATGGGGCCATGATAATGTCTGGCTTCTTTGAGCCTAATATGTTTCTAGTCTTACCTCAAAAGTGCCTCTTCTAGGAAATAATCAGAGATGGACTATCACAAGCAAAGATTTGCAAAGATGTTTACTGCTGCAATGTTTATAATAGTAAAAATTTTGAAAAAAACCCCAGAATATCCAAGTTATCCTTAAATAAATCATAATATATGAGTTTGATAGAATGTATAGTCATTAAAATAGTATAAAAATTTTAATGAATTGGGACTAAGTAATATAGTATAGTATTAGACAAAATCCTATGATCAAAATTACTCGCACATTTTAGTGTGGTCTACAAATTCACTCAAGCTCTGATCTTCTCCTAACTCTCTTGTCTTATGCCTATGACACCTCAGCTGTACTTAAATGATAGTTATTCTCTAAACATAGCAAGTTCTCTCGAAATTCCATGCTATTGAATATGCTAGGTTTTTTTCTGTGTTTTTTTTTCTTTTTTTTACACAAATTCCTTGTTTTCTTTATAGCTCAGAGAAAAGTCATAGCTACCCCACCCCAGGACAGCTCAGGTCCCTGGAGTCATCTGTTCAATTAATTAATTATCTATTTAATCATCTCCTATCATTTTATGAGTATGAACTGTAACTTACTTCCCCTCAGCTTAGTTCTGGTAGGTAGGATCTACTGTAGAGCTTGGAACTGTATCCTCCCCTAGTTCATCTTCATTTCTCATTCAGAGCCTCTTCCTCATGGAGATTAATTACCTTACTGGAATTAAAGTCTTCTTAGAGGAGCCATATCCTTTTCCTACTGAATATTTGAAAGCCACCAAATGGTGAAGAATATATCTTAATTGCTGTTCTGACTTCTTGAGAGATTGATTTAAAATGTTTAGAAATAAGTTGACTAATAAATTCGTTGATAAAATAGAGGAAAACTTGTGCAAACAGCTTTATGTAGATAAAGATTTAATTATTAAAGACAAAAGACAAAAGAAAATGTCTTCTTGGAGGATTTTAGAAGGGCGTTCAAGAAGAGATTGGACTTTAGAGAAAACAACTTCAGCAAAATTTTGAAGGTGGGATATCGCCAAGTATGTTTGCAGTAAAATGAGTGCGCGGCCTGATGCCGTGGCTCCATGGAAAGCCAGTGGTGGAAAATTAAATGGAAAAGTCTAGAAAGAGCCAAGCTTTGGTATTTGAATGCTCATGTTGAAGTATTGATATTTAAATTTTATTTTTCATATTCTAGGGATTCTTTGAAGATTTTTGTATGTAGGCAATGACCTGCTTATATCTGTGTATTGTAAAAATAACTGAAAGTATGTGAGAACGATGGCAGAGAGGAGAACCTGGAGGTTGGTAACTCCTAAATTGGTTGCTTCTACCCAGACCTTCATCTGACCTCTGGACCTGCCAACCAGTCTAGAAACTGATCTGCCTACAGGGCCGTCTCACATACTTACACCAAACTCATCATGTCTGAAACAGAGTTTATCAAAGTTATTTGTTTATCCCATGAATTAAATTGTGCATGGATAGGTAAACATACCCACGTAATAAAAAAAATCTTAAGATGTTGGTTTCCCAAAATAACTAGAATTGGGGAGATCCATAGTACTCCACTGGGGTTCTTGTGTCCTGTAAGTTTAGAGCAGATGAAGGTAAGTGTATCACTTGCCAGTAGGTTGCAATGCTTGAAGGTAAGGAGAAAAATGCAGAGGGCCATGTCTTAGGGGGAACCTCTTCAATCCAGACAGACTTTCCAATTGAGACAACTTTGTGAATGTTGACTCAGGCTAATCACAAGGGGATAATCTGGAAAAGAAGGGAAATCAGATGAAGGCAAGACGATCTGAAGCATAGGTGAGAAGAATGCACTGAGACAAAGAGAAAGGCCCAAAGGATGACCACTACACTCTCCAGAGAGGACTTTAATAATCATTAAAGGACTTTAATAATCGGGCATGGGTATCAAGATGTTCAAATCGCTGTCCTTTCAGTATAAGCCCAACACTCTTGATACAGCTCTCTGTTTGTATTTCACTGTAAACATTTTGGAAATCATCTGATGTCCTGTAATGCACAGGGCAACTTCCTAGGACATTTCTGTATCTTCAGTGCTGAAACTGTATAATTCCCTATCGATGTTTATTCTTGCTCAGGTTTTTGCTTGCACAGTTCTATTTGACTCAGTTTTCTACCTTAACATAGAGGCTTATTCTTCCATCCCCACTTTTTTCTGCTTCATTCTATTTCATCTCATTCCCTCTTTCCTTTCCCTGTCTTATTTGCCACAACTCAATATATAGACCTTTAATTTGAGCCCTCCTTCACCTATACCGGGTTTTGACTTGTGAGTTTTCTAAACCAAAAACTAATACGGATATGAAGTAGTGCTCTAGCACATGTGTGGGGATTGAAGCCATGCTCTGAACCTTTGTCCTCTTGGCTGGGGCCAGGCATCCTCTAAAGCTTTCCCACATTCTGTCCTGAGAAGGCTCCTTTGCCATCAGGAGTTGCCTGTGTCATACTAAAATCACTGACCACTCAGACTTTCAACACTGAAATTCTGCAGAAGATACCAGCTGTGATACATCACTGTCCATGTGCCAAATATTGCACTGAACACTAGAGACACAGGGTGGCTAAGACATAGTGGTTAAGAATCCGTCTGCCAAGGCAGGGGACATGGGTTCGAGCTCTGTTCTTGGAGGATCCCACACGCCGCGGAGCAACTAAGTCCGTGCGCCACAACTACTGAGCCTGTGCTCTGGAGCCCACGAGCCACAACTACTGAAGCCTGGGCACCCTCGAGCCCGTGCTCCGCAGCAAGAGAAGCCACCGCAATGAGAAGCCCGCGCACTGCAACAAAGAGTAGCCCCCGCTCTCCGCAACTAAAGAAAGCCCGCGCAGCAACGAAGACCCAACGCAGCCCCCCAACACAAAAGAAAATGGCCTGTCTTGGACTTCCCTGGTGGTCCAGTGGTTAAGACTCTGCACTTCCAATGCAGGGGGTGCAGGTTCGATCCCTGGTTGGGGAGCGAGGATCCCACATACCGCGGGACATGGCAAAAAAAAAAAAAGATTTCTGTATTTTAGACTCTTTCTTTCAGAAACTCACAGTAGAAAGGGAGGATCGGACAACCACATATATAACTAAAATACCGTGTAACAGATACAATATATAAACATACTGCATTAATGTTTTTTAAAAAGTTGAATCATGAATTGAGTTCTCCGTCTTGCACACCAGCAGTCACTTCCTCCTAAGCTGGCCACAACTGTCACAGAGTGTGCGACAAGGCAGTGCCTCAGTGCATACGTATATACATATACACACCAACAGTGACCTAATTCGTATCCACCTTAAGCGTTTTCATTTGGTGAGTAAATTAGAGCTCTGTTATACTGGTAATGGGTGCATACACTGGACTGTAAATTTTCCATCAGTTTCTATTTTTTTGGTCTCTTGGTTTTCACCAATTATTGAACTCACATATTTAAGGATATGGGAAGCGAAATTATTTTCCTATTAGAGGAAAAAATGCTAAAATGAAGAAAACTTCGAGAAATCTGTATAAAATGGCTGGTTGCAAGACCCTGTGATTTTGATGCCTTCATTAGCAGTTCCTCACTCCACACCAGACATTACACGAAGTTAGAGCTTCTGTGGTTCCACTGACATTGGGTGGGAAGACATTGGTTCTTTCCTTCCTTTGTGATATGAGAATGTTTAAGGCTTCAGTGTGTATCTAAGGCAACTATGGGTCTTCCAAAACCAGTTTTTCGCATTCAGTGCAAACTGAAACATGGATTATGACCATGTTATTACCAGTGCCTAAGTCATCTTTATATAGTGCTTGGTAAATAACTAACTGCTTCTCTAACAGTATATTATTTGGTTATCACAATAGCTCTGCAAAGTGAATAGAGCTGATGTTTTATGTTCCTTTTTCTTGTAAGAAAGTCTGGCTTACTCAAGGCCACACAGTAGTAAAATCCAGATCCAGTATTTCAATACAAATATACTAATAGCCAATTTGGAAGTCTGAAAACTCTTGTATTGCTCAAGAGCGTTTTTCACATTTGAGGGGCACAAGTCTTCTCCAAGCTCCACATGTCTTTTATTTCCTAGGTTTGCAAAAGGGACAATAACCTACATGCTGAGGTATCCTTAAAGAAATATTATTTCAATGTATTGTAAAGAGCTCTTGTCTGATTCTTAGAGAAATAAAACATGCCTTATTTTTACTTTCTTAATAAATTACTTGCAGGAAAAGAGAAAACAGACAAAACAAAGACTTATCCAAAATAAAGAAAACCCCTGTATTTTTTCTGAAATATTATATCCTGACAGACAACATAGGTTTATGGATGAAGCTTGAGTTTGAACGTCAGTTACACTGGCAGCCACTGTTCCTCTTGCCTTGCTCCAATTTTCCTTTTATCACTAGCACTTATCACCTTCTCACAATACCACACAACTTATACTTTAATTATTTTGATTTACTGTCTCTCTCTTCCAACCTGAATATTAGTTCCAAGTGGGCAGGGATCTTTCCTTTATTCTCTGAAGTATCCCAGCACCAGCACAGTGTCCGGCTAGTATAGTAGGAACACAATAAAATTTGCTGATTGAATGAATGAATTCCCACCTGGGTGGGAATTTTCACTTTACCACTTACCAATAGCGAACTTAGGAATGTTATTTAACCCTTCTAACGCTTTTTTTTTGTATGTGTGTTAAAATGTAAATAACATGAGTTACCATTTTAACCATTTTTAGGTGTGCAGATCTGTGACATTGTTCTGCAGCCATCTATCTCCAGAATTTCTTCATCTTCCGCCAACTGAAATTCTATACCTATTAAACAGTTCTTCATTCCCTCCTGCCCTCAGTCCCAGGCAAGCATCCTTTTATTTTTTGTCTCTATAAAGTTAACTACTCTAGGTACCTCATATAAACAGAATCAGACAGGACTTGTCTTTTGTGACTGACTTATTTCACTTAGTACAGTGCCTCAAGATTCATTCATATTGTGGCATGTGTCAGAATTTCTTTTCTTTTTAAGGATGAATAATATTCCATTTTATGTGTATTCCACATTTTGCTTATCCATCCATTTGATGATAGATAACTTGGGTTGCATCCACCTTTTGTCTATCGTGAATAACGCTGCTGAGAACGTGAGTGTACAAATATCTGATTGAGTCCCTGTTTTCAATTCTTTGGGGCATACACCTAGAAGCAGAATTGCTGGATCATATAATAATTCTATTTTTAATTTTTTGAGGAGCCACTATACCAGTTTTCACAGTGGCGGCACCATTTTACAGTCTGACCAGCAAAGCACAAGAATTCTTTCTTCTCCACATCCTTGCCCAAACTTGTTATTTTCTTTTTGTTTATTTGTTTTGTTTTGTTTTTGCACTAACCATCCTAATAAGTGTGAAGGAAATCTTTCTGAGATAAACACAGAGATTTTGTGACAAGCACAGTTCTAGCACAGAGTGGGTATTTACTAAAAGAAGAATTTCCTTTTTTTATTGTTATATTTGGGAAGAAAATTTCCACATAAATCTTAAGAGAGTCACTTCCACTTTTCCTGTTATTATCTAAAATTCACTCATACTGGTATAGACATAAATCAGACATAACATATAGGAGAGGATAGAAAGTTTTATTTTTATTTTTCTCTTTTTACCCAAAAGAGACTATTACTGACTGGATCCAATGGAAAAAGTCCAAATGATTATAAACTGAGACATAATATTAGTGATTTATATTTTCTTTTAGTGAGAAAGAACTGTGAGGAAAATTACAGAAATCAGGACAATCTGATTCATGTATTAATAGTGCTATACTTGAACTAAAACAGGAGATTATTTCAGCTGAACAAATTGGTCCTGACTTCTCCATTTACTTGCTATGTGACTTTGAGCAACATACTTATCTTAGCCTTAGTTTCCTCATCTGTAAAATGAGGATAATACCTGTAGGTATTTAGAATTTTCAGAAAATTTAAGGAGTTAATGTATAAAAAGCACTTAGAACAGTTCCTGGTATATAAGAAGCACTCAATATAATTGAGCTACTATTCTTAAGAATACTTTAGTCATCTCCCTTAAAACTACACTGGGTCCCTCAAGCACCATTCTATAACCCTGCTCAGTCATTTGAAGTTACAAAATTCTTCAGTATTTACATTAAAGATCTTAGCACCTGTACAGATGTCAAACAACATTAAAGCAAAAGTCCTGAAATACACTTTTGTGACTGTGAAGAAAGAGAAATCTAGAATCAGAAATTCTGCTGTTTATTTCAACTTTTTTTTAAAAGAAACCAAGTTGTGCCCATTAATCAAGAATTTTTGTTCCTTAATTTCAACATTTATAAAATATGAAACATAGAAGCTGGCCAAGTTCAAAAATTATGTACCATAAGCTTTAAATTATGAACACTGGTTATATATACATAGATTGTTATTCTAGAAAATCAAAATCACAGTAGCTTATTTAGTACCTACACAATGATGTGTTAGTTATGATAGGTAGTTATGCTGCTAGGTATTTATGCTGCTAGGTAGTCATGCATAAGTAATAAATTAATCTGTTAACATGGCTTTTATAAAATCATATCAAAATTTAGCTTTTTGTTAATATTTGGAAAGAACTGCATGGATTTAAGATGGCAGACTCTGGAGCCAAACTGCTAGCTTTTGGAACCCATCTCTACCACCTGCCAACTAGCATAAGCTTGAGCAACTTACTTAACCCTTCTTTTTACCTCAGTTTCCCCATTGCAAAATGGAGAAATAACTAATCTTCTTCATAAGATTGTGATGAGAACTAAATTATATACTATATGCAAAGCACCTAGAATAGTGCACACCATAGTAAACACTCAAAACTTGTTAGCTTGAAATAAAATTCTTCTATTTCCCACTT
Source organism: Mesoplodon bidens (assembly GCF_964165515.1). NCBI lineage: Eukaryota > Metazoa > Chordata > Mammalia > Artiodactyla > Ziphiidae > Mesoplodon > Mesoplodon bidens. The sequence continues at coordinate 58,803,919 of NC_138168.1, forward strand.
ATTTTTTCTGGTCAACATTCAATATCACTTATCGAAGGTTTATTCTAAAACTGCATGGCATTTGGTCATCTTTGCATCACCATCACATCATTTACATAAAAAATCCATGACTGCATTTCCTGGTCACCATTTCTGTCCACCCTGTCTTCTCAGTGAGATTCACTGAGTTCATACTCTGGGCTCACTATTCTAGAGTCAAGTATTTGGGAGTAGGAGGGCTTGGGGTACCAGATTCTTAGAGTCCCAGAACTTGGAGTCTATCAATTTTCTTCCATGGGCTATCTGAAAATTTAAACATGCTGAGAAGACAGAAGAAAGGGTCCAGAGATCTGAGACAAGGAAAAAAAGGATAGACACTGGGACCAGGAAAAGAGAGAAATGGTTACCGGGATGAAAATAGACAAGATTCCTGACTTCAAAGGGTTTATAATCTGGTGGAAGAAACTGATAAAGGCACAGAATCACTGCAGTAGAGCCCTAAGTTAATGAATATAAGTACTAGTGGCACACAGAGGGAGGAATGACAAGTCTGCCTGAGGGATTAGGGACGTTTTCACAGAGGATTTAACACTTGAGTAAGTCCCTAAGGACAACTAGGTATTCCCCGGCTTGAGACAAACCATATTTTGCAGAGCATGAGGCCTGCAGAAGCATGATGTGTTCGGGAAGTAGTCACTCACTGTGGCTATAATAGAGAGAGTGTGGGTGGAAGCAGAAGACGTAGAGGAAGAGGTGGGGGAGTTGAGAAATCATGTGCCCAAATAGGTTTAATATGTCTCTTTCATCTTTCTTCTCCTCCTCCCACCATCCTCCCTAGTGTGACTAAATGAGAGACGCTTGGAAATTCCTGTTTCTGGTTCTGGGGAAGGCAGTGAATCCATGCAACTCTGAGAAGAGTGGCCCGGAGTGACCTGAGCATCTGGAAGGGCCATTTTCAGTCTTTAAGCTGGGACAGCTGAGTGGCTAGTGGTGTCACCAAGTGACTCAGCAGGATTGGGGACTGTTACTGAATTTTATCATGTCACAGCTAATAGTGTCAGCAAAACATAAAGCATTACTTGAAAATTATTGTCAGATGGAATTTCTTTGGTTGCTTTGTTGAAAATTACATGCATGCTGTGTTGGTATAGATAGCCAGCCCTGTGTGTGCATGCGTGCATGTGTGTGTGTGTGTGTGTATGTTGGTTTTTATAGCGTGCAGTCCCCAGGAATCCTGAATAACAAACATGTCCTTTTAATATTATTTGTACACATATCTGTGTATTCAGGTCAAGGGTACAATGGAGGCTTTTTATCCCTGTGGAAATGTCCAAATAGGGATGAGAGGACAGAGAGTTGCTAAGAATCTAAGACACGACCAGTTGTTTCTCTTCTAGTGACAGAGTGTCAGCTTTCCTCTGGCCAATCCTCTTCCCAGCCCAGGCCTTTATGAATGGTGAAACAAATACTCCTTTTTCTTGTATGTTCTACTCTAGATGGTGCAAAATCCTTCAATCTGGCATAAAAAGGCAGTTCAACCCAGAAAATACTTTGCCTATGTTTTCTTGGGACTCTCCTCAGTAACATTCTCTGCAAATTCTGCTGCCAAGGCAGTATGAGAACACAGAATAGCTTTACTGCGAAGAAAACTGATGTGAGAAGTGGACAAGGAGTTGACAAAAAAGGTCTCTTTAGAGTATAAGCATAAAAATGCAAAAAAACACAATTCACTAACTAGTTTTGTAACATATTAGGAAATAACTCAATCTCTGGCTACCTGAAATTGCATTAAATTAGGAGAAAAAAGTCAACACATTCATTTGTATAATATGAGGTGCTTATCAAGTCTACTGGATGGTGATGCAGCACAAAATATACTTTCCATATTTCACTGTGATTTGCTCTTAAGGTATCAGAAACCAAAACTGGATACACTTTCTCTTGGCATCTCATAAAAATGTTCTTACAGAGTCAGTCTAATATAGTTCAGCACCACCAGCACCAATCGTGTGCGGTTCTCCTGAAAGTTTTCAGCAATAAATCTCTAGAAATGTCCACTTAAGCAGTAGAGGTCATAAATACTTCATGAGAGCAATAAAATAGAACAGAATTTTGGAAGTTATAATTTTAGTGGATATAACTGCACTATAAAAGGAAGTCCTCTGGGACCCAGAATAAATGCAAAACTCCATCCAAGTGAACTGCCGTGCTAACCCATCTGCAAGCGGTAAATTATCCCCAGTCCCAGGTGTGGTGCATTATCCTAAGGGTGTCCAGTGATTAAAGGTAAGAACTTGGCTAAAATCCAAGGGAGCAGTGAACGTTAATGATGGCTGGAAATTGTCAACAATTTCTCTGGAAGTTTGATTCGTTCCTATTTGCTCACATTAACCATGTCCAAAGTTCAGTGGATAGTCTATGATCAGTATAGGTACTCTGGTGAGAGAGGCCCAGAGGGTGAAAAAGAGACTTTGGCTCTTCATTTGCCCTGAAAGGAGTTCATACTGGATGAAAATAGAGCCATAATCCTATTATCTGTAAGCCCTTCAGGTTTCCACAAAGAATAGACACTTACTGTGGTCTTTGTCCTAAAATTCAACTGATGATTGCAAAGCAACATAAAAGTTGCATTACATTTGTGCTCTGTCTGGTACATCACTTATCTCATTTAGTACAGATTTGCATAGCTGTTATTTTTCATTTAAATCTGTGTCGGGGTCTTAGAAACTACCAAAGGGTCAAGGATGTGTTTAATTGGTTTCCTAAGCTCTTCCTCCACTCCTGACACCCATACACATGTAAAGAACACTATGCATTGTTGAATGCAAGTGATTATTATTTCATGGTTACATCCATAACATTTTTGTAGTGTTTGGGGTCAAAAAGTTCCCATCTTTATTCTTTTTAACCAAGTTCTTGAATTGTCCCCTATGCCCCAATCTAATTTTGATTGGTGCCATCTAGAAAACTGATGAGAACAATATTGAATGAAGGTGGCAGGGATAAGAAAGTTACATCTGAAGAGCAGCTGAAGAAAATTTTTATGCAAGGAAGCCCAAGCTTCCAATTTTTAATCACCATTTGAATGTGGCCTATTAAAATGCCAAATCACTTTGCAATATTGTGTTATGTCTTCAGAGCTTAAAATAGTCACTGTGAAATAGTCATTCCACTCCAGTTTTCCCATCTGAAAATAATAACATATTGTACCTTTTGCTGTTGCTTCTAATTTTTTGGGTTTTATTATTGTGTAACTGAAATGTCAGCCTCCTGCATCTAAGGGTCATCATCTAGTTTATTTGGAAAATAAAGGAACAAAAGAGTTTGTCTCATGTCAACTCTTGAGTCACTGACCTGGCAGCCATTGTCTATGTCATGTGTTCCTCTTAGCTTTGCTTTCTGCATGGCCTTTGGTCACTGTTCTGTTCACTGCTGTTCACCACCTGAAACTTGGGTCTTCTAGGTGATATAGTGCCAATTCAAGAGGTTCACACTTTCCCTCACTAACCTGTCACTTTGCTCCCATTAATACCCAACCACAAAGTTTATGGGTGTTGCAGCTTTTGACGTAGCTTGGGGATCATTCCAAGTAAAACCCTCTAGTTTCCTCCCAGAAAAAAATTGCCTGATACTTTATGTGGATTGGTTTTACCCATGGCCTTTTCTCAATCTGGACACTCCTGGGATGCAGTAATCATCAGTTGGGGCATTTCCCTAAGACTAAGGTAGCAAGTCCAAAATAAATTCATGACAACAGTGGGTGAGACTTGAATGTGGGAGGAGAGCCTCGAGAAAATAGTCTATAATGGGTTCTGCAGTTCAAAGTTTGGTTACCACTCAGGTTTGTCAGTCAGTGTGCAGTGAAGCCAGCCTATGCTGCTGGGTGGACATGTGTTGTTTCATAGCCAGTATCCTTCCCCTTATTCCTTTAATAGCATCTTAGTTTCCTTGGGGATCATCTCCACCCACTTTCATTCCATGTGGTTTAGGTGGGGCTAGCCCAACCTCTGGAATCAGAGGTGAGTTCATGATCCAGATCTGGACAATCAGTATTGTGGTATGGCCATGGTGATTGGTTAATCACTCTTTGCTCTAATCAAAGTAATCCCAGGAATTTTTCTGGGGCAACTAGGAAAGACAAGTTTTTTGTTTTTGTTTTTTTTTCCTAAGCCTGCTAGCAGAGAGGATGAAGTAAATCTGACTTTCCATCAGGCACCATAAAAGCATAAAAATAAGGCCAACCAAGAGGAAAACAGGGCTGACATATAAAGAGAAATTGGCTCTGATGAAGACACTTGAGACTCTTAGATCCAGCCATGATAAAAGCTGGTACGGCTGGAATTTTCAGTATGGAAACTAAGATTTTTTTTTTAACTTAAACCAATTTGGGTTGATTTCCTGTCACAATCTGAAGTTCCTTGAATAATATATTCTTGAACTTATCCTATGGCACCAGATGTTTCATAGATTCCAGCATAAACATACACACACCTATATACTCTTCCCCGGGATAAATGATAATCTCAAAAACATTGCCATCTAAATCCATATTAAGAGAGAGAAGCACTTTTTTTGTGAATATAATATAATCTGCACAGATAGCTGTCTGAACAATGACTATAGTGCTTTATATTATTATGTAAGAAGTTTTCGTTTCCATCTGTTGTTTCTAGACAATAATCTTAAATCTTAGTGATGCAAAAGAAATGAACTCCATCAGATTTTCATGATAAATAACAGAACTACGTATTTCTTTAGTTATGCAGTTAGCTGGAATTGAAACTAACATGTTTAAAATTCAAGGTCAAATTTTTAGACATGCATTCCCCCTACCTCATTATATCTCTATAAACAGGTTATAACAGTATAGAATTTATTTCCCTGTTCAAACTCCTGAATTAAAGGAATGAAGGAGAGGCAGGGCAGAGGCTGGTTCTTCTAGTAACATTTGAATTTAGGCAACTTTAGTCAATAAAGAACACACAATAAAGAACACAAAATCTATTTTCATTTTTCCAAATTCATTTATGGTCTTTCTCAACATGCATATATTCATTTTCATTTATGAGAAGAGAGTAGTTTATATCAGATAGGAATAGAGCAATGGAAGGAAGAAAAGTCAAGGGATCACTATACTCCCCTAGAACAAATGGCATGCATTTGTTGGGAAGTCTTAATCACTGGGTTCAAGGCATGACTTAATTAATTATGCTCAACTTGAAGAACAAAGAGTTCTAAATGTCTTTACTTTATGTAGAGAATATTCATCCAAAGGCTAAATATTACAGTAAACCAGAGTTTAGATACCCATACTTCTATTAACTTGTTCCTGATGTATTGTGTTTGTGTGTGTGAAGGCAGAGGAGGAGAGGCAAGACCATTTTATTATCTTTCCATTTATCCTGACAAAAATGAATGAGGTTGTTGAATAAGAGATGGAATCCTATTTTGAGTAACAGAATTTTTAAAAAATTTTTTAAAGAAATGATTCCCATTCAAAAAGACTCCAGTCTATTTTTCACATTTATATGATACCAGATGGCATGGAGATTTTTTCATGGTCAGTGACAATTAAGTACTCCACCCCCTCTCCAGCATCCTGGTATCAGTATGAAAATTTGCTTGCCTAATCAATAGTTAGTTAACCCTCAGTCCAGTGCATATTCTGATTCAGCATATATATTGTTTTTCTTAAGTATATCAAAGTTTTGAGGTATCAGGAACAATAAATTTTGTGTCTTCTTAAATATCCCTTCTGCTCTCTGACACCCCATTTCAGCAATTCTTTTAGCCAGTCTAAAGTGAATATAAGACTTTTAATTTGTTAGCAGTAGAACACAAAGTTATGTACTTATTTTGACATTTTTTAACTGCCTAAATCTTTTTTTTTAAACATCTTTATTGGAGTATAATTGCTTTACAATGGTGTGTTAGTTTCTGCTTTATACAAATTGAATCAGTTATACATATACATAAGTCTCCATATCTCTTCCCTCTTGCATCTCCCTCCCTCCCACCCTCCCTATCCCACCCCTCTAGGTGGTCACAAAGCACCTAACTGATCTCCCTGTGCTATGCGGCTGCTTCCCACTAGCTAGCTATTTTATGTTTGGTAGTGTATATATGTCCATGCCATTCTCTCACTTTGTCCCAGCTTACTCTTCCCCCTCCCTGTATCCTCAAGTCCATTCTCTAGTAGGTCTGCATCTTTATTCCCGTCTTGCCCCTAGTTTCTTCATCACCAATTTTTTTTTTTTAGATTCCATATATATGTGTTAGCATATGGAATGTGTTTTTCTATTTCTGACTTACTTCACTCTGAATGACAGTCTCTAGGTCTATCCACCACACTACAAATAACTCAGTTTCGTTCCTCTTTATGACTGAGTAATATTCCATTGTATATATGTGCCACATCTTCTTTATCCATTCATCTGTCGATGGACACTTAGGTTGCTTCCATGTCCTGGCTATTGTAAATAGAGCTGCAATGAACATTTTGGTACATGACTCTTTTTGAATTATGGTTTTCTCAGGGTATATACCCAGTAGTGGGATTGCTGGGTCATATGGTAGTTCTATTTTTAGATTTTTCAGGAACCTCCATACTGTTCTCCATAGTGGCTGTATCAATTAACATTCCCACCAACAGTGCAAGTGGGTTCCCTTTTCTCCACACCCTCTCCAGCATTTATTGTTTCTAGATTTTTTGATGATGGCCATTCTGACTGGTGTGAGGTGATACCTCATTGTAGTTTTGATTTGCATTTCTCTAATGATTAATGATGTTGAGCATCCTTTCATGTGTTTGTTGGCAATCTGTATATCTTCTTTGGAGAAATGTCTGTTTAGTTCTTCTGCCCATTTTTGGATTGGGTTGTTTGTTTTTTGGATATTGAGCTGCATGAGCTGCTTGTAAATTTTGGAGATTAATCCTTTGTCAGTTGCTTCATTTGCAAATATTTTCTCCCATTCTGAGGGTTGTCTTTTCATTTTGTTTATGGTTTTCTTTTCTGTGCAAAAGATTTTAAGTTTCATTAGGTCCCATTTGTTTATTTTTGTTTTTATTTCCATTTCTCTAGGAGGTGAATCAAAAAGGATCTTGCTGTGATTTATGTCATAGAGTGTTCTGCCAATGTTTTCCTCTAAGAGTTTGATGGTGTCTGGCCTTACATTTAGGTCTTTAATCCATTTTGAGTTTATTTTTGTGTATGGTTTTAGGGAGTGTTTTAATTTCATTCTTTTACATGTAGCTGTCCAGTTTTCCCAGCACCACTTACTGAAGAGGCTGTCTTTTCTCCACTGTATATTCTTGCCTCCTTTATCAAAGATAAGGTGACCATATGTGCATGGGATTATCTCTGGGCTTTCTATCCTGTTCCATTCATCTATATTTCTGTTTCTGTGCCAGTACTATACTGTCTTGATTACTGTAGCTTTGTAGTATAGTCTGAAGTCTGGGAGCCTGATTCCTACCTATTACTGGTTCCTCTGTCTCTCTCATCTCTCACACCTAATTCATCAGTCTTATCTTCTCTAAATTTAAATATCTTCTATATTGGACAACTTTTCACTACTTCCATCAATGCTGTCCAAGTCTACAACAGTGTCACCTGACTACTGCTATGGCCTCTTAAATGATCTCCCTGACTCCCCTCCCATTCCACTTCATTCTCTTCTCTACACAGCAGCCAGCATCTCCTCCTTAAAAGACAAATCAGATCCAATTATCTCCCAGCTAAAAATTGCTCGGGTCTTCCTATAACACTTAGAATAAAATCCAAACACTTTATCCTGACCTAAAATACCTGCATACACTGGCCCCTTGTCTCTCTGACCTCATCCCCTATCAGATCCTGCTTGCTCCATGCGTAGGAACTTCCAGCCAGTGGGTGTCTTCAAACACAACAAGCTGCTTCCTATCTTGGAAGTGGTACCTCCAAGTGAACTTCACTCATGCTTCTCAGGTTTTCTTTTCTCCCCTTAAGTGAAACAGGATGACTAGAGGGTCCTGGGGTTGTGTATTTCCCATTTCCCATGTGGAAGGCTGGAGGGAGCTGGTGTTCAGTATTTCCCTTCTCCCATGTGGAAGGCTATTGCTGACTAGAGTTAGATATTTCTCTTCCCCCAAGTAAGTTAGGCTCTAGTAAAACCCCAGCATGTTTTAGGCTTTGGCAAATAGTTTCTCCTGAGGGAATGTCTTGTTAAGAAGAACAGAGTGCTCTGGCACATTTCAAAATGGTTTCTTTTTCTCTCTTTCTGCTGGAAGCATGAGGGGATTTTTCTTGATACTCACAGTGAGGACCTGGTGGAGCATCTGGAGGTAAAAGTAACAAAAAGTGTGGGACCCCTCAGATGACTGGGTCCCCCTGGAATTCTCAACCCTCAAGCTTGTCCACATTGAGCCTCCGGCAATTTGTCAGTTATTTTGGGTGGACCAAAATGTTCTTTCGCTTTTTTCCATAAGATGGCTCTAGTAGCACTTAGTTGTCTTTAGCTTCATTCGAAGCAATTTTGTTAGATTATTTGTGACAGCTGTCATATCAGCGTGCATTTAAAAAAAGACTTATTAAAATTGGTGAATTTTTGTGTAGCTATTTTAATATTGAAGATGGAAGGAAAAAAGCAGCATTTTCGGCTTATTGTGCTTTATTATTTCAAGAAAGGTAAAAACAGAACTGAAACGCACAAAAAGATTTGTGCAGTGTATGGAGAATGTGCTGCGAATGATCGAACGTGCCAAAAGTGGTTTGTGAAGTTTCATGCTGGAGATTTCTCACTGGGCGATGCTCCACAGTCGGGTAGACCAGTTTAAGTTGATAGCGATCAAATCGAAACAATAACTGACCACAATCAACGTTATAGCAGACGGGAGATAGCCGACATATTCAGAATACCCAAACCAAGCATTGAAAATCATTTGCACCAGCTTGGTTATGTGAATCGCTTTGATGTTTGGGTTCCACATAAGTTAAGCAAAAAGAAAAAAACCTTCTTGACCATATTTCAGCATACGATTCTCTACTGCAACGTAATGAAAACAAATTCCGTTTTTAAAACAAATTGTGATGGGCAATGAAAAGTGGATACTGTACAATAATGTGGAACAGAAGAGATTGTGGGGCAAGAGAAATGAACCACCAACAACCACACCAAAGGCCAGTCTTCATCCAAAGAAGGTGATGTGTATATGGTGGGGTTGGAAGGGACTCCTCTATTATGAGCTCCTTCTGGAAAACCAAACACTTAATTCCAACAAGCACTGCTCCCAATTAGACCAACTGAAAGCAGCACTCGATGAAAAGCATCCGGAATTATTCAACAGAAAGCACATAATCTTCCATCAGGGTAATGCAAAACCGCATGTTTCTTTGATGACCAGGCAAAAACTGTTACAGCTTGGCTGGGAAGTTCTGATTCATCTGCCGTATTCACCAGACATTGCACCTTTGGATTTCCATTTATTTCAGACTTTACAAAATTCTCTTAATGGAAAAAATCTCAGTTCCCTGGAAGACTGTAAGAGGCACCTGGAAGAGTTCTTTGCTCAAAAAGATAAAAAGTTTTCGGAATATGGAATTATGAAGTTGCCTGGAAAATGGAAGAAGATAGTGAAACAAAAGGATGAATATGTTGTTCAATAAAGTTCTTGGTGAAAATGAAAAATGTGTCTTTTATTTTTACTTAAAAAACCAAAAAGCACTTCAATTTTGGCGCACCCAATAGTTCAGTTTTCCCAACCTGACACTGGTTTCCATGGAGGTTTCTGCCCATAGGTTTCTACACTGGTAAGTTGAGATTCTTTGTAGCTTTCTGTCTGTCTCTCCAATTTGGGGGGCAGCAGTTTGCCCTGTGATCTCAATTATCTGAAAGATCTAAGAAGAGTTGCTGATTTTTCATTTTGTTCAAATTCTACTCGTTTAAGATAAATGGACTCTTTTACACTCCTTACATGCTGGACTGGAAACTGGAAGTTCCCCTTCGTTGGGTGTGTGTGGGGTGCTTTTTCCAAATCAGAATTTCTTTTATGTTCTTTGTTCAACTTATAAAATGGGGGAAAGTGTTGGGGTAGAAAATGTTATTAATCATTAAAAATAAATAAAAGCATTTAAAGAATTGCACTGAGTTGGTGCTTAACTCTAGCTGTAGAAATATTAGGCACAGAGAAGATCTTCTAGAGGTTTAAATTCTATAATAATATATATGAGCAGTGGACTTACAAAATATTCCAACTAATATTTGCATAGCATTTGTCCCTAGTTTAAGTGAGAGATTTATTGATCATAAACACAGGCTATTTGTTATCCCCATAATATGTATGAGAAGCCCTGGGCATAGGAAAATTTAGTAACCATCCAAGGTCACCCTCTGATCACCTGGTGTACACTATAATAAGTCTGAAAATCTAAATTTATCAATATTTTTGGCTCCTCCATGAAAATGGGCTTCGAAATTTTCCTTTTTTGATTGCTTCCCCAGAGAATTTATCTCCTATCGATAGGTGCAAGATAAGTTAGGGAGCATGGAGGTAAAGTTAATTTTCTTGCATCTCAGGCATATTACTCATATATTTCTAGATTCATAAACACAACCAACACTGGCAATCCCCCAACTACCATATTTATCAACATACTCATTCAAGGGATGCAAATAAAGGTACTGAATACATAACTAAGTTCCATAATATAGGGCAAATTTTTGTAATTATTTCATAAAAAGTAATTTGAATGAATAAACATATATCTATGTCTATGCCTGTATCTCTCTATATCCATTCTAAAACTTCACATTAAAACATTAAATATCACATTAAAACATGCCCTAAAGGAGGGCAAAGATCCAAAGCATTTTGAGAACCTGATAATTCTCCTATTGAATTATGAAGGAGAAACAGGCCCCATAAGTGACATTTCTCATTGATAATTTTTTTAAAAGAGTACACAAAATTGAGCCTCCTCCTTTTGTTGCTAAGTGTTTTATTTAACTCACTCCTCCTCCTGTCATGAAAATAGAGTCAGTTCATAACACAGGGAAGAGAAGAGGTGTTGAGAATCAATCATTTTGCTTGTTGCCAAAATATAATGTCACCACTGGGAGAAATATGATTCCTTACTCAAAAATGCTTGTTTTACACCACATTGGATATTCTCTAATCATTGACATTACACAGATATCAATCTTGAAAATGCTATGGGAGAATACCAATGGACCTAGATACTATAATGGAAAGACAAGCCAAGAGTTCCAAAATGATGGTGTAACATAAGAATATCTGACTTTAAAGGGACAGACATAACCTTAACATACATACAGTTTTTACGCACTCATCTTCTTTTATTGCAATTGCCTTTGCATCAATGTGTCTTTCTCCCTGTGGGCATTTTTCATGGCTTGGATCATGGCTTGTTTATCTTTGACCCCCCAATTCCAACAAATTGTTTGCCTTCAATTTGTAATCACAAAAAATGTACTAAATGAGTAAATGAAGGAATACCTGCATTTGTAAGTCTAAGAAGTATTTTTTCTTCTTTCTCTGGTAAAAAATGGTTAAACATTTCTTAATAGTTTTCAGAATTTCTTATTCTTTTATTGTATATAGAAGAGTTGCTATCCTCATTTATAAAGGGAAATATCATACATAATTCATAAAATGTAACCACTTAAACTTATTTTAGACAAATAAAACATGCTAGAATGAAAGCATTGGTGTTGGAGAAAAGGAAAAAATATTGTTGAGGTTTGATATAGAAGTTGCTTTTTTCCCCAAGCACAGTTACATGAATCCATGAATTTACTATTGCTTTCTACTCTCAAGGAAACACAAATTAGTTAAGGATAATAAAACCAACACTCAGCTTCATGTTTGTGGGTTGACTTGCTACATGAAATCAGAATGTATTTTCTGTGGCATAATATTTTTCTAGTGAAGCAGCCAAAATACCACAAATGCATAGCACGAGCAAGGAGCATTTTGGTCCTTCCAGGCATTTCTGTGGCTTGGTGTTCATAAATGCAGGTGAGATATGGGTTGCAGTCAGGATCAAATTACAACAAACAGTGACTTTTCCAAAAATATGAGTTGCTAAAACAGCTTCCCTATTACCTTGGGAGAGGATGCCTATCCATCAGCAAGCTGGGACTTTAGAGCAAGTTCTCACAGTTGGATCTTTTGAGTGAGCAAAAGTTCAGGCCCAGAAAAATAAAAACAATAATAAAAGACACTTCACTCACATTTCCACAATAGCCTTGTGTGGCAAGCCCCGATGTAGAGTGTGACTTCCTTTTCTCTTTCCTTCTTCTCATTTCCTAATTGTATATTTTTGCCTGCTATTGAATTTAAAAGGGTAAGGTGATTGATTTCTTAATTTGAGAAATGATCAAAAAGTAATGAGTCTAGTTTATTTATTTATCTTATAGAATCATTCTCACTACCTTTCTAGGCCCACCTAAAAATTATGTTTTTCACTTAGTTGATTCCCTAATATATAAATCATCATTTATAAGCATGCAACTTGTCCACAAGTGTTCTTTCCTTTGTATTTTTTCCCACTAATTTCTTCTTAATTTGGTTACATCAGATAACAGCATAATGTACCTTGGAAAACACAGTGTGTGGCACATAAGATATGCTCAGTACCTTGTGGTTATTAATAGACCATCTAAAGTAAGATACTTCTCAGCCGCATAGCACAGGGAGATCAGCTCGGTGTTTTGTGACCACCTAGAGGGGTGGGATAGGGAGGGTGGGAGGGAGGGAGACACAAGAGGGAAGAGATATGGGAACATATGTATATGTATAACTGATTCACTTTGTTATAAAGCAGAAACTAACACACCATTGTAAAGCAATTGTACTCCAATAAAGATGTTAAATTAATTAATTAATTAATTAATTAAGGTACTTCTAAAGATTAAGAGAAAGCAGAGCCTCTGATTTTTTATACTCATATGATTTTAATTTGTTATTCTATAATAAATATGAAATATATTCTATAGTTACCTAATGCTATTACTATATTCACACTACATTTTCACTTATTCTTTGTGATTGATAGTCTAAGGTAAAATTTGTGTTTTGAGATAATGTGGCTTTTCTGAAGTTGATAAGCCTTAACGCCATTTCTCATGTGGATCAATTTCTCAGTATTTTCAAGAATATATCTAGAGAATAAGTATTTATGTGGCTCTTGACATAACAACTATGGCTCTCGTTTCATTTCAAACAGTCAACCAACTAGTATGGGGTCCACACATCTGGATCCACACAAATTTAAACAGGGTTGTACCATAGTTCTACTTTATATGAAAACCACTTTAACACAGTTCTGAAAACAATACTAAAACTTTTAGATTATTCTCACAGAATGAAGCTCTCAACACATCATCAATCATTTTCCTTTGTTTCACTTCCCTGTGATGTCCCTTCATACTACTCTCAACAAACTCCCTGTGGATATTTTGACCTTAAGGCAACTGCCACCATTCCTATAGCTACACAAAAGGACATTTATTACAGTCAGATCAATGCAAAACTGATGCAGTTAAACCATTTTCAAATTAGTTCCCTCTCCAATTAATCTCTGATGAGTGCTTTCCACTACCTCAAAGGTTCCAACCAAATGATGTTTTGTTCTTTTGTTTTTATTTTGACAAGGACAACTTGAATTTCTCATTGCCCAGGAATACACTTGCAAGGATTACAATTATTTGTACTTGCATTGGTAAAAATTTCATTCCTCCAGAATATTTAGTAATAGAGAACCACTCATGTTGGAAGGGCAGTAGAAGGGCAGTTACCATGTAATCTAATTTCAGCCTCTGTATTGATTATTTCCATTAGCAATGTAGAAAATAGTGTAAGTTGATTGTAATCAAGGTGAAAATGTGAACCAAATGGGACAGGATAGATATTAGGCAATGAAACAGCTTTCAAACTTCTACACAACTTACATGGCCCTGTGAAGTCTCATAGATACTAATGATTCATTGCCCCTGATAATGGAACCAAGCACTTGGGTTCTGAAGTTAGGAAGGACTCTGGGTGGCTCAGACATAGTTCTGACAATGCCAAAACAAGCTTGGAAAGGGAAACAATAAGTCTAACCATTGGTTTGGCAGCATAAAAACCCAACGAATATGTTAATATAGGTATATATATATATATATTAGTGTACTACAGTTTATTCAACTGCTCTCCAAAGGCATGCATTACTTTTAATTAATTAATTTATTTTTGCTGTGTTGGGTCTTCGTTTCTGTGCAAGGGCTTTCTCCAGTTTTGGCAAGCGGGGGCCACTCTTCATCACGGTGCATGGGCCTCTCACTATCGTGGCCTCTCTTGTTGCGGAGCACAGGCACCAGATGCACAGGCTCAGTAGTTGTGGCTCACGGGCCTAGTTGCTCCGCGGCATGTGTGATCCTCCCAGACCAGGGCTCGAACCCGTGTCCCCTGCATTAGCAGGCAGATTCTCAACCACTGCGTCACCAGGGAAGTACAGATGTTTGTTTTAATATTGAATATAGTCAAATTCTTTTTATGTAAATCCAACCCATTAAAGAAGATACCCTCTGAAGGAGAACAGTTGAGCAATAGAGGTCAAGTGTGAACTGAGCCATTCTTCCTTAGAAGTAACAAGAGGTTGAACTTTTTTAATGAGTTTTCAAAATGAGATGGAAGGGAGAAGTGTATGAAAACTATGCTTCTCTTTAGGTTGTATATGCCAGCATTATTTAGCATTTGCAGAGTAAGAAAAATTTTCCTCACAAAATTTTGGTGCTCAAAGGCTGTAAAATATGAAGGTTATTAGCTAAGCATTTACAAAAGACCTTTGAAATATTAAAATCTTAACATTTTATTTCAACAATGAGGGTCCATGTAGTTGTGAAGTGTTATGCACTGAGATTCCAATCTTTGGTTTTGGGAATTTGTCTGCATTAAAATATATTTTGAATGAATTTTATTTTTCTCTTAAAACTTTCTCTGGGTTATAGCTGCTAACATGTTGCAAGATGTATAAATTCAGTTGATATAACAAAGATGTGTATAGGTACCCTGCTAATTCCTAAGCATATCCTTCATACTCAAAAGAAACAAACAAAAACACATTATGCTTGATACCTGACAGGGTATAGCTCATTCTACTGTGAGTTCTACTAATCAATGTCTCCTGATAAAACAAGATGAAAGTCATATATTGGAAAATACAAGTCAAGGCTAATAGTGCTTTCACTTAACTAGGAATGAAGTGGAACATAATTATGATAATGATAATGATAATAACAACCTTATATTGAGAACACACATAGTACCTGGTTCACAATATGGCAATTTGGATATTCCCTTTTATTTAATCATTAAACAGATCGTAAGGTCAGTATTATCATTCCCATTTTATAGATAAGGAAACTTAACTAGCCCATCCTAAAATAATCACATAGGTGGTTAATGTGAAACTGAAACTCAAATCCAGATCTGACTGTACTAAAAGTCTATTCTCTTTTCACTCAGCAAACCTTGCCTAAAAAACTAATAATAAAGTGAAACACCAGGGCTAAGGAGAGAATATGATATCTCACGTCAAGCCTATGTGCTTTCATGCTTTGAGGTCATACTCCCCCATCCCCACCCCACTGAAAACCCAGCAGTTATAAAAAAAGAGGTTTCAGAGAAAACAATTAAAGGATAGAGGCAAATTAAAGAAAATTGAGACAGAGCTCTCTGTGGACCTGAAGTGGAAGAGAAACCACCATGGACTGGTGTGTGTGTGTGTGTGTGTGTGTGTGTGTGTGTGTGTACAGGACGGAATGGCAGGGAGAGACATGGCTGTCATTTGTCTGTTTGTACTCAAATCCATTCCCTGCTTTCTCCTGTCTATATTGCAGGTAGCCTCATTTCCCAGGCCCGCTTGACAGCTGGCTTTGGCAAGGTTGGGTCAATGAGAAGCAATGGCAAGAAATTAAAGAGCAAGAGAAAAGAACATCTATGTTACCTTAGTTCAATCTGCACCATCAGAAAGCCTTAAACACCAGGGTACACTATTATCATAGCTCTCTAGAGACCTATTTTTACTGAATTGTACTTTGGTATTGGATCCTAGACTTGTACTGAGAGCTGCAATAAGATAAACAGAATAAAAATAAACTCTTCAGTTAGGTAGGTTAAACTGCTTTAACAAATAGACCCAAACGTCTCTATGTACCTCAAACATAATAGAAGTTTATTTCTCATTCATATAACAGTCTAAAATGGGTGCTCCCTGTAGGTGCACAATTCTCATCCATGTGATGATTTGGGAATATTTTGATGAAGCCCTAGGCCTTCAACATCATGTGTATCTAATGGTAGAAGATGATGGAGATCCTGGAGGGGCACACCCCTTCTTAAAAGGCTTAGCCAGAAAATAGCATTCATATCTTATGCTCACTTTCCATTCACAGGAATTCCATTCACACATGAATGGTCACATCTCACTGAAAGGAGTATTGGGGTATATGTGGCCCCTAACTAGGCAGCATCTTCCCATTGATGATTCTACAGTGGAAAGCAGAACAGAATTCGGTGGACAGGGCCACACTACCTGCCACACTGTACTTGTTACGTGTAGAGAACATTGATTATGACTTGGAAAAGATAAAGGTGTAAAATTTCTTTCAAATATAAGCCAGAGTAAGCTTTTCGTTTCTTAAGAAATTGATGTACCTTTCGTTTTGAATAATGTAAACATGTAAATGTACATGACTTTGTTGGTTGGTTGTTCAATTACTATTTTCTTAATTTTTCTCTTTTGCTTTGACCAAAGGGAATCTTAAATCAAATTGTGAATGACATTTAATAACTGGGCAGGATCTTAAGACTTGTATAAAATAAAAATTATATATTTATTGTATATGAACAAGACAAAGCATTCAAAAGGGCAAAATGATGTCAACATTTTGACTCCTCTTTCCAGATTCAATAACTTTTATGAGTCTTCAGTACACTTTCAGAGCTATTCCATGCATATATAAGCATATGCATTTTTTCATTTTCCTAAAACGTGGTTTTCTCTGTCTATATACATATTTCTTACATGTTTCTTGTTAACTTTATGCTTCTAATTATTTTATCTTTTTATTGCTGTTGTAAATAGGGTCATGGGGCCTTTCTTTTATAACATATTCCAATTGTTTATTATATAATATGTGAATGCTACTAGTTTTTTAGCTGCTTCTTTTAGATTTTACAAGTATACTGTACCATCAAATCTTCTATTATAATTACAATGTTACTCCAACCTCAACAATGTTATTCCTATTATTTATTTATCTTATTTAGCTAATACTTCTAGAACAATCTTAAATAATAGCTATGATAGCATATTTGTCTTGTCCTAACATTACTGGGAATGTTCCTAAAGTTCCCCTTTTAGCATTTTCCCCTTAAAATAAGATTTTTTTTCTCTTTTATGGTACAATTTGTTTAATTTATATTCAATGAATTTAAATTTATTTTTAGTGCTACTTGTTGTCAGGTTTGGTTATAAAAGTTATGCTAAGCTGAGTAAAACAATTCAGAAATTTATTTTCTTTTTCTATGCCATAGAGCACTTAAATAAATGAGTTTTCCACTCCATACACTAAAACATACTCTTGGCCTAATGCTTTAGCATGGAGGGGGAAGACATTAACACAATACAAATTCTTTCCTTGTTTTTATGACATTTGAACTATTTACTTGGGGGTGTGGGTTGTTTTGGAAATTTATCTTTCCTAGAAACTCTCCCATTTTGTCAAGATGTGCTAAGTTTTTGAATGAGGTTAAAAGACATTATGTGGACATTTTAGATTCCTCCCCATCTATAGTTATTTCCCCCTTCTCAATTCTTATCTGTGTATTTGTGTTTTCTCCTCTTGTTTTTCCTTGAGTAGGTTATTTACTTATCTAATTTTTTTTTATAAAGAAGATGTTGGGGGTGGGAGTTAATTAATTAATTAATTTATTTTTGCTGTATTGGGTCTTCGTTTCTGTGCGAGGGCTTTCTCCAGTTGTGGCAAGCGGGGGCCACTCTTCATCGTGGTGCGCGGGCCTCTCACTATTGCGGCCTCTCTTGTTGCGGAGCACAGGCTCCAGATGCGCAAGCTCAGTAGTCGTGGCTCACAGGCCTAGTTGCTCCGTGGCATGGGGGATCCTCCCAGACCAGGGCTTGAACCCGTGTCCCCTGCATTAGCAGGCAGATTCTCAACCACTGTGCCACCAGGGAAGCCCTACTTATCTAATTTTTAAGGAGCTTTGTCTTGGATTTATTCAGTAGCTCTAATTTATTTTCCATTTTCTAATTTATTAATTTTTGCATTTCTCTTGCTATTATATTCTTTCTCCTTTCCTCAAGACTATTTGTTGATCCTTTCTACCTTCCTGGAAATGCTCAATCCACTTCTTTTTATTATTTCTTCTTTATGAATATAAATATTTAGGCTGAGAATTTTCCTAGATTCTGATATGGGTATTTTAATTTCATTTTCTAAGTATTTTTTTATTTTGACTTTTTTTTGTTGTTTAAGGAAGAAGTTTGGTTTGGTTTTAATTTCTAAATGGAAGCATCTGTTACTTTCTTTTTTTTTTTTTTTTTGCAGTACGTGGGCCTCTCACTGCTGTGGCCTCTCCCATTGCAGAGCACAGGCTCCAGACGTGCAGGCCCAGCGGCCATGGCTCACGGGCCCAGCCGCTCCGCGGCATGTGGGATCCCCCCGGACCAGGGCACAAACCCGTGTCCCCTGTATCGGCAGGCGGACTCTCAACCACTGCGCCACCAGGGAAGCCCTACTTTCTTATTTTGTCATTATTTCTGCTTGTATTACATTATGATCAGAGAATGTTGTTTGTATTATTTCTCCTGTTTTACATGTATTTAGATATTTTTAATGTCCTGTATGTAATTAAATTTTGTGAATGGTCATTGAACTTGTAAAAAAGCCACATATTTTGTTTCCAAGCTACATACAAAGTTTGTCATATCAGTTAGCACTATCATATCTTTTGTTTTGTTTTGTCTATGTCTTCAGTACCCTTAAAAGTCTTTATCCACTAAATCTATCAAGGGCTAAGAGAGTGAATAAAAATCAAGTACCAATGTTGTCTCTCTATTTTTGTGTGCGTTTGAGTTTGTTTTTGCTCTAAGAATGGCAATGCTACATTTTTAGCAAATAGTTATTCACATATGTCATATTTTCATTGCAGAGTACACTCTTTATCATCACTGAGGACTCTTCTAGGTCTTTTAGTGTTTGTGCCTGGTTTTCAACCATTTTTGATATAATGATATGTGTCCCTTTATTTTATTTTCTGTCTGGTATGTTGTTATCTATCATTTAATTTTCAATCTTCCTGAGTCACTTTGAATTAAATAAATCTCTTTTTTTTTGGGCTGGTTTTACTTTGTGATCCAATTTGAGAATTCTATTCTACTAATAGATGAGTCCAATTCATTTGTATTTATTAATATGGCTTGTATGTTTATTCTCAGTCATGTCACCACACTTTATATTATGTTTTCTGTTTTATAGTATATTTTAACCTTCCCAATGTTTTATCGTTCTGATCAAACTGTATTTTCTTTGGCTCTGGTATTTTATTTATTTCTACTTTATTAGATGCATTGTTAAATAATGCTTAAAAATGTATTGTTGGGCTTCCCTGGTGACGCAGTGGTTGAGAGTCCACCTGCCTATGCAGGGGACATAGGTTCGTGCCCCGGTCCGGGAAGATCCCACATGCCGTGGAGCAGCTGGGCCCGTGAGCCATAGCCACTGAGCCTGAGCGTCTGGAGCCTGTGCTCCGCAACGAGAGAGACCACAACAGTGAGAAGCCCATGTACCGCAAAAAAAAAAAAAAAAAAAAAAAAGTATTGTTCTACAAGATGGAGGAAAATAAATATTTATGTGAATAAATGTGTGCATGTAGAATATATACTTATTTATGTACATGTGCCCATTTATAAATTTCTAGGTCGATCAAAAAATTTTACATTGTTCATATCACATATGGCCAGAGAGGCAATTCTACAAGAGAAAGAACACTAGAATAAGACTCAAAAGACCTGGATTCTTGTTCTGGTTTCAAATTATACTAGCCAGAATACTCTGGGGATACAATTAATCTTCTCTATAATATTGATAATATTTCTTTTATGGTAAAAGTTCTTTAAAAGGTAAAGTATTTTAAAGTGTTCTTCTAGAAATACCAGCTCTTGGTCTATTTTTTAAATTTCTCATATAATCACCCAAACAATAAAATTAAAAGTCAAAACTTTAACCTTAATATTATGAGCGAATCTGACTTGGACATCCTCATGTACACAGATTCAGAAACATAAATAGTTTATAACCCCATTGAATTTTATCAGATCAGTAACCCTCTGCAATGATTTCGACATTTGTCCATTCAGAGGTCACCCTGACAGGGCATATAATCGGCACAAGCACTTCTGGTGACTTTTAAGTACGAGGGACAGAAGGCACCTGATGATGACCACAATGAGAATGTGTCTCTGTGTCTGTTATCAGTGGCAGCAGGTGGCTTTGGACCTGGAAAGTAATAGGGTGGGAGTCCCTCAGTCATTTGGAGTTAGTCATGAGGTGGCTACATATTCACAACATGAAAATAAAATAACAATACTTCTCACACAAAAAAGAAATCAGAAGATGAGCCAGAGTGTGAAATGTAATGTGAGCTTAGCTGGTGTCTGGGTTACTACGTCATCCCTCTGTCCTTTGTTGTGCCTCAAAATAGAAAACAAAGGCCACTGGCACCTCCTGTGTGACAATCTAAATCTACATTAATTTACAATCTCAGTTCCCGTGTCACCTAGGAACCTCACGGACATAAATCATGGCTGTAATGTTACTGTAAATAACAGCTCACTGGGCTGTTGTTGATTCATTAAAGTCTCACTGTTTCTAACAACACTTCATTTCATGACACAGGGGATCTCTACAGGCATAAAGAAAAAGACTCTAAGGATCTTTCGCAGCACACATCACTGTATGTTACATGTAAGGCTGTTCTTTTAGAAAAGAATAACACACTATGGCTTTTAGAGGTAAATTAAGCTAATTGGCTATTATAACTGGAAAAGCGATTATATCTTGTAAATTAGTACGTGTACAAGACAAACATATACCTTAAAAGTCACAAGCTACTTCTATAGAATTAAAAATTGAAATTCTACTAAAGAGTAGAAAGAAAGTTGCAACTATTTACTGCCTTCTAAGTGCACTTAGATATGTTCTCTCGGGATCCTTACAGAAAATCTGTACCATGTATGTTAATGTTCTTATTTCACAGGTGAGAAAACTGAGGTACAGAGAGGTTAAGTATGTTTTCTAAAGCCATTCAGCTTAGGGAATAGTAAATACAGGTATCAAACCCTAGTGTGTCTGATTCTTAAGCCCTCTTTCTTTCCAGTACACCACACTATTTCCTCTAGGGCCTATTAAATAAGAGGTACCCATCTATGCAATGCAGGATATTTAAAACAGATAATGCAGAGTCTGTAACACTAAATATTTAAAAAGTTGACTGATTAGAGTTCATGAATAAGTACAAGACAAAAGTATGAGGAGAGGTTTAAGATAGTAGTAAGGGATTTAAATAAAATTGATTTACAAAATTCACAAAAGATTTCATTAAAAATGGTATTTCAAACAGTTTTTAAAGAACTGGAAGAATTTTGTAAGGAGAATATATATCATTAAACATACCTCATAAACTGTGAAATTGGATGCGTTGTTTACTTGCTTTTTGTAGACACATGGCAAAAATTTCCATTTTACCTGGTGTGTTTGTGAAAGAAGTTAAGCCTTTGGCAGATAAGAAATTCTTGAAGGTAAGATTTACTAAATCTACACTGAGAATGTGCCTGGAAAAAATTTGCAGACATTTTTCTAAAAATCTAGGTTATCATATTTGTACCTTAGCCAAATTTAAAGTAATGAATCTGTTCTTGTTTATAAATGAACACTCCAAAAGTTTCAACAAACCACCATCCACAAAGAAGAATTTAGCATCAAGGTATGCCAATTAAAGCTCTGAGGTATATACTACAACGTATATATATTTAACACCTGGATAACTTGTTGACATGTGTTGTTGGGAAATGTCTCCAGCAGTCTGAAAATCAGCTGTGTCAAGGTTCTAGGGTTAAAATTGGACTCAAAAGACCTCAACAAACCTGGTGATCTTTAGGACAGTGGGCCAAATTCTTACATACAACTGCTACTGACATCAGGGAAAGCGATCAGACTTCAGTGAAAGATGACCTTGAGTGATCTGGAGTAACACTTGTCTTCAAATCTACTATTTAATTCATTTAAAGCTAACTGAGCCCATGTAAGAAGGCAAAAGTTGTGTTTCAGCATCATGAATGAATTTTTTTTGCGTCTATAGAAATCCCCCAACAAAAGCATGCATAAATGGAGTCATCTGCTTGATTTCTTCTCATGACAATGACCACAGCACTCTCCAAGGAAGTCCATAACAAGGTGGGATAGTTCTGCTTGATGGAGAATGATTTCTTCTTTTTAACTTTTTTTAAAATCAAAATTTCTTACCTGCTTTAGGTTTAGGCTAAACTGTATTTTCACTTTTTCTCAGAGTAGCTTTGTTTTTGGTTTAGTTTGTAATTTATGTTCCTCATATGTTACATGTTTTTATAAATCTCTTTTTCATTGATGTAACAGTGGCATGTCCTCTTTCTCAACTGCAAAAGAAGATAGCCAGTTTTTCAATGGGATAGGAAAACATTTACTTACTGCTTGTTTCTTTGTTTCTCTATTTCAATCACTTTCACATATGCTGGAAGCTAAACACAATGGTAGCTAAAAGTGACATTTAGTGTTTCAAAGCCCACTGGAAAGGTGACGTCCATCTCTGTAGGAATCAGGAAGCTCCACTATGAGGGTCTAGGAACAGTGTGTGTGCATCGGAAGTTCCTGGTCAAGTTCACATCTACAATCATCCCGCTTCCTTTAGAAATCTTCACTCTTGTTCTTCTCTCCCCATCCTTGATGCTCCAAAGAGACAGAACTGCCCTCACTTCCTATCTATCACATCCATTCTCACTTTTAATCCTTTTTATGTGCATTTACTCAGATACCATCTATTGTAAATGACTAACAAGGCTCAGTTAGAAGACCTTTATATCATTATAGCTCATTTCCTATCCTTACTGAGCACTTACATTTCAAATGCCTGCTTACTGGTCTGAATCTCATCCCTTATTGAAAGCTCACTGAAAAGGACATACTTTGTTGGTCTTGTTCACAATTATATATCTCACAGTGTCTGGCACATGGTAGGCATTCAGTAAATATCTACTAAATGAATAAATGAGTGAATGAATGAATGAATGACTTTCATACTTGTATGAGGAACACTAGAGTAATACTTGCTGACTTTATACATAATTGATATTATTGCTCAAATCTAATGTTATTGTAGTAAAAGATCAGAGAAAGAAAATATAACAGTATTACAACTTTTCAATAAGCTAGATAATAGATCTAAGCAATTTGGGCATAGGTGGAATTTCCTATACAGCCAGAATTTTAAAAATCAGCGTTCTTGATATTTCTGGATTTATCTAATTATTCTAGAGTCCATCTGGTCTAGTCTTTCTTAAGTTATTAAACATTCCAGAGAAGTTCAACAGTAGATAAAGTCCACTGAGCATTCATGTTGATTCCTTACCCTGGCCTGAAGAGCTGGATAGAAAAGTGACAGCTTTAAGACCACACACCTGAGATAGTATTCTATCTCAATACTCACCTGTAACTCCACCTAGCCAGAATGTGTGTGACTGCTTCTTATTGATAGAGTTATGTCAGGCATCCAGCCATATAGATCACTTTTAAAAGCTCCAGTGCACTCCTTGCTAAATACTGATGGATTGAATGAGACATCTTTAACCTTTACTCTGTTTTCTACTTTGTGACATCTGTTAATGACACATTCACAAATTTAATGCAATTTCAACTCTGAGATAGATTGGAATGTAGAATATTTGGGGATCTTGGGCTAGGGAAGGGGAAGAAACAAAATGTTGGAGTTAAAAAAAAGAAAGGACTGTGAATGGAAAAGGACCAGGATGGCAGGGGAGTAAGGTTGTCACGTGTAATGAAGATTTAGTGCTTCAGCAACAAATCTAATTCAGCTAGAAGAGCACGCTGCCAAAACACTGTGCAAGAAATACCCCCAAGTTATCCAAAGGGGTCTCTTTAAACACTGTTCACTTCACGTTTCATATTTGAACACAGACAGTTGGAGTTCAGAGAGCCCACATCTGGGTCACTGTGCAAATCCCCACTCTCCTTTAAAAAAATAAAATACACGCACTCCACCTACTCTAGACTTTTTCTACTGCTCAATCTGCCAAGGAAAACTAATTCATTTTGGATTACAAAAGCCAAAACACAAAGTGGAACAAACCTGCACAGAGTCATGCTCTGCTACTTTATGTATCCAAAGAAAGAAAAGTATTCAAAGCCCCAGTTCTCAGATTACTACTCCATCAGGCAACTGTACCTAAGATTTTTTTTATTATCCTTGTTTTCTGTGATGAGGACCGAAGTCTCCAAGAAATCATGAGCTTTAACAAAGCAATATCCAGCACCATTCACTTCTCTTGCATTTAATGTAGAATTAAGCACAATATTCACGGTTTGACATGGTATGCTTTTTGTACATTTTTTGGTTCATCATGATACTTTAAGGAGAAAGGCTTTGTAAACTTTAAAATGCTATCTCTAAAGAGAAAGATTTTATAATTATAAATCGCTCTTCTCTCATTTTTATTTTACACCTTGATATTTTAGTATAGGAAAGCAAATATGTGTAATTGTCTCATTATTTGGATTCTGAAGACCAATTCTTTATATTGAAGTTGCTGTATGGAAAAAATGTCCTCTGAGTTTTCCAAAATCATTCAATTAAAAAAGAAATAGTATCTAAGTAGGTGCTTACTAAGAGAGTTCCATCACAATCATTATAGTAATAGAGAAAACCAAGGTAAAACAACTCAATTTTTGCTTCTAGTAGGGGTGATCCAGGCAATCTTCAATAAACTATTCTCTCTTCAACCTTTATTTCAGATGGTTAATACAAACATCAAAACACTAGGCTAAAAAGAGAAAAGGCCCCCCACCTTCATTTATCTTATTTTTATTTTATTTAAGATCATGTTTTCTTTTAGTGAGAGGTCAAGATAATCAAGAAGTCTAAATTATGGCCCCACCCTCAAGTTGCTTTGTATCTAGTTGGGAGACAGGTATAAGCACTTGATCAGTTAAATAGCAATACATCTTAGATGTAGCAGCCAACAATGTAGAGATACCACAACAGAAATTCAGACAATAATTACTGAAATGGTAGATCATTGTAAACCACAGTGGTTTACACAGTTTCTCTGTGAAATACTGCTGATTCTACAACTTGCACAGAACTGTTCAAACTATTTGATTGATGCAGTTGATGTGAAAAAATGTCCTAAACAATTCTATAATGACTCTACAAATATTTATATATGTAATGAGAACTTGAATCAATAGAAGTGTTGTTGATAGAAACAATACTATCACTAAAAAAATGGAGTTTACAAAATATTTTTTACCTACTTTATTGCATCTTATCCCTCCCTATAAATCATCAAGTATCCTTATTTGATGAAAGCTAAGATTGGGAGAAAATGAAGAGGCTGCCTAAATTTACATCAGTTCATGGTGGTTTTGATTCAATTTTTATCTTTTGATTACTAGTTAAATGTCATTTCCACTATAGAATTATAAAACTTATCATAAGGAAAACAATATTTATATGACTCAATGACATTTTAAGCTTGATGATAACTAAGGACTGGCCATAAAATTTCTGAATTGTAATAATTAATATTTACAGGGTACTAAGTTAGAGTGATGAATATTTACATATACTACCTCATTAAATCCTTATAGTAATTTTCTGTTTGGGACACTTTTATTATTCCCATTTAGCATATGGAAAAACTGAGTTAGAGTCAAAATTCTAACCCTGGCCTATGCAGGGTCCAGAGGTCTCCTCCATGGTCACCTATGCACAATCTTGGCATGTTGGTTTATATTAATAGGAAAAGGCTCTTCATAACAAAATATTTTTCTTTAGCAGCTGTACATTAGATTGAATTTGAACCCACAACATCATAATTATGCTGAATAACTTGATGGCTTACCACACTTCGGAAGTTAGCCTATAATCACTTTACATTCAACCTCAGAATAAAAGAAATCATGTTAATATAAAATATTGGAAAAGCTTTAGAAGAAAAGATTTCAGTTATGCATAGAGTTCACAGGTATATTCAATCTCTAAGTTAGGTGAAGCAAAGCTAGAATGGCATCTAGTAAGATAAAACAAAATAAGCCTCCAGGTGTTAAACAATTTTATGACTGTTGGAGAATACTTTCAAATTCTATCAGCTGTGAATTTCTAGTATCAATCCAAATGTTTTTAAAACGTCAGGAACCATATTTAAAATTCTTCTCAGTTCAATTTAAATGAAATTAACTATGGAAAACATTGTGCTTTTCCTATACTTCTAACAAATATTACTATGTATAATTAATGATTATCAGATTTACAGTTGGTAAAATAAGAAAGCAATCAACATACACCTGAAAGAGAATTCCGGTTCCAGATTCCATATATTCTAAACCATAGCTTTCTGTACCCTAGAGAGTTTTCAATTAGTTTGAAAATAACTAAAAATATTCCTTAGTTATGAGAGGCCTATGAGCTAAAAGTTCTTTGAAACCACAGAGATCCTTAGTTGTACTAGTAGAAATTCTTATTCAGTAGTTCTGGGGTGGCACTGGAGTATTCAGATTTTTAAAATTTTTCTCTTATTTAATAATCCAGCATCAATGAGGGAATCTGCATCTGGAAACCTTGGGATAGAACATTTCATTACCTGACCATACTGGTGCACCAGGTGTTATATTTATAGTGAAAATAAATTTAATATGAACAGTTTAGAGACAGCATTTTATGGTGAGTTAGTTTATGGAAAAAGTGGCATAAATCAGATCTAATCTTAATATGGTAAATTTTGGGATTACTATTACATTCCTGATCTTCCACTCAGTATTAACAGAATTGACCACAAACACCACATTAATTCAACTACAATGTAATTGTCTTTATACTGTAAAAAATATTTTTTGCCTCACTTTTAGTTATTTTACTAGTAATCAATATAGCATAACAGGCACAGATAAAAACATAAATGAATCAAAGTAATATATAAGGGAGAAAATTAGATAGGCCTTAAATAACTAAACCAAGATGTTTAGACTTAAATGTAACTAGTAAAGATTCAATGCAATACATATTTTTAAGCTTATAGCACCCAGTATTCCCAAGCAGTCTCCCATCCAAGTACTAACCAGTCATTGCAATATTTTAAACTAACATGATTGAACTTGCGTTTTAGAAAAGCACTCAAGAGGCAATTGTGGAGGATGGACTTGAAGATGAAGAGATTAGCAGCAATAGGAACAGTTAAGAAGTAACGTGATGAGAGTTGAAAGCCATGGCAGTGTACATAGAGAAGCAAAGAATAATAATAACTAACATTTAAATAATGCTTACTCTGTGCCAGACCACATTCTAAGCAATTTACACATATTAACTCATTTAATCTTCACTACAACCCTATGAAATAGTGTTATCAATTGGCCTTTTTGGGGTAATAACCCAAAACATAGTGCCTTAAAATAACAACCATTTGTTTAGCACAACAGTCCATAGGTTGGCAGTTCTTCTGAACTTGGCTAGCATCACACATTCTCTGTGGTCAATGTCCAGGTTGGCTGAGGTCTGGCTGGTCTAAGATGGCTTCAGTTGGGAAGGTTTCTCTCTGAACCACATGGTCTCTCCTTCTGCAGAAAGTTGGCTCAAGTTTTGAGAGAACATAAGTATTCAAGGTCTTTTAAGACCTAGGTTTAGAATTTACACACTATCATACCTTCTTCATTCTATTGATCAAAGCAGTTCACAGTCCAGCCCTGATTCAAAGGTGGAAAAATTAACTATCTTTTAAAATTTTTTTTATATTAAATGTAGTTGACATACAACATTATGTTAGTTTCAGGTTTACTACTCAATGATTTGACATTTGTATACATTATGAAATGATTACTACAATAAGTCTAGTAACCATCTGGCCCAAATAATGAGTTTCCTTTGCTGTGCAAAAAATCTGAAGTTTGATGTATCCCATTTGTTCATTTTTGCTTTTGTTTCCCTTGTCTGAGGAGACATATCCAAAAACAATTGCTAAGACTGATGTCAAAGAGCATACTGCCTATGTTTTCTCCTAGGAGTTTTATGGTTGTAGGTCTTACATTTAAGTCTTTAATTTATTTTGACAAATTTTTGTATACAATGTGAGAAAGTAGTCTTGTCTGATACTTTTGCATGTAGCTATCCAGTTTTCCCAACACCATTTATTGAAGGGACTGTCTTTTCTCCATTGCATATTCCTGCCACTTTTGTCATAGATTAATTGACCATATAAGTGTGGGTTTCTTTCTGGGTTCTCTATTCTGTTTCATGGATCTATGTGTATGTTTTTGTGCCAGTACTATATTGTTTCAAATACTGTAGCTTTGTAATATAGTCTGAAATCAGGCTGTGTGATACCTATACCTCTGTTCTTCTTTCTCAAACTTATTTTGGCTATTTGGGGTCTTTTGTGTTTCACAAATTTTATTTATTTTTTAATTAATTTTTATTGAAGTGTAGTTGATTTACAATGCTGTGTTATTTTCTGCTGTACAGCAAAGTGAATCAGTTATACATATACATATATCCACTCTTTTGTAGATTCTTTTCCCATGTAGGACATTACAGAGTATTGAGTAGAGTTCCCTGTGTTATACAGTAGATTCTTATTAGTTATCTATTTTATATATAGTAGTGTGTATATGTCAATCCCAATCTCCCAATTTATCCCTCCCCCCCTTTCCCTCTTGGTAAACATGTTTGTTTTCTACATCTGTGACTCTATTTCTGTCTTGTAAATAGGTTCTTCTGTACCGTTATTTTAGATTCCACATATAAGTGATTATCATATGATATTTGTCTGACTCTTCACTCAGTATGACAATCTCTAGGTCCATCCATGTCACTGCAAATGGCATTATTTGATTCTTTTTTTATGGCTAATATTCTATTGTATATAAATTTTAGAATTATTTGTTCTAGGTCTGTGAAAAATGCCATTGGTATTTTGATAGGTATTGCATTGAATCTGTAGATTACCTTGGATAGTATGGTCATTTTAACAATATAAATTCTTCCAATCTATGAGCATTGTATATCTTTTCATTTGTTTGTGTCGTCTTCAATTTCTTTCATCATTGTCTTGTAATTTTACAATTACAAGTCTTTTACCTCATTGGTTAGTTTTATTCTGAGGTATTTTATTCTATTTGATGCAGTTGTATATGTGATTGTTTCTTAATTTCTCTTTCTGATAGTTTGTTAGTGTATAGAAATGCCACAAATATCTTCATACTAACTTTGTATCCTGCAACTTTACTGAATTCATTTATTAGTTCTAATAGTTTTTTGGTGGTGTCTTTTGGATTTTCTATATACAGTGTCATGTCATATGCAAAAATGACAGTTTTACTTCTTCTTTTCCTATTTGGGTTCCTTTTATTTTCTTTTTCTTGTCTGATTGCTGTTGCTAAGACTTCCAATACTATGTTGAATAAAAGTGGTGAGAGTGGGCATCCTTGTCTTGTTCCTGATCTTAGAGGAAATTCTTTCATCTCTTCACCATTGAGTATGATGCTGGCTGTAGGTTTATCATTTATGACCTTTATTATGTTGAGGTATGTTCCCTCTATACCACTTTGTTGAGAATTTTAATCATAAACGAATGTTGAATTTTGTCAAAAGTTTTTTTGCACCTATTGAGACATTCATTATTTTTATTCTTCAATTTGTTAATGTAATATATAGCATTGATTGATTTGTGACTACTGAACCATCCTTGCATCTCTGGGATAAATTGCTCTTGATTATGGTGTATGACCTTTTTAATGCATTGTTGAATTTGGTTTGCTAACATTTTGTTGAGGATTTTTGCATCTATGTTCATTAGTGATACAGTGATATTGGCTTGTAATCTTTTATTCCTGTGGCATCCTTATCTGGTTTTGTTATCAGGGTAAGGCTGGCTTTGTAGAATGAGTTTGGAAGCATTCCCCCCTCTTCATATTTTTTTTGGATGCGGGGAATAGTTTGAGAAGAATTTTTCTTTAAATGTTTGATAGAATTCACCTGTAAAACCTCTGGTCCTGAACTTTATTTGTTGGGAGTTTTTTATTATTATTACTGATTCAAATTCATTGCTGATTATCAGTCTGTTCATATTTTCTATTTCTTACTGATTCAATCATAGAAAACTGTACATTGCTAGGAAATTATGCATTTTTTCTAGGTTGTCCATTTTATTGCCATATAATCATTCGTAGCGATCTCTTATGATCCTTTGTATTTCTGTGGTGTCAGTTGTAATTTCTCCTCTTTTATTTGTAACTTTATTTATTTGGGCCCTCTTTTTTTTTTTGATGAGTCTGGCTAAAGGTTTATCAATTTTGTTTATCTTTTCAATGAACCAGCTCTTAGTTTCACTGATCTTTTCTATTATTTTTTAGTCTCTATTTCATTTACGTCTGCTTTGATCTTTATTATTTCTTTCCTCTTACTAATATTGCTCTTCTTTTTCTAGTTCCTTTAGGTGTAATATTAGATTGTTTACTTGACATTTTTCTTGTTTCCTAAGGTAGGCTTTTATCACTATAAACTTCCCTCCTAGAATACTTTTGCTGTGTCTCATGGATTTTGAGTTGTTGTGTTTCCATCTTCATTGGTCCAAGTATTTTTTATTTCCTCTTTGATTTCTTCAGTGACCCATTGGTTGTTTAGTAGCATATTGCTTAGCTTCCATGTGTTAGTATTTTTGCAATTTTTTTCTTGTAGTTGATTTCTAGTCTTATACATTTGTAATTGGAAAAGATGCTTGATATGATTTCAATCTTCTTAAATTTATTGAGACTTCTTTTGTGGCCTAGCATGTGATCTATTCTGGAGAATATTCCTTGTTCACTTGAAAAGAATATGTATTCTGGGCTTTTGTAAGGAATGTTCTATATATATACATGTTAAGTACATCTGGTCTAATGTGTCATTTATGGCTTTTGTTGCCTTATTTTCTGTCTGAATGAGCTGTCTATTGAGGGAAGTGGGGTGTTAATGTTCTCTACTATTATTGTGTTATTCTCAATTTCTCCCTTTATGTTTGTCAAGACTTGCTTTATGTATAAGTGCTCCTATGTCAGGTGCTTATATATTTATAATCGTTATATCTTCTTGTTGAATTGATCCCTTTATCATTATGTAATGTACAATTTTGTATCTTGTTACATTCTTCGTTTTAAAATCTATTTTGTCTGATGTAAGTATTGCCACCCCAGCTTTCTTTTGTTTCCATTTACATGGATATTTTTTCCATCTCCTCACTTTCAATATATTTGTGTCTTTAGATCTGAAGTGAGTCTCTTATAGGCAGCATACATATGGGTCATGTTTTTTAATCCATTCTGCCACTCTATGTCTTTCAATTGGAGAATTTGGTTTATTTACATTTAAAGTAATAATGGATAGGTGTATACTTATTGCCATATTCTTAACTATTTTCAGGTTGCTTTTGTATTTCTTTTTTCTCCCTTTTATCTTCATTTGAATTGATGCCTATCTTTAGTGATCTGTTTTAATTTCTGTCTTTTCTGTGTGTATCTAATATAGGTTTTTGGTTTGTGGTTACCATGAAGTTTGTATATAAAGTTGATAATCTATTAATTTTGAATGCATTATAGCAACCTTGCATTTTACTCCCCCTACCGATGTTTAATGGTTTTTTTTTCACACCATATTTTACATCTTTTTGTTTTCTGTATCCCTTAACTTCTTATTGTGGGTATAGATGATTTTTTTTTACTTTTGCCTTTTAATGTTCCTACCAGCTTTTTATGTGGTTGATCTCTTACCTTTACTGTATGTTTTCTTTTAGCAATGAGAATTTTTCCTTTTGTAATTTTCATATTTCTGGTTGTGGTCTTTTCTGCTTAGAGAAGTGCCTTTAAATTTCTTGTAAAGCTGGTTTAGTACTGATGAACTCTTTTAGCTTTTGTGTGTTTGTAAATCTCTTTCTCTCTCCTTCAAATCTGAATGATAGTCATGTTGGGTAGAGTATTCCTGGTTGTAGGTTTTTTTCCTTTCATCACTTGGAATATATCATGCCACTTCCTTCTGGCCTGAAATATTTCTGCTGAAAAGTCAGCTGATGGTCTTATGAAGTTCCCAGGTATATAACTAGTTGCTTTTCTCTTGCTTTTCTCTTTTCTTTTAATATTCTCTCTTTACCTTTAATTTTTGCCATTTTAATTATAATGTATCTTGGTGAGGACATCTTTGGGTCCATCTTGTTTGGGGGCTCTCTGTCCTTTCTGAAGCTGAATATCTGTTTCCTTGCCCAGGTTAGGAAAGTTTCCAGCTATTATTTCTTCAAAAAAAAGCTTTCTCCCCTTTCTCTCCCTTTTCTCCCCTTTCTCTCCCTTTTCTCCTTCTGGAACTCATATAATGTGAGTGTTAGTGTCCTTGATGTTGTCCCAAAGTTCTCT
This sequence comes from Mesoplodon bidens, assembly GCF_964165515.1. Classification (NCBI taxonomy): domain Eukaryota; kingdom Metazoa; phylum Chordata; class Mammalia; order Artiodactyla; family Ziphiidae; genus Mesoplodon; species Mesoplodon bidens. Next base: position 58,836,658 of record NC_138168.1, read on the forward strand.
TAAACTGTCCTCATTGCTTTAATTCTTCTTTTCTGTTCAGCTTAGATGATTTTGACTACTCTCTCTTCCAGTTTCTAGATCTATCCCTCTGTATCATCTAATCTCTGTTGATTCCTTCTAGTGTATTTTCAATTTCAGTTATCATATTCTTCAGCTCAATTCAGTTCTTCTTTATAATTTCTAACTTAAAATTCTCACTGTGTTCATCTATTCTTCTCCCAGGTTTGTTAAGCATCTTTATAATCATCACCTTGAACTCTTTATGGGGTATACTGCTCATCTCCACTTTGTTTAGTTCTTTTTCTGAAGTTTTGTCTTGTTCCTTCATTCAGAATATATTTCTCCATCTAATCATTTTGCCTAAATCTCTGTTTATTTCTATGTATTAGGTAGGTCAGTCACCAGAGCTATATACTCTAGGGGTGCCCCTACATGAGCTGTGAGGACCCTTCTTATAGTGGGGCCAACTGCTATAGGTATGCTGGTGGGTGGGCTGGCCCCAAGCCCACAGTGGCTGCCAGCCTGGTGGTAGGCAGAGCATAGTCCCAGTGCAACTGGCTGCAAAGCTTGAGGTGGGGAATGGTTGGCTGGCACTGGCCCACTGGCAGGTGGCGTTGGGTACTAGGGTAGCTGGCTGTGGAATCCAGGGCACCCAGGACTTGTGCCATCAACTTCATCTCTTGATGATAGGAGCTTCAAAATCACATTGCCAGGGGAAAGAGTAGAGAGAGGAGGAAAAGATTGTGGTGATGGTTGATGTCTACCTTTGGTAGGTATTATTACCATGCCTCTTTTGCAGATGGGGAAACAGAAACACAGATTTGTTAGCTAATTTACCTTAAGTTATTCCCCAAACAGTATAGCTTCAGTGTCTGTTGTCAAAGGAATTTTCTTATATGTCTCTACATTTTTAACGAATGGAAGATGGTTAGGAAAGTATTAGCAAGAAAAATCAACATAATTTAATGAGTGATTAGATATGGGAACAGTCAGAGAAGGAATAAGAGAGGATTCAAATTTGGAAAAGTGACACTATTAAGAGGAGTCCACATTTATTGATTACATTAACCATGAATTAAGTAATATAGAAGTATAAAACATTCAAGACTGAGCTGCCCTCAGGTTATTCAGGTGGATATGTTTATTGGGCTGCTGGACATGGAGTGTTTCACTCAAAAGAAAGAGATCTGGATAGAAATACAGATTTCAGCTTCACATAGTTGGTTTGGTAATTGAAAACATGAGACTGGATGAAGAGACTCAGAAAGAGCTTAAAGAAGGCCAAGGACAAAATCTAAAGAAGTACAGAGACAATGCAGAGGAAGAGGAGCCTTCCAAGGAACTTGCAGATGATTGATAAAAACAGTGCACAAGCTCCTGGCAGAAACACATGTAAATTTAAATCCATTTGTGATATGATAACATCATTCTAAGATTCAAATTATTTCTATAAAATATTTAAATATGAGATCCTACACATAATCAGGCATACTAGAAGACAAGGCAACATGAGCAAAAGCAAACCAGCGACAACAATAAAAATTAGACGATAGAAAAAAGACCAGTAGGGGCTTCAGATATTGTCATTCACTGATCGACATTTTTAAATAACTGCAAATGCTGTGCAAGGAAATAAAACACAAAATAGAAATTGATGAAAGAACTGGAAAATACTAAAAACATCCAGATGGAAATTCTGAAACTCAAAAATACAATAAACAAAATTAAAAATCCAATCAGTGGGTTTAAAAACAGGTTAACACAATTAAAGAGACAATTAGTAACCTGAAAGAAAAATCAGGAAAAAAAAGTAGCCAGAATAAGAACATAAAGTGTGTTAAATACAAAAGAGTACAGAGGACACAGTGAAAAGGACTACCTATAAAGTTTTGTAATATCAGACAGAGAAAACAGAGAGATACTTGAACAGGTACTTGAAAAAGATAATATCTAAGTGGCCAATAGACGTTGTAAAAATGTGTTTACTTTGTTATAAAGCAGAAATTAACACACCATTGTAAAGCAATTATACTCCAATAAAGATGTTTTAAAAATATGTGTTTAACTTCATTAGTATTCAGGGAAATGCAAATTGAAAACACACTGAGATACCACCACATACAAAAACAACTAAAATTTTAAAAGACAAAAGTTGTCAAGTTTGGCAAGGATGTGAAGTAAGAGGAATTCACATACACATCTAGCCATGTAGGAAAAATAGGAAGCCAATGATGAACAAGACCCAGGAATGGGAAAGAAGCAAGTATACAACTGGAAGTTTACCTTTACAGAGATGAAACCTACTTTTCTTTGAGAGGACGGAATGATGGATGGATAGATTTGTTTGAGGCTAAAATTTTGAGGAAGCTTTATCTGAGGAAGTTCTGAGTGTGCTCTATGTTTTTTGTCCATGAGAGTGAGGCCCCTGATGAAGGGGAGGAAAGCAGGGCTGGGTAGTTGAATTTCCAAATGTTGAAGAAAATTTTGGAATAGCTGTGGTGAAGAATGGAAGTGAGACCTGACTAGGCATGTGTAAAAGGGTGGCTGAGAATACTGTTAATGAAAATGATGCAATTTAGGTGAGTCCTATGGTACTGTTTTAGTGATTCCTCTGGTCTTAGCGGTACAGTAACCATCTTGATTTATGAAATATGTCATAGGTCTTATTCCAGTTGTCTCTGAGGCCCAATTCATTCATTTACTAAGAAGTGTTTCTACACAATACTCACTGTAAAAGGGCATTATATATCTGTTCAGAAACAATTATACTTAGTTATATACAAAAATGTGCAAAGGAAGTGAAGACAAAGCACTTACACTGAATCTAGAATACAGTGGTGAGCTTGACCATGGAAAACCATTTAACCCACATACTTGGCTAGAGACAGTCAGCATTGAAAGTATCTTAGGCACTCTAGCATCTGTGTCCCTGAGCCATTTCAAGCAAAATGGTGTAGGCCCTCAAATGTCACTAAACCTCAGCAAGAGATTCAGCCAACTTCTTTTGTAGACCATTCTAGTTTCTCCCAATTCTCATGGCCCAGACATACTTTCTTATATATTTCATGGTCTATTTAACTTTCCCTGAAATCTGGAAAACCTCAAAAGCCTGTTGACAGCAAGGATTTTAAAAAGTCTCTCCTAAGACAGCCAAAACTGTAGTTAATGGCCTGCATAGAAGCCTTGATTTTTACAAGCAGATCAGTGATATAGGTTTCCCCCCCTACACTCAATTATTATATATTTCCTCATCTCAGTTCAGCTTTGCATATGAGTTTTACAAAGCTGAGTTTGATGAGGTGAAATGTTGTTAGGAACTAAAAAGCGAGTTCATGGCAACACCCCACCAGAACTATATTTAATTAAAATGACTCACCCTAACATAGCAAAAGAGCAGGTAATTTTGTAAATTGTCCCCCAAATTTTCTCCTTGCCTTACCACCAAACCTCACGTGGTCTTTTAAAAAAAGTCTTATAAAAAGGTCCAGGGTAGATAGAATCTGGAAGGGAATACATGTTTGCTTGGTACACTTTTGCATTTCGTTATCCCAGCAAACATCAGAACAGTCAGGACCAAGTTTGAAAACCCAGGAGAGACTTCCAACAGCAACCTTATCTTATTGGAAAGTTTGCTCTGAGGTCACATGGGGCGAGCCAGAACCCAGCTGACACTGTGTCAAAAGGCCTCGAGCTCGCAAAAGAAAGCATCGTGAGTGCACAAAGGTCGAGCATCTTTGGAAGTGGGTAAATTGGAACAATATGATATGCCATGTCTAAAAACATATCCCATTCTCTAACTTTGCAAAAGCAGTTTGTGGCCTAGATTCTTGGAAGCAAAGGAAATGAAAATGAATAAAGGTAAGTTAATGTCAGAAGTGCTGGACTTTTTGTTGCTATTGGTGGTAGTGGTGTAAAAAATAAACATAACACCAATACATGCCTAAATATATAGACAGCAATTCCTTCAAAAGCCTGATAATTTGGGGCAAGCCCAAACAGCATGCACCTATCGTCCAATTGGAGGGAATCAGGACAGCATTGGATTTCACAGATAGCACCACAGACAGCTATTAAGGCCTAATCCAGTGTCACCTTTCTGCCCAGTGCTGACTAACCACCAGCCCAATTTGCTGGCTTCACTCTCTCTGTGTTTCTTCATTGTTTCAAGCTGGGGGAGACATCTTAATAATGGGTCAATCCTCAGCCAAATGTGTTCAATTGAAGGCCACCATGGGAGAATGGCAGGATATTGTCTTTCCAACAGCAAGTGAATTGCAGGCAGCTTAAGGCAATATCCATTTCACTATAATGCTGGTTTATGTTACAGCTCTTTTCAAACTTCTAATTGCCCTGTATTGCTGACATTTATAGACATGCCCTATTTTAAATGAAAACACAACACTGAGGTCAGGAGGAGGTGCTGGGACAGCAGAGACCCCAGGTGAAGCCAAAGGGGGAAATTACTTTAAAACTTCTAAATGCCAAACATGTTTGAGAAAAGGAAGAAAAAAAATAAAGTCTTAGGGCAGAAAAAACATTAATCATGGCCCCATGGTATAAATTAATAATAACTATATTTAATTCTCCTATGTAAACATTCAATGGTTGGATTATATAATTTTAAAATGAAAGTAAATGTTATTCATTTGGCTTGGTAAGTCTGGTAAGTCTCAGCTTATATGGAATAACTTTGAATATAATGTTTTTTCTTTCAATTTCACTTTTATTTTTTAAAAGCAAACATACCAAGCTAACCAGGTTTGTCAGCTGCTTTGGCAATCACAGTATGTTATGAGTCTTTCAGGTCACTCTAAAAGTCACAATGAATAAAATAATATTTCACATTTATGTAGGGCTTTTCACCTAGTACCTCATATGGTTTTATAAGCAATAAATCATTCATTCCAGAATTGAAACTAAAGAGCCTCGAGTGCAGTTCTAGTAAGTAAATTTTCCTAGGTAGCTCCAGAAGAATATAGACTATAATCATTTTCCTTTGTTTACTCATGCATTCATTCACCGAGTTACGAGTCATTCATTGATCCATATACTAAACATATATTTATGTCATGTTCATGTGTGTCTAAAACTGTGTAGATTTCAGGTTATATAAAGAAGTATTAAAGAGCTTACACTTTAGTTGAGTTCTGGTTAGGAAATTAATTGTTTAAGATCCTATTCTGAATAGCCAGAACAAACTCTTTTCAACCCTATATTCTCCTAATCTCCCTGTGAATGTCTAATTGAGGAATAAGAAATTATTAAGGAATAGTCAACACTAGAGTTTTTCTTTTTATACATCATATATATTCATAGAAAAATTTTGGAGAAAAAGAAGAAGTCACCATTTAAAATTTTAAATCACCATTAATTCCACTACAGGAAGATAAACATTGTTAACAATTTGGCATACAAATTTCTTTTTTTTTTTTTTTTGTGGTACCTGGGCCTCTCACTGCTGTGGCCTCTCCTGCTGCGGAGCACAGGCCCCAGCCGTGCAGGTCCAGCCGCCATGGCTCATGGGCCCAGCGCTCCGTGGCATGTGGGATCCCCCCGGACCGGGGCAGGAACCCATGTCCCCTGCATCGGCAGGCGGACTCTCAACCACTGCGCCACTAGGGAAGCGCCGGCATACAAATTTCTTGTTTATAATTTTTCTTTGTGTTTATAAAATATATCCACTTTTTATGTAAATAAGATACATAAATATGTATGTTGATTTATAACTGATATTTCAGTTATTAATATATTATGAATATTTCCCATATGATTAAATTTGAGCTTTGAGTATTATGAAGTCATACGTAATGACCAAATGATTTTTGTTTTTAATTCTGCTTCAAGTTGTGAAAGGACACTGGACCACAACTCAAATTCACATGAAGAAATAAAGAACACAAGTTAACTACAGAACCCAGCAACAACTAAAAAGGATTATGCAATATGACCAAGTTGGATTTATCCTAGGGATGCAAGGCTAGTTCATATAATGAAAATTAATCAATGTAATATGCCATGTTAATAGAATAAAAGTAGAAAACACATAATCATCTCAGTAGATAGTTTGACAAAACCCAGTACTCTATAATGATTTACAAAATTGTTCAACAACCTACAAATGGTGTATAAATTTTGAATTCCTTTTGTTAAATTTATTCATATAAAAACTATAAAACATTATTGAAAGAAATTAAAGAAGATCTAAATAAATAGGACAACATTCTGTGTTCTTAAATTGGAAGACAATATTGTTAAGACCACAATACTCCCCAAACTGGTCTTCAGATTCAGAGATCCCTTTCAAAATTTCAATTGCTTTTTTTAAAGAAGTGGATAAGCTGATCCTAGAATTCATACAGAAATGCAAGGGACCGGGATAGTCAAAATAATCTTGGAAACAAACAAAACTGAAGAACTCACAATTCCTAATTTCAATCTATTATAAAGCTACAGTAATCAAGAAAGTGTGATACTGGCCGAAGGCTAGACGATAGGTGAGTGTTATAGAACTGAGAGAACAGAAATAAACCTAGTGTCTGTGGCCAACTAATTTTCAGTGAGGATGCCAAGACTATTCAGTGGAGGGGGGGTGGGTGGGAATCGTCTTTTTAACAAATGGTACTGTGAAAACTGCATGTCTCCATGCAAAAGGATAAATTTAGACCCTTAATTCATATCATATGCAAAAATTAACTCAAAATCAATCACAGACCTAAATGTAAGAGTTAAAGCTATAAAACTCTTAGAAGAAGGCACAGGTATAAATCTTGGATTAGGGAATGAATTCTTAGATATGACATCAATAAAACTTTCCAAACATAACATAGATAAATTAGACTTCATCAAAATTTAAAAAACTCTTTGTATTAAAGCATACTACAGGGAAAGTAAAAATGCAACCCACAAATTAGGAGGTTACTAAATAGTGGTGATGGTTGCACAACTTTGTAAATATTCTAAAAACCAAAGCATTGTATACTTTAAAGTGGTGAATTTTGTTGTAATGAATTATATCTAAATTATTAAAAATTGAGACTACAAGATATTGGCAAACACATTAGAAGTACATGGCTTATTGAAATGAGAAGGTAAAATGTGGAAAAATGTGTGGAAATAACAGAAAAACAGGAAAATAAAATGCATGAAATAATATATTTTCCTAAAGAAAAGATATCACAGATAATAATGAGGTAACACAATCAAGTCAACAGGGAAAAAAACAAATACATTGTATTTTCAGTGCATTTTGTCCACTGAAAGAATAGACCTGCTAGGGTACCCATTTGTGTGTGTCTGAGTATTAGCAAAACATAAGGCATGAATTGCCATCTATCTTTTTTTTGGTGACTTTCACTTTTTATAGGTAGGGAAACTGAGGCATCAAAAGGTTAATGTTGATGTCACACACCTAGTAAGTGATGGAGTGAGGCTGAACCCAGGTAGGTCTGGCTCTAGAGCCCCTCCTCTGAACCCCACACACCACCACCATTTCCATCTATTTTTTAAAAAAGTTTTTTGGAGTATAGTTGATTTACAATGTTGTGTTAGTTTCAGGTGTACAGCAAAGTGAATCATATACATATATCCACTCTTTTAGATTCTTTTCTCATATAGACCATTACAGAGTATTGACTAGTGTTTCCTGTATTTTTGAAACCCAGGTAATCCTAGAAATACAATCCACTCACTGAATTTTTACCTTCTGATTATGCTTACAATTTTTCTCTTTATAAGTAACAAAGTGATAACTTGGGAATGTCGGGGGACCAATTGCTTAATTAATAAAATGAACTACTGTGTCTTTATTAAGAAAATGCTACAGGCACAGCATTCTGAATAGTTTTAAAATTTGCTCCTCAATCTAGTCTGCTAAAGTCACTGATCAGGGTAAGGTACTCTACTATGTGTACATGATTTTACCACAGGACACAGAATAGTGTCCCTGTTTTGGAAAATTAAGGATAGCTATACCCATAGTTATTAAATATTAGACACATACAATACTAATTAAATATTGGACACATCTTATATCCTCACCTTTCTCTCTCCTCTTGAAATGTGTTTAAGTTCTTGAACTATGGCATATACATCATGTCCATTAGATTTAAGGTTCTCTGTTGCCAACAATATGTATTATTCATTTCTGTTGCATTTCAGTAACTTGTGGTAAAATTTAATACACAGCAGTTTTATAGTACACATTAAATATAAGAAGAAGAAAGGAAGGAGGAAGGAAGGGAGAGGTGGGAAGGAAGAGGCAGAAGGGGAGAGGAGGGAAGGGAAGGGAAGAAAGATGGAAAAAAGGAAAAGAAGCTTAGTTGGCTTATAGACTGAGTAGTATATTGAGGTCTCTACTCTCTGGAAAGCTTAGGGCAGTCGTCCTCAAACCTATGAGACCTTATGGCCCCTTTAAGAAGTAAATGTTTAATAGTATCCTCCTTTCTATCCTGAACAGTAATTCTGAGGTAATATAACATTTAAACAAATATGTTCAGGAAAATATAATATTAAATCTTATTTTTAACATAATGGAGAAATAAAATAAAAGAAATTTTAGCAAATGAATATAGGGTTCAATATGCAAATGCTCAGGTGTGACTATACTACAAGACAAAGTGAGTTCATCAGATGCTTCACCTACTTGTAATGAATAAGTTCTTATTTAAAAGAACAAGGGAGATCAGAAGTCAGTCTATAAAAGAAGTAAAGGAAAATGAAATGTTGATGGTACTGGTGATATTAAAAGAAAAATTAGTTATGAAAAGTATTGACAAACCCAACTTTTGTACTTATGATAAGAAAAAGGAGGAATTACTAAATAGGTAAGACCAAATTACATCTTGTCAAAATGGAGAGAAAAAGTAAGTACAACATAACTTTGTTAACTTGCTACTGTCTATCTGTAAAATGTTCATTTGGTTTCTTGGTTTCTCTACTTGCTTCATTATTTAAAAAAGAATGTTGTCACAGAACATTGATAACTTTTCAACTGTGAGCAGAATTATAAAACTCAGTTGTAAATGTTCAGCTGAATGTTCTCAGCATTTCTGTGTTCATCACTAAAGAAAACCTCAAAGTAAATATGTGTGTGTGTGTGTGTGTGTGTGTGTGTGTGGATGCACGCACATGTGTGTATTAGAATTACCATGATTATGAGAGGAACTGGTAAGGGATATGTTGTATTGGCAACTCAAATACTAAAGTGACACTGCCACTGGTGATTTGATTTTCCAAAATGATAAACTTTTAAAAATCGTATTTCAATTTAAATCTTATGATTTCTGAAAAATTCAGTGCATGTAAAAATGTTCCAAAATTCTTGTGTTTATGTATTAAATGATTGAATTAAGGCTCAGATGTTTACAAATTGGTTTTTCACTTATGTGTTTGTCTGATAGAGTGTTCAAAAGCCACACAGGATGGGAGCCAATTCCCTTTTGTGTGGGATTGCCCCACGCATTGCAGGACACCAAACATCTCTGTCTCCTGTCAAATAAATGTAAATAGCCATAAATATAAAGATGTGGTTTGTATTTGTTTGCCTGCTTCTTGAGAAGATCAATGAAATATGACTCTGGAGACACGGTTTCTAGTATAAATTGATTTGGAACATTTCAAAGGCTGCTCATGTCTCAGATTAAAATCTCATTAATTTAAGATAAAAGGGCTTAAATACAGGATTTTAAAATTAATAGTGCACTGTTATTGAGGAGGAGTAGCTGAAGAATAACAGCTACTTACCAATATTGACTTAATTATAGTTTATTATAATCAATTCTGCCACTAGCAGCTTATAAAACCTTCTATTGACAACTTTTAAGAAGAACAAAGAAAATCCTAAAGGGCTATATTTCTCCTTAAATCAAATTGTCCAAGGTAAATATTGACTAAAGTAAAATGTACTTAATATGTAAATGTTTTATTTCTTCCCACAACTACTCTATTGTTTTTTTCCAAATTATTTGAAAGGTAAATAAAAATCTGTAGCCTACATTACGATTTCCCAGTGTTCTTTGAAATATTAAGAGAGTCATTGTTTGCTTGGAGATTGGAGCCCAGTAATGTAATTTACCATATATTAATTTTAGGAAAGAATGTTTCTTGTTATTTGAAAAAGACAATGTTATTAGTTCTGTTCTTAACATTGACAAAAAGGTCTCAACTTTTTTGGTGTCAGCATCTTAATAGAAAAATCTTCCAAAAACTCATGAGTGAAATAATTCATTGATTTATAGCAAGATCTACCATTTTAAAATCAACAATACAAGAAATACCAGAAGGACTTATATCTAACTGATTTCTATTCAAACTGTGACATAATACGAAGAGCAAGATTGTGAAGGGAATCTGATTATGAGGACAAAATAATGGTTCAGGGCAGGGATTGAGCCTAAAGCAGATGGCCCGGAAGACTTTTTTTGGGATGGTGGAAATGTTCTAAATCTTTATTGAAGTTATGCTTACGTGACTATACACATCTGGAAAAATCATAAAACTATACATCTAAAAAGGGTCAGTTTTACTTTATATAATTTTAGCTTTAAAAAAAAGCAATTTTGGGGGAAGGGTGTAGTTGCTGGTGTTTGCTCAGTAACTCAACCTTATCAGGGCCAGTGTTATGTTATGATTTATTTTTGTTATCATTCAATAAAAGTCTCATACAACTTATGAGATGCAGCTAAAGCACTGCTTCAGGAGAAATACACAGCCCCAAATGTGTCCTTTAAACAAGAAGAAATACTGAAAATTAATAAGTCAATTATTCCTCTCAAGGGATTAGCAAAATAAATGCCAAAATAGTAGAAGTAAATAATAAAGAAGAGATTAATCAAAAGAATCAGCAAAACCAAAATTGGTTACTTAAAAACAAAAATAAAATTAATAAATTTCTACTGAGGTTAATTTTTTTTTACAAAGAAAAGGTGCAAATACCTAATATCAGATTCTCCAAACATTATAAACAACTTTAGGCCAATAATTTTGAAAATTTAGAAGAAATGGAAAAATTCCTAAATAATACAACCTATCAAAACTGATAGAAGAAGAAATAGAAAAACTGAAAAGGCTTAAAGCAATCTTTAGGATTTATTAGTAAATCTTTAGTACAATTTTAGTGAAGTAATTGAATATTTAAATTAAAACATTCCCACAAGGAGAACTCTCGGCCCATACAGGTAAAATTCCATCAAACAAAGAAGAATTAATGTCAACATTATACAAATTCTTGTAGAGATTAACGAAATTGAGAATACTAGGTCTATCAATCAGGGGAGGCTAGTTCTTGGCTAAGTTGTTGACAACAAACAACCTCAGAAATCTCAATAAAATATATAACATTATTTTATACATACCACACACACACACACACACACACATATATATATATACACACACACGTGTATTTATATATAGATAGATGCTATATATGATACATACAGATAATATATATATTATACTATGATATAATAAAATGCAAACCACAGAAATCTCAATATACAATACCATCAATACTATATATACTATATGCATACTAAACAAATAGTATTATATTATAGTATAATAAAATATATATTAAGTATTCTTCTTGGTCTTAATATTTTTATATTTAGGCAATACAAGTAAGTGAAAATTATAAGAATTGAGATGTACTAGTATATTCAACAAAAATTCCTTGTATAAAATATGTGTTAGACTGTGTTATTGTTCCTCAATATTTTTTTTCCTCATTGGGGAAAGATTATATTTCCCTGCGTACTTGAAGTTAGGCTTTACTTCATTTCAAAAGTGATTTGTATTGGCTAATAAAAAATGGGTTATAATGTTCTCTGTGACTTCCAGGCTGCAGCCTTAAGAAACCATTCTTCCTGTACTGTACTCTTTTCCCTCTACCACTATGATAGGGAGTCCTCTAGCCAGGAGCTACTTTATCAGCCTGGGTTCTAGATTGAGAACAATGACAATGCAAGTTGCAATGGACATGTAACATGAACCAGAAATAAACCTTTGGTGTTTTAACCCACTGAAACTGTGGTTGTTATTACAGCATTACTTAGCTTGTTCTGCCACAGCAGATTGGAAAGATGGGGAGACTACCCAAATCTTTGGGTATTCAGAGGGACAAACAGGTATCTGATTTAGGAGGAGATATACCTCCTCATAGTTTAACCATCCAACTGCTCTTTCCTTTCATCCTTTCAGAACTCTATACAGACTGCTATCAAAGAACTTATATTTCATTTCTCACATTGGTTTCTGTGACTGGGTCATGAGCTTCCCGAGGTCAAGGATTCTAACTCTTCCATCTTTGTATCCCCAATGTCTGTTACCTAGCAGGCCTTCAATTATCAGGTACTAAATAGTCATGCATAAATGGATGAGTGGATGGATAGAAGGGTAGATGTGTGGAGAAACAAGTATTTAGCGTTAAGACAATCTGGGTGCATAATTTTCCCTCTAAATTTGGGTAAATAAATTTCTTAAGTAAGTAATTGAAATTAACATTTCTCTTTTGACAGTAAATACACATTTCCTAAAATTATTTACCTTATTACCGACACACGACATTAACTAGGTCTTGATTTAGTAAGAGTTAAATTTTGCCGTTAACCTCAAAGTGCAGGTAAGGAGAGCCTTAAAGTAATATAAATGGAAAACAGAGGCTGAACCACATTAATCCATCCTCCCTCCAGGAAGGAGGAGCTGGGGTGAGAATAAAAACTGTTGGGTGGAGAAGTCCATGGAAAACATCTGCAGGAGTGTTTCAAAGAGTGAGGAAGACACTTATTGTGTGTGCTATTGCCAAAGCCCCTCAAAACACAACATCAATGAGTACTGTTTGTTTTTTCTATAGTCAATAGATCAAAAGCCTGAGAGGCAGTGCGATCTGCTCTTTGTAAGGAGAAAAGTTCTATGCAGAGAAATGGGGGAACACATCTGGAAATATCTGTCTATGAAACTGCTTGAAAAATCACCATGTAGCAGCAATAGGAGAAACATCTGTGCAGTGTGCAGCAGCCCAGCAGAGGAAGGGAGCTGCTGGGAAGAGAACCACATAATCAAGACAAAGATTGGGGTGGAGACAGGCACCCCTTGAATGACAAAGCTTTCCAGATTTCATTTTTAGCCATATGTAATCAATAAGAACAGTTTTCCCTTCTAAAGAATTTAGATTAGCAGCACCTGCTCCAAACGTAGCAGGGCAAAGGCAGAATACAGTATTTTAAGGTAATTTCTCAAAGACATTGTCGAATGTCAATAAAGAGCAGAATCTGTGAGTTATGTGTTCATTGTGAATTTCTAAACACTAATGTATTATTTTAGAATAAAGTATCGAAGCAGCTCATAGGCATATATTTTAAACCCAAAATTCCTTCAACAGTTTCTTACACAACTTATGTGCATGAGTTTTTAAACAAAGGTATGTTGAAAATATTATTTTTCATCAAAACTAACACAAATTCAATAATGTTCTTAGAGACCTTCAAGATGGCAGACGACTAAGACATGGAGATCACCCTCCTCCCCACAAATACATGAGAAATACACCTACATGTGGAACAACTCCTACAGAACACCTACTGAACGCTGGCAGAAGACCTCAGTCTTCCCAAAAGGTAAGAAACTCCTCACGTACCTGGGTAGGGTAAAAGAAAAAAAGAAAAAACAGAGACAAAAGAATAGGGATGGGACCTACACCAGTGGGAGGGAGCCGTGAAGGAGGAAAGGTTTCCACACACTAGGAAGGCCCTTCGTGGGCGGAGACTGCGGGTGGCAGAGGGGGGCTGGTTCAGAGCCGCGGAGGAGAGCGCAGCAACAGGGGTGCAGAGGGCAAAGCGGAGGGATTCCCGCACAGAGGATCGGTGCCAACCAGCACTCACCAGCCCGACAGGCTTGTCTGCTCACCCGCCGGGGCGGGCGGGGGCTGGGAGCTGAGGCTCAGGCTTTGGAAGTCAGATCCCAGGGAGAGGACTGGGGTTGGCTGCGTGAACAGAGCCTGAAGGGCCTAGTGTGCCACAGCTAGCCGTGAGGGAGTCCGGGAAAAAGCCTGGAACTGCCGAAGAGGCAAGAGACCATTGTTTTGGGGTGAGGGGATTCAGAGCACCACCTAAACGAGCTCTGTGGCTATCAGCACAGACCCCAGAGACGGGCATGAAATGTTAAGGATGCTGCTGCAGCCACTAAGAAGCCTGTGTGCAAGCACAGGTCACTATCCACACCTCCCCTCCCAGGAGCCTGTGCAGCCTGCCACTGCCAGGGTCCCGTGATGCAGGGACAACTTCCTCGGGAGAACACACGGTGCGCCTCAGGCTGTTGCAACATCACGCTGGCCTCTGCCACCACAGACTCGCCCCACATTCCGTACCCCTCTCTCTCTCCACGGCCTGAGTGAGTCAGAGCCCCGTAATCAGCTGCTACTTTAACCCTGTCCTGCCTGGGCGGGAACAGACACCCTCAGGTGACCTACATGCAGAGGCAGGGCCAATCCAAAGCTGAATCCCGGGAGCTGTGCGAACAAAGAAGAGAAAGGGAAATCTCTCCCAGCAGCCTCAGGAGCAGCGGATTAAGTCTCCACGATCAACTTGATGTACCCTGCATCTCTGGAACACCTGAATAGGCAATGAATCATCCCCAAATTGAGGCGGTGGTCTTTGGGAGCAACTGTAGACTTGGGGTTTGCTTTCTGCATCTAACTTGTCTCTGGTCTTATGTTTATCTTAGTTTAGTATTTAGAGTTCATTATCACTGGTAGATTTGTCTATTGATTTGGTTGCTTTCTTCCTTTTTTTAATATACACATATATATATATATTTTTTTTTTTCTTTTTCTCTTTTTCTGAGTGTGTATGCATATTCCTCTTTGTGTGATTTTGTCTGTATAACATTTCTTTTACCATTTGTCCTAGGGTTCTCTCTATTAGGTTTTTTGTTTTTTATTTTAGTATAGTTTTTAGCACTTGTTATCATTGGTGGATTTGTTTTTTGGTTTGCTTGCTCTCTTCTTTCTTTCCTTTTCTATTTTTCATTACTTTTTATTTTTTTTATTTTGAATAATTATTTTTATTTTAATAAATTTATTTTATTTTATTTATTATTTTTTCTCCCTTTTCTTCTGAGCTATGTGGTTGATAGGGTTGTGGTGCTCCAGGAAGGTGTCAGGCCTGTGTCTCTGAGGCAGGAGAGCCAAGTTCAGGACATTGGTCCACCAGACACCTCCTGCCTCTATGTAATATCAAATGGCAAAAGATCTCCCAGAGATCTCCATCTAAATGCTAAGACCCAGCTCCATTCAACAACCAGCAAGCTACAGTGCTGGACACCCTATGCCAAACAACTAGCAAGAAGGGAACACAACCCCACCAATTAGAAGAGAGGCTGCCTAAAATATTAATAAGATCACAGGCACCCCAAAACACAACACCGCACGCAGTACTGTCCACCAGAAAGACAAGATCCAGCCTCATCCACTAGAGCACAGGCACCAGTCCCCATCCACTAGGAAGCCTACACAACCCACTGAACCAATCTTAGCCACTGGGGGCAGACACCAAAAACAATGGGAACTACAAACCTGCAGCCTGTGAAAACAAGACTTTAAACACAGTAAGTTAAGCAAAATGAGAAGACAGAGAAACACACAGCAGATGAAGGAGCAAGGTGAAAACCCAGCAGACCAAACAAATGAAGAGGAAATAGGCAGTCTACCTGAAAAAGAATTCAGAGTAATGATAGTAACAATGATCCAAAATCTTGGAAACAGAATGGAGAAAATACAAGGAATGTTTAACAAGGACCTAGAAGAACTAAAGAGCAAACAATGATGAACAACACAATAAATAAAATTAAAAATCCTCTAGAAGGAATCAATAGCAGAATAACTGAGGCAGAAGAACGGATAAGTGACCTGGAAGATAAAATAGCAGAAATAACTACCACAGAGCAGAATAAAGAACTATGAATGAAAAGAATTGAGGGCAGTCTCACAGACTTCTGGAACAACATTAAACACACCAAAATTCGAATTATAGGTGTCCCAGAAGAAGAAGAGAAAAAGAAATGGACTGAGAAAATATTTGAAGAGATTATAGTTGAAAATTTCCCTAATGTGGGAAAGGAAATAGTCAATCAAGTCAAGGAAGCGCAGAGAGTCCCATACAGGATAAACACAAGAAGAAACATGCCAAGACACATATTAATCAAAATATCAAAAATTAAATACAAAGAAAAAATATTAAAAACAGCAAGGGAAAACCAAGAAATAACATACAAGGGAATCCCCATACGGTTAACAGCTGATCTTTCAGCAGAAACTCTGCAAGCCAGAAGGGAGTGTCAGGACATATTTACAGTGATGAAAGGGAAAAAACTACAACCAAGATTACTCTATGCAGCAAGGATCTCATTCAGACTCAACAGAGAGATTAAAACCTTTACAGACAAACAAAAGCTAAGAGAATTCAGCACCACCAAACCAGCTTTACAACAAATGCTAAAGGCAATTTTCTAGGCAGGAAACAAAAGAGAAGGAAAAGGCCTAAAATAACAAACTGAAAACAATTAGAATATGGTAATAGGAACATATATATCGATAATTACCTTAAATGTAAATGGATTAAATGCTCCAACCAAAAGTCATAGACTGGCTAAAATGGATACAAAAACAAGACCCATATATATGCTGTGTACAACAGACCCACTTCAGACCTAGGGACACATACAGACTGAAAGTGAGGGGATGGAAAAAGATATTCCATGCAAATGGAAATCAAAAGAAAGCTGGAGTAGCAATTCTCATATCAGACAAAAGAGACTTTAAAATAAAGACCATTACAAGAGACAAAGAAGGACACTACATAATGATCAAGGGATAAATCCAAGAAGAAGATATAACAATTGTATATATTTATGCACCCAACATAGGAGCACCACAGTACATAAGGCAAGTGCTAACAGCCACAAAAGGGGAAATCAACAGTAACACAATCATAGTAGGGGACTTTAACACCCCACTTTCACGAATGGACGGATCATCCAAAATGAAAATAAATAAGAAAACAGAAGCTTTAATGATACTTTAAACAAGATGGATTTAATTGATATTTATAGGACATTCCATCTAAAAACAAAAGAATACACTTTCTTCCCAAGTGCTCATGGAACATTCCCCAGGATAGATTGTATATTGGGGCACAAACCAACCCTTGATAAATTTAAGAAAACTGAAATTGTATTAAGTATCTTTTCCAACCACAATGCTATGAGACTAGATATCAATTACAGGAAAAAACTGGTAAAAAATACAAACACATGGAGGCTAAACAATACACTACTAAATAACCAAGAGATCACGAAGAAATCAAAGAGGAAATCAAAAAATACCTAGAAACAAATGACAATGAAAAAATGATGACCCCAAACCTATGGGATGCAGCAAAATCAGTTCTAAGAGGGAAGTTAATAGCATTACAGTCCTACCTCAAGAAACAAAAAACATCTGAAATAAACAACCTAACCTTACACCTAAAGGAATTAGAGAAAGAAGAACAAAATACCCCAAAGTTAGCAGAAGGAAAGAAATAAAGATCAGATCAGAAATAAATGAAAAAGAAATGAAGGAAACAATAGCAAAGATCAATACAACTAAGAGCTGCTTCTTTGAGAAGATAAACACAATTGATAAACCATTAGCTTGACTCATCAGAAAAACAAGGTAGAAGACTCAAATCAATAGAATTAGAAATGAAAAATGAGAAATAACAACTGACACTGCAGAAATACAAAGGATCATGAGAGATTACTACAAGCAACTATATGCCAATAAAATGGTCAACCTGGAAGAAATGGACAAATTCTTACAAAAGCACAACCTTCCAAGACTGAACCAGGAAGAAATAGAAAATATAAACAGGTCAATCACAAGCACTGAAATTAAGATTTTGATTAAAAATCATTCAACAAAGAAAAACCTAGGACCAGATAGCTTTACAGGCGAATTCTATCAAACATTTAGAGAAGAGCTAACACCTATACTCCTCAAACTCTTCCAAAATATAGCAGAGGGAGGAACACTCCCAAATTCATTCTATGAGGCCAAGGTCACCATGATACCAAAACCAGAGAAAGATGTAACAAAGAAAGAAAACTACAGGCCAATATCACTGATGAACATAGATGCAAAAATCCTCAACAAAATGCTAGCAAACAGAATCCAACAGCACATTAAAAGTATCATACAATATGATCAAGGAGCTTTATCCCAGGAATGCAAAGATTCTTTAATATACACAAATCAATCAATGTGTTACACCATATTAACACATTGAAGGAGAAAAGCCATATGACCATCTCAATAGATGCAGAAAAAGATTTCAACAAAATTCAACACCCATTTATGATAAAAAAAAACTCCAGAAAGTAGGCATAGAGGGAACTTACCTCAACAGAATAAAGGCTGTATATGACAAACCTACAGCCAACATCATTCTCAATGGTGAAAAATGGAAACCATATCCTCTAAGATCAGGAAAAAGACAAGGATGCCCACTCTCACAACTATTAGTAAACATAGTTTTGGAAGATTTAGCCACAGCAATCAGAGAAGAAAAAGAAATAAAAGGAATCCAAATCAGAAAAGAAGATGTAAAACTGTCAGTGTTTGCAGATGACATGATATTATACATAGAGAGTCCTGTAGATACTTCCAGAAAACTACTAGAGCTAATCAATGAATTTGGTAAAGTAGCAGGATACAAAATTAATGCACAGAAATCTCTTGCATTCCTATACACTAATGATGAAAAATCTGAACAAGAATTTAAGGAAACACTCCCATTTACCATTGCAACAAAAAGAATAAAATATCTAGGAATAAACCTACCCAAGGAGACAAACCTGTATGCAGAAAATTATAAGACACTGATGAAAGAAATTAAAGATGATACAAACAGATGGAGAGATATACCATGTTCTTGGATTGAAAGAATCAACATTGTGAAAATGACTCTACTACCCAAAGCAATCTACAGATTAAATGCAATCCCTATCAAACTACCAATGACATTTTTCACAGAACTAGAAGAAAAAATTACACAATTTGTATGGAAATACAAAAGACCCCGAATAGCCAAAGCAACCTTGAGAAAGAAAAACGGAGCTGGAGGAATCAGGCTCCCAGATTCCAGACTATACCACAAATCTACAGTAATCAAGACAGTATGGTATTGGCACAAAAACAGAAATATAGATCAATGGAACAGGATAGAAAGCCCAGAGATAAGCCCATGCACATATGGTCACCTTACTTTTGATAAAGGAGGCAAGAATATGCAAGGGAGAAAAGACAGCCTCGTCAATAAGTGGTGCTGAGGGAAATGGACAGCTGCAATAAAAGAATGAAATTAGAACACTTCCTAACATCATACACAAAAATAAACTCAAAATGGATTAAAGATCTAAATGTAAGGCCAGGAAAACATAGGCAGAATGCTCTATGACATAAATCACAGCAAGATCCTTTTGGACCCACCTCCTAGAGAAATGGAAATAAAAATAAAAATAAACAAATGGGGCCTAATGAAATGTAAAAGGTTTTGCACAGCAAAGGAAATCTTAAACAAGAAGAAAAGACAATGCTCAGAGTAGGAGAAAATATTTGCAAACGAAGCAACTGACAAAGGATTAATCTCCAAAATATACAAGCAGCTCATGCAGCTCAATATCAATAAAACAAACAACTAAATCCAAAAATGGGCAGAAAACCTAAGCAGACAATTCTCCAAAGAAGATATACAGATTGCCAAAAAACACAGGAAAGGATGCTCAACATCATTAATCATTAGAGAAATGCAAATCAAAACTACAATGAGATATCATCTCACACCAGTCAGAATGGCCATCATAAAAAAATCTACTAACAGTAAATGCTGGAGAGGGTGTGGAGAAAAGGGAACCCTCTTGCACTGTTGGTGGGAATGTAAGTTGATACAGCCACTATGGAGAACAGTATGGAGGTTCCTTAAAGAACTAAAAATGGAATGACCATACGACCCAGCAATCCCACTACTGGGCATATACCCTGAGAAAACCATAATTCAAAAAGAGTCATGTACCAAAATGTTCATTGCAGCTCTATTTACAATAGCCAGGACATGGAAGCAACCTAAGTGTCCATTGACAGATGAATGGATAAAGAAGATGTGGCACATATATACAGTGGAATATTACTCAGCCATAAAAGGAAACGAAATTGAGTCATTTGTAGTGAGGTGGATGGACCTAGAGACTGTTATACAGAGTGAAGTCATGAGAACCTATGGGCAGGACAAGAATGAAGATGCAGTCATAGAGAATGAAGTTGAGGACACGGGGAGTGGGAAGGGTAAGCTGGGACGAAGTGAGAGGGTTTCATGGACATATATACACTACCAAATGTAAAATAGATAGCTAATATTTTCTCCCATTCTGAGGGCTGTCTTTTGGTCTTGTTTATGGTTTCCTTTGCTGTGCAGAAGCTTTTAAGCTTCATTAGGTCCCATTTGTTTATTTTTGTTTTTATTTCCATTCCTCTAAGAGGTAGGTCAAAAAGGATCTTGCTGTGACTTACGTCATAAAGTATTCTGCCTATGTTTTCCTCTAAGAGTTTGATAGTGTCTGGCCTTACATTTCGGCCTTTCATCCATTTTGAGTTTATTTTTGTGTATGGTGTTAGGGAGTGTTCTAATTTCATACTTTCACATGTACCTGTCCAGTTTTCCCAGCACCACTTTTTGAAGAGGATGTCTTTTCTCCACTGTATATTCTTGTCTCCTTTATCAAAGATAAGTTGATCATATGTACATGGGTTTATCTCTGGGCTTTCTATCCTGTTCCATTGATCTATATTTCTGTTTTTGTGCCAATACCATACTGTCTTGATTACTGTACCTTTTTAGTATAGTCCTAAGTCAGGGAGCCTGATTCCTCCAGCTCCATTTTTCGTTCTCAAGATTGCTTTGGCTATTCAGGGTCTTTTTTATTTCCATACAAATTGTGAAATTTTTTGTTCTAGTTCTGTGAAAAATGCCAGTGGTAGTTTGATAGGGATTGCATTGAAGTTGTAGATTGCTTTGGGTAGTAGAGTCATTTTCACAATGTTGATTCTTCCAATCCAATAACATGGTATATCTCTCCATGTATTTCTATCATCTTTAATTTCTTTCATCAATGTCTTATAATTTTCTGCATACAGGTGTTTTGTCTCCTTGGGTAGGTTTATTCCTAGATATTTTATTCTTTGTGTTGTAGTGGCAAGTGGGAGTGTTTTCTTAATTTCACTTTCAGATTTTTCATTATTAGTGTATAAGAATGCCAGAGATTTCTGTGCATTAATTTTGTATCCTGCTACTTTACCAAATTCATTGATTAGCTGTAGTAGTTTTCTGGTAGCATGTGTAGGATTGTCTACGTATAGTATCATGTCATCTGCCAACAGTGACAGCTTTACTTCTTCTTTTACTATTGCAAATGAGGCAACTGACAAAGGATTAATTTCCAAAGTTTAAAAGCAGCTCATGCAGCTCAATAACAACAATAAAAAACAACCCAATCCAAAAATGGGCAGAAGACCTAAATAGACTTTTCTCCAAAGAAGATATACAGATTGTCAACAAACACTTGAAAGAATGCTTAACATCATTAATCACTAGAGAAATGCAAATCAAAACTACAATGAGATATCATCTCACACCGGTCAGAATGGCCATCATCAAAAAATCTAGAAACAATAAATGCTTGAGAGGGTGTGGAGAAAATGGAACACTCTTGCAGTGTTGGTGGGAATGTAAATTGATACAGCCACTATGGAGAACAGTATGGATGTTCCTTAAAAAACTACAAATAGAACTACCATACGAGCCAACAATCTCACTACTGGGCATATACCCAGAGAAAACCATAATTCAAAAAGAGTCATGTACCAAAATATTCATTGCAGCTCTATTTACAATAGCCAGGACATGGAAGTAACCTAAGTTTCCATCGACAGATGAATGGATAAAGAAGATGTGGCACATATATACAGTGGAATATTACTCAGCCATAAAAAGCAACAAAATTGAGTTATTTGTAGTGAGGTGGATGGACCTAGAGTCTGTCATAAAGAGTGAAGTAAGTCAGAAAGAGAAAAACAAATACCGTATGCTAACATATATATACAGAATCTAAAAAAAAAAAAAAAAAAAAAAAATGGTCATGAAGTACCTAGGGGTAAGATGGGAATAAAGACACAGACCTAGTAGAGCATGGATTTGAGGATATGGGGAGCGGGAAGGGTAATCTGTGACAAAGTGAGAGAGTGGCATGGACATATATACACTACCAAACGTAAAAAAGATAGTTAGTGGGAAGCAGCCGCATAGCACAGGGAGATCAGCTCGGTGCTTTGTGACCACCTGGAGGGGTGGGATAGGGAGGGTAAGAGGGAGACGCAAGAGGGAGGAGATATGGGCATATATGTATATGTATAGTTGATTCACTTTGTTATAAGGCACTAACTAACACACCATTGTAAAGCAGTTATACTCCAACAAAGATGTAAAAAAAATTTTAAATAAAAAATAATTTTCTTTAATGTGTTTGTTTTGTTATATTTTGAGCTAATGGTATCACATAAGTTTTTAAAAATAAATATGCAAGTAATGAATACTCAGTTGCATGCCCTTTAAAAAAACAAATTCATTAAATTATTTCCCACATGCCTAACGGGGCAGCTCTATCATCTTTTGATAAATTAAATGAACTCCATTATTCAATGAAAATATAAAGTTAGAGAGAATGTCTAGAGCTGTAAACTTAATTTACATCTACACTTAATAAATACTGTACAGCTGTGCAACTAGATTAAAAGTACATTCAATTTTTTTGTTATTTATGAAATTTGGTCAGTAAACATGGTGTTCCCAATATTGGTGTTAATTAGCAAGTTGTCACTTTATATTAGGCTGGAGTTGTCTAATGCTTTCATTGCATCTTGAGACTCTGTTTACATTCCCCATGAAATCATTTTGCTATAATATTGCCCAATTCTTTTCATTTTTCTCAGTCCTTGTTGCCAGAATTTAAAAAGGAAAAAAAGTGATAAATTTTAACTATCAAGATAGTGTTTAAACAGAATATCTTATATATATAATTTATAAATTAACTTTATTCTTTGGCTCATTTTATCCTTTCTACACCCCTGTATTAAGGTTTTATTAACCTTATTTGTGAATGAAAAGATTAAAGCACCGAAGAGTGATTTAACTTGCTTCAAGTTACATAACTGATAAATGGTAGAGCTAATCTTTGAATGCAGGTATTCTGATTATAAATCCAATACTTAAAAAAAAAAACTTTTGAAGAACCTGAAAATTTCTCAAAAAAAAATACTTTTGAAGTACTTGAAAGATCTGGGGAGCTCACAATAATGGTCTCTATGTGTCAGCTCTACAGTCAGTGGTTTATGTGTTATTTAAATTAATATTTTCTAAGATCCTGTGAGGTAGGTATTTACTTTCTCTCTTTTAGATGGACAAATTTAGAGAGGATGAGTCATTTGCCTCAGATGACACAGTTGATGAATGACATTCAAATGCCAGCCTGACAGAGTATCCTAAACTCTTGCCAGTCAATCCATGGTTGGTCCTCAGACAAGCAAAATGGGCACCACCTGGGAACTTAGATACAGAGAATCTTGGATCCCACTTTCAACCTAATGGGTATTTTTAACAAGATCCCCAGGAGATTTGTAAGCACATAAACGTTTGAAGAAGCATTGCTATATGCTACATTAGTCTGATACCAAAACTTAATCTATTAAACAGCATCACAGAAAAGAGACCACATTTTTTTATATCTGGCTCTCCTCACCAGACTAAAAGCTCCTCAAGACTAAAGTCTAAAACTGCTCCCAGAAACGGCACAAGATCTGGTGCTTGTAGCTGCCTAATATATGTTGATGTCTTTAATTAATTGCATATATGTAAGAGGTATTTGGCCAACAGTTGTATATAAATAAGATGTTCTTTGTTACATGTATCAGGGGATCTTAGGTGGGGAGCAGGTTATTTTACTCCTGCTGTCTATGATTAAATGAAATGTAATAAAAACTATCTTAATAAAAAGTGATTTTGTTTCAAAATACTGTTTGTGTGGCTTAGGTATTTTTTAGTTGGGTTTGCTTCTTGTGTTTTAGTAAATAGCATTTATGGTAGGAACTAAAGAGCTGCTCTAATATATGGTTATGACAGCATTTTTATCCTGCTATCTAACCCAATAGAGAGGAAGGAGTATACGCAGGCAGGCTCAGACACAGAGTGACAGAGTTGAAGAAAGGAAGAAGGACTGACAATGGGAAGTGGTGACAATGGTGCAGGTCACTCTAGTGATGGATTCTCAGGGACTGCATGACAGAGGGGCCAGCAGAAATAAAAAAGATATAGACTAGGATTCAGGAAAGCTTTGAAAGACATCCTAAGAAGAAAATATTACATTAATATAATACTTCTATTATGTATACCAATATATAAATAAATTATATATTATAGTATGGTATAATACACAATATAGTATAGTATATATTATACACACAATACATAATATAACATATATATTAATGCAATAATTAGTCTATATTATATCTAAAATATTTTAATAACTATTGTATTTTGAGAAATTAAAGACTGGAGAAAGAAATTAACATCTATTAGATGCTTACCATGTGCTAGAAACTATGCAAGGTGCTTTCCACATATTAACCTGTTTTAAATTTTATGGTACTGTAGAGAAGCTTCTATTTTTCAGAGGAGGTAATGGAGACTCAAAGAGGTGAAAAATTTGTCTAAACCAAAATTTAACTCCTGCTATTTTCACAAGTCCAATCCTGACTGAGGATCAGAATCATCCAATGGGATTTTAAAATTATAAATATATGAGCTCCTCATCTGTAAATTTCAGTATTATCTATATATTAGTTTAAAATTCCACAAATGTTTATAATGTACAAAGTAGAGGAACATTGCATCATAGAATACTTCCTTTGACCTATTATATGCAAAGCACTGTACTAGGAAAAAAAGGAAAGAAAAATCAGATAGACATTCTGTCCTCAAAGAGCATCCAGTTTATTTGACCAGACAAGTCAGGTTCAAAAATAGCACAATATATGGGAAAACTGCTTAGTAACATACTTAAAATATTATGAGAATCAAGACAGTGTGGTATTGGTGAAAGATTAGACAGATCAATGGAACAGAGTAGAGAGCCCAGAAATACACCCATGCAAATATAGTCAACTGATCTCTGACAAAGGAGCAAAGGCAATTCAGTGGAGGAAGGATAGTTTTTTCAATAAATGTTTCTGAAACAACTGAATGTTCTGATGTTAAAACAAAAATTGAATCTAGGCAAAGACTTTACACCTTTCACAAAAATTAACTCAAAATGGATCATAGACTGAAAAGTAAAACTCAAAACTATAAAACGTTTTAAAATATGAAGTAGAAGAAAATCCAGGTGACCTAGAGTTTGGCAATGACTTCTTATATACAATACTGAAAGTACAATTCATGAAAAAAATGGATAAATAGGACTTCCTTAAAATTAAAAATGTCTGCTCTATAAGAGACACTGCCAAGAGAATGAGAAGACAAGGTACTGGCTGGAAGAAAAGATATTTGCTGAACACCCATCTGATAGAGAAGTTGTATCCAATATATAGGAAGAACTCTTAAAACTCAACAATAAGAAAAGAAGCAACCCAATTTAAAAATGGGCAAAAGATCTGACAGACACTTCACCAAAGATGATATACAAATGGAAAATATGCATATGAAAAGACATTCAACATCATGTCATTAAGGAATTGAACATTAAAACAACAGTGAGATGCCACTGCACATTTAAAATGCCTACAGTCCAAAACACTGGCAATGTCAAATGCTGAGAAGGATGTGGAGCAACAGGAACTCTCATCCATTGCTGGTGGGAATGTAAAATGGTACAGGCACTTTGAAAGACACATTGGCAGTTTCTTACAAAACTAAAGATACTCTTGCCATGTGAACCAGCAATTGCTCTCCTTGGTATTTAACCAAATGAATTGAAAACTTATGCCCACACGAAAACTCGCACATGGATATTCACAGCAACTTTATTCACAACTGCCAAAACTTGGAAGCAACAAAGATGTTCTTCAGTAGGTAAATGGATAAACTGTGGTAATACAGGCAATGGAATATTATTTAGCACTAAAATAACTATTAAGCCATGAAAAGACATGGAGGAATCTTAAATGCACATACTAAGTGAAAGAAGCCAATCTAAAAAAGCTGCATACTGTATGATTCCAATTACATGACATTCTGGAAACGGTAAAACTATGGAGGAGAGGGAGGGACTAATCAGCAGAGCATAGAGGACTTTCAGGGCAGTGAAAAAATTCTGTCTGATCCTGTTGGTGTATATATAATTTCATGCATTAGTCAAAAGTCATAGAATGCAGCGAACAAAGAAGGAACCCTAATGTAAAGTATGCATTTAGTTAATAATAATGTATTAATTAATATTATTTCATCAGTTCTAACAAATTTACCACAATAATGCAAGATGTTAGTATTATGGAATACTATATGTGGGGAAAGAGGGAATACATGGGAACTCTGTGTTTTCTGCTCAATTTTTTGGTAAACTTAAAACTATTCTAAACAATAAAGCCTATTAGTAGTTTTTTTAAAATGCTACAGGAGTTCAGAGGGAAAAAAATGTTTCCAGTCAGAAAAATCAGGGAAAATAAAACTACTCAGAAGAGATGGCATTCCAAATAGACACTGACAGATGATTAAGATTTAGATAATACGATATCCTTGAGTAGGGTAAAGACATTCTGACAGAAGAAAGAGAATGGGTAAAGACAGAGGTAACATTCTCAATACAACAATTAAGCAAATGTTCAAATAAGTTATATGTGGCTCCTCTGTGCATTATATACCAGTAATCTTTACTATTTAACCTATGTGAGCCTCAGTTTCTTTATTAGTAAAGTAGGGATAGTTGTACATCACAAATTAGTTCTTATAATTAAATTATGTGATATACATACCCACACAATATAACATGAGCATGAAGTAGCCCTAGAAAAATAGTATCACTACTATTCCTATAATTAGTAGGAATACATTCAGTGGGTGTAGGTTGTAATGGATACTGTGATGGCAGAATGGATTTAGAGGGATTGAAAGAACAGTAGGAGAAAGGATTAATAAAATTTTGTAAAAACAACTGTTAGAACATTTGAAGTAAGCTAAAGACTTTGGACAATATTCTGATTTTAAGAAAGAGAATGGAGACTTTACTTTGGTCAAATGTCATGACATTTGCAGTGAATCTAGTACTGTGTCTGTCACATAGTAGATGTTAAGGATGGCAGAATGTTAAGGAAGTCTACAAAGGAAAGAATTCCAATGACGGGATGATTTTCAACACTGTCAAATATTGAGAGGTGTTGAAGAATTTGAGGAAGAGTCAAAGCCATTGGATCTGTCAACCAGTCGGTTGTACATGACTTTTGAGAAGACGGTTTTCATAGAGCAGGTAGAGCAATAGACAAAAGTATGGTTTTTAAGGAGTATGTAGAAAGGAACTAGAAAAAGCAGTGGAAACAACTCTTTCTAGAAGCTTAGTTGGAAAAGGAAGGAGAGACTTAGGAGAATAACTCAAAAGGGTACCAAAAAGAAAACTTTATTTTAGGATGGAGAATATGAGAACATGCATTATGAGCAAAGAATTTTTCAATGATACTAAAGAAGCTAAAAAATGTATACAATCAAAGCACATATGATAGGTAGATAGAGAGTAGTAGGGAGAAAAGATTACTTTGGAGGAAAGGAAGAATGAAGGAAAGAGGAGAGAGTAATTGAAGAAACAGACATTTTGAAGTAGAGAAGATAAAAGTTGAAGAACCTCCTTCATTCAGCAAATATTTTTATGCATCTAAGTATCTAACATGGGCAAGGGAGCAGTAGAGCAAGAACAGAAGAATAAAATGCATAAAATTCCAAGATGGCACAGTAAATTCTGTGATAGAGGTGAGTGTGAAATGCCATAGGAGTCAGGGGAGAATCCACAGATAAGGCAATATTTCAACTATGTCTTTTAAGTTAATGTAACAAGGTCGAGCAGTCAAGGAAAGGCATTTCAGACAGAAGAGACAGAATGTGTAAATATTATAAGTACAGTATAAATTAAGAAACTCATATTAGATGGTCCTTTGTAGAATAACTGACATGAATTTGTTTTCTTCTAAGCAAATTTGTGTAGGCAGTAGAGATCATCTCCAGAGTTGACCTTTACCTAATTCCAGTGTTATTCCTTCAACCTCCCAATGAAGATTGCTGTTTTACTGGTCTGTGAGTACATATAATCAATAATCAGATAAGCACAAAACCAATTCTCTCTTTGCCTGTAATTACTAATGGTAATACCATTTCTCCTACACCCACTTCAGCATTTTTTTGTCTCTTCACATACCCCTCTGTTGGCACCAAATACTTTAAATTACTTCTTCATAGGGTTTTTCATTTTTTAAATTTTCTATGTCCACTGACTTGGTTTTAGTCTAAATCATCATTAGATCATGCCTAAATGCTTACAACAACCTTCTTAGCCTCTATCTATAATTTCTTACTTTTCAAAACCACCCTGTACCCCACTGCCAGCTTATCTTACCAAACACCACATTCCCTGGGCTATCATCTAGATCAAACTCCTCAGTGACTCCCAGATACTTAATTAAGATGGAGCCTTTAGCCACAAAAACTGGTTCCTTCACAACCTAGTCAGTACTTAGTTTTTGCCACTTAGCTTCTGCCTGCCATACTAAATGTTAGCAAGAATGTGGAGTAAGCAGGATTCTCATACATTTTTAATGGAAATTGAGAAGAGATATGGAAATTTCTCATAAAACTAGACACACAACTCCCTTATGACACAGCAGTTCCACTATTAGGATTTTTCCAAGGAAAGAAAACTGTACACAGGAATATTAATATCATCTTTTATTCATAATAGCCTCAAAATTAAAACAGCCCAGGTGTTCATCAGTAGACAAAAGGACAAACTATTCATACAAGGAAAGTTACTCAGCAGTAAAAATGAATTAACTATTGATACAATAAAATGAATGAATCTCAAAAACAGTATGCTAAGTGAAAAAAAAAGGCAAAACAAATCTATGGTCAACAACTTTCAGAATATTGGTTGCCTCTGAGGCAGCAGTTACAAAAACTAACCAACAACAGAAACAAAATAATTTTTTGGAGTGACGATAAAATTCTGTATTTTGATAGAGGCTTGTTTTATAAATGTATGTGAGTAGTCAAACTCATTGAATGGTACATTTAAGTTATGTGTATTCATTGTATATACATTCTACTTAAAAAAATAACTGTAAACAAATACCAAACCCGCTTACTCATATACATGATGAAGTATTTAGGGGTGAAGTGTACTGATGTTTGCAACTTAATTTGAAATGAATTAATAAGTAAGATGGATTGACTTATAGAAAGATGGATATATAGATGAAGAGATGTGTGATAAAGCAAATATACTAAAAATAAGTGTAGAATTTAGGTGGTGGTATATGAATGTTCACTGCACAATTCTTTTAACTTCTGTGCATTTGGAAAGATTTATAATAAAATGTTGGTGGGGAGGGACCTAGCTTCCCATTACTTCCCCATGTATATGTATATACTCTGATCTACTTGACCATCCTCACTCTTTCTCACCTCTGTACCTTTAACCTACAAACACCTCCTTCACCTTCTTTCATACTCAAATCCAAGCTTATCCAAGTCATAGGCTAACCTCTTTAACAAAACTTTTGGTGACTGATTCCATCTTAAATGATATCTCCCTCTTAAAATGAAGCTTAACTAACTCGATGCTTCTCACCGTACTTAATTATAAACTGTAATGAGGAACATTCTAGCGGAGTGATATATTAGCATAAGTCAGGCTCTAGAGAAAAAGCACCTAGTTTTAATGCCAGTTCCACAATTTACTAATCCATGGAGTCCTAGGCTTGTGATATCTCACTCACAAAACCAGAAAATTTTTCTCTCTCTTAGATATTATTGTAAGGAAAAGATACTTTATTGTTAATATCTTCTGCCTGACACATAAAGCTCAACACATGTTAATAATTATTGTCTTTGCAGTACTTATACTAATATCTACACTGCATCTTAATCCTATAAATTCCTTAACAACAGAGGTTGACATAGACACACTGGTTCACTGCATTTTTCTGCAAAAATGTACCATATTGTCAAACACAAAGTAGCCACTAAGAAAAATATTTCATTAATGAATGAAAGAGGAAATTTAAAAGTTTAGTATGTCTTACTAGGGTGCTATGCTGTCTCTGACCCTCTTTTCCAGAAATAACATCTTTAACTAATCTCTTCCAAGCAGCATGTAACAAAATTACTAACAAATGAAAGACTGTTAATCTAATGCATACTCTTCACTGTTGTTTTAGAAGCACAAATATGTTTTGACTGCTTTTAGAATCATGAAAAGAAATACTTGGTATGTACTGCTATTTTGCTAGTATTTTCTTACATACTAGGATCCAATTAGCCATTCATCTTCTAGAGTGGGGAATTTTGGAGTTCCAGGGATGCTGAACTTTGAAAGCCTGTAGTACAGAGCAGAATCAAACAAACATGAGTTTTATGTCTTTGCTATTTCTTTAGAGAAATATTAAAACATTGCTGGAAACTGTAATTTTATGAACTTCAAAAGCTAGAGGAAATCAAACATCTTACAGGATCATAGTAAGACTAAGCTTTACTCATCAGCACCACAGTGATGACAACACAATTATTTTTCTGGAATATAGAAGTATAAAAAACTTATAATCAACTGAGAAAATTAGCAAGTTACATGGCAAGTTGGAGGGTCCTACCTTACCACAAACGCAGAGGAGCCCTATAGCAATTATAAGCAAATGTAAAGATTTTGGGAAGTCTCTCACATGATTAGTTTCCAACTCAAAAACGTTTCTCAGAATTCCAGAACTATGGAGTAATTAGAAATCATAAGTGCCTATGTGTGAACACTCTCCTTTTTATATGACATAATGAGAATTTAAAGCTTATGCACAGATGGCTTTAAAATGTCAAGATAACTATTACGTACTTTCTACTACCCAGAATATTTAGAGGAGCTTTCACATCTATAATTTATACAGAAAGCCTGGCTAGAACAGGATTCTAAAGAAAGCCCAATGTCTTTGTCCTGCTTTAAGACTAAAGATGCCTTACTGATGCTTTACTCCAGCCTGGCCTCCTAGAAAGAAAGTTCTGAGTCATGAAAAAACTCATGAGAATGTAGATGTATCCGTGAACACACGACTGGAATAGCTCAAGTTAAAGAGACCATAAAGGCCTGTGGGCAAGTCAAAGGATGCATTTGGTGGGAAGGGGTCATCTGTTCCTGACCACAAGCTAACTGGGCACATTTAACAAGCAGCAGAAATTGCTCATTCTTGAATCAGAGGAGAAAGACTGGCCTGAGTCGAACTGAGGTCTTTAAGGGCTGATGCATCAAGGCTCAACAACAGAGGGGCTATCCAACAAGGGGTGTCAAAGTTTGGTGCCTTTTACTATTAACAAGTGCCTCCTGCACTGAGTGTTGGCTCTCACAGGTATTCACCAGTTATTTACCTATGGGAGGGCAAGCAGGGCTCATTGCATGCAAAGACTAGAGGGCTTGCATATCAAGGTAACACCAATCCTAGCATTAAAATTTTTTAAAATTAATTATTTATTTTTGGCTGTATTTGGGTCTTCGTTGTGGTGTGTGGGCTTCTCATTGTGGTGGCTTCTCTTATTGCACAGCACAGGCTCTAGGCATGCAGGCTTCAGTAATTGTGGCACACGGGCTCAGTAGTTGTGGCCCATGGGCTTAGTTGCTCTGTGGCATGTTGGATCTTCCCAGACCAGGGTTCAAACCCATGTCCCCTGCATTGGCAGGTGGATTCTTAACCACTGTGCCACCAGGGAAGTCCCCCAAACCTAGCATTAATTTATAAATATCATATTTCATTTAACAAGTAAGTCCCCTAGTCCACTTCCCCATCACCCCAGTAGCATCTAATTGCCTAATCCCACTAAGAAGTCTGTCCCCTGAATAATCCCATTTATTTGCCCTCAATCCCATTGTTTGCTCTCAGAATGCTCTGCTCAAATTGAGTCTCATCCTTTCTTCTCTCAACTTTTACAGACGAGAATTGTTCTTTATGGTGACTGGGCTTTCAAAAGTTTCTCTCATCTTTTAATGTTTGGAAACCCCCTGCATATTTTAACCACAAGAAATAGCTGGTAATCCCAATAGTGTATATACATTCATATGTTCCTAAACCCAGAAACACTTGGCAATGAGCAGCTTTAAGAGCATGTAATAGCAAATCTTAAAAGGGTACATTTCTCTTTTTGTTTCCTGTGGCTACTGAAACAAATTATGACAAACTTGGTGGCTCCAAACAATAAAAATTTATTCTGTCACCACTGTGGGAACCAGAACTCCAACATCAGTGTCATTGGGCCAAGATCAAAGACTGACTAAGTATGCACTCCCTCTGAAGGCTCTAGGGGAGAATCTATTCTTTGCCTCTTCCGGTTTCTGGTGGCTACCAGCATTCCTTGGCTTGTGGCCTCATCATTCCAGTCTCTGCATCTGTCTTCACATCACCTTCTCTTCTGCATGTGTATCTTCTCTATTGTCTGTATCAAACCTCCCTCTGCCTCTCTCTTATAAGACATTACATTTAAGGTCCACCCTGATTGTCCAGGATAATCTCCCTATCTCAAAATTCTCAACTTAATCACATCTACATAGGCCTTCTTTTTCCCCCCTTATAAGGTAACATTTACAAGTTTCAGAGATTAGAAACTGATACCTTTGGGGGAGCATTATTCAGCTTACTCCACCCTCCAATGACCCTTCCCCTATTCTGAGTGCTTTCTGTAGATATCAGGGGATCATTTTGCTACTATTAATCTATAAATACCATTCTTATTATAATGAATTGTATTTAAATACAGTTATATATTCAGGACTGCAAGAGCCAGGCTCATCTACTGTGTATGGGGAATGGGCTAATCTGATAGATGAGGTAATTTCTAGTACTTCTTAGACAAAACAAATAAGCAAAAGAAAAACAAGAAACATAAAGTAAAGCAGTGCCTTCCACTAACTGAGGGAAAGCATCAGACTCCCTTCGTCTCAATCATGGGTGTACTAAGGTACGCCATAGAGAAGAGTATATAAACCATCCCTGTAGGGTAGTTTTAAGATGGTACTAAGTGAAATTGGCTAAGAAATAAGTCATAACAGCCCAAGTAAAGTTGTGAGGGCCCCTTGGGGCCATCTGACTCAAAATGGAGAATGAGATGAAACAAGTTCACGAGCCTAGTGTCAAGGCTGCCATAACAGCTCTAGAAAAATACATACTTCTTTGATTGCACATTTTTAATCTCCTGAACTCTCTGTGCTTTTCCCCCACTGGTTATTCTTTTACCCCTTCATTTACTCAGTCCACAAATATTGATTGAATGCCCAATATGTGCCAAGCACAGCATTATGCCCCAGCAATGCAACCCTCAACAAAAGAGACAGAGTCTCTATCTTTCTTGGGCTTACAGTTTAAGAGAGTGGCTCCTTGGTTCTCAGTAGTAGAAAATCACTTCCTTATCATGTCTGTGAAGAAAAGCCCAGGGCCAACGGCTTAATAGGATCACATCACAAAGGTGGGAATGGGACTAAATCAAATGTAAAACTAAAGGAAGCAGAGACAGAGACACTCAATAAGCTGTGCTTCTCCACGTGGACATTCTCTTTCCAGGGAAAGCCCATGGTGTTCCTGAATTTTATTTTAATAAGGAAGTTAGAATTGCTATAGAGCAAGGGTCTTCAGAGCCCTCGGAGAAGTGAAAGAGCAACACAATGAGCCCCCTCAAGTGCCTGTTTCAAACAGAGCAGCTCTGTGTTCATCTGGTTTACATCTTGGGCTTTTAAACAAAGGGTTCTGCAACCAGAACAATGAAGATTGAAAACTCCTGCTTTAGAGGAGCAGGCTCCACAGTGACCAAGAAAATCCTCCTGCTTTGTGGCATGCCTGGGAAACAGCTCAAAACGTATGCACCAGGAACGGTGGGTCAGGAAGCAGCTTCTTCTATGAAGGATGCGCTATTAAATTAATACTTAACCAATGACAGGAACCAGTGTAGATAATGATAACCTGATTCTTTCTGGTGTTTCATTTCTTCCTTATGTGATGGGAAAGATAACCAAGAAAGGAATGAAAAAAGGCAAACCTGTTTCTCACAATGCTCATCACCTATCAAGTGATAATTTCCCTGCTCTTGTTCTGAACATTCTCCATCTCTTTTGAAGCATTTTACATCTTTATGAATTTCTGAAGAGCTGTCCATGGGGATTGAAAACATAAGGATGTTGGAATTACACAATTTTTTTTAAAGGAATTGAGTTGAGATCTGGAAGTTTGATGAAAATTCCCTCTTATCCATTGTATATGTATCATTTTTATCTTATGAATTTTTAGAAAGATGAGTTAAACTCATATTTCACAGACTATACTAACCTCTGAGTAAGGTAAGGTAATAACAACAATAATCATCAATATGATCTGGTTCTATTTCTGCCTGATTTAGCCTTCAAAAAATTCTTCCCAAATTGTTCTGAGTTTTCTTAAGTGGTATCTTATTCTTTGGCACTTGATACAATCAGGCCCTTTCATTCTTGCTCACAGTCACAATTTCTTTAGTCACCTTAATGTCAAAAGTGGCAGCTACACCATGATGATCACAAAGTCACTTAAAATGAATTGGTTAAGAGTTCCAGCATTTTATCCAGTCCTGTTCAAAGCTCAGTTGTGCCAGAATCTGAAGAGACCCTGCAGACAGAAATGAAGATAGTTCAGAGATATCTGCAAGCTCTAAGGACCAGATAGGACAGTTGGTTCAGGGTTGCATAAATAGACAAACAACAGTAAGGACCAGATTGCTGACCCCTCCCTCCCAATGCCTTAGCTCCACCTGCTCCAATGTTTTAGAATGCAAATACAACTCTGGGGACAGAAGTGCAGTCAGTGTACTGAGAATATTGTCTCTACCTCCACAGGAATCATGTTCAGGTAGACAATAAAGTTTTATGTTCTGATCACCTTAATTCATTGACTAACTCTTTCCCTTATCTTAAAATGATTAAAATGATTAATCATGGTCAATTAGTTATTCATTAAATCTAAATATGAAATTATAACACATTATTATAGCAATATAATAATACAGTTGAATGTTATACATAATTACTATAAAACACTAACAATTTATGTTATATATAATTGAACTGTATATTTTTCTATGCTATTCTTTTTGGATAATTGACTTAATCAACCAATATTCCCCCAAAGATATTTTTCCAATTTTTCAGCTTTTCAGTGCTTTATAAATGGCTTATTAAACCAACTGGGATCCTGCACTTGATACTTACGGAGAAAGAACATATATTCTATTCTTATGAATTAAGAACACAGGCTATGAATGAGGCAGCCTTGGAAGGGGTCAAACTCTTAAGTCTAAGGCCCCTGTGAGAAAAGGCTCTGGGACATGCATGTAACTTGAAAGCTGCCTTTTCTTAAGCATTGTCCTATTTTATTTAAAGCAGTTTCTAGCAAATCCCTTTAGGTACAACTGAAAACTAGATCGGCATCTGCTAAGTCTCTGTTAGAGAACTTAAAATTGTATTACCTTTTATGCAGCTAGGACAGCGCCCTGGCACCACATCAACAACCACTGTACCTGAAAATTTCAGCTATGTAGGGGAGAATGGGCAACAGAGTAATGTTTCGGGAGAACAATTGATCTTCTTATAGATTCACTGGAGACAAGAGCAGCAAAGCAACTACTGAAAAGTCTGGTAAATCTTTACATGCATCTGGAATTGATAGGAAGAAATGACACAGGACAATTATTTGACTTATATGAATTCAAAAAGTCATCTTGTTGAGCACTGTATTTTTTTCCCTAAGAATATCTGTACTTCAATGTAGTATAGCTCTTTCTTGTACACAGATGGACATGATGGATGAATACAGCAAGGGCCCATGGTTTCAATGTTCTCACCCTCCAAAACTGAATTATACCAAGATGCTGCTAATTACACAATAGTTCTTCTAAATGAAAGCTCACAGCAACAAAACTCACAGTAGAGGGTTTTAATGGATAGTATTATAACAGTGAATAATTGAACCTTTAGCCCCCGAAGAGGTTCTCAGCTTTTAAAGTTAAAGGCAAGCAGACCTGGGATGGGAAGGAGCCATACAATTAATACAAAGAAAAAATAGTACCAGAAACCAAAGGAATTTCCTCTTTACCACATTTCCTCCCCCACACATATTTTGTATATTTATTACCAAAGAGTGTTACTTGTTTACTATCTCATCAAGGCTTAAGTATTATGTTTGTTTTACAGAAGACATTGAATAGAATATCAGTTGGACTCAGATAATAGGGTTCATTTTTTCTTACTCTGAATAATTACACTATTACTAATATTAATAATTATTTATTATTATTAGCTAGCTACCATTTTTCAAGCACCAAGATACTGTGGTGGGACTTAAGCATTAAACTAATTTTCTCAACAACCCATGTGGTACAATAACACTTCTACGGATAGGAAAATAGAGGTTCAGGAGTAAGCACATAGGCTAAGGTTACACAGCTAATAAGTGCTGAAGAGGTATTCAAAGATAAAGTTTTCTAAATCTTTTATGAGACAGGAGATTTTCACTAAATGACACTTACCTCTCAAATGCACTTGTTTTTTTTCCTATTGGACTGGAATAGTAGAAATGCTCAAAGCCCTCAACAGACTCTGGGTCTAGATCTCCTATTATGATCTCAAGTTCCTAGATGAAATTAATTGTCCCCTTTTATAATAAGGGTCTGGTTCTCAGGCAAATAATATAGAACCATATTTTCTTTCACACAGAATCTCCTTGGGCAGAGAGGCAAGGTGCCTTTAGGTTGCTTCCTGGCTATTCAGGCCAACATTGGGGCAGTTCTAAATCTAACCTGCTTCTCAGCAGAGTCACTATTGGCTTTTGCGGTGAAACAAATCTTTGTGTTGCTGAATTGTCCCAAATGTTACAAGACATTTGCATCTCTGGCTATCAAATATCAATCGTGCCAAAAGTCCCCCATACAAATACAAACCCCATCAGGGGTGATACTGCCCCTAGTTAAGAACCACTGAGCCCATTCTTCCAATGTTCTATAGTCAGCAGGCAGCTGCTATATAGCTGCAAAAAGCAGTCCTGAACTTTCCCTGCAGGGTTACATCATTTTGATCCTAGTCCAAGAATGGTAGGAGCAGATAACATGCTGCCATTGGCAGATTTGGACTAAGCCACTGCTCTGGGGCAGAGCTGTATTAGAGCAAGGGAGGGGGGTTGGAAGTCAGGTCAGAATGTGTGGAAGTGAAAAGTTGGTCAGTCGCCATACTGAGTCATAATCATCAGTAGGAAGAAAAGGAAAGAGAAAACACATTAGGAGATGCGTGTCTCCAGTTCACTGGAAGTAAAGAGCAGTAGTAAAGCCCAGTTTAGTCTCCATCTGACTGGCTGCCAACTTCCCACACACTTTTGGCTCATGACGTGACAATTCTCTGTCTGGAACCCCTTCGCCTTTACAATCACTCCTCAATCACCTTTTAACTACTCTTAGTCCCCATGGAAGACAGGCCAACTGTCTACTTTCAGGTCTGTTGTCACTTATTCTGGAAATATGTCACTATGACTACTAAAAAGCTTGTCACCCCGTTCAGCACATTTTGAGTTGTATTTTTTAAGGGAATGTTTGGGCAATGACACACAAATTACATGCACAAAGCCAAATTAATTATTTGCAGATATGTAGTATAATTATATGGGTTTATGCTATCCATCTGTGAAACTTAGTCTCCCCTGGTGCAAGTACTGCTTACAATACAAAGGGTTTAATAGCTTTAAGAAAAACTTATTATGCTTACATTTGCACAAGAGTGAAGTCTTCTTTATTTGATGGCATTCATGGGATCCTGTGGGTGGAGAAGACCTTCATGAGCAAACTGGTCCATTCTCTGGCATTCAACAGGAATCACTGTTAAACAAACTTGGAAAGATGGTATTGAGGAATTGTCACAGCCACTTGGAAGAAATACTTCATTATTTAGTATCCTTCACCCTCAAGAAATTTTTCTGTTACTGTATCTACATTTCCTGTGGCAATTTACACTATTCACAAGCATCTGGTGCTCACTGATACCAGAAAATGCCCAGTTTGTCTCCTCTGTGTTAAAATACATCATGATTGAGAGTTGTTATTCAATGATCTCTACCTCCTCTTTGGACTGAGTAATATCAGTACAATTAGCCTTTCCTCCTAACTCTTGTTTTATAAAACATAATAATTTTCAGTCAATCCCATACAAGTTTCCCACACTCATTTTTCATGGTAGAGACCACCATGCAAACAGTTGGCCAATGAATGATTTCACAATAATGAGAAGGTCATTTCAGAGGTGCTTTTATGCATTTTTCTTTATTTGTATTTGTATCATGGCAGCTTTTAAGAATAGCATTACATGACAGGCTATGTACCCTTCATGCCCAAGTGCCTCATTATTACAGCACAGTGACATAAGAGCTGACTTGGCAACTGGACAAGATATGGAAAGAGGTTTTAAAAAGAGAATGGAGTGTTTAACTTTGTCTTGGGTGTTAGGGGGTGCTTTGCAGAAGTGACCCTGCAGCCTTGTCTTCTAGAATGAGAAGTAACTTTCCAGCAGGAAAGAGGGAGTTACTCTTAGAGAGAATATTATGACATAAATGGATGGAACCAAAAAATAGATTCAAGGTATCTCATGCATACCACCATGCTGACACATAAGGTAAAGGGAATAAAATGAGGGAAGGAGGAAAGGGAAATGTATTGATCATTGTCTATGTGCTGGATGCATCACATACATGGTTCCATTTAATTTTCACCATGGTTATATACACTGACCCATATTTTGCCCATGAAAAACCCAAAGTTCAGAGGAGTTATTACTTTGCTCATTGTCAGACAGACAGTGAGTAGCAGAGCCAGGATGAGAACCCAGGACTGGATGATGGTAAAGTACATGCTCTGTGTTTGTCATATTACTCTCTTATTCTAAAGCTAGTAGATCAACAGTGCTCAGATCATAAAGGGTTTGACTGCACTGCTATGAAATTTGTCATTTCTTTTATAGACCAAAGAAGGTCATAAGAGTTTTTATAATTTTATTTTTAGAAAAAAGTTATAAAGATGACTCTTGTGATAGCATAGGTCCAAAATTTAAAATAATAGAAATGGTTTCAGGAATATGCTGTCGGAGACTAAGGTAACATCCAGGTCAGACCCACTGAAGACCTAATCTAAGGTAGTAGCAGTGAGGATGACATGGAACAGATAGATTCATGAGGTTTTATCTCCAGGGTTTGGTGATTGCTTTGATGTGGAAATGAAGGTCCATGAGAAGTCTGGGATCATTCCCAGGTTACTGACTTGAGCGGGGGGTGGGGGGAGGGTGATTAATGATACAATAAATCAAGGTAGTAAATTCCAGAAGAAGTAGCCAGTTTGGAAGTAAAAGATGAAGAGTTCAGTTTTGGGACATGTTGAATTTGAAAGAGAGATGTCCTATAGATAAGGAGCTCTCTGGGATTTGAGTTCATAATTGCTGAGGGTTGGCAGAGAAAAGAAAACTCATCCTGGGGAAAGACACAGAGTCAAGAAATCATGGGCTGAGGAGTAAACCCCAAAGGTCATTATTTTTTTTTTAAGTTGGGTATAGAAGAGGGAGTGGGTATAAAAGAAGAAGAAGGAGATTCAAAGGACTGATCCAGGAGGTGGAAAGTGAACCAGGAAGCTTTGTATCTTAGAATCTGACACAGGAGAATATTAAAAAATAAACAGTGGTGAGCACAGACAAAAGTTGCAGAGAAATCAAGTGATATTGGGACTTAAAAGAGTTATCAGTTTGCGCAATTATAACATTAGTGGTAATACTAGTCTGAGCAGCTTGAGTGAAGTGATTTGAGCTAAAGAATAATGGTGGTGCATGAGGAAGCTATGGGAAGTGAAGAAGTAGAGATAGTGGAATAAAGTTCATTTTAAGAGCTTGGAGCATGATCAATGACTTGAAAGTGCAGAAATCTTAAGATACATTTGTGAAGTTAATTTTATTATCTCTTTAAATGTCTTCAGTGAGGATAATCCTTCCATGCCCCTGGATAAAAACTAGGCAGATTCTATGACACTTCTTTCAGTTAGTAAAAATTATCATAGATTCTCATAGATATCTATTCTCATAGATAGATTCTCATAATAAATTCTCTTATTTCAGCCTCAGTTCAATATGTAAAATTGTCCCGACAACATAATAAACAAACTTTCAAGGTTTGTTCAAAGATAAATATTTGTTCCTCCTCCCTCCATGAAGAGGGGGATTTCAGAGAGGCACCTCATCTTGCCCCACCTGCCTTCTAAACCTCAGCCACTTAGTCAAGGGCAGCCTCAGCAACCTTGATTGTTGCCTCATATCCTGACACCTTGTTAGGGTTTTCAGCGTCTTCATGTCGGCCATGATGTAGTCACACTGGTTCTGCACTTAATCCCACCTAACTGGACCTGTGGAGACTCTGACTCTCCTCCCACTTCCACATTCATGAGGAAGCCATGCACTGCAAGGCACAAGGTCTGGCTTTCCTAGTGGCTGTCCAGAGGGGCCTGAAAACACAACCTGGGTCACGGGTCAAAAGTAGGGAAGTCACGGGTCAAAAGTAGGGAAGTTAATGCCTCAGGAGTTGAAATTGAACCAAAGAGTGACCAGATATGGGTAAAAGCCAGCAGGTAAATGCTTCTCTATTACTTCTCTTGAGGGAATATTCTAAGGAACAGTAGCTCCACAATGCCTGTCTGGAAGACGTACTCTAGGAACAAGCAACCAGCTCTGTGTCCTGGTGAAGCTATAGCATGCTCAGTGATGTGCCACCTGGTATAGGAACTTCCTCTTTCCCTGCCTGCCTTACTTCCCTTTTCCCTTGATCTTGCCATATTGAGACTGCACCTTCCAATACAGTCTTAACATATAAGCTTTCAATATGACTTTCTTCTTTAGGGAACCCAGGCCAAGACAGAGGTGGTTGCCTTCGCTTCTTTCCACTTGACAGCAGTTTTTTTTTTTTCCTAATGCCTTGAGAACAGGTCTTGACTGGTACTGTTACACTCTATATGGCTCTATACTCTGTTAACACTGATTCTTTCTTTCCCTGGGCATCTTGTAGAGATGTTTGGGTGGACCCTCTGAAAGCAACTCCCTTGACCCAGGCAGTGCCTCTTTTTTGGCTGCTTATTGCAAATTTCCCACTATGGTCTCCAATAACACAACTCACAGCCTCTTACTGCTGGACACCACCACCAGCAGGTCACACTTTCTCAGGTGTAAATCAAGCACAAGCTTACAATTTCCTCTAACTGCAGAGAATACATAAATATATACACACAAATACACATTTATATTATATATACATGCATATTATGAATCATTCATATATATGTGTTATCATATACATAATATACATACATATGCACACACACACACATATATATACATATCCAGCTATATATATATATATCAGATTCCTTAAGTGGTACCCTTGAAGTCCCTCTTAAAAGATGTAGAGTTAAGAAGTTGTACCCGGGCTTCCCTGGTGGCGCAGTGGTTGAGAGTCCGCCTGCCGATGCAGGGGACGCGGGTTCGTGCCCCGGTCTGGGAAGATCTCACATGTCGCGGAGAGGCTAGGCCCGTGAGCCATGGCCGCTGAGCCTGTGTGTCCGGAGCCTGTGCTCTGCAATGGGAGAGGCCACAACAGTGAGAGGCCTGTGTACCGCAAAAAAAAAAAAAAAAAAAAAAAAAAGAAGTTGTACCCCTCATTCCTGTGGGCAGAAGGAAAGGGGGAGATAGACTCACAGCACTCCAGAAGTTCTCCTCAAATATCTGTCTCAAAAAAAATGTTCTCTTTTATTTCTAACCCTGGATAATTTTATATTCTTAATATGTGAGGGGTTCAAAAATTAAGTAATGCATCTTTGGTTATCTATTTCACATAAAATCTAGCATCTTCTCTGATTGTTTTGTCTAGGCAAAATCCAACCTTATGTCTTTATAATGAAAAGGGTGAGAAGTAAGATATAGCTAAAGTGAGGCATAGAATTTAAATAGTACTTTTAAATTTTATTTTGTTTTGATGGAAAGTGAGAAAGGTTAGTATATAGGTTCAAAATGGACCTATTAGAGAAGAAAAGATTTAAAATATACATTAACAAAAGGATATTTATTTTTCACTTGGTTAGTTTTCTAATCTGCAGAGTAGAGCTAATAATATCTACTAACATGGAGAGATTGTGAATATTAAATGAAATAAAAATGTTAAAAGTGTTAGATATACCTGGCCTAGAAGAAGAGCATAAAGAATATGAAATCTGACTATTATTCTGGAAAATTTTTTAAGATTTTTCTGGAATCATCATGTAGATCTCTTTTTTTTAATTCAACTGCAGATCTATCAGTCTTCAGTGTTTCAGTAACTTGGATGAGAGTAATATGAAAGGATTTATTCTTTACAAATACAAAACCCTTTTGTTTTCAAGGGGTCTGCAAATTGACTTTAGTATTAATCTTTCTCTTTTATTCCCTGTAATTTTCAATATCATTCATATATATATATATATATATATATATATATATATATATATATATATATATGAATATATATGACACTTCAGCCTAAGTTTTCTCCCTTTTTAGGAACATTCTGATCTTTTATGTGATCTCATAATAACTGGTGTGTCTGGGCTGATTTGAGGCAGTTGTTTTATTAAACTGCAAGGAAGTCATCCAGATCTGCTGACTTCACTTTTCTATTGAAGCAATTGATGTCTTTAACAAATTGTTGATATTAGAAAAATATCTAACAGACACTAAGTGCCCCATGTAAGGTACTGTGCTAAAGAGGTTACTTGCATTAATATACCCAATGATCTTATGAGACAGGTATTTTTACTACCCCCATTCACAGATGAGAAAAATGACCTACAGAGGTTAGGTTTTCAAAATGATTCTTCCCCCAAATTTGCTAAGATCTTAAAAGCAACAAATTTTCAGCAAGGATGGGAGTCTTAGTGAGGAGACTAAGAGAGAAGTGGGCTGTAGCCCTTAGCTCAAATATGGTGGCCTCCCATGGTGCAGCCTCTGCCCTCACTTCAACCCTGCCCACCCCAGAAACACACCTCACTCATAATGAATTAGGACAAAGAGAGTTTTTATTGAAGAATTCATGTTACAGAAGAATATTTACCTTGAAAAATTGCATAAAATCCTCTTCAGGCTCTTCTTTCTCTAAAATCACTTCCCCAGAACCAGGCATTTCACCTCCCTTCTCTTTCCTCCCTTTATCCCCTATGGAAGGGAATCACCTCGGATTGAACATTCTACTGAACAAGCAAAAACTAC
Source organism: Mesoplodon bidens (assembly GCF_964165515.1). Classification (NCBI taxonomy): domain Eukaryota; kingdom Metazoa; phylum Chordata; class Mammalia; order Artiodactyla; family Ziphiidae; genus Mesoplodon; species Mesoplodon bidens. Next base: position 58,880,341 of record NC_138168.1, read on the forward strand.
ACAAACAGAAGGCAGTTCAAGGAGTATCAACTGCTACTTAAGCCTGCCCCTTCCTTTGGGTGGGAAAGTGGTGTCTCATCCACCCATCCCCAGTAGCCCATCCAATTTATTAATTATGTACTCACAGCTTATTAAGGATGTGAAGTGGCAAGGCAGATTTTGATACTAAGAAGAGACTTTTCTCATCAGTCCTTGCTGGACAGGGACCAGAAACAATTCCATAACAACGAAGACCAAAACTTAGAATAGAGAATAGGATGGACATGCCCTCTTTGACACTGAGAATAGATGATACTAAGCTTCTCGCTGAGCCCTATGTACTGTTAAGTATTTGAACTGATGTTTGTGAACCAACATGTAGAATTCTGAAATTTGATAAGCCTTTTAATATTAACCATCAGTGACATATTTAGGAGTAGGTTACTACAGAAACAGGGTAAAAGCAGAGGAAAAGAGAAAAATGATGCTAACCATTTGTGCCATGTTATCCTCTAGGAGAAACTCAACAGCTTCCTATTCAGAATAAAAGGAAGAAAGTAAGGGCATGAGGAAGGAAGAGGCAATGATTAAAACATTCCAGAAATGTAAAATTGTTTTTACCAAAATGTGTCTTCTAGGACATGTGTTCAAGTTTTGCTGGCCTCTGATGTAGATGGAGATTTTCCTTAAAAAACAGACACTTTAGAGAGGGTGTGAAAGTAACCCCATTTTATAAGTTTTACCTGGGTATCAAATTTTGAAAACATAAGTGACATTTTCTCATGACTAAATATATATTGCTCATAATGATGGAATAATCACCAACTTCTCTTCAATTTCCATACAAAGACTCTTACCTTATATGAGAATTTATTGAATTGAAGTTTAAAGTATAAAATCCTCATTTTAAAAATGTAGTCAGCATTTTTAAGCATGAAAAAGATATTTTGACCAGGGAAAGACAACTCCAAAACAATGAAATGTTTTTCAGTTTGTAAACTTAACCTTGATCTTCCTTTTAGAGAAAGGGATATTTCTGTAATTTTTACCATTGCTTGCAAGTTCAGATTCATGTGTAATAGTTAAGGTCAATCTATTATATTTCCATTTTTTGAACTACAAACACTATATCTATACTAAGGCAAACAATCCAGAAGAAAAAAAATCAAGAAGTAATGTCCACAAAAAATACAGATGCAAAAATGTTGAATCAATTTTCACTGAGATATCATAGTACAATGTAACCCAAGTCAAAAATTATATATGCTGAAATCAAGCCTTGGTAAATTTAAAAAAATTGAAATCATATCAAGTATCTTTTCCAACCACAATGGTATGAGACTAGATATCAATTACAGGAAAAGATCTGTAAAAAATACAAACACATGGAAGCTAAACAATACACTACTTAATAACCAAGAGATCACTGAAGAAATCAAAGAGGAAATCAAAAAATACCTAGAAACAAAGGACAATGTACACACGACGACCCAAAACCTATGGGATGCAGCAAAAGCAGTTCTAAGAGGGAAGTTTATAGCAATACAATCCTACCTTAAGAAACAGGAAACATCCCAAATAAACAACCTAACCTTGCACCTAAAGCAATTAGAGAAAGAAGAACAAAAAAACCCCAAAGTTAGCAGAAGGAAAGAAATCATAAAGATCAGATCAGAAATAAATGAAAAAGAAATGAAGGAAACGATAGCAAAGATCAATAAAACTAAAAGCTGGTTCTGTGAGAAGTTAAACAAAATTGATAAACCATTAGCTAGGCTCATCAAGAAAAAAAAGGAGAAGACTCAAATCAATGGAATTAGAAATGAAAAAGGAGAAGTAACAACTGACACTGCAGAAGTACAAAGGATCATGAGAGATTACTACAAGAAACTCTATGCCAAAAACATGGACAATCTGGAAGAAATGGACAAATTCTTAGAAGTGCACAACCTGCCAAGACTGAACCAGGGAGAAATACAAAACATGAACAGACCAATCACAAGCACTGAAATAGAAACTGTGATTAAAAATCTTCCAACAAACAAAAGTCCAGGACCACATGGCTTCACAGGCAAATTCTATCAAACATTTAGAGAAGAGCTAACACCTATCCTTCTCAAACTCTTCCAAAATATAGCAGAGGGAGGAACACTCCCAAACTCGTTCTATGAGGCCACCATCACCTGGATACCAAAACCAGACAAAGATGTCACAAAGAAAGAAAACTACAGGCCAATATCACTGATGAACATAGATGCAAAAATCCTCAACAAAATACTAGCAAAGAGAATCCAACAGCACATTAAAAATATCATACACCATGATCAAGTGAGGTTTATCCCAGGAATGCAAGGATTCTTCAATATACACAAATCAATCAACGTGATACACCATATTAACAAACTGAAGGAGAAACACCATATGATCATCTCAATAGATGCAGAGAAAGCTTTCAACAAAATTCAACACCCATTTATGATAAAAACCCTGCAGAAAGTGGGCATAGAGGGAACTTTCCTCAACAGAATAAAGGCCATATATGACAGACACACAGCCAACATCGCCCTCAATGGTGAAAAACTGAAATCATTTCCACTAAGATCAGGAACAAGACAAGGTTGCCGACTCTCACCACTATTATTCAACATAGTTTTGGAAGTTTTAGCAACAGCAATCAGAGAAGAAAAAGAAATAAAAGGAATCCAAATTGGAAAAGAAGAAGTAAAGCTGTCACTGTTTGCAGATGACATGATACTATACATAGAGAATCCTAAAGATGCTACCAGAAAACTACTAGAGCTAATCAATGAATTTGGTAAAGTAGCAGGATACAAAATTAATGCACAGAAATCTCTGGCATTCCTGTACACTAATGATGAAAAATCTGAAAGTGAAATCAGAAAACACTCCCATTTACCATTGCAACAAAAAGAATAAAATATCTAGGAATTATCCTACCCAAGGAGACAAAAGACCTGTATGCAGAAAATTATAAGACACTGTTGAAAGAAATTAAAGATGATACAAATAGATGGAGAGATATACCATGTTCTTGGATTGGAAGAATCAACATTGTGAAAATGACTCTACTACCCAAAGCAATCTACAGATTCAATGCAATCCCTATCAAACTACCACTGGCATTTTTCACAGAACTAGAACAAAAAATTTCACAATTTGTATGGAAACACAAAAGACCCCGAATAGCCAAAGCAATCTTGAGAACGATAAATGGATCTGGAGGAATCAGGCTCCCAGACTTCAGACTATACTACAAAGCTACAGTAATCAAGATAGTATGGTACTGGCACAAAAACAGAAATATAGATCAATGGAACAGGATAGAAAGCTCAGAGATAAACCCATGCACATATGGTCACCTTATCTTTGATAAAGGAGGCAAGAATACACACTGGAGAAAAGACAGCCTCTTCAATAAGTGGTGCTGGGAAAACTGGACAGGTACATGTAAAAGTATGAAATTAGAACACTCCCTAACACCATACACAAAAATAAACTCAAAATGGATTAAAGACCTAAATGTAAGGCCAGACACTATCAAACTCTTAGAGGAAAACATAGGCAGAACACTCTATGACATAAATCACAGCAAGATCCTTTTGGACCCACCTCTTAGAGAAATGAAAATAAAAACAAAAATAAACAATTGGGACCTAATGAAACTTTGAAGCTTTTGCACAGCAAAGGAAACCATAAACAAGACCAAAAGACAAAATATTTGCAAATGAAGCAACTGACAAAGGATTAATCTCCAAAATTTACAAGCAGCTCATGCAGCTCAATAACAAAAAAGCAAACAACCCAGTCTAAAACTGGGCAGAAGACCTAAATAGACATTTCTCCAAAGAAGATATACAGATTACCAACAAACACATGAAAGAATGCTCAACATCATTAATCATTAGAGAAATGCAAATCAAAACTATAATGAGATATCATCTCATACCAGTCAGAATGGCCATCATCAAAAAATATACAAACAATAAATGTTGGAGAGGGTGTGGAGAAAAGGGAACCCTCTTGCAGTGTTGGTGGGAATGTAAATTGGTACAGCCACTATGGAGAGCAGTATGGAGGTTCCTTAGAAAACTAAAAATAGAATTACCATACGACCCAGCAATCCCACTACTGGGCATATACCCTGAGCAAACCATAATTCAAAAAGAGTCATGTACCAAAATGTTCATTGCAGCTCTATTTACAATAGCCAGGACATGGAACCAACCTAAGTGTCCATCAACAGATGAATGGATAAAGAAGATGTGGCACATATATACAATGGAATATTACTCAGTCATAAAAAGAAACGAAATTGAGTTATTTGTAATGAGGTGGATGGACCTAGAGTCTGTCATACAGAGTGAAGTAAGTCAGAAAGAGAAAAACAAATACTGTATGCTAACACATATATATAGAATCTAAGAAAAAAAAATGGTCATGAAGAACCTAAGGGTAAGATGGGAATAAAGACACAGACCTACTAGAGAATGGACTTGAGGATATGAGGAGGGGGAAGAGTAAGCTGTGACAAAGTGACAGAGTGTCACAGACATATATACACTACCAAGCATAGGGTGGATAGCTACTGGGAAGCAGCCGCATGGCACAGGGAGATCAGTTAGGTGGTTTGTGGCCACCTACAGGGGTGGGATGGGGAGGGTGGGAGGGAGGGAGACACAAGAAGGAAGAGATATGGGAACATATGTATATGTATAACTGATTCACTTTGTTTTAAAGCAGAAACTAACACACCATTGTAAAACAATTATACTCCAATAAAGATATAAAAAAATTATATATGCTGCTTTTTATGACTTTGAGGGTAGTAGTAATTAGTTTATTAAATTGACATTCCCTGTTATTTCTGATTCTCTGTTTAAAATAAATTTCTCTTTATTCAGTATCTCTTCAGTATCTCTTGTAAGAGTATTTTGCTTTATTCATGTCAGTTATACAAAATGCTTTTTTGCATCACGAAATTTAAATTCCACTGGAAAGCCCATACAACTTATATATCTAAATCACAGCTAATTCTTATACATTTCACTATACGCAAAAATTTCCATCAAAAATCAATATTCTTTAGCAAACCAATATTCACTAGTGAAAATAGCTGTAATAATTCTCTCCTTTCCCTTCTTTCTTTATCTCAACACTAGCATATCCTTCTGCTTCCAGATTTATTTTAGGGTTCTAGATCAAAGAACCATCAGCCACAATAATTCAGATGCCAGCAACTAGAATTCACAGTAGTCCACTCCACACTCTACCATAGCTCTCTGAAACCTATAGCACCCTCTGACTACTCAGAGTACAGCCAGGGCAGCCCTAAGTCCTGCCTGGGAACTTGCATTTGCCAAAAGTAAGGCATTTATCTATCCCTTTGTACAGTATATTCAAGTTTTTCACAGAAAGAGAAATTGCCCTTCTTTCCAAATTGTCTCTGTTTCAGTAATTTTGAGAACTCCCTTAAGAATTCTCTCATTTGTTTCATTCTGAGGGGGATTTACCATTTATTAGAAGTTCAGAGCTTAAACCCTGGAAGACCCTCTGTTTCATGCCAGAAACTGAGAGGTTCTGGGAAAAAGGGAATGGTGAAACAAGGTTCACCATACATTCCAAGTTTATTTTACCATACCTCCCAGATTTTAATGCTCTTCTTTAATTTTCCATCCAGCCTTAACTAATGATCTTTGTTCTGTGCTAATGGGAAATCCTGGGCCAGAGCTTGTGCTAAGAAAAGATACTCCTGTTGTAGAGGCCTAAGGGAAAGCTCAAAGTCCAAAGGATTCAAAATCATGCAGGTCTTGCAGAGAAATCTCCAACATGAAAAGCACACTGAAGAGAAATCTCCAACATGAAATATTTCCTTACTTGTTTTCTCAGAAAACACAAAACTTCATCAGGCTTCAACACAGATAATATAATTAAGAACTAAGACACAGAGTTTTCACAAGTGTCTTGCTAAGTTATTATTCCTATCTTAAAAAGTAAGAATAAAAATAATAATTGAAAATTTTCTTAATAAAAAGAAATTCTCCATATTTTATAACATTATTAATATGGAATGTTCTTTGGTAAATTAACAAAAAATACTGGATTATCTACAATAAAATCAATATTACAAGTTTGAAATTCAAGTAAGTTCTAAAATTCACTACTTTGAACCGGTGATAGAAAAAGTGAATCATAGTATATATATATATATATATATATATATGTATATATGAGTGTGTTTATATATGTGTATTTATACACACTTTTAATTTTTTCAATTTATTAAGGAGGTAGAACCTGTGCCATATTACTACTGTGCACATAGCACTTAGCGTAGCCACAGACATGACATAGGAACTCAATAAATATTACATTAATTCGCTAAACTCTATTGCATTCCTAGTCTGTGCCTGAAACTATTCTGTACAGAGTGGCAACTAAAATTTTGAGTTATTTCCCATTGTCTTTGAAATGCTTACAGATAAATAGGAAAGATGAGACCTCCCACACAAAGCTATTAGAGTCCCATTAGAGAATAAATATCCTGAGATAACAATGCAAGATGATAAATATGTGGTTAGGTGTGAACAACTGCACTTAATAACAGAATCAGACAATGGTGTTACATTTCACAAACTGTAGCATCAGAACAGTTACCTTCCTCTTGTATCCAAAACAGAGGTGTCCATATTACACAGCTATTAGTGGAGTTAGGGCAATTCCAACCTTGAAGTAAAGATGACCGAGCCTCCACTCCAGCCCCAACATGCTTCTTTGCTAATGATACCTAAAGTCTTGATTGAGACTAACAGGTGTCACAGTACTTATTTAGTGACTGTCTGCTTCATCTATGAGGCTAAAATGCCTTCTGATATCTTTAATACTGACATAATAGCTAATAATATAAGCAAACTGAAAGACTATCCCATTGTCCTTGCATGGTATTGAGCAGAATTTAGTGAGCCATACAGCTGGCCATAAAAGTGTTTTTCCAAAAAGCAGGGGAAAGTTCTAGAAAGTGAATAATACAGAAAGAAATTACCCAATTTTCATGAGAAGTTTTATAAAAAAAATAAAGAACACATTTATTTGAAATTTGGTGAAACCACAAGTAATTAAAGATAAAATAAGCACAGACTAGAGCATGGAGAATACAATTTTTATACTCAAATGAAATTGCTTTACATCCGAAGTAGTTCTGTTGAAGGCAAAGTGCCTTGAAGATTTCCCTTTGTTTAATCTAAACCAGTAGTTTTCCATAGAAGCCTTTGGAGAAGGTTCAAGAGTCACACGAATGTTTCATAGAAATATAATTTCTAAACATTTTTAACTAATTTCAAAACTAGAAAAATGCATAAGACAATATATAGCATATTTTAACACACAAGAATCTGTGGAGCTCATCTTGACTCCTAAGTTAAATTGTTTCTATGCAGATTTTGGAATAAAGCTTCTTTTGCCATTTCTCTATATATTTGACCTTCTTACAAATGTGCAATTCATGAGGAAGTTTTAACTTTTCACTGGTCTTTTTTTTTTTTGTGGTATGCGGGCCTCTCACTGTTGTGGCCTATCCCATTGCGGAGCACAGGCTCCGGACGTGCAGTCTCAGTGACCATGGCTCACAGGCCCAGCTGCTCCGCGGCATGTGGGATCTTCCCAGACCGGGGCACGAACCTGTGTCCCCTGCATCGGCAGGCGGACTCTCAACCACTGCGCCACCAGGGAAGCCCTTCACTGGTCTTTTTAAGTGCCAGCCCTATGCATGTCCACTTCTGTAGGATTGAATGAGTGAAGGGAGCATCACAGAGCACCTCAGTATGGTGCAAAACCAAAATGGTATTTGAATAAATGGGTTGCCAACTTGAAAGAAGACAGTAGCCATTAATTTGGACCACAAGTCCAAATTTCAAATTTTTACTATCTTTAAAATGGCCTTATTCTTCTCGTGCATTTTCTTTATAAGTAAGTTCTATAAATTTAAATTTATAAAATAAATTTATAGACTTATTTTATCACATAAAATAAATTTAAACATTTTATTTACAAATTTTATCATTTATAAAATACACTTGTACTAGTAAAACGCACATTAGATTTTTATTTCTTTTCCTTTTAAGAGAACTTACTTATAGTTATTAATAATCTAAAGTAACATAATACTATTAAACATTTACCAAAACCAAATCTCATTCTTTATCCATTTTAGTTTCATTATTCACTCTATTAAAATTGCTCTATTCAAGATCAATATGGACCTTAACAAAATAAATTGTCTTCACTGAGCCCATGTTCTCTGGCAACATATGTTGTTCCTCACTGCCCCTGTCAACATCTTGGTCTTCAGTGGCAGTGTTTCATAATTTAATTCTGATTGCTCCAATCATCTATTTCCTTCACTAACATCTGGGGTATTTTTCCCTTGACCATTAATACTGGTATCTCTCAACCTCAGTCCTTGACTTTTGTTTTCTCTAAACTTCACCCTCAGGAACCTCATTTGTTCTCCTGATTTGGTTCTACATCTCCAAACTTTTAGAGTACCACATCAAGCGGATAGTATCTGTGACAGGAATCTACCACTGCATTGTCAAACTACCCAAAACTACATAATGGCATAAAACAACCATTTTATTTAACTAGTGATATGGAGCTAAGGTGCCCAAGAAGGACTCAGTTTCATGTTTCATCTTTGATATTCTTGATATCAGCTTGATACCTAGGGTAACTGGAGAATACACTTCCTCAAAGGTTTCTTCACTTACATTTTGCACCTAGGTGCTCCTTGTGTGCAATCTTTCTCTCTCCTTCTCTTAGGGCCTCTCCAGATGGTTTTGACTTCTCATAGCATGATGGTTTCCAGGTAGTTGTAGTTCTGACATGGCAGTTGGCTTCCAACAGGCTTCCAGGCTATTCAAAGTTCTGGCACAGCATTGCTTCCTCCATATACCATTGTATTGCCACCTCAATGGGAGATCATGTGCCCATTTTTATTCCCCTGACTTAGAATACCTTCCTTCTTTCACTCGTCCAATTCATGTCTCTCTCTTCCTTTAGAAAACATTCTCCCATGATTTCTTTCCAGATTAACTCCATATCTCTGAGTTCCTTTCCCTCAGAACTTAGACACCATCTTCATATATTATGTGTAATAGACATTTCTTGCTTTTTGGTTGTTCATTACTGAGCCCCTCTCTTCTTATTAGTAATCCAAATTCATTGGAGTAATGACTCATTTTGTAGAACTTTATGGAGGTTTTAGCCACCTCCTACAAAATAAGCTGTATTAGTCAGGGTTCTCCAGAGAAGTAGAACCAACAGGGTGTATGAATGTGTGTATGTGAGAGTTAGAGAGAGAGAAATTTATTTTAAGGTATTGGCTCACACTATTGTGTGGTATGGTGAGTCCAAAATCTAATGGAGTAGGCCGGCAGGCTGGAGACACAGGAAAAAATTCAGTTCAAGTCCAAAGGCTGTCTGCTGACAGAATTCCTTCTTGCTGGGAGGAGATCAGTCTTTGTTCTATTAAGGTCTTCACTGAATTGCATGAGGCTCTCTATTTTATGGAGGGTAATCTGCAATACTCAGAGTTCACTGATTTAAATGTTCATCTCACCCAAAAAACACCTTCATAAAAACATACAGAATAACATTTGTCCAAATATCTGGGAACTGTGGCCTAGCCAAGCTGACACATAAAATTAACCATCACCTAAGCCAAACAGACTTGTCCCTCCCTTGCTTCTCCACAGAGTGGGCACGTAATATAAGTTCAGTACATCAGATGCTCTTTCTTGGTTGTTGAATCTAAGCCATTAACACATGGTATCAGGAAAGCAGGTGGTCATATTCATTACAGCAGCAATAAGAGCAGTGGCATGCCATCAGATTGTAGTGGCATGACTACCACTCTGTTTCTGCTGCCCAGTCATCTGTAGCTTCCTTGGTTTCTTCTAGTCAATAATCCTGGTCATGTGTCCTCCATTGAGTCTGGAGCCTCTAGATAATTCCAATAAACTCACTGTTTTCTGTAGATAAACAGGATTGGTTTCTGCTGCTTAGAACCAAGTTACACTTAATACTATATCATGCTACTTATGTTCATGAGTTGTACTAAGGATAAATGCATCACTAAATGAAACCTATATTGAACAAATTCCTAGCATAGTGGGGTGGTCAATAAATTATGTTAATATGTTTTTCTTCAACTTCATTTTCTTCTTCCTATTCTTCCTAATTATTATTAACATTATTATAATAATTATTATTGAACTTGCTATATATGTTTTGAACAAGAAATATGACTCCTAGCATAACACTCTGGACAATGTAGTACCCAGCTCAATTCATTAGCCTGGTTGGCTCATACACAATAAGACTAAAATTTTGAGTTGCTAAGGAACTTAGGTAGTTCATACAATTAAGCTGTCCAGTCCAGTGCTGAACTCTCTAAACTCTACTACATTTTACTACATGCTTGAAATATTTTGGTTTTCTACAGAAAAGGATCTTAATAGTGTGGAAACTGGAGATGAAAAAAATATCAAAGTTGATTTTTCAGAGCTACAAATGAACCTTTATTCAAATTGGAAGTTAGAAAGAAGGTACCAGTACTCTGAAACCATCAACAAATCCCACAAAAGGCTGGTAACGGGGACAGCATTTCTTTTTAAGGTGATGAAAATGTTCTGGAATTAGATAGAAATGATGGTTGCATGCTTTGTGAATAGACTAAAAACTACTTAAATTGTATACTTTGAAAGCATAAATTTTGTGGTAAGTGAATTATATCTCAATAAAAAAATTTTAAGCAATTAACCATGCTGTAAATATCTGATTAGTGATTTAGATTATAGGTGTCTATTTTTTAGAAGTTCAATATTTATTGCACAGTCAGGATTCCTGTATTACTGGGGGAAATTTCTAAATCACTGTTATTTATTTCTTGGGCAGTTTTTGTTTTTGTTTTTTGCGGTATGCAGGCCTCTCACTGTTGTGGCCTCTCCCATTGCGGAGCACAGGCTCCAGACGCGCAGGCTCAGCGGCCATGGCTCACGGACCCAGCCGCTCCGTGGCATGTGGGATCTTCCCGGACCGGGGCACGAACCTGTGTCCCCTGCATCGGCAGGCGGACTCTCAACCACTGCACCACCAGGGAAGCCTTCTTGGACAGTTTTTAAACCTGTCAACTTATATATTCACTTTAAATGAAAACTTCATCATTCAGGTTTCAGGTGGAATATAGTTGTGGAATTCAGTCATTCCTAATGGACACATATTTTATTATATCTGGAGATTTATCTGGCAGCTACTTAGTAAAGTAAGGAGATGGACTGATTCCAACAATATTTGAAGTTGTGTGGTAGGTCAAAGCATCCAAAGCACATGAATAAATCAATGACAACTTTCTATTTCTTCGTCATAGCTGAAACACTCAACTATGCTTCGGAGTGGTTATGTCTAAACATGTTTAAGATGGAGCATTCATTGTTCTTTTGTTTTACTTCCAAGCACATAACTGGGGACAAATAAAGGTTACATGATAATGATACTGATGGCTACAAATAGCACACAAGGAACACACTACCTAAATATTATTTGCCTATACTGCTTTGAGAAACAGAGAGGAAAATATTTCAAAGTCCTCAAACACAACCTTAAGAAGAAACATTTTACAATAATTCACCTGCTTCCATTCAAGGAGTCTGATGTAGCTCCCAAGACAATTCTTTAATAGAAAATATATCTGCAGTCTTACTGCAATATGACAAGAAGGAAGATGAGAAGAGGAGGAGGAAGAGGAAGAGGAAAAGGAAGAAGAAGAAATAGTTGTTAAGACTGGCAACATACCAAGACTCATGTTCTGTACTCCACTGCATAAAATGGAATTGGGCCATTTTATCTCATGAGTCTCTGTCTGTCTGTCTCTGTCTGTCTGTCTCTCCCCCTTCTCTCAAGCAATCTACTTATCACTGTGCCTAGGCTTGATTAGATTTATAGTTTGTTTATCTGAGAGCTCAATGCTTTATTGCATCCAGAAGCCAAAATATGTGCACCTCCACAACCCAGCTGAATAAAACAAACTCATTTTGATCTTTGTGTACAAAGCCATCAGCACTGGTTCAAAGTGTAGCGCAGCCAGTTCTGGATGGCAGATGCAGAGTTCAGCTCTTCTCCCGGGCCCTTGGTTTCAATTAGGCTGTCTGCCAAGTGGCCCATGTGCCTCTGTGTGCTGAAACATTTCTTTGAGGCAGCTTTTTTAAATTAGGAAATAAAGACTTCCCATGTGATTTGCTATATATACAATTTATGACAATTGATTTTTATAGTTAAAATACATACATTTTAAACATATTTCTCTTTCTGCAAAATAGCAGCTTTCTAAGAAGAGAAGAAAATTAGCAAAATGTAAATACTGCATTTCTTTTACTCTTCTGACTCTAAAATTTACTCAAACATACATTAAAATGATGCTAAAGACCACTAGGTTTCTAAAATAAATAACTTCTTTGTCTTAAAAGGAAAAAAAAGGACAATAAGATACAAGCAAGCATTTTCTAACTTGTAGGAACTGTAAATAGGGAAAAAATCAATATGAACAAAAAGGAAGCTGTAATTACTTGAGATTGGCCAGTTCCTCAACCTGAATAAATGATATTTTCTTTGTTTTCACTACTATTTGGGTCTTTTCACTCCTGAGCTTTCCAACACAACTTTGTGACCTGGCAGTAGATATAACAAATTCCAAAAGCCAACTTCCAATGTCTAGCTGATTCCTGATAGGTGCGTGAAATAAATGCACAGCAAATGTCTGTGCTCCACAGCCCCAGATGCACATATATGTATGTAAACATAATTCTCACCAAAGACAGATTCGTATGGCAAAAATCTAGAAACTATGGAAAACAGTTATCTCATTAACAATACCCTCCTGTTGCTACATAGAGAAGGAGACAGCCAAGTCCTAGGAGGCCTGGGTGGGCAGCAACCATCTCATAAGGAAGGTCCAGGTTGTGTAGAAGCCAGGAAACCATGATGCCTTGCAACTTCTTGCAAGCATTCAGGTCAACTTTGAAGAAGCTCCCACACAGGCCTCGATTGTGCCTTACAGTGAGTTCAGGAGCGTTTAAATCCTAAAGACCTGGGCCCACAAATTGAGCCATCACTTAGCAGATGTTAGCCGCTGCCGGTGCCAAGACAAACTGAAAATAACTGGGCACCAACACTAGCAACTGAATGGTAACCAGCTGTTAGTGGTGAGTTTAAGCAGGCCCCCATACCATGCTAGGCCACTCATACAGCAGGGACCCATAAGTATGGCATACAGGTTTTGTTTTGTTTTGTTTTTTAGTGACCAGATGGTTTTATTGAGTCACTTTCCTGTTTTCCATAAAGCTGAATTACTACATTCCTAAAAATCTTCTCTATTTCTAAATTAGTACATTGCCCATTGCCATGGTGCTTAATCTTGAAAATTACTGAAAACGACAGTACTATGCCTTATTGATTCAGGAAATTTCAATAACAGAGAAAGAAGCAACAGAAAAACATAACCTTATTGAAGAATTTTTTGGAAAAAAATTTTAATGAAAGATAGAAATATATGATTCATGTAAGGGCTAAAAATGTTTTATTTTTTTTCCCTTTCTCAAGGCATCATCGCAATTAGAAGTTTATAAATTATCTATATGTATCTTGCTACACTCAATGGAGTACAAAGTAGATGAGATCTTTCTCGTTAGCACTTATTGTAAAACATACACACTCAGTGCAGCTGGGCTAACATTTAACAGATATCTATAGTATTTGCCTTTTTTTCCCTCTATTTTTTGAACCCCTTCACCATTTCTCTTACATCCTACCCCCCACTTCTGGCAATCATCAGTTTGTTCTCTGTATGTCTGAGCTTGGTTTTTTGTTTTGGGTTTTTGTTTTCTTAGATTCCACAGATAAGATAGATCATACAGTATTTGTCATTCTCTGACTTATTTCACTTAATATAATGCCCCCAAAGTCCATACATGTTGTCACAAATGGCAAGATTTCATTTTTATAGCTGAATGATATAAATTTTATATATATATATATATATATATATACACATATATATCACAATTTCTTCATTCATTCATCAATCACACTTAGACTGTTTCTATATCTTGGTTATTGTAAATAACACAGCAATTAATATGGGTGTGCATATATATATATATATTTTGCGATACGCGGGCCTCTCACTGTTGTGGCCTCTCCCGTTGTGGAGCACAGGCTCTGGACGCCCAGGCTTAGTGGCCATGGCTCATGGGCCCAGCCACTCCGCGGCATGTGGGATCTTCCCGGACTGGGACACGAACCCGTGTCCCCTGCATCGGCAGGCGGACTCTCAACCACTGCACCACCAGGGAAGCCCCATCTTTTTGAGTTAGTGTTTTCATTTTCTTTACATAAATACCCAAAAGTAGAATTGCTTGATCTTATGGTAGTTCTATTTTTAATTTTCTGAGGAGCCTCCATACTGTTTTCCATAGTGGCTGAACCAACTTACATTCCCACCAAGAGTGCACAAGGTTTTCCTTTTCTCCACATCCTAGCTAACACTTGTTATCTCTTTTCTTCTTCTTCATAGCCATTTTAAAAGATGTGAGGTGATATTTCATTGTGATTTTGATTTTCATTTCTCTAATGATTAATGATATTGAGCAATCTTTTCAATTACCCGTTGGCTATCTGTGTGTCTTCTATGGAAAAATGTCTCTTCAGATCTTCAGCCCATCCTTTAATTGGCTTGTCTACTATCGACTTTCAGGAATTCCTTACATATTTTGGATATTAACTCCTTATCAGATGATTTGCAAACATTTTCTCTCATACAGTAAGTTACCTTTTCATTTTGTTAATGGCTTCCTTTGCTATGCAGAAGCTTTTTGGTATAATGCCGTCCCATTTATTTATTTTTGCTTTTGTTTCTTTTACTTTTGGTGTCAGCTTCAAAAAACCACCACCAAGACCTATGTCAAGAATCTTACCAACTATGTTTTCTTCTAGGAGGTTTATGGTTTCAAATCTTATATTCAAGTCTTTAATCCATTTTGTGTTATTTTTGTATATGGTGTAAGATAGTGGTAGATTTTCAATTTTTTTACATCTAGCTGTTCAGTTTTCCCAATACCATTTATTGAAGAGACTGTCCTTTCCCCGTTGTATATTCTTGGCTGCTTTGTTATAAATTAATTGACCATATATGCATGCGTTTATTTCTGGGCTCTCTATTCTGTTCCATTAATCTGTGTCTGTTTTTATGCCAATATCATACTATTTTGATTACTATAGCTTTGTAATACAGTTTGAAATCAGGGAACATGATACCTCCAATTTTGTTCTTCTTTCTCAAGACTGCTTTGGCTATTCAGGGTTTTTTGTGGTTCCATAGAAATTTGGGGGTTATTTGTCCTGGTTTTGTGAAAAATGCCATTGGAATTTTGATAGGGGTTGCACTGAATATGTAGATTGTTTTGGGTAGTGTGGACATCTTAACAGTATTGATTCTTCCAATCCATGAGCATGCATTATCTTTCCATTTATTTGTGTCTCCTGCAATTTTGTTCATTAATGTTATATTTCTCAATATACAGGACTTTCCTTGGTTAAATTTTTTCCTAGGTATTTCCTTTTCTTGATGCAATTGTAAACAGGACGGTTTCCTTTCTCTTTCTGATAGTTCATTATTAGTGTATAGAAATGCAACAGATTTTTGTATATTGATTTTTCATCTTTCAACTTTACTGAATTTGTTTATTAGTTCTAAGTGTTTTAATGGAATATTTAGGATTTTTCTCTATGCAGTGTCATGTTATCTGTAAATAGTGACAGTTCTACTTCTCCCTTTCTAACTTGGATGCTATTAATGTCTTTCTCTTGCCTAATTGGTCTGGCTAGGACTTCTGAAACTATGTTGAATAAAAGTGGCAAGAGTGCACATCTTTGTCTTTTTCTTGCTCTTAGAGGAAATGCTTTCAGCTTTTCACTGTTGAGTATGATGTTAGCTATGGGCTTGTCATATATGGCCTTTATTATGTTCAGATAGATTCCCTCTATACCCACTTTGTTGAGAGTTTGTATCATAAATGGACGTTGAATTTTGTCAAATGCTTTATCTGCATCTATTGAGATGATCATGTGATTTTTATGCTTTATTTTGTTAATGTGGTATATCACATGGACTGATTTGTAGATGTTGAGCCATCCTTGCATCCTTGGAATACATTTCACTTGTTCATGGTGTGTGATCTTTTTTATGTATTGTTGAAAAGGATCCTTTATCATTATGTAATGACCATCTTTGTCTCTTATTACAGTCTTTGTTTTAAAGTCTACTTTGTCTGATATACTTATAGCTACTTCAGCTTTCTTTTGGTTTCCATTTGCATGGAATATCTTTTGCCATCCTTTCACTTTCAGTCTGTGCCTGTCCTTACATCTAAAGAGAGTCCCTTGTAGGCAATATATTGGTGAGTTCATTCAGCCACTTTTTGTCTTTGGATCAGCGAATTTAGTCCATTTACATTTAAAGTAATGATTGATAGGTAAGTACTTATTGCCATTTTGTTCATTTTTTTAAGGCTGTTTTTGTACTTCCCTTCTGTTCCTTTTTTCTTCTCTTGCTCTTTTCCTTTGTGATTAGAAGACTTTCTTTAGTGGTATGTTTATACTCCTTTCTCTTTATTTTTTGTGTATTTACCATAAGTTTTTACTTTGTGGTTATGATGAGACTTACATATAACAACTTGTATCTATAACAGTTTATTTTAGTTGATAACAATGTAAGTTTGATCTCATTTTAAAGTTCAACATTTTTACTCTCTCCCCTACATTTTATGTTTTTCATGACACATTTTACATTTCTTTATCTTGCGTATTCCTTAAATAATTATTGTAATCATAGTTATTGTTACTACTTTTGTATTTTAACCTTTTACTAGCTTTATAAGTGGTTAATCCACTAACTTTACCATATATTTACCTTTTCAGTGAAATTTACTCTTTTGTTGTTTTCTTGTTACTAATTAGTACCCTTTCTTTTCAAATTAAAGAAGTCCCTTTATCATTTCTCATAAGGCTGCTTTAGTGGTAATGAACTCCTTTAGCTTTTGCTTGCCTGGAAACCTCTTTATCTCTCCTTCAACTCTGAATGTTAACTTTACTGGGTAGAGTATTCTTGTTTGGAAGGTTTTTTCTTTCAGTATTTTGAATATATTGTGCCACTCCCTTTTGGCCTGCAAAGTTTCTGCTGAAAAAAATCTGCTAATAGTCTTATGGGGGTTCCTTTGTGCATAACAAGTTGTTTTTCTCTTGTTACTTATAATACTCTGTCTTTGTCTTTAACATTTGGTATTTTGAGTACAATGTGTCTTGATGAGGGTCTCTTTGGATTCATCTTATTTGCAATTCTCTGGGCTTACTAGATCTGGGTGTCTCTTTCCTTCTCCAGGTTAATAAATTTTAAGCCATTATTTCTTCAAACAAGACTTCTGCCCATTTCTCTCTCTCTTCTCTTTTTGGGACCCCTGTAATGTGAATGTTAGTCAGCTTGATGTTGTCCCATAGGCTCGGTAAGCTATTTTCACTTTTTTTCATTCTTTTTTCTTTTTGCTGCTCTGATTGGGTGAATTACACTGACTTTTCTTCGAGTTGCCCAATTCCTTTCTTCTGCTTTACTTTGTCTGCTGTTGAACCCCACTAGTGCATTTTTCAGTTTAGTTACTATATTCTTCAGCTCTGTGACTCCTATTTGTTTCAGGTTCAAGGTGGTAACATAGGAATACCTGGAAATCACTTTTTCCCATGGATACACTAAGTCTACAGCTACATATGGAAAAATTTCTTCTTAAAGAAAATCTAAAGGCTGGCTGAGTGATAACTACACATTGGGAAAACAAGAAGATAACCACACTGAAATGGGTAGACGAGGCTGGCACACAATCTCACCATAAATGCCACACCCACAACCAGGAGAAAACTCCAAGGCCTGAGCTTCTCCCTAAGGAGCAAATAATTTGAACCCCACATCAGGCACCTCAACTTGTAGGACTTGCACCAGAGAGAAAATCCCCAGAACATCTAACTTTGAAAATCAACAGGAATTGTGTCCTGAGAGCCATAAAATTGTAGCAAACTGAGAGACAGCTCTTAAAGGACCCATGCTTGGACTTACCTACTCCAGAGTCCAGCTCAGAGGCAGCCAATTTCTCCCACACTTAAAGTATAGGAGGCTCATTTGCTTATATTAAAGCATTTCCTTGAAGGTCAGGCATCTAATTTAATACACACTCTAGGAGCATATTGGAACACTCTCCAGGAACAGAGACTAAAATGTATTATCTCTTCTCTCTCTCTTTGCCATGTTTTAGAGCACGAGTATCTCACAGAAGGGAACTTTTATATGTGTCTCATACTCTGATTTCTGTTGCTGTTGCCCGGAGAACATTTCTTGGCTGCCTAGTTCTGGAGGCCAGGGGAGCTTGTGTTTTTGGTCCCATAGGACTGTAATAACTGGGGTCACCCACAAAGGAGTTCATACCACTGTCTGGCACCCTGATTTTTGTGGCTCTGGTGGTCAGTGGGACTTACACTTTCGGTTCCCACAAGATCATAATCAATGGAAAAAGAATTCTTAAACAGCTTCCACCCCCAGGGCACAGTGAGAGGCAAAGGGCCCAGGATCTCCATTTTTCAATGAAAGAGGTCTACTAGCTAATCATCAGAGCCGCAGTCTGAAGGTCAGGTTTTTAAATAAACACATCTAGGAGTTGACTGTACTCTTTTCAGAGATCATGGATGGTAGGCACTATCTTCACAGTCTCCCTCTGCTGCACCCAGACCACCAGTGTCTACTAAAAAAGAGCTTTATATGTAGCTGGTGCCCTGGGTTTCACATCTGGTGTCCCAGTTTTACAGCTACAATCCAAGGGATACCCCCTTGATTGCCTGGCTCTTGTGATGAAGGGAACTTGCATTGTTGAGTCCCACAGGACTGTGGCAATCAGAAAGGTGACTATTGGCAGGCTGCCATCATCAGGGCTCTTTGCAGACAGTGACTGAGGCACACTACCTAATTTTTTTGTGAAGGAGGCTTCTTTGCTTGTCCTGGAGCTTCAGTCTCGCCTACGTTTTGGCACACATCTAGTGCCAAAACATATAAACACAAGAACACCAGTTAAAGGAATGACTTATTATCACCTGCTGCCTTTGGCCCCAAATATCCACATGGAGCCCTAACTTAGCTTGTGAGTTAGGCTAAACTACATGGAACTACATGTCAAACCATAGGCCTAAAACCAGGACTCCAGCTTTCTCTGTGCCTTTCTACTACTGCCAAGGTATACTTCTATCTCTTAACATAGGAAATTTAACCCAAGGTAAGGCAAATAAAGGAAAGGTTATTCTACTCAACCCACCAAGCTTCCTTAGGATGGAGGTACAATATGGCTGTGAAGGCCAAACACACATGACATAACTAACAATAAATTTAGAGAACAATATGGTGGCAATTTGTAAACAAGAGTGAAATAATTAAGAGTGGTAAAGTCTGAACTAATCCAGATGTTTTAGAAAATTACCTATTAGTTGAACTTTCCAGATAGCTGAGTGCATTTCTTTCAAAATCCAAAAATATTTCACTTTAATCATTGTTTTTTCCAAATTACTTATGCAATTCCTTGACTTTTTAAGTGGCATTAACTTACATGATGAAATCTTTTATTTTAATTCACTTTATCTAGAAACAACATAAAATTCTCCTTTAATCTCACCAATATAATATAACTACTTTTTAAAAATTTATCAACATATATAGTAATAGTATGTTCTAGGCATTGTTCTTAGTATTTAACATATATATTATATCAGTTTAATCCTTATAAGAGCATATGGAGAAGATAATCTGTCCTTGTTTATCAGATGAGTAAACTAAGCCACATAGGTTTCACAATTTGCTCAAAGTAAGGCAACTAAAAAGTGGCAAATCTGGAAACCAAACGCAGGAAACCTGGTTCCAAGTTTATGCACATGGCCTCTATATTCTGCCATTGCCTTTCAATTTGTGTTATTTCATTCCAGTCTTCATCGACAAATAACCTTCTTTTAAATAGCAGTGATCTGTAAGATGTCTATGTAATTCTGTGATCACTTTTTTCACTTAACACTGTTAACATTATTCCATATTTTTATACAGTTCTCATAATTATAGTTTAAATGACTATGTAATATTCTATTGGGTGGATGGACCATCTTTCAGTAAACCTTTATTGTGGAACACAGATTTCTTCAGTTGTTTTGGTATCACATATTTGTTTTAAATGTTTTTGTGTCAAATTTCATGAATTCTTTGACCACATAGATGGTAATGTTTGTCTGGAAAAGTATCCCAAAATATCACTAAAGAAATATAAATTATAATTATTTAACTTATTCTAGAAGACTCAAAGCCATTATTGCAAATTTTAATTATTTAACTATGATGTACCACAGGGTTATCTTGGGAACTACTGAAAGGTACAGGTTGTTTTACCTATACAAAATAAACAAAAATCTTGCTGCTTTTTTGAGTTTTGTCTGTTTTATATAGATTCATTTTTAATCTCTTCTTTTGATACAAAGCTGACAGGCCTCACTTTTGTTTTTAGAGTATGTATACTTCCTCTAGTTTGAATTTGTTGCAGATATAATTTTGTCATATTGTATAAACAATAACTAAATAAGATCTGAGTAAACGTAGTGCTCTTTTATGACTGAAATGTATGGATTTTACCACAACTATTTCAGCCACTAATAGCTCTTTAACATACTTGCCTCCTTTGTTTCACACAGGCCAGAGTGTTAGACCTCAGATCTACTCAAAGTTGAGTTACTATTAAATTTCAACAGTGGGAGAAGAGAGAAAATGACACTGAGATAGGAAAAGATAAGACAGTGAATTCCCTGAGACTCATTATTGATGTATAAAACATGCAAGTAAATAAAGATCCATGATCTAAGGAGTTTTCTCTTTAGGAATTTATAATTTAACTTTTGTTTAAGACTTGTGGTTAACTCCATAAGCTAATGTATAAGAATACCATACTAGGAGGGGGACCTTCAAGATGCTGGAGGAGTAAGACGTGGAGATCACCTTCCTCCCCACAAATACATCAGAAATACATCTACATGTGGAACAACTCTTACAGAACACTTACCGAACGCTGGCAGAAGACTTCAAACTTCCCAAAAGGCAAGAAACTCCCCATGTACCTGGGTAGGGCAAAAGAAAAAAGAAAAAACAGAGACAAAAGAATAGGGGACAGGACCTGCACCTCTGGGAGGTAGCTGTGGAGGAGGAAAAGTTTCCACACACTAGGAAGCCCCTTCACTGGCTGAGACGGGGGTAGGGGGTGGCAAGGGGGAAGCTTCAGAGCCATGGACAAGAGCGCAGCAACGGGGTGCAGAGGGCAAAGTGGAGAGATTCCCACACAGAGGATTGGTGCCGACCAGCACTCCCCAGCCCTAGAGGCTTCTCTGCTCACCCGAAGGGGCAAGTGGGGGTTGGGAGCTGAGGCTCAGGCTTTGGAGGTCAGATCCCAGGGAGAGGACTGGTGTTGGCTGCATGAACACAGACTGAAGGGGGCTAGTGCACCACAGCTAGCTGGGAGGGAGTCCGGGAAAAAGTCTGGAACTGCCTAAGAGGCAAGAGACCATTGTTTTGTGGTGCACAAGGAGAGGGGATACAGAGCACCGCCTAAATGAGCTTCAGAGATGGGCGTGAGATGTGGCTATCAGAACGGACACCAGAGATGGGCATGAAACTCTAAGCCTGCTGCTGCAGCCACCAAGAACCTGTGTGCAAGCACAGGTCACTATCCACACCTCCCCTCCCGGGAGCCTGCGTAGCCAGCCACCACGAGGGCCCCGTGATGCAGGGACAACTTCCCCAGGAGAACACACACCACACCTCAGGCTGTTGCAAAGTCATGCCAGCCTCTGCCACTGCAAGCTTGCCCTGCATTCCAAAGCTGACACTGTTTGCAGATGACATGATACTATACATAGAGAATCCTAAAGATGCTACCAAAAACTACTAGAGCTAATCAATGAATTTGGTAAAGTAACAGGATACAAAATTAATGCACAGAAAGCTCTTGCATTCCTATACACTAATGATGAAAACTCTGAAAGAGTAATTAAGGAAGCACTCCCATTTACCATTGCAACAAAAAGGATAAAATACCTAGGAATAAACCTACCTAAGGAGACAAAAGACCTGTATGCAGAAAACTGTAAGACACTGATGAAAGAAATTAAAGATGATACAAACAGATGGAGAGATATACCATGTTCTTGGATTGGAAGAATCAACATTGAGAAAATGACTATACTACCCTAAGCAATCTACAGACACAATGCAATCCCTATCAAACTACCACTGGCATTTTTCACAGAACTAGAACAAAAAATTTCACAATTTGTATGGAAACACAAAAGATCCCAAAAAGCCAAAGCAATCTTGAGATAAAAAAACAGAGCTGGAGGTATCAGGTTCCTGGATTTCAGACTATAATACAAAGCTACAGTAATCAAGACCGTATGGTACTGGCACAAAAATAGAAATACAGATCAATGCAAAATGATATGAAACCTAGGGTTAAACCCATGCACATATGGTCAACTTACCTTTGATAAATGAGACAAGAATATACAATGGAGAAAATACAGCCTCTTCAATAAATCACGCGGGGAAAACTGGACTGCTACATGTAAATGAATGAAATTAGAACACTCCCTAACACCCTACATAAAAATAAACTCAAAATGGATTAAAGACCTAAATGTAAGGCCAGACACTATAAAACTCTTAGAGGAAAACATAGGCAGAACAGTCTATGAGTTAAATCACAGTAAGATCCTTTTTGACCCAACTCCTAGAGAAAGGGAAATAAAAATAAACAAATGGGACCTAATGAAACTTAAAAGCTTCTGCAAATTAAAGGAAACCATAAACAAGACGAAAAGAAAACCCTCAGAATGGGAGAAAATATTTGCAAACGAAGCAACTGACAAGGGATTAATCTCCAAAATATACAAGCAGCTCATGCAGTTCAGTATCAAAAAAACAAACAGCCCAATCCAAAAATGAGCAGAAGACCTAAATAGACATTTCTCCAAAGAAGATATACAGATTGCCAATGAACACATTAAAGGATGCTCAACATCGCTAATCATTAGAGAAATGCAAATCAAAACTACAATAAGGTATCACCTCACATCGGTCAGAATGGTCATCATCAAAAAACCTACAAACAATAAATGTTGGAGAGGCTGTGGAGAAAAGGGAACCCTCTTACACTGTTTGTGGGAATGTAAATTGATACAGCCACTATGGAGAACAGTGTGGAGTTTCCTTAAAAAACTAAAAATAGAACTACCATATGACCCAACAATCCCACTGCTGGGCATATACCCTGAGAAACCATAATTCAAAAAAGTCATGGGGGCTTCCCTGGTGGTGCAGTGGTTGAGAGTCTGCCTGCTAGTGCAGGGGACACTCGTTCGAGCCCTGGTCTGGGAGGATCCCACATGCCGCGGAGCAACTAGGCCCGTGAGCCACAACTACTGAGTCTGCGCGTCTGGAGCCTGTGCTCCGCAACAAGAGAGGCCGTGATAGTGAGAGGCCCGCACACCGCGATGAAGAGTGGCCCCCCACTTGCCACAACTAGAGAAAGCCCTCACACAGAAACGAAGATGCAACACAGCAAAAATAAATAAATTAATTAATAAAAACTCCTACCCCCAACATCTTCTTAAAAAAAAAAAAAGTCATGTACCACAATGTTCATTGCAGCTCTATTTACAATAGCCAGGACATGGAAGCAACCTAAATTTCCATTGACAGATGAATGGATAAAGAAGATGTGACACATATATACAATGGAATATTACTCAGCCATAAAAATGAACAAAATTGAGTTATTTGTAGTGAGGTGGATGGACCTAGAAGCTGTTATACAGAGTGAGGTAAGTCAGAAAGAGAAAAACAAATACCGTATGCTAACATATATATGGAATCTAAATAAATAAATAAATGGTACTGAAAACCTAGGGGCAGGACAGGAATAAAGATGCAGACATAGAGAATGGACTTGAGGACAAGGGGAGGGGGAAGGGTAAGCTGGGACCATGTGAGAGAGTGGCACTGACATGTATACACTACCAAATGTAAAATAGATAGCTCGTGAGAAGCAGCTGCATAGCACAGGGTGATCAGCTCAGTGCTTTGTATCCACCTAAAGGGGTGGGATAGTGAGGGTGGGAGGGAGAGGTAAATGGGAGGAGATATGGGGATATATGTATATGTGTAACTGATTCTCTTTGTTATACAGCAGAAACTAACACAACATTTTAAAGCAATTATAGTCCAATAAAGATGTTAAATTTAAAAGAAAAAGAATACCATACTAACTAATAATAACAACTGTATTTAAAATGTACTTAGGGCTTCCCTGGTGGCGCAGTGGTTGAGAGTCCGCCTGCCGATGCAGGGGACACAGGTTCGTGCCCCTATCCCGGAAGATCCCACATGCCGCGCAGCGGCTGGGCCCGCGAGCCATGGCCGCGGAGCCTGTGTGTCCGGAGCCTGTGCTCCGCAACGGGAGAGGCCACAGCAGTGAGAGGCCCGCGTACAGCAAAAAAAAAAAAAAAAAATGTACTTAAATATATTTATTATTGGAATCCATTGTATGCTATAGTATACAAGGTGTTGATATAAGTATTTAAAAGATGTACATAACATGAAACCTGCTTTTTAAAATCCAAACCTTTTTAGGGATAGCCATGAGAAGCAATGTTGGAGATCCTACAAATGCCAACTAATAACAGTATTGGTATGATTTTCCAACGAGAAAGCTTAGGGTTAGCAAATGTATTTAGTAGTTACATATTTATATTGAAATATTACTCTCTGTAAGTTAGTTTTTCAAGTACAGTAGATCCTGTCTTCGAGATTAAAAAAAAGAGAGAGAGAGCATAGAGTTTCTTAACTGTGCAGAAAAAAGAAAAATCTCAGAAAAGAAAAAAATGCTCATAATTCTCTGGGAACCCAGCAAATTGTTAAAGTCTTGGCCATGATGGATTACATTAGAATGTGGGAAGAGAAATACCACGCATTGTTCTGTAGAATTTTTCTTTTAACTATCCCTTTCCCATTTCTTTAATGCTTGCCTTATATTAATAGTGACTAATATGAAATAATCAACAGACTTGTGCTGTAAATCCAAAGAGAAAATTGCAAAGAATTTAAAGATTTGTCCTCATCTGTAATTCTGGCAGATAAATGGAAAAGAGCCAGAGAAGTGGGATAAAATTAAAGGAATATTGCTGTTAAATTTTATGCATTATGTCTTTATGTTATGTTTTTGCTGAAAGAAATATGAAAATGTATACAAAAAATACACAAACCTTTGCTGTCAGTAAGAGTGAATTACTAGTAAATGCCACTGAGAAGCAAAAGAGAAACAACTTAAATTATTATAATCATAATCATCATCAAGATTCATGTGTTAAGTTCACATATTTTTATTGCATTGGTTTAGATGTGTTAAAAGCAAATTAAACAGTTATGGTCCCTGTCCAATAGGAACTTATGATTTAAGACAGGCTACATTACGAAGACAAATGTAAGAGAAGTATCGACAAGTATATGCACCTCAGAGAAACCTATAAATTAAGTGAATGAAAGAATAAATAAACTGAATCCTTCCTATTGTTTATAAGTTGAGAAAAAGGGGAATGACACATTCCTGGATTTGGAGTTTAACCACCAGTTGGTCTCACAGGGATGACTTTGGGGATGTACTGTTGCAGTAACAGTATAAAATGATCTGAACATACTGAAAGATTCAAAAGCTAGAACACTGGAGATTCTGAATCCAGAATTAGGAAGCACTACTTTGCCCACAGACAGATTCTTGAATAAGGATTCCATATATCATGGTCCCATATTTTCACATGATGGAACATGTCTGGACTATTTCTAAGAAAGAAGTAATGAAATGAAAATGATGGATAGAGAATAAACTATAATTTCACTTATGAAATAAACTTTAAAATTGTCACCTATTTCCCCTTTCAGAATCATTCTATTTATACATTATTTTAGAGATCACCTTGT
Organism: Mesoplodon bidens; assembly: GCF_964165515.1. Lineage (NCBI taxonomy): Eukaryota > Metazoa > Chordata > Mammalia > Artiodactyla > Ziphiidae > Mesoplodon > Mesoplodon bidens. Next base: position 58,906,532 of record NC_138168.1, read on the forward strand.
AATTATGTGTTTTTCTTTGAGTCTTGTAATAGTCTTCATCCAAAATACATACTGTTCTGATCTGACCAGAACAAAATTTCAGAAAATACTATTTTTAATAATTAAATTAAAATTTAAATCATCCTCAAATTAGTTCCTTATGTATTTAAAATGCCTTCACTAATAAAAAGAAGACTGAAGTTGTATGATACAAGCTTTCATAATTTAATCCCCTTAATTCAATTATTAAAAAAGTAGGAAAAAATAGCACAACCAATATGGTTCATTAAAATATTAGCAATGTAAAAAGTGGTTATAGTAGTTGCGCAATTTTATAATTTTTAAAAACATCCTTGGTGTTATTCAGTGTTTCTTAGTGAAACCCATTTGTGTTGTTTATTTTTCAATTTGCTCTTCATTGCCTGCTTTGCAGTAGAACATGTGTTTGCAATTGTATTTAGCAAAATTCATGATCTTAACATTGTACACCAAAGTCAATGTGCCTTCCTGGCACAAAACAGCCAGTATTCAAACACTTTTCTAATGTTTGGGGTTTCTGTCTCAATTGACAAAATTGAAAAATATGTATTAGCCAAGCAAAACCACTATCTCAAAGCCATGTTGAAAATTACTCCAACCTGTCAAAGCCAATTGAAATTCCCTTTCCATCCCAATTCCTAGCTTCATTTTGTATGTGAAATAGGAAAAGTTGGATTTGATTATAACCACATGCAGAAGGAACCAAGAAATCACATGTACCTTATATATTTAATACTATAGACGATTTTCCTTTCAAAGAATTTGTCTTTCTTTTTCCACCATTTATCCCATCTCACCTGTTCCGAATAAGTCACTCATTTCTAGTATCTATACATGAGCAGTTTAATTAGAATTGTATAATGCATTTTAAAAATCTTTGCTACACCACATCATTCTCACCTTGGAGATGGAACAACCCTAATGGAAGAAATATAAATCTATCCCTCATGCAGATCCAGTAATTTGGGATATTGCTCAATGTCAGGCTATTTTCTATTATTTATTATGTTTATATACCAACTACAGTGGTCTTCTAACTATGGTGCCCAGTTGCTGTTAATCCAATTTTAACAAAAGGGCATGATTCTGTCCTTGAAGTTCACTATAGAAGTAAGTTCCCTTCTTTAAGAAAAAAAATCAACTTTAGTTCACACCAGAACACAGAAGGGCTAACACAAGGTTATACACAAGATGAGAAACATGACTAAAATATTACCCTGCCCCACTATTGATGTCGAGCAGTACAAACTGCTTGAAAGTTAGAGCCCATAAAATCCCTGGCAAAACTTAAGAGAACAACAAAAACAAAGTAATGACATTGGGGAAAATAAAGCCAGGTTGCTTGGAATAAATAATATGATTTCTATCTATAAAATCACCCCAGAGTCCATTGCATTTAAAATTTATGAGCATTATCTAAAGGAGAAAGCAGAATGTGTTCAAAGAAGTCTAAGAGACAATTAAACGCTGTGGATCACATCTCAGTTCACTGTTATTTATTAATGAGATAGTCTAGAATTTTCATCAGGGCTTTGATGTAAATATTTCTTCCTCATTTTAGCTAGTATACTTGAGACTCTGGTGGAATAAATGATGTGTTCAGACCAGCCAGTGCATTACTCTCAAGGAATGAAATGAATTAGAAGCTAATTTTCAGGCACTAGAATGATTTGAGATACTCAACCATTAGGGATGAGTGAAGTTTTGAATTCTAGTTTGAGATACTTAGGCTTTTCATCATTTATACTTGCTTATGGTTGAAATATAAATTCAAGGGAGAAAAGTACCTGTAGGACTGAGCAAACTTTCTCCTCCACTGCCATGGCAATCATGGAAGGACTTGTTATGGAAGTGCCACATGATCAAGTTAGCCTGGGGTTCTGAGCTCCCACATGGAAGACAGCTGCCCTGGAAAGCTGCCTGTACCCTCAGCAGACCTTGAGAGAGCAAATAAATAAACTGTAGTATATTAAGCCACTGGGATTTTGGTATTGTTTGTTTCCAAATTATAATGTAACCTATCTTGACTGATATATCAACCACAGTTAAAAAACTGTTAATATATTTGTATTTAGCTTTCCAGTATTATTTTCTATTTATAGATATATAAAAATTTAGATCATGTTGTACATGTTATTTTGTAAACTATCCTTTACTAAATAATATATAATGAACATTTTCCCGTCATTACATATTTTTTCCAAAACAGTATTTTCAAAAGTTACAGAGCATTGGGGCTTCCCTGGTGGCGCAGTTGTTGAGAGTCTGCCTGCCAATGCAGGGGACATGAGTTCGTGCCCCGGTCCGGGAAGATCCCACATGCCGTGGAGCAGCTAGGCCCGTGAGCCATGGCCACCGAGCCTGTGCGTCCGGAGCCTGTGCTCTGCAACGGGAGAGGCCACAACAGTGAGAGGCCAGCGTACCACAAAAAAAAAAAAAAAGTTACAGAGCATTGAATTAACATTGTACCATATTTTATCTGACCTTTCACTAATATTGGGCAATTTTGCTAAATAGTGCTATACTAGCTAACCTATTCCACATTCTTTGTGTATATTTCTGATTACTTTTCTGGGATAACATTTCCAAAATGAAATTCTGCATCAAAGTTTATTCATATTTTAAAGGTATTTGATACCCATTGCCAAATACCCTTCAAAGATTTTTTTATGAACTTATAATTTTTCCGAGTGTGTAATATATCATTGTCACTCTACCTTTGATGGCCCTGAGAATTACAGTTTCTAAAATTGAAAATTTGATATATAAAAGCTATCTCCTTCTCATTTTAATTTGAAGGCAGTTATTAGGAGTAGCTGATTTCAGGGAGAAGACCAGGAATTCAGTTCTTTTAAGAATGGAAGTATTTGGGCTTCCCTGGTGGCGCAGTGGTTGAGAGTCCACCTGCCGATGCAGGGGACACGGGTTTGTTCCCCTGTCCGGGAGGATCCCACATGCCGCAGAGCGGCTGGACCCGTAAGCCATGGCCGCTGAGCCTGCGCGTCCGGAGCCTGTGCTCCACAACGGGAGAGGCCACAACAGTGAGAGGCCCGCGTACTGCAAAAAAAAAAAAAAAAAGAATGGAAACATTTAATGCTATATACTTGACTCTCTATCTTTTTGTCTCACTCTGAAAATGCTATTATGAGATATTTCATTGTCATTATTTTATGAGGGCCCTATGGATTCAATTTCATATTTGATCCAAAAATTTCACTGGATAATTTTTAATTCCAGTCTTTGAGTTTCTTTTTAATATTTGCTTACATATGTATTATTGATTACTAGTTTTATTAATTCATGGTCTGAGACTAATTTGCATAATTCAGTTTATTAGCATTAAAATATATAATTTGCATACAAATAAACACCCAATATTTTAAAAGTTTTGTTTCAGTCTCATGGATGTGGTAGACTTGGTAAATCTGGTACTGAGTATTCATTCTGTCTATTTTCTAAAGAATTCTTTAGTACTACAGAGGCTGGAAAGCTAAAACTCATATTTCCAAGATTAATTGGCAATTCAAAATGTAGATGTGAAACAGATCACACTGAAAATGCCCCACTCCAAACCTTAAGATTGGGAAGGTGCAGGTGAGGCTGAGGCGGGGGACTACTTCTTGTTTTGCTTTTTGCAGCTGGCAAATAAGGACAGAGATGGTATTGCCCCAGTGCCCAGTCACTAACTTCACAAGCACTTGCAGTGGAGACATCGGCAACAGTTTCCTGATGCCTGGATCATAGCTCCAGGGGTGTGCTCTTGAACTTGACAGTTCAGGTGGTGTTCACGTGATTACCCACTTTTCTAATTATGGCAAAGGTAACAGCAACCCTGAAGGAAGTGGAGCAGTGTGATTCTGGGAATCATTCCTAGGGATCATCCTACAGTTCAGTTCTCTTGCCTTTTCAGGCATTTTGTATGAACTAAGTTATCTGGGTCAAATGTCTTTTGCTTAAAATAGCCAGAATGATCTCTATTTCCTAACTGAACCACCAACTGACATAAATAAGTATTTAAGACTTAGCCCTTTTTTGTAGTTTCTAAAATTTGATATATAGATATGTCTAAAATAATGTGATTAATTATATTACTTTGATTATCTATATTCTTTTTTCTTTTATTGATACCTACTTGCTTTTAAAAGATAAAACAGTATTGTATTAAAGTCTTCTTCAACAGTTGTGGAGGTTCTTTTTTTCATTCTCTCCTTGATTTATAATTTTTTTCATCAGTTTTGATATTCTACTTACTTTACAAAAATTTCATTTTTTTAGAATTTCATTGTATTTGGTATTTTTCACCTACTAAAAATTAACCATTTTGTTCGCTTTAATGCTTTTCTTTTTCTTTAAATTCTTTCTCATCTGATACCAATATTGAGACCTGGAGCATCATTTTTATTGCACTTATTTGATATCAATTTATTCATTTTTAATTTTTAACCTCTATAAGTGACTGATTTTATACATATAGAAATCCATTTACAGTGAAGAACTAGTTGGTTATCTGGGGTGAGATAATAATGTGTGAATAAAGTAAAAAGCATAGTTAAAGCAGGAACTTAAAATGAGTCCAACTATTACTCAGTGTTAGTAACATCAATCTAATATAAGACAGATTGGTTTAAGTAAGTTTTCAAAGGTAATATCAACATGTAACTTTTGCCTTTTGACATGACATGAAATTTAATTCTGCCTTAAGACACAAAGTGCTGGCCACATTTAGTGAGCAAACATGATCATAGTCCATGACAGGTAACCTTCCACATAGACAATGACTTTTCATATCAATGCTGTTTCATAATACTAACTTTATGAAGACATTTTAAGCAACAATTAAGGATATATGTTTCATTTATAAAGCAATGGCTTGTGTGATCCTGATGCAAATAACTCAAATGAATTGACAATTGTATAAACATAAAATACCTACAAGGTTAAATTTGCACAAGCGCAGGCAATGACAGCTACAAAATAATTCAGTCCTCTGCCTTCTGGGAGCAAGTTTCTTTGACATCAATTTGAAGCATTGCATCCCAATTTCAGAAACAAAGATAAAATAACATATTACAGTCAAGAAAATATGCAAATGCATTGGGGAATTGTTTAATTAATGGCTAATAGTTCATTTTATAAAATCAGTCATTTATAAGGATTGTTTTATTTTCACTAGAAATTTTTGGAATAAAGAACTCTTTTAGAAATTTTTAAAAATATTATATCTGAATTAAGAAAACACACAAATATAAATGTTGAAGTGGCACAGGTAACAGCACTTACAGAATGCTGCCTTAACACAAGGTAAGTCACCATTGGTTAGGCACGTTTCCGTTACAATTACTGTTTTAATAGGCCATTTTGAGATTAATCATGTAAAGCTTCTGCTGTTGGTTACATCTATTGCAGAAGAGGAGTGAAAGGAATACAGAAAAGGAAGTCAGATTGTATTAGTTTTCTATTGCTACATAACAAATTACCACAAACTTAGTGCTTTAAGACAACATTCACTTATTGTCTCACAGTGTCTGTAGGTCAGAAGTCCAGGCACAGTGCAGCTGGGGTCTCTGCTGGGGTCTAACACGGATGTAACCAAGATTTTGGCCTAGGCTGAGTTCCCGTCTGGGGCTCAGGGTCCTCTTCCAAGCTTACTCAGGTTGTTGGCAGAACTCAGTCTCTTGCAGCTGTAGGACTGAGGTCCCCAGGGACTGATCTCACCTTCTAGAGGCAACCCTCAGGTCCTAGCCACGTGGCCCTATCACAATACGGCAGCTTCTTTAAAGCTAGCAGGAGAATCTCCCTCAATACAGCACAGCCTAATCAAGGGAGTAATAACCCCTCATATTCTTAGGTCTTGTCCACTCTCCAGGTCGTGCAGGTCGTGTACACCAACAGGAAAAAATTGGGGGGCCATCTTAGGATTCTGCCTACCACACTATGGTTACAGGGAGATTTTTAATATCGTGTCAAAAGCACGGCCAGTTGCCCTCTGTGTATCAGATGAATGCAGAGGAGACGAGGTTTCTGATCTAAGAACAGTAATTGAGTCTTTAACAAAAATCAATAAGAAACAACTCAGGAAAAATAAACTAAGGCATCAAGAAATTTAAACTAAAATTTAGCTGCAGTGTAATAAGAGATTTTTTTTCTTAAAATCAGGAGTTAATGTTTAAACAATTGTGTTTTAATATTTTTGAAGCAAAATTGTAATGTTATTAATTTTAAATATACTGCACAACAATACAATAAACAGTCAATGTGGAATGCTTTGTGATGCGCAGGATGGGTAACCCAATCCAGACCACCTCCCCAGCTTCAGTTTCTTGTCCTCCACAAAGACTAAAAACTGGTTGAACTGACCTGCAAGACCGCGGTTTTGACCTATGCTGAAAAGTGCAATGTTAACACTAATCCACTAACAACTCAACTCAGTAATCAATAGTATCTTTGAGTTAAATAACTTAATGTACAAAGTTAAATAATTTTAAGTGATTGTTTCATAAGTATAATTCGTTTACTCTGTTCTACCTGCTTCTTATTTTGAAGTGAAATATCAAAGGTTGTTACCCTTATTCCTATATTACCATAAAGTATTTTAAATAAAAGCCTAAAGGTTAAAGATCATCTTTATTAAACAACCTCACAATCCCTTTCTGAATGACATAATTTTCTTAATAATCCAAATATTTTCTAGATAATTATTAATTTTCAATATTTAAAGTTTTTTCCTAATTTCTAGATATGAGAAAGTATGCTCTAAAGCATGATTTGCTTTAACTGTCTTTTCCCATATACTCTATTTTCTAAAAGCTTACTGCCAAAATAGTTTTAAAGGCTTAAAGAAATTCCCTATGCATGACAGTGTAGTATTAGCATATCAAATAACTTCTGCTTTTATTGAAAAGAGAACTAGGACATTGAAATACAGAGTAATATAAAACTGATCATATGCACAAAACTTCCACTAGAAAGGATATAAAACAAAATGTTAAATCTGTATGTATAATATGGTGTGTTATGCTTCAGTTTCCATAGCAACTTTCTTGACAGATGTTAACAGGGATATTGCCGTGAAACATAAAATAGCATAAAACAAAGTTAGGCACATTTGCAATCAGTGATTAGCTTAATACACACAGAACAGCAGAAGCTAAACCACATGATATTACTGAACTAAATACAGAAAAGATTGTGACAAGTCTGAGATGTTTATAGTACACCATTAACAAGTTGTATATTGGAGACAAATTTTTCAAATATCCAGTTGCATAGCTCTTAATAATGGCACTAGTAATCAGGACAAGGAATTTTGATGAAAAAGAAATTCTTTCTGTGAGCAGAGTTTTGTCTATGTAAAGATTTTTTTCTATGAGTACAGCATCATTGTAACTGTTACCCTGGAAATCAGCTTAATGTCTTGCTTTTAAAATTAATCGAGCCACTTTTGCTGTAACAAGATAGAAACCCAATTCAAAACAGCTTCATTAAAAAGGAATCTTTTCTTAACCAGAAAATTCAGAGATGGGACTGTCTTCAAGTTTCTCTTTCAGTCTCTCTTGGATGTCCATTACTCTATATATATCACTCTATCAAGGTCACAGATGACCTTCACATTGTAAACCAATAACAAATTTTAGGCTTTATGTCACTTATCAGCACCATTTGTCACCATCATTCACGATAGCTTGAATCCCTTTCTTTGCTTGTCTGCCTGGATACTGGTACAGAAAATTGTTTTTGCTTTTGTTTCTCAAAATATTCAGATAACTTAACACATTGGACCAAATACTCTAAATGTTTTCCATGTCACTCAGAATAAAATAATGAGCCCACAAGCCCTCCATAGCCAGTGCTCCCCTCTTTCTTACCCGCCACTGCTTCCCCACACTCATTCAGCTTTAGCCGTACAGAACACCTTGCTCCACCTCAGGGCCTTTGAAGTTGTTATTTCCTCTGCCAAGATCTCTTCCCTCAGATATCTAAATGACCTCCAGCCTCATTTCACTGAAATTTCTGCTCTAAGTTTTCCTTTGCAATATTGCTTTCCTTGATCATTCTTCCTTTTAAAAAAATCTATTGTGTTCATTGTTGTAATCTTAGAACCCAGAACAGTGTCTAGAATAACATAGGTGCTCAATAAATAGTTTTTGAATGAATGAACAATTCAATCCAGGAGATTAGACAGTGTGGCCCTTCTACCTCTCTACATCTCAGCAATTCTCATTTCTGCTTAGCCTCATTCTGTATTCATGCCTAGTTTCTCCACAGCCACACATACTATCTTTAAGATATTGGTATAAACTTACAGCATAAAATTATTGCCAAATAGGTTTAGACATATGTGTATCTCTGAATAGTACCATGCATCATGTTATGATGGCAACATTGAAGTTTCTATTAGAACAAGGCACTTATTGTGTCCTATAAATACTAATCCTAGAAAATTACTTTCACTAAAGAGATATTTGGGTGCTCATCTTTTTAAAAGAAAATTTAGTGAGCCAATAACAAGTCAAGACTAGAGAAGAAAACTTGCAGAGCTTTTAAGTTATATTTTAAAAAAATAACAGAATCATGGGAATTGAGTTTAAACAAAGATGGGAGAACATATCTTTATATCATGCTGAATACATTGATATAGTGTACTAAGTGGAAACTCTGGAGCAAATTTGACACCCGGAGCCACTTGGATTCAGTTGACTGAAACATGGATTCTGTGATGGCTCGTGCAAAACAATTGAGTTGATTAAAAGTCCTTAGCATAAAACAGGAGGTAATTCAAGGCCTTTGGAGGTAAGAATACCAGGATAGAACTATGAAGGAAACATATAGGAAGATCAGGAAAATAAATAGCTTACAAAGGAGACTAAGAAGAATTAAACTGAATGGGGCTGGAACCCATGAGAGCATGGTATCAATGAAAACAAACGGGGAGTTCTTTGAAAAGGAAGAAGTTTCAACAGTGTTAAGTGAGATCAGAAATCATGTAAAATAACTGAAAAATGATGCTGGATTTTCTAATTACTGGGTCATTATGACCTTGGCAGAAACAGTTTATATGTGGATGAAGGAAAGCAAAGTCGGTTGAAAGCTTGCTGGGGTGAAAATGGAGTAAAATACATAATGCTTTCAAACAATTCTCATAAATACAAAAACAACTTAATTTAGGATTTTAAAAATATTTTACATAATGTTTTTATATACATCTAAGTTAATGTATAAACACAGGCTGAATAAGTACTTTACATTAAATTTAACATTTTCCTTAAATAGACAAAATTTTGTATAATACAAAGCCATAAACTTTTTTAAAAAGCATTCAGGTATACAGAATTGTATTATACATAATCCTTGGTTTATGACGCACTCTTGCCACTGATCCATTCAGAACCTCTTTTCAGTCTGTTAGCTGGTTATTTTTAATAAGGTAATAAGCATCTATAAAGCCACAACCCAGTACAAAAATTCAGATCTTGACAACTGACATCTAGTCATATGTACTCCGTCCATCCTCCTTTTCCCTCAGCTAGAAGTAACCATCATCCAAAATCTGGGTTCATTATTCCTTTGATTTGCATATATGTATGTATATGTATACAGGTATACAATTTATAGGGAATATATATACACATATATATTCCTTAAAACGATATATCTTTATATAACATATTTTTAACTTTTTCACTTTGTAAATAGAACATAGTACCCTGTAATGTTCTAGACTTAATTACTTAAATATTTTATTTGATATTAATATTATTATTATTACTATTATTTGGGCCACACAGCACAGCATGCGGGATCTTAGTTCCCCAACCGGGGATTGAAGCCATGCCCCCTGCAGTGGAAGTGTGGAGTCTTAACCACTGGACTGCCAGGGAAGTCCCTATTTGATATTATTAAGCTATGGTTCATTCTTATTGTGAGTGTAGCTTAATTCCTTAATTTTGCTGCTGTCTTAAAATATTTCATTGTCTGACTATACCCCATCCTTTAATCCATTCTCCTGTTGATAAACATGTGAACTGTTTCCAAGTTTTTGCTATTGTGAATAGTACCACTAAGACATGTGTCCAGTTGTGCACATGCAAGAGTTTCTTTTTGGTGTAGACTTAGAAGTGGTATATACCTAGATCACAGTGTAAGTGAAAACATTTCCAGGATATAACAGCAAATAGTTTTCCAGAGTAGTCCAAACTATTCTCACTGGCACCAACAATGTGTAAGAGAGGCTGTGTTTTCTACATCCTCTTCAACGTTTGACATTCTGAGACTTTTAGATTTTTGCCAACTAAATGAATATAAATCATGTGGAGGTCTTGGTTTACTAATTGCTAATGATGTTGGACACCTCTTAGATTTATGGTCTCATGTGTTTCCACTCCTAAGAAATATTTCTCATACCTTTACTTGTTTTTTCTTATTGGTTTGTAAAAGTTCTTTATATATTCTTGATACTAATCATTTCCCAATTATGTGTATTGCAACCTACAAATATGCCAGTTTGTACCTTGTATTTTCCCTTTTTAAGGTCTTTTTGATGAATAAAAGCTTTTAATTATTTATATATAGTCAAAATTACCAATTTTTAAGTATATTCAATACTTTTTATCTCTTATTTAAATATTTTTCTACCACCAATTTACAAGACATTCATCTGTATGTCTTGATATGAGGCTGACAGTTTTGTTTTTAACATGTATGCGATTAATTCATCTGGAGTTAATTTTTGTATATGACGTGTAATAGGGATCTGATTTTATTTTTTTCTTATTAATACCAATTTTTTCTGTCATAAGTTAATGAGCAATGTCTTTTGACTACTGATTTGTCATGCCACCTCTGCCTTTCAATTTATTTAGGCTTTCTTTGATTTCCTTCATTAATATATTATTTTTAGCATACATATCTTATACATGTTTAGATAAGTTTATACCTATGCATTTCATTTTCTTTGGAGCCATTGTAATGGTATTGTGTTTAATTTTTGTAACTACATTTCATTGTTAATATATAGAAATGAGCTTATTTTATCTGTGATTATTTTGTATCCTGCAATTTTGCTGCATTCACATATTAGCTCTTCATGTTTTTGTAGATTTCTTGGGGGTTTTTTTTGTACTTAAGCAACTATATCATCTGCAAATCTACAAGAATAAATCTTCAAAATGAAGTTCTATTTATTCTTTTACTATCTGTGCTATTTTTTTTTCTTTGTATTGCCTATTCCACTGGATAGAACATCTACTACTATATTGAATAAAAGTGGCTTAAACAGACATCCCTGTCTTGTTCTAAATCTTAAATGTTTGGTAGAATTCTCCAGTGGGACTGGCTTGACCTGGAAATTTTTTGGGGGGGAGCTGTAAATTATGACTTCAATATATTTAATGGTTACACGACTATTAACATACATTGTCTACCTTTGCTAGGTTTTGGTAGCTTATAGTTTTCAAGGAATGGTTCCTTTTCCTCTAAGTTCTTGAATTTATGAGTGTATTCCCTTATTATCATTTTAATGGCTGCAGGATCTATAGTAAATAACTCCAATGTCATTCCTGATATTGTTTATTTCCATCTCCTCTCTTCCTATCTCTGTCAGTCTTCCTAGAGGTTTATCGATTATGTTGCTATTTTTCAGAGCGAGTTCTGTTTTATTGACTTTTTTGTTTTCCTATTTTCAATGTCAATGATTTCTGTTCTTTTCTTTATTATGTCCTTCCTTCTGCTTTCTTTGGTTTTGTTTGGCTCTTCTTCTTCTACTCTTTTTGGGTAAGAATTCAGATTATTGATGAGGACTTTCCTCTTTTCTAATGTAACTATTTAATGCTATAAATTTCCCTTTCTGTACAGCTTTAGCTCTATACTACATTTTTTATTATATTTCATTTTCATCCAGGTCTACATACATTTTAAAATCTCCTTTGAGACTTCCTCTTGACCCAGTAAGTATTTGGAAGCATTGCTTAATTTCCAACTCTTTAGATATCTACCTGTGGTCTTTTTGCTGTTGATTTCTGTTTTAATTTTATTGTGATCAGAGAACATATCTGTACATTTTAAATTCTTACAAGTTTTTGAGGCTTAAGTTGTCACAAATTGCAAGATCTCCTTCTTAACGGCTAAATAATATTCATCATATATACCACGTTTTCTTTATCCATTCATCATTGATGGACACAGGTTGCTTCCATTAAGTGGTATATTTGATTTCAATTTCTAATTGTTTATCACTAGAGTATAGAAATACAATCGATCTTGTATATTGATCATATATCCCGCAGCCTTGACATACTCACTAATTAGTTCTATGAGCATTTTCGTAGATGCTGCCAGATTTACTACATAGACAATTATATCAACTGAGAATAGTGACAAGTTTTCTTCTTCCTTTCCAATTTGAATTCCTTTTTTTTTTCTTGCCTGAATGCACTGGCTATAACCTCCAATACAGTGTTGAATAGAGCTAGTGAGAACAGACAACTGTTGCTTATTCCTTATCTTTATCTTTGTCAGAAAAAATTCAGTATTTCACCATTAAGCATAATGTTAGCTGTAAGTTTTTCACAGATAATCTTTATGAAATTGAAGTTCTGTTCAATTCCAAATTTTTAAGTGTATTATCAGGAATGGATGTTGAACTTTATCAACTACTTTTTCTGTACTCTTGACATGATCTTATTTCTTTTCCTCTCTTGTTTGTTAATGTACTGAATTACTTTAGCACAAACTAATCAAAACCTCAAGCCTGTCCTCAAACTAGAATATTCTTTTTAGAGTCTTCAAAACTAGGAGTGGTGTAAATTTAGATTAGGATCTCCTTTCCTTGTACCATTTCCTCAGAGAGTTTAGAGACATCCTTATAAGGTTTTTTCTTTGTTTTACTCCATTAAGCATTTCTAAGTGTTTGACACTGGCAAGGTGTTACTGGTAGGTAGGAAGGCTATGGATAGGACCAGTAAAGATAAAGAAGGATGGTTCTATTTTGAGTGTCATCTTTCTTAAGCTGTAAAGCACTATTATGTAATAAGAGCAAAGGCAGTAATGATGAGATTCAAATTAAGTTTTTGAAATAGGTAATATAACTGAAGCAGTATCACATATGATATGATTAATACCATCAATATGGTACAGAATCATGTGTGTTGAGATTGATTTCTCTGAAATGGGTAAATGTTTTTGATGTTGAGTATAAGAGTTTTTCAAAAGGAACGATCAGAGGGCATAATAAGCTGCTTCATGAGTAAATTAGTTTTTCTGATGTGGTCTTTAACAGTCAAATAATTATATATTGAAAATGTTAAACAAATTGTCTTTCAGCATGGAAAATCTCACACAACAGTTGTCTTTATTAGAGAAACAAATAAAAGATAAAATTAATTCAATGATATGCTTTAATTCCACACACACACACACACACACACACACACACATTCAAAACACCAAATATAATGTGGTAAAAAACTGAAGTTGACATTGTGTAATTTAGGTAGTTTTTAATCTAGTAGCCTAATACGTAATCATTTTTTATTAATCTCTATGTCTAAGTCTACCTTGGAATATGTTTAAGTTTGCCTTTGTTGTTATATATTTGGGGGAATTCCAATGAAGTCTTAGTAGAATACTGATATCTTATCTGTTCTCTTCAGTAGCAACAGACTGAGTATTTTTTACACACATGCCAGACTATTCTGTCTGGAATCATTTCTCTTAGGTTTTTATTGTTGCTCTCAGATTTTTTTCAATAAGTCCGTATTACCTGCAGAATAAAGCCCAAAATGATGAATTGTACATCCAAGGCTCCTCAAAATTTGCTACTAAACTATGTTTCCTATCTTACTTTCCTAGTTTTTTCAATTAATAACTCACCGTTCTAGCCGAATTGGAAGACTTACTGCATCTTCTGAGAACTTTAAATTTTCACAACTTGGTGACTTTGATCCTGTGTTCTCTCTTCCTGGAAAGTATTTATTCTCATCATTTTATGCCAAAAATCTATCGATCTAGATTGCAGATAATAGCTCAAATGATACATCCTCCGAAAGCCTTCAAACTGTAGAATCAAATAAAATCTAATATTTAAAGAAATTCTGAGTAACTCTCAGAGTGACAGGTTAATTTTCATACTTAAGTAGGCACTTAATCATTCTATGTGGTTATGATTATCCTTTACGGTATAAATTGATGAGACCCTGTTTTTGCTATAGCGTGCTTTCTAGTAAGAGCCACACGCTCAAGTTTTGTCAAGAAGATTACAGACACACACAAATTGATAGAGGTAGAATGAAAATTTAAATTTGCTTATTTTCAGTAGTAGTTTAAATTAATAATTAAGAATATTGCTATTTTCCATACTCTACATATTTTATGTGATATTAGATGGTCTACCTTACAAAATAGGTTTTAGTGTCATTCTTTTAGAGGGTCTAGCAAGAAGGCCTATGTCTTCATCTACAGTGTAAATACCTTTACTGCCGTGTTCACAGCTAACTCTTCCAGATGTTATGGAAATCACAATTTAGACATCCAAGCTTTAGAAAAGGTTAAGTTTTACCCTAACTGCTCCCATGGGCCTGTGGCAGTTCGGCTAACCAGACGTGGGTTCATTCTGGTGATACGGAACCTACAGCTAGCTCAGACGCTTCTATTCTCTCACTTTGGCCAACATGGATGATAATATCAACCCTAGTGTTTTCTTGAGACACAAACGTGACATCAATCTTAACACTAACTGGCATTCTAAGAACAAAAATTCTATCTGATCTCAGCTTCCCAAATGTAGGCTTTCCGAAGCACAAAAATGACAGATGGGAAAATCAAGCTTATTCAAACCTGAAATTCTAAATTGTTTTCCATGTTGATGTCTTTGCAATATATCACAAAAAATAATTTATTTCATATTCACATAATTTGCTGCATTCTGTTTATTATTAAATGGGTCTAATAATGCTGGTTATGTCATCTGACCAGAACTTCTAGAAGTTTGATGTCTTTAACTTATACAAAGTGAGGAACTACTCATTATTTAAATAAGGTTTGGTCGACAAGATCTTCAAACACATATAGTTCAATAGTCAGGGGGTGATCAGATACAACTGATTAAAATTTGAGTCATCGTCATTCAAAATAAAGAAACCATAATTCATACTCTGTTAATACGAGTATCTTTGATAGACCCTTAATCTGTTCTATAAATACTACTGCATCCTACAGCCTAGTTGGCAAAGTCTTTACATCTTGGCATTTTCATACCTAAACTTTTTATAAACTTTCCTTGACTATGCACACACACACATACACACACACACATACACACACACAAATGCACGTACTTCATTTTGGGATATTTTGCTTCAATTTCATATCTGTTATATAACTCTACCTAGCCAATCACTACACTGGTACATAACTTAATTAGGTGTTTACATCCCACATGCTACTTTATGCTGCTTATCTTTGTGTTCCCAGTGTCTTCTACCTCAGTGTCTGACACACAATAGGTGGTGAATACTTAGAGAATGAGAGAATCTGTCCCTTTTACATTATTTTTTTTAAATAATTGACCATCTCATCACTAGTAACTTACCACCTCAGTGCAAAATGAGTGCCTAATCTAACCACTGAAAACTGCAAATCTTTTGTCCTTTTTCACCCTATTCATATTAGCAAATACTCATTTTAAGTTGACAGCACTAACCACCACCTAGTGGCTAGGATGGGGAAATCTATGATTTGATATATGTTACCTGGCACCTTTAAGGAATTTGGGAGGTCCAAATAGTTGGAAATAGAGGTTACCAATGACATCAGAAGCAGCAAGTAAACCCCAGCAGGATCCAATCAAGGCTCTTGATAGTCTTGTTCCCAGACTCTCTTGTCCTAGGTTTAGATCATTTAATCCTCTTTTAAGATGTCTGCATAGAACAGTGAGGGACCCAATACCAGACTTCCCAGGTTCAAGTCTCATATCTCCCATTTACCCTCTGAATTATCTTAGACAAGTTATTTAATCTCTTTATGTCATAGTTTTTTTATCTATAATATTGGGATAATAATATTACTATATGGACCTTCATGATGGTACTATCTACATTGAGGTTCTTGTGAGGAATAACTACAATAACTCATGTGAAGAAATTAACACAGTACCTGGCACTTAATTAGAACTCAATAATTGAGTATGGTTTCTATATTGAGCTAGTTCATCTTCCTGGCTGGGCTTGAAACCACCCTTGATTATACTCATTATATTCAGGCAATCTTTCTCTAGTTCAGGTCCTGTTTCTATTTTCTTCTTTGTCTGCACTGGTGTCTGCTTCTGGCTTACCCTGGCCTTGTCCCTTTGTAAGTCCGATGCTTGACTCATCATCTCCTCCCCACAATCTACTTCTTTTCTGAGAAGATTTGTGCCTGCAGTGAAATTCCTATATTTTCATTTCTGTGGCAATAGACATAATTCCATTTTAGATAATTTTCCTTGTTTAT
Source organism: Mesoplodon bidens (assembly GCF_964165515.1). Taxonomy (NCBI): domain Eukaryota; kingdom Metazoa; phylum Chordata; class Mammalia; order Artiodactyla; family Ziphiidae; genus Mesoplodon; species Mesoplodon bidens. Next base: position 58,923,032 of record NC_138168.1, read on the forward strand.
AAATATACCACTTTGACCACTTTACCCCTTCTTATATATCTCTCATTGCACTCTCTGTTTCTTCAGAAAAAAGAAATCATCATCTGTTTCTCCTACTCTTTTCTTCTGTTGTATTGTCATAGCTAATAACACAGGTGTGGGTCTGTGAAATATTACAAGAACCAAGGAAAGAGGAAAGTTAAAATTTTAAAATAAAATTAGGCCTGGGGCTTCCCTGGTGGCGCAGTGGTTGAGAGTCCGCCTGCCGATGCAGGGGACACGGATTCGTGCCCCGGTCCGGGAGGATCCCACATGCCGCGGAGTGGCTGGGCCCGTGAGCCATGGCCGCTGGGCCTGCGTGTCCGGAGCCTGTGCTCCGCAGTGGGAGAGGCCATAACAGTGAGAAGCCCATATACCGCAAAAAAAAAAAAAAAAAAAAATTAGGCCTAAATTATATGAATGCTGTTAATCTTTAAATATCTTGAAAATGCCCATAAATCCACCTAAAAACCTGCACAAACTTGCCATTTTCTAGCTTCTCATATGATTGAAATAACTTTTCTTCAAGCACCAATCTATGAAGAAATATTTTTAAACATTTCTTATATTTTATTGTGAAAAACTGAAAACATCTTCTGTAAATGTTTATACTTCAAGCATATGTTTTATTTTATAAAGTGGGCATTTGTACCAATCCTGGAAACCTAACCACCACCATAAATATTGTTATCATAGGATAATGTAGGCCAAATGAACTTATGGTACACAATTCATTTCTAAGTTAAGAACTGAATAGAAGAAGAATGAATATGATATCCAAGCTGAATTATTCTGCTTAGCATGTCCTCCTGTTATCTAAGTTATTGAGTAATTTGATACTAGTTGTTTTTTTTTCCTCTCTTTGGTGAAACAACTATGCTTTGAAATTTAGAATAATCAGAACAGCACAATCAGATACTTTTCACTCAGATTCCATCGAATATATCCTAAATATATTACTTAGTGATGACAGTCTTTTGTTTGGCCTGTTCACAGTATGTTGGGCACTGGATACATCACTCGTGGTGATATTATATGTCTCAGTAACAGGTCAGACTCTGGGAATTTCCTGGTTTGTTACCCTCACTCAGGTAAGATAATTTGTTCTCAAACATTTGGATGAAGGGGCAATCTGTCTTTTTTGATAACTGCAGCTGTACACATATAAGGTCTCATTCAGTTGGTTCCATTCTCAAACTGAACATTCTCCTACAAATCAGATAAAAAGGTGAGAGAATAGACGCCAGTCCCATTTCCTTCTGATTTTGGTCTGTTGTGGTTTCTGCATCTTCACTTGGTCCTCTCAAAATGCACTGGCAAGTGGTCCCAGAGTAGACACAGAGCAATCAGCCAGAGGTCTGCTCAGATCACAATAGGTAAAACATAGCTACCTACAGGGCAGTGTTCTTGGCTTGTGGCTATTACTTTTGAATATAATACGGAGTTTGAAAATTTTTATTTTGTGATTTAGGCTTATTTATTCTGTGATCCTAGATAAATCATTATAACATGAAAGGAAAGAAATCCTCAATGCTGGAACTAGAATCCTTATGCTATACATGATGGCTATTAGAAATGAGTTTAGTCACAAGGTTTCTCTGATGTTAGATAATTTTTACGTGTCAGAATTTTGCACCCAAGGTCCCATACTGTAGAAATGAAAGAAGGAAATTGACACTTTAATGACACTTCGATTAATATCTAAAGCAGGGGGTCTCTTCCGAGGCGCTAGTACTAGGTTCTCCAGGTTCTACCAGGTCCTATCCATTTACTGCCTAGAATATGAAGATTTTTAAAAAATTGTTCTTCTTTCCTAAAATTACAAAAGGAAATTAGTTCATTTACCTGGACACCTCTAATTACTCTTGGAAAAAAATTCCCACTAAATTTACACCAGCTTTAGAAATATTCAAATTCATGCACTCATGACACATATGCATTTATTTAAAGCACTGTTTTCTAAATGTCTGTCAAACTGTGCAAGTTTTAAAAGTAGGCTGTCTCACTCACAGGAAGGGAAATAATGCAAAAACATGTAATGTAACCAGACAATTATAAATCAACACAGATGTAAGAATAAGATAATATAAAGCAGTAATCTGAACACAGTATTCATTTTCAGAAAACAAACTATAGAAGGACAGTTAAGTGGTATCCAGGTCAACACTGGACCATGTGAGAATTTAAGGACTCTGGGAAAGGGAATCTAAGAAAAGGAGGTCATGAATTGTATGACAGTGCAACTAGGGAGTGAAATACAAGACCACCATGTTATATGCAAGACAAGGATGAAAGAGTAATTAAGGTAAAATCCCATTAATTAATATGGAGTCCCTCAGAATCAAGTTCTTCAGGAAAATTATCACTGGTCTCAGAGTAACTAGAGATGTTTTCTTTAAAATTCAAGGGAGAAAATATTTCATTACTTGGAATGTTGTAGGTTACTCTAAACAATAGAATGTAAAGAAATTTTCATCTGTTGAGTGTTCTGAAAGGTTTAGGTAGGGTTCTTCACTATGAGGGTTCTTTAATATGTTAAAATCTAATGCTAAAAAAACCTAGACACAAATATTTAATCCTGGAGATTAAACATTAAGACATTAAGACTAAATGTGAGAGAAATATGTTGACATTGTGAAAGTTAAGGGAGAAAATGAGGCTTTGGGCCAATAAAGAGCAGTAATCAATCAAACAAACAGAACTCCTACCAAGATGAAGCACACTGCCATCACTTTTGTGAGTGGGGTAATATTAATTGACTATCTTAACAATAAATTTCTTCTAAAGAGCTGATGGAAAAATTACTTGGGAATCAAAGAGTTTTCCAGAGCAGAAGCTAGTAAAAACTCTGTTTCAATAGGAAGTGATATAAACATCCAGAGGAGACGTTCTCATTAGAGACAAGGGAAAGGCAACATGTCATAGGAAAGTTCCCTAATTCTGGCTTTGATCCATTTGATTTAAAATCTTGATTTCTCAACAAAAGTTGTTATTCCCATCTTCCTTTTTTGTAGAAGGCTTCTTTGAGGACATTTGATCCCCATCACCCTTACCATCCGACATCTAAAAGAATAATTACCTCATCTTTGTTCCACCTTGAATCTATCTCTGTCATAACATTATTACCCATTATCACATATTAACAACCAACAAACAACACTTGTAACAGACGGGGAGCTCCTTGGGACCAATGTTCATTATATCACTATTGCCTCACACAGTGCCTGGCATCTACTAGGGATGTAAAAAACTGTTAATAAAGAAAAGTAGAAGTTTAAATTTTCCTTAAAATTAATATTAGCTGTTTGGATCGAGTTTATTATCTTCCTTTGTAGCATTTTGAACTTTTTCTTCTTATCCCTTAAAACATTTGTCATAAAATAATTACCAATGCAAACAATTTTTAATGACTGCCCTCCCCATATATAAAGATGCATGGGGGCTTCCCTGGTGGCGCAGTGGTTGAGAGTCCGCCTGCCGATGCAGGGGACACCGGTTCGTGCCCCAGTCCGGGAGGATCCCACATGCCGCGGAGCAGCTGGGCCCGTGAGCCATGGCCGCCAAGCCTGCACATCCAGAGCCTGTGCTCTGCAACGGGAGAGGCCACAGCAGTGAGAGGCCCGCGTACTGGGGGAAAAAAAAAAAAGATGCATGAGAACAGCGATGCGATCTATCACATCCATTGTTGTGAATCTCTAGTTTCTAGGACAACTTAATAGGAGCACAATAAATGTGGGAAATTATGAATAAAGTTATGAATGAAGAGATGAATTCATATAATTTTTTAAACTACCTGCTGGTTTCTCTTAATTAACTCTGATATATTTACATATATATAAAATATATTATGTAGCCTGAGCCAATGACATAATTTGTATGGCTCAGCACAAAATGTCAATGTGGAGTCCTTTGTTCATAAAGCAGCAAAAAAATTCCGTAAAATTAGTCAAATATAAAACTTTTTCCTTTCTTTTGAAGTTTCTTTCTTAAATTGTCATGGCATTTTTATTTCCTATTTAATGTCATTCTAAGTAAAGAAAAATCTGAAATTAAATTATTATCATAAGTGTTACTGTTAATTTTATATTGTTCAATGCCAGTTTTAAAGGCAAATATAAAAAAATCTAACTTTTGCAGAATCATTGAAATTACACAATTCTTATTTTGTAGCTTGTACATGCATATGTATTTTGATGTTGTTAGCACAAAAGATGCTCTGCACAAAACTAATTCAACTGTTTTATTTCACTTCTTGATATACATCCTCTACCCACACCATTTGTGGCTTACCCATGAGTAAGGGAGGACTGAAAGGAAAAGGAAATATGGGTTGCCCTACCTTTCCTTTTCCTTCTATAATACAAGAGCTTCCATAACATGCTTGTCTTGTATTTGCTTTGAATCTTTCTGAACTCCAACACATTGTGAATCCAGTGGAATTCTGCATGGATGAGACATCACGAAGGCTACAGGCAAATGGGATGGCGAGGAACGGTGGACATACATACTGCTCATATCTTCTCTGCTCATGTGCATGCTCTGTTTTCCCATCAAACTCCACTTACAAACACAAGTCCTAAGATAAAAGTAGTAAGAACTGAAGGCGCACAAGAGGGCATTAAACCAAACACAGGTCATTTCTGAGGGCAAAGCCTCGTGTGACCTGCACAGGTCATAAGCCCATGAGGCCAGCCCTATCTGGGGCCCTTCTTGTCCTTTAGACAACAACTCAACCATCAGAATTGGCCTATAAATGTCACTAGCATCAGAAGGCAAGTGACTGAAGTTTTGCTGTAAGTTGGAACTTGACGATTTGGATAGTTGATTAGTTTGTGTCAAAAAATAATGTTATATTTTAGACTGAGGAGAGGAAAGCTAATAAGGTGATTGCCAAAAATCTCATGAAATTTAAACTTATATAGATGTTATTTGTGGGAGTACAATCAGACAAAGGCTCTGTTACAGAGATGCTTCATATCTGAAGTAAAAAATGGGATAGCACTCCATCAGTGGATCTTAAGATCAAATTACTAGGCTATAACCACTATTTCTTAAAATAATGAAATGGACTAGACAGGAGTAGAAAAGAGTAGACGGCTCCACATATGGCAAATATATGTATAATTTTATGAAACTGTTTCATATATACATGTAAGTATAATACATATTATATATATATATATATATATATATATATATATATATATATGAATGAAAGTATAGGTTGCAAAATAAAATTATTTCTTACTGTGGGTCATCATTAAAAAAGCCACTGTCCTAAAAATCTGTGTCCTCAGATGAAGTCTATGGTTTTTAAACTCGCAAACCATTCTTTCTGTATTATAATGAACTTAATATCAGAAAAGGAAGAGCAAGTTCATATAAGACAACCTGAAAATTACTTCCTAGAAAATGTTGCCTTTCCAAGCTTAGATTTTTGTAGATAATTATGTTCTCGAAGATTCATAAATGTACCCAGCAATTCTAACATTTGCAGCATCCATCGAAGACTGGGCATTTGGAAGTGAAGAAAGAAAAAACACATTTATTCATTTTAATTATGTGATTTAATCATCACAGTAATCTCTCAAGGGAATATTACGTCTCTCTTTTATAGGTGGGGAAGGTGAAACTGAGCATTTAAGTAATTTTCCCAGTCACATACCTTATTAGTGGCAAAATGAGACTTGGAACTAGGCTGTCTGTGTCAAAGTCCAGCATTTAAGTCTCCTGAGGTGCTATAATCTTATAAAAATGCTGAAAAATTCAAATTAAAAAGGGAAATAATATAACTGATGCACAAAAATCAAGGTTTGATTGTGTTACAGTCTAGTGAAATGTAATTTAATTTTGGACTCCATTTTCCCACTGAACCATACCATAACTAATAGGTAATATTCTTTTGTGAATCAGAGCCTCAGCATTTGCGTTTTCTTGTGGTTACATTATAAGAAATAATGTGCAGTGTTTTGATTTCTTTGTACCCACAATCTAAGCCATTCAAAAACAACAAAATTTCACAAAGGAGGAGGAAAAAATAAATCTTAGAGAATTTCAGAAAGAACAGTATCAACTTTTTATAGAAATCATAAGAAAATCATCTACATTCATATCAAATATCAGGTTTCCAGCACAGGAAAAGAAAACTGCAGTACCTGCCATTTTAAATTACTCCCTGTCCTGTTTTTATTCCTCCTCCTCCCCTGGGATGTTAACGTCTTGAAGAAGTATGTGTGCACTCTGAAAATATTTCCTGAAGTCAGTGGATTCCATATGTTCCTAGGGAAACAAATTATTCACTCCATGGGTCATTCCTGGTGACATTTAGATCATCTAATCAGTAGATTTAGGCACTACGTACTTTGTATTTTCAGAGCTCTCTTATGTAGACCTACATAGAACTCAAGAAATATTCTTGACTCAAACCCTCACTTAACCTAAAAGAACACACATGAGCATATACATACGCTCTCTTTCATACATACTTACACATACAAGCACATATACAAAGCTACACAAATATATATTCTTTATAGTGTAACTATATTGGATATTGGTTTTTGAAAATTAAAACAGCTATTTTGAACTAAGTAAATAATAGTCCCAAATGCAAAGAAAAAATAAGAAATGTACAAGAAAATATACTCAATATCTTTAGTTCATAAATAAAATTGATCATAGAGAAGAAGGCAAAAATAATAAATTATAAGAGACTACTTCTGTTTGATTTGTGGGGTTTTTCATTTTTTGTTTTGTTTTGTTTCTTTACAAAACAAAGATCAAGAATTGGAGTGTGACTTTTGCTTTCCTTTGAACAACAAAAACAAAAGGTGTTGTTCTTGAAATACATTCCACATTTGGTTTCAGGGCCCTGCTCTCTTCCTGTTCTTGAAAATCTATAATGATCCTTCTCTTTTCTAACTCTGATGTTAGAGCTTCCCCAGATTATTTTATTGGTCCTCTTCTTTGCTGTCTTTAGCAATTTCAATACTATCTCAGGATTCAATTGTCATTAATATGCTATAAACTCCCAAATATATATCTTATTCATTTATTGTACATATATTTGTTGATTGCTTATATATCCCAGAAAGTTGTGTTATTTAGTTGGGACAAAATAGTCATCACCATCTTGCAACTTAAAGTAAAGTACAGGAGCAATTTATTAAATATGTAAATAACCACCAAAATGTGATCAAATAACAATAATAACAGGAAGGAAAAAAACAGGACAAAAAGTAAGAGAATAAGGTCGGAGGAGGGAAAGTCATAAGGAAGTCACAATTAAGTTGAGATCTAAAGAATAAGAATATCCAGTCTAGCAAAGATCAAGGAGGGAACTATTCCTGGGTTTCTGGCATGGAACCCCTCATATCCTGATTCTCTCTGAGCTCTGAACATGCTCCAAAAATTACCCAATAGACAAACATTGGAATATATAATTTCTTTGATTTTAAGATGTATATAAATGAACTCTCTAATTTCCACATAAATCCAGTTGCTTCTCCTCCAGGCTGTTTCTGTCTTGGTTAATGGCACCACCATTCACCCAAGCTAAATACTTCAGAAGAGACTTGCAAGAATCTTCCTTGTACCTCACTTTTTATATAATCACTCATCAAATTCTATGAGTTCCACTCCACATAGAAGGTGCTTAACAAATGTTTTTCGTAAATGAATGAATCAATAAACCAACGAGCGAAAATCTTTGGGCTTCTGCCTACCGATGAGAAGTTTTTAAGTGCTATCACTAAATCTGTCTTAATAACAAAGTACCTGATTCTTCTTCATTTAGAATGTATACTCTGCCTTTCAAAGGAACTTTGAAACTACTTTTTGTTGAACATATCACATTATTGCAAAACGGGGGAGAGAAATTAATTCTTACCTTGCCACTGATCTCACTCAGTCTAAAATCAGTTCTTGACAAAGGGGATTTGGTAGAGGCCACATCTTTATATTTGGAAGTATTGTTCTTGGGGAAGAGCATCAGAAAAGGGGAAAATAGGGCCTCCTTGGTGGCGCAGTGGTTGAGAGTCCGCCTGTCGATGCAGGGGACGCGGGTTCGTGCCCCGGTCCGGGAAGATCCCACATGCCGCGGAGTGGCTGGGCCCGTGAGCCATGGTTGCTGAGCGTGCGTGTCCACAGCCTGTGCTCCGCAACGGGAGAGGCCGCGACAGTGAAAGGCCTGCGTACCACAAAAAAAAAAAGGGGGGGGGATAATGCTCATCTTTCCTCATCTTTTACTATTTATACAGACAGCTCACCGATTCGTATTTCTGCCCATGACTCTTCTCTGAATTACTCATCTATAGATTTATATATCCAACTGCTTACTTGGAATTTCCACTTACATGTCCAATTAACTTCCTGAACATATATAGGCAAAATGAACCCCTGATATTCTCCCTCAAACCCTGCTCCTCCAACAGTCTTCATTATCTGTGCTAATAACAACTCCATCCATACAGTTGCTCAAGACAAAATGTTCTTGACCCTCCACTCTTAACACTTCTTTTTTCTTATATCCCACATCCAATCTTTCAGAAAATCTTGTTGGCCCTGCTTTCTAAGTAGATCCTGAATCTGAAGAGTTATCACCACCCTCACCCCTACACCTTGTCCTAAATCAACATTGTCTTTCTTGGATTATTGCAAAATCTTCCCAAAGCGTTTCTGTTTTTACACTTGCTCCCCTACAGTCCTTTCTCAAAAGAGCAATCACTATAGCTTTGTAGTATAGTTTGAAGTGAGGAACTGGTGCCTCTAGCTTTGTTGTTCTTTCTCAAGATTGTTGTGGATATTTGGAGTCTTTTGTGGTTCCATATGAATTTCAGATAGTTTTTGTTTCTGTTTCTGTGAAAAATGCCATTAGAATTTTGATCGGAATTGCATTGAATCTGTAGGCTGATTAGGGTAGTATCAGACCTTTAATTTTCTAATACAGCACATTCTCATAATTCACAGAGTGTATTTGTAAATTTGCCTGCTCACTAACATTTATTTGTAACCCCAAAGTCAATATCTACATTGCTTTCCCTATCCTTCACATACATATACAGAACAGCGAAAATTTTGAGTCCCTGTCTGGCATGTTTCCCAGCTACAGTGGAACAAGGAGATGTTCTGCCTTCTTGTTTCAGCTCTCAGAGTGTAAACAAGTGTCTTTTTCACAGTCCATTTGATACCAAATTTGTTGCATTTTTGTTTGGTTGGTGATTCTGCTATTGAAAAGGCCACCAAATATAGTGTTGACATGCTGTATAGTCTCCCTAAGTGCAAGAGACTGTGATGTGCATTATAAAGAAAATATGTGCACTGGATAAGCCTCATCCCAGGCATGAGTTATCATAAGTTAGAGTGCTGTTGGGTGTGCATTCAATGTTATTCATCAATAATATATATTAAATAAGGTGCCTTTAAACAAAAACATGCATAAATCAAGATTATGTATCGATCAATTGTCAGAAATATTGTAACCAGAGGAACTTAACTAGTGTTAGGAGCAATTTTTTTAGGAGCATTTCTTTTAGGAGCAATGTTCAGTATTCACTAAATCAGTGTTTGCAGTAACGTTCTAGAACATAACTACCACAAATAATAAGAATCAACTATGTATAGTCAAAGTGTGCAATACAAGCTTTGGAAGAGACTTTCGAATGTAAAGCTTACACTATTCCACAGTGCTGACTTGCTAAATATAGTCTATCTAAAAGATCACATAAAATAGCTACATGTCTCCATGCTGCTAATCACTGATTCATTTTGGATATATATGTTCAGGAAGTTTCTAAAGAATCAAAGAGAAAATGTATATAACTCCTCCTTTGCTTCTGGACACTCCCCTTTATTAGACAGCATGACCAGAGGTGACCTTTCTAAGCAAAAGTTGGAGCCCTTTTTGGAAATTATGTCTTTGAGAATAAAAATACCCAGACACTGGTGAAAAATATGGGGTTGGCCAAAAAGTGCCTTCGGTTTTAAAGTAAAGATAGAAGACACGTTTTTCATTTTCACCAAGAACTTTATTGAACAACGTTTTCACCGTTTCGTTCCATTACCTTCTGCCATTTTCCAGGCAACTTCATAATTCCATATTCCCAAAACTTCTTACCTTTTTGAGTAAAGAACTGTTCCAGGACAGTCTTCCAGGCAATTGGATTTTTCCATTAAGAGAATTTGGGGTTTTTTGTTTTTTGTCTCTTTTCACATCTTTATTGGAGTATAAATGCTTTACAATGTTGTGTTAGTTTCTGCTGTACAGCAAAGTGAATCAGCTATATGTATACATATATCCCCATATGCCCTTCCTCTTGAGTCTCCCTCCCACCCTCCCTGTCCCATCCCTTTAGGTCATCACAAAGCACCGAGCTGATCTCCCTGTGCTATGCAGCAGCTTCCCACTAGCCATCCATTTTGCATTTGGTAGTGTACATACATCAATGCTACTCTCTCACTTCACCCCAGCTTCCCCTTACCCGCTCCATGCCCTCAATTCTGTTCTCTATCTCTGCATCTTTATTCCAGCCCTGCCACTAGGTTCATCAGTACCACTTTTTAAAATTCTATATATATGCGTTAGCATGTGGTATTCGTTTTTCTCTTTCTGACTTACTTCCCTCTGTATGACAGTTTCTAGGTCCATCCACCTCACTACAAATAACTCAATTTCGTTCCTTTTTATGGCTGAGTAATATTCCATTGTATACATGTTCCACAACTTTATGCAGTCATCTGTTTATGGACATTTATGTTGCTTCCATGTCCTGACTATTGTAAATAGTGCTGCAATGAATATTGTGGTGCATGTCTCATTTTGAATTATGGTTTTCTTAGGATATATGCCCAGTAGTGGGATTGCTGGGTCATATGGTAGTTCTATGTTTAGTTTTTAAAGGAACCTCCATACTGTTCTCCATAGTACCTCTATCAATTTACATTCCCACCAACAGGGCAGGAGGGTTCCCTTTTCTCCACACCCTCTCCAGCATTTATCGCTTGTAGACTTTTTGATGATGGCCATTCTGACCAGTGTGAGGCGATGCCTCATTGTGGTTTTGATTTGCATTTCTCTAATGATTAGTGATGTTGAGCATATTTTCATGCATTTGTTGGCCATCTGTATGTCTTCTTTGGAGAAATGTCTATTTAGGTCTTCTGCTCATTTTGGGACTGGGTTGTTTGTTTTTGTTGTTTGTTTGTTTTTGTTTTTTGCTTTAATTTCCACAGCTGCTTCTTTATTTTACTTTTTAAACATCTTTATTGGAGTATAATTGCTTTACAATTTTTTACAATGCTGTGTTAGTTTCTGGATTGTTTGTTTTTTTGATATTGAGCTGCATGAGCTGTTTGTATATTTTGGAGATTAATCCTTTGTCAGTTGCTTTGTTTGCAAATATTTTCTCCTATTCTGAGGGTTGTATTTTCGTCTTGTTTATGGTTTCCTTTGCTATGCAAAAGGCTTGAAGTTTCATTAGGCTCTATTTGTTTTTATTTCCCTTACTCTAGGAAGTAGGTCAAAAAGAATCTTGCTGTGATTTACATCATAGAGTGTTCTGCCTATGTTTTCCTCTAAGAGTTTTATAGTGTCTGGCCTTACATTGAGGTCTTTAATCAATTTTGAGTTTATTTTTGTGTATGGTGTTGGGGTTTGTTCTAATTTCATTCTTTTTCATGTAGCTGTCCATTTTTCCCAGCACCACTTATTGAAGAGGCTGTCTTTTCTCAATTGTATATTCTTGTCTCCTTTATCAAAGATAAGGTGATCATTATGTGCGTGGGTTTACCTCTGGGCTTTCTATCCTGTCCCACTGATTTACACTTCTGTTTTTGTTCCAGTACCATACTGTCTTGATTACTGTAGCTTTGTAGTATAGTCTGAAGTCAGGGAGTCTGATTCCTCCAGCTCCGTTTTTCTTTCTCAAGATTGCTTTGGCTATTTGGGGTCTTTTGTGTTTCCATACAAATTGTAAAATTTCTTGTTCTAGTTCTGTGAAAAATGTCATTGGTAGTTTGACAGGGATTGCATTGAATCTGTAGATTGCTTTGGGTTGTATAGTCATTTTCACAATATTGATTCTTCCAATCCAGGAGCGTGGTATATCTCTCCATCTGTTTATGTTATCTTTGATGTCTTTCATCAGTGTTTTATAGTTTTCTGAGTACAGGTCTTTTGTCTCCTTAGGTAGGCTGATTCCTAGGTATTTTATTCTTTCTCTTGCAATGGCAAATGGGAGTGTTTCTTTAATTTCTCTTCTAGGTTTTTCATCATTAGTGTATAGGAATGCAAGAGATTTCTGTGTATTAATTTTGTATCTTGCAACCTTACCAAATTCACTGATTAGTCCTAGCAGTTTTCTGGTGGCATCTTTAGGATCTTCTATGTATATTACCATGTCATTGGCAAACAGTGACAGTTTTACTTCTTCTTTTCCAATTTGTATTCCTTTTATTTCTTTTTATCTCTGATTGCTGTGGCTAAAACTTCCAAAACTATGTTGAATAATAGTGGTGAGAGTGGACATTCTTGTCTTGTTCCTGATCTTAGAGGAAATGCTTTCAGTTTTTCACCATTGATAATGATGTTTGCTGTGGGTTTGTTGTATATGGCTTTTATTATGTTGAGGTAGGTTCCCTCTCTGCCCACTTTCTGGAGAGTTTTTCTCATAAATGGGTGTTGAATTTTGTCAAAAGCTTTTTCAGCACCTATTGAGATGATCATATGGTTTTTATTTTTTAATGTGTTAATATGGTGTATCACATTGATTGTTTTGCATATATTGAAGAATCTTTGCATCCCTGGGATACATCCCACTTGATCATGGTGTATGATCCTTTTAATGTGTTGTTGGATTCTGCTTACTAGTATTTTGTTGAGGATTTTTGTGTCCATGATCATCAGTGATAGTGGTATATTATTTCCTTTTTTTGTGATATCTTTGTCTGGTTTTGGTATCAGGGTGATGGTGGCCTTATAGAACGAGTTTAGGTGTGCTCCTCCCTCTGCAATTTTTTGGAAGAGTTTGAGAAGGATGAGTGTTAACTCTTCTCTAAATGTTTGATAGAATTCGCCTGTGAAGCCATGTGGTCCTGGGCTTTTGTTTGTTGGAAGATTTTTAATTACAGTTTCAATTTCATTACCTGTGATTGATCTGTTTATATTTTCTAATTCTTCCTGGTTCAGTCTTGGAAGGTTGTACTTTTCCAAGAACTTGCCCATTTCTTTCAGGGTGTCCTTTTTATTGGCATATAGTTGCTTGTAGTAGTCTCTTATGATCTTTTGTATTTCTGCGGTGTCAGTTGTAATCTCTCCTTTTTCATTTCTAATTTTATTGATTTGCATCCTCTCCCTTTTTTTCTTGATAAGTCTGGCTAAAGGTTTATCAATTTTGTTTATCTTCTCAAAGAACCAGCTTTTAGTTTTATTGATCTTTGCTGTTGTTTTCTTTGTTTCTATTTTGTTTATTTCTCCTCTGATCTTTATGATTTCTTTCCTTCTACTAATTTTGGGTTTACTTTGTTCTTCTTTTTCTAGTTGTTTTAGGTGTAAGATTAGATTGTTTATTTGAGATTTTTCTTGTTTCTTGAGATGAGTTTGAATTAAGAGAATTTGTAAAGAGAAAAATATATGGAAACCCGAAGGTGCAATATCTGGTGAATCAGAACTTCCCAGCCAAGCTGTAACAGTTTTTGCCTGGTCATCAAAGAAACATGCAGTCTTATGTTATCCTGATGGAAGATCGTGTTTTCTGTTGACTAATTCAGGATGCTTTTCATCGAGTGCTGCTTTCAGTTTCAGGGAGCAGTACTTGTTGGAATTAATCGTTTGGTTTTCCAGAAGGAGCTCACAATAGAGGACTCGCTTCCAGTCCCACCATATACACAACATCACCTTCTTTGGATGAAGACCAGCCTTTAGTGTGGTCAGTGGTGGTTCATTTCACTTGCCCCATGATCTCTTCCATTCCACATTATTGTACAGTATCCACTTTTCATCACCCATCACAATTTGTTTAAAAAACAGAACTTTTTTTTTTTACGTTTAAGTAGAGAATCACATGCAGAAATACAGTCAAGAAAGTTTTTTTCACTTAACTTATGAGGAACCCAAACATCAAAGCAATGAATATAACCAAGCTGGTGCAAATAATTTTCAATGCTTGATTTGGATATTTTGAGTATGTCAGCTATCTTCCACGTGGCATAACATTGATTGTTCTCATTTAATGTCTCAATTTGATCACTATCAACTTCAACTGGTCTACCTGACCTTGGAGCATTGGCCAGTGAGAAAGTTCCAGCATGAAACTTAATGAACCACTTTTGATACGTTTGATCAGTCACAGCACCTTCTCCATACACTGCACAAATCTTTTTTTTTTTTTTGCGTTTCAGTTGCATTTTCACTTTTCTTGAAATAATAAAGTAATATAATATTACTTAAAATAATAAGTAAAATAAAAAGTATAATAAAAATGTTGCTTTTTTTCTTGCATCTTCAATATTAAAATGGCTACACAAAAATTCACCAATTTTGATGTTTTTTTTTAAATGCATGCTGATATGACAGCTGTCACATACAATTTAACAAGATCGTTTCGAATGAAGTTAAAGACAGCTAAACATTACTAGAGCCATCTTATGGAAAAAAATGCGACTAACTTTTTGACCAACCCAATATTACATGGGATTCTGCAGGCATTAGATCTGCTAGTATAACTGAAATCTTGAAAGATTTTTCTTTATTTGTTTTTATTTTCAGGGATTTTGGAAAGGGAACAGGACTTGAATTCAGAAGACATGTTTGGAAGCCTTGCTCTACCACTTTCTAGCTGTAGTTATTCTATGAATCTGAGCTTCCTCATGCAAGATAGAGAAATGTCTTCTTCACAAGCCTGTTATTAACATAAGATGATATCATATAGAGAGCATTCTGCAGTCTGTAAGGGTTATACAATCTTGCTATATCTGATCTAATCTAGTCTAATGAAACACATCATAGTTAAATGGAAAGGTTTTTCCTTTGTCTTCATTATTCTTGATTTGGCTGAAACATTTTACTCTGTTGATCAACTTCTTCCTGAAACAACCTCCTGTGTTTTTTAAAAGAATGCATCTTCTCATTTCTACTTCTTTCCTTCATCATGGTACTTTCCTGATCTCTTCTGGAAGGATCATGATTTGAAGGAGGAGGGTGGGGGAGAGAAGGGGAAGGAAGAGGGAAGAAAAAGTATCTGAATCAGAAAAGCCACTTTCAAATAAGACTCCACTGCTTGGTACAAGGCCTTGTACCAGTTATTACTTTGTTTTTAATTTTCTTCATCTGTATACTTATACTAAAAATATGTATCTGATAGAATTCTTGTGAGTGTTAAATAGGTAATACAACTGATTATCTACATCCCCTATGACATGACTAGGTTGAACATCACCATGCCCTACATTCTGGTTTAACTCAATATCACCACTCCCTGTGCATCAACTAGACTTATCTCCCAATTTAGATCTTTATGTCCTTTAGTCTAACTCAAGCTTCCACATCTTGTCAACATATTGCACTGTGCCCCCTGGAACTCATGGTTTGTCATCATCAATAAACCCAATATTCTCAACCTCTTCTCCACCAGTTCTCTTCATCATCAGATTCACTGTACCTTGCATATCCCTCAGTTGATGGTTTTTTCTTCCACCCACAGGGATGAGGTAGATATTATCTCTGACTTTTATTGCCACTTGCGACTTCCAAAAAAATTCTGGTTACTTCCAAGTTCATGCTATCAGACTCTGATATGTGATAACCCTTCCTTATTGCTGATGCCTATCATCATCCAGGTTGCTCCCTCTCCTCCACTGAATATTTTATCATCTTTCTCTTTACCACCACCTCTGTATTATGGGAATTTCAATATCTATCCAACACTTGGTGACTTGGTTCATTGACCTCCCACTCATTCTATGCTGTTCTTATATCATAACCTTGAAAACAGCTAAACTATGTAATGTTTCCCAAATATACACTGTGTTTTCCAGCCTCAGAATATTTGCTTAAGCTCTTTTTTCTGTTATAGAGCACCATCCTTTTTCATTTCTACCTAACAAATTTCTACTCATCATTCATTGCCTACCCTTAATAACATTTACTTCATGCAGCTTTTCTTGATCATTTAATTTGACTCTGAATTCTCCTTTCTTAAAATCTTGTGTCATTTTTATTAAAGTTAGTTTTTAATTATACTCTTTTGCATTCTTGCCTTATCTTTCTAGTCTTATACAGATGTTTATTTTATGGTAAGCCCTTAGATAGCAGGAACTACTTCTTACCAATGGTGGCATTAATTGATGGATCTAATACAGACATTTTCCTAAATATATACTAAAGAATCCTTGTTTAATTGGAGAATTATTGCTTCTTAATTATAGTTAGTAATTAAAATTTTTTTTCATCTCAATAGACTGCTGGTTCCCATAAAGAATATGGAGTCAGGCAAAGGACTAAAGTAGCATCTTTTTCAGATTCTGATTGCCTAAAACTGTGCTTTTATATTCAAATAATTTTTGTTGAATGAATGAATTGTTCTGTTTTTGTAGGTCAGGGTTTCCTATGCCCAATACATCTGAAGCAAGACAGACGCTTGCAAGAGGCAAACAACCTGCAAAAGTCTTGCAAGAAAAAAATAATCCTGAGTAAAAGTGGTGACAATTCTCTAAAACTGTAATTCAAAAACTTGACCAGTCACAAGAATCATCTGCAGAATATTATAAAAAATGTAAATGCCTAAGCCCCATCCCAGACATACTAATTAAAATCTCAGCAAGTGAAACCAACCATCCAAATAACTTAACGATCTGGGGATGAGACAATTTTGGAAACACCTCTTGTAGGACACATGGCTGAGAGCTGGTTCCATTTCCTACCAGTAAATATAACTTCTGTACTCCATCCAAAGTAATTATATATAACATATTTTTTTAAAATTTGAGTGTATGTAATCTGTGCATTGAATAAGCATTTAGGAAATATAATTGAGGCAGAATAATTGAATAAATCTGCAGGTCAGTGATAATTACAAGTAAATACTTTAAATGTGGGAAACTAAATGTGGCTCTACTTCATTTAAAATAGATTTATATAATATTCATAACCCAATTTTGGCATATGAAAAAGGAATTTTCAATTTAGTGTTTTTCTGGAGATTTGCTGAATACAAAAAGACTAGGCAATGTTAGCATGTATTTGATATTGTCTGTTCTTGGCTTGTCATGTATAATTGTGTCATATGGACAGGTTCAAGCCAAGTAGAGATAATTTAGCAATGTAACAGTAACATGACAGCTAGGAAAGATTATTTATGATTATGTAAGATAGCCAATTGTAATTTCTGTTTGTTATTCGTGGGGTTAATCACAGTGGCATAACACTAACTTTTACTTAGCTAAGCCACATCTCCTCTATTTTCAGAGAAAACTGAGCACCACACCTTGTTCTCAGAAAAGATTTAATAACTGAGAACTGAAGTGAGATTGAAATGTCAAGTTGTATTTCTCATATTAAAATTAAAAGCATTAGACTAGGAGCAGAAACACTGGACATTGTTGAGTCAACTGATCTAAGTTCTTCTGCTAATTCTACCTACTGAATTGCTATGGGGAAAATGAGAGCTGTTTTAAGTACTGAAACTATATTTTTATTTAAATAGCAATGAATAGGGACTTCCCTGGAGGTCCAGTGGTTCAGAATCCGTCTTCCAATGCAGGGGACGTGGGTTCGATCCCTGGTCAGGGAACTAAGATCCCACATGCCGCGGGGCAACTAAGCCTGTGCACCACATCTACTGAGCCTGCACACTCTAGAGCCCATGCACCACAACTAGAGAGCCTGCCTGCCACAACTACTGAGCCCGTGCACCACAACTAGAGAAGAGCCCACGTGCTGCAATGAAGATACCGTGCGCTGCAACTAAGACCCAGTGCAGCCAAATAAATAGCAATTAATAATAATAATAAAGACAAGAGAAAAACCTTGCTTCATATGTGCTAGACATAGGAAATTTGACCTATAAAGATAGAAGTCATTCATTCAACAAAAATAATTTGAGCATCAAACGATTGTAGTAGACACTCAGAAGCCAAAAAAAAAAAAAAAAAAAAAGAAAGAAAAGAAAAGAAAAAGAAGCCACTCCACCCCTTTGGATTCATGGTCTAACAGAGAAGCCAAAAATATTAAGAGACAAACAATGAATATATTTATTAAGCATTTATTGCATAGTCATCTAATATGGGATGAGTTCTCCATGGGCTTTTCTAACCATAGGAAACTTTAAGGAAGAGAGAAAATTTAGTTGGGCTTGAATAATAAATGAAAAGATAATCAGGCATCGGAAAGCATTATAAACAGTGTTCTGAAGTAATAAACACCATATTTGCAATCACAAGACTTTGGTTCCATTGAGAGTCATGTAATTTTTGAAAGCCAGTTAACCTTTCTGAAACTCAGGTTTTTCACCTGAGAAATGGGGAAAATAATAATATCTACCTATCTCTTATCATATAGGAAGGATCAAATAAAATAGTACCTGCAGAAGTGCTCTGGAAGATGCAAAGAGCCATGAATATGTTTCGGATGATTTGAGCTGGGGAAATGATGTGACTGGAAGATCCAGAGGCCCAGTGAGCCTGGTGTGTAGAAGAAGGAATGTCGACAGTAAGAAAGCCAACTTAGCTGAAGTGGAAGACTTACTGGGAGTAATGTAAAGTCAAGTTAAATAGACATAACTAGGGTCAAACGATTTTGTTTGCAATCTTGATAAGCTGTTTGGAGTCATTTTAGTAAGCAATATAAAAGCACTCTAAGCTCTTGCAGTTGAGGGGAAAGGGGGCAAGTCAAAGCTGACTTATTTTCTACCAAAGCTATGCAGATGGCTCAAAAGAGGGAGAACATATCAAATAGTGAAAAACTGTAGCATTTTAGAAATGACTTCCTAGCAATCTGTGCTAGAATATTGTCTATGATAATGGAAAGGAAGGGCTGTGTAATGACAGAAACAACTTGTCAGAGTAGCTGACTTGTTGCTAACGTGAGATATTCCAAAAGGATACCCAAGATTTATATTGTTGTTGGGCCATGAATAGAAATGGAATACAGGAAAATAAAATCAGTTTAAATGTTTATGGGAGTAGAGAACCAGAGAGGCAGGGAACTGCCAAAATAACAAAGTTTGTTTTAATCACGTTGAGATACTTTGAAAAAAATGAATGGAAAATTTGGGTAAAATAGAAATACTGAAGTCATGAGTATAGAGTTGATAATGGAAATGCTAAGAAATTTGATTTATATGTATGAGGGAGAGGGGTGTAGGATATGCCCATAAATAAGGGAGTTGGTAAAAATGAGAATGCTTAAGAAATAAACAAAGGATGAGAAACAAGGGACAACAAGTAAAGATTACTACTCTTATACTTATTTTAGCAATTAAAATTTTTTAATATTAAAATTATTAAAATATTAATAATTAATTAAAAAGAAGCCCTTGAGTAAATCTTTAAAGGTATTGGGACAACAAATTGTAACGGTGTTGGGTGTGTTTGTAGACAAAGGGAAAACAGGAAATTTAAGAAAGAAGTTCCCAAGAGGGACTGAAAGATGAAATCAATTTTTTTTCATTTTGTTTATGATATAAATATTTCCTTTTCCTTTCTCTCTTTCTTACTAAGTAATGCTTATTTTTTCACAATGTCACCTCGAGGTAAGAGGGGGCAGTTGAGGAAGAAATAAAAAACAGGCATTGACACCCTCTTTAGCAGAGTGGGACAAATCTCCAATAGGCTTGGGAAGCATTGCTGATTGTGGAGGTCAGAAGACCAAGGGGAGCTTGGTGAAGTGGAACTCAGGACTCTTTCACAGAGGATCAGTTAGTTAAGTGGGAAAGGAACTAATTTTTATAGAATGCTTATTAGATACCCAGCATCATTCTAGCTGTTTTACATATAATCTAGTGAGCTACAGTGTGCTATTCGCATTCTTTGAATAACCTCACAGAAGTTAATTTGCCAAAAGTCAAATATCTAGTAAGTAACAAACATAGGGATTTAAATGTAGATATGTCTGACTACAAAACTTGTGATTTTTCTTTATCCCACTCTTTCCTTATCTGTAAAATGAAAATTTCAGACTAGATACTCTCTAAGACCGCTTCCAATTCTAACATTCTCTGCATCTCCATGGTATAACCACTTCACTGGACAACTCACCTTATTCTTTCATTGCTGGCAAAGCAGGGTTTTAAAATGAGCCCTTGGACTGGTACTATGACTGCCTGATCTTCCCCAAGTTGCATTTCTTTCATTTAAAAATGCATCCTTAATTTAGTAAATATGTCATATTTAATTTTGAAAAAAATAAAACCCCTGTCAGAATCTTTGCCTATTTTTTGAAAAGTACTAGTAGAAGTTAGACATTAAATGGGAAATGATCCAGATGTTAATGAATATATGTTTAGGTGATATTACTTCCTCTTTTATTTACTCCAGAGCTGTAGAATACTCCAACTGTGCTTTAAGAATTCTGTATTCTGCAACAAAATTTTAAAAATATCTACAAAATGATGGAGTTTGAATAAAATTGATGACTCTACCCTAATCCTTTCACTTTATAGATGAAATAACCAAGGCACAGAAACATGAAGGCAACAGAGTATTCAGTAAACACACGGGCTTTGGAATGAGACTGTCAAGACTAAATCTTGGCTCAGTAGCAAGGGTTTCTAGGAATCATTCTTGGTCTGATTCTCAGATATTTATCTGTAAAATGAGGATAATTATAGTATCTACATGATAGAGTAGTTGAGATGGTTAAATAATTTAATGTATATAAAGCACTTCCCATAGTGCCTGACCCAGAATAACAGCTCAATAAAAAGCTATTGTTAAAAACATACTGTATAACTCATTTATTTTCATTCAAAAACAAGCAAAAACAACCCATGGTTATAAGTCAGGAAAGCTATTTCTTTTGGAGAGGAAAAAGAGAGTAGAGATTAAAAATGGGATGTGATGGAAAAAGGTAGAGATGGAGACATACTGGAAACATTCTGGTTTTAGACTTGTGTGGTGTTTACATGTGTGTCACTCTGACAATTCACCCAGCTGTATACTTAAAGTTATGTAGTTTTCTGCATGTATTATTTTGATTAAAATGTTTACAGTAAAAAACAGTTATTGTTATTACTACTATTATCTTCATCATCAACAGCATAGTCAATATCAGCAGCATCAGTCTTGTTATTCAGGATTAGTCAGAGGCAAAACTCAAACCCAGGTCTCATGAGTCCTACTCAGTATTCTTTCACTTTAGTTTCAAGGTTCTCCACAGAATTTTAAGTTAATAATACTGCACAAAATTCTTTAAAAAGCACCTTCTTCTTGAGTACCTCTCTCAATACTGGCAACTCTGTTTCAGTAAACGTCACTATATATGTAGTTTCCACAACCCGACCCAGACCACAGTCAATTAGGATGAGTGACCCGATAAAAAGCAATACTAACTCTTCATCACAAATGCAAATAGCAATATTACAGAGCTGAGATAATTCAATACACAATCATTTGAAGACAAATTGAAGTTGACATTTTTCATCAGTCTGGCTGTTTGTGGCACAACTATTCTCTAATCCTCCCACATTTTTCAGATGGTAGTAATGATAACTCCCATTTGCATAGAGCTATACAGTTTTTGGAAAAGTTTTCAACTCACATCTTTCTGTTTGATTCTCATTATCTCATTTTATAGTTGAGGACAATGAAGCTAAGGAGTGACTTGCTTAAGGTAACCCAGTTGGCAAGCAGCTGAGTCTGCCCTGAAATCCAGAAATTCTGTCCCCAAGTATAAATGTGCCCTTCCAGCTAGAAAGCACTCTCGCCTTAGCTTGACTTCTTACATATACAGACAATTATTTACAAGACTGTCAAAATGAGATTTTAATTTCCAGACCAGGTTCAAGTACAAAAGAGTCGCCAAGTAAGTTCTCAGAGTAACTGCAAGGCACTAGCATCCTACAAAATAAGTTAGTCTTATTCAGACACAAATATTAATCTGGTTTTCTGGAGCATTACTAATTGTACTCCTGCCAGAGAGAATTAGATACCTGTGAAGATAAAACTCAGAATCTTTCTTTAAAGCATGGAAACATACACAGTAAACTTTCCAGTGGAAAAAAGAAACCTAACAGAACAAGCAAGCAAGCAACGGTCATCTTTCTAAGTTGTTATCAAGACTTCTGTGCAACATTTGATTCTGTAATCTGTCATTGCCCAAAGCCAAGAAATAAAAAGACAGTGGGAGTCAAGTCCTTTGTAGAAAGCAGTGGAGCTGTTGGGGGCTTTATTCCCTTCCTTCTGCCAAATGGGATGGGACTCTGGCAGCAAAATTTTGAATAAATCGTGAAAACAGTTTTAAGGGCCAAGAAATTACTTCATAAGGGAGAGGGAAGGAGATAGAGAAGGAGGTGCTGGATCCCTGGAGCAATCAATTTATGTGCTGTGATATGAGCACATAAATTATCTTTATCTTTATAAAGATATAAAATATCTTTATCTGATTTTTATAACTTTATCTGATTTTTATAACTTCAAATGCTATTGGTCACCAAATACCCTGCATTTTTAAGATCTCTGACTCATTTTTTAACCTGGTGACTTGTCTCTACATACCGGTTATTAGTTCCATTTTTCCCAAGTAATTCAGTATGCATCACCTCCACATTCCCTGAGGGTATTATCTTGTCTTTTGTTAACTAGCACTGGTTTTCATTTTTCATTCTTCAATTCCAATTCATTTTTCAATATCAAGCTAAAATAATTACAGCAAGTTATGGTGAAAAAAATGTTGAATTTATTATAGGGAGACTTGAATTGAGGTCCTGGCTTCGTCATTAATTGTATGACTGTATCAAGCTTAATTGTATCAAGCCATTTTTACCCCTGAGGAGCTCAGTTTTCTCCTTCATTCAGAAAAAAAAAAATGTTTATTTCTAATGTCTAAGTCTTTAATATCTTCTATAGTTCTACAAATTTCTGACTTCCAAACAATCCACAGGAATTCCTATGTTGCCAAACACTGAGGTAGTATTTCTAAGTAAAATACACTCTCCTCACATTCTGGTAGGAGAGTAAAAGAATCTATAGGCTACAGCACATATAGCTAAGGTCACATTTTATTCCAAAGTATTTCCATCCAGGTGAATTAAATGAGCAAATACAAAAGCAGTTAAGATTTTATGTATTTTATATCTTGCTTTAATGTGCAACTTAAAAATATATATAAAATAATATGGAAACATTAATATATCAAAAATTAAAATAAGGAAATTGCGAGTCAAATAGAAGACCAAGACCATAAGGGTAGACAGAACAAAGACTTGTTTAGATTGACAAGGTCCTTTACTGTTATTAACGTTGATCTTCATGTCAGTCCTCACATTATGTTTTCCCCATGCTTAAAGATCACAAACTTTTGTATGGGGCAGTGAAGTTATGTTTATTATTTTCAAAGTCAAATATTTTTAAATATTTGTGGTCTTTTCTTACAAAATATCTACCTTATTAAGGAAAAGCCCTGTCTCACACCATATTTCCTAAGTCCCAGATCATATCTGAAACACTCAGGATTGGGCAATTCTACATGTCTTATGAAAATAATGTATTCTCTATGCTTTTTAATGCATATATATCTGATCCATACTTAAATAGGTATTAAATCCAAGGTCTGGATCTTTATTGAAATGGTTTTCAAGATATATCTCCCAGTTATATACTACTTTCTGATTCTTTTGACCCCACTGTCAACCCAGAAAATACACATCAAGTAAAAGCTTGATGGCCATCTTGTGGGGATCTTACAGAGGGTGTTCATGTTTTGGGCAGAGTCTGGCTTTTTTTTCATAAAAGCTGGTAAAAACTGGGTGTGGACTTCAACCCTATGGACCAGTTCTCAGGAATGAGATAGAATCCCAGAGGCCTGGCTAGATCAAGTTTGTTTTGCAGAGCACTAGACAGCAGATATAAACCAAGGAGCAAGCACTAGTTTTATCACAGGGATTACCAGTCACTATCTGAAGAGTATTATTAAACAGAAGATCCAAGAGAAAAATGTAAAGACGTAGACAGGAAATAAGGCAAAATCTCAGGAGCTACAGAGATCATGAGCAAGTCAGAAATCAGTGTGGATGGTGGCATGTAGTGAAATGTTTATGGTATTGCTATCTGGTCCATGAATGAGTGAGGCAATGCTGCCAGGACCTTTTTTTGGGGGGTGGAGAGGGGATGTTGAATGGTATATAGATTAGTGAGCTTAAAGGAGCATTAGGTTGGATATATACCACCACAGCTATCCAGTAGAAAAGACAAAAGTGTCAAACCCTCTTTAGATGTTCTGGATCCTCTGAGGCCACCTTAGACCCATTGTTTTGGCAAAGTAATCGTAATAGGCCTCTCAAATCACTCAATAGTTTAAGTGTAGAATATCGAGAGGAGAAGCATGTTTTTGTCAAATTTTGCTTTAGGAGACATTTCTCCATGAGCCTCTTCCATTTTTCCACATCTTATGAGCTGAGGCACTTTCTATTATTGTTCCAGACTGTCTTTTCAAGGATATTTGTAAAACAAAGAGCCTTTGGAAGATAAAGACAGGTTACACACCAGAGCAAAGGTCAGGTTTGCCTATTGTCTACTGTAACAAAAATTGTGTCCATTTTCAGAGTAAAGGGCAGGAATGGTTACTGTCCATTATAAAAGATTCAGGTTTCCTCATTTCAGGACCTCTCTCCTTTAATACAACCCACTGCATGGACAGGTATTACCTAATATTTGCACTGTCTTATGAGAATGGGGTGTGGGGAACCACTGCAAGTAAATGTTTGATACTCTGGCTGTTGCTGTTACTGCCAATAAGGTCATTTGTCTCTGAAGCAGGAATCCTGTATCTTCTGCCAGCATCTATGAAACTGTGGCAGGTTAACTTAGCTTGCAAGGAGTATAAAATCTCAAACAGAATAAAGATTAATTTAAAATAACTTGCTTGTAAAAGAAGTATCTTAAGAGAGACTCATCTCTGTTAACTGCTTCCATGTGAAAGGTGATACTTTACCATAGGCTCTGAAGAATTTAAAAGCTTGAATTTCATGTGATGTTTATCTATTATATTTTATACACCAAAAATATTGGCTTTATATAACCTTACTTCAGAAGCATAGGCATACCTATTGAAAAGAAACCCATTCATACCTATAGATACATTGAATACATTATCTCTACCCTAAATGAGATTTCCTCTTAACTGATAAAACTTGGATTTAGAAATCTCAAAAACTTTCCCCTTTGACTTTGAGTTTCACCTCAGTTATCCTTGATCTCTACTCCAATTTGCAACGAATTTTTATTTATGTCCTTAAGATATTCAGTACATTTGCAAGTCTCAAATGGTAACCATTTATAATTGAAGCATATCAACCTACTGTTTTTCAGTTATCACATCTACAGCATTTATTTGTCCGAGTCAGTACTGTAAGCCTTTCATTAAAAACTGGAGGAAACATGAGCCACATCTACATGGTACTCTTTACAGAGGTCCCTTGTAATTTTTTAAATTCTTTTTTAATTTTATTTTTTTGCGGTACGCGGGCCTCTCACTGTTGTGGCCTCTCCCGTTGCGGAGCACAGGCTCCGGACGCGCAGGCTCAGCGGCCATGGCTCACAGGCCCAGCCGCTCCATGGCATGTGGGATCTTCCCGGACCAGGGCACGAACCCGTGTCCCCTGCATCGGCAGGCGGACTCTCAACCACTGCGCCACCAGGGAAGCCCTAATTCATTTTTTAAACATTATTGGCATTATAGCTGGATTGGGGATGTCATCCTGGAATACAGTTTGAGAAAGATACAGAAGGGGAGGATGAAGGATCATAAAATACAGACATGAAAGAAGAAACAAAATGTAGGGTCTTACATTTAATTTTAAGCAAAGAGGTCAGTAAATTCAAGAGGAGCCCATGATGGGAGGAAATAGAAAGAGCAGAGGTGACAGGGCAGGTGGTGGCCTGAGGCAGACATGCTAGTACACCCCAAACTTAGGTTATTCTATTTTATCACTTTATTCTCCCAAACAACTCCATCAATACAAATGCACCATCCTATTCACTTCAGCAAATCTTGCCAACACTCAGTAAGTTTTAGTTTAAACACATCACACAGATGTTTCCATTCAGCAGAGAAATTTGAGAATTTTCATCAGGATATACAAAAATTGAGTCTGGAAGTTTGTGGTCTAACAAGTCCTCCCGCTCAAAAGCAAAGGCATGATCACTAAAAAGGCTGTTGACGAGGGGACTGAAACACTGAGAGGTTTCCTAGATGATGGGAAATATCACACCCACCCAACTAATCTGTGTTATGAATCAAGTCCTCTTTCTGGCCACACCAAATTGTCCAAAACCAGATTTTTGTGCTTCCTCGACTTGGTGTCACAAAAAAGAGGAACTGTTTATTTCAATAACTGCACACTGGAATTCATGGTTTGGGTTTTTTCTAGGAATGCATGACAGGGCCCTGAGTAAGCAGGGCTCTTATTTCTATCAATGGAAGTTTTCCCCTAGAATATACATTTTAAACTATAATTTTTCTTTTAGTTTCTAATTTTTCACTTTCTGCTATTTATGCAATAAAAGTCATTGATCACCTACTATATTTAAAGCATTTTACACAGCACAGAGTACCAAATGATGAATAAAACAAAATCTTTGCCCTAAAGGAACTTAAAGGGGGCAGTTATCTTTGGAAACAGACCATCATAGAAACAAACACATATTGCCACGCCAACAAAAATATTTAGGTTGTTAGTTGGTTTAACTTGCCACATTTATTAAGTGATTTCACCTACCAGGATAAAGACATTTTATAAATATTACATATATATATACATATATAAAAAATTGTTACTATACTTTTGCAAAGTTGAAAGTGATACAGAATCACAAGTGGCTAGGCTTATTCTTGTCATTCGTTTTTAGTAAACTAGAAATATAAAGGCACTATAAATACAAAAACTAGTTTGGATTAAACAAATAATAACAATAGTAGCTTGTGGTTTTTCTATAACCACTATAAACCCCATTCTCCAGTCATGCATCCAGCACTTGGTCACTCTTTTCTGCCTGTATAAAGGAGGAGCTAAGTCATTCTTATCTTATTGTGAATTTACTGCCATCATGAGGTTTGCATTTTTTAAAAAGTGAATCCAAGGAAAGTAGTCCAAGGAAGGTTTCAGACAGCTTGGCCAGGATAGAGATAATATAGGTGTTGAAGACCCATCCTACAGCCATCAAACAGCATCACACAGTCATCTGATAAATTTATTGTTAGGGCTTATCCTTTCGACAGCCAACCTCTATAGTTAGTTGCCCACAGGATAATTATTACAGTGACATTGCCAGCTGTAGACAAACTGCAACTGAGATCTGGCCATTATATATATATCAGATCTCTTAGGAGACACAGACAAAAATTCAAAGATCATATCCTCGAATGTACCTCTATCCTATCGCCCTCTGCTTCAGACGGTAAAATCACCTTACATTCATTCATATATGGTCTGCACTTAATATCTGGAGCAGCCCTAGAGGAGAAGAGAATCAGTACATGAAATCTAAACACAAGCCTCTAATTTTCACCAGTCATTGTGACTCTTACCTCCTCTAAACTTATTTTACAAAAGCGAAAATACCTCATCTTCAACCAAATTTGGTCTCTGTTCCCTTTACCCATCTTTTCTCTCCTAGAATATTAACTCCCTCTCCCTACCTCCAGCGTGTGCATTGTTTCAGTTGCTTCTGAACACAGCCTATGCGACCATGGCCTCACCCTTTTGTTTTCGCCCATTCATGGTCCCTAGTCCTCCTGTGCTTCCTAGCTGGAAAACCTCCAAACTTGTATCAAGGCAACAAATCCCCCTTCTTATTTCTTGGCAACAAATCCACCTTCTTATTTCTTAACACCCAGGAAATAAGGAGAAAGTCACTTACTGTGAAAACTGTGGCCTCTACCTGTTTCTGGTTTCTGGCCTCATCTGGGCCTGCGATGTTTCACTTGACCCTGGCCTTTGCCTCTCCCTCCTGGTTGCTCGTGTTAGGCATCCAAATTTCCACATCTTTCCTTGGCCTTATGCTTCATCCCACTTGCCCCAGCCCCAGCCCATGGTTTCTTCCTAACTACCGCCCCACCTTATTCTTAACTGCACATTCAGAGTGAGCTTCCTGAAATGTGATCTTTCCTTCCTTTTACTTTGTTGCTGTTTTGAAGAAATCAGTGATCATTTCTTTCCTGGACTTAATGCAACTTTCTAACTGCTCTCCCTGCCCACAGTCTTGCCTTTCCCTAGCATCTGCCCCCTTATATACAACACATTTTCACTCGAATCCTATTTCCATATGCTGGTAACTCCCAAACCTATATGTCCTGTCCTGACTGATCTTCTAAACTGCAGGTTCCTAGTTACAACTACCTTCTGAATATCTCCAAGGGGACATTCAGCAGATTTCACATGCTTAACATATCAAAAACAAACTTTTAAATCCCCACCCTATAACCTACTCTCCCCTGCACTAAGGTATTGAATCACTAGTACAAGTTAGAATCTGTTACTCATTGTAGGCCCGTTCCTCTCATTTACTAGTCTCCCCCAGACATCACATATAATCGATTGCTAAGCATTGTTACTGAATCTCTCAAATACTTTTTGAATCTATTCTCTTCTCTGTAATCCTCTTACTAATGTTCAAGTTTTGTCATTTTGGGTCAGAATCATGAAAGTATCCAACTAACGACTCTTGCTTCCTCAACCCCATTCCCCATCAATGCACCTGCCATGGTGATGCCAGAGCAATATTTCTAAAACATACATGGGTAATTCAGTATGAAAAGGCTGGAAGTCTCTGACAAATCTTCCCACCCTTCACCATCTGAAAGAAATGAAAAGATGACATACACTGGAACTTAAGACCAACAGTGAACTAACACCAGAATTTAGGAAGCATTTGAGAAGAATCCTCAATAAAAGGAAAGTCAGGGGCACTGCCCACCATAAGGAGGAGGAAAGAATATACATTTGTTGAGTATCTACCATGCATCAAGTCATCTAGTGGGGGCTTTAGACAGGAATCCAATTCATCGCAACTCACTGGATCCAATGTGTACTATCCAGAGGGAACACCTATATATCCTTGGTGGTAGGTGCACGTTTTCGAAGCAGGCAGGGGGCTTCTTTCCACTTCTACTGCCCAATCAACCATTGGGACCTCCCTTTCTACATCTGGTCTAATCCTGAAAATCTAGGAAACTGGGTAGGAAATAGAGTGTGAGCACAGTAGTAACGGCACATTTATGTCTAGAACAGATACTTCTTACAAGTGAGTCATTATAGACATAGGTAGAGACAAGATTTGTGGAAGCAGAGTATATTGAAGATTGTAGTTTTTAATGTACTTATGTGTTCAAAATGGCATATAGCAGACAGTGGAATGTAAAGGTAGATTAGATCTTAGATAATGACACTAGATAAACAGTTGCATAGTGAAAACTAGGCAAGAACTCTCTGTACCAACCAGACATTATGGCCAGAAGTCTAAGAAGTAGACTTAACCATCACTAAAGTAAACAGACTCTGAAGCCCAAGGGGAATGCACATACCCAGTGTGTTAGCAAACACCAAGAGTAAATAAACAGGAAACTAAAACAAAAATAAAGAAAGCTGGACTTCAGGAAAAAACAATAAAAATTAATGGTAACCTGAGAGAAGTTACATCAAATTTAATGCCCAATGAAAGAAAGAGAACTATGAAGGAATAAATTTAAAATGTGTATATTTGGTATTTTAAATTAAGATACAAGAAATTAGAACATTTATGAAATAGAGGAGAAAGCCATAAGGGTGAGATGAAAACCAGCAGAGTAAGAATCACAAAAACAAAGATATAGGTAAGATAAGAGAGGATTGCTTTCTTAAGCTAAAAAGCAAAAACAGAATTAAAATTCACATTGGAAGACACAAATTATGATATTAACACTGTGAGAAATAAAACCAGTAATGTAGTGAACATCCTTGAAGCAGTCTTCCAAAATACTATGAAAAAAGAAAAAAACTAAATGGTGGATATGTAAGCAAGGTAACAAATATCTAAATATCCAACAAAAGTTAACACTTACAGAGCAGCTTTCAAAGCACTTTACATGCATTCCATCCACTCAGTTCTCTCAACAATCCATCCCCATATTTACAGATTTAGAAACTGAGAGGAAATGACTAGCCCATGGTCACAAAGCTAGTAAGGAGAGACTTACAACTAAGGACATTTGACATCAAAGTCTGCTGTTTATTCGTTGCTATGCTATAATATCCAGGGGAAAAAACAGTCACATAAAAAAGAGAATTTAACTGATAAGGGATTTAAAAAGTTACATTATGGATTTATTATCCATAAAGATAAACATAACCTAGGCAAGAAATTTACGTGATGACTACAAAGAAAAAGAATAGCTGACATAGATCTTTTCTGTAATAATAACTGGCAAAAAGAGTTGAGGGAAAACTTTTTGTCCCAATAATTTAATATTCAGCCAAGTTAGTATTCATCTGTGAAGGTAATTGAAGATAGGCAAAGGTTCAGAAACATACCTTCCTTACAACACATATTAAAAAAAATAAACATGCTTAAGAAATGTTTGAATCATACAGTTAAGTGGGAAAAGTAGATTATAAAACAACAGGTATCATGTGTCTTTTTTTGAAAAAATGTATATCATTACCAACATATTCACAGAAAATATTTGAAAAGTTATATAGCAAAATGTAACATGTATGAAAGGGTTTTTTTTCAATGTGAATTTCCTATTTGTATTATGTAATTGCTTGTGTCATAAAAGAATAATAAAAGGTAAAATTAAAAAAGGTTTCTGGAAATGAAGAGATGAATCAAAACTTCATAGGTAATCATATTATTTAAAAAGATGGTAAGTGCTGAACTCTATTAAGCATAGAATCAATTGAAATACTCACTTGATAATAAAACATAATGAGAAACCACATGAAAAAATAATTTGCTAATAATAATCTAATATAAAAGTCAATATTTTTTAAAACATCAATACCTCAGTAGCAGGAAGGGTTAAAGAGTAAAATATTCCCATAGTTCATAACACATGCGGGTCCAAAAGCTATCATGAGGAAAGAATAAAAACAAGCACTTTTAGAAGAAGAAATTTTAGTGACTGGGAAACATGGAAAGCTAATTGTCTTCTTCAATTAAGGAAAAATAAATTAAAACAGCAATGAAATTTTTTTTCACACATGGGCTTGGCGTAAAATAAAGATGTATACTATCCAGTGCTGTTGAGCTTGAAAATTGTTGAAACTGATCACAGTAAAAATGTGTGCAGAAGGGGCTTCCCTGGTGGTGCAGTGGTTAAGAATCCGCCTGCCAATGCAGGGGACACGGGTTCGAGCCCTAGTCCGGGAAGATCTCACACACAGCAGAGCAACTAAGCCAATGCACCACAACTACTGAAGCCTGCGTGCCTAGAGCCCGTGCTCTGCAGCAGGAGAAGCCACCACAATGAGAAGCCCACGCACTGCAACAAAGAGTAGCCCCTGCTCACCACAACTAGAGAAAACCCAGGCACAGCAACGCAGACCCAATGCAGCCAAAAATAAAATTAATTAATTTTAAAAAAATCTTAATGCTTCACTTGAGAAAGAGTGCAATCAATGACTGCAAGAGTGAATGAGAGAAACCAGAAAATGAAGCAAGGAAGCAGGGAAAGCAAAGACAACATGGGCCTGTATGGAGCTGGCACAGTTTCACAGGAAAGTATAGCCAGGGACATGTCCTGGCAGGCCACATGGAACATCCATCCCACATCCAAACAGCTGGGGGTGGGACGAGGAATGAACTAGAGAATCAGCTGTCTCTCATCTCTTATTCTTCATTGGTCAACTTTTCCCTCACAAGTTAACTCTGTACTTCTGGATTGTATTAGTCATGACATCGGACGAGTCTTTGGGAAAGGCAAATCTCATGCCCAATGTTCAGTGCTCAACTGAACGCAAAACCAGTGGGAAGAGATAAAATTGTCATGCATTTAGTTGAGTTGAGCCTAGTTTAGATGCTGCTATCGTTCTGCCTTCATCAAGTGCAGTAAAATCTGACATCTTGCCAGGGGAACCTGAGACAGTAAGGGATATTTGGGGATGAGGTGACTCCACAGTATAATGGCCAAAGATCTCCACTGAGCAAGTAGCCAAGACCCCAGGAAGTACATGACATCCAGTGAATGTGGGAAGATGCATGTATGTTTAATTCTACCACAGATATATTAAATTACATAAGTATACTAATTACAGAAATAAAAATAAATAACTAAACGAACAAAAAAGTTACTAATACATTTTTACCTTCAATATAAGGGAAACTAAGAAACTAAAGCATATTTGAAAGTGTTTTAATTCTACTAGTTAAGCAGGAGTAAAATTTAAAATGGGATGCTTACTTTCCAAATTCCTAGACAAGTAAAAACCAAAATATAGTTCATCACTAATAAAAGGAGACTCCCAGGAAGCACAAAAATCAGAAAATATAAAACAAAATACTAAAAAGGAAAAATCATACATTTTAATTATGCTAAATGGTCAACTTCCCTATTAGAAGACAAGGATACATAATATTAAAGCAAACAAACAAACAACCAATATCCAAATATTTATTGGAAAAACCTTCCTCATCAGTTCTGAGACTTCTCAGAGCACAAACTAAGATATTAACTTCATTTAATGCAAAACATCTCCAACTGTCAATAGAAGAAGAGCACCCAAATGAGTAGATGAATATAGATGAATAGTCTTAGAGTCTGTGCATGCAATCTAATGGCCAGAACTGAGTAATTTGGAAGTTTGAATATAAAAGCTTCATTTAATTATTTTAATGGAATTTATCTTATCTATAGTTATAGAAATATGATTCTATTTCCTTGTTTTCTAGTATGAAAAAATTATTTTATAAATCATGGAAACAACAGTGCATTGAGATTTTTTTGGTGGGGTGAGGAGAGAAAAAGTGAAGGAAGAGTGTGAATCCTTATGCTTATGGAGAAGATTCTTTGAGAGCTTTACTTCTCTATGTGTTTTGCATTTTTTAAAATCTTGGCACAAAATTGAACAGAAGTATAAAGGCAACAAGAGAAATCTACCAGTAATAATTCAGATAAGACTTTTGAGAGAGTTCATTATGATTAAGATAAGTTCCTTATTTCTGGGCATCTGCCCCAACATAGCTTTTTTCCCTACAAATGTTTTATATATTTTTCTGCATTATTGTAAATAAAACTTAATCTTTTTTTTCCTCTCTAGTTCAAAGATCTTTAGTGGATTTTCCAAAGCCATATCTAAATGTCTGAGATAATTATTGCACTACAAAAATTTACATATGCCATCAAAGTCTTTACCATTTATCCTCAGGAAATATTACAGTTAAAAGAAAAGATATTTTTTTCTGTTCCATTATTTCTATCCTTGATATAAACTGCACCCCAAAACATACAAAATATGAAGAATTAAAACCATACATCCAGCATAAAGGCAACAGAGACTCATGACTACAAGCAGTGTATAGGTTACTATGAACACTACTCTTCTGGCACTAATTTTTTCCCTAGGAATGGTCTTGGCACTGGCTTTATAAGTCTTTATAGATAAACACATTTGCTATGATGTGTTCAGTTCTAGATTCTGAACATTTTTATGGTATTAGTGTCTTTATTCCAAGGTATTCAAGCACTAGCTTTATCAGCCATTCATTTTAAGAGCTTCCAAAAAGATTTGAGTTCAGTACACACAAACACATCAATTTGTCAGTTAATCCATACTTTTCAGACATTAAAAGAAAAAGAAATGAAGAAGGAAGAGAAGAAAGAAGGAAAGAAGATGATGACACAATCTAAAATCCTGAAATACTGAAAGTAGGTCAATTCTATGACAACATCATAAAATTTATGTTCACTTTATCAATATTGGCCATAAATATGTTATACTTTACCACCTATATTATTATCAATAGCATAAAGTGCCAGCCTGAAATCCAAGTCAGCTCTGAAGCCAAGAGAAAAGAATGATACCAACCACATCATGAGGGCAGAGAGCCAGCCGCTCCTTAGTAGAGTCACAAAGGCTTTAATATTTAAAATATTCCTCTATCATTTAAAGGTACACCTCAAAATGTGAAAGGAATCATCAAAGAAGATACAGAAACCAAGACTCTAAAATCATAGATGATACTAATTGTCTCTATTACAAAATTCTGTTCAGAGTTTTGAGGTAAGGGATAAAAATATTTTTTTGTTTTCTACCATATCAATAGTTTGATTTCATAAATGAAAACATCTTCATTGTACAACGAAGACCTAGAAATTGCACAGGGAGATCAGCTCAGTGCTTAGAGGGGTGGGATAGGGAGGGTGGGAGGGAGATGCAAAGAAGGAGGAGATATGGAGGTATATGTATATACATAGCTGATTCACTTTGTTATACAACAGCAACTAACACAACATTGTAAAGTAACTATACTCCAATAAAGATGTTAAAAAAAAAGACTTAGAAATTAACATGGAAGATAAGTTATCACAAAGCCTCTGCAGTCTACGTGAGACATTGCACACTCCACACTGCTCAGCCTTATAGAACTCCAAAAAAAAGCAGCTGAACAAAACATAAATCCAAAGGACAAAACTAAAATACAGAGTGCCATGAACTCCTACCAGAGCTCATCCTTGCAAATGGCATTTATCCCTCTTTAATACTGTGTTTCAATCTGGCCTTTAACATCAATCTTTTTGACACTACTGACTCTAGTATACTATAGTACCATTAATATAACAATTTTCAGGTATATTTTTAATGGAGATAAAGTTTTCTTACCCTAGTCATCACATCAGTCCAGAGGAGGCAAAAAGAATTGGGGGTGGGGGGTTGGGAATGGAGGAATTGGAATTAAGCAACTTGGATAAGAACTCTGCCTTCTGCCCCGAGCTGAGCTGAGAGGTGAGGAGGCCACCCCTACGTGAAAGAGATTCAATATCAGGGTAGAAGGAAGAACACTCTGCCCACGCCCATTGGTAAAGCCATATATGTTCATGACATGATAATATGAAGGACATGAGGATGCACAAGGCCCTCATGTCCAGAAATCTCAACCCCACCACTTAACATTTTATCATCAGGGATTTATGCCTTTGCAATTACCAAGGGAAGGGATCCCACAGCGTAAGCTGACACCCAAGAGGAAAGAAATGGCAGCCACTTGAAGAAAGAAATCCAGAAAAGCTAAAATACAGGATGAAAGGTTTGTGATG
Organism: Mesoplodon bidens; assembly: GCF_964165515.1. Classification (NCBI taxonomy): domain Eukaryota; kingdom Metazoa; phylum Chordata; class Mammalia; order Artiodactyla; family Ziphiidae; genus Mesoplodon; species Mesoplodon bidens. Next base: position 58,958,487 of record NC_138168.1, read on the forward strand.
AAAAAGGCCACCGAGAGAGCAGGTAATTGTAAGTTACCAAAAAAAAAAAAAAAAAAGACAAATTCCACATGTGTCACTCTTTTCCCTGGATAAAATTCCATTTCCTAGTAGAAGAAAAGGACAAGAATCAAAGCAAATAAAATACGTATTGAATACCTAGCATATAAATGTCTTGTTGTAGCTGTGGGCTGTAAGGAAGAAACAAAATGTAGAAATCAAAGTAGGAAGATAAGAAGGAGGCATAATAATAGAAATCAAAGTTACAATAATTAAGAAACTGTGAAGCAAAATTCTAATACACATTTTGTACTAAATGTGAGAATTTCTAATTCCACATTCAGCTCTATTTAGAGATGTGATCCTGTTGTGATATGGAAATAAATTGATGCCTGATGAGAAAAATGCTGGCTACTCCTCATCTCCAAGAGCTACATCTACAGGAAAGTAACTATGTGGAAACGTTATGCAGATCTTAAAAAACATTCACTCAAAATCTGCTTTGAGTAGATACCAATTTATAGTTGCCAGAGAATAAAATCAAAGCTGTGTGATTTCTTAGAAATAAATATGTAAAATGCAAAGGACAAAGAAATACAAAATAATTTTTCCTCCCTCAATCCCTAAAGAGAAAATTTCCTAAAACTATTTCCTCACAGATACAAGAGCTGTCTCATCATTCAAGCATGAAGCCTGAAGAATTGCAATTAGTGATACTAAAACATGTCTTCTTAAATAAGTTTTTAAAACTAGGTGTTTTTTAATTCAATAGCATTCTTTTGTTCATGCTTAAATAAATGTTTGTTGAGCATGTCCCATGAGCAAGCCATGTTGCTTAAAATAAAGAATATAAGCAGATCACTGGATCCCTACACTTAGGGAGCTTTAATGTGTGTTGAGGTAAGACATGTCAAAAAAACAACCATAAGGCAAGGTAGAAGATGATAATGCCGAAAGAAAAATGAAAGCAAAATGCCAGGAAAGTTCAGAGGAAGCAGAAATCATTCCCATAATGTTGGAAGGTACAAGACGTTTTTCATGGAGCACACACCAGCTGAGTCGGGCCTTGAAGAACATGTAGGATTTCTATAGTTGTAGAGAGCACTGGAGGAATTCCAAATGAAAGAAATAGTGCAATAAAAGGGGCAAATGTGAAAAAGCCCAAGAAGCGTTTAAGGGAAGAACACATAGTCCAGTTGTGTATGTTTAATGATGGTACAAGTATTTTAAGAACAAAACGCTGGACTTCCACAGTTCTTCTAGAAGTTCCTGACTCATACTCAGATTTTCAAGGCATGCTTTTATACAAACAATAAACTATCTTCTATTGAAATAATATCATGAAATTTAGATCTGGGCCTTTCTTACTCAACCCTCTATTTTAGCAGAATTGAAAAACTGACTTTCAAAGAAGATAAGTGGCATTTCCAAGTTCATACAGCTAATTAATGGCAGCGATGAGACTCATAGTGGAGCTTATATTCTGGTCTGGAAGGAAAGATTTTCCCTGGTCCATAAATACTCTCTCACTCCACACCTTACCTCCCCATTCATGACAAAGTATGCACTGGTTCACAGGCTGACCCATGCAGTCTGTAAGGAAGGGACAGGGTATTTTCTCTGTAAGATGCTAATTGGCTCACACAAGGAGTCATTCCCTACCTTGGCCTCATTAGCTCCAGGTTCCCACCAACTCCTGTACGGGACCCTTATTAACAAAGAGGGTCAAACAACGATGTCAGCAAGAAAAGGAATTTCTAAAAAGAACCAATAGCAGTTGAAATGCATGAAATATAACTTTCTTAGATTTGACTCCCTCTAGAGTATGTTGGAGGGAAAGACTTGATCCAGGGAATTCTTTTTCAATACACATTTTAAAACATGGAAAGTTCTTGATACAATACTCCCCCTCCTCCACAACATCTACAAGTTTTCTTTAAAAAGAAAAGCCAAAACAGTTCAGTCATTCTTAATGGAGAGAGCTAAAATGTTTCTGGCTGAGTAAACTCCTGATTTATATCTCTAGCTCATCACCTGCTGATACGAGGACCAGAGACCTCTAAAGTCAAGTCATTAAATACTGGCTCTGTGATTTAAAGTATTAAAATTCCAAATTCACAGTAATAGCTTTAGTGTGAGGCAGCTAGTGGTTTTTTCTAATGGGCTAGCATTTAATAAATGCTATCAAGTAAACCTATCATGAAGCCTTTATTTCTACAACTTAAAGTTCACTAACCAAATTCAAATGATATTCAGCTTTTTCACATGTATAACGAACATACATTCATTTGTAAAATGTGTAAATGCTATGTGTTGTTTTATGGCAAGATATATATGCATGGTTTCCATACTGCAAAAAGGAAAATCTGGGACTTGCTTAATTCTCCTAAAATCTTAACCTTTGAATACGTTTAAGAGATTTTTTCACCCGTTTTGCATTCTCAATCTCAGGTAGGCTTATTCAACATAGAAGTTTTGTCAAGGTCCCTGAATCATTAAGTATCATACATCAATAACAATGGAGGTATTTATGAAATCCCTCAAGGGAATGATACTTATGCTAGGAAAATCAAATTACATCTAATCATTTTTGTTCTTTCTAGCAGGAAACCTACATAAAGTACATATATATATGTGTGTACATATATATGTATATATGTATACAGATATAGATGCATTGTAGTTATGGATATACATAGATATTTTAGTGACCTGTTTAATGAACTTCGGCTATTCTAGGTTGGTAGACCCTATTAAAGTGTTATTTTAGTATCTACCACCCCGAAATTTAAATAGCGTATTTTTGGGAGAGGCATGCTATGCAGCTTGTGGGATCTTAGTTCCTGGACCAGGGATTGAACCTGGGCCCCAGCAGTGAAAGCGCCGAGTCCCAACCACTGGACTGCCAGGGAATTCCCTAAAAAGAGTATTTAAAGAAACTTGAAAATAACATGAGAAAAGAAACCATAAAATCTTTATTTGAAAATACCTTAACAGTCATCCGAATTTATGTAGGAATTCTACTCTGCAGGAAAACACATTCCACTTTAGGCAGCTCTCATGGTCCAAAATGACCCTTATGTCTTTCTCTCTCAAAAATGCTCCTCTCAGTGAAGAAATTTCTCATTAGGCCTTGGGTCCCCAGCTATTAGTTGATTAGTAAAGTACTTTGGCTTGTCTACTAATATTAATAATTAACTTGATCGATTAATATACATTAAAGGTGCAGAGGAAAGTCATGCTGGTGGGAACCTGTAACAAATTGGTTATTTATTTGGACACTCTGGTACACTGAGAGTTCATTTTGACTTCATTGAATACTGCAAAGCAGATAATTTCTCACTTTCTGCAGGAGTGAGAGAGAAGAACTCCTTTTTCACAAGTTGCAAAATGTAGTGACTAATCTTTATTGTATTGTATTACACAGTTGTGTGATGACTCCTGACGTCCATAGACCATTTTCCATTCCACAGACTGGACTCACTTGACTTTTTGTTTATTTAAGTGACACTTTTGTTTGAAATTCTGGGTGCTTCTTATCCCTTTGAGTCACACACTGTGTCTGGGAGCCTCTGCTCTGGCACTTTTAGCACCTCATTAATTACTAACTGTAGCAAAGTCCTGCTGTTTTGCAACTCCTCTGCCTTTGTCGGGAAAATCACAACCCCTTGTTAGAATGAGAAGGCAGGACAATAGTTATCTGCCAAATGTCCAGTTTGGAAGCCTATTACAAAGGCTAATTATCTTAAGGTCTTGTAATTTCCCTAGATATTCAAACTTGGTAAGATAACTCATTGTGTCTCTGAAGCACCTTTAAGCTTAGCACCAGGGGAAATCCAGGGAGCTTTTGCATTCAGCTAACTAAGATTAAGAGAAGTTAAATGATTGTGAAAGCTATAAGTGAGAAAAAGTGATGAAATAGAATATAGTCTCCTCGTTCACATAGGCATCTTTTAGCGGGAGAGGCCCAAAGCTCAATACCCACAGGCATAATAGCACTCCCAACTTCTTTAGCACTTATTGTCTGAATCTCCAGTTTGGCTCTCAGTATGTGCTCTGCTGCAATGTTGTTTATTTTCTTGTGCATACAAGTTCTGACCATCCGCCCCAACTCCTTCAGAGGCAGGGGCTGTATCTTTTAATATTCTTCTTTTTTTTAATCTGTAGCACATAGCAGAGTACTCCACACATTTCTCTAATGTAGGTATTTAAAATACACGGTATTTTCCTACTACAAAACTATAACAAATAAAAATCTAAATAATTATATAAATCAATACAAGGTCTTAGAAAGAACAAGGTCTTAAATGACAGCTAACAATTTTATGAAGGATTAATCTGTCGGACCGATTTGGTGTTCTATGTCGAGAGGGCAGATATATTGAACAGATGCAATGAGCATACTCCACACCAGTATTAGAAATGCGTTGTTGCCCTTTGCGTCACATATACCAATAAAAAGACTACATCTTCTTGAAATCAGTATTCCTCAATTTGGGGGTTAAATAAAAGAAATCCAAAGGATAGCTTTCCACAGTACTGAAGAACACCTACTCATTCCCTTCGCGTTGAACCCTAAGACTCTCAGTCATGTTAACCATTCTGATTTGCTCTCTGTCTTCCCCTAAATACTCTGGTTATCTTCTCTGAAATGTTCCCTTTCAGCACCACCTCTTTCCCAAACAAAGAGATTTAGAGTTGTTGAAAATTATTCACTGGTCTAGGTGCAGCAGTGGCTCTTGATAAAGCTAAGGGGACACAGACTGATTTGAGCTCTACCCACCTCCACCTCTGCTTAGACCTTATCAGATATTTTGGAATGTATATCTCATCCCACATTCTCTCCTTTCCATGTTTACCTCCCTGCTTTGTGGGTCTATTCCCTCTCGTCATCTGGTAAAAGGATATAGGGGCACTGACTAGAACCTCCTGGGAAATGTTGAAATCATACAGATGCCCAACAACCAGAGATTCTGCTTTAATTGTGTTGAAATAGAGGCTCGTTCATCAGTACTTTGAAAAGCTCCCTCAAATGATTATATTGTGAAGCAGCTCCTCAAACCTTAATGTACATGAAAATCACCCAGGAACATGGTTGAAATGATTCAGTAGATTGATTCAGCAGGTCTAGAGTGGGTCCTGAGATTCTGCATTTCTAGCAAGGTAATCTCTGGGGTGCTGCTCTGTGGACCACATGTGAGCAGCAAGGCTTATTAAACTGACATCTTTGGGAATGGAGCCAGAGCTAGAGCTAGCACTTACTCACCCGCCTTCCCTTCTGCTCTCCTTCTCCCCCACATACATTACTTATATATTTTAGATTCCAGTGGTGAGTAAGACTAATAGCATGGAGGGGAAGATTGAGAATAACCTGGCAACCAGCCTCGTTGGAAAAACGATTAGGTGAACGCATGTGACAACACACCATAGCGCCTTGTGTGGACACTGGAAGGTGAGCTCTCGGGAGCTGCTGCTGAAAGGGAATCTGAATGTTCTGAAGGGGCAGGTGCACAGACTGGGTCATTCAATTGGTCTCAAAGGAGAGAGAGAAAAATTCAAGCGTAAGTCTTTTGAACAGGAAGAACTTCAACACCTGAACTACCCTTTCCCTATATCTTCATCAGATTTGCTTCAGAATCTGGCTTCACACCCAAGTCTTTAAAGACTGATACCTTGACTGCACTGACCTAGTTCTGCTCAGTTCTCTGTAGTCTAAAGAGGAACCTTTGTAACCTCTTTATATCCTCCTCATAACTAAATTATGAGCTCCTGGAGACCTGTGCCCATCATTTTTTTGGTGTAATTTTCACAAAAGTTAATACATTTATGCTTACTGTCCACATAGCAGACATTCATCATTCTCACTAATCGTTAGTCTGGAAGCAGAATCCAAGTGATTTTCATATATTGAAGTAATCTGAAAATAAGTGACAATTTCAGCAGTACAAGTATAGGGTATTACATGGAATAAACACATTGCCTTATTTAATTGAGGAGGGTATAATTTTTTTTTCCTTAAGTACAACTGAAAAAAAAAAACAGGGCTACTTGTATAGCAAATCCATATTGGAATTCTCTATTGTAAAAACAAATATGGGCTTCAGTTAAGAAAGTAAATACAAAAATATTAGATCTTCCTTCTATTATATTCAGAATTCATCTGACCCTAGACTTTGCAAATGCAAGTAAATGAAAGTCTATGAGGAATTATTAAAAGAACCAGAATTAAAGTGTTTAACCCAAGGAAATGGGTAAATTCATAATATTTTAAACTGTATTAAGAATTCTTCCTTTGAAAATGGTAATGAGGAACAAAGGCGATGCCCAAAGAAGGTAGTAAAGGAATGTTGAATAAATGTGAGTGAACAAAAGAATGGACTAGTGAATGAATGAGTTGTTCTCAGACTCCACTGATGTGAAACAAAAGGATACAGATTTCTAAAACAGCCCAAGTGATGAAACACTGAATGTTAAATGAAACTGCATTCACAATCTTGGTGTGGTCAAAAATATCCTAGTAATGAGAGTGACTGGGCTTTAGTCTCAGCTTTGCCAGTGTGACCTTGGGCAGGTCATCTCATCTTTCAGGTCTCAGTTTCCTCACTTACAAAACAAAATTATTTATATATATATATATATATATATATATTAAGTGATCTCTAAGAGCCCTTCCAGTTCTAGAATTCCATGAATTTGGGGAGTCAAATTAAACTAAAACTTTCATTAAGAACCAGAAGTTTTACCAGTTTCTAAGCAAAGATTCTAGTTTGCTTTTGAGATTTCAATTCAGTACAGAAAACTTATGTTGGCATAAGCTGCATTAGTGAAATAAAATTTGTTCTGTATTTTTTAAAGCTTGCAAAGAAGATTGTAAATTGCTCCCCACAAGGTCTTTAAAAACAATACAGACTTTTGCATCTCAAGGATGCCTTATGTGTTCTCCCATCTCAAGTTCAAGTGGCAAACAGGTTTCCCTGTTGTATTCCAGCTCCCATCTAATGGCGGTCACAGCAGAGAGCCCTGTATGTAAAGCATCCTGAAGCCCCTTAGGACTTGGTGTTCCAGGGTGCCACAGTCACAGCAATAAGGTGCACTTCAGTGGGAGGGAGTTGTAGCACCAGACTGAAATATTGGCCAAGTATGAAAAATTAGATTAACTACCAAACCCTTCAAGTTCTCTAAAACACATATATATTAATTCATCAATAGTAAACATATCTTACTCCAGGGGATTCAGCTGTGCCATCTTTCAGTCAATTTTGCCCATTATCAGTAAGAACCTGTTGAATTTTACCTTGTAAATTATCCATTATTTTTATTATGATGGAAATTTTCTATTTTAATTCTCTTATTTATTCTCCTTCTGCACACTTGTCTTGACTTACATATGCTAGGACCTATATTGACTGAAGGAATCAGAATCTGACTTAAGGGAAGTCTCAGAAGCCCAGTAAGTACAAAGCTGTATTTCTCACTCATGCTATATGTCCAACATAGTCAGCAGCGCGTAGGGAATGAGAGGGCTGTTCACCATAGTCCCCCAGGGACCTAGTCTGAAGAAGGCTTCATTTTGTCCTGTGCTTCCATGAACATCACAGCACTAGAAAGAAAATGTGGTAAACCTGACTCTGGTTCTTAAAGCTTTTATCTTGAAGTGACTTAGTGTCACTTCTACTCTCATTTCTTTCCACATATACATTCTATGCCTAACTTTAAAGGGAGGGAGGGGGAGGGATATGAAATCTCTGTACATGTCTAGAAAACATAGCGAAGGGGGATAAGACTATTTGCTGAACATTCACGTGGCTACCACATGAAGCCATGCCAGGGCTGGCATTACAATTATTATAGGGAAACTCCTGTGGTCACTTTCAACCCATACTTGAGTGCTGTACAAGATGTCTCCGGCTCCCAAGAAGGTCTGTCCTTGAACTATTATGTTAGGTCCCACCAGCATAGGGAGGAATTTTAGTTCATCCTCTGATCTTTGATTATAAGTTCCTTATGGACTTTTTACACAAGGTCCTAGATATCCATAACAATTGTATCCCTCCTATATGAAAAGAGACATGAATGATTGCCTGTCAAGAGGAGACTAGACTATGACTTCTTTGTCCTACTCTCCTACTGTATTTCTTCCTGTTCCAGAAGAATTCTCCATGTCCTCTTCCTTCTGACAGGGAAATCTTTAGTGACTACACTGTGGCTTTCAGTGGAACTCTATATTTGGATCTCCAACTTTGCTTGTATACATAAAGGGAAGTTTTAAAGTATAGAAATATCTTGACTCTCAAAAAATCTATGGCAAGGTGAATATTACTGGGAATCCAAGAAAGGCAACATTGAGACTCAAAGCAGAACAATGAAATTATGGTCTAGGTGATATCTGCCCTAACCCACAAATAATAAATGGCCTTGATTCAATAGATACAGTAGCCATAGGGCAGCATAATTTTCAAGAGAATGAAAAGTTCATGTGCTTAACGTTTTCAAAATTGGTATCTTCAAATTAAGCAATGTAGAATATTAAACTTCAGGGCTATAACTTAAAATGTTTTTCACTAGCTGGTACAGTCTTTATTTAAAATGTAGCATGGGTCCTAGTATACAATCAGAAATATCTATGTTGTCATTGAGGGTTCCCCCAGTTAAGCATTTAGAAGTTGTTCATATCAGAGAAAATCCTTTCATATAATTCTCACGAAGAAGTACCAACAATAGCAACAATTTTGATAGCAATTAATTTTTAAAAGAAAATGGATAAAACGTAAAAATGGCATAGTATGTTTTGCCTCACCTTTTTGTGTTTAAGAGTATATACTCATCTATTTTCAATCTTCAGAGCACTTTCTGTACAATTTTTCTTCTTTCCTAAGTCATAGGACATGCCTACTCTCAGGTGAAGCTGTATCAGGGAATTTTAAATTACTTTCAGAACAATCCATTGTTTAATCTTTGCCATAATCTCCTCCTATGGCAAGGGAATTGCAATAAGGTGTCTAATTTACATTTTTGTTAGTGCTTCATTGGGTCACCCCTAGAAAACTAAGTTCATCCTTGAAACAGTCACACCTCCCCTTCTGCTGCTTTTTCTTTCAGCTTCTGTTTCTGCCCTTACTTTTCAACCTCCCATAGTCACTGAGCATCCTTATTCAACACGTCTCCACATACTCACGTTTCATAACGCCCTGCACATGTTGGACCTTCTTCCCTTGCCACATGTCAGATATCTGTTAAGAAAAAACAATCTAATTAAAATAATTCACTCATTCTTAACTTGCTTGGGAATATTTGCATTTAAATAAATGTTTAATTATGATAATTTCAAGTAGTATACAGGTGAACAATTTCAGCAATGGGACTAGACAGATGAAAAATATGTACAGTCATATGCACATATAGAGAAAAAGTAGCCTTACATCTTCCCTACATCTGGGGCATACCACCCAGGCCAGCATGAAATCAAAATCAAAATATGTTTCTAGAAAGAAAGGTTTACGTGAGGGTAGAGAAGAAAGAAAGAATGGCAGAGCTAAGCTAATCCTTTAGAGCGGTCCCTGACCTTTTTGGCACCAGGGACCAGTTTGGTGGGACAAGTTTTCCACGGTCGCAGCGGGGGGAGCATGGTTCAGGCAGCAGTGAGAGTGATGGGGAGCGGCAGATGAAGCCTTGCTTGCTCGCCCCTACTCACCTCCTGCTGTGTGGCCGGTACCTAACAGGCTGCGGTTGGGGACCCCTGCCATCACTAAGGTGTGAGCTAGGGTTCGGTTTCAGAGTAGGGCACTTCTAAAACGGGGAGGGCTAGATTGACCAATGGATGAGACTCATCAGGGGATGTTTGGGTAAGGTTGGGTGACCAAAACCCTGTCTGGGAGAACATGTTGCAAAGAAATACCAGAATGTGTAGTGGATGGTGGAGCGTTGCGGCTAGGGCGGGAGAATGAGAGAAGCCAGACACCTAGGAAGGCTGACCTTCATTTTTTTGTGGGTTACTCTAAATATACTCAAACCCTTATAAGAAATTGGAGAAATGAAACGTCATTTTTCTCCCATGAGAGGAATCCACCCACAGTGCAGCTACAGTAAACTGGTCAAATCATTAACCCACAAAGACCCCTGCATAGGTATCAGCCATTAACAACACTCCCACATAGTCAATATTGAGCCACATTGAATTGCCAGAGGAGGAGGAGGAGGAGGAGGAGGAGGAGGCCTGATACCACTCCAGGAGCATGGCTGCCTCCCTAGCAAGCAGGCAGCCAACCTTGACCACCGACCTTCACAAACAAGATAGAAGGAGAGCTTATCCCTCAACCTCGGAATTAGGGCCGGTCTAAGCAAGGGAAGGAATCCCTCCTTATCCACATTTTAAGACTCACCATTAGTCCTTTAAATGCTGCCCGTCTTAGACACAGAGTTTATCTCCCCCCACCTTTCCCCAAAGCATTGTTCCTTTTTCCTCTTCCCACAACATACCACCAGCCTTATCACATAGCATTTATCTCGTGGAAGCTTTAATGGTTTATGTGGCTGTCTCCCTCACTGAGGGTGTTCTACTGGAGGGCAAGGCCCTAGTCCTCATAGTTTTCTATCCCTGGAGCCTAGCATGGCGCTTGCCACATGTCCAGTGAATGCTGAAATAAGGGTAACCAGCTGACCAAAAGTAGCTACCCAAATGCATTGGTAACAACAAATGTAAACCATAAATGATAGGTAAATATATAGATAGAGAGAGGTTGTTTTTGTTTTGTTTTGTTTTTTAATAGAGTTGCTTTGATGAATGTTTCCTTAAAGCTTGTTGTTGAACATGCCCTTATGTGCCTCTACATGCCATTTTATTTCTGTCATAAACCATAACATTGTTTTTTGTTTTTTTGTGGTACGCGGGCCTCTTACTGTTGTGGCCTCTCCCGTTGCGGAGCACAGGCTCCGGACGCGCAGGCTCAGCGGACATGGCTCACGGGCCCAGCCGCTCCATGGCATGTGGGATCTTCCCAGACCGGGGCACGAACCCGTGTCCCCTGCATCGGCAGGCGGACTCTCAACCACTGTGCCACCAGGGAAGCCCCCATAACATTGTTTTTAACCAGAGCACCAATACAACCTATAAAGTCACCCCTTCCATATTCTTGTCTTAAAGACCTTGCATAAGTCTCTGCTTCTTTGTCCAGCCCGGAGTTCACTCATAGCAGGCACCATCAATATACATTTCTGGAATGAAGAGATGACTGATGTACCTTAGCTCCCACCCTTCACTGCCCTTTCCAATAAAGTATCCTCACTCACCTATGGACTGTAAAAGACTGGTTTTAGACCTAGCAGGAAAAAATAAATATAAAAAATTATTCAAAACAGCCTTAAAATCAACATCATCTTTTGCTACTGCTGTATCCTGACTACTTTGCTCCTTCCCTTCCTATGTATCACCTTGTTGCTGATGCCTGGCTACAATTTTGAACATGAACTTCGCTTTGCTCCTTGCCATTCTGATTCTAGTTTTTCCCTCTGGTTTAGCCCACAGCCATGCTCTGATGTCTGTTGTACGCCTGCTTCTTTACTTGCGAAGCCTTCCTGGCTTGTAACCCTGCAGCCTCCTCTATTTCCCTCCCCTTCACCCAACTCAGTTTTAATCAGAGTGCATTCCTCTGGAAAGGCCAGACAACACGGTAGAAAAAGCACTGGCTTTGAGTCAGATGACCTGGTTTCAAGACCCAGCTCTGACACTTTAGGACCCCGCAAGAATTTTTGGAAAATACTTTTAAAAAGGACTATTTATAATAGCACAAAGTGAAGGGAAACAAAGGAGATATTAAGGCACCCAGGAACTAGCCATTTCCACTCCTAGGTAAAGAGGCAGGGAGAGTCAATGGTGTTATTGAAACCTGGTTAAGAACTAGGGCCACAGAAGAGGGGCTGCTTGACGGAGCTGTGGTCACCCCTAGGGATACAGCCATTTCCAGAATGATGTCGAAGAAGGGAGGGAGCAGAATCACTCTTTCCTCCCATACTCTGATCTCCTGCTGGTGCCCTCACTGACTGAACTCAACCAGGAATCAGAGGAAGAAAGTTCTGGGGATTTGTCCATAGAAATCAACATCCTGGGGGTCGGGGATGGCAGAGAAAATAGATGTTAGGGTAATATAACCAGAATAGTTTCTATATAAGTTTAGGCAAGCAACTTTATCTTTCTGGCTTACGTTGTCTCATCTAGGAAACAATGTGTTTTGAGGCTGTTTTGAGATAACACATGCAAGAACAACTGCAAAAATGTTGCTCATTAAAATTATCCCTCATGTAGCCTTGCCCACGACATCTTATCGGACTTGTATGTCATTGACAGTAATCCTTCAGCCTAAGTCTGTGACCACAGCCACTCAAGCTTCACTGTTGACTTTCTGAAGCGTTTCCTAGGACAAAGGAGACATGGATATCAGTCCTCATCCAAAGATATGAGTAGGAAAAAGAAAGGACTAACACAGAGTAAAAAGGAAAGGCTGCACTCAGTAAAATCCATGTTCCTTCCTCACTTACAATTCCTAAAGACAAAAGGAGATTGAGTAGTGTCTCCATGAGGTGCAAAAGTCCTTTACCCTAATCTCTATGGGGGTCTGCCCAGAACCCGAGGTTTAAAATGTGTTCCCCCTTGTCCCAAAGTCTAGAGACATCTAGACAGATTAAACTAGTCCTGGACCTAATTTGCCAGGCCAGTGTCATCTAGGATTCTTGTAAGGGTTTAGGCATTTCCAGAAAAATCAACGCGTTTACAGGCAGATTTCTAAATCTGGACCTATTCAGTTAAACATAATTCCGTAAGTGAAAGATGTGATGTCACATAACTAGAAATAGCGTTGACATTTGCAATTACAAGTCTGTCTTTCTTTTTTGGGAAATATTGCCATTATTTTCAGAGCTGAAAGGGACTTTGGAGATGATTTACTTGAATTCCCTCATTTTTCAGATAAAGAAACCTGAAACACTACAATAAATTCAGAGCAAGGACTCACCTTGATCCCTAGATTTCTTGCCCTTGTTACCACAACACACAGCCTCTTTCTGTTAAAACTCTGTAGTCAAACAAAATTTTCTGAGGTAGTAAATAATTTATACTAAGTACTACCAGATATTCACTTTCTGAATGAGCCCAGCAAAGAACTGATTTGTGAAAGTTTTTAAAAATAGGCACACCAGACAGTGCTCACCACAATTTTATAAGTGTCCCATAACTTCATCTGGGAGGAAGAACATTCTTTCTTGTTGACAGAAAGTAATTCATCATGGGTCTTGATTTTCTCGTGTTCTTAATGCTATATAACCATTTAATCATTTTTAAAATTGCTACAATAATTCTGTCGCCTTTATTTCTCTCTCTAAAAATAGTAGTTTCCTTCATCTACTCATTTCAATGGCTTTTAAATACTGCTGTCTGCTCTCTATTTCAGGGATGACTTCTAGCTGCATCAGTTACACAGACACCACCCGGAGGACCCTGCTTGACTCACTCACTCAGATGCCTCCAGATCTGAGTAACTGGAGAGTTGAGCATTTTCAGGATCTGCATGTTAGCTCCGTGGTATAATGACTGAAGTCAGCCCGAACTTTGCCAAACATCTCTCATCACTACCAGTTATGTACCCTTCCAAACTATTGGGCTTGCTCTCTCTTTCTGGAGCACACCCCCCTTTCACATATTTGCAGTATGGATTCAACAATATGACAATCATTTTCTTTCCTTAAAGTGGCACTGCTGCAAGTGACAAAAATAACTTGTTACTGTTGTCAGTGCCTGGTGGGGGAGGTAGAAAAGGAGAGATGAGAAGTTGCCGTAACTACTCTGGATGTGTTTAACCCTCTATCTTTATCCAAAACTATTCTATTCTCCTGACCCGACTCAAACTCCTGGTTATCTCAACTCCCCGGGACTTTGATGTTTTCTGGAGAAAAATAGCAAGCAAATGTTGGCTTCTATGCTGAGCCTATAGTTTTTAACTTGCTTTAGGCTTGGGCCCTGGAATTCATTGGCAGCCACAGGCTTCTGTGAGCGCTGTTTTCTTGATTAAAAAAAAAAAAAAAAGTGCTATGTTGCACAAAATAGGCCATGGCAAGCTTTCCATAAGCTGTAAGGACAGTCGAGGGACACAAGGCTCAGCCAGGCAAGTAAATACACATTTAATAGAATGGTAACATGGATCAGGAAAAAGTTATTCTAAAGCATAGTGTCAAGAGAGAAAGAATACACTCGCCGTTTATTTAATGTTTTCCTTATGTTTCCTCAGAGCAGCACTTATTACTTGACAAGCTTTTCCTGCCCACTGCATCTTTTAGTTCTTTTCTGGGATGGCTCAAGAACTGCAGCTTCTCACTGTGTTTGTTTATTTATTTACACGCCCATTCCTGTCCTCATCCAAACTAACATATGTCTGCACAACACACGGTGAAAAAAGTGAATTCTTTCTTCGTGTTTATTTCCCTGAACTTGTTCACCAAATTGCTTTTTTACATCCCCTTTTGCAATCTCATCCCATCCGGCTCAAGTATCCCGGATTAGAAAGGCCGTCTCTGGAGTCCTTTTCAAAGGGAGCCTCCCACAGCCTTTAAATCCCCCACGTTTTATGGTGCAGATATTCAGGATCTGAGGTATTAAGAAGGAAAGCAAAGCTGACTGAGACGGGCATAGAAAAGTAGAGTAGCTTCTTTTTTGGATAATCATTATTGGAATTGTCCTGTTGTCTGCAACTTTTCTGGTTCAAAGTAATAAACTCGGTCCTTCTCAACTGGACATTATGCAACAGATAAAGGAAGGGAGTGTGTGTGTGATGTATGGAAAATACAGTTCCACCACAGAAACAGAAATCTTGCAAATGGGAATTTTTAAATAAGCCCCAAATCATAATCTTGATGGGTTGTTGTCTTCCCCATAATAAAGAACCTAAAGAAAACTATTCCTGCCTCCAAATTCCAATACAGGAATGCAAAGTAATAAATGATATTTAATTAAGGAATTCATATGGGAAGACCCAGTCTCTCAGATTCTAATTTTTAGCACCTTGACAGGAGTGCCTATTTCATGTTCCCTTCCTTTTTCTTCCAGGCCATTTCACCTCCTCAATCCTCACTTTTGGGATGTATAACAGCTACACCATTGAAGTCTTCATAGACACAACAGTTTGAAGCACTGCAAGCTTGAAAATGGAATGGCTAGACACAATCACCTTTCTTTTCTCCTCTCATTTATCAACACAGAAATTAAGGCAATCTGGTAATAGGGATTACAAATAGATAAAAGAGAAACACAAATCTTAATTGTTCCTGCAAGGCTTTAGCTATTTTCTAAACCTAAATTATTTGAGCATAAGAATTAGCAAGGTGTCTTTGAATCAGGGACTTTTTCAAAGCCACCTCTCAGAAGTCTGGGGCTGTGTAAAACTGTAATGCTGTAGAGTGCAGTCCTTGAGACAGTCTGTGTAATACAACACATAGGACAGATTTATGTTAAAAATCACTTTGGGGGCTTGTGACTTTCAACTAAATACTTCTTCAGAAACTACTGGAAGCTCTTCGACTTGTGCTACTGGAGAAAAGAGGTGGGAAGCTACCACCGACTAATAAGAGCCAGGGTGTACCCCGCTCTGAAGGGCCGGCCCTCGGCTTTCCCACCCCGGGGTGGACCAACGAACCTTATTTTTTTTCGCTGCCAAGGGCCCCTACCTGAACTTGGAACAGAAGGAAGTAGTGGACCCTCTCCCCTCCTCCCCAAGCAGGGAAAAATCTTTCCAAATCTCATTCCCTGTCCCCCCCAGATGGGAAACCAAATTGCACAAGAGATCTCGAGAAGATTTGAGAGATGGAGAGTGAGAGAGAGAGAGAGAGAGCGGCGCTGGGCGAGGGAAACTGCGGAGGGAGCTGCCTGAGGGGAGGAGGAATCTTCCAGAGCCTCAGCAAAGACTCCGCTTGGGAGAAAGTCTCAGCACAGTTGGATTTCCAAAGGTGTGTGAGCGCGCACACCTCTGAGTCCTACCCGCTCCGGGCAGGTAACGGGCGGCCGACCTGACCACCAGTGCCCACTGAGCTTCCCCCGGACCACCCGCCCGGCGCCCAGCTGCAGCTACTTCTACTGAAAGAAAGAAAGGAAAGGAGAAAAGCAACAGAGGAGGGGCTCAAGAACGCTGGGAAGGAGTCCGCAGCCAGAAACCCTGCAGCGATCTGCCAAGGGGGCGAGAAGCGAACTGCTCTGGGGCAGTGGTTGCGCGCCGGCGCCGGGAGTGGAGGCGCGAGGGAGCCGGGACGCGGGGCCCCGGGAGCGGGGTGCGCCCAGCCTGAGGCGGTTGAGACCGGCCGGAGTCGGGGGCGGGGAGGGGGGCGTCCCGCGGCCGCTGGACCGTCCACCTCCACGGTCCCAGCCCGAGCGCGCCCGCCTCTCCCCGCGACCGCGACCGTTCTAAAGAGGGGCTCTTCTGGGCACGCAGTGCCTCCCCCCACTCCCTCCGGCTCCCGTTCTCCCGCCTTCTTTGCAGTGTCCAGAGATGCTCCGCCGCAGACCCGGGACCCCTTAGGCGCCTCTTCCCGTCCCTCTGCCAAATCGCGACGCCTGTACTTTTCCAGCTCCCTCTTTCCCTCTTGAAATTGAAAGTTATTGAGGTCGCTCAGGGTTGTTGCTCCAGCAGTTTCCTTCCCCGCCCCCGAGCTCCCCCCGCCCCCAGCAGCCATCCCCCTCCCCTCCCCCCTCCCTCGCCCCGTCCCTCCCACCCACCCTCTCGCCCTCCCTCCACCACTGGAGCGGCTCCTGCTCGCGAACAGCAGAAGCAGCTCGGGGTCTCTCCGCCGCCCCTTGGCCATGGCCGCGGTGCTGACGGCGCCCGCTCCCCTCCGCTCCCGGGGCCCCCGCCGCTGCCGCAGCAACCTCTAAGCCCAAGGGGTCGCCACCGTCGCCACCGCCCACCCGGATCCCGCCCGCGGCCGCCGCCGCCGCGCACCATGCTACCTGCGGCCGCCCTGGCGAGGCCGCTCGCTGCTTCTGGAACCCTCACTTGCGGCACTGACAGCCACCACCGTACGGGAGCCCCCGCAGCTCAGGGCTCGGACAGTTTGAAAGTACAGTAGTTGGTTTCCCTGACCACCCGACCCGCTTCGTTTGCCATCCCAGCTCGCCTATCGGATCTGAGTGGAGGAGTCCGCTGCTTGGATTCTCTCTTGCTCTCCATATACGCCTAACACCTACGTGTATTTCTAAAACATTTAATATTAATTAACAATCAAAAGAAAAAGGAGAAAAGGAAGGGAACTATTACTGGGTTACTATGCACTTGCGACTGATTTCTTGTTTTTTTATCATTTTGAACTTTTTGGAATACATCGGCAGCCAAAACGCCTCCCGGGGAAGGCGCCAGCGAAGAAGTAAGTGCAGGCTTTTTTACGCATTTGCTCCCTCCCGCCGCGTTCACCTGTCGGGTCGCTTTGCCTGTCCTGAGTCGGCTCCCAGAGGCAGCGGTCCTGCCACCCAGCACCCCACGCCTCGAGAGGAGGTAACCGTTTAGGCTCCTGTGTTGGCGTCTTTCACGCCTTCCTCTCCGCGCCCCTCTCTTCCCCCGCGTCCTTCTGGGTGCCAGAGTCCGGCGGACCCGGCGCTAAGGTGGCTCCCGCACCCTCATAATTTCAGGTTCGCGGAAAAGTTCGGCCCTTCGTTAGACTAGCTCGAGGGATTTGTGCTTTCGTCCCGAGACGTGCACGGGGGCCTCGAGCCCCCAGGCATCACGGACACCTGGCCGGCTGGATGCCCCTGACCACTGAGTTCCCGCCGGGGAAGGCGCGGCCGCGGCGCCCGCTCACCTTGCGTCGCCGCCTTGCTTGGGGAGACCTCGCAGGGTCCTCCCGCGGCGCTGGGGTCGCGAGGAACCCTCCCGCCCCTCGGGAAATGGCGAGCGAGCGCCTGCGCGGCCGCTATACCCCCAGCCACGCACGAGTGGAACCGAAGGGCGCGCGGGGCGCTCGGGGTCCGCGTGCCTGCGCGCTTAAGGAGACGCTCGGCGTCCCAGTACGAGGGATGTGAGGGCTGCCGAACCGGCCGCTGGAAGCTGGAGGTGCCAGGTTTCCAGTTACAATCTTGCCTGTCACGCGTGAGCGCTTTTACCGTCTCAGGCCCTTTCAAGTGGGTCCCCTGGGGCAAACACAGACTGAGGGTGGGGTTCCCCCTAAAGACTCAGGCTCGCCCCCTCGCTGCCCCTTTTCCCGATTCCAGTTACTTGGAAGGTTGGCTTGTGAAGACTTCCTAGGACAGTGCCCTAGCTGGGATGAAACGGGCACCGCCCCCCCACCAGGGCACCCTCATCCCGGGTTGGTCTGTTTCAAGGTGGCGTCTTCCATAGATGAGGAGACAGACCCGAGAAAGGCACCTCTCCCTGCCCCTGGGTAGCCCGGCGCGCTGGCCGCTCCGCTCCGGCGTTATGTGCAGGCGTGGGGAGTTCCTTCGCAGACAGAGCCGAGGGCGACCCTGGCTCCAGCGTGGGGGGCGCTGGCGGGGACTGGGAGGGAGAAAACTTCCCGGGGCGCAGAGAGCGATGCTATTGCCTTGACCAACTCGGACCTCCGCCGCCCAGGAGCCAATGACGCTTGGCGGCGCCTGGTCCCGCGCGCAGAGCCACCTCGGATCGCTGGCCCGCGAAGCCCCTGGGGGCAAGCTCGGGTACAGCGCAGTGGACACAGCACAGTCTTGTGTGAGATGGAGATTTTAGTAATCGCTTCTCCGCCACTGTTTGTGCCCTGCCTCTGGACGTGAGGGA
Organism: Mesoplodon bidens; assembly: GCF_964165515.1. Taxonomy (NCBI): domain Eukaryota; kingdom Metazoa; phylum Chordata; class Mammalia; order Artiodactyla; family Ziphiidae; genus Mesoplodon; species Mesoplodon bidens. Next base: position 58,977,257 of record NC_138168.1, read on the forward strand.
CCGCTGAAAGCTCCCTTTGTGCCGCTTGCCTAGGGCAGACAAGGTTTGATTCACCTGAAAATTGCCTGTAAGAAACGCTGTACCAAAGCGCCAGGGGCTCCCACCCGGCCTCAGCGCCTCTAGGATCGCGTAGCCGGGGGCAGGAGGGCCTAATCTAAGCACGTCGGGGCATCCGATTTATGCTTGGCCTCTGGATGGTTGTATTCTTCGAAACTCCTCCACTCACCCACTCACCCTTTCACTCGAGACTTGCGGCCGCCTCCCAAAAGAAGTGGCTTGGAGCTCGAGTCTTGCCCTCGTTTCTGGCGGTCCCCAGGTCCCCTTCTCGCAGAGTCCGGCCAGGGGAACTGAATCGCAGGTCGGTGGGGAGAGAGAGAGATGCTGGGCACAAGCGCAGCCTCCTGCTTTCCATCCCTCTTCCAGCCAGTGCCCAGCCGGCGCCCATGGCCCACACCCTCCTTCACCCCACTGAGGACCCCAGGGCCAGGAGCCACACAATCGCAGGGGAGGGACGGGGTCCTGAGTGTCAGAGTGGTCTCCGATTGCAGTTTGGGGGCCCCTGTTCCTGATGGAAGACACCGGAAAGAAAGCTGGCCATCCATTCGTTCTCACTTCCCCCCAGCAAGGACAGCGGTGCAGGAAGCTGCCCAGTGGCGCTGCCCCAAGTCTTCTGGGAGCAGAGAGGGATGGAGCACCCCTAGGCTCCGATTAGAGAGGATTTACAGAGTCCAAAGGCGAGCTGCTTTTTGATCTGCTTTAATCTTCTCAAGGCCATGTCAAAGGCGCCCTCTTGTTGTGTAGTGGGGATGAGAAAGGGAGTGGGTGGAATTGTGCTGAAATTCCGATTGTTCTGTGGGTGTGGGGCCGGGAGAGAGCTTCCCTAGCAGGGGATGCTCCTTGCTCCTTCACACTTGAGTCTGCCTTTGCTCCTGGGGTTTGCTGATGCAATCCTGGGAGAGGGGCGACCCCTTGCGTTCTCCGAGGAGACAGAGGAGACTCTTGGCAGGTGCAGCATGGGGTTTGTTGTTGTTGTTTGTTAGTTTTTGGTTTTTTTAGAATGGGGCAGGAGTAGAGGGGAAGGTCCAGAAAATCAAGGTCAAATTGCAGGTGTACAAACTCGCTTCCTTGGAAATCTCTGAAAAAAACGTTTTCTCAAATAGGGACTGGGAAAAAGTTGTTTAAATGAAAAATAAGGTAGTAGTCAAAGGTATTCTAGAAAGAAACGGTCTTTCCTATTTTTGCTTCAAGAGACAATTAAGGTATTTAACCTTTTGGCCTATAGTTAAGTAGCTTCACTCTCCTAAACTTTTAAATCTTAACTAATGATAGCAATTTGGGGTGTAAGAACTATTTTTCATAGTTTTGAAAGTGGTCTCTTGAATGTTTTGGTAGAAAAGTTTCTTGCAAAAACACGTTCATTTGCAGTGTTAAATATTATCAAGTCTAAGGAACCATGGCTTATCCGCAGATAAAGCAGATAAAGCTATCTGTATCAGTAATCTCCTGTTTCCCTCAAGGAACTGCTATACCATTTATCTCTATTTTGTTGCAAACTAGTGATCCTGTTTCCTCTTATAGAAAAAATAACATTTTAAACAGGAATTTTGTACTTTAAAAAATATCTATTATGTTATGGATGAATAAATACTCAATAACTTTTTTACCTGCTTGGATTCATATACAGCTCCTAGAGTTGACTAAGTTGAATTTACTCAAGATAAAAATGAAACGCAATCCTTATTCAAAAATCTTCAACCAGAAATGTTTTCAGAGGATGTTAAATAAAGAATCCTGAACGGAGTTTTAAACTCATTTCCAGCTCAGCCTTTGCTGCTTGGTACAGTCAGCTTCTGGATTCTAGCTTATCTGCTAATAAAAGTAAAGGTTATATGTGCCATAATAACGGCAGTACCTTACAATTGCACCACACTTTCACTTGAGTTATTCACTTGGGTCCCTAAATAGCCACTTGAAGTATAGAGGCAGGTATTAATATCCCCATTTTACAGGGAAAGAACCCCAAAACAGAGGCTAAGTAACCTATACAAAGCCATACAGCTACTAAATGGAACTTATTTCCTGCTATTTATGCTATATGTTGGCCCATGTCAGAGAGAAGATATCAGGCGTGTTAAATAACAAATGTGATGGTCTCAAAACCATCATTTATCTTGTGTTTGTAGAATAAGCTGTTCTAACTGACTGGAAATTTTTGAACTGATATTTTTATGTATTTATTATACATTAATGACCAACGTCAAAGAGTTAAATACCTGATAGTGATAATGAAGCTTGCTAAATATAATATAATATTATTTAGTTATTAAGAAGACATTGTAGGATCATATTATGCCAGAAGACTATTGTGAGAAACATCAGATGCCATTGTAGTACCCTTTTTATTTGATGCCATCTATTAATTGGTTTTTAATTGCTTAGATTCCAGATAGATCCAATTTTTGAAAAGCCATTGTAGGCATAATAATTACCAAGCACTCACTGCACAATATATAAAACTTTTAAAAATCTTTCACAAAGATGTTTGAAATAATGGAGTAAGAACATATGAGAAATCATTTTAATGGTTATAAAATGAAAACCGATTTATTGGAATACAGTGGCCATTGCTCATGATACCGTTTTGGATGTTAAGCCATTCTTTGAGATTCTGATACACTCTTTTTTTTTTTAACTTATTTTGTTTATTTATTTTTGGCTGCATTGGGTCTTTGCTGCTGTGCGCAGGCTTTCTCTAGTTGTGGCGAGCGCGGGCTGCTCTTCGTTGCGGTGCGCGGGCTTCTCATTGCAGTGGCTTCTCTTGTTGCGGAGCACGGGCTCTAGGCACGCGGGCTCAGCAGTTGTGGCTTGAGGGCTCTAGAGCGCAGGCTCAGTAGTTGTGGTGCACGGGCTTAGTTGCTCCGCCGCATGGGGGATCTTCCCGGAGCAGGGATGGAACCTGTGACCCCTGCATTGGCAGGCGGATTCTCAACCACTGCGCCACCAGGGAAGCCCCTGATACACTCTTGATGATTACACAGCTAACCTGGAAAATAATAGGTTAACTACAAGACAGAAAAATCTTTCATTCTATTATGCATTTTATCATATTAATTTTGAATGGAAGTGTATAGTTTGGATATTGGCTACAACGCATTTTTTTCACCTGTCTACTTTTGTCACCAGTCTACCTTGTTTTTGAGTGAAACACTGTTTAATAGATGAAGATATGAGTAAAATTTGCCAGAGAAAGTATACTCTGCAACATATTATGTGATATCTGTATGAATCCAAGCCCCAAATTCAAACTCTTAGGCATTCATGGAAACATCTAAATATAAACAGAAGACACTTATTTTTGTGAATTCTAATTTAATCATCATTACACTATCAAAATTGTTTCTTAAAATATCTCTTTGTTATACTATTTTAATTCTTTATTACTTCAATAAAAGGATTTTATTAAGAACATTAAGAATGATAATTTTTGAATATTGTCTTTTTAGTCCCAAGTTATTCTATGTAAAGTAATTGAGAATATAATAATCATAAAATTGATTGAATGGCATTACTTCAATTTATTTTATTATTATTATTTTTGTGTGTGTGTGGTACGCGGGCCTCTCACTGTTGTGGCCTCTCCCGTTGTGGAGCACAGGCTCCGGACGCGCAGGCTCAACGGCCGTGGCTCACGGGACCAGCCACTCCGCGGCATGTGGGATCTTCCTGGACCGGGGCACGAACCTGTGTCCCCTGCATCGGCAGGCGGACTCTCAACCACTGCGCCACCAGGGAAGCCCTACTTCAATATTTTTAAGCATGAAATATGAACGGTATTTTAACTTGCAAGTAGATACGTTTTGTTGAATCATTTCTCCATTAAATATTTCCTGGAATTTAATATTCTACAAATTAGGTCCCCAGAAAGTGATGAATGGGAAATTACAGCATGTAGTTAAATTTGATTTTCAAGTTATTATGGGGAAACTCTTGCCACACTACTACAAAACAAGTTTATTAGTCATCTGATCATTTTAGTCTATTTTAATCTGGACAGAGATCTCCAGATTGCTACTGAGTAGCTCAAATATTTTCTAGTTAAATGGTTAATCTTTTTTTAAAAATGCAATAGTTCTTTTGCATTCTATATATTATTGATAGAATACTGTGTGTTGTCAGAAACCTTTGTAGAGTTAAGACCACATGATCCCTCTGCAATTATAAGAATGAACTATCAAAAAATAAAAAAATTCCACATACAGCAATTTTCTAAATCGTCTTTCCCCCCTTTATCTCTATCCAAATGTTTCATTTTGGACGTTGTCCTAACCTCTCTTCCCACTTCCTCACTATTCATTCTCCCCAGCCCCCAAAACATCCTTTTCCAAGCAGTGAATTCTTGAAATGCCATCAGAGTGGGTATTATGTTTCATGAAATGTAAGAATCAACTTTGGTTACCATTAGGAAAACATCATTCAGTTTTGAGACCATGGTAAGGATCATGTAAGACAGTGTGTTGAAATTATATGTTTTACTTGGTTAAGACTATTTCTTCTCTGAACCGTGCATCATACACTGGCATTCTTTTGAGAATGATCATTTGAAAAAGTGTCGCATCATAAGTTATATAGATATTTTTTGCCTTGCTTTTGATTTTGAGGAAAAACGTGGGTTGCTTTCGTGATTGTGAATTTTTTCTTAAGGTTTAAAATGATTCGATTGTCTTAAAATTTACCATTTGTTGGCCAACCTAGTAAGTTTGAAATGCTTTGCAGGTATACCTTACCAAAACATATAAAGTATAAAATACACATCTGTAAAGGACGCTGCCCATTTTTCCTATTTGTTTAATTCTGTCCATCAGATCTTTCCATTCAGGACTATTACTAGCATTCCGACTAAAGTACTTACCCAGCAATGCTGAAAAGAATGGAATGTTCCATTCTCAAGGATTGTCGGGGTGCTGAGGATGCCATTGAATGCTAAGAAATCCCATTTTCTGCTCCAAAGATGTTTCAACAACATGCAACTTTTAGGCAAAATACCTGAATTCTTTTTACATATAAAAAGTTTGAATAATTTCAAAAACTCATTTTTAAAAAACATGGCTGCAGGTGCCTCCTTTCTGATAATATTTCTGCCTTATTTATATTCTTGGCGAGGTAACTAGGTAACTGGGTAACCTAGGTAACTAGGTCACCTAGGTAACTAGGTCTAGTTACCATCTGCTGTCACTAAAACTGTTCTGGAAGTTTTTAGGGAAAATTCAATGGTACTAAAGGAGATGATTGCCCAATTAAATACATATTTAATGGCCTTTAACTGCTTTTATGCTTTATGCCTTATGCAAGTATCTAACCCAGTCTTCAAAATACTACCTTATTAGGTTTCCATCTGACCTTTAAGAATCTGATGGATAGCAGCAAACATCATAAATTCATGGTACAGACTGAGACCTAAGAAGTCATTGAAGGAGAATTCCCAGTGTATGTTGAGAAAAGTAGGCTAAGAAGTAGAAGACCTGGGTTCTATGTCTAGCACTGCTAGTAATATCTGAATAACCCAGACAAGTCCCTTTACCACACTAAGCTGCAGTTCCTCATCTGTGAAGTGAGGTGGTTGGTTAAAAATTTAGATCTAAGCAATTCTTATAGGCTCTTCAACTTTTAATCTTTTGGTATAAGAACATGAACCAGAAGTAGCAAGTTAGTTCTTCTAAACTTAGTTGTTTTATTCAACCAGGTTTAGTGGATGAAGATTAAGAATACAAACAGGGACTTCCCTGGTGGTCCAGTGGTGAATCCACCTTCCAATGCAGGGGATGCCAGTTCAATCCCTGGTCGGGGAACTAAGATCCCACATACCGCGGGGCAACTAAGCCCTCAGTCCGCAACTAGAGAAGCCCGTGCGCCACAATGAAGAGCCCGCGTGCGGCAACGAAAGATCTCATGTGCAGCAAATAAGACACGATGCAGCCATTAAATAAATAAATAAATAGATAAATAAAGAGAGGAGTAAAGAGGTCATCTTAAAAAAAAGAGAAGACAAACATAAGTATTCACTTATTATAAGTAAATCCATCATATAAAGATTAATAAGTAACTTATCAACATAGAGACTGAATTAATTATGATATTCCTCACCCATCACAATATCTAGTGTCTGAAAACCATAGCCATAGCGTCAATCCACATACTCCATTTTTGGCAAGTCCATTTTGTCCTTGGGCTTAGAGTCACAGGGAGCTGGTTTGGAATCCCAGCTAGAGAGATGCATCAGAACTCCCCTACCATGACAGGATCTTAGAAGTGGCCCTGTGATGGGATGGAAGCAGCAGTTACAAAGGCCCAGGTTTAAGCTTATAAGACCCTGTGCTATGACAGTGACTGATTGAGCATGAGAGGGCATATGAAGGGAAAAGAGGAAGAGAGCCATATTTGGCACTACACTTTGGCTTATAAGGACTCATGTCTGGGTGAAACAATTATCTCTATCTTTTTGATTAGAGATAATCAAAAAGAACAGGAAAGTAAGACAAGCAGATTTGTTAGGAAACTTATTTTCCTTTTGCGCTGTCTTTGAGGGCCAGCAGGGCATTTAGTAACTCTGAATCAAAGTTGCAGAGAGTTTCCGGAGCTGAAGATAGCATTTTTGAGTTACTCCCATAGAAGGGATAGTTGAATACATGAGATAAAAATCTGGCAGTGTCTTGTTTATTGTTATTAAAGTGTTTGCTGTGCTGACATTGAGACTCACTCTTACTGGTAGTATCAAAATAAGATTAATTACATTAAGGTATTTTGTCTATAGAATCGAATATATCATTTTCAACTGTGGTTTCTCATTTTTATAGCCCTTTTTGTGCTACATAAGAAAATGGTCACTGGTATCAGGAGTGGTAATTTTACGTTGCCAAGTCTTCCACTTGAAGATCATACTTGGAAGTCTCATCACCTGTGGAACGATATTCCTTTGCCACAGGATCTTAGGAGAACTGAAAAACTCTATAGTAAGGAAAGATTAGTTTCCTTAAGGTGTAAAAATGATTTTTTATATCGTTCCACTTGGATCTAGCATCTACTCACAGCATTCTACTTTCAAGCAGATTTCTCAACAAAGTGTGCTCTCTTAAAATAAGAAATTCTCAGGATGGAATGAAACTTGAAGGAATTCAGTCCATCTATATAATACGTGAATTACTTCTGCAACATCCCCACCGAGTAATTGTCTAGCCTCAGTAACAACCAGGTTCCACGCCCTCTCTTGCTGCTTCTAGACAAGTTGGGTCTTCTGAATCAGGAAGCAGGTTATATTTTCTAGTGGTCTCTTCTCCTACTTCTCCTCTGAGCACTTGGCTGGGGCATGGGATTACATTTAGTTACCTTAAAACATCTTTCTAAAATGAATACACAATAATTCAATGCACTATATTCACTCCCAAAAATTGTCCTTAGAAAACTAGCTAGTAAGCATATTTATAATTATACCCCAATACAAAGCACATTCCTGAGAGTAAGTGGTAAAGCAGCCCCCATTTTATAACCACATAATACAAACCACCACCACACAATATAAAATAACAGAATTTGTGAAATGCTTACTTTAGAACACTATTTTCTTAACATATGCTTGATAAGCTGGTAAGAAAAAGTGCTGCTAGTTTCTCATTGTTAGATACCCTCATACAATGGGACCTCACATATGTGAACACACAGTCATCTCGACAAAAGCTGTCATATAAGAAGAGACAGTATCAGCCACATTTAGATGAAAAGAAAGAGGTACCATAGTTCTCAGAACCACTGTTATATTCACATACATTCTATCTTAATAATCATTTATATTTATATGTTAAAGTGAGTATTGTGATAATGATTATTGTTTAAATAGCTGCCATGTTTTAATCACCTGTGAGTGCCAGACTCTGTCCTTGATGTTTTTGCAAATATTATTTCAATTAGTCCTCACACTTACCCTGTAAGGCAGGTGCCAGTAGTCCCATATCAGTCGCCTGAGGTCATTCAACAAAGATATGGTGGACCTGGGATCCCAGCTGAGGACTGACGCCAAATCCCATATCCTTCCTTGATTTTTTCATGTCACTTCAACTATTGGGATTGGTACTTGAAGCAATCATGGGCGTGTTTTCTCAAACGCTACCCCACTTTTTCTTTCCTTTACTCTCTTTGCTCATTATCTCTTCCTACTCATTTAACAAACCACAAGTCTTCTTCAAACATTTACTCTAGAGGTTGCTTCTGGTATTCTAATACTCCTTCCCACATCTCTTTCTTTTCTCTGTCCTTTTTCCTCTCTTTCCTTAAACCTGCCCTATTGATGGTTTTTAAACATAGAAAGTTGCTGATTTTTTTCATTAGAAGCAATAGAGTAGCACAGTTTATATGAAATAATCTAAGATTATTCTTCCCATCTATGGTGTGTAATTCCAAGAGAAGACTAACTAAGGCATGAGAATGTGGGCAAAGTCTATAATTTTGCAGTTAAATACCAAAATCCTTCTCTATAATTTATAACCACAATAGATATTTCACTGGCTAGTTTTTGCTGTCCAGAAAAGTTGTCTTTATGGTGCTTCATAAAATCTCTTATTTATATTACTTTTACTATGAGCATTAACAGTAACCTCCACTCTGAATTCTTGCTTTATGGGCCTTGGTGCAGTGATTTTTCAACCCTGATTTCCAATTAGAATCACCTCGGGATCTTAAAAAACAAAGCCAGACTCTATCTTAGACCAAATGAAGCAATCTCTGGGGACGGGGCCTGGACATCTGCATTTTCAAAAGTAGTTCTGGTGATTCTAAGGTACAGCCAAGACTGAGAAGTACCATTGGACCCTTAATTCAAAGATAACTCTTACAGCTAAGCAACTGTTGAAAACAATGCCAGTTTCATGAGAGTTCGACAGAAAAAATAGGCTTGTGTGGAGTATGATAAGAGATGAGATATGTGTCGTTCGACCAGATAGTAGTTTAAAATATAAAGCAGTCTGATAGCCCCAGATTGTTTATCAGTTGAGTACTGTTTAACTTGTGGCACTGACTGGTGCAGATAAGACCATCTGATTGAGAATTGTCTCAGCCAGAGGGTCTAAGAAGACATAGCAGAGTGCACACAGTAGAACATGATGGTGAGTTTAACAGATACTGCTGCTGTTCTCACAGATAAGAACCCTGGTGCTAGGTGAGGTGCGATCAGGAGTGAGGGTGCTTGCTGCTGAACTATACCAGGGGTTAAGGAGGCAGTGAATAGAAGATGAGGTAACAGCCATACCCCCAATTGTTTTTTCAAAGCTACTTAATCATAAACAACTGTTTTCATGTCTTACCAGATGACTGTGCCCTAGAGTCCTCTTTGTTTTCAGGAAAAATGAAATGGTTAGAAAATGGTCTCTAATAAGAAATAAACATCCTTTTCTTTTATGGTTTCTACAATTACTGACTTTATATTGACTACTGGTGATCAGTAAAACTACTATAAATAGCATAGTTGTAACTCTATCTTAATGGGTTAAGTTTTGCAGTAGGTTGTTTATTCTTGAACTTACTATTCTTACTTCTCTCCCAATGTGCTCTTCTTTAAGTGGTTATCTTCATTAAATCTTGTTTATTATTCTTTTCTAGTCCATGAATGATGTTCAAACCTTGCCATAAACCAGGGAAAGCTCCATGTAAAAGTGAGGTGGAAGTTTGGGCTTCCTGTCAGACTTAATTCTGTTTGTTAAGGGGGCTCCTTGGGAGAATTTGGGTTCCAGTGAGTCACTAGGCCGAATCCCAATAACCACAATTGCCAAAAGTAATTAGACTGAGGAAAGCCAGGCTTCTGGGGAGGAGGGTCATCACAGCACACTTGAGCCATTGCTCCGTGGTCAGACCTAGTTAGTTGTCCCTAGGGATTGGGAGCAATCATGAGTTACAGAGAGCAGGAAACCCACCAGAAAACAATGCTTTTCCACCAATTTTTTTTTCCTCAATAGGTTATTCATCCTAAGCATGCAAGAGATGGAAATGTGCCACCAGTATACGTGCGCAGTGCAAATCACCGTCATCTTATAAACCACCTTGTCTGCCTGCATGAGGGCAAACGCACACATACAGAACTCCTGCTGTCATCACTGCAAGTTCTCCTCCTCCCTTCCTGAGTAGATAAAAAGAACCCAAGGAATGTAGTCTGAGTCTTTGTACAAGAGGTGTCTGATTAGGATGGGAAGGGAAGGGGGAAAGGATCTTTGTAAACATCCTAAGGTCAATTTAGATATAATATTCCTGACGTAACATTTGGAAATAAGAAAATAGTAGTATATTGCACAGGACAGGAGCTCTAAAACCTCTAGATCTAGGAAAAGGCCAAGAGCAAGCTAGGATTTCTTTTACTGAAAACAATACCATTTTGAAATATGGTGCTGTAAGCAGGTAAATCAAAATTATTAAGAACTAAGCAGTGCTTTGATTTTAAGCTTTCAATACGCTAGAAATTAGAAGATTGTTAAGCCTTTCTATAGGAAAATATTCAAGTAGCACAAATATATCTATGCTTAATAACCTCAGTGAAAGTTCACCTTTGAAACTATTGACACTGCCTCAAATACCCAGCAAGGTTACTCTGTCACCTCGTGTGCTGGATCTTTAATTGAACAAAGTCACAGAGTTCCCACTGTCCTTAATGTGGTAAGTTTCCCATTCTCTTATGATTCAGAATGACGTCAGTATATTTTAGTACTCCTATGACCTTAGACCTTAGACTCCTGTGACCTTAGACTCTCTTTGTTTAAACATGTGGATGGGTGATATTGCTTATTTTAAATCCACAGAAAGGCACGCAGTCAGATTCTTATTCCGGCCAGCCTTCTGTGTCAACTGGCAATCTCCAGGCAACACTGGGCAAATGAACCCTGACCTCGTGCCCTGTGTACATCAAAGAGTTATAATGATCTACTATCAATATGATACTATCAGTTTATTAGAATCATATATTTGATTTTATTTGGTCTTAAATTTGACCATGAGCTGATTTAAGAATTGAAGAACCTTAACTTTTGGAAATTTAGCAGCAAAACAGTGACCTTGCATTTACTTGTATCACTCACTACCTTCTGATGGCATGTAGTTTCTGCCATGCAGTACAGAAGATGTAGACAAGTGCTGCCTGGCCACAAACTAAATGAGCACATACTGAGTTGCTGAAGATTTGTTTCGTACAGAATTCCATCTTGTTTTCCACTTTATGAGCAATTTGTAGATCTAAGTTTAACAGGACCCTCATTACTGTTTGGTAACAAGAAATAAAGACCAAAGGCGGTATCCTTAGCAGCCTCAATTCACAGATTCATTTCATGCCACCCTCAAGATGTTAACTCTTAGCCCTCTCCACAAAGACTAGTATAATTTAAAAGGGGCAGTCTCTCCTACAGCATATTTCTAAGACATCCATCCAACATTCCAGTTCTGTCCAGAGCTTGATGTAAATCCAAGCTTTTAACATAGATCAGTGGGATTCCCTTGGAAGCCAATTAGACTTGCAAGATCATGTCGATGCATCCTTGGCCCTAGTACAATCAATAGCATGTGCCATTCTACCTAGCACTGAGCCTCCAGGGCCCAGCCCTGATTCATGTGTGTTTTCAGACTTGTGAGCATTATGTGCCCATACCTCAACGTTTAATTTCTAATAGAATAAGGGAGATTTCCAGCAAGAATAGGTCCAGACCATTTCAGGCTACTTCTACCATTTTCACTACCCATGTGGACACCTCATTGACGTTCTAGGAATTCATCATGAACTGTTTGCCTCTGAACTTAATATCTTGCACATACTATAAATGGAGAGCTTACAAACCCAGAAATCTTTGTGTAATAATTTTTTAACCAAACTACTTAATTCACAGACTTTGGGGCAGAAGTACCCTCGTTCATCAGATAAGAACACATTTCAAATGAAAATTGCCAAGATTTTCCAGTGCAGGATATTTTCTCTACCCTTCCTAGCCCAAACTTACTTTCTCATCCACTCCTCAAATTCTAAACCACTACTAAGATGAGTTGAACAGCCTTAATTTTAGGCTCTTCCAAAGAAAAAACAAACACACAGACAGCCGAGTTAATTTATGAAACACTGCTGCATTTATCTTGGCATTTATCTTGGCAGATTTCACTTCTCTCCTGTCTAACTCTAGCATGCTGACTCTCGCGCTCAGCAATTCATGGAAGGAACAAGTCATTTCTATATATTAAGCACCTTGAGGGCCACTGCACAGAATGATTTCGGTGTTCCTTCACACTTCCTATACAAGTTTCTTTCCTCATATACAATTTATTTGCTGGGTCTCTGAAACCAAATCCATCCCTTTACTTTAAACCTGAAGCAAATGGAGATCCATTTTTATAAGAGCAATAAACGAAAGTGGCTGTTCAGATACTTTACTTGAATTTGTCTACACACTGAAGTACCTTTTTGTTAATACAAACCCTTCATATTCTAGCAAGCAGCTTCCTGAAAATCTAGGACTGCTTAAAATTATAAGACCAGGAACCAGGAATCTCCCCTTCCCCCGACACCAGCCCCTGTTCCTGGGAGTATGCCAGCAGTTTTGCAGGATTCATTCTGACAACTGTTCTGGTGTAAATATTTAGAGAAATCCCTTCCATTAGAGATGAAACAAAGTGTAAGTAACTGTTCCCAAAAGATATATCTTATTAATGTTTGCAACAACAGGCCTTATGCTATCTGATGCACAGATTCCAATATTGTACACTGGAGAAAAGACTAAGGGAAAAAAGAATCCAGATAGGAAGTAGATTGAACTCTATGTAACCTGAACTGAAAAATATTATAAGTTATCACCAGAGAGATGAAATGTTTTAATGTGCACAGAATGTAGAGGAAATGAGTTAAATTAAATTGAAAATAGTAAAAATTGGCTACTAGTGTTTTAATGGTTTAATAAAAAGTGAGACGGAGCAACTGGGCCCGTGAGCCACAACTACTGAGCCTGCTCATCTGGAGCCTGTGCTCCACAACAAGAGAGGCCACGATGGTGAGAGGCCCGCGCACTGCGATGAAGAGTGGCCCCCACTTGCCACAACTGGAGAAAGCCCTTGCACAGAGGCGAAGACCCAATACAGCAAAAATAAATTAATTAATTAATAAACTCCTACCCCCAACATCTAAAAAAAAAATAAAATAAAAAGTGAGGGGAAGTTACAGATTTTTCTGTCACCCTGCCAGTTCAGTGTAGTTCTTAGCTATTTCTCCATATTCCCAACAAAATGAAGTAATACATCTGAGATCCTATGTGATGTAAGTTCTGGTTTCTGTGTTGTTATTCAAGAACTATTAAAAGGGAAAATAGCTAAGCTCTAATACTTGTATCAAATATCGCTTGTTAAAACAGGGTGGTAACCTAGCCTCAAGGGGTGGAAGCGCACCAGTGTTCCACTTCTGCACTTTCCTGTCTGCATGGCATTTTCAAGTGTTTTATATACTAGGGGATTACACAGCTAAGTCATTTAAAACATTGGAGGCTTCATTGACTGAATTTCAAATTAATTCTAATTCTAATTAATTCTAATGTATTGATGATTACTGTGATACTTGACTAGAAAAGGTACACATCCTTTACACTACTTATTGTTTCCTCCTTCGCTTGATGATTTAAGGCCTACACTAAAATATAAAAAACCAAGAAGTTTAATTCTGTTTCTTTATTGATAAGTCACAATCTAAGATTTCTCATTACTATATGTAATTTTTTCTTCTTTACAGGAAAAGAAGAAACTTTACATAGAATCTTTTTTCTTTACTTTACATAGAATCTTTTTTCTGCTGAAAAGCATTTTAGAGAAAAGATCTATATAAATAATGTTAAAATATCTACAATGGGATTTTATTCCTCCTTGTTTTGCTTCTAACTGATAGTGACAATCATTCACTGCTGAGTCTCCAGTTGGATCCCACTTGAATCCTGTATTTGTTGGTGATTTTGCAAAGAAAATAAAAAGAGGTTTAAGGGAGATGACATGGAAACTTCATAAACTTCATTGTGGGAGAATAACATCTTTCTCATTGCCTTTTTAGAATCTTGATCTCTTTGAGTTTGGACTATAGCTAGAGAAATGCCACATTAGAGGGTAGGTGGGTTGATTTCTAATTAACACTCTGCGGTATAATTTAGACAAATCATTTAGTCTGTGATTCAGTTGCATCCACTATAAAATCTGACTCTTAATCTTTCATTTATTTGAAAGCAAGAGACTGAACTTGAAATCCCTGCAACAGTAAGATCAAAGAGCTTTCCCTTTCCTTCTTGTAGCATGCTCTATCCTTAGACAACTATCCGTCAAAACTTCAAGAATGTGGAGTTAGAGCTTGAATTCAAAAGCATGAGATTCTCTTTGTACTTTCATGGAGTTTTTTAGATCATATTTTTAAAAAGCTAACAAATGAAAAAGAAGTTCTGTTGGGGGGAAAAGTACAGGGAAAACTGAAATTAAACTTAGCCTAAAATAACATACATTCATTCATTCATTCAACAGCTACTTATTGAACATTTAGTATGTGCCGAGATTACAAAAGTGAACAAAACACACTTGATTTGTAGCATGTCACAGTGGTTAAGGAAAAAAAAACCATGAAACCAGAATTAAACAGTATTTGGCCTAAGATAAGTGAGAACTGTTAGGCACTCTTTCTAAGCTGTATAACTTTTCTTTTTAAGTCTTGTTTAAATAGAACTGGAAATCAGATTGTTTACAAAGAAGCCTAATGAACACCCAGATTTTCCTCTGGAAAACAAGGATACTAGACATCATGTGGGGAAGACACAGGAAGGTAGAGGAAAGATCAACTGAAAACACTGGAATTTATTGGGCCTCCCAGTATTTTCTTGCTTGAAAATTTATGACCAATGAATAGGAGTCATGGCTTAGCATGACGTTTGTGACAATCATAGGAAGTTTGCTATGCAAACTGTAAACGTGGTTGGCATTGTTAGGTAAAGCTTGTAATGGAGCGGCATGGTTTAGCTGAGCGAATTTCCTTTTTTGGCACTGAATAATTTCTATAGTTGAACTTTCACACTAGTTCATTAACTGGAATTACTTTTATCAAACAAACAAACATTAAAATATTGTATGTTTAAACATTAGTGCATTTTTGTCCATCTCTCAGAGGCATTTTTCAGACCTTTTATGGTAACCCTTGACCACTACATGGAACATACAATCCGATCTACTTAAAGCACCAGTTTGGCAAATGCACGTCAACAATTTATTTGGATTTCTTATGTGATCTTTCCTAACATCAACTGAAAGCTTTAAATGTCAGTTGCCAGAATTGAGAGCCTTGAAAATAATATGATCCAGTTCTTTTCTGTATGTTATTACTAACTTGTGAAGGATTTTGAATAAGAAGAGGTGACTATCAAGTGTTTTTATATATGTTATCTCATGTAGCCTTCACACCAATCTCGTGATATATAGTTAACTATTTTAGAAATGAAGAAACTGAGGCTTAAACTAATTCGGAAATGGATCAAAATGACATAGTCAGAAAGGGTAGAATTAAGTGTATACCCAGATCTTACCGCCTAAAGCACAGCTTTCCCCATTACACTCTGCCTTTCATTAAGCCCATTAATGGAGAAGGCCAGAGGAGGTTTAAATGAGGGAAATTCTCTTTATGCTCTGACACAGAGCTACTGATGCCTCCTTAGACAAGAGAGTAAACTGGGCTAATTGACAGAAGTGGTTAGTTGGGAAGTATAACGAGAAGCCTTTAAACTGATGTTAAAGCAGGGGCCTGGGGCTTCCCTGGTGGCGCAGTGGTTGAGAGTCCGCCTGCCGATGCAGGGGACACGGGTTCGTGCCCCGGTCCGGGAAGATCCCACATGCTGCGGAGCGGCTGGTCCCATGAGCCATGGCCGCTGAGCTTGCGCGTCTGGAGCCTGTGCTCCGCAACGGGAGAGGCCACAACAGTGAGAGGCCCACATACCACAAAAAAAAAAAAAAAAAAAAGAGCAGGGGCCTGATAAGATCACAACTACTGTTCTTAAAAGTTCACTGTAATTGCTCAATGGGAGCAGAAGTGGTGGTAGGAAATGGAAAGATGTGAGCTCCATTCATAGGAAAGGGTGATTGGAAATGAGAGTGGGGAGGGCACCCGGCTCTCTGGTTTAGCCAATGAATGTTGCCATTTACTAAAATAGAAAATACTGGAGAAAGAGTCATATGGATTAGGTGTATTATTTTATTTTTTTATACATTTATTTATTTTTGGCTGCGTTGGGTCTTCGTTGCTGCACGTGGGCTTTCTCTAGTTACGGCGAGCGGGGGCTACTCTTCGTTGCAGTGCGCGGGCTTCTCATTGCAGTGGCTTCTCTCATTGTGGAGCATGAGCTCTAGGCGCGTGGGCTTCAGTAGTTGTAGCATGAGGGCTCAGTAGTTGTGGCACACGGGCTTAGTTGCTCCGCGGCATGTGGGATCTTCCCAAACCAGGGATCAAACCTGTGTCCCCTGCACTGGCAGGCAGATTCTTAACCACTGCGCCACCAGCGAAGTCCTACGGCATGTTTTAATAACTAGGAAGATTGCAGGGAATAATGCATGCAGCATAATTCCCTCACGTAACTGAAGAGGAAAAAGAGAGGCCAGAGAAGTGAATTACTTGACTGAAGTCACTTTGCAGTGGAGCCAAGAGTAGAAACAACTCCTGTGGCCATTCTGTAACACCAGACACCACATGGCAGATGGTTCCAAGGACTGACGTTCCAGAGAAATGCTCTGTGGATCTTCTGGCAATCTGAGTTCTTATTTGTTTAATTAATGGTCGTTTCAAAGAGAATTATTTGTTCACTGGATACTTATTTCACAATCTCTTCACTTTCTTACTCCATGAGATCCAAACACTAAAAAGTTTCTATAACCTGTTGTCCTAGTCTAGCAAGACTCACAATAGGGCACAGTTTTTAAAAAACAAACCAATTAGGGGCTTCCCTGGTGGCGCAGTGGTTGAGAGTCCGCCTGCCGATGCAGGGGACACGGGTTCGTACCCCGGTCCGGGAGGATCCCACGTGCCGCGGAGCAGCTGAGCCCATGAGCCATGGCCGCTGAGCCTGCGCGTCCGGAGCCTGTGCTCCGCAACGGGAGAGGCCACAACAGTGAGAGGCCCGCGTACTGCAAAAAAAAAAAAAAAAAAAAAAAAAAAAACAATTATACATACTCTCATCAAATACAATTGTCAGTTTCCTCATCAAATATATTCTTATTCTATTCCTGGGAGTGGTTAAGTCCAGATCTGGCCCTGAGATGGTAAAGTACTATTATGCCCATTATTAACAATAACATATCAATATATTTTTGTACAGCTTATAAACACATGCATATTTGTATGCATATTTGTCTTACAAGTTCATGGCCATTCCTGCATTACCAGAATCCCCATTTATCTCCTGTGAAGTTCCTACTATTAGTTTAATTTCTTTGAGTCTGACAATAAAGGCATGTAAATTAGGGGAAATCTTTGTTATGGATGAGATGATTCTTATTGGCTGACAAGGTGAATTGGTGGCTCTTTAAGGTTCTTTCCCATTTAAATACCCATGTGTGAACTCATCCTGGAAGGTGGGGTGGGGGAAATTCCAAGGGAAAAGGGTACCAAATAAGCTATTTTAAAGACAGAACAGAAATGCTCTTAAATCTAAGAATAAAATTCTAAGCCCATGGCTCCCCTGATAGTCCTTATAATCTAAAATAAATTAAAAATAAAGATTCATCATTATTTTATAAAATATTAAGGAAAAAAACTTTCCCATTTTGTTATTTCACTATAATTATTTATTTTTGTTATATATCGGGTAATGAATTAGGATCTTGAAATTTGCTCCCTGATTAATATTCTGATGATACAATATCCAAAGTAACATGCCTATAGAGGGTATGATGGAAGATGAACCAAGTTGGATCTCTTTTTGTTACTAAAGATTTGGCTGTATAGTCTCAATGTAGAGTGATCATTATCATGGACCACAGGAACATTTATTTCATCCAGTGAGGAGGATGGAAAATCAGAGGAATAACAGTCAGGTGCCTCTGCTCCTACTCTGGGCAAGATTCATGACTAACTTTCCAGGACCTGTCTCCACAATGACTAATCACGAAGAAATGAACATCAGGGAATGATTTTAAATACTGAAAATGTAATGTGATATTGATGCTGTAAGAAATCACACTTAGCTTCAGCATTTTAGTTCTCTTTGGTTTTGGAGAACTCTTAGATTCCATACCTAAATTCGTGTACGCTCAGGTGTAATGACTGAACTGCCGGGTTGCAAGCATTCCCCCCAACTTTGTTTTCTGAACTCCTATTATGCATGAACAACTTTTCCTAAAGTCCCATCACCTTTCAAAAGCACGACATTTCCTTGTTATTGGCACAGCCAACTCCTTGGCCTGCTATTCATGCTCCTTATGTTTAGTCATAACTTTCTCTCCCCTCTAATTCTCTCCATAAATTTCACATTCCAGTCAAACCAAAAAAAAAACAACCCTGAAAAGTGCCACTAATGCTAGGTGATCCTTGTCAAGGCACCAAATCTCCATAAGCCTCAGATTTTGGTTTTGGGGAGTTTGTTTTTTTTTTTAATAAAATGAAGGGGTTTAGGGTTTTATTCTTTAGGATGCATTATGCACCTGTTAATGTGCCTTGTCCTGTGCTATGTGTTTGGGATACAGAAGGGAAATAAGACAAGTCCAAGCCCCAGGACCTCAAAATAAAACAATAATTTTCCCCTGCTTTTCTCCCTCCCTCAATCACCTATCCTTCTAGTTTGATATCTGAATTCCCTTATTTCAGTTAACCACATCATTTTATGCCTGGTCTCCCAAGTTAGAAACCCCCAACTCAACATTTATTACCCTTTCATTTTCCCTTTGAAAATTGATTGTCAAATCCTGTCAATCCTGTCCAGTCTTCTTTGAAAATAACTTTAAAATCCACGCTCTCTTTTGGCGTCCCATTAATACTATTCTAATGCAGCTAACAGCAATGCCAGGTACAGAACATAACATCCTATTGACTCTCTCAACTCTTAGTCTCTCCTTCCCAGTGATTCTTTTCTCCACCATCAGAGAGGATTTACTTAGAACCAAATTAGATCATGTCACTGATTTGTCCATAAACATTTCATCCAAATTACGTGTAAGATTAAATTCAAATCCCCACCCAGTTTCTCCTTATTTCTCAATATCCAGCTCAAATGTCAGGTCTCCCAAGTAGGTGTTTCCAGGTGGTTAGTTGTTTCCTTTCTCCCTGGCCTTGTACACAGTGTTTACCACGCTGGCTTGACCTTGTTTATAGTCTCTAGCCATACTTGGAACTCCTAGGTCTTATCCATCTTTTCATCCAAAGCACCAAGCATTGTTTGACAAACTGTCTGAAGGAAAACAGAAAGCATATTGGGTGTGCTCTATGGTAGTAGAACTTTCTGAAAGACAGATTAACGTTCACTGTGGGGAGATGTTTTAAGATGTTCAATATGAGGGGATGCAGTAAAATAATTATGTTGGCTGCCCCCAAATATCATAAGATTTGTTTTACTAAACATGATTAAATCGACTGTTCTGGGGAAGCTGTTTGAACTAAATCCCTCTGAAGTTCCAAAGGTTTATGATTCTATCAGCTGGAAGCTAATTAACTGTGTGGATGTCAGTGTTCTCATCTGAAATCTAAGATCCCATAAAATTCCACAGTTTTATCTTCACCATTATCCCAAATGGTCTTTATATATTCCTACGTAAACATTCCTGTTCATAACATTCCCCCCTTTCCATTTGTCTAAGTTCTTCTCTTCCTTCAAGTGCCGTAACTATTCCTAATCATTCTCTACAGTCTTCAGATACCTCAGCCATCAGTCATTGCTCCTACCTTTTCATTTCTGTTGTAAATTTCTAAACTATGTATTTATAGCCCTCGGAATATAAACAGACTATTCTACTAACTGTATTGTAGAATTCTTGAGCCAGGGACCGTGTTGTGTCTCTCAGTCCCTACTAGAGAATTTCCAGTAATCACTGAATAAAATATTTAGTTGTGAGGATGGCCATGATGTGATACTGAGAGTGTGGTATTTGTATCACCTGCATCACATTCACCTGGGGTGCTTCTTATAAATGCAGCTACCTAGGCCCACCTCTTCATTTCCAAATCAAAATCTTTTGGAGTAAAACCTATGCATCTGCATTATTAACAAGTACTCCAGGTCATTTTCATATACAGTAAAGTTTGAGAACCACAGGCATAGACCTTCACGTTCTCTATACCATTCTGGTACCATTTCCAGGGCATGCCTGACCTCCTTCAGTCTGTTGAAGCAGTTTCTTGTCGTCAGTGTGTTGCTAGAGTCCCAGAGGACTTCTTGCTCAGAATGTTGTTTGAGACCACCATTGATACCCATTAAAAGCTGTGTCTGCAGTCCTTAAAATGTAGCCCCTCTAGGGGCTTCCCTGGTGGCTCAGTGGTTGAGAGTCCGCCTGCCGATGCAGGGGACACGGGTTCGTGCCCCGGCCCGGGAAAATCCCACATGCCACGGAGTGGCTGGGCCCATGAGCCATGGCCGCTGGGCCTGTGCATCCGGAGCCTGTGCTCCGCAACGGAAGAGGCCACAGCAGTGACAGGCCCGCGTACCGCAAAAAAAAAAAAAAAAAAAAAAAAAATGTAACCCCTCTCTATGACTGTTCGTGAATCCTTGGTTCCTCAAGGTTCCCCAAATCTGTGTTAGAAAGAAGCTTCAGCATCTGCCCTCTCTCCTGTCTCCTTGCTTGGAGGCTTTTGAGGAGTTATTATTGACTAAAGCTTCCAGCTGCCTTGAATAAGAGTGGAAATAGTACAAGGATGTGTTTGGTACTTCGTGAGTAAAACAAAATGTCTTACACTTACTGATTTGTAACAAGTGCCTGTAAGAGTGCTAGGTGCTTACACATGGTCTCACTTAATCCCCCCAGTGTCTATAGAGTAGATATGTTCGGGTTGCAGATGAGGAAGCTTAGGCTCAAAGAGGTTAAGCAACTATGGTCTAAATAAATAATCAGACTCTTATTTGTGAACTCTTCGACACAGATTATTGGTTTTATTCATCTTTGGATGTTCACCAACTAGCCCAGTGTCTGGATGTTAGAAAACTTAATTGTTTAAATGAATAGCTAGATGAAGAGGGACCTTCTGGTTTTTCAGTTAGTAAATGTCAGCACTCTGTTTGAGTCCAAAGCCAGTTCTCCACTGCCCAGTTCCTCTAGGAAACATGCAAGGCCCATTTCTGAATGAGAGGGTACCACAGTGAATCATGCACATAAATACAGAAATGCATCATATTCACAGAGGTGCATTTCAGCTCCTTCTGTTCTGTCAGTAATTTTGTGAATCTAGGAGAAAAATCCACTTATTTTTTTTCTGCTCAGGACTTTAGATGTCACACATAAAGCTGGATTTATTTAATGGTATACCCACTATTTGTACATCTTGTGCCTGTTAAAATATCACAAGTCCCTTGCCTGCTGTTTGCTTATGCTAAGACTTCAGCCATCAGATATGCTGCTTTAGCATGCTATGTGGTGAGAAGATTTAGGTTTATTCAGAATATAACAAAGTGGAGCTTGTTTTTAGCACAGACTGAAGTTTGTCTCATTCAAGAATATGAACTCAGTAGTTGTAGAATCATACCCATGCAGATTCATTACCATTCAACTATCACATTTTCTGTTTATGTTGATTTCTAATTAATTTTCTCCTTAAAAAAAAAAAGAATGGCTCTCTCAGCCAGACTGGAGCACATAATGATTCCCACTGTTGGATGAACACTGTTGGATCTGTCTCATGAAAAACGCTGTTATTACCACCCACTAACTCATCAACAGGTCCTGGCTCTCTACAGAATCTGGGTCTCCATTACCCCTGTCCATGCCTTCTTATCCTCTGTTCACCTCCACTTGGGAACATGGCCACTTGGAGAAGGGGAAGCTTTCCCCCCAGTTAGCAACAGCTGGAGATGCTGATTCAGTACCTTACATTTTACACCCGTATCAGAGTACTTCATGATAGATTTTCTACTTGTAGTTAGGAAAAAAACCCACTATTTTTGGTTCTACAAATGCTTTTTGTTGCAGTTTCAGCAGTAGTATCAACTATAGCTCTCTGGTAGCTCATAGGAAAACTAACATGGTTTTCACTACTTTTGAAGAATCAACGTTGGAATTAGCCCTTAGGTTATTTAAGTCATTTAATGGGAAAAAAAGAACATAATAGTGGGATTCTAAAAGGAAGGTTATAAGTGAAAACTATAATGCTGTTGCTCTAAATTATTTAGACTGTCAGTAGGCGTCACTAATGGCAAGAATTCAGAAAAATACAAAAAGGATTATATTCAAGATTGCAAAATGTTTTACTTTTTTACTCTTTTTATTTATTCTTATGACGTCTTACATATTTCATAACTTTCCTGTTTCTTCTCACCACCACCAACGCCCCCTCCCTCTCCACACACACACTCCAGTACAAGAGAATGAAGATTTAAAACCCCAAAGCAAACTAAAATTACTTCTTGAGGGAGCTGGGAGGAACCAAAGAGAAATAACATGTTCCCAAGAGCAAAGTACAGGTAGATCAATGTACAGTCTCTTCCAAGATTGCAATCTGAATGTAAATTCCCAAGTTATGTCTAGTTAGAACATTATCCTCTAATATAAAAATTAATAGGAAAACATGTTTTCGTGGAATACAAGATGCTGGTTCTGTTCCATGACCCATAAAATTGACAAAAATTAAAGTGAATAACTAAATCAGACAAAAATGTGTGCTTTCCTTTCCTTCTGATATCTGCTTACCAATGCAGAGTCTAAAGGTACTTGGTAGATAATCCCAGCTATTTACTTTGGTCGAGAAGGGTCTGTAGGATCTGGCTCTAACCTCCTTTTCTAACCTCATCTCATACCAGTCACAGCACTGCAGCCTCATTGGTGTCCCTTGTGCTGTTCCTCATGTCCTGTTCCTTCCCACAGTCTTTACACTGGCTGAGGCTCCACCTGGGGTGCTCTCCCTCAGGTTTCCATGGCCGAGTCCTTCTCATCCTCCAGGTCTCAGCCAAAGGGTAAACTTCTTAAAGGGGCCTTCCCTGACCAACATATTTAAAATAACTTCCCAGAGTTATTCTCTGCTTTACCCACCTGTTTATTTCCTGCACAACACTCATCACAATCTTTAATCATTTAATTTTTTGTTTACTTGCTTATTAGCCAATTAACGTCATGAGATCGGGAACCAGATGTCTTATTCATTCCTTCGATTTCTGCACCATGTGTAGTGTTGGGCACATAGTAGTTATCAGAGGTTTTTGTTAAAACCCTTAATACTAGTCTCCACTATATATATGTATACACATATATATGTACACACATATATATGTGTATATATAGCTGTGTGTATAATATATATAATGTATGTATATTAAATTATATTACATATAATATTATATATACTATATATAATATTATGTATATAATATACATATATATATATATACACACACAATGCAACCCACTTTCATCTTTCACTTCTAGTTCTGATGCTATAGCCTGTGCATAGACAAAGTACAGCCGTTGTCCACCAACTTGGCATCTAATTCCAAATATTCATCATATCTTAGATTTGGGGAATTCTATATCTGCCATCATTTGCTAGTCATGTTCTTAATATTTTGAGCTGGCTTGATTTTAGTGGAAAGTCTAGCTAATTGCTACCTAATGTTAGGTCTGTTTTATTGCTGTGGTTTTATTTTAAAGTATTTATAGAATATAAATATTAGACTCCCTTCAGGAAATTATTATTCAGTAAGAGAAAAAGAAAGATTTTCCAAGTTTTCAAAGAAATAGTTTCCATTAAAAACAGTATGTTTCCCACATAATAATGGTGGAGCCCTAACTGGACTGTATTCAGCAGCTGGTGAATACATTCCTCTCTGAGACTATTAGGAATTTTGTGAACCCATTGGTCTGGGCACAAACTTTCAGAGTATCAGAAGTTGATTCACTGGGACAAAAGATGTGGCAGACTCAATGATTTTAACTGCTTCGGGTCAGTTTATGTCTGTGCTATTGATTTGACAAAAGACCAAATAGAATGTGTGGGTGTCATGTGTCTAATACAGGCGCGCGCGCACACACACACACACACACACACACGTGTGCATACATTTATATATTTAAATAGCATAGGTGAATTTTAATTCATTTAATGATTAAAACATTGGTATATGAAGACATTAAAATCATCAGATGATACACAGTACTTCAAAAGTAGCAAAATCTATATATGTATACATATAAACATGTTGCTCTTTTAACAAATTATTAGTCAAAAATAATAATAGAGGACTATGATAGACCTCTGTTCATCCAGGTGTCATTGTTTAAGAATGTAAAGGAGTATTGTATACCAGTAAGCGATTATATTTGTTTAAGCAGCTTTTGATATTTTGCTGTCTATACCTAATACTCCCAAGTTGCCCAGATGGTTCTAGAGATCTTAGCCATTGTCAGTTCTGCCCTAAAAGCTTTAACCTATGAACAAATAAGAAACATTGACTCTCAATATTTTCTGGGGTTTATTCAATAGAATTTGAAAGAGACTGCCAAGTTATTCAAGTTTTTAACATTAGATTTTTCTTAAAGTGAATATTGCCAAACATTCCAAAGGAAACATGCAACATCTCTTTCCATGACCAAAAGATTACATTAAACTTAAAAATGACTCTATAACAATCAAGTCCCAAGATCTGATAGAAATGTGCAGTCCTAATTTAGGCAAGAAAAAAGTCTCCATTTTCACCAGGTGAATGGATAACTGAAGTAAATGGCACCTAGAAAAGCTTTCGTTATGTTATTTTGAATGATTTATTTCATAATTAAGCATCCTCAAAATGTATGTGATTTAAAATTGGTTTCTTTACTATGTGTTCATAGATACAGTTCACTTAAAGTTAATTATTATAGATACTTTCCATTAAATATTTACTGCTTTAACATTGTTATTTTCTTAAAAACACAAATAAATGGCTTATATTTTATATTTATTGCTTTCATTCATTCAATAATCAAAAACTCTTTAATGAAGGGACTTCCCTGGCAGTCCAGTGGTTGAGACTCCGCGCTTCCCCTGCACGGGGTGCAGGTTCGATCCCTAGCCGGGAACTAAGAGGTTGCATGCTGTATGGCCAAAGGGGAAAAAAAAAACCTCTAATGAGGACCTATTCAGTAAGCAGCTACCCTGTGTAGAAGCTGAGAATTATCCAGAAAATTACGAAGAAATTATCTAGACCGACTATATTTCTGCCTTTAAGAAACTTTCAGTCAATGCGAACGTCCTTGTAAAAGGAGAGGACATGGAAGAAAGGACGGATGTAAAAGTAACTTTTTTGTGTGTGTGTGTGGTACGCGGGCCTCTCACTGTTGTGGCCTCTCCCGTTGCGGGACGCACAGGATCAGCGGCCATGGCTTACGGGCCCAGCTGCTCCGCTGGCATGTGGGATCTTCCTGGACCGGGCACTAACCCATGTCCCCTGCATTGGCAGGCAGACTCTCAACCACTGCGCCACCAGGGAAGCCCAAAAGTAACTTTGATTATAGATTTCACCTGTCTCTTCTCCCTACCCTGTCTCCTAAGGCCACTACATGGAGAAGAGCAGACAGTGAATGTTCTGAAGACAAGAATGCTTTAGGGAGAATCTGTATGTTTCATTGGTTAAAAATAAATTTATCAAATTGGTTAATTTATTAACTTTTGATTATCTGAATTATAAAATCAGTGTTACCTCATGTATTTAGCACTTCCTTTGAACTTAGTCGAGCCTATTATAAACCTAAAGTCTGTTAAATGTTGTACTTCTGGAAATTCTCTAGCCACAGTTAAATGACTCTCAGAGGTAATTGGCAGCATGCAATAATGGATTTCTGCTGCATAGCAATTTACAGTAGATGTTAATATTTGCAGTTGGACTGTAGAAAGGGATTAAAGTAAGGGAACT
This sequence comes from Mesoplodon bidens, assembly GCF_964165515.1. Lineage (NCBI taxonomy): Eukaryota > Metazoa > Chordata > Mammalia > Artiodactyla > Ziphiidae > Mesoplodon > Mesoplodon bidens. Next base: position 59,003,338 of record NC_138168.1, read on the forward strand.
CCTTGAAGTTTACACTTAAATTGTTACAGAAACAGAATTTAGATTCCAATGCTGCAGTTGGTTTGGTATATCATAAACATTGAAAATAACAAACATTGTGTATTTTCCAAATGCTCTAGTACCATTTAAAACTCTATGTTCTGCACATTTTATCAAAAAAGTTGAATTAACTATCATGACAATGGCCTTTAGGAACAGTTGCATCAGTTACATATCACAAGATTCAAACAGAGAAATAGTAGGAAGACTTGCCTAACAGCTAGAGAAATTGAAGTCACTTACACAGGGAGTATCAACAATTCAGACACTGAAAACTGGTTTAAGTGATGCATTAAGGTATACTCTTCACATTTAACTTTCGTATACAAGTTAAGAAAAGATACTTTCCTCTTTCCCAATTTTAGGAAAAGATATAAATATTTGACCATGTATTTGAAGCATTTGTAATCAGAAGTTCCCAATTTAAAGTTCCCATGAATTCTGCCCATTTTTTCACTTTATATTTACCCATGTTACACACCTAGAGTTTACTTATATATAAACAGATTGGTACCAGATATCAAAGATCTAGGTTCTAACCTTTGATCTAAGTTCACTATTTGTCCAGCAGTTTACAACATTTCTTTGAGTCCTAGTTTGGGGTTCCAAAATAAATAATTGTGATAACTTCTACCCTTACTAACGGCAGTTTCCATGGCTAATTTAGCTTTCTATGAGATGCATGCAAAAGAGGTAAAAATTGAAAGCAAAAGTGGTATAGAAACACAGAGTATTACTAAATTTAGCTGATAATGTATTTTTTCCTTATTTGGACTACAATTCCTCCTTCTCGCATCTTCGGCACCTCCCCCTTTCAAGATCTCTTCTCTAATTAAAAGACTCTCACGTACATCTCTAGCAACCATCACGATATTAAGCTCCATCTACTAAGCATCACTCTTTGGACAGTTCACAAAATCTGCAAAATCAGTGATCCCAAACCACATTTATATTTGTAGACCTTCTTATTCTATGAACCTTGCCACAGCCCTCCAACTGCGGCTTTTATTCAGCCGTCCCTTTCCTTTCTCTTCACTGGCCGGACGTAAAACACAAATCCTCTTACTTATTCAGTCCACATTCTGTTGGTCAGCATATTTGATTGAGTCCTAAATATCCTTGGAATATGCATCCTTCTCTCACCACATTGCACTGTCTCTGCTATATTTTAAGCTCTCATCAGTCTTTTTACCTTGATCCTTACGTTAGTCTTCTCCTAGCTTCCATGCCTGCCATGCTGCCAGGGAAATTGCCTTTCTGATACAGATGGGATCGTATCACTCACCAGATTGAAGTCCTCCAAATCTACAGAATAATTTCTTTGGAAGAGCCCACAAGGGGTTTCATAATCTAGATCTATCCTGTGCTTCCAATTTTCTTGATGTGCCTCCTACCTCCATTCACCACTACTTAAGCATAAGTTGCATGGAACTCATGCTGGTCTCCTTGATGGGGTAATTGTGGTGTTCCTGCTTCCAGCCCCATCATGGCTGCTTACATGCTCATAACTTCAACACATTTTCTAAGATTAAGTTCAAACGTTAGATATTCTGTGAAACCTCCCCACCACCAACCCCTCCAATGCTCATATAAAATAGTAGTACAAAACATTGTTTGCAAAAAATGTGATTCAGAAATAGAAAATGAAGGTATAACTAGAGTGGGAAAAAAAGAAGCAGCATGACAAAGTAGAATTCTATTTTCTCTCTTAGAATTATAAGATTTTAAGGCTGAAAGGGCTGTTACAGTCAATCCAGACCAAAGTTTTCTGTGGTTTCCATATAAAAAGTAAAAACTCTTGCCTTAAGATGAAGTTTGGGAAATTTGTATCTAGTTGTGTCATACCAACTGCATAATTTGAGTGATCCTTGTACAGGGTTCAAGAAAGCAAAATATCATGCTACTCAACTGTAAAAGAATCTAGAATCATAGAACCTGAGCTTCATAGTCTCAATTTTTCTTATTTCCCACAGCATAATACTTAACCCTTCCTGAAGAAATAAAGTTCGCCATTATTTGTACGTGCCCATATTCAAAATTCCCTGATTAAAAACAAACAAATTTTCTCTGCCAATTAGGACAATTATATCTTCTTTAATTTTTCAAAACTCTGTTTTGACAAAACTTTTGTCTAAAAAGGCAAAATATGGGGGAAAAAGAGTGATTGTAGTACCACGTGTGAGTTGAATGTGCTACAGTTCATCAACAAAAGTTTTAAAGAGGGAATTAAGCAAGATACTTCGGCACATCTCATAATTTGGGGCAAAATTGTTCCTAATCCTGGGACCCATACAGAGGTCTCTCTGGCAGAAGTTTCCAGACATTCAAAACCCAAATTTTTAAATAAAATTTATGTCAAGATATATCAGTTTTTGAGGCTCAGAATATGTAAGTCATATTTATTTTCATAACCGATCAATTTAAAGTTATAATTGACAAAAGTTTCAAGGGGCTTAAACTTACAATTGTGTTCCTTTGAGCAATTGCATTTCAGAGATGAGATAGATTGATGTGGGTCAATCCAGTCCATCTTCATTTAAATTCAGTCACTTACTTTCCTGAGCTTGGAGTGATTTTCTTTCAAACTGAGGTCCCGTTTTCCATCAGGAATTCTTATGAAAAGGTTTTACAGGTTTTGACCTACACCTCTCACTTTTTGAAATGGGTCGATTAGATTCCAAACACATGGAGCTCTCTTCACCCCTTTCTTTTTTAGGGTCTTTCCCAGATTAAAATATGTACACATTTTCTGTAAGTCTCCAATGCTGGAGTTACTGGCATGAAAAATGACCCTGTTCCTTGGAAGGCAGTATTCACTTACAAGTCCCCCAGGTCCTGTAATGTCTAAACCTCCTGTGCCACTTTAGATGTCTGCCCCACCCCGCAGAGGAGCATATACAGGAAGAGCAGACTTCCCTTCCCCCACACATTTCCTCAGTTTATTTACAAAACGTCTTGGAATGAGAATGAGCTGCTTGTGGTTCCTGTGGCTGATTCAGGGATGGTTTCCTCCAGGCAGAGAATGCTGGTCAACCAAATGACCTTTCTGCAGCTAACCCCTGCGCCCCTGTGGGAAGGCTGATCAGGCTTATGGGTACCCCTTCTAACTAAGCCTGGTGGGATTTGTTTTTGCAGTAAAGAACTTAGCAATAATCAAACATCACTGTGAAGACAGACTTAGTAATTGCAAGGTCCCTCCCCGCACCAACAGGAGTCAGAGAAACACGGGGATGCTTTTGCACTCTTGTGCCTCAACCTTGCTTCTCATAGGGTCAGGATTATTCCCTTCTGAATTCCTGAAGGGACAATAAAGCTATTAATATTGTATATGAATAGAGAATACATTAGGAGAAGAAATCATCCCAAACACCAGCTACATGAGAGATGCACCTCAGTCAGCAATTTTCCATGAGCTCACATATAGGTGTCTGTGACCAGTTAATAGTCATAAAAAAGGTTTAAAGTTGTGAAGATCTCAAGTAAACATGAATCTTCCAAATGTTTGTATTTGTTCAGACTTGCTAATGAATATTCTCACCACACATATTGGTGACTCTTAGAAACCTTGGGATTCTCAGGGATATATGTAGTAGTAGCCCTTAGAATGGACTGGTCATGTCCTCACAAAATATATATTTCACTTAAGTAGATGAAAGATGAGGGCACAAAAACTATAAGACTTCTCTCCCAAAAGATCAAATATTGAACATAACTTATAGTAAATATTATTATAAATTCTTACATATGATCCATGTGGAACTACTGATAAGATAAATCACATTTTCACCATTATATCCATTTGAACTGATAAATATTAAACTCGTGTGAGAAGAAGTGTTTCAGGAAAGCATTGGCAGGGAGTGAGGTGCTAAATAGCTACATAGTTGCAGAATCAGTTTGCTTTGAATCAAAAGGTGAAATGGTGTTCTCTAATAGACCAGAGTTGGAAAAGGTATCGTAAAAATTAGTGTCATTACTAAGATTAAGCCCCAGTCTATGTTGTCATCCTTATTTGAAGACATTAGAGACATCCACCACATAAATGAAAAGCAAAACTTATATGTATTGATTTCAATGAGTGAGCACAAAATACTCATCTCTAATCTGCCAGGGTGCTAGTTCAGTGAGGATACTTCCACTAGGTATATAGTATCTATAAATATTTTGAGGCAATATATTCTTATTTTTCAAATGCTCAAATTTTAAGAACTTTGAAATTAAAACAATATATGTATGTATTAAAGGGAAATACCAGATCATAGAAAAGAGGGGAAAATTCCCAACGTATTCACCCATTACCACCAAGTTGAAAGCTAATAAAAGAAAATGTGTATCCTGCCCAGAGAATGTCATTGAACTTCTATATCTATGATTTAACTTTCATTTCTGTCTTTCTACATTTGTCCCCCTAGTGCATCCTAACGTCAGTCAAGGCTGCCAAGGAGGCTGTGCAACATGTTCAGATTACAATGGATGTTTGTCATGTAAGCCCAAACTATTTTTTGTTCTGGAAAGAATTGGCATGAAGCAGATTGGAGTGTGTCTTTCTTCATGTCCAAGTGGATATTATGGAACTCGTTATCCAGATATAAATAAGTGTACAAGTAAGTGTCTACACAAAATTATGTTTTTATCTCATCCTTGGGGAACTTTCCAGATTTGAAATGGCCTCTAACCATATTTGTAATATTCAATGTTAAGTAAATAATAATATTTACCTGACACTTAGGCTAAACCATACTTGAACTTAGCCCTCAGGGCAGGAAGATTTTCACCACTATAAAAAATACCCCAGTTTTTTTTTTTTTTTTTTTTTTGCGGTACACGGGCCTCTCACTGTTGTGGCCTCTCCCGTTGCGGAGCACAGGCTCCGGACGCGCAGGCTCAGCGGCCATGGCTCACGGGCCCAGCCCCTCCATGGCATGTGGGATCTTCCCAGACCGGGGCACGAACCCGTGTCCCCTGCATCAGCAGGCGGACTCTCAACCACTGCGCCACCAGGGAAGCCAAAAAATTCTCCCGTTTTGAGGGGTTTTTTTTTCATCATAAAAACAAAAACTGAGGGGCTTCCCTGGTGGCGCAGTGGTTGAGAGTCCGCCTGCTGATGCAGGGGACGTGGGTTCGTGCCCCAGTCTGGGAGGATCCCACATGCCATGGAGCGGCTGGGCCTGTGAGCCACAGCCTCTGGGCCTGCGCGTCTGGAGCCTGTGCTCTGCAATGGGAGAGGCCACAACAGTGAGAGGCCCTCGTACTGCAAAAAGAAAAAAAAACAAAAAAACAAAAAAACAAAAACTGAGAACGTGGTTATCATTCATTGAACCTGTAGAAAGGTACCACAGGCACCAGTGCCACCTGAGTTCCCACCACCATCACAAAATCCAAGTATTTAATGACTGAAAGAAGTAATTCAGCTATTCTCGCTTCAAGAAGGATTCCAGTACAGCAACTGAAACATTTATTTATCAGTTGGAATTAAATGTTGGGAACACTCTCAGATCACATCTCATCTGGACTGAAAGTTTACTCTCCACACTGTAGACCCAGTAACCTTTTGAAATGTAAATTAGGAAATATCACCACTCTAGCATACATCACATGTGGCCCTGCCTTCCTCTCCATACTCAGCTCCTACGACTGCCCCTCAACCACTTTGCACTAACCTCACTGGCCTTCTTGCAAGATCTTCCCACTTCAAGGCTTTTGAAATGACTGTTGTACACTCACCGTCCTGGCAGTTTGGAAAGCTCTTTGCCCACACCTTTGCTTGGCAGGCTCTCTCCTTTCATTCAAGATTCTGCTCAGATGTCACCTTCTCACAGAGGCACTCCATGACCGTCTTGTCCAAAATAATCAACCTCTCCCCCTCATCAGTCACTTTTTATATCTTTTTCCTACCTTTTGTTTTTGTCGTTATTTTTTCCAGAGCACTTATCACTCTGGAAGTAGACTGCTTAGTTTCAAAGACCACTCTGCTCTGTGGTCCTGAGCTAATTACCTAAACTTTCTGAATCACAGTTTCCTTCTCTGTAAAATGAGAATCATTCACTGGGTTACTGTAAGGTTTAAATGACAATATTGTAAAATACTTGTAGCAGTGTATGACATACAGTAATCACCATATAAGGATCAACTATCATTATTGTTTATTGTATCTCCCCTCCTAGAATGTAAACTTTGTGAAGTATGGGCCTTATCTCTCTTTTGTATGCTGCTGTCAATGTACCTAGAATAGGGCTTGGCAGACAGTAGGCAATCAAATATGTGTTGAATTAAAAAATAGAGCTCAAGAGCAGCACAAAGGCAATATCCTAGTACATTTCATTAAAGTTCTAATGAAACATTTTCGCTATCATTTAATATAAATAGACACTTGGTCTTATAAGCATTCTTGTCAAAATTTTTTTCATAAGGCAATAAATACATAATTTTGAAATCAATGACTGGTGTACATCAACTAAATGACTATGGAGGAATCTTTAATTTGGTTTGGCAAAATAATTTTGAGCCTAAGTGTTTGTTTGACATACAAGTTGCATGTGCCTGTGTCATAAGCATACAGAACTGGACCAACAATAAGTAGTTAACTGACGATAATGGAAGCATATTTCTCTTTTCTTTTTTCATTTTCAGAATGCAAAGCTGACTGTGATACCTGTTTCAACAAAAATTTCTGCACAAAATGTAAAAGTGGATTTTACTTACACCTTGGAAAGTGCCTTGACAATTGCCCAGAAGGGTTGGAAGCCAATAACCATACCATGGAGTGCGTCAGTATTGGTGAGGAAGAGCTCTAAGACTTAGGAGGGATGAGAAACACCAGAGGTGATAATGTCAGTCTCCATGGAAACGCTGCTCAAAGTGCTGTCTCACAAGAGCCTGAGGGACCACCTCTAAGAGGCTTGCTCCCTCCTTCTTTACAAAGATACCATCCTAATGGGCCTTACTCAGCGTGTATCACAGTAAATTTAACACCCTGTGCATGCACCGTTATTTCTTAAGGACCATCGATAACTGTTTCAACTATTGTGATCATTACAGATTTATTTTGTATCACTATCTAATGAAGTTTTACTTATAGTAATTTATATGTATACATGCACACTTCCATATATATATATATATATATATATATATATATATATATACACACACACACACACACACACACACAAATTTGATCTTGAACTAAATTTCCACCTTAGGTTAAGAGTTTCCACCTAGATCTAATGTCAACCAGTGACCAAACTTATTTTCCAAAAGGAGGAAACATATTCTCTGGATACAGCCCTTTAATACTCAGTAGATGGATCAAAGACTTAGAGACCTGGATCTGATATGGTTAAAAAAAATCTCACTTTTTTCTCTCACACTGCTTTGCTGAAACGCCCTGCTTGCACAGGTATTCAGAGACAAGGAGAGGATTTTGGACTTAAACTGACAGAAGGACACAGTCCCAGGGCCTGATTAATTGCAGGCTGAGTTTCCTGGAGGGGAGGTTCCTCAGACAAGTTGTTTGCCTAATAACGGATCACTGTCAGGCTATATTTTCCCTGTTTTAAATGGTGTGCAGCTACTACAGCTACGAGCTTGGTGAACAGTTGGGGAGCAGATGCTAAACCAAATGGGGAAACAGCTTACTAAATCTCAGAATCCCCTGGGCAAGAGCTGCAAGAACCTTTTGATACTGCAGTGCTGTTGGCAAATGCACACAATTGTCCCCTTGATTCAGTGCAAGATAGTCTCCAGGACACCCCTGGGCTCCCCACAGACAGATCCATTAGAATCTTAAGTACTGGAGAAATAACTCTAAAGTGGTGGTTTAACCATTTCAGGTCCACATGAGACATTTATTTCTAAACAAAATTTTTGTGAGAAGGAAATAAATAGTTGACATTTTAAAGATAATCTCAAAAGCATCTGGAAAACAACTTTCCTGAAACAGCTCATGGCTCAATTTGGTTCAGTCTTATTTTTTCCTCTAGTCAATAAAAACACAGGAAAATAACTTAGAAATAGGGTAAAAGGTACATGAGAAAGCACTTCAAGTTCATCTCTCTGTAGGTCCTGAGGGCTGATGATTAGAGGTGATAACTTCCAAACTGTGGAGAAAATAGGAAACTGTTCTGAAAATATTCAAGGACAGAAATTCAGGATAAGTTGCGGAAAGTTTGTGATATTGCTCTACCCAGGAAAGGGGCGAATGTTTAGATTTTCTTAGTTGTTGAAGGTGTAGCAACAATCCTTCAAAGGCCATTTATATAAATGTGTTAATGCTTTCCTATCAGAGAGCATTTAACACCTGGCACTGTTGGATTAGCTATTAAGGCTTCCTGGTAATTTATAATACTATTTAGACAAAGACTGTTTGGTTAACACGATTACGTTTAAGAAATTTATGTATTTTAGAATAGGGGTTAGCAATCTAAAAGCCATTTAGTGAATCAGGCTCATTGAGCAGGTAGGTGTAAATGACCTAGGATATAGGAATAGGCAAATCAACAGCTTTAGTTCCTGGCTGTTGTTGCTTGTTCCATAAGGGATGCTTCCCATCATGTGGTATCTGGCCTACAAGCACTGTGTGGACCATGCCTGTGGGCTTGCCTCAGAATTTCATAAAAAGTGATGACTTGCCTGAGGATTACAAAGGACCATTAAAGGCTGTTCCTTTAACAAATATGAAAACTAGGACCCAGAGAGCTGAAATGGTGATCCCAAGGACACAACATGAGTTATTGTCAGTGCTATAATTAATACCTCTACTCTAGCTCTCTACGGCAGAGGTTGAAGAATGTCTCTCCCTTTGCTAAAATCTATACTGTATGACTTGTTTCTTACCCAGATTTTAAATTGAGAGAACATGTCATAAACAGAGAAAACACCATCTTCATACAGAGCTAGGGTAAAAAATTTATGTCACAACATACCCACTCCTCATGGTTTGCAAGTCAAATTAAGCAAAAATTTCGACTGAATCCAATTTTATAGGAGAATGTATTTCTTCCACTTTGTGCTCCAGAAATTTGCTTCCTTTCTGCACTGTCATTCTGCCATCCTCATTGCTCTTCGTGGAGAGTTGGTGCTGTTCAACTAGTCACAGAGGGAAGATATCTAGCTCCAAAGAGTGAGTAGCAAAGAGCATGGCCTTGCTATGTTCTCTCTGGAACCATGCAGTCAGGCAGCAAGAATGAGAACAAATGAATAATGTTGTAAGACCATTACTGGTGAAATATCCAATTCAACTTTCCTTCCAATTCAAGAATCCCTTTTACAGCATTCCAGGCTGATGATCAACCACACCATGACCACTTCCAGGGACAAGGAGCTAACTACATTTTTGAGACACTTGTTTCATTAGTGAACAGTTAAATGTTCCAATGTTAAGATTGTTCTTAATACAGAAGATAGAAGAAATGCAGTTTCTGTTGAGCAGTTCTGTTTTTTTCTTAATTACCTCTTAACCAAATAGTGCCCCAGATCTATACTGTTCATTTAATGACCTGAATACTACTTAAATCAACCTATTTGTTGTCTTTACATGATCAACAAAGTTTCCATTCTTTCCAAAAATAGTTTTTGGATGCTAACATTAAAGGTTCATTTGAAAGTATTTAGCTAAGAAAATTTCTTCTCCTCTCAAGGCCTTTTAACTATCCCATCTTATTAGAGCTCTTTATATCTGAACTCGCTAGTTGTGAATATATTTCCTCCTTCTTCTTCAATGGAATAATCTAAGATTGGCACTTAAATTTCATTTTTAGAACCATTCGCCATCTGACTAAAGACTCATAGCTACTTATGTTGTAATTTTTAAAATCTGTTTTTCTTAAGTCTAGGTGTACATTTGCCTAGACCACCTTTGCTTTTATGAAAATTGCCAAAATTTGGGTGATTTCCACATCACGTAATTTTTTTCTAATTTAGTCCATGTAGTTCTGGCATTAAATGAATACTGGACAAAGTTACAGCTCACAGACTTGGATTTTTATTTTTCCATTTGCTGTCTTGGAGGTGTTTTTATTTGTATGTGCAAAGCTCCCCTACTTTTTAATGACTAATATTGGGATCAGAGATATGACCTTAACTGGCAAGAGATTATGATATCATTAAGTGATTTGGTTGCTCTGTTCTTTAACCAACTGAACATGAAGACTCCTTTGAAAGTGGTTCAGTAAAGTTCATTTAAGTTCATTGAAACTTAAATTCACTTATCTAATCATTTCCATTCAACTCTGTGTTGCATTCAGATACCTAAAAGTGACTGAAAAAGCATGTGAAGAAAATGTATTGTGAATGGCTTTAAATTTCTGAAACATTTAGCTTATATTTCTTTCTTTTTTTTTTTTGCGGTACGCGGGCTCCCCACTGCCGCGGCCCCTCCCGTTGCAGAGCACAGGCTCTGGACGCGCAGGCCCAGTGGCCATGGCTCACAGGCCCAGCCGCTCCACGGCATGTGGGATCCTCCCGGACCGGGGCACGAACCCGTGTCCCCTGCATCGGCAGGCGGACTCTCAACCACTGTGCCACCAGGGAAGCCCAAGGTTATATTTCTTGAGGTTGTATGAAAAATAGTATTCTGCTCTAAAATAAGGATTCTTTAAATCAGAAGGCAGCAAGGTTAGTGGGAATTTGTTTTTGTGGAAAGAGAGTCATATCATCTGAAAGAGTTACTGTTGCAAGCCATTTCCATTGTAAGTCAGGAAATTTTATGAACATAAATATAAGAATATCACCTTGCAGGTGTTTATTTTTTATTAGAAGTGCAAAAATCTGTTATAATACCTTGTAAAGCCAAGATTGAAAATCTGTTATAATACCTTGTAAAGCCAAGAAAAAGGGAAAAATCTACAAAAGAAGTTTTAGAAAAAGTATATCAGTTCATCCTAGAAATCAGCCAGTCAAGTGAATTCTAGAAGCAGTTTATCAGCTGAAATTGACCCAGAATTCACTTAAAATAGATACTGCTATGCCTGATCTACACCCATGAATAAATGACAATATTTAAGTACTCAAGAAAAGGCACATGAAGTAGAAAAAGCACTGAGTTGTAGGCCAAGGACCTGAATACATTTTTTGCTTAATCATTCTCTAGCGCAGAAGTTCTCAAAGTGTGTTCTCAGTACCTGCAAATGTGCATCACGTGTATCAGTAGAAATGCAAACTCCCAGGCCCCACCCCAGGCAACTGAATTGGAAACTCTGGGTGGGGAGAGGTCCAGCATTCTTTGTTTTAGCAAGTCCTCCCTGCAGGTGATTCTGTTGCACACTAAACTTTGAGAATCAATTCTCTACTATGTAATAATGACTAACCTATCAAGTTATGGTCAGGATCAATCAATAATTGTAGCAGTGCTCTAGAAATTGTAAAGCATTGGTCAGTTGTGAATAATTAAATTCATGCCTGAGTTAATCAAATCTACAGTGAAAAGTATACCCAATGCAAGAGTGAGTTTACCTGATAATATGAGGACCAAAAAGTGGAAAACATTCTATTCCTGCTTTTACTTTCTCTTTGTTTTATCTTTAAGTCATCTTGCCCGACTTTGTTCTGCAGGATTTCTGCTCAGAATTTGGGCGAGTATTGATGGAAGCAAGCCTTCTTGTTTATTTAACAATTGTGAAACTATGTGTGAGCGAACTGAGGCTGTTTCTGGTGTTCTGTTTCAGTGCACTGTGAAACCAGTGAATGGAGTCCTTGGAGTCCATGCACGAAAAAAGGAAAAACATGTGGCTTCAAAAGAGGGACTGAAACACGGGTCCGAGAAATAATACAGCATCCATCAGCAAAGGGTAACCTGTGTCCCCCCACCAGTGAGACAAGAAAGTGTACAGTGCAGAGAAAGAAGTGTCAGAAGGGAGAACGAGGTACAATCATACTAACTTGTGCTTGTTTGAATCCTCATGATTTGATGCAAATTTCACTTTATTTCTTAGGAAACATTTATTATTATCACGCATGTCTGAAAACCCTAAAATGTGTACCAAACAACGAATATGTTGGCTGTAAATTACAGAATATCAATGTGGTAATTTTTTAAAATGGAGCTTGATATCAGAACTTTAAACTACACAAAAGTGTGCTAATTGAATCTTAGGGAAGGGGGCTGCATTATAAGCATATAATATATGCCTATATCTTCCTTTTGGGCCATTATCTTTCCTATCATCTACCTTCCTAGTACCTGGAAAACTTAGGGGAAGCCTCAGAAACACAAGGTCTAATAATAACATTTGGTACACGAGCATGGTGAATACCAGCCATCAGCTTACTCCTTTCTTCATTGCCTACAAACCAAAGTAGTGCAATTAGGTGTTAAGCTTTTGTAGCTAAACATATTTTAAAGGTTACATATTTTATAAGTATAATACAAGCATTCATGACATTTTATCCCCAGATTTTTTTTCATATTACAGTAATTTCATACATCAGATTATAGAACCTACCAAATCAATATTAAATAACTCTGTGTAAGGGCTGTTTTGAAGTCGTATGAGTGCCAAGGAAAAATATATCATTTAATCTGATGCTTTAAGGTGATTAAACTTCCATATAGAAGATCTGCAGTTGTTGACTTTTAAAATATAATTTTTCCATCTTTCTCACTAATCCTCAGCACCACTGCCTACAAATATGTTATGTAGCTATTGGTGAGCCTATAAATGATCCTCTCAATTAATTGCAGCTTGGCTGACTCTGTAGTTGAACTCCCTTTGCTTATTTCATTCATTCATTCATTCAACATCATTTTATTGAATTTTTATTTTATGGCCACACATAGTGTTAAGCCCTGGGGATTCACAACTGAATAGGGTACCATCTCTATCCTGAAGTTATACTCAGAGTCCAGTGAAAGGTTGAGATGTTTAAGCAGATAATCACAATATCACATAATAAGGGAGGTTTGGTGTGTGGAAAATTTCGATGGAAACACAGAAGAGGGTGCTGTGAAAACTTGAACTTTGCTCATACAGGAAAGAACTTGGGTCACCCGTACTTTGCAGTGTCTTTCACTGTACCAAAAGACCAAATTGACCATCATCAGGATGGACACAGCCTGTCGTTGCCATTAGTAATCAAGTAGTTAATGTGATAAACTTTTTGAATACATGGATTATTTTAAGGGAACTTCAAGTTTTTGTAAATTTATAAGAGCTTTTGATTAAAATTAGGTTTAAGGAATGAAAGTTGGCTAGTGTAAAAGGTCTTTCTGGCATTTGTTACCAATTAATTTAAAACATCTTAGATTTTAAAAGTTGGATTTGAAAATAAAATATTTCATCACTCTACTTGCTGGTAAGCTCCCATAGCCGTACATTTACTTATGTTTACTAAATTTTCTTAAAATTTAATGACTTACAGGTGGTCTTTGTTCATATTATTCTTTCCACAAAGATTCTACATTACTAATCAGTATTTAGTATACTTTGCTTTTAAAATATAAGTGAAGAAAATCTCATCCAATAGAAAAATTAAATTATAATTCTAATTACATTTTTTTCTTTTATTTGAGGATGTGGTCTTCCAATATATTTTGCTAGCACTGACTTAAACATTAACATTGAAAATGTTAGTTTTTAAACTAGCAACAACTAAGATAAATAATGCCATAAAAAGTTTAAAATCGTAACCTGTAACATAAGCTTGACTTAAAAATTTCTTTCTGGTCCTTGTTTCTTCCCCTCTGAGTAGGATACAGTGACATTTTATGTTTACAAAGAAAATGTTATACAACTAGAAAATTTTAGGTGCTTTATTCTTTTTCAAATTTGATAAGTAGGAAATGTGGATTACATGTATAATTAAATTAAAGATTTGGCTCCATTTTTATTTAATTTTCATTCATCTTTTTATATGTCTGTCAAAAATGATTTCTCAAGTAGCCTAGAAAGTTAAGATAGGAAGGTAACCACTTCTCCCTTCAGTCCTTACTTCTCTAACCTATTAGTTTTCTTAACTTCTCTTAATGGTAACTCAAATATCAAAAATATATCTATTTGAATATGAAGAAACCAAACAGAAAAGTAATTATGACCCCTGAACATGCCACTGTATCAAATATCACATCAAAATAATAACACTACCCAGAGTCTTCTTGTTTATATTGTATATCTCAGAGCTATACAATAGTGATAAATATAAACACAATAAAGTGATGAAGACATGATTTCTCCTACCACTAGAGTAGCTATTACTTGAGTTGCACCTAAATGATTGTAGATTCATAAAATAACATCAGTTAGGTTCATGGCTGAGCATTTTCAGATGAGAAAGCTAAAAGATAAGGTTTTTAAAAAAAAATTTAGCCTGAAAATCTTGAATTTAAACTTATATCTATCTTCCCTGCCCAGGAGGTTAACAACAGACAGAAGTAGATAACTCATATTTGGAAAAAGGTATGGAGCATGTGTTCAGGAATTTTTCTGCTGTGTTGTAATTGCCAAAGTCAAGGTCTCCAGGGAAGAATGATAAGATCCAGAAATGACTTTCTAAAATGTACACAAAGAAGAAGCTGAATAGGAGAAACTAGTTTTTAGTAACAGAATGGATTATTCTGGTTGTGAGATGCATATTTAAATATATGAAATTTTCATATATATATATGAAAAATTGGTTGCAAAATCTTACACATACACACATTTTTCTTTACTAATATTCTTCTCATGCTTAGAATAGTTATAGTAAGTTAATCTGAGGCAATAAATGTCATTTCTGTAGCCCCAAATCTAAACTTTCATCTGATGTACTACTTGTTTGCACATTTAGGATTATTTCCCTTTACCTGGCATGCTGCTTTTTAATATCTTAACTTCTCCATAAATTACTAGCTTTAATAAGAAGTTATTACCATTGCAGTAGTTTCTAGCTTGAGCCTGTCTCAATTGAATTATATTTGAAATGTCAAAGATATATAACATTTATTTTAAGAGATTATGAAGGCTAACATATATACTAGTATCACATATGCCTTAAAACAATATATTTTAAATAGAAGTAAACAAGGAGAAAATGCACTTTTAATGGCTGCCAACTCATATTTATTAACTCTTTTGTTATATTGCGTGTAACCATCTTAGATAAGGGTAAGTGAAACAGAACAGGGGAGCATATATGTGTCTGCATTTGATGCAAAAGAGTGATTTTTTTGTTTGGATTGGAAGGCAGGGTGCAAAGAAAGGAAGATCACCAAAATGTTCCTCATTCATTTGTACATGCCTTTAATTAACTGAAGAGAATTTCCTGTAGGTACTGGATTTTGAGGCAATTCACAAAGAATGAAAGAAATTTTGTTCTTTGGTGAATTGCACGACTAAGATCCTAATTAATTACATGTAGTACATGATCTTGGGATAGAAAGGAGAGAGAAGAACAGAGTCATGGAAGAAATGGGGCAGGGTCTACTTTCTTGGTGTAAAGAAGAAATAGCATCCTTCCTAGCAAAGAAGGAGAAAAATAATCCATTAAAATATAAATAAATAAAATGTCCAGAGACATTTCAAAGGAAGAAACAGGTGTGGGAATTATTGTATTATTTGAACATACTGAAGGTCACCTTATGTGCCTTCCCAAAATTAAAAGTACAGTTGTAAAATTCTACTAGGTTTTACATAGAAGAAAAGCGTTATATGTTAACTTACAAATTGCTGTTAATCATGCTTTCAAATACCAGTATTATAAATATGCATTATATTTATCATGAGCACTATATTTAAAGTTACAGTAAAATTTGTTTTTAAAAAAGGAAACAAATAAAAAATGAGTCTGCTTTGTTCCCAGGTTTGCACCTCTGTCTTTTAGTTTACTTCTTAAAATCTTTATAACAACTACTCCAGTGATGAAGAGTTGAGTTTTCTACAGGAAGGATTCATATTAAAGATTCAGTCAAATTCAAAACAAGACATTTAGCCAAGATTTTCAGAACAGTTCTCAAAATCCAAATAGAAGGAGTCATTAGCTCAAAATTGTAGGATGTCAACTGGCTTGGAGAATTTTGATGATGGCCTCTCACCACCATCACCTCATGGAGGAGGACCAGCTGGCCTACAGACACTCATCCTGTTTAAGCACTGGAGGATGGGAGCTTTCTGCTCTTTCCCTACACCCAGTCAGTACACTAGCCCTTTAACATAGGTCAGAGAAAATTCGACAAAGTACAGAGCTGAGATAAGAATGGCATTAAAGACTGTGGTTTTCAACCAGGCATGATTTTGCTCCCCAGGGCACACTTCTCATTGTCACACTTGGAGGAGGGGGATGCTACAGGCATCTAGTGGGGAGAGGCTGCTAAATATTTTACAATGCACAGGACAGCCTCACACATCAAAAATTTTCTGCCAGTAGTGCCAAAGATGAGAAACCCTGGTATAAACTCAACAATCTCTCTTTGTTATCCCTCTTTGAGGCCATGTTAGTCCTTACCCAAATGGGTTTTTTGTTTAGATTCTGGGAAGGACCAGTGAAAACCTTTCATTGCCACCAATGGAAACCCGCACATGGTGCAGACCTTTCATAACAAGAACAATTTGGTGAAACAGAGGGGAAATTTTTGCCCCCCAAACATTACAAAGGTAATAATCAATTTTATTAAAAATTAATATTCTTTGAATTTCAAATATTCCAGTACCACATGAAAATATTTAGCTATGTTTGAAACCTCCAAGAAAGGTAGTCTATTGCAATAAATAATGCCTTTCACTCTGAGCAATGTTCCTTAATACAAATGTATGGACTTTCTCTTAAAGGCTAAGCCCAGTTTTCATTTAATGTCCCCAATGGAGAGGTCTGTCATTTGTTTAATCACTATTTAGCTCTCTCTCCACTGAGACAAATTATGTGGCTACAGTCATCTCTTGTTTTTTAATACACTCCTATCTACTAGGTTAAACCATATGAAACTGCCATTTTTGTTGATTATAAATGGTCAAATATAAGCAGTTTCATAGGGTTCAACCTAATACTCCAAAATTTTATCTCTCTGAATTTTGTAAATACTAGAACTAGACCTAGAGTACCATTGTTACTGATGAAAACATTACAGTTTGTATATGCCACAACTTAATTTAAATATTAGGCTTTTAATATTAATACAGGTATGCTATTGTTTTTGAAGGATGTAGGCACTCCTAACCTCTGAAGATCCTCATAAAAACATGGTTCATCTTTGAGTCCTTTTCAGTTATGCTCACTCATTGCCTATGCACTGATTTATTTGATTATATATTTTCTCCTTTGCCATATTACTCAACTCTTACTCTTTGTTTCTTTCCCACCAATTACAGCTTAATCTTTGAAGAATCAAATCAGCTGCAAATTTCACAGCTATGTGTCCGAATTTATTATCCATATAGTTAAAAGAGTGTTATCACTACTGTGACAGGTGCCAATTTCTTTCATTGATTCCTCTGACATTGACATTACAGTGGCAAGATCTTTGCAAGCATTCTCTGTTGCCCAGGTTTGTGGGTTGAAGACCATGCTAAGATTGTTTATATATGCACAGTTTACTTCCCTCTGTAATAATGGAGCTGAAGGATCACATCCAGCACTTAGATAGATTTTGAAAAAAGTAAAATGACAGTTACTAGGTTTCTTGCCTTGAGCACATTTTACAATTACACTGTATATTCTTAAATTTCTCAGTGTTAATGAAAAAGTTCTGCAGAAAATAAGAAGCCTTTTATTTCATGATTTGTAATCCCAGGTACTATACCTTTTATTTTATTTTATTTTATTTTATTTTTGCGGTACGCAGGCCTCCCACCGCTGTGGCCTCTCCCGTTGCGGAGCACAGGCTCCGGACGCGCAGGCTCAGCGGCCATGGCTCACGGGCCCAGCTGCTCCGCGGCACGTGGGATCCTCCCAGACCGGGGCACGAACCCGTGTCCCCTGCATCGGCAGGCGGACTCTCAACCACTGCGCCACCAGGGAAGCCCTATACCATTTTTTATAATTCAACCAGCAGTTATTATCTTTTTGTAATCAATAGCAAGTTCATACCATTCCATTTTCGTAGGCTCTCTAAGATTTGGGGGACATTCATAGTCGTCCAAATTCACGGTGGGCACTATTCACAGTGGGAAAATACTTAAGTGTTGTTATTATCTTTGTAGTCCCTACCTTGCTTTGGTGGTAGAAAAATCATTTTTAGGCTTCTGTGCTGTGTTGGTGTGTCTACTGCAGCATCTCTATTCTAAAACAACCTTTATAATAAATTATTCTTGCAAATGCTTATACTTTCTGAGATTTCCTTTTTGTTATTTTTATAAATATCTAATGCTTTTCAACCCATTAGTATGTGTAACATAACACATACTGGTCAGTCTGTTGAATAGAGTAGCAGCTGTAGTAAACAAAGCATTCTTCAGCCCCCAACCAAACAACGATCTTGCCATTGTTTAGCTCCTGTGCATCGGGGTGAAGTTGTTTCAGGTAGCTTTTGCTGCATAAGAAATAGCCCCAAAGCATACAGGCTTAAAACAACCACCATTTATTTAACAATAAATGTGGGTGGGTAATATGGGCTGGGATCCACTGTGCAGTTCTGGCTGGTTCCCTAATGTGGTGGACTGGTTGAGGGTGGAGGAAACTGCTGTTTCTATCATCCTCAAGGTGGCTATAGGGGTTCTACAAGTTTCTAAGAGGGAGAAAAGAAGCAGTTCCTCTCGAGTTTGGGCTCAGAACTGGCACAGTTTTACTTCCACCATGTTCTGTTATTCCATGCAAGTTACAAGTCCAGTCCTGATTCAAAAGTTGAAATAGATTTCACCTCTTGGGGGAGAAGTCCCATAGTTACTTTGCAACTTGTCATGCACATACAGGGATGAGTGGAGAATTGTAACCGTTTTTTCCATCTACCACAGAGGTCTTTCTCTTGTTTGCAATTAGATGAGTGTGATTGCTCCTTTATTCAACATTCTCTTCCTATCTAATGTAGTGTCTCTTCCTTTGTAAAAACACTCAGTGGTTGATACAGGAGATGGTATATAGGAGATTATTTCTATTGTATTTTCCAGTTTGTAAAGGGCAGAATAGGAAGAATAAATAAAAGGCCAGGCCAGGATACCTTCATACACTCAACACATGTTTATTAAAGCACCAGCTATGTGCTAGGCACTTTTAGGTGCTGAAGATATAGCAATGGACAAGAAAGACAAAAGTCCCTGCCATCATGAATCTAGATATTGGTGTCATGGTTTATGTTGGTCCACAAAGTAAAGACAATCGATGATCAGCTCACTTGTAGCATATGCTTGTGTGGACAGTTTTCATCTTTGCGATTTTTTTCTGTCGGTAGCTGCAGTTTCATTAGGTTGCTAACACATTTACAAAGACATTTGTTTATTCTGGCAAAAACGAAATATCCGCCTACTTTTTGTTTTGGTCTCAAGGCAAATCTATTTTTCTGTGACCACCATGTTGATATGCTAATATGTTTTTGTGAGATGGCTAAGTAGGGTTAAAGGTACAGCTTGTGGCTGTGGAACAGAGCTGAGTTAACAGGCCCTTTGGAGAAATGACCCTGAGACCCTGGCTTCATGTGCAGCCTGTTCTAGCCAACTGAGATCCCTGCCAATTAGGAGGGTTCCCTAGAGAGAGCCTCAGAGAGCATCAGCATAAATTTAAATTCTGGACCCCCAAGTATAGTTTCCAAAAGGGCCTTCTTGTCCTTTGCTAATTACAAAGTAAACATTTCTCCACCAAAAAAGACACTTCCTCCTTTCATGCTCCTGTCTGCCTTCCCACCTCCCTAACACAGTCACTCCTTGAAACTGCTGGTGTTGCTGAAACCTCTTTGGCAAAGAAGACACCCCACATTTGAAGGCACAAAAGAATTATTCTTTCCATAGATCATTATCTTATTCTCTTTTTATCTACTCCAGTAACTTCTTCGTAGAAGTGTTACAGACTAACTTTGTAGATTGTTACAGCCTGACAGAAAAGACTGGTTACCTCAGCCACAGGCCTCCCAAGAGGTGTGACCAAGCAAATACAGCCAGGTTACAATTAAATTCCCTGACCTCATTGAAAAAGAAACATTCTCAAACTTGTTTACATTAAAGCCGCATCATTTTTAGCATCACAAAAGGGAAAGACCACTCGAATGGTTTAATTCTTGTACATTGCTGTCAAAGCAGACCCCAAATAGAATGTGGTATATTTTTGTACTAATGGACAAATCCAAGCATGAGGTTTTCGACACAGTGGCTGGCATCAGTGTACATTAACATGTACAAAATGGATGTAAATGAGAAATTCTTCAAAACTTGTTATTCCACTAAGTTTCTGCTCTCTTCCCCAGGTACCTCACTTTCCATTTAATTTTCTATTCAGTTCCCTTTTCCTTTTGGTTAAAGCACCTCATTCCTCATGTCCTAAATTGGAAATGCTTTTCTACCATTTTTCTTACTGTTTTTCAGTTTTTCTAAAAAATCATTTGTAAATGTATGTAATTATTATTTTAACAGAAAAACAATATCTGAGTGTTTATCCTTCATTGACAGTCCTTTTTCACCAAGGTCACTGTTACCTTCTGTGTATTCATCAGGATATTTGAAAAGACAGATTTCAAATTACCTTAAGCAAAAAGAAAACTATTTGCTAAAGACACAGTTTGCTCTAAGTGCTCGAACAATATCATTGGCTCCATCTTCTTCTCTCCTCTTTCTCGCCATTTCAACTCATCCTGCCTCTGTGTCTGTTTATTGGCCTTGTTCTCCCCTGCTACAGTGAGTCTGTCTCTACTCACAGGGAAAGCTGGCTCTGGGAAGCCCTAAATCTGTATCCATGTTGCTCTTGGTCCAAAAGGATAGTGCGCTCTCTCCTTCAGAGTCCATTCATCCAATCTCATGGAAGGTGCAAATTGACCCAGCTTGGCTCACACGTCTACCCTTGAACCCATCACTGTGGCAGAGGAAATGGAGTACTGTGATTGGTCTGCCTCAGTCACATGCTCACTATTGAAGCCAAGGGACATGTGGGCCACTTTGAGTAGCAGTTCTATGTAGAAATGAGTGCTAGGGTGACAAAACAACAGATGCAAATGATCTTCTTCTAAAAAAAAAAAAAAAAAAAGCTCAAAATCTAGAAGCTTGTACTCTTCTATAGGGTAATCCCTGTCCAATATTATTTATGGAAAAAAAACATTTAAGTGAGAAAGTGTAACCAAAGTTTTACTCCATCTGTTTTAGACTAGAGAGGCATGTCTAGCACAATGCTAATAATATTTTAAGTAATTTTT
The DNA here is from genome assembly GCF_964165515.1 of Mesoplodon bidens. Taxonomy (NCBI): domain Eukaryota; kingdom Metazoa; phylum Chordata; class Mammalia; order Artiodactyla; family Ziphiidae; genus Mesoplodon; species Mesoplodon bidens. Next base: position 59,024,609 of record NC_138168.1, read on the forward strand.
TTTCTGATTTCTCTGGTTTGCTAGAAAACTTTTTTTGTGAGTAAACTGGCTCTGAAATGAATAGAAAAAGAATCCAGTACTCATATGAAGGGTTTCTGGGATTGATTTGTGCAAGCTTAAGTAAAGACATGTCCATTTCCATTTCTAGCTGCTGAGGTTCTGTGTGAAATGTACCAGTGTGGGTAATGACCTTTTGCTTGATTATACATCAGGCCAGTGAAACTTTAAAATTAACTCAAACCTAATTACTGAACTCTTGTGTTTATACTGTGTATACACCACCCGGTCATAACTCTAGCCTCTGTGAGCCCAAGCTGCCATAATTGAAAAATATATCTTGTAAAGGCTTGTTTTGTTTATTTGTTGTTTCTGCTGGAAAAGCCTGCTTTTCTTATTTTTGCAAGAGATCAGATTTAGGAAATAGTTTATGAACACAGTCCAATTACATTTTATATCTCTATGCAAAACATACATTTTAAAATGAGATATCCCTTTTACTTTTGTAAGATGTGAAATCTAATGTCTGGAAGCACAATGCAACTTATTTTTCACTGATTTTTGAATAATATCACATTTTAGGCAAGGAAATATCAACATACTGAACTCATACTTGGAAAATATGAATAATTGCTAATTCCAAAAATGAGTCATAGAAATGTATGCATACTCAGGATCAGTAGTTAAAATATCTAATTAATTATAACCTGTGAACAAAAATTATTATCCTAATTTATAGAACACTAATTAGATAGCTAATTACTTTTTTATGGACCATGGACATATGAAATAGTGAAATATTCCTCAAAATAATAAGTACAAACTGTTAACATCTGATGTCATGCTCCTCTGGTTTCCAACCAACACCAAAATCATAAAGGAATTTTGTTTTGTTTCAAATTGGTTTGTTTCAATAGCTAAGACGCAGTTTACTACAGTATTTCTTGGGCAAACTTGTGGTGGATTCATGCTTGTCCAGTTTTTCTAATTTTGCTTTGAAATGTGTAGGAGAGGGAGTTTTCCTATTTAATGTCTCTCCCTCGGCCCTTCGGCTTCCTACCATGTAGTATGCCCTTAGTGTCCCTCCTCCTGCTTTGTTTCCTGCCTTAACACCCTTTCCTTCCATTCCTGCAGGTTTCCTCCATTTTCAAAGGTTTATATGTTCACAGAATCATTGTTTCTTCTTGTGTTCACAGTCTTCAAAGTAGTTTAATATTTGCAGTGTCAGCCTAGTTAAGTAAAAGAGTACTGAACTAGTTTGGAAACCAAAACCATCTCAGTTCAACTCTAGATTTGGGGTTTATTTTTTTCTTTGTTTAATTTTCAAAAAAACATTTTTTTTTTTTTTTTTGCGGTACACGGGCCTCTCACTGTTGTGGCCTCTCCTGTTGCGGAGCACAGGCTCTGGACGCGCAGGCTCAGCGTCCACGGCTCACGGGCCCAGCTGCTCCGCAGCATGTGGGATCTTCCTAGACCGGGGCACGAACCCGTGTCCCCTGCATCGGCAGGAGGACTCTCAACCACTGCGCCACCAGGGAAGCCCCCAAAAAGCATTATTTTTAACGTCAGTAGTGGTATATATGATATGGTACGTATGGATACCATAATGGCATACTACCAATATAACATAATGGTATACATGGATAGCAAAATGTTTTCCCCTTTTTGTTCTTAGTACTACAATAAAAATCTCTATAACGTTAATGACCTGATGCACTCCCTTTCTATCAGAGGTTAAAGAGTTTAAATGTTAATACATCGTAGTATTTAGAACCCAGGCTCTGGAACCAGAGTACCTGTTTTCAAATCTTAATTGTGCTTTTAACTAGCTGTATGACTTTAAGCAAATTACTTAGGCTTTGTATATCCCATTTTCCTCATCTGTAAAGTGGGGATGATAACAGTAACTACCTCACAGAGTTGTAGTGAAAGAGTGATGTAGCAAGGAGTTAATGTGTGTATAAAACTCTTGAGACTTGTGTCTGGCATCTGGTAAGTGCTCAGTAGTTGTGAGATCTAGTATAAAATAGAGTCCCAAACACTGGATGGAAAAACCAAAGGATGTGCACATTTTAAAAATTAATGTATTCTACCAGATTACTTTTCAAAAAGGTTTGAGCAGTTCACATTTGCAGTGTATCAGAAATGCCTATTTCCTTATAAATAGGAAATGTCTATTTCCTTATGCCAAAACTGGATGTTATCAGTCCTTTGAAGACTTGCCATTCTGATGGATTAACAGTGGTATCCTTTTGTTTTTCTGACTACTAGTAAGGCTGATCATGTAAAATGACAGAGCTGCTATGGAAAACATCATGGTGGTTTGGCAAAAAAATTAAAAACAGAATTACCATATGATCCACTGATTCCAAGTATGTAGGTATATACCCAACATAAATGAAAGCAGGGTCTCAAAGAGATATTTGTACATCCATGTTCATAGCAGTATTATTCACAATAGCCAAAAGGTTGAAGCAACCCAGATGTCCATCAATAGATGAATAGATAACAAAAAGTGGTATATAGGCGTACAATGGAATATTATTCACCTTAAAAAGGAAGGAAATTCTATCACATGCTACAACATGAATGGACCTTAAGAACATAAAGCTAAGTAAAATAATCCTATCACAAAGACAAATACTGTATGATTCCACCTATATGAAGTACCCAGAATAGTCAAATTCATAGAGATAGAAAGTATTGGGTTGGCAAAACAGTTCCTTCGGCTTTTTCGGTAACATCTTATAAAAAACCTGAACGAACTTTTTGGCCAACCCAATAGAATGGTGGTTTCATGGAGTGGGGAATGGAAATTGTTATTTAATGGATACAGAGTTTCAATTTTACAAGAGGAAAAGATTTCTGGAGACTGATGGTGGTGATGGTTGCACAAAAATGTGAATATACTAAATGCCATTTGATCTGTGCACTTAAACATGGTTAAGAAGGTAAGTTTTATGTTATGCACTTTTACCACAATTTAAAATAATAAAAGAAAATAGCAGTGCTCGTATTGAAGTATGGGCTAACCAACCAGTCGCCCTCTGCTAGGGTATTTTATTTGAAACCGTTAAACAAGATGGTTTATAAAATCTTTTATGTTTTTCAATTAGACTCAGGTAAAACCTGAACTTGACATTTCTATGAACCCTCTGCTACAGTATAACACAATATTTTTTCTTTGGAAAATTGTTTGAATCTCAGAAAGGAAAAATATGTCAGTGTGCCCCCCAAGGCATTGTGCAGATGTCATGTCAGATGTCTTAGGGTATATGTTGCTGTAGCTGTAGGATATTTAGGGTGACAAGAAACAAGTAGCTGTGAACACTAGCTCTCTTGGGAGATACTAATATGCCTGGTTTTGTATTTGTTTGTTTCTTGACTTTCTCCTCAAATTTGTATTCTCTTATACTAATTTATGGAAGTGTGGCTTCCATATTTGTCATCTGAAGCAACAAAACTATGGAAAAGGGACATGACATTTTTAATGTTCCTAACACATACACTGTACACATAACCTTTAGCTTGTAGTAATAGTTAATTAATGGCACCATATCATTTTGAACATCTTCTCTTGTTATTTGTCCCAGCTAATCCCCTAGCACAATGCTTTTTTCAGGATTTTTGTCATATATCATTTTTGTCAGTTTGTCATTTTTGATTACTAGATGCAGAATCTAAAAGACTAGGTTGCAAACCAGCCTTAAATTGGCTAGGAGCTTAGGAGAACTACTCTGAACACTTTTTGTATAAACTCTAAGGAGGTCAGATTTAGAAAAATCTCAGCTGCTGTACTTGGATCCCATGAGCCACTGACTATTTATAATTAATATTAATAAATGGCAGATGACAGATGTTTATTGCTTAACTAAAAATGTGTGTGCAATACTAAATTTAAAAAAACAAGTGAGTTTGAGACCCAAAGGACTTGAATATATGTATTTAGAATACTGAAAAGAATAAAACTACCAACATGTGATCCAGAATCTTCTAACTGCAAAAACCCAAAGTTCCATAGGAAACATAAAACTATTTTTAATTAATGATATTAAATATTCGATTTGCCATGAAATGCTATTCCTTTAAACTAAAAGGCCTGTTTCACAAGCCTACATTTCTCTGGAAAGGAAGCTCATGAATAATTAAAAGCCCTTAACTATTGATCTTACTCTCTAAAATCAAGTTTTTTAACATATACAGCTTTTACAGTCAAATTAAAAAAAAATCCAAATTCTGAGTTGGTTTAAATCCTAATATTCCATGGAGCCCCACTAAATAGTACAACAACTAGAAGGGAATTTTCTTACCACTGGACCCTAAGGGGTAAAGCTAGAGTAGTTTTTACCTAGTTATATTATTCCTGGGAACTTGATAAGATGATTAAAATGGAGATGAGACTTCTGGCTATTAAAGAAGAAGTAAAAATGGTTTTCCAGGGTAATTATAGTGGACCCCAAATCACCTTACAAAAAGCCAAAGAAAATACTTTGCTTGGGTTGTATATCCTTACTTAAATCCAATAACCATAACCATTGACATAGATTCTTTATGATTGGGCTGTGAGTTAACAATATGATTTGTCTAAACCTTGGCAGTTTTGCATAATTATCTTATGTAGTTCTTCAAATATTTTGGGCATGTCTGCATTGTTGTTATCTACTCCATTTTAAAAATGAGGAAATTGAGGCTTTGAGTGTGAGTAGTTGACTTTAAATCACACATAGGAAGCAACAGACTCAGGACTCAAACCCAGACCTGACTCCAAGTCCAGTGAAATTTCAAGTAACTGAGGCTGAAGAAAGTTTATAACAACCTTAAGAGTGTTAGCTAGTAAACAGATGAATCAGGACTAGAATGTGGATCTTTTGTCTATTAATCCAGTCTTCTTTCTACACTGTCTCTTTCAACACTTTTGTCACATATTCAAGATGACCACTTATTTCTATTTTTCTGACCTTTTAAAATTATACACACCACACATGTGGTTGGCATTAGCCATTATTTCTTATTATTGTCATTTTGTTGCTGATAAAATTGAGAAACTTCTATTTCTATCACGAAATCTGCTAAATCTTTCTTTCTGTTTTACAATCATTTTGTTGTTCAAAGAACAAACTTGAACTTAATGAGCAAATTGGCCTTTTGCCTCAAATCACACTGCTGTTTTAAAGCCAAATGGTTTTCACAAATTGCTAGCATCGTATTCAAATGGAGTAAATGGTTATGTTAGCAGCATCACCCTGTCTAAACAAAGACACTGTCAGTCAGTAGAGTCAGTGACCTTCAGGCTCTAAGTGCCATGTGCAATTTTCACAGGGTTATGTTTAAATATGGGACCTAATAAAGATTCTCATTTGGTTTTTTAAAAGGTTATGAAAATTAATACCCCATCCAACTACTATAAATTAACAATGAAGACGTAAAATGAAATTTACTAAAAAAATGTATTTCGGAGGTTCAGATTTTCAACTCAATTTATGAAGTATACATGGTCTCCTAAGTGTCGTGTGAATCAGTGGATATGCCAGACGTGGAGCAAAGTTCCCAGCCCAGGAGGTTTCCAAGCCTGAAGCAAGCTGTAAGAGGACAGAGTTCCAAGAGAGAACACAATGTGCATGTACGAATAAAGCAGATGCAGCATGACTTTTAGTTTGTTCTTTGGGAACTCACGCCTATATGGAAAAATCACATGCTGCTCTCAGTTGCTGTAGACATCTGCTGAAGGCACGTGAGATTGAGTCTAGGGCGACAGTGCAAAATTCCTCCTAGAATATAGTAGCTTAACTTTGAAAACAAGGGAAACTGACTGTTAGCAGAATAAGAGTTTCACTATAACGTTATAAATATATAGCATGCTCCTCCAAGTAGGCAAAGAGAGGGCAGGAAGCTATTTGTTTGCAAAAAAGATGGGAGCATGTATTTCCTTTAGTAGTATTATTAGATAGCTATTTACAGACTTTAGTTTGGGCTGTCAAAGACCAACCCATAAACAGTGTGTGTGTTTATGATACCTTGTTCTTGGCAAAAGCTTAACAATTTAAAGAGGCTTTTAAATATTTTTTAGACATGAAATTGAGCTTACAAAATAAGCTTAATGGCAAGTTAGTCAGAAACACATGGATATGTTTTCTTTAAATTATATACAGATTTTCAGAATTAAGATGTGGTAAAACCTACTAGTGATCTATTAAGCCTTCTAAAGCACTTGAAACATAATTAGAGATTTTCGAATTCAAGGATGGCCTAATGGAAATAAGAACAAATTGGTGGCTGCCATTTTGGCCTTGCCTGTGTGTTTTTACAAGCACTTCATTAAATCTCATTTTTGAATAGTGGATATGCTCCCATCAGGAAAAGACCAAGAGGTGTGAAGAGAGCAAAAGAAACATGGGATGTTAAGAAATCAGGGTTACAGATACATTATGAAACGGCTTATATGCTGGATTTTATTTTGTTGCTGCTGTCCTGTGGGAACATGAGGACCATGGCTTTACAAGCTGACCTCACTGCCACCATATTCTCTAGAGCCATTAGAATGTAACTAGTCTAACTTCATTCTCCTCAAAATTTAAGTATGTGTGTGCTACACGGTAATTAAAACTAATAACATATGGAGTCAGAGAACTGGGAACAGAGTCACCAACACATTTTTCTTTAACAAAGCCCATTTTGTGATCTATTTGTGTTTATTCTCAGCCATACAATAGATTTACATTTGAAGTACTCAGTAAAATTTTCCTAGGCCAATTTACAAGGATGTCTGATAGAAATAGTGTTTAGATTTATGGCGACGTTTTCTACCTTTGGGCAGCTTTATCTTAACTCTTTAAACTAGTCATGGAATCATATGAGTCAGTAATTCTTTCATTTGTATTCCTGAATTTAGGTACAAATGCATGAAGATTTATTCAATTTTAAAACTTTATAGTCAATAGATTTTGTAGCACATTTCAATACAAAAAGAAGTGATTTCCCCAGCTTGTTGAAAACACTCACTCTCACTCTCTTTATGTTCTATGATTCATTTGTCCTCTAACATATATATTTTCCTGGTATGAGTTATTTATTGATTTGTGGTTTTATCCCTATAATTGACACTTAGTGTCTCATATCTTGGGTATGCACATTTGTTTTGTTTTGTTCATCTGTCTAACTTAGAAAATTGAGTTCCTTTACTGAAGACAAAGTTCCAAAGCATAGTATTTAGTTTTTGTTAGTGTTGGAGGGATGCATCTTGCTTAATATTTAAAATTCAGAAAATCCAGAGGAATAGCTTTGCTAGTGTTTACAGAATATGTTTGAAAAACATGCAGTTGTGATACTTGCCTTGATTGCATATGATTAATCTATTGCAGTCAAGTGGAAAATTGGTTAGGTGACTGCTTCAGTTATCAAATAATACTTCCTTGTAACTGATTTTTTTTTCATAAATGATATAAAGGTCTGGAAAAGTTTATACTTTTTGATAATTTAAACACCTCTAAAAACAACTGTTTGTTCCAATATTAATTTGCATAACAAATCCTTTTTCTCCCTGAAGATATTACAAAGGTCAATTTTAGCACATTTATCATAGTCCGTTCTAAATCATAGATCCAAATTCATGGACTTGAGCTGATTTTTTTTATTACTTTGCCTGATTTCTGTTATCTCCATACTGGTCTCAATCGAAAACTAGTAGGAACAGATCTAGTATTAAACCCTGAATATTCTTAAATACTGTATTAAAACTGGCTCACCAAATTTTCTAATACTGGTGCGTGAAGACACTTCATATTGAATGAGGGTATTGTTAGCTGCATTCTCTCCATGATTCATCTTAAATTTTTTTGTTATAAGCTGTGTGTATTTATAATCAAGAAACATCACTATTATAAAGTGCCCATTTGAAAATAATATGCTGTTGGATGCTTCGTAATGTTAAACAGATGCAGACATAAAGACAAAAGCAAATTCCAGAGTATTTTTGCAGCCATGAAACCACCATAAAAAGAGGTTTGTGACCCCAATGTTACCTTAACATTGTCTTCAGCATTTCATATTTAATTATAGTAGATTACTCACCAATATAATAAATATAGATTTATGAGATACTTTAATGTTCTTAAAACAAATGAAAACCACCCAAGAGGAGCCTCACCAACCCTGAGGTTGTCCAGATTGCATTGGCTAAGATTAAGTGGAAGATCATTCATCTCCAAGGGTCATGCAATTAATCTCAGAGTGGGAGTTAAAGCAATGACTAAGCAGAAAAAGAAGCTGAAGTACAAGCCTGTAACAAAAGGAATTGAAGCTCCAGTGTCAGGGAACTTGTTATTTCCTTTTTCTTGGTGAATAGACCTAAATCCTCACTTCTTACTATCAGCTTCTTTGGGTCCTAAAATCCCACTTGTTTTAGGTCGGCCATTTTTCATGACTAGTCTTAATATGGTCAAGCAGATGGAAAGAATAAGCCTTTAAAAGAGACACAACGTGGGGCTTCCCTGGTGGTGCAGTTGTTGCGAGTCCGCCTGCCGATGCAGGGGACACGGGTTCGTGCCCCACTCCGGGAAGATCCCACGTGCCGCGGAGCGGCTGGGCCCGTGAGCCATGGCCGTTGAGCCTGCGCATCCCGAGCCCGTGCTCCGCAACGGGAGAAGCCACAACAGTGAGAGGCCCGCGTACCACACACACACACACACACACACACACACAAAAGACACAATGTGTTTTAATGTCTAGGAAGGGGGGAGAAAAAGCACTTTATCTTAGGAGTCACCAGAAAGAAATTTAGCATGAATTTATGGTAATCCAGGGTTTGGACAATGAAAAACCTCAAGACACATTTTAAAGAAGAAATATTTTACTCTAGAGTTTATATATTTATTTAATTTTAAATTAAAGTCAAAGTTCATCTTCATTTAACTCACGTGACACCCATTACAAGGTATGAATTCCTTGTAGCTGAATTACTATACTATTGATAATCCCTGTGATTCTCTGTGGCAGCAAATTTTTATTTCTAATAAACACTACCTGTTTCCACCCCTTCCACTCTACTAAGATTCTCAAACCTTACATTTTAAGCCAAGACTCTTTCTGAACTTGCTCTTTTCCTTCATGGTAGAGTCTTCCTCTAACTGGGGAGAATTCTGACCCAAGATTGGCCTATATTTGGGGTTTTTAATGTGATGTGCCACGGCTGATGGCTCACAAAAGTGACTGCTAAGTCTGCTGCTCATGTCAGTGTTCCCACTGGATATTTTGCTCATTCTTTGGGAATTTAGAAGAATAACAAATAACCAACAAATCATCAAAAACTATAACATGTTACCCAATTCTTGGGAATAAGCCAATGAGACTAAAATCTGCTTAAATATCACAAATGTGAATTCCCAGCCTTTCAAGCTACCAAATTGTACCAAACACTCACTGATGACAATTCCATACCTCAACTGTACAGAAGAGGCACATTCATCTGGTTAGCTGTCAACCATGAGAGTCCGTCTCCTTCTTAAACCCAGCTGGCCATCCAGCAGGCAGGACCTGTGTATTTGCCCAGAGACAGCAGAAGATAGTGCCCTGTCAAAAAGAGGACGTGGATACAAATGTAATCTGGAATTTGTTGGAGGTTGGCACCAAATATTCCATGCCAGTAATAAGTTCTGGTCACAAGAACTTAACTCTATATTCTATTAGAATTTTTGATAAGGTATAACATAGTAAGTCAGAAACTATAAAGATGAATAATCAAAGCTAGGGGAAAAACTAAATTGGTGAAACAGGAACTGAAAAGTTTTTAAAAATGTAAATTAAAAAGATTTGCATCTACTTTCTCTTTTTTTATAACTTGAGTAAAAGAGATGAAAGACAAAGGGAGAAAGGACTCACAAGAAGCCAAACTTTTTACAAATGTGCTTGTTTTTCCTCAAAAGTCAATTATTTAATGGCTGTCCAGGGAAGAGAGTCAGAGAGAGCCAAATAGTGGTCTTAAAGTTTTGTTTTTGTTATTGGCGTTTTGCTGGGTTTTTTAATGATAGAATAGAATAATAAATTTTATTTCACTAGTATTATTCTCAATCTGTTGGATACAGTCCTTTGACTCATTTCTGAAATAGAAATGAAGTGTGAAATGAAACTGGTATTAATAGAATATTAATAGGTATTTACTTAGCTGCTCTTCTAGGGCTTCACATCCTATGAGAGAGTCTATAGTCATCTTTAATCCAAATATTGAAATGTTAACTAATTCTATTTCACTGTATAGATTTTTAAGCAGTAGATTATATATTATAGTTAAGTAATAACATTTTATAGAATTTGGGTTGGACAACAACTTTAAATATTACAAACAACTCCTTGAGATTCTCTAACATATACACAATGTTTTTTAATTACTAAACTCATAACAGAATATATATCTTAAGGCAGCTTTAATTTGAGTCCTACTTTTTTCACATAATAATAAAAATGAAAGATAAGTAATATGATTAAATTTGGGGCAACTTAGTTTTTAGGTACCTCTTCGAGATTTTCCTAAAATGATTGGCAGTCTGATAAATTAAAAATATTCTCCATGCTATAAATATTGCTCAATTGTAAGTCAGAATAAATAGTAGAATATCTGTTTACTATGAATTTTCAAAGAAAGACATGCTGGACTAAGGGTCAACATCACCATGATACAACATTTATTGCCTTGTATTACATATTACATATAATATAATAATATTATATATATAATCTTAGGCATTTCCAAAAGATATTTATCTTTTGTGAGCTTATATAAATCAATAAAATACATGGATATACAAAATACATGTTGTTCTAGATTTCAACTAGATTTTTTCATATTATACTTTAAAAGTATGAAAATATCACTGAGAAAGGAACATCTGTGTCTTTTCACATATAACTTTTCCTGATTATTCCTAAGAAAGCAGACTAAACATGCAGTTCTGACAAAATGCAGCATCCCATTTTGATTTCTGGTTAGCTCAGAAGCCTTCACTGGCTGAAAAAAGTCTCTGAAAAGGGCAAAAGTTTCTGACCTCAGGAGGTTCTGATAGGAAGAACTGAAGCAATGAACACCATGAGTACAGAAAACATTGGAATAAATTCCCCAAAGTTCTGTAACCACATTGGTGTGGGCGCATGGAGGAAGGCATAATTTCATTCTTAAAGAATCTCCCTGTCTTCACATTTTTTTCATTTCTCTTAAAGCTGATCTTGCAGATGATACACTCCAGATGAATTTCTGCTTAATAGGAATCCTTGTTCACAAATTGATACTGAAAATGTATGCACCATATACATAAAAATAAGATGGGAAGGACCCCCTCTTGTTTCACAATTTGTCTTATAATTAATCAGATCATTTTTAGGAAAAGCAAATTTTCAGTTCTCACAAGAATTGGATAAATATTAGAGGTATGACTTTTTAAAAAATTAGTATTTCTGACACAGCTGCTTTTTGCAGGCTTGGTCACCAGTAAATTCTATTTCTCCAAATTTCGAGGAATAAAGTTGCCAGAAAGAAATCTGTGGTGCTTATGTTCTAACAGTCTGTCTAGACAAGTTAGATGCTATTCAGAGCCAAAATGATCCATTCAGGTTACCTAGAGCATTTGAATAGTAGGATAGTGGTCTTCAAAACCATTTTTGGTGTATATTTATGAGCTGAAATATAAGAAAACCATTACAAAGTTTGACTCATATTAGTTTTCTACTGCTGCCATAAATTACCAAAAATATAGTATCTTAAACAACACAAATTTATCACCTTACAGTTCTATATGTCAGAAGACACACACAAGCCTAATTAGGTTAAAATCAGTGTGTACACAGGGCAGTGTTCCTTTCTAGTAACACTGGGGAAAATTCACTTCCTTGCCTTTTCCAGCCTGTATAGACTGCCCACATTCCTTGGCTCATGGCCTCTTCCTTCTTCTTCAAAGCTACAAATGGCAGGGTGAGCCCTTTGCACATAGCATCTCTCTGGCCCTCTCTTCTGCCTCTTCTTCCTTGTAAGTTCTTTTAAGGACTCATGAAATTAGACTGGGCCTACCTAGATAATCCCAGATATTCTATCCATCTCAAAGTCAGCTGATTAGCAACTTTAATTCCATCTGCAACCTTAATTCCCGTCTGCCACGTAAAGTAGCATATGCATAGGTTCCAGCATTAGGACATGGACATCTTTGGGAAGCTATTCTGCCTGCCGCACAGCTGTTCCAGTAAAGTAGATCATGCTTCTTAAAAATTTGAAGGGCTCCCAATTTACATAATGCTCTCTGAATGGACCCTGGGTAAATGATTACCAAGCCAAGGACCAAACATCAACTAACATTGCTCCTTTTTATGAAGTGAACATTTACGGTAATGATTTCCTCCATAAGAAATTGTTGACAGATTCGGCTAAGTCTGCCCAGTTCTTTCATTACTCTGCCTGTGTGTCCCCTCTGACTATCTCTCACTGATTTAAAAAGGAAAGTTAATCCTCATAAACAGACTGTAGAAAATATGACTAAATCCATCATCCCTAACTCATCATGCATGTGTTGTGCATATTAATCAGTGGACAAACTGAAGCTTAGAAAATTGGAAGCTGGATGTGATGGAACCATGAGTAAGCCTTGTATCCTCACTGCTTCCAGCTGGGGTGACGTAATGATGCCATGCCTCATATAGAACAGTTTTATTTACTGGATCACATCATCACCAAAAGCAAAGATTCCTTTACTAAAAAGAACATAAAGAAACTGACAAAGCAATATAACTGTGGCAAAGGCAAACTAAGTCTGATAAATAACTTGATGTCCTACTAGAAAATCTGTTTTTATGAGTAGAATTGTCGTTAAACTCTTTTGCTGTTTAAGCCTTGTGGTATCACTGCTTGTCTAGTTCTGCATGATTCTGGCATGGAACACTCTGCCTATTCATCCTTTCTTGTGACTTTATGTGTTGAGTAACTACTGTATGCCAGGAACCATGCTAGATGCAAGAAGTGAAAACGACAAGGAAGATACACAAATCTGTATGAGACTCACTTAAGAGTTCACAATTTCATGTGAGAGTTAGTTGTAAACAAATAATGGCAAAATAGACAGATGGGTACAGTGTTCTGGAAACAGAGGAGGTAAAGTGTTATTGGCTCTTGAAAAGTACGTAGAATTTTTCCAGCTAGAGAAGCTTTCCATTAAGGACGAGCATCTAAGGCACAAAAGCAAGAAAGAATGTGATGTGATCAGATATTCATGAGACATGTGATGTAGCCGAACCAAAGGCAAATTAGGGTAAAAAATAACACTCTATAAAATAGACTGGAGTCAGATTCTGAAGGGCCTTCTAAGCTATGTATTCCCAACTTTGGAAATACAGGCACTGGGGAGATTAAAAAAAACAAGAGACCAACAGGAACAGCAGAGCAGCCCTCCGTGCTATAAGGGGGTAACCTGACAGCAAAGTGGAAAACACCTGGAAGCAAAAAAATGCAGTGGCCCTAGTTTTGCAGAATTACACTCTGGAGATGGTAAGAGGCTTGAACTAAATGAGAATGAAGAGACAGTAACATGTTTGAGCGATACATAAGGAGTAAGATTTTTTTAATTTTGAAGCAGATGGACTTGAGTGGGTTAAGGACTTCCACCAAAGGTCTTAAAAATTAAGTGCCCCTGAGGTTTTATTTTAGTCAAATTAGGGCTCTTCTGTTTTCAAAGGTAACTTGATTTACTCAACTGTTTTATATCTTCATGGAGACCACCACCACCATCATCATCATCATTATCTTAGGGGTTATAATTTTATTATTTTTTCAATGTTCCAAGTAGTTATATATCATTTGTTCCTCACACCTATCCCAAGTAGTGAGAAGAATAGGAATTATCTGTTCGTGTTTATAAATGAGTCAACTGAATCACAGAAAGCGCTTCACTTAAGGTCACATTGCTGCTAAGTAATATAGCCAAGTCTAAAATATACATTTTCTGATACCCATTTCAGATGTTTGACATTTAATTGAATGTCACACATATTTTTAAGAACATATTTTTTAAAATGAGGTCTTGAGAGTTTAAGCAACATCCCCCAAGGATAGAAAATGACTAAATCGTTTGGCAGAGAATCAGACTCAGATCTTTCTAACTTCAAAGTCCAAGGTCATAGAAGCTATACTTTACTGCATCCCTACTCACCTGCTGGAGAATAACTGGGGAAGGCTTCATGGAGAAAGCAGCCTTTGAAGTGTATCTTAAAGGATGTATATAGGCAAGGAGCGATTTTCAAAACATTTAACAACTAGTACAGCAAAATATGTTAATATATTAATCCATGTATGAATCAAAAATATTAAATATATTAACATACATAAAGAATACAACTGCTTATTATGTGTTGTGAGCAGTAGCAAAAAACGTCTATTAGAGCATTCAGTGATCTCTGAAATATTTGCTGATTTTTAGAAATCATGGGTATTGTTTTCTGTTAGGACAGATTCATCACCCACACCTAGACCTGTTCATACTCAGGGAAGGCTGCCCAGGAGACAGCCTTCTGTGCTTCACTCCTCAAGGCCTGTGCATCTAAAAAGTACCAATAGAGTTTCCAGGGCCCAAAAATGTACTTGATTAAGGGTGGCCAAGGTGTAATAGAGAAGAAAGGATTCTTCTTCCCATCCCCTCAACCCCCAGCACAGCAGAGAGATAAATCTGCCAATCTTACTCCTGCCATCCTTAAATATTTTTACTCCTCATCATTTTTAATCACCTCCTGACTACTACCCTTTTTCCTAAAAGTTCCCTGGAGATAAGGGAAGGGTTTATATCAATCATTGGTCATATATTCCCCTTTCTACCTTCATATGGTCTTCAGGGACACAGGAAGATTGTGCATTTTGCTCAGAAGGTAAACATGGGATATTAAAAACTATTTATTCCTTTGGAACATTTTTTTTCTATTTCATTTGGCCTTTTTATTTCCAAGAGCATCTTATTTGATTCTTAAATACTCAATTAAACAATAAGGATTCATTTTTGTGGAGATGGTGTAAGATGGATTTCATTCCTTCAGAAACTGTTACGGTTTCTTTCATTTTCAGCTCATTTGCTTAAGTCTTTCCTACGACTTTCTCTCGTTAATTGCATTACACGTGCCATTTGCTGCCCTTGCTACACCCTCTTAAATTGACAGTTTCATCATATTACCCAAGGGCCCTTCCTTTTGGTGGAATTCCACCGAACACAAAATTCAATGGATTACAACAAAAGCCACAGTCAGTCAAAACTCAAGGGGAAATCAAGCTGCTGAGACTGTGCAGTACCACTTCAAAAGCCCTAAGATTGGGCCAAGATGAGCCAGGGTCATATTTCATTATTTTAAAAGAAGACAACATTCCCTACTCCACCAAATAAAGCATCATTTGTGCCTGCTATAGAAGATAATTTAAGGAAGAAAAAAACTATTTTGCCATCTTTTAACTTTTCATAATCATCCAAGTCCCTTCCTCTCCTCCTCCATTTCCCCACTCTCTCCCTGACCACTTCTTATTCTCCAGTCTCAGAAAAATGTTCTTAGGCCACTCTTTCCCAGTTTTGGGCTGAGAGGTTCCCAGCCTCAGGGAAATCTTAGAGCCTTCAAATCCCTAAAACTGTTCTAGAATTTCAGTTCCTTCTCACAATAGAAGAGAGGAGGATCCTCTGTAACCTCTCTGTCACAACTTGGACTTCTAAGTTCTCTACCTGAAACAGCCTTAGGGATACTCTAGTTAGTTATCATTGGTTTGGTCCCAAAGATGATCTTCTAGAGCATGACAAGTTAAAATTATTTCCCTGCAGCCATGATGTAGCTCTCTGGAGTGGATTGTAGTCACTTGAAACCAATATTGTATGGAAGTGGCTAACTGGCAGAGGACTCCATAATAATAAATGTCATTCATTAAGACAAGTTAGTTGTTCAAAATACTGGGTAATCACAGCATGCTTGCATATGTGATAATAACACCAAAAGCATCTCTCTCTATGTCTTTCCTTCCCCATCTCTCCCTCAAATAGAATGACAAGCATTAAATCAAGAAAAGAGAGCATTATTCATCTTTTCATTTAATTTTTTCAACCAATATTTATTGAGTCACTACTGTGTACAGGCTCGTGCCAAAGAGAAAGGCAAAGCTGCCACATTCTTTGGAGCAATGGTAGCAATGCTTACCTGTGTACAAGGTATGGAGGCCTCCTATGCCTCCAGGTTCTCTGTGCACAAAATTATGCAAGTGAATCAGGAACCCACTGCTGAAAGCCCCAATGTTATCCACCCCACCTGAAATAACCCATCCTGTGAATTGTATTTTCTTTCTAAATATTTTTATAGGGAAACAAAATTAAGGTTGAGTTTCTACAAAGATAAGTCTATCATATTTACAGTTATTACTACATTGTTCTTCCTATTTTATAAAAAGTAGAAGCATAATTCAATATCATCATGACATATTACAAAAGGGCCTGGAAATATAGATCAAAATTCAGTAGATAATATATGTAGGTAATACATAAAATATACACTTAGGGACCCAATCAAAACAATGGAAGGAAATGAACTAATTAGTAGCAAAGAAAGAAGAGGGAAATTGGACTTCTCATGATAACGTCAATGTTAGGAGGGGAAGTCCACATGTAAAAGTTTGAGTATCCAAAGAATGAACATAATTCTTTAAATTCTTCTACATTAATCAGATGCTTATTAGAGCACCACGTTCTATTTTTCCCACAACATTTTGAAAGTTTGCAAAGAAAAAAAGAAAGGGTGCAACTTAATTTAAGTTAAATTTAATTTAACATATGGAAAATACATTTGATAAGAAAAAGGTAAAAGTCACATAACCTAGCAGAGTCTCTTAATTTTAAATTTTCTGGTTTCTGAAGAACTCTTGTAATTGGCTAAATCTCCTTTCAGACTTACTGAAAATTAAATTGGAAAACAGGCTTTCTGTCTTTGAATTGATATTTTTAAATCCACCCGAAAAATAGAACTTTTCCATCTGTGGTGGGAAGGGACCTATAAATAAATATGTGCATATATATTTATATGTATACACAAACATACACACACATTTGTTGCACATGTGTCTACTCTCCCAACTCGTCCCCCACACTAACATGCATCAATACAATGAAAAAGGAAGTACAATGAAAAACTGTAAAATGAGATGTGGTAAAATATTACTAATCTCAATTATAGGGTGGATATTTCTAGATTAGTGAATGCTCAACTGCCAAAAACTTCTAAAGAAATTAAATCATTTGTATTCCATTCAAGTATATGTAACTACTGTTGATGAAATAATTACAAGGAGCTACCTTGTTGCTTATGGAAATGCATGTGAAAAGTATTTCTAATTAAGAACAGATATTCACACGAACAGAGTGAGAGAAAAAGTACTTAAAACAGCTTGTGTTATCTGCTACAGGGGAAATACACCCCTTATTATCTTATTTACATTAATGAAGAAAATTTATTTCTTGCAAATGTTAATATAGTAGAGGCTACATGGGGTACGCTATGTTTCCTAAGCTAGTTAAGAAGTCAATAGTTTGAGATAGAATCTGTAACAAAAAAAGAAAGAAAATACTAAAACTCGTATTACTGAAACTAGTGTTAATAGTGAAAACATTTGAGAATGTACTGAAGTTGCTTAAAAAAATTAGCTTTACATAAGTAATCAATAAATTGCTGAAAATACTAAATTATAACTATAAAAGAGTGTGACATCTTTACTAAAAATATGGAGAAGCACACACTAGATAAAACACTTGGTAGTTGTTTTTCCCCCTGTGATGTAATTCCAGATTAGAGTTACATTTTTCCTCCATCAAGCAGTAAAAAGTTTCAAAGGAAAGAAAGAGTGGGATGTGGTAGAATGAGAATTAGACAGCACAGTCAACTAGTGCATAAAATGATAAAAGTGACTAGAATAATATCAACATTTTTTGTATAATCAATCACTGCCAATGTGTCAGCAAGTATGAGGCCATCTCCTCCTGTCAATACAACCGAGTACACAATTTGGGTAAGGGAGGAAGTACAGCATAGTCAAACATGCCTATCAACACTTCTTTTTTTGTCTCAGAAGAACAAAATTCTGAGACAAGTTCTTGGAGCAAATGGAAATTTATCCAAATGAAAGTCAAATGATAAATGCCAAGAGAATATTCTTTCTTTGGAATTCTTTCAGTTCTTCAATTTAACCAGCTGGAATGAATTTTCAAGTAGCATTCTGTTCAGACTTTTGAAATGAAGGACTTTCCTGTTAATTGGAAAGCTATATTTCATGAAAGATGAAGACAGTGCTCTTGGCTTAGTGATTCTCTTTAAAAAAAAAAAAAAAGGCATTTGGTGGATATTTACCATAAACAGATTCCAGAACCTGTATTTCAAGTATGAAAGACTGAACTGTGAACCTACACACCTAACTGAAGAAAAATGGGAAAATTCAAATACCAGTGTTATTCTGACTAAGCTCTACATGAAAACACACTGTCATTGTGTTCTCTCATGAGAGGAACATGTGAGGATGAAAAACAGTTTTAAAATATCAATTGTTAATTTTCAGAATCTAATATTGATATAACTGAGGTTTTTGGTTCTCTAAGGTAAATGAATTGGGTAAGTCAACAAATATAAGCGTTCTTTATTGTGTTACTTTAGCATGTGTTAGTGGGGCTGGGGTAGGATGATTGTCAACTCAGAAAGATTTAGAGCAAGAGAATGAAAATTCACCAAGAAAAGTTCACCAAGAAAAACATTTTTAAGACTCAGATTTTCAAAGCAGTCTACACTTCAGGCAGTACTTTCAACTTATTGTTGACTAGTGATACATTAAATAAAGTTGTTACATTTAAAATTTAAATTGAGGACTTCCCTGGCGGTCCAGTGGTTAAGATTCTGCACTTCCACTGCAGGGAGCCCAGGTTCGATTCCTGGTCGGGGAACTAAGATCCCACATGCCGCGCCGCTCAGCCAAAAGAAAAAAAATTTTTAATGACACAAAATTAGGAAAAATAATTTATCACAAAAATATGAAATGTTTTTTAAACATTCATTATAGTGAAGTATTAAAGAAATCATTGTCCATACTTCTTAAAGGAATCACTCAAAATATGGTCTGACAATTGTGTATTCTGCTTTTAAAATAATTTTGTAGGAAATCCTATCCATAATAAACTATTTTACATACTTTAAGTCTGGCAATATGCATATGATAGGAATTTTCAAAGAGGCTATTCCTAGAAAAAAACTGGGTGGTATTTTTTATATTTAAATTTCTGCAATAGATTTTTTTAAAGGATGATATGAAAAAAAATTGACGTAAACATTCCATAGACTCATACATATTTTCTACCTTGATATATAAGATGGTAGCCTATAGCAGCAGTCAACATGAGTTGAGGGTGGGCTGTGAGGAGGGAGACAAGGTAGAGAATGAGTGTTACAACAAAGATACACACATCAATTAATTTCTGAAACACTCATTAATACTTCGAGAAGACTGGTCTCTACTGAAAATTTTGGGAGGACATGCAACAATGCTACTAGGCAGGTTTCAACGGTTTTTGAAATAGCGGTGCCAGCCATATCACTGTCTAATTTCTGAAGATAAGCAATATACACATATCCTCGTAAATTCATAAAGAGTATGTGAAACAATCAAAATATCATATGCAGAGTCATTGTTTGTAAAGAGAGCAGTAATAGTCATTTCACAAGCTAGTCATGAATTTCATGGTAAAAATAATGAACAAAATTTGACTGATTTAATAGGTGAAATTTACCAACACATTCTTTGACAGCAAATGAAAAATCAGAATAAGTTTACTTGCTTATCCAATAGATGAAATTGTATAAGACCCAAGATCTAGTTCAAAACACACTATGCAAACATGCTTAGATCAGGAAATTTTCAACATGTAAATTGTATGTGATTTAGTTTCCAAGAATTTTGTAATCTAACCTAATATGCTGGGTAGAATTTCAAAGTGAAGTTAAGAAATTTTGCACTGAAAAAAAAACCAACACTGAACTTACTAATTTCAAATGAACTTTCAAACAAAAGGTAGTTGATTCAAAAGAAATAAGCCCACATAAAAGAATATTAAGCTTAAAATAGTTATGTAATGTAAATCGTAATGCACTGTTATATTTTTTTAATATTATAAAATAAAATACAGGATACCCTTTACTTTTATAATGAGTAAATTGTAAATATTGCAAATAGTAAAACATTTTGGGTTTCTTTTTTCTCCTTGCACTTCTAACTGTTCTTTTAATACTGACGACTTACAACAAGAAGGCATCATAGTATGCAGTATCCAGTATCTCTCACAGTTCCCTTGGCACTCTAGGCAATGTTCCTTTTGAGTGCAAGAAGTCCAGGGTAGCATTCTGGGCAGCAGAATCATGAAGATGGACTGGAGTTGCATTTGGGGGAAAGGCGCATGGAAAGTTCTGTTAGGACGTGGAGCCAGAATTCAAAATTTCAGATCCTGAATCTTCAGTGAGTAATGAAACTATTTAAGCAACACAGGGGAAAAAATCTGTAAAGCCTTATTGACAACAATCAATTCATAAGGAAAGTATTTGATTTGGCAAAAGCAAGTTCATTATGCTGAAGCATATTATGGAAATATAGATTCTGAAAAGTTGTTATTATTGGTGTTTATGATATCTGCCATAAAATGAAATTATTTATAATGGGACTGCCTTCAAGCCTCAGTGGGATTGTGAAATTTAAATTCATAGTTTCTCTTTCTCTTTTTCTGATATTAAATGTAACAAAATATAAAAATCTCTGATAATTTTATTAGAATTTCAAAAATGTAATAGTGGTAGTTTTAAAAGTCAAATAAACTTTCTAAGTTAGATATGAATTATAAGATGTATATATGTATACAATATCCTACCTCTACATGATTGGGAGACTAGTGGAAATCATGAAAACTAAACAGACTTGTAGCAATAAAACAGAAGAGGGTAGAGCATGAGGTAACTGGATGGTGAAGGCACAAAACATCTACTGCAAAGTGCTCTTAGGTTCTGAGGAGCAACTGGCAGCTCAGGAAACTGAAGTTTCAAGAGGTCAAGGAAGTATGTTCTAATTTTTACAAAACCTCTATGTTTTCCTATGTTAGTCCACACACACACACTGTCTTTTCTTTTTTGTTTTTTTGTATTCAGTAGTTTAAGTGTGAAATAAAACAAGAATACAAGGATGTCGTGTCACATTGTGCTCTCTTGAGACACAGTTGTGGAGGCAGAGGAAGACGGTGGTTAAGAGCCCTCGTTTTCCTCATCTTCCCATAGAGGTTATAATAGAGCTTATAGACCCAGTGCTCGCTCTTAGAAGTATGGCTGGCACATGGAAGTGTTCATTAATTTTTAGTTATCTGTCATTGCTCTTACTATTTTAAAAACAGACAGCTCAAGTCATCTTCTCCTTGATTATTGCAACAGGATTACTAATTGGGAGTTTAAGGAGCAAAGAGGAGAAACATAAATAATTCAGCCTAAGAGAAAGTTAGAAGAGTGAGGAAGATTTCCCTGAAGGGGTGACACGTGAGTACTTAAGTCTGAGTTAGAGCAAGGGATACTAGAGAATGCATTCTAGGGAAATGAATCAAACATACGGGAGTGTGGCAGGTGAAGTGCAGAGGTGACTAGGAAGAGAAGGATGAGGTCTTCAAGGCTGCTGACTACATAAGCAGGGGCCAGGTCACAGGACAAGCACCCTGGGCGCCATGGCAAGAAGTTTGGGTTTATCTTCTTTCACTTCCGAAAATTTACACTCAGTGCCTTTCAGTCAGGACAGACTTGTTTCAGAATCCCCAAAAGAATGACACAAATAGATTAACATCTGTTACATTAACCATTTTCAATTGGTGGCAAAATGTGTTTCAATCTTAATATCTTTGCAAAAATGGGCTCAAGGTAACTCCCCAAATTACAGCACTTAGCAGAGCATGTAATGATACATCAAACTATTTTTCTGCGAACTTACTCAGAAGCATCTTGGAAGTTAAATGGAAGTACAATTGAACTAATTCATGTATTAAACTATGGTTGACCCTTAAACAACTTCAGAGGGTTAATCCAAGTATAATTTATTGTCGCCCTCCATATCCATGGTTCCTCTGCATCTGAGGATTTGACCAACCAGAAGCTATAGTACTGTAATATAACTGTTGAAAAATATCCATGTATAAGTGGATCTTTGCAGTTCAAACCTGTGTTGTTTAAGGATCAAATGTACAGAGTAGATAAATCAAGTAGCTTAAATTTCCATTTGGAGAAATTGTCTGCCTATTTTTTTTAAACCTATCATTCTTTCATAATTTCACTGTATTTGAAATAAATTCCTGAGTTAAAATAATAGCAAAGAAATAAGTGTTTCTATTTTATTAAAACAAAAACAAAACAAAACAAAAGGTTTTAATGCATTGCTCAAGTCAGTTCTATTTGGTAATAATATAGCTGAGAAAGAATTTGGCCTTGCTGACTTTCAGCTCTGTTCTTCACCACTGGGTCAAGCTGTCCTGTTCTGTGCCCACAGTTTAAAGACCCTTAAATATGTATTTACACGATAAATCATATTTGCTGAAGTTATACTGTAGCAATTTCCCCTCCTTTGTGAAATTTCTTCAGTGACGTCTTAACAAAAAGGAAAAAAAGTTGGAATTTTCATCCTCTATACATAAATTTCAGGTCCAGCTCTAGATCCAAAAATCATCAGATTAACCCCATTTTCACACCACTTGTGTTCTTTTGAAGGTATAAAGCCTTGGCTTTCCAGTTGAATTTCCTTCTACGCCCAATAAAGAGAAAATACCTAGCAATAAATTTTGTACCTCTGATGGAATATTTATTTAATTGGTTTGAATCATAGATTCAGTGATATTTAGTCCTCAGTTTAGAGTGTAGGATACATTCTCAGCTTTTTGAAAGTCTTGGAAGTGGAGCTACTTAAGCTCAATAGCTCCCCTTAGTGGTATCTTGCAAGAAATTCACCAAGAAGCAGCTTTTATAAGGACTTGGACACAGATATTTCTAAACATCTGGAAAACTGTGAACTGATATTCATAATTTGAATAATTCTCAATAAATTAATTATATTTGTGATTCTAAGGAGAATTCTTTTATTTATTACCACATTATATTTAAAAGGGTGATTGAGCATTTTCTCTGGTTTTTATTTTTACTTGGAACTTATATGTAATTTAAGAAATATAATTCAGGATCATTTCCTTCTCTCTTTGTTCTTTTAATATGTTTATTCTTTTCACTTCATATTTCCTTGATATATTTTAAAAAGACTATCTGCATCTAATTTTTGTTTTGCATCTAGGTGTCTATTCCAAATGTGCCTAATCAGAAAACTTGACTTAAAAATTAATAGCTACAGTAAGTCAAAATACATATTTGGTATCCATGGGAAAAAATATAAGAAAAAAAATGATAAGCCATGTGATATGAAATAAACTTTTTGAGAGTATATGTTTAAGGAAATTGGATCCTCTGCTGATCTACAGCTACGGTTCTTAAATGAAGCGGCACATAAGAATAAACTGGGGGTAAACATGTTTTTAACTGTAGGTTCTTGGGCCCATCATGAAAACTACCGAATCATAATCTCCAGGAGTGGCACTAGGAATCTGTATTTTTCAGAGTCATCTGCGCTTGGAAACCTGGTCTGCAGAAGGCCCTAGGAGGTGTTTACATAAATGGCTATATACTATTTTATTAATAGAAAATAACTTCAGAATCTCAAAAATGTCAATCACCTACTCAATTATGTGACACTGACTTGCAACAAAATCTTAAATAATACATGGCTATATGGTCTTCACATAGACTTTAGCTACTCGTTTAAAAGTTAAGGCTCAAAAATAAATACTAGTCATCACCAATACTCACTTTATGGGTTCTTATTACTTATAGAAGTGTTTCTGAAATAGAAAATAAGGTCACATGTTAAACTAGTCACAGAAACACCCAGACTCTGCTTTGCTCTCAGATTCTGATACTTGCCCTTCTCCAGTTTTCAGTACCACTGGTCCTCAGGACAAACTCCCCAAATGGCAATCAAGTCCTGTCTATTGTTCCAGCTTCTCTGGGTAATATACTGTATATAAACTCTGATCAAACCAAGGAAGTCTGCTTCAGTTCCCCAGATTCACCATGTCCTTGAATGCCTTCATGCCATTGACATATTGTTCTCTGCCTACCATGCCCTTTTTCCCTCTTCAACCTGGCAAACTCTCACTAATTCTTTAAAGCTCAGCTCAAACATCACCCCATCTGGGGAGTCTTTTTCGATCTCCACTGGCAGAGTTCAATGCTTTTCTTGCTCTGCAACCAGTAGATCTTGTGCATGCTTCTATTTTTGCATTAGTGTGTGACTATATTTATTGTGTCTGTCTCTATATCTCACTTGTATCCCCAGGTTTTAGCCCACTCTTTGGCATGGGATAGAGGTTTAATTTGTGTTTGTGTAATGAGTTATTAACATTCGCTTTCATTTCTCCCATGGTTAATGTGTGCCATGCACTATGCTAAGTGCTTTACAAGCAACTCACACAATCCTTAAAAAGTTTAGCAAGTAGTAATGATTATCCACATTTTAAATATCAGACAATTAATCCCGAGAGATATCAGCAACTTGCCAAAAGTCACACAAATAGCTGGTGGCAGACCTAGAATTTGAACACCATGTTTTTTTTTTTTACTCTAAAGACAGTGTTCTTTTTTTTAAATTTAATTTTATTTTTTCTTATACAGCAGGTTCTTATTAGTTATCTATTTTATACATATTAGTATATATATGTCAATCCCAATCTCCCAATTCATCCCACCACCACCACCCCTGCCTCCCGCTTTCCCCCCTTGGTGCCCATACATTTGTTCTCTACATATGTAAGACAGTGTTAAACATTACATTTCTATGCAAAGGCTCAGATTGTACTTGATTGCTAATAGCAATTTCTTTTTGGTGGTTTCTATGCAAAGTCCGCCCATGAGGGTGGAACATCGAGGGAAGATGAACATTCTTTTAATCCTTGGAACACTCTACAACATAATTCTGGTGCGTGTGTGTGCGTGCACACACATAATCAATGAATGACAAAACACAAACATATATATGTAAGACTGTGATAACTGGAATGCTTAGTTTGCATAATTACCAAAAAAAGTATAAAAATAACTATTGACCACATCAATGAAAAGTCACCAGAATAGAAAAAGAAATCCTCTTTAATGAAAACCTTACCAGATTTCCCAAATTGCATGTGATTTTTTAATGGACTAGAGCCACTCTTCTGCATTTCTATTTCTTGGACAAGAGGAAAATATATTACTTACGCAAAAGGGTAGTTAGCATTTCCAACCACTAACACATGGCCTGTAAAAAGTAATAATCACATTTTTCTATTGTGCAATAGCCCTCTGTTGGGCAACAACAATGTACAATGTGCTAGTTTCCTGTTACTTTAGTAGAACCTCCCCTTTCACTCACCGCCTAGACTAAATAGTTATTCCTTGGATAATAAAACTATGATACTGGGTTTCAAGCTACTTCCAAGAATGTTTCTGCCCATATTAAGAAATAATCATATCAGTTTGCTAATAAGCAGAAATGCACTGTAAGTTGAGTACGTTGTCACATGTAGCTAGAAAACATATAAATCAATCTCTGACCAAGAAAGAAACAGTATATTTTTTACATGTCCAAAACTTTATGGTTGGGACCACAGCTGTAAGATGTTGGACCATCATCAAGAGAACAATGTTAAACACTGAACTTTTGGATGATTTCCATAAAAATAACATTTTGTTTGGGGTTAGGAGTTTTTATGGAACTTTGGAATGATTTTCACTGACAATATTTTTAGAGTTGAACTTGAACACCTCCAAAATGCTCTTCAGAATGGAAATATTATGTAATCTAACCTTTGCAGCCATGTCCTTCAGAAAATCAAGCATATACCATAAAAACCAGCATTGCTCTCTTTCAGTTCATGCAGATTTGTGAAAACTAAATTATGGTACATATTCAAGAAAGTAAATTAACTCTTCAGTTTTCTCTATTTAGTTACTAAGTTTATGTCCGCTCTTCAAATGTGTAAAGCCAGCATAAAAAGAAAAAGAAAAAAAAACCCTGAATTTCTTCTGTAGAAATCTTATCAATCCAGCAATATTCTTTTAAATGAAAAGAATAATGGAATTGGTGAATCAATATACAACTAGTCAACCCTAGACATACAGTCAACTCTCATATTTTTTGCTCATCTCTACATATCCAAAATAATTTGACTGATATTTATTTTACATGGTCTGAGTTCTCATTTTTGTTAACTGTCCTTTTAGAGTACAAAATTTGGAGGTGTGTTATGTTGAGCCCAACAAGGCAAGTTTTCATAAAGTAACTGGAAGGTTTTGTAAATATAGTCTCAGGCAAAGCTAGCTGTGGCATAAAATCCAAGGAGACTGTGTTGGCCGAGTTTACGAATGCAGTATTAATATTGGTTCCTAGAATTCCATAACCAGAGCTCAAGAAAAGGAAAGCCAAACCACTGAATTCAATATTTGCAGCCTATTTCAGGACGTGAAAATATTTTGGTTCTGTCATGCAGATACTTCATCCAAAATACTTTTGTCCAAAGTGACTTTTTGTAAACTGAAACTAATTTCAGATTTTACATGGCTCAGTGTGTAGGGATACACCCAATCAGAATTTCTGCCACACCAAGGAGTAGTTTGTTCCTAGTTTTCATTTACTATATTGATTTGGATCAGTAATTTTTCACTGGGATATGTGTATAAATGGAGGTTACTAAAACCATGCCCTTGAAATTATTTTACACTGTAGATTGTATATGTAAAATGTTAACATGATAATAAAATATCTAGTTAATTCACTAATTTGAAATTTAAAAAAACGATTCATCTAATTTGGTGCCAGACTCATGCATTTTGATCAAATTACTCTCTCCTAAAACTGTTAACAGTTCCCCAAGGCCAATAGAATAAAATCCTTTTCTTCACCCTGGCTCCAGTCTTTCTTGCAATATGCTTTCCTGCATCAAAACCTTTAAAGTCATGTTGATTCCACTTTTTTAAATGCCTCAGAGTGTGAATCTGAATCAATCTGTGCTTCAAACCCAGTTCAAGGTCAAGGTCCTCCATGGAATCCAGTATATTCCAATAAATATCTACTCATTTGGCTGATAGAGACACAAAGTCCCTGCCCTGGTAGCTAATACCATAGAGTTATCGATAAGTTATAGACACAGCTACCCCTGCATGTAGAGAATTTGTGATGGAAATTAATTTCAACATATAAATACTTGCATTAAAATATAGTTATCCTTGGGCTTCCCTGGTGGCGCAGTGGTTGAGAGTCCGCCTGCCGATGCAGGGGACACGAGTTCGTGCCCCAGTCCAGGAAGATCCCACATGCCTCAGAGTGGCTGGGCCCATGAGCCATGGTCGCTGAGCCTGCGCATCTGGAGCCTGTGCTCCGCAATGGGAGAGGCCACAACAGTGAGAGGCCCGCGTACCGCAAAAAAAAAATAAAATAAAATAAAATAAAATAAAATAAAAATATATATATATGTATATAGTTATCCTGGTATTCCTCATGAAACTTTATTTGCATATTTTTAATGCAAATTAATTCTCTTCTAGTAGATGGCAGGCAGATATATCAGCATATTGCAAGTACATAACTGCTACTTGGACAATTTTGAAAACAAAATAGTGCCTTATGTAGGAGCCAGATAACATATAGACATTAATAAATTTCTTAGATGACAAGAAATCTATTCAAAAATTTCTATTAAATATCCATAAATAGCTATCATGTAAAATAATATTCATATCAAACTTATAGCAATAGAACCCTCTGGAATTCAGAACTATCATATATTAATTGCTTCATTATATGTTGTATGTGTTTCATGTTTACATTGTTTGAAATATAGCACAGCCTTCATAAAGACTCATTGAATAAATGATTTAAATAGTAGATATTTGGTATCTGTGGGCAAGGTATACAACCTAAGAGAAATTCAACTAGTTTTTAAAAACTTAGAATAACCAAATAGAACATGATTGAATGTTTTTTTTTAAAGGTGTATCCTTTCATTTCAGGAAAAAAAGGAAGGGAGAGAAAAAGAAAAAAACTTAATAAAGAAGAAAGTAAGGATGCAATACCTGATAACAAAGGTCTGGAGCCCAGCAGAGAAACTCCAGAGCAACGAGAAAACAAAGACAAACAGCAGCAGAAGAAGCGAAAGGTCCAAGATAAACAACAGAAATCGGTATCAGTCAGCACTGTACACTAGAGAGTCCCATGAGATTGTTGTAAACTCGTGATGCTGCTATCTCCACCAGATGCCCAGGACAGGTGCTCTAGCCATTAGGACCACAAATGGACAAAGTGTCAGTTACTGCTCAGTCTAAACAACATTCCAGATAGTTGCTATATTCTTCATACAAGCATAGTTAACAACAAAGAGCCGGAAGTTCAAAGAAGGGATGTTTTTGAATGGTTATCTTACGTGCTTCTGTGCATTTTTAAGAGACAAGAAATTTTGTACATAATCATCAATAGCCTATAAGATGTAATAACATAATGATGACATCTGGAGAAGCAACATCTTTTTCCTATAAAAGTATTTTTTCGAGCTATTTGTTTAAAGAAGCAAACGATAGTTCTGCAAATTCAAAGATGTGGTATCCCTTCGAAAGGAACAGGAGATCAGAGGAGAGAAACATCTTTCAAAGGACAGTGTTGTTTTGTGCAGGAAATCTAGAGAGTGCTCAGATATTAGGGCCTGGCATTTGGAATCATAGGAATTATCACCACAGAAACAACTGTTTTAAGCTTGGTTCTCTTGCCCTCATTTGTCCTTCTGCAAGAAGCATGAGAATGAACATATTTACAGAATTAAATATACTGTATGGGATTGGCAAAATGTGGAAGAAACCATAGAGTTGGAGATGACTTTTGTGCTTTCCAAAACTGTGAAAGGTTGTGATTACCTGGAACAGGTCTCCAGTCTATGTCAGCACTGTGTGGTTCAGCCTCTGCTACCCCTTGGGTT
Organism: Mesoplodon bidens; assembly: GCF_964165515.1. Lineage (NCBI taxonomy): Eukaryota > Metazoa > Chordata > Mammalia > Artiodactyla > Ziphiidae > Mesoplodon > Mesoplodon bidens. The sequence goes on from NC_138168.1 coordinate 59,053,732, forward strand.
ATGTAAGTCTGTAAACATGTACCTGTAAGTTACTTCCAAAAACAAATCATACTTATTAGAAGAAAATTCTGATTTCATAGAAAACGAAAACTAGAGCAAGGAAAATATAACATGTTTGCAAAATCATGTGTTTTCTTTCTCTCTCAACGGAGGGGGGGTGGGGGTGGGGAGCAATCTTATTACCTGCTTAATGGTCCACCTGGAACTAAAAGGGATACTACTTCCTAACAAAGTGTATCTAATGGGGGGAAAACCACCACAATAAATATATTTGTTGATAGTTTTTAAAGCTTTGTTCATTTTGTTTTATTAGAAAATTGTTACTCTTAGAGACTCCTGAATTAGGGAAGAGGATTCTGTATCCTATGTAATTCAGAACATATTACATTTCTCAGTGTTTGCTTTTGGAATCCACTTTTATCTGAGCCATTGGAGATTTACTTACAAGGTATTAGGAGATAATTATTCAATTTTTTTCTTATTTTGATCAAAAAATTCTAGTTATAGGTGCAGGGGCATCCCTAAATGATTTCACTACTCTCCTTTCATTGCTTCAAAATTAGCATCTTTTCTTGTGTGTCGGCTCCTCCTGCATCTTGAACATTTGGTCTTTTCTTCTCCATATTTTCTAAGTCTGTGGTTCTCTTTTGGGGATTGAAGTCACCCTAGCTGGAGGCCTCACCAGTATTTCAAAGAGGACACAGTCAGCCCAGGGCAGAAGGAGGCATGTTCCACAAAATCTCCTGACCCACCATAACCTTCTTTTTTTTTTTTTTTTTTTTTGCGGTACATGGGCCCCTCACTGCTGTGGCCTCTCCCATTGCAGAGCACAGGCTCTGGATGCGCAGGCTCAGCGGCCAAGGCTCACGGGCCTAGCCACTCCACGGCATGTGGGATCTTCCCGGACCGGGGCATGAACCCGTGTCCCCTGCATCGGCAGGCAGACTCTCAACCACTGCGCCACCAGGGAGGCCCCCACCATAACCTTCTTGTTGTCATGGAAGGACACACAGCTCGCCTGTCCACCAGGCTTCCGAGCCCTCTAAAGATCACTGCTTTCTGAAGAGCTGGCAATGAATCTGATTTCTGGCTGCTTATTTCTGGTCATTCTTTCTCCACCAACTGTACTGTTCATATAGACTATTGGCTTAATTCTCTTTTCCTCTTCCAAGATATAAAATTTTTGAATGATGTGTTCCTGTTTCTTACTCTGGTGTTTTCTTTTCTTGTCCACATTAGATGTGTTTCAACTAACTAGATATATTCCCAATGTATAAAAATAATTCTATCTTCACCTATAATTTATGTCACTAAGGAGAAAAAGATCTTTTCCTACTGAGCTATATTAGGTGGAAGTATATTCCCATCTTCTAGAACTTTGGGGTGGTCTCTATCACCATCTTTGTCCTCAATCTTATGTAGTCAAGCATACGTGGCCATATTATTTTTGTGTATTTTCTATGTTTATCATTGTCTTCATTCTTTCAACAAGCAATTACTGGGAAGGTCTACGCCTGCATATGCAGTACTGGGGAAAAGGTTAAATAAACCAGTACACAACAATCGTGGCAAATGACTATCATGTCTTCCCAGGTGTTTTGACTCAAGACTTTTACCCTGTGGTCCCCCAGACAATGGCAGATAATCTAAATCCTTGATGCAGCATGTAATTACAAGTAGAAATATTACAAAGGAAAAAGAAATGAAAACTAGCATTAATGGTCACACGTTGGGGAAATATAAGTGAAGACAAAGATAACATCAATTTTAACTGCAATTCTCAATCCACACATAATAGATCTTTAGGCACATGGAATCATTATCATCTTAAAACTAGCAGCCTACTCAACTTTGAGCAAAATCTCCTGTTTAACTTCTGGTAAAATTCCTGCACTAGTCACAGAAGGCATTAACTTTCTGCTCTGATTCTGTCTCTAAGATCTGGTAAACTGTTAATGGTAACAGATGGCTGATAAATTCTTGATACAAAGAAAATCGAGGGAGTGCAGCAATGGAAATCTATGTCTGATCCACACTCCTGTTCTAGTCTCCAGATTCTACTTTATAATAGAGAAGAGATCTCTCTTCTATCCAGTCATAGGTGTTAACCACTGACAAGTTACTTAACTGCTCTGGGTCCCCATTTCTTATGTGCAGCATGAAAGAGGTAGACTAGAGATGATCATTGGCAGGGAAGCATGTGACCTTTCTGTTAGTTCAGGGTGATATCCCTAATGACTTTGGGTTCCCCAACCCTGCTTTTCCAAAAAGTGGGAATGTGTAGGCTCTTAGATGAGAATTAAAAGGTTCACTACTCAATAGAATAATTATTCTATGTATAAATAAATATCAATAAAAATAAAGCCACACGCATCAATCAATTTTATCTTAATATATGATATTATCCATATATGTGCACAAATGTAATAATTTCAAGAAATAAGTATATATGTGAGAATCATGGAAATGAAATGAATAATAGGAACCAAAATGTAAATACCAGTTTTGTCTTGGATCTTCTTAAAATTAAGAAATCTTTAAAGTATGCATTTTTTATAAATGGACATAAAGATACTATGTCTTGGGCTTCCCTGGTGGCACAGTGGTTGAGAGTCTGCCTGCCGATGCAGAGGACACGGGTTCGTGCCCCGGTTTGGGAAGATCCCACATGCCGCGGAGCAGCTGGGCCTGTGAGCCATGGCCGCTGAGCCTGCGTGTCCGGAGCCTGTGCTCTGCAACAGGAGAGGCCACAACAGTGAGATGCCCGCGTACCGCAAAAAAAAAAAAAAAAAAAAAGATACTATGTCTTTCTCATAAATATATTTTAATAGAAGAACTGACCAGACTCTATCTCAGTCAGACTGAAACTATTTCTGGGCAAATTAGTCGAGGACAAGGCCTCTTTCTAAGGCCGATTTGTTACTTCTTGTAACACAGAGTTGGTCTGGAAGCCATGATAAATTTACCCTCCACTGAAAGAGTAAGATTACATAAAGCTGGTGGTTGGATCAACTGAGACTGTTCCTGTTGCAAACAATGACATTTCATCTCACTAACTTAGTAGAATTAACACTTTTTAAATTATATTCCTACTTCTAGATTAATTAGAAAAAGAAACAAAACCTAAAAATTGTACCTCCTTTGTGCTAGCCACTTACCCTTTGACTAAGTTACATCATGTAATTATCCCTAAAGCCCTCTGAGCAGGTTATTGATATCTTTGTTTTTAAGTTGAGGAAACTGAGGCCCAGCGAAGCACCCAAAGTCACAGAAGCAGCAACCAGTAAGCCTGGAAGTCACTCCAGCTCTGCCCCTGCTCCTTCCTCTACCTCATAGCTCTTAAAATCCTATTTATTCTTAGCTCCAAAAATGTCCATGAACACATTATGGGAGTATTTTCTTGTGATCTGAACTAGTATCTCATAAAGAAGAAGCTGAGAAGTCAAATCACAGAGGCCTTAACCCAGGGTAAGACTCAACTCTGAATCTGAACTCAAATGTGACTACATGTATGAGTGTGAGTGTCTGTCAGAGGGCCTGTAGGCTAGCTAGTAGGAGAGTTGATGGGAAAAGGAGAAGTGATAATTATGTTCCATCAGTAAAAGACCAACATTCAGACAAAAAGGGAGCAAGTGTGGCTCCTTGGGAAAGTCCTGGATTGCTATAGCTCTTCATGACTGTGGAATGACTCACAATTCAGTTCTCTTTCAGTGTAAGCAGAATATTGGCCAGCTCTATCATCTTTTCCCTGAGTCCTTGTTCAGAGTTAAAATAATATAGGAAGAAACATAAACAGGTCTTTTTCACTACTGGAATTGCCAAAACAACTTATTCAGATAATGCCTCACTTTCTCCCAGCTACATCAGACATTCAGTATCAATATTTCAATTGTCACATACCTTTTCTTGCCCATCCTGTCTCTCAAATGTAGCATGTCCATCATATAAACAGGTTTTTTAAAATGAAGGAAAGAAAGAAGAAATGGATGGAGGAAAGGAAAGGGGGAGGCAAAAAAAATAGTAAACACAACTTTATTCATAGTCCTCAAAATATAGTTGTAAGAGAACCTCAACTAATAAGAATATTCCATTAGCTGGAAAATTGGCAACATGATAATTTCAGAAGACAGAATTACATGACCATAAAATAATCTGATGTATAAACAGTTTGAGAAAATATCTTACACTTTTATATCTGCATTGATGCAATGAAAAATACTGTTCAAAATGATGTTGAGACAATCCAAGGTATTGAATCATCTACTAAAGATTAAGTTTTACTTATAAAAATAGAAAATTAGTAAATACATATTAGAAAAGTTTTTAAAGAAAAGTGAATAATAACTTTAATTACAAAAGATTTCTGGCTAATTGAGGTTTAACTGGTATGCTAGCTTTTATACTATTAATACCAGTTACTATTTTAGTTATCCCTATCAAATTTCCATCACGAATAGATTTTAAGCAAGAGTTTTGTTCAACCAACTCAACAACCTGTTAAAAATGTTACAGAGGCACCTACTTTTATAATAAAATCTGAAATAATACAGTACATTTATAAGTGCTTTGAAATTATAAAGCACGATAAATATATACTCCACTATTGTTGCTAGCTAGTTACTAACTAAAGCAACACATTGCCTTTTCTTTCTCCATTCCTCACACTGTTGATCTCACTGGAGAGTATTCTTAGAGGAAATTATCCATATCACTCCCAAGAAGGTATTAATAAAAGCACAAATTCCTGAGTTGACCCCATGTTTGAGAATTCAGCATGCAGTTTTTCCTTCTGGCTTATTTTTCTGTAGCTGCTGTCAGTGGAGCTACATCAAAGGTGGGACAGGAAACACCAATTCACTTTGTAAATTTTGTGGTAGCCAAATACAATAACATAAGCTACCACTAAATATTGATTTTATACCAGACACATTTTTGAGTCAGTTGATGCTACTACACGTGCTCTCTGTTCCCGGACCAACCATGCACACTCTTGGTGAGTCCCAACCCCCCAAGAGGTAGAAAGATCTTTAACAGATCAGTCAACCATCTGGCCATGACAGTCGCAAGGTTTGAAAAAAAGAAAATAAAAGAAAACTTATGATCCCAAAGGAATGGGGACCCTTAGCTACTCAGTGGCAACCATGTACTGCCTCACCCCTCTCTCTCAGAATGCTATACAAAAAAAAAAAAAAAAGCCACATTCCTAGCCTTGGGGCATGGGTACTGGGGTCTCCATGATGGCAACGCCAATCATCCTAGCCAGTAGCCTCTTTCCTTGCTTTGGTCCTGTACTTTGCTTGATTATGTTTTTTTGGTTGGCTGGTTTGAGAAGGAAAAAATGATTTTTTTGTTGTTGCAGTACGCGGGCCTCTCACTGTTGTGGCCTCTCCCGTTGCGGAGCACAGGCTCTGGACGCGCAGGATCAGCAGCCATGGCTCACGGACCCAGACGCTCCGCGGCATGTGGAATCTTCCCGGCCCAGGTCACGAACCCGTGTCCTCTGCATCGGCAGGCGGACTCTCAACCACTGCGCCATCAGGGAAGCCCGAAAAAACTATTTTTAAATCATTAAGTAGTGATGATTTAATGACTTGATTTAAAAAATTAATCTCGGAATAAGTTGGAGGAGAAATAATTTAGTAAGTTCCTCTACTCAATAAAAAACTAAGGAAAGACATTATTTTACACTTCTTAAAGAATTAGTTTAGGGCTTCCCTGGTGGCGCAGTGGTTGAGAATCTGCCTGCCGATGCAGGGGACACGGGTTCGTGCCCCGGTCCGGGAAGATCCCACATGCCGCGGAGGGGCTGGGCCCGTGAGCCATGGCCACTGAGCCTGCATGTCCAGAGCCTGTGCTCCGCAACGGGAGAGGCCACAACAGTGAGAGGCCCGCGTACCGCAAAAAAAAAAAAAAAAAAAAAAAAAAGAAGTAGTTTAATAAAATCAAAACAAAGAACCCAGAAAAACAAAAATAAAAACACTTGGTATTTAACATCCAAGGGATTTTCCTCATGTGGTAACTATTTAGAAGCAGATCCTATTTATCACTAAGTTTGCCCCTACTGATCTTTTTCCCATAACCATTAAGAAACAGTTATGACTCATTTTAGGAACACACCAAATACTATGGGAAAATAGATTATAGTTTTATCCAAACCAGCAGTGAAAATAATTTATGAATCCAAAATGTCAGAGACAAGCAGAGTCAGTTTAGGAAAGTGGGTCATTTTCATGCAAATGAGTCCTAGCTTTCTTGATTGCCATCTTAGTCTCCTTTTAAATGTTGAAGTTTTTAGGGTGGGAGGGGGGAAAATGAATTATTGTGGTAAACCAGTATTTCCGCTTGTTGACTGTGGAATATTTAAAGCATAGCTTAATATGCAACATGTGAAAGGAAGGGTCAAGAGAATAGAGCTTAATTTGTATCCATATGATCCAATCAAATGTGAAATGCTACGATTTATAGAAAGGAAGAGATCATTAGAATGTGCTGCTGCAGGTCTCCAGATTTTTCAAATTTATTATGAAAATTGTCCTTTCCACAATCATCAGAATAGATTGTTTGGGGCTTCCCTGGTGACACAGTGGTTGAGAGTCCACCTGCCGATGCGGGGGACACTGGTTCGTGTCCCGGTCCGGGAGGATCCCACGTGCCACGGAGTGGCTGGGCCCGTGAGCCATGGCCGCTGAGCCTGTGCATCCAGAGCCTGTGCTCCACAACGGGAGAGGCCACAGCAGTGAGAGGCCCGCATATCACAAAAAAAAAAAAAAAAAAAAAAAAAAAAAAAGATTGTTTGGTCACAGCCATTCCTGCAGGCCAAAGCAATTTGAAATTCAGGGCCAGTATCAATTTCCTTGCCTCTACCCTTTCCACCACCCACTGCTTAACAACCAGTCAATTAGATAATAAATAAATTAAGACTAAATTAACAAGGAACAATTAAAAATTAATAAGTTTAAAGAAAAATTACTGTAGAAAAGCATCAATTGTTTCAGGTTTAATATAGTCACTAGGGGAGAGTAATATAAAACCAGTCAGTAGATGTATTTCCTGTCTGTCTTAGTCCCTTTGGACTACTATAACAAAACAGCAGAGCCTAGTAGCTTATAGATAACAGTTCTGGAGGCTAGAAGTTCAAGATGAAGGCACTGGAAGATTTTGTGTCTAGTGAGGGCCCACTTTGTGGTTAATAGATGGAAACTTCTTGTTGGGCCCTCACATTGTGGAACAAGCTAAGGATCTCTCTGGAGCCTCTTTTACAAGGGCACTAATCCCAATCATGAGGGCTCCACCCACATGACCTAATAACCCTATCTCCTAATACCATTACAACAGGCATTAGGATTTCAAGATATGAATTTGGAGGGGGACACATTCAGACCATAGCACCATCCACTAGTTAGGTATCATTTAAATGAATAAATAATCAAATGATAGATTCTACCATCCTTATTGTATTGCTAATTAACAATAGTGCTTTGAGGGGCCAATAGAGCTACCCAATTAGATTTAGTATTTCCATGTGTATAGGTTACATATTCTCTTAAAATTTTCTGTCAGGTCTCCAGGTAGAGGTTAAAGCCTTATATTATTTTGTAATAATTGCTCTACAATCCCTGGCATCTATAGTAAATATTAATGTTTTCCAGCCTGTAAAATGATAAGAAAACATATTATTGCTTTTGTAGATATATAACTTTATAAGTTTTGATACCAAAAAAAAAGAAAATTTGAAAATACAGAACTCTAGCTTTGCAAAGAAAGTGATTTAATTATCAGTTTGAAGGAAAAGTCTTTATCTATGAAAATAAGACTGAACTACTGAACTAGCTAGCAAAACTAAGCACTATCCAAGCAGTGCTTCAAAAGATTGAAAAAAAAAAATACATCTTTGAGTAGCATTTCAGATGGAGAAGTAGGTGGGTGTAAGATTATTTTGGACCCTCAGAGAAAAGTAGCATATTGTCCTGCTTTTCCTTGTGTCACTTAAAACACTATACAAAACTCAAATATTAAGTTAAAAGTGAATTAAGAAGACAAATTCATTCCCAAATCACTTCTTAAAGCTTGGAAAGAAAAATAATGCTAAAGAAGAAGAAAATAATTAAAAGTGGAATCCCCTGTACATTCTAATTTGCAAGATGAAACTTCAGATTTACTACAAAGTGCTGCATTATGGTTCTAAAGACACCTCACCAGCCCTAATCCATAACTGTCCTCAGTGCTTCCCCAGCCTTCATTGGATACCACATTTCCAGCTTCTTCTTTGCACGGCGTCCAACCTGTACTCCCAGAAACTCAGTGCTAGATTTCCCAATAGAAAGTCTAAGGGATTCGCAAAGCAGAGGTAAAGAAAAGCAATCTTTGAAAAAAAATTGCTGTTTTATGTTACAAAACAATTTTTGAAGGAAAAATGCTATTCAATATTGCCGAAGTGGCAGTGAAGTTGTCACAATGAGAAAAATGAGAACTTTGTTGAACTTTCTCACCCTTGTTTTACAGTTTAATATTGTTTTACTTTACAACACATAAAGGAAAGGAATGACAGCATCGTTCAATACAGGAAGCCTCCACAACCTTGATCCAGCCCGACTGCACAGTCATAACCACCTACTGTCCACCCTCCTCCACACCTCCCTGGTCCTAAGCCTGGTTTGAGAAGCACCAGTGATGCTATCCAAACACTAGGAACTGCTCTCCATCCTGGGTGCCTTGGGAGAATCTCCAGCTATTCCAGTTTCAACCTGCACAGGAGCCAGATTTGTAAGCAAATGCTCGAAGTCCCAGTCACCCCTTCTGCCTTGTGTTTCTTTCATTTCCTGTGTGAGATAACTGGTCCAGAAGCTCAGCTTTTCCTCCCAGGATGAATCATGTAAAACCTTACAGGACTGGAAAAAATAAGGAAAAGAAAGAAAAAAAGGAAAAGAAAATTCCAGAGTCCCCATAATGAAAGAACATGAGAGGAATGAAAGAGAACATACTAGAGGTTACCAGACACTCCCATTCTTTCTAGTGCTGGGTAGCTTTAACCCACACCCACGTCAATTGTCTTTACTTCAAGAAGCTGTCTCTCTAAAAATAAACTGACCAATGTATCTTTAAAACACAAATGGCTTGGACTGTAAAAATAAACTTTGCAAAATAAATACCAAATAACATCTGGAGGCAAAGCTTTGGAGGGGATGGGGTGAGAGAGAGTGCTAACTTCTTAGTTCTATCACCAAAGTATGGGCTTCATTTTTTAAATTTAGGACATGCTTTCCATTATTAACCAAACACAAAGCAAAAATGTACTAATTTTACTTTAAAATCCCAAATAATGTAATACTGTCTGTAATTATGTCTTTGAGCTAACCTTAGTGATATTTTAACTCTGTTTTCTAGTATTTGAAACTAAGAGTTCAGTTACTAAGCCACTTCATTTAAATATGAAAATGGTTTGTATTTAGCTCTAATTATTATTTGTGCTAGTAGCCGAGAAAAATACCCCCTTTTGCCTTGGGAAACTAAAATCTCCAATGTAATGTGCTAGGAAGATGCAACATTTCCATCCTAAAAGAATACAATAGTTATTATTACATTAAATTATTTCTCCTTGCAATGACAAGCAAAAAGGCCATGTTCCGTCTGCTTCTCATATGCATCCAACTTGTGGGTAGTGATCCCATTCAGTTAATATTTATAAAGACAGCAACTGGTCAGACACTCTTCATATGCAAGAAAATTATAAGGAATGCTTGAGTCTCTCCTACTGAATTTGAGGATTATTGTGTGGATACTTGCCCCAGAGTCACTTTGCTTATTTTGTGTAAAGCTCTCATAAAATTTTTGTAGGTGACATAGGCATTGTATGTCCAATGCCAAAGAAAAAAAACATTAGAAACTTCTGTAATTTTTTAAGTAAATTGTAAGACCTCCAAAAAGATATATATCTTCATGCCTAATTTATAGTGAATAATAATAATCAGCTTAATTATTCTAAACTTATGTACCCTCAGTTATTTCTTCTTCCTACTTCATAAATCTTGATTTTTTTAAATAATGAAACAAACTTGTCCATTACTAGTAGGATAATAAATATTTCTCATTAGTCAAATAAATATGTAAGGATGTTTAATCTCACATAAGTGTGTTTTAAAAGTGCACTCATTTCTCTTTCCATAGGGACTAGAGTTTGGCAGAGGATGTTGCTGAGATATGGCCTGAGATATCATCTCATCTGCTAACAGTCTGCTTCTCATGACACATATTCTATTTTTCACATATGGCCTAAACTATACCAGCAAAATGGGGAACTCAGTTTTCCTATCTAAAAAAAAAGACACCATTTGACTGCATCACGAAACACTCCAAATGCACTTCAGAAGAAACAGCCAAGATGAATAGTTAGATGGGCTTGCTGGAGAACACTGGGTGACAAGTCATCACACATTTCATTATAATTTTTTTTCTTTCTTTTTCTGATTAACCAAAATGCCAGTTTTAGGCAGGCTGCATAAAGGATGTTTTAAATTCCAGTCTCTTCTATCAGGAACTGTAAATGTTGGCAGTAGGTCAAATTTACCCAGACTACAAGTTGTAATAAATTTAAAAGACTCTTCCTCAGCTTTGATGATTAACCATTTCCTCTCTTTCAACAAACAAAACTTCAGCAAACAAAAATAAAAAGGTATTCATATTGCAAGTTTCAAAAAGAGCATTTGCTTTTCATTCTACAAGTTTTTAAATGTCACAAAGTAAAACATATTTAAGCAGAAACAAATATCCCATAGCTCCACAGAAGGGAAGAGGAAGTGCAAACATGGGAGGCACAGTGCTGGCCATTTTTCCATCTCTCTACCTCCACTGCCCCTTGACTGCCCTCTTCAGTGACTCCTGGCTCCTGTTTCTCTCCTGATCAATAGACGCCCATTTGTCAGCATCAAGAAACAATCCAAATGTGCTTCAGAAGAAAAAGCCAAGACGAATAGTTGGATGGAATCATTGGCGAACACTAGGAAATAAGTCTGGGGTTACCTTGTTGAGTGAAAGTTAATGGAAAGGGCACAGTCTTTGGAGAGTGGAAGAGTTGCCATTAAATCCCTCCATCACAGACTAACTGTGCAATCCTGGAAAAGTAATAATTTAAGTTCTTTCATTCTCATTATCCTCTTGTATAAAATGAATATATTATTCCAGACTATACAGAGTTGTTGTGAGGATTAAAGGAAGCAAAGTATATGGTTTGCAAAATAAATTAATTAATTAAAATAAAGTTTTAAAAAAGTATACAACTTGCCAGGCACATAGTGGGTACTCAGTAAGTTGTTGCTGTTATCGTAAGATCTTATATGTGCTTTGTTTAAAATCTTTAGAATTTCCAAATCACTCGAAACGGAAGTTCTTATACATACAGTCATGTTCTATTGCAGTTTGCTTCACTGCACTTCACAGCTATTGCGTTTTTGACAAACAAGGTTTGGGACAACCCTACTTTGTCAGATGATGGTTAGCATTTTTTAGTAATAAGATATTTTTCTTTTGTAGATATCAGCAATGTATTTCTAAATATTCTTTATTTTATTTTATTTTTTTATTGAAGTATAGTTGATTTACAATGTGTTAGTTTCAGGGGTACAGCAAAGTGATTCAGTTATACATATATATATCTATTATTTTTCAGATTCTTTTCCTTTATAGGTTATTACAAAATATTGAGTAGAGTTCCCTGTGCTATACAGTAGGTCCTTATTGGCTATCTATTTTATGTGTAGTAGTGTGTATACATTAATCCCAAACTCCTAATTTATCCCTTCCCCCTTTCCTCTTTGGTAATTGGTAACCATAAGTTTGTTTTCTATGTCAGTGGGTCTATTTCTGTTTTGTATATAAGTTCATTTGTATCTTTTTTTTTTTGAGATTCCACATATAAGCGATATCATAGGATACCTCTGTCTTGGTATCACAGTGCTTGTGTTCAAGTCACCCTTATTGTACTCAATAACAGCCCCACAGCACAAGAGTAGTGATGTTGGCAATTCAGATACACCAAAGAGAAGCCGTAAAGTGCTTCCTTTAAGTGAAAAGGTGACAGTTCTCAATAAGGAAAGAAAAAAAAAATGTATGCTGAGGTTGCTAAATTCTATGGTAAGAACAAATCTTCTATCTGTGAAATTGTGAAGAAGGAAAAAGAAATTCGTGTTAGTTTTGCTGTCCCACCTCAAACTACAGAAGTTACAGGCACAGTGGGTAATAAGTGCTTACTTAAGATAAAAAAGGCATTAAGTTTGCACAATAAGACATTCAGAGAGAAAGAGGGAATAATCACATTCATTTAACTTTTATTGCAGTATATTGTTACAATTATTTGATTTTATTATGTTATTGTTTTTAATCTCTTACTGTGCCTAATTTATAGATTAAACTTTATCATAGGTATGTATGTATAGGAAAAAAACATAGTATATATAGGGTTTGGTATTATCTGCAGTTTCAGGCATCCCCTGTGAATAAGGGGAGACTACTGTAGTTCTTTGCCAGTGAAACAAGGTAGGAGAGAAGTGATGGAGTCATAGGCCATGAGAAGAGTCTGGCATAAAAGAGCATACATATGCTGTTTGCGGAACTCCAAGTAGCTTTTGTGTTCTCTAGCAAGAGATTTGGTGGCTGTGTGGGCAGGGAACAGGTGACAAATGGCCTTATAAGCTATGTGAAAGACTTAGGACTTTATCTTGAAAAGAGTGATGAGTCTGGGAAGGGTTGTGAGAAGGGCAATGGAATGATTCTATTTGGCTTACAAAGATGGCTTTGGTGACAAAGAAAGGATGAACTTTTTTAAAAAAATGAACAAAGGAAGACTCAGATGAGCAGCAGTTTTAAGTATGGGGTATAAAATTATATTACTGAACTCAAAAATAAATAGAGCCTGAATTAATGAAGAGAGAAAGGTGAAGGAGAGTAGGGAATAGATATCAGACATCATTTGAAAGTAGGAGCTACAAAATGCAGTGACCAGTAGGAAAAAGCTGGTGAGTGAAGTGAATCCCATGTTTCTCTTGGTGTGTCTGAGGATAGAAGTGTCACTACCCAGAGAATTGACTACAGGTAAGGGTCGATTGCTTCTTTGCTTTGTTGATTTTGAGATGTGTGAGGAATTCAATGGGGATGAACTCAAGGGAGTCTGAAATACAGGTCTGTCTCTATTAAAATGTAGAAATATCGAATTAGGAGTAATTATCAAATAAATAAACCAGAGGGCATGAGTGAGTGGATCTGAGCAGAATACATTAAAAGAAAAGAAAAAAGATTGAACACACTCAGCAATATTTAAAGAGTGAGCAGAGAAAAGGGAAGTTATGAAGGGAACTGTGAAAGTCAGTCTGTGGGGTAAATAAAGAACAAAGAAAGTGACAACACAGAAACATTAGGGGTGGGAATCAAAAGAAGCTGTGATAATATCAAACGCTACAACAAAATCAGTTAATCTAAAGGCCCCATGTTGCCAGGGTTTGCAAATCTGGTAATCTTTCAACTTGTTTCCTCAAAGTTGCGCGAACAGAATTCAGATTCCAATGTGCTGAGAACAGAATGGGAAGTAGGGAACTGCAGACGTGGAAGCAAAGCAGTGGGGAAGCTCTCCTCTTGGTGGATGAGAAAGGGAACCCAGAGCAGGGCCCACACAGAGTTAAATTATCTTTTACTTGGGTCTGCTTTCAAAGAAAGAAATTGGACTAGAGCCTGTTCACCTGCTAAAGCAAAGGAGAAAAAGGATTTTCCTGGTTTCACAGACACGGAGTACAATTATGCTAACCTGTAATAAAAGTAAAAGTACAACCAAAGATATTGTAATAAGCATGGAGGACAAATAGCAATTTAAACAGTATTTCCATTTTAACATCCTTCTCCCAACACATCTTCCAACTCTCTCTCAAATCCCCATATCACTTTGTAATTCTCAGCAAGATCTTTTTTTTTTTGTCTTCTCCTTTATTTGTCTCTTTTTCCACAAAAATGCATTCGGTAATGCTATTTTACCTTAACTGATTTTTCTATCCAAAATCAATCTATATCACTGCCCTCCTTAACACCCAGGTCAAATTTTTCAACTTTTAGACAACATTGCCTTCTCAATTTTTTGCCCAAAACTTGTATATACTATATTAATTTCTACTTTTTGTTACTTTATAAACGAATTACAAGCAAAATAAAAAAAGGATGAGTCCTTTTAAAAATATAAAAGACTGAAAACTTAAAGTATAATAATAAAGTATAAAATATAAAGTATAATATATTATTAGTATCACTTTAAGGATGCCATATCTCCTCCTCCATCAAATTGTAAGTCAGTGTTTGAATCATGAGTACAAGTCATTGACAAGAAGGAAAGCTGTTCAAGTCAAGTTATCACTACCTAGTAGAAAATATTTACAAAGAAAAGTTTAAACCTACTAGGTATAATATATAGTCTATGAAGCATAAATTTTTGGCTCCGTATTTGCTTTCCTTTTTTCAAATACATGCAGCAGGAGTCCAATGTATGCAATCCTGTTTAATGAAACCAGTTATATTTTGTTGCAGTTTGTAACTCTTTCACATATTGGCACAGTTTCATCTATTCAATTAAAAATTAGATGTTTTACTCATGTGTTTAGTTGCTGATAGGAAGCATCTTGTGCTCAGCATATTCAGCAAAAAATTGGGCTAAATTGTCTCCATTAACTTATTTGGTGTCTAGAAACAGAAACCTAATGTAATGCTTATTGTATAGATCCAATAGTAAGTATAGAATTCTAGTTTTCTGCCTGATAGAAACTCAGATAGCCAGTAAAAATCACATATCTTCATAGTTCCTCCTAAATAAAAAAGAGAAAAACTTGCTTTCAAGTCAGATTTTAAGAATTTTCTTAAATCTGTTGTACATTCTTTTGAAAAACAACATCAATTATGTTTTATCACCTCCTCAAAACAGCTCATTTTTTAAAATTACTTTATTTTCAAAACATATTTTCTTTTGCCTAAATAACAGGGCCTGCCCTGAGGAACAAATGTAGATTCTGAAGACTACACCAAAGTCATGTGTTTATATCTAACAAAATTATAAAACTAATATTAAGCTACTGACGCAGAAGCAAGAAGACCAGACATTACTTTCAGGGGAGACTGTACAGGCCACCGAGGAATTACCACAGCTCTCAGACATCAGGCTCTGCCTTACAAATCACACTTTTCCTTTCCTGTCATGTTTTATGGTATAGGAGATTTTGGGGGGTATTGTCTTGTTTTGTTTTTAGAGTTTATAAAGTAATAAATTAGGGAAATTTCAAACACTATCTTGAATTTCAACGAGTTTCTCTGGATATTTTCATGAATAAATTTACAGAAGTGGCTACAATTAGATGGATTCATATCTAGCTGAGCAACGTTATAGAAGGAATATTGGTAAAATTCTCTGTGTCAACCTGCAGTTTCTATGATGGTGCACCAAAGTCTTTGTCCTTCATCCTTTACTGTTATTTCCTCTCAGTAGGTTGGATGAAGCTAAAGAAATTTGAAAAAAATATATGAGAATGCTGAGAGAAATAACTGATGCTTTGGATGAGAAAATAAGAATTGTAAAACAGCCACATAAACTGCTATGTCAGTCCGGCACCAAAATGATAAAATCAGGAAGAAAAGAAAGCATAGACCTACATTAAAGTACAACAAACTAAAAAGGAGCAAGGGAACTAATAGCCATTGGCATGGAAAAAATCAACCCATAGAGGTTCTAGTTGACCACAAGCTTCGTAGGGCTAAGAGTTCGATATGGTATGTAAAGGAGCTAATGAAGGATGGTACTGTGGACCAGCCATCCCTCAGGAATGCTGCTATTTCCACCTCAAGGGCAGGTCCTGGGAATTAGCTAATCTGAGTGTCTGTACACCTGGACTAGAATGTCTTCAGAGACCCACAATAAAATCCCCTTATCAGTTAGCTTAGAATCTTGAAAAGTGACATTTCACTCATGTTCTCAAGCCACTGCCTGTTCAAGTTCACCCCTGAGATCTATGGGGAAATGGGAGGTCAGTGAATCCCAGAACATAGGTGGGATTTTCTCAGGAGGGGAGAGGATTCAGGTTTGCCTGATTAAATACCAACTCTCTCTCTCTCCAGGCCACCCCTGTCTTTGAGAAAATTAGTCAAATTTCAGCTAAAACAAAGAAATGGAGAGCTCAGTTTATGAAGAATTTGGTAACATGTTGCATTCTAAATATGGGGTTGGGAGAGATGAAAGGGAGGAGTGGATAATTCAGACTTGAAGCAACATAGATTATACAGAGAAAGGATCCAGTTTGGGGGAGGTGACCAAGGATAAGAGGGATGTGCATGAAGGAGGAAGAGCCAGAAAAATGAGATTTCCTGTTACTGTTTTTAAGCCTTAGCTTCTCCTTAAAACTCAGGACCTCTAGCATAATCAAGCTTCACACTTACAAGCAATTGCCATTTTCTGATGTCCTACTCACTTCCCGCACGCTTATCAAAGGCTTGAGCATATCAATCATAAGGTCAGGTTTTTGCCCCTATTTCTACTGCATCTTGGATGACTGCCACTTCTGTGCAGACAGCATACCCAACACTCCAACCTCACTGTCTATATATCTCTATAGGGACACCCTGGACCATACAACATCCAGAATTCTTCCAGCTCTGAATTTATAATTTCTGGATCTCCACAATCTATGGTGATCTCATCTTTTCTGCTCCCTCAACCTGTTGGTCTACAAAAAATATTGTTGAATCTCATTAAGGACTCTAATCCTTTGTCCTTCAATTTATCTTAATCTTTCATCCTCCTCGTGGCTTCATTAAATTATTCAGCTGAGTTTCATTTTCCTCATTTGTAAATGAGAGTAGTAATACCTATATCGCATATTTGATGTGAAGATTAGATATAAATTATGTAAAACACATAACATTGCTCCTTGCTAAGTGTAGGCATTCAATGATCATTATCAACTTCGATCCATCTAAACTTCATAATTCATTACTTAAAAAACTCTCTTGCCAAAACCATCACTGTCTTTGCCCTTTTATCCTTCTTCTGCACCAAATTAGCTCTAGCCCAGGATCTACCAGTCACTTCTTTTCTAGTCTCATATCTGGCTGCCAAGCACTGCTAAAAACAAATGCCACAACCGCATGGATTGATGTCACTACAAATTCATGGTCTCCCACATCAGTAAAACCTCTACCCCTAGTCCACTTCCTCTCTAGTTCTCCACAACAATATTTTCAAACCTTCACCACTCTGATTTTTTCCATCACTCTGAGTAAATGAACTCTCATTTAGAGAGAAAAATAGAGACCATAATACAAGACCATTCTCCACTACATGTGTCTCCCCCAAAGACAATCAGATGTAAATATAGTTAGAGCCACCTTTACTCCTTTTCTTTATATTTTAGCTAAGTGGTTGTCCTTCTTCATTTCCAATGTTAATCCTCCCATCTCTTCTTTGAAGTACATCTTTCCATTTCTTTGAGAACCTTACTTAAATCAAGTGTTTTTTCCCCTCTTCTGTACCTTTAACTTCTCTTTTTTTTCTAGCATCCCCCATCTTGTCTCTTTATCTCCTTCTAGTGATCACCTGACTTTTCTGTTTCCTCTTAGAACCATGTTTCTCCAAAGAGCAGTTAGTACTTACCTCCACTTCCCCATTTCCTAGGACTGTCTGAACCATTATATCGATGCTTCTTTACCTCCACTAAATCCAGTCTTACGAATGTCTCTCTAGGTGCTAAAAACAGTAGACATATCAGTCCTTACCCTACAGGACCTCTCTACTACTCCTGATGTTATTTATCATTTTTCTTCTTGAAACTCTTTCCTCAGATGATTGTTATATCACCTACTCTTGATTTTCCTCCTTTATCTCACATAGAGAAAAATCTCATTCACTGACAGGATTTTAGCTACCATTTAACATTAATACTCCAACATCTAAATCTCCAGCCCTGGTCCACTCCAGATCCATGTAGCTAATGCATAATTCAAGAAAAACAACCAAACAAGCAAACAAACCAAAGGTCTTGACTTGGATGCCCTATAGCATCTCAAACTTGTTATGTACCAAATTGAACTCACTATCTTCCACCTACCTTCAAATTTGCTTATCTCTTTTTTTTCCCATCTTGGTAAACTGCCACTTCCCATCCATTTTTTACAGTCAGAAATGGCATTCAACCTTCACATTTATCCAATGATTAAGTCCTCTCAATTTTTTTCTTAATGTTCCTTAAAGCCATAACTTTGTTATTATTATTACTCCATGATTACTGTCAAACACTGGCCTTCCATGTGGTTTTCTACAAGACGTTCCTCATCATTTCTGCTGAAAGTCACTGGAGCCATATTCAAATAAATATTGCTATTTATCCTTTCTTACTTTTATAAGTAAGTACTTA
The DNA here is from genome assembly GCF_964165515.1 of Mesoplodon bidens. Lineage (NCBI taxonomy): Eukaryota > Metazoa > Chordata > Mammalia > Artiodactyla > Ziphiidae > Mesoplodon > Mesoplodon bidens. The sequence continues at coordinate 59,072,154 of NC_138168.1, forward strand.
TGGGCCCCTTTGCCCAGAAGCCTCTGGAGAGTCTCATCGTGTGAGAGACTTCCCTTCTCATGCAACTCTGTCCAAGCACTGCCTAATAAAGCTTGCCCTGTGTTACTGTCTCTCGTGAACATATTTTTTTCCTTGATGAGCCCCAAATTCATTTAACCTGGGCAATGACCACATTATACTTCTTTCAGGATAAAACCCAATATTTTTAGCAGAGCATATCAGAGAACTCACCATCTGGTCTATTTCTCCAGCCTCACTTCTTGCAGATACTTTTCTTTGTACCTGCTACAATCCAACAGTACCTTATTAATTGCATTTCCTCAAATGGCTATAATCTGTCTCATGTTGGTTCTATGATAAATTCTTTATTGGGATAATAAAACAATACCCAAATATCAGTAGAAAAATTTAAATCAACCAAGGTTAATAAAAGGTTAGTTAACTGTTTATGCTGTATTCTTCAGAGGCTCAAGTCAACAATCATTCATTTATTCCTTCAACAAATATTTAGCACATACGTACTCTGTGCTTGGCATTCTTCTAGGTACTCAAGGTAGATCAGTGAATAAAATGGACACACACACACCAATACCTGTGAAGCTTCATTCCAGAGGGGGATAGGGTGAGTTGGCAATTTTAAATAGATTTCAGGGCGGATACACGTGAGTGAGTTTGGGATTTTACTTTGGGATGAATGGGGAGCCAATGGAGGGAGTGAGCAGAGACGTGTCATGATCTGACCAAAATTTCAACAGAATAAGTCTAGCTTCTAGGTTAAGAATAGATTTAGAGGATAAAGAACAAGGGATGAAGCTGAGAAAAGAGGGTGTCCTAGAGTAGGGTGATACCAATGGAGCTGGTGATAGAAGGAGAGATCCTAGAGTATTTTGAAAACAGAGCTGCCAGATTTGCTCATAGGTTATAAGTAGGGTGTGAAAGAAACAAAGGAGTTAAGAATGACTCCAATATGTTTTGGTCTCAACATCTAGAAAGATGGAGTGGCCATTAACTATGTGATAGGGAAGACTTTAAGTAAGGTCTTAGCATTTATTCTTTCTCTTCAAGCTTAACCTTTCTCCTCAATGAACAGTAATTGTTATTGTGTACCAAAGCTTTGAAAACATACCTTGATTCCTGGAGAAAAAATAATCCAAACCAAGCAATCCCATCTCATATTATACAGTGAAATAATTGCAAGTTGGGTGGAGTAATTTGTTCTAGATACTCTGATATTCCATATGGTCTAAAGCACAATACAATCCAAATTGCATCCATAATAATGAGTCACAAACAGGAACTGTTTAAGACTTGGAAAAAATACAGGATAAATACCAGAATGGATTTTGAGATTTATCGTGAAAAATCGATTTTTCTTTAGTTTTGTTTTATAACCTTCTTTTTCCTCTTCATCCTCTCTTCTATTACCTTCTAGTTTGTTATTCTTTTCTCCTTTCTAAAATTGCATTTTTTTCTTGGTTTCTCTTTGATCTATTAAATTTTCAAGGCATTGGTTTTATACTTAAGTTAAAATATGATTTCTGAAGCATGTGTGGATTAGAGTTCATCCAAATCATCATGTTTTATTTTCATCAGCCTCTTTCTGTTAGCAATACAAAAAGACCCAAATCTACTACAAAGCTGAACTGGTAACAGAGGGGCACTGATGATTCTTTTCATTGAGAGTAAGCAGAATAGGTACTTGCTTTATTATTTGCTTGAGCAAAATACACACATTGCTTTAAGAATAGAAAGTCCCAGGATGAGGATAATCAAATATTTATGTCAGTCTGGGGAAAAAAAAGCATAAATTTTAAAGTCAGAAGACTTGGGAACTGCACATTATATCTTGTAAACTAACTTTGGGCAAGTCATTTAACCTCTCTGAGTCATAGCTTCCTCAGCTACAGGCATCATTCTATAGTTTTTGTCTTTTTTTCCTTCCTGTTTATCTTATTTATTTCTTCCATTCGTCTTTACTTTCTTTCACTTCCTCTCTCCACCTCTTCTTTTTCTCTCTCCCTTCCTTCCTACCTTCCTTCTTACCTTCTTTCTTTCTTCTTTTCCTGCTTCCTTTCTTCCTATTATACTTCATGCTATATAGAATTTGAGATTTCAATAAAAACATGCCCAATAAAAAGTAGAAAAATGAAAATAGGAATAGGAAGCCAAGAGTACAAATAAGTATCCTATAAAGCACCAACAGAGCTGTAATAGTTGATCTCTAAACAATTAAAATTGAAAAGATTTAGCTTAGGTTACTATGCTTCGATTAGAAGAAAGATATTCAATCAACACTGTCAGCTGGAGAGAAGCAACTACAGCGCTTTATGGAGGTGTTTGCAGCCTCAGTTCTCAGTCTACTCCATCACTTGCACACATGATGTAAGTATTTATTTCCATTCCTAATATGGTCTTTCTAAAACTCTCCCTATCTTTCCATACACTTACGAGGTCGGTAAACATTAAGTTGTTTAACCTCTCTGAAATCAGTTTCATTATCTGTAAACACTAAAATAAAAACATAAATCTGGGCATTTCTACAAGAATGAAATAACAGATGTGAAAGTGTTTGTAATAGTTCTCTATTACTATATAACCATACTGCCACAAACCTAGAGGCTTAAAACAACTCAAATTTTTTATCTCAAATTCTCCAGGGTGAAGTGTCTGGGCATAGCTTAACTGGATCCACTGCTCAGGGTCTCATAAAACTGTAATCAAGGTGCTGTTCATGATGCTGTTCTCATTTGGAGCTCAGGGTTCTCTTCCAAGCTTAGTCATTGATGAGAGAATTCAACTCCTTGCAGTTGGAGGACTGAGGTATCCATTTTCTTTGTAGCTATTGGCTGGTGATCAAAAGCCACTCGAAGTTCCTTGCCATGTGGCTCCCACAGTCAGTTCATAGCACAGAAGTTTGCTTTCTTCTAAGTCAGTAGGAATGTATTTGCTGATGCTTCTTATCTCTTTTATGAGCTCACTCAATTAGGTCAAGCTCACTGAGGATAATCTCCATTTGAGATTGATCAGTCAACTAGTTAATAACCTACTCATAAGAGTGATACCCCATCATATTCACCCACATTCATGACCCATGACTATACAAGGTCATGGGTCATTGGGGATTAGCCTAGAATTCTGCCTGTTGTATGTAACATATTATAACACCCACTCCCCACATATAAAACAAGTTTTTATAAAAAGCGCAACTTGGTTTAATCTTTTGGCACACCAGATCTTGACTGGTTCAGTCTGGGTACCACTATAGAACAATATTACCTTAAGGATTTCTCCAATTCCTGAATTTTTTGCTTTCTTCATTCATCTCTTTCATTCATTTAGCAAATATTAGTTGACTATCCACTATATGCTATTCACAATGCTAGGCAGTGGTGTCATAGTAAGATAGGTATAGTCTCAACCTTCATGGAGCTTATAGTTAGTCCTGAGAGAATAAAACAAATAAACAAAACAAACAAACAAAAAACAAATAAGTAAACAAATAGATACAATCTTTGCAAATTATGGTAAGAGCTTTCAGTCATTAAGGGGATTTTAGCAGAAAACTCACATTATTCAGATGGCATTTTTAGAAAATGACACTGAACATTCTTGAGATTAATGTTTATTGAGATTGACTGGACCCATTCATGAAATGAGAATTTGGGATTATTTACCCCAAATAAACATAAATATGTTGGCCTTAGGGAGAACTCAAGACTCTTTCATAAGCCTACCTTAAATTCCACTCACAATAAAGAATAACTCTAGTCTAATTTTATTCAAGCCTCAGAGCACTGAGCTTGGGCCACAGTCCTAGTAAGGGGATTAAGATGTGTCTGCCCCAGTCTAGTCACTCAAGTCCCTTCTTTAATCTCTGTATATTTTTGCCAGTAAATGTGATCTCAATTAGAATTTTCTCCAACTGAAATGGCTCATCATTTAGGATTAGTTTGGCTGCATATAACATAATAATATTGACTTAAACAAGAAATACATTTATTTCTATCTTGTTTTAAAAAAAGCCAGAAGATATGTGTTCCAGGGCTGATATGGAGCTCCATGATATCATAGACCCAGGTTTCATCAACTTCAGCTCATGCCTTCCACCTCATGGTCCAAGGGAATGAGGCAAATTCTCTGGGAATTGGTACAAGGGAACAGCCAGTTGAAAAGAAGGAGGCATGAAGAAGAAATGGGCAAAGAGCACATGCCAGCTGATCATGAAAGAAGGTTTTTGAGAAGCTGTAAAAACAAACAAACCAAAAAACCTCTGCTTACATATCATTCACCTCAATTGCATGCCATACCTAGCTGCAGGGAAGATTAGAAAATGGAGCCCTTTTTCCAGGAAGTCATATTTCCAAATAAAATCCAGGGTTTCCATTACAGGAAGAAAAGGGAAATGAAAACCAGAGTAGGCAACTAGCAGTCTCTGCCATGTGGTCTAGGCCAAGACATGAATTTGAGTGGAATAGGCAAAGTCCTCTGCTTTGGGCCAGTTTTATTTTGGGCCACTCAGGCTAACTCAGTCTAGACAAAAGGGGTGCTCTACCTGGGCCAGCCCCATCAACTAGCATTCTCAATATAGAATTTGAAGTTGAAGCCCCAACTAGGACTGGTAGAGCAACTTTTTATGTAAAAAAAAATAGAGCAATTGAAAGTCTTTTTTTTTTTTTTTTTTTGTGGTATGCGGGCCTCTCACTGTTGTGGCCTCTCCCGTTGCGGAGCACAGGCTCCGGACGCGCAGGCTCAGCGGCCATGGCTCACGGGCCCAGCTGCTCCGCGGCATGTGGGATCTTCCTGGACCGGGGCACGAACCCATGTCCCCTGCATCGGCAGGCGGACTCTCAACCACTGCGCCACCAGGGAAGCCCGAAAGTCTTGATGTATTAGTCAGGATTCTATCACATATAAGTGACAGAAACCCACCTCAAACTAGCTTAAGCAAAAGGGGAAGTTTTATTGGAAAGATATTTGTCTAATGTTCAGAACTTAGAAAAATACCAAACAACCTAGACTTTGGAAGAATAAGGGTTGAACTGGTCTCAGGAATAAACCAGATACTGGGGGACTCTTCTGTATATGATAATATTCTCAAGACATTCTCCCTACTTCTCACCTCTATTTTAGGGGGTAGCAGTTAGCTTTATTTTCCTGAGTTTCTCATTATGGTCAATATGTAGAATGCCTCCTGACTATTCAGTCACATCCTACAGTTTCTGACTAGAGAGGAGATAGAAAGAGATTAAATTCCTGGAAAGAGACTCTGATTTGCCCAGTTTGGGAAATATTCCCATCCATGGACCAATCAATCTCAGCCCCCAAGTGAACCAGGTAGATGAAAACAGGAATGAATGGGTGCTTTACATGAAGAAGGAGGAAAGCAACTGAACAAATAAGCTCAACAAAGGTCTGCTGGACTTGGAGCTGATATACTGAAGTTTTGGAAGTCCTGAACATCAGTTCAGGCAAAAAGAGGTCAAAAGAGAATAGATGTTTCTGTATGTAATATAGAATTTTAATATTTCTTCAGGAGTAAATCAAGAGTAAGACCTATTTAAGGGACTTTTCATTTCTCTGTGGGAACAAAGGGTGTTCTTGATTAAGAGAAGAAGTTCATTTTGCTTAGATTTATAGAAAGAAAACAGTTTTCAGACACTTTATATTTCTGGCCTCATATAACTGAGATAAATTAGATAAATCAGGCTTTTATCTGGTGTATGTTGCATAACTGGTTAGTTCTTCCACCCAGCTGCATAAGAAAAACCAAGGAAGGGATCTTCCTTGAGTTCCTCTCCCAGCCAACCCAAAAAAATGTAGAGGGAGGGAATATAACCAGCTCTGCCCTATGCCTTGGGCCAAACATTTTCTTGGTTTTTGTGCTTTCTTCCTGATTGTTGCTTGATGGTATGCTGTCCTTGACTCAGAGTGCGACATTCAGAATTCAGATTTAAACTTTGGAGTAGAAGCAAAGAAAACAAGTAGGTCTTCTGCTGGACTTCGTCACTTAGGACCAATTAACCAAGTCAAAAGAATTAGAGTATGGTCTAGGCTAGCTCAGCCACTGAAGCTTTCCATGGGAGTTTGGAATCAACATAAGATAGCAATAAAGTGTCCCTATGTTTGTTTGTTTCTGTGCTTGGTTTTTCATTTGTTTGTTTTTGTTTTTGTTTTGTGAGTATGGTCACCTGTTAAGAATAGAATCAAAGTACTTGGGATGCTCTGTCACGGCTAACCTTATCTCTTTCCATAAAAGTTGCAGTTCACACATATGTATATTATGCACACTCACACACTCATATACCTTTTTACAACTATATGTATGCATACATATGGGATTCTGATATACTAATATAGTAAAGTTCTAAGCTAGACGTTTAATTCCTTTTTACTAAGGAGCTTATGAGAGCCCTTTAGCCAGTGTAGATGAGAATATATAGTATATGTACTGCTTCAATCTGGAATCCTCTTATATTCTCTTCTACAGCTGTGATAGTTTTTATCAGGCCACCTACATTGGGATTTGTGTTTTTCTTATTTAAAAGCCCTCATTACTATTTTCAGAGTATCTTTTTTTTTATATCTACATGCTCAAATTTTACTACCAGTTGATTTCTATGGAGAGTTGATTCTTCTAATTTGTTCCATAAAATACTTTCAGCCTGTTTTACTTCTTAACCTTGAAATGCTCCCTCTCTCCCTCCCTCTCTCTCTCTCTCTCCCCTCTCTCTCTCTGCCTGTTTCTTTTTTGGATGTATGAATGGATGGCTCATGGATGGATAAGAAGAAAGGGAAGAAAGGAGGGAGAGAGAAAGAGAGAGACAGAAAGAAAGAAAGAAAGAAAGAAAGAAAGAAAGAAAGAAAGAAAGAAAGAAAGAAAGAAAGAAAGAAAGGAAGGGAGGGAGGGAAGAAGGAAGGAAGGGAACAAAGACAGTAACAAAGAGAAAGTTCTCAGAGAGCACTGGTATTATGTTCCAAAGACATTGGTAAGAAGGATTATCTCCAGATGGGTTGATAACAACTTTGAAATTGACTAAAACATGAATATCATATATGACATGTCCTATGTCGACACTGACTACAGCATTTGTATTTAACAATTTCACATACACCACCGTACAGGTTAAACATAGTTAATACTCAGTTTCCTTCTCCATTGGTTGAGGATAAACACAAAGGTGATAGATTCACAGGAGCCCCAGCAGTGGCAAAAAGAGGCTCAGAAAAAAGAGACTGAGGCTGCTGAGTACAAACTTTACAGCCTCACTGCTTGGCCTTTTCGGGGCCTTAGGAATGAGTCGGGGAAAGGCTTTGCAGGACCTAGGAGTGAATTTAATGGTCCATTTGGCACTTTGAAATCAGGGAATCAGTAAGAGATGGCATCTCCCTTAACTTCCATTGTTTCATAGTGGCCTGGGTCATGTCAGAGAGCCTAACATAGTCAGAACAAGTTAGCTATTGCCCTCCCATTTAGAAGTCTTCTTGACCTGAAAATGTCAATGAGCCTGTGATATGTGTTAACCTTGGAAAACCTCTTCTCTTTATTACATCATTATTACTTGTGCCAACTTGTAAGTATAATTAGAATGTAAGAAAAATGAGTTTGAATTAAATTGAAGGCAGACAATAGTTACTATTCTTAAAAAAAATGGACAAACTAGTGTCTAATCTAGTTACATATAAACTGTGTCGTTATGACACAAGAAGTAGAGCAAACAGATGTGGAAAATGCCACCTGCTATCTGTTAAAGCACCAACTCCTATGAGGGACTAAAATTTAAATGTAAATTTGAACCAACTCAAATTTTATTCCTAAAATGTTATCACTCCCATTTCCTGCATTTTGATATGTGCAGGGCTGGGGACACAGTGTTCTGCCCAGAGCGCCTTGGATCCCCATTACCTGCCCTCTGCCAGTTTCCTGTCTGTACCTCAAACTCTTTTGGAAACTGCCTAAGGCCAACTGGAGCTGCTTTTTGCCCACAGACTTGGAGCAAAGGAGCCGAAGGTGCCTGAGAGCTTATGTACCTCTCACAGCCCCAGCCCTTGGCCATTTACTTACCGACACAGAACTGTGAAGGCCTAGCTCTTTCCCCTTCCAGTCAGAACATATGTCGCTGTGAATTTCACCTTCCAGAGAATTTGACATTCCCCCACATCAGGCTAAGGTCCCTCCCTGGCTTCTTTTGCTTCCCTGTCCTGCTAGCCTGACTCTCTTCCCAGTGTCTCCTGAGCACTTCCTGTACAAATCACATGGCTGGGGCTGCTATACTTCTGAGAAACCTAGCCTAAGACAATATGCTGTCTTGAATAGAAGAGAAAATGATAAACATGGAGACAGTCTGTCAGAAACTGCACAGGGCTCCAACTTCACCCACAGAACCGTCCTTCATAGAAATGCCATCTGTTAGACGTGTCACTCCAAAAAAAAAGGGTTGAACTCCCTCCACAAATTAAGCGTGGTTGAGGAATCTTTTTACATATTCAGTCTTTGTGCCTCAGAAGAGAGAAATAAAGTTAGTGTCCATATGAGCTTAAAGATTCTTACATCAATTGAATTTTTGAAATTTTGAAGAGAGAGAAATGTATCACAATCTACTTATCTTTTAAAATTATTAATGGGAATGTTGAATTATATGGATTTATTCTGAAAATAATTAAATTGCCGCTTCAGTTACTTTCTAGAGAAAAGTGAAAAACAGAGGAGGAAAAGAGCAGAGTACAGGGAATGCAGACAAGGAGACACAGTGAGAAACAAAACTTATAATTCTGACTATGCTTAGAGAGTGCTTCTTGGGGACCAATTATCATTTGCATATGCACACACATTTGTATGTGTACACAGACACACATATACATATACCTATATGCGTGTGTGTGTGTAGGTACATATTTATCCTCCTAACAATTCTATGATTGGGCACTATTATCATCTTCATACTTCAAATGGGAAAACTGTAACTCTGAGATGTGAAGATATTGGTCCAAGGTCATCGCTCAGTATATGGCAGAGCTGAGGTCTGGTCCCAGGCAATCTGGCTCCAATGTCTGTACTTTAATCTGCTATGCTGTACTACCTGTCCTGGGAGAGAGTGTGAGAAGTAAGTAGAAAGTGGCAGAGACAGAAAAGGAAAAATGGTAAGTTAATTAAACATGTAAAAATTGACCCATACATAAAGGATTGGGCAGAAAGGTATCAACAGAGAGAAACACACACACACATACCACAGAGGCAATGGGAAATTGATATAAAAAGATTCATACTGTAACACAATCACAGAGAGGGATCCATACACACAAAAAAGGCATGCAGACTTTATAAAGACAGACCAGTATACAAACCAAGGTGGGAAAAGGCATACATATAAATAAGCAGGACTCAGGAAGAATGGGACGGACCAGCTAAAGGAGACTGGGAACTAGAATTCAGGCAGACAGACCTTTACCTATTGCAGGAATGGCTTTGTTGGCGTGATTTGAAGGCAATCATCCATCTTCCTGGATAGAGAGAGGAGAAGAACTGACATTAACTATCCTAAAAAGGAAAATTAAGTCCAAGATTCAGAATATCCATTATCTACTGCTGTGTTAAAAATGACTCTGAAACTTAATGGCTTAAACAATAACCATGTTGTTATATGTCATCATTTTGTGAGTCAGGAATTTGCATACACTCAGCTGAGCAATTGTTTTGCTCCACAGGGTGCTGACTCACTGGTTTTCACCTGGTGCTGTGCTGGGCTGTGCTGGGTTGTGCTGGAAGGTCTAAGGTAGCTTCACTGTCACTCTTAACATCTTGCCACAGTCAATGGGAGGGCTGGGCTCAGCTAGACCTCTCTGTCCCTCTCCTTGTATTCGCAGGCTTTGCCATGTGGTCTCTCCAGCAGTGTAGTCTGACTTCTTATTTTGTGGTCTGGGGCTTCAGGAAACCAAAGCAGAAGCTGCTAGCCTCCTAAAAACAAGGTCTAGAATGGCCATAGTCTCTCTCACTGAACTCTATTAGTCAAAATAACCTCATGCCAGCCCAGATTCAAGAAGAGGGCAAGTACACCCTATCTTGTGATAGAAGGAGTGTCAAAAATTTTGTGGCTGTCATTCATCTGTCACACCATCCAAGCAGAAACAGGCTAGTAATGCACAGGTGTCAGAGAAACCAGCAAAAGCTCAAGCCTTGGACATTTTGCAGAAGGAAGTGTCATGGGAAGCTAGAGTTTAAGAACAGAAAATGTCTCTGAGGCAAACTGAGGGTTGGATAATTATGAGAAAAGAAAGAAAAAGAAAGAAAGAAAATGACAGACTATGTGGTTGCAATTCCATACTTCATTTAGAACTAACTAAACTTGCTGCATTTCTTGGCCCAAAAGGTTGTCTTCAGGTCCTAAATCACATGTTTACATTGTGCATATTGGCTTGACTTCCTACATAGCTTTCTCGTTCAGACTCTACAGCCATATTTTTAAGCTTGTCAGTTCTGGTGTGTTTCATTGTCCTTTGTATTTCTGATACATCTTCATTCTGTAAATATATCTGGGCACATGTGATTCATTACTAGTACATAGCACCATCATGAGAAGACACACACAAAGGAAGGAGTGGATACATGCCTGGTAACAGGACTGACCGATAAGTAATTAAATGAGCAGAATTTTCTTCTTCCAAGGCAAAAACAGAATAGTTCAAAATAAAGTAATTGATGTGGGCAAAGTACTCACTCTGGTGTCAAGTATAAATCTACCATACCATTTGAAAGGTGACTTGTTTATTCTATATTTAATATGAAGTGAGTACTACTTATTTTCTAGGATTGTTGGGATCATTCAAGAAAATGTATATTATGTGGATAGCACATAATAGTCATTCAACAAATTATAGCAATCATTATGAATATCACAGTTCTTAATATCATAAAGCAAGTAGAGAACTAGAATAAAAGAATAAAACTCATAGGTGCAGCCCTAGGATCTGGTTGAACCTCTTTGCCTCTAGAACCTTAATTTCTAAGTATTTTATTTATTTTATGTTTGTAACTCATATAATTACACAGATATTATGTGAATAGTCTATATGTATAACTCACATGATTATGTATTGTATTAAATCAGAAAATACATGTTACATTGTAGTTTTTACCAAAATTTATTTTTAGAAATATCGTTCATTCTACTGTAAATTTGATCTGAGTTGACAAATTATGTTCGCTTATCCTCTTCATGAACATGAAAATTTAGAAGACATTATTGTTAATGATTTAAAATCTTTAAATCTTTGTAATAGATTTAAAAGTGACTTTTTATGACCACAATGACTGCTTGGTGTTATTTCTTAATTTTTCCTAGTGTATTTAAAAGTAATACACTTGAAGAATGCATGTAGTACTGCAAAAGAAAATTCCAAATATGTTAGTTGTCTTCTAATATAGAAGAGAATTTAAAATAGGTCCCCATATCTATTATATAGGTTCCCTTAGTCTGGCAGTTCCTATTTTCTTTATTAACAGAATCTGGTCATCAGGTCATACCATATTATTTGTTTCCTCCTCTCTGTACCCTCCAGTTAGAATTAATCTCTCCTTCATTCTCCCTTCTTTGTAAGGGGGGTTATGTTGTGTTTTCTTAAGAACTATTTTGACAACTTAATTTGATGCTTTATTTAAAGTTGTTTGTGTTTTTGCCTGCCTTCCCCACTTGGTAATGAATTCATGAAAGATGGAAGACCCTTAACCTATGTTCAAAATACAAACCAAAATACAAATCAAAAGACTTTGTATATAAAAGTTATTCAGTAAAAGAGATTAAATTTGCTAACACATACAAATAAACCAATCATGTACTTCATTAACCAGCCAAAACCAGATGATAATATAAAACAATAAATACTGACTTTTTATAGCAACAGAAATACTTTTTTATGATGGACTATTTAAAACACATATCCTTACTAAAGTATTTCTGACTAGTTTTTTTTTTTTTTTTTTTTTTTTTTTTTTTCAGTACGCGGGCCTCTCACTGTTGTGGCTTCTCCCATTGTGGAGCACAGGCTCCGGACACGCAGGCTCCGGACGCACAGACTCAGCGGCCATGGCTCATGGGCCCAGCCGCTCCACGGCATGTGGGATCTTCCCAGACCGGGGCACGAACACGTGTACCCCGCATCGGCAGGTGGACCCTCAACCACTGCGCCACCAGGGAAGCCCTCTGACTAGTTTTAATCCAAAAATATATCATCTAGTGTCTTGAAACAGAATTGCAACTAGCATAATTTCTAGAGTTTAGACAAGAGTTACTCCAAGTGTAGTCTGAAGACTGGCAATAACATCATGACCTCAGAACTTGTCAGAAATACAAAGTATCTGACTTCACCACAGATCTACTTAATCAGAATCTCTGTATGCAGGAATCAGGAATCTGTGTACAAATTCACTGGATGATTTTGAGGCATGCTAAAGTATGAGATATACTGTTCTAAGTACTTATTAAAACAAAACAAACAAATAAAAACACCTCTAAACTGAAAGAGAATTAGAGGGTATTATAATCTAGCCCTTTACTTATTTGTTGGATGAGAAATTGAGGCCAAGAAGGGATAAGGTAATTGCCTAGATGGTGGAACCAAGACCACAATCAGAACTTTTGATTCCAGACCAGTGTTTTATTATTTTTTTCACGGTAACCTCCCTAAAAAAAATCATTTTCTCTTAAAACAAAACACATAGTCTTTGGGATAATACTACATGGAATTTGAATCAATGTTAGGTAGAATTTGGGATACAAAATATATTCATCCTTTGTTACAAATTGTCAAGTTAACCAAAAGTTATTAAATAAAGAGAAGCATGGAAAGGTTGTATTCCTTTTTTACATATATACATCTTTATTGGAGTATAATTGCTTCACAATGCTGTGTTAGTTTCTGTTGTACAACAAAGTGAATCAGCCATATGCATACATATATCCCCATATCCCTCCTTCTTGCATCTCCCTCCCACCCTCCCTATCCCACCCCTCTAGGTCATCGCAAAGCACCGAGCTGATCTCCCTGTGCTATGCTGTTGCTTCCCACTAGCTATCTATTTTACATTCGGTAGTGTATATATGTCCATGCCACTCTCTCACTTCATCCCAGCTTCCCCTTCTCCACCACCCATGTCCTCAAGTCCATTCTCCATGTCTGCGTCTTTATTCCTGCCCTGCCACTAGGTTCATCAGTACCGTTTTTTTTTTTAGATTCCCTATATATGTGTTAGCATACGGTATTTGTTTTTCTCTTTCTGACTTACTTCACTCTGTATGACAGTCTCTAGGTCCATCCACCTCACTACAAATAATTCAATTTTGTTTCTTTTTATGACTGAGTAATATTCCATTGTATATATGTGCCACATCTTCTTTATCCATTCATCTGTTGATGGACATTTAGGTTGGTTCCGTGTCCTGGCTATTGTAAATAGTGCTGCAATGAACATTATGATATATATCTCTTTTTGAATTATGGTTTTCTCAGGGTATGGAATCTGGCAGTGTGTGACCTTTCTATTCATTCTATCACTGAGCAATAAATAATTAGGCACTTGCATGTGCTCTCACAGTTACAAATGAGGGAAATTTCACTCCAGATGTGCAACTCCATCATGATGTAGCCCTTCCTCCCAATGACGGATTTAGGAAGAGCCAATATTTATGTCTTGTTTCTGACCTTAGAGGGAAAACATTTGTTCTTTTTTTTTTTTGTGGTACACGGGCTTCTCACTGTTGTGGCCTCTCCCGTTGCAGAGCACAGGCTCCCGACGCACAGGCTCCGTGGCCATGGCTCACGGGCCCAGCTGCTCCGCGGCATGTGGGATCTTCCCGGACCGGGGCACGAACCCGTGTCCTCTGCATTGGCAGGTGGGCTCTCAACCACTGTGCCACCAGGGAAGCCCAAACATTTGTTCTTTTACCATTAAGTATTATGTCAGCTGTAGGTTTTTGTGGATTTCCTTTTCAGGCTCTGGGAGTATGCTTGTGTTATTTCTTTGCTGAGTATTTTTATCAGGAATAGATGTCGAATTTTGTCAAGTTCTTTTTCCATTTGTTGAGATGTTTTTGATATGATTTTTCTTTTTTACCTTGTAATTTAGTGAATACATTGGTTTATTTTCTGTTAAACCAGCTTTATATTCCTGGGATAAAGCCTACTTGATTATGATGTATTACCCATTTAATATATTTAGGGGCTCAATTTGCTAAAATTTTGTTTGGATTTTTTGTATAGATGCTTATGAGGCATATTGATGAGTGTTTTTTCTTATTTGTTTGTTTTGTTTAGCTTCTTGGAATGCCTTGCCTGGTTTTGGTATGACTTTAATGCACAAGTTGGAAAGTATTCCTTACTCATTAATTTTTAGAATAGTCTGTGTAGAATTAATGTTGCTTTTCCCTCACCAGGTAAGCAAGATGAGGCTGGAATTATCTTTGTGGGAAGTGTTATAACTACAATCTATCTCTTTAACAGATACAGAGGTATTCAAATTTATTCCTGCTTGAGTGAGCTTTGGTGATTAATGTCTTTCAATTTAAAAATTTCCTCCCTTCTTCATGGCCTGGAAACTGCTCCCCCCAGCCCTTTGGGGTTACTTTGTCCCCAGGCTCAGCCCCCAAGTGTCCCTGAATGGCATATGGTGTCCACTCCCAAGCTGTGAGTATACGTGGCCAATAAACATCTGCCAATCTCCTCTGTCCATTGTTGAGTGCCATGTGTTTGGCTACCTCATGCTATTTAGAGTGAAGGATACTGTTGAACAGTATCCAAAGCAGCCTTCAGTCTAGGGCTAATGTAGTCCCACTAAGGTGATACTCTTCTGAGAATTCTTTCTGATGAACTCTGTGTTGTATGGTCTTTACGTGTTTGTTGATATGAACATGAACAATTCCCAACTCTGAGTGATTTCTAGGAATTATTCTGCCTACTCCTTCAGGGTGGTTCTTTCTATGTTCCTCAGATAGTTTTTCTCTTATTTATATGTAGGTCACTTCTCAGCTAAAGACTCAAGAGATCCCTCTGAAAACCTCTGGAACTCTTTTTGCACAGTTTATTTCTCTTCAGAAATTTCACCAGCAAATTCTAGCCAACTCAGCCCCCCAAACTCTTACTTTTTTTCTCTTCAATTTTGCAAGACACTTAGGCTGTTCAGGTTCCTATAACTGTATTGCAGCATGAAAACTGTCTCTGGGCAATAACCTGGTAAAAACATAAGTCTTGCACTGCTTATTTCCCTTCTCCCAGGGGTTATAGTCCTGTGCTATTTGCTATCCAATGTCCAAAAACTTACATTTCCTGTGTGTCTCTTTTTGTAGTTGTTTAAGACAATAGATGTGGGTAAAATCTGGTCTCTATTAGTTCATCTTGACTAGAAGAGGAACTTCTAGTTAAAAATTTTAAAGTGTATTCTTAAACAAATAATTATGTGCTCATAAACTTTTAAAAACATAAATAAAAGCTAATCTCCCCTTTTAAAATTCTGAGAATTTATAGACACATAAAGGACTTAGTTTTTAAACATTTACTTAGAAACTCTGAAAACTGTTCATTTTCACCAAGATGTATGTGATATTACATTTGCAAACAAAGCAACTGACAAGGGATCAATCTCCAAATGTACAAACAGCTTATGTAGCTCAATATCAAAAGAAACAAACAAGCCAATCAAAAAATGGGTGGAAGATCTAAATAGACATTTTTCCAAAGAAGACATACAGATGGTTAAAAAGCACATGAAAAGATGTTCAACATCACTAATTATTGGAGAAATGTAAATCAAAACTGCAATGAGGTATCACCTCACACTGGTCAGAATGGCCATCATCAAAAAATCTACTAAGAATAAATAAATGTATGGAGAAAAGGGAACCCTCCTACAGTGTTGGTGGGAATGTAAACTAGTACAGCCACTATGGATAACAGTATGAGGTTCCTAAAAAACTAAAAATAGAACTACCATATGATCCAGCAATGCCTCTCCTTGGCATATATCTGGAGAAAACCATAATTCGAAAAGACACATACATCCCAACGTTCACTACAGCATTATTTACAATAGCCAGGACATGGAAGCAACCTAAATGTCCATCAACAGAGGAATGGAAGAAGATGTGGTACATGTATACAATGGAATATTACTCAGCCATAAAAAAACAAAATAATACCATTAGCAGCAACATGGATGGACCCTAGAGATTGTCATACTGAGTGAAGTAAGTCAGACAGAGAAAGACAAGTATCATATGATATCGCTTATATGTGGAATCTAAAAAAAGGCTACAAATAAATGTATCTACATAACAGAAATAGAATGGCAGATGTAGAAAATAAACTTATGGTTACCAGGGGGTAAGGCGGGGGAGGGATAAATTGGAAGATTGGGATTGACACATACACACTACTATATATAAAATAGAAAACTAATAAGGACCTACTGTATAGCACAGGGAACTCTACTCAATACTTTGTAATGGCCTGTATGGGGAAAGAAGCGAAAAAAGATTGGATATATGTATATATTGGATATATGTATATATATGTATATGTATAACAGATTCACTTTGCACCTGAAACTAACATAACATTGTAAATCAACTATACCTTTATAAAAATTTGTTTTAAAAAAGATGTATGTGATATTTCTTGGCAGTGTTTCCTTTTTCTCAATTCTGACTTGCAGCTCTTTGTCATCATATATCTCTAGATTAAAAAACAGATACAGAAGAACAGACAAAGAGCAATGCTACAAATGGAAACTAAGAAAATGATATTCAAGGGCTTCCCTGGTGGCGCAGTGGTTGAGAGTCCGCCTGCCGATGCAGGGGACACGGGTTCGTGCCTCTATCCCGGAAGATCCCACATGCCGTGGAGCGGCTGGGCCCGCGAGCCATGGCCGCGGAGCCTGTGTGTCCGGAGCCTGTGCTCCGCAACGGGAGAGGCCACAGCAGTGAGAGGCCCGCGTACAGCAAAAAAAAAAAAAAAAAAAAAAAAAAAAAAAAAAAAAGAAAATGATATTCAAGACATATACCTCTCCTTAAAAAAATCCTCATAGGGAAATCAAAACTCTTGAGTGCTTTCACAAAATTAGTACAAAATAATGACAAGAAAATAAGGGTCCAATCCAAGAGATTAGAAAAAAGAATATAGTAAATGAAAATAAGATACAGAGGAAAGGAATTAATAAAGATAAAAGTTGGAACTTTTATCTTAGTTAAAAGAAATTCAAGGCAGAATTGGAAAGCAGAAGAAGAGCATGAACAAACACGGCAAACTGAGCTGGCATAGATGGCTTCCCTCTGACTATAAAGAAAATTCTGAATGAAATATTTTTTAAATAGCTTAACACAACTCTCAGCTTGAAAGGAATACAAGAAGACTTCAGGAGCCATAAACATAGAATTAAAGCAATAGTAGAGAGGGAAGTTGAAGCTACGTCTTTGCGCATGGAGTATTCAACGAGATATATCATAGGGGCTGGGATTAGAAGGCAAAGAGGAAGATTGAAGTGTGACAAAGTGTTGCACAATGGAAAATTTTAACACCTTTCTCCCAGAAACTGACAGTTAATGCATAGTTACTGATAGTTAATGTTAAAACATTTTTTAAAGAAGTGAGCAACAACATTAATAATTTAGACAACAATTAGGGAATGCACATTCTTTTTAAGCTCTAATAAGACATTTTCAAAGGTTGATTAGGCTTCAGACAACAAAGTATTCTCAACAAATGCCCCCAAAATGAATAACATATACCACGTTCCATAACTACTCTGCTACAAAATGAAAAACCAATCATGTATACCCTAAAAAATAAACAAAAAAATCAAAATCATAGTAGCAAATATCTGGACATTTAAGCGAGCACAATTCTAGACAAGTCATGAGTCAAAGAAGAAATAATAATGGACAGTATTTATTATTAAGTCATGAATTACAACTAGACTCCCATATAGCAAACCTTGTGCAATCAAAACAGTTTTCAGAGGAAAATGTATAGGCTTAAAGTGTATATATTACAAAACAAGAAAAACTAAGAATTAATGAGCCAGTCATTCTTCCAAGAACAGAAAAATAGTAACAGGATAAGTCCTAGAAATAGATAAGGAGAATAATACAACTAAGATCAAATATCTATTAATATAAGAAACAAAGATACAAACCAGAGAATCAAATTATTCAAAAAATTATTTTTTGATAAAACTAATAAAATAGAAAAATATATAATAAGTTTGATGGAAGAGAGAGAGGACAAGAGGGAAAAAAGGAGAGAAGGGATTGGAGAGAGAAAGAAAGATAGAGAGAGGGAAGGAGTTATGCTGGTAAATCAGCTCTCTCTGGGGTGGAGGTAGGCACTAATTTGTAAGATTTCTGATTTCCATAGTTTAAATAGTCCCACTATTTCTGATTTTAATCTACAGACATGATGTCACTGTGCACATGTTGGGAAGAGATACACAGAGTTGGCTCTGGGAAGCTGGTACAATCCAGCTCCAGCACACCACTGGAGAGAAGTCACAAACAAACAATATTAGAATTGAAAAACAGAGCACAATGTACTAAAGATTTAAAACATTAAAAGAGAATATCCTGAATAATTCTGTCAACCTAAGTGAAAATGTGGACAATTTCTTCGAGAACTATAACTTACCAATCTACCCAAAAGGAAACTAGACTAGAATTAGGTCATTAAGATAGTGAATTAATATTGATAGTTTCAAATTCACCCACTACTTAAGAAAATAAAATAAAACAAACAACTTGGCCCATGAGATTTTATAAATAAATTTTACCAAATACTTAAAGCAGTAGTTTTTACAGTGGAGCTCTCAGAACATAAGCATCAGCATCACCTGAGAACTTGTTAGAACTGCAAATTCTCAAGTTCCACTTCATACCCACTAAATTAGCAATCCTGGGTATGAGCCGATGAATCTGTACATGATGCAGGCTGAAGTTTGAGAATTTTGTTTCAAGGAAAAGATCAACCTAAAATTATACAAACTATTTTAGAGGACAGTAAAAACAGAAATTCCTCTCTAGTGATTTCATTTTATAAAGCCAATAAAGCCTTCACTCCAAAATCAGATATAAACACTACAAGAAAGAAAAATTATAAGCTAATGTCACATGGGATAAAAACTCTCTAAACAAACTATTAACAAATGGAATCCACCAATGTTTGTGTGTGTTTGTTTCTGTGTGTGCCTTGACTAAGTTGAGAATATGAGGAAATCTGTTACTCTATTTGCCACACTGATGAATTAAAGGAGAAAAGTACCGTATGATGATCTCTATAGGTACAGAATGTATTTTTGATAAGTTTAAATATCCACTCATGATAATAATAATTAACTCTTAGCAAAGTAGAAATAGAAAATTTTTAACCTGATAAGAATTATCTATTTAAAATCTTCAATAAACATAATAGTTTGATAAAACTATAGATTTTTAAAAATTACGAACAAGATAAAAATACCTGCTATTGCCACTTCTACTCAGCTTTGTATTGGAGATCCTATCTATGCAGTAAAATAATAAAAGAAATAAAAGGATATGGATTAGAAAGAAAGAAATAAAGCTCATTCTTTTTAAGTGATGTTATTGTAAATACAAAAATTCAGGATACTTTATAGACAAATTAATTAATAAAGTTCAACAAGGGTGCTAAATATGAGATCACTATACAAAAATCAATAGGATTCCTCTGCAATAACAAATTTTCTCATTTACAATAACTTAAAAAACTTTAACTCACTTAGGAATAAATCTAACACAATAAGCCAGATATACAACCCTAATGATTTAGTGATATAAACACTAAATAGATGGAAAGGATAGAGTGTTTTTGAAAAGGATGAAAATATTTAAAGATATCATTTCTTTCCAAATTAGGTTGCCAGAGTTATCAAATTAAAATAGAAAATAATTAAACTTCAATTCCAAATAAATAATTTTAAAAAGTCTTTTGTAGAAGTATGTCCCAAATATTGTATGGGATGCACTCGCACCAAAAAAATTATCACATATATATAATAATTATACAAATATATATATTTGTTGATTATCTGAAGTTCAAATTTAACTTGGCATCTTGGATTTTATTGGGTAACCCTATGCTATTGATCCAGTATAATACAAACAACCCCAAAAGGTTTTTTATGGAATTTAGAAATAATCCTAAAAATCATATGGAAGAGTAAAACATGTGATATATAAATATGAAAATGGCTTTTCCAAGAATAATGGGTAATATAAAGAAAACCTATATTACCCCTGTGTTTCTCCTTTACTCTCACATTACTATCAGACTCACAATACTTCTGACATCAGCTATGGGGGGCTTTCCACACACCAAGAAATTCTGTGACACCAGCTGGGTGTCCTACAATTTAACTCAATTCTGACACTATCTACTAAGAGATAGCATCTTACGCCACAGGTTAAAGGCTCAGTCTCACAAGGCTGCCCCCATCCTCAGAGGCCAATAGCAAGTCTAGGGTACAGGTTGTTACCTGTACTTCTGACTTATCAGCTGTAAATTGGAGTTCCCATAACCACCTCCTCAGGTTCAATTAATTTTCTACAGTTGTTCACAGAATTCAGTAAAACAGTTTACTTACTGTTTACCAATTTATTATAAAAGAATATGACAAAGAATACAGATGAACAGCCAGATGGAAGAGATGCATAAGGAAAGGTATGTGGGAAGGATTGTGGGGTTTCCAAGGCCTCTCGGGGCACACCACTCTCCCAGCACCTCCACTTTGTTTAGCATCCCGGAAGTTCCTTGAACCTGGTAACTTTGGGATTTTTATGGAGGCTTCATCATGTAAATGCGATTATCATCGACTCAGTTCCAGCCCCTCTCCCCTTCTTGGAAGATAGAAGGTGAGGCTGAAAATTCTAAACTTCTAATCATGTCTTGGTCCTTCCAGTTACCAGCCCACATTGAGGAGTCCACCAAGAGTCACTGCATTAGAATAAAAGACACTGCTATCACCCAGGAAATTCCAAGGGATTTAGGAACTCTGTGTCAGGAATAGGATCAAACACCAAATATTAGACAAAAGGACACTCCTAGTTCTTTTATCACTTAGGAAGTTCTAAGAATTTTAGGAGATTTGTGACAGGAACCCGGGGCAGATATATACATGTGTATATATATATATATATATATATATATATATATATATATATATATATATATATATATATATATATACTCATATATATATACATATATATATATAATTTTTTTCTATTGTCTCACAGGCAGGTTTCTGCTTTAGACCTATGGTTAAAGAGATTAAAGAAATACTTAAAGAGACATTTTTAAGAAGCCTAACACAAAACAAGGGAGTGTCTTTCCCAAAGATAAACTCAGCTTTTCACCCAGAACTCATAAACCTCAGCCCTGATTATACCTGCGTTGGCCTATTCCTTCCTGCTAGGTGGCAAGGCCAGGGGAAAGGAGACCCTCCACATCACTGGTCATTACTTTCATTCATTTTCTTCTCTTTCCTTCAGGGACTCAAAGAGTGCATTTGATTTGAGGCAATGAAAAAGCAAGACAACTATTATCATTTGAAAATGAGTCATGACAGCTATTTCACCTCAAGAACCACATTCCAGGCATGATCTGATCTTAGCCTCATCCTGGGATAGATCCAGCATCTCAAGAGAAAGTAGACCAGATCAGTGAATGGTGTTGGTAAGATCAATGTAGGATTCTATCCTGGTTGATAGATGCAACCTGAGTAACAGGAAATTTAGAGAAAAAGCACACTTACATAAAAATGTTATCATGAGTAGAACTTGCATCACTTAGACTTTTAGATGCAAGAAACAAAAGTCAACCCAGCCTAACAAGCACAGAGGAATATATTGGAGGATTGAAGAACATGGGACATCTTTACACAACCTCAGAGTCAGTCATGGAAAAGTCAAAAGCCAAGGTTTCTATGGGGAAAATGAAAAGGAAAGGACAGTCACAGCCAGATGGAGTTGATCCACTCCAACTGCTTTTTCTACCTTTTCCCACATTCCACATGAGCTTCAAATTCCAAGGAGAGGAAAGGATCTGATTGGTATAGCTTGGGTCACATGTCCATCCCTTGGCCATGGGAAATAGGGACATCTTGATTGATAGTTCCATGGTTGCACCCAATAGTGAAGGAGTAGTTTTCCCAATGTAAGTTCAGGGTACCATTTCAAAAGAAGGGGAAGTGGATTTTTGGCAGCCTTATACAATAGATGTCCAGCGCATGACTGAATAACACAGGTTTTGAGAAATGTACCAATGTAGAACAGTATTGTGATTACAAGTAGAATCTTGGTGCAAGACCATGATTCTTTTAGCAAGAGAAAGGATTTTCTCAAGATCAGTCATTCTAGGAAGTGGTTAATGCTAGAGGAGGAAATGAGATAGGCCTCTGTCTGGAAGAGGAAGGGTCTTTCTTCACTCTCTGGAGCTGCAGGCATCGTGCTGATGCCAAGATGTTATCTTATAACTACCCCTGCCTGTGGTGGCTTCTGGGAATCTCTGTGTGCTGTGAGAGGTGCAGTAGCGACAATGAAGAAGGATAAGCTACTTTCTGGAGCTTCCTGTATCCGTGACAGTGGTTGTGGAGTCCTTCCGTTTCATGGACAGTACCCCTGAGTGAGTGGTGCATAATTGGTGCAGAGTAAAAAACCAAAAAACAAAACAACCCCCCCAAAAAACTGCCCTCCCCAACAACAAAATAAAAAACCCAGTTATTTGCACTGCAGGAGTTTCTTCTTTGCTTAAGATCAGGATAGGGTTTCCTCAATAGTGACCAATAGATGGTCTGTGGCCAACAGAGTAACACTCAAGAGAATCAGCAGCAGCAACATAGCATAGAAGCCAGATGAGAATGCTGGAGTGAAAGAAACAGCTTAGTCCAAAGCAAGCATTTAGTGAAAATCCATGTAACCATATCTTGCATAATGAGATTCATATAAAAAGACAAAGAGGAAGCTAGAAACACATACATATATATGTAATACATATAAATGTGTACATTTATGTATGTATAATAAACACAATGCATATTTCACTTAGGAAATAACTGCTCTAATATTTCCAACAGTTTTCATTCCCCTCATAATTTATGGTATTTTTGATGTACAGAAACTTGTCATTTTTATGGTATCAAATACCTTCCTTTTCCACTGTAATTTCTTCCATTTCTTTTATGCTTGGAAAGTGCTTTTCTGCAAAATGCCAGTGTTGTGGTATCTATAGTTCACGTTAAAGAACTTGAGCATAGACAGTGTGCTACAATGTATGTGCTACTTGGCTTAAGCTACTTGTTATGTGTAGCTATTTGCCCTAATTAGAATTTCCCATCCAAACGGTGATCAGCTAGCACTCAGTCAGAAAGGCCACACTCCAAATAACCCAAGCTAGCTTCAGCTAGCTTGTCTCTAATCACCACCAGAACTTTTGCTAATCGATATACAAATGGTAGAAAAGGATTTTCGTTGGGGAGATGAGTTCTTACTGGTGAAGCTAATGGCATTTGAGATATGTATGTTGGATAAAAAATTTCAGAGACACTTCCTACCCTTTCTTAAATAGTATGTAAGAATTTAGGGAGCCCTATATCCTGTTTGCTTAGGGATGACACCAAGACTTGATCCCTGAGATGTTTTGCCTACTTTCTAATAAAAATTGGATAAATGGCTGCTTGTGGGGAAAAATTTGGTCTGAGACTTGCTTTCTCTATAATCTGATAGAGAGGTTGTGATGAAATAGTTAATCTTCACTTACCTCTAACCCTTGGAGGTTACCATTCTTTAACAAAAAAAACCCAAGAGTTAGGCCAACTCACAAGAACCAGTTAAATATCCACCTGTGTTTTCTTCTAATTTATTTCATGGTTTTATCTTTTATATCTAACTCTTGATCCATCCAGAGTTTTTCATCTCAAATGGCTACAGGACTGGAGCCACTTGTCTAAATGCGTGAGGCAAGCTGGCATAAAATGGGAGGCAGGGGCTTCCCTGGTGGCGCAGTGGTTGCGAGTCCGCCTGCCGATGCAGGGGACATGGGTTCGTGCCCCGGTCCGGGAAAATCCCACATGCCGTGGAGCGGCTGGGCCCGTGAGCCATGACCGCCAAGCCTGCGCGTCCGGAGCCTGTGCTCCGCAACAGGAGAGGCCACAACAGTGAGAGGCCCGCGTACCGCAAATAAATAAATAAATAAATAAATAAATAACAAATAAAAATGGGAGGCAGGAAGAACTGTGCCCAATTGCTGAGCACCAGGGGGGCCACCACCCCTCTGCTCCTGCCAACTGCTGCCATCTGGGAATGTGGGTCCAGCTCTGCTCTATCTTCCGATTTACTTTTTCTTCCCAAGCTGTTTTTTTTTCAACGTTTATATTTTGATGTACATTTTTCTGATTTTTAAAATACAATGCAACAGACAGTATACATTTGTGGCCCAATTATGGTACAAGGGTGGCCAGCTTGCAATCTTTGCTTTACAGTATAAGAGGTGGAGAGTAGATATTTTTTCCTCCAAGTATGCAAGTTTTCCCCAAACTGTTTCATGAAAACACACAGCCTTTCTTGTTAAGATCTTATTCTTCCTTCATCAAACACTGTACACTTGTTTACTAGCAGCTGTCAATTATTTCCTGCACATTTGGGTAAATTTAAGACTAACTTGTCCATCTCCAACAACGTCCTTTCAGATTTTGATTTGAAATTTTAATTTCAAAGTAAATCCTCATTAATTTGAAATTTTAAATAATATTAATAAAATAAATAATACTTATTTTACAATTTTAATAAAATATTAATTTTTATAATCTATTTTATATCTAAATATTTGACTTAAGTTTTTTCTAGTTCTAAGAATTTTATAATTTATTCTTTTAGATTTTCTAAATGTATAACCGAATAAGTGGGCATCATTTTCTGGGCTATCAAACATTTTATATAACATGGAGAGTTTCCATTTATTGAAAGTTTAAAGAGCTCAACATTAAAACTGTCATGACTTGGAACTCTTTTTTTTTTTTTTTTTTTTTTTTTTTTTCTTTTTGTGGTATGCGGGCCTCTCACTGTTGTGGCCTTTCCCGTTGCGGAGCACAGGCTCCGGACGCGCAGGCCCAGCGGCCACGGCTCACGGGCCCAGCCGCTCCGCGGCATATGGGATCCTCCCAGACCGGGGCACGAACCCGTATCCCCTGCATCGGCAGGCGGACTCTCAACCACTGCGCCACCAGGGAGGCCCTGGAACTCTTTTTTGAAGTAATTCCATGATTATTGGATATATGTTTTGTGATTCTTATCACTTTTTACTTTCCTAAAAAAGTATTTTATTTTTTAAGCCTTTTATTGATATCAGCTATGTGCCTCTGTTCTATGAGCTTTGGGCAGTAAAGACATACAAGGCCCCTATTCTCAAGGAACTTACATTCTCAGAAGCAAAAACAGATAATAAACCAAGAAATAAAATTTTCAAATATCATGTAACAAAAAATGCTTTGGTGATATTAAGAATGTGATATGATAGAGAACGGCAGGCTGAGGGACGGTTGGAGAATTATGAGTAGTCAGAAAAAAACTTCTCTGAGGAAGTGACATTTAAGGCAAAGACATCATTGACAAGAAAGAACCACCAAAGATCCAGGGGAAGAAGTTTGTCTTAGTCCATCTGGGCTGCTATACCAAAATACCACTGACTGGTTAGCTTATAAAGAACTGAAACTCACTACTCACAGTTCTGGAGGTTATAAGTCCAAGATCAGGGTTCCAGCATGATTGGGTGAGAGCTCTCTACCAGGATGCAGACCTCTCCTTGCAGCCTCACAGGTGGAAGGGCTAGGGAGCTCTGTAGGGTCTCTTTTATAGAACACTAATCCCATTCATGAGGGCTCCACCCTCACAACCTAATCTCCTCCCAAAGGCCCCACCCACTAATATCATCACCTTTATGAATTTAGGATTTCAACATGAGTTTTGGGGAGACACAGTTACTCAGACCATAGCAAGATTTTATGTAGAAGGCACAGTCCAAAGTGTAAGAAAAATTTCTGTGTGTACAAAAAATTAGTATGTTCCAAGTTATTCATGTCACTGGAATTTTCAAATTTATTAGTATAGTGTTTTCAAATAATGTTAACTTCTTCCATTATATATGACTGTTTTTCTTTCTTATTCTTAATAATAATGCTTATTTATATTTTACATCTTTTCTTAATAAAATTTGTCCAAATTTATCTATTATATTGTGCATTTATTTTTAAATCAAACAAAACTTTTGTATTATTGATTCTACTTTGATTTTTATATCTAGGATTTTATTTCTCTATTCTTGTGTCCTTTTAAAAATTATTGGTTTTGTTCTTTATTTTTAGTAATAAAACATTTTAAGTTTTTGAAATTTTCTCTGAAGTTAGTTTTGCCCATGTTCAAAAAATGCTAATACATTGTGTTCTTGTTATTCTTGTTTTAAGATTGTCTCAAATTATAATACTGATTTTATTGTTGGTCCAAGATTTAGAGACTTTACTTGGAACTTTGAAATGAATTTTTTCCCATTTAATACTTTGTTATTAATATCTAATTTAACTACATTGTTTATCAGAAAAATATGGCCCAATAAACTTCTGAGCAATTTATTGAAATATTCTTTGCAGTCTAAGTATATGAGTTTTTTTTTTCTCTTTCTCTGTTTGGTAATTATTACATGGACACTTGAATATAAGGTATATCTTCCTTATAGATATAAAGTTTATTGTATATCCATTGATTCAGCCTTAAACTATCATGCAGTTTCTCCTTGTCATTATCTTTTTTTTTACTATGTACTCTGTCAAAGGTTGAAAGATGTATCAGTTGTGCAAAACAGATTTTTTTCACACTTGCCTTATATTTCTAACAGTTTAGAAGGATTGTGAAAGTGTGAGAGCCAGAAATATGAAAGTTTGTAGCTAGACTATGGGATTGTTTGTTGCCAGCACTAGGAACTGAATCATGTATCAGGTTGTTTCTTGTTGCAAGTACTACAAGAAAACCTAACTCAAACTAACAAACAATATAGGGGCTGTATATGAGCTCACATAATTGAGAAGTTCAGAGAAAAGACAGCTTTTCAATGTGCTTCAATGAGGCCTCTGCCTTTCTCTAAGTCTTGCTGTCCTGCATCTATCAGTTTCATCTTCAGCCAGTTTTCCTCAGGGTAACAATACGGATGAGGCAGTTAAAGGTGTGACACCTGCGCTTGATGCCATCCAAAGGAGGAGAGGGTCTGTATTCCAAAACTCTCTGTAAAAGTCCCAGAATTTCACATCCTCCACTTACAAGGATGAAGTAATATTTCCTAGAATCTCATGGACCCCTATGGATATCAGGGACAATGGGAAGAACAAAAGGGGAAAACTCAGTTCTAGTCAGAGTTGTAGCACATTCCTTGCCTGTTGATGCCCAGCCTCACACTGGCACTTGTATATTCTGCTTTATATCTAAGGGAGCTGGAAAAGTTATTTTCCAGAATCCACTGACCACTGGTTTCCTGTGTGGTTCTTTCGATGGAACATACTTATATGAAAATAGAAGGAGGGGGAGGGAGAATGTGACTCTTTTCTTGTTCCTGGCTCTGGCAGTAGTGGGGTTGGTGACTGCTGGTCGCCGTGAGTTCCTGGATTCCTGTAGGCTCAGTGAGCATATGGGTCCTGGCTTCCTACTGCAGCAATTCATACAGAAATGCTCTATAGCAGCGTATGGGGGTATATGAATAGGCTCCTGGGAACATCAATAAACCCTTTGCTCCACCAACCTTAGGAGAGTTAGTGAGTTTCTGCAGTTACTGATTTCAGGGTATCCTCATCTTCCCTCTTTTGGTCCTCCAGTTTCATAATACTTTTAATGCAGTTCACTGCATTAAATTCCCTTTGTTTGAAATACTTAAGGTGGTGTCTGTTTTCCAAACAGGACCCTGATACACCACAGTGAAAAATATTTCAAGTTTCTAGGTTATAGTTGTATTAAACTGATCATTGATAGACATATAATTCCATAAATAAATAAATAAGAATTCAAATATGCATGATTATAAAACCATTTAACATTGATTTCCTAACCTAACCATTTGGAGGCAAATGTGGCATTGCAAAACATATTTGCTGCCCGTAAGATTGTAAGCTATTTCCTTTATGTAATAGGGCGCACTGTTTAAGTGTCAGGTTGCCTCTTCCGTTGCGGAGCACAGGCTCCGGACGCGCAGGCTCAGCGGCCATGGCTCACGTGCCCAGCTGCTCCACGGCATGTGGGATTTTCCCGGACTGGGGCACGAACCCGTGTCCCCTGCATCAGCAGGCGGACTCGCAACCACTGCGCCACCAGGGAAGCCCTAAGTGTCAGTTTTATTAAAATAATAATCTAGCTTTAAATTAATAAATGATTCTGCCAATAAATAAAATAGAGCATTTATTCAATACAATGCACAATGAGGTCATGTCTAATGAAACAAGCATGGACTTTGGAAATAATATAATAGCTAATATTGTCAATATAAAACATCTAAAAATCAATACATACATCATGTACAGATACAATCAGGGTTAGGAAAGGCGTGCTTGCCTTTACAAACTATAAAATCTGACTCAGTGACTGTTTCGTGTTGGGCTATTTCCCAGGCATACAATTGTCATAACTCAGTTGTAACTTCCACGGCTGCTGTAGAAGCACTAAGAATGAGCCAAAGAGAGAGAACTGATTATCACATTAGGTAAAGGATGAGCACCAGCAAAACTGTCTAGTCTACTACTATTTACAAAGGAATTCTAGTAGAAAAGTACATATTTTTGATAACTGAAGAGCATGTCAAATGGTAGGACAGAGAGCAAGCTATATATCAGCTCTTGGAGCAAAATCTTCAACTGAAATGGAAAAGTTTGCTTTCTAAAACTTCCTCTTGGCTTTATTTCTATTCATCTGCTAGCTATAATGACTGGTACATTCCTGAATCTGGTTTGTTCTGTATCCAGACACATGAGAAAGTTGTGTCCACAGTTATCAGATGACTGCTGGCATGTGGGAAGAAATCTAGCTTAGGGTTGGTGCACAAAATAGTCCCAGACTATTTTACATTACACTAGAACTAGTG
This sequence comes from Mesoplodon bidens, assembly GCF_964165515.1. Taxonomy (NCBI): domain Eukaryota; kingdom Metazoa; phylum Chordata; class Mammalia; order Artiodactyla; family Ziphiidae; genus Mesoplodon; species Mesoplodon bidens. The sequence continues at coordinate 59,101,311 of NC_138168.1, forward strand.
TTCTCAAAGTTCTTGGTCTTGGGACCCCTTTATACTCTTAAAACCTATAGAAGGCTCAAAAGAAGTATTGTTTATATATGTTAATTTATCAATATTTACCAGACTAAAACTGAGAACTGTTTAAAATAGTTATTAATTCATTAAATTCATTAAAATTAATTCATCAATTAAAATTAATTCGTTAAAAATAACCCATTAATGTTAACACTAATAACCCCATAAATATTTCCTGATAAATAACTAGTTTTAAAACCAAAGTTAACTTAGTGAGAAGAGCAGTATTATTTTATGTTTTGCAAGTTTATTTAATGCCTGGCCTAATTAACATAGCCAAATTCTAGAATCTGCTTCTACATTCAACCTGTTGTTATATCACATATCATGTGGCCTCTGGAAAACTCCACTGTACTAAAGTGAAAGGGGGTGGGGGAGAAACAAGGCAACTAGAGTCTTTGTATATATTATTATCCAAATAATTTTTACCTCTGGGATCTTCTGAAAGGATCTCAAGGACCCCCAGGGAACACTAGAAAACACTCTGAAAACCACTGCCCTAGACTAGCTACATCAATTGTTTTCAAAACATTTTCCACTGTAACACATACAATTTTCTCATGCATGTTTTCATGGATGTCTTCAGATGTTAACTAAACAGAATATTTTGATCATTAAACTAACAACATCAAACATTTTTATATGTTGGGGGGATAGTATAGGGAGGAAGGGGGTACCTGAGACGTGTGGTATTCATGAACACATTTTATATGCTTGTGGAAAATAGACAGTCAGTTATGAATAATGAGCAATTCCTAGCAGTCTTTTGCAACTCCTTGATTCAATGAAGCAAAATAGAATGAAAATGATAATAACATTATCACAGAGATACCTTGAATCTGTTGGGCTCTGATTTATTTCTTTGTAAATAGAGTTTGGGCATCTTGACAATTACTGGAAACCAATTACTTTTCAAATAATTCTGTCCATGTTGAGAGGTGCCCTCCTGTATTACTCATAGACAGAAACTCATACTACCTTTCAGGTGTGGTGAAGGTGGGGTGCATAACATTCCATACACTCAATTTTCCTCTCTATATACAATTGCTGACAAATAAGAAGTTTTTATTCATTTATATATATATATATATATATATATTTTTTTTTTTTTTTTTTTGCCGTACGCGGGCTTCTCACCGTTGTGGCCCCTCCCGCTGCGGAGCGCAGGCTCCGGATGCGCAGGCACAGCGGCCACAGCCCACAGGCCCAGCCGCTCCGCGGCACGTGGGATCCTCCCGGACCGGGGCACGAACCCGCGTCCCCTGCATCGGCAGGCGGACTCTCAACCACTGCGCCACCAGGGAAGCCCCATTTATATATTATTTAGTATATAAATGTGTGTGCACATATTCATTCAATCATTCAACATATATTTCCAGAGAGCCTCTCTAAATGTGTTAGGTGCTATTCTTGGCAGTTGGAATACAAAATAGAACACAAATTCTTGACCCCGAGAGACTTAGGTTTTAGTGTGCAGAGACACACGATAGAGATAAACAGGTAAACGAAGTCATCCTTTACATTGTGCTAAGTATTAGCGAGAAAAAGGTGAGAGGAATAAGAAATACTGGAAATGGGGGAATGTCACGATTTAAAATAGTTTGGCAAGTAGAGGCCTGACTGAAAAGATGGCATTTGAGCCCAGACAGAGGGAGAAAGCCACTATGGTGAAGAGTTTTCCAAGCAGAGGAAAGAGCAACTGCAGAGACCGAGGTTGAGAGACTTTGTAGAGTCTTCTTGGAACACAAAGCTAAACAAGCAGTTTGTGAGGTCAGGGACGTAATGAGGGGAGAGTCTTAGCACCACTCTTAAGGACTTTGGTTTTTACTTTGTTTTGGGAAGTCTTCCAACAAAGATGTGGTATGATTGACTTCCTTTTTAATAAGTTTACTGTGGCCTCGGGGTGCAGAACAGACTCAAAGGAAAGCAAGGACAGAAGCAAGAAAACCAGTCCTTGGTCTAAGAGATAATGTAGGTGGTAGTAGAGGCGGTCAGTAGTCCAATTCAAAACGTGTTTCGAACGAAGAGCCAACAGATTATTTGCAAAGTGGTTATGGGGCATAAGAGAAAGAGAGAAAGTACGGATAGGTGTGAGCAAGGAAAGATGATGTGAGCAAGAGCTATTCACTGAAATGACTACTAAGACTATGGCTGTGGCTGAGAGAGAGTTTGAAGCCTGTAACGGCGTTTTAGTGGGATTCCTGTTAATTCCTTTCTTGCACGCAGATGGATAGACAGACAGATCAGCAGATAGGTAGACAGACAGAATAAAAGAAAATGCACATATATATAAACACTGAAAATTTTCCAACCTTGAAAATTAACCATAAACAGTTAATGAGAGTTCAAAATGCAACAGCATTGCAAGTTAAGAAGATGTTGGTAAGGAATGTTGAAACATATATTCTTTTAAAAATAAAAAAGCATGCTCTTCCACCTTTTTCGTTTTACTACAAATTAAGAAAATACAATCAGTTCCAAAAAAAGATGATGTATATGCTAAAATGAAATGGAGGGTACTGCCAGGATTCTGATGTTTGAAACCAAACACGTGCAATAAAATAAAGCCATTTCTTTAGTTTTAGATTCTTATGCTGATGAATCTCTTCCTCCAGCTTCCTGGGCCCTAGTCTAAGAAAAATGAGCCCAAAGCAAAGTAAGACTTTTTTTTCCTATTAAATTGCTCAGTGGTTCAAAAGATGAATAAATTGGAACTTTTTTTTTTTTTTGAAAGAGAACAAGTAGTTTTGCCAAGGACTCTTCACCCACAAATCCAGCTAGGCGCCCAAAGGGCTTCTTCTCCTGGATCTCGAAGCTGGGTTTCTGAGCAGCACCACCTGCTGGTCCTACACATGTCTTACTTCCTCGGCCCCAAATCTCTCTCTGGTGGACTTGCATTCTTTCAGAATTCTTCGGCACCTAATTACAAGTAAAGCAAAGTATAAAGCAGTTAGAAGCGGCGGAACTGCAGCTCCCCAAACACAGGAGAAGGTAGGCAACCTGCGGCGTGCGTCAGGAACGGGGCGTGGGGAACTAGGGCGGAGCTGGGCTGGCGCTAGCTCATGGGTGCGCGGCGCTGCTTCCGCATCGCGCGGCCCCGCCCCCGCGACGCTACCGGCGGTCACGTGACGGCCGCGCGCGCGTCCCCGGCCGCTGCGGGTTCCGAGGCCGAAGAGAAAAGACTGCGAGGCGACCGCGGCTGTGGCCACAGAGGTGCGAGTAGGGGCGAAGCCCACTCGAGGGGCAGGGTGAAAGTTAGCCGCTCCGGGATTCTAACTCGGGGAGAGAAGTGATGGCCCGCGGTGTCACCTCCAACGGCGACGCGCTCTGGGTCGGCCCTGCGCTCCGGGCCTGAGAGGGGCGGCGGCGGCGGGGTCAGGGGCCGATACGTAGGTGGACGCCCTTGGGCCGGCGGGACCGCGGCTGTTGCGCCGAGCCGGGGTGGGACAGCTCAGCCCTTTCCGTCGCTCCTAGCTTGGCTGCTGTCGCAGGCAAGAAGACGGTGACGGGCTCTGCGTTGCCTGGGGCTGCCGCAGAGCCTGCCCTGGGCGACAGCCCGGAGCTGGTCACGGTCCGGGTGCGAGAGGCGGAGCAGCGGCCATTACTGCGCAGCCTCTTCCGCCGGGGTCCTCGTCGCTGCCTTTGGTGGCAGCCAGGTCCCTCTCCTCTCCCCTCATCGGTGGTGTCAGGCCTCTACACGGGGACTTTTGGCCTCAAGATTTAGGGGCGGCAATGGTTTGAGGGGTATCCTACTCGCAGTTTCCCGTGCGGAGGCCTCTACCCGGGCCTTGGGTCAGGGCGTAGAGTTCCTGCATTTTGTCTTTTTCCGGAGTGTCTTTGGCTTCTTTCTCTTCCCTCTTTCCCTCCTCCTCCTGTTCAGTTTCTGGGTATTGCCTAATATGACGAGCAGTCCCTCGCCTTGCTCTCGTTAAGCCCAGCTCTGTTATTAAAGCATCAGAATCATTAAGAGATCTCTCAATACCCGTTGAGCCTCCAAAAACCTTGGTGCATCTTAACAGCGGAGGCTGTTGCTTTGTTCTTCTGGTTGCTGGGTGCGGAATTCTCTCCCTACCCCCCATCCCGACTGAAAGAGTACGGGTCTTATATCGTTGCCGCTGTTTTATTTCCGTGGGCATCTAGAGAAAGGCTGAAAAATTGTTTTGAGTTTACACACTTCTGGCAACTAGATCTTTTCCCCTTGATAGCGCTTTTAATATGTTTTTCTTTTCCCTAAGTGCCATTTTAGTGAGCACTTATTTCTCAAGTTTCTAAAGTACGTACATTTTGTTTGTTAAGTAATATTTTGTTTATTAAGTAATATTAAAACTGTGGAATTGAGAGAAGAAAGCCCAGAAATGATAGAAAAACGCATTGTCTTTGGATGATTGACATTTCAGGTACCCCTCCAATGTGTGTACTTTTAAAATAGAATTTGAAAGTATGACATTGGCGTTAAAAGCAGTATATACTTACGGAAACTGGAAGACTTAAAACTGTTTTTGTTTTTTTAGTAAGTGAATCTATATTTAGACTTTTAAAAGACGTGTCATATAGGACACAGGAGGAAAATGACCTGCACAAATAACAGGATTTATGATGTTGGCTTTGCTGTTTTTGTGACCAGCAAATACTGTTTGTGTTGAATGTCTGGGAGTGCTCTAAAAATCATGAAAATACGTCAAGTAATCCAATTTTAAAGAGCAAACCGGAAAAGTGAAAAACCACTTTAGAAATAGATTTTGGATGTGTTTGTTTTAGCTTGTACATCTTAAATTGGAGCATTTTGTTAAGCCGAATCTTTGATTTAGAATTTATGTTTCAAGTGGGCCAGTGTAAATTGTGGGCAAAATGAAAATAATGGTAAACATTTGTAGGATTTGGTTATTTACTCGTTGTTAAAAACTTGGTAGAATTATAATCATCAGGAAAACTGTTTTTCCAAATAGCTGATCATTAGACAAGCGGAAGAAAAAAAGAATTTTTTTTTTTTTTTAGGAGACATGTGTCAACTGGTAAAGTATTTTGTTTTTGAGTTGTCACAAGGATAGGGCAGGTTTTTTTTTTTTTTGAAAGGATCTAAAAATGATTTCTTGACTTAGTAGAAGAAAAAGATAGTATTAAATTTTTTCTTTTCACAATATTGATCTGCATAGAGAATATTTTCTCATGTATTAGCAATTTACTAGCATAAAACACCTGACACACTGTCAGTTGGGTATTTGAATGTTTTTTCCCCCCAGTGTTAGTAACAGAAGGTGAACCTTTTCCATCCTCTTGCCTGGTTTTTGATTGTGCCTAAGGAACCTGATTTTGTCTGACCAGCTGGATTAGAAACTGTCTTTGTGGGTATGGAATCCATCTTATTTACATTCTGCTACAACCACTTGTGCTATTTATGGACTGTTGAGTGTTCATGGCTTATTACCCTTTGAGTTAGTTAAAACAAAACCCGTTGTTAAATCGTATTAATTAAAGTATTTAGAATTATGGACGTGTAGAGTAGGGTGAAATAACTAAGACATGGGAGTTGTGACTTGACCAAGGTCACACAGATAATTAGCAGCAGAGCTTTTCTTATTTACAAAATGGTTGCAGGCTATGCAACTTCTGGTTATGTGATTAAAAGAAAGTATTTGTTCACATTCACATTTAATGTTTTGTTAAAATAAAATGCAAAGCCCACCTTTTTGGGTGGAAAATATAAAGATTTAATTCTTGGGTATGAAGATTGTGAAGCCCGGAGATTGTCATACAGTAATGTTTTTTATGGGAAGTGTTAAACGCAGTGGTGGAAATAATTCTTTAACATAGAATACTGTAAAATATTGAACCCCATTTAGTTGAAATGAGTTTTGACCGAAGACTTCTGTCTCCCAGTATGACGTGTGCTTTCTGTAAGCTGAGTTTTAGCAGATGAGAAGGAAAGCTAAAAATGGAAACATTAGGGCATTTAGTTACATCTCTCAATTTGGGACTCTTTCTTAAGAAATATTAAGATGTATCTGCTAAATTACACCCGATCTCTCTCTCTCTCTGTTCCTTCTTTTACTGGTCCTTGCTTTTTTTTCTTTTTTCTTTTTTGACTTTGTATACCAAAAGTTGTAAGATTTGTAGTATTTTTCTTTTCTGGCACTGATATGTTTTATATAGAACATTTCCTGTTTTGTGTATTTTGAATAAAGAGTAAGGACTATTTTATTAAACATTAGCTGTTAGTATAATTGGAAAAATACAGGAAATCTTTAGGTCTTTGTAATTTGATATTTTAACTGTTACATGCTTATCTTTTTCTTTGATGAGTTCTTTAAAAAAAGATAATCATTTATTTGAATCTGTAATCTAAAAAACACCTTTTTTTTTGACTCCATGACTGACTTGAAAAGTAGACTTGTAATTAAGCCTATTTTCAAAGATAACAGTAGGTGCAAATAATAGGAGCATGAATTTGTTGAGTGGTCACAAATTATAAATAATACAATATTCATTTTCAGTTATACTTAATTGGTTGAATGGGTAAATGATTTAAATTAACTGATACTCTCTAATCTCTTTTATATATTTTTAAATTCAGTCTGCCACTTTTTTTCTTTAGAATTGTTAAGGGGCAGAAATATCTCATTTAGTTTCATATGTTTTCTCTTTCTATGTTACCTTCTTAATGGTTCATTTCTGTATAAGTTTGCACCTTAAGAAGGAACCTTAACCCATTAGCTAATTGGTATTTGCATGTCAAAATATTGTGGTAAATTTTACTGTAATAATTCATAAATTGTGTTGACTTTGGTCATAATTTACAAATCATTCATTGCAGAAGGAATTATGTATGTTTGCCAAATTAATTCTGGCCTGTACTTAGAATTATACTATTCTTTTATCTTTGGTTGAAAGTAAAAGCGTCCCCCTCCCTCCATTAAAGAAAAAAATATTCGGTTTCAAGTGTAGAAGTTTTCTGAGGGCTACTTTACATGACTGTTCTGAATATTACTGATATATGCCATACCCTGTGTTGTGCCCATTGGCATTGTAATTCTCAGAGGCTAGAGTTGATGGATCTATTTGGTAGAATTAGGACTAGCTAAACCAGTCAGTTTTGATCACAGCAAAATATGCAATTTTTTTTCATCTGTGCCAGCAAAGATGTGAGTAAAGTAACATGGAGTTCATTTTCTTTATTCAACAATTCTTGTAGTAAATTGCCAGTTTTGTGTTGGAAAAAACCTGTTGGTATGCAAGACATTCTAAACCTGCATTACCAGTCTGGTAGCCACTAGCCACATGGAGCTATTGAGCAAACTATGTGGCTAGTCTGAATTGAGTTGTGCTATAAGTAAAATACACACTAGATTTCAAAGAGTGTACACACACACACACACACACACACGAGTGTAAAATAGCACATTAATAATTTATATTAAATAACCTGTGGAAATGATAATGTTTAGAATATATTGGGTTAAATAAAATATATTCTTTAAATTAAATCTGCCTGTTTTCTTATTATTGTTAATGTGGCTAATAGAAAGTGTGAACTTACATATGTGGCTTGCATCATCTTTCTATTAGATAATGCTATTCTAGACCTTTTCTTTGAGATACAGCACATTGAGGAAAATATTTTTTTAAAGATATACTTGAGCTTGAATCTCATCTCCCAGTATTGATAGTTTTGTGATTTGGGGTTAAATCCTTGTGGGCTTGGGTTTCCTCATTTATAAAATTTCTCACAGAGTCATTTTGAGGATTCAATGATGTAATGGGTCTACTAGTGCTTCCTGAACTTTAATATGCATATGAAATACCTGAGATCTGATTCTCTTGGTAGGGGGTGGGGCTTCAGATATTTTGTCTGTAAGGAACTCCCAGGTAATGCTGATGTTGCTAGTTGAGGACCACAGTTGTCATAGCTAGGATCTAGATGACTACATAGGTTTTAGTTCATTTTCCTCCCCTCAACATAATCCATTTAGAGTCAGCTTTGAAATTTAGCCGTGGGATACAGGAATTGGAAAAGTCCCCGTAGCTTGCAAGATTTACTAAAATTGGTTTTATTCCTAGATTTTTATGTGCATTCTGTAGAATTCATTGCCAGTGAATAAAGCTGGATAAATGATGTACTTGTCAAAAGATATAAAGATGGCATGAATTTTATATTTGTAAATGTAGTAACTCCCTCTGTTAGATTTTAAGTTGTTTAAAGAAAGGATTAGAGCTTAGATATCTTTATGTCTTTTGTGGTTGGGTGCCTATTCACAATTAGAATGCAAATGTTGTGTTATGTTAGTAAATAAATTTAGTTTTTCAGTCATCCAAGAAATACCAGTTCAAGTTGTCAACAACTGATTGGCAGTTTACTGGCCGCTTAGAGATATAAATAGTCCTTGTCTTCAGGGGGCTCATGGTTTACTAGAAGAGTCAGAAGCGAACAGATGATTGCAGTGCATATGATAAATTCAGTAATAGAAGAATTACAAAATAGAGGGGAGGGAACAGTTTTTTGGAGGTAGTCAGAGAAAGGTAGTAGCATTCTTTTTAGCCTTAAAAGAGGGAGACTATACCAGGCAGGAGGAAATACAGAACTACAAAGGGAAGTTTGGAGAACTGAGTAATTAGGTGTAAGTAGAGTATTAATTTGTGAGAGAGAAATAAGACTAGAGAGTTATTTAGGTTTCAGGTCTTTAAGGCTTTTGAATATTGTCTTAAGGAGCTTTACCTTTGTCGTATAGGCTGGAGAGCCCGTATAGGGCTTCGCGTATGGAAGGCTTCATTTTTCTTTTTAAGTCTATCACACTCAGAGACTTGGTGAATAAATTTAAGGGGTGATACTGAAGCAAGATAATCAGGCTGAACAGTAGTCCAGGAGAGAGAGGATAAAAGTCTAAACTAGGGGACTAGCAATGGCAAGAGAATGGAGGATAGATTCCAAAGGTGTTCGGGATGAAAGTTGACAGAATTTGGTGTGATGTGTTGGGAGGAGAATGAGAAAAAGGATTTTGTTTTTCTCTGTCAGCACTCATTGGTTAAGGCATGGAAGCTGAGATGTCACATTGTATGATATATGCAGAGATGGGGGTGTGTAGAGTATGTGTAGATGAGAGACAGAGATATGAGAGAACCAAGCATTCTCTTAAGAAGTTAAAATGGTTGGGCTCCAGATTGGGCAGGAAAGGAAATGAGATCAGGTATTGGAGAAAGGAAAGTAGGTGGTCAAGAGACTGGAGGGCCCCTTGAAATTAAAGGGTGGGTGTGGGAATGAATAAGTGAGCCGAAAGGACCGGAGCTTGTGATCTGAGAGTGAGATTAAGATTCTAGAGAGGCAGTAGTTTTAGGAGACATCTAGTTCCAAATGTGGCCGTCATTTTTTTTGGGGGGGAGGGGGGTGATGAAGTTCATTGAATTTAGGATTTTAGGAATTGAAAAACAAGGACAGTGTTTCTCAAATTGTATTCGATGGACTACCTGCATCAGCATCACTTGAGGTGAGATTCCTGGGCTGAAACCCATCTCTACTGGCCTACAGTATCTCGGGTTAGAGCCTGAGAATGTGTATTTCTAACAAGCCACCTCTGTGGGGCAAGTTCAGGAACCTCTGAGTTAGGTGTTGAATGGTTTATTCTCAAGGATATTTAAATAGGTTCATAGTGAGATGTCAGGAGATAAGATGAATAGGATGACCAGTAATGAGTAGATTAAGTCAGTACCTTATAAGGGTTAAGAGAGAATAGCTATAGGGGATTATAGCCAATGGTTGGAGACTTCAAAGAATAAGTGGGGGGGTTTTGTTTGTTTTTAAGAGTAATGATGTTAGAATAGTAGAGTGTTTCTTACTGTCCTGTGTGTGAAACTGGACAGTTTCTATTTTGAGTAGGCTACAGGAGGGAAGTGAATGATGGAGTATTCTTTGGTGCCATTGAAGTTGTAGGCTCTTGGAGGGTAAAGTGAAAGCGCTGTGGGGGAAAGTCAGGACAGTGGAGTCCTTCTCATGTAAAGACTAAGTTCTAAAGTCAGAGTAAAACAAAAAGTCAAGTTGTTTAGAAACCCTTTCTAGTCAGTTACTTTTGAAAGTTCTCCAGTTTTGAAACAGATTGCATACTGTTTGGTCTGTTAAACATTTGGTGAGATAGGCTGGCTTGTACTTAAAGGCCATATATCGTCTTAAAAATCTTTAAATACTAAAATTACAAATTTTTTAGGGAGATGGATTCCCACACTGAGTGGCACATGGAACTGAAAGAGTATTTGTCTCTCCTGTCTTGTGGTTACTGTGAAGCCCCTCATCTCTTTCGTCATCATGTATGCCTGATTCTGATTTCTGTGTGGTAAAATGAGCCTCCTACAGTGGGCATGATGAAGTGGAAGGAGGAAATACTAAATGAGAAGAAAGAGGATTAATGGCTGAGATGATGCTTTAGTTGGTGACTCTGGACCTCCTGGACAACAGGCATCTTGAGAGAAGGTTGGCTTAAACTTGGACATACGTATAAATACCAGGAGGTCCTAGTTAATGTGATGATGACCTTGCCTTCCCATACATTACCTTCTTGTAGGAAGGCAGTGGCTATGGAATACATTCCATGTGGGCTACTTTGTCCATAAAGAACTTGTTTCACTTAAATTTTTTTTCTTGTGGTAAAATATATCAGTTGGCCATAGATGGGTTTATTTCTGGACTCTCTCTTCTGTTGGTATCTTTGTCTATCCTTATGCCAGTACCATCCTGTCTTGATTACTATAGATGTGTAGTAAGTTTTGAAATCGAGAAGCTTGAACTCACCGACTTTGTTCTTTTTCAAGATTATTTTGGCTATTTGGGGCCCCTCACAATTCCATATGAATCTGAGGATTTGTTTCTTCATTTCTGAAAAAAAGACTCTTGGAATTTTGATAAGAATTATGTTTAATCTGTAGATCACTTTGGATAGCTCTGTCATCTTCATAGTCTTCCAATCCATGAACACCAGTTGTCTTTCCATTATTTAACTCTTCTTTAATTTCTTTCAGCAGTGCTTTGTAGTTTTCAGTGTACAGGTCTTTCACCTCCTTGGTTAAGTTGATTTCTAGGTATTTCATTCTTTTAGATGCTATTATAAATGGAATTGCTTTCTTGATTTCCTGTTTGAATTGTTGACTGCTAGGTACAGAAACAGAACTGACTTTTTTGTGCATTGAACTTATAACAAACTGCAACTTTTCTGAATTTGTTTATTAGCTTTAATAGCTTTCTTGGGGATTCTCCAGAATTTTCTATATAGAGAATAGAGAAAAATTTTACTGTCTCTGCAAATAGTTAATGGTTTTACTTCTTCCTTACCAATTTGTATGCTTTTCATATCTTTTTCTGGTCTAATTGCTCTGGCTAGAACTTCCAGTAAAGTGTTGAATAGCAGTGGTGAAAGCAGGCATCCTTGTCTTGAAATTTTTCCACTTTTGAGATAAAATTTGCCAGTGAATTTTGTTAAATGAAGAATCATACATAATTGACTGAAATTAATTTTTAATGTTGTTGATCTTAGTCTGTAGAGAAGTTGATGTTGAAATTTTTCTTTTGCAGCACAGGATGATCCAGCAATGGAGGAGAAAATATTGCAAACTGGCTGATTGCTCGTGAAGATGATGTTTTATTTTTGTGACAGACATCTGTGGGATCTGTAATAGAAATGTAAGTATGACATTATGTTTGTTCCAAAGCTGCAGTAAATTAACTGGACTGGTATAAAATGTAATAAATCAAGTATCTGTCATAGTTAGTTTTAATTATACAAAATGAGCATTTTATATAGACTTTTAGATCTTTGAGTTGAAAATTTTATTCACATTAAATTATTATTAATGTAGATTTCTTAAAAAAATCTCTTCATAGGGAAAAATCTCTATTAAAAAGTGGAACTGAAGACAGAGAAATTTGCTCATAGAAGGCTAAAAAAAAAAAAACTGGAAAGATCTCCAGGTCTTCTAGGTTCTACTTTTTCTTTACATAGTAATTTACTTAAATAACCAACCTAAGGAGATAATATCAGCCTTTATAAATAAGAAAGACTTATGGGTTATAAAACACTAGTTATTAAAAACATGTTTCACTAAATTAAATAGGTTTTTTTAATTAATTGGTTTTTTTAACAAGTTAGTACATGCATTTTAATTCCTATTGGAGTCACTGTAGTCCCCAGTTTTACTAGTTCTGTTTTCCTGTCAGTTTCTCTTTCTGAAGTATGCTTTAAAATGTTACTACTACCTTGATCTTGCCCATATTGAACTTCATTCTGTTATTGATGAAACTTTTTCACACAATGAACATCATATTTCTGTCTTCCAAGTTGATGTGAAAAATATCCAACTTGAGTCACTCATGAAAAATGCAGTGAACACTTTACTTTTACAGTTTGGTGATAACAGTGTTTAATATACTTGACCAGAGAGTGACCCTTATAGATACTATTTCACATGTTCTCCCAGTTTGACATATAACTATTGTTATCTACTTTTCCAATATGGTGCTTTGATTATATATTCCCATTAAAAGTATGACCATGTCATTCTTAGTCAGTGTTGAGAATTTGATAAAAGACAATTGAAACCAGTAAGCATTTTTCTTTAAAATTGGGACAAATATATTTTTTATTTAACCCTGTTCATGTATTATCTATCTATATACATATGTATATTTTTTAATCCTGTAGGTCAGATAGTCTGACCATCAGACTATCATGGCCATCAAGGAACTAGACTGTGGTGTAGTCAGTAAGACACATACGTAATTAATAATTATATAGTGGAAGAAATACTATATTGAGGCAACAATAAAATGCTTTCAGAACTGAGAGGATTTATTCCATCTGAAGGGTTCAGAGTGAACAGGGAGCTTTTGGTTTGGTCTTAAAGAATGAATAGAATTTTAACAGTCTGAGGAAACTAGGAATTATTTTTTAAGCCAAGGGAATGGGGAAGGGCACAGCTGTCTAAATATCAAGGTATCTTAGGGGAGTCGGGGAGCAGTCCTATGTGTGAAGGTGGAGTGGGAAATAGAGACTTCACAGGGAATGAGTGTTTATTTAGTGCTTACTTATTGCCAGGTGCTTACTGGGTATTTTACTTGGATTATTGAATTCAGTCACAAGATAGTAGTAGCCTTATTTACTGATGAAGAAACAGAGATGAAGTCATTTTCCCTGGGTCAGTGTTTACCAAATATCTCTGAGAATAATCTACTAGAACACTTGTTGAAAACTGAGTTTTAGACTCTAACCCAGATGTGTCCAGATTTCCAGGAGAGAGCACACCAGCTAATTCTTATCTTTAGAGAAGTTTGGGAAACACTATTCTAGGTCAACAGTAAGAATAAATGATAGACTTTAAGTCTGTTTCACTCTGAAGGCTATGTCAGTGTAATTGAAAGCTAGTGCTTAGGAATTTCTATGAGATTATGTAGGCAATAGAAAACTATTGAAGACTGAGTGGAGGGGAGACTAATTAGACATAATTGAACTGAGGAAAGATGAAGAAGAAGGGACTGAGGTCAGGAAGGCCACTTGGGAGGTCAGTATTTTGTACAAGAGTGTGTCCAAGAGGCCAGAATTAAGGTCACAGCTTTAAAGGGAACACATTCTAAAGAAGTTTCTGTTGCAGAAAAGCAAAGTGGCCAAGGAATAGGGGAGCACTGAGGATGACTCCCAAGTTTTATCCAAGATAGAGACCAAAGGAAGAGGGTGTAGGTTTAGGGGAACAGATAATTTTGGTTTTATTAATGTTTGATTTCAGGTGACTGGAGAATATTGAGGTAGACTTTTTGAATACAGAATTGGAAATACAAACTTTAGGTATCCAGAACAGTTCTGGATATTAGATTTGGGGACTCATGGGGGTTTATATATATATACTATATATCTACTGAGTATTCCAAACTAATACATCTATATAAGTTTGGAATATTCAGTAGATGGTCTAGGCGTAGAATGTAGTATGAAAATTTGGTCACCCACAGAGCACCTGTGAGGAATACTGGTATTTAAGGGAAGCTAAAGAAGGTAGAAAAAAAATGATACAGAAAGGAGAATTAGGAGAGAGTACCATCATGGAAATGAATAATATAAATTTTTAGAAAGAGAGTCGATGGTTAATAATATCATTTAGTGCAATGTGATCGAATAGATCAGACTGAAAGAGGTCATTAGACTTAGCATGTTAGTTGATTTTGAAATTTAGGGATGGAGAATATTAATCGAAATCTTGGAGGAATTGGGATGGTTTAGCTTTGAAAACTAGCAGTACCCCATCCTGGGCCAAGAGGAATGATGATGAGGTAGAGTGAAGATAAAAATAAATTTTGAGGAGTCATTCATACCTAACTTCTTAATAAGGGAGTCCAGAATATCTCTTTACTAAGAGGTTGGAGAAGTTTTGTAATAATCTTTGTTGGGAGTAGGGAAAGAAAGATGTCTTAGCTGAGTAAAAAGTAATTGATAGCAGGCTTGATGGATTCTGGGAATCAAAATAGCTAATCATTGTATGGTGCTCACAATTTTTGCACCATATATTTCACTACAAATATAGAAATTTTCATAAGTTGAAGAGTAACTTTTGTAAGTTCTCTCCTTGCTTGACCCTTCTTTTTTTGCAAATGTCTCCCCTTGTGGCTTTTGAGGTGGCAGTCTTACTTTATTCCCCATTCCTCTCTGACCGTTCCTCCCATCCTTTGCCTCACTTATAAATGTTGGAGTAATCCAAGGTTCTATCGTTGGCCCTTTTTTTGTGTGTGCTCTCTCTACAGGTTTAATTTGGGCATTTGTACATTTTCATGTCCCAAGAACCATGTATGTGTTGGTGACTCATGAGACTTCTTTCTGCTTAGATTTCTTCAGAGCACCTATCTAGTAAACTCAACTGTCATCTACCTGTCTTCATCTGAAGACTTTATAAATATCTCAAAGTCATTGTGTCAACTCGCCTCAAGTTCTGAATCTTGATGAATGATGCCATCATCCATCAGTAACTAAATGCTTTCATTTCTGTTTCCTTGGTATTTCTTATATTCTATTGTTGGAACCTTACATCTTCCCCCTCCAATTATCTTATACCTGGATTACTATAAATTTTAGTTTCCTTTTAGCCCCATGACATCAAGTCTTCCTCCAAACTCCTGTCCAAATGGTCCTGGTAAACTACTAAACTGACTGTCACTTCCTAACATAAAACCTTTCAGTGAATTCCTGTTGCCTTCTTAAGGGTTCATATATGGACCAGCTTCATAGAGATCCTTGAACTCCTTGACGTTATATGTAAGATTTCCTTAATAAGACTGTGACCTAAAAATGTTTAAGAACCATTTGTATTTAAAATAAGTGTTTAAACTTACTAAGCGTAATGTACAAGGTCTTTGCAATACTTCTTGCATAGTACATTTCATCCATTCAAAATGTATCTATCCCCTCCCTGCTAGTTACTGGGGAGTACAAAGGAAGAAATGGTATCTGTTACACTTATCAGAAACCATTAGGTAATGTAGTGTTCTTTAACTCTGATGGCAGGTTTTATTATCCATTTCTCTGCTAGCGCCATGGGCATGGTAGATGCTCAGACACTTTCTCTGTTCAAAACTGAAAAGGAGGGCTTCCCTGGTGGTGGTGCAGTGGTTGGGAGTCCGCCTCCCGATGCAGGGGACACGGGTTCGTGCCCCGGTCCAGGAAGATCCCACATGCCATGGGGCGGCTGGGCCCATGAGCCATGGCTGCTGAGCCTGCGCGTCCGGAGCCTGTGCTCCACAACGGGAGAGGCCACAGCAGTGAGAGAGGCCTGCATACCACACACACACACAAAAAAACTGAAAAGGTGTAAGGAGAAATACATGACAGCTCTTGCAGCAGGTGATAAAAATGTCATTCCTTTATCTGTCTGTGTAGTTTCTTAGTAACTTCCTGAAGTCTTTTCTAAAATTATTGATGGTGGTTCTTATATTTGGATAGTCATGATTATTTTAGAGGCATTCTGTAACAGTTAAGGGTAAAGACTATGAAGTCAGATCACCTGGATTATGAAACCTAGATTTGAGACTGGCTCCATCACTTAATGAACTGTGGCTTTGGGTATTTCTTCACCTGAACTTTCTGTACCTCAGTTTCCTCATCTGTAAAATAAGGAAAACAGTGGACCCATTTCGTAGGGTGATAAGAGGATTAGATATAAAGTGCTTTGCAAAGTATCTGCCACATATTATGCAATCAGTAGATGTTAGTTGTTATATTTTAATGTAATAAGATATGCATCAGCAGACATCCAACAGAAATCAAACACCCACCAATTACAACACACTGTACAATAGGAAAAGTTAAGAATTTTGTCTTAAGGACTTAGGAATGGTCATTGTTAAAATTAAAATTTTAATGTTATATTTTTAACTTGTATTAAACCTCAAACTCTTTATATTCCAGCAGAACTAAAGATTTGAGGAATTTTTTTCTTTTAAAAAATAGTCAAAATTTTGGGAAGGAAGATGACATTCTTTTTTGGTCTGCACAAAGATGTTGCAGTACCTTATTCTTTATTCCCTTTTTTATGTTTTTAATTGGATTCTGAGCCCAGACTTAAAAATCTGACTTTTAATACTTGTAGTTTTTATTGCTGGCAGAAATTTCTTCAATACTATGTAAGCTAAAAGGTCTTTTTAATTTATAGTAATTTTACCTTTCTTTTGACTAATGAAATGTCTTTAAGAAGATAAAACAAAATCTGAATACTTGGAGATTTCCACTAAATCTGCCCATATCCCTCTATATTTGGTCTTGTTGAAGAGAGAAGCCTTACTAGCATTAATAGATGTTTGTCTTCCAGAAATATTTTACATAGTTTAGAAGAAGAATGGGATTTATGCTTAAAAGTCATAATATCACATTAAGAGTTCAGTTAGTAAAAAAGTCTTGGAAAATGAGTGAAACATTTACTGTGTTCTTCAGCAGAGTTGGACTAACGTCATTCCAAATTTCTACATATTATTCTTAATTTAGTAACCAGGAAATAAATTCCCATTTTCAAAATGATCTCTGAAGTTTCCTGAGACATTTATTAGTTAGGGAATACCTCTCTTTGATTAGCATTCTCTTTATCAAATCCTTGCTCTACAAAAAGGAAAGGAAAAAAAGCATTTCTTACACATCAGTATGATCCTCTGAACATATTCAGTCTCCAACCTATTTGAAGGTCATTGAAACTATGCAAAGAAAAAAATCTGTTTTGTAGACTAGATTAAAATGGTAATGAAAATTACCTTGAAGTGTGTCTATAGATAGGCAGGCTAGTGGTTTGGGTTGCTTTGTCTCTATCTTGTTAAATATCTTAATGGTATCTTGTCCACTGTATGTGCCTCATCCAGAGTTATGTAAAAAGTATAAGTTCTCTCCGTGTCTTAGTTGGTGATAGACTAGGAGTGTATTTGGTGGGCTAAACAGAATCAGAATTTGATGTTTGCTACGGCAAATTGATAGTTGAAAGTGCTTTAGGTGAATGAAACTTTAACTATCTTGTTTCTCTCTGTTTTCTGATGAAGTTTATTCAATTTTACTTCATTCTAATGAGGGAACCAAAATACCTGCCCCAAAAGAATTGTTTTGCCTTTCTAAATAAGCATGTTGCTTTCACAGTTCATGTCTTCCCCTGGGATGGCTGTAATTGCTTTTTTTAGTTTGTTAATTATATGTTTATGTTTATTTGTGCATGCAAGAGTAAGAGTCATATAAAATATTGATCATATTAAACAGGATGGAGAGTGATGTTTCTAGGTTGAAAACTTTCTTTTTTGTAGATAACTGCATCTAATGGAAGATCGACTTTTGGGGTTAATTTTACTTAAATACAACAGGGTTTGGGATTATGTATCTTTTAAAAGTATGGCGTTCATCCAAGTTGCACTGTTGGATATTTTATTTACATTTTACTAGACATTTTCTTTTTAAAATTTTAAATTTATTGGCCTGTCCTTTGCCCAGAAGGTACCTAGATAGTTTAGGATATGGACTTATTGTATATGAGGTGTTGCTATTGTTTTTTCAAAGTACTGATGAGCATTAGCCCATTTCAACATTTTGTCTTCCGAATAGAATCAAACATCTCTCTTACTCAGTTAAATTATTACTTGTGGATGGAGGGCTTCCTTATTTTCTTTTTCTTTCTTGGGCTTCAAATAAATTTGGAGATTTAAAAAAAGAGTTTCAGGAATTTCATTGACAACTGATTTCTTTAACTTAAATTGAAAGGGATGAAAGAATATATGTACTAATTGTTCACCCTTTCTACAGCTGATTTTAGTTCTTTTTGTTATGAAAATGTTTAAAGTTATCCTGAGATTTAAATGTAGCGATAGAACCTGATGAATTAAAACTAGGTAGCCAGTGCCTTACAACTGTTTTCAGAGTTCCTTTCCTGAGCATAGCCTATATATAGCTTTTGCCAACAAACAGAAAAGTGAGAAGCTAAATTCAGTTAGCAAGTATTTATTATGTACTATGTGATGAGCATGTATTAGATATCTTAGAAAAGGGAATTTTGAGTCAAAACATGAATTTTTCCTGTTTTACTGATGAGAAAACTGAAGTCCCAGAAGCATGGTGTGTGAGATATTTTTTCTTTTAAATCTCTTAAAGATACATTGGGCACTGAGTATAGTATTTGGCCAAATTGAAAGTAGTGTACATAAACTGTTACCACAGTGTAAGATTACCTGGGACAGACAAAAGTATTCTGACTCTTTTGCTAAATGACAAATGAAATATGTGGTATTCTGTCTCTTGCCATTTTGGAAAGTACTTAGATTTTGTATTCAAGAAATACATATGAGTTTTTGAGAGCCTAACAAAATATTCTGTGTACAGCCAGTTCATTTTAGGGGAAATAGGTGGGGGATATTAATTGACCGGTTGAGAAGCATGGGCTTTCACTTTATAACTCAGATTGTTAAATTACGAAATCTTTGAAGGGACAAGTGTATCTCAAAATACTCTGAAGCTCCTGTAGTGCCTAACACATATTAAGAGATCATATTTGGTTGACTTAGAATTTACCATAGGTTAGGAAAAAGTTGTATTTTACTAGGTTCTGTAACTTAGTTTTTGGTAAAGGAGTTGATTGGAAATGAAATTAAAGGTTGAAAAAAAAAAGGATGGGAAATAAAGCATTTCATGGAGATCAGTTCTTTCCCTTGAGACTGTGTGTTGCTTCCTTTTCTAGATAAGTGCAGTCTTTTCAAAAACTTACTATCATTTTGAACCTTGCCTGTTGAGGAACCAAGGACACAGAAAAAGCAGTAAGAGAATGTATTTTTGTTTGATTAGATGTACTGTGATGAAAGCCTAAGAGATAAGTGTAAACATTTTTACTGACTATACCTTTTGTAACCATCGAACCCATTTTTGAGAGCTTGATCTTGGGAAAAAAGCAAATATCCTTATAGTGATTAAATTCTAAATATTCCGTATTTAAAATGATAGAACCAACTAGTAGAGAGAGATTGCCACTCACTTTAAGCAGCAGTTAATTAAGGGTTGCTAGTCTCTGTGAGGTCTTCACCTCCATTTCTCAGTCTTTCACTTATCACTCGTATACTCCCCCTTGTCATTTTCTCCCCCTTTAAAATATCTGTGGTTTCCTATTACTATGGGATTAAACCAAATCAGATGTTTCTTTAGCAGGGCACAATAAGGTTTTCAGGTTGGGCATCTGGTTACCCTTTCAGCTTAATTTCCTGCTGCTCCATTGCTTATGACTCAGTGCTTTTGCACGTCTCTGCCTTGAATCTCCTCCACTCCCCAGCCTCCTGCACCCCAAATTTTCTAACCTCTGTCTATCCTCTCATCTCTCTTATCATTGTTACTTTTAATAAGTATCCTAACACATTTCAGTTATTGCAGGAATCAGGTCACATTGTGAATATCTGCTTGTTTGCATGTACGTTTCCTTATTTAACAGAGTAGGTATGTGTCTTATTCATCTTTAGATCCATCAATACTCAGAATTGTATACGGACGATAGTAGTAGTTTAATAAATGTTTATCTGAATCAGTAAGATGGAAGTTCCAAATTTTTATGCCAGTGTTTAAGCTTTATACATCCAGTTTGACAAATCTTTTTTATTTTTTAATTTAATTTTTAAAATTTTTATTGGAGTTTAGTTGATTTACAGTGTTGTGTTAGTTTCAGGTGCATAACAAAGTGAATCAGTTATACATACACATATATCCACTATTTTTTTTTTAATTTTTTTCTCATAGAGGCCATTATAGAGCATTGAGTGGAGTTCCCTGTGCTATACAGCAGATTCCTATTAGTTACCTATTTTATATATAGTAGTGTGTATATGTTAGTCCCAGTCTCCCAGTTTATCCCTCAAACTTATGGTACCTTATCCCCTGGTAACCATAAGTTTGTTTTCTACACCTGTGACTCTACTTCTGTTTTGTAAATAAGTTCATTTGTACCCCCTTTTTTTTTTGGATTCCACATATAAGTGATATCATATGATATTTGTCTTTCTCTGTCTGACTTCACTCAGTATGACAATCTCTAGGTCCATCCATTTTGCCACAAATGACATTATTTTGTTCTTTTTTATGGCTAATATTCCACTGTATATATGTACCATATCTTCTATCCATTCCTCTGTTGATGGACACTTAGGTTGCTTCCATGTCCTGGCTATTGTAAATAGTGCTGCAGTGAACATCAGGGTGCATGTATCTTTTTGAATTATGGTTTTCTCTAGGTATATGCCCAGTAGTGGGATTGCTGGGTCGTGTGGTAGTTCTATTTTTAGTTTTTTAAGGAACCTCCATACTGTTCTCCATAGTGGCTGCACCAATTTACATTCCCACCAACAGTGTAGGAGGGTTCCCTTTTCTCCACACCCTCTCCAGCATTTATTGTTTGTAGATAGTTTGACAAATCTTTGGGGTTTTTTCCTCTCTCCTTTCTCTTCAGGGCAACTTCGGTATTCATGTCATTTTCTCCCGTGGTTATATGATTGTAACATTTGTTGAGCCCTTTTTTTTTTTTTTTTGCTGGGGTGGTTTCCCACCTAAGTTTTATGAACTCATGGAGGCTTTCTCAAGAGAGATATAAGATGGGTAGTAGTTTGTCCATGGTGGGGGGCATGAGAGGCAAGAAGTGAAGAAATATTCCATATAGAGAAAAGCTATTATTGGAGGGAGTAGCCACTGTGGCTGGAAGCCTGATCAAGGGGAAGTTTGATGTGAGATGAGGCTAGCGTGGGAGCTGGCATCCCGACCATGCAGGGCATATAGATCCTGGTCTTTAACCTAAAATCAACCTTTTAAAAAGGGGTAGGGCTGGACCCATTAAAAGGCATATGCAGTAATTTAATAAATAGTGTTTGCTTGGTGACTAGGGAAGGTTAGAGGTGGATAGTAGATGGATTTAGGGGATATTTAGGAGATAAAATATAAAACTTGCTGATTTTTTTGGTTGGGGAGGGGTTAGGAGAAAGACAGCTTCAATGATGGATTTCTGGCTTGAAAAGCAGATGAATAGAGGTGTCTCCAGAGGGGCATTTAGGGAGTAAGTAAATAAGGAGGAAGCAGATCATAAATTCAGTTTTTGTGCCTTGAAGACATCCAAGAAGAGATCTAAAATAGGCAATTAAAAGTATAGGTACAGGGCTGAAAGGAGAGACCTGGGCTGGTGATTGTCAACTTATGAGTCGGTAGCAGTTGAAGCCATGAATATAGATGAGATCGTCTTGAAAGAGTATAGCAAGAAGAGCATATATATGGTTTAGAAAGAGGCAGCAACAACAGAAAAGGCCATAAGAAGAGAGCGTTTCACAGAGGGGGAATGAAATGACTGGTTTAACCAGTGTTTTTAGATTATACAGCAGAGAAGGGGAATTTCTAGAATTTAAACTCTGGTATTGATTTCATATGGGCTCCTTGTCAAGTACCAAAAGTACATTAATACATGGCAATATTTGCAAAACTGCACCTAGTAGTATCCTAAAAGGCTACAAAATTTGTTACTTTCTGCAACTGTAACCTGAATTACTTTTAGCGATTTTCTGTTTCTCTACTTTCCAGACTGATTGTAAAAGTCTAGATGGGTTGTATTGATATATTTTAAAATCTTTGCATTTAGTTCTATCTTGTAAGTTCTGTGAATGAATAGAAATGGTATATTTATTTGAAATATGTACTTTGGTTGTATGTTTTTATTCTTGGCTTAACATTTGTGTGCCTCATTGCCCCCCGCAAGTAAAAATTAATACAAATCAAAAGATTTTTCTGTACAAGTTAGAGTTTTTTCTCTACTTTCATTTTTGTATCCCCATTGTCTAGGATGTGGCTTGCATGTAGCAGGTACTTAATGTTTTCTGAATTGTTGAATTAAGGTATTGGAAGAGTTAAAATAAGATTTTAATACTATATGTATTTTCTCTCATTTTCTCAGGATGGCTGGCTGTGGTGAAATTGATCACTCAATAAATATGCTTCCTACGAACAGGAAAGCAAATGAGTCCTGTTCTAATACTGCACCTTCTCTAACTGTCCCTGAATGTGCCATTTGTCTGCAAACATGTGTTCACCCAGTCAGTCTGCCTTGCAAGCATGTTTTCTGCTATCTATGTGTGAAGGGAGCGTCATGGCTTGGAAAGCGATGTGCCCTCTGTCGACAAGAAATTCCCGAGGATTTCCTTGATAAGCCAACCTTATTGTCACCAGAAGAACTCAAGGCAGCAAGTAGAGGAAATGGTGAATATGCATGGTATTATGAAGGAAGAAACGGGTGGTGGCAGTATGATGAGCGCACTAGCAGAGAGCTGGAAGATGCTTTTTCCAAAGGTAAAAAGAGCACCGAAATGTTAATTGCCGGGTTTCTGTATGTTGCCGATCTTGAAAATATGGTTCAATATAGGAGAAATGAACATGGACGTCGCAGGAAGATTAAGCGGGATATAATAGATATACCAAAGAAGGGAGTAGCCGGACTTAGGCTGGACTGTGATGCTAATACCGTAAACCTAGCAAGAGAGAGCTCTGCTGATGGAGCGGACAGTGTATCAGCACAGAGTGGAGCTTCTGTTCAGCCTCTAGCGTCTTCTTCTGTAAGGCCCCTGACGTCAGTAGATGGTCAGTTAACAAGCCCTGCAACACCATCCCCTGATGCAAGCACTTCTCTGGAAGACTCTTTTGCACATTTACAACTCGGTGGAGACAGCATAGCTGAAAGGAGTCATAGGGGGGAAGGAGAAGAAGATCATGAGTCACCATCTTCAGGCAGGGTACCAGCACCAGACACTTCCATTGAAGAGACCGAATCAGATGCCAGTAGTGATAGTGAGGATGGATCTGCGCTTGTTGCGCAACACTCCTTGACCCAACAGAGACTTTTGGTTCCTAATCCCAACCAGACAGTATCTGATCGATCTGATCTATCAGGAACTGATCGATCTGTGGCAGGGGGTGGAACAGTGGGTGTCAGTGTCAGATCCAGAAGGCCTGATGGACAGTGCACAGTAACTGAAGTTTAAGTAAGAAAGTTTTCAGATCCATGCTCAAGGTAAAAATGGTTATCTGTAAATTTCTGCCCACATAACATTATACTCATCCCTAGTAGTGCATTTTGGGAGTTGGGGTGGGAAGGGGTATGGTAAGGATAGACCTGTAATTAAAATGTCTAACATGTCTCTGTTGAGAAATTTATTTAATATAAGGAACTTGGGTGTTAATAGTTGAGAGCTGTTTAGTAATAACCCAGTTTTCTTGAGGTCTGTTTATAGTTTTTTTAAATATCTTCAGTTCTTTTGGCCAGCGTGTATTATCTGTGCATTAACGATCCTCATCTGACTCTTGCATTGTCATATTTTTCTGCATGGAATGACATAAAACCATTACTAAAATTTGGCACCTATGAGATGTCTGGGATCAGTATGAACAAGCAGCTTAATTAATGTGAGCATAGATGTGAATTTGGGGTTTTAAAATAGATGAATAACAACTATTTAATAGTAAAGTTACTGAAATGGAAATGTAAAGGAAACAGCTTATAACTTATGTTTCAGAATCTTGTCTGTAACACACTTCATGGCGTTCCCATAGGCTTTGCTGTCTAGTCCTTGTAGTTTGAGGTGTGTCTTGATCCACATTTTTCTTTTTGATTACAGACTTTATAATTTAATAAATACTAGAGTTTATCAAAAATAATCTGTCTCTTGTTTGAGTCTGGAAGGGGATGGAAACATTTGACATCTGTAGCCAAAAGGTGACTAAAAAGGGGGTGATTTGAATTGGTGGTATATTCAGCTTACATAGTCACCTGCTCAGAAAAGTTTGATTTCTTCATAGAGAATATTTAAACAGAGTCTACAGGGAATGTTCATGGAATAAATATGTATGGAAATAAACCTAAAGCCTGTGAGACTTAAAGGCCTTAAATAACTGATAGTAGAGACCGTGTATATATATTAGATTTTCTTTGCCAGTATTCATTAATGGCTAACCCTAATCTGAATTAAATGGCAGGCTTATTTTTAAACAGCATTAGTAGACACAAAGTGATTCAACACAAAATGTTGTACAATCTATATAGCAAGGTAGGAAGCATTGGGTTAACCTGGTAATCCAGAATTTGATTCTGAAGAAAAGTAACGTGAGTTTCTCTTCTGTATTTTCCTAAGTAAAACAGTAGGATCACGAAGCATACGCAAGTTGTCTTTAATATGATTTTTCAAAGGTGAGTTGAATGTTACAATAGCAAATATAAATTGTCACTACTTTTTAAATTTATTTTTTTACATATTTATTGGAGTATATATATAATTGCTTTCAATGTTGTTAGTTTCTGCTGTACAACAAAGTGAATCAGCTATATGTATACATATATCCCCATATCCCCTCCCTCTTAAGCCTCCCTCCCACCCTCCTTATCCCACCCCTCTAGGTGGTCACAAAGCATTGAGCTGATCTCCCTGTGCTATGCAGCAGCTTCCCACTAGCTAGCTAGCTATTTTACATTTGGTAGTGTATATATGTCAGTGCTACTTTCTTTGTCCCAGCTTCCCCTTTCCCCACTGCATCCTCAAGTCCATTCTCTACATCTGCGTCTTTATACCTGCCCTGCCACTAGGTTCATCAGTACCATTTTTTGAGATTCCGTACGTATGTGTTAGCATACGGTATTTGTTTTTCTTTCTGACTTACTTCACTGTATGACAGACTCTAGGTCCATCCTTTTACCTCTTGTTGTGATAGGTTAGAATTAGGACTTAATTCTTTGACTTACGTTTTTTAAAGTCTGTATTACTGAGATGATCATAAAAGTTTGAGTTGCACATTATTATTAACTTTACTTTTAAAAGATAGCTAGTTACAAAAGAAGAAACGCTAGCTACTTTTCAGAAAAAAATAGAAATCTGATGTAAAATGCAAACGTATGTCACAGGATGCTTCCTCGGTCTCTGCAGTCTTTGGCAGTTTTGATCACAGTTAAATTTGATTACTACGTAAACTACAGTACTTCTTAACTACTGGTTTGGAAATTCTAGAGCACACAAATGAACTGGCCAATTTTGTAGCTAGTAGACTTTCTATATGGTGGCTATCATTGTTTTGTAGATAATTTAAAATAGAAATCTAATAATTATTTAAAAGATCAAATAAATAAGGCCCAAATTTGTAGAGGGTTGAGGTGAGGAGCATCTTTATTTAAAAGAAGGGCTGTTACCCATGACTTCTTTACTCCAGCTGCTTGGCGCAGAAGAAGAGGACTAATCATACCTTTGCATATTTTCCTGTCCCCTGACCCCTCTCCACTTTTGCTCTCTAAGTTTCATTAAGCTATTTTTGTAAATTATTTCCAGGTAAGGCAAGACAAAGACTTTATGAAAAATAACACCAGAAATAGATTTTGTGTATTTTTTTCTTTTAAAAACTGGTCTTTGGTTATAGCCTAAGAACTAATATGGGAATTTGGGAATTGCTAATAATTTTTAAGCTGAAAGTGTTGCATATTTTAGTCAGATGTTCAAAATTACTTGTTAAGTACCCAAATAGACTGAAAACTAGGCCAATGAGTTCAGGTATTCAAACAGTTGTTTAAAACTGAAATACTAATAGTAGCCTTCAGAGTAGTTTTGACATTCATATTTAATATCATTTAACTTTTATACATATTAATCATTGGAGTTTTACTTGCAGTACATATTTTTTAAAACTATTTATTAAACTTTCCTTTCCTAGCAATAGCCTCTAAATTTGCGGGTCCACCCCAAACTGTTCCTAAAAGATCTCTTTCAGTCTGTAATGCCTCCTCTAAACAAAGCTCTTTGCTTGAAGAAACAGATTTTTTCAAAGCTCTAATTACTTCTGGTGGCCCTTTGATAAACTGCTGTAGCCACTCTTGTGCCTCTCTGAGACATTCGGTTTCATCTGAAGACTGCAAGACCTCCTCAACCATTCCTATTTGTAAAGCCTTTTTTGAATCCAGCTTAAGGGCCCCACTTAACACTTTGAGGGCTTGTCTACTACCAATTATTTCAACTAGCCGGGTAGCACCTCCCCAGCTTGGTATTACTCCCATCTCCTTGTGGACAAATCTGATCTCACTTTCGGTAGTCATTAACCTGCAGAAGAAAAAAGAAAAAACTTAATTGAAACTATATATGCTTTAGTCACAAAGTACTACCTATTCATAATCTGATCTGAAATCTCCATAGATCTTTACAGGTAGATGTGTTGTATTAAAAACAATGTTCAAAAAAATCTGGCTAAGTATAGAATTCAATTTATTGCACAGTATTTAGCACTTACCTTTGAAAACATGGTCAACATTCTTGTGCTCGCTTATCTTTTACTTTGCATATAAGAATCTAATCTTTCTTTATGTTTACTTCTAAAAGCCCCAAGTGTATCTTTCTCAAGTGAGTGGTGGCCTACTGAGAAAACCTGTATTCAAGTGAAAATATGCGCGTAAGGAATGTTAGGTGCATACCATGAAAAAAATGCATAGTAAGTTAAACTCAGTAGTCCTCGGGGGAAAAAAAATGTTGTTTTTTTTTTTTAACTCAGAATTGATTGATCCACTCTTCCAACAAATATTTCCTAAGCACTACCAATGCTAGATGCGGGACTACAGGAATGACCAAAATAAAATCCCTATGCTGAGTTTACATTCCTGTTAGGAAAGACACTGGACGATATAATGTCAGTGGTGATAAATGCTATAAAGAAAATGAGGCAAGGAACTAGAGAATGAGGCTGGGTGTGTGCTATTTTAGATGGAGTCCTCTGAATATCTGAGCAGCTTACCCAAGTGAGTGAGCGATGCAAAATTCTGGGAGGGAATTCCAGGAAGAGGGAATTGCAAGTGCAAAGGCCTTGAAGTAGAACTGCTTAGTATCTCTGGGGAACAGGCTAATGTAGCTTGAATAGAGCCAACAGAGAGTAAATGGGGGATGAAATCAGACAGGTAAGCTTATAGGCACTCAAGAGGTCAGGTTTTATTTTTTAAGTGTGAAGCTCTTTAGGAGGAGGCTGACCTAAGGAGTAGTATCTGATTTGTAAGCGTAGCCTATTTAGCATTTAATAGCACACCAACTATTTAAGGAACTTTATGTTAACTAATCCTCAGAACAACCATATGAGGTACAGTAATACGCTCATTTTACAGAGGGAAACAGAGGCAACAGCGATTAAATAAATAGCGAACCCAAGGCCATGCAGCTATAGCAGGACCAGAATTTTAAATCCAAGTAAGTCAGCTTCATTATGTGTGCTCTTAACCTCACAGTACATAAAATAGTTAACTAGATGAGTGGAAGCAGGGATACCATTGAAGTTGATAGTGGCTTGGGTTGGACTTGAGTGATTTCCTATAGCAGGGATTCATTTCCCCCAAATCTTGGGACTTTTATGAATAGGGGGATTAATAATCAAGTGGAACAATAAAAGGGAATAAACACAAAGAGATTAGTGGGCACAGCAATCACATTTGCCAGTTAAATATGTGTATAGTATTAACAGGCTGCATAAAGCTATACTGTTTAGAGAATGCAGCGTATGAGTTTTATTTGGACTGCATTCTTCAATGCATTCACTATGTTAAAATCTCTAATTTGGACCAAAACTCATGTCTGAATTTTAATTTTTTAAGAAAAATTATTGCTTTCAAACTACTCATTACAAAAACGAAGACTTTAAGATAGTTCTGGTTTTCCAAAGAGTTCAATGCTTAGCTGCAGGTGGTTTGGTTCTTTTAGCACCAAGAACAATAGACTTTCAGTCTCTGACCCTTTAATCAAGAGAAGTATTCCAGTAGAGACTTCTCACAGAAGCCTATTTACTAACCCACTGGGAAAGAGAACTTTCTCTTCACAGCTGTGAATTCCTGTAAGAGAAAATCTGCCTCAATTATGGACAACTGCTATTAGAAGCAAATAGCCATGAAAATAGTAGTTTTCAATAAATAATTTTTAAATGGGAGGGAAGAAAGAACAAGTATCTTAATCTGAATCTAGCCCCAAGTTGTGAGAGGAGTACTGTCTTATAATAAACAGAAATCAAGGTCAAAAATTAAGAAAGTAGAATAGACATTACAATAATGTCTAATAGACTTGGAAATAGGAATATTGTTAATGAAAATCCTATAAAGCTTTACACAGAATAAATGTGTCACAGTTCCTAATTATATACTGGAATTGACACTGATGGCTCAGATCTATGCCTACAGTACAGAAAAGGATTATATCAGGGAAAAATTCATTTAAAATCAGCTGAACATAAAAGTTGGTTAAAGTTCTAGATGCTGGGATAGTGTAAATGAACTTATGACAACAAAAGTTATTATATATGTAAGCATATTTATATTTGGAATTATTTGCTTCTAAAGAAGAATGTTTATTACCATCTTTATACCATGTGTGGTTTTTCCCTTTTGCCTTATTTTACAAGGTGAGGTATGATTTTTCGAATCATATTTTATAACTAACAAATCCTGAGGTGATCTTTATAAAAATACCTATTGTGATCAAACTCTGACATCCATTCTTTACATGTCATGCCTAGGGTGTACTTGTGTACTGATGTACATATTATCAGTACATTAGAAAATATGACCAAAAAATGTATTAGTGACAAAAGAACACAAAATAGTTCAGTCTAACAATGAGAGAAATATGGAACATTCAGATGATAACCTTTCACAATACTCTTTATTAACCTAAAAGTTAGTTTAAATATAAAATCTTTAATGGTGATAACCAGAATTTATGAAGAAAATGTCATATCAACAAGATGCATCCAAAAACAGAAACTGCTTCCTGATAGGCCTTATAGGATTATACACTAATTACTGCTAGAGTTTAGATGCAGTTACCTGGTACCACCTGTAATGTAATTTAGTGCAAGGGATAATCTATTAATCTATATAGAAAACTGGAAGACCTGAATCTTAAGATTCTGAAGCCTTATAGCCAACTCATTTATAAAACCATATTAAACTCTCTTATTTTTAAAAGTAAAAATTATAAGTATCATCTGTTTATTAGTGTCATTATTATTGGCAAAGTTGAAAATTTCCTGTGACACCTTGGGGGAGAGGAGGAAATTAATCAAATATGGATATACCTGGTGTTATAGTATGGATGCATCAGTGTTATAGGAAACACTACCCATAACTTGAGGAAGAGTATCACCTTTGACAGGTGTTGCAAAGTCAATGCTGATACCTGAAAAGACTGTTCATTGTGCTACTACTTTCTGATGAGTTAGCTATAAGTTGCAGGACTTTGAACAAATGTATTCAAGAAAAACAATTTTAAAACAATTACCAAATTTTACTAAAACAGGAAGCTTTTTAGTAAAAGTTATAAAAAAGTTTTTAAAAAAATCTTTATTATTGGGCCTCCCTGGTGGCGCAGTGGTTGAGAGTCTGCCTGCCGATGCAGGGGATACGGGTTCGTGCCCCGGTCCGGGAGGATCCCATATGCCGCGGAGCGGCTGGGCCCATGAGCCATGGCCGCTGAGCCTGCGCGTCCGGAGCCTGTGCTCCGCAACGGGAGAGGCCACAACAGTGAGAGGCCCGCGCACCGCAAAAAAAAAAAAAAAAAAAAAAAAACTTTATTATTAAAGAAAGGTACTTTTACTGATTTCTGTGGCAAAGAGTTAGAAACACATAAATAACTGCATTGGGATAGAGTAGGAGCTTTGATGTGAAGTGCATAAATGTAAACCAGGCTGCCTGGCTTGGCCACTAGACCAGCTGCATTTTACACCTTGTAAAATACAGCAAAGAAAAAAGACACATGGTATAAAGAGGATGAGGAAGAGTAGATTACTTAACATCCCTGGGCCTCAGTATGCTTGTTTATAAAATAGATATAACAGTAGTACTTATGCCATAGAATTACCATGTGTATTAAATGGTTAATATATGAAAGTTACTTAGAACATATATACACCACAATTCTTTTAAACAGAATCTTAGAGGAATTGTGTTTATATATGTGTAAAAAAAAATCTGTGAAACTTTCTGTCTGAGCCACATCTATAGAACACAGTATTATTTATACTTTTATTTGGAATATAAAAATTGTATGTATTTTGTAGCCTCACAGTGTACACATTAAACTATGTGTACTAGCTTTTATATCAAGTTGGTTACATTAATAGATAAGTCACTACAAATACAGCAGATGTTTCTGCTAGAAAGACATTATAAAGTTGTTTCCTGGACTAAACTCACTCAGTCCCTAAAGTATTGAATGTAAAAGAGCTATACTCACACTGGAAGCCCAGCAAATATGATATACTACCTTTCCTCAATATCTGTTAATGGAGAATACAAAATATATACAATTTTTCATTTCCAAATAAAGGTAGAAATAAAACTGTGTTCTGTTATAGATATGGCTGAAGCAGAAGATTCCAAGTTGATTTAAAAAAAGAAAAATAGACATATATCTCTCTAAGACTAACTTAAGGAATATCGTGCAATATAAGTAAAAGCTGAAATATTTAAAAATTTTAAAGAAAGCAGTCCTGTTACAAAATTACATCACATGATATAAATTTAAAGTCTGAAATCATTGATTTAAATAAATAAACTTTAGGGCCAGAAACTGCTGGTCCTTATACATGGTATTAAGAACGAACCGGGCTTCCCTGGTGGCGCAGTTGGTTGAGAATCTGCCTGCCAATGCAGGGGACACGGGTTTGAGCCCTGGTCTGGGAAGATCCCAAATGCTGCGGAGCAACTAGGCCCGTGAGCCACAACTACTGAGCCTGCACGTCTCGAGCCTGTGCTCTGCAACAAGAGAGGCCGCGACAGTGAGAGGCCCGCGCACCGCAATGAAGAGTGGCCCCTGCTCGCTGCAACTAGAGAAAGCCCGTGCACAGAAACGAAGACCCAGCACAGCCATAATAAATAAATAAATAAATAAACAAACAAACAAATAAATAAATAGAACGAATCAAATACAACAAAGCAAACTGGTGATATGGGGAAATATGGCACATAAAATTATATAATAGCAACAACATATCTGACCACAAACAATACTTTAAAACCATGCTTTGAACGCAGACACTTATTTGTGCATGTACTTTCCTGGCACCTCCTTCCTCCTGTTTTCTACCTGCCATCACAACATAAGATAAATTATGGAAAATAGAAGGAAAGACCCCAAAGATTCTCCCCATAGCTCACTGTTCTGATTTCCTGCTCTCAGCTGATTGTCCTCATGAGGCTCCGTGTATTTTATGCAAAGAGACTGCTTGACTAAGAGAGTATGTGGTTGAATGAGTGAATATTGTGTGTGTGTGTGCATGCGTGTGTGTGTGTGGTACAGTGAGATAGAAACAGTAAAATGCTTTGGGATTATAGTCTGATTTTAATACTCAGTCAGTAATCCTAGCATGCTCAGAGGTGCATTTTCTTGATATCACAGGCTCTAAAATAAGTCTTTCCGCATAATACAGTGATAACTACAAAACAAAGCAACATGCGTGGGCAGCGTGACTGCTTCCTAAGGTGGACATCTCATATTTAGAGAACAGGCACTGCCGCAGCAAAAATGGAATTTGTTTTCTAATGACTCTGGGATGTGCTGGTTGGTGTGTGTGTGCACGCGCACATTTGTGCAAGTGTGTATATTATGTGTATTTTGTGTTTTACCTATTAAATTAGTATTTTAAGAAAAGAGCTACCTACAGTAGCTCCCTTGGGACAAGGCTGTTTCTAGCTCCCCTTCTTTGTAATATACTTTGAAGTAATGGGTAGCAGCTGGAAATGCTAATACCTTTGGCTGAGGGTTATTTATATTCATGAAAGCAATGTTAGAGATTGAAAACAAATTAGATAGGCAGGCTCTAAATTGCATAATTGAGAATCTTATTTCTCTAGGGAGATGGAGGAATAAAAATGTATTTTTCATCCAGTGTATAAACAGCTAAATCTTAGATACTCCAAAGAAGAGCAAAAAGAAAATGCAGACAATTCACACACACACACACACACACACAGATACACATCAATGAACATGGGAAAATTTATGCCTCATTGAAACCTTTAAAAATTGCAAATTAAAATTTAATTTTTGATTATCAAAATTAGAAAAGATCTTTTAAAAGAGTAATACTCATTGTAAGAAAAGATGCTCTCAAACAGACACTCATATACTGCTGGTAGTTGTATAAAGTGGCAGAATATTTCCTGGAGGATAACTTGGCACCATATATCAAACACCTTAAACATTTTCACATCCCTTGACCAAGTACTTGAACTACTTAATAAGTACTAGGATTTATTCTAAGGAAATAATCCAAAAGAACAAAGCCTTATTTAAAAGGCAGTTATCACAGCATTAATCATAATAGAGAAAAATTAGAAACAACCAAAGGAGGATATTTTAGTAATCCAAACTGATGGAATATTTTAAATTTATTAAATTCATGTTTTCCAAG
Organism: Mesoplodon bidens; assembly: GCF_964165515.1. Classification (NCBI taxonomy): domain Eukaryota; kingdom Metazoa; phylum Chordata; class Mammalia; order Artiodactyla; family Ziphiidae; genus Mesoplodon; species Mesoplodon bidens. Next base: position 59,134,307 of record NC_138168.1, read on the forward strand.
TACATTAAATATAAACTATATGTCATTTGATCCTAATTTTAAAAAAATAGTTATACATCTGTTTTAAAAAGATGTGAAGAAAGCACACCACAGTGCTAATGCTAATTATCTTTGAATGGCAACAACTTTAATTTTTAGTCTATAACTCACTGTACATTTAAAAAAATTTTTAATGTACAGTAAGGTATATTTTACAATATGTAAAATATTTCTGAAATAAGTATTTTCAAAATAATCTAGAACCTTTCTATTCAATGTGTGGTCTGTGGACCAGCAACATCAGCATCACCTCAGGCTTCACCCCTGAGATGAAATCAGAACTGCATATTATTAAAATCCCCAGGTGATTCATATTCACCAGAATGCACACATATCCTTTTACAACCAGAAAGCACAATAAACATTTAAAAAATATCATCACCTGTATTATTTACTATTGATGTTATAACACAAACTTACTGGCTTAAAAATAATCTCAGTTCTGAATGTGAAGAACTCTGACAACTAAGTGCAGTACATGATTTCACAGTGGAGGAAAAGTCCAGGAGTGCTATACTGGATATTACTGCTGAATCGACACAACTGGAATATGGATAGTATGTTAGATGAAAGTATGGCATTGATGTTAAATTTCCTGCATTTGACAACTGTGCTGTGGTTAAATAAGGAAATACTCTAGTTCTTAAAAAATAATATATATTTATGTGAGTACGTGTGTGTTTAAAGGAGTAAAAGGGCAAGACATTTGCAACCTACTCAAATTTCTCAGAAAAAAATTATATATATAAAACATACGTATACACACACACACACACACACACACACACGAGGTGAAAAACAAAACAGCAAAGTTAAAAATCGGTAAATTTAAGTGATTATGTAGTATAGGAAAATTCTCTGTCCCGATTGGTTCCGGGACCCCCCACATATATCAAATCCTCAGATGCTCAATTTCTTCATATAAAATAGTATTTTTATGTAACCTACACACACCCTCCCATATACTTTAAATCATCTCTAGATTATTTATAGCTAATACAATGTAAATGCTATGTCAACAGCTGCAAGCACATGGCAAATTGAAGTTTTGCTTTTTGAACCTTTCTGGAATTGTTTTTCCAGAATATTTTCAATCCTTTGCTGAATCCTTGAATTTGGAACCCGCAGATACAGAGGGCTGACTATATTTCCAAACAAAAAATGCAATTCCAGTTTCTCTCTTATACCAAATTAAGTAGCAAAAACTAAATATTAGACATGTAATTAAACTGTTTACATGCTTTTGATTGCCAAAAGTTGATGCTGAAAAGCCAAGCAGTCTGAGTTTGTCATTTTCTATTTTCTAGGGTAGTTCTGAGAGATTTTCTTTTCTCTCCCCTTTGTCCCACCTCGACCCCCTTTTTTTGAATGACATGGAATAAGACAGAAAGCAGAATCAAGGAATGAGTGTTCTAAGTACCTCCTAAAACACATTCTGGAAACTTGAGCTTGAAACCAATCTAAGAAACCATACTATAGTTACACTTAAAATAATGTTTATATCAACGAACCTTTATAAATGTCGTGTATATAGGAACTCTTATTGTTTTCTAAAAAGTACCTAAATAAAAGTTTAAAAAGAGTTACAAAGGTAGCTTAGAGTAACAAAGTTACCAATTTTAATTGGTGATCAAATAGGAATATAAAAGCAAAAAATCTGGCAACTATATTCTCTATGCCAAGCCCATATGATGTAGGTGGAATGGTCCCACAAAGATGTCTGGGCCCTAATCCCTGGAAGCTGTGCATAGTAAACATAGTAAAAGGGACTGTGCAAATGTAATTAAGGTTATATACATCAAAATAGGGGCATTATCCTTGATTACCTGAGTGGGCCTAATCTAACCACATGAGCTCTTAAAAGCAGAAAACTTTCTCCAGCTGGAGTCAGAGAGATGCAGCAGAGGGGAAAGTGAGAAAGATTCAAAGTATGAAAGGAACTTAACCCACCACTGCTGAAGGGGGGGCCACATGGAAAACATGAGAAGGAATGCAGGCATCCTCCAAGAGCAAAGACTGGCCCCTGGCTGACAGGCTGACAGAAAAACAGGGACCTCAGTCTTACAAGTGCATGGGCTGAATTCTGCCAGCTGTAACCAGGATGAACCTGGAAGTAGATGAGCCCTCAGAGCCCTCAGAGCCCAGTCCAGCCAACATATTGATTTGGGCCTTGTGTGACCAGGTTTAGAGAAGCCAGTTGAGCCCAGCCAGATTTCCAACCTATACCTCTGTGAGATAAACTGATGTTGTTATAAGCCACTAAATTTGTGGTAATTTGTTATGGCTGCAATAGAAAACTAATACTCAAATAAATATTTCCTTAATTTATATTTCATTCTAGATATTTTAATCAAGACAAATTTTAAAATTTGAAGCAAATGATTTTAACACAGTTCTAGCTTTTTATTTCCTCATCAATTTTGTCACTAAAGGGAAAGATAATGTTAGAGTGACAAGACTGTGAGCACTGTAGAATGTCATTTTTTAATTCGTAAGTTAATGTTTTGCTTTAGAAAATGTTTGTAAAAAGCCATTTTCTCTAAGAAAGTTTAAATGAAAATTATGACTCAATTGAAGGCAATTTAGTATGAGGGTCTATATATGCCATGTAGACCTGTTTCTGACATTAATTCATTACATGTATTATCAGCTGGTGCTTAAAGGGTTTTGGGGCAGGGAGTAGGATAATGCTAGAATGGTGCATGAGCTCAATTCTTTGGAATATTCATATTAAGATTATTTCTCTTCTTCTTCTGTCAGTTGAGTGAATTCCAGGCAATTCTCCAAGGTAAGAAAGTTAAGCTAAAAAGAGCCAACCTAAGGAAGGAACTTATCTTTTTAGCAGAATGCTATGAAAGCTTTTGGTGGTTTTTTTATAACAAGCAGGTGTTTTTATAATATAATTTGTCATAGAAGATAATTGACAGGGTACTGATCAAGTTGGGGGGAAAATCAGCTAGAGTAATTTGTATTGATTTATCACTACCTTGTAACTGTGGCTAGTAATGTACTTCAGTATACAACCCTCTCTATTAGCCTTTATCTTTTAAGAACTCTTGCATTTAGTATAAAGATTTAAAAGGGCTGAATAGTCTAGGACAATGCTTTTCACACTTCTATTGTGAAGGATCAGTTTCTATTTTTTTTAAATTTCTTATCAGTTGTGAATCAGAAATTTTATAAAATGTAGTAAAACTGTATTACTAGAAAAATCAAACAAAACCCCAAGGCATACAAGTTTCTTAAATGGCAGTGCCTAGCTAGCCATGGTGCTAAACTATGTTTAATGAATGACTCTACTGAATGCAATTTAATATGAGGGTCTGTATATGCCAAGTAGTTGGTCCACAGATGAATATGTCTTCATTGGAAAAGTGACTGTATCTGGTTATGTTACTGAATATATCTGATGAGGGCAGTACCCTCAGACAACTCATAATCAAAAAAACTAAATATTTTATGAGGCTCTAGGAACACATGATGCTTCATTTAGAGAATAACATAGCAAGGTAAATTAGCAGTATTAAAGGACTAAATAATCTCTATTTTTTCTGTGATTTTGCCTTTTGGCCTAAACCCTAACTACACCCAAACACAGGCCAGGAATGAATATAAAGGATGATGCCAAAGTCTAATAAATGCTTAAAGATGAACACCAGACTCTGTGTTAGAGGGTACACTTTCTCCAGAGTGCATCTATAAAGTTTTAACTTGCACTTACTTTTATGCAGAGAATGTTGTTTCTTTATGTAGAGAATTTTTAAGTGTAATAATGTATACTCACATATACCTTAGGATTCTTTAAATATATTAAATTATACTTAAATATATACTTTATATCTTATATATATTATATAATTATATATTTAAATTATATATTCCACAAGTACCTGTGTTTCAGGGTAAAGTGAGAAAGCATTTAATCCTTTCACACACAGAGCATTTATATTTAGTCTCATATTGTCCATGAAGCCAGTAACTGCTTCCTCCTCACAGAATGAAATGTAGCTTCCTGATGCAATCTGCACTGATGACAGCAGAGGTCACTGTCATGTGAAATCGCCATTTTTCGTTGTGTGCAAGAATCCTCCCCAGTTAGTAAGTACTAGTTTTCAGAGAGACTGGGATCTTTGTAAATTGTCTTATACACCAAAACTATTTTAAAATCCCGATTTATGTGAATACAAAGTGATATATTTCAACTTATAAATTGAAACCTGTCATAAATTTAAAAGAGAAAAATTAATATATCAATAAAATGTTGCTACTTTGCATGAATTAGCTTACTGAATCTTTCCTCATAGTATTTCTATTAGTATATGATGCCATTTATATTAAGTTCAAAAAGAAAAAAAAATAGAATATATTGGTTACAGAATAGTTAACTTATAAAACTATACAGGAAAGTAAGAAAGCAATTATCATAAAATACAGGGTAATAGCTTCCTATAGATGGAAATGAAGGGTCTGTGACTTAGAAGGTGCATGTATGGGGGTTCAGGAGTGCCAGTAATCTTTCAATTCTTTTTTTTTTTTTTTGCGGTACGCGGGCCTCTCACTGTTGTGGCCTCTCCTGTTGCGGAGCACAGGCTCCGGACACACAGGCTCAGCAGCCATGGCTCACGGGCCCAGCCGCTCCACGGCATGTGGGATCCTCCCAGACCGGGGCACGAACCCATGTCTCCTGCATCGGCAGGCGGACTCTCAACCACTGCACCACCAGGGAAGCCCCAATCTTTCAATTCTTGACCTATAATATGGTTACATAGGTTCCTATTTTGTAGCAAGTCATTAAACTGAACATTTATGTTTTATACACACAAAACCAAAATATAGAAGGCCTTATCAAAATTGTGTCATTCCTATAAAGTACAGCTAGCCAATACTAAAAAGAATTCTAGGGATTGAATGGTTAATTGGTCCCAAATAACTTTCTCTAATTAAATTCCCTAATCAGCCCAAAATCTCCACAAAGTTACTACAAATCACAGTAAAGATAGGAAATAGTTCTCAGAAAACCTCTTGTTATTTGTAAGAGGAAGACTTAAGCAGTCTCTTTCTCTATTCTCTTTACTTTATTTCTCTGGGTTTTTTTAGTTCTTTACTTTTCTTGTATAATTCTTGGGAATCTTAAAGTTTCATATATTTTCTCGGTTTCCTTCCCCAGGGACTTTGCTAATATGGATTTGATTTATTCAAATCCTTTTGTTAACTTTTTGAAATGCATAGTAATGAAATAATTATGGAGTTATACTAGGCTGACTAAAATTATCTACTTTAATGATTGGCAAAAAGAAAATATTCACTAATTGATTATCCTGTTCAAGAATAAATAAAATATTGATATTCAGGCAAAGAATGAATTTGAGCATGTTAATTACACCTGTGCACGGAGTCATACAATTCTTATCCTACCTGAAATCACACGCTGTAGTAACCTCTGCTCCTCCACCCAGGGCCCGACCTTGAACTAGTGCAACACTTATTAAAGGAAGTCTGTATATTGAAGGAAAAAGGAAAAATGGATGTTAATATTTTTAATTTTGATATTAATTTACAAATACTTTTAAAACTTAAGGTGCAGTAGAAACAAAATTACTGAACTATGTTTATAAAAATAATCACACCTCAAAGTATAGAACTATTAGCCAATGTATCATGAGCAAAACAGTATAATAATGAAGATAAAATAATTCATACTAAATGCTACGTAAGCTTATCAAAATACCTCCCCAAATCATTATATATTTTTAAACTATAGACATATCAACTTTCTTCCAAATAAACGGATGTTTTTGTATAATGCAGGCACACCTCATTTCATTGTGCTTCGCTTTATTGCGCTGGATTAGGCTTTGACTAACAGTTACCAAGTTGTGAATACAAAGGAAAAGTTCTTGAAGGAAATTAAAAGGGGTACTCCAGTGAATATATGAATGATAAGAAAGCAAAACAACCTTACTGCTGATAGGAAGAAAGTTTTATTGGTCTAGATAGAAGATCAAATCAGCCACATTTCCTTAAGTCAAAGCCTAATCCAGAGCAAGGTCCTCACTCTGTTCAATTCTAGGAAGACTGAGAGAGGTGAGGCAGATACAGAAGAAAAGTGTGATGCTAGCAGAGGTTGGTTCATGAGAATTCAGGAAAGAAGCCATTTCCGTAACATAAATGTGCCAGATAAAACAGCAAGTGCTGATACAGAAGCTGCAGCAAGTTATACAGAAGATCTAACTAAGGTAATTCATGAAGGTGGCTACAGCAAACAACAGATTTTCAATGTAGACAAAACAATCTTATATTAGAAGAAGATGCCATCTAGGACATTCATGGCTAGAGAGAAGTCAATGCCTGGCTTTAAAGTTTCAAAGGACAGGCTGGCTCTCTTGTCAGGGGCTAATGCAGCTGGTGACTACTAGTTGAAGCTAATGCTTATTTAAAATTCTGCAAATCTTAGGGCTTTTAAGAATTATGCTCAATCTACTCTGTGCTCTATAAATGGAACAACAAGGCCTGGGTGACAGCACATCTGCTTACAACATGTTTTACTGAATATTTTAAGCCCACTGCTGACTTACTGCTCAGAAGAAAAGATTCCTTTCAAACTATTACTGCCCAGGGCTTCCCTGGTGGCACAGTGGTTAAGAACCCACCTACCAATGCAGGGGACATAGGTTCAAGCCCTGATCCGGGTAGATCCCACATACCACAGAGCAACTAAGCCTGTGCGCCACAACTACTGAGCCTGCACTCTAGAGCCCCCAAGCCACAACTACTGAGCCCGCATGCCACAACTACTGAAGCCCACGCACCTAGAGCCTGTGCTCCACAACAAGAGAAGCCACTGCAATGAGAAGACAGCGCACCACAACAAAGAGTAGCCCCCGCTGGTGGCAACTAGAGAAAGCCCGCACACAGCAACAAAGACCCAATGCAGCCAAAAATAAATAAATAAAATAAATAAATTTATAAAAACCAAAAAACAAACTATTACTGCCCACTGACAATGCACCTGGTCACCCAAGAGCTCTGATGAAAGCGTACAATGAAATTAATGCTATTTTCATGCTTGCTAACACAACATCCATTCTGCAGTCTGTGGATCAAGTAGTAATTTTGACTTTCAAGTCTCATTATTTAAGAAATACATTTCATAAGGCTATAGCTGCCATAGATAGTGATTCCTCTGATGGATCTGGGCAAAGTCACTCGAAAACCTTCTGGAAAGGATTCACCATTCTAGATGCCACTAAGAACATTTGCAATATATGGGAAGAGGTCAAAATATCAACATTAACATGAGTATGAAGAAGTTGATTCCAAATCTCTTGGATGACTTTGAGGGGCTTAAGACATCAGTGGAGGAAGTAACTGAAGATGTGGTGGAAACAGCAAGAGAACTAGAACTGAAGCCTGAAAATGTGACTGAGTTACTGCAATCTCATGATAAACTTTAACAGATGAGGAGTTACTTCTCATGGATGAGCAAAGAAGGTGGTTTCTTGAGATGGAATCTACCCTGGTGAAGATGTTGTGAAGACTGTTGAAATGACAACAAAGGATTTAAAATGTTAAATAAACTTATTTGATAAAGCAGCGGCAGGGTTTGAGAGGACTGACTCCAATTTTGAAAGAAGTTCCTCTGTGGGTAAATGCTATCAAACAGCACTGTATGTTACAGAGAAATCATTCATGAGAGGAAGAGCCAACTGATGCAGGAAGCTTCACTGGTGTCCTGTTTTAAGAAATTACCACAGCCATCCCAGCCCTCAGCAGCCACCACCCTGATCAGTCAGCCACCATCAACACTGAGACAAGACCTTCCACCAGCAAAAAGTTTATGATTCCCTGAAGGCTCAGGTGATGGTTAGCATTTTTTAGCAATAAAGTATTTTTAAATTAAGGTATGTATATTTTTTTAGACATAATGCTATCGCATACTTAATAGACTATGGTAGAGTGTAAACATAATTTTATATGCACTGGGAAACCAAAAAATTCTTGTGACTTGCTTTATTTCAATATCACTTTATGCAGTGGTCTGGAACCTAACCTGCAATATCTCTGAGGTAGGCCTGTATACAGCTCCTGGAACTTTTCAGCAGCTGGCAATCAGGAATAATTCAATGTGATATTGTCTTAGTCCATTTTTATTGGTATCAAATTATGGATGGGGGCTTCCCTGGTGGCGCAGTGGTTGAGAGTCCGCCTGCCAATGCAGGGGACACGGGTTCGTGCCCCGGTCTGGGAAGATCCCACATGCCGCAGAGCTGCTGGGCCCGTGAGCCATGGCTGCTGAGCCTGCGCGTCCGGAGCCTGTGCTCCGCAACGGGAGAGGCTACAACAGTGAGAGGCCCACATAACGCAAAAAAAAAAAAAAAAAAAAAAATTATGGATGGGAAAATTAAGGCTGTATCCAAAAGGAAGAATTGTGGTACCGAAGATTGAGCTCCAGAACTGTTATTGAAGGTTCCTATCAAAAATGTTTTCACTACTCACTGAAATGATCCAGAGACTGATCCTATATAAAAGAATGGTTCTGAAGTAAAAATGAGTCTTAACCTTTCGTGTTTGCAAAGACCCACTTTGAAAAAGTGTGTATTTAAAAGGTGAATTTAAAATGTTTTTAAAGCACAGAATTTTTTGTAGGTCTAACCAAAATGAAAAGGTGCAGGTCTAAAGTAATTGCAAATTTCTTAACACACACTGCTTCCAAATAAAAAGGATTTTTTTTTTTTTTTTTTTTTTTTGGCTGCATCAGGTCTTAGTTGCGGCACGCAGGAACTTCATTGAGTCATGCAGGATCTTTCGTTGCAGCATGCGGGCTCTTCCTGGCAGGGCACGGGCTTCTCTCTATTTGTGGCATGTGGGATTTTTTCTCTCTCTAGTTGTGGCACACGGGCTCCACAGCACGTGGGCTCTGTAGTTTGCGGCACGCAGGCTCTCTAGTTGAGATGCGCGAGCTCAGTAGTTGTGGCACGTGGGCTTAGTTACCCTGCAGCATGTGGGATCTTAGTTCCCTGACCAGGGATCGAACCCACATCCTCTGAATTGTAAGGTGGATTCTTTACCACTGGACCAACAGGGAAGTCCCTAAAAAGGGTTATTTAAAAAAAAAAAAAAAAAACCCAAGTTTTAAGATTTATTTAAGAAAAGTCAAATGTAATAGGGGGAAGTAGGTGAATAGGAGCTAAGACAATGAAGAAGGTATTTTAAACAGTAATGTTGATTCCACTTTTCTTTCTAGACTCACAAAGAGTACCAAAAATACAGTGACGTCCAATGAACAAGTATGCTAAATAAATATGAATTTCCTTAGTTTTAATTATATTTAAATTGTTTACATTCAGAATATAGAAGTAGAAAGCTAATCAGCCCAATCATTTCACAGTTTGTAACCCCAAATGCAAAATGACAGGCCCAAAATTTTCTCCTTTTTCTTCCTCATCTAGGTGCAAAGTGAATCCATCTTCCTCGGAAATCTGTAAAAGCCTTCTCCAATTAGTAACTCTTTTTCTATCTCCTTGCGGATACAGACCACTTCACTATACATTCTACTAATTTTGAATATTAGGTAATCTTTATGTGTCATCTCTTGACCAGTGTCTATTCTGCTCTAGTAACAGTATTTAACTTTCCCATGTCTATACCTAAAATATAGCCAGATTATACCTAAATATTAGCTCCTTAGGGAAAAGTGCTATGTCTTTAATTCTTTTTATCTCTCATCTCTTATTTTTTAAGAGACATACTTGTATGTCCTTCAGTAATATTTAATTATATGACAATCCTTGATGGCACAAATAGTTCATCATTAGAATAAATATGATTAGAAAATCAGTGACTACTTTTTAACTACTGCAAATCACAGAATGAAGAGCTATTTTTGGTTTATTAGAAATTATATTTTAAAAACAAAGATACATTACCTCATAAATCTTGTTAAGGTGTTTTGCATGAACATGCATAGGGCCATTCCATCCTTTAAATAAGAATAAGCACAAAGATACAATGCAAATGTATTATATAAGAAATTATTAAAAAACACTTTCAGGATTTAGAAAGTAATAAAGCCAAAAATATACCAAACTTTATAAAATGAGGTTATCATTTAAAACTCTTTGAAGCTGTCTGAAATGCAAATGATGCGGTATTTAATTGTGTTGATCTTCTAGGGTTCCTTGAGCTCAGCTTTGCATGAGCTATTAGTAAAGACTTAGGTGTGAGAGAGAGAGTAACTCTCACACCTAAGTCATATACCCCAGAAAAGAGGAGAGTTCTACTCAGGGTAATTTGGAGGGAAGAGGCATAAGACAAACCCACCTATTATCCCAAACTCTGATCCCCTAAGAATATAAACATAAAAAACAACTTTCCTAATAGTAGTGTAAACTCATTGCCTCTTCTTTTTTCCCTCATATACTTTCTTCAACCTAGTATAATGTGGTCTTCAGCCTTCTCTCAAAAGACTCTCCTCAAAGCTTTCTAATAATCTCCTATTTGTTAAATTAAATGGCTTTTCCTTATCCTCATCTTCCTCTGTCTCCCCATAATATATATAGCATCTTGCTCTGACCAGTTTCTTCATTTTGATATTCTCAGTTTCTAGCAACATCTTCCACTCCTGATCCTCTTCCTATTTCTTTGATTGTTATTTTCCACTTTTCTTCTTTATCTCTTTTTATTCAGCTAAATGCTATTACCAAAAATCCAATCCATGATTCTCTTTCTCCCCTTTATCTACAATTTCTCCCTTGGAAGTCTCAACCATTCCCATTGCTTCAACTACTGTTTTCATGTAGAGTCCCAAAACCTGCTAGAAATTTCACATTCTGCTAAGACTTCAAATTCAGCATGGCAAAACCAACTGCTTGTGGAAAAGCTGGGTTTTAATCCTAGTGTTGCCACATAATAATAACATAAACTTGAGCAGGTCGTAACTATGAACTTCGGTTTTCTCATCCATAAGGAAGGAATGAAAAATGTAAAAACCTGTTCTATCTGACTTAAAGAATGGTTGGAAAGATGAAAATGTACCTAGATACTCTGTAAAAGATCACAGAGTGAGTTCTGAGTTAATAGGCAAGGTTTTCTGGTCCAAAAGGCTCAGAATTTTGGTATTATCTTTAACTCTTCCATTTCACAGTCCTCCCATGCTCGATGAGTTAACAAGCAGGTCCCCTCAATCCTTCCTTTGAAATATTTCCAATGCAAATCCATTCTTTTTCTATTTTCTCTGCCGCAACACTAGTTCAGACTTGTGTTACTCATGCTTAGATTATTACAACAGCCTTGCTTCCTAACTGGTCTCTCTCTATTTAATTTCTTTTTCCTCTGTGATATATCTTGCATTTTGCCTGAAAAACCTCCCTGTAGGATGATAATTTCATATCACCAATAAAATGAAGTCTAAATTCCTTGGGAAGGATTGATCCCAAACTATTTAACCAACTTTATTGACTACTGCACCCCTCATCCAAGCATCTTAACTTCTGCAACGACAAACTATTTGTCATTCTTTTAACACCTTACAGTTATGGTTGTTCCTGTGTCTTTGCTCACATCATTCCCACTATTTGGAACAGCCTGTCCTTTTCTCTACCTATTTCAAGGAATGCCCAGATCAAATATTTTTCCATCAAGAGTTTCTAAATCCCACAGTAATAGTTTTCTCCTTTGTGTTTCTGCAGTATTTTTATTTTTCTAACTTAACTACAGAATTTATAGATTGTATACACTGTGTTTGGATTTATTATCAGTCACATCATCTATACAAAATAAGGATAGGGAACATAATCAGTAGAATGTGGTCCCAGTTCCCAGTCCTCAAAAATCTTGTGAGAAATAAAGAAAAGCAACATGAATCAAGGTATAGTATAATAAGTATTTTAAGAAATGCTTGAACAAGCTGAGAACAGTGGCAAATAGGAAACAATTCATTTCAACTGGGTTGGGGTAGTTGAGAAGGCTTTATAGAGGAGAAGGGGAGATGGCATTTGCTACGCCTAGACAATAAAGTCTTTGAGGCTAACAAAATGCCTTCTTCATCCTCAGAAGCTAGTAGTACAATGTTCTGCATATAGTATGTGCTTGCTGAAGTTAACTGACTCAGATGAATTTGAGATGGAGAACTATGTTGATTCATAAAACAAAGGCAGTCAATGAGTGGTAAAAACCAGTATGATACAAATTTCCTAACTGAAAGCCTTTATCAGGAAGGTTAGTCTATACAATAAAGTGATGAGAAAATTAACACAAGCACAAAGAGCTAGAAGGTTTAAAACTAGAATAGTTTATATTCTATTAAAAATCTTTCCTATAAAGCCTGTTAAATTATCTCAACAAAGTAATTTTAATAGGCTTATTTTCTATTACTAGATTTTAGAGTACTTAAAATACTGATGGAATTATTTAGAATTGGTAGAAATAAAAGTGAAGTGGGTATTAACCTATGTACTATTATACTTCTCATGCAAAAGATAAAAGTCACACTAAAAATGTTTAAGAGCAATATGGAATAATGGATAACAACACAGACTCTAGAGCTAAACTGCCTAGGTTTGAATCTGGGCTCTACCGCTTAATAGCTAGTTTGAATTTTGGCAAGATACTTAACCTCTCTGAGCCTCAGTCTCCTCACCTGTAAAATGGTGCTAGTAATAGTACCTATATCTCATTAGGGGAATTAGTAATAAATAAGTTATAACACAGAAGAGCTTAGAACAGTGCCTGACATACAGTACTAGAACAAGAATGTTATCTATCATCGTTATAATTAATATCAGTAATAGCAATGAGATAATAGGTATGCTTTGGCTTTAAATGTATCATAAAGTAGAGATTACATTGCACTAGCCAACATGACCTAGGGAGAAGAAATATTTAATTTATTAAATTTATTCCCCAAAGCTATTGAGCCAACAATGACTAAATGTTCAGGCCTCTTCCTAGGCTACAGGATGAAAATAAGCCAGTGACAGAGAAACCGTGACTTGTGATAGAATAAACTGAAAGAAAGGAACCAATGAAAATCTAGACCTACTCTGATGAATGAAAGTTGGGAGCTCGGAACTTAAACTTAACAAAGGTTTTCAGAGCTGCTGCAGAAGGGGATACTTCCATCCTATCTGGATGATACCCTGAGACCCAACCCTCTTCCTCCAGTTCCTCCTAGAATAACAAAGATGAGACGCACGATGCCCAGCCTAAGTGCCAAAGGGAACTATCAACATCATATTTACTCTAAGCCACATGTATCCTGAGTGGAAAAATGCCCAGCCTGTAAACATATCTTATCCTAGAACTGTTAGGGAACCACTGACAGAAATCATCTGCCCTGGCCAGGCAGGGTCATAACTGCTTGAATGAATTATCTCACAGCAGGAGGTCCCGATAAGGAAAACAGAACTGACAAGCTACCACCAGCTGGAAGAGGGGCCAAAATGAGGGAGGAGACGCCAGCCCATAATATGTCCTGCCAACCTCCCAGAAATCCTCACGCTGGAAACCATCTTGACTGAGAGATGTATGCGCTGCCAGGAATTGGACCAAATATGGGCACAAGCAAGACGATTAGCCAGAGACAACCTGGAAAGCTAACCCCATTACCACAAAACCTGAGACTGAAAGCCACGTGGCAGAGCAGTTCTCCTGGGTTCCTTATACCCGGCTGTTTTCCGCCCAGGCACCCCTTCCTAGTAAAGTCTTTTGCTTTGTCAGTACAGGTGTCTCCTTGGACAATTCAATTCCGAGTGTTAAACAAGAGTCCACTCTTGGGCCCTGGAAGGGGTCCCCCTTACAGTAACATAACCATAAATGAGCCTCTTTTTTTTTTCCCTAAGTGCTTGTTGTATGAATTTATTAATTTCCTCAACATACATGGAAGGGTTTCAAGAAAATTATAATAGCTTGTCTACAAATTAATAAGGCTACAATGGAACTGTACAATAGTCATAGCGAAAGCAAAGAAGTTAGATAAGAACTTTGAGGTCGCTGTGGAAATTTAAGCAACAGAGAAATAGGGGGCAACAGATTGGTAGAAAAGTAACAAGGGAGGTCAGCGGACAAAGGAGGATATTATCTTCCAGCTAGATTAAGATATAAAGGTTTCTAAAATGCCAGACTTTTCCTTGAGGCATTAAACCCATTCACTGCAGAGTAAGAGGTTTTTATTACCCCAAATCTTGAAGCTTCTAATTGGATTTTGATTATTTCTGCCCTCTGAAAAAAGACTTCTTTTAGTCTGCAGAACATTGGTAGTATCAATTCAAATCTTATAAATGGGTTAATACTTACACTAGATTTTTTTCCTATTTTATTTTTTTCCGTCCCATAACTTTTCAGGGCTAACGCTTGAGTTATGCTAATTCATCTCCCTGCCTGGACCTTCTCAACCAAGGATTAACTGCCTAATAGAAACAATTAGAGCTCTTTTCCTGCTCATTAAACAAAGGGTACCAATATGAAACCAACCTCTTAGGAGACCACGTACATAAAGAAAAAAAAACTAGAATGACAGATAAGCAAATATAATGTTGATGACTGTTGATACTATTATGAGTACATGAGGGTTTCAACGTATTAGTCTGAGAAGAAAAATAGTGCCTGTCATGTCAGTAAACAAAGGATGTCACAGCCATCAGTCACAGCAGCCACTGCCAATGGTGAGCCCTGAGGGAACTCGGGATGGAAACAAGGAATGCCCCCCAACTAGCAGTCATTAGACTGCAGCCACCCCAACAGTGCAGATTTAAGGAAACTCAGGATGAGAAAACACAGGACACTGGTCCCAGATAGCTGAAGTGCCTATCAAAGGAATGATTTCAGTGAGCCCAGACTCTTACACCTCCCTATACATAGAAAAGCAGTAAATTCCTTAACTTGAGATATCTGGTTTTCTTTAATTAACAATAATCTTTTGACATTCCGACTACCTGCCCTTTGTTGCAAATACTCCTATATATTCTGGTTCCCCCTCACCTCCTCGGAGCAGTTTCTCAGGGTTATTTGAGATGCTGTCTCCAGGCTTGAAGTCCTAAGAATGTCCGCCGAAAAAAACTTTTAGGTCATGTACTTTTTTTCAGTCGACGCGTCTACTTTTGTTTATATTTGGTAATTTTCATTAATAAAATATTTTTTCAAAACTGAAAACATATAGTGGCAAAAACATCAGCATAATTATCTTTTTTTTAAAAGCCATTTAATAATCACTTTCATGTATCTTATTATAATGAGAAGGGAAAGTAACCCAATTACTAAAATCATGTATTCTACTTATCTCATCACCCTCAGAAGAGCAAATTCACCGAATAAGCAGATGCCATGATGCATTTGCAACAACAAAGAGTAAGTATATTAGATAAAGAAGAGCTTTGTTGAGAGAAAGCCTGTTTATACTGAAAGTCATGTTAAGCATCTCAGCTGTGAGGGACAGATGCGTTATGTGCAGCTGCAATTCATAAACATGTATGAGCCTCAAAAGTCCCAAGGCCATTGAAAATTTCAGTTTTACACATATTTATAGTTACTTCTCAGGCATACAGGAATATGTTCTATATGAGAAATGGAAATAGTTAACAGGAACTTTATGTAAACTGTTTCCAGTTCTTATTAATTTTAAAAATCATGTGACAAATACACCATACTTTATAAATATTACTGTTTCTTAATATTATCCATGAAGAGAATTTACTCAAATTGTTTATTTCTATGCTATATATTTCCTATAACTATGACTAAGAACGTTTCATAAAAGTACAATAAAGGATCCATCTACACAAAAAAATGCTTTAAATAAAATAAGGTATTTTAAATACCAATCTGGGCTTGAAGCATACACACTGTAAAGCAGAAGCACAATTCCAGATTTTTTTTCCTAATGAGACTGGCAGATGTGCATAACTACAAGGGACGAACACCGGCAGTGTTATTTAAGCACTGGGGTAACACCACCCGAGTTCTCAGCTGCTGATCAAAAGTCAATCTTACTCTACTGCAGGCATTCAGGACAGCAGATTACTTGGAGAATGTCCTTACTGGAAAGAATAAACTTTATTTAGTGATCCCTTACCTGAAGTCTGAATAAAAATGATACATATTTTCCTACATGATTTACATCAGACTGGCTATATATATGTGAAACAATTAGCATGTCTCCACTTTTAGTTTTTACATTTATAGGGAAAAAAATGCTGGCCGCATAATCTAGTTAGACAGAAACAACCTTCTAACTAGAAGAAAGCAAAATAACCTTTCACATTTTTAGGGGTGTTTTCCTCTCTATACATTCCCTGCTCCACCAGTGCCTGCTTTACCTACACCCTACTCACATGACTGACCTTCCTACATACCTGCCCCAGGCCCCAGTTAGTGACTGTTCTTAACAACCTGAGGTAAATTCCCCTTAAAATTGGCAATCTCCCATCTCCCCTTGCCCTTGGAGTGAAGACTGTCCTGCCCTGTCCCACCCGCCATCTGCTGCAGATGGTAGGGTGCTGCTCCAGGACCTTGCTTCAGACGCTCCCCCTATCCACTGAACCACTGATGTCTCTGTCACTGACTCCGGGCTCTTTCTTAGGTCTTAAAGCTGGGCAAATACAGGCCTTGCAGGCCTGCAGGGTGCAGCCCAACGCTGACAACACACCAGACCCACAGTAATCTATTATCTCATTCTACAGTATCTTTAATACTATCTTTTGTGAACAAAGTAAAGTGCTTAGCAATACAATTATTCTAGAAATGGAAAATTATAATCAAATGACTTGCAGGTCACATAGTTAATTATCAGTAAAGCTTGGGCAAGAATCCATATATTCAGATCCCCAGCTTAGTGCTCTTGATAGGGACAGATTAAAGGGACAAAGTAGGTGATTAAATAGTTAATCCCACTAGGGGACTGTAAGTAAAGACAAAGTATGGGAGACCCTGTAAGTTAATGATCACTCAAGAAAGCAGGTTTGCTTCACCACAAAACCAAGCAGGCTTGCTTAGCAGCAAAATCATATAACAGAAGCATGAGACATGCCCCAAACAATAAAATAATGGTGGATTGAGACCCACATCCTGTCCAGTGAGGTCAGTAATTTAATGATTTCTAGGACATGCTTCTCTGCATACACTGAAAATAAAAATATAAGGAAAAGGTGACATTATACTGAAAGCTGAGATGATTTACCATATTTTAGTATATGTTACCACCTTTTTGCTCATTTCCATTACACCATGACAGCCCCAGTTTGACCATGTAGGGACAAGAAAAACCCCCCACCCGACATGGAGGAGGAACCAATGTTGGAAGCATGATGTCTACTCAAGAATGAGGAAGAAGGTGGTCTTCTCCCCCTCCCCACTTTTCCTTTGATTATAAAACTGTAGCCCACTAAGTTCTCAGGGTAGCACCCTCCTGCCTGCCTGCTTGTAAACCTATAAGCATCCTATTCTAATAAATCATTTCTTATCTATCACTTTGCCTCTTGCTGAATTCTTTCCGATCTGAGACATAAAGAACCAGAGCTCCTTGGAGGCCCCCCACCCCGAGATGCATTTCTGCAGTTTCACTCTAACCGTTCAGAGGCATTACAAATTTAAGGCTAGTGCTGCTACAAATTATGGATCATCATGGATGATGATCTTTGAAATAAAAATAATAGCTACCTTTTTCAGACACCATGCTAGTAGGCACTTTATATATATTATCTTGAATCCTCACAATAGCTCTGTGAAATATACAATTCTTATTTAAAGATTAGGAAAATAAGACTTAGAAAGAATAAGTGATTTACCCAGTCACTTAGCCAGAAAATGTTGAAACCAGCATTCAAATACAAATCTATCAAAATTTCCAAAAGAGAGATCCTTCCTCATATATTATGCAAATAGAGATCATTATACTACATAGAGTGGTAAGAGAGTTGCGCAATAACATTAAAACATTATTACCTACATACAGCTCACATCTATAATTAAATGGCAACAGATATCTTTTTTACTTTTTCTTCTCTCTCTCTCTCTCACTCTCTCTCTCTCTCTCTCTTTTTTTTTTTTATTTTCTGCCTAGGGGATGTTAGTGGACGGCTGAAATCAAGAAAAACAGGTTGCTTGGAGGACAGATAATGAGAGATGATTCGGATTCCTTTTCTGTAATCGTAATTCAAAAGAAAATTTTTTAACTGTTAACATTTTTTGAAGTCTACCATGTGCCAAAGCTATGCTAGGTACCTCATGGAAAACTCCTTATGATGAGATGCTAAGGGACTTCCACTTAAAAAATTAAAATCCTTGCTGGCTTTAATAATGAACTTTTTATTGCTAGTCTTCCTGTCCTTCATTTTATTCCTCATTACTTCACACTATTACAAGCTAATCTTTACTTTAAGAGGCAAAACAAAAACTCTGATCCTTGGAAAGCTATTAAAGAAAAGCTGTCATGATAATAACCATATAAGTAGAATATAAGTATCTTAGCCCAGATGTCTGACAAACATGTAGAACCTATTGTATAATTCATACAATACTTGCCTCTGGAGTTCCTAGTGCTTTCACAGCATTCAGATCAGATCCTGAGGAGAAAGTATTTTTTGCTCCATGGACAATAAGACCTTTCCCCTCTGTCCAATTTTCCAACTCAATCACTTTTTCCAGAAGTTGTAGCATCATTACACCTGTCAGAGGGGAGGGGGAATCAAAAACACATAAAATATTGGACAAATAGAAATAATTTAGAAACTGTAAGGTGTCAAACAAGCCTCTTAGGTCACAAATTTTACAAATATTTACTGAATGTCTATCAAATGCCTATCATGTTGGTACTAAGGAGTATATACAAAAGAGGCAAGCATGACAGTCTCTGCTTTAAAAGTTTACAATTTGACAGTGACCTCTTTCTCTCTCTCTCTCTCCCTTAATTAAGAAGTCACATAAATATGTGGTTAGGTAGAAAAAATAAGGCTGGCCCTAAGTATGAGAAATCTATACCAGTAGTTAAAATAATCTTTTTGACTTTGTAAAATAAACATAAGAGTTGAAACAGACCTTAAAGAGTATCTGGTTCGCTGATTTTCAAACAAGGGCCTTGAGAGTTGTGTGGTGTGGGGCTCATTCATCATCTCACAACCCAACCCAACCCAACCACCATCATCCAAATCAAAGCAGTTCTCCTTGTATTAGTTTGAAATATTAGGCATCAAATTAATACTTGTTTCCGTTTGAATAAAAAGTTTTACTAATATAAATTACAAATTGTAGCTATTCAGTAGTAAGTTAAAACAAGTATTTACCTAGTCTAAATCTCTAGAGCAGTCTTACCTTTCTAATTTTATTTTTCCTAGGCTAATATGAAAATTGGCTTTTATTCTCTGAACCAGTTGAAGGTATGCAGCTGCACTGTCCAGTAAGGTAGCCACCACCCACATGTAGTCATTGAGCACTTGAAACATGGCTAGCCTAAACTGAGATGTGCAGTAGTGTGAACAGCTTTTGGCAGGAAAGGCCTCTTTGCAGGAAAGAGCTCTCTACAGGAGGCCCCTTTTGTCTTGTCGCTAACCTTAAGCCAGGCACCCCCATCCTCTACTCATCTGTGGCCCTAGCACAACTTTCAGATCTTTTGATCACACAATACGTTGCCTAACCTGTTGGCTCTTTCCGTAGATCAAAGAAGTAGAAATGAAGAATAAGTAATTAAGAGATGACCAGATCTCTTCCCTAGCTTCCCCTTCAGAAATCTCGAGAACAAATCTGTGTGAACAAGACAGCATCTAATGAAAAATCACAAGAAGTCAACAAGCCTGCACACAATGGGGGATGGCGACGATTCTGACCCCTTATCTCAACGACTGAGATTACTTCCCCTTTTCCCTTTAAGACTTTCATGGCTGAGCAGAATCCTCAGAAGTGGTTTTTGGGGGACATTGAGTCCAACGTCTCCCCAGATTGCCAGCATTCTGATTAAAAGCTACTTTCCTTTCTACCAACATTTGTCTCTTGTGTATTGATTTTTGAGTGGCAAGCAACCAGACCTGATTTGGTAACGGTAGTGTAAAATACATACCAGATTTCAGAGAATTGGTATGAAAAAAAAAAAGAGGAAAATACCTCATTAATAATTTTTGTAACAGTCATTTGTTGAAATATTTTGAGTACACTGGGTTAAATAAAATATGTTATTAAAATTAATTTTACCTTTCTTTTTCCTTTTTAGAAATATGGCTACTAGAAAATTTTAAATTATATATGTAGCTGACACTTGTGTCCTGCATTATACTTCTATTGGTTAACATTAATAGAGATATCTCTGAATTCTGCTGAATGTAAAGAAAAGTCATCTTGTGTTTAAAGACCCACCACTGATAATTTACAAAGTTTAGGGCTTCCCTGGTGGTGCAGTGGTTGAGAGTCCGCCTGCCGATGCAGGGGACACGGGTTCGTGCCCCGGTCTGGGAAGATTCCACATGCCACGGAGCAGCTGGGCCCGTGAGCCACAGCCGCTGAGCCTGCGCGTCCGGAGCCTGTGCTCCGCAACGGGAGAGGCCACAACAGTGAGAGGCCCGCGTACCGAAAAACAAACAAACAAACAAACAAAAAACCAAAGTTTACAGTCTACTGAATTATGTGTATAAGTATGATTATATATAGACACAAGAAACTTTACTGGGATATTTCTGAACCCAATATTTCAAATGCTACTATAAAATATAATTCGCTCCCCCCACAATAAGTATATAGCTAACAAATAGAGATTGCCAAAATCACCTGGAAACACGAGCACTGGGTAGTCAGGAAGGTAACTCATGAGCTCTCGTATAACATCATGGTAGAATAATTCAAATTTGAGCTTTGGCAAAAAATTACAAATTATCACAGGTCCTGGACTTTGAGGTCTCTTAAATATAAAATTCTTATATGCCAAGAGTGCTGCCTAGTAAATAGAAGGTATTTACCTGTATCTCAGAGTTAGAAAAGGGGCAACAAGTAGGCAAGTGCAGTGTTTTCAGTGATTATTGGAACTACATGGTTAAAATGACAGTCTTATTTCAGTTCATAGAAAAAAAAAATTAAGCTAAATAATTTTTTTTTTCATTTTAGGCTTTTCTCTTTAGGTTTTAAAATCTTTGAAACATCCTTCCCTTTGTCTCCCAGTGACATTAGCTGAACACAAACAAATGAAGTTATTAAGCAGTTAAAATTTCAATGGAGGGCTCCCCTGGTGGCGCAGTGGTTAGGAGTCCACCTGCCGATGCAGGGGACACGAGTTCGAGCCCTGGTCCGGGGGGATCCCACATGCCGTGGAACAACTAAGCCCGTGCGCCATAGCTGCTGGGCCTGTGCTCTGGAGCCCGTGAGCCACAACTACTGAAGCACATACACCTAGAGCCTGAGTTCCGCAACCAGAGAAGCCACAATGAGAGGCCCACACATGGTAACGAGGAGTGGCCCCCCACTCGCCGCAACGAGAGAGCCACACGCAGCAACAAAGACCCAATGCAGCCAAAAATAAATAATAAAATAAATGAATAAATTTATTTAAAAAATTTCAATGGAAAAAATAATCAAGATTAATTTGATGGTTTCATTTTTACCAACATCCATATTCACGGATTTTTAAAAAACATTAAAATATTCACAATTAATAAAAGTGTTCCTGGTTCAGGTGATAGTTTTGTTTTGTTTTCTCATGTTCTACAAAGAGTGAGTACTATGACTTTCAAGAATTCTGTCAACAGATTTAAGGATAAAAGCATGGGATAGCAGGTTAGATTTAGTGTCATTTTTTAACTAACAAAAGAAAGCTCTCTATACCTGAGAAGGCATTCATTTTACTTGGATTGTTCAGAGTAAGAATGCCAATGCCACTGTCTTCCTTCCGAAGGTCAATGGATCCACCAGGAAACTGCTCAAGTTTTCTTTTCACTTCTTCCTCATGGAAGCCATGAGAGGTATTATAAAGTGACAATCCTATTTGTTGTAGCAACTTTGTCTTCATAGGGATAGGTGATGTCTTCAAAACACAACTTGCCATTTCTGGAAAATAGAGATAAGTATGCAGTAGTCTGGATAAACAGACACGTTTAGAATATTATACATTAATAGGCTTTAGTGAGAGACCTTTCTGGTTATTGGGAGGACTCTCCTACTTCTCAAAACACTCTCTGAGAAGTGTATAGGATTGCTTCCCCTCCCCCCCGCTTCTCAAACCAAAGGATACAAGTTACATTATTTCAGTATATCATCAGGAGATGATGATGTAGTTATAGGGCATTTACTGAGATCCAACACACTAGGAGGACTTAGAAAAATGTTGCTGTTCTGTAGTTAGCACCATCTCCTGCCTTCAGGGAGTCTTCCTCATGACAGCAGTTCTTCTTCCTCTAACTCTAAATCTAAGAATAAATTCAGTCCAGAAGTCCCCTTGGAAACAATCTCTATGCAGAAACGCTACAGAGCAGTTCCAGTCTCTAACAGAAAATTTATTTTTAGTATTATCCTTACCTTATGTAATGCTTTATAGAAAAAGCTGGAAGGGGTCCTGAGGAAAGTGGGCAAAGAAATAGGAATGTATGTGTGTGGTTTCTGTGTTCCCCAAAATTCTGTCACTCTTCTCACTTTATATATCTCATCTCTGAGTAATCTCCTATCTGTCCAAATGCTTTTTTGCCCTATGTAAGTACTTTTGTTCACATAAAAAATACATTCAGAAAATTATACAAATCATAAGTTACAGTTCAATGAATTTTCACAAGGTAAATACATTCAAGTAAATAGCACTCAGATCAAGAAACAGAACATGACTCCAAATAAAAATCACAACTATCTTGACTTCTAATACCCAAGATTAGCTTGCCTGCTACTGCACTTTATATAAATTGAAAAATATAGTAAATATTCTTTTGTGTCTGGTTTCAACTACGTTTGTGACACCCATTACTATTATTATGTGTAATTAGATTCTAAATAGTCCATTCTTTTCATTGTTGTATTTTATTATATGAATATACCACAATTCATCTATTCTAATGTAAACAGTCATCTGGGTTGTTTCTGGTTTTTGGCATTACAAGTAGAGCTGCTGTGAACATTTTAGTATCTGTCTTTTGGGTCAACAAGTATGCATTTCTGCTGGCTATATCTAGAAATGGAATTAGTGGGTCAGGCAGCAGCTGGCTAAAACTGCTTGTTAAACACTGAAGAATTTTGCAAGTTTCTTTTTAAATCATGGGTAGCTTGAAATTAACCATGGTGAGGGTATTAGCAAACTACATATCAATCTCTCCCCCCCACCCTCCCCCCACACACAGCCATTTTCTGGGTACACCACTGGTCATAATGATCACACCTGTTTATTTATTTCACTTTAAAAGATGCTGCCTAAGAGTTTTCACATCCACAGCTAGTGAACGTTCCAGTTGTTCCACAACCTTGTTATCACTTGCCAATGTCTTTTTTTCCCTTTTTTTCCATTTTAGGCATTCTAGAGTGGTATATCATTGTGGTATCACTTTGCATTTCTATGATGTCTAATGAAGTCAAGCTTCATTTTCATATGCTTATTTGTTATTTGCATATCATCTTTTGTAAAGTGCCTCTTCAAGTTTTCTTGCTCATTTTTTTGCCTTTTTAGTACTAATTTGTCGGAATTCTTTTATTCATTTGCCTACAGTTTTTATTAAAACTCATAAGACAACAAATTCTACATTTCCATCTCTAGTTGAGACCTTATGCCCGAGTACTCCTAAATCAAACAAAAATCTACTTCCTAACTCTTCACCTCTAGATGTACCACAGGTTTCTCAAAATCACTGTGTAAACCTAACTCACACATTTAAAACCTGTAACTACTTTATCCCTTCCCTTAACTATCTATAGTATCCTCAACCCAGAAAGCCACAGCAGAAAACCCAATCTCCTTCCCCACCTTCATTTCTCATATGCAACTTTTTTATTTTTCCCATCCTTTACTTCTTCTATGACTAACATAGTTCAAACCTATGTACCTGGATGAATACAGTGGTCACCAATTAGTTGTACACTACACCTTAAAATCAGAGCTATCTTTCTACTGTATGCCCCTAGAAGTACAAATCTTCATATACATTTTCAAAGAAATTGAAAAGATTTAAAATTAGTCCTTCTCAGGACTTGAGCATGAACCTAAAAAATGAACCTGAAGGGGAAATAAAGTGATAAAGGTGGGAAAATTTAGGTTTATGGGAAATGAAAGGGATGGGGGGGAATACAATGTTTTTACTAATTAAAAAGTATGAAATAGTTATGAAAAAACACAAGGATTTTGGAGGCTTCCTAAATTATCAACTAAATATAAGTATCAAGTTCTCTCAAGATTCTCTTAGCTAGCAGAAGAAATCTACACTAAAAAGTTCAGGAGTTATTGAGAAATTACAAGCAATGGGGCTAGAAATAAATTAAATTAGCAAAACTTATATTCTCATGACAAGATATATATGTATATTTATATGTATGCTCACAACTCCAGCCATGTGCAAAAAAGCCCTCTCATCCCCAACCACTGTTCTTTCTTTTTCATCTCCCCTTTCACTATCCCTAGATTCAAGTTCAGTGATAAAAGTCTGTGGGAAAAATAAGGAAATATGTCAAAATATATCATTCAAAATGAGTTTGGAAGCCTTCCTTGCTTTTTAAAAGACAAATTGCAAGAAACATACATAATAACTAGATTAGCAATTAAGATAAATCTTTTAAAACAAGACAGTATTCTTTCTTGGATTATTTAAAGTAGATAATAGCTTTGTTCTAAGAATAAAAAATGGTTGAATAGTTTCTTTGCATAAAAGCCATTAAGTAAATTACACCATGTGTATATAGGTTTTTATAGCCAAGAAGTTCAAAGGACTGGGATCCTAGTATATAAACATACATGCATATGATAAGAGCATTTGGTAAGATATAATTGGTAACAATTCAATTGGTATTTATTGAGTTCCTATTTAGTGCTCTCCCCTTTGCTAACTAGCTATTTCAGAGAGAAAAAAAAAGTATTTTTAGTTTTATCAAAAAAACAAAATACATACACACTCAGCAATAATATTCAACTCTCTAGTTGAAAATAGAACAAAATCCCTCCTTTTATTAAGCTCTATTAGAGACCTGCATCAAATTTAAAATATAGCCTTAACTTCATAAAAGGATTTTTTTCTCTTCACCAATAAACTTTTATCATGAAGTCTAAGAATTTTCTATAGGCAGAAATGGATCCAAAGACATTAAATCGGTGCATAGGATTATACTTTATTTCCCTTCATTCTTTCCAAGTTTTAACATTCTAAGCAGAAGTAGAACAAAAATCAAGCAACATCCTAGTTCTGCTGAGGAGTAACCAAAGAAAGAAGTAAACTCAGATCAGCTCTTTTTTTGCAGTGTCTTGTGGCCAAAATACTGGCAGAGGGCGCTACTTTCAAAATACTCTCATCTTACGTATTTCCAGAGTATCAGTTCTTCACCTGATTACGTTAGCACTAATCTATTAGAATGAAAATTACATAGTCCCACTACCCTCCCAAAACAAATCTAGAAAACAAACAGAAAAAAGGGCCCACATTTCCATTTTACAAGTAATGAAAGCTTACCTTTATGTGAAGCTTTCCTCTAGAGAGTGACCTGCTTACTGTCAAATTCTGAAACAACAGGAAAGCTCTCGAAGTTCTCACTCTGCTTTTTCTCCAAATAAATACATGTAACTTTTTAAAACAAATTATCAATTTATAAAAACCTTTAAAACTTCAGACACTATTTTAGGTAACTAAATAGCTGCCTAGAGTCACAAGTCTTTTGAATAGACAAGAACATACTTTACATAAAGGCTATCGGATGAAATCAAAACATTTATGAGGTTATATGAAACTGTGCGACACTACTATTCATGTATTACTTCTATAAAAGATTGCTTTCATTTACTTACTTTGAAATCAGGTTGTATTACAGTTAGCCAGAATGAAAATAAATGTAGACATGAAGAATGAAGAAAGCCAACCTAACATACTTTTGAAAAAGTTAGGTTTCAGAATGAATGTGTTGTAGTTCTTAACCTAAGTAATGGATACACAGGTATTTCTTTTCGTTGTTGCCTTTCTTTAAACTCTTCTTATGTTCTTTTCACTATATGCATGTATGCTACATTTCTCACTAAACATTTTTTTAACTGAAGGATATCATTCCAAATTTGGGGGGGGGGGATGGTCTCTACCTTTGCCAGTAATCTCTCCCAACCTTCTAAACTGCCAATTTCAAAACTAGTTTTCTAAGTACTCTGTTTTTTGCATAGAAGATATTTAATAAAGAACACAAATATTGCCACTGGTGGCCACATAGGTGTCTGAAGGTTCTGGCAGGTCTGACAACTGAGCAAGTGTCCTTATTAAAGGTAATGATATTTCTTAAAAATTGATGTACAACTAGAAACCAGATAAGAAAGAATTAGAGATGAAGCTCCTGCCTCCAGTAAATTCAAAAACTCTTATGGGTAGGGGCCACATCTTATTCACGGCTTTAGCATACAGAGCTTTACATTTAATATTTGCGGTACTAAATGATACCTAATGTGGTTATCACCATACAGGGATTACTGCACCTAACCATCATTTCCCAAACTAAATAAAGATCTCTATTTGCCAGATAGAAAGTTTATTTCATTGTTAGGATTCTAGGAAATGCAAGTCCACGATATGTAGCTCCAATTGCTCAAGGGTATTACAGTCAGCCAGAGAAGGAGATCTCCTTTTCACTGGCCCCTGGTCAGTTTGATCCAGGACCACCACTCCACCGTCAGTCCTAGCTTAGGAGCCCCTGCTCCTTTTCACAAAAAACACAAAAGCTTTGGGTCTGATATTTTTTTTCTTTTCATGTTTACAAATTGGGTTTGCATACAACACAATCTCTATTGGATCATTAATCAAAATACTAACACTTTCAAAGAAATGATGGTAAGTAATAGATAACAAGACATCGCTCTACCTATTTATAATGTTTGTAGTTGGTAATACGTATTGTACAAGGGTCTGGTTAGTAGTATTCTTCATACTTTAACTATATAACCAGATTTCCCTCACAAGGGTTAGGACTAGCCTGTTACATTCTCTAACTTCCTAGGAATGAGAGGCAATTTACCCAGTGAGCACTGAGGTTAAGACCATGTCACAACTAAGACCCGGCACAACCAAAATAAATAAAAATTAATTAATTAATTAATTTTTAAAAGACCTAGTAACTGTTTGTGTTAAATTTAAATGGGGAACCCATGACTTGACCTATTTTGCCCTACCTTCCCCACTCCTCCTTCAAAGGAAGACAGTATCGGTTTTGAGCCAACAACAGTCAAAGTACTACAGCTTTCTGTAGAAGGCAACAGAGTGAAGCTGTTTCCATTGGCACTGCTGCCACTTTGGATCTCTTTGTTCTGATCTCCCTCCTTTCCTCCTTTACCTCTCTACTGGGTTCTCTCTCTCTCTCCTCTTTCTTTTTCAGCTTGTGTGGTACATGGAAGCAGGGGCTGCCTTTATCTTCGGAAGGCATCTGAAGAAGGTTAAAGGCAGTAGGGCTCAGGGTTCCTTAGGCCTCCTTCTAGTCTAAGAAAAATAAGCTCTCAAGGTCACCTGCCAGATCAGTTCACAAAACTGAGAGGTCTACAGAGAGGGTCAGAGCCAAACACAATATGACCATGCTTGCTTGTGCCTAGAATATGCTCTATGCATGCTCTGCCCCTGGGGATAAGTCATATATAGAACAGACCACTCAATGGAAAATTCAGTTGGGGCAGAGGTCTTTTCCACATTGACCATGACTTCAGTATAAAAGAACTGTGCCAAAGAAACTTGGTGAGAACTTAAATGGCTATTTAAAAAAATAAATAAATTTCCCTATGTTTTCCATAGTATTCTGTTTAGGGAAAAGAATAAGGAGTTAAACTAGAAAATAAGAAGGGGTAAGGCTTATAAAATCATTAGCATTTTTAAGTATTATGAAGGGATAACAGAATCAATAAACGTTATCTTCTCTCATTGTAAGGAGTCTGTCTGTTCTGTCTTCATACACTTCCCCACCTCCAATAACCAAAACAAGGGCAATTAACATAGACATCATCAGATCTGTATCTCCTCATACTTAAATCATTACAAATTTAAATATTCATGTTACTAATATTTTTGCCTCATTGGACAACTTTGATATGCTGATTTTTCCATGGAAACCTTATAATAAAAACCTCATTATCCTTTTTCTCTATTGATTCCATATTTTTTTTCTTTTCCCCCCTCACTCTTGTCCCCCTTCCACTAACTCTCCTTTCTTTTCTCTCCTCCCCTCATATCCCTTTGTCTGTGCCACACACTAGTACCAGAGAAACTCAAGGGCACTGCTTAAGCCTATTAGATTTGCTGACCTCAAGTTTAGGGATCCAGTTCTTGACATTTGAAATAGCCTATTATAGATACTTTCATCCCAACTCTAAACTCAGAGATTAAATTAGACAATAGTTCAGTACTTAGAAGATGACAAGGTGTAAACTGCTATTAAACTACCATATTATCTGAAAGTATAAGTGAACAAACAAGGGCTGAGATTCTGGTCTTTCATAAGCATGTAGTTAAGCAATCGGCATTTTGGATTTGTTCCAGGATCAGAGGCAACGAAAAGGTTCGGAGGCATTTTTGATTTTATAAATTTTCTTCAGGACAAAAAGTATGTTAACTGCTAGACAATAAACACAAACACATACTTAATAAGAAAACAATTAGTTTAACACAGGGAGTAAACAACAAAACATCAAAACTATTCTACTTCAGGCTCTCAGTATATGACCTGTTTTTCGTATTTTAGTTTGGTTTTAGGCTGTCATTTATTATCCTACCTTTCAAGTTTCATTACGTGCCATACATACCCTTCTTCCTCTCAGCCGAAATGAACTTCTTTCAGTTTTTCAAATCCTTCCGGTGTTCTCTTCATTCTCTCCAAGCCTCTGAATATGTGCTTCCCCCACCCATTACACTTTTTTCTTCCTCAGAGTAACTCCAAGTCATCTCCTTTAATACTCAAAACTATACAAAATACTTCTACTATCTGTTCTCACAGTATTTATATTCTTTATTAACCCTCACTCACGCTTTCCTGTAATTACTGCTTTAACCAAATCTTCCCACTAGATTTAGCTGCAAGAGGGCATTTGCAGTGCCTAGTACAGTACTTGACAAATAATATTCACCAGTAGTAATTTGGCACACAATGCTCGAGAATCCATAATGCCATACAAGGCTTAAGAAGCTGTCCACACACCAACTCTACCTACGCTGTTTATTATTCCCACCACTCACCCGGTTTCGGTTCCATTCTTCCTTGCAAGCTGGTCTCTCTTCTTGGAATGCTGATCACTGCCTGTGCCCCAAATAATTGAGATCTGCTCATCTTTCAGATCAGACCAATAAAATATCAAGAAAAGATCCTCTGTTTTATTATCATGCTCCTCCCTCCCCCAGCAGATTTCGCAATTATACGTGTGTGTAGCATTAAAAGGATTAATGAGGCTCAAAAGAATTGTAGAATGAAAGAACATTTATCAAAAATGAGTTAGTCATTTTTGTTGTTGTTGAAAAGTTGGCTGCATGAAACGAAGGATGCAAATTTTACTTAAGCAAGGTAATTTTTTTTTTTTTTGCGGTACGCGGGCCTCTCAGTGCTGTGGTCTCTCCCGTTGCGGAGCACAGGCTCCGGACGCGCAGGCTCAGTGGCCATGGCTCACGGGCCCAGCCACTCCGCGGCATGTGGGATCCTCCCGGACCGGGGCACGAACCCACGTCCCCTGCATCGGCAGGCAGACTCTCAACCACTGCGCCACCAGGGAAGCCCAAGCAAGATAATTTAATACAGGTAGTGAAAAGGACAATTACAGAGTTCCCAGGGAATATTACCTACTGTTGAAATCAACTTCTAGGCCCAAAATGGAGCTGTTCTTGCTACGGGTGCCACATCAGCAAACCAAAACTTAGACAACCTCCATTAGATAATTTTCTGTATAAAGGCTTTATCCTTCCTGTGAGCACTCACTCACTTAGCAGTTGGCCCAACTCCTTTGGAATCGGGCTGTTCCTGTTGGAACTGTGCTGGTATTTGACCTGCAGACCGTTTAGGAATTTTCTTTTGCTCTAGGAAAAAAACCTGAGAAATGGGATCTCAGTAATCTACATGTTGGAGTTCCCCCCCTCCCCTTTCGGGGACTCTGGATAGTATTATATTTAAAAATTGCAGTCCTACCTCATGCACGTATCAAACGAAGAAAGAAAGATGTGTCTTCTGAGGTCTCTCTTTCCCCTCCTCCAATTTTCTTTGTCTCAGGCCCTGCCTCCAGTGCCAGCTTCCTCCTTCCCTTCTCCAAGACGGGTACTAACACGGTTCAGATAGTGGGAGTCTCTGCAATAGGCCTTTTTTTAGGCCTTTTGAGAGATGCCCACTCTTCAATCCTTAACTTCCTCTGCCCCCTATTCATTTATTAGGCCAAGACTTTTTAGAAAAGTATCATGCTGGGATTTCTTCCTCCCCAAAAAGGAAATAATAATTCTAGAATTTGACAGTAGATAAATAAGCCTTCAAAGCAATAAACTCATTCCTTGTAATACCCCTATTTTACCTGTGCGAAAACCCGAGGCCAGGGATGGAGCTTTGTCCAGAACCTCTGAACAATAAATAACACCGTTATCCCTCAGTACCCTATTGTTCCTAATCCCTGCAAGCTACTGACATCCATTCCTACTGAGATCAAATTTTTCGATAAACTCTTCTATTCTCTACTTTGTTATACTATGTAGATAATCTGTTTCTCTGCCCCCCCTTCTCAAATTTCTTCACAGAAAGACAGCATCCACCTGTTAAAATGTTTGGCCTTAAGGGGATGTAATGTCTCCAAAGAAAAACTGCAGTTTGCTCAAACCCAGGTTCAATATTTAGGACACCTGATCTCGAGGACAGTGGAATGCATTCTTTAATAGGTATGCAGAAATTTCTAAAAAGACAAGAGGACTCCGAAAAGACAGCTCTAAGAGGGTCCTTACAGTATGCAATTAAACAGGTTAACTTAGTCCATCTGCCAGGAATACAGTTTGGATCCAAATATTCTCTTTGAGTTTTGTACCAGGCTATAAGATCTCTGTGTCTGTCTGTATGTTATGTGCGTCCATATATGTGTTATAGATATTTGTTCTTTTTATACCTCCAGATGGTATTGCCAAAATTAATTTATAAAAACAGTTCTATTTAACTGGCCTAAAAAAATTAAGTACTTATATAAATTAAATTATCAGAAATATAAGAGAAACTCAAACAGATGCTTTTGTGGTTCATGTGATCTGGGAAAATATCTGGCATTAAAGCTAGTTTAAATGTGTTAGTCTAATTGAAACAGGCATGTCTTTAGCGTTATCAGCATTAAATATAATACTTTTATTCTACTTGGGTTTACTAGTCAAAGAAGTTCATGTTATCTCTGTTGCAAGTTTGTTAGAAAAAAAATTTGCTTGAGTTGATGGCTGACTTTGTCTAATGTCTCATGAAGTTTTTGTGAGTAATTTAAACATAAATGTTGGGAACAAATAATTCAGATAGATGAAAATGGGGTTAAGAGTTTTTAGGTGCAATAATTATGTTTTATGATATGTGTCCTTAAAAAAATAGCATACTCAAATCTTTATTGAATGTCTGGATCATTCTCCAAACATGATAAATTACTAAAACATTAATTACTGAACACAGATCTATTGACTTTTGGCTTTCTATTTTAGAGAAACCAAAGATAAATTTTTGCCTTTTAGTAACCATGTCTTGTGTCACACTGAAAGACTGTACTATTTAAAAGGGCATATGCCTTTATAAATTTTTGTCTTTTAGTAACCATGTCTTGTGTCACACTGAAAGACTGTACTATTTAAAAGGCCATATGCCTTTGGAAACTAGAAAATACATTTATAAATTTGCTAGTCTAAAATTGCTTACTTCTTAGTTTTCACTAGAAATCAAAGTTTCTAAGGGTTATATATCTGATTAATAAATATGATTAAAGCTACGAGAAATAAGGAAAACATCGCTGTATGCAAAGGAAGTAGTTTTGTCCTAAAGTAAAATGTTGCCAGAATAAAAAGGAAAAGACAAAATCTAAATGTAAAAAGAAAACTGTAGAAGGGTTTGTGAAACAAGAATCTTTTGAAAGAAATTTTATATGCAATAAAGTAGGATAAGATTAAATATACTTGCTATAAGAGTTTTTAAAGTAAGCTTTAATATCAATAGTGTACTTAAGTAAAACTGGAACTTAATTTTCTTTCAGCTGCTAAAAGCACAAAGTTTGCTTGGCCTATTGGTCTGCTCCTGATAAGAGACTGTGAAAGGTTTTTCCTTACTTTTTTGTGTTTTATCAAAATTATTTCCTGTGCTTTTATAAAAAAGCTGTCTTTTTTATAAAGAAGAGCTAAGGGTTTGGTTTGGTTTTTTGTTTTTGTTTTGCAGCTATGTAACCTTCTCTATTTGTCTTTTGAAATCTTTTTGTCATTTTGATTAAATAGATACTTAGTGTTTTGTAATCTCCGGTAATCTTATTTGGTCAAATGTCCAAAACCTTTTGATATTTTTGAAACACTTCCCCAAAATCAAACTCTAAATTAAGTCATTTTGACCTGAAAATAACTTTGGGAATCTCCAGACGGCCCCTGGGACTTCTCAAAGGACTTGTTCTCTCTTCTTATAAAAAGGGAGATGTTAATCAGGTTTATCTGATGTCTCAAATTATATGGGAAGCTTTGTCAAATAAATGATGATAAACTTTCTTAGGTTATGTTGTATACGTGAATGTTATTAAATGTTCTAGAGATGGTATGAAAATTCCTATGATTCTGATGTGTCCTGGCATAATGTTATCAGCCATGATTTTAAAGATGTAGTCACAGAAATAACCAAATTGACTTGTCAACTACATTATAATGAACCTTCATCAGATCTTTAATCATTACTATTTTTTTTTTTTTTTTTTTTTTTTTTTTTTTTTTTTTGCTGTACGCGGGCCTCTCACTGCTGTGGCCTCTCCCGTTGCGGAGCACAGGCTCCGGACACACAGGCTCCACGGCCATGGCTCGCGGGCCCAGCCGCTGCGCGGCACGTGGGATCCTCCGGGATAGGGGCACGAACCCGTGTCCCCTGCATCGGCAGGCGGACTCTCAACCACTGCGCCACCAGGGAAGCCCAATCATTACTATTTTTAAGTTTTTGTCATTTATAGACAGTTGTTGTTTTACTCTGGTGCTTTTGCAAATATCATTTCTAGTACCTTTAACCGCAGAAAAGATCCTGACAAATACTCTAGAATGCAGGTGTTAGATAACTATAAGATATTACACAGAACTAGATTTAAAGGACCCTTTTCTTCCTCTCCTTTAAGAAAACGTATCTTTGTATCAAAGGTTAAAACATTTTTTTCTCCTGTCCTGATCCCTCCAGAATTCAAAAACTTAAGTATGTTTTTCATGACAATATGTGTACTTGCATAAATTCAATGAGAATCTGTTCTCCTCATAACAAGACACAACTGGAAATATTGGCTATATTACCAAGGCTTTGGCTGGATTATCATATTCAAGAAAGATGTACACAGACAGATATGGCCAGAAAGCTTTAAGGAATTTCTCAAAAATAATAAATAAATCAGCCTGGTACCTTGCTTACAAGATTCCAGCAAAACACAATTTTGAAAAAGAGCTTATATGGTCAATCACTATTCTTGCTGCATTTATGTAAATAAGCAAACCAAGTTTAATACCAACAAATTAGTTTTACTATGATTATCTTTGATAAAAGTGAGGACAATCATAGAGAGAAAAATCACGTTTGCACTTACGTAGCTATTAAGTTCTAGTTCTATCAATTATCTTCAAGGTTTTGTCATATACCTGCACACTGGACTGGATCCTAAATTCTTCTAGTCTCCAATAATGTCTGGCTACTCCTCTCCAGACTAATGTTTTCAATTTTTTTCCACTCTTCTGATTTGAAATCAGTAAGAACAAAGACTGCCTTGAATCCTCTTGGAAGGGACTATACCAGGTCCTCCTCACTACCCAGAAGGCAGCCAAACTTCAGGGACTCGAACCTTGAGTACACATCTCACAGCTAGAGAAGACCGCACCTGACATGTGGTCCTACACAAACACTGGAAACCTCCAAATCGAAATGACTAGGAGGAGAAGCAGCTGACAACGGAGGCATACAGCTTTCCAAAGATGACCTGACCAGGCCTGTATACCCTTTTTCTCACTGTTGCTTTTTTTTTTACTCTCTCTCTCTTTCACAGAAAGACAATGCCCTTGTTTGTATTTCCCAAATCCTCTTCTTTTGATTATGGCCTTTCAGAAACTACCTCATCATCACCCCATAACAAATTAGTCTTTTCACCTGCTTTTTTTTTTTTTTTCCAAAGAGTTAGAAGGTTCAGAATTCACTGAAGTCTTTCTTTCATCTGGACTATGGACTATAAACCGTTTCGGGATTCTTACCTAGATTCACGGTCTCTAAATTTGCAAGCTTACAGCTGTCTTGCTGGATAACACACTTGGTTCTAAACAGCTCTTTTGGGATAACAATACTATTTTAATATGTCTTTGAAATTCTGCTGTTTTTGCAAAGAGCTCATCAGCTACTGCTCCATACTTATTCCTGCCCTGTCTTCCCAACATGCTCAGTTAATTCTCACACGGACCGCGCCGCCGAACCCTCGCGGGTCGCCGTCTGGAATCCCTGTGGAGAAACACTAAAGTCTGTTACGCAGAGACAGCTAGCGTCCTCTCCTAGACGGTACTTACTTAAAGCGAATCCCCTACGGCCACAAGCTCCTGCAGCTCCCAGGGACGCCAACTTCCCCTTCCGCCCCGCCGCGCCCCTCTTCTGCTCCGCCCGGATCCTCTTCCGTTTCCCCGCCCCCGACCCCGCCCCCGACCCCGCCGTGGCCGCTGCTCTCCCCTCTTCCGCGGCCCGTTTCCTGTTTTACGCGTCGGCTCTTTCTCCCGGCGCTCCTGTGCCGCTCCACGGCGGGCACCCCAGACCCAGAAGCCTCGCCGGCGCCGCGTAGCACCCCGTTGTTGGCCGGGTGCCCGCCCTCGTGTCGTGAGCGAGCCCTGAAAGCGGGCTCCTATCGGCCGAGCTTCGCGACGCAGGGCCGGGGCTGGTGCCCGGAAGCCCCGAAATCCTGCTCTGTTTCAGGCTCCTGTGTAAACGTGGAAAGAGTGAAGGAGAAGGAAGCCAGTTTAGGAGAATTTCGAAAGGGGAGGGGAGAGGAAGTTATCTAGGCTGTGCCTTCTTACACATGTCATCTGTGTTGAGTGGAGAGAGGCATTTTTGTGTTTTTTGTTTTTGCCAGAAAGCATATGCACCGCGTGTAATAGCGTCATTGTAACGCTCAACAAGCTTAAAATTATTTGCCAATCCAAAGTGCTTTGGAAGGTAGCTGAAAAGGTGCTCAGGAGTTTGGAGGAAGGGGAACAAGTTTGGCAGCTACTGAAGATTCATAGAAGGTAGCACAGAAGATGACAGTACTGTGACTAATACGCTGATAGACCAGTATTTCTTTTCTCTAATCGCACTTCACCCACAGAAGTGCCTCTTCACCCACAGCTATGGGAATATAGTTAGAGTAGATGGGAATCTGCAATGACGTGTCAGTGGTGGTAGGCAGTGGGCCTAAATAACGAATTCTATTGATATTTACTTGAATTTCATGTTGAAATTCCCTCACACCCCCTACACACACACACATACACACGTGTACATTTGTAATTAGCCTTGATAAATTGGAATCTACTTTGAGGCTAAACCACAAAAAGTATTTATTTATTTAAGTGTCCTGAGAGGACAGGAAGGTGGGAGCTGGGAGGGCTGAGACCAGGATATCTGATACTGGCTTCCCATATCCTGTAGAAAAAGTTTTCTATTCCAAGAGCTAGTCTTCCACATTTTTTCTGTTTGTTTTCCAGTAGTGTTCTGGTTGCCCATCTGTATGAATAAGCATTTCAGTGTACATTTACATACAACTTAGTGTAAAAACACCATTTACTACAATAACCGTTGTGCCGAACCACAAACTACAAAGTTAAGGTGCTGTAATATTAGCATGTCATTGCCTAGTCTACCTTTAACTGCTGGCTCAATCTGCAAATATTGGATGGCCATTTCTTTAATCATTTGAGTTTTCATAAAATACATATCCAGTTATTCTTCCCCTCCTTGACTTGCTGTTAAACTGCGTTTCTTCCTTTTACTCCATCTCATGTTCTACAGTCAAGACTTTTCAGTATCTACTCTTCTGAGAGATTGGCTCAAAATAGCTTTCAGTCTTGAGGCACATAAAATTTTCTATGTCACAATTAGTTTTTTTCTGAATTTTTATAACAATTCCAAAAGACTTTTGGACCTTAAAAAGTATTATGACCCAACTTTATATCTGGATAGGTCACCATTCATCCCTTTCTAAAGAGTTTGGATGTCCAAGAAAAACCCAATTGAGAGATAAAAGTAGATATTTTTATCAAATATGAAAAGCATCAAGTGACTATAACTTCTGTTACTTTGCGATTTTCTTCTCTGTCTCTTCCATACATTTCCCCTCTCCCTCTCTCTCTTTCCGACACTTCCTCACTTCCTAAATAGCAAGAGATATTCCCTCCCATCTATTTTTAAAAGAGTGTAATTCTCTGTCGGCATTAGAAAAAAATGTTTTTTTCTGTTTAGGAATATAATGTTACTGTGCACATATGAAAATTTTAAGGAAAAACAAAAACCTTCCCTAGTCCCATTCACAGAGATAACTGCTAATATTTGAGTATATTCTAAAAATATAAATTGATAGAGTCTATCTATAGCAATATCTATATCTGATGGCCATATGTATATATATGTATATATATATAAAGGAATATTATTCAGCCATAAGAAAGAAGGGAAGTCCTGCCATTTGCTACAATATGAATGGACCTTGAGGGCATTATAGTAAGTGAAATAAGTCAGAGAAAGATAAATACTGTATGATATCACTTATTTGTGAAATCTAAAAAAGCCAAAGTCATAGAAAAAAAGCCAAAGTCATAGAAACTGAGACCAGAAAGGTGGTTACAAGGGGCTGGGGGATGGGGAAAATGGGGAGATATTAGTCAAAGTTACAAAATTTAAATTACATAGTATGAATAAATCCTGGAGATCTAATGTATAGCATGATGACTATGGCTAGTAATACTGTATTGTATACTTGAACTTTGCTAAGAGAGTAGATCTTAAGGGTTCTCACCACACACACACACACGCACACACACACACACACATACACACACGGTAACTGTGAAGTGATGGATATGTTAATTAGCTTGATTGTGGTAATCATATCACAATGTATACATATATTAAAGCATCACATTGTATACATTAAGTATATACAATTTTATTTGTCAATTATACTTCCATGAAGTTGCGGGGGGGAAGAAATAGGATAATGACACCTTCAACTATTGCTGTTGAATTGTGTTTTTCTAAGTCTGTTTCTCCCTTCAATTTTGTAAATTCTTCCTGTATTTTGTGGCTCTAACTTTAGGTAAACATGTGGTTATGGATGTTTTATCTTCCTAAGGGTGACACTGTTATCATTTTTAAAGTCCCTCTTTGTCTCTTGTAACATTTTTTAAAAGTCCAATTTGCTTTATATCAGCATACACATTCCAGCTTTCTTATTGCTACTATTTACATGATATATATTTTTCCATCTTATTACCTTCAACCTATTTGTATCTATAAATCTAAATTTGTCTATTCTCACAACATATACTTGCTTCTTGTTTTTTTTAACCAGCATCACAATCTCTGCCTTTTTATTGGATTGTTTAACTCACTCACATTTAATGTTATTATTAATATAGTTGATTTACACCTGCCATTTTTCCTTTTGTTTTCTGTCTCATTTCTTTCTTTCCTTTACTTTTCCTTCACTTCTTAGTTTTGCATTAATGATTGTTTTCTCTTGTTACATTTTTTTTTCCTTTTACAGTTTTTTCATTATTTGGGGGTTATTTTCTTAGTGGTTGTTCTGGGGTTTGCCATATACATCTTACCTTATCAGAGTCTACTTCAGATTTATACTAACTTAATTCCAGTAACATATAGAAATGTTACGCCTATAGAGTTCTTTTTTCTGCATTTTGGTTCCATTATTATTATACATACTGCATTTATAAATGTTACAAACTGCACAGTACATTGTTATAAGTGTTAATTTATATAGTTGTATATCTTTTAAAAAAAACTGAGAGAAGAAAAGAGCAAATGTATATTTATATCATTTATTATATTAACCTCATTTATCATTTATGGTTCTCTTTAGGATTTGAGTTACCATCTAGTGTCATAGCCTTATTCCAATACAGCTTTGCTCCCACCAATCTCCTCTGTGCTATTATTGGCAAATATATTACATTTCTATATGTTATAGACCTACTTATATACATGCTGTTTTACATAATTGCTTTTTAAATCAACTAAGAAAGGAGAAGCAATACACATTCATAGTTTTATCATTACATAATTATTTTATCAGTATCTTTTTTCTTTTTTTCATTTGGTTTCCAACTGCTGTCTGAGGTCACTTGCTTTCAGCCTGAAGAGGTTCTCCTAGTATTTCTTGTTAGTTGGATTCACTTACAATGAATTTTTTTCAGTTTTTGTTTACCTGACATTGTCTTTATTACAGCTCCATTGTGCTGCTTTCAAATTTTTCTCTTTAGACAAAGATGTCTTTAGACAAAAATGTCTTTGAACATTTAACTGTCATGTTGCTGGGTAGCTCTCTTTGTGTTTTTCCTACTTGTAGTTTGTTGAGCCTCTTGGATGTGTAGATTAATGTTTTTTTTATCAAATATGAGAAATTTTCATGATTTCTTTGAATAAGTTTTTGCAGTTTTGTTTGTTTGCTTGCTTCGTTCTCTCTCCTTTCTCTGCTCTGGTAATCCTATTATGTGTATGTTGGTGAGCTTAGTGTGTTATGCGTTTCTCTTAGGCTCTGTTCATTTTTCCTTCATTCTTTTTGTCCTCTCTGTTTTTTTGGATTGTATACTCTCTATCAACCTTTCTTTATATTTGCTAATTTTTTCTTCTGCCAGTTCAATTCTACGGTTGAGCCCTGTAGTGATTTTTCTTTTTTTGGTTATTGTATTTTCAATTTTAGAATTTCTATTTGTTTCTTTTTTGTAATTTCTTTCTCCTTTTTGATATTCTCTCTTTGGTGAGGCATTATCATTGTACCTTCCTTTAATTCTTTAAGCATGATTTCCTTTGATTCTTTGAAGATATTTGTGATAGCTGCTTCGAAGTCTGCTATGGTCAACATCTGGGCCCCTTCAAATAAAGTTTCTATTGCCTGCTTAAAAAAAAAAAAAACTGTGTATGTGTCACCGTTTCCAATTTCTTGCATGTCTCCTTTTTTTTTTTAACTTTACATTTTAGGTAATATATTGTAGTAACTCTGCATATGATTCTCCCCCACCCATTTGGTGCTTATCATTGTTTACTTGTTTATTTCTTTAGCTACTGGTGCTGCTATCTTAGCTTGAAGGCTCTGATGTTGCTCCTGAGAGAGTACTGCAAATGTTCCTGGGATGATAGTGGTTTTAACAGGGCTTTCTTTGACTGTCTCTTTCCCTGATCACACCCAGATGTTAGACTCCTTCAATTGCTGGCTGATCTTCTGTATTGTTTTATAGTGCCCTTGGGCATAAATTGCTCCACAGTTTGATGCAATTAAATTTGGGCCTCATTTTAGGGGTAGTATGTCTGAAGCCAGTGTATGAAGATTGCTCTGACTCCACGAGTGATTTTCTTGGGCATCTCTTCCCCTGTTTCCCTCTAGCAAACTTGCTGGCCAACCTTTTAGCTTGGCATTCTCACTCCCAACAAACAGCTCCATTGTTTCTAAGAGCAACCTTAGGCTCGACCTTTCCCACACTCTGTTTCATATAAAGTTAGTTCATCTGGTAGAGTTTCAGAAAGAGCTTCAGCTGCCAACGAGGACCAGTGCGAGTATATTTCTCAGCTTGGCACTTAACCACCCAGGAGATTTAAAATAAAACCCTAAGACTGCTTGAACCATGCCTGTGTTTACAAATTCTCAAGGGAGATTTCTTTCCTCACTCATAGCTCAAGTTAAGTCAGACACATTTTCTGGTTGTATAGATATTGCCTCATTTATCATTTTTCAGAAGGCACAGCCCTTCAAAGATCACAACCTTGTGCAGGGGTGGGAGGGCAGGACTCAGTTTAACTCTCCACCTGGAATGGTCCCAAGGTCTTATTTCTTTTCGAATTTAGAACACAATTAGAACACAAACCTCTAGATAACCTAGATCAGAAAATACCCTGAAGGCCACTTTAACTCACCATTGTAAAGCACACAGAACAGTAACCAGCAGATAGAAAGCACTGTATATAAATAGAATTAAGTAAATAAATAGAAAATATCATGTAGGAAATCGTTGATGGTATCAGGAATGTTTAACTTGGAGAAGTTGTGACATTTTGTCAGGATTGGGAAGGAGTGGACAGATCATCTGACAGCTCTCTCTGCCTGGTTTCAAATATGTGAAAGGTGAAGAAGTTGAAATAGATTTGTTCTATGTGACTTAAATGAGCAGGATTAAGACTGATCCCTCATTGAATATTACAGCTATTGTTGTCTGGCAGTGGAAAACATAAAGAACTGAAATATTATCATTTGATTTACTTTCTTTTTTGTTTGCTTGTTTTTTTGCGGTACACGGGCCTCTCACTGTTGTGGCATCTCCCATTGCGGCGCACAGGCTCTGGATGCGCAGGCTCAGCAGCCATGGCTCACGGGCCCAGCCACTCCGCCGCATGTGGGATCTTCCCGGACCGGGGCACGAACCCATGTCCCCTGCATCGGCAGGCAGACTCTCAACCACTGTGCCACCAGGGAAGCCCTGATTTACTTTCTTTTTCTTTTTTTTTTTGCTGTTCACGGGCCTCTCACTGTTGTGGCCTCTCCCGTTGCGGAGCACAGGCTCCGGACGCGCAGGCCCAGCGGCCATGGCTCACGGGCCCAGCCGCTCCGCGGCATATGGGATCCTCCCAGACCAGGGCACGAACCCGTATCCCCTGCATCGGCAGGCGGACTCTCAACCACTGCGCCACCAGGGAGGCCCTACTTTCTTTTTTACAAACTTTAATGGTCACATATGTAAAATTTTACTCATGAAATTGCAAAAAATTAACATTAAGTAATAAACCTTTAAAAGTAATACTAAGTTTTCAAAACATGGCTATGGGCTCCACAATATTACATAATGTAGAAATGGCATGATTTGTTTAACCATTCCCTTGTTGTAGAGTTAATTTTTGCTCTTAAGAACAGTACTGTGCAAAACGTCATATTCCCTTTTTAAAAGATCACTGACAAATTCCTTAGGTAGATTGTTAGAAGTGTTACAATGTCATGAACAAGTTTTAAAGGCATTTGATATTTGATTCCAATTTGTTTTCTAGAAAGGTTACACCAATTTACTCTTCCACCAGCAGTACATGATCATGTTCATCTCATTTCTGTAATTTCTGGGTGCGTTTACTTCTATTTTAAAAACAGAAACTCATGTTTGCAACCTGTAATACTTAAAGTACAGGTGTTGCTCATAAAATATACAATAGATTTGTGTTGTAACAAGACACTAAGATAGTTGCCAAATTGATGGATATGCACGTGTTATTGTTTTAATAACTTCCCATGTCCTCATTCTGCTGTTTCTGTTGAATTATCCCCTCATTTCTGTTGCCTGGAGGAGAATACTCACAGTTCCAGATGGTATCTGTTTGAAAGCTGTGTGGTTTTTAGATGCCAACTGTAACTGTCTTTTGCAGCAATAGACATAGAATCTAAAAGTAAGTCCATTTTAGATTCGTTCTCATATGACATTTTCTCTTCCTAAAATAGCATGAAGTCCTTGATATCTAAGAAATAGTTTTTATTAAAGATCAGAGACTATACTCTTCAGAATTGGAAATTTTTTTTTTTAAGTTTGAAGGCCTTGGGTTACAATTTAAATTTTACTCAAAACACAGATTCTGCTGTTTTGGGTGGTAGGAAAATCTGAAGCTGCATTTGCTAGTGTATCTTCTATAAGTTATTTAGATAAGTAAATAAGTGGTCCAGAGTGTTTACTGCTATTCCACACTGTACAGAGTATATAGATATACTATGCAAACTTACCCTGGGCAAAGAGAGCTGTGATGTGTGGTCAAATTATCTCATTAGATCAAAAGTGAGTATTCATGAGACTGGCATGACTGAATCAAACTCATTCATTTATATCTTCAGGCAAATGTAAACCAACTCCTTATATTGCACAGAGTATCTTCACTTAAAAGTCCTCTTTTTAGAGAGAATGAAAAGACATCAGAAGTCAGTCTATAGACAGGGGAGTTGTTTTGAGTGACAGGTACCTTTTCTGTTATCCCTGAAGGAACATTGCCTAGGCAGCCACTGACTCTTCAGACAAGTAAGGGTGGCTTTGACATCATGGCCTCTTGACCTCATGGCTAGAACACATTTCGACACACAAGCCATATCCCACTGGAACTCATTTGCTCTTACAGTTGAGTTCAGTAATCTGTATGCTTTTTTTTTCTTTCTCTACTGCAGTCATCATTTATATTTTAGAAATGCTTCCTTTGAGATCTTTAAAAATTGAATTTCAGGAAACAAAATATCACAACTGGAAAAAAGCCATACTTGTAGGGAAAAATATTTGTGCCATCTGTCTTTAAATTGATCACCAACTGTTTCTGTTTAGGTGAATGTAGCAATTTATATTTTAAAAGATGGCAAGACAAACAGAAAATATAACTACCACCCACTTTGAAATTTAATTAATTGAAATATTATCCTTTATCATCTTTTAGAAGTGCCAGCCTAAAGTTTAAGTCCTCTGTTCATCAGCCTCCGAGACTCTATCTCAAGTTACATGGCTGTAGAACTGGGGCTATTACCCACCGTGCTGTGCCCCTGTCCACTCTGCCTCCTCCTTGCTTGGCTTACAATGGCCTGTGATTCCTTGTTCCCTGATACACTTCTCAGAGAGACTACTCTCCTTCTTCTCTCTCCCTTTTATATTCTCTGTTCATCCTGTTCACCCAACCAGAGAAGTCTCATATCTTTTTACTATCAATTAAAATTCTACACTGTCAGACTAATGCCAAGTTACCCATTAACATTTTACTTGATGTGTACGGAAACATACCTCTCCATCTTGCTTATCTCATATAACTTCACCTTTAGAATTGTATTCAGGTTGT
The DNA here is from genome assembly GCF_964165515.1 of Mesoplodon bidens. Lineage (NCBI taxonomy): Eukaryota > Metazoa > Chordata > Mammalia > Artiodactyla > Ziphiidae > Mesoplodon > Mesoplodon bidens. The sequence goes on from NC_138168.1 coordinate 59,177,723, forward strand.
TTATTTTTGTATACTTTTCATCTTTATTGTTTTGAACTTATCTATTTATTGCTTTATTAAATTTCATAATATCTAGTACAAATATGGATACAATAGGCCTTTAACAAATACTAGTGATCTAGAAATAATTTTAGTTCATTCTAAAATATGTACATTTTGCAATGATCAAAGAGTTGAAATGTTATCAAGATAAAAGATTACAAATGGGATAATAATGACAACAGCAAAAACTATAATTTTCTTTCTTGGCTTTTGGCAACATTTGAGAATATTTTTTCAACAAAGATTAAATAAAAGATGGTAATGCACACCCTTTGGGTCTAATTTTTCAAGGGTGGATACATAAAAGTGTGGAAATATAGGTGGGGATGGTAGATGGTGAAAAGAAAATTCCTTGCTACCTGTAATGTTTAGTGTATGAGCCTAAGAGAAACACAACAAACCACACTTCTGTTGGGAAGTAAGTTGACCACATAAGTTTTCTGCAAACTCCTCAAAGACTGAGCCGCTGTTATAGTCAACTAAGGCTGAAGATGGCTTCTGAAACAAAAAATGATAATTTTGACTGAACTAAACTGAACTTGCCATTAATGTTGAGGCAATGAATATTTCTCATACCTAGCACATTAATTTGAGTTTTTAAAGATATCTTGCCTACATTATAAAAATATTTGAAACTCTTTAAAAGTTAAAGGAAATATAAAAGTAAAAGAATTAAAACAGTGCAAAAAACACTTGAAAAAAGTAAATTGATATTTATTACCAGGAATCTGACTATAGTTTATTATGGCAGGTAGATATTCTGTTTTACTTTGAGATTTCTGACAGATAAGATACAGAGGAAATCAGATGAGGTGTTATAATTCTAGTGATCTTATAGCAGAAAGTGTGTCATTTGGATTATAGTGACAATCTTTTTCTTACGCTGCATTTAAAGAGAAATTTTCAAGTCAGTTGCTATGTAAGGGAAATTAGGTACTATTTTGGTAAATAATTTCATGCTTTGTTCAAATCCTTTTGGAATTTGGAGTTGAGCAATCCTGAATTTGAATCCTGGGTCCTGCTAGTTGTAGAACTGTTACACACATTCTTTAAGTTTGAGTTTTCACATATGTAAAATAAGAATAATACCAGCACCTATCTTGTAAAATAGTTTTGAATAAATATATAGGATGTAGAAAGTGATAAATAAATGATAGAAATATAACACTGTTATTGTTTCACTGAGGGCTAATTTATAATATAGATGCAGACTAGAGATATTAGAGGATTTGGAAAATGAGCAGGTCCACTACACTCCCTTTGCAATTTCAGATATCCCAAATAATCTTGTGATAAGTGTCGAATCACAGTCAACTTGGGGTGATTTTTATGCTATACTTCAAGTGTTGGTATTTCACATTTCTCATCACAAATACAGCTAACTATGAGAAATCACATTGATATCTGACTGTAAAATTTTAAGAACATAGCTTATTCTTACACAAGGTAAGCAAGCAATAAAAATCTATCAAGAATAAACAATATTTGGAAAACAGAGGTAAGTGAAGCTTTCAGAAGTAAAAAAATGTATTTGTTAAAATAAAACCAAATGGATAGTTAAACAGTAAATTAGAAGAGAATTACTTAAATGGAATTTGTAACTGAAAAAATATTACAGACTATAGGCTAAAGGGAAAACAAATATATTAAAGAGGTTTTAAAAGAAATGCATGAAAATGTCTAACTTTCATCTAATTGAAGAGCTAGAAAAGATAGATTTGATAGGCTGGAGGAATAACAATGTTCAATGAGATACCGACTGAAAACATTCCAGAACTATTGAAAAATATGAATCTACAGATCCTGGAAGCAAAAAAACAATTTAAGATATACTGTTATTTATAAAAAATAAATGCATACATAGCAAACCATTGTGAAACTGCATTAACACCAAAGTCGGGGGGAGTTCTTAAATTAGTTGAAGAGGAAGAACAGATACCTGTGCATAATCACAGACTCAAACTGTTCAACAGACTCACACAAAACACTGAAGTGTATTCAACATCAATATCCAGGAGACCCCAAACTGTCAGACCCCATTTTCAGAATCCCTTTCCCTCACCAGTATGTGGTTGCTTTTAGAGTGTTGAGAACTGAGTATGGGCCAAGTTAGCACAAGAAAGCCACTGTACACACCTTCCTTTCTTCAGTGCAACGGCAGTATATAAATTACAGGTTATTTACAGTGACCAATCTGCATGGAACAGATCCACCATGCTAAAAGCATTCCTAGCTCTGTAATCAGCACATCGAAACCCCTGCATAACCCTCATGGATTTCTTAGTCAGTAAGTTCCACCAGTTAACATTTGCAAGGAGTTCTGCTCAGGGTCAAGCTTGCCTCTGGTGTCCTTGTGGAGCAAGGAATGGCTTCCAGACGCATCGTTATTCTTTCCATTCCAAACTACAGAGGAGTAACCACAATAATAGGATTACAGCAAACTTTTCAACAGCAACAATGAAATCTAGAAGAGAGCGGGGTAAGCTGTGACAAAGCGAAAGAGAGGCATGGACATATATACAGTACCAAACGTAAGGTAGATAGATAGTGGGAAGCAGCCGCATAGCACAGGGAGATCGCTCCGGCTCGGTGCTTTGTGACCGCCTGGAGGGGTGGGATGGGGAGGGTGGGAGGGAGGGAGACACAGGAGGGAAGGGATGTGGGATCAGATGTATATGTATGACTGATTCACTTTGTTATAAAGCAGAAACTAATAAAAAAATTAAAAATAATAATAAGAATAAAAAATCTTCAAATTATCGAGAGAAAATAACTCTCAACTTAGAATTGCATGTTTAGCAAAACCTTTTAGAATGAAAGGAAAATAAAAATATTTACAAGTAAAGAACTGAGTTTACTACCTTCCCAGAGTCCACCATAAAGCAGCATTTAAAGACACACTTCCGAAGAAGTAAGATCATCTTGGATGGTCTGGAATGCAAAAGGCTTGCTGAACTAATAAAATGGTAAGTTTTATTATGTGAAAGTTATATAAATTAATATGACATTTTTCAAAAAGCAAAGAAGAATGTCTGACAGAAAGATAGACAAAGACTGTTCTAGTATGTTTCCCTTCAAAAAAGTGATATGGAAATATTCAGTACCACTGGAATCCAGAAGAGGAGAGCCCGAGTTTCAGTGGCAAGAAATGGGCATTTTAAAGGAGTTTCAAGACGCTGTTAGAGCAGAGCATGGATTACACGGTACGTCAGAAATGAGTATAGAGAGACACAAAGACTGAGGTCTTGTGGGTTATACCAAGCTCTGTGGATCTTATGCTTTTTATATGCCATCACTGCTTCTAATATCCACTTCCATAATTGTACTTATACCAGATTATGGTCATTTACTTACTTATCTTTCCTGCTATAATGTGAGGCCCTCTCTAGAAGTATTTAATTTGCCTTTGTATGATCAAATGCTTAGCAGTTCCTGGTAATAATCATTGCTAAAAGCATGCTCATTAAATGACTAAATAGTTAATATTATGTTCCTTTGCCTTGTCACATAGATTTAAGTACTTTCTTGTTTGTGGCCCCATATAGCCTGTACATACCTCTAATATTACCTGTTATTGTTAAAAAAATTTTCTGTTAGACTATTAACCCTTAGAGGGTAGAGTTAGTCTTTTTATTTCCCATTTCTGTCACAAGACACTTCATAAGTGTTAGTTTAGTAAATGAATATAAGTATGCATGTGTCAGTTAATGAAACCAAACACCATAATGGACTGAGGTGTGTGATAAACACCCTCCAAGGAAGAGGATCAGTGGTGTGTTGGAGTTTACCTATACCAGCTCATGAGAGTCAACTGATAAATATTCAGGAATTTTGTGAGCTACTTGATATCACACTGGTACCTGGAAATTGGCCATGTTAGAAATAATGTACACCATGGAAATCAGCAAATGCTACAATCACCGTGTTTTTTGTTTACTTTTCCCCCCCAGAAAACCAGTTGTAAAACATTTACCAGCACCCACGTTCGGAACCCTAACTCTTAGATCAGATGTTTATACATGTTATATCCTGGAAGGAAGGAAAATTTTGTAAATAGGCAGGATCTAGTTGCTCTGCAGCTGTTTTAATCTAGACTCAGATCACTCACCAGACAATAACCTCCCTCACTCCATTCAGCCAAGCCCAGGATGTGAGGTTTCTGCTTCTACTGCTTTGTAAACTGCATTAGCTTCACTAGATGCCCACCAGCCCACCAACAGATGACTTACTTTCCACTGAACAAGAGGATCAGATGGAGAGGGACCTCTCTTCTTTCTCACATGAATGAATGGATCAGAAAGAATAATCTGTTGGGTCAGCTGTTTGTAGTTCCTTGCAAGTACATTTTTGTTATTTTTTTGTTAGTCAACACTTCATCATTTTTCATGTTTGAAACTCAGTTTATGAGTAGTCATGATCTTACGCTCATGAGTTCAGGATGAACATAGCTCTATAAAACAAAGGAACTGACCTAGGTTTAAGATTTAGTAGAAGAAGAAAACTGTATGCCAATATAAACGGAAGCCCTGCAATAAATCAAAAGAACATAGTATTAACAATTATATGGTGGTAATACAAAATGAACTTAGCCAATTTTGCCAAATGGACCATGATAAGAATGATAAGGTGTCTAGCTCATTAAGTGTTTCACTCAATAATATTGGCACAACCATGAAATGTCAGGCCCTGTGCTAAGGGCATGGGATTCATTAATGTGCAGATCACTAATGTTCCCTTCCTTTGTGAAGCTTACAGTCTAGTGGGGAATCTGACAATGAAACAGACAATCCAAGTAGAGTGTGTTTAGGTGCTCTGATGGGGCAGCACACAATCACTGGCACAAGCTTCCACTGAAAACCAGAGAATGCCAATTCTTCCATGCAATCTCCTAGGAATGTGCCTTTCTTTAACTTCGAGTCATCTCTATTTTAAGAGCATTCATTACATTCTTTTGGCTGGGAGCAGTAGGAACCAATTCTGACTAGCATAAGCAAAAACAGGGAATTTGTTGGAAGACAGACATATCTCACACAATCAAAAGAAAAATGAAGATGCAAGAAAGGAAGGAAGGGGGTTTCCCTGGTGGCGCAGTGGTTGAGAGTCCGCCTGCCGATTAAGGCGACATGGGTTCGTGCCCCGGTCCGGGAAGATCCCACATGCCGCGGAGCGGCTGGGCCCGTGAGCCATGGCCGCTGAGCCTGCGCGTCCGGAGCCTGTGCTCCGCAACGGGAGAGGCCACAACAGTGAGAGGCCAGCGTACCGCAAAAAAAAAAAAAAAAAAAAAAAAAAAAGCAATATACATAGGACCAGACACATGTGTATATTGATATTCTGTAAATCCAAATGGCTGAACTTTCCTAGCTCTTTATTTCCTAAAAAGTCTTACCTCTTCCCTGCTTCTCCCAGAGATGTTAGCTTTTTAATTTCATTCTATTGTTATTCATCCATTTGTTTTTTATTTATTCTTACATTCATTCATTCCATATTTATTGAATACTTGCTTTTTATGATGCACATTCCACATCCTGAATGAGATATAAAGATGTATAAGAGATGTTCCTTATCCTGAAGGATTCCATAGTCTCCTGTGTCAGACAGGCCTGTAAACAGATAAATTAAAATACCAGAATACCACAAAAATGATAGAATTGCTACTGGAGCACAGGGGAGGGTTGTTGCTTGGTATGCTTGGGGACATTTGAGACAGAACACGAAGGATGAGAAAAGTTGGGCAGACAGAAAGAACAATAATTCCTTGCAAGTAACAGCATGTACAAAAGCACAAAGTTCTCAGGAACTTGTGATGTTTGGGAAATGATGACCAGTTTCATGTGGGCAGAATAAAGAGATACATCTGATGTAACCAAGAAGTTTGACTGGATGGATGTTGGAAAAAGCAGCTCCAAGTTTTCTAGCTCAGGAAATAGAATAAATACTACATATAGTAGAAATGCATTAAACAAGTCTAAGAATATAGCATAGAGTTCAGTTTTGGACATCTGAGACTGTATAAAACCCTGAGGTCACTTGTAGAACAATTATTATACTGCCTTTCCAGTAGTTAAAAAAAGTTTTCACTAGTATAGATGGTCTTGCTTTGTTCTCAATAATCAGAAAATAAAAGAATAGGTAAATATACTACTAGCTTAAAAAAAAGACTTTATTTCCTGCTATTGATAATAATACTGGAAAACTGGACCATATTTCTACTACACTTATTTAATTAACTCAGGGGGCTTAAATAGAAGTGTGGTCCAGCTTTCCGGTATTATCCATTTTTTAATTAATTGAAACAGTAACACAGATAACTTGCAATGCTAGTTACTAAAATAATTGAAATTAGAATGGATGCAGATGGATAGGGCCAGAGCAAAGTTGTAACATCCATATTGAAAATAAATTAGGCCCTCTTGCACTGTTGGTAGGAATGTAAATTGATACAGCCACTATGGAGGACAGTATGGAGGTTCCTTAAAAAACTAAAAATAGAACTACCATATGGCCCAGCAATCCCACTGCTGGGCATATACCCTGAGAAAACCATAATTCAAAGAGTCATGTACCACAATGTTCATTGCAGCACTATTTACAATAGCCAGGACATGGAAGCAACCTAAGGGCCCATCAACAGACGAATGGATAAAGAAGATGTGACACATATATACAATGGAATATTACTCAGCCATAAAGAAACGAAATCGAGTTATTTGTAGTGAGGTGGATGGACCTAGAGTCTGTCATACAGAGTGAAGTAAGTCAGAAAGAGAAAAACAAATACCGTATGCTAACACACATATATGGAATCTAAAAAAAAAACGGTTCTGAAGTATCTAGGGGCAGGACAGAAATAAAGACAGACGTAGAGAATGGACTTGAGGACACGGGGAGGGGGAAGGGTAAGCTGGGACGAAGTGAGAGAGTAGCATTGACATATATACACTACCAATGTAAAATAGATAGCTAATGGGAAGCAGCTGCATCACACAGGGTGATCAGCTCGGTGCTGTGTGACCACCTAGAGGGGTGGGATAGGGAAGGGTGGGAGGGAGACGCAAGAGGGAGGGGATATGGGGATATATGTATACATACTCACTTTGTTATACAGCAGAAACTAACACACCATTGTAAAGCAATTATACTCCAATAAAGATGTTTAAAAAAATAAATTAGATCATGATGGGGGAGATAAATCCATTATATATCTTAAAAAGTTAACTGATTTACATCACAAATTTGGTTTTCTACTAATTTGGTGTAAATATGTTTGTTTTATGTATATATCTACATGAAATAATCTATTATAAAGTACTATGAACTATTGGAATAGAATAATATAACACATTTCTTATATGTTTTCTTTTTTTCAAAGTTTTTATTTTAAAATAGTTTCAAATTATAGGAAAGTTACAAGAAAAATTTGAATAACTTACACTACCGCAATATCGCACTCAGTAAGTTTAGCATTGATACAATAGCTTTATCAAATCAACAATTTATATTACCATTTGGACAATTTTCTCATAATGTTTATGTGGTCTTTTTTTTCAGTATAAGACTAGTCTAGGCTCACACACTGCAGGAAGTTGTCACGTCTCTGTATTCTATCATCTGAAATAGTTCACCAGCCTATGAGGTTGATATTTTGGAGACTATGGTCAAGTTATTTCATAGAATATTCTTGAATATTTATTTGTCTGATTTTTTTCATAGTTAGATACAGGTAGTGCCTTCCTGGCCAGAATGCTACAAAAGTGATGTTGTGTTCTTTTTAGGGTGTCATATCTGGAGTCACATGATATCCACCAGCCCCTTCTTGGTGATGTTAATTTTGATCACTGGTCAGTATGTTGTCTGGTTTCTCCACTGTATCCTTACTAACTTCCTCCTTGAAACTGATAAATAGTCTATGGGGTTAAAACAATTCTGCTATTCAACAAACTCATCAAACTTAACCCTAGCCCCTGCCTTCATATCCATCTATTGATTATTCTTCCCCAAATCAATATTTACTATAATGGAGGCAAAATGATTTCACAACTCCAGTGCTCGTTCCACGTGTATTAGTTGTCATTCTACTCTAAGTAAGGGCTTTTCCTCTCCTCTATTTATCTATCTGTATGTGGACTCATGGATTACTATTTTATTTGATGATATTACCATCTTTATGTATTTGAATAATTAAAATGTCTCAGATTGCCAAAGTGGAGACACTTCAGGCTGTCTTCTGTATTACTTATTTATGCCCCCATTGTGGGGTTTTTTTGTTTTGTTTTGCTTCCTTTCTCATGAGTACTTCCATAATTTCTGGCACAACAATGGGTTCCAGGATCATCTTGTACCTTCCTTGCCCCAACTCTGAAATAAGTCATCTTATTTTATCAGCTTTATGGAGCCATTTAAAACATTTTACTTTTTAACATTCAAAACATAAGCCAAAGATTTACTCTAGCATTCTGGATCTATTCCTCATTATCGCTTGCTAGGAAGAATATTAAAAGTGTTCTCTTTTTAATAAATATGCAGCTCATTTTTAAATATAATCACACTTCTGTGGATTAAAAATATCAACACTAAGAAATCTCTGATAGAACTTGTAAATCAGAGAATATCATGCTGGATTAGAATATTTTCCTTGGCCTCTAGGGCATGTTAACAAGGACTGAGGTGCTAATCACACAATTAAGTATTGCTCAAATGATGGGAGCAACTGTGGAATCTATGTTTGTCTGCCCGACATCTGTTGCTCGTTAGCTCGGTACATCTATCAGTTCTGGTGATGCAGCTCTTTGCATTCTGCCAAAACTGTCAGCAGTAAAAATTTGCTTTCATGACTAATTTTTAAACAATTTGAAGCACCACCTGTTATTTTTCTTAATATGATCTTTTAATCACATGATCCAATAATATGACTTTCTGCTTCTCAAAATGAAATACTGTATATTCATTGATCAAAAATATCTCAGTTAAGTAACATTAGAATACAAAGATGGGGTAAGTTTAGGAATAGAGTAATAGACCCTGATTCTAAGACAAGCTATTGCACAATGAAATGAAATTGCAGTCTGACCCATTTCATTTCTTTAGTGCATTATGCAAGTTATAGAGATCATACGGTAGTACTTTAAGTAATGCAACTTATATAATGTGGGATGCACATCTGAGTAAAACCTTACAGCAGACAAAGGAAGAATTTTGAAATTAGTGTTCTTGGGCTTTTCCGTGAGTACTATTTTTCCTTCTAGAATCTTTTTTATATTTCTGGACCTGTTTGAGAGACAGCAAGGATAAATAATTATCCTATTATTTTTTTTCATTTTTAGTATTTTAGCCAATATTTCTAAAGGGAAGAATACGGTATGGTATGATATTGTATGATATGAGAAATATTTGATAACTTCTGAAGGCTTTTTCTAAGTTTTTGATATGGCATCAGCAATTTTGGGGATAGAAGACCCAAAGCTTCCATTTCATCAGTTGAATTAAAAGTTGAGCAAGGCTTGACTGACTGCATATACAGTGGTTTTCAGCGTTGCCTTCCTGAAGATTACTCCCAACATGTGAGACACTTTTTCTGTGATAGCAGAGGGTATGCCAGCATGCAGTTGTCAGAAAGCATGAGGCTGGGAGCCAAATGGGTCTCTACTTGAGTGGTGACCACTTCAAAGCTGTGTGAATTTACAAAGGACACTTACACTCACAGATTTCACTCTACAAATCTATTAAGTGGGTGATGGCAATAACCATTTCATAGGATTATGTGAAGTTTAGGAGAGATAAACTAATAAAAGTGTTTTGAATATTTTGAATTGTTCCTTCTTCTTCATGTTAACATTAGGCTTGTCTTCATCTTCTCTGGATTGTCAATAAATAACTTTGGAAACAATGCACTTGGACAAATACTAAACATATGAAAACCATAGAAAAACACCTCTACTGAGAATTTTTATTACATCAAGCACTATCAAAGTACTTTTATAAATACTCATTTATTCTTAACAATCCTATAAATTATAACTTACTTCCATTTTGCAAATGAGAAAAATGAAGAATGGAAATGTAAATAATGTGCCATAGGTCTTTAAGTGACAAAGGTGGTGTTTGAACTTAGATCTGCTGGACTTCTGTCTTCAATTTCTGTATTCAATGTTAACTTTGTTATGTGTCTTGCTATTTTCATTCACAATCAGAAGAAAGATGAGATGTTATAAGAGGAAAGAAATTTCCATGGGCTATAATGAACTGTGAGTGAGACTGGGAGTGCTCATCTGTGAAATTCATTGAAAACAACCAAGAATATCATCAGAGAACATCACTATTAAAAGTGAAAGGCAGGAGATTCCCTGGTGGCGCAGTGGTTGAGAGTCCGCCTGCCGATGCAGAGGACACGAGTTTGTGCCCCGCTCTGGGAAGATCCCACATGCCGCGGAGCGGCTGGGCCCGTGAGCCATGGCCGCTGAGCCTGCGCGTCCGGAGCCTGTGCTCCGCAACAGGAGAGGCCACAACAGTGAGAGACCCGCGTACTGCAAAAAAAAAAAAAAAAAAAAGTGAAAAGCAAAGGAGAGCCAGAAAGAGAAAATTTGCTTTCTGTTTTTTCAGATGGTAGACTTCATCCAAGAAAGAACTGTGAGAAGAAGTTCTGTAAAATGTTGTTTTTTAAACATTGGCGAGGAAGAGAAGCTTTTTTTTTAAATTTGTAAATTAAAACAGAAGAGACACATCAACCAACAACAAAACCTAGAATCAAACAGGTACGAGTTACTCTGAGAACAAAAGAATCCGAGAACCTGAAATCTAAAGTATGGCTCCTACTAAGAGAATGAAGCACAAAAGGAGATTAAGAGGTTAACTCAGAATTGGCTTACTTTCACATACTATCTTGTCTTAAAGAACACTTATCAGATCAAACGAGGAAGAGAGTCAACATACATGGTTATGGTTGAATTTGTTTGACTTGCTTTTTTCATTTTTATTTCTTATGCTTAAAATGTTAATTTACCGATTATATATGTTGGATTTCGCTTCATGGCACACTACACCAAAACTTAGCTCCATGAAGCGACAAACATTTATTTGGCTCATGAAATTTTGTTTGGCCTGGGCTCCACTGGTCTGAGTCTGCAGGTCTTTTTTTTTTTTTTTGCGGTATGCGGGTCTTTCATTGCTGTGGCCTCTCCCGTTGCGGAGCACAGGCTCCGGACACGCAGGCTCAGCGGCCATGGCTCACGGAGCCAGCCTCTCCGCGGCATGTGGGACCTTCCCGGACCGGGGCACGAACCCGTGTCCCCTGCATCAGCAGGCGGACTCTCAACCACTGCGCCACCAGGGAAGCCCTCCGGCTCCTTATTTTAAGTTCTTGCTCTTTCAACTTCATTTTGTAGCTTCATTTTGGATCAGGAGAAGTGGGCATTAGGGAAGCTTTTCAGGCAGAGCAAATAACATGAGCAAAGGAGCAGAAAATGGCTGTTTGGTTTGGCTAACGCTCACTGTGTGTGTTCAGAAAAAAATAGAAGATGGGAGAAAGAGCAGGGCTGTGGTGATGAGGCCTTGGATGTCAGGTTTGGGATTTTGCATTTTACTCTGAGCATTGCGTGCCGTATATATATTTTTTGAGAAAGTAATTGAAGTAAAGAAACCTTATTTTTATCAGTAAAAATGCTGTTGATTTGCTCTTGAGATTAAGCTGATTTTCATCTTAGTAGGAACAGGAGGAGACAGAGAAGTCGTTCACTTTGCACTTGCCAATGATAAGCTCCCAAGGCCCACGCCTTCCTTCATTCCCTGTGTGGGAGGAAGCACCTAATCCTGGCCAGCTGGCTCCTCTGTGTGCACTGGGCAGGAGAGTGACACGGTTAGACAGGGTGGTTGCATCAGCTCCAACTTTGCCACCATTTTTCTGCCAAATGCCTAAACGAAGGAGCCACATCTTTGTACAAAGGACAAGGCATTTCTTTTTTCGATTGATAGATACTTCTATGGACTCCTTATTTTCAAGGCAAAGGAGAATTATTTGTTTAGATTTTTCTTTTAAATTCTCAACACAGAATCAGAGCCATACCTTTAAAACATGTGTAAGATCATGTCGTTCCTTTGCTTAAAGCCCTGCCAGGGCTTTCTATTTTGCTTGGAGTGGAAGTGTAAGCCTTTAAAACATCTCAGCCAGCCTCACACAACCTGGCTCCCCATGACCCTTCCAGTCTCTTCTATTTTTCTCTCTCTTGCTCGCTCTTCTCCAGCCACACTGGCCTCTTTACTGGGTCTCTCACTCCCCAGACACTCCACTGCCTCAGGACATTTGGTCCCGTTATTCCTTCTACCTAGAACACTTTTCCCCCAGATACATACAGAGTTCACTTCCTCACCTTCTTAAGATCCTGGCTCAAATATCCTCTTCCCAATGAGCCCTCATTAATCACTGTTTAAATTGAATCCCCATTCCAGCACATTCTGTCTTCTTTCTAGTTCATTTCCCAACATCTTACTTCCCACCTGGTGTCCAAAATCTTTTCTCTGTATGTTTTTTCTTCCTTCATTAAACTGTAAGCACCAAGGGAAGGGATTTTATCAGCTTGTGTTCACCGAGACCCACGACAATGCCTAATACGTAAAGGTGCTTGATAAATATTTGTTGAACGAAATAAATGAGATCTTTTATTCTCTGAATATCGTGCATAGCATTTCTTTGGGTCTTCTGGCTTATTAAAATGACCTCTAATCTTCTTATGGATTTCTATGAATCTAGAGGAATTTCTTCATCCTCCTGCATATTTTGGGTTACAGTGTTAGAAGCTTCATTTTTGTTTTATATTCAGGACTGGCAATGTCATCAGGGTTTTAATCAGATGGAACAAAGATGACCTATTTTATGTAGGTCATAGAATGGGGTTTGGCAAATCCTGGGAACTTGAAAAAAAATCTCCATCTGCTGAGTGGGACAGAGGCACCATATGTGGTCAGAAATATTATGACTCAATCCGTCTAGTCTGTCATTTCTACATGTATGCATTTAACTTGTGCTATTACAGTATTGTTTTATGCTTACTGACTGCTAACTTTGGAAATGCTTCAAAGTATGTCTGTTTTTCTCTATAACCATGTTTTAATACTTGAGGGCAAAGGCCCAGGTTACTGTGATGTCTAAAATGGTGGCGTGTGCAGAGGCTCAATAAAATATAGGTTAACTCATATTTATGGTTCAGTGATGACTGTCTTTTAATTCTGAGAGTCAAATAATGCCATAAAAATTATAATCATATTCCATGGGTATCAATTATACCAAGCTATTCAAGATATACATAAGAACAAATAAATCTTGCATGTTTTTAAAATATCAAGATATGTGGAATCAGAGAATAGAAGAAAAGGAATAAGTGAAAGAATAACTTGCCATTATGTTGCTTCAACTTTTATCTCCAGTTATTTAAGCATGAGAACAGTTTCAGAATGCTAATTAATCTTATCCATCCTGGTGTGTCTTGTTTCCATATAGTGTTATAAAATTAACTGGCATAGTATTCATAAGAACAATTTTAATGAATCCTGCAGACTCATAGATTCTCCCTATGCTTCACTGACAAAGAGTTTTAGAAGAGGGACAAAGTTGTGTTTGAGAAAGAACCAGTGCTATACACCTTTATTCTATTGCAAGATGGAAGCTAGTCAGCTCTGACCTGGAAAAGAAAGACAAAGAAGCAATGTCCCCTAACCCCAGACTGGAATCTATTGGCTGTCTTAAAGCCTCACCCAGTAGACTCCAAACCCATGTCACTGTTGTACCATTCACTTCCTCTCTGCCATGCCTCTTCCCAGTTTCCTGGAATCTCAAGGATTGAGAAACAACACTGCCTCAGAATATGTTCAAAGTCCCTGAAAACAAAGTCTATTTATTAAGACAACAATGACCTAAGTTTCTTAACCAGAAAAATGGTCCTCAGAATCTTGGGGCATTCTACAAAGAAACAGTTGACATGAATGGATATCCTTTAGCTACTATCAAATACAACAGGAGCATCTGGGAAGGGATTTTGACAGTTGATACCTATAACATTTTTGCCAAGTTTAGTGGGCCAAAAATATATTCTGGCATAGTATGGCAGTCCCGAGTTCCTAGAATTAATTTCTTAAGAATATGAAGAACGCTTTTGACTCATATACTTTATTGAAGCCTACTGTTATTTTCTTCAAAGATAAAATGTCACTGGCTTGTTTCAAAATTTTCATTAGTACCCACTGGTTTACTTAATAAAGTATAAACATTTTAGCCTTATTATTCCAGTCTCTCCTGAAGCCTCCCCTCCAGGTAACCTCGTCCACTCACTGTTTTCCAAATTCCAGTGGAGGCTTCAGGAATTCCTATTTGTCATGCCTTTGCCAACAAATTTGTCTTTCACTTAACATGACCTATGTGCCTAGGTCCAGTCAAATCCAGCATCTGTCATAAATGCTCCCCTCCAATTTTGATTTTCTAGGCATTTAATTGCCTAGAATACTCAGAATCATGAATTTGATGTCAGACTTTATCTCTTACTAGAAGTGAAATCTTAGACAGGTTCCTGTTTCCCTAAATCCCAATTTCTTTATCCATTGTATGGTGGTAATAATACCAAATTCAGAGTTTTAGTGAAGGCCAAACTTTGTACACTTTAATAAATTATAGAAATATTGTGTATATCATAATTTTTGTTTAATACCATGTATTGTTTTAGTTACAATTTTATGTATTGTATTTTTGTATTGTATTGTATTGTATTTTTTCTCCATCTACATCCTGAATTCTTGAGAATGCTGTATAGTTCTTATACTATGTCTCCTCAATACTCCTGTCCAAGTACTTTTCTATTCTATATAAACAAAGATATTTGTCAACTAATGGGGTGGATTTGATACAGTGATAAAATACTTCCAGAGTATCTCATGTTAAATATCTTATTAGTTGGTTAGCAATATGTGAAAATAGCACTTAATTCTTTGTTGTTGTTAATTACAGGGGACGTGGGGTAATTTAAAACAGAATTGTGACAAAGAGGAGCTAAGTTCTGTATATTAAAAAAAAATTACATATCCCTCCATTTTATCTCTCTGCCTGAAAACCGATGCTGAATTTGATCAAATGTAACCTATTACTCACTGCTTTAGCTTTAAAAGCTAGAACACTGACTTGAATCTCTGACTACAGAATGACTTGTAATTCAACCTGTTGGGGGCTGGCTGTGTATCAAACCACAGTGGCTTTAATTAGATCTTTCAAACAGCTGACAAAAGTGGAAAAGCTGGGGGTGGGGTAGGGAGAGAGAAAAGATGCTTTGTTTTAGGGACCTATTTTTTTTTAATCCATTGATCAAAGGACCTCAGTGGCTGCTTCAGAGACTCAAGACAGTGGAGTCTCCAGGGTTTACTTTAGTCGGTCTCTAGGGTAAACAGGACAGCCTGCAGCAGAGCAAGAAAAATATGTAATGCAGCCAAATAGATTATTTCAAAGTCACCTTTCAGTTATTAATTTGAAGTTGAGCAATCTGTTTTTCTATATGAGGATACAATTATCACAAGTGTTCATTAAGACTTCAAAGCATGGGCAAAGGTAACGTGAGATTCATCCAGTATTCCTTCTCCTCTTATCTTTGGTAGCTGCTATTGACTTGTCAGTGATGGCTCACTGTCAAGTGATGGCTTCCAATGAGGGCAAAACGTGTGGGCTCTCCCTATAAAGAGGGAAAAAAAATAACAGGACTATTTTTTTTCATGATTCCCAGTAGTTCTAAATGCTTTAGATGATTTAATTGGATTAAGGAGAAGGAATTGTTCAAGTCACTTTAAAAATCATAGGAACTGTGCAGTTGCTTGAAGAATGAGGGAGAGAAAAACTACTGGATAAAACATACTGTGTTATCTAGAAAAGTGATTTTTAGCAACTCAGCAACATCTATCAAAAGATTTAAAAGGTTCATTCTTATTTACTTAGAAATCTTATTCCTGATAATCTTTCTTTTTTAAAAATATTTATTTATTTAGGCTGCGCTGGGTGTTAGTTGTGGCACGCAGGATCTTTGTTGCAGCATGTGGGATCTTTTAGTTGCAGCATGCAGTCTTAGTTGGAGCATGCGGACTCTTAGTTGCAGCATGCATGCTGGATCTAGTTCCCCGACCAGGGATTGAACCCGGGCCCCCTGCACTGGGAGTGCAGAGTCTTACCCACTGGACCACCAGGGAAGTTCCTCTGATAATCTTTCAAAAGAAAATAATGTTAAATATGCAGGAATAAAAGCTTTATCCACCAAAATATTAACTGCTGTAAAAAATGAACCATAGTGCAACAATTAAAATGTTACCATTAAAAGCGATACTTGTAAATAACATAGGATAATGTTAAGAGAAAAAAGTCAGACACAAAATTATGTTTATATGGTACAATTAAAGCTATAGTAACAAAGTGACATATAAAATATCATAAAAGAAAATATACCAAAATGCTAAAGGGATTATATCTATGTATAGGTAGTATCAAGATACCTCCTTAACTTTTCTTATAATATTTAAGGGAAAATACAAGTTAAAAATAAGAGGCTTATTTCTTTTTGTTGAAAATAAGGGAAGAAATCTTCCTCTCTTCCTTTTTCTCAGAGCATTTACTTTAGAAAACTTGTAACTGTAATTTCTCCTCTTTTTGAAATATATGTAAGTCCTTTCGGAGACTAGATAGTCCTTTGTCAGCTTTATAAACCAGGAACATTTTCTCTCAAAGATCTGGGAACCATCTCTTTGAAATGTAAACATCAAACTTTTTTGCCCCGTGAGGACACAGTGAGCAGAATGAACCTGGAAGGGTCCTCACGAGACAACAAACCTGTCCAACCTGTTGGCCGCCTTGATTTTGGACTTCCTAGCCTCCAGAGCTATGAGAAGTAAATATTTAAGGCTTCCTGCCCCCTCCACCGCCCCCATCACACACAACAGGAAACGTAAACATTGAGGAAGACGGCATCCCTATCTCCCAGTCTCTGTGGATGGGCAGGAGCCTAACTTTAGTGGGCACCGGGCTCCAAGTTGCAAAACTACCTTCTGTCATAAGAACGTGAGAAGTTTGTTTTCCCTCTGGATAGGTCAGTTAGCTAACACAGATGGCCACCCCAATTACCAGGTGAATTTAGGATGAACTCTACGCACCAGGCAGTGCTGCCCGGTCCTCCCTTTGAGGATTAGTTATTATTACCTTGAAAATAGATGTTCTAGAGTCTGTCATACAGAGTGAAGTAAATCAGAAAGAGAAAAACAAATACCGTATGCTAACACATACATATGGAATCTAAAAAACAAAATTGGTTCTGAAGAACCTAGGGGCAGGACAGGAATAAAGACGCAGACATAGAGAATGGACTTGAGGACACAGGGAGGGGGAAGGGGAAGCTGGGACGAAGTGAGAGAGTGGCTTGGACATATATACACTAGCAAATGTAAAATAGCTAGCTAGTGGGAAGCAGCCACATAGCACAGGGAGATCAGCTCGGTGCTTTGTGACCACATAGAGGGGTGGGATAGGGAGTGTGGGAGGGAGACGCAAGAGGGAGGAGATATGGGGATATATGTACATGTATAGCTGATTCACTTTGTTATAAAGCAGAAACTAACACACCATTGTAAAGCAATTATACTCCAATAAAGATGTTAAAAAAAAGAAAAAGAAAATAGGTGTGCAATGGACTGTATCAGCTTGGCTATATAAGAGGGTAAGACGCCTTTCTGTCTTCGCAATCTCTTAGCAGGTTACCTGTGATGTGCATTATAGTCTGGTTTAACACCTATTCAAAAACAAAAGTGCTGTCTTTCTCTATTACTTTTTTGGGTTGGGAAAACATAGTGTTTTTAATTATATTTCTCTAACAATTTCAAATTTTATATAATAAGCATTATTATGAATACAATGGAAAAAATAGTTTATTTTGTAATTAGCTTCTATTTTGTAATTGATTTCTTAATCTTTTTGTTAACAGTTTATAACTACTTTATTAGTGTATCCTACTCTAAGCTATAAACTCCTTTTAGCTCCAGACTGACTTTTCCAAGTCAAAAGAATTCTTTTGATTGTTCCATTTTCTTCTGAGCTGCATGTTATAGGGTTTTAAGCTTGAGAAATACATATCTTGCAGCAACTAGGAGCTCCACCGGTCTCCCATGGAGATCAACTTAAAACCTCCTCTGCTTTTCAAAGCAACCAGTTTATTGTTAGTCTGGTTAACCCTTCCCTTGGTCTCTGCTTTCTGGTTTAAAAATATTTCTTTTTTCTTTCTTTCCTCTATTGAGAATCAGAAAACAACAAGAAATGTTTTAGCATGTGTGTCCCAAATATTGTGTTCTATCTACCTACCTACCTATCTATCTATCTACCTATCTATCTATCTACCTACCATCATCATCCATCATCTATTTATCTATCTTTGTGTTAACAATCGGTTCAGAGTAGAATAAACCAATACAGTGATTATGAACCGATTGTTGTTTATCTGAAGTTCAAATTTAAGTGGGCATTCTGTATTTATAATTGTTAAGTATAGCAACCCCACATGTATGGTCATCATAAATATGCTTATTGGAACAGTTTTCCTCAGGATGGTAATTTCTTAACCCGGGTCAGGGTCATTAACTCAGTATTTTATAGTCTATTATTTAAAATAAGTTAATAGATTAAACACAATTAAGCTAACAGATAATGCTTATATAATTTAAATGAATAGAAAGTGATTTATTTATAAGATAAAAATATTTTTTCTTATTCTTGAGAGGAAAATTAAGTTAATTTTCTAATTAGGACACTAGAAGATAAAAATCATTTGAAAGACTAAAAATAAATCATATTTTGTTTATATCTTTTAAAATTTGTTTTCTCTTTACACATATCTGTTTCTATAACATTTTGAGTAGAAAATACAAAGGTATTTGCTATATATAAGTGAAATCCCATTACATTTTTCCATTCTACAGTATAACAACATTTTTTCCTACAGTCAAAAGATTAAGTGCCTATTTGCTACTAAGTCCTCTAAACTTCTCTAAATTCTTTTTTCTCTTTCCCTGGCTGCTACAGTTCACAGATATAAGGAGAGACACCTTGAGATGGCTGGTGTCAGTAGCTCATTTCCTCCCCCTTTTGGTAGCTAGCTAGACTCTGGTTTGAGTCAGCCTGATGAAAGAACAAGCTGACAGCAGTGTCTGAGCTCTGGGGCTCCCCCTTTCCAACAAGGCTGTTTTTAATGTCCCATGACATTATTAAAAGAAGTTCCCCTTGTTACACGTTCAAAATCAAGTGGCCATGTCCTACCCTTCTTGCTCTATTAGTATGTAGAATAGTAGTATCTGATGAGGTCTTTCTCCTAGAGCCCTTTCTATGATGAGAGAGTCCTGCTCTCCCCTCCTCAGCTTGCCTCTGTGAGCTATGCAGGGTGTGCAGGTCAATGGGATGGAGTGCGTCTTGCTGTTGTTAGTGTGCCTGACTGTATGTTTCCCCAGGACAACCACTTTACTTTTTTTAAAAAATTTTTTTGCATTACGCGGGCCTCTCACTATTGTGGCCTCTCCCGTTGCAGAGCACAGGCTCCGGACGCGCAGGCTCAGCGACCATGGCTCACGGGCCCAGCCGCTCCGCAGCATGTGGGATCTTCCCGGACCGGGGCACGAACCCATGTCGCCTGCATCGGCAGGCGGACTCTCAACCACTGCACCACCAGGGAAGCCCCCACTTTACTTTTATACCTCTGGTTGCTAACGTGTGTGTCTCTGCCCCCGTTGCATGACATGCACTGCCTGAATTTGGTGACAGTAACAGCCATGTGATTTAGAACCAGATCTGTCTTTTCATTTAAATAATTATGGAAGTTTTGTTTAATAAGCCATGAACATTTTAGAGTGTAAATTACAGAGTTGGAGAAGAGATAACAGGTGAATGAATATATTTTCAGGTTTTGTAAATTAAATTAGGATGACCTGGGTAAGAGGTGCTTGCTTAGGGCACAAATGTGAAATGCAGTTTAAAGGATGATCCTCAGTGATTTATTAATCTTCTCCTTTTTTGAATGGATTGAATACATTTACGGTATTCAATACCATAAAAGAAGAGCAGACTTATTTCTTGCTCTTCTCCTTCACACAAACAAGTTAATATCCTGAGTACAAGTTGGGAAACCCCCCCCAAAATTTCTTTGTTCTCTTACTAGCAGCTTGAAATTTCTATGTAGTGTGCCAATTTAAGCCTATAAACCCTCTTTGTCACTTTTACTGAGATCTATAAGTAAATGATCCTGCTACGTATTGGTGATAATTTCATTTTGCTCTAAAATATTGGGGTAAAAAATAAAGTTTCCCAACAGGTGCCACGTACTATCATTTTTCCTGTTAAGGCATTTTAAATCAAATGTTTAATTTTATAATAAGTTCTGCAGAAGCATTTTGGATTTTCCCACTTGCCTTTGTAGACCCTGCTGTGTATGGTCAGGGCTGGGAGACTACACATCTTAAGCTCCTTCGATACTGGCAGGAGATCACGATGATAAAGGAAAAGAGAAGCTTCTGGCTTCTAGCTCCCTCCCAGTGGTAATTGCTGGTGTCATTGTAATGGTAGTGGAGGTGAGGTGATTTCAGACTCGACAGTCCAAATGGAAGCTGCACTTTTCTATATGAAATGGTCCTTATTTCAGATCCTAGAATCAGCCCTGACAGAGCTTCCAACAGCGCAGCATCAAGTGTGTGCTCCAGGCCAGGAACATTAGCTCCTAATCTCTAGGTATTACATCTTCTTCTTTCTTGCTCCTCTAGTCCCCACCATCAGTTTGTTCTTCCAGAAATGCCAGTACCTCTGTTATCAATTTATTGTTCTTTTGTGTTTAGATTCCTACCATTGTTTCTGCTTTCCTGACTGGCCCCTGACTGATAAAGTACTGATACGAAGCCACTAGAAATCCTACACTACAAACAGGACATCTGTCTTTGACACCAGAATGAAGAGGCATCTTAAGAATTATGCTCTTTTTATAGCAAGGTATATGGTTCTACAAAAGAATGACAAAGTACATTCATGCTTTGGAAATGTAAATAGAAGTGGTTTTTATATTATAAACTCAACGCAGCTTACTGGAATGTATATTTACTTTGAGATTTGTGTTTAAAAAGACAATATTTTTTTCATGCTTAAAAGTTTTGGGCAGAAAATTTTATTAGTGAATTCTACCAAACACTTGAAGAAAAATTAATACCAATCCTTCACAAACTCTCCAAAAAATAAAAGGAGGAACACTTCACATCACATTCTATGAGGCCAGTATTACCAATATTACCCTCATACCAAAACAATGTATAAAGATATCACAAAACATCTACAGACCAATATTCACTATGAATATAGATGCAAAAGCCCTCAATGACAAAATACTAGCAAACTGAAGCCAGTAACATATAAAAGGGATTAAACACCATGAGCTAGTAGGACTTATTACAGGACTTCAAGTTTGGTTTAGCATATCAACTCAACCAATGTAGTCCACCATATCAATTGGATAAAAGATAAAAATCACATGATTATTTCAACTGATGCAAAAAAAAAAAAAACATTCAGCAAAAGCCAACCCCCTTTCATGATAAAAAAAAAAACAAAAAACACTCACCTAACAACAACAAAAAAAACCACTCAACTAAGAAATGGAAGGAAATTTTTTCAAATTGATAATGAAGAACTGTGAAAAGCCTATAGCTAACATCATACTTAATAATGAAAGACTGATGTTTTCCCCCTAAGATTAGAATAAGACAAGGCTGTCCACTCTTGCTGCTTCTATTTAACATTGTTCTGGATATTCTATCCCAGTCAATTGGTGAAGAAAAAGAAATGAAAGACTTCCTGATTAGAATGGAGGAGTTATAACTATGTCTATTTGCAGATGCTAGGATCTTGTATGTAGAAAATCCTAAGGAAACACCCCACCATACACACACAAATATTAGCACTTACAAATGAATTCAGCAAGATTGCCAGACACGGGATCAATATATAAAAATAAATTGTATTTCTATAGACTATTAATGAGCAATCTGAAAATAAAAAGAAACAATTCCATGGACAATAGCATCAGAAAGAATAAAATGATTAAAACTGATTTTAACAAAAAAAGTGCAAAACTCATACACTGGAAACTACAAAACTATGGAAAGAAATTAAAGAAGATAGAAATAAATGAAAAGATATCACGTTTGTGGATCAGAAGACATAATAAAGATGGCAATAGTCTCCATATTGATCTACAGATTGAATATAGTCCCTACCCAAAACCCGGCTGCATTCTTCTTTTGCAGAAAGTGATAAGCTGATCCTAAAATTTATATGGGAATGTAAGGAGCCCAGAAACTTACTCTAAAGCTACAGTAATCAAGACAATGTTGTACTTGCATCAAGATAGACATACAGATGAGTGGAATAGAACTGAGAGTCCAGAAATAAATCATTTATTTTTATCAGTTATGCTGGGGAAATTGGGTATCCACATCCAAAATAATAATAGTTAGAGCCTTGCTTCATGTCATATACAAAAATTGACTAAAAATGGATCATAAAACTAAAAGTAAGCTAAAAAGCAACATACTTATAGAAATATAGAAATTAACCTTTATAACCTTGCATTAGGCAATGGTTTTTTAGATATTACACCAAACACACAAGTGACAAAAGAAAAAATAGATAAATTGGACTTCTTCAAAATTAAGAACTTTTATGCTTCAAAGGACGCCATTAAGAAAATTTAAAAAAAAACCAAAACAATAATAGAAAATATTTGCAAATCATGTATCTGATAAGGAACTTGTGTCCAGAATATGTAAAAAATTCCTAAAAGTCAGCAAAACAACAAAGTTAAACATTGGGAAAGAATTTGAATAGACTGTTCTTCAATGAAGACAAACACATAGCCAATAAGCACACATAAAGATGCTTAACGTCATTCATCATTAGGCAGAAGCAAATCAAACACACGGAGATACCACTTCACATTCAGCAGGACTGCTAAAATAAAAAATCCTGGGCTTCCCTGGTGGCGCAGTAGTTGAGAGTCCGCCTGCCGATGCAGGGGACACGGGTCCGTGCCCCAGTCCGGGAAGATCCCACATGCCGCGGAGTGGCTAGGCCCATGAGCCATGGCCGCTGAGCCTGTGCGTCCGGAGCCTGTGCTCCTTAACGGGAGAGGCCACAGCAGTGAGAGACCCGCGTACCACAAAAAAAAAAAAAAAAAAAAAAAAAAAAAATCCTGACAATATAAAGTGTTACCAAGGATGTGGAGGTATTGGAACCCTCGTACATTGCTAGTGAGATTGTAAATGGAGAAGCCACTTTGGAAAAACATTTGGTAGCTCCTCAAAATGTTAAATGTAGACTTACCATGTGAGTCAGAAATTCCATATGTAGCTATCTGATCAAGAGAAATGAAGCATATATTCTCACAAAAACCTGTACCTGAATGTTCTGAGCAGGATTATTTATAATAGCCCACAAACTGAAACAACCCAAAAGTCTATCAACTAATGAATGGGAAAAAATATGTTCTAACCATACAATGGAATATTACTGGGAAACAAAAGAAGTGAAGTACTTACACATGCTACACTGTGAAGGAACCTTGAGAAAATTATGCTGGGTAAAAGAAACCAGTTATGAAAAGCCATATCTCATATGATTCCATTTATATGAAATTTCCAGAAAGCCAAATCCATAAAGAAAGTAGATTAGTAGTTGCCATGGGCTTGTGTGGGGCAGGGGAGGGGAAAGGGGAGTGTAGGGGATGAAATGGAGAGTAACTATTACTAGTACAGGATTTCTTTTTGGGGTGATGAAAATGTTCTACAATCAGATGGTGGTGATGGTTGTATAATTCTGATAATAAACTAAAACCGACTGTATTATGCACATTAAAATGATGAACTTTATGGTTTATGAATTACATCTCAATAAAGCTTTTACAAAAAGAAATTGCTTGGGGAAGACTTCTTATTCTAGCCAATACGAAGTAGCCCAATTCTTCCCAGGTCGTTTTTCTTTAAACACACTGGACATAACACAATAAACAAACATCAGAAGTCTCTGAAAGCTGGGATAAGGATGGAAGAGGGACCAGTTACCCCAGGATGTGAGGCACGGTGTGGGATTCAGTTCCTTGGTTTTTCTTTTGGCCTTTCATATAACTCAGACAGGGCACCGGGGAAGCCTGCAACCTGGACCACCAACAGGCACAGGCAAAACGAACTCCAAGCAAAGCCTATTTGTTCTGATCAAAGGACCAGGAAAAAGGCAGCCTAACAGAACATAAAAGCTTCTTGACAATACCCACTGTACTCCAGCAAAATACCACTACAGTACAATACACTGTCCACCTCACTGACTGCACACCCTCTATGGTTTTGGCAAAGATAAGTGGGGAGCCAATCTACCTCTTAATCAGTAGAGGAAGGTGGCAATCCTCTGGTGTTTCTTCCTGGGTAGTAGTGTTAGTGGAGTCCAGCTGGAAGCTAAGCCTCCACCCCACTGCGGCATCAATGAAGTAGAATGAGGAGGTGCAAGCTGCGCTAGTCTTTAGTCTGCATACCTGTTGTCTCCAGGGCCAAGTGGAGAGCCAAGTCTCCATCCTTGTCTGGCATCAAGGTGGACAGGTGGTATGAAGTGGGCTGGATGGCACTCTGGTTTCCTCCACTCTGGTGGAGGAAAATGCAAACAAAACCCATGGGGAAATGCAAACAAAAACCACAATGAGATATTACTACCTATTAGAACATTTAAAATAAAAAAATATAATAATAACAAATACTGGGGAGGGTGAAGAGAAACTGGATTTCTAATACATTGTTTTTGGGAATGTAAAACGGTACATCCACTCTGGAAAATGGTTTTCCGGATTTTACAAAACTAAAAATACACTTATCATACTACCCAGCAATTGTACTCTTTTTGGGCGTTTACCCCAGTGAAATGAAAACTTATTTCACACAAAAACCTGTGAATGTTTAGAGCAGTTTATATAGTAAAATACTGAAAACTACTCAATGTCTTTAAGTGGATATATCGTTGAACAAACTCTGGTATATCCATGCAATGGAATACTACTCAGCAATAAAAAGTAGTGAACTAATGATAAATGCAACAAACCAAATGGACCCCCAAGGACATTACATTTACTGAAAGAAGTTAATTTCACAACATTTCATTGTATATGATTCCATTCATATAGCGTCTTTGAATTGAGAAAACTAGAGAAATGGAGAACAGGTTAGTGGCTGCCAGGGCACAAGGATGGGTGTAGTGCAGGAAGGAGGGAGACAAAAACACACAGAGGCAGGAAAGGATGTTCTTTTGTGATGATAGAACAAGCAATTATTTTGATTGTGGTGGTAATTATACAAATTTGTGCATGAAAAAAAGTGCATAAAACTACACACAAACACATGAATGCAGGTTTTAAAACGGTAATATCCTAATGTCAATTTCCTGGTTTTGATTTTACATTAGAGCTTTATAAGGTGTCATCATCAGGGGAGGCTGGGTAAAAAAGGATGCATGGGGGATTCTTTGTTCTATTATCTCAACTTCCTATGAGTCTATTATTACTTCAAAACAAAAAGTATAAGAAACTGTGTTTAGTACATGCCAACTCAATGAAAAGTAGATACTCTGATTTTCTTTGTTGGTGAATATTTTGCTGATTTTATGTAAGCCTAGAAAGCATAACCTGCTTAGGCACGATTGTTGATTGGAAAATTTGGTACTCCCGTGCTGAGGGAATAAAGGGCTGACAACATTACCATCCCAAGAAATTAATCTGAACATGCTACTAGGGGAAGAACAGAGTGTGCTAAGGCACTGGCTGCTAGAGCGGAAAAGCTGAAAAGCGAGATTTTGTCACATGTCTTCAGAGACCTGCACAGCCAGTCTTTAGAGAAATTATTTAGTTACTGCAAGAGTCAGTGTTTTCAAACTTTAGATTACCTGCCACGTAAAGTCATTGATTCCAAAAAGGAGTTTAAGAATTTCTAACAATTACTGTCATTGTGTATTTTGTTTACAAGTGCTTGATTCCTTCTAAGTTCTACTTCCTGCCAATAGCAAATATATATATACTAAAAAAAATCTGTACTGTGTGTTATCATTTTTTCACTTATACATTTAAAATGTAGTAATTTTAAAATTGTATTCCCTACAGGAAATACACTTTGTGATTTAAAACAGGAAGTTTGGATCACAAGCTGAATATTGAGTAAAATAAAACAGATGATTTAAAATTTTTAGTACATCCAGAAATCACCAAAGGTCAGAGAGATGAGTTTTTCCAGTGAAAATGATGGTGAAAAGGTCATAGACCATTCTAGTACTAGGTAGCTGCCATCTAAAAATAGTAGGATGTACTTAGAGGCATATTTGAAATAGGAGCTATAATATCGTGGACCTGCCAAAGGTCTAGTCCTTTATATATTTCAGTGGATAAAACCCTATGAATAATTGCATAAACCATCACTGTTCTTGTGGTTAATATTAAAATGAACTGTTCAAACAACCAGAAAATGTCGCACCAACAGTGAAAAAAAAATATTAGGTAGGAATGAAAAACACAATTGAAAAGTTAAAATTTCCTGATGATTAAAGTCTATTTAAACAAAAAAAAACCCAGACCTTGGTGAAACTCCATGCTATAGCTATGGTTATACCTGTTTGGGGCTTAAAAAGAAACTGACAAGGTGAAAAAGATACAATTATTAAATGATGTTCAATAGTTCTAACACACCAGAAGTATATCCTGGAATGACTGATTGAGAGACGAAAATTAACTTTGCTCTTTATTTTTTATTTATTAATTTTTTTGTGGTACATGGGCCTCTCACTGTCGTGGCCTCTCCCGTTGCGGAGCACAGGCTCCGGACGCGCAGGCTCAGTGGCCATGGCTCACGGGCCCAGCCGCTCCGCGGCATGTGGGATCCTCCCAGACTGGGGCATGAACCCGTGTTCCCTGAATCGGCAGGCAGAAGCTCAACCACTGCGCCACCAGGGAAGCCCTTTGCTCTTTATTTTAACTGAAAAGCATGGACACTAATAATTTGGCAATTTAATTAATCCTTGCCCATTAATTTTATATGGATGATTTAGAGTAAAATAACAGTAAAATAAATTTTAAACTATATATGAGATTTATTTTTAATGAATGAAAATACACATTGATGAGTGTATGCAGAGAAATGAATCTATGATGTTGACATTGATGGGGAAGGTCACTTTTTATATCCTGCATGAATCAGCAGCCCTTGAAGCCGTGCATCAATAATACCTCCTTTCAAAGAGTTTGTTTTTTGCTTTTCTTTGTGTATTACTGGGTTGGAAATAAATGCTGAATTTTGTTTAAAATTAACAAAAATAATTATTTAGATGCTTATCTTTTAGATAAACTTATAAGGAAATGGGAAATGAGTCTGAAAACTTGCACTTTGACATGTATATGTGCTGGTTTAGACAGAGAAAAATGCTGATCAGATTTTCAATTTAGTAGAATTACTCTTTTTTAAATGGAGAATTAAAAACTTGTAAAAATGGCTAAAATATGGGTTAAAATGATGAATCACTGCTTTGGCTAATGATAAACAGCAGTTCTCAGAGTTGGCTTATTTAGCAAAAACTTGTTAAGATTGAAATCTTTGTGAAAGTGAAATTGTGAAAGCTTTTACTGGGCGTGATAAGACTGCAGCAGAATTAAAGTGTGAGAGTTGTAAAGAGTTGACCTTATCAACAATGAAACTTTGTAAATTTTAATTCAATGACCTGTGATAAAAGTTAGTCCATATACTGTTTTTTTTTCCTTCACAAAGGCCCTTCAACTGTTTTTCTCCTAAGACAATAAAAGAGACAGCCTTACAATATTTCATATAACATGTCAACTTTTCAGCTAAAAGATACTTAACAAAATTTCTAACAGCAGTCAATTCAAACATAGAGGAATACTATCTCTTTGGTAGTGATCTTGTATCTTGCCTCAGTGATTATGCTTATAAAATTTACAAAAGAGTGAAAAAAATGATCTCAATTTGTATGCACATTTTAAGTGCTAAAAATATGGTGACACTATGACAAGAAGAGAAATGACTATACAATGTAAATTCAGGTGGCTCAATTTTAGGGAATAAATAAATTCAGTCCAGTGGTAATTAAATAAGGAAGCAGACAGGAAAACCTATTTTGAAGTTCCTGATAGAAGGTGATTAAAACATTTCATTCTGGGGGCTTCCCTGGTGGCGCAGTGGTTGAGAGTCCGCCTGCCGATGCAGGGGACACGGGTTCATGCCCCGGTCCGGGAGGATCCCGCATGCCGCAGAGCGGCTGGGCCCGTGAGCCATGGCTGCAGGGCCTGCGCGTCCAGAGACTAACATTTCATTCTGTTTTGTTAAACAGTTAACAAAAATTTTTTGTTAATTTATTCAACAAACATTTATTGAGCTTACTCTCTGCTGGCACCTTCCTAAGTGCTTGGCAAAGGCAGTAAACAAAGCAAACAAAATTCCTGTTTGTTTAAGGACTGTAAAAATTTTCAAGTTACAACCCCCCAAAATTAAAGAATTTTAGACAACGTCAGAGACGTTTGGGTAGTGATTTCTTTTCTCTGCTCTTAGAGAAGACTTCCTGGAAATAGTCAAAGAACACCAGTCTAGATGCTCTCTTACTTCTCTCAATATCTAGGTCGTTAATTTGAGAATCAGAAGGTTGCTTGAGTTAGTGTGGAAAAGTGAGCTGATGGTATTGGGTGACCTCGTGGCACAGATCAGTGTGTGGGAACCTCTTCCTTCCGACACAGAATGGAATAATCCTGTGGTCAGAAACTTCATGTTCTCAGACCCTGGCCTTTTTTTTTTAACTGGACAGCAGTGGATCAACAATGGATACTCTTGCTCTCAGGTACCTTTGCCTCTGCTCCATGAAATCTACCTCCTTTCCATTCAGACAGAGCTCAGAGAAGTTGATTACGTTTCACTTTCTTTAGTTATAATAACATTGCATTTCTTTTTCTCTAAGACTGTATTCTATTCTCAGATGCAATATGGGTGTTACCTATGCTGATCCACTTCATATATACAGTAATTTTCTAAGAACTTCTTCTAAAAATGGTGTTACTCTTTGATGATGTGCCTATTTTTATTTTTTATTGAAGAAAAATGTCACTTTCAAGTTCTGGGGTATCTTAGAGAAAAACATAGGCAGAACACTCTATGACATAAATCAGAGCAAGATCCTTTTTGACCCACCTCCTAGAGAAAGGGAAATAAAAACAAAAATAAACAAATGGGACCTAATGAAACTTAAAAGCTTTTGCACAGCAAAGGAAAACATAAATGAGATGAAAAGACAACCCTCAGAATGGGAGAAAATATTTGCAAATGAAGCAACTGACAAAGGATTAATCTCCAAAATATACATGCAGCTCATGCAGGTCAACATCAGAAAAACAAACAACCCAATCCAAAAACGGGCAGAAGACTTAAATAGACATTTCTCCAAAGAGCGTATACAGATTGCCAACAAACACATGAAAGGATGCTCAACATCACTAATCATTAGAGAAATGCAAGTCAAAACTACAATGAGGTTATCACCTCACACCAGTCAGAATGGCCATCATCAAAAAATCTACAAACAATAAACACTGGAGAGGTTGTGGAGAAAAGGGAACCCTCTTGCACTGTTGGTGGGAATGTAAATTAATTCAGCCACTATGGAGAACAGTATGGAGTCTCCTTAAAAAACTAAAAATAGAACTACCATACGACCCAGCAATCCCACTACTGGGCATATACCCTGAGAAAACCATAATTCAAAAAGAGTCATGTACCACAATGTTCACTGCAGCTCTATTTATGATAGTCAGGACATGGAAGCAATTTAAGTGTCCATCGACAGATGAATGGATAAAGAAGGTGTGGCAAATATATACAATGGAATATTACTCAGCCATAAAAAGAAATGAAACTGAGTTATTTGTAGTGATGTGGATGGACCTAGAGACTGTCATACAGAGTGAATTAAGTCAGAAAGAGAAAAACAAATACCATATGCTAACACATATATGTGGAATCTAACAAACAAACAAACAAAAATGGTTCTGAAGAACCTAGGGGCAGGATCAGAATAAAGGCACAGATGTAGAGAATGGACTTGAGGACACGGGGAGGGGGAAGGGTAAGTGGGATAAAGTGAGAGAGGGGCATGGAAATATATACACTACCAGGGCTTCCCTGGTGGCGCAGTGGTTGAGAGTCCGCCTGACGATGCAGGGGACATGGGTTCGTGCCCCGGTCCGGGAGGATCCCACATGCTGCAGAGCAGCTGGGCCTGTGAGCCATGGCCGCTGAGCCTGTGTGTCCGGAGCCTGTGCTCCACAGTGGGAGAGGCCACAGCAGTGAGAGGCCCGCATACTGGAAAAAAAAAAAAAAAGAAAAAGAAATATATACACTACCAAATATAAAATAGCTAGCTAGTGGGAAGTAGCCACATAGCACAGGGAGATCAGCTTGGTGCTTTGTGAACAACTAGAGGGGTGGGATAGGGAAGGTGGGAGGGAAACGCAAGAAGGAGGAGATATGGGTATATATGTATATGTATAGCTGATTCACTTTGTTATAAAGCCGAAACTAACAGACCCTTGTAAAGCAATTATACTCCGAAAAAGATGTTAATAAAAAAATTAAGGGAAATTCTCAATGAAAGCAAAATAAACAATTCCATTGTCATGCATAAAACATAAGTGAAAAGGAACTATTCGCTCTTTGCCTTCCTCTTCTCTTCTTTGGGAAAAGAACCTGAACTAAGAGTCGAAGAGCCACCTATTTATTTCTAAACATTATCTTGGGAAATATTTATTCTATTATCTTGGCTATTTAATTTTTCCTTCTGTAATGAGAAATCACAATGGCTGCCTTGGAGCTTGTTGTTAAGAAGTAAACAACTCAAGGCATATGAATGTGCTTTGCAAACCATCAAGTCCCGGATGCACATGGGTGTACAAGAAGGCATAACACTGGTGTTTGAATCTGGCTGGGTTCCTGGCCCTATAACCTTTGCAGCCATGAAGACCTCTTCAAGTTTCGGGTTTCTCTCCTCTAGATGAGATTGCTCTGTGTGGTTTCTAAGGTCCTTCCTATTCTAGATTCTTTTCTCATTTCTAGACTCCATCACAGCTTCATATAAGCAGAATTTTTTTTGTTTTCAGAATTTGCCAGTCTTACCTGTTGGATTCATGAGATCATTGTAATATATGTCAGGTTTTAAGTCTTATGATTTTTTTTCCCACTGAGACAAAGATTAAAAAATGTTGGGGCTTCCCTGGTGGCGCAGTGTTTGGGAGTCCGCCTGCCGATGCAGGGGACACGGGTTTGTGCCCCGGTCCGGGAGGATCCCACATGCCACGAAGCGGCTGGGCCCGTGAGCCATGGCCGCTGAGCCTGCGCGTCCGGAGCCTGTGCCCTGCAACGGGAGAGGCCACAGCAGTGAGAGGCCTGCGTACTGCAAAAAAAAAAAGTGCAGAATTTGAAGTAAAATCATACTATATTAGAAATTGTAATATGCCTAAAAATAATTTAACTAATTTCATCATGTAAAAGCAAATTTCAGAGGAGTATTCCTTTTTCAAAGAAAACTTAATCGGACTCAATAAGCAGAAAAATGGGCACAAAATGGTGTCAGTACATGAGAAACTAGACGTGTTGGCATACGGCCGGGTGTAGGAATCAGGCAGGCTTGGTCTTTAGACTCTACTATCTAGAAACATGTTAGGAGAAGCTAGGTTGAACTGTGTACATATTTGAGTTTAGACTTTGAAAAACTCTCAGCTGGAGTTTCACCAGGAAAGGAGGAAAATAAAAATGTTCCTCACGTATACCAATGCCACAGCAAGTGTCTCCCCACCTATTTTACTTGATAGTTTCCAATGACTGAAGAGATTTCATTATCAAGTAGTTGTTTGTCAGCAAGTGTGCCTCAAAATAATTTTAAAAATCTTTGTAGGAAAGCAGATTCTCCTTTTGAGGTCCAGATGTTTTCTCAGGATGACGTGGAGTCTGGCTAAATCCTCTATGTAGAGGTAAATCATGTTTTGTGCATGTTAATATCTTGTCATCTTCATTGTCTATGTAAAAATAAATGAAACTTATGGATAATTTTTGATAAAATGAATTACGCAATGTTATTTATATTTGGCTTCAGGCATAAGGGAATATGGAGAACTCGGGCAAAGGTTGTGCACGTGTGTGCACATACGCACACCCACAGAAACTCAAGCACTCTTCTCTGCCTCATTCTTATTCCTTTCTGAGATCAACCTACAATATCAATAACCCTCTATTGAAATAATATAAGAATTTCCCCCCCAAAAAAGTCTGCCAGGGAAAACTTCTAATCAAGTGCTTCTGAAATGTTTACAAATCCCTTAAATCCAGCAATGATAGCATAATAAAGGTATGTTGTTGGGAAGAAAATGCCCATCCAAAGTAGAAAAACTACTGGTTAAAAATCACGATACATCAAACATGTATTTTCAAGGATAATTTCCATTTAACTCGTAGGTTTTTCCATAAAAATTGTAAAATATTTTAAAAGAGAAAACAGAACATTCAAATAATCCTTGTTTTAGTTTTTCCATCTTTACAATCAAGGAGTTGGACTAGATGCTAAGTTTTTTTCAGCTCTAATATTCTATGATTTTTGTGAACATAAGATGTTAAAACGTGTCCCCCTTTCTTTCAAATGGTTAGAACAAGTGGCATAAAATTGTGATGCCTGACAATATTACCCTTTTAATTTACAGATAACAAAGGCAAGTTCCAGAGAAGTAACATGACTACCCATTGGTGTCCATCCACTGGGGTATGAATCAATGTCACTGCTTCCAAATCTCCCTAATCATCAAATATTTTGCTTTGTTTCATTAAGGACTCAAGATTCCCTCCCCACCCTTGGAAATTCTGCTTTAGTAGTTATGGGGTGAGGTCAGGAATCTAATTTAAAAAACAATCTTCAATATTCTGACTTGTAATTCAAGTTAGGAACCACAGATCCACGTCAGACTACCTGGAATGCAGTGAAGGAGAGGAGCAGCTATGTCACACAGCCCTTGGGCAGGCTCTCCAGTGTTACACAGCAGAATCTTCCTACCAGGTCCATCAGTTCATACCATAGACTACCACCTCCCCAGTGTTTTCTCCCTTCTAGATGAAAAGCATGTTATATGAGTGACATCATTTGATGTCTAGGTTACTTTTCTCTGATAGTCTTCCTATGGAAAAGGATATTCCTGAAAGAAACAAGAATTAAAAGACTGGATCTATAGCCTTTACTTATCATCTGCTCCAACCTCACATTCTAGAAGTTTAATTCTGCTCAATTCCTGGAAGCTCTCCTACTGGTAAGTATGAATCTGTCCATCACCACGCAACAGTCTTGAGCCTTTAAGGCAGTCTGGGATTTGAAAATTAATTACTTTACCTCAACTCATGGTATAATGAAGTGAATTTCTCTAAATTGTTAGAGAATGTATCACAAGGAGAAGGTTCTTTGAATACTTTTGCCATAAGAATTCCTTAACCTTTTTGCTAGTAAAAGAAAAGCTTAAATAGAATTACTATCTAATAATGTAGCTGGTTTTACATAGAGACAATGGAGAGCAAAGTTGCTTCTAAGATCTTTCATGTAGAATTCCAAGCACCTCAACATTCATATTTCTGTCAGTTCTCAATATAGATATAATATGCTCACTATTCATGAACTGTGGCCCAAAAACAGTTTCTGCCCCTATGCTGCCCCATGGATGCCAAAGGTTAGTTTAAGGCTTTTTTAATGTAGTACACTATAAGAAATATAATTCAGCTCTCAATGAAATATCATTCCTGATTTTCTTTGTTAATAAAAAATTGAATTAGTCTCTTATCTACTAATTTTAGGGGAAAGGTTAGAAAAAGGAAAAAGTGAATAACTTACCTCTCAATATGTATGACTCCAAATAAAGTAGCTGAACAAAAATTTACTATAATTTTACCAAAGAGTAGAATTCAGCATAATTGAATTTCTTTTTATATCCTATTTAAGGTATTTTGTTACTGAAGTTGCCAAAATGAATTCATGGTTTAGTCGTCACATCATTTATAAAGCAGTCTTAGGATGCTGGCTCTGAGGATCAAGTATACAGGGAAAGCTGCAATAGACTGCTGAATGATATATCAAAGCTTTTGTGAACATTTTATGTTTGCTTTAGAAGGCTAATCTGTTTAAACCTGTAACACTTTTATTTTTTTAAAAGAGTAAACAAGGAGATAAATGGTATGTCTATCTTTATATGGGTTAAGGAACTATGAGTTGTCTGTAGAAATCTACTAACGTTAGATATATGTATAATTAGCTTTGTGTGTAGTTGGGACCAAGGAAGTGGTTAGTTAATATAGGTACCTCAAGAGCCTTAAGTGGATACCTATTAAAAGGTATAAAAAATATAAATAATACTGTATATTTTTAAAAATTTTAAATAAACACAAAGAATATATAGGTATACATGTTATAATTTCAAAGTCAACACTAGCACATAAGTTTTTCTTATCTAAATACATACTGATATTTCCTATATCAACACATGCACCTACAAAACACACGGCCATGCAAATAACCTTGCTTTCTGCCACTTGCAAGAAAGTTGGAATATACAATATAGTACATTGTTTCAACTTAAATCATACTGGCAAATTAATGAGGATGGCATTTAAAAATTCTGATCTAAAAAATCAAAATACAGGAGGATAATTGTTCCATAGATTAAAAACACTGAAGACTGATGGGAAGTTAAGATTTCAATTGTCCCAGTAATCTTGAAAGATACAGAAGAGACAGAATTGGTTGTAAACACTCAGAATACTCTGTTTGGCAATTGGGACTTTTGTAATCCAGCAATCCAGGCCAGAGACTCACACCATCGATGCTTCTGATCGCAGAGCAATGGGAAAGTTGTGGACAGTTCTCCGCAAGGCAGGGGGTGCCGATGGAGATCTGGATGCCCACCTGGACGGGAGACGGCGATTTGCTGGTCTAGCAGGTCGGGAAAATCCTTTTCCATGTGAGCATTTCACTGCCACGGATTCCTTAAGACACAAATGAAGACATTCATCTCACTATTCGGGCACCAACATTGAGCTTAATATATTATGGATCCCAACTATAGGATTAATGTATTGTATTACCATGTTTACAAGCAAGAAAAAGCATTGAAAATTAAATAAGCTATTCCTGGTCTTGAATGTTTTAATCAAAACAATTCACTTTTAATATGAATATAGCATTTGATAATCTTGTAGATATCCACACTGACAAGTTTTAATACAACTGATTTCTTTTTAGAACTAACTATGAGTTAATGTTATGCTAGAACTCAAGTTCATGTTAGATAAAATTGATATGATAGAACTAAAGATTTTTCTTAGTGGAGTGTTAGGATATTTTAGTGTTTTTTTAAGATAATAATTTAAAGAAGAATTAATTTATGTCCAGTTATTTTACGTCAAGTTGACACTTTTAGAGATCATAAGCAAAAGGCACACAAACCACCAAATGATTTGTCGGATGCTATCTTTTTTTTTTCCACTAAGAACCACTGTTACTATCTTTAAAAAGTTTCAAAATTATCATTAAAATACTTTAAAATATAACTTCATTCTATTTGCTAAGAAAGAGTTGTGATCTATCTTGGGTATCTTCCGAAGACTGAAAACTTTTCCCTTCTCTTCCTTTCGTTTTCTTTCATTTCTTCCTACTTCTCTTTCTTTTTATTTTAATGGAAGAAAAGCATTCTAGGACTCTTGCCATTAAGAAACAGTTAAAAAGCTTTCATGACACATTTGTACTTTGATTCTTATTGATCTTCTTAACAAAGCCTGTGCTTTTTCACCTGAGACGGGCAGTAAGGACAGCCTTTATTTCTATGAGAGTAACCTGCATTTGCTTTTTCTCTCTTTGGAGTCTTATTTTTTTAAACCTGTTCCTGGGGGGGAGGGATGGAGAACTACTCTTAACGATCGACAGCAGAGGACCCTTCCCAAACCTCCTATCAGTACAAAAATGGGAGATATTTAGTAATATTTGTTCATGAGAATTTTGGCTGATTATTGTATATGTGCTTTCATTTCCCATCTGAAGCCACAGGACCTTACAGGTATTTATGGGCTCAACTAAAAAAAAACAGAAATAGAAAAGCAGAATAATTATTTGTGCTTTGGGCAAACAGGCAAAATTTCTGATAAACTACATGTAAACTGATACTTTTGTAGGGCTTGAAAGCCTCATAAAAATAAGTTCTTACACCAGAAGGAGGCAACCTGCCTCGTTTAAAACAATGGTGCATATACATTGCACTATGTAAAACCAGGATTTTCAAAGCATTGGCTAGTTATAACTGTATGTCACCTTGTAACTTTTTATAAATTATGCATAAAAGGTGCTGATGGATAGCTCTTCATTGTAAATACAAATCTCTTCAACCTCTTTTTCTCCTCTAAGATTATACTCTTTTGCAAGCAAACTGGAATAAAGAAAGGATAACAGTTTATTTAAATACCCATTTTTTGGGGGGGCAGGCAATTTCCACACAAAGAATTTATACAAATAATAATGACCTTAAATTTTTTTATGCTATACTATCATTTTTCTTTTCATATACTGCCTTTTAGCTCCACAATAAGAGAACTGCAATAAGGCACTATTTTAAGTGTTTTTTTTTTACCCAAACTCATATTCATGTGACTAATCCCCTGAGGAAGAACATGAATCAAATTCTGGAAATGACTGAACCAACCATAGCTAATAACCGAAAAGTGCAAGTTATTTATAAATACTTCCTATATACTTTTAAAAATATAAACACTTTAACAGGATAAGATTCTATAAATGAACAGATGCACATTCATAATATTTTTTCAAGAAAGAAACACAGCAAGCATGTGATCTTTTTGAGGTTCTTAAGAATTTAATTTATTAGATCGTGTTGTGCCATTTCAGAATTTAAATAAAAGTTATAATGTGCTAAACCCAGACTTAAAAACTATGCTTTTAAAAGTTCATGTTGAGTTACAATTCTAAGGTTTATATTTATTCACAAATGAAGGGTCAAGGAACTAAGAAGATGTCAAAACATGTGCCTACATTCTATTTATATGAATGGGCAACTGACTGAACTCTGAGCCATTGCTAAATATAGATGCAGTTCTACCAAAATATGTTAAATTTCTTTCTCACCTCAGTTACCTTTTTCCGATCTGCTCCTTGCTTCACTTGCTGTGCTCCACACATAGCTGGCTTTTGCTGAAGCTCTTGTTCTATTTGGAGCTTTTTTAAATGCTGACTTAATGTGGCTCCACCACTGACATCAGAATTACACTTGGTCCAATGAGCCTGGAAGCATTTAGAATTTTGCAATGCGGACCCCGCTGATGTCTCATAGGTTTTCAGCAGCTTTTCCACCACACCATAATTTGACCTGGGATCAGCTGACCTTGGTCGGCCAGACAAATTACTTGGTCTCCAGTCATGCTCGTGGAGCATATTCCGGTAACTGCTAGGGCTTATGTGTTCCTGCATTTGTCTGAATAGGCCTGTTGTGGGCTTTTTGGTAGAATTATCATGCACATTTTCCCTGGGCACAGGCACGGGGGCACTGGTTTTCAGAATGTCAGAAACACTGTCACTTTCTGAGATGTTACCTGTGCAAGAAATTAAAGTATCATAGGGCTGAAGATCTTCAGATGGTTCTGCGTAGCTTTGACTTTGCTGTACTGCATGACAATTTCTATTTGTTCTAAATACGATTCTGTTAAATTCGTCAGTCTTTGTTGCCAGCTTTTCATTCCTAGTAGTCCTTTCAAAGCCACAACTGAAACTTCTCAGCGGGCTGCTGCTCTGTGTCACCAAGGAGCTACAGACATTGCTTATGTGAAGATCAGGGTGAGATTTAGCAGGGTGATCTGGAATCACCTTTTCATATTTTGGCTTATTGGGAATAGAGCAGGTTTTCTGAAACCATGGTGTAGAGGGGCTATTTTTTGCACCAATCCCAGTGTCGCATGACCACATGGTAAGTCCAACATTTTCATTACATGAAGGCTTTTTATCTATTTTGGTTTCTGGTGCCAAAGAAGAAAATGTGATACCATCTTTCAAAGTCTTCCTTTCATTTAGACACAGCGTAGGCATCTCATCGTGCCTCCAGAGGAAATGAGGGTTGCAG
The DNA here is from genome assembly GCF_964165515.1 of Mesoplodon bidens. Taxonomy (NCBI): domain Eukaryota; kingdom Metazoa; phylum Chordata; class Mammalia; order Artiodactyla; family Ziphiidae; genus Mesoplodon; species Mesoplodon bidens. Next base: position 59,216,059 of record NC_138168.1, read on the forward strand.
TTCTTTTCGCCTTGACCTTCTTGGGCCACCCAGCCGTTGTGGTCTGAACTTTCCTTCAAACTTTCATGGGCTTGTGCAGAACATGAGCTGGGAAAATTTCGAGATGTACTTCTTGGAGGAGGAACTGGTGGGGTTTCACTTCTTTGCAGGTCAGTTTTATCAATTCCACCTTTTTTCTTAGAATTGTTTTGGAAAACATCAGTACAGCTCAGATTCTTTCTATTTTTCTTTTTCTCTTTTTCTAAACTGGTTGAAGTAATGCACTGGTTGTTGCTGATCATGTGATCTCCAAAAGGCATATTAATTACAACTGGTGTTTCCTGGAGAAAAGAATCTGACTTCATCCTAGACAATTATAAAACATGGTATATTAGTGATGACTTTATTTATGATAAGCTTTTAAAAGACACTGGGGCTAAAGCAATGGATTCTGTTATAGGAAAAGGAGTCACAACTTCCTTAAACATTATTTTTATATAAATCCCATAGTACAAAACTTCAAGTCCCTTCTACTGCCGGATAAAGGCCACCTCTCAGTGCTGTATTCAACTCTATATACATAGTTTGATCCAAACTACCTTTTTAACTGTGTCTCTCATTTTTTTCTATTACCTAAACTTCACCTACACTTAGACTCGACTGTGTGTAGTCTCTTGGGTGTCTGCTATTGGCATTCCCATTTCTATAGGTTTTCTCTTGCCATTTCCTTATATCCGCTTTGCCTACTGAATTCCTATTTATAATGTCTTCTGAGCTCAAACTCCTCCCCTTGAATTTGAAATAACATTCTAAGTAGTGTGACAGAAATCTGAATCAAAGCGCAAACAGACGTGAGCAATACCAAATGGAAGGTGTTATTTGGGCATGAAAGAAAAGTGATCATCTTTTTTTTTTTAATGAGTAAAGGACATATAAGCAAAAGAGAGCTGCAGTACAAACAGTGTGGCTATTCAAGGAACAGTGAGTACTTTGGTGTGGATGGAATATAAAAAAGTGGGAAGGATGACGGCAAATAAAAGAGAAATATTAGGTCAAACTGTAATGACTTTGAATTACATACTAAGGATTTTGAGCTTTCTTGAAAGGCAATAAGTGGCAGTGAGAACTTTATACCAGGTGTGGTTTGTAAAAAAAAATTGGCAAGTAAGAATTATTGAAATAAAAACCTAAATATAGCAAGAATGTGGGTTCACAAATTAACATTAATTAATCATATTGATACATACAAATAATATTTATATCTCTTCAACTTATGAGATAACTTACAATAAAATGCATACAAATACCCATTAGCAGAGAGTAGTAGGCAAAAGCTCAATGGAAAAGTGGAAGGCAAAATTATGTAAAAAACACGGTTGGGTAAGAAAATCTGTTGTAAGTCAGTACAAAAATTCTCTCTGAGCTTCCAAAAAGCTAAAGAAAAATAAGGGTCCACATTCCTATAGTTTCTAAGAGAAGTATACCGCCCCACTAGGAGATAAATGGTGATCCTAGAACAATCCATCTTTACTTAACTTGTAGAGAATTCCAATTTATTTTTCAATTTGGCTAAAACTTATCCTTACGGTTACAAGGGTGCTTCTGAACTAAAAGAGCATGTTTTACAGCACTGTATAAATATGTTTGTGTGTACATATTTACAATATGTTATTCTGAAAATTATGAATGCTTCCATTATGTAGAAAACTAAATGGCTCAAAATGTTTCAGTAGAACATCATTATATAATTAAAACACCATTGTTAAATTTGACATAGTTTAAAGATGTATTTAACTAGATTAATCCAGTATACTCTTCCACTGGCCAAATACTCAAAATAAAAAAGAACTCCATTGGAGTATACTTGTTAATTTATTATTTATTATGGTTAGTATAACTTCACTAAACACCAAAAAAGTAAAGTACGCCTAATAGTCAAACTACAAAGAGAACTAGAAGATTTGCTTTAAGAATTAGTGAACAGAGAAACATACAATTTAAGTTTTTATCTCCTAAGATAACATATTTTAACAGCATTATTAATTCTCACTAACAAAGTGTTAGATGCTAAAGGAAGTTTGGATTCATTAACTAAAAACAACATTCTTTTTGATTTTCCAACATAAAAGTCATCATAGATGTACCAGCCTACCTTCTGTGGTTAGAACGCTTTCGAATTTCCTCTTGAAAGCTGCATAATTCTTCACTAACTTTGGCAAGTTCTTCAAGAGCCTTTATACATATAAGCAATAGCATGTTAGCCCTTTGAAATGTAAATATGTCTTTAGAAACAGTTCTAGGCCAATCCTGGCTTACTTACTGTGTTGAGGGCGCCAGAGCAGCTCTTGTTCTCTTCCTCAGAAGTTCTCAGGTCAGGCGGGGTCTCACATTCCTTTTGGTTGTCTGTGGCCATAGAATCTATTAACCCTACTTTTGATTTTTTGATTGTTTTTTGTTCCTTACACATTTGATTTCTTTCACTGAGTAAGGTCTGCTCTGTTATACCTTTTTTTCCCAGACCATCCCTGTGATTCATCCTTGTAAATTCACATTGTCTTGAATTGGGATAATTTGGAGAAGATTCCATCATTTTGTCTTGAATGGCCTTTTCACGATCAAGATTAATAATCACACGTTCACTCATGTTGATTTTCCTCCGAAGCTTTACTTCATGGCAGAGCTGTAAAGAAAACAAAGATAAAAATTTCCCCCTAATCCACTCTCTCAATATTTTTGATACTAAGCATACTGTTCTGAGCTCTCTCTGCCATATTACTACATACTACCCCACGGTACGAATGCTTATGCTTACAAATAACACTTCTAAAGTCTGGATTAGCTGGAACAACTTTGAGGAACCATAAAGACTACTTTCAGTAGGTCAAAGCATGGATGGTAATTTCTATTCTTCTGAGTAGAAATCAACCCATTCAAAAATGAAACAAACCTGTGTTTATATATAGATATCATGATCATACAGAAGCACTGTTAACAAAATTGGAATGACTCAAATCAATTACTGGCAATGCTCTCTAACTGCTTTCAGAGAGAAGCAAGAGTTTAACTAACATTAAGGTCATATTTTAAAAATATATGATCCTATATGCCAACATTTAACTATTTAAATAGTTGACAATCTCATATAGTAACTCAGCTAATTCTGTCCCTAAGTAGACATTTCGCAATCAAAATATGTTACTTTTGGAAGTTACATTGGTGAGGGACAGGTAATTCTGAGACTTTTTTTTTTTTTTAATTTCCAAGGCTACATACATTCAAAAAATGTTTCCTGTCCTAATTAAAACAAATGTGACCCTGTCCTAGGTAATACAATAGAACTCTAAGGCATTGATTATCTATTAGTCTATGCTAAAGTGGGCCCCAAATTAGTTCTTGAGAGTTCAGTTTAATCTGCAGGCTATTACTGGCTTTCTCTTCAGGCTTGTGTTCTGGGAAAGCTTGTCAAATTCCAAAGACAGTCAGAGAACTATTAAAGCAAATGACTCTACATCTTACAGTCACAACCTATATCTGCACTACATCTAGTATTCAAAGAATAACAGAGAACTTCTGCTCCCAGATCCTTGCCCTGGCCGTGAGCCCCAGCTGAGCCCTAGCCACCACCCCCCTCTGCAGAAGACCCTCCAGCACTAGGAGCCAAGTGGCTTACAGGATCTTGGTGCTCCAGCCAGGTGTCAGGCCTGAGCCTCTGAGGTGGGAGAGCCGAGTTCAGGACATCGGTCCACCAGAGACCTCCCGGCTCCATGAAATATCAAACAGTGAAAGCTCTCCCAGAGATCTCCATCTCAACACTAAGACTCAGCTCCACTCAACAACCAGCAAGATACTGTGCTGGACACTCCATTCTAAACAACTAGCAAGAGAGGAACACAACCCCATCCATTAGCAGAGAGGCTGCCTAAAATCATACTAGGTTGACAGACACCCAAAACACACCACCGGATGCAGTCCTGCCCACCAGAAAGACAAGATCCAGCATCATCCACCAAAACACAGGCATCGGTCGCCTCCACCAGGAAGCCTACACAACCCACTGAACCAAACTTACCCACTGGGGGGAGACACCAAAAACAATACGAACTACGAACCTGCAGCCTGCGAAAAGGAGACTCTAAACACAATAAATTAAGCAAAATGAGAAGACAGAGAAATACACAGCAGATGAAGGAGCAAGGTAAAAACCCACCACATCAAACAAATGAAGAGGAAATAGGCAGTTTACCTGAAAAAGAATTCAGAGTAATGATAGTAAAGATGATCCAAAATATTGGAAATTGAATGGAGAAAATAAAAGAAACATTTAACAAGGACCTAGAAGAACTAAAGACCAAACAAACAATGGTGAACAACATAATAAATGAAATTAAAAATTCTCTATAAGGAACCAATAGCAGAATAACTGAGGCAGAAGAACGGATAAGTGACCTGGAAGGTAAAACAGTGGAGATAACTACCACAGAGCAGAATAAAGAAAAAAGAATGAAAAGAATTGAGGACAGTCTCAGAGACCTCTGAGACAACATTAAACGCACCAACATAAGAATAGTAGGGGTCTCCGAAGAAGAAGAGAAAAAGAAAGGGACTGAGAAAATATTTGAAGAGATTATTTCCTATATTCCTTCCCTAATATAGGAAAGGAAATTGTCAAGTCCAGAAAGGGCAGAGTCCCATACAGGATAAATCCAAGGAGAAACGTGCCAAGACACATATTAATCAAACTATCAAAAATTAAATTCAAAGAAAAAATGTTAAAAGCAGCAAAGGAAAAACGACAAATAACATACAAGGGAATCCCCATAAGGTTAACAGGTAATCTTTCAGCAGAAACTCTGCAAGCCAGAAGGGAGTGGAAGAACATATTTAAAGTGATGAAAGGGAAAAACCTACAACCAAGATTACTCTATTCAGCAAGGATCTCATTCAGATTCAACAGAGAAATTAAAACCTCTACAGACAAGCAAAAGCTAAGAGAATTCAGCACCACCAAACCAGCTTCACAACAAATGCTAAAGGAACTTCTTTAGGCAGGAAACACAAGAAAAGGAAAAGACCTACAATGACAAACCCTAAACAATTAAGAAAATGGAAATGGGAACATACATATCGATAATTACCTTAAATGTAAATGGATTAAATGCTCCCACCAAAATACATAGACTGGCTGAATGGATACGAAAACAAGACCCGTATATATGCTGTTTACAAGAGACCCACTTTAGACCTAGGGACACATACAGACTGAAAGTGAGGGGAGGGAAAAAGGTATTCCATGTAAATAGAAATCAAAAGATAGCTAGAATGGCAATTCTCATATCAGAAAAAATAGACTTTAAAATAAAGACTATTACAAGAGACAAAGAAGGACACTTTGATCAAGGGATCAACCAAAGAATAAGATATAGCAATTGTAAATATTTATGCACCCAAAATAGGAGCACCTCAGTACATAAGGCAAACGCTAACAGCCATAAAAGGGGAAATCAACAGTAACACAATCATAGAAGGGGACTTTAACACCCCACTTTCACTAATGGACAGATCATCCAAAATGAAAATAAATAAGGAAACACAAGCTTTAAATGATACATTAAACAAGATGGACTTAATTGATATTTATAGAACATTCCATCCAAAAACAACAGAATATGCTTCCTTCTTAAGTGCTCGAGGAACACTGTCCAGGATAGATCATATCGTGGGTCACAAATCAAGCCTTGGTAAATTTAAGAAAATTGAAATCATATCAAGTATCTTTTCTTACAACAATGCTATGAGCCTAGATATCAATTACAGGAAACAATCTGTAAAAAATACAAACACATGGAGGCTAAACAACACACTACTAAATAACCAAGAGATCACTGAAGAAATCAAAGAGGAAATCAATAAATACCTAGAAACAAATGACAATGAAAACACGATGAAGTTTATAGCAATATAATCCTACCTCAAGAAACAAAAGAAATCTCAAATAAACAACCTAACCTTACACCTAAAGCAATCAGAGAAAGAAGAACAAAATAACCCCAAAGTTAGCAGAAGGAAAGAAATCATAAAGATCAGATGAGAAATAGATGAAAAAGAAATGAAGGAAATGATAGAAAAGATAGAAAAGCTGGTTCTTTGAGAAGATAAACAAAATTGATGAACCATTAGCCAGGCTCATCAAGAAAAAAAGGGGAAGACTCAAATCAATAGAATTAGAAATGAAAAAGAAGTAACAACTGACACTGCAGACATACAAAGGATCATGAGAGATTACTACAAGCAACTCTATGCCAATAAAATGGACAACCTGGAAGAAATGGACAAATTCTTAGAAAAGCACAAGCTTCCATGACTGAACCAGGAAGAAATAGAAAATATAAACCGACCAATCACAAGCATTGAAATTGAAACTGTGATTAAAAATCTTCCAACAAACAAAAGCCCAGGATCAGATGGCTTCACAGGTGAATTCTACCAAACATCTAGAGAAGAGTTAGCACCTATCCTTCTCAAACTCTTCCAAAATATAGCAGAGGGAGGAACACTCCCAAACTCATTCTACGAGGCCACCATCACCCTGATACCAAAATCTGACAAAAATATCACAAAGAAAGAAAACTACAGGTCAATATCACTGATGAACATAGATGCAAAAATCCTCAACAAAATACTAGTAAACAGAATCCAAGAGCACATTAAAAGGAACATACACCATGATCAAGTGGGGTTTATCCCAGGAATCCAAGGATTCTTCAATGTACACAAATCAATCAACGTGATACACCATATTAACAAATTGAAGAATAAAAACCATATGACCATCTCAGTAGATGTAGAAAAAGCTTTTGACAAAATTCATCAGTCATTTATGATAAAAACCCTCCAGAAAGTAGGCATAGAGGGAACTTACCTCAACATAATAAAGGCCATCCATATATGACAAACCCACAGCCAACATTGTTCTCAATGGTGAAAAACTGAAACCATTTCCACTAAGGTCAGGAACAAAACAAGGTTGCCCACTCTCACCACTGTTATTCAACACAGTTTTGGAACTTTTAGCCACAGCAATCAGAGAAGAAAAAAAAACAAAACAAAACTCTTCTTTTCCAAATCGGAAAAGAAGAGTAAAAATGTTACTGTTTGCAGATGACATGATACTATACATAGAGAATCCTAAAGATGCTACCAGAAAACTACCACAGCTAATCAATGAATTTGGTAGTGTAGCAGGATACAAAATTAATGCACAGAAATCTCTTGCATTCCTAAACACTAATGATGAAAAATCTAAAAGAGAAATCAAGGAAACACTCCCATCTACCATTGCAACAAAAAGAATAAAATACCTAGAAATAAACCTACCTAAGGAGACAAAAGACCTGTATGCAGAAAACTATAAGACACTGATGAAAGAAATTAAAGATGATGCAAACAGATGGAGAGATATACCATGTACTTGCATTGGAAGAATCAACATTGTGAAAATGACTATACTACCCAAAGCAATCTACAGATTCAATGCAATCAAACTACTCTCAAACTGCCAATGGCATTTTTCACAGAAGTAGAACAAAAAATTTCACAATTTGTATGGAAACACAAAAGACCCCGAATAGCCAAAGCAATATGAGAAAGAAAAATGGAGCTGGAGGAATCAGGCTCTTGGACTTCACACTATACTACAAAGCTACAGTAATCAAGATAGTATGGCACTGGCACAAAAACAGAAATATAGATCAACGGAACAGGATAGAAAGCCCAGAGGTAAACCCACGCACATATGGTCACCTTATCTTTGATAAAGGAAGCAAGAATATACAATGGAGAAAAGACAGACTCTTCAATAAGTGGTGCTGGGAAAACTGGACAGCTACATGTATAAGAATGAAATTAGAACATTCCCTAACACCGTACACAAAAATAAACTCAAGATGGATTAAAGACCTAAATGTAAGGCCAGACACTATAAAACTGTTAGAGGAAAATACAGACAGAACACTCTATGACATAAATCACAGCAAGATCCTTTTTGACCCACCTCCTAGAGAAATGGAAATAAAGACAAAAATAAACACATGGGACCTAATGAAACTTCAAAGCTTTTGCACAGCAAAGGAAACCATAAAAGATACGAGAAGACAAGCCTCAGAATGGGAGAAAATATTTGCAAACAAAGCAACTAACAAAGGATTAATCTCCAAAATTTACAAGCAGCTCATGCAGCTCAATATCAGAAAAACAAATAACCCAATCCACAAATGGGCAAAAGACCTAAATGACATTTCTCTGAAGAAGATATACAGATTGCCAACAAACACATGAAAGGATGCTCAAAATCACTAATCATTAGAGAAATGCAAATCAAAACTACAATGAGGTTATCACCTCACACCAGTCAGAATGGCCATTATCAAAAAATCTACAAACAATAAACACTGGAGAGGGTGTGGAGAAAAGGGAACCCTCCTGCACTGTTGGTGGGAATGTAAATTAATTCAGCCACTATGGAGAACAGTATGGAGTCTCCTTTAAAAACTAAAAATAGAACTACCATACGACCCAGCAATCCCACTACTGGGCATATACCCTGAGAAAACCATAATTCAAAAAGAGTCATGCCCCACAATGTTCATTGCAGCTCTATTTACAATAGCCAGGACATGGAAGCAACCTAAGTTTCCATCAACAGGTGAATGGATAAAGAAGGTGTGGCACATATATACAATGGAATATTACTCAGCCATAAAAAGAAATGAAATTGGGTCATTTGTAGTGAGGTGGATGGACCTAAAGACTGTCATACAGAGTGAAGTAAGTCAGAAAGAGAAAAACAAATACCATACGCTAACAGATATATATGGAATCTTAAAAAAAAATTGTTCTGAAAAACCTAGGAGCAGGACCAGAATAAAGACACAGATGTAGAGAATGGACTTGAGGACACAGGGAGGGGGAACGGTAAGCTGGGATGAAGTGAGAGAGTGGCATGGACATATATACACTACCAAATGTAAAACAGATAGTTAGTGGGAAGCAGCCGCATAGCATAGGGAGATCAGCTCAGTGTTTTGTGTCCACCTAGAGGGGTGGGATAGGGAGGGTGGGAGGGAGACACAAGAGGGAGGAGATATGGGGATATATGTATATGTATAGCTGATTCACTTTGTTATACAGCAGAAACTAACATACCATTGTGAAGCAATTATACTCCAATAAAGATGTTAAAAGAAAGAAAAAAGAATAACAGATTTACTGCTGCTCAATATTTACCTAAATCTCAGATGAGTGAAGCACTATAATATAGTTAATGCCTGAAGGATATGCCATGCATTTATGCTGTAAATACTAATAAATCTGTAGTTGGATGAAGTCAGGATAGCATCAAATTGCAGCCATGAATCAACTGTTTTTGTCCCTGTAAAATTATCTGTACTGAACATTTGTGGCCATTATAATTTTGGCTGACTTTGAGGGACATTATAAGAAGCAACCCTCAAAACACCATGCTAAATCTAAGGATGCTATTGGTAGCACTGTCCTCTTTTAGAGGAGTCATGGGTGGAAACAAAATTACTTTAGTTGCAAAATCAGGGACGAAAGTGCTATTTCTGGGAAATAGGTTTGCTTTTGTTTTCTGAATACTGAGAAACATGCATTTGATCATTTTTTGTCACTTACTAGAAAGACAGATTTGTTGCATGCATTTCACAAAGGATACTTCCTTTTGTCTTCATTTCATCTTTCTCTTCTAGTTTTGGAATACTTTACCTTACATAGAATTTTATTCGACATCTTAAATTCTCTTGGGGACTTAGGTGAAGTATGAATAAACAAATATCATTATATTATTGATGGAAAACCATTTATTTTGTAAAAGGAAATCTGTGTTACTCGGTACCTAGCTCTTTTCAATGGTTATCTGATCAAAGGAGACAATCAGGAAAGATGGCAATGTGATAAAAAAAATTGCCAGGCATCTAGTAACTCTATTAAGGGTATCTATCTGGATTAATCTAGGTTTCAAAGATCCAAGTATGTACATCTTCATCTTGTAATAGCAAATGCAATGATTGTGGATAGTTGCTCAACAAAGAATCATTAGCATCTTAATACCTAACATTGATCCTCTCACTAATGACATTTTTACTTGGAATCACAGCAGTTATATGCATGCACCGGGAAATGTATAATTTTCTAATATATGGCTTAATAAGTTGTGTCTGATTTAATACACAGAGCTTAGTGATAAATACGAAAGAAATACAGTCTATTATGCTTGTGGCATGTTACATTTTTTCCAAGTGTTGATTTTTAATTTTAGTTAAAAATATTGTCTTGATTTTCTGTGACATGTAAGGACAATTTCCTTCTGTTTTCTACTCCTAGCTTTGTAGCCTCTAAGAAGGTACATTCTTACAGGTACAAAGCTGGGAGTGGGAAAAAATACATACATACTATGCCATTTTATATAAGGAACTTGAGAGCATCCATGAATTTTGGTATCCACAGGGGCTCCTGGAACCAATCTCCCATGTATACCGAGGGACAACTATATTAGTATGATAAGGGGAGCACAATGCTAGTATTCAGGTATTGAACAGCATCATCTCTGGGTGGGTAGTTTGGGTAAGCACATTATGTAAACATATTCCCAGGTATGGTGTTGTATACTGCAGGCAGAATGACATAAATAGCACCACAGCTACTATCCAAGATAAAGAAAAAATATTCCAGCCCTTCTGTCAGTATTTCTATGGACTATCACCTATGTTTAAAGTATGTTTAATGCCTGCTAATTGATAAGGCTAATATTTTCCATAGATGGAATCTACAGAGCTGTCAGAATAATTATTTGACAATAACAAATTTAACCGGACAGCAGAATATCTTAGCTACATGGCTTAAACAACTGGCTAGACTAATCCTGACTCCCTTAATTATTTTGCTTGGATGCTAGAATTATCTGAGATTATTACTAACTGGACCTTCCAAACCTTTGGAAGCCAATGAGTTCAGGTTTCGAATTGGAGTTGTGGATTTTGATTTGACCTAGCCATCTCCCTGTTGATCCAATCTGAGCCTCTGGGTGCAGAAGTTAAGAGAGCAAGCAAAACACATTTTCCAAACTATAGAAGGATGAGAAGTAAATTCTCCTTTCAATCTGTAATCATCTACTACAGGCCTGCCTTCTCAGCTTTATTTTAGAGTAGTCACATGGCTATTCTTTTTTATTTTTCCTTTTAGCATGCCAATTTGTATTTTATTCATAACCAATTATAGGGCTGTTAATAAGAAAAATATTTGCACTATAAACACATAAAGCACCAGCTTTGATTGTCTGTGAATAAAGGCCAAGGAGTCTGTTAAAATAACTGCCTTGGCAATGTGCACAAGACCATATAAGTCAACAGCAGGGAATGTTACAAGAAAGCAAGATAAGTATAAATAATTTTCAGTTGGAACAAGCTTGAATATACATCAATGCAGATACTTAAAGGAAATATTCTGGGCTAAACAGGGTGAAGGAATAAAATTATTATTTGTATCAGAGTCTCGGCATGTCATTTTTAATAAATTCTTTCCAAATAAATGTGCCACACCTTGCCAGGATAAATACCATGTCCACCTCCATTTTCTTTTTGATATATGACACTCTTTTGGATTATACTGAATTATCTAATACATAACTGTCTTTAGTAGACATTATTCATAAGTCATCTCTGAAAAGATCTGTATTTTAATGCCCAATTATAATTTTACTAAAATATGTTCCACTAATTATATTTTTCTTCTGTTTTCATCCTGGGCCCGGAATTTGAAAACTTATGCAAAATAGATACCTCACTTTTGATACCACGGCACTCTAGTCAGAAAATAATAAATTGATACACTTTAGAAAGACATTTCAAGTTCTAATTTGCATGCAAAACTATAAAATAAGCATAAGTCTCTACGGTAACATTGGGTTAGGTTATGCTATTTTTGGTCTAGTAAATATCACTGAGACATGCATCTTTTAGGTGGAATTGGAAAGTAAAAATAGTTTCCAATACAAAACAAACCAACAGAATTTTCATTCTGAGTTTTAAGTTTCCAGTGCATTCAAAACAAATCAACTTGTACCTCTTCTATCTTCTTCTGCATGATCTTCCATTGACTTTCCCATTCCTTTCTTTCATTGTCAAACTGGTCCAGTAATTCCATCTTTTCCTTGCGCCAGTTAGTCTCTGTGTTCTCCCACTGCTTATGTAGGTCCATGGCAACCGTGTGAGTGTTAGTGAAGGGGTGTTTCTGCCCGTCTCTGCCTTCTCTTAACTGTTTCTTGGAAGCTTGGAGCTGTTTTATTTGAAGCAGTCTCACTTGCCTTTAAAACAAAGCCTAATATAAACATAACAAGAGAGAGTTCCAAATCCATGTGCTTTCTGGAAACATTTTATCAGTTTGTCAAGAGCCATTGACATAAACAAACTTTAGGAAAATTGGACTCAAAAGAAGAGATGACAAAAATATCTGCCTAAGGAGAAACTAACACAGTCAAAGAAAAAAGTATCATCCAAACTTTTTTTCTTCCCCTTTCTGAGACCAGACAGGAAAATTACAGTGGACAGATTGGTTAAATGCATGTGTGAGATATAAGTATTCATTTAACTAACCACCTAATCTGAACATAGAATTTTTCATGAATATCTTAAGAGTGGAAGTACGAAATTCAACTGTTTAGTCACATCTACACAACTGTGGTAGATTCTGCTGCAATGGAATTACTCCTTCTGTTCTGATGCAACCAGATTATATATTTCTGTGACTTAAAGTCCTGAGATGGTATTTGGCTACAATGTCAATTTTACACTCAGAGTTCAAGCTTGTGGCAAACGTGATTACTGTATCAATAAGACCCCAATGTTGGTAGTAAGTCTGGGACTGATGTATCAGCAAGAAACCAAACTAAAGCATAAAAAATATTGTCATTATTTTATTTCATCAAGTAAAATGTAAAAGCAGCAAAATTATCCTGAAAGCCATATGTTAACACTTATCCATGCTCTTTTTTCCTTCTAATAGACTATATATCAGAACCTATCTTCTGATACTGAATACAGAGAAATGAAAAAAATGTTTTCATCAGTTTGCAGGGAAATTCTTGATCATATTAAGGAGTGACTGAAATAATTAGGTTTCTAGCATTTAGGGCATGTGTTTTCAGGATCTGAAGATGCACTTTAAAATACCTGATTGGTAACTCTGTTATAAATCACCTAAAATTTCTGAGATTTAGTTTATTTATATTAAAATGGGGGATATCCACAGGGTTATTACCAAGATTAAATGACATATGGACTGCAAATTGGTTTGAGAAATATAAAATTTTCCCTATTTTTTGATTTAAAAAATCTTGTGCTGACATCCACGGAGAATATTTTTATTACTAAAGTCAGATACATTTTTTAATGGGTAGAAATGCACATTTAAAATGTTTGAATCTCCTTCTAAGATAATCACGCCTATAAGAAGTCTTAACTCTTTAGCTTTTAAAAAGCTAAAGAGTTGGTCAAAAAAAGCTAATTTGGCCATGACCAAAATGTCTTAACTTACCAGGTGGTAGCTGATGCTAATTTTGAGCAAAGTTCTCGAGACTCAGTAGCTGCCTGGGTTCTGGCATTGTCTAATGAAGCCCACATAACCAGGAAGCAAGCCCCATTCTGCAGTCATAGAAGATGGCCACATATTTTATATCCCAAATATAACATAAACATTGAAGACATTCGATTTTTGTCAGACTGCTCTGAACATGCATATCCAAGTGGTAAATTGTTCCAAACATGTATTTTTGAGTTGCAATCTATTAATGAATTATAATAGACTAATAAGGATTTTAAAATGTCAGTGATATATGCAGGGCTCCACCCTCAAAAACACCCTAATAATATTGGGATCTATATGGTTACTCTTCTATCAAAAATTTTGCTACAGATACTTTGATCATCCTTACCTATTTCTTTGGCACTCATAAAACTATGACTAATTCAGCCAAGAAAAACAAGTAATTTCAGATTTAGCCATTAAAAACACTATCACGTCTCATTTTATCCACTCAGCCATGCCTTTTTTCTAATCTCATTTTCCATCCTCTCTGTCATCCTTCCTTCCTTTTGCTACCCTCCAATCCTGTGAGACAGGGACCACAAGTACCTGCCACAGCAAATGCAAGTTGTCCCAAAATAAATGTGTCGATGGAGACATAACAAAATGAAGATAGTAAAGAATGTACAGAATTTTGTGTTTTGGTGAATCTGTTATTGATCTTGATTACCTATTAATTTCTAGGTTCATCTAATAACTATTCGCAGGAAATGCAGACAGTGCTAATTTTCAGAGACTGCAGACTGCTTTAAACTATATGTAATTAACTGTGAGCTGAAACTATCTTGCTGATAGCAGGTATTTAACATTGAAACTACTTAGGAAGAGTGAAGTGGTTTCAGACATCAAGAGGTAGTTCTAGGGCCTCCCTGGTGGCGCAGTGGTTGAGAGTCCGCCTGCCGATGCAGGGGATACGGGTTCGTGCCCCGGTCTGGGAGGATCCCATATGCCGCGGAGCGGCTGGGCCCGTGAGCCATGGCCGCTGAGCCTGCGCATCCGGAGCCTGTGCCCCGCAACGGGAGAGGCCACAACAGTGAGAGGCCCGCGTACCGCAAAAAAAAAAAAAAAAAAAAAAAAAAGAGGTAGTTCTAGATTTAACCAAGGGTGTTACAGAAAGAGAGCAAACTAATTTCAAGCTACCTGGAGAAGAGGTGCTATGATACTCCATGTTTCATTCCATCTTTAAACACTGTAAATGTTCAGAAATCATCATGAAGTTTCTCCTACAATTATGTAGCAAATGGCTCCAATTTTTCTTTTTATTTCTAACTCTTCTTGAACCACTTCCAGGTCAGGGTGAAAGGGCACAAGACCCTTTTCTTTTTTACCTACTTGAAGAAGATCATCCAGGAAAACCCTCAATCAGGCTTGCCCCTGGTAACAGGACTATACATGAACCCAGTAATGTTCCCTAAGCAGACAGAATCCCGCACTTCATTGCAAAGAGCCAAATTCATCACTTAATACGGCGAAGGGCCAATCTACAGAGCTTCCCCTTTCCAGGACCAGAGCAATATCTAGTGCCTTAAAATGTAATGGTTATGGATAAAAAACAAGCCTTGGAAAGAAAATTCCTATAGGGCAATATCTGTGCCAATTTCTGTGGGAGGGTTTATTTCACCTTTCTAGTATCTATGTCTTGTCATAAATGTCAAATGTAATACGGCTAAATATATTGCTTTCTCCTCTAAAAATAAAGTGGGGTCCATAGAGTTTTGGGAGAATTAAATGTGCATGAAAGAGAATGCTTAATCAAAGCGACTAACACTGTTTTGGACCATAATGGATGCTCAATAAATGCCTGTTTCTTGGTTTCTTCCTTCTGTCCTTGTCTCCCTCCCGTTTTGTGTTCCCCCTGCTCTCCTTCCTTTTATTTTGTGTTCCCCCTACCCTCCTTCCTTTTATTTATCTTCCTCTAGAATAAAACTGATTTTGATTTTGATTTAATTAGAAAATTCATAGAAGCAAGTGTAATTGTGTGAACTCATATTTTTAACAGTTTTCCTTTGCTCTCAGTATTTTTCAAGTATTTTACGAATACAAGGCAGGTTAAATATTTAGGAAACTTTTTTATTGTTAGCAAAAATTTGAATAGACAAATCTTATATAAAACTGCTTTTGTTATAATTCTCCCTAAATGTTAAAAAAAATCCAACTAATAGAGCAATCTTGTAGGGACATAACGTTCTGAAATGAAAAGTTATGGGGTAAAATGGCTCAGCCGATTCAAAAACTCAATCTCAGTGCTTTCTGCTGAGGCAAATATAAAAGTTCTCTTTGTTCCTAGTTGTCAGTTGTTTTCGCCCACAGATATTGGTATCTCTGTGGGAGATAAGGAAGAATTTCTGCGATCTACACCCTTCACTCTCCATTTCATTTCACTCCCTCCAGAATGTCATTCAGAATAAAATTTGATTAGAGCAAATGTAAAAGGACAGAGGGAGCTGCACTACTTAGTCATGCACACGTTCTTCCCCCAACAACTCTAAGCGAGCATTACATAATCCATTTTAACCTACTTCCCCCTCCCCAAGGCCGGAAGCCAGAATTGTAGAAGGGTTGTGAGTGGGTTGCATAAGTATGGGGATGGGAGGAAAAGAGTTCTGCTAACCTTCCGGCCCTACTAGGAAGCAAAATTTAAAAGTAACACAGAAGTTTCACAATAAATCATTTCTATTTCCCATGTTAGCCTCAAGTAGGTCATGGTAACACTTCTTCGTCTGAGGGGTGCTCCCTTCTCACTACACCTTGGTTGTTACCATTTCAACCTTCATCTCCCCCATTGAAAACTGGACTTTAGCCAAACAAATGAAACAGCGTTAGGGGAGTTGACTCGATTGCAACTTCTCTCTTCTGAGAGTCTTGTTCAGAGTGTTTGTTTCTTGCTCTCTGATTTCCTTTTTATAAACATACTGCTTTTCATATAATTGACAAATTTTCACTTGTAGGAGGTTACATATTCCAATAGGAATGCCACACACAGTAGGTACTGTCAATCTCACAATTCTTAGAACCACCATTTGCCTTGGAGATGCTTTGCTTCCTCTTAACTTTGAAGAATTAGGAATTCCCACATCTATACCCATCAAAGTTATGCACCATTTGACTCCAAGATTCTCTAGCCCTTTCTCTAGGCTATTATGAATCACTTGCATCATTTCAACTGATTATAAGACCTTATTCCTCCCCTACTGTTCACTGGCAAATGCATTTTTTCAAAGAAAACTGACTTGATTTTGTTACAAAGCAAAAGGGAATTTAAAAAAAAATTCCTATTTCTTGCTATTTCAGAATTGTTCCTCATGTTCCAATAGGGTCAAAGGGATACTACCACGTGCAATTCTGAAATCAATTTTGCCTTTTCATTTTATTATCTTCTCCTTGTTTCCTCTCCAGTTATATATTCAAACTAGAAAATATCCAAAATACAGGAGCACTGATTTTACTTCTCTTAGCTCATAAAAGCTTTGAAAGACGCATTTGGCTTGGATAAACAAACACCTAAACTTAACCAGCTTAAACAGTAGAAGCTCTAGTGGTAAGGTTCCCTCCTAATTGCAGATTAACCCATTATGAATGGCATGCACTTCAACTCAAATCACAGAAACACTTATCATGCAGTAAGCAAACCATCATCTTGGATGAATTTCACTGATTTATTTTTCACTGCAATTTCAAGGGTTGTGAACTTTACTTTGCAAATGTTAAAAAGTCTTCATCCTAATGAAAATAGTGTTCTAAAAAATAAATTTAGTGAAATCTTATGGTAGGGAAAGTGGTGTTCAAAGTACTGAGAAGCAGTGTTTCAAAAACACAGTCTCAGAGAGCAGATGGTACCATCAGTCCAGAGTCAGGAAATCCACTCACAGCAGCTGGACCTTCTCTTCCCTGGGAGTCAGTAAAATCCGTTACGCACCCTGCTCCACTGTTTTTAAGCCAAGACACAGACACTGAATCAGACAGATGTTGAAATCACCCTCCACTTAAACAGTATCCACAGTTTCAAATATGTCAACAGCGGCCCCTCTATATTTTGCCACAATTAGTCACTTGCTTTCAAACTGCCAGAAAGAAACATACCTTTTTGCTCTGGGGAGAAATCCTATGGATGTCCGACCACTGGTCAATCTAGCAATGGGAGGACAGCCGGTTGTTTTAAAGAGAAAAGTCTCAGCACGGTGAATCTTGCTTCTTTGCACAAAATGGGAATGCAAAATAAGTCCAACCATTTAACAGAGAGATACTGACAAGTCCCTTTGAAACCTCCACCATTTCACAAATCAAAAAGCTACTCAGCTCATGTCACAGCAGCAGCTGAGGTTACTGTGACGTCAGTTTCTCGGAGGCGGCCTTCAAGCCATCTCTTCCAACCAGAGCTCTGTAACTTTAGAGCAGCTCCTACTCTGGGTAAACAACTCCAGGTCCAGGACATTTTTAACTTTTATAAGGGAGCCCAGTATTTCCAAACTTGCCAAAAGAGCTGGTGTTAATATCACACAATGACAATGGCCAATTTTACATTCCATTTATTTGGAAAAGTTAACTCCTTTTTTACAGGCAATAATCATCTCTTTGCCTACCTCTCTCTTTCCCCTTTTCAAAATGTACTTTTCGGTGCCTTTGGAAGTTGGTCTCTGGATGTGGCAGAACAATTTGTGCAGAAATTTTACATATATAATCTCAAAAGATTTGTGAAAAGGTATCAAACTTCTGTCTTGAAATAAAGTAGAAATGGCATATATGAAGACCAGCCTTCTAGTTCTTTGTGATTCTATGGCAGCTTGCTGCTTATATCTGTAGTGATGGTGATGTCTTTCTGCTAGTGGAAATCAAAGCCCATGGGAAAGGATGATACTTATTGTGATAAGGAAAAAACCAATGAGATACCCATGTACTTGTTTTCAATAAAGGTGTGCTGCAGCCTAATTCAGCAAATAAACTACATAAAAGTTTAAATAATAAGGGCTTATCCTAAGTCTAAAGTCTGTGTGGTCATTAAAGCATTACATAATCCCTGTCACATTATTTTTGCCTGCTTCCAGATTCCAGATAAATATTTCATGGGGAGTTAAAAAGTTGACTAAGAATGACCTGTTCATAGTAGGACTTTAGTACATGTAGGACAATTGAATGAAATCATATTCTGTGTTTTGAAAGCCTGGCATCAAAAGCAAAAACCACCCCCCTGCCCCCAAATCTCAAAAGCAATGACAACAACAATAGTTAGAGTAATAATAGTGATGACTCATGGAGAGACAGCTCTCTGCAAGGCTCTGTGCTAAGTACTTCTAATATCTAAGGTATCTTTATCTTAGCTCACTCTCAGAAAATGTGTCTGTAGATATTAACCCAAGTTTACTGATAAAACCAAGGCTCAAAGAGGCAGAGTATCTTGCCAAAATTCACAGAAACTTGACCATGCAGAGAAGTAGGTTTTGGAAACAGTTTCTCTAACTGAAGACCCTGGAATTTTGTCACAGAGATATTGGTTTCAAATTACTGCCACTATTTATCTGTGTGAACTTCGAGTTTGTTACTCCTGTAAGGGGATAATTATATTTACTTTGCAAGGATGTTGTAAGAGTATGAGGGGGTCCTTACAGTGCCAGGCACTTAAGAAATGTTAGTTCATTCTGCCTTTGCCCTTATTAGGACACTCCGGACCTCTCTTCCACTCCAGACCTCTTAATTTCCATGTGTCATTGGTAAATCAAATTAAAACTGTTTTCTACACCCTATCTGAACTTCAGATAATCTGTAGCTAATTACAGGAGGAATTATGTTGTGCTATCCTCTATACTATCCCTCAATAGTACCTGTTTCGATGCCCTTTTTCATGGATGTCCCAGTAATTATTTATTGCAGGTGCTTCATCTGCTTCTTGTCATGGTAAAGTTGACCTTAAATTATATCAAAAATAGAATAAAAAACTAGGGACAAAAAACTTTGACAGAATTTCTCCCAAGTCTACCATTAATTGTAGTACTTACCAACCCTTTCTGTTGAATAATTTTTTATGCATATTAGCTAAAATTTCCATGCTACATTTCATACCCCAGAGAAATAAAGCAATGCAATTAGACGACAGCACACAAAGGCAATAAATACTCAGCTCAGGTATTTCTGAACCTTTCCACTAAAAATTTCTAAGAAAGCTGTTTTAAGAAAAGATCCTGCTGTTATGTACATAAAACGAATGGATTTTGAAAACAGATGCTGGTATACCCAGCCCTATAGTGATATTCAGACATCTTGAAGTGCCTGACATTTTCAAGCAGGTGTCAAATGGCTGAAAACCTTATGGAAAAAAATGCAATTTGTTGCACAATCCAGGTCACTTTTAATCCATTTAAATATTTAAACCTTCAAATATGAAAGTGACTCAAATTATTGCTCTGTATATTAGAGAGAATTTGGAAGAATCATTCATATCTGATGTCATACTAATCCCATTTCAGTGTATAACAAATATGCAAAGAAATGCATGTAACAATTCTTAATGTAAAGTAAATGTAGAAACATGAGCTGCTATCAAGAAACAAAAAAAGGAAATCCTGGAAAGGGTTTGAAAAGATCTATATAAATGATGCTATTAAGCCACAAACTAAAACATTTTGGAAAGGGGGAAAGAGCAATGAGTGCATAAATGTCACTAGCAGGTGTTTCCAGACTTACAGAATTTTAGAGCCAGAAAGAACCCCTGAAATCATCTAGCCAAGCTTCTAATTTTACAGCTGAGGAAAGAGGCCCTGATGTTAAGCCATTTGCTCAAGGTCACAAAGGCACTAACTAGCAATGCCAGGAATAGAATCCAGGTCTTCTAATTCCTGGAGGAGTGCCTTAAAGGTTAAAATTCCAAGGAGCTCAAGGAAGGGAATAGAACCCAGGGATAAGAGTTTGGGGTGTGAGACATTTATTTCTGGCTTCATTAAATCTTAAATTCAGTTCTCTTCTAAGTCCCAAATGAGGGAGCTAATACTTCATCTTCCAAGTATAACACAGGAGTCATGTAACAGAGTATTTATCTTCATGGCTATTTATTTAAAGAGGTTTGTATCCTTCAATAATGTAAATCCTCGGTCAGAATACGAAGACAAAAGAACTTTAACTTAGTGATGGAAGAAAATCTAGGGGTAAATGCACCAACTTGCCTTTAGTATACCACTGCACAATTACTTTACAGTTTTCTGTCTGAAGGATGATCTTGAAGCACCAAGAAGCAGTTATTTATTTAATCTCTTTATACTGGGTGGCTTCTGATTTTTGCTTGTATAGTTTTTCAGCCCCTTTTTCTTTTACTCTTTAAACATATTTACCAGTTAAAGGGGTATTGTATTTCTATTTTAATTGTAAACGATATGGAAAAAATTGGAAAAGAGATGACTTTGAAAAACTGAACTCATTCTTATAGCATATTATAATTTAGGAACTAGGGGACTTCGCTGGTGGCGCAGTGGTTAAGAATCGCCTGCCACTGCAGGGGATACGGGTTTGATCCCTGGCCCGGGTAGATCCCACATGCCGCGGAGCAGCCAAGCCCGTGTGCCACAACTACTGCGCCTGCGCGTTCTAGGGTCCGTGCTCCGCAAAGAGAAGCCACCGCAGAGAAGCCCGCGCACCGCAGCAAAGAGTAGCCCCTGCTCGCTGCAACTAGAGAAAGGCCGTGCAGCAACGAAGACCCAACACAGCCAAAAAAAAGAAGCTATTACATGTGGCATTTTAAATAATCCTTCCTTCTAGAATAATGTCTGCCCTTTACAATTTTCAAAGCGCTTTATGATACATCTCAGTTGTTTAGCAGAACTCTCTTGAACATTAAACGATCTTCCATTCTTAGGGAGAGGTCTTGGGCATTCCAATTAACATTCCACTTAAAAAGTATTTGTGAGCACCAGCTCTCGGCCAGCTGTAGTGTTAGATCCTGAGGACTGGAAGAAGAATAAGACAAATCTTTGTCCTCAACAAGCTCCATCAACTCTGAAGATCCCTGAAATGTGACCTGCAGCATGACTGTCCACTTCCTGAGTATTCCATGAAACAAATTTATAAGCAAATGTGGGGTGCTTCTCCTGGTAACCTCCATAGCATTCCACCAAGGGGACCACAGTCCCGTGTTGTGTTACTCTCAGGCCTTGCTGCACACTGCAATCGCTCAAAGAATTATTTAAAAGTTCCTAAAGCTGGAAATTTCCTCCACTTTCTGAACTAGACCATCCAGTGGTGAGGCCCAGTTTTCTTAATTTTTATAAAGTTCTACAGCTGAGTCTGTGAAATTTGGTCCTGTGTTATTTGAGTCCTAGAATGACAGAGTTCGGACTCTGTGTTAGCAAAAGAAATAGGTTGACACTTATTAGAATCTGTTTTAGATTATACAATAATGAGAGTCACACACAAAGTATTTATTATCCATGGAAGTTACATGCTTAGGTTGTTGTGTTTCAGCTAACGTGCTATTTTCCCAGTGCTGGATGTTTTTTCCCTAGAATCACAGGATGCTGGCTGTCTCTTCTATTCTGAGGGATGGTGACATGTCAACAGATTTTTTAGCCAAGCGAATCTGTCATGGGGCTTATGTACAGGCATTTCCAGATGACAGAAATATTCAAAAGAAATAGTTTCAAACTATCTGTTTTATTTTATTTTTTAAAGTACTGGTCTATATTTTGAGGAAACAAAACAATAAAACATTTTAAAAATGTGAGCTATTTAAGACTAGAGACAGATCTTCCTTACGGTTTTCAAATTTGTTTTTAGCATCTCACTATATTATTTTCAGATTCTTTACTTGGGAGATGTTGATAATGATGACAACAAAAGCTAAGTAATACAGGAACTGTTCTAGGGCTACCTCTCATTTCATTCCAGAAAAGGGCCTTGGGAATGCCTTTCCACCACAAGAGGGCCACCCTGAGTCACTTCTGTTAGGAAGTTCTAGCAGGAAAGCAGGTCTAAGAGAGGCCATTTAGGGAGTATAATTTGAAGGACAAAGGAACTGATCTGTATTCTCCCAGTCCTGCCCCATCCCAGAGTGTTGCTACCCCACCTATATCTTCTACCAGAAATAGGAGACAGCATTATATTTTTAGTAATTGTCTAATCAAATGCCATTGACAAAGGAAGCGATTACTGGCTAGTCACAACTTTGCTCAGAAAAGGAGAGTTGCTACTCCCAATTAAAAGAACGAGAAATCCCCTGAAAGAACAAACAGTGAAACAGATCTCTCCAGACTACTAGACCCCTAGTTCAAAAAGGAGGTAATAAAAATGCTAAAGGAATAAGAAAGATGATTGATAGAAGTTCAGAGCACTGTAACAAGGAACTGGAAACTCTAAAGAGGAACCAATTGCAGTTTAGATAACTCAATTGCTGTGATTACAAACCCATCTAAAAGAAAAAAAGAAACAGCTAACACACAAAAGGGCTGGAAGGAACAATCAATATAGGCAAGCTTTGATCGGAGCCCGGGGAAAGTAGTCTTTTTCATTCGTGGGCCGTGGAGCAGGGAGAGAGACGGAAGATCAAAAAGAGGAACTGTATGAGTGGTGCTAGATTTTGAGGGGCTAATGTGAGAGGTCTTGGTGCCCAGGTGCAAAGAAATATGGCATCATGATGTGAGAAGGCTACGGTAAAGGATCTGGAGATGAGGGTCCAGGAAGGGAGGCCCACAGTCACACTTCAGTGTAGCCTTGGGTCCACTCCAATCAGAGACTTCTGCAGAGACAGCTGGACCCACTCTCTACACCAAGATCTCTTAGTTAAGTCCACAGAGACTCTAACAATGCCTTGACGCCTATGCTTGGCCCTTACACTATATTCTTTTGTTGTCGTTGCCACTGAAATATTTTGCACAGTAAGATTCCTTCATTCTTTCTTTTCCAATTATTTTGCATCTACCCTACTGTTTTTAATCCATCTACTTTCCACAAATATGAGTACTTCAAACAAATAGCTACTTGGGAATAAATTACATTCCCTCGTAAGTGACAAGTGTGACCAGAGGCATGAGTTTCTCTTCCTGGAGAGCTTTCTCACTCTAAGATTTGAAGGTCCATTGCTGGGGGATCCTCATTTTCCTTCAGCTACCTCCTCTGGCTGCTTTCCTGGGGCTTTTTCCACTACATGGAGTCTAAGCAGGTAGAATAATGCTAAGACCTTCCATACAGTGGTTCTGGTGCTTCTGCAGATACACATTTCCTTTCAGGTAAAGGAGCTCAGATTCCAAAATCCAGAATACATTAAATTTGCTGACTCATTATGTTAACCACCATCCCCTCCCCCCATCGAAGTTCTAAACGACTGATCTAGGCTGACACATAGGATGTTTATTTAAATAGTCTAAGTCTGTTTTATCTGTCCAGGAGTTAATAATACAGAGGGAATGACAAACGGAATGGATTGTACAAAAACTGCACATGTTCCTGAAAAAGAAAGGGAATTACAAACTAGATGCTAAACTGAGTTCTGACATTAACAAATAAAAGACACTATATGGGATTTTTTTAAAAAAGCTCTTAAATTCTCTTTCCTTACTAAGCCATTTGAGGTAAGTGGACAAACTGATGAGCTTCTCTCTGCCCCTCAGACTCTCTAAATTTTCAAACACATAGGTTAAGGCAGGAACTTTCAACATGAACTCAAAGAGCTGACTTGCTGACTTCACAGGTACATTATGTTGAAGTATCTCAGAAAGGAACAAATGTTTGTCAGCCTTCGATGATCACTTATGCCTCTTGCTTGTTAACACAGATTTTATAAGCAGCTCAACTCAAAACACTCAGAAGAGACAACAGAAAAAAAACATGTAAAGCACACTTTTTCAGAATCAATGATTTCCAGAGTTCCATCTTTGGAGTTGGCAGTATAACAAAGCTACTGAAATAGTTGTATCATTCCTGAATACTTCAGGGTCCCTTCCCATTTTGTGAAATGAGTAACTCTTCTAAACGTTTCTGAAAGGCTCTAGTTTTTCAATTAGTGCAATCCTCCAACATACTGTTTATTTAATGTCTATCTTGGTACAAGATAAAACTTTTAAATTATTTACCTAATATGCCTAAAAATGTTCTGGTAATTTAAAAGAAAAAGAATCAAAACAAAAGCAAAATATTATGAACTGAACTTGAAATACCCTAAACAGAAATTTTGGTTTAGACAACATTCAAAGAAACATTCTCATCCACAAGTCAAAACAGTTATATGAATATTTTTTGAAAGGCTGAAAAACTGCTAAACACCACTGATTATATACTCTTATAGTAAATTTTATGAATTTATAAAATCTTACAATTTTATTTTCAGATGTTGGATTTTCATGGTATTTGATTTAGCTATAGGAAAACTCAGATAACTATGAACTAAAAAAACCTTTTATAATTGTAACAATGAAATTGAATAATCAAGAAATGTCAATACATTTAAGCTTAGTAAACATAAACATCTGAGTCATAAGATAAGATGAGGTTCTTTGAGACATCACAGCCTGGTTTGACAGTGGGAAGTGAAAGGTGGAGATTTTTCCTTATTTTTAACAGGCAAGTGTTGTCTTTGCTGCTCCTGTTCTCTGATCAAGCGAGATTATAACAGCACTCGAAAGTGGTTTCTAAAAATGCTGTCAACTTTTCCCACTTTCTGATATTATCCTCTACCACTTTCTCTTCAATCCTTATATTCAATTAGAGCATCTCACCCAAAGCATGACTCTACCAGAGGAAAGTGGGCTGTGGTTCTATAAGAATATAGCTACCAACACTGCATGAATATTTAGAGTTAAGGCTTAGCTACCAAATTGACATTCCAAACTTCATTGGCAGCTGATGAAATAACCATATCCCACTCTACCACACAGATTGAAATGAAGGCTGGAGAACGCAAGCCAATACGCATTCCAGGCTGAGCACTGAATTTTCCCTTGTTTTATGAGTTTGAGCCTGTTCTGCTTAAAAGTAGCCAATTGAATTCTTTTTTTCCTTAAATCTAGGCCAAATTACCAAAGACACTCCTTCCTACACACAAGAATGTGCACACAAAGGAATTTTTTGTTTGTTTGAACTTATTTTCAGTGTGATGTTTAAATAGCACAGATTCAAAGGTGCAAATATGAGAAGATTCCTTGTCTCAATAATTGGAGGATTTTGTTTTCTTCATGAACAAAGAAGCCTGGGTGTTCCTCTTTTAGAGCTAGCTTTATACAACAAAGATAATGCAAGGAACAGGATCAAAGGAGAGGGGAAGGAGATATTGGGGGCTCTCTTTCTGAGATCTTGGGTGCCATCTTTGTTAACTTTTCTTCCCATGACTATGCCCTGTGGTGTAAGGGAGAGATGCACCCTAGATCCTTGGTGCTCATAGAACAGCCTGAAGTTTCAGGGAGAAGGGACAAGGTCACCTTGTGCCTGCTGGCAGTTTGCTGAGACCACCTTCCAACTACCGGCCCCCAGCAGTCCCCTAAGATAGATGCAGGTCTGAATTCTCTGACACTAGGTGCATTTCCTATTGTACACCACAGTGTGTAGAGGTGTGTGCGTACACACAGGCACAAACTGAGAAGTCGGCTATGCAGTGGGTAGAGCACAGTTGGAAAGAGCCTCCAAGTCTGTCCTGTTTCCCCTCATCATTATCTTACTGGGGTTGCATATATGAAGAGCCTGGATGGAGTTCAAAATTGTCATAAAATTCTTCTATAAAGTCAATGCCTTAGGAAGCCATAGGTAAGATTAATACCCTTGTTGCCAGGATGACTTTAATTCCTCACAAGAGATCTGAGGGCAAGGCTGGTGTTTTGGTTAGCCCAGCCATCCCTTGGTTAGCATCTCCTTTCTTGTTCAGGTCACAAGATATTGTTGAGGTATATGTACCAGCCCTGCATTGCTTTATGGTATTATTCCATCCAAGAACGCCTAGGGATTTTATTGTGTTCTCTTAGGGAAATCTAACATGCTCTCAGGTATGCAATGAACAATAAATTGCAACCACAAACCTTTTTGTGCACTTCAATAATAGTACATGTCAAAGTTAGCTGTTTACATGTCTGTTCTGGTCAATCAATTGAAAGCTGTGAAGTAGAAACTGAACCTCAATTTCCTCTATACCTAACATAGGGACACTTCAAAATGTTTGTTAAGTAGACAAAGGATCCATGCTCTATCTTTTTGCTCCATTCTCACATCTCTTTGTGTATGCTTTCTCGTCTGGGTTTGGAGGGTAGAATCAGCTGGCATCCATCATTATTGCTGGGACACCGTATCCTCTCTGTGGATCACATGGGGAAGCTTTGTAGCAGAGATGACTGTATAATGACAAAGTGGTTGTTTGTTAGGGTGTGTGTGAGATCATCTTGAGGCTTTAATTCAGCATTCACATGTGTCTGTATCTCCAAGTGTGTGTGTGAGCCTGCATACACAATATTGACCTCGGTTCTCCTTTCTGTCATGTATTATTCCTATTTGTCTTCTCTGATATTGTTTGCTTTAAACACCTGTATGAATGAAAGGGGAGTTTTCTAACACTATCACCAGTGTGGCAAGAGAACTGCTTTGTCATTAGAGGACTTGTGGCAAAGGCCATATGACAAAGGTGGAAATGCCCTAGAGAGGATACGGATATCCACTGAATGCCTGGGACTTTAAGGTCTACTAAAACCTAGACAACTGATGATTCTATACGGCTATTATCACATGGTTTACTATAACCTTGGTATAAGCTGTATCTACATATTTTTGATAATTCAAACATCTAAAGAATTGGTTCTTGGGAGTTAAAAAAATATATATATATAAATGCTTGGGCTCATACATTCAGTTTCAATTAGTGTGAAGTAGGGTCTCAATTCTAAAAGCATGCCAGGAATTCTGATGCATGGCTAAGGTTGAAAACCACTGATCTAGATATTTAGCTCTTGATTCTCCTTGTGGTAAAGAAAGTTTCAATTCTAAAGCCAGTAGAAACTGGCTTTAAGAATAAAGCCACACAGGGTACTGAATATCCACAATCCTTCTGAAGTGAACAAGCACACTGCATGCCATGCTTCCCCACAGGGATAATGTTAGGAATCTGGGCAGGACAATTATTTGAAATTCTGACCCCTTTCCTCTAAATGCCAATGAGCTTCCAGTCATTGTGACTGGAACCGGCAACACCTCCATAAGCTACCAAATGCTCCATAGGTAGCTGGGAGTCATTGTTCAGCTGGCTGTATCTGGCTCCCAAGGCAATAAATATTTCAGATAAATTTCAGCCTCAAACATTTACCTTCAGTTCCACTTCCATTGCCAACATGGTTCCTCTGAGATGGTGGTCTAGGGGTTGACCAAGGATCTAACAGACAAACTTTGATTTTTAAAGTGGTTGCTTTTCCTGAGATGAAAATTTTTTAAAAGTAACACTTGAATAATTAAGTATAGCATTTATGTTATTTCATTTGTTCTTGTCATGACGTTCTATCTAGCCATTTGAATCTCTAAGACAAAAAGCCACAAGTATGTAGTGACAGATTCGAACTGTTGGTCAACCACTCCTCACTCCCGGTCTCTCCTCCCCACAAAACAAAATGAAAACCAAAATAAATTGAAAGCCATGGAGATTAAGAGCAGGTATTATAAACTAAATTTTAAACTATTATGTAGTTTTTCTTTTTATTAAATTAATACTCAAAGGGAAACTGACGTGCTGGGTGATGAGGACTCAAAAGACTGTTGCCGGTACCAAATTTTGTATTAGAGCAAAGATTTTCCATATATTATTTTTTATGTTGAGGGCAAGACACTTCACTTTACTACAGATTTTCATATCCACCAACCAACATGCAAGTATCTCTACGTCTGTGACGTCAACGAGTGCTAGTATTTCTGAATCTTGGTGACAGTAGGGCAGTCTAGCTTTCCACTCTGTAAATTGCCAATGAGGTTGACAGAGTAGGACCTTTTGGGTACAGGGAACCTATCCAGGCCACTTTAGGTAGGAGGAGAAAGGGTAATGTTGAGGTTCACCAAAGTAAGTTTGTCTAGAGAGCAACTCCCACTGGAACTATGCTACTGGCTTTGGACTGTGATTTAATGAAATTCTACAGAATGACTATTCTTTTCCCTACTCAAAATATTTAATATATTGTATTTCTAGCATATTTCCTGCTCCAGAAGCAGTTCTGTGTGGTAACCTATTATAGAGGACAGGACTCCAGGCAAAAACTTGATTAGCAATATATGGCTCCAAGTATAACAGGTAAATGCAGAAATGGTTGGTTTGGTTGGAATGGCTGAAGCTGGTCAAGTGTAGTAGGATGAAGATAATTACTTTCTCAACGAACTAAGGCCTAATCCACTCTCATGCTTCCAAACACATCTTTTTAGACAGAACACCATTAGTATCACAATAAATAGTTTAGTTCCCATGATGGTCACATTTCATTTGTTCACCATAATTTTCATTGATATTTATTGGTTATCAAAATTATGTTGTTAGTCTGTTGCAACCTAGCAAAAGTGCTTTATAAATCTATATATTTTCTAAGATGTGACCAACTTGTGAATGTCCAGCTTTTGAATTATCATAATAGTCAAATACTGAGAAATAATTGAGAGACCTAGGCAATTTTTACAGTCATTCTTACAGTGATTTAAGAAGAGTGCAAATCAAGATGTAAAAGAAAGAAGTAAAAATTAAAATGATTTATAAAAAGAAAAGTCATACTTACTCCCTTACCTGAAACATTTAATGCTCAGGCTTCTTATTGAATTTAGTAGTGGTAAGATGTGTCTTTTTAAAGAAATAAGCAGTCTTCAGTGTTTTTATAGCATTGGTTACTACAGAAATTATACTTCTTTTACTTCTTGTCTTGAAGGGTGAACAAAACAAACAAACTGAAAATACTACAATGAATGGTAAATGATGAAAGATTTACAGTACAAAAAACAGTGTAAAAAGGAAGACAAGTTTAAATATTGTTGTGTAAGAAAGTGATGAAAATAATACAAGAATGAGAATAAGTAAAATGATAGGCTGGAACATCTGGGAAGGTAAATGCAAAGACAAAAAGAAGAATTCATTAATAATAATTTTTAAAACTTAAGTTTATATCAACTAATCTAAGCATTCATTCAACTTACAATAGAGAACCCTCCCTTATATATATTTATAAAGTCTGAAAACCTACTATTATGTACAGTACTTTCTCTCACTCTGATTTCTATCTCTTCACCCTGAGAATATAACTGAAAAACCACATGCTCAAAGTATTCAAAAATTTGAAACTAGGAAATTAAAAACCAACTATGTGATATAATACATAGAGGAAAAAAATCTTTAACATTTAGAAATTCAACAAGTTTTATTATAAAATTTTTTTTTTAAATAGCAAAGCAAAGCAGCATGCAAGATAAATAAGCGATAGGGTTGCAATTTTTCTAGTTGTGGCTAACAGGCAGTTAATCTAATATCATGCTTCTGTGTATAAACTGATTTTTAAGTTTAACCCTCTTGCGTGTCTTAAAAGCCATGCATGCTGTTGTTCTTCCGTGGGTTCTCCAATGGATACAAGATACCAGCCTTGCTAGAGGAGTAGCACTGCCTGTTTGTTTTATAAACTCTCTTCCGTGCTTAACCCTGACAAAATGCATCAGTCTTTGGCCACCATACCTGGCTAGAGCAGATCAGTCCAACTCATCGGGTGTGCCTCTACAATTAGGATGAAGGAAAAATGCTGGTTTTCCCTGTTCGGGAATAGTTATTACTATTTCTCTGAATTAGTGTTGCCTTAAAGCTAAGGTATAACACTCCTTCCCCAGTCCTGAGATTCTCCGTTATAGAGCCGACAGTGATTTTCTCTAGAAATAAAGATCATGTTACTTCGACGTGTGGTAGGTACATCAGTGGCTCCTATTTGCTCCTCTTGGTAGGGATCCAGACACAATATCATCTCTCTTTACCTCTGGTTTCTACATTCTTTCCAGGAGTTATGCATCAATCCTGATCATTTAGTGATTTGAAAATATTTAAGCTTAATTTTAATCTCGGCTCGAAAACCACAGATCAGCAATGGAAGATTTCTATTCGGAATCTTCTTGCAGCTCAATCTATTAGAATCAGTAGAGTAATATTGAAAATGTCGACCTTCAATAATCATATATTTTAGAAATCCTTTCATCTTTACACAAAAACTGGGGGTGGGGGGTGGAGAGAGGGGGAGGCGGGTAAACTTCCCTTTTAAGCAAAACAGAGGGAGAATAGTTACTAAGTGATTGGATTACGAAAACCTCAGGCCTGAAGAAGGACAGTGTGAAAGAACAAGTGCGCCATGGGGCTTCCAAGCCCAGAGAGGCTCTGAGCTGGGACTCCCTAAAGCGGGGCTTGGAGGTCGGTGCGCGGAGTCGCCCCTCCAGGGACCGCGGCTCCGCGGACCAGCCTCGCCATCGCCGTGGCTCGCAATAGGCAGAACTGTACCTGACTCACGGATATGGGCTCCTCGGCGCCGGCGTCGTCCGCGGACTTGGGCACCTCGAGGCGGTCGATGAAGGTCTGCAGCTCCTTGCGGAAGGCCTTCATCTGCGCGTTGATGCGGTAGAGCAGCTCGTGCTCGCGGATGCGGCTGCCATCGTCCTCCTCGTCCATCAGTCCGAACAGGTCCCCGTTGGCCACGTAGATGCGCGCCTCGGTGATGATGGTGCTGGTGTCAGCAATGAGCCGGTCGATGGTCTTGCCCAGGCGCTCGGCCTCCGAGCGTATGTCCTTCATCTGCTGCCGGTCGGAGAAGCTCTTGGGCCAGGGCCCAGGCGCGGGGTAGAAGGAGCGGGTGGGCGTGAGGCAGCGGATGTTGCGCACCTCCTCCGAGTCGCTCTCGCCGCCGATGGGCCCTTCGCGCTTGCGGTGCGGCGGCCGCGAGTCGTCGTCGCTCTCCTTCTTGCCCGCATCGCTCTCGGCGTCGCTGTCGCGGGGGCTGCCGCGGATGCCCAGGTGCGAGGCCAGGTCGTAGCGCTGCATGTTGGACATGAGCACGCGGTTCTCGTACTGCAGCTGCATGACCTTGCCGCTGAGCTCGTTGATCTGCAGGCGAGCCGCCTTCAGCTCCTCCTGCAGGGCCTCGGTCTTGGCGCTGTCGTGGTGCCGCGCGCTCTCGTGGCCGCCCGACTTGTACTTGTACTTGTTGAGCTCCGCCGTGATGCGCTTGTTCTGCTCCTCCAGGTCGGCCACGTTCCTTCGCAGCAGCTCCGTCTCGTCTTCCACCAGCTGCAGGTGCTGCCGCAGCTCCGACAGGGATTCGCTCTGCTCCCGCAGGAGGGGGTTGGCCGAGCCGTTAAAGTCGTCACCCTTCAGGTCATCCAGTTCCGCCTTCAGGCCTCTGTTCTCCACCTCCAGTTCGACGATTTTTCTGCCCAGGATGTTGGCTTCTTCCTCCACCAGCCTCAGCCGCAGCTTGAGCTCAGCCTCTCTGGTGCTGGGAGGCCCCCCGGCTTCTCCTTTAGGCAAAGGACTGTCCAGATCCCCATAAAAGGATCTGTACTTCTGGAGCTCGTGTTCGAATCTGTCCTTTTCTTTATCAATCTTGGCCATTTTCTTTCTCATCAAAGCAGCTTCTTCCTTCACGAACTGCAGTTGGCATTTCAGATCTTCATTGTCCTCCTCATTTGGGAAAAAAAAAAGGGAAGCGGACAGGGGATCATTTTTATGTAAATAAAACAACCAAAAAGGGACACCTGCAAAAATAACTCCTTTTTCTTGTAAATAAGATTTAATGAGACAGAGAGCCAGAGAAGTAGATGCTGTACATTTTTTCCAAATCATTTAAATTCTTTGGCAGAGAAAAGATTAGGACAATATTACATCCTGGAAACCAAAAGAGAAGGGAATATAAAAAGAGAAAAACTGTGGTCATCACTATTCAGAAAATTATACGTTCTCACTGCATACAACCGTTTGACTGTCATTTTCAACAATGTTCACTTTGTTTGTTCTGTTTTTCTCATGGTTTGAGTTCCCCTGACTGTAGTAAATATGAAACCTCTTCCCTGGAAGGAGCATGTGCTTAATATGTACTCACTGCCATTTACTGAGTTCTGACTCTCAGCCAGATACTGTAAAGTTGTTCACATGTATGACCTAATTTAACGTGCAGAGTAAGCTTATGAGTAGGTATTAAAATTCCTGGTTTAAAGATGTTCAATAGCTTGTTCAAGGTTACATAGCTCATAAGTGGCAAAGGACAAAGATGAAATTGGAATTCGGTTCTGACACTAAAGCTTAGTTTGGCACATGATCACTCGGCCATACAGCAAGTAATCTGTCCTCCATCTTTATTCAAGGAAGAATTGTTTCTAAAGAGGGCTTAAAAGTAGGGAAAGTTTAACACTGGAATGGTCCATCCAAGAAGAAATTGGTAAGTGTTCCATCTAGATCACTCTTAAAATTGGATTTATTTCCATCAGTCTGAAATGGATAGAACTAGTTCTGCCTGGTAAAAGGATGATGGGGTAGACCCTGTAGAAGTTCTTCTCACACATTCTCAGGACAACCTTCAAACCCTAATCATTAACTAAATGGAAAACTACAAACAGAAAAATGGAAATCAACTCTTTCTCAGAGAGCTAATATAAAAACACATTATTATGTCCAAGGACATATTTCCCAAGGACAATTTCCCCAAACTCTCTTTTAAATATGCACTTGGGGCATACTGTGTAACTTCTGTGGACTTTGGTTTCCTCATTTTAAAAAATGGGAAGGAATAGGGCTTCCCTGGTGGCGCAGTGGTTGAGAGTCCGCCTGCCAATGCAGGGGACACGGGTTCGTGCCCTGGTCCGGGAGGATCCCACATGCCGCGGAGCGGCTGGGCCCGTGAGCCATGGCCGCTGGGCCTGCGCGTCCGGAGCCTGTGCTCCGCAACGGGAGAGGCCACGACAATGAGAGGCCCGCATGCCACAAAAAAAAAA
This sequence comes from Mesoplodon bidens, assembly GCF_964165515.1. Lineage (NCBI taxonomy): Eukaryota > Metazoa > Chordata > Mammalia > Artiodactyla > Ziphiidae > Mesoplodon > Mesoplodon bidens. The sequence goes on from NC_138168.1 coordinate 59,249,608, forward strand.
AAAAAAAAAAAAAGACTCAGTCTTAAGAAGATACAGATGACATAAGAGGAAGGGGAACATAAAGACGATGAGGGCCCAAAGAAGTGAACTGAGCTTGGCTTTAACCTAGCCACTACTGGAAGCTAAGTTGCACTCTGATAAATTATATATATTAACTCATTTAATCTGTACAACTCTCTATTATGACCCCATTTTAAGGATGAGGAAACAACTTGTCTAAGGCCATGCAGCTGGTACGTGGCAGAGATTTCCATGTAGGCAACCTGATCCTAAAGTTACTGTTTTTAACTGCTAAGCAATACCACTTCTCAGTATATAAAGTCACTGTGCTGCTGGAGGAACATGTGAGGCATACACAGAAGAAATTGAACAAAATGAAATAAAAAGCTATATAAATAATAGCAGGTCGAACCATATGAAATTGCCATTTGTGTAGGTCAGAACCAACAGCACGTTGGCAATTTCATATGGCTCATCTAGAAAAGGGGGACATGGGAGTATTCAAAAGTGCATATTGATCCCACTGCAGAGTGCCAGACACTAGACACTGATGAGTGCAAGCTGAGTAAGATGTCCCCTGCCTATAATATGCCCTGGCTAAGTACGGGAGATGAATATGTAAATATGAATTACAACAATATGGGATGCTTGCCCTAACGTAAGTATGTGACTCAATGGTCCTCAACCTTGACTGAGCAATAGAATCATCTATGGACTATTTTATAATTGAGATCTCCCATCTGAGACCGTCCAATCAATCTTCTGGGGTGGGTTTTTGAGAAAAGACAGGTAATAACCTCTGAAAATAAATGAATTGGAAATGATAGCAGGGACTTCAAAGGCCATAATAGCGTCCTTGTAAATTTCCCAGGACATTTATGTGCATGAAATAAAAACTGGTGGATTGCAACATGTCTTGACTGCTGTAAGGCCCCAGGTCCCACTGAGAAGTTGATGAAAGCTGCGTATGTCTTTTGCAGAAAAGTGCTCCTGTGCACATGGAGTGGGGGTCCACAGAGCCAGGAACAAACAGTTAAGAATTCCTGGATTAGAGAATGCTGCTGAAAAAAATAAATAAGCTTTACCATGGGAAGTATAAGAATAGGACAAACATGAGTTAAAAAAAATAAACTGTTGATTAAAGCTGACTTAAGATTTTTAGAACGGGGAGCATATAGCACCTCTCCCTCAGCGAGGTGGGGAAGAGAACTGATGCATAAAATTATGGCAAAGACACAGTGGGAGAGTTGTGGTGACAGAGCATATATGAACTTATTAAGGGGATGATGAGAAAAGTGCAAAAAGGAGATGATTTTGGTAGGAGACTCTGGGATTCTAGAACTGCCGAAGCCTACAAATGTTCATGTGCAGCACCAGGGGAAAAATTAACCAAGGACAGCGCAGGGAGAGCGAGGAAGAAGAAAATTAACAGTTAATATGTTATGCTTTTTAAAAAATGAGTGAGGGCTTCCCTGGTGGCGCAGTGGTTGAGAGTCCGCCTGCCGATGCAGGGGACACGGGTTCATGCCCCGGTCCGGGAAGATCCCACATGCCGCGGAGCGGCTGGGCCCGTGGGCCATGGCCGCTAAGCCTGCGCATCCGGAGCCTGTGCTCCGCAACGGGAGAGGCCACAGCGGTGGGAGGCCCACGTACAGCGGAAAAAAATAAAAATAAAAAAAAAAAATAAAAAATGAGTGAGATCAACTTTTTCAAATTTTGAATATTTAAGTATTGCTTTAGTTAAAATTATTATCTAATGAGAAAACCCCTTGTAAGAATAAAAAAAAGTACATATGCTACAGTCCTATAGATCCCAACTTACACATTTAAAAATCAATATCTAGCCAAGTATTTTTAACGAGCCATAATATCATAGCTGTCCCTAAATATTTCCTCTTCTGTTTTAAAATCTCCTTTATTACATCCACCAGCACCTCTGCTCACCCTAAAAGTAGACCTAGTCTTTACTGTGGCTGTGTTTCTAAGTCTCTTAACAAGCCCATGTTGAAGACATGTTTTATTTTTATTCCTTACTTTCCTTTCTTTTGCTTCCCCAGTCATTGGTAGAGAGAACTACTTCATTCTAGGACTCCCCAAGGCCATCAGGAGTCTCTGTCTCCCCTCTGCCACCCTTCCTACAACATTCCTTTCTTTACTCTCTCCTGATGCCATAGGAATAGCTATTCTATTGTCCTTATTAATTATGAATGAACAAGATCAGCAACATGGATACAGTTCTTAAATGTAGCAACACATAAAGTACTAATGACATTCTGCTGTGTGCTTACAATGCAAAAGCAATAATAACAGGGATGTTAGTGCTAGCTTTTAAAGAAAAGATACTGAATGCTTTATATTGTCTCCTGCATCTACAGCTACATAATTGATATGCATAATTTAACTCTGTTTTACACGAGTGTATCTGGTTACTATGTCTACTTATAGATGTAGCTTATTATTATATACATTTAGAGATGTTTGATGTACTAGCTGAAATTTTATTTCCACATACCTCTGTGGGAGTCTGTTGAGCCTTCTTTTCAGATTTTGGCAAATCTTTGCTTCCTCTTCTCTTTAAAGATAGCTGAAATAAAGCATAAATAGATTTAGTTTGGTAAACTACAATTTTAATTCAATTTTATATTTTTAAGTATCCTAATTTCCTATGATAAAACCAAGCCAAATGAAAAGTGTTAGTTTAATAGCCATAAGGGAGGGAAAAAACCCCAAACCAGATAGATTTAGATATATTTTACTTTGGATGGGGATATATATCACAATAGAAGAGTAGCTGGCAATTATCAAGTTGATTTGAGAAATACAGGAAACCTACTATAAAAATGCAGAAAAGCAATCTGGAGAAAATTTAGATTGATAATTCAATATATTATATTATTCAAATGAAAGAAATACTTGTTAGCATTCTACATCATTAAAGAAAAAAAAGGAATACGGTATTATTTGCAGTTGGACTTAGGTTGTTATAAGCTTATAAAGACAAACATTCAGTGGATTTATGTAGAATTTGAAGAATTTCATTCTTTCCTCACCACACATGCATGTAGACAAACATGATACACATGTTCATATACACTCTTCCACACACATGTAATACAGTAGGGAATAGTAGGCGTTATAGTAAAATGGAGATGGCATGCTCCATCTAAAGGAGCCAGCTGAGAGGGAATTAGGAATGTCGACTTTTTCAAAAGAAGCTGGAGATCTGGATTTTTATGTAAAATCTCCCCCATTTTATTGGCTGGCTCTAATTGAAATTCAAACAAATAACACTTTGTAGGTCAGAAAATACACATCTAGTGTCAAATCCTTTCACGGACCAGCAGTATTGATCTCTTGTGCTCAGTTCCATTTCTCACCACCATTAAAATAAAGTTCCTCTGTAGGAATAGTAACTGTATGTATGAATATCTACCATGTACCAAATACTGAGCTGGATACACAATTAAATAATGTACCTACCATTAGTAAGCTCACAATTTAGCGTGGGAGACAGGGATGCAAACAAAGTACAAGTTGGCAAATGCCATGCTTTAGGTTCTGTAAAGAAGGGACTTTGTCCTAGTGTGGCATCACCATCATGAGAATAATAGTTGCCACACAGCAGATGTTGAAAAAAATATTTGCTGAACTAATGAGTGAATACGAAATATGAGATTCTGAGGTCAAACAGGAGGATGGCGGTACAGGCTGACAGTAAAAGGAGGCACGGTTTCTCTAAAGAGCAGGCTTCATGAATTTGCCAAGAACTGCAAATTAAATTCTTCACATGTTAATTTCTAACCCAGTTCCAGTGTTAAATGCTGGCATACGTTCATGCTGCAACTGCTTTCATTCAGTATAAAAAGGAAACTACAGAGCCAAATGAATAGTCTACGTGGTTATTTATTTCTAGTTCACAGACATTCTCCATGTTGCTTGTATAATTTTCTTAGAAACAGAAGCTGTGGGGACTGATTCACCATAACCAAGAGTGATTTAGGAACCAAGCAGCAAAAACAGTCTCAAGAAAACCAAGAATATAGTGAGCTGAACTAGGGAATCCTGGAACATTCTGTATAGGGGCTACCTACAAAGAACCACCTAAGTTTATTTTGTTAAATATTTATGGAATGCTCTTACTTTGAATTTACTCCATTATATGTTTATTTAGCACTTACTAATGCACTTCATAAGGTACCGTAATAAAAACAGCACAGTCTCTGCTCATTATGAGGTTCCTGATTTACTTGGCAAATGGCCAGTTCAGTCTACAATTTAATACAGTGCGATGTAAGCAATGATAATGCAGAAGCAATATTAACTGGCATTGACTGAGGACTAATTCACATCAAACACTTTATATACATTACCCCAACTAATTCTTAAAACACCCCTTTAGTCTCCTTTTGCAGATGGTAACACTAAAGCTTAGAGAGGTTAACTAGATTATTTAAAGCAGTGGTTCTCAAAGTACGATCCCCAGAACAACATCATCAGTGTCACTTGGTAACTTGTGATAAATGCAGATTCTCGGGACCCATCCCAGAACTACTGAATCAGAAACTCTGGAGATGGGACCTAGTGAGCCACAATTTAACCTCTCCAGGTGATTCTGATGCATGATAAACTGTGAGAAGCACTGGTCTAAAGTCACCGCTTGGTAAGTAGCAAAATCAGATCTTGACCCAAGTCTTTCTGACCTTTATTATTTACTAGATCACCAAGAAGAAAGGCTTAATCAGTCTAGGGCTGGAGATGGTATGGGGAACTAGAGATGATTTCCAGAAAGAAGTAACAGTTTATCTTGAATCTGGTAGATGAGGACTAACACAGCTAAAGATGGAGAGGAGGGCGAAGGGACGAACAAAGCATTCCATGTAGAAAGACCATTTCTGGAACACAGAGAAATTTGGGATGGCTGTAACAAAGTGTGAGGAGAGGGTGACATGGGATTTACTATCAGATCTTGAAGGACATTGAATAAAGTTTGGATTTTACCTCGTCAAGTCAAATTATTGTCCTAAGGTCAATTAGAAGTATTAAGAGGTTTAAATGACTAAATTATTAATTTACTAAATTTAATTATCCAATTAATTAGAATAATTAATTAAATCATAATGATTAAATTGCAGTATTAGATTAGTTAAATTTAATTATTACATTAAGTTATTATTAAAGGAGTATCCATAATCAGATTGTCATAGAAGAAATACAAAGACACAAAGGTGGCAGTCCAAATGACCATGAGGTTAAAGGGATGACATGCAAGTGAAATAAGGGAAAGTGTGCTCTGGTTCTGAGAACTTTGTGGGGGGGGTTGTTTTTCATTCATTCCATATATATCTGTTGAGTTCTGGCATATATACGGTACAGTATGGTTATGCAAATATGAGAAATATTTTACTCTCCTCCCAAAGAGCTAACTGTTTATGATGGTAAAAAGAATGCAGATAATTAGTTAAAACAGTAGACAGAATTAACTGCATTTATGAATAAAGAACAAACAAACGATTGAGAGAGCAAAGAAACAGCTATGATTCCAGATGTGGGGAAATCAGAGAAAATCATCCAAGAGCACTGACCTTTGAAGGATGTGCAACATTTCAACAGAAATAAAACCAAGTAAACAGCAAGGGCAAAGGTGTGGAGGAATAAGCATGCCTTACAGATGAATGGTGACAGAGACACTATAGAGACGAGGCAGAAGAAGACGCTTCAGGGACTGAGGTCAGCTTCTGGAGATGAGAAATTTAGATTTTATCCTGTGGGCAATGTTAAAATTAGCCCTCTAAATTAATACAGGAGAAATGCTGAAACTAGGCCATCCTTTCTTAAGAGGCATTTTCTATTTTACTTTTATTTAAACATCACTCAAGTGGTGGGTCAAACTCAAAGCTCTGAGAGAAGGTTTCCCCCTAAATAAAAATAGATTGCCTTTAAGGAACCCCCAAGACCACCTGTACCTTTACATATCACATTTACATTTTCAATAAATATTTAATCATCGTTTCGTATTCCTGTAAGTTTTTATTAACTTTCTGACCCCAATGAAACAAAGATGAGAGATTCATTTGGGAAGAGAAAGTTGGAGAAATAAGGTAAGTCTAAACAGTCTCTTTCCCATGAGGATAAAATTTTGTCACCCGCCCCAATCACCCCATCCCACGTTCATGCACTAAATCTAGGGACCTCTATAAGGGGACCAGTTTAGGAGGCTAGAACTACATCTCACATTTTCATCTTTGTTCTCAGAGTAGGCACGTCAGGTGGCTCTCTAGATAAATATGTTGAAAACATGTCTTGTCCACATCTTAATCCTTTGCATTCCCATCCTCAGCTATCCAAAAGAGACTGCTGTTCTTTTTATCCACGTGAAGGCCAGGAATTAGAGTTTTACCAAAAATTGTTTGCACAGCAATTATATAAATTGGATTTGTGTTCTAAAATGTTTTGAGACTGACTTTCTTCCTTGATTAAAATTTGGTACATTTCTTAATACGTCATCTCTTTGTGTTTTTAGCAATTAAACAACAGAGAAGAACCTGTCTAAAATGTTATTTTTATACATATTATTTGTACAAAAATCTATGTTTTTAATAAAATTAAAGAGGGATCCACTTGTACAGTGATTAAATCAAGAAGGAAACTATAACTGTATTAATATAGGATTTATGGAGCACTAAATGTGTGCCATGTACTTCCCTAAGTACTTAATATGTATCCATTCATTTAATCTTACCAGTCTTAGGAGTTTGCTACCATTATCCAAAGCACACAAAGGATAAACCACTTAGCTAGCAAATGTTAGAGCCAGGATGTAAGTTATCCAGCTTCACAGCTTTTGCTCTGAACAATTACATCCCACTGCTACTCCAAAAGAAGTAAAGTAGAGGGTTATATTATTTCTGGGCATATCCTTCTGTATGCTATTACATCATAGCTGCATGGGTTTGAGGCACTAGTTTGCATATATTACACATGAGCAATGTATTTTTCTATTGTCAACACAGAAGTCAGCAGAAGTGACATATACACTCACTGGTTCTCACAGCCATCCTGTGAATGCTTGTGACTTCAGGGTGACATTGGAAGTGAGGCATGGGGATTTCTGACTGAAGGCTGGAGGAAAACTGAAAGAGCCAGGAACTCTGGCTCTGCTACCATATGAATGTTTATGTCTCCTCAAAATTCATATGTTGAAATCCTAATGCCTAAGATGGTGGTAACAGGAGGTAGGACCTTTGGGAGGTGCTTAGATCATGAGAGTGGAGCCCTCAAGAATGGGATTAGTGCCCTTTTAAAAGAGACCCCATGGAGCTCTCGAGCCTCTTCTTCCATATGAGTATACAAGTTTGTGACCTGCAAGAGGGCTCTCCCTTGGTCATGCTGGCATGCTGAGCTGGGACTTCCCAAACTGTGAGAAACAAATTTCTATCGTTTATAAGCCAACCAGTCAGTGAGATTTTGTTATAGCAAGCCATTTTGAAAGGGAACAGGAGAGGCTCTTGTCCCTAGAAGTCCTCCTCCTTGCCTTGTGTTACATCCTTGACACCTGGCAGAGGAGAGGCAGGTAAGAGCACCCAGAGATCTTGCCCACGACCACATTCTCCACTCTCTCCCCTCAACGTATGAGGCAGGGTTCCAAGCTTTATACAAGACATGATCTTGAGAAGCAAAGGGAATGTGGGTGAAGGAGGCATGCTAGGGTGATCAGGTCTTGTTACTCTTCTCTGGCAAATCTTCCAGTGGTTTTCCAGCTTGCTCAGTCAGAGCCATGCTTTACTAAGGCACAGGAGACCCTGACTACACACTGGATTTGTCCTGGTAACATTTTAAAAAGACATGACCAGGCTTCAACCCAGACAAATTTCAATAGATTCTGGGGCTGGGCTCAGGAATTTTTTCCAAGCTCCCACAGTGGGTAAAATGTACAGCTGGCTCTGAACCACAACCCTGCTCTATGTGGTCAGCCCTGCCCCCCACCCCAAACAAGCTCTCCAACCTCATCCCCACCTCACTCCTCCTCTGCTTTCCCGGCTCCAGTGTCACCAACATCCTTGTGGTTCCTCAAACATGCCAAGCATGCTCCAGATTGGGCCTTTCCTCTGCCTGCAACACTCTTCCTTCATACACTCTCACCACCCACTCCCATAGCTCATTCAGGGTCCCTAAGAGGGGCCTTCCCAGACCACTTGGTATAAAAAAACAGGGAAGCCCCTATAAAATACCTCCTCTTCTCTCTTCTCCACACATTCCTTGTCTTCCTAACCCCGCTTTATTTTTCTCCAGACCTCCTCTCACCCTCTGACGTGTGTATCTGTTTCACGTCTGTCTCATTCTGGGAAGTGAGCTCCACACACGCAGGACCTTTGTAATGTTCTGTGATAGCTCTGGCTCTTAGAAATATACCTGGCACAAAGTAGTTGCTCAAACAATGTCAGTTGAATGAGAAAGTAGCTACTTCAACCTTATTTTTTACGTAGCTTTGTTTTTGAAGCATCCTAATCCAAGAAATTGGTAGGTTAAAACAAACAAATAAGTCCATTTAAAAAGTTCCATTTAAAGCTTAGAAAAACAAAGTGTCTCAACCTTTCCAACAAAAAGACTAAAGAGTAAAAAATGTATGAGCTGAAAAGTATTTAAAATGGGACATATGATACACCTTTGTTCTGTTCTAATACTTTTTTTGATTTTTACCAATTCACTTTCCCAGCATGATAAATTAAGATTCTAGGTCTCAAAATCATTTTGTAAAGGATATTTGCTACCAACACTCTTTGATGGCCTATCTGCCTTTGTGGCTTCTTCTCATCAGCACCTCTCCAACAGTTTCTCTTCTGCCCCTGGCCCTGGAAGTCTACAGAGTCTCTGCTTCTCTTCCTGCCCTCAAGCCCAGATCAAGACAGTCTTCACCAAAGTGCATTCTTAAGTGACCTCTTCTCAGCTCTCAGTCGTGGAAGGAACCAAGTCAATGACTCTCCATACTCTTTCACTTTCCCTAGCCTTGGGGAAACATCAATGTGATAATTCTTATGTGAACTAAGTTACTTTCCATGTAATATAATTCACCAAGGATTTACAAAACATAATCTGGAAATTATGGGCATAAAGGGACCTAACCTTTGGGTTCCTACCAGTGTCTCTTATACATTAGACTTAAGACTTTATTAGTGATAAAGGCTTTCCACAGTAAAACTCTTTACAAAACTGGCTGTATTTTTCCCCTCCCAGTAAATAGTCCATTTACAATATGCCCCATTAAGAGGCAGAGTCATTTTCTGCACCTCTTCAAACTGGGCTGGCCTTGTGACCCACTTTGACCAATAAAATACAGTAGGAGTAAAATGTGGTAGGAAAGATGACATGCTAGTTCTGACTCTACCCTCAAGAGATCGTGCACATTTCTGCTCATTCTCTCTTGGAAACGTGCTGCCCCATGTGACAAGTCTGGGGTAGCCTGCTGGATGAAAAGAGTCACATGGCCCAGTTATTCCCATTGTCCTAGCCAACAGCCAGCCAACTCGCAGAAGCAGAGCTTCCCAACTGACTGTCAGCTGACCACAAATATATTTGGGGACCCAACTGAGACCAGAATAATCCATACAGAGGACAAAAGAATTAGGCAAATAAATGACAGTTTAATGCCACTAAATTTTGTGATAGTTTGTTGCACATAAACAGCTATTACATTTACCAAATACTTTTCATCATTGAGTTTGAAAAATTGAGTTGATATTTATTTTAAAAAATCCTTTATTCAAATCCCAGAAAAGCAAAAGACATACATAAAAGGCCAGGTAAAAGAGCTGAAGGGAGGATCAAAAAACATAGGAAAAAAAGAAAGTCAATGTACTTTCTTTGTTTTTATTTTTCCCCTACTTTTGTCAATATTTTGATTCCATAAAATATTTTTTTAATAAAACTGAGCTTTAAATAAGTTATCATAAAAGCTTACAAAAGGCAGATGCTTCTCTTAAGATGCTTCTTTTAATAGAAGAAGGTGTTTAATTAGCACCGAAGGCGTGATATAAGTTAAATGCTAATAAAGTTCATCCTAACCGTCAAGCTTAATACAGGGTCTGGCTCAGCACATTTTTGAAGTACTTCTTCTATTTGAACTTAGCTTTTATCCTTTCTTTTTCAGAAGAAGTGATGTATACATCTTTACAGTGCTTCCCTCGATCTAGGTTTCTAATTTATATCTGTCAATTTTATTTGTCCTTTTGTTTCTACAGTTTTCTTAGGCAAGGGAAGAAAAATCATCTTACAAAACTTCCTAATTAAGTCAATTTACAAAGTTGAAACATAAAAAATTCAAAGAAAGCTGTATTGAGAAAATTCTCAATTGCATTTTAAGGACTAGATTTCCCAAACTCCTACTGATTGTTAGTTTAAAAGGCCAGAATTTAGAAAAGAACAGAATAGAGAAGAAAGGAAAAGAAAGTTGTCATTAATTAATCTATTCCAAGAAACAACTTTGGAAGATTTGGGGAAGAAAATTAATCAACAATTTAAATCTGGGATTTGTTCCCAGCAGATACTAATATTTATTAGTATTAGTATTAGTATTTATTTAAAAAACTTAATTTTTCATTCTTGGGGAAGATGGGGATCCCCTTCTGAATATTATCACAGAGGTACATGTCACACATGGAGAGGTGTATCTGGCATACAGAGTGTGTGTCATGGAGGTGGAGACCCACATCTGCAAGAATAAATCAACCCTCTTCTGCCAGAAGGTTATCTTCTCCTTCTGTCCTGTAAGCCCAGGCCCCTTCTGAGTTATGAGGCTTCAAAACTTATTTTTTCTTACCTACAGTGAATGCCTAAGTAAACACTTTCAAAAGCTGGAAAAGCTAGTTTTCTGCTCTACTTCGAACCAATGCCAAATTGAAATAGCTGGGATCATGTTCTTTGTTATTTAAAGAGATTTTTTAAAATAAAAGAATCCTATGAATTTTCCTTTTCTTGGCTCCTTCATCCTTCTCCCTTTGTGCTGATGTAGATATCCACAGCAGAGGTCAGACTGAATACAGAGTTGTATAAATTCTTTATTGCTAAAGAATATTAATGTGTGAATTCTGTAGAGCATGCTATCAAACCAAACCACCAATGAAAGAGAAAACATTAGAACTTTTGCCTATGCGGGAGTCAGGATTATCTCCTCAGGGCCACAAGGCTTTGAATGGCTCTAGAGTTGCATAGTGTCTTTCCTTTTTAAAAGTCATTCCTTGGTGCCAATCATTATTTTAGATCTCTTCTGCTCTCTTCCTAGAATATTGCTTGTTACTAGTGCTTAAATGTTGTTAGATTGGAACTCACTTGCCATAATTAGTACAGTGAAATTTAGGTAAGCCAGAAACTTGAAAAGCAAAATACTGAACTTAACTCCAGAAAATCCAAAAGGTCTGAAGGATCATGTGGTGTCAGAGGGAAAAAAATGAAGGTTTCTCTCATTAATGGGATGTGGTTGCTATAGAACTAGAGGAAATGAAATTGGGAGGAAACTGGAGATAATACTATAATAGTTGGGGCTTATAAAATCTTTGTAAAAAACATCCTTTTTAAAAGTTAGGTTTGGACCCAATAATTGCCTGCCTTCCATTGTGTGCCTTATACTATATGACCAAACACCTCCTGTTCCTTAGACAGAGTTAGTCTCTGTATTCTCTAAGCTACTTGAAGATATTCAAAGGGTTCAAGGCTACTGGTGAGAGAGTTTCTGATACAAGAATCTCCTACATCATTTTAGAAAACCTCTATTGGAGTAGGGTGTAGGTTGTTAGAAGGTCTTCCAAATTATCAATAATAAACTGATCCCCAAACAAGACCACCTTGCTTTAAAAAAGCAAAGGCAACATGATAAGAGTGCTTCTCTGATATTCATATCACATATTACACTTGGATAGGTATATCCTGAAAAGGCCTCAGAAAGTCCCGCACAAATGAATAGATACAGGACTGGAAGCTTTCTCAATTGAGACTATTTTTATTTAAACCTGAGAGCCTGGTTAATGACTTTTGAAGTAATAATCATTAAAAAATTATTTTATGTCTTAGATACTTGATCCACAGTAAATGTATGCTTACTAAGCGATGAATGTCATCAGCAAATGTGGAGATTTATATTCCCTTCTAATTTGCTCTAGTTAATGACTTGAGTTCTAAGCACCACTGCATTTAGTAATTAAAATGCATTTAGAAAATTATGGCTGGGCAGTGAAAGCAGTTTCTTATGGCTTTTCTCTATAATAAGGCAAAGAAAAAAATCACGGCCAGCATTTGTATGTTAAAATAATGATTTGTCCAGTTTTTATATTGTGTATCGACCAGCTTCTACTTAATTAATGCAGTGATATTAACATCATTTTTGTATCAACTTTAGAATCTTGTAAGAAATATGTTTGAAGTGCCATTAAAGATGACAGGATGCTAAGGGGTGGGTATTACACAGGTGCTTTACCCTTTACACAGTCACACATTTAGATATTTTGTGATAAAATTTCAAAGGTCAGAGTATTCAGTAATTCCCAAAATGCACTTCCGAGGCAGGGGAGTAGAATCAAGTTTCTGGGATAATTCCTAAACTAAGTTAAAAAGTGATAGCCCATAATTGTGCTTTAAAAATTTTGGAATTAGTTGCTAAATTTTAAAATGTGGACAGTTTACATTTTAAAAATTAAGATTTCTAGCTTCAGTTGAAAAATTAGAAGACCTGGTAAAGTTGGGTCCTGATTATGGCGTGGCAACCTTGGATTGGAACTGACTACTGAAACATACATACAATATCCATTTAGCCCCATCACTCAACACAGATAGCCTCACTCATTCATATAACCTGTTTGACCCCCGAGTGACAGCGGAATGGTCAAACTCTGCTCTGGACTGCTAAGGTCACATATGTGGAAGGAGCCCAAGAAACTCAATCTTCCATTCAGTACCTTACAGGAATGCTTTCTATATACCACCTAGACCCTGCCTTTGCTCTTCCAGGAGCTTGCTTCAATAGGAGGCAGGCAATACAATCCCTTTACAAATGGCTCTAATGGATAAAATGTCTTTATTTTCATCTCAAATCCACTTAAAGTAGAAATCACTTAAAGTGATTCAAAGAATAAATCTACTTTATCGCCTATATTAAATCCTTTCATTTAGAAGGGAGTGATCACATCTCAAGTATTTCTCCTCCAGTCTGTATATAATACCCAGTACTTTTAAGCATTCATCATGTGACACGGTTTCATGTCTAGCTTACAGTCAACTTAACTCCCTAAGCCTTTTTTGTGTAGGTAGCTGTGAATATATTTCTCTCCTTTTTGTATTTGTGTAAATTAAAAAAAATCAAATTGTAAGACATCACATTTATTCATATTAAATTTCATTATTAATTTGGGTTTACTGGTCTAATACGCTAACCATTTTTTTTTGTTACGTCCTTGCCTGTATTTTTCTTGATTGCTACAAAAGAGGATTCTGCCTACATATTCTTTTATTAGAGTATAAGGAATGTACTAGACATGTAGTTGAAATAACATGAAAACGTTTATAAACACAGCATGCCAATGACAATCTCTATAACCTCAATCCATGCATCAAGTAAAAATCATGAATAAAGTATAATCATAGAATATTTTCTCCACAAGTCTTAAATGGATTGGAAAAAAATCTTGTTTCCATGGTTTAATTCAATGATAATCAACTTATTCCTGGGAAATTGGCCTTTTACCATTTTTAAAGCTAGAGAAAGTAAAGGCAGAAGTAATTGGTTTTAAAAAAATTCAGAGTATATTTAAAAGCACAAAGAACCAAATCCAAACTTTTAAAAGCAAATAATACATCCACAGGCTGTGTTTTGTTTGCATGTATATATGCACATTCATAGAGCAAGTGAGTATGAGTGTGTGTGTATGTCTATGTGCATACATGCGTATGTAAATATGTGTGTGTATGCATCGGACCATGTGAGAGTATGTGCATGTGTACACATGTATGTGTTTTAGGTCCTGGAAAGAATTTCAGCACATCTTAAAAATTGCTCAGTGAATTCTAAAACACAAAGATAGAATCTCTGTAACCTCTATCCATATACCAAACACATAGTTTGAAATCTATTAGAGATATGAGAACACATGCTCACTGAAATAAGTTATAATCTTATTTTACTTTATATTAAGGGATATCTTGATATCCTTTGGAAGTGTACTGTTTTTGATCAAATCAGCTCATTTCAAAGTTACTTTGGAATAAATGGAAAATCACTAAATTTCAGAAATTTTAATTTGAACAAAAACAAGTACCATATTTTAGGCTAAATAAATTTACTTAATTCCTTAATACAATGTTAAAGAATGCACACATATTCACACACATCTTCTTTAGACATGAGAGCAACTTAACAGCTACACATACATTAGTCCCTTTATAAATAATAAATAAGTACCTGGAAGATACATGCATGAATAGAGCATGAGCTATCACCGGAATAGGAAGAAAATACTCCATATATTAAGGAAGTTATGGAAAGTAATCACAAATGAACCAGATTCATTTCCTAATGTATTATTTTTTAAAGAAAATTTACCCTGTTCACCTTGTTATTCTAATTAAAAGAATTTGGGATAACATGACATGAAGCTATCTCTTTCTTCCTATTAAAATATACTTGAAGGCAAAGATTAAAATGTACATGCAGTAAGACTGGAAACTAAGATTAATGGTCAAGCATTTGTCAGAATCTGAGAAAATTTTCCTTCAATGATAGCATCAGTGGAATTCAACAAAGAAATAGTGTATCTCATATGTAGCCTTTACGGTCTGAAACAAAAGAATTGGAGCTGCAAATCAATCAGGACTAGACATCCCTGTTTCTTAAAAGTTAAACACAAATTTGCCATATGACTCAGCAATTCCACTCTTAAGTATATACCCAAGAAAAATGAAAACTTATATTCACCAAGGACTTACACAAGAATATTGTTAAGCATTATTCATAATAGCTCAAATGGGAACAGCCTAAATGTCCACCTACTGATGAGTAGATACATAAAGTGTAGTATCCATGTAATAGAATACTATTCAGCAATAAAAAATGAACTACTGATACACGATATGACACAGATGAGCCTCAAAAACATTATGTTAAGTGAAAGAAGCCAGGCAGAAACACTGTTATGATTTCGTTTATATGAAATGTCTAGAAAAGGGAAGTCAATAGATATAGGAAGTAGATTAGTGGTTGGGGATTAACAGTAAATGGGAATGAGGGATCTTACAGAGGTGATAAAACTGTTCTAACACCGATTTATTGTAATAATTGTACAACTTGGAAAATTTGCTAAAGAAAAAAACATTGAATTGTACAGCTGTAATGGGTTAACTATATCAGGGGTCCCCAATCCCTGGGCCACAGACTGATACAGGTCTGTAGCTTGTTAGGAACCGGGCTGCACAGCAGGAGGTGAGCAGTGGACTAGCGAGCGAAGTTTCATCTGTATTTACAGCCGCTCCCCATCGCTCGCATTACCACCTGAGCTCCACCTCCTGACAGATCAGTGGCGGCATTAGATTCTCATAGGAGCGCGAACCCTACTGTGAACTGTGCATGCGAGGGATCTAGGTTGCACGTTCCTTAAGAGAGTCTAATGCCTGATGATCTGAGATGGAGCTGAGGCAGTGATGCTAGCGCTGGGGAGTGGCTGCCAATACAGATTATCATTAGCAGAGAGGTTTGACTGCACAGAGATCATAATAAGTCAGTTGTTTGCCGACTCATAACAAAGCCCTAACAGTGAGTGGCAAGTGACAATGAAGCTGCATCTTATGGAGTAGACTGGACATAAGCAACACGCTTCGGGTGTCACTGTCTCCCATCACCCCCAGATGGGACCATCTAGTTGCAGGAAAACAAGCTCAGAGCTCCCACTGATTCTGCATTATGATGAGTTATATAATTATTTCATTATATATTACAAAGTAATAATAATAGAAATAAAGTACACAATAAATGTAATGTGCTTGAATCATTCCAAAACCATCCCCCCCTACCCTGGTCCATGGAAAAATTGTCTTCCACGAAACCAGTCCCTGGTGCCAAAAAGGTTGGGGACCGCTGAACTATATGATATATAAAACATACCTCAATAAAGTTATTAAAAAAACCCCAAACAACTAGGCAGCCAACACTTCTACATCCCTATTTTCCCCAACACATGCAAAAATATTGCACAAGCTCTACTTTGCCATGTATCTGGAGAAATGGCCTGGCCCCTTTGCGATCAGCAGCTCTCTGGTTATTAAAACTCCAGAACAAGTAGGAACCAAGTAGGGAAGGAGATAGATAATTAATTGTGCAATGAGTCAAGAGATATACTCTTTCCTTATCCAGGGCATCATGGGTAGAAGCATAGACAGAAAAGCCTTGA
Organism: Mesoplodon bidens; assembly: GCF_964165515.1. Classification (NCBI taxonomy): domain Eukaryota; kingdom Metazoa; phylum Chordata; class Mammalia; order Artiodactyla; family Ziphiidae; genus Mesoplodon; species Mesoplodon bidens. The sequence continues at coordinate 59,266,029 of NC_138168.1, forward strand.
GGGCAACTATATTGGGGTTTATTGTTTTTCTTATATTAAAGTAGGCAAAGAACAACTACAAGCTGCTTCAAATGTTTCTAAGATTCAAATTTTCCTCATAGTCAGTGTGCCTGAGTGCTGCAGTAGTAGACTTTCCTATGTTCTTTCAGAATAGGCCAAAAAGATGAATGTCTACTAGCCAACAGAAATTGGGTTGGAGTCGTGCATATCAAGTTGCACCACAGCTTTGGATTTGAGAGCCGGCACCAAGGGGGACTAAGAAAAACTTACACAGTGAGTGTCTTGAGCCAAGATTGAATTTAAAAAGAAAATCTGACGTTCAATGATAACAGTTTCTAAAAAGAAACAAAAATTAGAAAAAGAGACGGAAGTGCATTGGACAAAAACACTTCAATAGGGAAAGGATAGTCTTTTCCACAAATGGTGCTAGGGCAACTGGAACTCCACATGCAAAAAGATGAATTTAGAAACCTAACTCACACCATACACATAAGTTAATTCAAAATTGATCGTAGACCTGAGTGTAATTTCTAAAACTAGGAAACTCTTAGGAAAAAAAAAAACAATAGAATGATTTTCCTGTGGGTTAGGTGAAGATGTCTTAGATGTGACACCAAAAGCACAAGTAATAAAAGAAAAAACATTTATAAATCGGACTTCATCAAAATTTAAAACTTTTGTTGCATTTTAAAAAGCACCATTAAAAAAGTGAAGACAATCCACAGAAGAAAACATTGCAAATCATACATCTGATAAAAGGCTTGTATCCAGAATATATAAAGAGCTTAAATTCGAACTCAAGAATATGTAGACTAACAATCCAATTCAAAATAAACAGAAAACTGAATAGACATTGCACAAAAGATATATGAATGGAAAATAAGCACATGAAAAGATGTTCAGCATTATTGGGGAAACACTAATTTAAACCACAAAGGTATCCCGCTCAACATTCAATAAAATAGCTATAATAAAAAAGGTAGGGGGCTTCCCTGGTGGCGCAGTGGTTGAGAGTCCGCCTGCCGATGCAGGGGACACGGGTTCGTGCCCCGGTTCGGGAGGGTCCCACATGCTGTGGAGCGGCTGGGCCCGTGAGCCATGGCCGCTGAGCCTGGCGTCCGGAGCCTGTGCTCCACAAGGGGAGAGGCCACAACAGTGAGAGGCCCACATACAGCCAAAAAAAAAAAAAAAAAAAAAAAAGGTAGGTAATAAGTGTTGACAAGGATGTTGATAAATTGGAACCCTCCTCCATTGCTGGTGAGAATGTAAAGTGGTTGGTACAGCCACTTTGAAAAGAAGTTTGGCAGTTTCTTTAAAAAGTTAAACATAAATACATCGTATGACCCATAAATTCTACTCTTAGATATCTACTTAAAGATATTGAAACACAGGTCCACACAAAAACTTATATGTGAAGGCTCATAGCAGCATTATTAATAAAAATGGAAAAAAATCCAATGTCCATCAACTAATGAATGGGTAAACAATGTGATGTATACATATCTATATATATATACACACACACACACAATTGAGTATTATTTGGAAATAAAAAGGAATGAAGTATTGATACATACTACAACAAGAATCAAGCTCAAAAACATTAGGCTAATTTGCAGCAACATGGATGGACCTAGAGATTAGCATACTATGTGAAGTAAGTCAGAAAGACAAAGACAAATGCCATATGATATCACTTATATGTGGAATATAAAATATGACACAAATGAACTATTTAAGAAACAGAAACACACTTAGGGTTACCAAAGAGAAAAGGGGTGGGGGAGGGATAAATTAGGAGTTTGGGATTAGCAGATACAAACTACTATAGATAAACAACAAGGTCCTACTGTATTGCACAGGGAACTATATTCAGTATCCTGTAATAAACCAGAATGGAAAGGAATATGTATATATATGTATAACTGAATCACTTTGCTGTACAGCAGAAACTAACACATTGTAAATAAACTATACTTTAATAAAAAATAAAACAAAACAAATCAAAACATTAGGCTAAGTGAAAGGAGCCAGATGCAAAAGGCCACATATGGTATGATTACAATTATATGAAATATTCAGAAAATACAAAGCTATAGATGTAGAAAACATATTAGTGCTCGACTGAGGTCAGGGGTGAGAAGAGAAGGTGACTGCAAATGGCCACTAGGAATCTCTGTGCAGTGATAGAAATGTTCAAAAACTGATTATGGAGATGGTTGCACAATTCTGCACATTTATGAAAAAACATTAAATTGTACACTTAAAACAAGCGAATTTATGATATGTAAATTACACCTTAATAAAGCTGTTAAAATAAAATGTATTGGGTCAATTTTAAACAACTATTCAGGGAATTCCCTGGCGGTCCAGTGGTTAAGACTCAGTGTTTTCACTGCTGTGGGCCTGGGTTCCATCCCTGGTGGGGAACTAAGATCCTGGAAGCCACGTGGCACAGTCAAAAATAAAGAAAGAAAGAAAAGAAAAGAAAAGAAAAAGTTCACATAAAAAGAAAGGAAAAAAACAAAAAAAGGCCTGAATATTATTTTGAAATAATTTTCAAAGTACAGAAAGCAGCTTTGAAAACTGCTTAATATGATAATAAATTCTTAATAATCTTACTCTTAATAAGATAATAAATATGGCCTCTATGAACTAAAAATAGAACGTCATAGAAGAGATTAATCTCTGAAACAGGGAGCTGTTGGGAATAAGAAAATTCACAAAGGACACTAAAATTCAATGCAAAAATTAAATTTTGCACTGGAATCTTTAAAGAGCATGACGGACATAGCAATTAACTCAGTGATATTAAGAACAAACTTGAGAAATCGTCCAACACAGGTGAAAAGGATAAAAAAGGTGAAAGGATGAGAAAAATATGTATAAGAAGTACAAAGTGAAGAAAATCCTAGGGAAAAAATAGAGCATATGTGATTATCAAGCCTAGACTACAAGAAAGTTCCTCTGAGATAATTAATAAATAGATGTTAATTTTCCAATTAAAGGGTCTATACATTTTGGGTATATTACAAAGACCATCACCTAGATATGCCCTGGTAGTGTTTTTAAACTGGTTATTCTCCTTCAGCTATCCAGATTCATTCTTGCCCCTTCTCTGCCCTGCTCTGTACTTTGAGAAGTTGACCTTTGCAGACTGTTTTACCCAGGCTCCCTCCTCTATCAATTACCTTCTATTTGGGTTTGGCCAATTGAAGGCACTGGCAGAAATGCTGAGGGATAGGGGGCAGGAAGAGAGAGAGTTCAGGGGCATTCTCCTTGCTCCCTCACTTTTTTCAACACCACATCTTAGTAGTAGCTAAGACCCCTCCAGATGACAGCTCCCACTAGGTGGATCCTCTCCACAGTTCCAGTTTTCACTGGCTCCTGTAACACCATTTCCTCAGCAATGTCCTCATTTCTAGAGGTATTGATGGCTTCCAAGTGTTGTTGCTAGTCTTCTCTGAATGCCTCACCAGCTCAAATTAAGAGTTTGTTCCCTTAATCCTACCTGCACCACTGTGAGTAATCCTATTCATTTGAGCCATCTAGGGTGAATTTTACTTCCTACTGAAGGACACTGATTTATACAAAGGGTAAAGAAAAATATCCATAAACATGCAGAGAGAAAATAATTTGATATACAAAGGACTCAAAGTCAGACCAATCACACGCTTCTCCACTGCAAAACAAATGCCAGAAGCTAATGGAAAAAAATATATGATATGAGAAGAAAAAATTTTGACTCAAAAATTTCATTCTGCGTTCCTATGTGAAGTCAACCAAATGCTAACTGGTTGTATTAAAGCTGTTTGCTATGTATTAAAAAAAAAAACAACAAAAAACCCCTCAAAGTTAACACTAGTAGAATTAAAAATATCTTTAAAATATCTTTAAAACTTTTTAAAAATTTATCTTCTGAATCACTGTAGAACATAATTATTCTAATTTAGCCTTATCTCTAAGTAAATGAATTTGATAATTGCATTTTATCCTTGAAGGACAATACTTTCCATATAACAGATCCTCCTAAATACAAACAGATGGCTACCGTTTCATAAAGTTCTATGAAAACCCTTTCTTCCATGTGCAAGGAGGCAGTGGATATAATCAGATACCAACATATTAGTTACTCATTATGCACTTGAATGCAATAATCAGTTGGGCTGTCTAATTATTTCTACTATTACTCAAGGCTCTTGGCCAATGTAAGAATGTTTACTTTGTGAATGAAAGAAAAAATAATGTACTTAATTTTATTTACCACTTTGATTGATTGGCTAGACAAATTAGAAATAACTGAGCTAGCCAGAAGATGAATATAGAACACTTTGAATTTTTAATTTTAAGTGCTTCTGAGTTGTCATGCTGAATATAGATGGCTCCATTAAGTAAAATATATAAGTATAAAATGGAAAATGTCAGGAGAGCAGCTAAATGACATCTTTAAATGTCATCTTCAAATGTCATTTACCATCTGGATAAAGATCACTTTAACTGACCCTGAAATGTAAAAATGGAATCAGAACAGACATCAAATAAGTGACTGTATTTCCATTAAAATGCAATCAAGTATAAAATATTCAATATATGACTGAATTTTAAATTTGGAAAATACTTCCTAATATACAGTGAAATTGCTTGTTATATTTACTCAAACGTAACACAAGTATTGGAAAACAGAGAAACCAAGTAAATTCTAATTTTGGGAGCTAAAGCTGGGCTCTTCTGACAGCAATCATGTCTTCTGAAACACTGCTTCTCTTGCCTGTGCATTTATTGATAGTTTTTGTATGTATAACGGTGTGTGTGTGTGAATTAAATGAAATATGGTTATTAAATGCAGAGAGCACAGAATTTAGCTGTGGAGTCAACAAAAGCTACAAAACAATCTAAAGTATCTTGTGCTTGAATACAAGAGCCCTCTCCTCCGTGCTAAGATGTTTCTTTTTAAAAAGAATGTTTATAGGGCAGCAAAGGTAGGAGAGAAACATTTATCCAGACAAATTAGTGCTGTTAGCCCCTTTGATGGATGCAGGGGCAGACAGTGCAGCCTCATTGTAAGCACGTCCCCAAAACCATTGCAAATGTGAGCTAATGGATGGTGAAGCAGCAAGGACTAAGGACATGCCCCATGCCTCATATCTTAGGACAGACAGAAGTTAGAATGGTTCCATAGTGAAGCTAGATGTAAGGGGGAACTTCAGAAAGTAGCAGACATTCATGGGAAAAGAGAAAGCAAAAGTGTTTCAAAGGCCTATATAAAAGAACAAGCGCCCTAGGTAGATCTAAAGTTTCAACCTCATGGACTTAAAATTTCTTTCTAGGAGTTGTCTTAATCAGCTAATCTAGAGCTATGTGATAATAATAATATTATTATCACATATTATATTATTATACTAACAACAACAAAATCGGATGTCTATATCATACCTTACAGTTTTTCAAGCACTTTCACCCATGTTACCTCCTGTTATCCTTGTGAATAGACTGGATAGGGAAAATCTTTATTTTCCTTTAAGAGGTGATTAAATTGAGAATCAACCATTAAATAACCTATCTGAAGTAACACAGGTATAAAATCTGTAAAAGGAAGAGCCAGGAGCAACAGACCTGAAAACATTTTTCTAGCTTTATGTTCTCAGTTGTTTTGGGTTTTTTTTCCTCCAAAGATTCCCTTTTTGTGAGATAAAATAGATTTTTCCTATAGACACACCTTGGAAGTATTCTCTCAAAGCCTGCCCAGAGCAATCCTTAAATGTGTGCTACAGGTACAGAACTTAAAGATTCTAGGAGTACTGAGGTCCCTACCGAGGGCAGGTCATGTGTGGGTCAGGAAGAGGACGGAAGGGGCAGCCTGAGTCCCTGCAGTGAGGCCAAGCTGGCTAGTGGAGACCATGGGCTTGGAGGCAGATGGACTAGTGTGGACCTGGCCTGCTTTCTGAGCATTGAGTGTTCAGCTCTAAAATGAAACTATTAACAACACGATACATAAAGTGACTGGCTTATAATTAGTACTCAACACTGGTAGCTATTGAACAACTGCAGCCCTGGGGTAATTTTCCACATCTCCCCAGCCAAATTAACTGCTGAATTGACTGTCCCAAACATTGAAAATTTAAAGCAAATTTAGATAGTTTTGGGGAGTGAAAGGATCTGCAGCCTTCTCCCATTCTCTAAACATGCAGTTCACACTTTCTCACCAAAGAACACAGAAGTTAAACTGCAGAACTGATACCCAGGATATCAGAGCTGCCCTCTTGTTTTTGAACTCCCGTCCTCATTCCCCCTCCCAAGAAGCCTATGAGATCTTGTTTCGGGGAAGAGTTGCTGCTTCTGGAGAATAACTGGGGTTTGCAAGAAGCAAGGTAGAAGCGTGGAAATTTCTAGGAGACAGCAAAATCTCAAGAGACCTCTAATTCTGGAAGTGGGGTGAGGCTGGAGTTAGTCATCTTCTTCCTTCTCATCATATTTGTACAGCCTCAGCACCATGGAAAGAGCCCTGATTCTGAGTCACATTTTTTGTTCTCTCTGCAAAATAGGGCCTGAAACACCTCTCCTAATTTCCATTCGCTCTCTCATTCCAAATTATTTATTGTTTGTCAAATTTTGTCAACAACTTCCAGTTGTTGTGGATACAATGATGAATAAGACAGACTTGGTCCTTAACCTCAGGGAATTTACACTCTAGTGAAGGAAAATGTTCTAGACAAATTAAATATGAAATTGAAGTTGTTATAATATTACAGAATGTATGGTCTAACTGACTACAAGCCAGGCACTGAACTGGATGCTGAAGGTGCCACAGTGATCAAAATAGGTAGGGCCCTGTCTTCAGTGTTCACCACACTGAGACAGTGAACATCAAAGTATTCAGTACTCAGTATTCAGTATTCAGCAAATACTTTGCTGTCAAATACAACCTCTACAAGGTTGTCTTTTCTATCAGAAAGTAATTAACTTTCTGATAGGAAAGACTACTACTCTCATGGCGACATTAACTGTTATTCCCTTATACACACTATACACATACTCAGTAAATGTTTGTTTAAAAATATTTGCTAAATTAAAGTCAGATCAAAGTCTTGGGATTTTAGCCTCATGGAAAAGGCGGAGACAGAGAGTAGATGCTATTTTCTGCCACTGCTAGAGGCAGGGCCGTTCTCAGGAGGCCAAGGGTGGCCATGGGTAGAGGGCAGTGGTAGAGAACAGTGTTGACAATTACTGCCCCAAAGCCTAAAAGCACCACAGGGACAAGTTAGGTCACAACTACACCCCTGAGTAAGGAAGGGACTAGGTTGTTTAATGGGGGCTGGCTCTACATGAGGTTTTTGTATGTCACACACACAACAAAGGCCAAAGGACCTCAAAAGATTCTTATTATGCTCTTGGAAACATAAAGACTTTCACCTTCCAAAAACATCGGAGAAGTCTCATATTATTTTAATAATAGCTAAAGACAAATGTTTGGATGTTTAACTGATGATCAGCACTCATTAACTTGTGCCACACACCATAGAGTGAGAACCTGGCAGCCTTCCGGGGGCAGATTTCACTGCAGAGAATTATACGTTTAAAGAACTCACCCCAGAGACTTTCTGCACAACTTAGAATGTCTAGGTACCATCATTCAATACTCTGGTTTATTTCTTATTGGAAAAGATGGTGAATTCTTTGGTCATCATGATGTCTTATTGGCCTCCTGGGTTGGAGAACTAAGACTACATACAAAGTGGGGCTCAGATTATTCAGAAAGCTTCACTTATTCTCAGCCCTGCACATCGGGTCTTCAGTTCTGATTTCTACACTAAACCAGGTCCTTGAATGCTGAATAGTAGTAACAACCAGAGAGTGTTGTCGGTCTTGGTCTCTGTGGTTGAAAACCCTTCAGCAGAGCCCTCAGTGAGTGCAAACTCTCAGTTTAATGCAACATTCTGATATCTGTGTGTGTGTGTGTGTGTATACACTGCCCAGTGTATATATTCTGCCCAGTGTATATATTCCACTACAGCGGAAGCGCAGAGTCTTAACCACTGGACCACCAGGGAAATCCCCTGATATCTGTATATCTGTAGCCTCCATGGTATCCATATGGCCACATTCTAGCAGATAATAAATTACTGTTCAATAAATACCTGTTGATTGAATATACAAAAAATTACAGTAATAATATAATAGTAGTGATATGAAGTGGCATCCTGACTATGAATAGAACTTTCAGGAAGCACAGAGATGGATAACTGATAATGTTGAAAATGACATTTTCATAGAGACCTTTGAGAGCATTCAGTTTAATTTCTGCATTTATGGATAAAGAAACTGAGGCCTAAAAATTTCACATTATTTGCTCAACATAACAGGGAATGAGAGGTGAGACTTCAAAGCCAGTTTCTAGACTCCATGACATATGTGATTTTTAATAAGTCACCCTCAAATTCACAGCTAATGACAAAGTGTCTTCACTTTATTTTCTACAAAATTTAAATTCCTAATTTATTAAGTGTATAGGTGAGAACTGACAATTTTTACAAAGGCTCATCCATCCATTGGTTGTTTTCCATCATCACATAAAATCTGTTTATAATTGTCACATTCTGCTGTACTATAATTGATTTTCTTCATGGTTATTCTGGAGACCTCTCATGAAACCTGGTGTTACCTCCATATTAGGTCACAGCTAGGTAAGAATTTCATTCAATATTTCTCTCCCTGACTTGACTGCTACTAAACTTAGATTAACAGTGTACATCCCCTGGACTAAGTTTTCCTTCATGTTCCCAGAATTCTTCTGTGACCAAAGTTTTAAACCCTTATTTCAATGGTTATGATTTACCAAGAACCATTTCAAACCCCTTTTTAAAGCAGGTTGGATAGAGAAGTCAGAGAAGTAAACCACTCTTCAATAACTACGTGGTAACATGCTTCCATGAAGATACCGCAACACAGGTCAGCTGCTCAGCTTTCAGGGGCAAATCACTCAAAGTTTGGCCTAAAGCCCCAGGTCCTCTGTTAAACTGGCAGAGTCCAGGGTGAGAGACTTAGCTCCCATGGATATGGTTTATCAGCAAGTGCAACAACCATTTCAAAATACATTTATCATTTATTAAACAAGTTCTATGAAGCCATGGGAACTGCATGTGTACTCAATGGGAGGTGCTTAGTCCATTATTGTAAGAATACATCATTTGTACAGTGCCTTACTGTTTCAAGAATATAAAGTTTGAAATTCCAGCCAAGAAAAGAACTGAAATCTGATCCATTGTACAGGGTGTGTAATGCTGATGTGTACTTTTATATAAAACAAAACCCAGAAATTTGAGGTTTATAATAAAAAAATCAATATTTTTCACAAAATAAGCCACCAACAGGGATTTTCTGATCTGTGTACTACTTCACTTTTACTGGGAACTCGGCATCAGGGTAAAAGAAAAGTGCCATTTACCCAAATGAGTCTTGGGATTCACTTCAAAGTGCATATAATTGCATATGTAATTTCGTTTAAAAAATCCAATAAGGTTTATAATTCCAAAATCAATATATCTTTAAAAATCCAACAATTGGTAACCTGGAAGACAAGCTTTTCCATGCTTACCTGGCACATTATTCGTTGCTTTTAATTTAGTTTCTTTTATTTCTGCCTATGTTATTCAACAAACCACTGCCTCTGAGAAGATGTGACTAAAGTCATAGTGTTTAATTGATGCATTTCAAAATATTTATGGTAATTTCATCAAAAATATCAATGATTACTGTTCCATTTTTCAAATTATAAGTTAACTAACAGAACCAGGGGGAAATACTTGAATGCCAAAGAAATTCCCCATTTAAACTGTGTTTTGGGCTGCTGCTTTGCTGATTTATCACTCAGTATTTCTTTTTGCACTTAAACATGCCCTATCAAAACCAAGTATGGTTACAATCAGCTCTTTATTTTATATAAGAAAATAAGTAGGTAGTTGTAAACAGTCAGGACAAGCATTTGTTTATTAAAGTGTTCTGCCTGTACAGAGAGTCTGAGTAAACAGATGTATTCTCTATGTACTCCATAAATTATTTTTTAAAAAAAACAGAGGCATTACTGTTGAAATTTATAGTACTAATTATTTTTGTGTTCTAGAATGAAAGTTCATTGTAATAGATAGGATATATTAACCAAGTGCACAGAAAATAGAAGTCCCAAGATAGATGGTGCTATTGCAGTAGGCCAGTTAACAGCCCCCTAGAGCAAAGGCCAATAAAAGCTAAGAAAATTATTTTCTGTTAAGAGTCTTGGGTTGGGATGAGGGATGAGACAACACAAAGAGATTCTGAACTGAAAAAGATCTAACAAACAGTTATCATCATCATCATCTCAGTTACTGCTACTCTTTTTTCCTTTTCCATCTTTAAAGATCCTCTGTTGGTTCATTCTTTTCTCAAATACTGTCAGCAGTGCTTCTCCAAGTACCAGACTTTAAAGGTGACATGAGAAGATGCCTTTCTCCTGAAGAGCACAGGGCTTTCAAAGCTTTGAAAATAAAGGCTGTTCCCACAGCAGTAGGACTTCAGAAAGGGAAGGGATCCTCAATTAACTGTAGCAGAGATTCACGCCTCATAGAACCTCCTCCATACTGTATATAGCCTACTCTATATTCTCACTACGTGTGCATGAACCCATCCTGGCATTCAAAGAGCTAGTTGTAGTTTCCATAAAATAACATTTACAAAAACCTCTGTCTCACTGATTGTTTGTGATGCTGAAAGACAGAAAAGCATTTTCCCCAGGTTACATAAAGGTAAAGGCATTTTTCTACTGCAAGAAAGCATAATGCCAGTAGTAATCAATGTTTTGTAAGTGGGATGAGAATGCCACTAAGATTCTAAGGCAGCATCCTAAGAGATCCCTCTTGTTTACAGGTGGCAGAACATCAGCTGTTCAACACAAGCAATGAGTAGTAGTAGAGTCAACTAATTATCTCCATCCTGCCTCTACTCAACTCTCTTTCCCCCAGTACCGACTCCCTACTCTCAGGGGGAGAAGATAAGCAGATGGCTGTGAGCAGGTGCACAGGACCTTGTGCAACCAGCCCTGAGAGCAATTGGTCAACACCCTTGAAGCCAGTTAAACTCTTAGAAAATGGTTTCCAAACTCCAGCAGATGACCTACTGTTCCCAGTTGTGCTGTTCTACATCTATATGACTCCATATAAGAAACTAAAATCTGCGAGTTGGAGGATTGCTTCTCTCTAGTATATTCTATTGGGCATTTTATGATTTTACTCCATAACTAGTGCATTTTCTTCATAATGGAAAGCTTGGCCTGGTTCTGTTTTCTCCACTGGTAGAATGCCTCAAAGTGATAAAAGTTGTGTGGTTAACACTCACCAAAGAGTTGAATATGTTTTCATTTTACAAACAAGAAAGCAGATGATTAACTGAAGTTGTTGCAGTTAGATGGGGACAAGTCAGGCTTCAAACTCACAACCTCTACCACACAAAGTAAGCCAGTTATGATTGCAATTCCGTTTTTATATTTATTTTTTTGGAGGATAACAAAATCACCATTACAAAAATCTTAATTTCAATGAAACACTTCTGATTTCTAAACTATTTTTAAACTACTTTTTGTTTCTGACACTTTTCTGAACACTATGAAGGTCAACCTCTAGTGAATGATTATGGAACTTTTCTGCCAGAATATATTTCATTTTCTCTTTATTGTACCATTTAGAATCCTTCAGATATTTAACTTCTGCTTTCTCTCCCTTCTTCTCTATTTCCATTTCTTTCCCCTATCACCACTCATCTACTCAAACTGTGAATGCTATTTTAGAGCCCATTTTAAAACTAAAAGGTCACTTTAAAAGCCAATGTCCTGCATACCTGCTCCTAAATTTTTTACACTTTTATTGTTGTAGTCTCTAATTAGGGATTGGAGTTTGGCTTTTATAAGTCCAAGGAGGATGAGAATTTCTTCTTTGGCATGAACATATACCCACATTGCCTAATGCAGCAAGAGTATCTTCCTAATTCAGAGTTAGAACCCTGATGCAGGAAACAGTTATAAGAAAAAGTGTGGAAAACAAATGGAAATGCATTTTTACAATGATTCTCCTGAGGACATCCCCAGATTCCAGTCATTTTTTTCTGGTAGCCAGATTATCTTGGCTTTTATTTTAAGATGGGAAAAGTCTCATCTCTCTGGCTAATGGACAGCCAGTCTACAAGAATTTCCCCCTTTTCTGGACACAGGATGAAAATCAGAAAGCTCTTATGTCATTCTTAAATCCAACTTTCCAGATATCCACTTGAAAAACATTGATATAATGCCAAATCACGAGGCATTTTTTATCCCTTATAATCAGTGAAGTTTGTTTTGGCTTGAATATTTTTAATTGGATAAACAAAGAGTATGGAAGAAGGCAAGTGAGGTCTGAATATGGAATGGAGCCTTATGGAACTGACAATGAGCTTTCTTTTTGCTTGTCCATAAGAAGGTATTTAAGAGCTATTCTTATAGGTTGAATTGTGCCCCTGCCCCAATTTACATGTTGAAGTCCTAACACCAAGCAAGTACCTCAGAATGTGACCTTATTTGGCGATAGGGTCTTTACTGAGACAATCAAGCTACAATAAAGCCATTACAGTGGGTCCTAATCTAATTTGGTGTCTTACAAGAAGGGGAAATTTGGTCATAGACAGCTATGGGGAGAATGTTATGTGAGTGTGAAGATGTATATATATAAGCCAAGGAGAGAGGCCTGGAATAGATCCTTCCTTCACAGCCCTCAGAAGAAACCAACCCTGCCAACACCTTGATTTTGGACTTTTAGCCTCCAGAACTGTGAGAAAATAAACTTCTATTGTTTAAGCCACTCAGTTTGTCGTACTTTCTTATGACAGCCCCACCAAATAACAGCTACCTACTTAATTTTTTCAAACTTTCAATTTTTCACAAACTTCAACTGTACATTATTATTGAAGAAACCTATCCTTATATGTATATTAATTTAATATTTGATCTCTCAACTTTAGAATAAAATCTATGCTGTTCTTTAATGGTAATGTCCTGGACTTCATGATAAAAGTCATGATAGCTGCAAGAGGTGTGGAGATTCATTGAAAATAACATTTTATAACTGAATACACTGAGGCAAGCAGAAGTTAAAGGACTTTTAAGTCACCCGATTAGTTACTGGTGAAGATAGTCCCACGGCTCCCAGTCGCCATGTTTTTCTGCTGTAGCACACAGCCACCCTTAGGTATTAGCTATCAGAACAATGATTTTTTTTTTTTTTTTTTTGGCGGTACGTGGGCCTCTCACTGTTGTGGCGTCTTCCGTTGCGGAGCACAGGCTCCGGATGCGCAGGCTCAGCGGCCATGGCTCACGGGCCTAGCTGCTCCGCAGCATGTGGGATCTTCCTGGACCAGGGCACGAACCCGTGTCCCCTGCATCGGCAGGCAGACTCCCAACCACTGCGCCACCAGGGAAGCCCCAGTACAATGATTTTGCCCTAATCTGTCATGTTAAAAATGTTTAAATTCAGGATAATATAAGAATAAGTGGAAACTTAGATCACAGAACAGTTTACCCCACTGAAACAATGTTCTACAAATTCCTGCCACACATTCTTAATTGACAACTGATATTTTCACTGTTACACGGTAGTTATATTTTTATACCATTTCGAGATAAACACAGCAGTGGAACGTGCCAATATCTCAGTTAGTCTATGGGAAGATTAGGATTTTCATTTAAATTCTGCATATTTAAGCAGAGGAAGTATTCAGAGGACCACGTGTGTATTTGCTAATTCTCAATAATGGTTTTTACAAGTTGTACTGTACATTTTCAGGCAGTTTTCAAGGAAGAATATTATTTTAATTCAAACTGTTACTTATCACAAAGCTATTTTTTTTAAACATCTTTATTGGAGTATAACTGCTCTACAATGGTGTGTTAGTTCTAATTATTTCTTGATACATCTTTCTGTTTCTTTTATTCTCATTATTTTCTTGGATACTGATTTTGTGCTTTGAGAAGATTCAGGGGAAACATGGTAGGAATCTTCTAATAGCTGATGTGGAAGAGAACTCTGACTCTTGTACCCGAAAGGGTAGGACTGAGATGAATTTATTAAAGTTACAAGTAGATAGATTTCAACTCAAAACAAAGAAAACCTTAAACAGAGCTATGCTGTGATAAAATTGGCTGCTGGAGGTGATCTTAAGGGCTAGTCACTGGTGAAGTTCTAAATATTAGACCATTTGGGGCTTTGTTATAAGGAGGAACCAAGCAATGATTAGATTCGATTGAATGGCCTTTATGGTCTTTTTCATCCTAAAAGTCTGTGCTTCTATGAACTCAGTAGTAATCTCACAGGATTAGCGCTTCCCCTCAACTAACAGAAGGCTTATTCCTTCATACTCCTGATATCCTGTGTGTTTGGTATAGCTGTGTAATTTATTTAATTAACATCCATTTAGATATCACACACGAAACAACCGTCACAGCTCATATATGTCAAGTCAGAGGTATGGTGGAGGCCAGAATTTCTTCTTTGCTACTTATTTATTAGTATGAAATCATGTATCTGTTACTATATTGGGTGAGAAAAACAAACTGTCCTATAATCATAAAAAATTGAATTATTTTAACAGTCATATTAGTCTTTGGTACTCTCTATGAAGAGCTAAATATATATAGCACGCCATGAGATAACTGATTACTAACCTCCTTCATTTTTTCCAGTTCATTCTGCAGAGCTTGCTTTGCTATCTCAACTTCTATAAGCTGTTGCCTCAGTTTCTCATTTTCATCTTCTGTTGTTGTTCGCTTTTCTTCCACATTTTCCAATTCATGGTGAAGTCTCACAGATACATCCTTTGCTACCTAAATTAAAGTGTTTTTAACAATAAAATGTAATTAAAGACAATACAATAAATGGGCTAAAATTATATTAAAAGTACTAGAACCAATATGTATATAGTGTCTACCATATGCCAGGCATCATTCCAGATGCATTACATATAAGCCATTTCACTTACATAAACCATTTAACTCTCTCAACAATCCCATGAAATAGATCCTATTATTATTCCTGTTTTATAGATGAGGAAAACTGAGTCTCATGGAGGTAAAGTAATATGTTCAAGGTGACACAGCTAACAAGTGGCCAGGTAGTCTGGCTCTCCACTCTGTTCCCCTAATGTCTACATGACATCATGGTTATAAATGTTCAATTGTGTTTTATCATGTGTAGAGATTTCACAAGTCTCTAATTCCACAACAAAACTATGAGGTAGATGCCTCCATTATCACTTATTTTAAAGACTAGAAAATAAAATATTCCCAGGTAGGGTCTGGGGCTTGAATTTTGATCCTATCATTCCAGGTGCTTAGTTTTAAGAAATATTTTAGTCTTTGAGACTTTTGTTTGTTTGTTTAAATCAGTGTGTGCATTTTTGCCTCCTGTTTTAAGATTACCTCAGAAATTTTAGGGTTTGGAAGAAAAGTGGGGCAGTCTGGTGCTGTAGCTCAGGACACAGGCTGTGGTTTTGGACTGGGTGGGGAGCCAGCCTGACCAACTACTAGCCAAGTTCCAGGGCTAGGGGCTGGGCACTTAACTTCCGTAAAAGGTTAATCGTGGGCACCTGTAAAATGATGCTATTCATAATCCCTTCCTTACAGGTTTTTTTCCTTGAGAGCTAAATGAAATAATAATATGAGTAACAATGGTTGCCACAGTGCCTGGTGCCTAGTCAACACTCAACAAATGTCAGAAATGATACAACGGCTTTCATAAAATGTTTTCCCATGGCTTTCTTTAAAAAAAAAAAAAAGATAATTACACTCGGCTTTTGAATCTTCATGAAATTAATACAATTAAAATTATATTTCGTTTGCTGTCCCAGACCATGAAGATAACATCTGATTTGCGTTGTCAGTGAATCTGCCTACAGTGAAACCGAACGAACAGACCACACCTATCTAAAAAACGCACTTCAAAGTTGAAATTTCTCCACTGGGGGAGACTCTGAAGAAGCAATCTCACTAAGAACATGGTTCTTTCATTTAGCGCACTCACCCTTTACTTTTCCAAAAGGGACCACAAGCTGGACAGTTTTCCTTTCTAGGAGTTATCTAAGTGGTAATTACAGAAAGGAAGGAGTTCTGGAAGAAGGCGTTGGGGACGGGGGCGGCTTTCAGAGAGAAATCTTAACTCTAATATCTTCCCAGTGCTGTTCCTATTCTGGGCTTCAACTCCACTAAAGGAGTCTTCACCGCGCTGCTCCAGAGGGCCTGACTCCATCTGGCCTGCGCTTGGAGGACAGTCTCTGGAAGTCAGATCAAGGCCTGAGCTCTGCCACGCCGTTTCCGCCGCGGAAGGAGGCGCCCTCCTTCCACCACCTCTGTAAACGTCACCGTGGCTCCCAGAAGAGCCCGAAGAGCACGCTCTCTGCAAGACCCTCCCCCCACACAGGACTCTTCAGACCCACCTGTCCGTTCTTCCTCTTCCCTTTCCGGGACCTTGACATTCTGTGATTGGCGCTGCGAAACTCCGTGTCCCTAGAGTTCTTTGCCAAACACCACTGAAGGCCTTTCAACGCAAAGCGCCCTTGACCGGAGTCCCCACCCACCGCCCCTGCCGCGCGCCCCCCGGGCCCCGGCGCCTCAGACCTTAAGGTCCTGCTCCAGGCTGCGCAACAGCTCCCCGTCGATTTCCCCGGTCTGCGCGTAGCGGAGCCTTTTGCGCTCGGCTTTGCGGAGGCGGTACTGCAGGATCCGGCAGTTTTTGTTGGCTCTCTCCAACTCGTGGCGCATTTCCTGCAGTTGACAGGCATCCTCCTCGAAGAAAGTGTCCCTCATCTCGTCCATCTCGGTCCTCAGTTCATCGATCTCGTTCTGAGGCGGTGACAGGCCGCGGGTCAAAATTAGCTTCGCCTCCCACCCCTCGGACATACACCGTCTACACCCCATCCCAGCTCCAAATTCTCAGCTTTACTGCTCCCTCTCCATGAGACAGGAATGACCCGGAGCTGAATGAACGAGAAGAAACTAGGAAAAAACGGGCCTTCTTTAGGCCTTCCCTCGCTCTCCTACTCCAGCTCTGTCCGTGAAAAAGTGAGCCAAACCATAATAATCGGAGAAACGAAGGCCCAGATTTGGATCTCAATAAAAACCTAACGCTGCTGATCGCAAGCCCTTTTAGATCCGGAAAGGGCCTAGGGACCCCCTCCCCTCATTTCCTGTTCCCCTCCCTCTTGAAGGCTCCCTAACAGGTTAGCAGCCTCTCACTCCCGCCGGGACACGCCCTAATGCTCCGAGGCCCACACCTTCCCTCCTCAAACCCGTCCCCCCCACCCTCCTCACCTTGAGAGTCTCGTTTTCCTCCCGCAGCTTCTCCATCTCCTCCTGCATTTCCTCCTGCTCCTGGAGCTGCTGCGGGTGCGGCTGCGACGAAGGGGGCGCCGCTGCCTGCATGCCGCCGCCGCCGCCGCTCGCGCTGCCCTCTGCGCCCTGTTGGGGGCCCTCTGCTGCCGCCGCCGCCATTGGGGAGGTGGGAGGGAGTGCGAGGGGCTCACAAATGGCAGGGGCGCCAGCGACCGGAGAGCTGCGGTTGCTGCCGCCGCCGCCGTTCTTAGAGTGCATCTGAGCCGCGGCCGCCGCCGCCGCCGCCGCCGCCCGCTCTTTCTTGAGATGGAACTGGATGAGCTCAGACTGCAGACATCCTTCCTTCCAGTAGCTCCCTCCGCCACCGCTGCCAGGCCCCACAACGCCAATCCCGGAGTTTCTGCTGCCGGAGCCTGGGGTTTTGCCCGCAGAGGAGGTGGATGGCGAGGAGGAGGGCCCCTCCGCGCCGCTGCCGCCCCTCGGCTGAGCGCGTACGCTTTTCCCTCGCCAGCCCCTGGGCGGCGGCGGCGGCGGTTGCGGAGCGCCCCCCTCCCTTTCCCCAGAGCCGCTGCCGGCTCCTCCTCCTTCCCCACCCCCTCCTCCTCCTTCTCCGAGCGGAGGGGGTTCCCCGAGTTTAGAGGACGCGGGCTCTAGCTCCCGGGGCGGCTCCTCCGACGCGCCAGGCCTCCTGACACCCACCGGGGCCAGGGTCGCCACAGGGGCCGCTTCAGCACCAGCCAAGGACTGGACAGCTCCCGGCGCGGCCCCCTTGGGCGCCAGGGGCGCGGCCTTCTCCGCCCCTCCTCCGCTTCCTCGGGAGCTGGCCGGAGGCGCCGTGCGGCTCCCGGTCTTGTTGCCCTGCTGCTGCTGCAGCTGCTGCTGTCGAATAGAATTGAGTTTAGTGCCAGCCCCTACCGGGGACCGGGTGGCCGCGGTGGTCTGTCGGACCGAATTGTCCCTCGGTCTAGCGGGTGACTGAGCACGCTGCTGCTTTCTGCTGCTGCCCTCCGGGTGCAAGCGAGCCTCAGTGGCAGCTGTGGCGGCAGAAGCTGCGGCTGTGGCAGGGGCAGCGCCCCCCGTCGGTGGCTGACTCATTGCGGTCTAGGAAGAATCTATCAGAGGCGATTTACAATAGTCTATCACCAGATCACTCTCTTCCCTCCTCACTGCCAGCAACCTTCCTTTCTAATCTGGGACAGAAACAAAAGAAGGAAAGCACACAGCGTGTCTGCATTGTTACAGAGCAAAGAGTGATTTTCCGTAACAAGAGAAGCCCTAGAAAATGAGATTTGGACGGCGCTTAATAGAAGACTAGACTTTAGAACTAGGATGTAGAATCGTCAATTCTCATTTTGCCCACGGAGGCGCTATCTCCATCTCACGCCACCTCAGTAAAATGAAGATCTGAAAGCTGCTGAACCTCCCATTCTCACGGTAGCAGGTTATGGCAAGGATGGAGTCAGAAAGGAATTGATGGGGAGTTTTTTGCTTGTTTGTTTGTTTGTTTAAGAAGATAAGTTCAAGAAGCTTCAGAAGGAAAATAAGTCCAAATGCTAGGACTGTCAATACGCTGATTTTTCAGCTTTGGTTTCCTCACTATCAAATCTGCGTTTCAAAGCCTAATTTCATGGAGAAAGTTTTAATTGATATTCCCAAGTGTCAATTAGATGAAAAGGGTTATGAAAGGGTTTTCCTTAGAGAACACTTGTTATGGATGAATGATACTTTTCTCAAACAGCTCTAGCCCTTAATGTTGCACTTTGTGAGAGAAATACACTCAATTTCCTTTAGACTAGAACTAAAAGAAAATATAAATGAATGACTTTAAGCCAACTTCAGTTTCAAGAAAATATGGCATTAAAAATCATCTATGTGGTTTAGTCATTAGCAGCGCTGAAGGGATTTTTCTTTTTCTTTTACTTTATTTATTTTTTAGTTTTGAGAAATAAATTAAAAATCGTTTGGAAATATTTATTGGTGGCTCTGCACAATTTCTTAAATTACAGGTGATAACTTTTTCTACACTTATCTAAATTTCATTGTTCTTGTGAATTGCTTTAGTTTTAAGTGTAATTGCTAAACAGAAAGTATTTTCATTATTAAGGCAAAGGTGTACTTTTAAAGTGCCCAGTCCTTTCCATGAAGCCAAATTCTAAGACACACCCTGCACCCAAGAACGCTGGCGCATCCTCACTCACGGTGGTTAAGATCAACTTCTGTTTTGTATTTTTTCCAAAATAAATCCATCACTGGCTTTTAAAATCTGGAAAATAGCAACTCAAAACCCATTGCCTCCTGGTTTTTTCTCCCTAGTGATCCAGCTGCTTAGTCAGCTAGTCAGTTAGGTGCCTTTTCCTTAGAAATATAATTTCTCTCTTAAGGGCATGACTGAAAAGGGCATGACTAGGCAGAAAGTTCTGCTTAAAAAAAAATCCTATTAGGGGAGGAGATACTTGCTAGTTACTTTACTAGCATTAGTCCTGTTATTGTCTAAGTATCATAGCTTAGTCAATGTGTAGTAATCCCTCATTTTATAAAGAAATATTACTGGAAGACTCCTCCACCTCCCTTTCTCTTTCTGGTATCTCCTTCCAACTCAATTTGGAAAATAATAGTGAACAAAGAAGACATGGGGAGGGGGAGGGAGGAGTCATCCATCAACTTATTTTCTACATGTTCTCCCAGAGCAACATGCTCCTAGAATATCTGGTCTAGTTCATTGGCAGGTCACACTAACCGGGATCACCCAAATAAGTTATATTGCCAATGCAAACTTATTTTTGTTTTGAATTAGGCAGAACCACTCTGAAGCTGAGAGCCACCAGAGAACGCTTAATTCGCCCCCCATACAGTTCTACCGCCGGAGGAAAGCTCGAGTTCCAGGAACTCGGCTCCCACAATCAAAGGTACCTGGCTGCTGTCACGTGGTTCTCACAAAGTACCAGGATGCTGTGTCTCTTTGAGGCTTCTCCTATGAAATTCGCCAACCCAGCAACCCCAGCACGGCCTAAACCAACAATTTTAAACTCAAGTTTTATCTGCCCATTCACCCTCCCCATCCCTTTAGAAAATCCAGAACTGCTCACTTCTTGGCAGAGGCGATGTTTTGAAGCTGGAGCAAATCAACAGCGCTTTCCTTCTGATCTTCCGGGGACCTCAGGGTTCTTACTGTGTCTTTTCGGAGGCGAGGAGAGTTTAACTTCTTAGTTTTATATATGCGACTATCTGGCTGAGCACTTTTGACTTTGGACCGGTTCGCCCCAGCTCCACACCCGCTCTGTTTCTCCAAACAATGGCGTTAACGTGGAGGCTCAGCGGCCGGAAGAGCGGATTACTCCTTGGCGGCCCGCGGCTGGGCTGGAGTTGCGGCTCTGAGCAGGCGAACACGCAAGGTACCAAGCCGTGCCAGACGCTCCCCGGGAAGTGCACTGATATTCGTGAGCTGGCCTCACCGGACTGGGCAGGGGAGGGGGCGGGATTGCAAGGGAGGACTGCGTAGAAGTAACCAAAGAGAGGCTACTTTCAAAAGGGAAGAGAAGAAGGCGGAGTGCGGAGACGGAGGGGCGGGCGGCAAGAAGACAAAAAGGCCAGAGCCACGCCCGCGATGGAAGACCGGTAGCCAGGCTCACAGTCCTCGCTGCACTCGCATACCCCTTACTCGGCGGAAGATTTCCAAACCGCTCGAAATCGGATGCACTGGCTTTCCTCAAAGCTTTGTCCTGGACCGCGTCAATCGCCGTCAATTATTTACTTGAGTTTTTCGCAGGGAGGCGGATTCCAACAGCCTTCCGAGCTTGACTGACGTCTCCTGATGCAGTGGCAAGGCGCTGGCGGGCGCCTGCTGGGAGTTCTCTTTGTTCGCTCTCTTTAATTCTCAGTCGAGCTCCCCACGCGGTGCGCCTTCCCCACCCCCAGCCCGGGCGGAGTCTTCAGACGTCCTTTCCACGGGTAGATAAATGGTTGCCAGACTAACGGTCCCACAGACAAAGGGTTCTTGTCATGCCACGACTAGTTTAGTACAAACCGAATAAATACCGGTTTACAGCGATCCTTTACAGTTGGGTTTGCCTTCGGTACATTTTCTTCTCTCCTTTATTAAGTTCCAGTTTCCACTGTGAATACAAGGAACAATTACTAGGATCCATAATCTTTATAGTAGTGCATGCGGGTAACAGGAATCATCTAATGTATTTATTATAAGATAGGCATTTAAAGGAAATTCGGGGAAAAAAAGGAATTCAGAATATGTGCCTTTACGATGTACAAGAATCCATACTGCTTCACAGTAATAGTATTTTTAAATGACCGGAAAATTCTCTTTTCCCTTCTAGTTTTGTTTATTTTTATTTTTTGGTGGTGATGGGAGGGGGAGTGGTGTGGAGGGAAGTGTGAAGTTCTCCTTACCTTTAAGAATTCCTTGGTGAACTTGAAGATAAGAATGAAAATAAACACTGTTTTAGAAAGGGTATTTTATTTATTTTAAATTTCTCGTACATTAATACTGTGGTTTTGTATGTAAAATGAGGTCAGTATCTTGAATAATGTTTTATATTAATATGAATTTTAGTGTAACAGATTTTATTTTCCAAGTGTAATATCTTGCATTAAAAATGAAATAACACAATTTAGGAGTGTTTTGCATACAAACAATATCATTACAGCAAAATAAAAAGATGTTCAAGCCCTGGTGATTAGTATCTCCAGCAATATATACGACAAATATAGCAGCAGGACAAAATCATTCAAGTACTTATCTGCTCCCAAATAGTTAAATGCCTAGCTTATGCCTGGCACTGTCCAAGGTCCTGGGTATGCAAAGATAAGAAATAGTTCCTGTCTGGGAAGGCTTAAGCATATTGATGAGAATTGGGATAATTTCCATATAATCCTTTAAATACTTTTGGAAAGTGGAAATGTGATGTCTGTGACTCTATAATGAATAGCTCAGACTTTGACTAGCATACCAAAAATACAGAGAAAAAGGCAAAGTAAAATGTAATCACAATTTACTTGGAATTTATGCTAAATAATAAATTGTCATTACGTACTCAAATTTGAGTTGCGATTTCCTTAAGAAATACTAAGATTCATTTAACCAAAATGTATAAAATATTTTTCAGGTTAATCTTTACAAATCAAATAATATTATAAACATAGTCTGTGGACAGAAAACCTACCTGGTCCTGCTTCTTTAAGAACTTGTACTCTGTTCAGGCATCTATGCTTCAATTTTTCCTAAGGCAGTATTATTTATTTCAATGCAATTAGTAACTTTAAGTCTAATAAAAATCAAGAATTCATTATCATGCATTCTTAAGCACATTATCATGTGCTTAGGTGTGTCATTTTATAATATAGTATTATGCAATTTCAAGGTTTAAAACTTTTTAATAATAAAGATTAAGTATGAGCAATATTTAGGATGCTTCTTTACTCATGTAAATATGCCATAAGAAGAACTTTTGAATTGGAAATTTATCTTATTTATTTTATTTGCTAGTTAAAATTATATTTCTCCAATTAAGCAAGCACCAAAGATGATTATTCAAAGATTTTTTGTCAGGGGCTTCCCTGGTGGCGCAGTGGTTGAGAGTCCGCCTGCCGATGTAGGGGACACTGGTTCGTGCCCTGGTCCGGGAAGATTCCACATACCGCGGAGGGGCTGGGCCCGTGAGCCATGGCCACTGAGCCTGCGCGTCCGGAGCCCGTGCTCCGCAACGGGAGAGGCCACAACAGTGAGAGGCCCGCGTACCGCAAAAAAAAAAAAAATGTTTACTGTGTTTCAGAAGCAGACTGGCCAACTGACCTTTTAATGTGTGTAATAATAAATCATCCACTCTGTAGCACAGTAATGTGGATCTTTGATCAAGGGAAGTCTAAGGTCTCAACTTCGAAGCCCTTAAGAAATACATAGATTAAAATATCTACCCTTTGATTCTCATCACTTTAACTATATAACAGCTCTTTACCTACATAGCTTTACAGTTTGCAAGGGCCTTTCACTTTGTATGCTCAAAATACTGTGAAGTAAATACTATTTTCTCCATTTAAACCCTGGAGTAACTGAGTTTCAGTGATGTTAAGTGACTTACTCAGGTTCAGTTTCACAATCAGAACTTGAACTTAGGTCCTCTTCCATTGTCTCCTTTTTTATATTTTTCCCACATGCTTTTCATACCATAACTTAAAAATCTTAATCTCTAAGCCTGATTTTCCACCGGTCTCCTAGTCTGATCTTTTCACATATGTACAGGCTCTCTACATGTGGAAATAATACTATCACCTCAAATGTCATGTGAATTTTTCCTCTTTCCTCTAACTAGCATCGATTTCTATTCTATTTTTCTTTTAGTTGAGAAAAACTGTATTCTATATCTTTTTTCCTTTTAGTGAAATCATCATTTTGTATACTCTCCCACTAAACACTGGGTTCTTCATTGCTTAATATTTTTCCTTTGCTTCTATATCCATTATTTTCTTTCAAAATATTTCCTAGGCTTATCTTTTTTTTTAAATTTCCTGTGCAATCACTATCAAAACCCAGATCCTAAACTACTGCAAATACTTTCTATATTAGATAGAGTCTTTCTGCTAAATCCACACTGTCCAATGCTGCCAGTTTACACCTTTATTAAACAAAATTTTCCTCACGTCATTCTTACAGTCACTGTGTCATGTTCAAACTCTTCTTCCTAGACTTCAAGGGGCTACACTGTCCCCATCCTATGCCAAAATGTATTCTCTAATACATATTCTCTGTCTTCTTAGACTTATTGTCTCTTTTCCCTATAAGTATGTGGTCTTGTTTTGCTTGTATACTTTTCCTCTTGTCATTTTCCATACTTGGTATGTCTGTCTTCCTTTCCTGTCCAAAAGTTACCCATATTTTAAGGTTTAGTTTAAGTTTCAAATCCTTCTTTCATATGAATTTAGGCAAGTTATTTAAAATTTCTGAACCTCAGTTTTTTTCACACTAATTCATTCATCTTTTTATAAATTTAACATATATTATTGAATTTATGTTAATAGACCTAATTTATGTGATGATTATTATACAATAGTGAAAGTAATTCATATCACAGTGCATGAAACATGCACTAATTATAACTAATGATCAGTGATAATTACTATGTGCCTGGCACTGTAAGCTATCAATAAATGTTAGCTATTACTGTCAATTAATACTTTAGGAATATAATTATATTACACAAAATTCTACTATTTTTGAATTTCCACAGAACTAATAAACAATGTGACACTGTTAGAAACGCTTGGTTAATCTTGTATTATTTTATAATTGTCCACTCAGATAGTAAATATCTTAAAATAATACTCTTGTTTCCCTCAGTGTCTTCAGCAGAGAGCTGGGCACATTGAGGCTGGTTAGTATAGAGATTGGATTGGTTGGTAAATTTTTAGTGATGGAGAAAAGCTGATATTTTCAGATCCATCCTCTGTTTTTGGAGAGTAATTTAGCTTGGATATGTGCCATTGTCTTGACCTTTACTGACATAGGTATGCATTCACCTACCACATTTGTTATCTGGATTACATTTTGGATAATAATTTAAGAATCATAGACTGTTTGGGTTGTAAACACCATGATTTATCTTTTTATCTCTAAGCAGGCTACCCAAACCATATAATACTTTGGGTTTAGCCTAATTTCAGCCTTCTCAATAAAGTCTGTTCTACAACCTCTTAGACTAAATGTACACATATTTTAACATTAGGGGCAAAAACCTATGGTTTAATTCATATACTGGATTAAGATTGCTACTTGTGGGCCTCCCTGGTGGCGCAGTGGTTGAGAGTCCGCCTGCCGATGCAGGGGATACGGGTTCGTGCCCCGGTCTGGGAGGATCCCATATGCCGCGGAGCGGCTGGGCCCGTGAGCCATGGCCGCTGGGCCTGCGCATCCGGAGCCTGTGCTCCGCAACGGGAGAGGCCACAACAGTGAGAGGCCCGCATACCGCAAAAAGAAAAAAAAAAAAAAAAAAAAAAAAGATTGCTACTTGTGAATGGCAGAAATTGCTACTCTACCACAGATGTTTTATTTACTCTTGCTTCTGCTGTTGTGGAAGTTTGCAATTGGGTATTGCATAGCCAAACTTCTGTTGCATTACTTCTATAAATGCTCATGAATATCAACCCTTGATAATTCAATTTAATGTCTAGCCACTCATTATAGCCAAAATATTATCAGGCATCTGATTTCAATCCCATTCCATATTCAATCTTAATCTTAGTGGAGACTTTTAACAAGTCTAGTAGTGATTATGTAAATGTTATACACATTTAAGTTTGTTATTAAATTTCCCCTAATTCTACTAGTTTAATAGCTCAGAACTGTCAAATTTCATATAACAGTGCTTTAATAATTTTTTATCTTCTTACCCTAAATCCTCCTTCATCAATAATTAAATTTCCCTAATATGAGTATAGTAGGCATCCTAAGTTACTCTATACTTCACTGGGAAATTTTAGTACAACTTTTTCTATATTCTATTTGTAAATATTGTCTCCAGAATGTCTTTTGCCTTTTGACTTTATGGTGTTTTGCACAAAATTTTTAATTAATATGTGGATACATTTTTCAATCATTATATTTATAGCTGTTAGTCTTTATGTCTAGCTTAGAAAGGTCTTCCCATTACAAAATTATAATTATACTTTCATGCATAGCTTTAATTCAGATATAATTAAAAAATTTTTTTAAATCAGTTGTTTCAAATAAATCTGGGAATTATTTTTGTGAGCGATGTGATATAGTAATTTAAGTCTGGTTTAAGTAAACGAATAATCAGTTATCCTTTCTCCACTGATAATCGTAGTAGTTGTTGTTGTTCTTTGTCTTACTGTGATGATGAATGTTATAAATAACATCTTTTGATTGCTGATGAAGGTAGTCCAACTTTTCAAGTATTTTATATGATTTATAAATTTAATCCTAAAAATATGTAGGTACTGTTACTACCCCTATTTTATACATTAGGATATCAAGGTTCAGTGAGATTAAATAATTTTCCCAAGGTGACAGTTTAGTGTCAGACTCAGACTTGAAACCAGCCATGCTAGCTCCAGAATGCATGCTGTTAATTATCATACTATTTTTATAATATTCTATATTCCGATAATAATGTTGTCTTTTCTGCATACCCAGTCTGTTCACTGATCTATTCCTATGCTGATATATGCTACTTTAATTATAATAAATTCATAAACCATGTTGATTTCTGGTAGGGCTTGTCCCCTCGTATTCTTTTAAATCTTTTCTTGTTTCCTTATTTCCATTTTCTCTCTCATGTGAACTTTAGAATTAGCTTATGAAGTTTTATGGAAATCCTGCTGTGATTATCTAGCTTTATACATTTACTTGGGAAAATTCATGTCTTTATAATATTAGAGTATTTTTGCTAGGAACATAATCTACCTGTTGACTTTGATTATTTTAAATGGTCCTTAATAATGTTTCTTTTTTGTCATTATTATAGTCTTGCACTTATGTTTTGGCCTTATTTTCAGGTATTTCAAAATATCTGTTTCAATTGTAAACAGCATATTTCTCAACTATATTTTCCAATTATTTGTTGCTATGTATGAAAACTATAATTAGTTGATTTTTGTCTCTGCCATGTAGCTGAATGATGTTGTAAATTTCATTTTTCATTCACTATTTTAAATGTTTTGTAGAAATGAAGAACATGAAAACCTTTTGAATTGCCTTTAGAAATGAAGAATGTAAAATCGTTACACAAACGAATAAACATTCCCTGAATCTACCCACTAAAAGTCAGTAAATTTTATGGATTTTGAGCTAGTCAATGTGCGTGTGAACAAATTTTCTTCACTTGAATGATTTTTTCTTTGCTGTCTTTTTTTTCACCTTTTCTTTTTCTTTTGCATAAAGAAGTCTAAGAAAAAATGATATGCCTGTTTACATTATTAAGATAATCTAAAATATTGCTTAACCAACTACAGAGTGCCTGACAAAGTGAAAAGATCAGTATTGTGCAGTGATTTCTTTCACTACATTTTGTCAACCTCAGCACTTTTAAAAGGCAAAAACTTCATACTACTAATGTCATTGATGGTCTGAGACAACCTGAAGAATATTTTGTTTAAAGAACACACACACACACACACACACAACACATAAAAGTATACACCTCTGAAGTGTAAAAAAAATCAACGCAACAAACTAGTGTCAACCATTCTAGATGAAACTCCCCATTTTGACCAAAAGCATCTTGCCAAAGATGGACAGAACTAGCATAATAGCAGGTTTTAGTGGTTTAGAAAAATATGCTACCTTTACAGAATGCTTCAAACTCTATAGTGTTTCCATACATTATTTCTTTTAATCTTTATCACAAAGTAATAGTGCTTTAAATCAGAAATATTTCAGAGGAAGTTAAAGTAACATGCAATGCCTGATGAAAGGAACCTTTAAATCACACATCTCATGATTGATAGCAATTGTACAGAATATGTGGAAATAGGACAGTTGTTTGATTTAAAGTCTAAGAACTAAAATTAGGGAACAAGCATTGTACTAAGTCTTTCAACATTTAGTGGATTCCTGTTTGGGATGATATATATATATATGTATATATATATATATATCTCATATATATATCTGTATATATAGATGAATATATATATATTCAAAAGGTGGAAGTTTTCTGGACTTTTGGGAAGACTCTCCTACCCTTCCACACTCCTTTTCCAAAAGCATTTTAAAGCAGTATAAGACATTTTATAATATTCAGGTATATTTTGTAATGTTTTTACAATATTTAGTGTTCACAAATTTCAAAGAAAACTAAATAAGATCCTGCTTTCATGTTTACATTCTAGAGTATAACTTATGGATACTTCTAAGAAAATATAAACCTAAGTGAAAATCAGATGAGTGCTGATTTTATGTAGGTGTTAAGGAAACTTATTGGAGAGACATTTAGTTAGGGAAAACCTCATGGAAGGAAAAAACTCAAGCTGGCCTTGAGAGAACTGCAGGTTTGACCCATTTATTGAATTCCCCTGGCTGACAGTGATCTACTTCTGCCTTAATTCTGTTTCATTCTTTCCATATTTTTCATTGAACTTTCACTGAACTTTCAGCATATGTTATAAGCTTCTTGAGAACAGGGGCCATGTCTTGCTCATAGTTACATCCCTACTGCATATGTACCTATTCACTGTTCTTTGCTCACAAAAGTTTATTTATCCATAAAAATGTGCATATTTGAATGATATTGCTATATTATCACAAATGCATGTAATATTCCTCTCATATAGATTGGGATGTGTGAGGCCACATCTTACATATTTTATACCCTTCCCAGCTTATAGACCAGGGTTTTGCCAATTATGAGTGCTTCATAAAGATTCTCAATTGAATGGGAATGTTGTGAAAGGGAAGAGGAATCTAAGCAAAGGAAATGAAAGATATAGACTAAGGCAAGGAAGGACGCCAAAGTGAAAGATGTAGAATCTTTCTGTTAATGACTACTCAGGTATCTTCAGGAGTTTTCCAACATCAGTAATAACTCCACCTTTCCAGTTATTTAATTCAAAATTCTTGACTCCTTTCTTCTTCCCTACACACCCCCTTAAGCAATCAGGTAGTCTCGTCAGCTGTAAATACAAAATAATTTCCATATAGACTCATTTCTCACTACTCTCACTGCTCCCACCACGGTCCAAAGGAAAATGATCACTTCCCAAAGAGCATCTCCCTGCTTCTACACTTGCTCTCTTTCCTATGTAAGTAATGTCCACAGGGTGACCAGAGTGATATTTTCAACTGCAAGTCAGAACATGTTGCTCTTCTGCTCAAACCTTAAAACGGCTTGCCATCTCTCCCAGGGCAAAACCTACGGTACACGTATGGCTCACGGAGGCCAGGGGGTCTGGCTCCCTCACTCTCTCTGCCCTGCTCCTGTCCCACTCTCCCCTTTCACACTGGACTCCTTGCTTTTTCCTCAAACACCACATGCACACTCATGACTCAGGATTTTTGAAGCATTGTTTCCCTTCCGTTAAGAATGCTCTTCTCTAAAATAGTCACTTGCCTCACCTCCACACCTCCTCTGGTCTTTTTTCAAGTGTCACCTTCTCTGACTGTCCCAATATCTTAATTTCTTTGTACAAACTTGTGCCCATTCAACAATCTCTATCTTCCTTACCATGCTTTTTTCCCCCCTTCATAGCACGTATCTGCATTTAACATACTCTATAGTAATTGATTTTTCCTGTCTAAAATGGGAGCTACAAGACGGTAGAGCTTTGGGTTTTTTCACTGCTCTATCTCTAGGACCCAAAACACAGGACATTAGTAAGCACTCAAAAATGTTTTTATTTATTTGAACAAATGAACGAATAAATACAAAGTCAGTGCATAAGTAAATAAGAACTCATGGAGGTTTCAAATGTCAAAACAGAGTTTTGCTTTGATATACAAAGAAACAGAGATATACTATGGATACTAGAAGAAAAGATTAAAGATTATTTGCAGTCAGAGAGAGAATAAATCTCAGGAAGACAAAGAGAGTAAGGAAGAGATTACTGTAATCCAATCTGAGATCACTGGAATCTGGTTTAGGAACGGTTATAGAACTGGAGCAAAAGTAATGAATTCAAAAGGGACAAAAAGTGAATTGGCTGAAATAACTACAGGGGTGGAGGGAAGTGGCATTTCACAGATATTCTTAATAATACTGTGATCTTCAAGAGCTGGAAACTGTTGGGCCGCTTTCAACAAGAAAGAAGGTGGGAAGGTTTGGAAGAATGACACTGCTGTTACGGAGGAAGTGATGGTTTATTGAGATTTTTTTTTTTTAATCGTTTTGAACCCACAGTGTTCTTTATTGCAATGATGTAGAGGATGAATGAAAACAAACTTTTTAAGGTCATAAAACACTTTTTTAAAGCATGTTTGTTTTGTTTTGTTGTTTTTTTTTGCGGTACGCGGGCCTCTCACTGTCGTGGCCTCTCCCGTTGCGGAGCATAGGCTCCGGACGCGCAGGCTCAGCGGCCATGGCTCACGGGCCCAGATCCGCGGCACGTGGGATCTTCCTGGACAGGGGCACGAACCCGTGTCCCCTGCATCGGCAGGCGGACTCTCAAGCACTGCGCCACCAGGAAAGCCCTAAAGCATGATTTTACTTTTTATGTTTTATATTGCTCCTCCATACATACATCAGACAGCTGTATTTGACCTGCATACTAATCAACAGAGCAGCGATTCTGTACTGCTCCAAGTTAATTTAGGGTATGTTCCTGCTGGGTCTGAAAAAGTCATGAAACAATAGATGAGTCCCCAGGTTCTTTCTGATCCTGTCCCCCAGTAGTGTCCCCATCTTAAGAGTCTGCTTTCAAAGACATTAATAGACTGCAAGATACTACATTTTTCTGCTGAGACAGAGAGAGCTGGAGAAAAAGGGAGAGGGAGAGGAAAGAGAAAGAGAGAGGGATCTACATTGGTTTATTGCTT
Source organism: Mesoplodon bidens (assembly GCF_964165515.1). Lineage (NCBI taxonomy): Eukaryota > Metazoa > Chordata > Mammalia > Artiodactyla > Ziphiidae > Mesoplodon > Mesoplodon bidens. Next base: position 59,296,901 of record NC_138168.1, read on the forward strand.
TGAGGTTCTGCACCAGAACGCTAGTATCTTCTACTATTTCCTTTAGTCTTGAATTTCTGAGAACGTAAGTACTGTGAAATATATATTATCCCATTAGTTTTTAAGAGTAGAATCAGGACCACTATAAGTTAACAGAATAGTTATGCCACTTACCTACCCTCCAAAACTACTGATCTTCCCAGTAGCAGAATATCTGGGAAAGCTGAGCCATCCAGACTTTTAGGACTGAAGTGATGGTTGTAAGAGGTAACATCCATTTTCAAAGGGCTTGGCATTTCTGGGGAGGCACTTCCTTTCAAGGTTCTACTCATATCTAATGGGTCACAAGCTTGGAACTTATTCTCCTTATTTTGCCTTTTGCCGTCTTTGCACTTTTTCTCTTTTGGTATTATTAAATACGATGGGAGTTAGACTTGAACAGATTATGGGGTAAGGACTTAAACTGCTAGCTATACTTTTGAATGAACAAAATGAGTGACCACCTGGATTAGGAAGAATTCCTCTGGCTAAAGTGATGATAACCCAAATCAAACTGCGGCAAAAAGGGATATTTATTGGACGGGCACCCTGTTTTCAAATGTGATAAAAGAAGTGTGACTAATCAACCCTTGGGACCTGAACACTGCCAGGACTCTCTTGGCCTCTTGTCTCTGTGTCTCTGCTCTTCAGCTTCATCTTTTTCTACTCAAGGCCAGTTCCTGCCCTGCTTCCCCAGCAACTGCATCCCACATCTTGGTGATCCCACTTCCAAGGAGGCACTGACTGGCTTTTCCTAATTCTAGTTTGAAAAAAACCCAGGGAGGGATTCTGAATCACTCTTTTTAGGTCATAGGTTCACCCTTGGTGTATTCTGCCACGACCAAGAGGCCATGACGTGGGGTCCTGCACAAGGAAAGACTCTTCTGCTCATTTCATGGATGAGGAAACTGAGGCACAGGGATGATAACTGACTTGTCCAAGGTCATTCAACTAGTACAATGCCATTTGATCACTATCTATAGAAGTCGTTAAATAAATATTAGTTAAAATTGGACTTGCAATCATTAAAAAAGCCATCTGGAAGGAGCCTAAAACAGAGGGCGGTGAAAACAAGATGGTAGGCTATATTTAATAGGTTATATAGCACCATCTAGTGGTGATCCAGAGAATTTCATTATTCACATTTCACTGTAATAATTGAGGAAGTTTTGTTTCCTGTCATCTTTAAAAAGGGATAATAAATTAGAAATATATTTACATTCACAAATTTACATATTTTATGGGCCTAGTCATAAAACAGTGCACATTTAAAGGATCATTCCAATTAATATTTAAGAAACCAGTCTTGTAATGCTGATGTTAACAATAACTTTGAATTGAAAAAAAAATTAGAATGAATTCTCTTACAGAAAATAGTCATTTGTTATCAAATGCAGTATAAAATGAGTCAGATTTCAAGGTTGGCAACCAACAGTCTAGTAAAACAGATTGTCTTCTTTCTGGGAAATAAACAGTTGCTACTATGAATGAAGTTAAAAGTAAGTGCTAGACACCTTTCCGGAGAAGTGCTTGCTTATCCTAGAGGCGAGCACTGGCCCTGCTCTGCAGTTTGCTGCTAGGATAGGAGAGAAGGAGCTGTAGGGTGCTGAGCTGGCCAGCCAGCCTGGTTCTGAATCCATGTATCCACTCTGGTTCAACCAAATGTGTGATTTACAACAGCAGGATTCTAGCATTTATCATTTCTACATAGTATAGCACAATTTTTAGGTAAGGGAAAAGTGATTTCCTTACACAAAAATACTGACCACTTGACTAAATATTTTTAAGGTTATATTTAATTCAACATCATTTGATAATTTTTTAGTATAAACTTACATTTCTATTGCAGAAATGATATTTCATAGTGTTGCCAAAATACCGGCTTCCCTGTGCACCAAGGCCAAACAGAAATATGGAGACAGGGATTTTGGAGGAAGAGAGAGATGGCTTTATTTTTCTGCTAGGCAGAAGGGAAGACACAGCAGGCTAGCGCCTCAAGAACTTTGCCCTCCCACCTTGGGAATCAGGGAAGATTTTCTATGTGGGGATCGCAGTCCGGGTGGGGTATATGATAATGATCAAAGCAGTGAAGGTCTTGCATTCCGCCTTTCCTTTGCATTATTTCAAAACAGTCATTGCTGGCGTCAGGCCACCGGGTAATTGGGGTCCAGCAGTCTGGTAATTGCAACCGTTTGCCTCTGGTTTATCGGCCCATGACCTTGTTTCTGACATGCAAAAACTATAGGGGGTGATTTGTTACGAGGGGCATATAGAATGTAAGTGCCAGGACATAATAATAGGGAGTGAGAGACATGGGATGTAACTCACACAGAGTTAGGGGGTGATAGGTGCCGAACGTAAACTACATAGTGTCAGGGAGTGAGGTTACCTTTGTAAAGTACAAATCTAGTTACTACAAATTAGTGACAGTTAAAGTAAAACAAGGAGTGATTAACTCTTTCAGGCCAGGTTATGTTTCTTCTCTAGCCTGTTCACTGTTCCCTTTATTTTCCTTGTTCTCAGGGGAGGGGAAACTTCATTTCTATTTTTGCTGCTACAATAGTACATGTGATCAATAAATTTGTTCCTGGAGCATTAGAAGTGTAATAAGAGATTTTATATATCTTTAGAGGATTCACCATACCATGCTCTATAAAACTGGAATCAGGCTAATATTTATAACCCTCCAGTTATTTGATGAGGTCATTCAAATTATGATATGATCCACAAAGGGAAAAGAAAAACCCATGAGTAAGAGGTAACTTGAATGTGATATTTTCTTCCCTTGAGGCAACTAGATTTCATGATGTGTGGAAATATCATTCCATCCTTCCCTTAGGTAAAAAAAAGAGCTGCTATTCCAGCTTGTTAATTAGTCTAATTTTCAATTTCTGTATCTACTGCCATCATGGGAGCAGTTTACAGGGCCCTGGTATACTAAGGTTCAGGCAAATGCAAGGAATTGAGGAGTAAGATATAAAACTAGATACATTTTGCATATAGATCTCTTATGTGGAAGCAAGGTTGTCTTTCCTTTTTAACGCAGTCTTAAAATAATAAAATATATATCTGTAGTCATTACTATATTTTATTTGGAATTAATGAGTGGGTAATATATTCTACTAAGTATATCTGGAATATTTATTGAAACCATCTGGATTCCTAATAGTTATTTTAAGTATCATGTTAACCACAATTTTAAAAATGTTTTACAAGGCTATAGAAAGCAGCATGTCCTGCAGTATCTCCCCCTCTACCTCATTCTTTCCTTGTAGAGAAATTTGGAGGTGACATAGGAATTGCCTGGGATTCCTCCAGAATCAACACTGGTATACACACTCAGGGCTCAGAATCTCGGGGATCGGCATTCGGTCACGTTTCCCAGACTGGGAAAGTGTACTGGAGAGCACTTCTGTATCCAAGCAGGATGCAGGATTCCTGGCTATCCTCCAGGCATGGTCCACAGCCTTGCACATTAAAATGAAGCGAACGCTATTAATCACCAATTCTCCATGATAAGACATAACTTAGCCTTTTCTTGGCAGTGACCAGGAACAGTTTTGCAAATTATTCAGTGACACTAAGAGACAACTCAGCTCAGGTGTGGCTAGAATGGGATCCAGGCAGGTGTGTTTAAGGGCTAGGGAGTGTCTGCGCATCTTCAGCACACTGTCGGAGGTCCTTCTCCAAGGCCTAGTACAGTGGACTTGTCCTTGCCTGGGTCAGCTGTGCCTGGCCCTGCCTCTAACCTGACCTAAGGATTTAGAAGCACAACTGCCTCCATGACTCTTCCTAAGGTCAGTCTTTAAAAGGAGAGGTTCGTTGGGCCCATCACTAATGCTGACAGGACTCCAGGCTTTAGCTGAGTTGGTTTATGATGGAAACCAGATGAAAGAAGAAGTCTCTTCCCTGGAGCCTCTGAAGGATAATTCAAAGAGGGGGAATGGGGCTCCAGAGAAGGTGTGCTTTAATCAATTTTGTGACCAAGTCTCTGGTTCCATGTGGTCTTTTTAGCCCCTCCAGGTAGGATCATCCCAAACGAGTTGATTCTCAAAATGGGTCCCTTCCGATGAGGGCCCTAATATTGATGAAATCCTTCCCCTTCCTTCCGTGGGCCTTGAATGAGAATCAACTCCAAATTGCTATGTTCTCTACAAATATTTCCCACATTTTCCTCAGTCCTCAGTTTCCTGCTGGAAACTCACAGGTCCAAAACCCCCAGGAGAACTTGCAGATATTCTTTTGCCTACCTCCACCATGTTTCCTGCAGGCCCACAATTTTCTATCCCACCTCACTACTCATTTCCCCTCTTCCCTCATATTAGGCACCTGGGTGCCTTTCTAAGCGTACCATTTACCAAGGGGTGGGAGACTTTTCCTCACCCAGTGGGTGTGCAATAGGGAGACCAGCCCTCTACTAGACTGTTGTTCTCACTCCCTGAGCCTGAGACTGGGGCTTTTGCTACTGTTGGCGACCATGGTTCCTATACCTACCCTTCTTTCCAGGACCAAGTATGAGGCAAACCTTGGATACAAAGTCACCTTTTGGAAATGCAATGTGAAGTAAGGGAAGGGGCAGAGATAATTTTAGCAAAATAACCCTAAGGACACATGCAAGGAAGGGGCCCTTCTTGGTTCTTAAATGCTTCCCACTGCTCCACTCATTACTCCAGGTCCTTAGAAATGGAGGAAATGGAGCACGTGACAACCTGTACCAGGACAGGATGAAGAGGAGAGGCATGAACCTAGGTGAGAGCAAAAGGATCCCCCCCTCCTCCCTTTTTCCTTCTTTTATTTCCTTCTTCCTTCTTTTCTGTCCTTCCTTTCTTTCTCCCTTCCTCCTTCCTTCCTGATAGTGTTCTCAGATCTTTCTGAAAACTGTCCATCGACTCTCCAGGTAAGCTAGAGAACTGCTGGGTGGTTTGTCTTCACCAAGCTCAATCTCACTGTAATCATGTCTTCCGGAAATTGCTGGAAGTTATTTTTCTCTGATTGCTCTTAATTTAAAAAAATATATTTCTTTACAATGTCAATGGGTATAATGTAAATAAATCAGCTCAGCCAACAAACTTGAAATGGTAAATGGCTCTTTCAAAAATAAAATCTACTATTTTCCATTCTTAAGTGTCAAAATGTAAGTGAATCTTCCTTTAAGTATTAAAGACGGATGGAAATGATATATTAAAACTCAGCTCCAACCATACACCAGTGGTGGTAGCTCTCTAAAAAGTGTTATCCTGGGCTGCCCTGGTGGCGCAGTGGTTGGGAGTCCACCTGCCGATGCAGGGGACACGGGTTCGTGCTCCAGTCCGGGAAGATCCCACGTGCCGCGGAGCTGCGGGGCCTGTGAGCCATGGTCACTGAGCCTGCGTGTCTGGAGCCTGTGCTCCGCAAAAACTTCTGTAATGCTTGATTTAAAAAATTAGTTTCTTGCAACAAAGGGATGCCACTTAACACCAAAGCTGTTTTCTCAGTTGTTTGTATGCTTTTAAACTTAGTTCACAATTCAAAATGAGTGTTAGTGCCACCTCCAGTCTATGCCAATGTACCTCACCTTCATTCTCATACCCAGACATCTTCACTTTTACATCCTCATTTTATTTCTTCAGTGGAAAACAGCACTTTGGTCCCAAATCAAACCTGTTATCTCTGTCCGCACTCCATGCTTGGAATCTCTTCTGTTTCTTTATTTAACTCAATTAGATCTCTGACGCCTATAATCCAGTTTGCTGGCTGATCTGTCATCTGTCAAACTAATTCTAAATCTAGCCGTAGTTGTCTTCATTTTCTCTAAGATGTAATCTCATATTAACTCATTATTGTGACTCTATTAAAGATACCATAGGACCAAGGGCTTGTGTTATTTTTTCAGGGACTGAATACGTGGTTTGACAGCTCTCTGCCCTCAGCCTGGATATTTACAATAATTCCCATGCTTCCAATCATACTGAAACTGATACATAACTAAGGTGTCCTTAAAAAAAATGTCATCTCCCTCTTCTATAGCTGTCAAATTGAAGTAAGTTAACATCTCAAAATTCTATAAAGTCCGGGGCTTCCCTGGTGGCGCAGTGGTTGAGAGTCCACCTGCCGAGGCAGGGGACACGGGTTCGTGCCCCGGTCTGGGAAGATCCCATCATGCCACGGAGCAGCTGGGCCCGTGAGCCATGGCCGCTGAGCCTGCGTGTCCGGAGCCTGTGCTCCGCAACGGAAGAGGCCACAACAATGAGAGGTCCGCGTACTGCAAAAAAAAAAAAAAAAGAAGAAAAAAATTCGACAAAGTCCCGAAACAAGTTGTCTAAAATGACACAAACTGTGGATGGTAACATTTATCTTCTTGGTAACTTCTTAGGAGTATTGAAATTTTTTTCAAGAAGGTAGCTGTGCGCCCCCTGCTGGCAGGCTGTCTCATTGGTATGGCAACCCTGCAGAAACGCTCCCCTGTTCCCAAGAACTGTTTGTTCTTCCATGTGGCCAGAACCATCTCCAGCTCACTCTCTTGACTGGTCCATTGCTACAACCTTCGAAATGTAGGGCACATCTCTTGCAAATAAATGTGCCAGATGGAAGAATCGTAATAGCTGGGTTGTAGGCCTGTTTCTATTCCTGATGCAATACGTGATTTGGGACAATGTCTCTGGACTGGACCTCAGCTCCTTAGGACATAAAATGAGTGTTTTGGATTATATGATTTTTCATGTTTCATTCTTCCTGTTCTAAAGTTTAAAACACTCACTCATCTCAAGGTGCCGTCCCTATTTATTACTTACTATCATGGTCCACTGGCTCCTGAGAGGGAGAATGAGGCAGGTATGGTAACTGTTAACTCAAAATTGCTAGGAAATTAAATCCTAGCCCATATATGTGTTTTATTTTTCTCTTCTGTAGACCTTATAATTTATCGCCACATGGTAGCTAAAAGTTAAAATAGAGATCCATCCTTCCTTCATGAGGATTTTATTAATCAAACCCAAATGATAAATTTCCTTAAGAGAAATGATACATGATCTATGTGTGTTTCCTAACATCAGATTCTGGATGGTGGTTAGCATGTCTGAACCGTAGGACCATCCTCTTCTTATTGATCCTGCATGGGAACAAGGCCTGGAGTTACCAGTGAACCTGTTGGCTTTCCTTCATCTAGATCAGGGTTTCTCAACCTTGGCATTAATTTACATTTCTGGCCACTTAATTATTGAAGTGGCTGGCATGTGCGTTGTGGGATTCGTAGCAGAATGTCTGACCTCTGCCCACTAGATGTCAGTAGCATGCTCTCTTCCAGGTATGACAACCAAAAATGTTTCCAGACAGTGCCAAGTGTCCCTCAGTTGGCAAAATCGCCCCCAGTTGAGAACCACTGGTTTAGATCAACAGAGGGCCTGAAAGTGCTCATGATCGGATCACTTGAGTCTATGTTCCTGGGGAACACAGTGGTGAGTAACTATGACAGCAGAGTATTTAATGCTCTTACTGATTTTTGGTTTGTGTCCTGGCCAGCAATCTTCTGTGAGTGGCACATAATGTCACTATGTTTTGACTTTAGAGTTTGTTGATGGAACGTTCATCGTTGGTTTATGGTCTGTTTGTCCATTAAATTTCTACAAGGAGAAGTGTTTGTCACCAGGATTTGGAATACATCATTAGTGCCTCGTCTATTTGCTCTTTGTATGTTCTCCCTATCTCCTTCACCATATAGACCATCATTAGCCAAAACATCGACCAAAACTCTGTTGCTCTGTGTCATTCCTTGTATATTACCTTTGTTATATTTTGCTACTCTCCTCTTGATTCTGTTAAACAGGGGCTCCCTGAGTTTGAGAGTCAACAATCCCTTGAAGGAAATCCCAGTTCCTAAGAGCAATATGTATTGTAATTTTAATTTCTGTGCTGATTGATACATAATGACTAAGGCATTGCTAAAATCATTTTGAAAAAAAGGGCAATTGAAGGGTTTCTAGAGAAAATATTATTCCCAATTTTAAAATGTCAATTCCTTAAGAAAAAGCTTTTCTGCTATAATTTATCATACAAATAAAAGGACTTTAACTTTGAATCAAGTTAATGGCCATGCTTACAATGTTACTATATAACAATTTATAACACAAATTGATATATAACAGAACTATAGGTCTTTAAACAACGTAAAAGTAAATGGGATAAAATGTAAAAATAGTTCAAGTAATATCCTAAAATTTGATAAATACTTAGAACCTTAGACTGGGTTGATACTATCTTCTGGATTTTATCAATAGTTTTACAATAATGCTAACATAATCTTATTGTTTTTAGGTTACAGTTTTACAGACATAAAGTTGTAGTTTTATAGACAGCTGTCCATCAAAGGCTAACACTACTTCAACAAAATCTTAGGATTACAAACATATAAACAAATATGTTCAAGGAAATTGAATTGTAATAGCTGGGGTTGACTCGTAATTTTTTTTAATATGTTAAAAATAGCAATTATTATTCTGTTATTTTCTGACCATCTTAATTCTAAAAGAAACTCTTTATACACTCAACTCATATATTAGATCCAATAAAGACATAATTGTATCAGAAAAATTAATAACCTTTGTATTTATTTAAGCCAACATAATCAGAGTTGGAATATATGCCTCACATTACAGAAAAAAAATTAATAACCAGTCCATATTATATAATTAGATTATATAAATCATTAAGAAAAAGAAATATCCCAACACAAAAATAGATAAGAAAGTGAAGAGGCAATTAATTCAAGAAGGAGGACCTGGTTAAAAATTATTTGCAAAGGTTCTTGATCTTACAAAAAGAAAAAGAAAAGAATTAAAATTTTATTTTATCAGTTATATTGGCAAAAATTACAGCAATTTATAATAGCATTGCTGAGAGTTGTTGGGATGTGCACATTAATAAGATTAATAGTGTAAATCAATATTATATATCCTTCCTGAAGTTCCATATGATAACATCTTTCAAAATTTAAATTTATGTATATTTTGACCTACAGGAAAAGGTTTCCTACTGCAGGTATACTTTAAAAATATTTTTTAATTGAAATATAGTTGATTTACAATGTTGTGTTAGTTTCAGGTGTACAGCAAAGTGATTCAGTTGTACATATACATATATATATATTGTTTTTTAGATTCTTTTCCATTATCGGTTATTACAAGATATTGTATGTATAGTTCTCTGTGCTATACAGTAGGTCCTTGTTGGTTATCTATTTTATATATAGTAGTGTGTATATATTAATCCCAAACTCCTAATTTATCCCTCCCTGATTCCCTTTCCCCTTTGGTAACCATAAGTTTGTTTCCTATGTCTGTGAGTCTATTTCTGTTTTTAAAATAAGTTCATTTATATCATTTCTTTAGATTCCACATATAAGTGACATCATATAATATTTGTCTTTGTCTGACTTACTTCTCTTAGTATGATAATCTCTAGGTCCATCCATGTTGCTGCAAATGTCATTATTCCATTCTTTTTTATGGCTGAGTAATATTCCATTGTGTATATACACCATATCTTCTTTATTCATTCACCTGTTGATGGACACTTAGGTTGCTTCCATGTCTTGACTATTGTAAGTAGTGCTGCCATAAACACTGAGGTGCATGTACCTTTTTGAATTATAGTTTTCTCTGGATATATGCCCAGGAGTGGGATCGCTGGACCATATGGTACTCTATTTTTAGCTTTTTAAGGACCCTCCATACTGTTCTCCATAATGGTTGTACCAATTTACATTCCCACCAAGAGTGTAGGAGGGTTCTTTTTTCTCCACACCCTTTCCAGCATTTATTATTTGTAGACTTTTTGAAGATGGCCATTCTGACTGGTATGAGGTGATACCTCAATGTAGCTTTGATTTGCATTTCTCTAATAATTAGAGATGTTCAGCATCTTTTCATGTGCCCATTGGCCATCTGTATGCTTCTTTGGAGAAATGTCTATTTAGATCTTCTTCCCATTTTTTTTTAAATGTGTTGTTTGTTTTTTTGATGTTGAGCTGTATGTGCTGTTTGTATATTTTGGAAATTAATCCCTTGTTGGTAGCATTGTTTGCAAATATTTTCTCCCATTCTGTAGGCTGTCTTTTCATTTTGTTTATGGTTTCCTTTGCTGTGCAAAAGCTTTTAAGTTTAATTAGGCCCCATTTGTTTATTTTTATTTCCATTACTCTAGGAGACAGATCTGAAACATTTCTGCTGCAATTTATGTCAAAGAGTGTTCTGCCTATGTTTTCCTCTAGGAGTTTAATAGTATCTGGTCTTACATTTAGGTCTTCAATCCATTTTGAATTTAGTTTTTGTATATGGTGTTAGAGAATGTTCTAATTTCATTCTTTTACATGTGTCCAATTTTCCCAGCACCACTTGTTGAAGAGACTACCTTTTCTCCATTGCGTATTCTTGCCTCCTTTGCCTGGATCATATGGTAAGTCTATTGAAACACTTTGAAGAAACTCCATATCGTTTCCCATGGTGGCTGCACCACTTACATTCTGGTGGGTGTCTCATATGGGAGTGAGTTTACTGCCTCTCTCCAGCAGCAGTGGTCCTTTCCTTGGTATCAGTACAGCATTTTGGATATGAGGAGGCTTCTGCAGTAGCAGATGTCCTTTACTTCTATTTCTCCCTCAGCAGCAAGTAACCTTTTCCTGGGACCAGGAAACAATAGGGTTTTCTGTCCTCCTGAAGCATCAGAGAGTTTTTTGTTTCATATGAGAGAATGGTCCAAATATTGCACCTGTCTCTTAGCAGCAATCATCTATGGAGGGAACTCCTGCAGGTCTCCTGACCTGTACCAAATCTTTTTCATGAGCCATATGATGCAGCTCAGGAAGAAGAGCTGCTGAGTAAATCTGTATTCCTATTATGTCTTGGGATCCCAGGGATTCTAAACTGTCATATTAGCCCACACACAGCTTTTAAGAATTTGTTAGAATTTCAGTTGCTTTCCTCTTACCCATATTATGGCTGCCACCTCTTTCCCTGTGCTTTGCCAAAAGCAAAACCTCTTAGGGCTCATCTCTCTTGGAAGGGCTTGATGTTCTCTAGAATTCAGCTCACCTTTTTGCCTTTGATTGCATTTCTCCATAGGCCGAAATAAATTTATGATTTTGAATATTACATGACTTTTTTTTCTCAGTATGAGAGTGATATTCTCCCATGGCTTCTGCTTAAGCAGAACTCCTTCATTTTTATATACAAAGTGCCTTGATCACCTCTGTTCATTGAGTTGCTAAGTAGTGTAGAAAGGACACCTCTTTTGCCATGTTATCTAGCATATAACAGCACACAATGTAGAAAAAGTAAAAATCCTGTAGGCTTTTTTTTACTTACCCCAATGTGTGTTTGGAAAAGAAAAGCATAGCAATAGGAAGTCACATGCCATAATTCTTGTTTTCCCTAACTTTTATGTTTTTAAGGTCTATTGAAATATTCAGTAGACCTGGGCAACCAAAGAAACTCAGGAGAGCCCTCTCTAAAACTTCAGGAAAACTGACTGCAAGTTCTGGAGGAAACCTCATCAAGGGCCTTTCCAACATGGTGTGGTGTGAACGAGGCTAAAGAGATGAGCCTGAGGCAGCAGTCATGCTTCCCACTGGGAACAGAAAGAATGATTACTGGATGAGGAGACATCCAGCAGTAAGATAAATCATCCATAGTATGGAATTACATAACTCATAAAGGTCAGACAGCTTCCTGGCATTCACTGTTATGGAAAGAAAGGCCTGCTGGCTACTCTGGCAGAACCAATGACTATCTCTGGGCAAGTAGGGAGGTGAGAACCCTTTGCCATCCTACTTCTTTCAAGAAAGAAAAGATTAATTTCAAATAGATGCTAACAGCTTAGTTCTCTACAAAATAATTCATTTTCTCACTCATAGGTAGGTGTAGTAAGGTCCGAAAAATGTCTCACAGCTGTAATAATTTTAAAATAAAAGCATTCTTACTTAGGCCTTATGCATGAAAAAGGCATTTTGGGCAGGATTTAGTTGAAATAAGTACCCTCTACAGATGGAGTAATTTGAAACTATTTTGAGATCTTGGGTAATTCAGAGCAAATAGCACACTCTTTTACTGATGCATAAGCTGAAAAATAATCACTTCTAAAATAAGCTCATGCACGTATTCAGACCTCTACCAGACATCAGTGACATTGTGCTCTCAATATTATTTATGACCCATAATATAGTCTTCTGAGTTTGAGCAGTAATGACAGTAGGAAAAATGAGAAAATAAACCAAAGGTTGTAGAGAAGTTACTGAACCAGAAACAAAGATGGCTCTTTTTTGCAGATTTTATATAAAATCTGAGCCCCACTGAAGCTGAAGAACAGGTGGGATGACTTTAAAAAAGGAAACCATCAATACAATAAAGAAACAAACATAGAGTGGTATATTTTAAAATGAGAGTTTAAGTGTAGTGCCAGCTTATAGTAGAAGTGAGAAAAAAATTAAAAGTAATAAATACAGTACAGCCGAGAGAGGACAGCTGATAATCAGAGGTGATAGAAAGTGGGGGTCTGAGGATGCACAAAGGATAAGGACTCAGAGTAACATAGCAGCCTGGGTGTAATCAGTGAAAGATCTGAAAAGTTTGTCATAACATTTAAATAGTCCTGGTCTGAAAATGTGCCATCCACTACCCCCTGCTTGAGGCATCAGTAAACAAGCAGAATAAACTGTTCTCCATATAATAGTTCCTCACATCAACAAGATATTTCAGGTAGTGCAGGCTATGAAACTGTGAACACTACAACAGGCCATGGAAGCATTTCCTGTGACACAAGGAAAAGCTAGGGCAAAATACAATGAGGCACTGTTGCCTGGGCAGTAGGGTGTATAGAAAATGATAGAACATAATAATGTAAGGTAAAGTTACAATTAACTTAAGCAAGAGAAAAAAAATCTATGCTCAATTTCAGTCAAGCAGAGAATATTTCCAACGGGTCAATTCATATATATTTTATAAATTAAGACTTAATAGGGTAATTGGTAAAATCTATTTATAGAACATGAACAAATGTTTTAAAAAGTGAAAATATTAAAAAACATTTAAAAATATGTTTCTATTTAAGATGAAGGACATTTCAAAGTATTAGACATTCTCAATGTTGCCATATGTATTTTGCTGCTAGAGAGTTGTAGAGATAAATCTGAAGAAGCAGAGAAATTATCAAGTAATATTACTACTTTTAAATTTATTAATTAGAAATTAATATTAATTAATTCATAAATTAATACTACTAATTCAATAAGAAAAAGGTAATACACCTAAAGAAAAAGTGGGCAAAAGATGTGATGGGAAAATGCAATAATAAAGAAATACAGATGGCTAATAAATTTATAAAAATATTTATCATCACAAGGATAAAGCTTAAAATTAAAACTGTGACTTATCAAATCAGAAAAAAATATGTAGATACTATCAGTCCAGTGTTAGCCCTAGACTGGGAAAATAGACTCTCATTAGCAGCTATATCATAAATTATTGTAAATTTTTCATCGCAATTTGGCAGTATGTATCAAAAGCCTTAAAAATGTTCATATCCTTGGATTCGGAAATCCCAATTATAAAAATATATTTAAGAAACATAATTGAGCAAGAGTGGTAATATAGAATGACATGGAGGAAAACTGGAGAAAGTTCTAATTGGATTTCAGTTTTGTTTCCTCTTTCTATCAAAATGCCAATTTAGAATAATTCCTGATTCCCTCCTCCAAGATTAGCCCATAGGAAAAGCACCAAGAAAAAAATAGAAAATTACAGAAATCCCTGAAGTGACTGTGTGAAGATGGTGGTGGCTTTCACCTGGAACAGGATGCAGCCAGGCAGTGAGAAAAAAATAAAATAAAACGACCACATTTCCTGCTGCTTTTTAAGGAAGAAAATCAGGGCAGTATAAAAGGCCCCTGTTTAGAAGTAGCTAAGGAAAACAGGAGATGAATTAACTTCTGGAAGTCACATCCTCACCTTTCCTCTTCCAAACTACCAGGGCTGATGAACTACAATTGCCCATTTGGAAGGTTGGTGTCCCAACCAGTCTTAACCGACTCAAGCTCAAACTGGACACAGCTGATTCCAAGTTCCTGAAAAACAGCTCAGATAAACATCTTATTGTTTAGGCTGTGTGATGCTTGGAGGACATCTAAGTTTTTGTAAAAACAATAAGAGTAAGCTTGATCAGTGAAAGCAAGTTACAGTTCATTATCTATTAAGCAAGTCATAGTTGAATGGATCTGATGACTACCCTCGATTTTACAATACATGTACTTTACATTTGGTATTTTTCTAAGATGAAAAGAAATTTTATCAAGGTGTTTAGTTTTATTCGACTGCATAAACTTCATAGATCTCTTGCCAGATCTCTTAGACTTCTTTCTCTTGTTTAGAATACTTCATTCAAAACTCATTCAGTCTTCTGAAATCTAAGGCCTCAGGTTGCAATGAATAAACTTTAATGTGTTTGATTATGGGATTTGGCTCAGACTCTACTTGAGGTTATTTAATGCATGTATTTTCTTATGTCCTGAAACGTAAATGACAGTTTGATAGGATATAAAATCCTCAGATCTAAGGTTTTTTTCCTTCAATGCTTTGAAAATTCTACTCCATTGTCTTTTTGCAGTTACTGGTGGAATATCTAAGTCATTTGATTATTATGTTTCTCTCTGCAAGTTTTTAGAATGTATCATGATTTTTTATATTCTCAAACTTACTTAACTTTCTAAAACCTGAAAAACTTTTGCATTCTAAATTACTAGTGTATTTGTATCAGTTGTCTATTGGTATGCTACAGGTCACCCCCAAACTTAGCAGCTTATAACAACATTCATGCATGAACCCACTGTCTGTGGGTCAGCAATTTGGGTTAGGCTCTGCTGGCAGATTTTCTGTTGCTCTTGCCTTGGCTCACTAATGTGATTTTTTAGTAATCTCGGGGCTGGATTTAAGCTGTATGATATAGAACAACCTCAGCTTTGGTGATTGGCTTCCTGTCGTCTCATTCTCCACCATGTACCTCTTCAGCAAGCTAGATGGAGCTTGTTCACATGGTGTGTGCTTTCTAAAAGGGCAAGAGCAGAAACAGCAAGGCATCTTAATGTCTAGGCTGGCAAGTTGCTCAGCATCACTTTCATTACATTCTATGGGCAAAGCAAATCACCAATCATCTCAGTTGAAGTGGAGAAATACATTCTATCCCTTCATGGGTGGAACTGCACAGATTTTGTGGCCATTATATCTAACACAGTGATATTATCCATACAGGATTATGGACCTACTTTATCACAAGAGGGTGAGTGTCAAAACTATCAAGGAAAATATTCCTGTTTCTACTGGAGTGTCTAATTCTGAGAATTCATTTTGACTTAATGAAAGATAGAAAATAAGGAGAAACACAACAGGTAAGGTTTTAAATAGAACATTTAAACAAGGAAGAATTATTGTTAAAAATCCACAGCAATCACCAAAAGAATGGAGAAATGGAAGTGAAAGTAAATGAAATGATGTTATAGGAATGTGTCAATAAGGTGTTCAGTGGGGTAATTGCCATCTTGGTGAGTCTGCCTGGTAGTTACGAGTTGTAAGTGAATAAGGATGCCCAGGAACTATTCTCCATGGAAGACAAATGTCGAAGGAAAGACAAGTGTCACTAAAGACAAAGCAATGGAAATGGAGGGAATGTCTATGAAGGGGGTGAGGATTATATTTGTCAATTATTTAAAATGGAGCAACTACCAAATGTAAAATAGACAGCTAGTGGGAAGCAGCTGCTTAGCATAGGGAGATCAGCTTGGTGCTTTGTGACCACCTAGAGGGGTGGGATAGGGAGGGTGGGAGGGAGACACAAGAGGGAGGGGATATGGGGATATATGTATACCTATAGCTGGTTCACTTTGTTATACAGCAGAAACTAAGACAACAATGTAAAGCAATTATACTCCAATAAAGATATTAAAAAATAAATAAATAAAATAAAATAAAATGGAGCAGAGAACACAATGGAAAAAGCTCAAAGAGGATTCAGTGTAGCAAAAGAAAGGTGAGCCTAGGTTCAAGTATTTTGAAGGAAACTATCTGTGCTTGAGAATATTTGCTACAGCTATCCCCCCAAAATCTCATTTTTCTGACAGAATGACATGTCTCTAGCTGTTGATTGTGATCAACAAAGGATGTGAAGACCTTGGGAAAAATTTTTGTTTGGATAATAAAGAAAGGACAGTCAAAGCATCACTGTACATAAATAAATCAACTCAATGACCTGGCAACTTAGAACTGGCAACATATCAAAAAGAATAATAAATATTAATCTACCTTTGTACAAAGATGAGTTGCATTGAATTCTGAGTTACTGTGGTTTAGGTAATCTCAAGGCAAGAACACACTGAAGCTGGAAAAAGACTTAAGTTCAAGTCTTCCATTCCAAGGGTGCGTCTGGAAAGAGTTAAACCTCTCGCCTAAGACTGGATGGATATACAGTGGCCTTGGGGATTCTACCCGTATGTGTCTCAAGCCAAGCCAAATATCTGGGAGTCACCTTTCAGATTCCCCTTTCCTTTCACATCCCATGCACTTCAGCAAAAAACAATATTATTTCTTACAAGGAAGACCACAGAGAGTCTTGAGAAAGGTTCCTCCATGTGCAAACAGAGAGGGGGAGTAGCTGCTTCTGGAAGAGGGACAAAAAACTCCTTTTGGCCTCTTCTCTCTTATTCTTTTATGGAACAAAAGCCCTAATCTCTGTGTGTGGGAATAATATGGCAACAAATTGTCACTCTGAGGACACTGGGAGAAGGTAAGATAAAAACTGTGTAAACATGGGGAAAGGGGAATACATGGCAGAAGGCCTAAAACTAGAACAAGAGAAGGGTGAATAGCACTTTTGCACCTAGATGACCTAAGTTCCAATAGCTCAGAATTCAATGTAGCCTGTCTTTGTACAAAAATAAATTAATATTTATTATTCCTTTTTGGTACGTTGCCATGTTCAAAAAATTTTTTGAAGCATATGAAGTCAAAGAAATGAATGTACTTCCAAGCTGGAAAGAAATTAGCACCAGACTCGGATATCGAAGATTGATATGTTAAAGTCCCTAATGGAAGAGGTGGTCAACATACAAGATCATACAGCTAATTTCAGCAAAGGGATAGAAACCTTAAGAAATAAGAAATGGAAATGTTAACAGAGATGAGGAATGTCTATGAAAGATATATCAATATCTCATTAATATACCTTGCTGAGGCAAAAAAAATTGGTGAACTTGAAAATAGGTGAATGGAAATTACCAAAACATAAATGAATTAAAGGTAGGGAAAAATAGAAAAGAAAAAAGAGAATGGACAGAAGAAATATTTGAAATATTAATGACTCAGAATTTTCCAAAATTAATGATACACATAAAACTACAAACCCATGAAGTACAGAAAACACCAAACAGGATACATAAATTAAAAGAAATAATTAGCATATTATATGCAAACTGCTGAAAACAAAGAAAACTCCTGAAAGTATCCAGAGGAAAAAAAGAAACATTACGTACTGTACTCTTCAGAGTAACTGAACTCTTTTTACATTGGCCTATTCAGAATATATTCAGAATACATCTCATTTCTTAAAGGCAAATGAAATTAAATCCACTGAAAGTGTATCTTATTGCATGCAAAGCAACGTGCTGAATCATGGAAGATTTGTGAGAATAGAACTTGAGCTGATTGAAAAAAAAGTACAATAGGGTAAAGTGGAGATGAGAAGGAGAAAGCTACAATCAAACATAAAGTGTGAAAACAGCAAATGGATTATTCAAAGGGACAGTGAATGAGGTATTTCTCTGTAACGAAGATAGCTGGATAAGGTTGAAAAGCTGACAGGTGATCAAAACATTGTAGTCTGGACTTGGTTAAGTGGAGAGCAGGGTTTATAGTAATATCTTTTTTTTTTTTTTTGCGGTACGCGGGCCCCCCCACTGCCGCGGCCTCTCCCGTTGGGGAGCACAGGCTCCGGACGCGCACCCAGCGGCCATGGCTCACAGGCCCAGCCACTCCGCGGCATGTGGGATCCTCCCAGACTGGGTCACGAACCCGTGTCCCCTGCATCGGCAGGTGGACTCTCAACCACTGTGCCACCAGGGAAGCCCTATAGTAATATCTTGAATGGTGTCATAACAAGATCAAAACAGTGCCATGAGATCTTATTCTAAATGCACTGCATAAGATGGATTGGATCAGGAGGGACAAGAATTCGGGGCAGCAGTACCCTAACTTTGCAGTGTTCCAGGAATGGAGTGATAGCTCTTAAAATTAGGTAATTTTTTAAAAAAGGAAAATTTAAAGAGATAACCAATAAGACTTGTAGAAAGCTGGTGGAGATTGTAGGGACAGTGCCCTCAATCAAGGGGTAAGAGTTAGGTAACCAAAATCATGTGTAGATGTGATTTATCTCGCGCTTTCTTCTCTTCCGGGGTTTCAAACAGGGTTCTAGTGATATTCTCCTCTTGTGGCTCTAGATCTCACAAAAAGTTAATGTTTAACCTGCATACCAGGTCAAGGAGTTCAGGGTACATCTTTGTTTTAAATATGTTTCCAGTGTATAATTTTCAAGTATATCCATGTCCTTGTTCCAAAGAAGATGCAGTTTTGGTGTTTTTTTTTTATTTTGGTTTTGGTTTTTGCTTTTTTCCCTTTATATTTCATTCCATAGTAGAGGGAATAAAGATAATTTTACAAAGGAGTTAATAATTACCCATTTCAGACAAAAAGTATAACCAAGGAATATTTAATCAGGAAAAATATAGCCTATCTGCTATACTATTACACTTGTATAAATATATCACGTGTAATTAAAATATTAACTATAAAAATATTTTACATGCTCTTAAGTATAAACCAGTTAAATATTTAGGGATACCTTATTTTATTTTATTTGTTTTTTAAAATTAATTTTTACTGGAGTAGGGATACTTTATTTTAGAAATGTTGACTATACCTTCTGTTTTGGACAGTTCAAAAAATTTTATTGATTACTAGGACTCTTCATTTGTGAGCATAAAGCCATGTGCTTTGCATACAAAAAACTCTAAATCTTTTTACTCTTCGACCAAGGGTGGGGAATAGAAGAAGGATGAAAGTATGGCTCCATAGTTCTCTGGGATCTAGCTTTGCATTCTACCATTCCCAAGATAGTATCATTGTCCATAAGTGTAGAGATGGAATTTTAGCCATCACTTTCACAATCCAAACCACAACACAGATGAAGGGATAAGGAAGTGGTATGTCCTCTTCTTGTAAGGGACATGTGGGCACCATATCCATTTATGTTCCAGTGGCCAGCAATTAGTAACGTGGTTGCTTGGGCCAGGGATACTGGAAATGTAGTCTTAATTCTGGTTGTCCATGTTCCTAACTAAAATTGGGAATTAACTAGGAAAATTGGGGATTAACTAGGAATTTTTGCCAACAAACTGGCTTGGTCTGCTGGATACACAGGCACACTTCAAGCTTCTCCCTTGCAACAGAAACTTCTATTAAGTGGATCTTTCATATATTTTTCATAAATCCTAGTATATCAACATTCATATTTACTGTGCAATATATTAAAGCTTTTTTTGAGAAGGAAGTACTCTAATATCATATGTGATATATTTTTAAATCATAATTTAGGCTTGGGAACTCCTGGAAGGTGTCTGTAGCTTTATCTATAATATTACAGGCCATCCTAACCTCAGCTATTCTTTAGGTTCTGATGCAGGAGTTCCAAAATTCAACTATTTTATATGTTAGCCAATATATCAATTTCACATACATTACCCCCCCAAACACTAGTTGAATAGCTTTTGCACGGAGAAAACTCAGCCCTTTTAGAGGATTCCATTCCTTTATAATGAAATTGTAATCACCAGGAATTTTTTTTATATTAGTTGAAAATTACACCTGAAATTAGAATCGGTTAGACTTTGTCTTTCCCTCTGGAATCTAGAGATATGTGATTCAGTATGGGAGCTAGTAGTTTTCATATTCAATAAATATACTTACTAAATGTATAAAAAGTTTTTTCTTAGTCTTTGGTGAGAGATAAACTAATGGGCATCTGAAGGTTTTCCATCAGGGACCTATAATCAAACATTCTCTAGAAGTACTCACAGGACTCAGCATGTAGTTATACTCAGGGATAAGATTCTCTACAGTGATGTAGTAGGATATGCAGCTGAACCCTAAGGGAAAAGACACAGGCAGAGTCTAGAGGAATGCATGTGTAGGTTTCCAGGTATGCTCTCTCCCTCCCGTGAGAGGTGACACAGAGCACACTTTCCGCACAGCAACAAACATGCAGCAACATATGTGTGATGTTTCCACCCAGGGATGCCCATTAAAAGCTCAGTGCCCAAGATGTTTATGGGGGGCTAGTCACATAGGCATCCTCTGGTTTACTAGGGGGCTGGTCACATATGAAAATTCCAGACTCTACAAGGAAGCAGGTGTTTCACACATACCTTATTGTTTGCACAGTCTAG
This sequence comes from Mesoplodon bidens, assembly GCF_964165515.1. NCBI lineage: Eukaryota > Metazoa > Chordata > Mammalia > Artiodactyla > Ziphiidae > Mesoplodon > Mesoplodon bidens. Next base: position 59,317,428 of record NC_138168.1, read on the forward strand.
GTAGAGTTAATCACCTTGTCATTTAGCTGTAGATTGGGAACTTTGAGAGTCAAGTACACAAATGCCAGCCAAGGGTCAACCTTGCCAGCAGGTTTTTCTTATAATAGCAATCTCAGGTTTGCTATGTAAACTCTTTTCTGCAAAGACAAGTAAATTCCATGTCTTTATATTTCTAGATGAATAAGGTCAAGACAGATGTGTAGGAGTGTGCTTAACTTCATAGGCATTAAAGGACAATGTAAATATAGTAGCAGTTTCCTAAAAGTGTTTAAAATATTGACTCATTCAACATTAAAATTTTCAACAGCTTTTTTCAATTGTCATGTGAATAACATATTGATGATGTTATTAAACAAGGGAAGCCCATTTTTTTCATTTTCTTTTTTTAAATTGAAGTATAGTTGATGTACAATATTATATTAGTTTCAGGTATACAACATAGTGATTCAACATTTTTATGGATTATACTCAATTTAAATTTATTACAAAATAATAGCTATATTTACATATATATAGTGCTGTATAATATGATCTTGTTGATCACTTATTTTATACATAGTAGTTTGTATCTCTTAATTCTCTACCTCGAACTGCCCCCCTTCCCTTCCCTCTCCCTTCTGGTATCCTCTAGTTTGCTCTCTTTACCTGGGGAAGCAGCCTGTTTTCACTGGTAAGACTTTCCCAGGGAAGGACTATCATCTCCAGGAAAAAGAACAGAGATTTGATATGCTAGGATATAAGCAAATACCATGACTTCTTCCTCCACTTCCCAATAAAAGCTCTGCCACAATCTCCACCCCCAGCTCTGGCATGATGGCTTTCCTTCCTCCCTGGGCCTGTGCACTAGTTGGTTGCATTTCTGTTTCTTTAGCAGGAGCTTTCAGTCTCTCAGATCTGTATCCCCCCCTGTGGGATGAGAGTCCTGGTCAGTTCAGTGACTACAGGGTGGAGAATGGGAAGTATGTTATTGAACCCTGGGTATACTCTAAGAGAATGGGGATGTATAAAATCCTCTTGAACAAAACAGCCAGTTATTTTGAGAAATTTGAACCAGATAATGAACAAAATTTTTTATGGGGATTGCCTTTGCAGCATGGCTGGCAATATACTACAGGTAAGAATGGCCCTTGTTTTTATTCTAATGATCTTCCAATATAACCATGTTGTAATTGGGAAATGGAACTCTGTATACACCATAGCATGTCTTTGAAAATCGATTCTTTTCTTTTTCCTCTTTTCCCCTCATAACCATTATTTTTCTACTGCTTCTCCTTCTCCTCCATCAATCTTTCTGTGTTGCCTGTTTTGACTAGAAACTGCAATGGGGCATATGGCATAGTTGCCAAACACAAAAAGACTTCATATCCAACCTATTGGGCATTCTACAAATATTTATTGAACTCCTACTAGGTGCCAGACTCTATTCTAAGCACTGGGATGAACAAAACAGTCAAGGAGATATGGATTAAAAGCAGAAGGTGATGTCAAATTAGTTTGAATTTTGTAAAGTTCTAACTATGATAACCTATACATGGAGATGGAGAGAAGCAGGAGTGGCACCTTGTTCCTGAGGATGTTTCGCTGCAAAAGATTGATTCCTTTCAAAAATAAAATACATTCTAGTGTTTAGTTAGAAGATATGTTTGGGCCAAAGACTCACAAATGATAAGATATTTTGGCTGATGGAGAAGCTCATGAAACAGAGTGGTGGTGCCTCCTTCCTCCATACTGGTAATACCACCAATAAGGAAATTTGTTCTGTTCTGATGGAAAAAATATAGGGAGAAGATTAAGGTTTATCTAAGATCTGAGGGGGAGTCACATACAGGAGCTACTGAAGTTGGCAATTCATGCACCTTTGGTCAGGTGATGCCTTGAGACTCAAACCAACTCCTGTTTATCTGGCTTTCCTCAGAGTCAAAAAGATAGAGATCCAGGAGAAATCATTAGCACACAGTCCACCATGGGAGGCACGCCAGACTCCGGGGCCTGGGGGCCGGCGGTAGATGGAGGCTGAATGCTTTTCTTATTCTTTCATTACATTCACATATTATGATCAAGCCTGACTAAACTCATCTAATGATGGGCTTATATGTCTCCAGCATTTTCTAAAAGTAGCTGTGGGGTGCAGATAAGTAAGTATTGCAGACAGTTTCCCTGTCGTCAAAGACCTTACAACACAACTGAAACAGGAAAGGTATTAGAAATTAAACAGAGAACAATAAATAACAACTCTTTGTTAAAAACTAAAGTGCAAAACAAGGGACAGAGTAGAGTCAGCTGGAGTAATCAGAAAAAAAGAATGCATTTGAACTGAGATTTGAAATGTGGACAGAATTTCACTGTGGGAAAAGAAACAAAATCTACTAGGGAATAAAAGAATGAACAAAAGCAGAGGTTCTCGCATGTAGCTGCAGGTTGAAAACAAATATCTAGTTTTTAAAAATACCAATGTCTAGGTCCACCACCAGAAATTCTATTCTGATTTAATAATATGGAAAATTAAGCTACAGAACAGAGCCTGGAAATAGCATGGCATAGGTATATGTGACTGAGTGCAGGTGTGTGTGCACACTCACGTGCGTGTGCAGTCTGAGGAATAATCAATTAGGAAAACTCACACTTGTAATATTCATGCAGGTTAACGGCATTAACAAGTTCTTTATCAATCATTGCTTTGAGAACGATTAGGTTAGGAAAAGGAGAATAATTACAAAAGCAAATAATATTCAAAACAGATAATCCAAAAGTGGAATACTGCGGTGATGTTAGATCAAGGAATAGAAATTGGTTCTGAGATGGGAAATGAAGGGTGAAGAGTGATAGGAAGATAAACACAAGTCATCAAAAGAAAAATGTTTGTGCATCTTTGCAAACAAACTGTGCCTAGGTAAGGAACAATTATTACCAGCTTCAAAATGTGCATAATAAATAATCTGTGCATACTCTCTCTCCTAGGCAGATTAGTTGATCCCAGCCGAAGGACAGACTGTGGCTATGAATCTGGAGATCGTTTGTGCATCTCTGTGGACAGTTGGTGGGCTGGTATGTTCATATAATAGCAAAATAGGTAATAACCTTCCCGCAAAGAAAATATTCAACCTAAAATCTGAGGGACAGAGACAAAAACAAAAACAGCACTATTCCTCTGTAAAAAGGAATTTACTTCATCATGTACCTTGTGGCCTTTATGTCACATTCTAGGATTTATGGCCACAATTTTAATAATGATTCCTTAGGACATATTTCACACGGGGACTGAATTGAGGAACAGCAAAGGACGACGGCCTTTGAATGGCCAGCACTGGCGGTTAGACGGGAGGTCCCACAGGCCAGAGGGTTTCCAAGGACGAGGCAGGATGAGAAAGGAGAGGACAAGAAAACGATGCTTTCTCCTCATTTTGCTCAGATAAAATGTGTTTAACTTTGAAACTCAAAAAAATGTCAGAGATTAATCTACCACAAATTGCTCTATCAATCAGTAATCGAAGGCCTCTGTCGGATATTTAATACTAAACTAATTAGAAGGTAGTTTGTAATTCTTTAACTTTATTTTGTGTTTTAGTAGTGAAATTAATTTACACACACTTTCTTAGAGATATTTCCCAATAATTAGAAACCAAGTCACATTAAATTTCACTTTCTTGCAGTGACACCCATCATATACACCTTTACCTATTTTTCTCATAGGATACCACTGGAGTCTTCAAAGACTCACAAATAGTCATGACTACAGATCTAGAATTCAAGCTTCTTCTGTCTCACATGGACTCCATAGTTTGGAGTATAAGCCTGCTACCCTGGGGCGTAGGACTGCATTCAAAATACATGTCTATGATGAAAAATGTTCTGCATCACCAGTGGGAATCAGTACAACAAGCTTTATAGTCAACTATATCATGATGTCTAAATTTGCTGGAATAGGTTCCGTTTAGAGAGAAATTTTAAAAATCTTAATTCAGTGTTAATTTAATTATCCAAAGATCTATTGGCAACACTTACCCAACATTTTTGCTTTAAAGACCTAATGTAAGACAAGGACTTTGTGACATCATGGTTGCACATTAAACTTGGTTAAATAAAATACAAAATATCAATACTATAACCATATTAAGATAATTTAGAAAAAAATCACATTTCATGGTAAAACCTCAGCTAGAGGTGTTGTATCACTCTGTGCACAAGTAGATATCTTTCTTCCATTTTTACATAATGCTTTGAAAACTGAATGGTACCAAATTCATTAAAATTACTTTTTGTTTTAAAATATTGTAGTCAACTATTTTAACCCATATTCATTTCTAATTGTAGGGTTCTTAACAGAAACATGTTAAAGTTATGTAATATGATCCTTAGGGAGATTTTCAATATTTTGCAGTGACTTTTTTTTATGTTCCTGGATCTGTGAGTTTTTGCTTAATGGTTTACAGATTACTTTAAAATATCCTCTATCACATTTGTTAGCACTTGTGGTAATAATAAGTGTTTTGCAATTACAGATATAAATTACTTTCTATGTGCACTACCCTTCCTTGCTGCGGTTGATTCTGGCATAATGGGGATATCATCAGATCAAGTCCTGCTTTTGCCACCACCTAAGGACCAGACAAAGTTTTGTCTTAATATTTCTAGTTGTCAGTCATCCTTTCCTAAGACGATGAACAAGTGGAATGCCCTTTACAAGGTGCCTTTATTAAGTTTTATAATTTATTCTCTTAGGAGGTGGTAAGATAATTTCTTTTCTTTTTTTTTGTATAATGCTTTCTGTTTAGGTTTTTGTGTGCATTACATGCTATAAAAATGTAAAATTTTATGCCAGTTATATTAATGTCATTACATTACAGCAGGGCATTACATGTCATTTACACCCTCTGAACCAATGCAGCATTAATAGAAAACCTATCCACTCTTCTCACTCTAAATAAGCCATACATAAATGTGAGAGCACATAGGATAGCTCACTGAATGAAAAGATTATTCTGGTAAATTGAACCTTCAAGTCAACTGAGCAATAACACTTGGGAGAAATATGATTATGGAGTTGGTTTTAGAATAGTCAATTAACTTATTTCAAGTGATTTGATAAGTGGTCACAAATAGGTATATCTAAACAATTATGTGGCAATCAAAACCAAATATTCAGTGACCAAAATAAAATACATTGGTTAAGCACAGTCATGAACCAAAATCAATGCTAAAAGACAGATTTACTAGTTCTATAGATTATTAGTTCATTTTTAAAGATGTGATTAAATTAAATATTCTGGTAATTCCCCTCCCCCCCCCTTTTTTTTTGCGGTACGTGGGCATCTCACTTTTGTGGCCTCTCCCATTGCGGAGCACAGGCCCCGGATGTGCAGGCTCAGCGGCCATGGCTCATGGGCCCAGCTGCTCCGCGGCATGTGGGATCTTCCCTGACCGGGGCACGAACCCACGTCCCCTGCAACGGCAGGTGGACTCTCAACCACTGTGCCACCAGGGAAGCCCTCCCCCTTTTCTTAATGTTAAACTTTTGTGGTAATTTCAACTATGGTAGCAGAAAAACTACTGATAAACAAAAAGTAAAGTTCTCTTGGTCAGTATAAAATGCTGACTTTTGGGAAAACACATGCAGTTCATCTCTTATAGATGCACTCAATATTACTACTAATAATAGATAATTATTATAGTCTTTACAGAGTGTTAGTCACTAATGGCTTACACAAATTAATCCATAGAAACAAAATTTTCCTGTCATGTAGAATATTGCTAAATTGTAAATGTGAACAAAATTAAATTGTAGAGAATTGTTATAGTTGCTCAAATATGAATAAATTTCTTCTCTTTACTATAGCATTTGCAGTCACCTTCTAGTAGCTTTGAAGACTTGTTGAAGTACTTGTGGGATGCACATCTCTCATCCTTGAAAGATGCTTACAAAATTTTTGAAGATAGGTAAGAATGGATCCCAAGTTATTTCTACTTAATATGGCAAATAATTTTTCATCTTATTTATGCCTTTTTATTCATTTTCTAATATCAATCTTCCTATTAAATGTTATATTTAATCATTAGGGATTTTAATGATGATGTGTGATTATCTTAGTGTGATCAGGCTTAAAAATTGTTTTATGAAGAAGGGGCAAAAATTTGAGAAAAAAATCTTGTACCAACCAACCAACCAACCAATGAACCAACCAACCAACCAGCTAACCAACCAACCAACCAAAAAAACATACAACCAATTTCTCTCTATTAAAAAAAAAAAAGAAAAGAAATTATCACTGTTTTTTTTAATCATAGGCACATAATATGGTAGCTACATACTTGGGGAAGAAAATTAAGTAGCATCAGGGTTTGCATACAAAATAGCCTAGAAGATTATCAAGCTACTCCACAGGTACACTTAGAAGTATTATACAACTAGATTTGAGAGTGTAAGAATGATTTGTGTTAAGATGTGAATAGCACTGTATTAGTTAGTGTTCTTCACAGAGACAAACCCAATAGGAGATGATAGATTTATAGATAGATGATAGATAGATATAGATTTTTTATTAGGAACTGGCTCCTATGACTATGGAGGGTGGCAAATCTATAATTTGCAAAGCCAATGTCCAGTTCAAGTAAAAAGGCTGCAGCTGCTATAGAACCAGGAAGAGCTTATGTCTCAGCTTGAAGGCCATCAGCCAAGAGAATTCTCTCTTACTCACTGAAAGATTAATTTTTGTTCTAGTCAGGCTTTCAACTGATTGGAGGAAGCCTATCCACATTATAGAGGGCAAGTTGCTTTACTCCGTCTACAGATTTATATGGTAATATCTTCCAAAAATACCCTCACAGAAATACCCAAAATAATGTTTGACCAAATATCTGGGCACCCTGTGGCCCAGTCAAGTTGGTGCATAAAATCAATGACTACAGACACTATTTAGGGGGTGGAGTCACTCCCCAAGAGTGAAGTATGGGGCTAGAAATCTGGGTATAGTATAAAACAGGAACAACAACAACAACCAAAATCAGGGCTCACTGGCCTTATACAAGCAAATTTTTAAATCCAGGCAAGAATGTTGGGTACCTCATAGTCCACTGGTTGTTGTCTGTCTCACGAACTCCATCATCCAGTAAGGTAAATAAATCACCTGATTAGCAGGTTCACAGCATATGTCCTCCTTTACCTATTGGTTTCAACAACTAGGTATTAAATTTGAGCAATCCAAACAGTGATAAACTCAGTTTTCTCATCTTTGAACTTGTAATAATAACAGTACATACTACATAGGGTAATTTTGGGGATTAAATCTATCTATGCATCATGCTTAACTATCATCATCACAAGAGGCAGTAGAGGGCAGTTGTAAAGAACATGAACTTTAAAGCCAAGTTGCTAGTGTTTCAGTCCTGACTCTGCAATTAATTAGATGTGTGGCCCTGTATTGCATCCAGTTTTTCTCACACGAATGTGAGGTACAATAAACAGCCATTAACCCTCAGCGTCATATGACAGTAAGCGTTTATTGCTCACGTGCCTGAGGCTTAGCTGGGCAGCTCTGCGGATCTTTCCTGGGCTCATGTCATGTTGGCTGATTTTTACCGGCCCCACAGGGGTGAGTGGGAAAGCTCACCTCTGCTCCACCTGTCTCTCGTTCTCCATCAGGCAAGCCTGGGTGTTCTTCACTGTAATGACAGAATACAAAAGAGAGAAACCAAGTGTGAAAATGCATTTTAAGCTTATGCTGTGTCAAGTGGACTAATATATATTTTTTAATTTTTAATTGAAGTATAGTTGATTGACAATATTGTGCTTTAGGTATACAGCAAGGTAATTTGGTTTTATAATATATGTATATAAATATATATATTTATATACATGTACATGTACATATATATATTTATATACATGTATATGTACATATACATACATATGTATCTATATTCTTTTTTATTCTTTTCCATTATAGTTTATTACAAGATATTGAATATAGTCCCCTGTGCTATACAGTAAATCCTTATTTATCTATTTCATACATGGTAGTGTGTATCTGGGGAAGGGGCACTGGAAAATGACAAGCCAAAAAACAGGGACATAGAGAGTATTGAAGAATTGAGGCCATGTTTACAATCTGTAGAGCCTGGGAACTTCCTTAAAACCTCATGAGTTACTTTCTTTAGGTAAAAATAAATACTAGGAGTTGTTTCTTTACATGAGACAATACTGAACCCTGTGTAGTCTACATATACTTACATAAAACTCTGGTCCTGGATCCGCAGATTGGCTGGTACATGTATATATTTTATGTTTTAAAATATATTTTAAATTAAAATGAGCCTTTTAAGGTGTATTTTTCTTTTTGCTTGGACATATTTTAACTGACTTATTGGTTGAATTGTTCAATAGCACATTCAATAGAATAATGTGAAAGGCTTCCATTGAATTTCACTTGTGCTCCTATGGCCTCTGTGTCTTGATCTGGTGCCCACATCCCTTTCCCCCTTTCCTAGTGTTGCAATTTGTTTAACCCATTGTTACTAGGCTATGTGGCTATCGGTCGAAATCCTTATGAATTCACATTTCCTTTAATCCTTACTTCATAATCAGCTGTGATGTGACTAAAAATAGTCAACTGTGAATCCAAACCAAACTCTTCTCTCATTAAGAGTCCACTGTATGCAGTCTTCCACTTCTGGAGAGGCAGGGAGGAGCCTGTGTGCATGTGAAAGTTTCACAGCAAGGTTTCTTCTCTGGGTTATGTTATGATTTGCTTAACATTGACAAACATGATGCAAATGTTTTCTGTTTAATAGACCCTACATATGTACTTTGGAAACAGAAAAATTAGAATATAACTTAATTACTAGAAAATTGAATATAATCTAACGAGAAAACAAACTTTTAAATATATGAGTAATATAGTGCTTTGGGAATATAGTGGAGTAGGAAATAGTTGATTCCACCTCAGGTGGGATGGCAGACTTTGTGAAGGAGGTGACACCTATGATGAGACTTAAAAGAGAATGTAGCTGGTGAGCAAAGCAGGGAGTAGACAGTGTTTCAGGGGGAACAACTTCATTCAAAACCTGCAAGTTGTTCAGCAGTGGGTGGGGACAGGAGCCATGAATTATATAGTTATAAAACTAATTACTACACCCTAACCTTTCCACTGTAATAACTTGTTCCCCAAATAGGTGACAGTTTGGTTTCCCGGCAGATTTCCTCCACTAGAAAAAAACCCATGTATTCAGAAAATCAGACCAGAAAAACAGACATCTGTCTCTCTAGGGTGCTCAGTGTTTTAGGGGTCTCCTGACCCTAGGAAATCAACAGTTTTACTAAGGCTGCCTGAGTCTAGCAGAGATTTTACCTTGGAAACTTTGATTTTTATCTGCACATTTCTACTACTTAGTCATAGTCTAACACCTGGTTATATGATTCCCAAGGTATAAGGTATCTGGTTAATAGAGATAAAAAACTCAAAATAAAATATAAACAAGTGATGGGATGGTCCTTTCCAAATTTAAAATTTTAATTAGTTATATCTTCAAAGGCAGGCACTCAAGCCATCACATTCTAAAACTAAAAGCTACATTCTTAGTTTGTTGGCAGAAGGTGATCTTTCCTAGAAAATGACGAGGCTGAAATTCTGAGTGGAGTAATTATAATTGTACATGTTTCCACTTGTCTTTTAGGTTAGAATATTATTCTAAACCAGAAGCAGATTTTGGAAGAGATTGGTGTGTGGCTTTGGACTATTTAGCTGCAGCCTGCTTTCCTACAACCTTTATTCGAGTATCTGAGTTCCAGAAGGGCCTGCCACCACGAGTGCTTGTTGATGGGGATAAAGCCCCCTTCATCAGTGACTTTACTGACTTTCAGAACGCAGTCCTGCTTGGTCTAAATCTTCTTCATGAAGTGGATAACGCTACAGGTAAAGGCCTTATAAACAATACCTTAAAGAAAATCAATATTGTGTTGAATAGATAAAAGAAGAAATAATGATTATCAGAGATATAAGTTGTTAAAGCACATACTCTCAAAGAAAGTCATGGTTTCTTAAGGATATCCATCACACACATTTTGGTCCTTGCATTCATGGCTTGTCCTTTCTTATGGGTCCTGTTAGACTGCACCCCACAGTCCTGCAATCCTTGCAACAGCCCAGCCATGTCAGCTACAGAGACGTCAGCCATTTACTGGACAGGAAATCTTACGAAGTCAGAGGCAAAGGGACTGGAGCAACACCCCACGGTGGTACAGCCAATAGCCGGCAGGACACAGTAACAACCTTCGCTACACAGGGGAGGAGGAGGCTATCAGTTATAAGGGACGTGACATCAGAAGGGCTCCTTGGTTTCCAGGGGGATTGTTGGAATATGCCTCCCCTCAGCTCTTTGGGTTAGAAACTTGCAAGGGCCACTGTTTCCTATTTGAGTACCCAACATACTGGAGCCGTTCTGGTCCGAGGACTAGAACAATCATTAGCTGAGGGTTGAGCTGATCACGAAGGTAGTTACTGATTAAAGTTTCAGCTTAGGAGGGGGAGGCAATCATGCACATAAATTAAGGGTAAGGCAGTGCTGGGTGGAGCAAGGCATACACAGACAACAAGAGAGCAGCCATCTTATGGGGCCTGACCATACAGGTTCTTATTTACCCATGAAACTACCAGACTACTTTGTGTACTTCATTAATCTACAAACCCAGATATATTCTTTTTGTTGTTGTTGTTATAGTATTTTTTTAAAGAAAAACCTTAATATCACTCTCAGATTTAGAAAAAAAATAAGAAAACCTGCCGTGATTAATGAGAAAACTAGCAAACTGACTTATGTGAGTTCCCTCCATCCAGCCTTACTAGTCATGGCAGAAGTATTCTGCTTCAGCCCCTCAATTGTAGGGTTTCCTAGAAGAGTGAAAACCAGAAGAAATCTTTTTTTTTTTTTTTAAAGAGTTTTTAGAATTTGGCTTTTCTTCTTTTCTTTTAAATTTATTTATTTATTTTTGCTGTGTTGGGTCTTCGTTTCTGTGCGAGGGCTTTCTCTAGTTGTGGCAAGTGGGGGCCACTCTTCATCGCGGTGCGCGGGCCTTTCACTATCGCAGCCTCTCGTTGCGGAACACAGGCTCCAGACGCGCAGGCTCAGTAGCTGTGGCTCACGGGCCCAGTCACTCTGCGGCATGTGGGACCTTCCCAGACCAGGGCTCGAACCCGTGTCCCCTGCATTAGCAGGCAGATTCTCAACCACTGCGCCACTAGGGAAGCCCCAGAAGAAATCTTTAATTGAAAGTTTGAATTACTACATCATCCTAATTTTCCAGACATGCTCTTATGCAGTGAACCAAACTTAAAACATAATTAAAATATTAGTATTTTAAAAACAAAAAAAATGAATCTGAAAGATTTAAAAGACATAAAAGCAAAGTAAACATTAAACTATAAGTTTTTGAACTCTTATTTGCATTAAGTAGAGTAAAAAACCCAAACGTCTTAGGGGCTTCATGCAACTGAAGTCTTTTCTTGCTCCAGTAATGGTTCCAGGGCAGTGTTCTCAGTCCGTGGCAGCTTTCCTTCACACAATGAGTAGCAGACTGAAGATCCTTACATCTGTGGTTCTTCCAGCCCCTGGCCTCTACATTATTCACATTTCACCAGCAGAAAGACACTATAGTGTTGGAGAAAGCCTGGATATTTCTCTCACTTCATCTCATACTCTATTGGTATGAAATAGTCACATTGTCCCATATCTGGACACAAAGGGGGCTAAGGAATTAAATTGTTGCCCAGGAACCACTCTTGTGTGACAAATCTACACCATGAAAGGAGATGCATGAATTTTAGGAGTCGCCTAGCCATCTCTGCCAAATTATTACATAGTATAATTGCATTCTAGGCCTGGATGGTATAAGCTGGCTCTTACCTGTTAAGATGCAAAGGGTAAAGAACTGAGTCAAGAGTTGAAAGTCCTTGAAAGCTTGGAAGGCCCATACTACAATATTTTATTAAAAGATTCAATTTTATTGAAACTTAGCTTTGGATTTAATATGTGGTTTTGAGTTACTCTCACAAGAAAAAAATTTGTGATTAAATATTGAAAACTACTGATTTAAAAAAAATAAACATTGATAGCATAATTGTTTAGATATCACATAATAAGGCATTTACTATTATCTATCCATTATTCTCATGGCCAACCACTCTCCACACTCCCACTGACACTCAGACTTCAGTAACAGTGCCAAAGGCCTTGGAATTTCCAAATAAGCAGAGGATAGGGAAAACATATATTAAAAACAAAGCATAATTAAAATACAAATAGTGACATTTAAAAATGAACATTTTAAATTAATTCAGTAGAAATACATATTTACTTTCACAAAAATACTTTCAAAGTATCATTTAACACTTTTTAGTCTCCAGAAGTATTTTATGATGTTCTTCACAAGGAACCTGAGTTAAATACATATGAATAAATAAGTAAAATCAAACTTTTCAGGCCTCAGGTTAGCTCTTTAACATTTTCACTGATGACAAGAATTGGCATGGAGGAGTTTTTTAATTTCTAATTATGTAAAATTCTCAACAACCTCTCCATCTTCAGTGGCATCAGCTTTTAATCCTTGACTACACATATTCTAACACTAGAGAACTCATATTAAAGCTGAGAAATAATATTAGGTAATAAATAAGCAGTAAGAAAAGAAAGGTTGCATAGGTTTTTTGTTTTTTTATGGGTGATGTTGAAAATAAACAGTGAAGACTGAGTGAAGGTTCAAAACTGTCAGAAGCTAGATTCAAGGTAATGAAATTCAAAGTGCTTTAAAAACTTATTAAACTTTACGTTTCAAGGCTGAGGCCAGCTGACCCCTTCACTGCCCCATCCTGACCAAGAAGGTCATTGCCTCATCCTCCTTTCTTTGAATGGGGACAACTGTTTGCTGAAGTGTGATGAGTGAAGAAATGGGAGAAAATGAGCTTGGGCATCTCAAAAGCTTCAATTCAGATAGCAACATAGGAGGCTCCTGAGCTTACCTCTTTCAATAGACACACCTAATCTAGGGCTACATACAAAACAATTCCTTCTGGAAAGGATCCAGAAACTAGCTGAGAGACTCCTACACATCAGGCGAATGAGAAAAAAATCCCACATTGAAACAGGAAGGAGTATCTGTGCTATAAACCCCACCCCTGGCACAGTGACACATGCCTCGGAGGGATCTCACAACTCCCAGATTCTCCCTGAGTAGTGAAGGGTTTGGATCTGGCATCTCAACTTTTAAGACTTCCACCTGAGAGATGGGCCGCCAAAACAACTAGCTTTTTTTTTTTTTTTTTTTTTTTTTTTTTTTGCGGTACGCGGGCCTCTCACTGTTGTGGCCTCTCCCGTCGCGGAGCACAGGCTCCGGACGCGTAAGCTCAGCGGCCATGGCTCACGGGCCCAGCTGCTCCGCGGCATGTGGGATCCTCCCGGACCGGGGCACGAACCCGCATCCCCCGTCTTGGCAGGCGGACTCTCAACCACTGCGCCACCAGGGAAGCCCACATCCAGCTTTGAAAGGCAACAGGGATTGCATCCATGAGACCCAGGAGGCTAAAGTGAACTAAGAGATACTTCTCAAAGGGCTTGTGCAAACTCACTGTGGCAAGCCCCTCAGAGCCCAAAGCAGAGGCAGCAGACTGAAATGGGCCCAGTCTTTCCATGAAAGAGGCCTATTTGCTTATCTTAATAGCTGCAGACTGAACGGCAGTCTTCTAATTTAATGCAATCAAGGGGCTGGCTACAATATTCTCCAGAGACTGGAATCCCATTGGGTGCCATCTTCACACTCTTCCTCTGTCTCACTCCAGATTGCTGATATATCCTGGAAAGGAACTTGTGCACACATTTGGTGCCCCACTTTTTTACAGCTGCCATGCAGGGGATACCCCTTGAGTGCCTGGCTGCAGTCTCCAGCAGAGTTTAAGTTCATGGGTTCCACAGGACTGTAACAAACAAAAGCTATAGCCTGAGGATCCAGCTTACAATCAGCCTACATCTAGGTGCTTCCTGAGATCCCCCGCTTTGGGACACTGACAGGTCTTGGCACACCCTCAATTACTGGGAGACACTAAGAACAAAAAAAATTGCTTAGACAATCACAAAGATTGAGAAACAACCAAGAGCTGGGTCAGGGTTAAATGATAAATTTCATGTCCTATACAAGGCCACTCCTTCAAGGCAGAGAGGGATGGCTGTTTTATACAATGCACAGAAATCAACACAGAGAGTCAAGAAATGTGAAGAAAAAAGGAGTATGTTCCAAATGAAAGAACAAGATAACACCTCAGAAGAAAACCCTAATGAAACAGAGATAAGTGATTACCTGATAAAGAGTTCAAAATATTGGTCATGAAATGCTCACTGGGGTCAGGAGGACAATGCATGAACATTGTAAAGTAAAAAAGTAAAAGTAAAAAAATTTGACACAGAGAAAATACCAGACAGAAATCACAGAGCTGAAGAATACAATAACTGAACTGAAAAATTCAATAGAGGGGTGGATTTGACCCCTGGTCAGAGAACTAAGATCCCAGTGTGACCAAAAAAAAAAAAAAATTAAACAGAGTAAAGATAGCTTAAGTTCCAAATAAAATGAACCTAAGGAGACCCACACCAAGACACATTATAATTAAATTATCAAAAGTTAAAGACAAGGAGAGACTCTTAAAAATAACAGAAGAAAAACAAATTATGTAGAAGGGAACCTCCATAAGACTGTCAGCAGGTTTTTCAGCAGGAGCTTTGCAGGCCAGAGAGAGTGGCACAATATATTCAAAGCGCTGAAAGAAAAAACATGCCAAACAATAATGCTCTACCTGGCAAAGCTGTTTGTCAGAATTGAAGGCAGCTTTTTGAAGAAAAGCAAAAGCTGGAGTTCAACACCATGAAGCAGCCTTATAAGAAATGTTAAAGGGACTTTTTAAAGCTGAAACAAAGGGTGCTAATTAGTAACAGGAAAACATATAAAATATGTCTCATTGATAAAGGTAAAATACAGTTAAATTCAGAATAATCTAATGTTGTAATGGTGGTGGGTTAATCATTTATGAATCTAGTATGAAGATTAAAAGACTAAAGAGTAAAAATAACTATAATTTCAATTACTTGTTAATGGGTACATAAGACAAGAGATGTCAATTGTGATACAGAACATAAAACTTGGGGGGTGGGGCATGAGAGTAAAAATGTAGAACTTTAGAATGTCTTCAAACTTAAGTTGTAGGCTTAAAGTAGACTGTTATAAATATAACATTTTATGTTAAGTCTCATGGTAACCACAAAGCAAAAATCTATAGTAGATACAAAAAAAGGTAAAGAGAAAGGAATCTAAGCATACCCTACAGAAAATCATCAGTCACACAGAAAGAGAGCAAGAAAAGAAGAAAAGCACAAAGGAATTATAAAACAACCAGAAACAATGAACAAAATGGCAATAAGTCCATACCTATCAATAATTACTTTACTGTCAATGGACTAAATTCTCCAATCAAAAGACATAGAATGGCTGAATGGATAAAAGGTAAGACCCAACTGCATGCTGCCTCCAAGAGACTCACCTCAGTTTTAAGGAAACTCAGGCTGAAAGTGAAGGGTTGGAAAAAGATATCCCATGCAAATGGAAACCAAAAGAAAGCTCAGGTAGCTACACTTATATCAGAAAAAATAGACTTTAAGACAAACATTGTAAGAAGAGACAAACAGGATCAGTATATAATAATAAAGGTTCAATTCCACAGGAGGATACAACATTTGTAAATATTTATGCACCCAACATAGGAGGACCTAAATATATAAAGCACGTATTAACAGAACTGAAGGGAGAAATAAATAGCAAAAAAATAATACTAGGGGACTTCAACATATCAATAGATAGATCATCCAGGGAGAAAATCAATAAGGAAGCATCTAGGATTGAAAAGTATTTTGGAGATTATTAGAGTTTGCAAACCACTGGCCCAATAATGGATCAAGGCATTTTTGTTTGCTCTACAAATATATTTAAAATATCAAATTATTTGTGAAAATATAATAATGATAAATTTCATGAAACTCTAAATTTCTGAGACTCTCCTAAAAACATTATAAGGCAGGGTATGGTGGGGCCATATTTCTGCATGTCACCAAGTTCCTGAAGTTGAGTAGGAACTGCCTCTCCTTGAAATAGTTTTTATAGCTACCATCACTACTAATTTTCTTTTTTATTTTCTCTTTATTATCCTCCCTCTTCATCTCCATCCCAGATTTATCTTAAGGTGAAATTCCAGGATCCCTGAATTCCCTCCATGGGTTTTTCACATGGTCAGGTCTGCAAACACCTGGCCCCAGTGAACAGCGTCTCATGGACACAGCAATCCTTGGGTGCACAGCTGCACTGTGCACAACTCCCACTACTAATTTTCTATATTTATCAAATCTCAAACATTTATGTTACCTTCCTAGTCTCTGTGGACATTAGTTTTTCAGCCTCCAATATAAGTAATGACTAGTGTTATATATATGAGTTAAATCCCTCAAGGAATGAGTACTGGTAATTGTGCAGTATCAATAGATAACATTTTTTTTGCCCCTATCCAAAATCAAAACCAGTTGAGACAAGCAAAGGAATGAGTGAATGGAACCTCAGCTTTAATGCTGGAAAACAATTGAAGAATATGATTTAGACATGCAGCAACAATGTTCTCCCTAAGACATACCCCTACTCTAGACCTGGGAAAGGGCACCCAAGTGAAAGTTTGCAGAATAGGTCAGTATCCTAGTCACTTCCTCACTAGTCTAGATAGAAAAAAGAGAAAAAGAGCTATTCCTGGATCTTAGGACTTTAGTAGATTAGCTCTAGCCTATTGAAAAGCATGAACTGAAGGCTCATACCCATTAATCAGGTAACATGCTTTATCTCCATGGAAAGGAGCAAAGGATGTTCATGAAAATAGCTCTTAATGGAAATTAAGCATTATCCTCCTATCCCCAAAGAGCCTAGGAAGAAAAAGAAGTATACCTGGGACCAAGTATTCTGGATACTGCCAAACTGTTACCTCTTGTACAGTAACAGATCTAACCTAAAACATTTCTTCTTTTCAAAAACTGTTTTTAAAACTCTAACTTATTTTCTTTTTACTTAAAATGCACTTTAATTGCTGTACATTTTACTGATTTATTTTTAAGTATATGTAATATATTCAAACTTAAAAAGTCTAAGTGACACATCAAATGAAAACAAAGTCTTCTTTACCATCTTTCTTCACTTGTATCTCTTGGTCTTCCACCTAATTTTAAAAAATCAGTCCTTGGTGCAAATTTATTAAATTTTAAAAAATACTTAAAACGGTTCAAATAAATGAATAAATAAAACCCATGTTGTCTGTACAAATGAAATCATACTCACTGCTCTGCACTATACTTTTTACTAGAAAATCTTCATGGAGCTTTTTCTGTATCAGGACATATTGATCCAACCCACTCTGTTTAAATGATATGTAGTGTTTCTTTTAATGAATATACCATAACTGTGGACATTATTTTCTGTTATAAGCTGGTAGCAATAATGTAACAATGGCATTTTATGTATACATTTCTTGCCATAATTTATTATTTTACCAATAAATGTGTAGAAAGGAAATGTATTCAAGTTGATGGGTCATATATTGCCAAATGGTATTCAAAAAAGTTTTCAGGAGTTTACATTTTTGTTATAAAACTATGAATTAAGGTTCTTATTTTCTCCAACCTACTATCATATAGCAATTTCTATAATTTGTGTGTAATGTAGAAAGTGCTACTTCACTCATATGAATTTACAATTCTTTGACTGTGTTTATGTGCTTTTCCCAGTTTTCTGGTTTATTGCTTATATTTCTTACTGAGTTTTGCATGAAGATCTGGTCAATTATTTTTAAATTAAAAAACTTTACGTGTATAATTATCATGTAATGTACATATATTTGTATCCAAAACACATAGAATTTTTTTTAAATAAACATTTTAGCAAATGCGTATACATTTAAATTTACATGTAATTATTTTATATTTTTCCCAGATTCACTATCTTTGACTATATGGAAAATTTTAATGAAGACACAGGTTGCAAAGAAGCTAGCTCTAGAGATTTTTGAAGCAATCCTTGCAATCTTTAATCCAACGTTTCTGGAAATGATTAATGAATTAAAATGAACAATTCTAACAAATTGAACAACAGTAATTTCAAAATTTAACACTATCATAATCATATAGTTTTCTTGTTTTTGGTGTTTTTGACTTATGTTCATTTGTTAGTATTTTGTCCATACATTCCTAACTTTAAATTCAACGTAATGCAATGATTATTTTGCTCAATTAATAATTCTTGATTTTTGAATTCATTAACACTTAAAATGTTTAGGATCTAAAGACAATTGTGTTAAGCTATCACAAATCACTAAGAAATTAATAAACAGACAATAAACTTGTATGGCTCTTCTGTTGTTATCCTAGGTAACCCAATTTCATGAAATTTAGAGCAATATGTCTAGCTGATTTATAACCAAAGTCCAGAACATTTTAAAATGAAGTACTGACATTCAATTAAAGTTTTAAAACTCATAAAACTGACTTGGCAAATAGAATATATAATGTTTGTTAGGGTTTTTTTTGTGTGTGTTTTCACTGACAACAAGTGTACAGCAATTAGGTAAGTTTCCCCTCCTTTGGTCCACAATTGATAATGAGTGCTTAAGGATCAAATTTCTCAAGGTTGCTCTAGTAGGAGACAGTATCCACTGGCTAGGAGGTGGTGACTTGTAGAGCCACATGAAGCTTTCATATAAAGGCTTTCCCAGTGATAGGGACAGAGTAAAGGAACAAAGTAGGTCAGTTTTGGGGGGCTCCAAGGAGCTCCAGTTCTTTATGGCTCAGCGAAGAAAGAATTCGGTGAGAGGCAAAGTGATAAATAAGAAGTGATTTATTAGAATAGGACACTTCTGAGGCTTACAAGCAGGCTAGCGAAAGGGTGCTGTGCCCTGAGAACTTAGTGGGCTACACTTCTATAATCAAAGGAAAAGTGGGGAGGGGAAAAAGACCACCTTCTTCCTCATTCTTGAGGAGACGTCATCGGTTCCTCCTCCACTTCAGGCGGGGGAGTTTTCTTGTCCCTATGTGGTCAAGCTGGGACTGTCATGGAGGAACGGAAATGAGCAAAAAGACGGTAACATATGCTAAAAGTGGTTAATCATCTCAGGTTTTAGTATAATGTCACCTTTTCCTTATATTTTTGTTTTTAGTGTGTGCAGAGGGGTGTGCCCTAGTAATCATAAAATTGCTGAGTTCACTGGGCAGGCAGTGGGTCTCATACAACCACTGTTTTATTGTCTGGGGGCAGGTCTCATGCTTCTGTTGCATGGTTTTGTTGCTATGCAAGCCTGCTCGGCTTTGTGGTTAAGCAAACCTGCTGTCTTGAGTTACCATTAACATACAGGGGTCTCCCATACTTTTTTCTGTACTTACAATCCCCTAGCAGGATTAACTATTTAATTACCTACTTTGTTCCTTTACTCCGTCCCTATCACCAGGACTCATCCATAGACTAAATCTACCCACTAACGGGTAGAAAAAGAAATTAGAGAAATTGGTTTGAATGATATGGGCATCAGAGTAGAAAAGATATACTTTAAATCTCAGCTCTATTGTTTTCCAGGGTGAACTTGAGCAATTTTTCTAACCCCCTCCGTGCCTCAGTTTAGTTATTGTTAAAATGAGATTATAAAACCTACTTGCAGAATTATTTTGAGAAGTCAATAAAAACATAGATATAAAGTGACTACGACTCTTCCAAATGAGTAGTAGGCATCCACAAAAATTAGCATACAATAACTGTGCTCAAAGATCAATGACATGCATTGTATTGTTGGTGCAGTAAAAACATCTCTGATGAGCCAAGACCATGATTAAATTTTTATTGAATCCAAAAGCACACAGAAAATTTCCTGGTCGCTGTAGACAACAGAGGCAGTGCAGCAAACACTCTCCCAAAATCTTCTACCCCAAAAATGTGAAGTAACTGTCCATTTATGAAATGTCTACACAAAACCAAACCCTCAATATTACTTGAAGACAGACAATGCTAAAAAGACAAACTAACTCCCAGTAAAAATTGAAAAATCAACAAATTCCAGTGCCCCAGGAACACAGGCTTTGACTCCATCTCAGCAAGCAAAAAGGCAGACCAAGAAAAACTGTAGGGTAGGTGAGGAGGGTAGATAACAAAGAATAGCAAAAAAAGGGAATATACTATATTTAATAGGTTATATACTACGATCTAGTGATTGTCGACTGAAAAAAAATTCATAATCTAAAAGTTGAGAGGTATGTTTTATTCGGCAGACATTCTTAGAACTTCAAGCCTGGGAGACAGCATCTCAGATAATGTTGAGAAAACTGTTCTGAGGAGGCAGTGGGGGAGCCAGGATATATAGGAGTTCTTACAACAAAGGGCAGGTAGTTGGAACGTCAAAAGATTGTTGTTAATTAAAACCAGATATCTCAAGTTAAGGAATTTAGTGCTTTTTTAAGTGTGGGAAGATGCAAGAGTCTGAGCTCACTGAAATCATTACTTTGGTGTACATACACCTCAGCTATCTGGGGCCAGTGTCCTGTGTTTTCTCATCCTGAGTTTGGTCAAGCTGCACTGTTGGGGGTGGCTGCAGTCTGATGACTGCTAGATTGCAGGCATTCCTCGTTTCCATCCCGAGTTCCCTCAGGGCTCACCATCAGGTTGGCTACAATCACTGATGGCTGTGACATCCTTTGTTTACTGATACAGCAGGCAGCATTCTTAGTCCACGTGATGATCTAGAAAATTTCGTCATTATTCATAGTTCACTCTATTAATAACCAAGGAAATTTTATTTTGCTTAATGTAAATTTTTTTAAAGTATCATAAATAGAAAATATATTTATAATCACACATTTACATGTTTTATGGGGCCAGTAAGAAAACAGCACATGTTTAATGATAATTTCAGTTAATTTTCAAAAACCCAGCTTTGCAGTGCTGAGGTTGACAATAACTTTAAAATTTAAAAAAATCGGAATAAATATATTGCAGAAAATAGTCATTTGTTCTCAACTGTAATATAAAATGAACCGTATTTCAAGGTTTGCAACAGACAGTCTAGTAAGACAGACAGTCTTCTTTCTGGGAAACAAATAGTTGCTATTATGAATGAAGTAAAAAGTAGGCATATGTGTCTAAGGAGAGGGTCTATGAGCTTGGATATCCCCAAAATAATGAACATATCAACCACTCAGATCCTGACTTCAAAACACCATTTTCCAATAAACAAAGAAGGATGCCTTTGAGAAATGGTTGATTCTAGGGTTGAGGCAGGTAAAGGAAAAGATGAGCTTGAAATACCTTGTAATTCCAGAAAGCAATGAAGTGTTTAAAAATAAATGGATATATATGTCAAAAGGGACTTCCACTAGCGAATACTAGGATAATGGACTATTAAAATATATAATAAAATATATTCACCTCTATATCTATCTATCTGTCTGTCTATGTATCTACCTATCTGCCTACTTACCTACCTACCTGCTTTTAATCTATTTATATTGAAAATCCTGAGTTCACACCAATACCTCCAATTCTAATCCAACAGCACAGGGGTTATTTTAGTTTTCACACTTTTCGTGTTTGTAACTCTCTAACAGTGAAAAAACGTTTGTCTTCCATTACTTTTAAATATGCATTTATTTAATTTTTCTGTACATAAGTCAATCTTTCATCTATGCCACAACCTCTCTTCTGTATGGATGCCCTCCTCACCCTATTTGGGCTCCAGTGTCCCATTCTATATAGCCTCTATCAGTGAATCCCTCTGCATATTGTTAGGGCTCTGGCTCCCTAGGCTGGGTCTTTCCTCTCAGGGAATGTCTTTCTAGCCGTTTCTTTCTTTCTTTCCTTTTTTTTTTTTTTTTTTTTTTTAAACTTCAACCATTCTTTGGCAGACTAGTCCTTTTTTTTTATTATTAATTAATTAATTTATTTTTGCTGTGTTGGGTCTTCGTTTCTGTGCGAGAGCTTTCTCTAGTTGTGGCAAGCAGGGGCCACTCTTCATCGCGGTGCGCGGGCCTCCCACTGTCGCGGCCCCTCCCGCCGCGGAGCACAGGCTCCAGATGCGCAGGCTCAGTAGTTGTGGCCCACGGGCCCAGCCGCTCCGCGGTACGCGGGATCCTCCCAGACCAGGGCTCGAACCCGCGTCCCCTGCATTAGCAGGCAGACTCTCAACCACTGCGCCACCAAGGAAGCCCTCTTTTTTTTTTAAATGGTAATTTTTCTGTTTTTTTTGGCTGTGCCAGGTCTTTAGCTGCAGCATGCAGGCTTTTAGTTGTGGCATGCGGGATCTAGTTTCCAGATGAAGGATGGAACCCTGGCCCCCTGCATTGGGAGAGCGGAGTCTTAACAACTGGACCACCAGGGAATTCCCTCTAGCCGGGTTTAAATTCTGTTTTCCTACACCTGGGCCTCCACTTTGTGAGTGCACCTTTTTCACCTTTCTTGGACTCTGGATCTCCATGCTGGGTCACCATGACTCCCCTTCTATCCCCAACTCCTATCTTGCCCTGTTTACCTATTAGATTTTGTGTGAATTATTCAGGAAAGTTAGGGAAGGGAAGGGAAAGAAAGGGGACAAATTTGGAGTCATTTATAATATCTTTCTTCCTTTCATACCTCATACTCAATCCATTGACAAATCATTGGCACTATACTCAAAGTATATCCAGAATACAATCACTTATTACCATTTCTATTATGGTCCAAGATAACACCATGTGTCCTCTGGATGATCACAATAGCCTCCTTACTGATTTCACATTACCTCTACAGTACAGTCTCAACTGAGAAGCAAGTTTGGTCACTCCTCTGCTCAGAAGCCTTCTCTATATTCTCCATTTCCTTCCAAGTTAAAAAAAGGAAGTCCTTATGGTGAACTACAAGAGCCTACATAATCTGCCCTTATATACCTGAGTCCTAAACGTTGGCCTCCCAAACCCATTATCACTCTGATTATATCTCCTACTTCTTTTCTCCTTGTTTAATGGCCTTTCTGCTCTTCCAAAAGCACACCAGGCCTACTCCCAACTTTCAAACTTTGTGGTTGCTCTTCCTCTTTGCCTGGAGTAGTCTTACTCCAGATATCCTCAAGGCTCCTTCCCTCTCCTCCTTCACATCTTTGGTGAAATATCTCTTTCTTAGCAAGACATCACTGATGAACCTTTTAAAATTTAAGTGCTCAATGTCGGCTGAAAAAAAATGCACAACCTAAAAGTTGAGAATTATGCTTTCTTTGGTGAACAAAGGAGGATAAGTATCTTCCCAACACACACCTAGATGCATCATATTTAAACTGATGGAATCCGAAGATAAAGAGAACATATTAAAGGACACCAGAGAGACAAATTACATGCAGAAGAATAAAGATTCCAACAGACATCTCTTCAGAAACTATACAGATTACTATAGATTGAAATCTGTGTGCCAAAAAAATATAGATGAAAGAAATAAAGACATTTTCAGTAAAACAAAATGAAAATAAATGCCACCATCACCACGACCGTGAACAATACTACTATCAACAACAAAACAGAGAATTCATTACCTGCAGGACTGCATTAAAAAGATATTAAAGGATGTTCTTCAGACACAAGAAATTTGATACCAGACAGAAGCTAAAAAACTAATGAAGACTGCTAGATATGATTTAAAAAAAAGCAAATATAAATTTTGCATGCTTATTAGTAATTTCTCTAAAAGACAATTGACATTTAAAGAAAAATGATAGCAATTTGTTTGTATCATATGTAAAAGTAAAATTATGACCATAGCACAAAGAAGAAAACAAAATGAGAATATTCTAGTACCACACATGAGGTAACACAATATTACTTGATGATAGACTAATTAATTATGGTTGTATGGTGTAATCCTAAGAACCGATTTATTATTTTAAATAATTTGTACTTCTAAAGTGATATGAAGTAAGCAAATAGTAGAGATAAAATGATATCATAAAAAATACTCTGCAAAAAGGCAAGAAGAGGTAAATGTGATTACAAAGAAACATGCCTCTTTGTGATTGGTAGATTTAATCCAAAGATTTAAAATTATGTTAAATACAAATGGCCTAATCATAAAAGTTAAGGGCCGTCACCTGAAATAAAAATGCACCGCATGAGAGCTGTGAGTTCAGTTTTATTTGGGGACATACCGAGGATTATAGCCCAGGAGACAACCTCTCAAATAACTCTGAGGAACTTCTTTGAAGAGATAGGTGGGGAGGCCAGTATATATGTGATTTTGGTGAAGGGGTACTTGCAATCAAGCACACATTTTGGTAGAGGTTACTGCTCATCATGGGAGACAGATATCTCAGTTAATGATTTAAGTGCTTTTCTAAGTATGGGAAGATGTGAGAACCTGGGTTTATAAAATCTTCTCCTGAAAATGTTTAACTATCTGAAGGCCTGTTCTTCCAGTTTTCCCAGAGCACAGAGTGCCTTGTTCTTGATCTGCACCCTGAATTCTTTCTAGGTTGTATTGTAGGTCAGTGACTGCAGTGGCTAATGACTCAATTCTTATAGAACCGGGTGGCAAGCAACATTCATTAGTTGGCAGAATTATGATTGTTTTTTCTCTGGATAAAAAAAATCAAGACCCAATTATATGGTGTAAACAGAAGATAGAGATAAAGATAAATGTAATATAAAAAGACAAGATAGGGCTTCCCTGGTGGCGCAGTGGTTGAGAGTCCGCCTGCCGATGCAGGGGACACAGGTTCGTGCCCTGGTCCGGGAAGATCCCACATACCGCAGAGCGGCTGGGCCCGTGAGCCATGGCCTCTGAGCCTGCGCGTCCGGAGCCCGTGCTCCGCAACAGGAAAGGCCACAACAGTGAGAGGCCCGCATACTGCAAAAACAAAAAACAAACAAAAAAAACCAAAACAAAACAAAAAGACAAGATAATTAAGAGAGTCATATGGTAAGAATTCTAGTCTCTAAAATTTTCTACTTAAGTTTTATTTCCTGAAGCTATAGTGCAAATATGAGAACACTAAAAACATGGAAAGCATTTTTGGAGTTATCTTTTATAAATTTTTTAGACTACATATGTATATATATCCCATAAACTTAATCATTATTGTGAAGTTTAAAAAATAATTTATCTGAACCAATAAATCACTTCAGAGTTTTTCATTATTTGATCTGAACCTGAGGTGAGGGTGGGCATCTGTGTATAGTTTGTATATTAAATGTTCAGTCCATATGTTCCTTTCTGAACACAGCCCACTCATTCTCTTCATAAAATGGATCAATTGCCAATTATTTTTACTCTGTTACTGTATTAGTCTTTGTTCACAGCTCATTGTAGCCCGAGTGCAAAACTAACAGGAAAACCAATACAGAGGGTACATTTCACCAAACAAAATTTATCTCTAGGCAATTTGTGTTTGGACAAGGATAGGTCAGTTAGTTATGGGCTGCGAGCCTGTAACGAGCTTTGGGCAGAAATAATGAGTCATGTGCAAATAGAGTAAAGGAAGCCAGTTTATATATAGCAAGGGAAGAAAAACTACAATGCACAGTGATAAATGGAAATGAGCTCTCCTAACGCTCAAGAAATATAAAAAGTACTTTACTTGGTATCTGATGATTTTTTTAGCTGTTAGTTCTGATATCCAATGACAATCGTTTGCTCTTTCATCCCACTGTTTCAATGCAGTAGCATTCTTGTACTCCACAGAAATCCTCCAGCTATTTCACTCCACAAAACTAAATTACTCTAATTTTAAATTTGTAATATAATTACTAATCAAGATACTACCAACCACCATTTCTGATATGAAATAGAACAGTTCCTATTGTATTAAAGCCATCAATAGTAAAAACATAGTATATTACTTTGTGATGATGAAACTTATCATGTGTTTATTGCACTGCAACTGTGCCATATTCTCATATCTATCCTTGAATACATATAATACAGAGATAATCTTATGAATGCTGTGGTAGCAGAAATAATGGTTCTGAAAAGATATCCAAGAATACATGAATATGTTGACTTACATGGTGAAAGAGATTTGCAGATGTGGTTAAATTAGGATCTTGAGACGAGAGACTACCCTGGATTATTTGGGTGAATTCATTCTGATTATAATGGTCCTTATAAGTAAAAAAACGAACACAGGAAGGTCAGAATCAGAGAGAGGTTTGAAGATGCATGGTACCGGCTTTGAGGATGCAAGAAGAGGCCATGAACAAAGGAATGAGGACACCTTCCAGAAACTGCAAAAAAGAGAGGTGATTCTCCCCTATACCTTCCAGAATAAACTCAGTCCTGTTAACATCTTGATTTTTGTCCAGAGAAACAAATTTCAGACTTGTGATCTCCAGCGCTGCAATGCAATTTGTGTTGTTTTAAAGCCTCCAAGTTTGTGATAATTTGTTACAGCAGCAAAATGAAACTAATACAAATGGTTTAAAATATTAGCAAATGAAGATTTCTATGAATGGTAGAGTTGCTGGAGTTCACTATGGGTATATTTCATGGTTCTAGATTCCTGGAGTTTGTATTATAGTAATAATTGATTTTTGATATAATTAAGTGTCTTGTTCATCAAACGTGTGTACTCTGTGCCACAATTACTGTGCTGTATGTATTACACTGAATGCTCACTACCATCTGGTTATTGAATTAGTCAACCTTTATAACGAAAATCTTGTAGACTCTTCATTAATCTTCTTTATGTCTATAATCTTAATTTTTTCAACAGGAATATTGAGGTACAGGGAAATTTGATTACTTGCTCTAGGTTCAACTAGCTGACACCAATTGGAAAATGGCAAGAGCTTAGCTACAAACTCTAGTCTTTCTGATGTTAATGCCAATGTTATTTCACCAAGCTCAATTTATTTATTTTATTTTTCCAAATAGTTTGCTAGTGGGTATACTGTGCCTGTGGATGGAGTCCTATGTAATCTTGTGTAAGCAGGCTTCATAAAAGCTTTGGAAGGAAAGTCACCAAGAGGACTAGCAGTAGGCAGAGCCACCTTCTTGTGTATTATCTCTTCTTAAAGGAGAGAAATATTGTCCTCTGTGACCCTGAAGTATTCCATAAAAATGAAGTATCCCATAAAATATGAACTAAAAAAATCTGAACATAATTTTAAAAATTTTTCAGAGGGAACATTGCTAAATCAGGTAATACATTCTAAACCAATAGTTCATTTTTAAGCACTTTAGAAATTCAAATTCACTATTCAGATTTTCATTTAAAATATTCTGCCTCTTGACTTCTGTCCATGAAAATCTATTCCTCTAAATTTCATGAAATTAATTTAAGTAGAATAATATCCCAAAAGTCTAATCAGCATTTTATTACATTTATTAACTTATCAGCATTTGCCAGTTATTCAACTGAATCTATAATGGACAGTTAACATTTTAGTTATTATTGGAGAACACTGTTCCTTGAAAATTTATCATTGTGGATTTTTATTTTATTATAAATTTCCAGGAGCATTTCGTTAAAACAATGAAGAATGAATTCCAAAATCTCTAGAAACAGTTTCTTGTAACTTTTAACTTCATTAAAATTTTCCATATAACGAGAGACAGTTTTCCTAGAAAATTTAAAGACATTTAAAAGTTGTAGGTAAAATTTTAACTTTGATCCCCAAAGATGAAATTATTTCAAACAAAATTCAATTTAACAAAATTCATTTCAATTTCAATTAGTATAAAATTAGCATGTTTTCATACATTTTAAAATAAAAGATGTTTTGCTCTTTAAAATTATGTTATGCCTTCATATTCAAATTTATAAGATACATAAGTAACTGAAGAGAATAGTGGATACAGCAGTGATTAAAAGAATAAGATCCATAAAAAAGTGAAGTGATATTTTTTGCATATTAGACTATTGCAAACTTTAAAGTTTGCTAATACTCATTTTTGGTGTCTATGCAGAAATATGAACCTTAATAAACAGTTTGTGTGGGGTTTTTTTTGTTTTTGTCTTTATTTTGATAAGAACATAATCTATACCACACTCTTTCATTGCCATTTGGCAATACCTGATCATAAATTCATTCCCAATAATTTAATCTGTCACCATTCCAACAAATTAAATTAATGAAAGTAGACATCAAATGTCACTTTGCATTGCTTAAAATTGGAAAGAATATAAATCCATTCAGTGGAAAGTTGTGTATTATTTAAAGAGAATGATGTCTGTTAATATTAGTTGACTTGCTAATATCTAAAATATACATGATTAGTTAAAAATATATAGCATAGAACAGTGCCATACATATAATCTTTTATGCAAATACAGAGTTTTTATCAAATAATTTTTTCATTTATTTATACTCACTAGTTCATATAACTATTTTTGTAGAAGTGGGCCCAAAACTTAAATATATGTAAGTATATATATCAGGCAAGAAATCATGGTATGGGTTAAGTGATGATGATGGAGAAGGTAAGTTTTATTTGCATTTAATAACTTTCTGTAGTGTTTGAATTTTAAATAACAGACATATATTGAATATATTTTAAAAATAAGGAAAATAATAGTCATAAAATGAAATGTTATTAGGAAATAGAAAAAAGTAGTAACGGTTGTGAATTTTGGGTAGACCAAATATGTCAGAATGGATTGATCAGTTAATGAACAAGAAAGAGGATACAGAAGCCTTGAGCTTGGCCTATTGCCCTTTTTTCTTCTATTAGTTCTCTGTTGGGAAAATCATATTTATTTCCCATTACTTTACTTTATGAGTAGTTATTTCCATTAACATACCTGGACTTTTGCCCTACCCCTAATTCTTCTACAGGAGGTCCTTGACTAGAATTGGTTAGAACTTACACATCAAAGTCTCAGGAGTCAGGAATCACTCTTTTCCCCGTATTTTTCCACATTAAGAGTGAGGCAGGGCAGCCACACAAGCAAGTGGTATAATCTGCAGACTAAACTTTCCCTTGCATGACTTTTCCCAAGTTTGGTTAAGGTAAATAAATATTTTTTTTAAATGCCAAAGTAATGGAGACTTGAAGTCACAAAAATATCATGGCATAAAGGCTAAAATACAAGAAAATTTAGTGCAGTTGCTAGTGTAAAGAAAAATCTTAAAATTTTTTATATCAAAAATGTAGTTGAATATTATGTTAAAAAGTTTAATATGTTAACTATGAACCAGACATGTTCAACTGTAAAAATATTTTGATTAATGATATTCTATTTATTATTATTTTGTCTATACTTGAATTAACTAAAAATATCTGCCAAGGTTTTCAGCACAGTTTCTGAATTCTGAGCATCAGTGGGAACATGCAATTACTAGAGGAAGTGAGGAAGCTAGGTAACTTGTTTAACTGTGTTCCAATTTACTGTTTCTTTTCTGCATCTTTTTCTTTTTTATTGTAGCCTACAGTGAATTCAAAACTCCTTAACAAATCCAAAGCTAATTTTAGTAAAAGTAGAGCTTACAAAAATTTAGAAATATTATAATTTTTAAATGAAATAAACTCTAACCATTCATCTAATCCCTCATTCTTTACACAATGGGAAGTTCAAGTTTGTTAAATCATCTTGACCTAGATTTTACTTTCTGTGTCTGACAATGTGGCAAAGATGACCGGCAATTCAACAGATTTTGTGATTCCCCTATCAGTGGGGCTCAGACAAGAATGAACTTTCCCAAGTCCCTCCCATCCTCCATCCAGTGGGGCTGTATTTTTGCCAAAGGTATGTGAGATAAAGTTATGCTTGTCTCTTCTAGTCCTAGGCCTTTAAAAGAGGGTCTCTCTTTAAGGTCTCTAATTCCTTTGATTTTTGTACTGAGCATACAATGGTGAAGCTGTAAAGATTGACGAGCCACAGATTGAAGGATCCTAAGTCCCTGAATTACCATGGAAGAAAGCCTCCTTTCAATTGAGTAAACATCCTGAATCATTATGTGAGGGAGAAATAGAATCCTATTGAGTTTTGCCATTATAATTCAAAGTTTATTTATTCAAATATCGTGTTACCCTAAGTAACACATACACAATTTTAAATTTACAATGCATTCATTTTTATTTTGACTCATATCTTCTGAATTTGGCTTTAGGGAATAGAAATTAGGTATATGTGTGTATATATATATATATATATATATATATATATATATATATATATATACACACACACACACACACACACATATATATATATTTTTTTTCCTCAATAGAACAAGGGTAAATGGTAAATAGTATCTGGGAAATTGAATGATACAGTACTTTTCGAATTTACCATTATGTGATTTCTTCTGTTTTCCACTATTAGTAAGTCTAGGATTTGGAAATTTTGGAGAAATATACCTCCTCCAAAACCAGAAATTTAGGGGGTCAGATTTTTTTCTTTATGTCTATAATCTGTAGAACTGGCTGAAGAAAGTTCACATAACAAAATTATTTCATGGCAAGTATCATTATTATATTTATTATGTTTTTCATTTTAAAACAAAATAAAATAGAATAGCAAAACTTATCCAAGAAAGAAATAGAGATTTCTCTTATCTCCTTGTCAAACTAAAATGTGGTGGTACTGACCTGCTGTTTTTGTGCAAAGACCCCAGAAGAGAGGACATGCTAAGTAAGGGAGGGCCTATAATATGTCCCATTAAATGAAATCCATCATAAGCCCACAAAGAGGACTCCCCTGGTGGCTCAGTGGTTAAGAATCCGCTTGCCAATGCAGGGGACCCAGGTTCGATCCCTGGTCCAGGAAGATACTACATGCCATGGAGCAACTAAGCCTGTGCACCACAACTACTGAGCCCACGTGCCACAACTACTGAAGTCCGCATGCCCTAGAGCCCGTGCGCTGCAACTACTGAGCCCGCGTGCTGTAACTACTGAAGCCCATGCGCCTAGAGCCCATGCTACACAACAAGAGAAGCCAACGCACTGAGAAGCCTGTGCACCAAAACGAAGAGTAGCCCCTGCTCGCCACAACTAGAGAAAGCCTGCACGCAGCAACGAAGACCCAACACAGACAAAAATAAATTTTAAAAAAAAAAAAAGCCCACAAAGATTATTGTGAAAACTTTGAAACAGATACGTACAGGAAGTCAAATTTTTTTCTTTAGACAATCTGTTGTAATGATTCATAATTATGATTCTAGTGATATTTCATTACCTATGAAGTCAACACAACATATAGAATTTACAAAAAAATAAAGTCTCTGTGTCACCTACCTGTATACTTATACACTTTGTGGAGAAAATTTAGACCAAGCAGGACTGTGTTCTGAAAGCCTGTAGAGTCACTGATGAAGGGGGCTTTATCCCCACTAACAAGCATTTGTGTTGGCAGGCCCTTCTGGAGACAATATGTTCTAATCAAAGCTGAAGGGAAGAGGGGTGGAGCTAAATAATCCACAAACAAAGCCCTGTTGCTTTCAAACTCTGCTTCTTGCTTACAGCAATGTTGTAACCTAATAGACAAGTGAGGGGAAGTATGCATTTAGAATTAGTCTACTCAGAACTCTGCCAACTGAACTTATAAAACAGCTAATTTCTTCAAAACTACATTATTCTAATTTTTAGATTACAGACTGTAAAAATGTGGTATTGATTTAGCCCCTAGATTTGAAGCTTTGAAGAGATGTTCTTAGAATTTAAATCTAGAAATTATCATCACAGAAAATATGGACTTTTAGTCAAATGTTTTGCCTTTTTCTTAAAACATGCTCTACTTGAATAAACTCTGGAATGTGACCAACTCTAATTGTTTCAAAATGTAAAGATATAAATCAAAGAGGATTAGCAATTTCTGCTGGATTTGGATATCTCTTTAAGAACACATGATTTTCATTTCAGGTAACCACTGAAAAATGAAATAACATATGGAGAATTTTTCCTGATTTTCAGGTAGTTTGATATTTTTTCCTAATGATATATACTAGACAGACAATTTTTCTCTTTTTTTCAGGTGTACAACATAATGATTTGATACTTGTGTATATTGCAAGATGATCACCACAAGTCTAGTTAACATTAGTCACCCTACACAGTTACAGATTTTTGTCTTGTAATGAGAACTTTTAATATCTACTCTCTTAGAAACTTTCACATACACAATACAGTACCATTAACTATAGTCAACACATGCTGTACATTATGTCTTCATGACATTTATTTTATAACTAGAAATTTGTACATTTTGACCCCTTTCCCTCATTTCACCTACCTCCCACCTCTGGCAACCACCAATCTGTTCTTTGTGTCTACGAGCTTGGTTTTTGTTTTTGGGGGGTTTTGTTTTTGTTTTGTTTTGTTTTTAAGATTCTACATATAAGTGAGGTCACACAGTATTTGTCTTTCTCTGTCTGACTTATTTCACTTAGAGTAATGCCCTCAAAGCCCATCCATGTTGTTGCAAGTGGCAAAATGTCCTTCTTCTTTATGGCTGAATAATATCCCATCGTGTATATATACCACATTTCTTTATCCATTCATCTGTCGGTGGACACTTAGGTTGTTTCCATGTCTTGGCTAGTGTAAATAATGCTGCAATGAACATGAGGTGTGCATATGTTTTTTTCAAATTAGTGCTTTCATTTTTTTTTTCAGAAAAATACCCAGAAGTGAAATTGCTGGATCATATGGTAGTTCTATTTTTAATATTTTGAGGACTCTCCATAATGTTTTCTATAGCGGTTGCACCAATTTACATTCCATTTTCTCTTCTTATTGACAAAGAAATTTTAATTTTTAATTTGTAATGAATAATGTTATATCTGTACTATTTGTATCACCGGGTCTGGAAATATACTTACTTATAAAATACTTTCAAGTTTTATCCAGTAAAATGTTTTCCTATCAGTTTTATCTTTATCATAATACTTCCCGATGGTTGACATATAGGTAAATTGAAAAAGATTTCAGTGAAAAAGATAGTGCAAGATAGAAAGATAGTATAAGATTAAAAAGATAACTTTAGATCCATTCTTATCTATTGTGAAATTTTGGATGAGCAACCTTCAAGGATGAGACATGTGTAACCAATAAGTACTTCAAGAGGTCATCAAAGTTACTAGAATATGACTTTACCTGCTATCCAAGAAGGAAAATGTTATTAATATTTAGGCAATTATAACAATCTCTCTTTCTGAAAATCAATTCTATTTATAAATATAATTTTTCAATATTCTAAATGAGGGGAGAACACTTAAGAGTTAAAGTATAAAAGACTTAATGCTTAATTCTCCCCAAAGAGCTTAATATTAGCTATATTGATTACTATTATTACTGAATCCATTTGAAAGAAATAAACCATATGATTTTCCTTTTTCATTTCTAATTCTATTTATTTGAGTCTTCTCCCTTTTTTTCTTGATGAGTCTGGCCAATGGTTTATCAATTTTTTTATCTTCTCAAAGAACCAGCTTTTACTTTTATTGATCTTTGCTATCGCTTCCTTCATTTCTTTTTCATTTATTTCTGATCTGATTTTTATGATTTCTTTCCTTTTGCTAACTTTGGGGGTTGTTTTGTTCTTCTTTCCCTCATTGCTTTAGGTGCAAGGTCAGGCTGTTTACTCAAGATGTTTCCTGTTTCTTTTTTTTTTTTTTTTTTTTTTTTGGCTGTATGTGGGCCTCTCACTGTTGTGGCCTCTCCCCTTGTGGAGCACAGGCTCCGGACGCCAGGCTCAGCGGCCATGGCTCACGGGCCCAGCCGCTCCACAGCATGTGGGATCTTCCCGAACCGGGGCACGAACCCGTGTCCCCTGCATCGGCAGGCGGACTCTCAACCACTGCGCCACCAGGGAAGCCCTGTTTCCTGTTTCTTAAGGTGGGATTGTATTGCTGTAAACTTCCCTCTTAGAACTGCTTTTGCTGCATCCCATAGGTTTTGGGTCATCGTGTCTCCATTGTCATTTGTTTCTAGGTATTTTTTTATTTCCTCTTTGATTTCTTCAGTGATCACTTCATTATTAAGTAGTGTATTGTTTAGCCTCCATGTGTTTGTATTTTTACAGATCTTTTCCTGTAATTGATATCTAGTCTCCTAGCATTGTGGTAGGAAAAGATACTTGATACAATTTCAACTTTCTTAAATTTACCAAGGCTTGATTTGTGACCCAAGATATGATCTATCCTGGAGAATGTTCCATGAGCACTTGAGAAAAATGTGTATTCTGTTGTTTCTGGATGGAATGTCCTATAAATGTCAATTAAGTCCATCTTGTTTAATGTATCATTTAAAGCTTGTGTTTCCTTATTTATTTTCATTTAGGATGATCTGTCCATTGGTGAAAGTGGGGTGTTGAAGTCCCCTACTATGAATGTGTTACTGTTGATTTCCCCTTTTATGGCTATTAGTATTTGCCTTATGTATTGAGGTGCTCCTGTGTTGGGTGCATAAATATTTACAATTGTTATATCTTCTTCTTGGATCGATCCCTTGATCATTATGTAGTGTCCTTCTTTGTCTCTTCTAATAGTCTTTATTTTTAAGCCTATTTTGTCTGATATGAGAATTGCTACTCCAGCTTTCTTTTGATCTCCATTTGCATGGAATACCTTTTTCCATCCCCTTACTTTCCGTCTGTATATATCTCTAGGTCTGAAGTGGGTCTCTTGTAGATAGCATATATATGGGTCTTGTTTTTGTATCCATTCAGCCAATCTGTGTCTTTTGTTGGGAGCATTTACTCCATTTACATTTAAGGTAATTATCAATATGTATGTTCCTATTCCCATTTTCTTAATTGTTTTGGTTTCGTTATTGTAGGTATTTTCCTTCTGTTATGTTTCTTGCCTAGAGAAGTTCCTTTAGCATTTGTTGTAAAGCTGGTTTGGTGGTGCTGAACTCTCTCAGCTTTTGCTTGTCTGTAAACGTTTTAATTTCTCCAGCAAATCTGAATGAGATCCTTGCTGGGTAGAGTAATCTTGGTTGCAGGTTTTTCTCCTTCATCACTTTAAATATGTCCTGCCAGTCCCTTCTGGCTTGTAGAGTTTCTGCTGAAAGATCAGCTGTTAACCTGATGGGGATTCCCTTGTGTGTTATTTGTTGTTTTTCTCTTGCTGCTTTTAATATGTTTTCTTTGTGTTTAATTTGTGACAGTTTGATTAATATGTGTCTTGGCGTATTTCTCCTTGGATTTATTCTGTATGGGACTCTCTGTGCCTCCTGGACTTGATTAACTATTTCCTTTCCCATATTAGGGAAGTTTTCAACTATAATCTCTTCAAATATTTTCTCAGTCCCTTTCTTTTTCTCTTCTTCTTCTGGAACCCCTATAATTCGAATGTTGGTGCGTTTAATGTTGTCCCAGAGGTCTCTGAGACTGTCCTCAGTTCTTTTCATTCTTTTTTCTTTATTCTGCTCTGCAGCAGTTATTTCCACTATTTTATCTTCCACGTCACTTATCCGTTCTTCTGCCTCAGTTATTCTGCTGTTGATCCCTTCTAGAGTATTTTTAATTTCTTTTATTGTGTTGCTCATCGTTGCTTGATTCATCTTTAGCTCTTCTAGGTCCTTGTTAACTGCTTCTTGCATTTTGTCTATTCTATTTCCAAGATTTGGGATCATCTTTACTATCATTATTCTGAATTCTTTTTCAGGTAGACTGCCTATTTCCTCTTCATTTGTTAGGTCTGGTGGGTTTTTATCTTGCTCCTTCACCTGCTGTGTGTTTTTCTGTCTTCTCATTTTGCTTATCTTACTGTGTTTGGGGTCTTCTTTTTGCAGGCTGCAGGTTCGTAGTTCCCGTTGTTTTTGGTGTCTGTCCCCAGTGGCTAAGTTTGGTTCAGTAGGTTGTGTAGGCTTCCTGGTGGAGGGGACTAGTGCCTGTGTTGTGGTGGATGAGGCTGGATCTTGTCTTTCTGGTGGACAGGTCCACGTCTGGTGGTGTGTTTTGGGGTGTCTGTGGCCTTATTATGATTTTAGGCAGCCTCTCTGCTAATGGGTGGGGTTGTGTTCCTGTCTTGCTAGTTGTTTGGCATAGGGTGTCCAGCACTGTAGCTTGCTGGTTGTTGAGTGAAGCTGGGTGCTGGTGTTGAGATGGAGGTCTCTGGTAGATTTTCGCCGTTTGATATTATGTGGAGCTGGGAGGTCTCTTGTGGACGAGTGTCCTGAAGTTGGCTCTCCCACCTCATAGGCAAAGCACTGACTCCTGGCTGCAGCACCAAGAGCCTTTCATCCACACGGCTCCTCAATTTGGGATGATTCGTTGTCTATTCATATATTCCAAAGATGCAGGGTACATCAAGTTGATTGTGGAGCTTTAATCCGCTGCTTCTGAGACTGCTGGGAGAGATTTCCCTTTCTCTTCGTTATTCTCACAGCTCCTGGGTCTCAGCTTTGGATTTGGCCTCGCCTCTGTGTGTAGAACGCCAGAGGGCGTCTGCTCTTCGCTCAGACAGGACGGGGTTAAAGGAGCAGCTGATTCGGGGACTCTGGCTCACTCAGGCCGGAGGGGAGGGAGGGGTACGGAGTGCAGTGCGCGCCTGCGGCGGCAGAGGGCGGCGTGACGTTGCACCAGCCTGAGGCACGCCGTGCGCTCTCCCGGGGAAGCCGTCCCTGAATCCCGGGACCCCAGCAGTGGCGGGCTGCACAGGCTCCCCGGAAAGGGGGTGTGGACAGTGACCTGCGCTCGCACACAGGCTTCTTGGCAGCGGCAGCAGCAGCCCCAGCGTCCCACGCCCGTCTCTGGGGACCGCGCTTTTAGCCGCGGCTCGCGCCCGTCTCAGGACCTCCTTTAAGCAGCGCTCTTAATCCCCTCTCCTTGCGCACCAGGAAACAAAGAGGGAAAAAAAAGTCTCTTGCCTCTTCCGCAGCTCCAGACTTTTTCCCGGACTCCCTCCTGGCTAGCCATGGTGCACTAACCCCTTCAGGCTGTGTTCACGCCGCCAGTCCTCTCCATGCGCTCTAACCGAAGCCCGAGCCTCAGCTCCCAGCCCCGCCCGCCCCGGCGGCCGAGGAGACAAGCCTATCGGGCTGGTGAGTGCCGGTCGGCACCGATCCTCTGTGCGGGAATCTCTCCGCTTTGCCCTCCGCACCCCTGTTGCTGTGCTCTCCTCCGCTACTCCGAAGCTTTCCCCCTCCGCCACCCGCAGTCTCCGCCCGCGAAGGGGCTTCCTAGTGTGTGGAAACCTTTCCTCCTTCACAGCTCCCTCCCACTGGTGCAGGTCCCATCCCTATCCTTTTGTCTCTGTTTATTCTTTTTTCTTTTCCCCTACCCAGGTACGTGAGGGAAGTTTCTTACCTTTTGCGGGGTCTGAGGTCTTCTGCCAGCGTTCAGTAGGTGTTCTGTAGGAGTTGTTCCACGTGTAGATGAATTTCTGGTGTGTTTGGCTCTCGCTCTGGCTCTCGCTCTCGCGCTCTCTCGCTCTCGCGCGCTCGCGCTCTCACTCTCGCTCTCGCGCGCTCTCGCTCTCGCACGCTCTCGCTCTCAACCGTATGATTTTGAAATGCTCAGAATTTTATACTGTAGTATTTCATTTATTTGTTTTTCTCTGGCCATGCAATGAACTTTCCACAAAGTTTTAAAAGTCAAAAATGGGAGGAGGTATAAGAGTATTTTCACCTAATCTTATGCAGCACAATGAACAAGTTCTCTAAAGGGAAACCTGATCTTTCGTTGTTTACTCTCTCACCTGTGACACTTCACTTTGGACATCAACATTTGATTCTGATTGTCAGATTATCATTTTAGTCAGTGCAGGTGATGGTTTATAAAGTGAGTTGAAATAAGCTGATCAAATTCACCTCAATTTATTCCCTAGTAGTATTTATAGAGTTTACTGCTCACTTGACCTGAAAATGTGATGAACATGCACTATGAAGACATAATTTCTACAGGTTTTGAATATAATTTATTTGGTGTGAAAAGAATGGATAGGGCAGTCTTAATATTAATGTGGGTGCTAATGAGATAGGATGTCATGCAGTAATCTACTCATATTAATATTGTTGTCATCCTAATAAAGATTTAGATACTAGAACTTTATTCCTTAGGAACATACTGTTCAATGCATAAAAAATCTTACATTAAATATTATTCAAAATTTACCTGGCTACTCTCGAAGAGTATTACTTAAAACCCTAAAAAAAACCCTGCCAAAACCTGGTAAAATTTATTCCATTTTTTCATTGTATCTGGAAAGGATGAATAACAGCTAGAAACATTATAACAAAAATTCATCTGATCCTTGGATGGTGGCAGAAAGGTGACATTGTATGATGATATTCCCATTATGCCAGAATCAACCACAGCAAGGAAGGGTATTGCAGAGAAATAATTAAGGTCTGTATAAACAAAAAGTTATTAATGTATTACAAATTTTGTAATTTGTCCTATGTAATTTGTCCTACTTTTGTCCTATGTATTTAAAGCAAGTTTTGAGGTTACTAGTTTTCTCTAATTGATATTTTCATAATGGATAAATTAACTACTAATTTTTAAAATACTATCTAAAACCTCATGTCAAAACATTCACAATATTTGGGTCAAAGAGATTTTTCTTTTTTTTTTTTTTTGTAAAAGCAGTAGTTCTCATTTCTATTTTCGTTTCTATAATTGGGATGCTAGGTTGAATTCTTTGAGGAAAGGTCATCAATTTGAGTTTTGATTGTTACCTTAAACTCACCAGCCCACCAACCGTCCACAGAGATACATAGATGATCCCCAGATTCATGACCACAGTCTGCCCTTTGGGTGGGATCAGCTAAAGAGAAAGGATCAAGGGCTGGGTTTACAAGGCTCATTTTGAAGCTGTAGATATACTAGATACATTAGGTTTACAGAAATGCACAAAATATTTTTCTTTTAAAGAATTGTGTCAGCCTTCCCATCACTGTTGTAAAAAAATTAATAAACAGAAACCCAGGGCTTCCCTGGTGGTGCAGTGGTTGAGGATCTGCCTGCCAATGCAGGGGACATGGGTTCGAGCCCTGGTCCAGGAAGATCCCACATGCCGCCGAGCAACTAAGCTCATGTGCCATAACTACTGAGCCTGCACTCTAGAGCCCACGAGCCACAACTACTGAAGTCCGCGTGCCTAGAGCCCGTGCTCCACAGCAAGAGAAGCCACTGCAATGAGAAGCCCGCGCACAGCAACGAAGAGTAGCCCCTGCTTGCTGCGACTAGAGAAAAGCCCGTGCGCAGCAACAAATACCCAACACAGCCAAAAATAAATAAATAAATTTATTTATTAAAAAAACCAACAGAAACCCAAATTAAATTAAATTAGATTAAATTAAATTAAAATTTGGGAGATCAGAATGGAGAGCTCTCACACCTTGCAATGATAGCAGATCCCAACAGGAAGAAGAAAAACTCCTTTTCTTTCCTCACAAGGATTCAGCCAAGGAAAAGCCATGGACTCTTTGCTTATTATAGCCCTACCAACTTCCTTTTTCTTCTATAAAAGTGTGCTCCTTCCCTTGCCATGCGGGCACTTGCATGTTGTTTTGCATGGTTGCAGACCCTGAACTGCAATTCTCTGCTGATCCTGAAAAAACCCATATTCCATAGAGAAATATTTGGCTGTCTATTTATTTGTTTATTTGGTCAACACTTTGGCGGTCCACGCAGGGACCAGAGAAGATCCTCAAAGGCTCTGAGCAAACAGGTGTGGTACACACAACTGACCCCATTATCACTCACTGCTTTCTCAGTGACCCTGGAGCTTGAAGGTATGTCTTTCTCCTAGATCTGAGCTCATGCTCTCTTTGTATTTGATGCTCTGTAGGCTTTATTTGGGATCTATTTTAAGTGTCGTCTTTCTGGTTAAGTCCTTGTTCTATATGCAAGTACCTGTTTAGCATTTTGGTCTGATTTTGAGATTAGACTGTTTCAACTGAAAAGCCTTAGACCCATTCTTTTGGGACAGGGGAAAGAATCCCTTGCTTCACTGAAATCGTGTTGGTTTTTTAGCCTTTGACATATTCCTTTGGAAGGGGTTATTTTCTGGAAATTGGCTGAAAAGACTTTTGGCCTGGTTTCTCTGAGACCAAGCTGTTTTTTAACATTGGCTGGTATTAGGCTTGCAAGTTGTTTGAGCTGTAAGCTGTTCAAGCTGTTTGAAAATTGTTCTTTGATCTCAGAGAGGCAGCAGTTAGTGGTCTTGAAACGAGATCTTAGTTCCCTGCCCAGGAAGTGAACCTGAGTAGCCTGGATGAAAACCAGGAATCCTATCTGCTAGACCACCAGGGGCTAGAGGCTAGAAGCAAAGTTGCCCTGGCTCTTGCCCCCATTTGAAAGCAAGAATATTTCAAGGAGGCAAAAACTGCAAAAACAGGTACAAAGTTTATTAATAGAGACACAGCACAACATGTGGGAAAGCACACAAAGAGTTTATTTAGACAGAAGCAAAACAGGAATACACACCTGGAGAGAAATGGTGTGGGTATCCTCCTTAATGAGGAGGAGTACAGTAAAGAGAAAGTCAAATCATTTATACAGGGGCAGTTCTTCTGAGTTTTTGTTCTCCTCTGTCCAATTATCTCATTTCTTTTCTCATATCTGACCTATCTTAGGGCCCTATCCAATAAGTGCACACATCTTTTTGCCAAGATGGATTCCAGCGGAGGCTTATGGGAGGCTTTAAAACACCTACTATGGGATGGTGCTCCCTCCCTTTCTGACCCCCCAAGGAGCCTTCCTGTACATGTGCAGTTGGGGAGGTTTCCTTGACCTCAGGAGTGATAGATGTGGTCGTCTTATCTCTTTACTCCAGCAGGGCTCAGCCCCTGCCACTAATTTTGTCCTTGGAGTGTCAGGGAAAACAAAGCTCCGATTTACTCCACTTGACAAACCCCAGCTGCTCAGCCCTGGGGCCCATCTACCGCCTACCTCACTTTCACTCTAAAGAAAAACCTCTGAGAAATGGGATCCCAGTTACCTAAGAATTTTGAGAGTGCCCTCTGCCCTCCCCCCGGACTCCAGCCAATTTTATATTTAAAAACAGTGGTCCTTCCTCGTGCACATTTGCAACTAAATGGATCAACCTGGCCAAACAACAATTTAAAATATCCATGGCCATTATGGGGAATTTTTGAAATCTCCATACAATTTTCTTAAAACCAAATTGGACTACAATAGCTTAAAAATTTCCAGAACTGAGGGAAATGCTTATTTCAATTGGTATTTTGAGGCTTCCCAATATTATTGGGAGTCTAAAATTGTATCTCTGCAAATTAAGATTTTAAGATGAACTGAGACAAACAATTCAAAAAAGATAAAATGTCTCCCAAAGCCTCATGCTCTTCTCCCTTGGCTCCTCCTTCAGCACCACCTGTCTCTTTCCCCAGCTCTCCCTGTCCAGACTCCACCTCTCATGCTATCATCCCCTTTCCTTCTACACCACCCACACCTCCTCTATACCCTCAATTCCCCCATGCTAACTCTGTCACCTAACTTCCCCTTTCTCTGAAATTCTCCCCATTCCCTTTTCCTCTGAACTTGTCAGAATCTGTCCCTTTAAAATTAAGCCTTCTGAGGATCCAGAGAGCAAACCCTCCATTTCTTATATTCCCTGCACTAAATTTGAACTGCAAGTCATTGTCAAAGATTTTCCCCAAATAACTGAAGATCCTCACAGATTTGCTAAGGAATTTAATATTGTCATTCAAACTTACCAAACTGGTTTATCTGACTTATATTAGCTAGTTCATATGCTTGTTGGTGAAGACCAGGCTCAGCATTGCATAAAACCTGCTAATAGGGAAATCCTGAAAGATCTCTAGAATGACAACAGGGAGATCAGCCCACTAACTTACTATATGATCAGGCTCAAGCTATCTCTAGGTGACTTCATCAAGCAATTTCTAGGGTTTTTCTAAAGCCTGTTGATTGGAACAAAATTCAGCCTTGCACACAAAAATCTGATGAACATATTCATGACAATTACAACCAACTTCAGGTTGATTTTAAAGAAAATTCTGGCCTTCCTTTAGATGTTGATTCCACCTGGGTAGTTTTTAACTCTATGTTTATTCATGAGTTGAACTGAGACCTCTCCCTTATAGTAAAAAGGACCAGGATGGAATAGGAAACTAGGTCTACTCTATAGAGTCAGTTAATCTGGCCAACCAGCTGTCTCATACTCTAGATGAATCACCTCAAAGGAAGACTGCCAAAATTCTTCATCTTCAACTCCAGGAAATGAAGGCTCTTAAATGAAACAAAATCCTCCCAGTTTCATTTATTATTACAATAAGCCAGGACATTGGAAAAAGATTATTATAAATGTAAGTGTTTTATGAGCCTTCAGTCTTCTAATCAGGCTTTCCAGTGTCCTTCTGATTCTCAGTGATGGGGCTTTGAGGAATTACGTTCTGTGGAAATAAAATTTAAAATGGCCCCTATATTCAGTAATTATTGAATGCCATACTTTTACCTGCAACTTTAGCTATTATTAAGATTCCAGGGCATTCTGAACTTGATTCTGTTAGCTAAGTAAAATCACCCTGCCAATATTTCCACAAGGAATGCTGCCCTTAAAGGTAGCATTAGCAGCCAAACTTCTGTCATGTTCCAAAGGGCCCCCAAATGGTAACTTAGAAAAGCTGGCTAGAGAAGTCCAACAGTGGGCCTCAGGAAAGGAAAAACAAGATTGTAAATTTAACAGTTGTTGGTTTGGTAAAAAAAAGAAAGCTCTGGTTTGACCAAACAACAACCAGTCTCACTGGAGACTCTAAAATTCCCACCCTTCACCACTGTCAAAATGATAGCCTTCATGAATCAATATTGGGGGAGAAACATTAATAAGGCCACAAAAAGTGCCTGTCTTACTTGTCCCACTTATCTGAAGTACAACGCAGAGAAGCCTGTTCGTACTGCTCCTCGGCATTTTAAACTGCCTAACGGACCAAAGTCTGGAAAATGGATTTCATACAACTTCCTTTGTCTCATGGGTAAAAATGTTTTAGTTACAATCTGTATATTTTCACATCAGACTGAATCCCTCCCTTGTAAACAGCCTACTGCCTCTTCCGTGGTAAAAGTCCCTTTGGAAAACATTATCCCTACCTGGGGAACTCCTCTAAAACTTCATAGTGATTGAAGAACTCATTTTACTGGCCAAGTACTTTAAGTCTGTGCTGTT
The DNA here is from genome assembly GCF_964165515.1 of Mesoplodon bidens. Lineage (NCBI taxonomy): Eukaryota > Metazoa > Chordata > Mammalia > Artiodactyla > Ziphiidae > Mesoplodon > Mesoplodon bidens. The sequence continues at coordinate 59,360,574 of NC_138168.1, forward strand.
TGGCCAGTTTTATAACTATTTCACTGCACTTATCATCTTTAACCCTCTGGTTTAGTTGAATGCACTAATGCATTATTATTATTTTAAATTTTATTTATTTATTTTTTGCCACATTGGGTCTTTGTTGCTGTGTGTGGGCTTTCTCTAGTTGTGGCGAGCGGGGGGCTTCTCTTCGTTGCGGCCTGCGGGCTTCTCATTGCGGTGGCTTCTCTTGTTGTGAAGCACGGGCTCTAGGCACACAAGCTTCAGTAGTTGTGGTGCATGGGCTCAGTAGTTGTGGCTCGCGGGCTCTAGAGTGCAGGCTCAGTAGTTGTGGCGTATGGGCTTAGTTGTTCTGAGGCATGTGGGATCTTCGCGGACCAGAGCTCGAACCTGTGTCCCCTGCATTCGCAGGTGGATTCTTAACCACTACGCCACCAGGGAAGTCTCCACTAATGCATTATTAAGACTCAATTGGCGAAATTTGTAGATGCCCTCCAAATACCTTGGCCAAAAGCATTGCTGTGAGATCCTTTTGGAACTCACAAACTCTCAACTTTTGAGATAGTCATGGGATACCAACACACTTGATTCTTGCTTCTTTTGGCCCATAGCTGATGAAAAGGGAAACACTTATATATTGCAAAGGCGTAATTTTTTCTATTAAAAATAACAATGTGGCTTCCCTGGTGGCGCAGTGGTTGAGAGTCCGCCTGCCGATGCAGGGGACATGGGTTCTTGCCCCGGTCCAGGAAGATACCACTTGCTGTGGAGCGGCTGGGCCCGTGAGCCATGGTCACTGAGCCTGCGCATCCGGAGCCTGTGCTCCGCAACGGGAGAGGCCACAACAGTGAGAGGCCCGCATACCGCAAAAAAAATAAAAAATAAAAAATAACGATGCTTCGGTAGAGCAATCTTCTCACAGTGTGCTCTTGGGAGATGAAGGCATTAAAAGTTACACTTTGCTACCAGGAAATTCTGTCTATTGGAAAAGATGCTTCTAGAAGAACTCTTTTCAGCCTCACTGAAGAGACCCCTGTCAGGTACTGTTAACCAAGAAAGTTTGTCTATCAACTGTTAACCACTTCTAATTTATGCAAAAAATTAATATAACCTGGAAGTGAAATCCACTGAAAGTTTATTTGACAATATTTTTTCTTGGTTAACTATCAGTAAACATGCAATAAATATTTTCATCCGCATTTTCTTTGCTAAATCCAATGTATCTTCTATCATTTAATCTGTTGAAATGTCTTCAAATTTACCTGAGAAAATAAACTTGGTGCTTTGTATAAAGGGATGACATAGTGATCTAAATGTGTGTTGACACTGAAACAGAAGTAGCCGAAAAATTACTTAAGGACATTATTTATAATCTTCCAGGACATGAGGTGGTTTACTACATCACAGATTGCAGGCACAAAATTAGGATTCTTGCACTTTAGTTATAATCTCTGATGTAAAATTGAATAAAGATAATATAAAAACTGTAATTAACCTGCTTCTATTGGTGTAACCTTCTAGTGGTGTAATCAAAGGCAATATTTGTATGTGTGAAGCCTGAGTGTGTTATCGTTTTGATATGTTATTAGGTTAATTTGTATATGTTAGGATTCAGTTTTTTGTTTTTAACCTGTCTTCATTTAATTTTATTTTTAACATAGATTATTAACATTTTAAATATCAAAACTTTGAGAAAATATATATACAAATTTTTATTTCTTTCCCTACCCTTTCCCAACACATTTTTGCTCACACATCATGGGTAACCAATTAAGTAGTTTCTGGTTTATCCTTTCTTTGTTTTTTTAAAATGAATATATCTATATTACATCTATATTTATCTGTCTATTTATCTATCTCCATATTATTGTATCTATCTCTTATTTATTCCATACTTCTACACAATGTAGAATATTATGTTTATTCTTTGGTTTCCTGATTTTTTTCACTTAGTTTTTTTCCCCGGGAAATTACTCTATATGTCTTCATAGAGATTTTTTTATTTAATTTTTTTTTGCTAACTACTTAGCATTGCTCTGTGCAGATGTTCAATAGTTTTTTCAACCAATATCCTATGAGTGGTCATTTCGATTTTTTGGCCAAAGTGGCAGGAGGAAATTCCATTCCATTTCAATTTCTGCCCCACAGCCAAGGCATGAATGTACAGTCCTACCCTCCAAAAGGCCAGTAGCATGAAGCCCTGTGTCTCTATGGCCTCCACACCTGCAGTTTCTGCCCCCACCTAGATGGTCACTCAGTGACTACAGGTGCCTCAGGGAAGCGACCTCTACCTTACAGATGGCACCAGCAGAGATTGAGTGGGAGCCCAACAGCACCAGAAGAACCACCAGACCGGAATATCATTGTAAGAGCTGAGAAAACTGTCATTAAGATTAAAGACTACAAGAGTAGACAAGATTCATATGCTTAACCTAAACAGGGCTATTCCCTGCTAAAATGGAACATTTATATAGGCCTTAGAATCTTCTAACATAATAACCAAAATGTCTAAGACACAGTAGAAATCACCAGATATGCTAAGAACCAGAAAAACCACTATTTTCATGAGGAATTACAATCAATGTCAATACCAAGGCAAATCAGATGTTGGAATTATCTGTCAAAGATTTTAAAACAGCCAACATATAAATGCTTTAGGATCTAATAGACATTTATAGTACATTCCACCCAATAGCAGCAACATACAGATTATTTTCAAGTGCCTGTGGAACAGTCACAAAGATAGAACACATCCTGAACATAAAATAAACCTTAACAAACTTAAAAGAATTGAAATCATAGAGAGTATGTTTTCTGGCCACAGTGAAATCAAGCTAGAAATTAATAACAGAAGGACAACAAGAAAATTACCCAGGATACAAGATTAACAAACAAAAATCAATAGCATTTCTATATATTAATAAGTGGAAACCAATTTTTTTAAGTACCATTTACAATTGCTCCAAAGAAAATGAAATACTTAGGTTTGAATCTAAGAAAACCTGTAAAACAATCTACATGATGAAAGAAATCAAAGAAAACCTAAATGCTTGTGGAGACATACCATGTTTGTGGTTTGGAAAACTCAATATAGTAAAGATGTCAGTTTTTCCTAAATTTATCTGTAAGTTTAATATAATTGTTACCAACATATCAAAATGTAGGGTTTTTTTTTTACTAGCTATAAGCAATCTTACTCTAAAATTTTTACAGAAAGGGAAAGACCCTATAATGGCTAAAAACTATTTTGAACTAGAAGAATAAAGTGGGAAGAATCATTCATCTTGGCTTCCTACATAGCCACAGGAATCATGACAGTGTGGTACTGCTGGTAGAATACACACATAGAAACACAGAAAATATAAAAAAGACTCAAATCAAACTCCTAGAGATAAAAACTACAAATGACAAATATACAACCAATTAGATAATCTATTGGTGATATTAACAACCAATTAGATAGGGCTGACAGAAGAGTAGTAAACTTGAAGTCAGAACAACAATGACAACAAAAGTACCTACAAGAAACAAAGAAAAAAATAATTTTAAAAAAAGACATCAGTGAGCTGTGGGATAACTCCAGTTGCCATAATATACATGTAATTGTAGTCCCAGAAGAAGGGGCGAGATAGAAAATTATTTTAAGAAATAAGAGCTGAAAATTTTCCAAATTTGATGAAAACATAGAGCCCATAGATCCAACAAGCTCAATGAGCTCCATATACAATAACCATGAAGAAAACTGCACCAAGGCATATCATAATGAAATTGTTCAAAACCAGTGATTAAGATAAAATCTTAACAGCAGAGAGATTAAAAAGACATATGAAAAAACCCCACAAAGATAAGTTGATTTCTCCTTATACACACACACACACACACACAATGCAAGTAAGAAGAGAGTGCAACACCTTTAAATAAATAAATAAATAATAACTTAGAATTACACACCCAGTAAAAAATATTTTTAAAAGAGATGAAATAAAGAATCCTTCAGACATACCCTAGCTGAAAGAATTGATCACCTGCAGATCCACAGTACTGGAAATGTTGAAGGATATTTAGGCAGAAGAAACAACATATCTGATGGAGATGTGGATCTGCAGAAAAGAGAGAAGAACACTGTAAATGGCAAGCGTGGACAAACAAGTATGATTTTTTCCTTAAAATGTAAAACCCTGAAAAGATAGTTGGCTATTTGAACAAAAATGGTAACAATGTACCATGAGGTTTATAATATATATAAGTCAAATATATTATGCCTAGAAGGGGAAAATGGAAATATATTAAGATTCTTATACCGTACATGACATGGTATAAAAGTCACTTGAAAGTTGACTGGGATAAGTTAATTATGCATGCTATAAACGCTAAAGCAACCACTAAAAGTGCAAATCCAAGAGTCATAGGCAATAAGCTATATGTTTATTGAGTCTAAGATTCAGTATTAGCCAAAATGTCAGTTCTCCTAAATTTGAAATTTAGATTCAACGCAGCCCACATTAACATCTGAGAAAGGTTTTTTTTTTTTTGTAAACATGGATAAGCTGATTACAAGATTCATATGGAAAAGCAACAGAACTCAAATAGTAAAAATAAATCAAAAGAAAAAAGTAGGAGCACTAGTCAATTCGAAGACATTATACAGTTAATCAAGACAGTATAGTATTAATTAATGGGTAGGTCAATGGAACAGAACAGAGAGCCCAGAAATAGACCCATACAGACACTGTCAACTTATTTTTGACAAAGCTGCAAAGGCAGTTGAGTTGGGGTATTTTTAGGAAATGGAGCTGGAATAAATGGATGTCCATATGCAAAAATACAAGTCCTGGCATATGCCTCACAGTTTGTAGAAAAGTTAGCTCAAAATGGATTATTGACCTACATGTAAACTACAAAACTAAAACTTTCAGAAGAAAACATAGGAAAACATCTCCATGACCTTGATTTTAGTGATGTTTTGAGATATAACACCAAAAGCACAATCTAAAAACAAAACAAAACACACATATGTAGATAGATAGATAGATAGATAAATTGGGATTTACCAAAATTAAAATTCTTGCTCAGCAAAAGACACTGTTAAGAGAGTAAAAAGATAAGTCACTGACAGAAAGTATTTGCAAATCACATAGCTACTGTAGGTCTTATATCTAGAATACATAAAGAACTCTTAAAATTTAAGATTTAGAAAACAATATACTCAATTAAACATGTGTAAAAGTTATGAACAGATATCTCATCAGAGAAGATATATGGTTGACAAAAGAACACATGAAAAGATGCTCAATATAATTTTTCAATAGGACTCTATAAACTAAAACCACAATGAAATACTAAAACACACCTATTTTAATGGTTAATACTGAAGGGAAAAAACCGACAGTAATAAATGCTGGCCAGAATGGGTAGTAACAGAAACTCTTATTCATTGCTAATGGACGTGCAAAATACTAGAGCTTTGCTGGAAACTAGTTTGTCTGTTTCTTATAAAGTTAAACATAGAATTACATAAGACCACATGATTTTTTACCTAGATATTTCCCCAAATGATTTGAAAATTTACCTTACTTCAAAAAAAAAAAAAAACCCATACATCAATAGCAACTTTAATGGTTGCTAAAATAGCAAAAAATGGAAAACAATCCAGAAGTTGTTAAACAGGTGAATGAATAAACTAGTGTGTACTGCTTATCATAATGGAACTCTAATCAGCAATAAAAAGCAACAAATTATCGATTCAGAAACAACAAAAATGAGTCAAGTTCATTTTGTTAAACAAACAAACAAAAAAGGCAAGACCTAAAAAGCTACCTGGGGGCTCAGGGGAAGATGGCGGAAAAGACGCGGAGATCACCTTCCTCCCCACAGATACTACCAGAAGTTCATCTACACGTGGAACAACTCCTACAGAACACCTACTGAACGCTGGCAGAAGACTTCAAACCTCCCAAAAGGCAAGAAACTCCCCCACATACCTGGGTAGGGCGAAAGAAAAAAGAATAAACAGAGACAAAAGAATACGGACGGGACCTGCACCAGTGGGAGGGAGCCGTGAAAGAGGAAACGTTTCCACACACTAGGAAGCCCCTTCGTGGGCGGAGACTGCGGGTAGCGGAGGGGGAAAGCTTCAGAGCCACGGAGGAGAGCACAGCAACAGGGTTGCGGAGGGCAAAGCGGAGAGATTCCCGCACAGAGGATCGGTGCCGACCGGCACTCACCAGCCCGAGAGGCTTGTCTTCTCGGCCGCCGGGGCGGGCGGGGCTGGGAGCTGAGGCTCGGGCTTCGGTCAGAGTGCAGGGAGAGGACTGGGGTTGGCTGCGTGAACACAGCCTGAAGGCGTTAGTGCACCATGGCTAGCCAGGAGGGAGTCCGGGAAAAAGTCTGGAGCTGCGGAAGAGGCAAGAGACTTTTTCTTCCCTCTTTGTTTCCTGGTGAGCGAGGAGAGGGGATTAAGAGCGCTGCTTAAAGGAGGTCCTGAGACGGGCGCGAGCCGCGGCTAAAAGCGCGGACCCCAGAGATGGGCGTGGGACGCTGGGGCTGCTGCTGCTGCCGCCAAGAGGCCTGCGTGCGAGCGCAGGTCACTGTCCACACCCCCTTTCCGGGGAGCCTGTGCAGCCCGCCACTGCCGGGGTCCCGGGATCCGGGGATGGCTTCCCCAGGAGAACGCACGGCGAGCCTCGGGCTGGTGAAACGTCACGCCGCCCTCTGCCGCCGCAGGCTCGCCCCGCACTCCATGCCACTCCCTCCCCACCACACCCCCTTCGGCCTGAGTGAGCCAGAGTCCCCGAATCAGCTGCTCCTTTAACCCCGTCCTGTCTGAGCGAAGAGCAGACGCCCTCCGGCGATCTACACGCAGAGGCGGGGCCAAATCCAAAGCTGAGACCCGGGAGCTGTGAGAATAAAGAAAAAAAAGGGAAATCTCTCCCAGCAGTCTCAGAAGCAGCGGATTAAAGCTCCACAATCAATTTGATGTACCCTGCATCTGTGCAATACATGAATAGACAACGAATCATCCAAATTGAGGAGCCGTGTGGATGAAAGGCTCTTGGTGCTGCAGCCAGGAGTCAGTGCTTTGCCTATGAGGTGGGAGAGCCAACTTCAGGACACTCGTCCACAAGAGACCTCCCAGCTCCACATAATATCAAACGGGGAAAATCTCCCAGAGACCTCCATCTCAACACCAGCACCCAGCTTCACTCAACAACCAGCAAGCTACAGTGCTGGACACCCTATGCCAAACAACTAGCAAGACAGGAACACAACCCCACCCATTAGCAGAGAGGCTGCCTAAAATCATAATAAGGCCACAGACACCCCAAAACACACCACCAGACGTGGACCTGTCCACCAGAAGGGCAAGATCCAGCCTCATCCACCACAACACAGGCACTAGTCCCCTCCACCAGGAAGCCTACACAACCTACTGAACCAAACTTAGCCACTGGGGACAGACACCAAAAACAACGGGAACTACGAACCTGCAGCCTGCAAAAAGAAGACCCCAAACACAGTAAGATAAGCAAAATGAGAAGACAGAAAAACACACAGCAGGTGAAGGAGCAAGATAAAAACCCACCAGACCTAACAAATGAAGAGGAAATAGGCAGTCTACCTGAAAAAGAATTCAGAATAATGATAGTAAAGATGATCCCAAATCTTGGAAATAGAATAGACAAAATGCAAGAAACAGTTAACAAGGACCTAGAAGAGCTAAAGATGAATCAAGCAACGATGAGCAACACAATAAAAGAAATTAAAAATACTCTAGAAGGGATCAACAGCAGAATAACTGAGGCAGAAGAACGGATAAGTGACGTGGAAGATAAAATAGTAGAAATAACTGCTGCAGAGCAGAATAAAGAAAAAAGAATGAAAAGAACTGAGGACAGTCTCAGAGACCTCTGGGACAACATTAAACGCACCAACATTCGAATTATAGGGGTTCCAGAAGAAGAAGAGAAAAAGAAAGGGACTGAGAAAATATTTGAAGAGATTATAGTTGAAAACTTCCCTAATATGGGAAAGGAAATAGTTAATCAAGTCCAGGAGGCACAGAGAGTCCCATACAGAATAAATCCAAGGAGAAATACGCCAAGACACATATTAATCAAACTGTCACAAATTAAACACAAAGAAAACATATTAAAAGCAGCAAGAGAAAAACAACAAATAACACACAAGGGAATCCCCATCAGGTTAACAGCTGATCTTTCAGCAGAAACTCTACAAGCCAGAAGGGACTGGCAGGACATATTTAAAGTGATGAAGGAGAAAAACCTGCAACCAAGATTACTCTACCCAGCAAGGATCTCATTCAGATTTGCTGGAGAAATTAAAACGTTTACAGACAAGCAAAAGCTGAGAGAGTTCAGCACCACCAAACCAGCTTTACAACAAATGCTAAAGGAACTTCTCTAGGCAAGAAACATAACAGAAGGAAAATACCTACAATAACGAAACCAAAACAATTAAGAAAATGGGAATAGGAACATACATATTGATAATTACCTTAAATGTAAATGGAGTAAATGCTCCCAACAAAAGACACAGATTGGCTGAATGGATACAAAAACAAGACCCATATATATGCTGTCTACAAGAGACCCACTTCAGACCTAGAGATATATACAGACGGAAAGTAAGGGGATGGAAAAAGGTATTCCATGCAAATGGAGATCAAAAGAAAGCTGGAGTAGCAATTCTCATATCAGACAAAATAGACTTAAAAATAAAGACTATTAGAAGAGACAAAGAAGGACACTACATAATGATCAAGGGATCGATCCAAGAAGAAGATATAACAATTGTAAATATTTATGCACCCAACACAGGAGCACCTCAATACATAAGGCAAATACTAATAGCCATAAAAGGGGAAATCAACAGTAACACATTCATAGTAGGGGACTTCAACACCCCACTTTCACCAATGGACAGATCATCCTAAATGAAAATAAATAAGGAAAAACAAGCTTTAAATGATACATTAAACAAGATGGACTTAATTGATATTTATAGGACATTCCATCCAGAAACAACAGAATACACATTTTTCTCAAGTGCTCATGGAACATTCTCCAGGATAGATCATATCTTGGGTCACAAATCAAGCCTTGGTAAATTTAAGGAAGTTGAAATTGTATCAAGTATCTTTTCCAACCACAATGCTAGGAGACTAGATATCAATTACAGGAAAAGATCTGTAAAACTACAAACACATGGAGGCTAAACAATACACTACTTAATAATGAAGTGATCACTGAAGAAATCAAAGAGGAAATAAAAAAATACCTAGAAACAAATGACAATGGAGACACGATGACCCAAAACCTATGGGATGCAGCAAAAGCAGTTCTAAGAGGGAAGTTTATAGCAATACAATCCCACCTTAAGAAACAGGAAACATCTCGAGTAAACAGCCTGACCTTGCACCTAAAGCAATGAGGGAAAGAAGAACAAAAAAAACCCCAAAGTTAGCAAAAGGAAAGAAATCATAAAAATCAGATCAGAAATAAATGAAAAAGAAATGAAGGAAGCGATAGCAAAGATCAATGAAAGTAAAAGCTGGTTCTTTGAGAAGATAAACAAAATTGATAAACCATTGGCCAGACTCATCAAGAAAAAAAGGGAGAAGACTCAAATCAATAGAATTAGAAATGAAAAAGGAGAAGTAACAACTGACACTGCAGAAATACAAAAGATCATGAGAGATTACTACAAGCAACTATATGCCAATAAAATGGACAACCTGGAAGAAATGGGCAAATTCTTAGAAATGCACAACCTGCCAAGACTGAATCAGGAAGAAATAGAAAATATGAACAGACTAATCACAAGCACTGAAATTGAAACTGTGATTAAAAATCTTCCAACAAACAAAAGCCTAGGACCAGATGGCTTCACAGGCGAATTCTATCCAAAATTTAGAAAAGAGCTAACACCTATCCTTCTCAAACTCTTCCAAAATATAGCAGAGGGAGGAACACTCCCAAACTCATTCTACGAGGCCACCATCACCCTGATACCAAAACCAGACAACGATGTCACAAAGAAAGAAAACTACAGGCCAATATCACTGATGAACATAGATGCAATAATCCTCTACAAAATACTAGCAAACAGAATCCAACAGCACATTAAAAGGATCATACACCACAATCAAGTGGGGTTTATTCCAGGAATGCAAGAATTCTTCAATATATGCAAATCAATCAACGTGATACACCATATTAACAAATTGAAGGAGAAAAACCATATGATCATCTCAATAGATGCAGAGAAAGCTTTCGACAAAATTCATCACCCATTTATGACAAAAACCCTCCAGAAAGTAGGCATAGAGGGAACTTTCCTCAACATAATAAAGGCCATATAGGACAAACCACAGCCAACCTCATCCTCAATGGTGAAAAACTGAAATCATTTCCACTAAGATCAGGAACAAGACAACGTTGCCCACTCTCACCACTCTTATTCAACATAGTTTTGGAAATTTTAGCCACAGCAATCAGAGAAGAAAAGGAAATAAAAGAATCCAAATCAGAAAAGAAGAAGTAAAGCTGTCACTGTTTGCAGTTGACATGATACTATACATAGAGAATCCTAAAGATGCTACCAGAAAACTACTAGAGCTAATCAATGAATTTGGTAAAGTAGCAGGATAAAAAATAAATGCACAGAAATCTCTGGCATTCGTGTACACTAATGATGAAAAATCTGAAAGTGAAATCAAGAAAACACTCCCATTTACCACTGCAACAAAAAGAATAAAATATCTAGGAATAAACCTACCTAAGGAGACAAAAGACCTGTACGCAGAAAATTATAAGACACTGATGAAAGAAATTAAAGATGATACAAATAGATGGAGTCATGTACCACAATGTTCATTGCAGCTCTATTTACAATAGCCAGGACATGGAAGCAACCTAAGTGTCCATCGACAGATGAATGGATAAAGAAGATGTGGCACATATATACAATGGAATATTACTCAGTCATAAAAAGAAACGACATTGAGTTATTTGTAGTGAGGTGGATGGACATCAGAGGGTGTTCTTCCTATATTTTCCTCTAAGAGTTTTATAGTGTCTGGCCTCACATTTAGGTCTTTAATCCATTTTGAGTTTATTTTTGTGTATGGTGTTAGGGAGTGTTCTAATTTCATTCTTTTACATGTAGCTGTCCAGTTTTCCCAGCACCACTTATTGAAGAGGCTGTCTTTTCTCCACTGTATATTCTTGCCACTTTTATCAAAAATAAGATAACGATATGTGCATGGGTTTATCTCTGGGCTTTCTATCCTGTTCCATTGATCTATATTTCTGTTTTTGTGCCAGTACTATACTCTCTTGATTACTGTAGCTTTGTAGTATACTCTGAAGTCCAGGAGCCTGACTCCTCCAGCTCCGTTTTTCTTTCTCATGATTGCTTTGGCTATTCGGGGTCTTTTGTGTTTCCATACAAATTGTGAAAATTTTTGTTCTAATTATGTGAAAAATGCCATTGGTAGTTTGCTAGGGATTGCTTTGAATCTGTAGATTGCTTTAGGCAGCATAGTCATTTTCACAATGTTGATTCTTCCAATCCAAGAACATGGTATTTCTCTCCATCTGTTTGTATTGTCTTTAATTTCTTTCATTAGTGTCTTATAGTTTTCTGCATACAGGTCTTTTGTCTCCTTAGGTAAGTTTATTCCTAGATATTTTATTCTTTTTGTTGCAGGGGTAAATGGGAGTGTTTCCTTAATTTCTCTTTTAGATTTTTCATCATTATTGTATAGGAATGCAAGAGATTTCTGTACATTAATTTTGTATCCTGCTACTTTACCAAATTCATTGATTAGCTCTAGTAGTTTTTTGGTAGCATCTTTAGGATTCTCTATATATAGTATAATGTCATCTGCAAACTGACAGTTTTACTTCTTTTTCAATTTGGATTCCTTTATTTCTTTTTCTTCTCTGATTGCTGTAGCTAAAACTTCCAAAACTATGTTGAATAATAGTGGTGAGAGTGGGCAACCTCGTCTTTTTCCTGACCTTAGTGGAAATGGTTTCAGTTTTTCACCATTGAGAACGATGTTGGCTGTGGGTTTGTCATCTATGGCCTTTATTATGTTGAGGTAACTTCCCTCTATACCTACTTTCTGGAGGGTTTTTATGATAAATGACTGTTGAATTTTGTTGAAAGCTTTTTCTGCATTGAGATGATCATGTGGTTTTTATTCTTCAGTTTGTTGATATGGTGTATCACATTGATTGATTTGCATACATTAAAGAATCTTTGCATTCCTGGGGTAAGCCCCAATTGATCATGGTGCATGATCCTTTTAATGTGCTGTTGGATTCTGTTTGCCAGTATTTTATTGAGGATTCTTGCATCTATGTTCATCAGTAATATTGGCCTGTAGTTTCTTTCTTCGTGACATCGTTGTCTGGTTTTGGTATCAGGGTGATGGTGGCCTCGTAGAATGAGTTTGGGAGTGTTCCTCCCTCTGCTATATTTTGGAAGAGTTTGAGAAAGATTGGTGTTAGTTCTTCTCTAAATGTTTGGTAGATTTCACCTGTGAAGCCATCTGGTACTGGGCTTTTGTTTGTTGGAAGATTTTAAATCATAGTTTCAATTTCAGTGATTAGTCTGTCTACATTTTCTATTACTTCCTGATTCGGCCTTGGAAGGTTGAGCTTTTCTATGAATTTGTCCATTTCTTCCAGGTTGTCCATTTTATTGACATATCGTTGCTTGTAGTAATCTCTCATGATCCTTTTTATTTCTGCAGTGTCAGTTGTTACTTTTCCCTTTTCATTTCTAATTCTATTGATTTGAATCTTCTCCCTTTTTTTCTTGATGAGTCTGGCTCAGGGTAAATCAAGTTTATTGTGGGTATTTAATCTGGTGCTGCTGAGTCTTCACGGAGAGATTTCCCTTTCTCTTCTTTGTTCGCATAGCTCCAGGGTCAGCTTTGCTTTTGGCCCCACCTCTGTATATAGGTCGCCGTCAGCATCTCTTTCCTCCCAGACAGGATGGAGTTAAAGCAGCGGCTGATGAGGGAGCTCTTGCTCATTCATGACGGGGGGGGGGGGGGGGGAAGGGAGGGCTTTGGTAGTTATAATTGGAATGTGGGGGCAGCCTGCGGTGGCAGAGGCTGCCATGGTGTTGCAACAGCCTGAGGTGTTCGTTGTGTTCTTCGGGGGCTGGGGTGGGGTGGGGGGACAACCGGCTCACTCCTGTCTCTGGAGCTCATTTAGGCGATGCTCTGAAACCCCTCTCCTTGCACACCCGAAACAATGGTCTCTTGCCCCTTAGGCAGTTCCAGACTTTCTCCCGGACTCCCTTCTGGCTAGATGTGGTGCACTAACCCCTTCAGGCTGTGTTCACGCAGCCAACCCCAGTCCTCTCCCTACGCTCCAACCGAGGCCCGAGCCTCAGCTCCCAGCCCCACCCGCCCCGGCGGCCGAGCAGACAAGCCTCTCGGGCTGGTGAGTGCCGGTCGGCACCGATCCTCTGTGCGGGAATCCCTCCACTTTGCCCTCTGCACCCATGTTGATGCACTCTCCTCCGTGGCTCCGAAGCTTCCCCCCTGCCCACCCCCACCTCCCCCAGTGAAGGGGCTTCCTAGTGTGTGGAAACCTTTCCTCCTTCACGGCTCCCTCCCACTGGTGCAGGTCCCGTCCCTATCCTTTTGTCTCTGTTTATTCTTTTTTCTTTTGCCCTACCCAGGTATGTGGGGAGTTTCTTGCCTTTTGGAGGGTCTGAGGTCTTCTGTCAGCGTTCAGTAGGTGTTCTGTAGGAGTTGTTCCACGTGTAGATGTATTACTGATGTATCTGTGGGGAGGAAGGTGATCTCTTCGTCTTACTCCTCACAATCTTGAAGGTTCCCCTCCAATGATAAATAACTTATATATATCAGATCTCTATTTGGGGAGGTCATCCTAAAATTTTGGAAAGTCCCACCACCTCAAAAAGTGTACAATATATAATTAATTAAGACATGCCAAAAATAAAAAGAAAGCGTATGATACTTTGAAGAATTGTGTTAACAGGAGAAGCTGTATTTAGAATAATCTTGAAAAAAGAAATCAATATGTCTCCTGTTCTAAAAAGGCCATAGGGAAATGCCATAGTCTTCTTATTAATTGATCATTAAGGAAATGAGAATGCATCAGAATACCTTAGTTTAATGATACAAGCCTGTGGGTTCAAGCCATTTATTTGCCCAGGTTCTCTGTTGGTGAAGGAGTTTGACTTCCTCTGGAGAGTTCTCTGCAGGGACAAAAGGTCACGTCTAAAGAGCATGAATATACAGCCATGCTGGCTTATCTGTTGTAAATATATAAATCAATCCTGTGTTTAAAATAAAGTTTTGTTTTGTTTGGCTTGATTAATGTGAACCAAGTGCCTAAGTTCAATCAATGCTGGGCATAAAAACAAAGTAAACTTTGTGTCCATAAGGAGGAACAGCAAATCCTGGGCAAGGACTAAGGAGTCTTTGCCTGAGGAACTGGCCAAGATCACTTCCATCCATTGGGTTTTAAATGTTTCCATCTGTTCAATTTCCAGTAATTAAGCAAAAATTTATTGAGTGTTTAATATGGTCTAGGTACTGTGTACGTGACTGGGAACAAAAAATTGAAAAAAGCATAGTTCCTACTATGGTGGAACATTGTCCAGTTTACGAAAGTAGATAAATGAACAAGGCTCATGTTGTAAATGCTTACATACATGTGAGTTCAGAGTCTTCTGATAATACAGAGTAAAAGCATCTTAGTAGGAGAGGAAAGTCAATAGTAATTCCCAATTTATATCTACATAGGCTTGAAAGGAAGGGGTCCTTGCTGAGGGTGCTTCTCTTCCCTAGGGTGGGATGCTAATGTCATTTAGTATGGAGGGAAGGGTGAAAGACTTCCAGAGACATAGAGGGAAATCACACACACACACAAATTATCCTATATCCATACTCAGCTAAGTACTCATGTAGCTGAAAATAGGCAATTCTGAGCCTAGCTCTTTTTTTTTATTGAAGTATAACTGATTTACAATGTTGTGTTAATTACTGCTGTACAGCAAAGTGATTCAGTTATACATATATATACCATCTTTTTTTACATATTCTTTTTTATTATGGTTTATCATAGGATATTGGATATGGTCCTCTGTGCTACACAGTAGGACCTTGTTTTTTATCCATTATATATATAAAAGCTTACATCTGCTAACCCCAACCTCCCACTCCATCCCTCCCCCAAACGCATCCCTCTCGGCAACCACTAGTCTGTTCTCTATGTCTATGATTCTGTTTCTGTTTCATAGGTAGGTTCATTTGTATATTTTAGATTCCACATATAAGTGATATCATATGGTATTTGTCTTTCTCTTTCTTAGTTCACTTAGTATGATAAACTCTAGTTGCATCCATGTTGCTGCAAATGGCATCATTTTGTTCTTTTTATGGCTGAGTAGTACTCCATTGTATATATGTACCACATCTTCTTTATTCACTGCTCTGACAATGGACATTTAGGTTGTTTCCATATCTTGGCTATTGTGAATAGTGCTGCTATGAACATAGGGGTGTATATATCCTTTTGAATTACAGCTTTGTCTGGATATATGCCCAGAAGTGGGATTGCTAGATCATATGGTAATTCTATTTTTAGTTTTCTGAGAAACTTCCATACTGTTTTCCAGAGTGGATGGGCCTAGATCTTAATTCCATCAAGTAGAAATGACCTGTCGTACATTAAATATTCATTTTTTTTCTATAAGTGCCACTATGAGGTAATTCAAGAGAAGGTTGTTACAATATGGTGTTGAGTGATGAGTTCTTATAATGTTGGAAAAAAGAAATTGCTGATAGAAAAGCCATTGATGGCATTTTTACTTCTAGTACAAATATATATATGGGTATATGGGTCTGCATTTATAGCTGTCATATTAAGATGATTTTATTTAAAGTAAGTGGTGTGATTGTAATTCAGCACTGACATATTAAAATACATTTATTTATTTTATATTTCTTTTGATTTCCTTTTCATGTTTCCTGAGTCTAGAGAGTAATTGTCTATATATATAAAATATTTTTGTACTTTAAAAATGTGCTTAATTTTCCAAAAGTATAATGACCATACATTTCAAAGGAAAAATGTGTATACTTTTGTTCAGAATTGTGTATTTTTATCATTTTGGAAAATGATGTCACCAAAGGCGATGCTTCCCATGCTATTTCAGTTATTAGGAAAATACTCATTTATCAGGTTTCATTAGTAGTTTTCACAGTCGTGTGATTTGTCGTACAAGTGCAAATATCTAACTATTTCAATATCATTTCTTTAATAGTTGTGTCCAGCATTTTCAAATCCAGCAATGGCAGGTGGAGTCCTTTTCATTGTGCATCCCTCTGATCCTTCCTCTGTCCTCACATCTCTCTCTAACCCAGCCAGGAAAGGTTCTCTGATTTTAAAACCTCTGATCCAGGGCTTCCCTTGTGTCGCAGTGGTTGAGAGTCCGCCTGCCGATGCAGGGGACGCGGGTTTGTGCCCCGGTCTGGGAAGATCCCACATGCCGTGGAGTGGCTAGGCCCGTGAGCCATGGCCGTTGAGCCTTCTCGTCCGGAGCTTGTGCTCCACAACGGGGGAGGCCACAACAGTGAGAGGCCCGTGTACTGCAAAAAAAAACCCAAAACAAACAAAAACCTGTATGGTACTGGCCCAAAAACCGATACCAAGATCAATGTAACAAACTAGAGAACCCACAAATAAACCCACCCTCATATGTCACTTAATCTATGATAAAAGGGGCAAGATTATACAATGGGGAAAAGACAGCCTCTTCAAAAACTGGTGTTTGAAAAACTGAATAGCTTCATGCAAAAGAAAGACACTCCACAAAAGTGTACACTATATAATTATGTCAAAAATAAAAAGAAAGTTTATGATACTTTGAAGTCTTATGTTAACAGAAAATGGAACTTTTTCCATTCTATCCATAGTATAATTTCATAAAATACCTTTAGAAAAGGAAGAAAAAAAATAGTGTCTCTTATTCCAAATAAGACCAGAGAAATGTAATAAGAAATGTCTCTTATTAATGTATCTTCAAAGAGTTGATGCATCGGAATGACACAAGCCTCTAAGACTAAACAGTTAACTTAATTATCCAAGCCCCTAAGCCCAAACTGTTGACTCCTGCTGCCCAGATTTTGTTTGCACCCACATGAGGACTTGACCAACTTCACTTCTAACACAGTATGTTGTAAATTCTTCTTATTCATTAGGTTTTCCAATAAGTCAGCTGACACTTTCTGAGTGCTATTAAGAGCTAGGCATTGCCGGGGCTTCCCTGGTGGCGCAGTGGTTGAGAGTCCGCCTGCCGATGCAGGGGACACGGGTTCGTGCCCCGGTCCGGGAGGATCCCACATGCCGCTGAGCGGCTGGGCCCGTGAGCCATGGCCACTGAGCCTGCACGTCCGGAGCCTGTGCTCCGCAACGGGAGAGGCCACAACAGTGAGAGGCCCGCGTACCAGAAAAAAAAAAAAAGAGCTAGGCATTGTGCTAGACACTAGGACTGTAAAATTGAAAAAGACGTTGTTCCTGCTACCTGGAACTCATTCTGTGTAGAAATACTGATAAGCAGATAAGTGAACATGGCTTATACAATGAATGCTATCATCAGCACAGAGTACTATGGGAACACAGAGGAAAAGCACAGCAGGAAAGGAGAGTCAGGCAGTACTTCTCACATTAGAGCCACATAGTTTTGAAAGGACTTCATTCCTCACTTAGATGCTAATCTTCCCTAGGGCAGGGCACTAATAACATTTAGTGTGTGTGTGTTGAGGGGTGGGGGACACCAATGTGAAAGTCTTCCAGACAAATTAGAGGAATGTTAACCACAAACAAAAAAGTCATATATCTATGTCCTGTTGACAACTTATGTGGTTGAGAAATCTGTTTATAATTATCTGAGCCTAGGTCTTAATTCCATTTTATTTCTAAACAGAATATTTTTGCATTTTTAATATTCACTAAATTTCTAGAAATATCACTATGAGGTAACTCCAGGGAAGACTGCTGTGTTATGTTGTTAGGTGATTAATAGTTTATCATGTTGGAGAACGACATCATTAATGGGAAAGCCATTCATTTTTTTTTCCTGCTTTAAAAACATACAAGTGAGTCTACACTTGTAGCTGCCTTATTTAGATTATTCTACTTATAGGAATAGTGCGGTTGACCATTTATATATTAAAATACATATTTCATTAATATTCGTTTACTTCCATTTCTCTTTGTTTCAATTGGAGCATACTGTTTTTTAATTGGTATGTAGGTAGTTTATATTTTCTGTGATTTTCAACTTCTAGTTATAAAGTAGGTATCGTCAAGTATTTAATGTTAAAAGAGGGCCATGTTTGATATGATTCTTTTAAAAAAAAAGAATAAAGAAGGAAGGAAGAAGAGTCCAAAATTTGTGGCTTTTACTTTGTGTAAGCATTTGTGGGAAGTTGAGAAAGATTGAGGTGTTTCAGACTGGAAACCTAGTGATCCGTGCTCTGCACTGGCAAAATATTTGTATAAACTATTGCCAGGTATACAATAGACTAAAAACCTTGTTCAAAGAAAAGTTGCACCATTAGAAGACGTGACTGAAATTTTCAGAATTTTGGTATTTTTTCGATTCAAAGTCCTAAGAGAGACAGGAATTTAAACTGAATGTAGCCAACCTGTAAGCAGAGGTATAAGAGACTACAACTCTGCTATAGGAAGCACTCTGCCTTGAATTTATAATAGAAAATGACCAAAACTCAGGTAATTTGGGACCTTTCCATGCTTTCATTTTCAGAAGGAAAGTTTTAAATTAGTTATGCTCTTTCTATTGTATACGTTGTATTACATAGTAGGAACAGAAAAAAAATTTTTTTTATTTATCATCAATTCTACTATGAGGAGTTCACCTGGATCATATTGGCAGGACCACACAGCACCCAAAAATTGTGAACACTGGTTAACCAGGTTTTAGAAGGATTTTGAGGTTGGCTTCCTTGGAGAGGGAAATGGCAAGAGCGTTAGACTTGTGGAGAAAGGATAGACACAAATACTTGAGTGGATAGGAGTGCAGTCGGTGGCAAAGACCTCTAGCTGTCCTCCATGTTCACTTCCCCATTATCTCACAGCAATATAACTCAATATTACACATAATACCCACTGCATCGTTTTCCCCTCCATACACATACCTTGAACAAAGATTACATTTTCCAGCATCCCTTTCAGGTAGATATGGCCCTGTGACATGTGGAGTGGGACATAAGCAGAGTCACGTGTAGAATTTCCAAACGTGTCTTTCAAGATTTTAGGGACCACTCCTTCATTCCTGTCAATTGGAATGTAAATGTAAATGTTGGATGAGTGAAAGTCATCTTGTATCATGTGGATGAGTGCTAGACTGGAGGGATGAAGAGCAGCAAGATATAAGATACCTTATTTTTGTTGCAAATCTTACATACTGTGCACTGTGCCCCATCACTTGAAAAACTATGAGGGCTGTCTTACACCAGAGTTACACAACAATACCAATTGTTCTGTTTTCTTTCTTTCATACTTATATTGAAACCATTCTGTGTAAGAATAATTTTGAATAACACTTCACTTAACATATTTATTATCTTATTATAAAATAGTATTACTTTGATCATTATTTGTTTCTAACAGGGGATTTTGTTAAAACACAAACATAACTGACATTAAAGTTAAGATTTATGATTTAAAACTGATTATCTCAACATTTAACTGAGATGAAAACTGTGCTGAATAAAAACAATTAACACTTTAAATAGCATAAATATATATTTTTATGTAACATAAAGTTATACATATATATACAGGTGAGTACTGTTCTCAAAAATGTGGGCTGCATGCTTGTGGCAGAATATAATCTGGAACGTGTGTCTGTCGATAATAAATTGGTCAGCAAAACAGTAATCACTCTAGATGTTACAGGCAGAAATATTAACACTAAAAATTAGTTGATTGCAGAATTATTGTTAGGGCTGGAGGAACAAAGCTCAAGGAAAGCTGCCACTGAATCCAGCAGATAAGGAGACTGAAATATAGAGTATTTTTCAATATTTTTAATACTCTCAGATGCCTTCTTTTTTTATTAATTTAATTTAATTTTTTTGAAGCAGATTTTTCATAGGATAGTTCCCAGAGTCTGATGCAGACCTCATCTGCAACCTGCCCGGGTATCTGCCCACGTCTGTCAGAGAAGAATTAGGGCTGCTTCTTCTTCTCTTCCACCTTACAAATCCTGCAATTGTATCCAGAACTTTCCTTCACACGTAAATCAAGGAAATGTCTTCCCCATCAGTGCAAGGGATTAAAGATGATGATGAACTAACAATAGGCAAATTGTCACAGTCCACACTTCTGTTAACTCAGCATATGTAAACATCCTTCTAGCCTTATTTAATTTTCAAATGCCAACAATAAAATCAACCTCGTGTTCCATCAAACGTGACAGCACCATCCTTCCTACAAATGAATACAGGTTCTTCCTCTATCCAGAAAGTGGGGAACACAAGTTTTGTCATTTACTCTCTGTATCCATCATGATCATTTCCCTTCCCTTCTAGGTTCAATCAAATTTCCCTTGGACATTCTACAGCCCAACAGTAAAATTTTAGGGTCAAATTTATATTAAATTATAGGGAATGGAAAAGAAGCCACTTAAAAGATACAAATATATAAATAATCAAACAAGGAAGAAAATAAACCTATCCTCAATAGTAGCCATTATTGGAACTGGTTGGGGGAAAATTGTGACTTACCTCTTCTAAACCTAATCAAAATTCTTGTCCTTGTAGAATGACCCAAGACTTTAATCCCGAAGTGTCTAAGCCTATAATAGCCCTACATGTATTGAGTTGCTGCAGAAGTCCACTTTTGACTGTTATCAACATATCTTGCAGAAAGGTCAATTAACTCAACATATTTTTCTTTATCTACCAATCTGAAATAGGAAACTCCTTGAAGCCATAAGCAATGATGGAAGAAGAGCTAGCAGTGCAGTATAATTAGGTGTTTCTAATTACTACTTCCAAGAGTTGTTACCAGTATGATTAAACAGCTTTCAGAGAAAAAAAACACTACTTACAACAAAATTTATTGCAAGGGTAACCCAAGAACATTTGTCAACAAGAGGTACACATTTGATGAGTTTTTTAGCACAAGGATAAGAAATATTTGTCTATTTATTGCCCATCTCATAAACAGCCACCTCCATTAATTCATACTTGACAGCAGTGTCATGGCTCATGTAGATGTACCTTATTTATTTGTTCTAGCCAAGGATGGGTTGAAAAGAAGTAGTAATATTATCTCACTATGAGCACCCACAGTGATCTTTGTAATGTATAACTCAAACCAAGTTTCCCTCTTGTTTTCAGTCTACTTTAACTTTGAATTCTGTAGAAGACTATTGAAAAAAGGTTCAACTTTAGTAAATCTATAAAGGTATTAGTGACCTGCTTCTCAAATGAAAATACATATGGGTATGTGTGTGTGTGTGTGTGTGTGTATGTATTGCATATATTGCAGGAAAATAGACCATGAAATACATATTTTAAAAATATTTTTTGTGACTGGGGCTGTACTTAATGAACATTTAATAATGTATCCACTTTTTGGCACCACACGGTTGTAATAAATATTCTCTTTCTCATAGCTTTAGCTTTGGATATTTTAGAATGAGCTTCACTTCAGCATTCCTAGCTAAAATAGTTTATGTTTGTTTCTTAATATTATCTACATATTATCTGAATAGATGAGTGTAATGCATCATAATTTTCCCCCCAACTAGTTATTTCTTTTAACTTTATTCTTTCTGGTGGGTGAATTAATGGTATTTCATTGGGTTTCTTAAATTTGCATTTTCCATTGGTGTGGCTGGACATGTTTTCATATATGTACTTATTTATATGTACTAAAATTTGGGTATCATGATCTATGAATTTACTGTTTGTATTATTTGCCAATTTGGGATATCTGATTGGTGAAAAAATGTCACCCCATTGCTTGTTCACTTATAATTTACATTTCCCTGACTACAAGTGAGGTTGAATAAATTTTCATGTGTTTATTGACAAATTTTATCTCATTTGCTGTGATTTGACTGTTTTTGCCAATTTTCATTTTCTACTCAAGTTATAATGTCACTTTGCATTTTTCTATACAAACTTCATTTTCTATGTGACAAAGAATTTTTAATTTTTTCTCTTTTTGACTTCTGAAATACTTTTAAAAGTAAATTTCTTTCACTTTAGTTTTTTTTAACTTTTTAAAATATTGAATTAAAGATACTACAAGTTCTATAGTGCTTTACAATTTTCTAAAATTTCACACACATTATTTCATATAATTCTGTAATGACCCTTTTTTTAATCCCCTACCTTTATATTGCCCCTTCCCCTTCCCTATCCCCACTGGTAACCACCAGTTTGTTCTCTATGTCTGTTAGTCTGCTTCTTTTTTATTTTATTCACTAGTTTGCTGTATTTTTTAGATTCCACATATAAGTGATATTATACAGCATTTGTCTTTCTCTGTCTGACTTATTTCACCTAGTATAATGCCCTCCAAATTCTATTCATGTTGATGCAAATGGCAAATGAAATACTGACTTTTGCCATGCATTTTATTATTTATAATCAAACATACCCATTTTTCAGTTTGTGAAATCTGAATATACATCCTTGATTTCAAAATTCTCTCCCACGTCAATTTTATGCAGATTCACATAAGCTGTATTCTGATCATTTTACTCTTATTTTTCACCACATGATCTTTTAATCAACTAAATCATGTTCTTTATAGTTTGATCCAAGATATTAATATCATTATATTTATTAAAAAATAAAGAAAAAACATACTTTAAAAAATTTAGCCAAGAGAAAAAAATAAGCTTTTTATTTTATACTAATAGCTGGGAAATTATACTTTTTAAAAAATAATTTAATCTATGAGGAGTCTATGAATACAAATTGTATGCATTTTCAACCAACATGTTCTGGTGATTACATCCTCTTTCATTTTAAATCAAGTCCATAACACGGATGGAAGAAATTTTCATGTATTGGGGTATGGGGAAGTCATTCTGGCTTATACATGATTTGGCTTGAACTTTATGTTTGTTAGGCAGCCTGTCGTATGGCCTGTCAAACATGCATTGTACATCTGCTTTAACCATTAAAGAAAATAATGCATTTAAAAATCAAAATGGAGTAAGAGTGGTCCAGGAATTCAAAATGGAGGCAGGTGGCCATTGTGGATATGGTTTCAGACATGTTATTGCATCACTGAGAACTTAAATTTCCTGAACTCTGTCAAACTCATGGACACCACCAGCTGTTTTCAAAACATCTGCTAGCAGCTGCCAGCTGCAACCTTATGGTCCCAAGGTCTCCCGTTGTATTTATGTAACAATTCTGGACCCCAACCAATCCTTGCTTAACAAGTACCCTTATTTCTAATCCTAATTCTTAACAATTTATGTAACTTTGCATTTTTGCCATTATAGGCTTCCCCATTTTGTGGTCCCTTGGAGCACAATTTAGGTGCTTCTTGAATCTGTATCTCCCAGGCTACGGTGCTCAGTTTGGCTCAAATAAAACTCTCCTCTATTTCTTATTAGAGATTGTTTATTGATTATTTGCTTCAACACCACTATTCTATTTTTCTTTTAATCCAAGAGAACTTGATGTGTCCTTTTTAAATGCTACTGTAAATCATACACATCAGCTCATACTATTTTATCTTTAAATTACAATACAGTAAAATTGACTTTTTTTCCTTTTGGTATACAGTTCTATAAATTTTGAGATGTGTATAGAGTAATATAAACACGAACTAGAGTCAGGACACAAAAGAGTTTCATCATTCCCAGGACTCTTTCATAAAGATAATCTACCCAGTAAAGTTCACACTGTGAATTTCTACCCATCTTCTGTAGGCTATGGTTTCAATGTCAGCTCGGTTTTTGAAGCCTTGCAATGCCACAGCACTACTGGATATGTGCCCTATTTAGCAGTCAGTCTGGGATCTGGGAAATTCGATGTACTTATTAGCTCAGTTCTTAAAATATTATGCTAATTTGAAATAGATCTATGCATATGCAAGTCGAAGTATGCTCAGAAGTTCTTAATTTGTGGATGGCCTTTCTGAGCTCTTCCTTCTCCATGAATCTGGAGATAGCTTGTGCTTATCAGCTGACAGCTGATGTACTCTTAGATTCATTTGAATAATAAAATACCCAACTAAAATCCTATTACAAAGAATCTGTTCAACTGAGAGCACTGTTAAAAAACAAAAGAAAACACAACACTTTCTAAAAACCAAACTGCCATATAGTTTATTCCTATGTCATATCACCACCCTGTGGTCTTTATATCCTAGGACTTAACAACACCACAAATCAAGTTTTCCTTTAGGATATTTCCTAGTTTTCCTTAAAAGTGGTCTATGAAACTGCACAAGATAACAGGACTCTGCAGAACTGCCAGAAGGGTGCTTTGAACCACAAGGTATACGGAACCTCTTAGATAAAGAATTATATGGAACGAGGAGAAAATTATTAGTTAGCCCATATATAGAATCGAGACTCAATTTTCAGATTAGCTTGATTTTTATGAACTATTTCAGATCCTTAGGTCCCTATCTTTAGTCATGGAAATACACTCAGAAATGATAAAATCAGCTATGTGTATCTATAGTAAAAAATATTCTGAAATACCTATGAAAATCAATAGAAACATAATATCTAACTTACCCCAAATAATGGATGTTCTAAACTGGGCTATGTTTTTTTTTTTTTTTTTTTTTTTGCGATATGCGGGCCTCTCACTGTTGTGGCCTCTCCTGTTGCGGAACACAGGCTCCGGATGCGCAGGCTCAGCGGCCATGGCTCACGGGCCCAGCCACTCCGTGGCATGTGGGATCCTCCTGGACCGGGGCACGAACCCGGCATCGGCAGACAGACTCTCAACCACTGCACCACTAGGGAAGCCCCTAAACTGGGCTATCTTTAAGTGGATATTTTAAAAATTAAATTTTGTGAATATTAAGTTCAATTATTCACAAATTATTGACAGTAATTTTATGATACAAAATTAAGCACAAAATATGAAGAAACTGTTTTACCATGTTGATAGATTAAATTTAACTAAACAAAGCACCATCCTTCAAAAAATCATCAGTTTTACATAGAAAAGTATAAATTGTAGTAATGGCTGTCATTGTTTTTACAATTATGAATTTTTATCTATTTGAATTACCCTTCCTTGTTTCAGTTGATTTTGACATAATGAGATATTCTCAGACCAATGGACAATTTTGATCAAGGGATCAGCTAAATTTTAGTGTGTATAACAAAACAAAATTATATGTATACAACAAAATTATAACAAAAATTAGCTGCCATTCATCTTTCCCAACAGCAATAAAAAATCAAAATGCATTTTAACTATTTTGGGGTATAAAAGGACAATTTTTTGTATTTAAAAATAGGTAAAGTATTTGGTGTGTTGAACTTTACATTTTTCTAAGAATTGATTCTTATAATGAAAATGTAAATTATTATTGTAGTAATAATGCTACTATAGTATGATGTATCTTTATCAATTCTCTTCAACAAAGTATTGACAGGTACTCATCTATTCCTTTCTTTACAAACAAAATTAAAGATATAGTCACAACATCTTGAAGGATGGAGAAGGAGGGGTTTAGTGAACTGAAATTTCAAATCTACCAAAACTAACTCTTTGTATGGATATAATTGTGGAAATGGTTTTTACAGAGTTGATCAGGAACAATTTTGTGCTTAAAACTGAGCATTTGTTGGCCAAAAGTAAGGCTTACTGTAGAAAGCAGACATGGTCTAAGTTTGATTATGGAAAACATAGGTTTACTACCCTTTTATAAAACCAGGTTTTTTAAAGATGTTATTAGATTAAATGTTGTATTTTTTCCTCAGTTCTCACAATTGTTAACATTCTAAAAGGAAAACACATAAGCATATACCCCAAATCTGATTCTAGCCATTATGAATATGATACACTTTGAAAGCATTTCAGATCATTCCAGATGTATATCTAATACTACGTAAGCTTTTTCCTGTGTTTTAAGCATAAAAGGCTTTACATATATATAATAACCACAAATGGTGTTCCTCCCTCATTTATAAGACTGTAAAATTACATGCATAAATAAAATTGATTTTCAGTTAGAGTGATTTTACTGTTGCCTAAATATTAATAAGATCCTCGCCCTTAGGTTAGTATTCACAGGCATCTTCCAGTAATTTTGTTGGCCTATTAAAGAACTGATGGACTGCATATAGCTTGTACCTGACAGTTACTGACAACATTTTAAATGATGAGTAACATTAGATTCTTATTACTTCAAATCATCATTTCTTCTTGATGTAAAAACACATTTTCGGTCCCATATTTTTCCTCCAGAAATATCATTAAATTTTTAAATTTATTAATATAATAATTGTTGAGGAAGCAAACCCCAGAAAATATTATATTGTGTTTATAAATTAAAACAGGCAGAAAATACTGTGTGAAAAAGCAGTCATGTACCCTCCCTCCCAAAGCAAAAAATTACAAGGACATTTTCTAAAAGTTCACTTATTACCAATTTCTGCTTATAACTTTTTTTTTTTTAATTGGGGTATAGTTGCCTTACAATGTTGTTTTAGTTTCTGCTGTACAATGAAGTGAACCAGCTATGTAATGGGGAGTAAATATCTTCATATCTGAATATTTAGATCACAGAACTATACATCATCACAGCACTCTTGAATAAAAACAACTAGCAGTATGATATGACAAATGAGGCAATGCACAAGAGTGAAACAAGGTTAACTAGAAGATCACTCCCTAACATTCAGTATATAAACAAAACATAAAGCTGCTTGTTAACATATAACACCAGAAATGTGTGTGTTATCAAAACTGGGTGTTAAAAAGTGATATAATCTAAAGCCATCAACTATCCAGAGTGGGATCGATGTGTGTTAGAAATAGTGTATCCCTACATTCTTGCCTGATAAGAAGTTTGCCTGCACTTTGTTCAGTGGCAGATACTATCGAATCGTCTCCTTGACAATTAGGGAAGGTGAGACTCAGAGAAAACTCAATAAGTCTGCATTTACTCCTACAATTTTTTTTAAAGATTTGAATATTATGAAGCAAAATTTGCAAAAAGCTGGGTTTCCTTTGTGGAGTGCAGCCCTCATTCCTACAATCTTTTTTTTTTTTTTTTTGCCGTACGCGGGCCTCTCACAGTTGTGGCCCCTTCCGCTGCGGAGCACAGGCTCCGGACGCGCAAGCTCAGCGGCCATGGCTCACGGGCCCAGCCGCTCCGGGGCACGTGGGATTCTCCCGGACCGGGGCATGAACCCATGTCCCCTGCATCGGCAGGCGGACTCTCAACCACTGCGCCACCAGGGAAGCCCCCTACAATCTTGATAAGAAATATTTTTCTAAAGGATCTATCACAGTGGATTCTCATTACTGGAGATTAACAGCCCTTCATAGTGACTTTGCTAACTTATAGGACAGTGTTGCCTGATTTAAGTTTTCTCCACAACGCACCTTATTCTACAGGTTCTACGAATTCTTTGATATATCTTACATTGTATGGCATGGAGAGGAAAAGAATTAGAAGTTCAATCATAGATATGTCATTACAATGCATGATCAAAAAACGAAGTGTGACTTCTAGATATCATCCAATGTTTTTGCAACATTTGCTGGGCACCTTTATGGCTCTCCCACAGTTGGCCTGACCTCTCCTTGGGGTCCTCAGATAAGAGATCCTTTGCAACCTGCCCTTTGATTGACCTGGAGGCAATGTGAAGTCTTTCTGTTCCTTTCCTGGGTCTCACTACTTTTGCTTCCTTCAGTGCTCTTGAACAGAAAAAAAAACAAAAACAAAACTACAACAACAAAAAACACTAAACATGAAAACCTGCCCAAAGAATGGAAACAATAATTAAAACTGCCTTACCAGAATTTTGCCTGTCCAGTTCTGCAGTTTTCAGACATAACCGAAAATTCTTTCCCCGAATCCTAGTGTTCTGCTCCTTCCCCAACTCCTAGGTTATATCACAAAAGAAACAGTCTATAATTGAAAATTTGACAGTTACTCTTTCAGTCTAGCTCCAGAATAAATGTGCCTTGTTGGACCAAATTTTACCATAACTGAATCATTTGTAGTGATTACAGTAAAAATATCTAAATTAATACGGGCATGGAAAGAGGCAGCTTACGCATTTTTAATTATATTAAGAATAACTTTTTAGATATTATAAATAAATTCTAGGTTTGGAAGGCATAACTATCTCTTACCTTTTAGAATATAAAGAAAAAAAGATTGAGTGGAGACTTAGAAGGATGTTTTAAAAAACTCGGATGTCACAAATTTTAGCTTTTTATAAACTCCAATTTTACTGACAGTCAGCATGGGATTAGATACTGTGTTTGGAAAACATTGGTGAAGATAAGGAAGAAGCAAACTTTTGAGAAAATGGCTGCTTAGATTTATAAACTAGACAACTAGCAACATCTAGTGGTCATCCATATGATCAACCCTTCTCTTCATTTCCATTGTTGCTTAGAATTCAGTCACATGCCAAAATTCTTGGTAGGTATTTTGAATTAGGTTAAAATAAAATAAAATAAATACAGAAAACAATATAATCTGAAATCTAAGCATTAGTTCTAATGTATATATAATATAAAAATATAATACACATATTGTTATTCACAACTGTTTGGTTTATGAGCAATAGGATTTAATACATTGAGCATTAAACAGTGTTCAGCTGCTTTACTTGTCATAAGAAGGGCTAAAATTTTGCTATATAAAGCAGCCAGGACTTAATTTTACCAACTTTAACCCTAAAAGTTAAATTAATATTTAAAAACTCCTGTTATAGATAACTCTTTATTATTTTAACTGATAGAACTGGCATGGATTTTGAACCATTATTTATTTTACTCAACTGTTTGAAATAAGACAATAAGAACAACAGGTTTCAATCCTTGAATATACATACAGTGATAGTGAGGGCTCATACACATGTAAAGAAATAATAGCTAATAGTTACTTGGGTCAAAAGAAAGCTTCTTGGGGTTTTTATATTTTTCATGGCCAGGCTATAAATAAATAAGTAAGAGTTGAATACAGGTTAAAAACTCTCAGAAAATCGATGATTCCTTGGGAGAAAATATTTACAAATGGTGCAATTGACAGGGGCTTAATTTCCAAAATATACAAACAGGTCATGCAGCTCAATATCCAAAAAAAACCAGGCAGCAGACCTAAATAAACATTTCTCCAAATAAGACATACAGATGACCAACAGGCACATGAAAAATGCTCAACATCGCTAATTATTTGATAAATGCAAATCAAAATTATAATATGTCACTTCACACCAGTCAGAGTTGCCATCATCAAAATGTCTACAAATAATAAATGCTGGAGAGGGTGTGGAGAAAAGGGAACCCTCTTACACTATTGGTGGGAATGTAAATTGGTGCAGCCACTATGGAGAACAGTATGGAGGTTCCTTAAAAACTAAAAATAGAGTTACCACATGATCCAGCAATCCCATCCCTGGGCGTATATCCAGAGAAAACAGTAATTCGAAAAGATATATGCACCCCAATGTTCATGGAAGCACTATTTACAATAGCCAAGACATGAAAGAAACCTAAGTGTCCATCAACAGATGAATGGATAAAGAAGATGTAATACAATGGAATATTACTCAGTCATAAAAAAGAATGAAATAATGTCATTTGCAGCAACATGGATGGACCTAGAGATTATCATACTAAGTGAAGTATGTCAGACAAAGACAAGTATATGATATTACTTACATGAATCTAAAAAAATGATACAAATGAACTTATTTACAAAACAGAAATAGACTCACAGACATAGAAAACAAACTTATGGTTACCAAAGTGGAAATGGGGGAGGGATAAATTAGGAGCTTGGAATTAACAGATACACACTACTATAAATAAAATATATAAACAACAAGGTCCTGCTGTATAGCACAGGGAACTATATTCAACATCTTGTAATGACCTATAATGGAAAAGAATCTGAAAAATCATATATGTATATATATATATATATATATATATATATACACACATACATATACATATATATATCTGAATCACTTTGGTGTACGCCAGAAACTAACACATTGTAAACCAACTATACTTCAATTTAAAAAAAGAAAATAGACAATTCCTATTAACATAATTCAAATTCTCAAAAAGATTATTTCAAAAATTAATATAACATATAGTATGGATACTGAAAACATAAACAGGATTGCAATCTAAAAAGAGAGGGAAGAAATGGAGGAAAGAGATTAATGTTTATTTATGCACATTGCAAGTGCCAGACACTGGGTAGTACTTCATGTGCATCTGTCATCGTAATTCACCTCCATGGTAATTCTGGAGACAGATGTCATTGGCTGCCCCCCTCCACCCTATTATATAAATAAAGAAATGAAGTTCCACTTCTGTGATCATTCAACCAGTAAGTCACAAATCTAGGTTTGAATTCAGGTCAACCTGACTCCAAAATCAGTGCTCTCAAAGTTTTACATATGATATCAGCATTTATTTTTTAGTTTTCTAAATGTTTTGCAAGCCCAGGAAAGAAATGGCTCCAGGGTCACACATGTTGTCTTGAAAGATACCCCACTGGTCAAGTCTCTCTTTTATTCATTATTGAACAAAGTCTTTCATTTCATGCTTTCATTTAACTATTATGCATTCATGATACTAGAGAAAGCTTAAAATAACAATCTATGTTGAAGGCAGCATAGTAAATTAAATTTACACATTAAAAATTTATTCATTTAAAAATCATGTATTACATACCTACAATGTGTCACTGCAAATACAAAGACAAATGACACAAACCGCCTGAATACCAGGAACTCAGTGAAAATATATGCAAACAAGTATTTTCAACATTGAACATATGTTGTTGTATGCTATGTACTGTAGTAGTAGAGGAGAAGTGGGGATGATAGTGTCTGCTTGAATGAATCTTGCAGAATTCACAGAGATGTTTGAACGCTGCAGTTCACTAGCCTGATTGAGGTGGGATAGAAGATCATGCCAGTTAGAAAAAGGAGTCCATGTAAAGGCAAGAAAGAGATGGACAGAAGTAGATGGGTGTGACACACATTTAGAAGGTAATAATACATCAAGGATAATGACTCCCCATGGCCTTAGAATAATGGGAAATATGCATCATCACCAGGATGCAGGAGAGCCTGGTGTGATGCCCTGACCCCGTTCCCAACAGTCACTAATTATTCATTTCCTATTTTGGTATCACTCACTATATAATATAGTTGCAACATTTTCTCTTAGCTATTTTAAAAACTGTAATACATTTATTGCCCAAAAGTCCAGCTATATACTTCTATAATTTAGCCCCCACTCCTTGCTTTACATGGTAGTAAGGGACCATAAAAATGACTGTGCAAACTGAAACTGTGCAAAGTGCTCTTAATAGTCAATGGGAACTATTAAAATTGTTCCATGACCTTTAAAAATTTTGTCTAGACATTAAATAATCATATTGTCATTTATAAATGTACAAGCAAATAAAAAATAGTAAAACTAATATTTATCTAGTACACTATAATTTAAAATGGCAACATTGAGAATTGAAGTGTCATGTTTCTTTGTAAAACACATCAGAAATAGTGTGAACAGTCCCTGCCTTCTTTTTCTCATTCTATATCTTACAATACAGAGCAAGCACACCTTCATGAATTGTCATACTTCTAAGTTTGGATCCAACATTGTATCCCTTCAAAGTTGTGAAATATCTCAGAGGGTTCCTGTAATATGTAAATTTGTGCTGTTGCTACCTCTTCTGAGATGATTCATACTTTTTACCACACCCACTTTCCTCATTTATGCCTTCACGTTCCTCTCTGGCTGCATACTTTAACTCTCTCAAACGGCAGCAGTGCCAACATTCTCACAGTGAGCTGTTCTTCCACAACTCCATTCTCGTTTGAGTTTCACTGTCAGTGTTCTCACGTTTCTTTTATTTGCTACACTTTCATTTTGGTTGGATTCTTTGAAACCCTCTTTGGATTATCCAATTGTGTAAAACGTCAGGTGAACTTATCACTGGGAGACAAGGAAGCAATACAACTACATTCTTTGCTGTTCTTGTGTAACTGGGTAATAGATGTGCAGTAAGTGCCCAGTTACCAACATACTTTAAAAGAATCGATGTGATGGGCTTCCCTGGTGGCGCAGTGGTTGAGAGTCCGCCTGCCGATGCAGGGGACATGGGTTCGTGCCCCGGTCCAGGAAGATCCCACATGCTGCGGAGCGGCTGGGTCCATGAGCCATGGCCGCTGAGCCTGCGCGTCTGGAGCCTGTGCTCCACAACGGGAGAGGCCACAGCAGTGAGAGGCCCGCGTACCGCCAAAAAAAAAAAAAAAAAAAAAAAAAGAATCGATGTGATTTGTCACTGATCAATATGTACATGTGTTATTTACACAGGGATTTGTGGACTGAAGAGCTAGAAGCCATCTTTGCTCTTTGTGAAACTGAAATTTGAACTGTGTTGCTGGGGGACTGGTGTTATTTGGTGTTAACTAAACCATAGACTGAAAACTGTGCATGTTGGAACTGTGCAAGGCAAGAATTGCCTGTACACACACGCACACACACACACACACACACACACATTGGACTTACCACACCAAGAGTGTGGAACCGAAAATTTCATACACTGCTGATTGAAATGAAAAAATAGGACTATCATGGGAATCATTTTGGTAGTTTCTTAAAAAGTTAAACACATACCCACTATATGACCCAAACATTTTACTCCTAGATATTTACCCAAGAGAAGTAGAAGCATCTCTCCATAGAAGGATTAGTACAGAATTGTTCATAGCACATTATTTGTATAGCCAAAAACCTGGAAACAATTTAAATGTCCATCAACAGGTGAGTGGATAAACAACTTGTGGTCTATCCATACAATGAAACAGTACTCAGCAAAATAAAGAATAAACAATTTTATATGCAATATAACATGTATGACACTCAAAATAATTACACTAAATACAAGAAGGCAGCCAAAAAATTATATACTACATGATTCCACTTATAAAAAGTCTGGAAAATGCAAACTAATTTACAATGATAGAAAGAAGATGGAAAGTAGTGACATAAGGACAGGGAAGAAAGACAAAGAAAAGTAAGAGGAATGGCATGTTGTTCATTATGTTGATTGAGGTGATGGTTTTATGTCTATATGTCCAAATTTATCCAATTTTCCATTGTGATTATGTGCAGTTTATTGTGTGTCAATTATACCTTAATAAAGTTGTTATAAATATTAAAATATATTTCATTTTTGTCTTTTTTTACTGTTATTAACTTTGTATATACTTAAAATTTGTATTGCTTTACACTTGTTCAATGGTAATATAAATTAAAAATAAAGTTGGTTTAATCTTTTTTCAAAAATTTGTTCTGACCTTTATAACATGACAAGAATTTTGACTAATTACTGCCAAGATATCATTAAAGTTCTAAGTCATTCTTATTGTCCAGAAAATTTCTAAAAATAGGTAATGAAATCTAAAAGGTTTTTAGACTTTTAACCTTAATTATATGACTAATAGATCAGTCACATAAAAGTGACTGATTTTATCATTAAAAGTACTTAGCATGGCTGCCATCTGTTGGAATATGGAGGTAACTGGTCACAGAAACATTTGAAAATAGAAATTGTGTTTTTTCTTCCAATGAGTTAATTTTTCAATAAATTTAGAAAAAATAAATTAGGATAATTCAAAATATTGAATTAAATCCTGGGCAATCCTGAATTTCAGTCCTGGGCATATTATTCAATATAAAAGTGTATTTTTTAAAAAACTTACTGAAATTCCTATCTATGATGGGTTTAAATATACTCTGTAGAAATAACATAACAAATGGGTGGTATCCTAAAATGAATTTATGGAGCAAGACA
Organism: Mesoplodon bidens; assembly: GCF_964165515.1. Classification (NCBI taxonomy): domain Eukaryota; kingdom Metazoa; phylum Chordata; class Mammalia; order Artiodactyla; family Ziphiidae; genus Mesoplodon; species Mesoplodon bidens. Next base: position 59,394,680 of record NC_138168.1, read on the forward strand.
TTTGAAATAATATTTTAAAATATTAATAAGTTTATAGTTGCAGAAATCATGGAAAATCATAGGCCTTCTCCTTCCTTCTTCATAACTTAAACTTATGTTTTGACATTAATTGAGTCAAACTTCAAGGTGGAGAGGTCTATGAATCAGAACAGGAGCATGTAGGAGAGAAGCACCACGATTCTTGTTGCTGTTGCCATGTTGTAACTGGGTATTTGTGGCCCCAGCTGCTGCTAATGGTGAGGTATTCTTGCAAATAAAATTAAAATTAACAAGTTTACATGCATAGTTTACTTCATACAAATTGACGAATAGTGTTCCCCAGACTACCAAGTTTCAGAAGCAAAAGAGCCATTAGTTTGGCAATTTGGACCCTTCACTCTGTGAAGTATTGTTAACCTTGCTCAGAGGTTGGAATGCTACAGTATCCTAGTAATGTTGCCTGGCATTTCCAGTGATGAACTATTTGCTCTAGGCTGTAGCTCTTTGTAACTACTTTAACAGAAGAAGTGCAAAGAGAAGAAAATAGGAATGCTGTTCTTAAATACTTTGACATGAAATCAGAACTGACCTGAAATCTAATATAGCCTAAGCAGTATTGATTTCAATGGCAAAATCAAAATCAAGCAGACAAAATATTTTTATTGTTAAAATGGAAATGAGTCTATGGGAAATAACATGTACATTAATACCCAAACTTAATAATTCAACCAACATCAATGCAATATTTTCTATGTCTGAAATATTTGTCTCAAAACAAAGATCAAGATTATGGATTGGGACACTTACTGCTTCATGTGGTGTAAAATTTCATTTTAAAAATAATAACTTTTAAATAATAAATAATTGTGTTATTATCATTTAATTTTTAATGATTTTAAGATTTATTTTGTTAATATTCCCTTCTTTAAATGTTTTATAATATCAAATACTACTTCAGGTAAGCAACATTTTTACATCTTATCACAATTTATTATTTCTTAAGAGAATAACATGCATTTATTACATTTTATTTCTTACTGAAAACCTCTGACACTAAAATTCTGCCACACAAAACGATTCACTGTTTACTATTATGGGCACTAATTATTATTTAAAAAAACAAAAATTATTATTTTAAAATATAACAAAAACCTACAATTTGGAGAATTCCCCAGTTTCCCATGAATTCTAATTACCTATTCTCAAATCCCCAGTATTAATATCTATAGAGAATTTGAAAAGACTCTGTTAGCAGTTTTATTTATTTCCCACTCTAACAGTCCTGATTTGCAGATTTATTTAAAATCTACCTTTACCTCTAATTTCCACAGCTTAGGGTATGAGCCCTGGAATTAGATTGTTCTTGCCTACCAAGTTGTCCAGAATTTTATAAACCCATGTCCAAAATTTCACCTCTCCATGACTTTGTTGTGAGAATGGAAAGTAGTAGTATTTTGAGTACATCTTTCTATACATATACCAAAATGAAATAATTAACTCATTCATACACAAACCATGACAACAAAAACCACAAAAAGTCATATGAAACAAAATATATGGTCAAATTCCCACTCTCCTAAGGGAAACCCTGATAAAGCTAATTTATATTTTAGACTTTTAGTATCTAAATGAGAAATATATATGGATACCTTTTATCTTTTAACACTTCTAATATATAATCCAGTAATCCAGATGAGGTTATTATCAGGCAATTATTTCCATGTGATGAGAAGAGAGAAATGATACAGCTTTTCTCCTCCAATAGCATACTATTGAGATGGAGGGAAGGGGGCAGGGCACAACCCTTAAAGAATGACACAGCCATTGAGACAAAAATATGACAAAAACTGGTTAGAACCTGTAAGGCCTAAGATGGTGGAAGATTTGACTTCCAGTAGACCTTGAGAGCCTTATTATATGCTTATTGTAATACATTAGCATATGCTAAATGACACACCCACAGGTGCCATGACAGTTCCTCCTCCTGGCATTACCAACCCAAGTGAAAACATACTTCCTTCCACTAACATAAAGCAGTGTTGCCAGCTCTTAAACTTAATATAAAAGAAATCATGCAGCATATACTATTTCTGTGTCTGAATTCTATCATTCAGTGTTATGGCTTTGAAATATATTCACATTGTTGCATGTATCATCGCACTCATGTTGTTGTAGCATTTTCCACAATCTAGTTGTCTATTCTATGGCTCATTGGCATGGATTATGCCGTTTGAATAAGGCTGCTACAAACATCTTTGTACATGTCCTATTCGTAGGTTAATGAACTCAGTTTTGTTTCATTTACACGTAAGAGTGGAAATTCTGAGTCATAGAGCAGTTATTTGTTTAGCTTTGGTAGATACTGTAGTTTTCCAAAGTAGATGTATCAGTTTAAACTCCCACCAGCAATATGTGTGAGTTCTGATTGCTCCACACTTTCTTCAAAACTTGTTCTTGTCATTTAAAAAAAAAAATCTTAGCCATCTGGTGGATTTGTAATGTTATATGTCATCATGGCTCTAATTTGCATTTTCCTAAAGATTGCTGTGATTTTGAGCACATTTACATATGCTCATTATCCATTTGGATATCCTTGTTTATGAAATGCCTGCTTAAGCCCTCTATCCTTTCTTAAAATTAGGTTGTCTGCATTTTACTTAATAATTTGTAGGAGTTGTTTATATATTCTGGATATAATTCTTTTGTTGGATGTGTATACAGCAAATACAGTCTCCCATTCTTTGAATTCTCTTTTAACGTACCATTCTTTCTTGATTCTCAGATCTTTATTTCTGGATTTATTTTCTTTCTTAGAGTACATCCTTTATACAGTCTTGTGCTGATAATTCAATTGATTATAAGTCTTCTCTGTTTTTGTTAACCTGTAAAGGTCTTTTATTCTTATTTTTTTTTAATTATGTTGTTTCACAGTTCTTAAGAGTGCTTCCCCCAGTACCCTGGCTTCTGGCTTCTGTCTTGGTCTTGGTAAAGTTTACTGTTGCCCCAGATGATGTCCCAGCCTTATCTTTGTAGACATCTTCTCAAATTTCACTACTATATGATGTGTTGGGAAATTAGTTTTTTATCCTTCTTGAGATATTCTGTATTTTTTAAATCTGAGAGTTGGTATCATTTATTAATTCTAGAAAGTTCTCTGGTATCATCTCTTTGAATATTGCCTCACCTCAGCCTTGCACCAGTCTCCCAATTTCTCTTGCTCTAACTCTAATTAAACAAATATTATGCCTTCTTAAACTGATCTGTCTTTTAACATCTCTTTCATACTTCCCATCGTCTTTTTTTGCTGCATTCTGGGTGATGACTTAAGAACTACTATCCCCACAATTTTTTCTTCTGTTGTGCTTAAACATTTTAAAATTATTACTTCTTTTCTAATATTTTTATGTTTATTTTGTATTCTTACAAGGACAAGACCATTAGAATAAGTTTCAGTTTCAGATTGTCAATCAATATACAAGACACATTAGGCTTACCCAGGACCAAGTTTGCTTAGCTTAGTAAAGAGTAATAAGTAGGAAGAACCAGGTGGGGTTGGGGTCCCAGTTTGAGGTAGTGTGGTCAGGGCAGGTATTTGTATGAAACCTGAATGAAGTGAGGGACTGACCTGTGTAGATATTTGAGCAAAAAGCTTTTCCTGGTGGAGAGAAACCAAAGGCAAAGGCCTGGAGGCAAGACCGTCCTGTCCTGTCTGATGAACAGTGAGGAGGCCAGCATGACTTTCGCACGTTGAGAAAGGTGATAAGAGGTCAGAGAAGTAACAGGAACAGATCCTGTAGGGCTTTGTAGATCACGTTAGGAATTTTGGCTTCTACTCTGAGTGAGATGGGAAGCAACAGTGGTGTGAAATAATATATGTTTTAATTGATCTTTCTGACTACTGTGTTGAAAATAAACTGATTGGTAGCAAGAGCAGGAATGGGGAGAATGGTTACAGGGTTACTGCAGAAACCCAGGAAGAGATGACTGAACATGGGTCACACTGGTAGCCCAGTAGAAAGCAGTAAAAAGTGGTAAAACTGTGCAAATGTTTTGATGGTAAAATCAAAAGAGTACTTTCATTCTGTTAGACTCAGTTTTTAGTATTCCAGCCTATCAGGATATATTCAGATCCTAATTCTGACTCTTCCTCCCAGGAATTTTACATACCCTTTTCCTTTTAGAAGTAACTTGTAACTTAAGACTTTGGATAAACATCCAGAAGTTTCATTAATGTTGACTTTGATCTTAAAACAAAAACTTTTTATATTAAAGTCTTGGTTATAAGAGCCAAACATACCTCAAAGAACACTCCTTTCTTCATTTCTCACTCCCTTTCCATCCCCTTCCCCAAACTGTTTGATTCAGTTAGGAAGAGGGCAGCATTGATCACTGGAGGTCTTGGCATCTAGCTATGCAGCCCCATCATCCTGTGAAATCTGGTCATTGTGCTCAGCACTATAGGTCCCTGGCTGCAGGGAACAGGGTGAGGAGGTAAAGAGGCCTCTTCTCCTGGCTTCAACACAGGTAGCCTCTTCCTTAATAGTTAAGAATTCATTTCAATCCTAGTTAAAGAATATCTTAGCTGTTACAGGAAGATAGTTATTAAACGTGACAGAGAACATACACACACGGGAAAGAAAATTTATTTTCAACCTCCCAAAATCTTCCATAGATGAACATGAAGTTTATTATACCTTTCAAATTCAAGAGAGCTGGAAGCACAGTACATAAAAGGACTTACATTGTTAGAAATGTTATATATAATTTCCACTAGAAAGCTCTTGATGATTTACGACCAAACTAAGACATACATTCTCTTGATCTTTTTTTTTTTTTTTTTTCCTGCAGGCGGGCCTCTCACTGTTGGGGCCTCTCCCGTTGCGGAGCACAGGCTCCGGATGTGCAGGCTCAGCGGCCATGGCTCACGGGCCCAGCCACCCCATGGCATGTGGGATCTTCCCGGACCGGGGCACGAACTCATGTCCCTGCATCGGCAGGCGGACTCTCAACCACTGCGCCACCAGGGAAGCCCCTCTTGATTTTCTAATCAAAGAACTGTACCTACTAAAAGCACAGATTTGATTGTTCTCATATACCAAATAAAAATACTAGCCTTTCATTATTATTTGAAAAATAACAAACTGGCCAATGAGTTCTATGAGTTTGCCAAGGTTGTTGAGAAAGGATTCTCAGTGGACTTCAATAATCAAATATGGAGACATAAACTTTTAAAAGTTCTTGTTCTTATGGGCACAAACAAGCAAAATAGATAAAAGTTAAACCATCTTAGAAAATTTTAGAAATCATAAATAACAATACATTACCACATCAAATCCTTAAATAATCCTTAGGGTATTGGAAATCAGGGTTCATTTCCACTGAAAAAGGAAGAAAAAAAAGATACAAAAAGTAAGCTAAATCAGAATATAAACATTGTATGAAAGATTTCTAACTGTAATTTTTTTCTGTTGAAAAGTTATTTTTCATGATTTGTTATCTTCAGAAACTCTTTAGTACTAAACCAATGAATAATTTCTATACATAATGTAAAATAATTATGATATGAGATTACCTAAATTTTTGTATAGAGTACAACCTGTGAACCAAGTCCAAAGTTGGCAATTAAATTCCTATATAATTCTCTGTCTCTTCATTTTGTTAGAGGCAAAATAATGTTGTACCTGTATACTTAATACATAAATAATAAATAAATGAAATGGCTTTCCTACTATCCTAATAAACATTTATCTAAAGAGTTATCTAGTGTACAGTACATAAAATAATAAGGCATATTATCAGATCTTTGGTGATATTGCAGTAATGAACTCTGGTTATTAGGACAGGGGAGAAAGTAATGGAAAATTCCTGTAACTAACAATGGCTTTGGCTGTCAAGTCTCAAACACACTTATTCACCATGTATTTCTAAAACAAAATGAAAATGTGAAGTCAAACTCATTTCCACAGTTCCAAGGGAATCAGATAAGAAACCTGATTATTTTAGATCACTCTCAGATCTAATTATTTTTTGTTATTTTTAACAGTAATGATGGTAACACTAAAAAAAGGTAAAACAAATTGAGAAAAATGAAAATATTTGGTGAGCTTTTATCTTATTTTCAACTGGTTTTACTCGGAAACTAAAATATAAAATTAATTTCCAATTGCTTAATTGTCAGCAGTGGGAATGAGAACCACAAAAAGTGTGCACATTAAATAAACATGTCCTAAGTAACAATAAAACAGTGCACATAGATTATGGCACAGCAGAATAGACTATGTGAATTCCATATCACAGGTTGCTCTTTAAGTTTTATCTGTTAAAACTTTTAAGGTTGTTTCCTCCTTTGCAGTGGCCAGTCAAGTTTCTTCTGGGGTCCACTGGGAAATAGCTGTTTTTTTCAGCTAGAAGGCTAGGCTTGCTTTTCCATTGCAACATTTATGTTCACTGCCCAAGTGGCTTCAGTCACATCTCATTATTTTTGACGTTTTTCATTTTTGAAGATTTCTGTAAGAAAAAAAGATTAAGCGGGGTCCATCAGAAATATGCATTAGAAATAGGAAAGACACTACTTGCTTTCAAACACTGTCTGTAGGAAACTCACATGCATATATGTTTTTTTTTTGACAACTAATTGAGAACAAAATAAGAGAGCCAAAAAAAACAAAAAACCAAAAAAAACCCCAAGGAACTAATTCAAACCCTTCAGAAACAAAGTAGATATTTCTGTGAGATAATACCTTAAATTTATAAAGTGTTTTTCCATTTACAAAATTCTTTTCTTTGCATTTTAGTTTATCTTTATAAAAACTCTATTTTCTAGGTAATGTAAGGTAAAAAAACTGAACTTGAGGTGTAGTTAAGAGACTTGCCGAGCAATCACACAGCTAGTAAGAGGCTGGAGCTTGATTGTGTTCTAAAAAATGTCGATTGCAGACCCATTACCTCAGCTGTGACACAATGGCTATGGAATGGAGCACAAACCTAGTGGAGTTCTAAAGATGGCAGAGGAGAAAAGGGTACCTATAATGTTAAACTGAAGAAAAGCAACAGGCCTCAAGCATAAGTTGTACGATCTCTAGCTTCTAATGAACATATACACAGACTTGACATTAACACATCATGTCACACTTGCAAGGAAAGCAAGCTACATGGCAGAGAGGAATTCTGTCTGTGTTCAGGGAAGACAGACATTTCTTTCCATTATGGCTTTGTGGAGCATGGGTGGTTTAAGAAAAGAACCCTAATAGCATGAACTATAATGGTCAAGAGGTACAGAAGACTGATCATTTCTTTCACTCTCCCACACCTCATTGTACTAGTGGTATGTTAAGTGCTAGCCACGTGGACCTGGAGAGGAACCCTCTGAGCTCACACCCTTGAGCGCTCATTAGCCTATGACTTCCTCCCTGCCTCCCTCCCTTCCTCCCTTCTCCTCTTCTTCCTTCTTTTCTTCCTCCCTTCCTCTCCCTTTTCCTCCCTCTTCCTCTTCTTCCCTTCCTTCCTTCCTTCTTTCTTCCTTCCTTTTCTACTACACACTGGCTCTATATAACTTTAAGGAAGTTAACTAACTTTTACGTACCTTGTTTCCTCATCTTTGAAAACAAGAGGGGGGAAGGGATAATAATGCTTATTTTATAGGGTTATGACAAAGATTAAATGAGTCAATAAATGTAAAGAGTTTTATATTTTACAATAAAGAGGTTTACTGTCTCACCAACTGTTAGCTATTTTTACTATATGTGTGAAATATAAAGACAAAATATACAGTTTTGTGACCTCTGAGGAGCTCATAGAATAACTGGGAAAGAAGAAAGGGGATGTCAAAGCAGAAAGAAGTAGAATTTCTCAGCACATCATGTTAATTCCCCTAAACAGCCTGAATTTACTTTCCTCTGTCAACATCTCCCCTCGGGGCTAAGTGATGCTGGGGGTTGGGAGGTGGGGTCCAATGAGAGGAAGATCGCCTGGATCCCATGCTTTCCTTGATTTCATTCTCTCTCCTCATCATCCACTATCCCCAACTGCTGCCTTTAGATTTTCAGGTCTTTCTTTTATCACAAACAGCAATAAAACTACACACTGTAGAATGTATATTACAGCTGAAAGAACACAGGATTTTTAGGCAGTATGCCCAGATTTAAGTCCCACTTCTACCATTTACTATCTTTGCGCCTTTATCTGGATAAAGGGATAACAACCGAATTTTTCCCTCACAGCGTTGCTTTTCCTGAGGGGAGAGGTGGGGAGGGCAAATGAAATAGATATATTGTAGTACAGAGAAACAATCTGAAGAACTCCGTCTGACTCCTGATTCTAAAACACACTCGCTGCGCGTCTTGAGGAATCTCTGAATTCCATTTTCTTACCAATGAACGAGTTTTGGTAGTAATAACTGAATCATAGAGTTGAGGAAACATCAAATGAAATAAAGGACCTGCAAATGCTCTGTAAAACATAAAGTGCAACAGAAATATTACTTGCTATTACTAGCTCATATTCACATAAAACTATTATAAGCCTGTAGTTTGAAAGTTCAATCTGTCATCTTGACAGTTATTAGTCTCACTCTCCCTTGTCAATAAACTGATTTAAGATAGTACAGGGTTAAGCAGAAAAATGGGAGGTGAGAGAGTAGAATAATTAGATTATCTCAATATAAAATAATAGGATTTAAACAATCTTAGTTTTGGAAGGGAGCTTATAAGTTGCCTCTCCCTGCCTGATCTAGCCCCATCTTCCACCCAGGGTAGGGATCCCCTAAATAACGCCTGTGCTTTAGTGGTCAGCTGAAGTAGGCAAAGCTGACTTCACATTGCATAGAGACTTTGTTCTTTATTGCATTAACTTTCAAGAAATCTCAAAATGTGAAAGAACTGATTTCTCTGACAATTATTTAGGTTTTAAAATTCAAATTGATTTAAAGCCCTCAAATCTTTTGGCATTCATCGACCACTCCTTTGGAAATGTCACAAACTTAATTTGGAGGTGATGTTTCTTACTTTGAATTGAATATTGACTGATTACTTTAGAATATTCATAGTTACTTAGATGATCATATTAACTGAGGGACATGGAATCATGTACACTCAGTTCCCTGGAGATCAAGCCAAATACTTCATCCGTAGAAGAACAGATACAGAATGAAGTTTTATTTTGTTTCGTTTTGTTTTTCTCTCTAAAATATATTCTTTGATAGTAAAAATGTCCTTCCATAGTCAAAATCTATATCTTTGTAAGAACAGACTACTGTTTAATCCACAAAATGAAGCTTTAAAAATACCATAAAATTAGATGAGTAATTTTTTGAATGAGAGTATTAAGTCAAATAAAATCTCCATTTCATCTTATTTTTGAGGAATCCAGTTCAGGTATATATAAAAATGGTTTACATTCTCTTATAAAGCTGGTGTTTCCTAAACAGCTACTTGAACCAAGGCGAGTCACACCCTACATTTTCCCTTTTGGGAACTTTTGAGTGTCACTGTCCTCAAATTGCTCAACCTGATGGTGAACAGTAAAACCTGCAGTAAGCACATCTACCTGCTTTAGGAAGCAGCTTGTTTGTGAAACTTCCTGAAATCTCTTCCAAACATTTTCAACTGAATTTTCATCCATGTACCCATTTTAATATTTGTACCCATCCTCTACTTTCTCTCCCTTAGCATCTTTTGTAACTAAGTTATTGGTTGAGATTGAAAAACAAATGATACAAGTTAATAGCTGCTTTATTCTTCTTCTCATCTGTGGTGGTTACAAGATATTACATTATTTTTCAAAGATGACTCGTATATTTATACTCCTGGCAGCTGTTTTTGCATGTTTGATAAGTGTCATACATTATCTGTCCAGTACAGAATGGGAGTTTGGGGTTCATTTCTCTATTCAAGAAATATTTATTGAGAACCCACAGTAAGCCAGGAACTCTTTTAAAGCTAAAGATAGAGCAAATGGATAAAAATTCCTGTCCTCATGGTGCCCTCATGTGGGGAAAGTGGCTCACAGTCAAAATAAAGAAACAAAGTGTGTATGTAGCATGTTAGTTGGCATAAGGGAGATGGGTAGTCCCAGATAAAGAGATTACAATTGTAAATAAGGTGTGAATGGAAGGAATCGCGGAGAAGGTAATGGCTAAGGAAAGACCTAAATGAGACAAAGATAAAAGCCATGTAGATCTCTGGGGGGAAGACTATACCACTTAGAGAAAATAGCCTGTGTTGGTGTTGAAGATGGAGCACCCCTAGCGTTTCTGAGGAACAGTGGGAAGCCAATGTAGCTAGAATAGAGAGAAAAGAGAAGTAGAGAGACCACTGGAGGACTTTGAAGAAAAGAGTTACATGACATGACTAAGGTTTTAACACATTCACTCTGGCTGTCATGTTGAGAATGGACAATACTGAGGCAAGGGGAGAAGAAGATTGACTGGTTAGAAAGCCAAGAACAAGAATCCAGATGAAAAATGATGATGGCTTGGACTAGATTGACAGCAGTGAACAGGTAAAAAATAGACAAATTCTAGATACTGTTTGAGGATAAAGCCAATAGGGTTTGCTGATGGAGTGGGTGTGATGAAGAGAAGGGGAGAAGAAGAGACAGGTTGTTCACAATTCTTCTACTGCATTACCTTTCAAAGTGTCGTCAAAGATCCCTTTATCACAGTCACCCAAAAAACATGTTGAAAGCAATTCCTAGTTCCTTTCTCAGAACTTCTGAATCAGATTCTCTAGAGCAGAGGTTAGCAGACTTTTCCTCTAGAGGGCCAGATAGTAAAAATTTTAGGCTTTGCATATGGTCTCTGTTAAAACTACTCAGTTCTGCTGATACAGCACACAAGCAGCCACAGGCAATGTGTAAATGAATAAGCATGGCTGTGGTCCAATCAAACTTTATATAAACATTGAAATTTGAATTTCAAATAATTTTCATGTGTCAGAAAATATTTTTTTCAACTTTCTAAAAATAAAAAAAAACACAAATATTTTTAGCTTGGGGGGAGTACAATAACAGGCAATGGGACAGATTTGACCCACCACCAGAGGTTGCCAACCCCACTCTAGAGAGCACATCCCAAGAATATGTATTTTTAACATACTCATTAAATGACTTTTTATGCACAAGAACTTAGAGACTCACTGAGATAAATTTTGAAAGTCATCAGTTCCTTTTTGCTTTGCTTAATTCATTGGTCAAAATAAAGATGGGTCTCATGAATGAAGTAAGAACCAGAATTGACTGAAGTAATGGATTAAAAAAAAGATTATCACTTGTCAATAAGAAAAAAGTTTAGGAAAAAAAAGGGAAAGGAAATTTAAAATGATAACATTAGAAGTTATTAATAAGGAAAATTAGGAAATTGGGGAGAGGCTTATTATTTATAGGAAAACTCTACAGTTTCAAAAAATGCATTTACCATTAAAAAGGATCAATCAATGATTTGCATGTGACTCCATAAAGGTGAAAGGCAGAGGTCACCATATCGATCCAACCCCTTGTTCTACCCAAGTTAAGATACTGTCACTGGTCTTAAGAAAAATATTATTTTGCCATGTGAAAGAATAGTACCTATTGTAATTTGCACTCCATGCATAGAGTTCCTGTCTGCTGTAGGAGCACTGTATCAGGTCTCAGTTGTTATGGGTTTACACCATGACATCTCTTTTTCTGTTTTATCATCTAATGCTTCAATTGCTTTTCTTTCTAGTATTGCACACAAATCATAAAATCATATGGGAGAAATAAGAAAAAAGATATTTACTTAAACAGACTTGTTAATCATACTACTGAAAGAACGATCATTCTGGGCTTAAAATAATTGATTTTGTTTCTTCATTTGGTATCTCTCAACTTTATCTCTACTTTGCTGACAACCTTCTTTGTCTCAAGATTTAACTCACCAAAGTTTTACTTCTGAGACTGGATCAAACAGAAATTGACACTTTTTATTTTAGAGAAAATAATTTTTAATAAACTCAAATGCAGTTTCAAGTCTGAATAGATAGACCTAAAACTATTAGAAAATAGCTTTTGAAGTTTTTAAAGAACTTATTGGTGAAAAAAAACAAGTTCATAAGTATCTAGCGAGCATTATGAAAAATATGAGTAGTAATGAGAAGAGAAAGGAAATGAAGAGTAAGACAAGACTTCAACTAGGCTATCTCAATAAGGTGTCTTGGTCTCATATGCCTAACTCCTAAAGCTGAAAGATATATTTCTTCAAATTTCTAATAGATTCCTTTATAAACTAATATGAGACATGGTTAATATTATGCCACAGCAATCAATATGCAGTAGGTGCTAAATGAAGGCTATAATAATGATAAGAATAATTTTCTAGTGTCTACACTGTGCCAGCCTCATTATAGAATTTCATGCGAGGCAGGCATTTTTATCTTTATTTTACAGATAAGGAAACAAAATCCCAAAGAAATTCAACATTCTTTGAATTAGAGTTTGGTCTTGGGTCTGTCTGGTGGCAAAGCCTGCACATTTCCTCTAAACCCCACCATCTCGCCGAATGTTTCCCGAGGGGATAATGTTCCTGTCCAGCCACAGACTGAGGAGAGAACGAAGTGGAAAGAAAAGAAAAGAAAAAGGTTGCACTGCCTGGAGAATTTTTTTTCCCTTTCAATATGGTATATTGTTTTGCTTTTATAATTAACATTCAGCTGATGAGATCTCCCATTGGTGAAGGCTGACGAGTCAGATTTTCCAAGAAAAGCAAGCACTGCAGGAAATAAATTAATCTCTCGGGAAGAAGAGGGGCAAGGCTGTCAGTACTCACACAACTGCCTAATAGGAAATGATATTTCAGAATTGTTCAAAGAATTAAATGACTGCGGTTCTCCTTCCAGCATATTCTTAAACATTTAAGCCTTCCAAAAGGAGGGAAATAGGTTGCTATAAAGTGAAGAGCAATCTTATAACATTTTACTTTAGGCTGTCAGTATTTCTAAACTGAAAACAGTATTCCCTGGAAATGTAAGGGAAATTCTACTGGTGTCATTATTTTGTTTACATTATGAAAAATCTGCATTGATGTAAAGTAGAAGAACAAAAGATATACCAGATTTTAGGATTACCAGTTTGAAATTATCTAATGTCTTAAACAATGATTTATTTAGTCCTTAGAAGTAAAAGTAATTATTGTGCTTAGAACTACACATTATCTAGAATAACAGTGAATTATTGAAGTCCACATTTTTTAAAATTGAGAAACAAGGATATATTTTATTATTTCTAAAGTACCAAACTCTTGATAACACATATTCAGTCATTCAGTCAAGGTCTTTAAAATAGAACCTTGTCTAATTCTCAAAATAGTTTTAATAGAGAAGTGCCTTATGCTTTGTTTCCCATCATAAAGGAAAATCTGAGGTTTAAACATTAAGATTGAGAGTGCCCTTGTCCCTGTGGTTAGCCACAGCCACCCCCTGCCTCTGCAGGAGATCCTCCAACACTAGCAGAAAGAGCAATGGATCTGACTCAGCTGAGAATCACCAGAAAAAATAGAAGAATTTAGCAGGAGAAGCTATTAAACACTGCCCTAGACAAGGTGCTAGTTAAACCAGCGTTAAAAAGAAGCCTGGGAGAGACCTTCAAGATGGCGGAGGAGTAAGACGTGGAGATCACCTTCCTGCCCACAAACACATCAGAAATATATCTACATGTGGAACAACTCCTACAGAACATGCACTGAACGCTGGCAGAAGACCTCAGAATGCCCCCCAAAATATATTTTTTTTCCTTTTTCTCTTTTTGTGAGTGTGTATGTGTATGATTCTTTGTGTGATTTTGTCATTATAGCTTTGCTTTTACCATTTGTCCTAGGGTTCTGTCTGTCCTTTTTTCTTTTTTTCAGTATAGTCTTTACGGCTTGTTATAATTGGTGGATTTGTTTTTTGGTTTTGTGGCTCTCTTCTTTCTTTCCTTTTTTTAAAATTATATTTTAATTCTTTTATTTTTAATAATATTTTTATTTTTATAACTTTCTTTTATTTATTTTCTTTCTTTCTTTTTTTCTCACTTTTCTTCTGAGCTGTGTGGCTGACAGGGTCTTGGTGCTCTGGCCAGGTGTCAGGCCTGTGCCTCTGAGGTGGGAGAGATGAGTTCAGGACATTGGTCCACCAGAGACCTCCCAGCTCCACGTAATACCAAACAGCAAAAGGTCTCCCACAGATCTCCAGCTCAGCACTAAGACCTAGCTCCACGCAACGACCAGCAAGCTACACTGCTGGACACCCTATGCCAAACAACTAGCAAGACAGGAACACAACCCCACCCATTAGCAGAGAGGCTGCCTAAAATCATAAAAAGGTCACAGACATCCCAAAACACACCACCGGATGTGGTCCTGCTCACCAGAAAGACAAGATCCAGCCTCATTCACCAGAACACAGGCACTAGTCGCCTCCACCAGGAAGCCTACACAACCCACTGAAACAACTTTAGCCACTGGGGGCAGACACCAAAAACAATGGGAACTACGAACCTGCAGCCTGCAAAAAGGAGACCCCAAACACAGTAAGTTAAACAAAATGAGAAGACAGAGAAACACACAGCAGATGAAGGAACAAGGGAAAAACCCACCAGACCAAACAAAAGAAGAGGAAATAGGCAGTCTACCTGAAAAAGAATTCAGAGTAATGATAGTAAAGATGATGCAAAATCTTGGAAACAGAATGGAGAAAATACAAGAAACGTTTAAGAAGGACCTACAAGAACTAAAGAGCAAACAAACAATGATGAACAACACAACAAGAGAACGTAAAAATTCTCTAGAAGGAATCAATAGCAGAATAACTGAGGCAGAAGAACGGATAAGTGGCCTGGAAGGTAAAATAGTGGAGATAACTACCGCAAAGCAGAATAAAGAAAAAAGAATGGAAAGAATTGAGGATAGTCTCATAGACCTCTGAGACAACATTAAACGCACCAACATAAGAATTGTATGGGTCCCAGAAGAAGAAGAGAAAAAGAAAGGGACTGAGAAAATATTTGAAGAGATTATTTCCTATATTCCTTCCCTAATATAGGAAAGGAAATAGTCAAGTCCAGAAAGGGCAGAGAGTCCCATACAGGATAAATCCAAGGAGAAACATGCCAAGGCACATATTAATCAAACTATCAAAAATTAAATACAAAGAAAAAAATATTAAAAGCAGCAAGGGAAAAACAACAAATAACATACAAGGGAATCCCCATAAGGTTAACAGGTAATCTTTCAGCAGAAACTCTGCAAGCCAGAAGGGAGTGGAAGGACATATTTAAAGTGATGAAAGGGAAAAACCTACAACCAAGATTACCCAGCAAGCATGTCATTCAGGTTCCACAGAGAAATTAAAACCTCTACAGACAAGCAAAAGCTAAGAGAATTCAGCACCACCAAACCAGCTTTACAACAAATGCTAAAGGAACTTCTCTGGGCAGGAAACACAACAGAAGGAAACGACCTACAATAACAAACCCAAAGCAATTAAGAAAATGGTAATAGGAACATACATATCAATAATTACCTTAAATGTAAATGGATTAAATGCTCCAACCAAAAGACATAGACCGGCTGAATGGATACAAAAACAAGAGCTGAATATATGCTGTCTACAAGAGACCCACTTCAGACCTAGGGACACATACAGACTGAAAGTGAGGGGATGGAAAAAGATATTCCATGCAAATGGAAATCAAAAGAAAGCTGGAGTAGCAATTCTCATATCAGACAAAATAGAGTATAAAATAAAGACTATTACAAGGGACAAAGAAGGGCACTGCATAATGATCAAGGGATCAAACCAAGAAGAAGATATAACAATTGTAAATATTTATGCACCCAACATAGGAGCACCTCAACATATAAGGCAAATGCTAACAGCCATAAAAGGGGAAATCGATGGTAACAGGATCATAGTAGGGGACTTTAACACCCCACTTTCACCAATGGACAAATCATCCAAAATGAAAATAAGGAAACACAAGCTTTAAATGATACATTAAACAAGATGGACTTAACTGATATTTATAGGACATTCCATCCAAAAACAACAGAATACACTTTCTTCTCAAGTGCTCATGGAACATTCTTCAGGATAGATCATATCTTGGGTCACAAATCAAGCCTTGGTAAATTTAAGAATATTGAAATCGTATCAAGTATCTTTTCCGACCACAACACTATGAGACTAGATATCAATAAGAGGGAAAAAAATCTGTACAAAAATACAAACACATGGAGGCTAAACAATATACTACTAAATAACCAAGAGATCACTGAAGAAATCAAAGAGGAAATCAAAAAATACCTAGACACAAATGACAACGAAAACACGATGACCCAAAACTATGGGAGGCAGCAAAAGCAGTTCTAAGAGGGAAGTTTATAGCAATAAAATTGCACCTCAAGAAACAAGAAATTTCACAAATAAACACCCTAACCTTACACTTAAAGCAATTAGAGAAAGAAGAAGAAGAACAACAAAAAAAACCCAAAGTGAGCAGAAGGAAAGAAATCATAAGTATCAGATCAGAAATAGATGAAAAATAATGAAGGAAACAATAGCAAAAATCAATAAAACTAAAAGCTGGTTCTTTGAGAAGATAAAGAAAACTGATACACCATTAGCCAGACTCATCAAGAAAAAAAGGGAGAAGACTCAAATCAATAGAATTAGAAATGAAAAAGGAAAAGTGACAACTGATACTGCAGAAATACAAAGGATCATGAGAGATTACTACAAGCAACCATATGCCAATAAAATGGACAACCTGGAAGAAATGGACAAATTCTTAGAAAAGCACAACCTTCTGAGGCTGAACCAGGAGGAAATAGAAAATATAAACAGACAAATCACAAGCACTGAAATTGACACTATGATTAAAAATCTTCCAACAAACAAAAGCCCAGGACCAGATGGCTTCACAGGCGTATTCTGTCAAACATTTAGAGAAGAACTAACACGGATCCTTCTCAAAATCTTCCAAAATATAGCAGAGGGAGGAACACTCCCAAACTCATTCTACGAGGCCACCATCACCCTGATACCAAAACCAGACAAAGATGTCACAAAAAAAGAAAACTACAGGCCAATATCACTGATGAACATAAATGCAAAAATCCTCAAAAAAATACTAGCAAACAGAATCCAACAGCACATTAAAAGGATCATACAATATGATCAAGTGGGGTTTATTCCAGGATGCAAGGATTCTTCAATATACGCAAACCAATCAATGTGATACACCATATTAACATACTGAAGAATAAAATCCACATGATCATTTCACTAGAGGCAGAAAAAACTTTCAACAAAATTCAACAGTCATTTATGATAAAAACCCTCCAGAAAGTAGGCATAGAGGGAACTTACCTCAACATAATAAAGGCCATAGATGACAAACCCACAGCCAGCATCATTCTCAATGGTGAAAAACTGAAACCATTTCCTCTAAGATCAGGAACAAGACAAGGTTGCCCACTCTCACCCCTGTTATTCAACATAGTTTTGGAAGTTTTAGCCACAGCAATTAGAGAAGAAAAAGAAATAAAAGGAATCCAAATCAGAAAAGAAGAAGTAAAGCTGTCACTGTTTGCAGATGACATGATACTATTCATAGAGAATCCTAAAGACACTACCAGAAAACTACTAGAGCTAATCAATGAATTTGGTAAAGTAGCAGGATACATAATTAATGCATAGAAATCTCTTGCATTCCTATACACTAATGATGAAAATTCTGAAAGAGAAATAAAGGAAACACTCTCATTTACCATTGCAACAAAAAGAATAAAATACCTTTTGTCTACCTAAGGAGACAAAAGACCTGTACGTAGAAAACTGTAAGACAATGATGAAAGAAATTAAAGATGATAAAAACAGATGGAGAGATATACCATATTCTTGGATTGGAAGAATCAACATTGTGAAAATGACTATACTACCCAAAGCAATCTACAGTTTCAATGCAATCCCTATCAAACTACCAATGGTATTTTTCACAGAATTAGAACAAGAAATTTCACAATTTGTATGGAAACACAAAGACCCCGAATAGCTAAAGGAATCTTGAGAAGGAAAAATGGAGCTGGAGGAATCAGGCTCCCTGACTTCAGACTATACTACAAAGCTACAGTAATCAAGACAGTATGGTACTGGCACAAAAAGAGAATTATAGATCAATGGAACAGGATAGAAAGCCCAGAGATAAACCCATGCACATATGGTCATCTTATCTTTGATAAAGAAAGCAAGAATATACAATGGAGAAAAGACAGCCTCTTCAATAAGTGGTGCTGGGAAAACTGGACAGCTACATGTAAAAGTATGAAATTAGAACACTCCCTAACACCATACACAAAAATAAACTCAAAATGGATTAAAAACCTAAATGTAAGACTAGACACTGTAGAACTCTTAGAGGAAAACATAGGCAGAACACTCTTTGACATAAATCACAGCAAGATCCTTTGTGACCCACCTCCTAGAGGAAGGGAAATAAAAACAAAAATAAACAAATGCGACCTAATGAAACTTAAAAGCTTTTGCACAGCAAAGGCAAACATAAATGAGACGAAAAGACAAGCCTCAGAATGGGAGAAAGTATTTTCAAATGAAGCAACTGACAAAGGATTAATCTCCAAAATATACACGCAGCTCATGCATCTCAATATCAGAAAAATAAACAACCCAATCCAAAAATGGGCAGAAGACCTGAATAGACACTTCTCCAAAGAAGGTATACAGATTGCCAACAAACACATGAAAGGATGCTCAACATCACTAATCATCAGAGAAATGCAAATCAAAACTACAATGAGGTATCACCTCACACGAGTCAGAATGGTCATCATCAAAAAATCTACAGGGCCTCCCTGGTGGCGCAGTGGTTGAGAGTCCGCCTGCCGATGCAGGGGATACGGGTTCGTGCCCCGGTCTGGGAGGATCCCATATGCCGTGGAGCGGCTGGGCCCGTGAGCCATGGCCGCTGGGCCTGCGCATCCGGAGCCTGTGCTCCGCAACGGGAGAGGCCACAACAGTGAGAGGCCCGCGTACCACAAAAAAAAAAAAAAAAAAAAAAAAAAAAAAAATCTACAAACAATAAACACTGGAGAGGGTGTGAAGAAAAGGGAACCCTCTTGCACTGTTGGTGGGAATGTTAATTGATACAGCCCCTATGGAGAACAGTATGGAGGTTCCCAATAAACTAAAAATAGAACTACCATATGACCCAGCAATCCCACTACTGGGCATATACCCTGAGGAAACATAATTCAAAAGGAGTCATGTACCACAATGTTCATTGCAACTCTATTTACAATAGCCAGGACATGAAAGCAACCTAAGTGTCCATCAACAGATGAATGGATAAAGAAGATGTAGCACATATATATAATGGAATATTACTCAGGCATAAAAAGAAATGAAATTGAGTTATTTGTAGTGAGGTGGATGGACCTAGAGCCTGTCATACAGAATGAAGTAAGTCAGAAGGAGAAAAACAAATACCATATGCTAACACATATATATGGAATCTAAAAAAAAAAAGAAAAAAGGTTTCTGAAGCACCTACGGGCAGGACAGGAATAAAGATGCAAATGTACAAAATGGACTTGAGGACACGGGGAGGGGAAATGGGAAGCTGGGACGAAGTGAGAGAGTGGCATGGACATATATACACTACCAAATGTAAAATAGCTAGCTAGTGGGGAGCAGCCGCATAGCACAGGGAGATCAGCTCGGTGCTTTGTGACCACCTAGAGGAATGGGATAGGGAGGGTGGGAGGGAGATGCAAGAGGGTGGAGATATGGGGATATATGTATATGTATAGCTGATTCACTTTGTTATAAAGCAGAAACTAACACACCATTGTAAAGCAATTATACTGCAATAAAGATGTTAAAAAATAAAAATAAGATTGAATTAAAGCTCAGTATGAAGTCTTCTTTACCTTCCTATAAATGCATTCTTTCTTTCTAGCTTCCATCTTGACCTCGGTGAAGAGCTTTTCCATGGAGCTTGTTTCCTGTTACCTGTTTAATTTACCATAATAAGAATGTCCCTAAATGTGGTGAATCATTTCTATGTGGGTCTTACTTAGAGGTGAACAAGAGTGCCATGACTCTATGATATCAGAATAGGCCATGTAATCACATGCTTTCAGAATTGACAGGGCACAAAAATTTCCTGGGGTACCTCATATTTTGATGAGGGAAATATAACTCAGAAAAATAAAATGGCCTGTGAAAGACTGCACATCTGGGATGTACGTAGCTGGGACTAGACCTTATGGTACCTGTATTTTGTTTTCTGGCCCAGGGGTCTTCTCACTACTTGACAAGTCTAATTAATGGAGGATGAGTCTAAAGATGTAAGAATAATTAGAATATAGTGGAAGCTTCAAAAGCAAGGAAATTCCATTAGAGAATGTTGATCAGGAGAGTATAAAATTTACTCAGTAGAGAACATTTATGTAGAGTAAAACCAAATAGGTATATTTTAAAAGATTATCCTTTCTGGCAAAGATAGAAGTTTCTAGATAGACACATAAAGAGGAAAAAAGAAAACGGCCTTCTATTTAGCCAGTCAGATCACCAGAAGCAATATCTGCAATTAATGTGTGACCTACATAATAACCAGATCCTCCTCACAACTAAATGATAATCCTCTGATACCAGATGACTTTGCCCTGGGCTAAAGGAAGTCACCTTGCCCACAGTCATGCCCCCTTCTCAAAGGCAACTGCTTCCAATGATCGACTGAAGCAGGGGCTATAAAAACCTGGTCCCCTCGCCCTAATACAAGACAACTCTGAAGAGCCACACCAGCTCCAGAGCTCCCTGTGTGATCAGCTGAAGTCTTTCTTGTGACTCTATTATGATTTCACTTCTCCCTCTGTTCAGACCTGCTTTCGTTCCTCTGCCTTATGTGTTGTTCCTGAGAGTACTTCTCAATAAACTTTCCACTTGCAAGTTCATCCTGGGAACTGGACATAAAACAAACAGCTTAAAACAAACATTTGCACTTAACACATGTCATCTATCAACAATAGCA
This sequence comes from Mesoplodon bidens, assembly GCF_964165515.1. Lineage (NCBI taxonomy): Eukaryota > Metazoa > Chordata > Mammalia > Artiodactyla > Ziphiidae > Mesoplodon > Mesoplodon bidens. The sequence goes on from NC_138168.1 coordinate 59,415,701, forward strand.
CTGTCACTGATTAAACAGGGAAGCTCTGTGCTCTTCCTGAGCTACTGCAGCTGAGTTAAGGAGGGGAAGGGGTCCATTAGGGAGGCTCAGGGCTTCCATGTCTCTGCACAATTATATTGTTTCTTAGACTCAGAGGACTCAGTGACTCATCTCCAAAAGATTTCTAATCACTTCCCATATCCACAGAATCCATAGAGACCATGAAATTCCCAAGAGGATACAGTTCTCAAAGGAAAAAAGTACAGAAAGAAACTCAGAGACTGTAAGAGCCACATCAGGTGGTCACAGCCAGCACTTTGCAAAATATACTGTCAGGAAGCAAATTTTTCCTTGGCCATTAACTCATAAATATGCAGAAGTTAATTAGAATAGCTATGATTCAACTGGAGTTTGTTATGTACTATACTAATTTTAACCTATTTTATCTAATGTAGTTGTCAAAATAGCCTATGGTGTAGCGCTATTACTAACCCAAGTTTACAAATAAAGAGATAGAGACATGGTACACAGCTGGTGAGTAGGGGAGCCAAGGTTTAAACCCAGCAGTCTTAAGTTCAGACTCCAAAAGTTAACCACTTAATCATCCTACTTTTAAAGAACTGTTCTTTTAGTAATTTATGGACAAAACAACGTGCAGACTTAATAACAATGTTCCCCAAATAAGACATGGGCCTTGTTGAGCAACCAGAGTGAATCAAGTACCCAGAGAGGAAGGTCACCCATGAGATCTGGTGAAGCATTTTCACCAGCTTCTTAACTGAAGAGGAGCTGGGACTGGCAGCACCAATCCTGAGGTAGAGCTTCCTGTGCTCCTGGCTTCAACAGAGCAAACTCTCATTAGATAACATGTGTTCAGCCATTTACAGCGAATCTTCTAGTTTTCTACAGTGAATTTCAAAATAAAGACTTCCCTTTAGTATAATTATTAGATACATATTTGAAATGGTTCCACTTCATCTAACTGAAAGAATAAGGTCTGGGTGTCCAGAAGGAGCAAAACTGGAGATGCAGCTCCCCTGCCTTAATACGTTTTTTTGGTTTTGTTTTGCTTTGTTTTCTCTGTGATACGCCACAGAGCCTTTAACACTGCCATTCTCATCCAAAGAGAATTTAGGAAATGACTGACTTATGTCTCAAATTTAAAAAGAGGAGAAAGCTCAGAAAGAGTATGATTTGCTTATCCTGAACTCCAAGATGGTTAATGAATATTCAGAGATGAGCTATCCATTCCAAGTACAGTAAATGTTAAGTACAGATCAAAAGAGGGTTTTTTAATGAAGAAAATATATAATATTTCACAAGACAAAAATGAATTTTGAAGAATTATATTTCTGCTTTACTTTTGTATTTTTATGTATGGAATTGTCATTCAATTATAACTCAAAATGAAGATAGACTCTATAATTTATTGTAATTTCAAATGGGAAAGCAAGTGAAAATATTGCCCAGATCCACATACTAAGTAATTTTTAAATAAATGCATGTCGAAATTAATGTAAGAAAGGAGATTTCATTTTACTCTCTTGAGTAAAGTTAGTAAGTCTTACTACTAAGTGATGGTTAGTAGAACCATCACTTTAATTTCAGGTCCTCTTTTTTTCTTAAACCATCACTAATAGGCAATAAGTTCAAAGCAGTTTCTGCCCTGGTCTGTAACATACTCTGCACTATTCATTCAGAGCACAAACCTGGGGCTGTCACGTAGCATCCCAGGAAGATGCACACACAGGGAAAGATCAGATAATAAGTTTTCCTATGATTGAAACAAAAACTTTGATCTCAGCAATTGTGTTATCTGGTACCTTTTAGGATCCATAATCTTAAGGAAAAAATAGTTTCCAATGAATTAATAATAGCCTGAGACTCAATACAGTGCAGTAATTTTCACTGCAGTAGTTGTTTCTTTTATAGTCACACTTGGTTAGTATTTGAAATTTGGAGGAATTGCAATATGCATGGTTTTCAAAGCCCTTTACAGAATTTCATTTTTATCATTCAGAAAGAGTCAATGAAAAGGTAATAAGAAAAGCTCTATGGGATATTTTTATAGGAGTGTCAGAAGCCAGTAAGTTAACTACATGAAAGAACCCAGATTGTACAGAGTTTCAGCAGAAACACTTCAGAGACTTTATATGCAGTATTTTGACTTTTACATGCCCTGGGAGGAAAAAAGAGTGCTGGCTACAAAATCAAATAAGGAGGGGAAAAGAACAAATCATATGCTTAAGAATAATTACAGTTTCAACTTTTCTACAAATGAAATGTGAAGTTTTAAAGATAAAGTGTAATGAAATTGAGCTTCTTTGGTGTGTTTAAAATATTGCCAAGAAAGAAAATTCTCATTTCCCGTGCTAACTCATCCAAGATTTCCACAATATGGAAGTTAGTCTGGGTAGCTTAATTGAATGATATCAACTTCTCCACAAGTCCATTGGCTCTTGTTTTGCTTTTAGTAGAGATGAAAAATATCAGATCGCTATCTCTATAAACTAAACTATTATAATTCAAGTCTGCATTAGGTCACTCATCTGACACTTTTAAAATTAAAAGCATCTCAATTATTTTGACCTCTTCTCAAGCCATTAAACCTTCTTGTTAATTTTAGCAAACATTTACAAATATTATTGTCATGATAATAAAAGCAATATTAAAATAGAACACTTCCTTGGCCATGAAAACCATAAATGAGAAGAAAAATCTAATAACAGCAAACAATGAACAGACCTAACATCAATATGAGTGCTTGATACTATGCTTCACTTAAAACTAAATTTCAGTGAGATTCGCAGGTCAGGTCCATCACTTTGACTAAGTCATATATTCCAAATAAAATGGCAGTAAGAAGCTGTACATTGTGCATTTGTCATAAAGGCAGTTAAAACCAATATCATGTGGCTTAACAGACCTGTGGTTGCATTGGTGCCTGCTACTGCAGTTTCCCCAGTCTTTCTCTTCTCTTTCTCCAGATCAGCCAAATCATTTTGACAACCAACTGGTACTTTGGAATCCAGGCCAGGTTGATTTGAGTGCAGTTTCTTGGATCTGTCTACACGGGGACTCTGAAATGACATAGGCCGGGGTGACTGATTTCACAAGTAAATTATCAGTCCAAACTAAATGTTTCCCAGAGGTAGGACAAGGATAAACATTTATCATATGGCAAGTTATTTCTGTATATCTGAAACAGAACATTCTATATGTCAAAGTAAGTTACAGATTATATCTTCATCAACCTAATTTGGTAATCTAGGTGTTGAATTTTTTAGGCAATCTAAGTGACTAAAATAAGAAGTCATCTCAGACACAATATCATCTTCAAAGACCATTTGTGTATATTACTTTCTTCTTGTGGAGCTTATAAAATATTTTTATTTAGAACTTTTTCACTCAGTTTTTATTCTTATAGTTTAGTAATCCAGCATTTCATTACACATTACATAATTATTTATTATATAATGAACAGGATTCATTTTGTATTACCTGTACCTTTTATATTATAAAACTAATCATAATATTTACTTTAAAATAACCCACATTTTTATCAGCATTATCCAAATTTGATAAAGCTCCTCTAGTCAATTTTAGAATGATAATTCATCCTAACAATGAATTAATACAGCAAAATATCAATGGACTCTAAAACACATCTCACATATAAGAAATGTCATAGTGTTTGATGTAGTACTGACATATTGTATTCTTCAAAAGAATCATCAGATAGGAGCAAACACTAAAGACCTAAAAAGGAAATTGAACTTTCAGCACATTGCTTCATAGCGAAATTCAGAATAGAAGTTTTTCAGTTTGAATCTGATTATAAAATATTCAGATTCATAGAGTCAAAAGTAGCCAGTCAATTTTGGCCATCCACACTAGCCATTTTGGTTCACTAAAGGATAGCATAATGAACAACTTTCCTTAAGTTTCTCTTACAGACTGTGTACAGCATTAAATTCATTAAATATTCATTAAAAGCTTGAATTAAAGGCTTTTAAAGCTTGGAAAAGCCAATAAGGAAATTAGGGGCCAGAAGGATTAAACAATTTACCCAAATTAACAGAATGAACAGTGCCACGCCTCAGGGATATGTCTCCCAACCCTTAGTCCAGTGCTCTTCCCATCACTCTGTGATCCATTTGTTCATTTATTCATTCAGTGTGGTGGACCAGTTGCACCAATGGCCCCAATTCTTCACTTCTCTCTGTATCCATGTCCTTTCTGTGTAATCTTGCAGTGCCCTCCTACTGTGACTTTTGACTTGTCCATGTGACTTTTTCTGGACCAACGGAATATTGACACATGTGACAGAGAGTTGAAAGATGCTTGCACAATTGGTTTTGCTCATTCTTGTCCTTCCCCTGTGCCATGAGAACATGCCTAGACTAGTCTTCTGGAGGTTGAGCAGGACAGAAAACAGAATCACATTACCCTAGTCATCCAAGCTAAGACAACCAACAGCCAGAAGAGACTCAGATATTTGGGCAAACCCAACCCAGATCAGCTAAAACTAATTCAGGTCAGCTGAAACCCAGAGCCTCATGAAAAATGTGTTTTTTGCTGGGTGCCACTAAGTTTTTCTGGTGAGTATGCAGCATTGAGTGGCAATAGATAACTGGCATATCCAACAACCATTTATATATAGTATCCCAGATACTAGGAGTATTGTGAGAATATAAACATAAATATAACTTAGTCTCTAAATTATTCAACTACAATTTCTTAAACTGTTTAAGCAGAGAATTAAGAGTGTGGTAAGTCATTTTTGTAGATAATTCTCAAATTCCTTCTTAAATGACAAAAGATGGAATCCTGACGGTACTACCAAGGACAACTCAAAAGATCAGAGTTTGAATGTTGATATTAACTAGAACTAACCCACTACACTTGTTTACATTTGACTCATCCACAGCCCACAAAAAGCTAAGTCCATCACTTGATATGAATTTTAAAATTTATTGTCAAGCATGCACTACCACATAGCTTTGAAAAAAAAAATACTTTTGGGCCTCCCTGGTGGCGCAGTGGTTGAGAGTCCGCCTGCGGATGCAGGGGATACGGGTTCGTGCCCCGGTCTGGGAGGATCCCATATGCCGCGGAGTGGCTGGGCCCGTGAGCCATGGCCGCTGAGCCTGCGCGTCCGGAGCCTGTGCTCTGCAACGGGAGAGGCCACAACAGTGAGAGGCCCGCGTACCGCAAAAAAAAAAAAAAAAAAATACTTTTCCTGATTTTGAACTAGATACTTTGGAAAAAATACTATTATTTCAAGTTATTAGATGAGTATTAAATCATAGTTTCTCAGTACTGAGCAGTAAACTAGATTAAAGAAGGAATGTAGCTTCCTGCTTTTTCATACCAAATTCAATTCATGATATTAAAACAGTGAGGAACTGAAAATGTTAGAAGAAGTTCATGCAAATTATGTAATTTATAGTATATCCCAGACTTCAGAGAAGAAATGCAGAATTTAAATAAAATTGTTAAACCTGAAAGCTTAACGTGAAAGGTTGAGGAGAGAAAATGAACTCTTGGTCAGAATGGATCAAGTATTGCAAAGGCCTGGTGCTTCTTGGTGCAAACCTCTGGCAGGTTGGACATTTTATTTATTTATTTATTCTCTCCCGCCCCCTTTTTTTTTCTTTTTAACATGTTTATTGCAGTATAATTGCTTTACAATGGTGTGTTAGTTTATGCTTTATAACAAAGTGAATCAGCTATACATATACATATATCCCCATATCCCCTCCCTCTTGTGTCTCCCTCCCACTCTCCCTATCCCACCCCTCTAGGTGGAAACAAAGGACCGAACTGATCTCCCTGTGCTATGTGGCTGCTTCCCACTAGCTATCTATTTTACATTTGGTAGTGTATATATGTCCATGCCACTCTCTCACTTCATCCCAGCTTACCTTTCCCCCTCCCCGTGTCCTCAACTCCATTCTCTACGTCTGCATCTTTATTCCTGTCCTGCCCCAAGGTTCTTCAGAACCATTTTTGTTTTTAGATTCCATACATATGTGTTAGCATATGGTATTTGTTTTTCTCTTTCTGACTTACTTCACTCTGTATGACAGACTCTAGGTCCATCCACCTCACTACAAATAACTCAATTTCGTTTCTTTTTATGGCTGAGTAATATTCCATTATATATATGTGCCACATCTTCTTTATCCATTCGTCTGTCAATGGACACTTAGGTTGCTTCCATGACGTTGGACATTTTATAATATTAGCATTTAATGCTACTATTAGCCTATTAGCATTTCAACAATTAAAAATCCCACTTTGCTAGAGGTAGTCCCCACATTTTGGTCTCCTCTAGTGAAGTTCTGTCAGGCTTTCCAGGCTCTTCTTTGCTTTAGTTATTACAGCCAAGCTCCTGTTCCCAGGCCCTAGTGAGGCAGTCATCTCTTAAGCTACTAATCCTGACATGTTCTCTAATCCTTGTTTCCTTAGCCCTTCCCTCCAGGTCCCTGAGTCTTCAAACCATCTCCAGGTATTGATTTTCTGCTACAATAAAATTCCCATAATGCTCCATTTTTTACTGCCAATTGCTCTCCATTGAGCACCACTTCCCCACCCCACCCCACCTCCCACTCTGCCCCCGTCTCTCTCTCCCTCTCTTCTCTCCTATCTCTCAGATCCTTCCACTGTGCCTTTGGAAATTTCACCACATACTAAACTTTCTTTCAGAACATTTCCTCTACCTTCCAACCTTGACTAAAATTCCGCTCTCCATTGAGGACAGCACTTCTGTTGCAAATGAAGATGGCTCCTTATTCCTCAACAGCCTAGATACCCTCAGGCTGATGATACTCTGGCACCTAGTGCTGTCCATTGCATCCTTAACTCCTTTCAAAAAATCCCTGCTGCTTTGACATTCTTGCCATCTAGCTATGCACTATCTCCTTTATTGTTGGTATCATTTACCTACTAATCTCTAGTCACAATTCATCCTTCATAAAAAGACTGGAGTATTGTTTTCTCTTCTAGCCCCATGATCCTGAATGATGTTCACAAACATTCCATTCAACACCTTGACTGGATCTCCTTATTACAAATGAACTTTTCATTTCTCTACCTTAGCCTTTCACTCCCAGAGTCATGTCTGAAACCTGACATAACCTGAACATTTTCCACTTTCAAAATCACTGAATGTCCTCCTCTCTCACCTAATCTCCTGTCATCAAGTAGAGTGTCTCTCTCTACTACAGCGAATGCTCTCACTTCCTAGAGTGCTTTTGCCACCAAGACTATACTTGGATCTCATTGGGACCTCAGATCTACTAGCTTTCTAGAATCTTTTCCTATTTTTCTCTACATAGCAACCATCCTAATTCTAAAACTTAAGGCTGGTCTGTAATCTGTCACACTTTACCTTTTTCCCATCAGCAGTATTTGCTGTGTCTAGTTACCTCCCTATGCTTGGCTTCTGATCAATCATTCTTAGTCTTTTTTGCTGGTTCAACCTCCTTTACCTAAACATTGACTGTAAAAGTTTCTCAAGGTTTTGTTACTGACCCAGCTTTCTTTTTACCATCCCTAGGTAATTCCAACAATCATATGGCTTAATTTACCATCTACTGTGTATGTTTATGATTCCAGGGGTGGGTGGGGAGAGATTTATGAAATGGGATGAGGCAGGGGTTTGAATGCCATGACAAGCACTCTGGACTCCAATTCTAATGTCCTTTAGCTCTACAATCCCACCCCTCTCCCCTCCTGTCTTGTGGCTCAGCTATTTCATTTGCCTAGAACATTGTTCACTAACTCTTCTTCCTTAATTTTACTAAGTCTGGGGCTCCTACAAGTTTCTCCTCAGCAATTTTCACAAATGCAATTAAATAATACCTGGTTTAATGTTTAGTGTCTGTCTTCTGATTAAAATAGAAATCCACTGAAAATAAAGACTATGTCTTTCCTATTCACTATTCTTAGTCCTTATTTCAGCATTTAAATATAGTAAATATTAAATAGCTATATATTAAATGAATGAAGAAATGCATGAATAATATACAGACTTAATTTTTATGACTTTTAAAGAAAAAGAGGCTAGTTTATCAATGACCAATACATAGTCACATGTTCACATGTTAGGAGTGATAGCCACTCACTCCTAACAGTAAAGCTTATTATATAGTTGAAAGGCACACACATTTTTAACTTCTTTTATCCATTAAAAAAACACATCGCAAATCCCATGCTTTTAAATGAACTCATTGCTGCAATCATTGCAAACACTATGGTTATGTAACATCCCATACATATGTCTGATTCAAGTTAGATTGGTCACTATCTATGGAAATTATAAATCAAATAATGGTGATGCCAGGTAAAGTGAGAACTTAAGAACTGAGTGTGTATGCACATATTCCCGAGGCATGAGATTGTGGCCTGACAACAATAGAAGAAATAAAACCCTCTGTCAGGCACTGCTGCAGTGATGTCAAGCTTTCAACCTGAAGATCAAGTCCATAGAAAAATGAGAAAAATAAGATGTGTGCAAAGAGTAGAGAAGAACACAGATAAATTTGAACTGGCAGGCCCCGGACCTTTGTGACCACTCTATAGTACTTGAAAAATAGATCCTGTTCATTTTGTGTAATTTCCATTTAACTTGTCATTAGAAATGAGTCATTAACATCCTGTCTGCTAATATAAAATGACTATTAAATTATTTTTCATGTTATTCTTGGCTTGGAGTTTGAGTATGGCTTTTAGTGTTCCTGCTGAAAGCAATGATCCAATTACAAGGTACTGGATATTTTCCTCATGTACAAAGAAAGGAACAAATAAACACTGCCCCAAAAAAGTCAACCCAGATGTCTATGAAAAAAATTGAAAGACTTTTTCAAAACTATCTTTCAACTCATACCTCAGGCCATGTTGTTGGGTAAAAATTACCCATTTCCAAACAATTTATTGAGATTCCCAGTTCATGATTACATTCACTTTGTGTCTTTTCTCCCCAAAGGCAAATAAGGTTTGCTTTTCAAACTTAGAAAGCCATATAGGGACTGTCTTTGCCCAGGGACTAAACATCATCCACATTTAAAACAACATGAAGTATCCCAGATAATGTACTTTACTTTTTACTTTGCAAAAAATCAATCACTCTCCTAACAGACTAAAAAAATTGACCTCCTTCTCTGCTTATGTACACAACTGCTCCTTTCCACTGCCTGTCCTTTTTCATTTCAGAGTAGTGAACTCAAGGGATAGCTGAGAAGAAATTTCAAATGATATTTAGGAAAAAATTTCTCATGAACTTTCTTCCTCAGAATTAAATTCTACTTAAGACAAAAACAATAGTAACAATAATTCAGAGCCTATACATTAAAATAAAGGATCAAAATCCAATCACAAGAACTACAGGTTTGCTGTGCACATTCAAATCATCATTCCGGGAGAACATGTAATCCTCTATATAGTCTTTCTAATGTGTGTGTGTGTGTGTGCACGCATGTGTGTGTTTGCATGTGTTTTCTGTTTTGTTTGTTATATGGTTGAATCACCATAAATAATTTAGAAAGTTATCAAGTGGTTTAAAAAAAGTAATAAATTCTCATTGTGCACTATACAGATTCAATTAAATGGAGACAAAAGTTTGGGTTTTTTCCTGAGGAAAATATTTAAACAAGCAAGACTATAAATTGAAAAATAATCTAAAATTGATCAATCCATATAAATAGTCCTCTCTTTCAGGCAATAATCTGAGGCTTCACACAATTATCCATGTATACAAATTAACTGCCTTTTCTGCAAAGAAAACATTCTTCATACCAATTGAAAGAGACTGCTTTTGAGCTTCCTCCGCCCAATTCCAAAGAGAAGCCACATTTGACACCGTTCCTGTCCCTTCCAACCTTAGGTTGTTTGCGGGCAGGGGGTGGGAGGGCATGGGGGTTGCCCAGGCCTGTAGTAGGCAGGCCTCATTTCTTCAGCCCATCAGAAGCCCATCTCCACCTTTCCCATTCCCAGAGCTTCAGGCTGTGGCCTTCCTGGGTGAGACTCTTTGCTGGCATCACTTACCCTCCTCAGACAGGGCTCTTCCCCCCTCAACCATGCACACCTTCTTCTTCCGTTGGGATCACACTGGCCGGGCTCTGAGCTGGTGACTGACTGGGGGCCTCAGCAACAGTCCCAGGTGCATGCATGTGGCTTGACACTTAGATGCTCTTGCACCTAATTGTGATTAACAGGTGGGACCAAGCCCCCTTTTCCCAGCCTGCTCCATGTATCATCAGAAACTCAGACATTTAAAAGAGTTGGGGTTAATATTTGCAAATGAAGCAACTGACAAAGGATTAATCTCCAAAATTTACAAGCAGCTCATGCAACTCAATAACAAAAAAACAAACAACCCAATCCAAAAATGGGCAGAAGACCTAAATAGACATTTCTCCAAAGAAGATACACAGACTGCCAACAAACACATGAAAGAATGCTCAACATCATTAATCATTAGAGAAATGCAAATCAAAACTACAATGAGATATCATCTCACACCTGTCAGAATGGCCATCATCAAAAAATCTAGAAAAAATAAATGCTGGAGAGGGTGTGGAGCAAAGGGAACACTCTTGCACTGCTGGTGGAAATGTGAATTGGTACAGCCACTATGGAGAACAGTATGGAGGTTCCTTAAAAAACTAAAAATAGAACTACCATATGACCCAGCAATCCCACTACTGGGCATATACCCTGAGAAAACCATAATTCAAAAAGAGTCATGTACCAAAATGTTCATAGCAGCCCTATTTACAATAGCCCGGAGATGGAAACAACCTAAGTGTCCATCATCGGATGAATGGATAAAGAAGATGTGGCACATATATACAATGGAATATTACTCAGCCATAAAAAGAAACGAAATTGAGCTATTTGTAATGAGGTGGATGGACCTAGAGTCTGTCATACAGAGTGAAGTAAGTCAGAAAGAGAAAGACAAATACCGTATGCTGACACATATATATGGAATTTAAGAAAAAAAAATGTCATGAAGAACCTATGGGTAAGACAGGAATAAAGACACAGACCTACTAGAGAATGGACATGAGGATATGGGGAGGGGGAAGGGTAAGCTGGGACAAAGTGAGAGAGTGGCATGGACATATATACACTACCAAACGTAAAACCGATAGCTAGTGGGAAGCAGCCGCATAGCACAGGGAGATCAGCTTGGTGCTTTGTGACCACCTAGAGGGGTGGGATAGGGAGGGTGGGAGGGAGGGAGATGCAAGAGGGAAGAGATATGGGAACATATGTATATGTATAACTGATTCACTTTGTTATAAAGCAGAAACTAACACACCACTGTAAAGCAATTATACTCCAATAAAGATGTAAAAAAAAAAAAAAAAAAAGAGTTGGGGTTTTCTGTTTGCCTTGCCCTTTCCTTTGGGTCAGAGAAGAGACAATTGGTCCATGGAAATGAAAGATGCCTGTATCTGCTTCCCTAGTTGCCCTGATAAGAGATGAGAACCTTCCATGTCTGCCCTTCAAGGACCTCCTCTTCCTGCTGGACTTGCTGGGACCAGATCCAAAGAAGACTATCCCTTTTGGAACTGTGATTAGAGATCTTATCACCCATCATACATCATACATCACAGATTATACGATGTTTTCTGGGAAAGAAGCCCTTCATTTACTATCAAGCCTACTTTAAACCTTTAAGCCTACTTTCAAAGACCTGTTTCCAGAACATATTATGTACTAAAGGAAGATATTATAACTACTCACATATTTCAGTTGCATCATTCTCTCTTTGCTGAAAACTGGCAACTAGACAATTTGACATCTAGAAGTCCCATCATCCTTATGTGATGTTGATTTGGCCACTGCCTTGGGAAAAATCAAATACTAGCTTACAAATGCAAGAAGAACTCAATATAATCACACACCTTGATTGAAAGAAATTTAAGAATTTTCCTCCAGACTCTCAGGGCAGAGAACCTCTTTTTTTTTTTTTTGTGGTACGTGGGCCTCTCACTGCTGTGGCCTCTCCCGTTGCGGAGCACAGGCTCCGGACACGCAGGCTCAGCAGCCATGTCTCACGGGCCCAGCCGCTCCGCGGCATGTGGGATCCTCCCAGACCGGGGCACGAACCCGTGTCCCCTGCATCGGCAGGCGGACTCCCAACCACTGCACCACCAGGGGAGCCCCAGAGAACCTCTTTACACTGTTCTGTCAAGCTCAATTCAGTCTACTTCTTGCCACTCTAATATCCTATGAATCTAGCCAAAGATGAAATGGACACGAGGTAAATGCTTAACCAACAAATCTTTATTTTAAAATAAGGTCAGAAGAGACAGCTAACCTATACATTTGCTATTCTTAAGGAAATAAATGAGGAGTCCGGCTGCCCTCAAAGATGTTTGCCTCATTAGATAATGGACAAGTGTGCAAAAACGTTTGCTATTTTAGAGCTGCTGTGACAAGTGCATCCCCTACAAAATACCAAGGTTGCCTTACTTATAGCGTTGCGATTATGAACACTGGAATAGCTCTTTGTGTATAAATAAATTTTCTTCTTTTTCTTTATTTTGCCTTCCTGAAAATTTTAAAAGTATTAATTCACATGGTTATTATTTATAACTTTCATGGCTCCTATCTTAATTGGAAAATCCTAACTCTTAGACTCTGTAAGGGTAATTTGTGGCCAAAGGGCAGGAAAATTAATCTTAATTTGAATTGGAGAACAGAAATTCCAGCAACATAAATTATGTGACACATTTTTTTGTTTAGGTTAGTTTTTGGTGAAATTAGTTTTGAATCAGTAGACATATGAATAGCATTTGAAAAATGTCCAGCAGAGCAATGCTTGCTGCAGATGGCAGATGGGAACTGCAGTGTACCATATAATAGTTCTGTATCTATAAAAAGAATTCTAAATTCATTTCTTAAAAATTACATTTGAAATCTTTTTAACCTTCTGGGTGTTAGAACACAGACTTTCACATGAGTCTTTGAAAGGCATCCATCCTGGCAACCTGATTTAAAGCATTGCTATACTATTATTTGAGCTAGCAACAATTTTGTTGAGTACAATTTACTATTTCTTCAGCTATTGCATTATATGAAATGTTAAATGGCATTCTTGCCATCAAAGTGTTGCTAAAATGTAAAAATTCCCTGCTATTGTGAACAAGAGACCAACAAAGGATGTAGTCCTCGAAGGCTGCTTCCCACCCCCTCACCTCAAGCCTGGCAACATTCCTTTGAAACCCTTTCCCATGAAGGCTGCCTTTCTGACCTCTTTCTACTCACACACCCTATTCCCCAACCCCTTTATAAAGCATTGTCTGGCACCACCATCCAACAACTTCTCTAAATTTCTACACAATCCTGGCATGACCCTTCCATCATCTCCAGGATCCTCTCCCACTTTGCTCACAATGCCCTCTTCGGCTCCTGTCCCGCTCTTTGCCATCCCTCTACCAGCATGACATCAGAGGACTTTCATGCTCACACCTCTGCGGAACTTTATTTTCTACTCTTTTTTAACCTCATGTAAGTACAGTCAGAACTTGGACTTCATTGTTCCTCAGAATTTCTCCATCATCAAGATCTTGAGTTCTAGCACTCTCCTCTGTGCTCACACTTGCTTAGCCCTGTTCTTTCCTCTCAGTCTTCAAGTCACTTCTATCAGCCTCCTCCTTGCCTCACTTGTTTTCCTACCCAAGGGGTCCTTAGAACCCACATGTTAACAGTTTTCTCACTATGGTTGTGAGATTCTCATTTTCCATTCCACTCTCTTTGCCAATCCCTAATAGTCACTTTCTGTTCTCTCACTCACAAAGTGGTAGCTCATTGCTGGTTTAAAAAAAAAGAAGTCTTATAATTTTCCTATTTGTCTCTGACATAAGTTCATGTTGCCTGGTGACATCGGGTCCTCAGTGTGGCTCAGTAATCTGAGGATCTCTGCTTCAGTTCCTTGTGAGGCATCCATAGACGATGTTCCAAAATCTTTTCCTCCTTTATCAAGCTCACAGTTGCAACCTGGCATTCCTCAATCATAGGACGTTATGTAATCACTTAATTTATTGATATCCTGGCCATCTGAAATCAATTTCCACAGCTTTCTTGTCTCTTCTTAGAAAGTCACTTAATCTCTTCTTCTTTCTGACCTACAAAGCATCCTGCCCTCTTTATAAAGTAAGTGCCTCTTCCTCTGACTGTGACCCTTTCTCTCTCACTTTGCCCTTGACTCAATTACTCTGCCCACTTCTACTGTATTCTCTGACTCTGTCCATTTCTTCATTCGTTTTCTGCCAAACTTTAGTGAGAGTGATCTATTCTTACTGCTCCTTTTCCTTCCCTCCCACTCACATATTAACTGGTATTTACTGCATGGAATCTGGTTTCTGTTCCTACCACTTGATTAAAAATATTTTCACCAATAACTTTCTAATCATCAGTCATAAATCCCATGGCCTTTATTCAGACCTCGTGGTTCCCAAGCTTTCGGCTGCACATAACTGTTAACCAGCTCACATTTCTTTAAATACGTTTTCCCTTTGGTCTCCAGAAACACTGTACTCTCTTGGATCCTCGTTCACTCATCTCTTTCTCCATCTGTTCTCTTTCCTACCAGCCTCTAAATCAGTGATCTCTAAACCATTCTGATCGCATGTTCATAACAAAAAAAAATTTAAGTATAAAACATAAATTTGATGCACGTGCCAATACATTAAAGTACATATAGTTATGTGCATTTATTCTACTAATTAATCATATGCATTATAAAACTCAAAGTAGAAACTTTAAAAATAATAAAGTTGAAGTAAAAATATTTTAAGCAAATTTTTATTTCATTTATTAATAATACTGAGAAAAATGATTGAATAGTTTTCATTATTTTCTAAATCTTGGTTTAACACTTTGTGTTATAGCAATTCAATTGTTTCCTTCACAATCCAGTTGATTTATAAACTGAGTTTAAATGGTTAAACTGAGTATAAACCACAGAAAATGATGCTTCACAAAAATACATTGATCCGAATGGGAAAAGTACATTGTTAATCGCTCTCACTAAATCATGAGGCATATTTTTCAACAATGTCTACTAATTTTGCAAAGATAATGTTGAAGTTAGCTAGTAACACCCTATCTTCCCTAATGTACAACTGTTTTTTAAAAATGAAACAGATTTGAGTTGATAGTTAATTAATTGATATTTTAACTATTGTGTTCAAAACCCACTGAAATTCTTTGGAAGAATTTGTAAATGGTTAAAAATTTTGTTTCTAAGTTTTTAAAGTTTGTACGATGAGAGGTTTTATATGTTGCACATTGTTTTCAGGAATGAAAGCACATAGCATTCAGAAATATTTCAAAACAATACATTTTTAAAATCTTTATTATAGATGATTCTTTTATGACAGTTATTTTTTGTCCTTTTAATTGAAGGGTCAGCTCAATTGTGAAAGTGTGTGTGTATTCCTCTAGGTTACAGATTACCGACAGGCACTTGGAGTCATGGATTAGGTAGGCAAATTTAAACACTTGACTTTTTGTAA
This sequence comes from Mesoplodon bidens, assembly GCF_964165515.1. Classification (NCBI taxonomy): domain Eukaryota; kingdom Metazoa; phylum Chordata; class Mammalia; order Artiodactyla; family Ziphiidae; genus Mesoplodon; species Mesoplodon bidens. The sequence continues at coordinate 59,431,219 of NC_138168.1, forward strand.
AATAAATCTTAATACTAATAATCTTCAATTTTGGAAAAATAATTTGTCATAATTTATAAATAAATCTTTATATGGCACAAGGGAATGCCATAATCATTCCCCACCTCACAAAGTTTAATGAGGATACTACTATAATTTTTACTTTTGTTTCTATAAATTAACCATATTCAAAACATCCTGCAGGACTTTGTAAACTTCTGGCTACAACTTCTTTGCTATAGTAACTTGTGTATAATGACACTGGGAATGCATTTCATTTGTGGATTCATCACTCTAACCTTCTTGTAGGATCACTTTTAAAACTTCTAGACAAGGCAGCTCCTTTATCAACTAGTTGGACTTAGTTCACCCATAAATCAATGCTTTCACTAAAGAAATTATTAAGGCATAGAATCATGGCTTCTCCAATGCATCAAAAAATACTTTATGGGTTTCATTACTGAAGCACAATCTAGCAAATATAATAAACATGCATGTCAGGAAAAAACTGAACTCTCTTGCAACTTTATGGAAAATCTCCCTCACTGAGTCATTTGTTTGTACAAATAATAATAATAGCTAACATTTATTTTGTGCTTACTAAGTGTCAGGCACTATTCTATGCCTGTTACATGTATTAGCATATTGAAATCTTCAGCATTTTTTGTCTATACATCTTCTAAGAGTATTTTCATAAAATGAAATGGTTTTAAGTTGTCACCATATTGCTTCTTTGTATTACATTAGTCATTTTTAGGAAGAACTAGTTTACACAATAATATGTAATTCTTTTCTTTACTACTATTGGAAAAACTCAAAAGAGTTAATATTAATTTTAGTGAACTTTAAATATAATGAAGTACTGGATTCAGAATAACATAATTATAAACAGCACTGACTATTGTCTTCATATTCTTACTGTTTAGTTTTAAAATATATTGTTAATCACGAAGGTTTCATTTTCTCAGTTGCTAATGTCACATAACACAGTACAAAATATGGTGAAGTTCGTTGTAGCTTAGAGTGGTTGTAAATCCTTCTTTCTATCTTTTTGATAATTTCAACTTTTTGGCTGACATCTTGATGGGGATGATTAATTCATCTTTTTTTTCCTTTTAATGTGGCTGATGGAGAAATATTAGAAGTGTGAAAATTGTCAGTTCTATTTTTTTGTTTTGCTTACATTATAAGTACAATATTTTAATAAATGTATTTACTAAGGTATATAATACTCTCAGGAAAATGTACACATAATGACAGCTCAATGACTTGATACAGATTGGATGCACCTATGTAACCACTACCACCTATGTAAGATCTGAAAATAGAATGTTAATAGCACCTCAGCAGCTCCCTCATGCCCCAACCCACTCACATTTCCAATTCTTCTTCTCCAAAGCTAAACACTACCTTGACTTCTAATATCATAGATTAGTTTTCTTTCTTGTTTGGAAACTTTATATACTGTGAATAACAGAGTATGTTCTCTTTTGTGGCTGGATTCTTTCTTTTTATCTATAACTTCATAGAGTATTCTGTTGTATGAATATACCAAAATTTATTTATGTACTCTACTACTGAAGAACATTTGAGCTGTTTCCAGTTTTTAGCTATTACAAATAATACTGCTACAAATATTCCAATGAATGTCTTTTTGTGCACATATATACACGTTTCTTCTGGGTGCACATATACATACATTTCTGTAGGCACATAATTGTTAGGTCATAGAGGGTGTGTATGCCCAGCTTTAGATCTTGCAAAATGATTTCCCACATTATATTCTTATAAGGAGTATATGAGTTTCAGTTTCTCCATATTCTTGCTAAGATTTGGTACCGTCAATGTTTTTATTTAACCACTCTGTGATTCTGTAGGGTTACCTTACAGTGGTTTTATTTTGCATTTCCCAGATGACTAATGAGATTAAACCGTTCTTCAGTGTTATATTGGTCATTGTGAAGTACCTATTTTGTGAAGTAAACATTCAAGTGTTTTGCCCATTTTCTCTATTGTGCTGTCTGTATTTTTGTCATCGATTGGTAAAAGTTTTTTATATACTCTGAATACAAGTCTTTACTATCCCTTATTTATTTTATAAATAGACTTCCTCACTCTGTAGCTTATCTTTTCACTCTTTTAATAGTGTCCTTAGTAGTACAATCTTTAATCTACAGTATTTTTTCTGTAATTTAAAAAAATTGTCCATTTTGTGAGATTTGGTTTTGTTTAAACTGGAAAATACAGTTTTCAAATACCTTGACCAGGTTTATCAAATCTGCAGTGTAGTGCAATTTCCTGAAATCAAGGGTGCCACTGTGTACCTAGGCAAGGTCCCATCTTAGGGATACCCACTCTCTGGAAACAGAAACAAGATCCAGTGCCCAGAACTGCTCTATAATTTGAGTTAACAATGATCATCAAGAGTTGCTAACTTTATAAAAACAAAACAAAACAAACCCCCCCAAAACAAAAGACAACCAGATGTTATGTATTTCTTGCTAGAAATACGTAGCACTTTTTATAGAGTAGTCTTTCCAAAAAATCAAATCTGTATCTTTCAAGCTTCAAGATTCAACTATCAATGCACAAGAAAACACATCAGAACATCTTGAAAGGAAGCCCACTCACAGGCAAAGCAATCTTAGGATGTATGACATCTAGAACATATTTCATCTAGAATATATCACATGTGGTAGACCAGGAAAAAAAAACAAACTGATATACAGAAATCCTAAGTGAAGTGTAAGAAATCTAAAAATAGAAGGTTTTGGAAAACAACAAAGGGCCCTAAAATATCACAGTTAATTCCAGTTTCTAAACAAGTTGCTCTATGTAACTGGCAAAAGAAAAAGCATTTCCACTCCTGCTTCCCAGCAACCACAGGGAAACAATCGGCAAACTTCATGCTGTGGAAAACTATAGAACTAACCCAGTTTCTCCAACAAGTTGAGAAAAAAAAAGGAAGAAATCTGTAGATTAAAAGAGACTTGAAAACATGTCATTCAATTGCAATGTATACACCTTATTTAGATCCTGATTCAAACTGTAAGAAAACATTTATGAGACAACCAGGCAAATTTGAATTCTAACTTGATATTTTATAACATTAAGGAGTTATTGCTAATGTTTTCAGGTATGACAACGATATTGTTTGTTCTAAGAATCCCTACATTTTAGAGATATCCACTGAAGTATTTGCTGATGAAATTAAGTAAAATTATGTCTGCTTTTTTTTTTTCCCCTCTCCAAAATATCAGTGGGGCTGAAGAGTGAGGGATATAGGTGAAAAAAATTTTTTCTTGAGTTGGTAGTTGATGAAGCTGGGTGAGGGATACTGGGAAGTTTATTATGCTCTTCTTTCTATGTTTGCATGTACTTGCAATTCTCCAGAATAAAAAGTTAAAAAGTAGTTTGGCCTAACTTGAGATCAGGACAATAATAAACTCATGTACAATGTGAGGACACATGAAAAATATAGTGAATTTCAGAAAATAGGCTATAGTTTCTTAAATCTTCTTATCTCTCTAAAGTTGAGGTTGGTGGTTAGTTCTTGGCCAGGATGATATAGATAGGTTTCCTACAGTCTCAGAGGAGGAGAATTTCAGAGATCTGACTCTACTGCTCTAGGAGCTACACAAGAAATTGCAGTTTTGGGGCTTCCATGGTGGCGCAGTGGTTGAGAGTCCATCTGCCGATGCAGGGGACACGGGTTCGTGCCCCAGTCCGGGAAGATCCCACATGCCACGGAGCAGCTAGGCCTGTGAGCCATGGCCACTGAGCCTGCACGTCCGGAGCCTGTGCTCCGCAACGGGAGAGGCCACAACAGTGAGAGGCCTGTGTACCGCCAAAAAAAAAAAAAAAAAAAAAAAAAGAAATTGCAGTTTGGACAATGTTGCAGGGAGTGGGGGAGGGGTCAGCGAGCAAGGCTGCAATCTAACAACAAGGCAGAGTGAAGGAATAAAAATAGGCTGCCTGGTGGCCTGTTCAAAGTCAACATTGGGGATCATGAGAGGCACCTCGAAGAACAAAAACTAGCCAGACAACTTCTGAATCAGGCAACACTGCGTTCAAGAAGCCCTGCGCTGTAGACCAGGGACAATCTGCCTTGCATATTGAGAGCCTCGGAAAGCCCTAAATGACAGTCACCAGGGCAGCTCCTCTGAATGGTAGGCATTAACAGGTGATGAAGCTGTTTCTTACATGGGCAACTCTGTGTTGCCTGCTCTAAGATGTGGAACATAGAGATGTATTTATTTCATGATGATCAGTGTTTCTCCCAAGGGACTCCAGGAAAATCAGCTAGTATGCATTCTTCTTGAAGATTTTTGGGGCACTAATCTTCTAGGCATTCATCAAACTGCATACATTCTTGGTTAATGAAGTTAGTCCAATCATATAGATCTGGACCACCCCCGGAGGATTTGTTAGCAACACAGACCAGATCCTCCAATATGGCCAGTTCATCATTCATGATGGCATTTGTTCTTGGCTAATTATAGTGAATAAAGAGAGAAGAGAAGGATGTTTGGATCCAGGTGTCTTTTCTACCTATATCTGAAATTCTCACTTAAAAAACCCCCTAATTTAGACATATCTCTTTTGATATTTCAGTAATTCATGTCTAAAGTATTATACTGAGAGGAAATTAATTTTACTATGTATAATTTTTACACTGAGTGGAGAGACCTTAATTTCATACTAAGAAAATATTGAATATGGAGTACAGTTAACATACACACACCCATACATGCATACATATGTACCATTTGAAATTCTACAGAAAATGCTTCAACTCACTTTCACATTACTCTGAAGAAAGAGAAATTCAGTAAAGAGTAAAATTGATGATAAGGGATATTTAAGGGCGATGTACTGATATGAGCTTTATAAAACAAAAATCTAGACCCAGGGTCATATAAGCACTTTTAAAATCTCTACACAAGTACATGATTTGTCATTATCATGTCAAGTTGAAGCTCAGTTGAAAGAGAAGCCATGAACCAAAACTGATAAATGAAACTCAAGTACCAAAAGATTAAACAATAGCCTCAAGAGCAACAAGACAAGAGAGTCTAGGCTAAAGGCTCATCATTATGATTCAGACCTATTTTCAGATTACTTTTATTACTTGCTTTTTATTTATTCCTCTATATTCTTCTTGATCTCTAATGCAATTGTAGTTGTGTATTATATCACCCTTATTGTCATTAGAAGGTTTGTTTCAGTTTCTGAAAATCAGAAAATGATGAGTAGGGAAAACTGAATAACCAAATGGGATAAAAGAAAAATATCTATCAGTGCCTTACTTTTTCATGTCAGAGAAAAAGCAAAAGAGGAGAACAAAAAACAGGAAGGGACTCGCAAAACAATAATAGTGTTTTGGTTATTAATTAAAACACTGCTCAGGGGGTGTTTGATTTAAAATATCATTTTACTCTTTGCCTTACTTCACTCAGTATGACAAGTCAGACAGAGAAAGACAAATATCATATGATATCGCTTATATGTGAAATCTAAAAAAGGGTACAAATTAACTTATCTACAAAACAGAAATAGAGTTACAGATGTAGAAAACAAATTTATGGTTACCAGGGGCGTAAGGGGTGGGGGAAGGATAAATTGGGAGATTGGGACTGACATATACACACTACTGTATATAAAATAGATAACTAATAAGAACCTGCTATACAGCACAGGGAACTCTACTCAATACTCTGTAACGGTCTATATGGGAAAAGAATCTAAAAGAGTGGAGATATGTATATGTATAACCGAGTCATTTGCTGTACACTTGAAACTAACACAACATTGTAAATCAACTATACTCCAATAAAAATTTGAAAAAAAGAGCTTTAAAATTTTAACTCTTGAAAAAAATTTTAAAATAAAGTAAAATATCATTTCACTCTTGCTTTAAAAGTTAGGTTGTAAGCAAATATTGATAAAGCAACAGGGAGGTTGTGACTGTGTTTTAGTAGTAATTTTATATTCCCACCAGATGGCAGTCTTCCCTGACTCTTCGCAGCTACCTTCCAGAGTCTAGTTGTTCATTGCTGACCAAGCAATGACATTACATCTATGTACTCGGATGGAATATGGGAAATCTGCCAGAACTCCGTGGCTCCAAGATTAAATGTCTCATTTGAAGAGAGACTTCCATGGGCAGAGAGGTTTTTAGTTTTTCAAGTGATATGTATATCTTCAGGACAAAGGGTATTTACATAAACTCTAGGCTTACATTGAGTTTCTCAGGATCGCAGTTGGCACCTTTTCTTGATGTTCAGGATGCCAAGAGGCTGGTAAATGCACTAGTGAAGGTTTCAGAGTATTGTATTTCTCAAAGCGGAGCCAAGTAAGAAGTGTTCAAATGCCACCCGTATCTCAAGTATTCTCATCTAATCTCAGCTCCTATAGTGTTTACTTAAAACATTTTCATTTCCTTGGCAAGGAGCTATGTAAATACATTCAATTTTACCTCTTTTATACATATGTCCCTGAGACATTTTGACTAATGTGTTAGGTTGGAGAATTTTACTCTCTACATGTGCATGAATATATCATAAACTAATTCTAGAATAAAAGGCTTATCTCAATGATCAGTGACATTTGCATTCAGAAATTATAGCAATTGAGAATTTATCCATTCTTTGCATTGCTAGCGAGAACCTTATTGCATTTTCAAACTTAATTATTTTTTATTTGTACCTATAACAAATTCACATCCCTGACAGGGATCAGTATTAGTGGACTACTTTTTCAATATGGGAATTCACACAACCCCTATACTTTATATAGGGAATAGATTAGGAATATTCTCACAGGGGCCTTGGGAAAAGAATCTTCTCAGTCAAGGGCATTGATGGTGACTGGAGAGACCAAATCTGAGGTCGGGCTCTGTCATTTTCTCCTTGGGTCTTTCCTACTGAAGGTAGCAGAACATGTAAATTCAAAATATGACTGTAGGAGTTCAGGACATGCCACCCCAAAATATGTTGCTTTGATATACTGATTATTTTGATCTGTGGGCACTTGAAAAATAGCAAATGCAGGGAGAGACTGTCTCTGGAGTGCCCTTATCTGACTAATAGACAGATCCTCCAAAAGGAACTCAATTGTCATAGATTTCCCTCCCTAGGAGTTTCATCAACCAGGCCAGGATTGGCTCTTATCACAGAAGAGACCAGAAGTCGACAACACATTCAGAAAAACTTTGTCACAAACTGTAATAGCTCCCATCTATTCTTCTAAGGGCCCCTTCATCTTTCCTAAAAATCATTTACTCTCCCCTAAGGGGCCTATGTCGCCCTCCCCTTTCCTGATTAAGATGCTATTTAAACATAAATTCTAAAGCTACCTCTTTGGGATACTCAGCTACCCTGGGTATCTCCTATGTACACATGAGGTCTACATGTTAATAAACTTCTGTTTGCTTTCCTCTTGTTGACCTGCCTTTTATTACAAGGGTCTCAGCCGAGAACCCAGAAAGTAGAGGGAAAAATATTTTTCCTCCCCTACACTATTCACACCAACAGAGAAAAGTTCAACTACTGAACAAAGCTATGGGTAAGTCCCACTCTGCCCCAGATTCTCGTTCTCTCCCCGCCTCCCCACTTCATACAACACAGTCTGCTGCACATCTAGAGAATTTAAATTATTTTTCATATATATAATATAAAGCAAATGTTAGAATTCAGTATAAATTTAAGTAAAAAAAAAAATTCATTATCCAGAACTAAATTCACAGTCGTCCACAGAGAATGGGATTGTAATCAGTTGCCAAACAATGTAGCATATGTGGATACAGTCATGCATAGAAAAGGAAAATTTCCTCTGGATGGGGAATTGGGGACCAAATCAAACAGGGAAACAATGCAACAAGGAGAGGCTCTGGTATGTTCATGAGAGTTGAAAACAGAGATATTTCTATTTTATTCAACAGTGAGGAGTCATAGGTTTCTTATATAAAATTAGAGTTTTCAATTTAACTTCTCTGGTATTTAAAATTCCTCTGTAAGCGCTATTCTATAGCCCAAAGGACAACTTCCAGACTACTTTCTGTGACCTTTAAGTTTATTTCTCAGCCCCATTTCATGCCTCCTCTTCTGTGCTTTGCTTTGTCGTTGCACTAGCAGGCCCTGACTTTGCTTATTTTCGAGTCCACCCTGCTACATAGTGTGCTGCTGGCAGTCTCTCTGCTTGTTCACCTTTGAAATTTCCAGTGAGTTCTTAATACATATGTGATGGATTAGTTAATCAATTAATTAACTCACGGTTTGTTTTCTGTCTAGCTTATTTCTGCAAAATTCTAAAATGCCTGGGAAATAAATGCCTATTCATTGCTCCCTGAGAAGCCCTGAGATACCTGGGTCTGATATTCATTCCAAAGCTCTGCTGTAGCAAATTTCCACAAACTGGGTGGCTTAAAACGGCAGAAATTATTCTCTGAAAGTTCTGGAGGTCAGAAGTTTGAAATCAAGGTGTCAGCAAGGCCATGTTCTCTTCAGAGACTCCAGAGGAGGAGGCTTTTTGGACAGCTGCTGGTGGCTGTTGATATTCCTTGGTGTTTCTTGGCTCACAGCTGCTTCATTTCAGCATCTGCCTCCATCTTCACATTGCCTTTTCCACTGTGGTTCTGTGTGTCTAAAGTTCCTCACTTGCTCTCTTATAAGATATGTGTGATGTCATTTATGGTTTACCTGTTAATCCAGGAAAACTTCCTCCTCTCAAGATCCTTAACTTGACCACATCATTGCCATATAAAGAAATATTCATTCTTTTGTCATACAGGGTAAGAGTTAAATTATCATGTAACTAAAATGTAGACATTTTTAGGGACCATGTGTAGCCCACCAAAACCTGAGAGCAAATAACTAACCATATGAGGACACTAAGTCCAAACTGGGTTCAGGGTACCTGTCACTAACACAATATTTTCTTGGTTAGACCTAAGCCTAGATGTTTCTATAGCTCTGAAGAATAACTTTTACATATAGTACCCAGATGAATTGCTGTTGCTAAGTGAACTACAAATGAACTGACACCTCCTAGAGAACAAGAGGATGCAGAGACAGAAGTGAAGACCCTGGTGATAAAAGAGTAACTCGGGAGACAGATCTGATCGATGCCTTCTGGTCCTGTATATTGGACAGGCCAGTGCTGTGAACACCTGGGGATGGAGACCTCAAAACATGCAGTCGAAAGAGAAGCATTTGGGAGCTAGATCCAAAAGGTGGATAAGAAGCCCAAGACAGAAAACAAATTTTCATTTCCATGGAACAAAGGAGTTGAGATAGCAAGCGTGAGCAAACTGTGGGGCAAAAATAAATGAAAGTTACTTCCAACTAACTCCAAAGGCTAAGAATAAAGAAAAAAACAGCCAGTGGGAAGGAGGAGGTGGAATGTGAAACAGGGAGGGCCTAGGCAGCCTACTTAATGCTGTAAACCTAACAAGTTGTTCCAAACTAAAATGAGGCTTTGTATAAATCTGCAGTCTGCCACTCTGCCAATATTCTTGTACTCTATGATTCTGTTATACTAATTGTTAAAAACATAAAGTAGCTTCAATATCATTAATTGAAGGGCTCACATTCAGCTGATGTGCACTGGTACCAAGCAGATCAGCATCTCTTTTCAAGTAAGACATGGTCTGAAAGGCCAGTGCCCATGTCCATTTTCTCCAGTATCAGCTGGTTGTATGCATGGCCATGTCAGGACAGGGCTGGAAAAAGGACCACTGGAGAAGGGATCCTTGGACCTTGAGGCAGAGATTCTCCCCTGATTCCTTCAGGGGAAGAAATAGAAAAATAATTAGAGCTTTGGCAATAGGAACCTAATTAGGGTTTTTTTTTTTCTGCTTAATGGGTCTTTTCTGGGAAGCTGGGAATATCTTATCACAAAGGACATCTAAAATCACTTAAAATACCTGTGAAATTAGGTGCTAGAAACTCAAACACCTTCAGAGCCCATAAAGCAGGGCTGAAGATGAACAATGAGAAAAAAAAGTAAGGACTGTATTTGTGACTGACTCCAGAGTTGAAGTTACCAGTTTGTGACCCTGTTTAATGACAGCATCTTGTCAGACAAATACTACTGAAGTTTGGAAGCCTCTAGTGGATTTGAACATTGCTAAAACTTTTTATTGGATGTAAATTTCATGATGTTCATAGTCATAGCCCAGCGGTTAAAAAAACAGAACAAAAGAGATTAATAAGGTTATTTATTATAACCTTATTATTAATAAAACCCAATTGCACAGCTAATCCAATTGATTCTCCCCAAAGTGCCTCTTAATTGGCCTAAAACCTCCCAATGGAATTTTAAAATGTTGATCATATGTAAGACCTGCTTCATTTTGCTGCATTGCTATATAAAGATATGAAGGCATAAACAACCTGACCATTTTTTTTTTCTTTTGCTATTTAAAAAGAGAGCTAGTATGGTTACAAATGGCTGTGGAGAAGGGGAGGAATTATTTATTGAAGCAATCTGTTATGGATACAGCATTAGACCTCCAGAGAGCATTTATGCATTACTAGGATTCCAAAATGCAACTATAAACCATTTCCTGCAATATTTTTAAAGAAATTCTAATAAGGATTTAGGAGGTATTTTATGATATATACATGTCTATATATATAAAAATCGAAAGCTTTAAAAAATTTTTGCCTTTGTAATCATGTTTGAAAATATTTTCACCTTCTTTTCCCCTTCACTGTATATATAGACATTTGCACATATTTGCTTGCCCACACCTAAAAAGTACTTAAATTTTATAGATACCATCTATGAGAATTAATAAAACCCTACAAATACTGTAACTCTGTAGGAAAGTGAGCTTTAAATCTGCAAATATACTATCTAACCTATTTTCAACAAACATGTGGTTAATGGAGCAGCAAAAGATAACAGTCCACAATACATGAATTATAAACATATGGATAAGCTTACTATTTCCTTTAAACTTTGCTATTAATTTTTCTGGTGTGTTTTCAGTACTTTTAAAGGTCAAATAACCTACAGCTCATTTAAATATAAAATCATGGTTTTTATTTCTCTTGATATTTCTTCTGATCTTGAAAATAGCTCCTAGAATACCATTGTTTGCTGTTGCTTATCAAATTGCATTTGCAACATTATAGACTTAGAATCATAGAGGGAGGAAGAATCTCCCAGACATATTACACACTCTTTTCCATAACAAAATAAAAATGCAAAATGGAGCGAATGAGGAGGATAAGCCAACAAAGGATTTACAACTGTTCTAGAATAAAATTTTAAGGCTTAAAGCATACAAAAATCTAGAGACACAACAGAAAGTATTCAGCTAGGAATTTAGAAACTGATTTTACAACCAGCTTCCCCAATTCCCTAAGTGACCTGTGGAAGTCGTTTATGGTTACTCTGCCTTTCAGTTAATCCTTTGTTATGCCAACTCATTCTTATAACAGACCTGCTCATCTAGTTAATTTCTCAATCTGCAAAATAGGAATAACAGTCACTGGCTGACCAAGATAAGGGTCGAGGTTACACGAGGATGCTCAGGCTCGATGGAACACAGAAGAAATCATTGGAACACAGATACTTTCCCATCAGGTGACAGTTGATCCCCAAGCAAATAATAAACTGACACCAGTGAAAAATGCTAAAAGAAGTGGTTGCTGCAGAACAAGTAAATGAAAACAATTTAAAGAAGTTCTTTACAGAGAAGCCAAGAGAATTACATGAAATAGAGGGGAGAAAAGTATATGGATCATTGTGGAAAACAGCACGGTGGTTCCTAAAGAAATTAAACACAGAATTACTATATGACCTAGCAATGCAACTTCTAGATACACATCCAAAAGAACAGAGAGCAGGGACTCAAATAGATGATTGTATATCAATGGTCATCGTAGCATTATTCACAGTAGCCAAAGGTGGAAGCAAGCCAAATGTCCATTGACAGAAGAACGGATAAACAAAATGTAGAATATTATTCAACCTTAAAAAAGAAATTCTGACACATGCTACAACATGAATGAAGTTTAAAGTTATTATGTAAGTGAAGTAAGCCAGACACAAAAGAACAAATATAGTATGATTTCTTATATGAGGCACCTAGAGTAGTCAAATTCACAGAGGTGGAAAGTAGAATGGTAGTTGCCAGGGTGTGGTGACAGTGGCGGGGGATAATGGGGAGTTATTATTTCATGGGTACAAAGTTTCAGTCTGGGAATATGAAAAAGTTCCTAAGATGGATTGTGGTGATGGTTGCACAACAATATGAATACACTTAACCTCACTGAATTGTGTTCCTAAAAATCAATTAAAGTGGTAAATTTACTTCATGTATATTTCATCACAATAAAAAAATGACATGAAGAATATTTCTTCCTGAGTTAAAAAAATCATTTATTAAAAAGGCTAACAAATAAAAGATCAAATTACTCTTAAAATAATATACAGTGTGTGAAAAGATGATTCACAAAAGAAAGGAGAAAGAGAAAGTGGCTACTCTCTTGAGGAAGGTCAGCATCCTCATAAGTGGTCCAGAGGAGACTAAAGGGCAAGAAGCAACAGTAGGTGCCTGTCTTCTCTAGGTTAAAATAATGATATCTCAGTTCTGGTGCTAGTTTTGCATTAGGGCCTCTTAATTTCAAGTTTGTCACTTGTATGCTAATCTGGGCACCAAACACTCCACATATGAAGTCTAAGACTGAGAAAATGTCATCACCCTCAATTTTTCTCTTATCCAAAGTTAAATTAAATGCCAAAGTCAGCTTAACATTTAGAAATTCATGGATGTGAATGGAATGAAAGAAAGAAATTCATGTTAGAAATATGCTTGGTGTTTAAGAGGAGTTAAAGAATGAGATATCTGGGAAAAGAAGAGGGCAGAACTGTAATGTTCAGAGGATGAGTTATCCAGTCTTTGAATGTAGTGGGGATGGAGTATAAAGGTTTCTCAAGATAGACTCTCTTAAGAAAGATGCACAAGCATTTTCTAGTTGCTATGGTAGTAGCTTTGTGGACAGATGCTGAATTCAAACAAAACTACAGACATCTTATTGTGTCCCAGGCTGCTTGACATGTGTGTGATGATGAAGATGAAGATGATTAACTCAATTTCTTTCATAAATCTTAACCCAAATTTCTCAGGTACACAATGTATCATAAAAGCAAATCTTACACTTAGAATAAGTTATGCTGAAAATATGAATAAATAATGAAAAGTAGTGTATGTTAATTATTCTAGTCATTTCTGTATTATGCCTACAAGTGTTTCCTTAGGTAAAAGTACAACAGCTCACTAGGCTTTACTTTTTAACAATTTAATATGTTACCCTTTGAAAATTGCTTTTGGCACAGAAAAAAAACTAGGTAGTAAAGACAAATAACTGAGATCTGGAAATAAAGCTTTTATTAAATCACTGAAATTGACCAACTTTCCAAAATCTGATATCAGATACAATAATCAGAGTTGCCCCTAGAACAGACTTTTCATTGCCTGCTCCTGGCAATTATTCTTCAGTAAGTTACAGAAGCTGAAAATGTCTTTATTGGATTTTCCAGAATCATCTGCTCACTGACCTCAGAAAGTTAAACAGTGGTTGATCCTTTGGAAATTTTCAGCAGAAACAAAATTTGTCTTTAGTAGTCTCTTTTTGCTCATTCTTCCTCCTTCAATTTCCCAACTCCCCTTAGTATCCTTATATTACCCCAGATCCTTCACATTGTATTAAATGTACAACTGAAAAGTATGGGGAAAAGACTAACAGAAAGAAAGAAAACACAGTGGAACTTATGCCAACATGGCCCCTGAGCTTTAGAGATATTTAAACATAGTCCTCTAACTTCACAAAGCAATCAAGCAAGGTGACCAAAAAAGCACTCTCACACATACTAACTTGAGAGAGCTTAAATTATTCCCCAACTCTTATGGAAAGTGATTTGGAAATAGGTATCAAGGCTTTTAAATATTACTATACCCTCGACCCATAATTCTACTTGTGGGAAATAAGTCTAAGAACTAATCTTAAATATAAAATGTTTTATAGAGAAAAATTAGAAACAACCATTCAAATGACAATTAAAATTCCAAATAATGCAGAATAACTAGGGAAATTGTGGTGAATCCATAAGGTAGATATTTCAAGTCATTTAAAAAGATGGCCTATAATACTTATAAATATCTTTATGCTATAATTTTGTATGGAAAAAACAACAGTGCAGGTATGTTATACAACGAACTTGCACTGCTGTGTCAAACTATAAGTACTTAAAGGTATTATGTTAAATGAAATAAGTCAGATAGAAAAAAATACAAATATTATATGGTCTCAGCTCTAAAAAACAAAACAAAAACAAACAAACAAAAAAACACCACGAAGCTCATAGATACAGAGAACAAATTGGTGGTTGCCAGAGGCGGGGTGTTACAAGTGGGTAAAATGGGCAAAGGGGGTCAAAAGGTATAAACTTCCAAGTATAATATAAATAAGACATTATTATGTAATATACAGCATGGTGACTATAGTTAATAATACTATGTCACATATCTGAAAGTTGCTAAGAGGGTAAATCTTAAAAATTCTTATCGCAAGAAAAAAGTTTTTAACTATGTACTGTAAAAGATGTTAACTAGACTTACTGTGTTCATCACTTCACAAAATACACAAATATAGAATTACTATGCTGTACCCCTGAAACTAATGCAATGGTGTATGTCAATTATACACTGATTTTTAAAAAAGAAACAAGGATGTTAATGTCAGTTCTGTTACTACTACATAACATCTAGAAAGTCACAATTTCTCAGAAACTCATTTTCCATGTTAACCTATAATAATATAATTATGAAATGCTTTACTTAATTAAAATTTGATATTCATACCTCAAATTATTTTATAGTGAAAGCAGCCTGAATTGAAAGCCAGGAGATTAAATGTCCATTCTCAGTTCGACTCCTAACTTTTTATTGATTCCAGGCTAGACAATGTATTAGGAGCAAATAGCATATCTGTATAAGAAGGAGTAGCATAAGATGAACTTTAAGGTCTCACTCGGTTTAACATTCCATGATTCCTTCAGTATGGCCTCTATAACAACTTCATATGTCAGAATATTGCCATTGGTAAAAAATTTCCTCATATGTAAAACTTGATCCAGCCCTGAGGATGTTATACCTCGTTGAATCTGGAGCTCACTGCAGGGTGAAAGTTATTTTTCCTTTATCTGGAAAAGCACGTAATTATTCAGTCTATGCCCCTCACAGTGTGAGCAACTTCTTTAGTCTCCATTGTTCAGATATGACAAGAGCATAAGGATATGTGGTGATTATAAACTGACTGCAAGCAAAGCAACTGAACTCGATATTTATTCCAACCCCAGGATTGATGCTCTCTATGTCAAGTTAATGGGGAAGAAAAGTCTTCATGAAACTAGATATGAAGCAATGCACATCAGCAGCTTATTTTGAAAGAATATTTGAAACAGAAAAGAATGATTTATATTCATAAAAGGGCTGTATCATATTTTCACTTCTCCCTCAGGATTTTTGCTTCATGTCCCATATGCCTTCACAGGAAGTGGTATCACTAAGGTAGCAGTAAACTTACAGGTGAGTCTGAAATAGATGCCTTGATAGGACCAGAGATTTTTTTAGAGAATTTTTGAAAGGAGGTTAAGACTCCAGTTAAGCAATCTTATTCTATAAGACCCCGACAAAGCATTACCGGGCCATAGGGTTAAAAGTTCCTGGACCTTACTAGATTGAAGATGAAGTTTAAGCTGTAAAATAGGCCTTATCCCCTGGACTGATAGCTGAACTGGAAGTTTATTAGAGCATAATACATCATGGAGAATTGCAGCCAGCTCCACTGACCACAAAAACACCATGTTCTGAGTATTACAGAATATAGAAATAGATTTGGAATTTTGGGTAGATCAAGGTATTAATAGAAAAGCACTTTGCTTGATCTTTTCTGGGATACTAATAAAAAGCCATTCCTAACCTCTGCTCATTTCTTTATAAAATGGGAGCACTATCTCCCAGAGCACGTGGAAATACTTGTCAAAAATGTTTACACAAATAAAGTGTCATTGGCCTCATTATAATCATTGTTATTAGGAGATATTACCACACTTCTGTCCAGGTCTCAGTTAACTAACTCTATGGGACCTGGGTTGTAATGAGAAAGCTGTCCTTGCAGCAGAGAGAAGAAATTATTGGTATCCTTTCCAATAATTCCAATAAGTAATAGCATATTCTGATCACCTGCAGTTGAAAAAAATTTTTCTCTTAAGTGAGAGAAATGACATATTATGGTTTATATATCATCTTTTTGAGTCAACCATAGTTTTTCACCATAGCCCTGACCTACGTGGAAAGTATCACCTCATATATATTTCAAGTACTGATTTTGTTTATATAGTCAATCTGAAAAAAGAAAACACAAAACAACTCATTAACTGTAGGCACAATTTTATTTATGCTTAATCACAAATTCTAAATCAGGATGTCAATGCATCATTAATATAAGAGCTATTCTCTTAGCAAATGTTTGGATTTAGATTCTCAAATGGTAGCACAAAACATGGTCAGACTCAATCTTTTTATCTGATTTAAGGCAGGAAAAATCTGTTTGTTCCAAGACTGGACAATTACTGACACGATTTTAAGTTAATGGTTGAAATTTATGGGAAAGTTAAATTATAATAAAGAGGCAACTTAATATTCATTGCACATTACTTAAATGCTTTACAAGGCATAGATTACACAAGCAGTCCCCACCCTACAAAGGGTTGTATTCCTACACTTGGGTAAGTGATTCAGAGAATTTTTCTATAAAAGTATGCTTAACCATATGTCTAGACTTCTGGACTTTCTCATAACAGTTGTTTTAATGCAGCTGAACTTTAATACAAATGATATTTTCAAACTGATACTTAATACATAATTTTTACAGTGAAATGTGTATGAAGTTGCAACTCATGATGCTGTGGCGCAATGATGCTGTTATGGACCCAGATTCTTGCTTCTCTCCACTCTGCCATTCTTAGCATGTTAATTCTGTCCACTGTCCAACTCTGGTCACAGTCACAAGGTAACTACTAGCAGCAACTCCACAAAATGCTTCTTTGTTCACATCCACTGTAAGACAGAGACACCTCTCCCTCAACTAAGGAATATAATTTCCTCTCTTTGGTCTCACTGGGCAACCTTGAATCATGTGCCCATCTCCTGACCAATAATGGTTGATAGGAAAATTGCTTTAAATGAATCATAAAATAATCTTGGAGCTTGGAACAGAAGTTTTAAAGAGGGTTATATTAGGAAGGAAGATAGCAATGCATTCTGGACATTCAGAATGCTGCTTTAGGGATTTGAGAAAGACAGCCCTGGAGGTAACAAAAACACATGAGGAAAGAATGGTGAATTGTGGCAACTGTTCAAATTAGTGAATTGTTTATAAATTACCTACTGACAATTTGGGGAATTTTCATAATGTTCATAATGAAATATGTATGTAGGGCTATGCTTCTAGCAAATATTTAACTACCTGGAAAAATTTCCCAAGAAATCAGGTTAAGTGTTACCTTAAACTTCATCACATTCATTCTTTTCAAAAGACCTCCTTAAAAAACTGTATGACAGCTTGTTATTTTGGTAATAGATTCTTTAAAGAAAAGTCTTGGTCTTCTGGTATGCGAGGCCTCTTTCTTCTAAAACTGCCAGTGAGTACAGAACACATTTCTTCCAGGAACACATAATGCTCCCAAACTATATGTGGCATTAGCATCACCATCACCAATTAGATGCAGGCAACACAATTCAAGGTTATAGCACATGAGAGGCATTAACTCCCTAAATGAAAACGACCTAAATACTTTTCAAATTAAATGTTATTCTAAGAGATTGGTTAGCTCGACTTCCTAGTCTAAGCAAGTTTTGGATTTATAGCTGAGACAGCTATGGAGATATCAAGGAACAAGAATTGTGAGTTTTCCAATAAAATGTTTAACATTTCATGTTGTGATCCAAAATAAACATTTTTTTCCAACACCCTACAGAATGCTGGAAGAAACCATCTGGCATATCAAGATACCATTAAAATTTTTTTTTTACTTTGATATCAACTTACTCTAACTTTTAATTGTGTATTGTACCAACAATATCCACAATCAAAGCAGCAGCAGTTAATCAGCAACATTCTCATCCTACATGTCATGCTTCAGCAATCAATAGTCAACACTAACTCATCCAAGTACAGAAAAGGATTCATGGTATGTAACTAAGGTATGTCATTAAATTATCTTCCTTTTTTGAAAAAAGAAAGACTTTATCATCGTTATCTTTAAAAAATTAGGAATTTCATTTCAATCCTGTTCAATGTAACCTCTTAAAATCTACATATAAAACTACCAATATGCAAGCAGGTACTCGTCTGTATGACTTTGTAAGAACAACTGTACAGGGCGGCTTGTCAGGTTAAAAAGGTAGCACACAAAAATCTCATTAACTTGCAGATCAATGCCACAAAAGCAACTGTGAAATCTTGGACACATTTTACTATACCTAACGTTATTACTAATCAGTTTCACTTTTAGAAGCACAAAAGAAGGAAACTATTGTGACATTTTCTAACAGAATATTTCCATGACGAAATTCAATTTTATTCAACATGGCTGAATGCCATTGCCTCTAATGGCTACTTTTGACAAGATGATAATAAAAATAATAAGATGAGAATGATCAGTATACAGAACATTTCAGAAAGCATTCTGGCACTTTTAAATGAAGCTTTTGGCTTTTTCCTCTGACTCCCTTAACTGTCACTCAAATGCATCATCTAGTATTTTTCACTAATTATTAACTGTTTACTAAAATGACAGCTACTTCATTTAGCTGAAGAAATAAAGTCTAGAGTGATAGTGTATTTTGTAGTATTTTAATATACTCATCAAATTAATTCTAAAAGTGAGTTTCATCAGAGTGGCTCACTATTTAGCTCTTATAGGGGGAGTGGTAATGTCACTTTGAACTCTGAAATATGCCTGTTCTGCAGTCCAATTATTTATATCCTAATAGAAAATGCCATAACAATTTATCTTGGGTTTTTCATCTATTAG
The DNA here is from genome assembly GCF_964165515.1 of Mesoplodon bidens. NCBI lineage: Eukaryota > Metazoa > Chordata > Mammalia > Artiodactyla > Ziphiidae > Mesoplodon > Mesoplodon bidens. The sequence continues at coordinate 59,450,311 of NC_138168.1, forward strand.
GTGGACAACATATAATGACTTTTCAATTCAGACATTTCCTCATTAAAATGCTTCTGCCAATTTGTGATATTTTGTGGCAAAAATAATAATAAAATAGTGCCATGATCAAAAAATGGTCACCGCTTTATTTAGAAGGAAAAGTAGGAAATTAAAAATATCTGTACTGCAAGTCAAAAGAATATTCTTTTGTTCTGTAATAGAACTTTCCAACAGAACTTTCTGGGATGACAATAATGTTCTATATCTGTGCTATCCATTACACTAGTCACTGGCCACATGTGGCTATTTGAGCACTTGAAATGTGACTAGTTGAACTAGGAAACTCTATTTTTAATTTTAGTTAATTTAAATTTAAACAGCCCCACATGGCTAGTGGCCATATTAGCTATGATGTATGGTATAATATGTTACTTGTTTCTACAATTATACTTGGAGTTACTGATTATGTATCTAGACCTTAGAAAAAATACATAAATTTATATTTTTGAATAGACAAAAATGTACTTAAAATGTAATAATCTCTAAAGGCACTAATATGTTTAGGTACTTTATATGTAAAGAGAAATCAATTCACTTATCACATAGATAGGTAACAGATAAGATATACACACATACATGCATGTATGTGTATATATATATATATATATATATATATATATATACACATTAGTAAAGTGTATTAGCTTAAATTAGTTACTTGTTGTATCAACAATCACCAACTCTTAGTGGGTTACAATATAGGTTTATTTGTTATTCCTGTTATATGCTTTTCATGGTTCAGCTGTAGCTAAGCTCTGAGACCAAGGTGACGAGTGGCTACTACCTAGGACCTACTAATTTCTTGGCAGAGGGAACACAACAATGGCGGAACCAAGTACAGGCTCTAAAAGCTTTTGCTTGGAAGTGGCATATGTCACATGTGTCACATTTCATCAGCCAAGTCAAGACACTTGGACCAGTCTGATACCAGTGGTACCAAGAATATTATCTTCCTTCAGTAATAAGATGGTAAAGAACAATCAGATAGAGAAGGGCAGTAAATATTTTGATATAATACAACTTACTCTCCATAGATACATATAGATGTCGTTATAGATATATCCACAATATGTACATGTATATACCTAAGCATATATGTACATACACATATATACTTAGCTTCATCACGAAAGAGATCTGAATTGATTACAATTATATATAAAACCAACAGAATACAAAAAATTAAGAATTGAGAATACAACAAAATTAGAGTCATAGAAGAGTATACAAACATCAAATCATAGGTCCTCTACAGTTGAGAGAGTTGGATTGTAAAAAAGATTCTGAACTTCCTAGTATACTAAATGAGGGCAACATTATCAATTCTAACACTTATATTAATTTTAAGATAAAAATAAATCAGTTTCTTAGAGAAATATATGAAAATTCTATGACAATGAAAGAAACGAATTCCTTAACAATTACCTCGAAATAAATACATATTTTAAATATATATCACTACAATAAATAAAGAACTCAGAGCATAGCAGGCTTTCAACAGATATTTATTGAATTTAAAAAATAGCAGGAATGTTGAGTTTCCTACAGCAGCAACACAAAAAGTCACTTAATGTGTAAAAAAGCTCAATAAAGTAGAATATATTTTACAAGAAAACAAGTATATGAATAATTGTGTGACTTGATACAAAGAAAAAGTTTAGAGTATATCGAAGAATGAATGGACTACAGATCATTTAGGTAATCATTCTTAAAAGAAAGTATTACTGGATCATTTTATGAAAAATGAAACTGGCTCTTTATTGGTAACATGATCAGAATTATAATAAAAGTTTACAAGACTTTTTAGTCTAAATTTTATACTTTTAAGCAGATACTTAGGTAGTTGGTGCAATTCTATGCACAATTTAAGGAAGTATAAAATACTCAACTAACAAAAGAACTCAATGCTAGAGATTCAAGGAGTCTTGAAAAAGATATACTAAAAGCCTGAAGTCATATTAGATACTCGCTTTTAAAATGACTATGTGGGGACTTCCCTGGTGGTGCAGTGGTTAAAGAATCTGCCTGCCAATGCAGGGAACATGGGTTTGATCCCTGGTCTGGGAAGATCCCACATGCCACAACTAGAGCCCATGCTCTGCAACAAGAGAAGCCACTGCAATGAGAAGCCCGCGCACCACAACGAAGAGTAGCCCCTGCTCGCCGCAACTAGAGGAAGCCCACACACAGCAGCAAAGACCCAATGCAGCCAAAAATAAATATATAAATTTATAAAATGACTATGTGTTACTTACAGAAAATGGTTATATTTTCAGAATTTAGGAAGAGTGCCTTTATTTTAATTAGTTAAAAAAAAAGGAGTTTGGGCTTCCCTGGTGGCACAGTGGTTGAGAGTCCGCCTGCCAATGCAGGGGACATGGGTTCGTGCCCCGGTCCAGGAAGATCCCACATGCCACGGAGTGGCTGGGCCCGTGAGCCATGGCCGCTGAGCCTGCGCGTCTGTAGCCTGTGCTCCGCAACGGGAGAGGCCACAACACTGAGAGGCCTGCATACCGCAAAAAAAAAAAGGAGTTTAATATTTAAGTATAAATTGACATAGGGTAATTAAATTAATACTTTAAAATAAAGGGATGTGATTGCAAAGAAATTTCTGTTTATCATTATTAAATAGAACATAGCACAGTACTCTCATAAATGTTAATCAAATTAATCAACGAATAATATTTATAAATAAATTTTGAGATTTCCTCAGTTATCAGTCACACATATATAGACTGAAGACACTCAAAATTACACCTCCAACTGTAATCTCTTCCCTAATCACTGGACTTAAATACATAATATATATTCAACTATCCTCCAATGGGTATAGTTGTATGTCAAAGGCATTTTAAACTTATATCTGAAACTTAATTGCTCCCCTCCTCTCAACCATGTTTCCTTACCAATCTTCTCTATTTCAGTAAATGGCAAGTTCTTTCTTCCAACTGCTCAAATTCACAACCTTGGAGTCATCCTTGACTCTGTCTCATATATATCAATGAATTATGATGCTCTATCTTCAAATATATCCATAATCTAACCACGTCTCATCACAGTCATCCCTACATCTCTGGTCCAAGTCACCATTACCTATTCTCAGGACTATTTAAAAGACTTTTTTAAAATTTTTGTCTTTACCTTTTATGATCTCCTCTTCATAGAACAGCTAAAAGGATCATTTCAAAATATAAATTAGATCATGTTACTTCCCTATTCAAAACTATCTGTTAGCATCCTGTCTTATTCAGAATAGAAATCTAAAGTTATTATTATTGCCTACATGTTCTGGCTCCTGGCTAAACTTCAAACTTAGTATTCTACCTCTTATATTTACTCCAGCCATAACAAGAACTTTATCATCTCAAGGCCTTTGCATTGTCTGATCCCTTGGCCTCCGTTCTTCTCCCAGAAATACACATGATTGCTCACTTCATTCCCTAACCACTCTAATTAACTAAAATAGCTGCACCCACCCTCCCACATCATTTTTCTCTACCCTATCTAAACAGTTTTCAATATTTATCAGTCACTGAAAATTATATTTGGCATTGGCCTTTGACCTTGCTAAGTTAATCATTTCTATCATCCTTTCTACATTATCTCTTCTTCCTGCTATTTATCTCTCTAAGCATTTCTAGGCTAAATAAACAGAAGTAGGACATTCAGTGCTGTCCACCAAACTTACTAAAATCATAAATATCAAAGAAAAACCTAATAGGCTCTTTATTGCACTGAAAAAAAAGAGATAGATAACTTCTAATGATTAGATAATCATAGAGTCCTACAAAAGTTTGAAGTATCTAAGTTGGAGGATAGGTCTTTGGTCCTAGCTTTGCTACTCTCCCTACCCACCATGACCCATGAAAAAAAATTAGCTCATTCACTTGCAAATAATTGAAAATACATAATTAGAGATGACTTCCTTTAGCTTAGTTTATTCTGTCTTTATATACATCTGCATCATCCAATATGTAACTAATAGTCTCATTGGCTATTGAATGCTTGAAATATGACTAGTATGAACCAAGATGTATGTAAATGTAATATACACACTAGATTTTTTGAACTTAAAAAATGTAAATGATCTCATTAATAATTTTATATAATTACATATAAATCAATGAAATTAATATGCTGTAAGTACTGGGTTAAAGTATATAAATCAAATTAATTTCACTTTTTTATTCTTGTTCTTTTTTTGGTATGGTTACTAGAAAATTTAAAATTGCATATATGGCTCATATTTGTAGTTCACATTATATCACTATTGGACAGATAATTCTTAGAGGGAACATAACAGATAAATCTTATCATTTCCTAAAAGCTGGCTTAATTAGATTTAATTAAGAAAGAAAAATGAGAGCATAAAGTTATCAATCACCAGTTTAGAAAAACACAGAAAAGGATGCAACATAATCTGTATCCTAAGGTTGGCTGATAAAGGTGATTGCTAACACTGAGTGCTTACTAGGTACCTGAGATTGTGTAAGCTTTATCTCATTTAATACTCACAAAACCGCTCAGGACCAGAGTTATTTGCTGCATATTTTTCCATTTGGCCTATTTGTCATTGCCAAATATTAGCTTGTCTTTCTCTTTCATGTGAAGTCTACAAACTTGGGGACTTTTTACTCTAGTAGCTTCCCTTTCGTTTTGAGTAGAATTAATATTAAATAAATGTTAAAACATTAAAAAGTAAAAGTGGTTATGAAATGTATGTGTGCAGGAGAATACTGTGATCAACAAGATTAAAGTATAAAATAAACTGTTCATTAAGTGTGTACAGAGATATCATAGCCTCAACGAGGGACTGAATGGGACTCTAGTTCATTAACACCTTCCCTTGTCTTCACCTTGACTACTTAAGGCTTTATTGTCTAAAATAATGCCCTTGGTAAGGATTCAGGACAGACACCCTGTGTCTGGCTCTACATGCTGGCTCTACCCTAAGGCAATGGTGATCATTGGTAATCACATCGTGACTCGGTAATAGCTTGTGTATTGTCTTACTCCGCACATCCTCTCATTTGATTTCTGAATATCTATATTTTGTTACTTCTTACTTAAAATCTCCAGAAACTGTTCCAACACTGCTTTTCCTTACGAGACGAATATAAATGTTATTGTTTGTTTTGTCCTCTCTCTTTCCTTCCACATTATAATAAAATTAGACCCCCCCAACTGCAGTAGGAGTTTATACTTCATTTTGTTCTGACATCTCCATTTGTATGGGCCACCATGCGGAGGGGAAAGGGGGAACCTCATTAACTTTGAATTTCAAAGCTTCATGTAAACTACAAGTGTCCTATAAATCTATTCCTGCTACAGGAGACCCTAGCATTCTCAAGGGATACTCCCTGAGACTTTCAAGAATTTTCAAAGTCAAGAATACTATTATAGTACATAATTACTTCTTTCAAAATTCAGTAATACAGAATGAAAAAAAAAGATAAGTGGTTTCTTCAGACTCTTAACGGTCCTACAAACACAAGGCTAAAATCATGCATAAAGCTATTTGAAGGTTAAGAATTGCTACTTTCTTAGGTCTCTTTACTACTCACCAACATTATCAGTTGGCTATTTTCTGGGAAATATTTCACAGAGCAATAAAGTTTTCATCATGGAGTGTAGCTGTGTAGAAGATGATGAAGAGAGAACAATAAAAGCCCAAGTTGAGATGGATGGTGAAGCTAAGTACAGCACACTAGCTTCAAAACATAAGAGATTCAATTTCAGTTGCGGTAAATTGCAAATTGTTACGTATTATTGTGCCTAAAGATTGTTAGCAAAATAATGAAGAGACTTTTGTAATGCCAAATAAAAGAATTACAAAAGCAGTTTAATCAAAAGTATACTGAGTATATTTGAATGCTAACTGACCATTACAGTATTCCTTAAAAAAATGTAATTAGCCTTAAATAAATCCTTATTGATACACAATCTAGAGCAAGGTTTTATTGAGGTGCTAATGTAGATGAAAACGGATCAAAATTTAGCCTGCAAAATTCAGAGCATCTGCCCTCATGACTTTCAATTTGTGGGACCCATCTGAAATCACTGTTTAATTTTCCCTGTCCATGGCACCTTAACATGAGAATTCTAACAAACTCTGAATCATCATCCAGTGGGCCTATTACATTGCAGTCTTAGCTCTTCTTAAGAGTGTATATCTTTATGATGCCCACCAGGAACCCCCTAAGTGAATTCCATACATTCCACATAGCTTTTATTTCTCTGATACAGTAACGAATAATTTTATTGAATGTAACATAAACCATGAATTGAGTAGTATTTGGAAATCTTTGTTTTAAAAAATGTTTAATTTATACTATTGGTAAAAACAGTAGTTATTAAATACACAGTTAGCCTCTTTTCTATTCTACTTCCAGAAATAAGAGATTTCCCTTTCTCAGGTAAGTAAAAATATAAAATTTATTCAACAGGTCCAATAAATTGGTGAGTTATTTATTAATGGTTTATGATAGAACCCCCAAAGGTCCATAAATATATCTTCCTATTTCCTCTTACAATCTCTTTCTCTGAGCACATGCACACAAACACACAAATTGTCTATTTAGCTCTGAGCTTAGCTACTTAATGATTTTTCCATTCATACAGATTATAAATTGGTAGAGGAATATGATGCTTCTTTCATTTAATTAAAGAAGTGTACTTTCAGAGCAAAATAAATGTTAACTAACATTATTTGTATTCCAGGGATTCATCTTCCATCCCTTCTAACTAACTTAAATGCCATGCTGTGTTTCTGGATTCATTAACAACTCCAGGCACATTTCTCTCCACTTGCCTCTGTCAACCCAGCAAGCTGTTCCTTCTGACTTCAAAGTGTGAATATTTTTGCTTCATCATCAGTTTTGTAGTCTGAAGGGAGACTTGGCTTACCTAAAAAGAATCCATACTTTCCAATGAAGACAACAGAATAGGGATGCTAATCACCACTTCCTTTTAAAATATGAGTATGCCTCATCCTCCAAAAAGAAAAAAGACAAGGGAACTTTCTTTTTTTGAAGGAATAAAGGCAAAATGTGAAAGAGATCTTCAAACAGTATTAATTACATTTTTAAAATTCAGAATATTAAAATTACACAACACGATTATCAGCTGAATTATTTATGCATTCAGACAATTATTCAGATCAGAAATTTAATAGTTCCAGTAATATTATCATGTTTCTAAACAAAAGTTCCCAAATTACTCATCGTTTCCACAAAGTTACTTAGATAAAGCTCAATGTTGAGTGTAGAAGTACCACTTTGTGCTCCTCTTATTGGCTTTGCTTTCTAACAGGTTCTAATAGTTTTGGCAGTACTGGTCTTACTTAGCTCCTGTGGCACAGAATCAGTCTTTCTTGCTTATCATATGGCTAACCCTGAAGAATCTTTTAACCTTAAACAATACAAAGTTGAGCTCAATTTAAAATGCAAGAATTACAGTGTTTCAAACATATCACAAGACAACGTTCATTTCTAATTCACTTTGCAGACCTTCCTTTACCAGGTGGCGTTCTGAATTCTGGTCAGCTTATGGCTCTACAGCGACATGGAAACATTTACTTATATTTAGAAGAATTATTTGATTTGCTAAAGCTACATTTCAAGTGAAAAGTTTAATGAGGAAAGAAATAGAGTGGAATAAAACTAACGTTTTTAAGGATTCTGTTAAATTGGGTTAATCATTTGAGTTAATGCTCCCTGGCTTTCTTCACTTTGTTCTAATCAGTGACTGAAGATGTTGTTTTAAATTTCTAAGTTTGTTTTATTTATTATGAATAAATTAAAATAGGTATAAATTTCTGAGGACTTAGGTGCTTGGCAGCATATGAAATATTTTCCTACAATATCTTCTTTGATCTCCCCCAGGAACTTACTAGGTTCATTTTACAAGTGAGGAAAGAGAGGAACAGAGGTGAAGCAACATGTTCAGTGTCACTAAGTCCATACACTCAGGCTTTGCTGTCTATTGTCTATCATGTTTATTGTTCTGGATTACAAAGATTTTATTTATACCCCATTAGATAATGAACCTTAAAAATTACATTTATATTCCATAGCAATCACTAACCTCACTTTGAAAGTTGGAATTATGAAAGTATTTGATTAATTATTATTTACCTAAACATAGTTTAAAACCAAAAAAGGGATTCTTTCAAGCTGCACCTTAAATTTTTCCCATTCTTTTTATTTCTGTGTAATTACAGAATTAATATATGCAGAGCCCTTACTTCATTATTTTTCCTTCCTCCTGCCCCAGGGTCACTATACTAAGCATGGCATGCATGTATACATCACATATGTGTATCAGAATACATATATGGTCATACACAAACTTGTAGTTTTGTTTTGTGATTTTTTAATAAATGGAAAAATATTGTGTATTTTGTTTTACAATTTGCTTTCTTCACTTAATAATATATCTCGAATACTTTTGTTTTACAATACATCTACATCTGTCTCATTCTTTTAAAATGTAATTTGCAGCAACATGGATGGATCTAGATATCATACTAAGTGAAGCAAGCCAGACAGAGAAAGACAAATATCATATGATATCATTTATATGTGGACTCTAAAAAAAATGATACAAACGAATTTATATACAAAACAGAAATAGACCCACAGACATAGAAAACCAACTTATGGTTACCAAAGGGGAAAGGTGGGGGAGGGGTAAATTAGGAATTTGGGATTAACATATACACACTACCATATATAAAATAGATTACCAGCAAGGAAGTTATAGCACAGGAAACTATACTCAATATTTTGTAATAATCTATAAGGGAAAAGAATCCGAAGAAATAGATATATATGTATGTATAACTGAATCACTTTGTTATACACCTGAAATTAACACAACATTGTAAATCAACTATACTTCAATAAAAAAAATTAAAAAGTAAAAAATAAATAAAATAAAATGCATTATGGATATCCTTAGATTATATAATCATCTACTATTAATATATATCTATATTGCTTCCATATGTTCATTATTTGAAACAATGCAACAATTTTTATACTTATGAATGCACATACAGAGGGATTTCTAAAGCCAGATAATGGTAAGTGGAATTGCCAAGTCAAAAAGTATTCATACAGGGTATAAGAGAACCTGTTTCCTCACACTTTTTAACTTATTATCTTTCCTTTTTTCCCCATTTTTGCCCCTAGTGAATTAAAATATCATATTTTTAAATTTGCATATTTGTGATTTTTAGTGAGATTAAGAAGTGTTTCGCATATTTTTTGGTCATCTGTATCTCTGTAAATTTGCTATTCATATCATTTGCCCACTTTTCAGAGACAGTGTTTACCTGTTCACTAGGGATTTTTAAGGAAGAGTCCTTATATCTGAGCTTAAAAAAAATGTTTCTTTATAATTTAATTGCCTAAAGATTAAGCTCTAGAGGTTATCCTCTGGAAAAAACTTGGATGTGATAGTTTGTTTCTGTATAGCCAGAATCACTCAAATATTTTCCTGTTTCTGTCATTCCATTCTTCTCTTTAGTAAGTATACTTGCCAACAGATTCTAATTCCTAAGGCTTTTTCCTGGAAACAACAGCAATAACTTTTAAATCTAATGGCACTATGATGTTTAAATCTAATGGCACTATGTACACTCTCAGAGAAGTCTAAAAATGTAAAAAGTTCTAGTGAATAATTTAGAAGTCCAATCTTTTCATTTAGGTAGCTCACTTAAGGGGGGGAGGTTGGAGAATACTCAGTCTCCAAGGAATTCTTGTTCTATAAAAAGTAAAATTTGTTTATTACACTTCTCTTGGCTCTGCCAGTCATGAGCTACTTAGCATAAAAATGAAGTTATGCTAAATCAAGTTGATAGTACTGGATAAATTCCAGAGTTCAATGTCTGTGTGTGTATAAAGATATGTTGATTCAAACTAAATACCAAAAGGCTCTAAGTTACTTTTTGCATGGTTTTGAGGATGAAAAATAATTATGAAGCTAGAGGTAATCCCAAGATTTTGATGATAAGAGAATAAAACTTTGGCCTGAAATGCAGTTCCTTGAGGAATAAGGCAAAGAATGTAGCTTTTTATAATGGCCTCCTATAATTAAGCTAAAGTGGAAGCATTGAGACCTATCAGAATGTTTTTGGAGTACCAACTTATTAAAGAATAGCTGTTTCTGATCATCACACATACTCCTAATATATTTCAGCATGACTAGTATGCCAAGTTCTAAGCTAGAAACTTCCAAAAGATTAATTTACATTTTTAGAACATGTTTGAGTCTCTTTATCCCATTTTCCATCATTAAAACAAAAACACCATTAAAAGTACTTAGAGATCTCTTTAAAATACTTTATGCATTAAAAAAAAAACTATCTGCTTTCCTGTGACTGATAGCAGATACAAATCTAAACTTCCACTAAAGGATGTTAAAAGATTTTTTTAAAGACAACAGAAAGATTATGAATATTTTCATCACATATGTGACATCTGGTATCTTCTTCATTCCAAGATCTATAAATGGCTTAAACTTTCATTTAACTTTGTAAAAAGCAACCTTAAGAAAGAAGCGAAACAACCAAAAGCATAATAATTAATACAGCAACAGCTATACAAGATTCAGTGGCCATGTAATTACATACCAAAGAAAAAGAGTTAACCTTACTCAAGTTCAAAGTGAGAAAATCATAATTAGCCAATTTATTCATTTTTATTCTATAAAATCTTATCTTTAGTGGCTTGTATGAGTGTCTCAGTTATCTATTACTGCACAACAAATCACCCCAAGATTCAGTGGTTTAAAACAACACCATTTTATTATCTTCACCATTCTGCGAATCAACTAAGCTCAGCTCTATGGGATGTCATCTGGGTCTACAGCATCCAAGGTGGCACATTATGTGTCTGACACTTTGGTGGAGAATTCTGGGCTCTGCTGGGATGCTATGATGATTGAGCATCCCAATGGGCTCTTCAACAAGAGAGCCAATTTTTGTACCTGGCAGCTCAGGGCTCTCCTATAAAGCAAGGCAGAACCTCCGAAGACTTCTTCAGGCTTAGACCAGGAATTGGTTCAATGACACCTGTACTACATTTAGTTGGTTAAAGCAAATCACAAGGCTAGTGCAGATCCAGTGTGATAGAGGACTACAGAGAGACTTGAAGGCCAGGATGTGTGGTTCATTGGGGGCTGTTAAGAGTATAGCTAAACGACTCCATGGTATTGTTGTCTTGGCCTCCATTTTGTTTGGCCAAGCAGCCTGTGAGGGGCTTAAACTAACATCAGCCCTTCACGTAAGCGCGTGTCCTAGATGACAGCCTTCAGAGTCCCAAGCAAATGTAAGTTCCTGATATGACTTCCTCAAAGGCCCTTGTGATAGTCTCCTTTGCCTCCTAGGTCTTTCCCTTATGCACCCCACAGATAAGACCCCCATGGAGCTTACCAAACTTCACTTTTTTGGTTTGACCAATCCAGGATTAGATCAGAAACCCCAAAGCACCCCACTGGGACCCCAATAAAAGGCATGTGCCCCAGTTCCTGCCAGCTCTCTCTGCTGCGTCCTGCCTTGACCTTGCTATGTGGTCCCCCCAGGCTTGCCATGTACTTTCTCCAGGACCTGTGAGTAATAAATTTCTCAGGCTTAATTCTCGTGCAATCTTTTGTTGAACCTCAGCTCACCATCCAACAAGCTGGGACTCCACTTAACAAATGTTTATTTAATAAAGTCACAACAGGGGACCTCTTTGGAAAGTAGCTACCACTGTTATTCCTCTGGCCAAAGATGATGCACATTCCTTCTGCTTTCAAAAAACACTCACAAAACTCCCTAAACCCTCAAAGTTGCATCCCATTTCAACATCAGGATCACACGTTAAATCCAGGATCACACAATGCAAATCAGACCCAGGTGCAATTGACGTTAGTCATGGGTACCTCTTCTTGATCTGTAGATCATGAAGTAAACAAGCTATGTGACCCCCACATACCCGACATACAATAGGGAGACAGGATCAGAAGAACTATAGTAGATACTTCCACTCAAAGAGAGGAAGAAAAATGGGAGTAACATAGGGGTCACTGGTCTGAAAAAATTCTGAGATCCAGGCGAGCACAGTTGCCATTTCACTTTGCTCAGAAGGCAAATATGTTGATTAGGACCCAAATATGTTCCCTGGTGGTGGTCTTCTTGACTACTGGCCCCATGCTCAGGACTCATGACACTACCCTCTGAGACATCGTCTTTCTTTAAGAAATGGTTCATGTTTGCTGCTGAGTAGTGTTCTCAGGCTCTTTCCTGCCAGGACAAAGTTTGAGGGCTCAAAAGCTTTTTTTTTTGTTTTGAATAATTTGTTCCTTTCAGTCTAAGCTGGTATAATTCTTTTCAAAACCTGTGGGTTTGTTATATATAAATTATATTCAAATTCATTAGACAAAAATGATATCCATATATTTTCTAGGTGGGATCTTTATTTTGGGTCAATTATGAGGATGCAGAGGCTCACAGCAGAGAGGGTCAAAGAGGCATGTCCTCAAGATTCTTAGAAGTAATTTCCACTGAGAGGAAAAATGAGACACTCTTTTACAATTTCCTGAAGTATCAAGAGAATTACAGTCACACCTTTGGTCTGATCTTGAACTGGAGGCCACAATACTTTACTAGCAGCACTCTGGGTTTGCCATTTTTCCCCTAAGAAAACAAAACTTTTAAGAATATTCCATCACCCCCCCAAATTATTTCATGCCTCTTTTTCAGTGAACGTCTCCCACCCCTGACAACATACGACCTGTTCTGTTCTGATAGATCAGTTTACCCTTTCTAGAATTTTATATAAATTAGAATATTTGCTCTTTAATGACTGTCTTCTTCGGTTCAGCATAATGCTTTCGACATTCATTCACGCCTTTGCATTCCGTTTCATTGCTGAGTAAGGTTTCATGGTGTGACTATACACCAATGTGTTTATCCATGCATCTGTGAAATAACATTAGATTGTTTCCAGCTTGGAGTTACAGTAAATAAAGACTATAAATATTCTTATATATGTCTTTGTGTGGATATATATGTTTTCATTTCTTTTTGGTAAGTACCTTAAAATGGAATGGGTAAGTCTTATGGAAGATTTATATATGATTTTTAAAAAACATCTGTCATATAGTTTTCTAAAAAAGTTGTTTCACTTAATTCCCATCAGTAGTGTATGAGAGTTCCAGTTCCTCCAAAAGCACATTAAAACTTGATATTGTTAGTCTTTCTAACTTTAGCTATTTGGAAATTCATAGTGATTTAACTATTAATAATGATGATTTTAAATGTAGAACATTTTTTCATATATTTATCGACCATTTAAATGACTTCTTTTGTAAAATGTCTGGTCAAATCTTTTTTCTCTCTCTTTTTTTTCAATTGTGTTTGTGTGTTTTATTGTTGAGTTGTAACTTTTTGGAATGTATAACAGATACGAACACTTTGTCAGCTCTAAGAATCTCTAATATTTTCTTTTGGACTGGGGCTTTTCTTTTCATTTTCAATAGAGTATCTTTAAAGGAGAAGAACTTTTTAAATCTGAAGATTTTTTCCTTAAAATACAAAACAGAGAAAAGATATATGATAGCATAACCTAATAAGGACAAAATCATTATGCAAATAATTATGTTTTTAATAAAAATAATAAAAAACAATTTTGGCTCTTTCAAGAATAGCATGCTAATTTTTAGACTATGAAAATTTATTTAGTGCTGGATCAAGAACTAGAAGGTGAGTGCTGCTTACCAGATGATGGATAAACACCACTGTGCTAGGGCTATGCTCTGTTACCCACAGATTCTTTGATATTGTGTATTCAATTAATAATTATTTACATGATAAAAGGGCTGGCTTTTTAAAAATATTACTTGAACTTTCTGAGTAGGATAATTCATTAAAGATTTCTCTTTTACTTTAGAGCATATGTGGAAAGGACACAGACATCCATGAGTTTTGCAATTGTCTCTGGAGGAGCAACTAGGTTTCCTAACATATTAATTATCAGAATCTATTTGTCATGAAATCAAGACTGTAGGAATGCTGTTTAATTTGCTATTACAGAGGTGGGAACTTGACAAATACACAAATGCAAACACACTAATGGGGTGCTTTCCAGAATTTTGTTGAGTATGTACCTACACAGCTGAATGTAGAAATTTCAATGCATTCTTAATGCTGGAGGAATTACTGAGGGAGTAAAATAATAATATATGTAATAAATAATATATGTAATAATAATTGAAATAATAATATATATGCTAATGCTCCGAAGTAGCATATCAGTTGGCACTATATAACAAACAGAAGCAAATATAAAAGAAACATGCTTTCTCACAATTTTGCCTATAGCACAGAATATAGGAAATGAATTTGAGACTAAATTAAGATTTAGAAATGAGTGAGCTTTCCCTTTTTTAACTGCTTCTCACTCCCAATGGTGAATATTTGTATAACCAATGAATACATATTTCCATTCTTCTACTTTCAACCTGAGTTATTATATTTAAAATATATTCTCTGGAGATAATAGTTAGGTCTCTATTTTTTATTGTCTGAGAATTTCTGCCTTTTATTAGCATGTATACCCATTTACATTTAATATGCTTATTGATTATCATCTTTCTAGGAATCTAATTATCAGATAAAATTTGAAAATTTCTTACATGTTTAAACTTTTTTAATTTGCCAGCACCTTTACATAGAACAGGCAGAATGCTAAAGGTATACCAATACAGTGATCTTTTTTGTCTTACATAAACCATTTTTTCTTTGAAACAAAATCACCAGAGTATAAGGTTTCACTTTCTATATTGTACAGAGCATGCAGTTGCATTTTATTTTTAGTAAGTTACAGAAGGCAGTACTTCATCCAACCAGATTAGTTTTTTCTTTCTTTCTTTCTTTTTTGCTTCTCTCCACCTTTATTAAAGTATAATTGGTATACAAAAAGCTGCACATAATCAATACATACAATATGGTGAGTGTGACATAGGTATACACTCGTGTTACTATTACCACAATGATGGTAGTAAACATATTCATCATCTCTGAAAGTTTCCTTGTGACCCTTTGTTTTTGTTGCTGTTTTGTGTTAAGAACACTTAACATGATATCTACCCTCTTAACACATTTTTAAGTAAACAATACCTTATTAACTACAGGCACTATGTTGTACATTAATCTCTGGAGTTTGCTCATCTGTTTTAACATTTATCCATTGAGCAACTCTCCATATCCCCCTCCCCCATTACTGGGTAACTACTGTTCTATTATCTACTTCTATATACTTAACTACTTTAGATGCCTCAATAAGAGAAATCAAGAGTATTTGTCCTTCTGTGACTCACTTATTTCACTTTATATGTCTTTCAGGTCCATCCATGTTGTCACAAATTCATGTATTTCCTTCTATTTTAAGGCTGAATAATATTTCATGGTATGTACGTATCTTCTTTATCCATTCATCTGTCAATGGATATTTGGATTGTTTCCACATCATGGTTATTAAGATTGCAACAAAAATGGGAATGCACATATCTCTGTAAGAGCCTGATTTCATTTTCTTTGGATATATACCCAGAAGTGAAATTGCTGGATCATATGGTAGTTCTATTTTCAATTTTTTGAGGAAACTCCATAATGTTTGCCATAGCAGCTACATTTTACATTCCCCCTATAATGTACAAGGGCTCCAAGGTCTCCACAACTTTAACAATATGTAACATTTTTTCTTTTTTATAATAGTCATCCTAATAAGTGTGAGATGATATCCCATTGTAATTTTGATTGGCATTTTCATGATCAGTGATGTGAGCACCTTTTCATATACCTACTGACCATTTGTATGTCTTCTGTGGAAAAATGTCTACTCAAGACCTTTGCCCATTTTTAAAATCAAGTCTTTTTTTTTTTTTTTTTTTTACTATTGAGTTGTTGGAGTTCCTTATATATTTTGGAAATTAAGCTCTTATCAGATATATAGCTTGCAAACACTTCTTCCATTCCATAAGTTGCCTCTTCACTATGTAGAAAGTTTTCTTTGCTATGCAGATGCTTTTTAGTTTAATGTAGTCTCACTTTTTTGTGTGTCTATTTTTGCTTTTGTTGCCTGTGCCTTTGGTATCATATCCAAGAAATCATTGCCAAGACTAATGTCAAGAAGCTTTTCCTCCATGCTTTCTCTTTGGAGTTTCAGATCTTACATGTAAGTCTTTAATCCAGTTTGAGTTAATTTTTGTGTATGGTGAAAGCTAAGAGTCCAATTTAATTTTTGCATGTAGATACACAGTTTTCCCAGCACCATTTATTGACAAGTAGGCAACCTTGCCCACTTTCCAGATCTCAGAGAAAAAGCTTTCAGTTTTCACTGAGTATGTTAGCTATGGGCTTTTCATTTATGGGCTTTTTTTTGTTAAGTTCTGACTATACTTAATTTTTTGAGAATTTTGTCATAAAAGGGTCTTGAATATTGCCAATGCTTTTTCTGCAACAACTGATATGATTATGCAATTTTTGTCCTTCATTTTGTTAATATGGTGTATCACATTGATTGGTTTGCATATGTTGACCCATTCTGGCATCCCAGGGATAAATCCCACTTGGTCATGGTACATGATCCTTTTAAAGTGCTGTTTAATTTGGTGTGCTAATACTTTATTGAGGCTTTTGGCATCCATGTTCATCAAGGCTATTTGCCTGTAGTTTTCTTTTCTTGTGGTATCTTTGTCTGGCTTTAGTATCACGGTGATGCTGGCCTCATAAAATGAGTTTGGAGGTGTTCTCTCTTCTATTTTGTGGAAGAGTTTAAGAAGGATTAGTATGAATACTTCTTTATTTATTAGTTTTTAATTAATTAAATTTATTTATTTATTTTTTGGCTGCATTGGGTCTTTGTTGCTGCATGCAGGCTTTCTCTAGTTGCGGCGAGCGGGGGCTACTCTTCGTTGCGGTGCGCAGACTTCTCATTGCGGTGGCTTGTCTTGTTGCAGATCACAGGCTCTAGGCACACGGGCTTCAGTAGTTGTAGCACATGGGCTCAGTAGTTGTGGCTCACAGGCTCTAGAGCACAGGCTCAGTAGTTGTGGTGCACAGGCTTAGTTGTTCTGTGGCATGTGGGATCTTCCCAGACCAGGGCTCAAACCTGTGTCCCCTACATTGGCAGGCAGATTCTTAACCACTGTGCCATCAGGGAAGCCCCCAATACTTCTTTAAATGTTTGGTAAATTCACCTGCAAAGCCATTCTTGGCTAGTCCTTGCTTTTCTTTGTTGGGAGGTTTTTGATTACTGATGCAATCTCCTTATTTGTTATTGGGTTGGTCAGGCTGTCTATTTGTTTTGATTCAGTGTTAGTAGGCTGTATGTTTCTAGGAATTCAATTGCCCAATTTGTTGGTTTATAATTGTTCATAATAGTCCCTTATGATATTTTTATTTCAGTGGCATCATTTGTAATATCTTCTCTTTTATTTCTGATTTTATTTGAGCAATCATTCATTTTTTCTTAGTCTAGCTAAGGGTTCATCAATTTTGTTTATCTTTTCAAAAAACCAATTTTTAGTTTTATTGATTTTTTGTATGTTTTCCTATTCTCTGTTTAATTTATTTCTGCTCTAATCTTTATTATTTTCTTCTTTGTGCTAATTTTGGCTTAGTTGGTCCTTTTTATAGTTTCTTGAGGTATAAAATTGCATGGTTTATTTGAGATTTTCCTTTTTTAGTGTAGGTGTTTTTAAACTTCCCTCTCAGTATTGCTTTTGCTGTAACTCATTTTGGTGTGCTTTCATTTTTGTTTGTCTAAGATATTTTCTAATTTCTCTTTTAATTTATTTTTGACCCAATAGTTGTTCAAGAGTATATTGCTTAATTTCCACTAATTTGTGAGATTTTCCAATTTCCTTTTGTTATTGATTTCCAGTTTACTTCCATTGTGATCAGAAAATATACTTGAGATAATTTCAATCTTCTTAAATTTGTTAAGACTTGCTTTGTGACCTAGCATGTGATCTTTCTTAGAGAATGTTCCATGTGCACTTGAAAAGAATATGTAGTCTGCTTGCTGTTGGGTGGAAAGTTCTGTGTATGTCTGTTAGGTTCATTTGGTGTTTAGTGGTGTTCAAGTCCTGTTTCCTTAGTAATTTTCTGTCTGGGTAATCCATCTATTATTGAAAGTGGGTTATTTAAGTCTCCTATTTTCATTGTATTGCTATCTATTGCTACTGTCAGATCTGCCAATGTTTGCTTTATATTTTTTAGATGCTCTTATGTTGGGTATATATATATATTTAAAATTGTTTTGTCGTCTTGTTTAACTGATCTTTTTATCATCATGTAATGACCGTCTTTGTCTCTCTTGTGACAATTTTTTACTTAATGTCTAATTTTTTGATACATAAGCTCAGATAAATATATCTATCTGATATAAATATAGTCACCTCTGCTCTCTTTGGTTCCAATTTGCATGGAATATCTTTTTCCAATCCTTCATTTTTAGTGTGCCCCTCTGATGGCTGCAAGGTGACTGGTTTTTAAGTCGACCACAGAGATGAGGAGAGGAGAAAGGGACTAAAGCCAGTTTGGGATGAATTTTTTGGTACTAACAACTAAAAGAGTCTAATTATCATAGGGTTTACCTATGAAAGCATCTTTCTTTCCAAACCATCAAATAGCAAAGGCAGTCACACAATATCAACATATATATAAAATATCCATGGTACACATGAAAAGATTACATGAAATTAAGTAACAATGTTGATTCTTAAGAAATACATTTTTTTCAGAATGATATATAATTAGAAAGTTTTGTGTGAAGTGTATTTATCGCCCCTAGATCTGATTTGATGTAATCTTTAACATATAAAAATACTTCAAAAATGTAATAAGTAAAATATCTCAGTTGAGTCTTAAAGATGAAGAACATCTGGTAAACAAACAAAGGCATCTTTGCTTGCTTATTCAAAAATCAGAGTCTTGAGAATACTGACTAAAAAAGTACATCCCAAAGGAAAACATGAAATGAGTATTTACATGACTATTATGCTCAATATATTTATAAAATAGAGAGCAACTAACTGATGATTTTTCATAGATAATTATTATTGCTAAATATTCCAAATTATCCATTTTGGTTGTATATTAAACCCATTCATGTAATTCCAATTTACTTTCTCTGACAGGCTCAAGTTTGCTGATATTTAAGTCACTGAAATAAAATGTGATTATATTGTAAATATAAAACCAAAATTTTAAAAAGGATAAGTTTGTTAATATCTGAACATATGTATTTAAAATGAATGTAACTGATCTTGTTGGTCAGTGTTTATTGGGTGTTATGTGCCAAGTACTATTCTCAGTGCTTTTCCTCAATGGATTTGCCTAATACTCACAACAACTTTTCTGAGGCATGTTATTATCCCTGTTTCACAAATGTGAAAACTGAGGGGGAAATGATGTTAACTAATTTGCCCAAGATCAACAGTTAGGAATTGTGGTCTAAGGACCTCCAAACTGCACTCATCCAAAAAAGCAACGAACACTGGCAAAAATCATCAGAATCAACTTTCTAAGAACTCTAGAGATTAATTAAATATTTTGCAAGAATCCAAGAAGTCATTATTCAAGAAAAATGACTGAATCTTGATGAGAACAGGGTGCTTTGTAGGGTCTTGACTTGCTTTAGTCCTATTTCTCTCTCTCCAGCTCTGTTGTAGCCTTGAAAACCAGCAGCCTTGCAATCACAGTAGATGTGAAAGCCAGCAACCTTACAGCCAAGCAGAGTGGCACACTGGGTTTTGAGTTCCTCAAAAAATTAAAAATAGAACTACCATATGATCCAGTAATACCACTTAGAGATATTTATCCAAAATAATTGAAATCAGGATCTCAAAGAGATATATGCACTCACATATCCATTGTAACACTATTCATAATAGCCAAGATGTGAAAACAAGCTAAATGCCCAATGAGAGATGAATGGATAAAGAAAATATGGTCTATACATACAGTGGAATACTGTTCAGCCTTAAAATAGAAGGAAATCCTATGAAATTGTGACAACATGGATGGACCTGAGAAACATTACGCTTAGGGAAATGTCAGGCACAGAAGGACATGCACCTCATTATTCTACGTTTATGAAGTATCTGAAGTAATCAAATTCATAGAATCAGAGTGGAAAGGTGGTTGCTAGTGGAAGGAGGGGAAAATGGGCATTACTAATCAATGGACATAAGTTTCAGTTAAGCGAGATGAATTCGTTCTGGAGATCTGCTGTATGATATAGCACCTATATTCAACAATTTTGTATTATACACTTAAAATATGTTAATAGGTAGCCCTCTTGTTAAGTGTTCTTTCCACAATAAAGCAATTTTTTTTAAAAAAAAAGAAAAAGCCTCATTCTTAGAGCATTCCCACTATTACACCAACCTGGCAGCTCTCTGGAAAAGCTCCTTTTGTAGGACTTGCCATTCTTTGACCTGACTCCACACACTCTCTAGGAGTAGCCCTATCCTAGGACTTTTACTGAAAACAACCATCAGCAATTATTCAGCATTGCATCTTCTTGAAGCTGTGATACCCGTTGTGGCAATCAAAATATAAGATATCAGGTTATCCCTTTCATATTCTAAATCTCCTAACTTTCTTGTTTCATTTACCTCTCTCCATCGCCCTTGCATGCAGATACACATACATACACACAAACACATGTATACCATACATACCACATCACCTTCTTTTAACCAGAAAGCAAAAACCTTGCATAGTTACTCATGCAAAAAAAAAAAAAAAAAAAGCTCCAGAGATCACCAATCCACCGAGTATGCCAGCATGACACTCTGCTGCACTCATGTCACCATGTTCTTTATATGACATCATATCTATACTTAAACATATTATGTTTCAGTGAAATTTAAACTCATCATCACAGCCAGGGAAATGTTTTCACCTATCCATCGGAACAATCCTGCAAGTATGTGTGTGTGAAGAACTCCATATGTATACACACATTATTTCTGGGATCACTTTTTTGAATGTATCATAGAGAACAAATGACACAGAATATCTTGACAACTAATATCATAAAATGACTCTCATTCCTCATCAATACAAACATCACTATGGCATGAGCCTCATGAAGGGAACACATCAGTGTTTAATCTGAAATTGTGATGGGTCTGAGACATTACTTATAAGATGAGAAGTCAGACTACCAATGTGATAGGTGGGTAGATAGGTAAATAGTAGGTAAATGGATAGATACGTAGGGAGATAGATAGATCAATCAATTGATCGATCAATAGATAGATAGATAGACAGATATCCTGACAGGAAACACAAAGTCTACGGATCAGAACACAGTTTATCATTTACAGAGCATCTTAGTACTGGCAAGGCTATGGCAACATGATATTACCCTACACAGAGGGATTGTACCACAGTCTCACAAAAGCGTGACACTCAGAGATTTGGCTGGCACAGTGGTCCATCCTCCCCTCTGAATAGGGAGAGACTTTTACTCTGGGATATAAGTGAATAGGTACAGGAAAGAGAAGTCTCATAATCCCTCTGAAGCAACATACTACCTCTATATTCCAGGACATGGTTGTTCTTCAATCACCCTTTAACCAAGTTTGCCATTGGTCTTTCCTCAGAAAGTTTGGACCCTGGGGTAGCACAATAGCATTCACAGAGAATTGCCTTCCAGTAACCAGATCTAGGGATTGAGGCTAAACAGTCTAGCGACCTTTCCTGATTTATTCTACAACTCTCTATTATTGAATAATAAAAGTTTAGGAGACTAATGTAAAGGGGAAAAAGGTAAAATGCTTTCTTCATCATTATTGACATTTTCATGAAAGAAATCAATGATATTCATAATTATTGTCTTAGTCTGAACTACATGAACTTTTTTGAGAGTAATCATTTACTGGCAGTATCATGGTACCAAAATATATTTTTAGACTGTAGTATCCTAATTGAAAATAAGTTCTTTTTACATTTTATTCCTATGTCTTTTCTTGAAAAGATACAACAAAAATGATGGCAGCAGAGATTCTCCCTTTTTATCTGAATAGACAATACATTTTTGTATGTTATAAATTCTGTTCAGACAAGGTTACCTCACTTAATCCTCATTACCCTCTACCTGCTTGCCCAGAATATGACAAAATATTAGAGAAATAAATTGACTTTATTTATTATGATATAGTAAAAATATTTTCAAATAAATTTCAAAAGTATAATAAAATGGTCATAATATCTAGGTCACACTGTAGAAACGAAGCTTTGCTGTCTTGAGCATTGCTGATGTTAATAATTTGGGATCCACTTAGGGCCACAGTGATTCTTTTAAAGCATAAGTCATATCATACCACATCTCTGCTCCAAATCCTTTAGTGGTTCCCTATCTCAGTCAAAGGAAAAAAAACATGTCCTTTCAATAGCCTGTAATAACCTACATGGCCTGACCATCCTGGGTTACAGTTGTTTCTGTTTGTTTGTTGTTTGTTTTGTTTTGTTTTGTTATACCTACATATTCCAACCGATAGACAGTTTGATAAGTAATTGAGTAGGATTAGCATGTAGTTTAGAAAGAAGTCCTAAAGTTATTTAGCTTTGCACTGAAACTACATGAGTTCTGTATATAATTCAAGTGTTTTTCTCTGGTAGATATTTCAAGTGCCTTGAAAATTTGTTCTCTTGTTCAACCCTAGACAAAGACTTAGTTAGCATCTTTTGAGGACAGTCATACACTCATTTGAAATACGGTATTTGGTGCACAGACTATGCCAGTCTAACAAAGAAGATATGTATATCAATATTAATTTTAGCAAGTAAAGTAGTAAATAAAAATTAAAATGCTAAGGAATTCCAAGGGAACTATGGCCAAGATAACTTCATTACTTGGTCCGAACTGGAAAATTCTCCTAAGTAAAGTGAGGAATACCCAGAAACTTAGATCTGCTCTCTCTCAGAGGAAGATAGAACAGAATTAGAGAGTCATTAATTTTATAAAGTTCAAAGAAAAGTTGGTAGCAACACCAATATACAATCCAAGTGTATTGGCTTAGCACAGTCTTTGTTCTTCTGGTTAGCACACAGAACTACAGAAACAGTGCAGATCCAACGAGGAAAATGGTTTACAACATCCCTCTCTCTCCAACAATGTGTAGCAACAGCATTTTTATATAAAAACAAATACGTGCTTGCTTCTAAATTTAAGTTACTGATGTACCTCATCACAATGCCTTTTACCTAAAGGAAATAACTTTATTTCAAATCATGAAATTTGCATATAAAACAACTGAAATTGAGCTTTTAGGTGAGGCCATAGTAAGTCCCTTTAGATATGTTAATTTTTAGACATGTGTTATTTTTTAGGATTTTGTCGTTACAATCACCCTGCGATGAAGGTACTATTGCTCTGTTTTGCCAATGATGGAAAAATCAACATGGATTCCATGCAAGGAACAATACAGCAAAAAAGTGATTGAGTCATGCATACACTATCTTTCCAGGAGGCATCATGGGGCCATAAGAAGCACAGGGGCTCTGCTGACGGGAGAGCAGGAAGAAAGGCTCACCCTGACACTGACTGCAAACTGGGAACCTTGGGCAAGTCTCCTTAGCTATAAAATGGTGATAATGGTACCTATATCACAAGGCTGTGTTATAGGGGTCAAAGGAGATGGAGTACACAAAGCCACTGTGTGTTATTATTATAGTTGCTAGGAAAGACACAATTTGAAAATTTTGTAACATATTTATCGATAACCTAATGTTAGGAAAATTCTGAGAATCATCATTTTGAATTGTTTCTGGCTCTCTCAAAATGCTTCTCATTCTGAACTATTCACTGAAAAGCCTATGTTGCCAATCAAATCTGAATTACTGCTTACATCTACAGACCACTCTCTTGAACACTGATTACCTTTTAACCATGACTCAAGATTTAGTTTTCATAATAGGAAATAACAGTTGTACAGAGTGGTCTGGCAGGGCTTTATACAACAGCTTCAATCAGGCTGAGATGGGCTTTTGTTAACCATATTTCCTGTAGCTGCACAGACAATGAGAAATCCACTTCTGTGAGCTGAACCAATTATAACTAAGCAAGTATACTTTTTCCCTGCCCTGGTCATGATGTTAAATGTTTGATTAGGAAGGTCTTGTGCTTTTAGCTAAATGGGAGTAAATTTCTTTCCATTTGCAAGAACAAGCTATTTCTGTCTTTCATTCCATAGCCTCTTAGTGTCTTAATTCTGGTCTCTCAATGCCAAATAAAGTCACAAATGTAACACCCTTGAGATGGGGAAAACAATATTGTTACATTCCTTTGAAAACAAATTAAGTTAGCATCTGGAAGGACTAGGCTGCACCATTGCACAGAATCAGATGCACTGCATGATCTAGGTGAGAACAGAGACAAGTTACACACAAAGAATGGGTTCTAGTGGGCAACATGGGGATGGAATTGGTAGCCCTAGAAAGGAATCTCAAGAAGGGTATCAAACACAGGGAAACTTTAAGATGAAGTGGATAAAAAGGTGATGGAGATATTGCTGTATGAATGTCTAATGGAGTGACACAACCACAGTAAAACAGGTTTTGGAAGTGCAGGACTGAGATAGGGAAGGGTGGTTCTGAAAAAGGCAGTTCCTGGGAAAATTTTCCCAGAGAAGTACAAAAAGAGAAAAGAGAAAACAGGGGCCAAATCTTACTAAATGCAGAATTAATAAGCCAAAACAGGCCCCATTAAATCAAGCATTCTAGATAAGGGCTTCTCTTATAGGCAATGTCACCAGGCAGACCACCATCCCCCCAAAATACCATAAGCTTATTTTTGGATACTTCAGTTTCTTCTCTTTAAAATTATTTATGAATGGCAAAGCAACCTGTTGATATTTCATGGCACTCAAATGAAGAGTTTCAGTTACTTTTAACTCTTTACCAGTGTATAAATATGGAATCAGAGATTTGTAGAATACTTCAGCTCAAAGAAATGGTACTGATTATTTACTCCAAACTTAATGTACAGTCAAGGATGCTAAGATTATCTCAGATCACATGACAAATTAGTAACAGAGCCAGGACAAGAATCATGTTCTCCTAATTTCCAGGTTTTTTTCTGTTTCTTTTTGTTTTTTTAAATCATAGCCATCTAAGATTAACTTTTCAATATTTTAAAAAGAGAATTATGCCCATATAAAGTCCAAGAGAAGAAAATTATGTTATTAAGAGAACCCAGGTAGAAATAAGCTAAATTTAAAAGGTCAGCAGTAGAGAAGTTATAAGATGAAGATTCCTTATTGAAAGTAAGAGGGAAAAACGCAACCCAGAAGACATATTTTTGGCTTTGCACTTGAAATACTTCTAGAACTCACCATTTCCTTTTACCTCCATTGCTACCACCCTGGTTCAGGACAGCATTATGGAGACATGTTCCCCAGTTGCTCTCCCTGCTTCCATCCTTGCTCCCTTACTGTCTAACAGCATCACAAAAGTCAGAATGAGTTTAAAATGTTGTCAGTTTATGTCATTCCCCTACTCAATCCTCCAACTGTTTCATGTCCCATGAAAAGTTAAGTGAAAAATTGCTTCATTGTGGTAAGAACACTTAACAAGAGGGCTACCTATTAACATATTTTTAAGTGTATAATACAAAATTGTTGAATATAGGTGCTATATCATATAGATCTCCAGAACTAATTCATCTTGCTTAACTGAAACTTATGTCCATTGATTAGTAATGCCCATTTTCCCCTCCTTCCACTAGCAACCACCATTCCACTCTTTGATTCTATGAATTTGATTACTTCAGATACTTCATAAACGTAGAATAATGAGGTGCATGTCCTTCTGTGCCTGACATTTCCCTAAGCATAATGTTTTTCAGGTCCATCCATGAGCAGTTATTCTCTGAGTTTCAGTTTCCTTGTCTATAAATTAGGAATAAGAGTAACACTCATAGGGACACTTAAAGGATTTAATGAGAATTATTTAGCTATTTGGAATTTAATAAGTCCCCAATGAATAGTTGTTAAAAAAACAAAAATAATAAAATTCCATTTTCAAAGATTGGGAACTCAGGAAAGAATCAAGTCTTTGCAAACTACAAATTCGGTATGGCTGAAGTGTAAATGTGAGGCAAGGTACAGAGAGGAGGAAGGCTTTAGAAATAAAGATGATAAAAAATTCAGAGGAAAACCACAGAGAGCAGAAGAGTTTACTCAGTAAGATTTTCCCTTTACAATGATCAGTATATCAGTGATTTGTATAATATATTTGAATATAGTGTGACCAGAAATAAAGGTTACTATATTTACTGTAAAAAAAAATCTGCATACAAGTGTATGCACTCAATTCAAACCTGTGTTGTTCGAGAATCAACTGTAGTTAAAAGATGGTCTCAATAATCCATACAAGAAATGATGAAGACCTGAAGTAAGGCAGTATTTATTTAAGAGATATTAAAGAAGTAGAATCTATAGAATTTAATGATTGAAAAGTGGGAAGATGAAGAAAAAACAATTGTTCCTAGGTGTCTGGTTTAGGCTACTCAGTAGATGGTAGTGGCATTTGGAAAGATAAGAAATACAGAAGGAGGATTAAATGTGATTAATGTTATTAAAGACAGTATAGTAGTCATTGTATTGTTCACTAGTATCAGGTTTCCTTCTATTTCCAGGAATAAGGGAAGGTTACACTTTCTCACCCCAATTAGACATGGACTATACTTTTCTTTGGCTAATTAAGTATGTGCAGTGGGTACAGCTAGAGCGAGAGATCTCTCATCAGTGCCTTATTCCCAGGTCACCATTCTCTAGCTTCCTTTATTCACACAGTGACAACCCGCCATGTTCCAGAAAAGGAGCCTCCATCAGTGAGGTTCCTTAATAGAGGATGCCGTGTTTCAGAAAATTTTCCTTTGACAATTTACAGTCCCATGAAACTTTAAGTTATGTACAAATTAAGTACATGGATGATTTCTACAACTTTTTGTGAAGAAAAATAAAAGCATCAATCAGTCGTGGTTTGAATTTTGATTCTAAAATCACAGGCACTTTCAATGGCATTGAGTCTCTTTAAATATTGTTCATTATTTCTACCTGAAGGGTAATACTCCATACTTTTGGTCTTGGAAAGTTACACAATGTTGATGAGCCTTAATCACCTGTAGAATTGAGATAATAATTTTGGGACTACCTTCACTGGATTTTTGTGAGAATTAAATGAGTCCATACAATGTAAAAAAGTTCAGAATGGTGACTGATTCATTGTAAGCATTTAGTTAATAAAGTTCTCCAGTTGTTTATTTTTAGGCTTTTTATGTACTGCTTTTGTCCCTTATATGCTGGACTTCCTCACAGAAGTCCATCTTTTTTTCTCATGACCTACACACTCTCCAGCTTCATATAATTCTCTCACAGAACTTCATTTACCATTTATATTTGCTGACACTTGAATCATCAACTTCAGCCTGGAATTCTTTCCCAAGCTACAGACCGTTGTTAACTTCACACCAGACACCTCATCTCAGACATCTCACAGATATTTCTAACTGAGCATACTTCAAGATAAACTCTCACCTTTTCCCTGCAAAACCATCCTTCTACCTATGTCCTGTGTTCCTGAGTTAATGAATTTCATCACCATCCACTCTGATGCTTATGTCAGAAGTCTGGATATTTTCCTTACACAGTGCCTTTCTTATTCCCACATTTCAAGAATCACACATCCTACAGATAGCATTGCCTAAAATTCACTTGAATATTTCTCTTTCAGTCAAAGAGGCAATCATCGTCTATCTCTTATATTAGTACTTTAGCTTTCTAACTGGTTTCCCTGCCTCTATTTGAATGGATTATTTGCTTTATAGAGTGTTTTTCTAAAATAGACATTTGAATAACTTTATTGAGGTATAATTGATGTTGTCACCATTATAAGTGTACAATTCCATGAACTTAATAAATTTATATTTGTGCAACTATTGCCACAATCCAGTTTTAGAACTTTTTCATCACCCAGAAAGTTCCCCCATGCTGCCTGTTTGCATTTCATCACTACTCCTACCCCCCATCCTAGGCAACCACTTCTCTGTTTTCTGTCTCTATAAACTTGCCTTTTCTAGATGTTTTGTATCTAACATAGAAATTTTATTGTATTTCCCAACTGGAAACCTGACAATAGCCTCCATTTTTTCTCTTTAGGATGTCCAAATTCCTTAAAAAACAGCAGTTTAGAAAGGACCAGTCTTTTTTTCTTAAATATGGAATACAACTGATTTTGTTTTTCTTCATTTTTTGGTGTACTAAAACAATGAAATGCAGTATTTCTTTTTAACAGTTAGGAGGATAAGGAGAAAATGAGAACTAGTTTGTTTCAAGTGCTAAGATAAACATTTAAGCTGTGGGTTTCATGGGGCACCAAAGTTTATTGTCAAAGAAGAGGTGAAAGTAACAAAAAAAGTACCTCTTGGAAAAACAGAAAAAAAATAAATGATTAAAAAGGGAGGAAAACTCAGGAATGGTGGGTGAGGTCTCCAAGAACATGGTAACAAGCCTTAGGAAATTGGCTAATAAGAGAGAGGTCCACAATCATGTAATCACCTGATGGAGGAACCAGGTAATAGATAGGTTGAGTAACATGAAAACTGAGTTCTGTCCATTGGGAAAGCATGGTGTGGCAGGAAAACTAATAAGTCGGTATTGAGAAAGTCTTATTCTCCATCTGAAACAGAGTGATTAAGAAGTGAACTGAACAAATTGTGAACCCTGAGCTAAGAAATTAGGTAATGATCCACCTTTTACGTCTGACCCTCTGTGGTCTTCTACCCTCATATTTTTTTGTTTGTTTGTTTGTTTGTTTTGTTTTTTTTCAAGGTAGGGAAATTTTATTTAGTCCTGGTAAATGTTATAATACAAGCTACACAAAATTAAATTAAGGGTTTGACATATTTGGTATTAATTTAAAAGGTTTAGAATTTAAGTGAAACTGAAATAAGCAACAACAATAACAACAACATAACCTGGCACATACACTGGCCTGAAAGGAGTTACCAGTTACTTGTAATTAAATATTTAATGCCTACTTAGATGTGATTACTGTGATATAACTAAGAAGGCATGATATAAAATAATGTATAAATTTTTTTAAGTATGTCATTAATTTAATTTTATTTTTTTTGCTTTATAACAAATTTAATCAGTTATACATATACATATGTTCCCATATCCCCTCCCTTTTGCGTCTCCCTCCCACCCTTCCTATCCCACCCCTCCAGGCGGTCACAAAGCACCGAGCTGATCTCCCTGTGCTATGCGGCTGCTTCCCACTAGCTATCTACCTTACGTTTGGTAGTGTATATATGTCCATGCCGCTCTTTCACTTTGTCACAGCTTACCCTTCCCCCTCCCCATATCCTCAAGTCCATTCTCTAGTAGGTCTGTGTCTTTATTCCTGTCTTACCCCTATGTTCTTCATGACATTTTTTTTCTTAAATTCCATATATATGTGTCAGCATACAGTATTTGTCTTTCTCTTTCTGACTTACTTCACTCTGTATGACAGGCTCTAGGTCCATCCACCTCATTACAAATAGCTCAATTTCGTTTCTTTTTATGGCTGAGTAATATTCCATTGTATATATGTGCCACATCTTCTTTACCCGTTCATCCGATGATGGACACTTAGGTTGTTTCCATCTCCAGGCTATTGTAAATAGGGCTGCTATGAACATTTTGGTACATGTCTCTTTTTGAATTATGGTTTTCTCAGGGTATATGCCCAGTAGTGGGATTGCTGGGTCATATGTCTACCCTCATATTAATCACTTTTTTGCTACAGCCATTTTAAGCATCTCCTAGATCCTATAAGGTTATGTCTCCATACTATTGCCAACACAGGATGTTCCTTCTGGCTAGATCACACTAAACATCACTTTACATCTGACTATTTCTACTTGTCTAAACTTACATATTTCAACCCAAACATTAAATATCATTTTCTGAGCTCAACCCCACATTTCACAGGAAATCTTAATAAGCTGTCTTCCAAATCCCTATACGGGCCCCCTAATAGGACTCTTCTCTCCAGTTTCCATACTGTAATTGTCTGTTTTCCTGTGTCTAATACATTAGACAGAAAGTCCACTGAGCACAGATACTGCATTTCATTCACCTAATGTGTCTCCAGTGGTTATCACAGCAAATGGCACATAACTATAGCTTTGTATCTATGGAACTAAAATAAGTGTAAACAATTACAATAATGATTTTTAACATTTAAAAATAATTATTGATATAAATAATTTAAAAGCATTGTATGTACAATGCACAAGTAGAATAACATTTAAAGAAATGCAAGCCAATAGATTTTTAAATCTTTCTCCTCAATCTTTTATTGCAATTATATAGTTCTAGTTTTCCTCTATGTATCAGTAATGTGCTTTGATTTTTCTTGGCTTATTAAGAATGTCTCCATTATTCTGAGATCCTTTACCCATTAACCCTTGTTAGTCTTTTTCCTTTTATAGGTCCATAGCTCCCTTAATGAAGAAAAGGCTTCTTGTTCTCTCTGGATCTGTGTTATCCCTGACTTGATGGGAAATTTCAAAATTACTAGTCCTAGTCCTAGTCTTAGTTCTAGTTCCTGAAGTTTATTTCAGTTCTAGTTCCTGAAGTTTATTTCAGTCTTAGTTCTAGTTCCTGAAGTCAGTGTTATCACTGACTTGATGGGAAATTTCAGAATTACTAGTCCTAGTCCTAGTCTTAGTTCTAGTTCCTGAAGTTTATTTCAGCTAAACCTGAATTGTTACTGAAGAACATTCTGCTGATGCTGGAAATGGCCTTAGACTTTCCCTAAAATTCTAACTTCTCAGATAATTCAAGGTATACTCCAGCCTTTTCCCATTACTGGATCAGAAAAAAAAAAAATCCTGAGTGCAATAAACCCACATTTACAAGAATAACATACTAGAAGGAACCGTCTTTATGTCGTCACTTCCCTGACATTTGACATCTTCTAGAGGTATGTGAAAAATGTGAACTGCTATAGAACAGACACGCTGTTACAGGCTGGCATCTTTCAAAGACTGAACTTTCCTTAAAAGATGACATCCAAGCACATTTAAATAGATTTTTTAAAAAACAGACAGATCATTTCCAGTTGCTTTCCTTAATAAATCCTTAGACATGACTAATTCTACTGAGCATTTTATATGTATAAAATGAGAAATTTGTGAGTATAGACAGGAACTTAAAAAGTGAGCATGGATAGAGAAGAGATTAAGGATTGTGTTCCAAGGCACTTGAACACTTAGACATGAGGAAGACCAGAGAAAGAAACAGCAAGAAGTTCAAAAGAAAATTCAACCAGTGCAGCATAAGGAAACCAGGAGGGCATGATTTTCCAGAAGACAAAGAAACAATTTCATAAAGTAGGGGGTAACCAACTGTGCCATTCACTGCTTAGTATCTAAATAATATGAGAACTAAGGATTGACCATAAAATTTGGCAACCCAAGTGCCACTTGTAACCACGACCATTACATACTTCTCAGCCTCAATTACCTCCCCTGCAAAAAATAACAGGACCCATTTCATGAAGCAGTGTGAAGGATTAAATAAGATAATAATACCTGTAAGCACCTAGCATAATATCAGCAACAGAGGAAGAGCTCAGTAATGGGCAGGAGGTTTTTTCATTACTGATACAGACCGAAGCTGTCTGTATCATAGACCTTACAAAATTTTATTGAACACAGGATGCTTGACAACCCTGAGAGAGAGAATTTGGCTGGAGAAGAGTCCAGTGTGAATGGAAAAAGCAGAAATGATTACAGCTCAGGGAAGAAGCTGGAACCAGAGACAATGAGGAGAAAAATAGCTTGTGTAGGGCAATTCCTATCCTTGGATAGCAAGTAAAGGAACACACCTCTTATGACTTTGTGTTTTATCCTATCTTACAACTGGTAATTGCATACTTTTTAAACATTAGTTAATATTTGGAAAACATTTGAAAACAACAAACTTCCCTTAAGGACAAACAGTATGTAAAGTTTAGTCATCTAGATAAGCACAGGGCTTCCCTGGTGGCGCAGTGGTTAAGAGTCTGCCTGCTGATGCAGGGGACGCGGGTTCATGCCCCGGTCCGGGAAGATCCCACATGCCGT
This sequence comes from Mesoplodon bidens, assembly GCF_964165515.1. Taxonomy (NCBI): domain Eukaryota; kingdom Metazoa; phylum Chordata; class Mammalia; order Artiodactyla; family Ziphiidae; genus Mesoplodon; species Mesoplodon bidens. The sequence continues at coordinate 59,482,539 of NC_138168.1, forward strand.
GGAGCGGCTAGGCCCGTGAGCCATGGCCACTGAGCCTGCGCGTCTGGAGCCTGTGCTCCGCAATGGGAGAGGCCACGACAGTTAGAGGCCCACGTACCACCCGCCCCCAACCAAAAAAAAAAAAAGAATTAAATAAGCACAATGTCACAAGTTAAAATTCCATTCTTATCTCCTACACTATATATTGTCTAACTCCATAATTTTACAATCAGCCCTTTTACATTTTCTATCTGCATAAATAACGATAGACTTATTATACAGCTCTTGTGGTCTCTGATATATAAAATTATTCCATTTTGGCTAATTTTTTAGTCAATGGCCTTCTGATTTTATAAGATTTCTCCTAATTTTTTCCTCTCCTCATCAGATTTAAAATTAGCTATGTACTTGGTTCATAGTAAAAGTCGTAAACGATGGCATGTCTTACAAAATAACTAAAAGCAATTTGTGTTATTAGAAGTGTTTTTCATCATGATCAGCAAGACCAGGACATCATGATCATATGGAAGTTAGAGTCTGGATGAAGTATAATGAAAAATAATTTAATGTTGTAAAAGGCTGGTTGAAAGTTTGCCCCAAATAATGCATTTTTATGAATCATTTCTTTCTCTATAAATTTTTTGAAAAAAATCCTAATTTTTGGAAGCCTATCTTATGCATTCTTTCAGAACCATCTTACGCTCATTTTCTATCTTAACATTTACACAGGAAATTTGGTTTGCAAAGCAAAGCATATGTTCTCATTTATGTAGGTCTGACATCAGTGATTAAAAGTAATGGTTGGGCTTCCCTGGTGGCGCAGTGGTTGGGAGTCCGCCTGCCGATGCAGGGGACATGGGTTCGTGCCCCGGTCCGGGAAGATCCCACATGCCGCAGAGTGGCTGGGCCCGTGAGACATGGGCACTGAGCCTGCGCGTCCAGAGCCTGCGCTCCGCAAAGGGAGAGGCCACAACAGTGAGAGGCCCATGTACCGCAAAAAAAAAAAAAAAAAAAAAAAAAGTAATGGTTGACTTGCAAGAAACGTATTTGCTCAAATATATAGCTTATGTCTTATTAATTTATTTCGAGGCAAGGTTTTTATTCTAAAATAAATTCAGAACCGATAAATATAGTAATGAAAAACTCAGATAAATCAGTTTTGGGAAGTGCAAAACCAGTTGGAACTTACCTTCTCTAGCTTTCTCCAACTACTCTTTGGATTTTTAAAAAATTTTAAAAGAAAATGAAGGTAGTGAGCTCAAAAACCAGCAGTTAAATACCTAGTGAGCCCACACTCAACTCAAAGATTCTAGACACTAAAATCACTATAGGGGGCTTCCCTGGTGGCGCAGTGGTTGAAAGTCCGCCTGCCGATGCAGGGGACACGGGTTCGTGCCCCGGTCCGAGAGGACCCCACATGCCGCGGAACAGCTGGGCCCGTGAGCCATGGCCGCTGAGCCTGCGCGTCCGGAGCCCGTGCTCCGCAACGGGAGAGGCCACAACAGTGAGAGGCCCGTGTACCACAAAAAAAAAAACACTATAGGGATTATAGGAAGTTGGAAAGTCAAATGCCCTCCTTTCATACATACTGTGCATCGAACATTCCAAACTGCTGATTCTTCTGTTATGGCTGCTCATTTCTAAACAGGTTATGGACATTTAAGAAAGTGAAAACTATTCTAACCTTTGTAAAGGCCAAAAATTTAATGTGAAATGATTTACTCCAAATTCCATTCAATGATTTTGCAAATCCACTGGAAAAATAAATACTTTTTAATTTACATTTTTTGTGGAGCTAAAAAGTAATACTAACACTGAAAATATAATAATCACACATTTGGTGGTATTTTAGTTCTTGACTCCAAAGATGGGAGAGAGAAGCAAGGAACAATATTAACTAATGTTTTTCATCAGCCCTTCCTCACTCCCCCAGTGAGAGCATTCTCAGTTGGTAAAAAGCTCAAAGACGGGTAAATTCTTGATTCATTCAAGTATTTCCAAGCAGGAGTGTACTTCAACCACCCCAGAATGGAAACAATGTTCTCTGGACAAAAGCTCTTTAGAGAAAATAATTTTTTTTATAAGTTTGATAGCTTGTTCACTTAACGCTTGTAATTCCCTTAAAATCAGGCAATATTTTCTAATGTCTCACTTTAAGCAATTATTTTTCATTTAAAACTCATCTAAACCATTCTTCGGCTATTCAGCTAGAAGTATTAAGGTAAGTACATGTCATAACTAGAGTAAAAGTTTGAAAGTTCTGACTACCCTCCCACTTCCAAAAGCACAAAAAGAACTTATAAATATTCTGTGTTTCCCATTGGGCACAGATTTCTACCTGCAAGGTTTCAGTTGGAACTTGAGTTTGGCTAATTTTCAACTCAGTACTTCCTTTATTCATCCTTTGACTGTTTCTCCCATCTTTTTCACTTCTTCCTACTATAGCTGGCTGTTTACAAGCTAATGCCATTTACTAGACCACAAACCACAGGCAATTCAAAAACCATGATGTAGTAATCTGCCTTAAGAACAGCTTAAATATCTGCTAAAGTATGCTAAAATTGTATCTCACAGTTAACATTTGTCTTTTTAAAGGAAGATCATGGATTCCCTTAACTTTCCTTGTTATTTGGATTTAAACCTCCAAATTTTTAAGTATGTCTATATTTCACATTCTTTGCCTTTGGTCTTTGAAAATGGCTGAAATGTTAATTTTCTCTCTTCACAGGGAAACAGACTTTCAGCTTCTATGTTAGACCAAGAGGACACACCAAGAACAGACAGGCATCAATCTTCAGAAGTGCAAAGTTGGTAACAAATCCAAACATGCTTAATGTCTTTACACCACATCAGGTTAACAAAAACAAAAACAAATCACACCCTTTGGGACTATATGCTATAGACAACAAATGAGTGGATGTCTCTAAAGATCTAGATTTAGCCTAGGAGTGTGGGCATCTTTACCACTTTTCAGCCACCCTGTCACACCAGATCAGAAATGAGTCTTAGCACCCAGCAGCAGCTGCTGAAGTGTTCTCTCTCTGCACTTCCCAGAAACTATTGCTTTCCTTCTGCCTTTTTCAGCTCTCACTCTAATTCTGGTACAAGGTTTGTTTTCTGCTCAATTCACAGTACCTTCCCATAACTGCCTCCCGTACTCTTTGCCTTAATGTCTCCCATGCGTGTTCTTCTCCAACAAAATCTAGAAATTCCGGCAGCAAAGTGGACACTTGGGCATTAAATGGCCAGAGTTAGTGAAATGCAAGATTTCTGTTCCCAGATGCAGTCTCCGAAGGAGTGGAATATCTCATCTTTCAACCAAAGGTTTGTTTTTCTATCTGGTTATAGACTTTTTCATGAGAATGCAGAAGTTACATTTCTCCTATGTGGCACTCAGAAGTCATAGCCATATATATCCACGACAGGCAAAAACCCCAGCGAGAATATGCTCTTTCAAACTATGTGAAACTAATTCTGACATAGAAACTAACCACCAGGGAAGGAGGGTTTACCCCACAACATTGCTATTTAGAACAGAATTTTAGGCCCAGCCTCATTTACTTAGTCACTTTATAATACTGTTTTCATCTGATCAAGTATCAGAATGCACAGATCTTAAAGGTACTATTTTTACATTGTTATAAGCCTAAGAGGAAATTTGAAGGGTCACTTGGTACATTCTCATCCCTTTTTTTTAGACTTCATACATTATTTTCCCAAACAGTTAACGAGCACATTTAAAAAACAAGAATAAAACCCCTCAATGTCAAACTGCATGGGCCTGGAGGTGTGCAGTCAATTCTGTTGAAATCCATCCCCCATCTCATCTGCCCCTGCTTATATCCAAACCACAATTCTCAAATTTCTACTACAGTTGTTTTTCTTATTTATGTATTAGAGAACATTTGACAATCTTACCTTGGAAAACAATTCTTTCTACTTATCCTAGTTCCAATAACCTGTCCTCAGATAGTCTTAATTTGTAAACTTCTTAGGTGAATGTGTAGGGTTCATAACCGACATTGGATACCTACTACAAGTGAATTTGGCTAACACTGAGTACATTTAGTTTCTTAATTAGACAGCCCGTACAACTATCTTGTTGTGAAATGCAAGAAATGATCTAGAAAAGCTAATGACACTAGGAAGACAAAAGTAAACTATATAATGAAGTATCTGATATTCTTCTCTACATATGTAATAAGGTATTTTAATAAGTTAAGTCAGTTTGAATAGTTAAACCCTGAATAACCGTTACAAATTGCTCTCTGAATTTAAAGCAATATTCCACATACAATCCAAAACCTTAGAGGCTGATTTTCAGTGGCTGCTTCCTGCCTGCAAAGTGCTAAAAAAAAAAAGTCTTATCCAACCACTTCAAACGTATACATAAATAGAAGAGCTTTAATGTAGATATCAGAAGAAATATAAAAGAAATATATAAAAGGATGACATTGTGATCATAAGAAATGGTTGGCTGCAAGACTTTTCGAGTACACTATACAGAAACTGACAGAGCATCTGTTTAAATTTCAAACACAATCTACTAAGTGGAGTCTTACCTTCATGGTGAGAAAAATTGTTGAAAATAAGGAGGTCAGTAGGTCTGCACACAGGTAAATTATAGCATCCTCTGACATTTTAAACTGATTTCAGAGAAAATATAGCTCTTTATCGACCACACCAGAAATTATGAAACTTATCATAAACAAAGAATCATAGATTCTCAATGAATTGATAAACTTTCAACCAAGCAGGAATCTCCTGACACCATTACTGACCTAGGGTTTCCTAGCTTCTGCTGAACCCTTTTCAGGGATAAGAAATAAGTTCCAACATATTACTCCAAGATTGTCCTCCCTTTCACTCTCAGCTAGTGTTGTAATGGAAAATAAGAATGCAACCTTTGCCACAAAATAGCTCTTTAAATGTATAAAATAACTAATATCATCTAGTACCAAGTCATTCAAGTTTAGACTCTCACTCAGTTCCCTAAACCATTTACAGAAGGAAATGGCTCCTGGACTTTTTAACATCTTAACAACTCTTAGTATCTTAACAAAGTTCAGGTAATCAATATTCTTTAGGAGTGGGATGCAACACTAGACACAAGAATCCATACGGGGCCTGAAAAATGAACGAGTAGTTAGGAATTATTAAGTTTTTCTGGAATCCTACATGTATGAATTTAGTCAAATATTGCATTTGTTTTCTTTTAGTAGCTGGAGATAATAGGAAATATATGTATTGGTCTCTGGCCCTGGTTCCTGGCACCAAGCTCCTGAAGCCCTTGTAACTTCCTAAATGGTAAGAGCACTAGGAGCATCTTCTTTTTAAATATTTGGTCTTTGACCCCAGCTTCTGACACAGGGCTCCTAAATCTCCTGGAATTTACTGGGTGATAGGAGTGTCTTTTGTTCTAACGAGGCGATTCTGGGTGAGCTCCCGGATGGCTCCTGGATTGGGGCTGGTCACCAGAAACACCAAGCCATAATTAGAAGCTTGGAATTTTCAGCCCCAATCCCCATTCTCCAGAGAGGGGAGAAGGACTGGAAAAGGGGTTAATAATCGATCATGCTTACATGAGGAAACTTCCATAAAATTCCCAGAAGTACACAGTTCAGAGAACTTTCAGGTTAGTGGACACATCCACACACCAGGGGGGTGGTGTATCCTAACTCTATGGGACAGAAGTTCCTGAGCTCTCGGGACCCTTCCAGACCTCACCCTTCATGTCTCTTTATCTGACTATTCATCTGTATTCTGTATCATATCCTTTAACTGGTAAATGTAAGTAGGTGTTTCCCTGAGTTCTGTGAGCCACTCTAGCAAATTAATGGAACCTGAGGAGGGGGTCCTGGGAACCTCTGATTTGCAGCCAAGTCAGACAGAGGCTGTCGGTAACCTGAGGACCTACTACTTGCAATTGGCATCTGAAGTGGGGAGCAGTCTTGCGGCACTGAGCTCTTAACCTGTGGGACTGAGCTCTTAACCTGTGGGATCTGATGTTATCTCCAGGTAGATAGCGTCTGAATTGAGTTAAGTAATTGCAGGACACCCAACTGGTGTCAAAGAATCGCTTGCTGAGGGAAAAGTTCCATGCATCTGGTGTCGGAGGTGTTGTGAGTGTGGCAGTAGTGTGAGAGTAAAGGAGAAACATAGGAGGAGGACTGAAGGTTTTTCCAAGCAGTAACCTAGATGAAACGTTGTTTTGTGAATTTCTCTAATAAAACGCGTAGATCATTTTCATTTGACATTCTTTCAAAGGGCATTTTAAATTTATTAAATTTATTGTTTTCTACAAATGGTTTCTTAGAAGTTTAGGATTTTTTATCTCTTCCTTTCTGATTGTAATAGGCATCTACTTTTTTATATCTCCAGACCTTCACATACTGTTATTTGAGACATATTTCTATTATTGGAGACAACTAGTCCTTATTCCCTTCCCCACCAATCCTGGCTGTAGCTGGGGCAGCCAATGAATTGATTGAACCAAGAGATGGGCATGTGATCCAAAGTCCTTCCCTTTTTAAAAATTGGAACTAAACAAAGAGATTATGTTCTTCTCTAGTGATGAAACTACAAGATGCAGGAACTGTCAGAAGTAATGTCCAATGTGTGATGAAAAGGAAGACTCACTCTGGCTGTGTTCTAGATCCTGTTTCCAGTTGTCCCTGAAGCCTAGCTGTATACCCTGAGGTTCTCCAAGGGTACCTGAGCTACTACTTTCATTAAAAGGAAAAAGGGAAAAAGAGCCACTTTGCCAGCAAAACAAGTCCTAGCTTAAATACAGACTTTTCTATCTAAAGTTTTTATTTATTCCTCCCTCCCAATTTTATGTCCTATGTTAGCTTTCTATTGTTGCTGTAACATAAACTTGGTGCCTTAAACAATACGAATTTATTATCTTGGAGTTTTATAAGTCAGAGATTCAACAGGAGTCTCACTGACTAAAAGTAAGGTGTTAGAAGAGCTGTGCTCCTCTCTGGAGGCTCTAGGGAAGAAAGCTTCCTTGTCTTTCTAGCTACTAGAGACCATCGGCATTCCTTGGCTCAATGATCCTTTCCTCCATCTTCAAAGGTAGCAATGCTGCATCTCTTTAAAATTCTTCTGTAGTCACATCTTTCTCTGGCCCTGACCTTAAGTGAGAAAAATATTTTAAGGACTCGTGATTAACTTGGACCTACCTGAATAATCCAGGATAATCTCATCTCAAGGTCCTTAATTTTAAGTACATGTGCAAAGTCTCTTTTACTAACCAATGTAGCATATTCACAGTTCTGGAGGCTTAGGTATAGACACCTTGGGTGGGGGGTGAGAGGATGGGGGTAGGGGGATGGGGCATTATTCTGCTTCCCACTAAAAATGACAACAGCATTCCATCTCTCACATCATTCAATTCAGTAATAAAAATATATTAAACAGGAGAAGCCAGGCACTCTGCACATTAATAGCAGCCTGTTAATCAACATTATTTGGAAACAGTTGTTTAGTTCAGTTTCAAAATGACTCCTTCAAAATTGATTTTTCTGGAAAGGAAATTTCTGCTGGTTTTATCTTTTCCTGAGGATGAGTTTGAAGATGTTTCCTGGATTTCCCCAGCACACAATCAGAATTCAATCTTTGAAGTGGAGAATTAAATGCATTTCCATACCCACATTCTTGAAGCCTGAGGCTGCTATCATTCCTGAGTATAGAGAGTAAACACAGCATCTCTCTTTGTTTTACTAATTGCTTTGTTTCCCCAAGCTGCTAGCACAACATCTGCCAGGGCAGAATGCACTATTTCCACACACCAGAGAACCACTGCCTGCCAGATAAACGACTTAAGCTCCGTGGTGTAAGGGCAAGTGCTTTCCAGGCACTCAGCAGGCAGTTTTCAAGAGGCCAAAACTTTAAGCAGAAATGAAGCTGAAACCCCTCCCCTCTCATCTTTAGAGTGGTTATGGAGTTGTGGATTCTGTAATGATCTCATACTGCCTGCAATTTTATTGATTTTGTTTTTCAATAGAACTGTTAAAGATGACAATTCTCAGACAGGCAGAATGTGGGCAGATGCCCATGTTCTCACACAGTTCTGCCAAGATATTTTTACATCTTTCCACACATAAAACAAAATGAAGACATGTGTTATAGATGCATGCTACTGGTACCCCCGCCCCCAGAAGAAGGGAGTTGATTGTGTGCTCATTTCCTGGATGAAGTATTAAAACAACTCCACCTAGAAAAAACTGAACAGCACTTCCAAAATAAAAGAGGTTTGCTTCTGAGGCACCTTATAAGCCATTCCTAATTACCAAAACACATTGAAACAGCAGTTTGTAATCATGTGTCATCCCTGCTAGTTCTAATTCCTAAACTTCTTGTCACATATACTGGTTAAGCATCAAAATACAAAACGCCGTAACAGCTTAGGCTCTGTTGATGTTCAGTCATCTACTGTGCACCAGAAAGGCTCATTTCAAATATGGCATGAAAGGAAGAAAAGTAAGCAAAAACCAGACTCAGAAGAGACTTGAAATAACTTGCCCCCAGAAAAACACTCAAGAGGAAAAACTGCAAAAGCATAGCCTTACCTTGGGAGACTTGGGCAGACCCACTGTCTTTTCTTCTGCTAAGTTGAGTAGGCTTAACTTTGTTTCCTCCAAGGAGGGATGTTTGGGAGGGCGAGGTGGGGGGTACGAGAAAGAGTTTTCATATCTCCGCATCATATAATACTGTTCTTCAGGGATCTCTTCAACCAGAGTCCTGACTAGAAATGATCCTGGATCCCCAGACAAATTATTAACTAACTGAACAGTCATATTCACGCGGCCAGCAGGAATTTCCCAGCACTCCTTGGGGTTGGCAAAGTCACTTATGAGTAGATAAGAGTCTGTGATAGCTTCCTCCAACCGTAGTCCTGGTGTAGCAGCCAAAATGTCTTCTTCAGTGAAAAGATCTCTCACAGAAACCTTCACATTGAAGGGCAAGTGGAACTGTGCACAGAGCTCAGAAATCTGGTACTGCTTCTTATCATGAATCACCTCTACAAAACCTCCTTCCATGTACAAAGGGAGCAGTGCTGCCTCATAGGATTTTTTGAGGATTTTTTCACAAGCCAGAACGTTCACCACTTTTTTGATCCCTTCACAGAGGACTTCCGTCGCCTGTGAGTGATGCACTAGAAACTGGTCCCCGGGAGATACAGATGACAGCTCGTCATGGGGGGAATGAAAGGCTTTGGTGGCCACCACGTGGAGAGGCTCCTTTTCACTCTTTGCTATCTCAAGGTCATAGGGGGTTGGGAACTCCCGAGGTCGCCGCTTGAATTTGCCTTTATAGCTAGGGGGGATCAAGAAGTGTCTTTTAGGAAAATTGCTTCTAATTTCTGAAGCTAAGATCCTCGATGCCTGGCACTTTTTGTGGATCACAATGGTTTTCCCAGGTTGTAAAACGTTTCTGGGTAGCTGGTTTCCTTGGGGCGCTTCTATGACTTCAGCCACTATGGGGAACTCTTTACTGGTCATTTCAAAAAGATCTTGTGTAGATAACAGCTGAAGAAACCAGTTGGAATCATAACTGTCTGTAATGTCTTTGACTTCAACATCTAAACTGGGGAGGATACGGACTATGTCCTTTCTAACTGGAAAACAAAAAAACAAAAAGACATTTTGTGTATCAAAATGTTGCTCTGAAGTAGTATTAAAATCACTCCAGGGGTACCATACATAAATTTCATTAAAAAAAATCTCAGATGCCCATGATGTAACATTTCTTATGTATGACTTTCCTTTTTTAAATTTAAAAATGAAATAGATGGTAAATAAAAACAATACCCATAAATCTGTGTAGTTTTAGAAATAGAAATTAACCAGTATCTCGGAGCCCTACAAACCTCACCAAAATCACATCCTCCTCACTGCAACCTAAGAGTAATCATTCTCCTAATTTTGGTGTTAACCATTCCCTTGTTTTTCTTTGTAGTTTTATCACACATAACATACATGAATATATGTGCACGTGTTTAAACGTATATGTATGTGTTTTTCCAGAAAATTTATTATATCATTTTAGGTCATGCTTTTGAGGTCCAGATATTGTACGTAAAATTATCTTAGAAGAAAGTTTGGGGACTCCAAGTAAGACTCTTCCTGCATAAGGCCCAAGACACATTCTATATACAAATTCTATCCTGTGGGATTTAACCATATTGCAAAATCTTGGGATATAAAGTACTCAAGATTAATATATGGAAATGGATACCAAAATGCAGTCTTTTTCCAATGTGAAAACTATTTCTTTCTTCTGGTGCTATATTAACATCTAGTTAGAAAAGGAGTGGCATAGGATGGGTTACAGTCAAAGGAGCCACTCAGGAACCCTAGATTTGCTGGTAGAGTGCTTACCAATGTATTCTTTGCCTAATGTGTCCCTGGGGACTAATGAATCTCTGTACTCTTTCCAAGAGCCCACTGTCTCAGAAGTCTTTCTTTGAGACTACAGAGACACTTAAAATATTGTCCTGAAATCCTCTGCTCTCCATATACTGTCCCACATAGTATCCTTATAAATGGTCTTGCATTAAAAAATAAAGTTATATGTTAATATAAACAGGATTTTATAATGGTTTATATTTTCTTGACAATTTCCTAACACTTAATGTTTTATAGCCTTTTCACAATCTACCATTGTTTCCCAGTACATCTAGCCACCCCCCGTCTATCAATATTCTTTCTTCCCTGTATGCTTCTGAAAATTAATAATTTGGAAGATTTAGAAGACAGAATGTTTCTCTTATAAAATATTACCTATATTATTATACTTTATATTACTCTTTATGCAGCCTCTGAAAACTATAATTTGTGTCATATTACTTGCACATGCTGTGTAAAAGAGTTCCTAAAAACACAGTATGAAATTGCATTATTTTATTTTCTTGAACATAAAATAGAGAAAAGAAAAAAACCCGATGATTGCCTATAGGCTGAAGTTCAATAAAAATTATAAAGATTCTCCATTAAAAAAAGAACGGGGTGGGAGGAACGCTAAAAAAAACCTTTACCAGTTCATTTTATAAAGTTTAGCAAACCCAAACCTTTGAGATTGTTACCACAGGTTTCCCTGAACCCCAAGGTAATTTTAGAAACTTTAAAATCACACTTATTGAATCAAAATGAACTGTGTTTAAGAATTGTAGAGCTAGGACTAGATGGGTTCATAGACTCAGGTCATTTCTCAAGTTGAGGGAACAACTTGACACTGGTAGAATAGATGCCATTAAGGACTTTCTGAGGGCTTTAAATTGACCATAGGGACCCTAATGCAAGCTAGATCCAGTCTGTATTTGGGCACAATGGGTACGGTGGGGAAAGAATTGTCTTAATAACTTAGGACAACTTTATTGCCAGAGAAAGCCTCCGGGCCAGGCTATCTAACTTCTGTTAAATTTTTACGTACCCAATTCCTGACCTACCTTCAGTACTTCTGTACCAAATTCACTGAAGATGTGCTAGCCTATCTCATCCTACTTGATATATCAGCAGCATTTGACAGAGTAGATTAGACTCTTTGCTAGAGTTACCTCACTTATTTCCTTTTTATCTTATAATTCTTCTCAACTTTTTTTCTGATTTCTTCTCCTCTACATACCACCCACTCCCCCCCCACACACACCTTTTAATGTTTCTTCATTCTCCTCCTTTCTCTGTCCACACTCACACCCACATGATCTTACACAGTCTCATGTTTTTAAGTACCATCTGTAGGCTGATGATTCCCCAACATGTATCTCTAGCTAAATAATTCTCCTGCACTCCAAATATCTATTTAAGATCCTCACTTGGCTAATAGATGTCTCAAAGTTAACATGCTTAAACTGAAATTCTGATCTTCCCAACCCAGACCTAATCTATCTGTTGCTCATTCTCTTTGTCTGGTGCAGAAATCTGAGACATCCATAGCTTCTCTCTCTTTTTTCCTAACACTCTACATCCATTACCTCAGAACTACTCTGACCTAAGCAACATTATTTCTTGCCTGGTTTATTGCAGTGGCTTCCTAAACAGTCTTCTTACAGTCATATCTTTCTAGGGAAGCCAGACAGTCTTTTTAAATGTTAAATTGATCATATCTTTCTCCTGTTCATAGCCCCACAGTGGCAGTCCTTTTCACTTCAGTAAAAGTGAAAACCCCTACTGAGGTCCTAGGCACCACGTTGATCTCATCTGCCACTGGGTTGACTCATTCTAATTTACTGCTCCCTCCATGACCTCCTTGTTGTTAATTAGGTTTTCAAAAAGCTGTTTCCTCTGCCTGCCATATCCTTCAGCCTGATATATTTATGGCCAACACCTCTTCTTCTTCATATCTGCTTAAATGTCATCTTCTCCATGAGACTTCTCCAAAATGTGCTTCCCATAGTCTGAACTTTTGTTCCCCTCCCCCAAATTCATTTGTTAAAACCTAATCCTCAATGTGATGGTATTTGGAGGTGGGACCTTTGGGAGGTAATTAGGTAATGAGATTACTGCCCTTGTAAAAGAGACCCCAGAGAGCTCCCTTGCCCCTGTGAGGGCAAGGAGGACATGTGAGGACACAAAGAGTAAACAGCCACCTATGAACTAGGAAGTAGACCTTCACCAGACACCAAATCTGCCAGCACCTTGATCTTGGACTTCCCAATCTCCAGAACTGTAAGAAATAAATTTCTGTTGTTTATAAGCCATCCAGTCTACGGCATTTTGTTATAGCCACAAAATGAACTAAGACAGTGCTCTATTTAAAAATGCAACTATCTCTGTCCTTTGCCCTTCTCTGTTTCTCTATTTTCAATGTCATCCTTTACCTTCAATCATTACATATAGTTTGCTTATTTATTATCATCATTATTTATTGTCTGTTTCCCCAAAATGGAACTTATGCTCCACAGGGATAGGAGTCTTTGATTGTTTTGTTCACCAACATATCCTAGTGTCTAGCATGGTCCCTAACACATAGTAGCTACTCAATAAATGAACTGAATGAATGAAAAACAATTGCCAGAACAATGTTCTTGGTTGAGCTGTAAAAGTTGTGATCTAGTAAGCAAGTGGAGTTCCAAGTAAAATTTCACTAGGGGGAGAAAAGTTTCTACTGCTAAAACTCCAGTTATACATCATAGAAGGTATTGTATATTTCATTTAAAACTTGTTGCTTTAGGTTGTAGTTTATCTTACTCAATGACTTATTCAATACAATAAATAGTTTTATTGTTTAATTTCTTTTTTTTTTTTTTTTTTCTTTTTTTTTTTTTTTTTTTGCGGTATGCGGGCCTCTCACTGTTGTGGCCTCTCCCGTTGCGGAGCACAGGCTCCGGATGCGCAGGCCCAGCGGCCATGGCTCACGGGCCCAGCCGCTCCGCGGCATATGGGATCCTCCCAGACCGGGGCACGAACCCGTATCCCCTGCATCGGCAGGCGGACTCTCAACCACTGCGCCACCAGGGAGGCCCTATTGTTTAATTTCTACAAAATAATAATCTAGACATTTTAGGGTATAAAATTATCATGATGTATACCCTTTAAAAGAATATTCAATACAGGGAAATAGTACATGCAGTGAAAATCAACAACTCTTCTTAGATCCATCAGATAATTGAAGTCACAGGAAAAACTGTCACCTCTAAAACTAGAAAGATGGGTGAATACAGAAAGTTACAGCTTATAGGGGGCAGAAACCACTGATGGAGCCAGCAAAGCTAAGAACACTTTAAGAGTAACTGACTAACTGCTGGAGATTAAGCATGGACAGGCTTGAGAGATAAAAGTTCTGGAGGGCCAGGCTTAGCAGGATCCCCCCACAGTTTCCTGAGTTTACATCCAGGAGCCCCACCAGGTTCTCAGAGTGAAGATCTGAGAAAATTCCCCTCATGCGTTAGGCAGGGTGCCGGGAAAAGTAACCATTTTGAAATACACTCAGATCACTCACTTCTCCTTAAAAAAGGCCTGAGTGAAGGAAAACTATTTTACCACAGCCTAACCAACTTGGGTTTTACCAGTCTAATAACTGATGTGCGGGAAAGGAATTCCACAACTCCAGCCCCCGACAGACATTCTGTCTCACTAAGGAGATGTGGGGAGAAAAGCTGAGAAGCAGGGTCAGTAAAAGACTAAGACCTAATTACAGGATTATAGAATGCTTCCCCTCCCCTACACGTCACCAACCATATCAAGAAGACTTCTATATAATAACAGGAGATTACAATGGAAAGAATGGCACTTATGACCCTATTTAAGAAGGGGTCTCTAGGGAAAGACAACAGGGAAAACAATAAACAAGGGCATTATGTAAAATTTTAGCTTCTGACACCTACAGGTACAGTAAACAGTGAACACGGCCTAACTCCTAGCCTAAAACCTCACACAAAAGGCCTATTTACCTCAGTTTCTTTTACCCTATACATCATGCCTAGCTTTCAACAAAAAATTACAAGGTATGTTAAAAGGCAAACAGCATAGTCTGAAGAGACAAAGCAAGCATCAAAACCAGACTCAGATATGCAAGAGATTTTGGAATTATCAGACTGGCAACTTAAAATATGATTAATACATTAAAGGCTGTAATGGAAGAAAATGCAAGAAAAGATAGCTAATGTAAGCAGAGGGATGGAAACTCTAGGAAAGAACTACAAGGAAATGCTAGAAATTTAAAACCCAGGAAAAGAATTAAAGAATAACTTTGACATGTTCATCAATAGGCTATACATAGCTAAGGAAAGAATCAGTGAGCTTGAAGATAGATCAATAGAAACTTCCCAAACTGAAAAGCAAAAGAATGAAAAACAACAACACAGAATTTCCGAGACCTGTGGGACAATTACAAAGGTTGTAACGTACACACATAGGAATTCCAGAAGGAAAAAGGGAGAGAAAGGAAAAGAAGCAATAATGAAGTAATAATGGCTGAGAATTTTCCAAAAGTAATGAAGTTTAGAGAAAAAAAGCAGGATAAATACAAAAAGTCAACACCTAGGCATATCATATTCAAACTGCAGAAAATCAAAGAAGAGAGAAAACATGAAGAAGCCAGAAGAAAAAACCCACCTTGCCTGTGGAGGAAGGAGGATAATAATTACATTGGACGTCTCTTTAGAAACCATGAAAGCAGAAAGAGTAAATGGCATATTTAAAGTGTTGAAAGAGAAAAATTTACCAACCTAGAATTCTATATGTGACAAAATTATCCTTCAAAAGTCAAGGGTGGCAGATTATGCCATCCCAAAATATATCACTTTGGTTTAAGGATTATTTTGAGCTAAGTGCACTTGAAAAACAGCAGATTCAAAAACAACATTCTAATCTCCCCTCTCTCCCTGAAAACAGGAGCTAAAAACTCTCATGTTAAGGATGCCCTCAGTACCAGGAGAAAGAAAACACTCTTCTAACAGGGAGTCAAAGCCAAGAGAATTCTGTACAAACAGACCTTGTTAAAATAATTTGTATCCTCTTAGGCCTCACCTCATAGTTTACTTTTCCACAGTAGCTCAGTTGTTCAACCCAATTTAAAAGCATGCAGCTTTCACCATTTCTTTGGGTCTTCATTTTCTTATGAGGGCTTCCATGTCAACCTTACGCAAATTTGTATGCTTTTCTCCTCTTCATCTGTCTAAGGTCAGTTTAATTCTCTGGCCCAGCCAAAAAAACCCTAAGAGGGTAAAGGTAAAATTTTACCTCCCCTACAAAAGTGAAAGAGAAATAAAGACTTTCTCAGACAAACAAAAGTGAGGGAATATGTCAACAGTAGACCTATCTTGCAAGGAATATAAAAGAAGTTCTTCACAGAGAATAAAATATGTCAGAAACTCAGATCTACATAAAGAAAGAAGAGTATTAGAGAAGGAATAAATGAAGACAAAATAAAATGTTTTATTTTTCTTATTTTTAATGGATGTAACAGATAACAGATTGTTCAAAATAATAATAGCAACAATATATTGGATGATTATAGCTCATGGATAATGAAATGAATGACGGCAGTGTTACCAGGGACAAGAGAAAGTAGTTGGGAATACTCTGTTATAAGGTACCTGCCATAGCCATGAAGTTGTATAGTGTTAGTTGAAAGTTGGACTTGGATTATATATGCATATTGCAAACTCTAAGTCAATGACTAAAAATATTTTTAAAGTATAACTGATATGCTGAGGAAGAAAGAAAATGAAATCATGTAAAAGGCTCAATTAAAACCACAGTAGGCAGAAAAAGGTGAATAAATAACACATCTAATTTTTGGATGGGGATAAAGATAGATATTAGGAAAGAGGTGGCTACAACATGAGTCTTTAAGGATGGAGAGATATTACAAGCCAAGATAGGGTAGGAGAAAGAATATCATAGGTGGTAAGAAAACCACAGTCATAGATAAGGAAGCAGACTAAATAGGATATAGTCAGTGATTAACATGTAATTCAGTCTCAGGATTTTAAACTAGGGCAGGGAATCGGGACAGGAGACCCACTGAAAGTAAGACTATGTCTGAAGATGGATCTGCCCCTGGAATATTTGAGATTAATAACAACCAAATTAAGTAGATTTTGGCAGATTAATTTGACAGCACAATGGGAAGAGAAGCTGGATTCAGAGCATTTACCTTTCTCTACTAACTGCTATGAAGCCCATAGATAACCAGTATACTGACAACTCACTGTATTTAATTGTTTCTGCATCAACTTCAAACTTTATATATTTTACTGTTATATTAGATAATACATTAAAACAAAACCCTTCTTATTGCTTATACTATTCTCTTTACTCTTGCATGTTTTAAGTTCTCCATAGCTAAAAGTTAAAATAAAAACATTTTTAAAAAGTTACCTAGAGGTTGTTTGCCCTGAGGCCAATTGGTGGGGCGAATGGTGGATCCAGGAGGGCTCACACCAAGGAGTACTTCCCAGAACTTCTGCTGCCAGTGTCCTTGTCCCCAGGGTGAGTCAGAGCTGCCTGCACCTCTGCAGGAGACCCTCCAACACTGGCAGGTTTATTGTTAAGATTGAATAAGAAGACCAGTCCCTCCCATCAGGAAGCTTGCACAATCCTCTTAGATAGCCTCATCCACCAGAGGGCAGACAACAGAAGCAAGAAGAACTACAGTCCTGCAGCCTGTGGAAAAAAAACCAAATTCACAGAAAGACAGACAAGATGAAAAGGCAGAGGGCTATGTACCAGATGAAGAAACAAGATAAAACCCCAGAAAAACAACTAAATGAAGTGGAGATAGGCAACCTTCCAGAAAAAGAATTAAGAATAATGATAGTGGGGCTTCCCTGGTGGCGCAGTGGTTGACAGTCTGCCTGCCGATGCAGGGGACATGGGTTCGTGACTCGGTCCGGGAAGATCCCACATGCCACGGAGCGGCTGGGCCTGTGAGCCATGGCGGCTGAGCCTGCACGTCCGGAGCCTGTGCTCCACAACGGGAGAGGCCACAACAGTGAGAGGCCCACGTACTGCAAAAAAACAAAAACAAAAACAAAAACAAAACAAACAAAAAAGAATGATAGTGAAGATGATCCAGGACCTTGGAAAAAGAATGGAGGCAAAGATCGAGAAGATGCAAGAAATGTTTAACAAAGACTTAGAAGAATTAAAGAACAAACAAACAGAGAAGAACAATACAATAACTGAAATAAAAACTACACTAGAAGGAATCAATAGCAGAATAACTGAGGCAGAAGAACCGATAAGTGACCTGGAAGACAGAATGGTGGAATTCACTGCTGCGGAACAGAATCAACAAAAAAGAATGAAAAGAAATGAAGACAGCCTAAGACACCTCTGGGACAACATTAAACGCAACAACATTTGCATTATAGGGGTCCCAGAAGGAGAAGAGAGAGAGAAAGGACCCAAGAAAATATTTGAAGAGATTATAGTCGAAAACTTCCCTAACATGGGAAAGGAATAGCCACCCAAGTCCAGAAAGCACAGACAGTCCCATAAAGGATAAACCCAAGGAGAAACACACCAAGACACATAGCAATCAAATTGGAAAAAATTAAGACAAAGAAAAATTATTGAAAGCAGCAAGGGAAAAATGACAAATAACATACAAGGGAACTCCCAGAAGGTTAACAGATGATTTCTCAGCAGAAACTCTACAAGCCAGAAGGGAGTGGCATGATATACTTAAAGTGATGAAAGGGAAGAACCTACAACCAAGATTACTCTACCCAGCAAGGATCTCATTTATATTTGATGGAGAAATCAAAAGCTCTACAGACAAGCAAAAGCTAAGAGAATTCAGCATCACCAAACCAGCTCTACAACAAATGCTAAAGGAACTTCTCTAAGTGGGAAACACAAGAGAAGAAAAGGAACGACAAAAACAAACCCAAAACAATTAAGAAAATGGTCATAGGAACATACATATGAATAATGACCTTAAACGTGAATGGTTTAAATGCTCCAACAAAAAGAAACAGGCTTGCTGAATGGATACAAAAACAAGACCCATATATATGCTGTCTACAAGGGACCCACTTCAGATCTAGGGACACATACAGACTGAAAGGGAGGGGATGGAAAAAGATATTCCATGCAAATGGAAATCAAAAGAAAGCTGGAGTAGCAATACTCATATCGGATAAAATAGACTTTAAAATAAAGAATGTTACAAGAGACAAGGAAGGACACTACATAATGATCAAGGGATTAATCCAAGAAGAAGATATAACAATTATAAATATATATGCACCCAACATAGGAGCACCTCAATACATAAGGCAACTGCTAACAGCTATAAAAGAGGATATCGACAGTAACACAATAATAGTGGGGGACTTTAACACCTCATTTACACCAATAGACAGATCATCCAAAATGAAAATAAATAAGGAAACAGAAGCTTTAAATGACACAATAGACCAGATAGATTTAATTGATATTTATAGGACATTCCATCCAAAAACAGCAGATTACACTTTCTTCTCAAGTGTGCACAGAACATTCTCCAGGATAGATCACATCTTCAGTCACAAATCAAGGCTTGGTAAATTTAAGAAAATTGAAATCATATCATGCATCTTTTCCAACAACAACAGTTTGAGATTAGAAATAACTTACAGGGAAAAAAAATTAAAAACACCAACACATGGAGGCTAAACAATACGTTACTGAATAACCAAGAGATCACTAAAGAAATCAAAGAGGAAATCAAAAAATACCTAGAGACAAATGACAACGAAAACAAAATGATCCAAAACCTATGGGATGAAGCAAAAGCAGTTCTAAGAGGGAAGTTTATAGCAATAGAGTCCTACCTCAAGAAACAAGAAAAATCTCAAATAAACAATCTAACCTTATCATAAAGGAACTAGAGAAAGAAGAACAAACAAAACCCAAAGTTAGCAGAAGGAAAGAAATCATAATGATTCAGAGCATAAATAAATGAAATAGAAACAAAGAAAACAATAGCAAAGATCAATAAAACTAAAAGCTGGTTCTTTGAGAAGATAAACAAAATTGATAAACCATTAGCCAGACTCATCAAGAAAAAGAGGGAGAAGACTCAAATCAATAAAATTAGAAATGAAAAAGAAGTTACAACAGACACCACAAAAATACAAAGCATCCTAAGAGACTACTAAAAGCAGCCGTATGCCAATAAAATGGACAACCTGGAAGAAATGGACAAATTCTTACAAAGGTTTAACCTTCCAAGACTGAACCAGGAAGAAATAGAAAATATGAAGAGACCAATCACAAGTAATGAAATTGAAACTGTGATTAAAAATCTTCCAACAAATAAAAGTCCAGGACCAGATGGCTTCACAGGTGAATTCTATCAAACGTTTAGAGAAGAGCTAACACTCATCCTTCTCAAACTCTTCTAAAAAATTGCAGACGAAGGAACACTCCCAAACTCATTCTATGAAGCCACCATCACCCTGATACCAAAACCAGACAAAGGTACTACAAAAAAAGAAATTTACAGACGAATACCACTGATGAATATAGATGCAAAAATCCTCAACAAAATACTAGCAAACAGAATCCAACAACACATTAAAAGGATCATACACCATAATCAAGTGGGATTTATCCCAGGAATGCAAGGATTCTTCAATATACGTAAATCAATCAGTGTGATAAACCATATTAACAAATTGAAGTATAAAAGCCATATGATCATCTCAATAGATGCAGAAAAAGCTTTCGACAAAATTCAACACCCATTTATGATAAAAACTCTCCAGAAAATGGGCATAGAGGGAACCTACTCAACATAATGAAGGCCATATATGACGAACCCACATCAAACATCGTTCTCAATGGTGAAAAGCTGAAAGCATTTCCACTAAGATCAGGAACAAGACAAGGATGTCTACTCTCACCATTGTTATTCAACATAGTTTTCGAAGTCCTAGGCACGGCAATCAAAGAAGAAAAATAAATAAAAGGAATACAAATTGGAAAACAAGAAGTAAAACTGTCACTGTTTGCAGATAACATGATACTATACATAGAGAATCCTAAAGATGCTACCAGAAAACTACTAGAGCTAATTAATCAATGAATTTGGTAAAGTTGCAGGATACAAAATTATTGCACAGAAATCTCTTGCATTCCTATACACTAATGATGAAAAATCTGAAAGAGAAATTAAGGAAACACTCCCATTTACCACTGCAACAAAAAGAATAAAATATCTAGGAATAAACCTACCTAGGGAGACAAAAGACCTGTATGCAGAAAACTATAAGACACTGATGAAAAAATTAAAGATGATACCAACAGATGGAGAGATATACCATGTTCTTGATTTGGAAGAATCAATATTGTGAAAATGACTATACTACCCAAAGCAATCTACAGATTCAATGCAATCCCCATCAAATTACCAGTGGCATTTTTTACGCAACTAGAACAAAAAAATCTTAAAATTTGTATGGAGACACAAAAGACCCTGAATAACCAAAGCAGTCTTGAGGGGAAAAAACGGAGCTGGAGGAATCAGACTCCCTGACTTCAGACTATACTACAAAGCTACAGTAATCAAGATAATATTGTACTGGCACAAAAACAGAAACATAGATCAATGGAACAAGATAGAAAGCCCAGAGATAAACCCACGCACCTATGGTCAACTAATCTATGACAGAGGAGGCAAGGATATACAATGGAGAAAAGACCGTCTCTTCAATAAGTGGTGCTCGGAAAACTGGACAGCTACATGTAAAAGAATGAAATTAGAACACTCCCTAACACCATACACAAAAGTAAACTCAAAATGGATTAGAGACCTAAATGTAAGACCAGACACTATAAAACTCTTAGAGGAAAGCGTAGGAAAAACACTCTTTGACAGAAATCACAGCAAGATCTTTTTTGATCCACCTCCTAGAGTAATGGAAATAAAAACAAAAATAAACAAATGGGACCTAATGAAACTTAAAAGCTTTTGCACAGCAAATGAAACCATAAACAAGATAAAAAGATAACCCTCAGAATGGGAGAGAATATTTGCAAACGAATCAACAGACAAAGGATTAATCTCTAAAACATATAAACCGCTCATGCAGCTCAATATTAAAAAAAAAAAAAACGAATCCAAAAATGGGCAGAAGACCTAAATAGACATTTCTCCAAAGACATACAGATGGCCAAGAAGCACATGAAAAGCTGCTCAACATCACTAATTATTAGAGAAATGCAAATCAAAACTACAATCAGGTATCACCTCACACCAGTTAGAATGGGCATCATCAGAAAATCTACAAACAACAAATGCTGGAGAGGGTGTGGAGAAAAGGGAACCCTCTTGCACTGTTGGTGGGAATGTAAATTGATACAGCCACTATGGAGAACAGTATGGATGTTCCTTTAAAAACTAAAAATAGAATTACTATATGATCCATCAATCCCACTACTGGGCATATACCCTGAGAAAACCATAATTCAAAAACACACATGCGGAGACTGCAGGTGGCGGAGGGGGAAAGCTTCGGAGTAGCGGAGGAGAGCACAGCAACAGGGGTGCGGAGGGCAAAGAGGAGAGATTCTGGCACAGAGGACCGGTGCCCTCAGGCACACACCAGCCCGAGAGGCTTGTCTGCTCGGCCGCCGTGGCGGGCGGGGCTGGGAGCTGAGGCTCGGGTATCGGCTTTCAGTCGGAGCGCAGGGAGAGGACTGGGGCTGGCGGCAGGAAGAGAGCCTGAAGGGGTTAGTGCACCACGGCTAGCCCGGAGGGAGTCCGGGGAAAGGGTCTGGAGCTGCTGAAGAGGCAAGAGACTTTTTTCCCTTTTGTTTCCTGGTGCGCGAGGAGAGGGCATTAAGAGGGCTGCTTGGTTGAAGGAGAAAAACCATATGATCATCTCAATAGATGCAGAGAAAGCTTTCGACAAAATTCAACACCCATTTATGATAAAAACCCTGCAGAAAGTAGGTATAGAGGGATCTTTCCTCAACATAATAAAGGCCATATATGACAAACCCACAGCCAACATTGTCCTCAATGGTGAAAAACTGAAACCATTTCCACTAAGATCAGGAACAAGACAAGGCTGCCCACTCTCACCACTCTTATTCAACATAGTTTTGGAAGTTTTAGCCACAGCAATCAGAGAAGAAAAGGAAATAAAAGGAATCCAAATTGGAAAAGAAGAAGTAAAGCTCTCACTGTTTGCAGATGACATGATACTATACATAGAGAATCCTAAAGATGCTACCGAAAAACTACTAGAGCTAATCAATGAATTTGGTAAAGTAGCAGGATATAAAATTAATGTACAGAAATCTCTGGCATTCCTGTACACTAATGATGAAAAATCTGAAAGTGAAATCAAGAAAACACTCCCATTTACCATCGCAACAAAAAGAATAAAATATCTAGGAATAAACCTACCTAAGGAGACAAAAGACCTGTATGCAGAAAACTATAAGACACTGATGAAAGAAATTAAAGATGATACAAATAGATGGAGAGATATACCATGCTCCTGGATTGGAAGAATCAATATTGTGAAAATGACTCTACTACCGAAAGCAATCTACAGATTCAATGCAATCCCTATCAAACTACCACTGGCATTTTTCACAGAACTAGAACAAAAAATTTCAAAATTTGTTTGGAAAAACAAAAGGCCCCGAATAGCTAAAGCAATCTTGAGAACGAAAAACGGAGCTGGAGGAATCAGGCTCCCTGACTTCAGACTATACTACAAAGCTACAGTAATTAAGACAGTCTGGTACTGGCATAAAAACAGAAAGATAGATCAGTGGATCAGGATAGAAAGCCCAGAGATAAACCCATGCACATATGGCCAACTTATCTTTGATAAAGGAGCCAGGAATGTACAGTGGAGAAAGGACAGCCTCTTCAATAAGTGGTGCTGGGAAAACTGGACAGGGACATGTAAAAGTTTGAGATTAGATCATTCCCTAGCACCATACACAAAAATAAGCTCAAAATGGATTAAAGACTTAAATGTAAGGCCAGAAACTATCAAACTCTTAGAGGAAAACATAGGCAGAACACTCTATGACATAAATCACAGCAAGATCCTTTTGGACCCACCTCCTAGAGAAATGGAAATAAAAACAAAGATAAACAAATGGGACCTAATGAAACTTCAAAGCTTTTGCACAGCAAAGGAAACCATAAAGAAGACCAAAAGACAACCCTCAGAATGGGAGAAAATATTTGCAAATGAAGCAACTGACAAAGGATTAATCTCCAAAATTTATAAACAGCTCATGCAGCTCAATAGCAAAAAAACAGACAACCCAATCCAAAAATGGGCAGAAGACTTAAATAGGCATTTCTCCAAAGAAGATATACAGACTGCCAACAAACACATGAAAGAATGCTCAACATCATTAATCATTAGAGAAATGCAAATCAAAACTACAATGAGATATCATCTCACACCAGTCAGAATGGCCATCATCAAGAAATCTAGAAACAATAAATGCTGGAGAGGGTGTGGAGAAAAGGGAACACTCTTGCACTGCTGGTGGGAATGTGAATTGGTACAGCCACTATGGAGAACGGTATGGAGGTTCCTTAAAAAACTACAAATAGAACTACCATATGACCCAGCAATCCCACTACTGGGCATATACCCTGAGAAAACCATAATTCAAAAAGAGACATGTACCAAAATGTTCATTGCAGCTCTATTCACAATAGCCCGGAGCTGGAAACAACCTAAGTGTCCATCATCGGATGAATGGATAAAGAAGATGTGGCACATATATACAATGGAATATTACTCAGCCATAAAAAGAAACGAAACTGAGCTATTTGTAATGAGGTGGATAGACCTAGAGTCTGTCATACAGAGTGAAGTTAGTCAGAAAGAGAAAGACAAATACCGTATGCTAACACATATATACGGAATTTAAAAAAAAAAAATGTCATGAAGAACCTAGGGGCAAAACGGGAATAAAGACACAGACCTACTTGGGAATGGACTTGAGGATATGGGGAGGGGGAAGGGTAAGCTGTGACAAAGCGAAAGAGAGGCATGGACATATATACACTACCAAACGTAAGGTAGATAGATAGTGGGAAGCAGCCGCAGAGCACAGGGAGATCAGCTCGGTGCTTTGTGACCGCCTGGAGGGGTGGGATGGGGAGGGTGGGAGGGAGGGAGATGCATGAGGGAAGGGATGTGGGAACAGATGTATATGTATGACTGATTCACTTTGTTATAAAGCAGAAACTAATTAAAAAAATAAATAAATAAACTTTAAAAAAAAAAAAAAAAAACACACATGCACCCCAATATTCATTGCAGCACTTTTTACAATAGCCAGGTAATGGAAGCAAACTAAATGCCCATTGACAGATGAATGGATAAAGAAGATGTAGTACATATATACAATGGAATATTACTCAGCCATAAGCAGGAATGAAATTGGGTCATTTGTTGAGACGTGGATAGATCTAGAGACTGTCATACAGAGTGAAGTAAGTCAGAAAGAGAAAAACAAATATCGTATATTAACGCATATATGTGGAACCTAGAAAAATAGTACAGATGAACCGGTCTGCAGAGCAGAAATTGAGACACAGATGTATAGAACAAATGAATAGACCCCAAGGGGGAAAAGCGGCGGGGGGAGTGGTGGTGGTGGTGTGATGAATTGGGCGATTGGGGTTGACATGTATACACTGATGTGTATAAAACTGATGACTAATAAGGACCTGCTGTATAAAAAAATAAATTAAATAAATTTTTCAAAAATTAAAAAAAAAGTTACCTAGAATTTGGAAATGACATACTTATGTTTTCAAACTGAAATAGGCTTAACTAATTTTTATGACAAATTTCATTATATCTAAGCATGTGTCTGATAGAAAGATAAATCAACATTTTTGTTTTGGTTTTCTTATAAACAAGAAGTTACATGCTCTTATAAAAATATTTTTAAAACATAAGAGGGGAGATAAAACATTACAGTCTTTATCAGCTTTAGACTACCACTGCTTATATTTTGGTATATCGTGTGTGTGTGTGTGTGTGTGTGTGTGTGTGTGTGTTATACATTTTTAAACAAGCATTTTTATCTTACAAGTAACCCTCCCTCCCATCAGAAATGAAAATGGTTACAGAAAATGAGCTAAATTAGAAAATTTCCCAAAAAAGTTATCTTGACTTCAAACTGATAAAGAGATAAGAAGACAGCAACTCGGAGCATGAGAGACATTCCTGATGGTGTTTATTACAAGTTTTTCAGTTTCAAACTAATCTAAAGTAAAAACAATATATACTCATGCAACCTTAGTTTACACTTCCCAAGTTTTCCTCCTGGGTAAACATGAATTGTTCTGGCTTGGGTAAGTTTTCTGTTTTTCCAAAGGGAGCTCTTGTGAACAAAATTTCCATTCCATCTTCTCTAAAAAGGTAGCATTGGTTTCTTCTCTCTGCTTCTGAGTCATTTCATTAAACATTGTGTTTCTGCCTGTTCTTTCAGGGAAAGTCCCTGTACAGTTAGGGCTCATGTTAATCATAATGTGATGCTTTTCTGCATTTCCCACTGCAACAACTCTTTTAGCCAAGTGTGAATTCGGGGGACCCCACTAAAAATTATCTTTAAAGAGAAAATAAAGGTATACATTTAAGCTTGGTTAATGTTAGGCAATGCATGTTTCCTTGAAGAGCTAATACTCAATTCTGGAATACTCTTTGTCTCAACTCAGCATTCAAGGACCTATCCTTTGCAATTAGGCCTGAATTAGCAGTACATGGTAGGAAATCTACTGAGACAGTCTTATTCAAGTCTTGAAGCAAGATGGTTGTTTCTACATATTTATTTTTAACAAATTTTGTAAATTCTAGCCTGCAGTTTTTCTCAATTTCTAGTTTCTCCTCTATAATTCATGTATTTTTTTGCAAATTTTCACTTTCTAAGATTGATTTTTTAATTTACTTTCCAAGACTATAGTTATTTTTCTCTAAAGTTCTTTCATAAATTTTGTCTCCAGCTCTCATTTATTCTGTGAATTATTTTGTTTACATTTTTGCATCACATCATACTCTTCATTACACAATGCACTAATAATTTCTGAACTTGCCTCATTCTAGACTTTAAATTAAAATTTGCTTTATAGTTCATCTATTTGGTCTCAATTTTCTTTACAAATATTCTGTGAATTAATTTTTTTCCATTTATTCAGTTTCATTTCAACTTAAGAGAAGCTATACAATGAATTTCCATTTTGTTGGGTGGTCCTCCTCTGGTTCTACTTCTGTTTGTATTTATAAATAGATAAAGTTCCTTTTGGATCACTCTCCAACATCTGTAGCAGAAAAAAAATCATCAGGACTTTCCTTGAACAACCTTGCATTTGATATGGCTTTATTTGTAACACTACTCTGTCTTTTACATTTTCATTTAGTTTATAAAAGCTAAGAAAAGTGAAGAGCCATTTTCTTATACTGAATGATACAATTAACATGTTTTCTTCATTGATGTGTCAACTTGACTGGCCTGTTGTAGTCAGCTATTTAATCAAACACTGATCTAGGTGTTGCTGTGAAGGTATTTTGTAGACGTGGTTACCATCCAAATAACCTGATTTTAAGTAAAGGATGTTATCCTCAATATGTAGATAAGCCTCATCCAATCAGCTGAAGGTCTAAAGAGCAAAAACAGAAGTTTCCCAGAGAAGAAGAAATTCTACCTCAAGACTGCAGCATAAACTTCTGCCTGAGTTTCCAGCTTGTCAGCCTGTCCTATAGATGTAGAACTTATTAGCCCCCATAATTACATTAGCCAAAGCCTTAAAATTAATTAAATAACTAATTAATATATAATCATGTATAGATAATATAATACAATTATATATAATATCAATTTATATAATATTATATACTTTTTCTCTGGAGAACCCTGAATGATCAAATGTTAATTACTGGTAGTTTAAGAATAAATAAATAAATAAATAAATAAATAAAAATATATATGTATATACATATATATACACACATATATAGTAAAAACTGTACTTTGCTTGCTGTTTGATGTTTTTATTAGCAGTAAGATTTCTGCCTAAAGGAAGAAAATGAAATGGAAGCTGGCTAGAGCATCCACGGGTTCTAAAGATCTTGTTATGTCACAGTACTTTCATGGAAACATTAGGAAAAACATCACTAATAAAAATTGAACCTGTTATATAAATATAAGTGATATCAACTTTGGTGCCAAAAAGTGAATATTCATTCTCCTTAGCTATTAAGTTCATAAATATGTCATTGTAACAAATCAAATCTGGATATGGTGGGTGAGAAAACCTTTTTGATACCTAAATAGGAACTTCGTACTGTACAACATATATAGACAGAAGCAATTATTTTAGTTGCTTCATTCATTCATTCATGTATTTAATTTATTGAATAATGAACATTTACTTTATCTCAAGCATTGAGAAGATAAAAAGAAATACATAAGAAATTGACTCAGATACTTCCATAAATTACTAAAAATTATGTTGTGTTAAAAAGATTAAGTTTATAAATTACACTTATCACTTAGTAATATTAGCAACCAGTCCTTTCAGGGTTATACTAGGTCCAGGAAAAACTCTGGCCTAGGACCAATTTAAGTAAGTAGTGAGGTTTATGGGTGAAATATGTTGCTTTTCAACTCTTTCTTCCCTCAAATTTGCCATAGGATAAAAAGGAGAAAAAGAAAAAAGAAAAAGTTTCAATGAATCTAAAAGATGTCTACAATCCTTAAACTAGATAAAGATTGAACTCAGATGGAAGAATGGTCAACGATTCGGTAGAATAGAAAAAGGAAAGCCTATGTGCCTAAGGAGTTCGAGTCCAGTGAAAAGTCAGCCTTTTTGGCCCCACACAACTCCCCAGAAGTTTTCGAATTGGAGGCATAAAGCCCCTCTGAAGGTGGAGGAGAAGGTAGAGGACAAAACAAGGGGATTATGTGAATGTTTGAAGCATGGTTAAACCCAGGTCTTCAGCTTTAATTTGGGGAAGACAGGTGACAACCCCTCCCACCTCTCTCTCTGCAGGAAACAGTACAGGGTCATGGAATCTGGAAAGTAGGCATAGGTGAGCAGGGGAGAAGCATGGAACTGAAAGCAAAGAAGGGAAGTCTAAATCTACGGGGGAACAGTGAAAGCCTCAGCAACTTCCCCACTCAGTTACAATAGTTTCATAACCCCCAGGAGGTATCAAGAAGATTGTTTTCAGATGAAATTGAACAAGTCCTGGAGGAAAGACTCACAGGATCTGAATTTGGGGAATTCTCCAATGAAAAAGCCAACAAAATGAAACCTAAAATTCATAAAACAAAGAGCTTGTATATCAATAGTGCCTCACTTGTAAATTAAATTAAAAATGTGTCTAACATGTAAATATGAACAAATGGGAAATAATCACCAAGAATTTGAGGAAAATGTTTAACAAGAATGACAGACTAAAACTTTAAAAAAGGCCAAAAGAGGCCGATAAAATGCAAGGAACAGTAGAAAACTTTAAGAAATAGTAGTATATTCTCAGAGAGATAAGATATTGAGTTCTTAAAACAAGAACGTGTTAACCGTTAAAAAATGATATAAGAAATAACTCTTAGAAATTAAAAATATGATAGCTGAAATTAAAAATTCATTGAAACAGTTGGAAATGTAGTTAAGAAATTTTCCCTGAAGGTAAACCAAAGACAAAGAGACATAAAATAAAGAAAATAGTTCTACATTAGTATGGGAGCTTCAAAATGAGATTAGAAGTTACAGAAGGAGAGAAGAGAAAAAACAGTTGAAAGGCAATTATCAAAGAATTTATCCTAGAAATGAAGGACCTGAATTTCCAACCTGAAAACTTTCCTCACAATGAAAGAACAGACCTACCACAAAGCACATTACTGTGAAACTTCTGAATACCATGTAATCTCTCAAAGGCAACATTGGAAACAATAAGTTATTTGAGTCCAGAAATTGCTAGTAAACACAGAAGCAAGTCAAAGAGTAGCCACCAGGATGGTGTTAAATCGAAGTCCCAGGACAACACTGTAATGGAGTAAATGTTTGTGTCCCCTAATATTCATATGTTGAAACTCAGCTTCATAATGTGAGGGGGTCAGGAGGTGGCATCTTTGGGAGGTGATTAGAATTAGATGAGATCATGAGGATGGAGCCCTCATCAATGAGGTCAGAGCCCTTATAAAAGTCACCAGAGGGCTTCCCTGGTGGTGCAGTGGTTGAGAGTCTGCCTGCCGATGCAGGGGACGCAGGTTCGTGCCCTGGTCCGGGAAGATCCCACATGCCGCGGAGCGGCTGGGCCCGTGAGCCATGGCCGCTGATCCTGCGCGTCCAGAGCCTGTGCTCCGCAACGGGAGAGGCCACAACAGTGAGAGGACTGCGTAACGCAAAAAAAAAAAAAAAAAGTCACCAGAGGCTTTGCTTCCCCTCTCTGCTCTCTGTGTAAGGATGCTGTAAGGATAAGGATACTGTAAGGCTGCAATCTGCAACCTAAAAGAGTTTCCTCACCAGAATTCCACGGTGCTGGCACCCTAATCTCAGACTTCTAGCCTCTAGAACTGTAAGAAATAAATTTCTGTTGCTTATAAGCCACCCAGTCTATGGTATTTTTATAATAGTACCCCAAGCTAAGACAAGCACCTATGTATTAGTTCTAGAGAGCCACAAATACAGACCGGAGCTTGAGGTTGGAGGGTTCCAGGAGGAATACTTCAGGATAAAAAAAATAACAGAAGAGGTAGATCTCCTGACAGTTTGCACTCTGGAAAATTGCAATGAATGGCTTTTTTTGTTTTCTTTTACAAAGATGTTGGAAAATACTTCAAGACTTAGGAGAGGATTGAAGAAAACTACGAAATGAAATAGTAAGGTAATTATTACAGAAAAATAAAGTTATAAAGAAATGGAATTATGGTCATTATCTACCACTTGATTCAGCAATGAACTGTCACAATAATGAAACTGGAAATGCTTAACCATAACTTATCATATACTGAGAGAATGGGGAAAGGGAAGAGGAAGTAGGAATATAAGACCATTAAATCTTCATCACCACACATGGAACTCAGTAGTTACTGTCTAAAACTGATCACTTGAATAATAGCAATATCCGTATATTATTGGAAATGTGAATGGAAATACAAGAAAGCAGGAGCAAAATATTTAAGGGAGTTACCTCAGAGTAGCAGAATGTGGGGAAAATTTGGGAATGGTCAAGGGCACAAGGTTTGTTGGTAACTTTGTCTTTTTACTACTATTTGACACTTTTGACTTTGATAAAAATGGAAATTAGTTTTGAAAATACATGAGCGAAAGACAAAGTCTCAGAATACTAAAAGATCCATGTATTTTTTTCTTCTATTCATTTGTCATCTATTATACAATATTCAGATACTGCCTTTCTGATATCACCATTCTGCTCATGTGATTTCAGCCCTCTGTTTATAAATGAATTATGTCATATACTTGAGCAGAAACTTTTTCCCAAATTTGAATGACATTTTTTCTCATAAAGCAAAACGCAACTTTCCAACTCTTAAAATTTCCACAAGTAAAGAACTACTTATCAATCAATACACCAAAACATAACTCCATTAAAAAGTTTTAAAATCAAGATTTTTTTGAAGCTGCTTTAAACGGCTGGCTCCATTTTTCATTTGCAAATATTATGCGTTCCATTTGTTACACTAATATGAATTTTATCTTCCTGTTAAAGGCACAAACAGAGTTTGCTATGACTTATATGAAACCAGTAGTTAGAGGTCTTGGATGGTTATTTATACCTATTTTCTAAAGAGATTTAGTTTTTAAAAAATCATTAAATGTAGCATAAGAGTTACAGGGGGTTGGCTTGTGACCAAGAGTTCTCAGGAACAAATATTCCATTTAAACACTTTGTGCTACATTTCTTTTTTATAAAGCCTAAATTTTCTCATTAGTAACATTAAAAACTAGTACTAGGAGTAGAATATCTTATATTTCCTCTTTTCTCTATTTACTTGCTATGTTCTCTTTTCCACAAATCAATATTTCATAGCTTCCTATAGTTCTCAGTCTTTTCCATCTTGCTTTCCCCGCTAAGGTTTCTCTAAAATCTCCTACCCCTGACAGACCTATTCTTTTTCTTGTCACTTTAGAAAAGAAGGACTCAAGTCAAGAGGAGTTTGAACTTTGAGTACTTTGAGTACCTGACACTCAAAGTCACTGGAAAACAACTTAGCAGGCAACATGCCCTTGATTTCAAGGCAAGTTTGAATCTTCAATATTAGAAAGAATCATGTAAAACAAGACCACAATTGATTAAAAAACAGTTTACATTTTATATTTAGAAGAAAAATGCCCATAACAACAATAATTTTTTAAATTTGACTTTTTGTGTTGGACACCCATCCTCTATTTTCAGGAAATATTCTGTAGTCAGTATACATGCAAAGCAGTCTCATATAGTATCTGTCCTGAAATTGCTATACAATGAGAACTAATGTTTAAAATAATCCTTAAGAAATTAAAGGCCCAAAATAATTAAAATCGAAATTCAATTTTAATATCATTAAAGAATGGAAATTGGACTAAAACATTTGGGGAAGGATTTTACTTCATCTAAAGGCTTTCTTCTGGGACCTTAGCTAGCATGAAACCATAATTAAGTCCATCTAAACACTTCTGTTAATATCCCTTGCTCTTCTGTCAATGTTTATATGTAATAAACTGCACCACCATTCAACCAGCAGATCAAGCCAGAAGCCTGGGAATCAGGTTAACTTCTTTCCCCTTCCAATAGACCTTCAGATCTGGCTAGTTGTACTTCTGAAATACCCATTAAGAAGAGCTGTCCCTATCACTATTGTATTAACCTCCCAGTACTCTGCCACAGAACCAGTGGCCTCACTACAATTCTCCCACCTTGTTTCTCCAACTGAAAAACCATTATTAATTTGTTCTTTGGACAGATGTTAACCCCTTAACATATATTTCAAGATCCTCCATGACTGATTCCACTACCCTATTGCATGCTTTGATATCTGTCTCAGCCTGCCTTCTCCTCTCTTTTCTCACACCAGGTGCACTGGAACCACAGTCTCTTGCTTACCTGCTTTCCTGCAAGTTGCGTCTGCTTCCTCCAGTGTTGTCCCCTCTCTCTCAGCCTGCCCATCTCCTATTCAACCTTCAGATCTTAGTTTAAATGTCATTTCCTCAGTGAAGGCCTTCGTGATCCCTAACCTAAATTCATTAAATGCTGTAACCATCTTGTTCATGTGCTTAGGTTCTGGGTTCACCTTCATTTGCATCTGCATGATAGGAGATGCCAATGGTTTTAGAAAAATAACAAAATTTAAAATGAGAAAATGCTATCCATTATTTAGGAAAACTCAGTTATCAATTTTGATTGTACATTTTGGGAAAACTGACAAAACACTAATGTGAGGTCTAAAGTTTGCTGCGACTTCAATTTTTTGTCAACTTAAAAAAATAATCATGCTGTGGCCTCAATTTTTTGTAGTACAAAAAAAAATCACTACTTGAGTGGAATTCCTTACCTACACCTTTTACTCAAATGAATTAATTGATTTCTGGTTAAATATATGTATGTAACAAAATTTAACATAGCTCTAAAACCTTCTCAAAAGGCACGTCAAGTTTTTCACAATTGCATGTGACCAACAGTATTAATGGGAGCAGAGATAAATAGAATTTGAGATATCCAAGGGGTGCTCTTTGACCAAACATTTTTACATCTTGCTTTTTTTCTCGGGTGTATTACATATAATATCTTAATAGAACCTTATTTCATTCTCAAAACAACTCCAAGTCATAGACAAAAGGAATATCATCATCCCCTTTGTATAGACGCAGTTTACATGGCTCACCCAAAGCCACCACCTGTTAAGTTATTGACCAGAGTTAGAATCCAGGACTTTTTACTGAAAATACAGAACTCTTTGTTCCATACTTGTCATGCTTATGTGCCATAATCTTAAAAAGTCAAGGTGTCAGTTTCTTTAGGATTACAATGCTCTCTCCAGCTATTCCTATTTTAAAATGCAAAAATCTTATGAAGATTACATATTAAAATACACTTATGTGGGAAGAGGGAAAGGGGGAGGATCAGGATGGGGGTATGGGATTAAGATATACAAAGTACTATGTATAAGATAGATAAGCAACAAGCATATATTGTACAGCACAGGGAAATATAGCCATTATTTTGTAATAATTCTAAAGGGAGTATAATGTATAAAAATATTGAATCACTATGCTGTACACCTGAAACTAATATATTGTAAAACAACTATATTTCAAAAGAATCCTTTTAACCCACACTTATGTGTGAATTAATTTGTCATATCATTTTCCCTTAAGTCAGAAGAACTCCAAGCTAATAGGAGGATTTATGACCAATGAGGGATGGATGGAAAAAAAAAAAGAAAAAAGGCTCTCACAAAAATAGGAGTAAGGGACACATAAAGAAACTTTATACTCTTACCTCTTTTTTGACCACCTCCATACAAGAAAGCTTCTTTCTAGCCAATTAATTCTCTATTCTAAAAAGTAGCTCTTTTCTGATCCTGTTTTAACTGGCAGTGATAAAAATAAATATTTTAATCTGTCTGTACCTGACAATTACAGCATTTTACATTTGGATAGCACCACACAATTTAAAATATTTGCTTACATACAATACTGAATTTGAGTCTTGCAACAAATACATGATTTGCTTATTTATAGATGAGAATCTGACTCTCAGTGGGCTTAATGGGCAAGTCAGGGACAGAGTTCCATTTTTTAGACTAAAGCTTTTCTCTTTCCCAAACCCCACAATCATGTTCATAAAGCATCATTCTCAGGGGATACTTACATTTCATCACACCTTGAATTTCATAAACAGGCTTGAGAATCACAGCACCATAAAAGCCTTTAGGGAATGGATTTGTTAAGTCCCACTTATTTGAAAAGTCTGTAAGTTTCACAGTTCGTGTTCTGTTCTTGGGGATCTTCCATTGGACAATTTCCTTTAGGGTATAAATATGTTCATCATCACACTCATAGAACTCTCCTTCTTGTGACATAGGCAAAGTAAATGAGTGATTTTGATGATTCCTTAGCACACCACAGTTCACCATTATTTCTCCATTGATCTCTTCGACTGAGTTGAGCATGATTTGCTCCCCTTGCTTTATGATGAGATTCTCTAGTTTTATATCCTTCTGATGATAGAAGCAAGGATGCCCCAGTCTATTTGGTCCAATATGGATGGTTCTTGTAATTTCTTCCATAGTGAGGTATGGAGTTTTATCAGCCACAATCTTAAAAAGACCTGAGAACAGAATTCTGTGAATTAGAAAGTTCTCATAAGAAAATCACAGCAAGAGAGTTATAAAACAAGTAAAACGTAGCATTTAAAAGTAATGTACCTTTTTCAAGATTAGAGATATTTGTTTTAATCTTGAATTCTTCTAGGTAAAATCTTAATGTATTTTCTGTAGGTTACTGGATTGTCAGATCCAGACAGGCCACATAGATGGAAAGGGGAAAATAGCGTGAGATAGAAAAGGCCCACTTCTTGGAAATGCAATCTGCATGAGATACTGGCTATCTCCCAACCACATGTGTGATCTTGAGCAAGGCATTTAATCTCTCAAGATCGCATTTTTACTTTTTAAAATGAAAGGATTGGATTAGATCAATATTTCCATATATATTCTCTGGAAACACCAAAATTAAAAGATATTCCAGAAGGAAACTGTTTCATGATCAAATTAACAAATACAAAGCTATTACCTGGAACTAGACCATGGTGATGGTTGTAACGCATTGTGAATGTACGTAATGACACTAAATTGTACACTTTTAAAATGGTAAATTTGATATTATATGTATTTTACCACAATAAAAAATATCTACATATTTCCAAGTAATTTAAGATTTCTCAGAAACTTTATATGCACTGTGACTCACAAGAGG
The DNA here is from genome assembly GCF_964165515.1 of Mesoplodon bidens. Taxonomy (NCBI): domain Eukaryota; kingdom Metazoa; phylum Chordata; class Mammalia; order Artiodactyla; family Ziphiidae; genus Mesoplodon; species Mesoplodon bidens. The sequence goes on from NC_138168.1 coordinate 59,517,939, forward strand.
GGAATATAACATGCAGAATTTCCCAAATTTCTTTCATTCTAAAACTCTTGGGGAAACATTCATAAATAAATTACAAAATAGTATGTCACAATATATTAGTGATCCACATGACTCTCCTTGAGAAATGCCAGGTTAGGTAGTTGTTCTGGATTGAATACTCTTGATTATATATCATTCATTCTTCTCATTACTTTTCTAATTTTGCCATGGTTTCACTATTTCAAATTTTTTCCTCTAATACTATTGGGATAGTCACTGATACAATGAATTTTTGTTCTTTAAGACGCAGCTTTTTATGCTTGCATGTTTAAGTTTCATTCTTCTCTGTGAATTATTTTGCTTTTATTTTATAAGCACATGTGTTTTGTAGCACTTTCAGAAATTTATTTATTGAATAAATTTTAATAAATTCCAGAGAAAATAAGAACAAAGGAAAAATGAGGTAATTGCTTTGTTAACCTCAAAGTAAATTAAGACAATTATTATATAATAGCATACACTAAGAAGGCAGTGTATAAAGAATCCTATTAGAATGATATAGCTTGTAAAAGTTATTTATTCATTTAGTCAAAAATACAGTCCAATTAAATTTATCTATGTATCAAATAATTATTAACCAGGTTACAATGTCTTTTATGTGTATTTTGGGTTATGGTACAAAGATTTATGATCTTATTTTTTAGTCGATCTTTGCTCAAACGAAAAAAAATACAGGATTTTGGTTACTTTTAAATATAAATGTCCTGAAAAAGTGGGTGATACAATCCTGGCAAAGGCTGAGGAAGGTAGCATGTGCAATCTGTCCTGAAAACCTTTATAAATCGAATAGTGTTCATTCCCTGCATGGTGTGCTTGAAGACAGTAAGGCAAAGAAACATTTACTTTGAAGGAACTTCTTATTTTATTATGTCCTGTATCAGGGAAAATCCAATAAAATAGTACTCTCGAATTCTCCACAGTAACTGAATTTGTGTGTGTGTGTGCACGTGACCGTGTGCAAGTGCATGCACATGTTTAATCTCATTTGTTCCCATGTGAAGATTTATTTCTAAGAGTCCACAGTCATCATCAGGGTATAAAAAATTCAGCAGTTTTTGTGAAATAAGTTTAACTAATAGCTACCTAGAATCTCATAAGCGTAGAGAAACATGGTTTCATTTCTATCCTCACTATATTGATGACATAAGTCACAGAAGAATTAAGTCAGCATCTTCTTTCCTGGGGAATTGGGTTCACCTAAGGTAATAACAGACCCAAAATGTTATGAAGTAGAAAAAGCCTGAAACCCTAAGGGCCACTATTATTTCAAATTAATCACACACTTCAGAGCTGTCTTGTTGGATGTCTCTATTGCAAGAAAAATCTATCTAAGAAATCTGTGTGTTTTCCCTTAGGAGATGATTAAGGACACAGTTTAGCATGCTAAGTGGCAGAGTACAGGAAAAATATTTTATTAACTTATTTCTTTATATGTTATTGCAGCCAGTCCAAAGAGTCCCTTCTTACAAACAGCCGCTCGATACCATATAAACTAGGGCAAGTATATACAGATATATATGTATATATACGTATATATGTGAATGATGTCATATTGGAACTTTAATTTCAGAATACACTATAGCACCATAGATATGATCAGCTTTAAATTCAACCAATTTTTTCTCCATCTTTTTCTCAAAGAGTGTAATAATAGTTTTATACTAGAGAAAATATAATTTGTTATTTTTTCAAAACACAAAACAAAACATATTTCAGGAGCTGAGTGATCATTAGAGAGATAATAAAATAAGCCAATATGTAATCCTCACAATATAAGTTAAAAAGCAGAAAGAAAATAGATTTCTATTTCCAAATTTGATTGTCACCTATTAAAATGGATATTAGTGTTATTTTTACCTAGGAGAAATTGTTCATAAGGAGTATGTTACTTGAGAAACAAAAATTATAAGGAAATGCAATTAGTTGATATGCTGAAAAACAGTCAATAAGTAAATTTAGTCTTTAAGATCTTGTCCCTGAATCTCAGGCTTTTCAGGAGTTTATATTTTTATCCAATTCTTAATGATCTGCAATCATTATTATTAATAGTAAGAGTAACAGTTGAAATTTGCTTAAAAAGTTACAAGCTTGAATAATTTTTTTCATATGCATCATTTATATTCTTTCAAGAACAGTAAAACAAAAATTATTACTGGGGGATATAAAAACGGTCATGATTTTCATAGTCGTGGCTATGGAATCTCAAGCCAGACCTTTTAAATCCAAGTCTCATAATCTTACCTCCACATCAGGCCACCTCCCTGTCACACAAATGACTTACAAGGACATTTCCTATGTTTATTCCAGTTCACAAGATATGTATGTGGGTCTCACAGGTTGGCCCTCCCTTTGCATTGGTCAGCTTTTCCAGATCCTCCAGTATGAGAAGAGCTAAAATAACTTCCTGGTTCACAGTGAAGAATTTACACTCATCAGATTTTTTTCTACTTTTTTCTCTATCTCATCAATTCTCACACAAATAGGGAGTAATTTAAAAAATTAAAATTTCCACCTGTGTATCACAATACTATTTATATACATAAGATCATTGTGTATGATGTGCGAAAAGAGTTCACAATCTTTTTTCTTTGTCTAATCTCTAGCTTGCTTTCACAGTTCCAACCAAATATATTCCCTCTATCTCTGAGATAAGGAAACTTAGAGTGAACTTTATGTACTAATTCTCATCTTCCTCTCATATTATCAAAATCGATTATTAAAATATTAGCAGCTTAGAATGTGCTGGAAATTTACATGTCTGATAGAATTCAATTTTCCAAATTACAATACGAGGTAGCTAGAAATAAAAAACAAACACTTCACAAATAACCACAGGAAAGTTTGAAGAGATACCATAAATTCTCTATCATCACACAGCTCATAAGATACAAGTAGGATTTTGTGTCTCTAAAGCTCAAGGGCTTAATCACAGGGTTACATATTTAAGCCTTTCATTATTATTGTAAATTGTAAATTTGTTTGTCCAGCCTTTCACCCTCCTTTTGGGTGCAGAAATTTTTAAAACTTTTTAAAACGAGCAACATAAGAAAGTGAACTTCACTGATATTTGACATTGATTGGCACTAGTCTCATCTCCTCATACATCAGATGGCCCCGTGCCTGGAGGTACAGGCACGTGGGAGGCCTGGGAACTGCACAAGCTGAAGGGGTTGACAGCGCTGTCCACAAGATCATGTTCTTTGAGTGTGCTGCAGACCACCTGGCCATAAGTAAGTGGGTTTCCAGAATACATTATCACAGTTTTTAAATAAAGTAAATCTCACAAAATGGATAAATGGCTTCACACATTCCCTGCAAAGAAATCACGTATTGAAAATAAAACTAATATAAACACAAGTGAACAAAAAAAGGACAAAGTTGACATTTCTACTTTATCTCTTCTTTAGCCATATTATGAAATAAAACAATGACACTCTTGTCTAATAAAATATGAAGAGTGGCTGAAACTTCTTTAACACTTTAAAGTTATCAAAATGTGGATTCACATCCACTATCATCATAAAGAAATTTGCCTTTGAGATATAGATTAACAACACATCAAATATACATGCATATATATGCATAGCTGCCATGATTTTAAATAAATACATATATATTTGAGATACTGCTCAAAAATTTCTAATGGACTGAGCTATGTGAAGGAGAAGATTTAGAGACAAATCAGACTGCTACATATTTTTGATCATGTGTCTTGTCTCTCTGCCAATGAAGCAAAGTGTGTTTCACTTATTTGTGTGAGTGTATGCCTCTGCCTCTTTAAAATGGTACTTTGTCCTGCAATCAAGTTCCTAAGCATCCTTGTTATTTTATATTTGCCTATATGGGTTTCTCATTCCACATTTTCCTATTATTTTGTTATATTTCCAAGACAATTCTTAGGTCAGCACATCCTACAAAAACTATCTTCTTCAAGACTATCCCAACTCTGGTATTTTGACTAGAATCTTAGCTCAAGCATCTCTATTTAACTTCAGATTAAAACGAGATGCATGAAATACCTTATCAAAGCAAAAAACTCAAAATTCTTGAGCAAAGTAATGAAGCATATAATAATAATAATGTAGAAACTGTGAGAAAATTCTCCAGATTTCTGAGATTATTGAAAATCATCAACTAATGAGTGGTTCAAACAATCTTGACAGAAGTCTCCAAGGACAGAAACAAGAAATGTGAGGAAAGTCAAATTCATAAGAAAATTTTGTGTAGTAATTTAATGGAGTATTTAGGAGGGGTAGAAGACATATCTAAGATGGTGACCAAGTTTGTTAAGTGTTAGATGCTAAGTGTGGCTGTAGAATTCCTATGTGTGAATGTCTTTACATGTACAATGAAATCAGAATTATCTTTAATAGCTATTAACAATTTTTAATAGTTATTTTACCCGGCGATAAAAAGAATAAATCGTAAAATCTTTTGATTCATTTTTACCTTCATGGTTCAACCACTGCATGAAAAAACACCTTTATTTTTCCAGTAAGGCCTTTAAAGGAGCAATATGCAATATCTAATACATTTGAGATATTTAACAAATAATTTACATTAATAATGTTAGACTTTGAAATCAAATGATATAATTTGGTATCAATGCCTAAATCTCTGTTATAATCATGACTTTACTATTAAAAGTGCCATACATCCTTGTTCATGTTAAAGCTTTCTCTCTCCTAAGCAGTGAGAATGAGTAATAGACCTAGGATAAGGCGAGAAGATGTCAGAAATTCTTCTCACAAACCTTGGCAAGAGCACAGTTCTCTGGACTCTTACAGTTCTCCAGAGCACGGCCCCTTTTGTTAGGAGAAGACACATAGAGGTATCAGGACTGGAAAGAATGCCCACAGACATTAGGTCCCCCAAATCTCTCACAAGGCTTTATTAGGAGACCGTCAAAATATCACACATTTACTACTCCTGGCTCTTGCTGACTTTAGGCAATAGAATTTTCAAGCCCAGCAACATACTACTATCCCAATAGGAAAGTGAAGTGGTTAAAAGTATGAATTTTTGATTCAAACAACCTGGGTTTAAGTTTGGCCTCAGTCCTTTCCCCACTGTGTAAACTTGAGAACTTAAACTCTCAGGGTTATAATTTCCTTTTCTGTAAAATGGAGAAAATTGTTTTATCTACCTCATAAAGTCATTGTGATGATTAAATGAGTCAATACATGTAACATGCTTAGATAGCACTTGACACAGAGCAAGCACTGAAAAAGCAAAATACAAGAAATAATAGCTATTCTTTCATACCATTTTCTTTCACTCTGGAATTCTAAGCCATTGTAGGATGATTATAACATCAGAGAGATGAATACTTACAGGGCCAAAGAGGATCCAGTTTGGATCAAATTAGATGAGACAAAATATGTAGAATCCACAGTTCACTATCTGACACAGGCTGAGCAAAAAAAGTTCCCAGCTACCATTACAGATTTTGCCAGAGTGTTTGATTATGGAAAAGAGCCTCAGGTGACCTCTTTAGGTGCACTGCCTTTGGGGAAATATTTCCAGGTGGCTTTGGGGAATTTGTCTGACTCCAGGCTTTGATAAATTGCTTAGAATTTAACCACCAAAATTTTATGCCCATAGTAAGCCGATAGGGAGATGTAAGCACATTTTAAATGCAAATATTGTGCTGGTTGTAGTTATTCACAAGGTATACATTATACACAGTTGCTGAAGTTCCGTTGAACAAAAGAAGCAGCAAAATGCCAAGGCATTTTTGAAAATGTGTTTTATTCATGGCTCTGAAGGGTAGTTGAAGCCAAATGAGGGAGGAGTATACCCTCCCTCTATTTTAATGATCTTAATTTTGCTAATGGAATGTTAGTGGAAAGAGTTTGGGAGCCATGTGGTGCTGATTGCGTTGTTCAGTATTGATGTTGCTTGCAAATTAAATGTACCTAAGTAGCCACCTGTTTATGCTTATGATTATATAAAACCCCATATGTTTCCCTCTCTACACATGGGAGGTAAATATTGAAAAAATTATTCTGGTGTGAAGGGTGAAAACAGCAGCAATTCTTCTATAACTGTCAACATATGCTGTGGTGTTTCCTTTAATGTTGTGCTTTGTCTGACATATTTGCTGATTTTTACCATGCAGTGTTCAAAAAAATCTGTTACCCATGGTTATGCAAAACAATTAAAAATCAGTTTACATTAAATTCAAATTAGGAAGAGAGGTAATTTTCCAACGTAACCATAAGTTTTAAATGGATTTCAGAGCTTAAGATTTAAATAGATTTTGATTTGCACAATAAAGAAAACCAAACTTTTTTTTTCCTAAATTCGCCAGCATATATAAAGGAACATTTTCTTCCTAAGCACATCCTTTTGATCCCATATTACTAGGCAACCAAAAAACTAACTCAAGTAACCTAAATTTGAAAATCCCACCTGAAATTGGCAATAACTCTTCAACTGGCAAGCCCACCATCATTTCCACTGGATTGGCTCTGGAAAACAGTTTGCTGGACCTCATACAGAAGATCTGACTGGGTATTTAGTCAGCAAGAGCTCATGAGCAGTTTTTGAAAGAAGTCTTGTTTAGAGCATTGGGAGATCCGGCGCAGGTAACGCCTCTGGAACTAGTTCAGACTATTCAGAGATAGGCCCCGACTACAGCTTGCAGGAAAGATCAGAGAGACCGGACTTGCTGTTGTTGATCACTTTAGACACTACAGATAGACAAACTGGAGCTTCATATGGTTAATATCTGATCAAGAGGGATTTAAACGTCAACTGTCTAGCAGCCTAGACGTGACAGTCTCTAACTTCCCAATAAAGTATCGCAAAAAGACACAGAATATGTTAGAAAAAGATGAAAATTTACCCCATCCTCAAAAACTAAGCATAATAGATCAGCTGCCCCCAAAGGCCAGAAGAACTTATTTTCATAATAAGGAAGATAGAGCTGAAATGAGAACATCAGAGGCCTAACCATGCTGGGTCTCATGAAACAAAGAAACCTCTCTAAAGTTTTTAAAAGATATTTAACAATCACTGAGTACCCTCTACAGCCCAAAGTTTGTAGTAAGCACTTAACAATTACCTCTTTTCATTTATTTAAATTCATGTTGCTAAAAAAAAAAAAAAAAACCTGAGACAGAGACACTAAAAACCATTAAACCATATACTTAAAACAGCTGAGGGCTTCCCTGGTGGCGCAGTGGTTGAGAGTCCGCCTGCCGATGCAGGGGACACGGGTTCGTGCCCTGGTCTGGGAGGATCCCACATGCCGCGGAGCGGCTGGGTCCGTGAGCCATGGCCGCTGAGCCTGCACGTCCAGAGCCTGTGCTCCGCAACGGGAGAGGCCACAACAGTGAGAGGCCCGCGTACCGCAAAAAAAATAACAAACAAACACACAAAAAAAACAGCTGAATGTTATGCTATGTAAATTATAGTCAATAAGGCTGTTAATTTAAAAAGTGGGAGTGAGGAAGGATAGACAGTTAAGTAATAGCTTGAAAAAAGCAGGTAAATGGGCCCTGTCATTAGTTCCTGGTGGGATGTAAATTGGAAGAATCTTTATTGAATGTGATTTGGTAATATGCATCAAAAGCTTTAAAAACATTTTTACTTTTGAAGTCATAATTTTATGCATATGAAATTATCATAATAATCAGAAATGCAGGCAAAACTTCAGTTAAAAGGCTGTTCATTATAGCATAACTTGCATAAATGACCATGTTTGGAATGGATTTATTAATTATGGTATAAGCATATGATGGACTATTATATAGAAAATAAAAATTATGTTTTGAAGAATATTTAATGACATAGGCAAGTCCTCAGAAATAGGCTTACTTCTCGTTATATTAAAACATGTCTGTATGTGTGTAGGTGTACTACCAGAAAACAATAGAAGGAAACTAAATATTAATGCTAAATAGCTCTGGTGATGAGATTATAGGGAGCTATGCTCTCAGCCCTGCATTTTCTTCCCTTTTCTAATTTTCTACAAGATAGCTGTGGCATTGGTAAATTTGGGAAAAATCAATACATTTTATAACTTCAAAAAGTTGTGTTCCTTATGTCCATACAAAAATCTACACATGGACGTTTATAGCAGCTTTATTTATAGTTGTCAAAGCTTAGAAGCAACTAAGATGTCGTTCAGTAGGTGAATGGATAAATAAACTGTGGTACATCCAGACAACGGAATATTATTCAGCGCTAAAGAGAAATGAGCTAGAAAGCCATGAAAAGACATAGGGGAACTGTAAATGCATATTACTAAGCGAAAGAAGCCAATCTGAAAAGACTACATAGTCTATGATTCCAACTGTATGACATTTTGGAAAAGGCAAAACTACGAAAACAGTAAAAAGATCAGTGGTTGCCAGGGGTTGTAAGGGAGAGAGGATGAACAGACCGAACACATAGGATTGTTAGGGCAGTGAAAATACTCTGTATGATGCCATAATAGTGGATACATGTCATTTGTCTAAACCCATAGAACATACAAGAGTAAACTACAATGTAAACCATGAACTTGAATGATTATGAGGTGTCAAGGTTAATTCGTCAGTTGTAACAAGCGTACCACTCTGGTAGGGGATGTTAACAATGGAGGAGACTATGCATATGTAGAGGTATATGGGAAATCTCTGTACTTTATGCCAATTTTGTTGTGAAAGCCTAAAATTGCTCTAAAAAATAAAGTCTACTGAAAAAAATCTTTTGTTCCAATGACAAAAACTCTAAATCTCTGATATGTAATTATGTATAAATACAGTAATGTGTTTCACCAATGTCCACTTCAGGAAATGAAGACCGAGTAGACAATTTGTTTGGACAGTCTGGTTCCTCTCATGAGAGTTCCTCCATGGTGATACTGTTGAGGCAACACCATAAAGAGCTTTGAAGGAATTGTGCATGAAAGACAAGGAGATGGTAAGAGCAAAAAGTGATGAGATAGATTTTTAGAAGATGTGCACAAAATATTAATACTATGAGAACTTATAGAACAGTGCCAGTTGTAGAAAAGCCTATTTTAAAATGATATTTCTGAAAGAATTCTGTTCTGATTCTCAAATGTACATGGGTGGGTGAAAAGAACATTTTGACCTAGAACTGCAGTCCATTTGTGTTCCAGATAACATATATTTTAGTTATCAAAAGACCAAAGACTTAGAAAAGAAATCTGATCATGTACTGAAGAGAAGAAAACATAGGTCAATAAAAAATGGAACTAAAAATTAGTGTAAAAGTCTGAATTTTTTGTGCATTTAGATTACTTCACATTTTCTTGCATCGTATATGCAGAATACCCCTTTTTGTCTAGGAAAATATTTTGTATAATAAGCATAGATGAATCTATTTTGCTTAAGTGAGCACAGTGGGGATGAGATGCCTTAAGAGAGGTTGACCGAAAAAACTTGGAAAAATGGTCCATGATTCCTTGAATAGAAAATTGTCCAAAAAGCAGGGAGCCCTATTTAGGTCTTTTCTGAATCATGTGTCATCATAACATCCAGATGGAAAAATAAGAACAAATTCTGCCCTGTAGCTTACTTCTTTTAACACAAGTCATTTAAAAAACAGAAGACAAAAGGTTATTTACTATAAAGCTATCAAATATATTTTAAATATTTTTACATAATTTTCCTATCAGGTCATTTTATAAACTGATATTATAGTCAAAAAATAGCTACAATCATAAAATGGCTAAATGTGAAAGATTTAGTCATTTCAACGGTACATGAAATATAATAAATTACCACTGAATGTAATATTACATGTTTTCGATCGATTAAGTACATAGTTTCCCAAATGAAACAATGAGAAAATTCGTTCTGAATTTTAAGTGAATTATTATTAAATATATTTAATGTATGAATGTACATACATTATGTATGTATTAGGTGTTTTGGTATCCATGCATAAAGGAGCAAGTTTCATAAATTTTAATCATTTAACCTTAATCAATTTCTTGAAGAAATAATTATATTATTAATCCAATTTTGTCATTGGTTATCCTTACTACTTTCCTATATTTTTCACACTTATAATTAAAATGACTTTGGAAACAGTCTTACTGCTAAGGGATATAGATATGTTGGGAGATAATCCTCCACAGCATTTCTACATGCCTCAGAAACTGGAGGTAAAATATTTGTTTCCTGACCAGTATGGAAATGATAGGGAGTATATCCTTCCTGAGAGGGATTTTAGGATACTAAAGTCTCCCTCCTCTCCTCCAAGGAGATTTTCTTACATCCCAAGGTAATAAAGACATGTTTTCTTCAAGGGCAAAGAATGGCAGATTGGCCATCAGCCTCTTATACTTTGGGGATTTCCTAAACTCAGTGTTCCTCCACTGTGCGTTGGGCACCCACCTGGCCTGTTCTATCTCACCCATGGGAGATGAGGCTCAAGGGGAACCATTAAAGCATGATGCTCATGCTGTCTGCTGTACCATGAGAAATCAACTACTACATTCATATAGGCTTATTGTTTCATTACTGATCTAATTTATGAAGTGTGGCAAGTCGGCCTGGCAGCTGCGAGGCTACTTAAAGATGGCTTGACCTCTTGACAGATGAAATCCATTTTTCCATTTATCTGGTAGAAATTAATTTATGTAGGAAGCACTGCCTAAAGTTTGTCTTTAAAGCATGACTCAAATCCATTAAACATATGAAGGAAATCTTATAGTTAATAAATTTTCTAACATTCATTTAAAAATTCCTATGTCGTTATTTAGGAGTAGCATTAATTTAGATTTTTTTAACATTACAATGCTTACTGCATATAACAGGAAAGTTAGAAAGGATGTCACATATCCAGGGGATTTGTGGATCCCCATTATAACACTGATGTTGGTTGACAAAAAGACCATCTCACTCTTTTCTATGATTAAGCAAGAAGTGCTTCAGAGCACAGACTCTGGAACAGTTTAGATCTGTATTGGCGTTCTCCAATACAGTACCACGGTTGGAGCACTGTATTGAGCATTTGAAATTTGATCACTTGAAATTTGCATGGCCAGACTTGATATGTGCTGTAAGTGGAAAATACATGCTGGGTTTTAGACTTAACATGAAAAGAATGTAAAATATCTCAATAATTTTTCTATTGATTAGATATTAAAAGGATAATATTTTAGACACATATTTTTAACTAAAATACATTATTAAAATTAATTCACTTTTTTTTTTTTTACTTTTAAAAATATCTGTGCTAGGTAGCCTCTAAGATGGCTCTAGTGATTCCTGTCCCTGCCACCTGGTTGTCACACCTTTGTGCAATCCCCTCCCAGATTGCACCAGCATGTGTCTGTCTGATCAAAAGAATATAGCAGAAGTGATGGTGTTTCACTTCTAAGATTAGGTTATAGAAGACTATGGTTTCCATCTTGGGCTTGCTCTGATCACTCACTCAGGGGAAACCCTACGGAGTGGACCATGTGTCGAAGAAGTGAAGCTTCCTGGGATAGCCACATAAATAATGTTGGATGAATACACATTATATTTCTATTCAACAGTGCTAGTGTAGATTTAACATAACCACTTACTTAATTACGTGATCTTGGGCAAGTTACTTGACCTTTCTGTAACTCTGTTTTCTCATATGTAAAATGTGAATTCAATTTGTAACCTATATATATACATAAAAGTGTTTAGAACAGTTTTATATGCAAAAGTATTTAGAATGGTGTCTGGCACATCATTAGGATTCTCATTTGAGAGTGTGATGTGGTCAGGATAGACTGTAGAATAGTAGAGAATGTTCCATGTCTAAGCTCTACTATCACATTTCTTACACATTTTGTTGCCTCCAGCAACAAAATTCCTCCACAATAATAAAATTCATAAAATATGATCTAAAATTTCAAACAGAAAAATATCTTCAATCTAGCCTTGTAATTTTAATGGTGGTTTTATAGATGCAACCACAACCTTCCTTGAACATATGGTTTAGAGATATTATGTAAACTTGCTGTTTAGAAATAAACTCTGTCCATCAGAAGAAAATGTATTGAAACTCTTTCAGGATATTTCTTATGTCTAAAGAGAAAGCATTTATTATTCATGCTTAATAACAGTATATAGGAGGAACAAATATTTCCAAGAAGTAATCCAGAAATTTGGAACTTCATTATAACCCAAACATTACATGATTTACTGACCTATGTGGACAATGCAATCAACTACCAAATATCAGAATATATTTTTGTTGTGTTTGGCAAGAATGGCATGATTCCTAGCTCATAAAAGGACTTATCTATGAGGGCTGTCTTCTAAAATAACAAATTATGCTTCTAAAGCAGTATGTTTATTTCCATAAAGAACTGGAATGATTGCTTTTTATTTCTTTTAATATATTGAACATTTTTTGAGATGACATAATAAAGATATATGGAAACATAACATTAATATAGGATACGCAACCAGTTATGTATATTACAAGTTTAGTTCCCCACTCACATTTTAGTGAAAAATCACCTTCCAGTTTGTTCCCTTAAAGAGTCCTTGCCAAATTAACAAAGCTTTTCTTTCTTAATTGTTGCTTGAGTTTTCATTTGCTAGAGCTGCATCTATAAAGCTATATTTACTGGTTGAAGGTTGGATATCTTTCTTCAGTAGAGCACCTTTATTTGCAAAGAAAGGGTACCTTAGGTACCCTTGACAAGGTTATGGTCATCTTCATCAAAACTTTTGAACTACCAATGAGAAATTAAGGATCTGTGTTCATATACTTTACTTCAATACAGAACACTGGCTGATGTCAGTGAAATGGTGGAATAAGGACCTTTGAAAATTGTCTCCTCCAAAAAGCAGTAGAGAAACTGGTAAAAAAAAAAATCGTCAGGATTAATTTTTTCAGAATTCTAGAATTAACCAAAGAATTGCAGCAATCTGGAGAACATTAATTAATGAAAAAGTAGCTGAATCTTGGTAAGAACAGCAAACTTTGTGGCATTTTAACTTGCTTGTATTCCCATTCTTCCAAACCCCTTCAACTCCACAGTAGCCTTGAAAACCAACAGCCCGCAATCATGGCAAAGCCAGCAGCCTAACAGTCACAAGATGGAGGAGAAAGAAGTTGGAGTTCCTTCAAAGATCATTCTCAGAAAATTGTCATTATTTGATATGTCTGGTGACTTCCTGGAAGATTCTATTTGTAATGCTGTCTCTATTTGATCTATTTTGAGCTCAATGAGTGGAAAATACTTTTCCTCAGAGCATTTGTCAAAAACAATGAGAGGCAATTATTTAATTTTTGTGGCTGCCTGCAGTGGTGTATAACAGTTGGGGGGAAAAAATGGGCTAACCAAAAAGCCTAAAAGGAAAAGCTGAGGAATGAGATGTCCATAAGGACATTGAGAAATTCCAACATATTCCTGGGAATCTAGAAGACCACATACATGTATATGACTGTGCACATGCCCAGAACTGTGCGCATGCTCAAGAAAGACCTGAGAAGTCTGTAAGCTCTCAAATCTGGTTGACTTTGAAGTGCTACATGAACAGGAAGTAAAAGCTAAGCAAGAGTTTTCAGTTGCCTGGTTGGGTGTTGAAAGCATGCCTCCAAATGAACAAAGAACCTCTTAACAAAGACTGGAGACTTCTTGGTTCCAGTTGTTTAAGGAAATATCTGTCCAGACATTCATTGCCCACCAAACTAATTGAGCAGAGACTTCAATGACCACACATGACTAAGAATGCAGACTTTACAGATTTAGTTCAGAAAAATCACTAAACAACCAGCAAAAACAAGCCCTGAGGAGGGAGGAGAATTCAACTTATAGAGCTGACATATTATATTGTTGAAAATATCCAGTTTTTAACAACAAACTGTGAGACAGGCAAAGGAACAAGAATGTCTGGCCCATAAACAAGGGGAAAGAAAATCAATCAATAGAAACTGTTTCTGAGGAAGCCCAGACACTAGAATTCCTGGAGAAAGAATTTAAACAGCTATATTAAATACGTTTTAAAAACTAAAAGAAACTATGTTTACGAATGAAAAGGAAGTATGGAAATACTTAATAAAGTATTTTATTAAGTCTTAGCAAATAGAGAATATAAGTCAAATTTGAAAACAGGTCAATTGAGATTATCCATTCTAAGAAATAGAAAGTATGAAGAGAAATAAACAAAGACTCAAAGACCTATGAGACACCATCAAGCATATAATACACCCTCTTTTTTTTTCTTTTTGTTGGCTGCACCCCACTGCTTGTGGGATCTAAATTCCCTGACCAGGGATCGAACCCACGGCCCTTGCATTGGGAGCGTGGAGACTTAAACACTGCACCACCAGGGAAGTCCACCATTAAGCATATCAATATGTGAATAATGAATGCCTCAGAAGGAGAGGAGAGAGAGAAAAAAGTGTAGAAAAAATATTGCAGGAAATAATCACAAAAACTTCCAAAATTTGATGAAAAACATTAATCTACACATTTAAGAATCTCAACATACTCCAGGTGGAATAAACTTAGAGATCCATGGCAAGACACATCATGATTAAACTGTTGAAAACCAACAGTTAGAGAATTTTGAAAAAAGAAGAGAAGAAAAGATTCATCATATACAAGGGTTTCTCATAAGATTAAAAGCTAATTTCTACTTAGAAACCACGGAGGACAGAAATCACTGGGATGACATACTGAAAAGTGCTGAAAGAAAAGGACTATTAACCAAAAATTCTCTGTCCAGAAAAAAAAAATCCTTTAAAACTAAAGGAGAAATTAAGACATTTCCAGATAAACAAAAACTGAGAGAATTTATCACTACCAAACCTGCCATACAAGAAACACTAAAGGGGGTCCTTTAGGCTGAAATGAAAGGACACAAGTCAGTAACTCTATTCCATGTGAAGAAATAGAGTATCAATAAAAATAACTCTGAAAGTAAATTAAAAGAAAATTTAAAGGTATGTTTTGTTTTCAATTTTTTTCTCATATCTTATTTTTAAAACATTTGCATAAAAAAGAGTTACAAATCTGTGCTGATAGGCACACAATGTATAAAGATGTAATTTTTATAATAATAAAAATTTGAACCAAGGGGTAAGAAACAGAGCTATATGGGAGCCAAATTTTATATGCTATTGAAATTAAATTCATTAATCCAAACTAGATTGTTATAAATTAAGATGTTAATTGTAATCCCCAGGCTACCATTGATAAAATAACTAAATATATATATATGGGTATTTTTTTAAAAACCACCAGATTTCTGGTTTCTGGCATGGCATATAAGGAGTTTGGAAGTTGTCACTCTGTCCTAAAAAAAAGTGAAATGTTGAACAAACTGAAAAATCAACAACTATTCTTAGATATATCAGAGAAGTGAGATCACAGGACAAACTACTGCCTCCAAAACTGGAGAGACAGACAGGCAAGTACAGAGAATCTCAATTTTCCACAAAAGAAACTGCTACAAAAACCAATACCAGGGTAGACAAATCCGACCTGTAATTGATGAATTGCTAGAGGCTCAGAGTGGACAAGTCTGAGTGTAAAAAATTCCAGGGAAACTTAGTCATGGGGGGCCCACAATTTTGTAAGTTTTACCACCAAAAACTTAACCAGGCTCTCACAGTGAATATGAGAGAAAAATCCTCTCATGCTTCTGGTGGGGGGAAGGCAAGAGAAAACATTTTGAAATAGGACAGAGCATTCTGTTCTTAATAAGACCTGCCCTCGAGAGAAACTATTGGTGTTTTATCAGGACTCATTGACCCAGAGGGATGAAAATATGCAACTAACACCTACCCTAGCCTTCCACTTAGGGAAAATATGCAACAAAAGCCCACTCTCACCTTTCCACTTGGGGAAAGGGAAATACCCAGCTTTAGCCTGCTCTGGTCTTCCACAGGGGAGAAGGGAAATACCCAACTCCAACCCACTCCAGCCATCCGTCCCACCTAAAGATGCAGAGAATGGGACTGAGAAGCATTCGTGAAGTTCACAATTCAGAGGCACAAGCTCACAAAAATATGATAACAATCATAGGACCAGAGAATGTTTCCGCTCCTGCCACACCTTACTGCCACATTACTAAAGGCCTATTCACTACAGCTCCTTTTAACCAGTACATGATGCCTAACCATCATGAAAAAAAGTACAAGGCATACTAAAAAAAGCAAAAAAAGACAATTGAAGAGACAAATCAAGCATAGAATCAGACACAGATATGGCAGCAATGTTGGAACAATCAGACCAGGAATTTAAAACAATTATGATTAATACGCTAAGGTTTCTAGTGGATAAAGTACAACTGGTGGGCAACGTAAGCAGAGAGACAGAAGCATAAGAGAAAATCAAAATGAAGTGCTAGAGATCAAAAACACTGTAATGGAAATGAAGCATGCCTTTGATGGGCTCATTAGTAGACTGGACATAGCTGAGGAAAGAATCTCTGAGCCTGAGGATATATCAATAGAACTTTCTAAAACAGAAAAGCAGTGAGGAAAAAAATATAAAACAAAGACCCAGAACAGAATATCCAAGTACTGTATGACAACAGCAAAAGGTGTATATGCATAATAGAAATATCAGAAGGAAAAGAAAGAGAAGTAAGAACAGAAGCAATGGGCTTCCCTGGTGGCACTAATAATATGCCTGCCAATGCAGGTGATATGGGTGCGAGCCCTGGTCCAGGAAGATTCCCCATGCTGCAAAGCAACTAAGCCTGTGTGCCACAACTACTGAGCCTGCACTCTAGAGCCCGTGAGCCACAACTACCGAGCCCATGTGCCACAACTACTGAAGCCCACGTGCCTAAAGTCCATGCTCCACAACAAGAGAAGCCACCGAAATGAGAAGCCAGCACCGCAACAAAGAGTAGCCCCTGTTCTCCACAACTAGAGAAAGCCTGCATGCAGCAACGAAGACCCAATGCAGCCATAAATAAATAAATAAATACATACATAAATACATACATTTATTTTTAAAAAAACAGAATAAATAATTGAAGAAATAATGATTGATAATTTCCCCCAAATTAATGTCAGACACCAAACCACAGATCCAGGAAGCTCAGAGAACACTAAACAGGATTCTAAAGAAAAACTTCATAAGAACATCATATTCAAACTGCAGAAAATCAAAAATAATGAAAAAATCTTGAAAAAGGTCAGAGGAACAATCTTACCTATCATACCTGTAGAAGAACAGAGGTAAGAATTGCATTTAACTACTCCTCAGAAACCATGGAAGCAAGAAGAGAGGAGGGTGAAATATTTAAAGCATTGAGGAAAAAAAACTCCACCAACCAAGAAATCTGAATCCTAATATCCTTTAAAAGTGAAGGAGAATTGAAGACTTTCTCAGACAAACAACGACTGAGGGAATTTGTTCTAATAGACCTGCTTTGCAAGAAACGTTAAAAAAAGTTCTTCAGAGAGATGAAAAATTGTATGTCAGAAACTTGGAATTACATAAAGGAAAAGCAGCAGAAAAGGAACGAGTGAGGATAAAGTAAAAACTTTTATTTTCTTATTCTTAGTTAATCTTACAAATTTTGTTTGCTCATAATAATAATATCAACAATGTATTCAATTATAATCTGAAAGAATCAATAAAATCTCCTAAAACTAATAAGTATAGCAAGGTTTCAAGATATAACGTTAATATACAAAAGTCAATCACTTTTATTATACTAGCAATGAACAAGTGGAATTTGAAATTAAAGGCACAAAACCATTTACATTAGCACCAAAACAATGAAATAGGTATAAATCTGACAAAATATGTACAAGATCTATATGAGGAAGACTACAAAACTCTGATGAAAGAAATAAAAGAACTAAATAAATGGAGATATATTCTATCTTCATGAATAGGAATATATAATATTGTTTAGATGTCAGTTCTTCACAGCTGCACCTATAGCTTTAATGCAATGCCAGTCAAAATCGCAGTAAGGGCTTCCCTGGTGGCGCAGTGGTTGAGAGTCTAATACCCTTCACACAAATCAACTCAGAATAGATCACAGAGTTAAGTGTAAAATGCAAAACTATAAAACTCTTAAAAGATAATGTAGCAGAAAATCTAGATGAGCTTAGGTTTGATGATGAATTTTTAGACATGACACCACAGGCAAAATCTATGAGAAAAATAGCTGGTGGCGCAGTGGTTGAGAGTCCACCTGCCGATGCAGGGGACACGGGCTCGTGCCCCAGTCTGGGAAGATCCCACATGCCGTGGAGCGGCTGGGCCCGTGAGCCATGGCCACTGAGCCTGCACGTCCAGAGCCTGTGCTCCGCACCGGGAGAGGCCACAACAGTGAGAGGCCCGCGTACCGCAAAAAAAAAAAAAGAGAGAAAAATAATTGATAAGCTGGATTTCATTTTTAAAAAATTGCTCAGTGAATAATATTGTCAAGAGAATGAGAAGACAAGCCACAGTCTGAGAGAAAATATTTGCAAAATATTTGCAAAGGACATACCTGGTAAAGGACTTGTATCCCGAATACACAAAGATCTCTTAAAAGCCAACAATAATAAAACAAATAACCTGATTAGAAAGTGGGCAAAAGACATGAACAGATGCCTCATCAAAGAACGTGGCATGGCAAATAACCGTATGAAAATATATTCAACATTATACGTCATTAAGGAATTGAAAATTAAAACAATAATAAGATAGCATAATTGTATGCATATTAGAAGAGCCAAAATCCAAAACACTGACAGCATAAAATGCTGATGAAGATGCAAAGCACCAGGAATTCTCATTCATTGCTAGTAGGAATGCAAAATGATGCAGCCATTTTGGAAGACAGTTTGGCAGTTTCTTTAAACTAAACATATCCTTACCATATGGTCCAGCAATCATGTTCCTTGGTATTTACACAAATCAGTTGAAAATTAATATTCACACAAAAACCTGCACATAAATGTTTATAGGAGTTTTATTCATAATTGCCAAAACCTGAAAGCAACCAAGTTGTTCTTCAATAGGTGAGTAGCAAAATGAACGGTGGTATATACAGACAATGAACTATTATTCAGTGCTAAAAAGATAAGTTACACACCATGAAAAGACAGTGGTATTTTGATATTGAGGAAGCTGTGCAAATTTGAGACAGGTAGTGTAGTATATGGGAAGTCTCTGTACCTTCTGCTCAAATTTGCTAACGAACCTAAAACAGCTCTAAAAAATAAAGATTTTTTTTAAAAATGGAAATAAAATTGTACACTGGAAAATATCTATTTAACACAAAAGAAGGCAAAAATGGACAAATAGAGAAACACAAAAGACCTAAGACATATGGAAAACAAATAGCAAAATGGAAGATGTAAATCTTACACTATCAATAATTACACTAAATATAAATGGATTAAATAATTAAAAGGCAGAGGTTGGCAGAATGGATTTTTTAAAAAAAGTCCATCCAACTATATACTGTCTACAAGAGACTTACTTGTAGATTCATACTTCAGATTCAAAGACACAAGTTATTTGAAAGTAAAAGAATAGAAGAAGGTAGACCATGAACATAGTAACCAAAAGAGAACTGGAGTGACTACAGTAATATTAGAAAAAAATAGATTTTAAAACTAAAATTGTTTAGAATATTATATAATGATAAAAGGGAAACTCCACCAAAAAAGGTAACAATTATAAACACATATAAACCTTACATCAGAGTCCCCAAATACATGAAGCTAGAGCTGACAGAATTGAAAAGAAAAACAGACAATTCAACAGTAACAGTTGGAAACCTCAATACTCCACTTTCTAAAAGGGACAGAACTAGACAAAAGATCCACAAGGACATAGAATACTTGAACAATCCTATAAACCAACAGACATCTGTAGAACACTCTATGCTGCAACAGCAGAATATATATTCTTCTCAAGTGAACACAGAGCATTCTCCAGGATAGGCCATATGTTAAGCCATAAAACTAGTCTCAAAAGACAAAGTATGTCTTCTGACCACAATAAAATAAAATTAGAAATCATTACCCCCCAAGAAATGGAAAATTCACAAATAAGGAAGGATGGTTTAAAAACATATTGGAGGGCTTCCCTGGTGGCGCAGTGGTTGAGAATCTGCCTGCCAATGCAGGGGACACGGGTTCGAGCCCTGGTCTGGGAGGATCCCACATGCCGCGGAGCAACTAGGCCCGTGAGCCACAACTACTGAGCCTGCGCGTCTGGAGCTTGTGCTCCGCAACAAGAGAGGCCGCGACAGTGAGAGGCCCGCGCACCGCGATGAAGAGTGGTCCCCACTTGCCACAACTAGAGAAAGCCCTCGCACAGAAGCGAAGACCCAACACAGCAAAAATAAATTAATTAATTAAAAAAAAAAAAACATATTGGATTCTTTGAGTTTAAAATCTAACTGGGAGTCTATTGCTATATAGGATGGGGTAATGAGGAGTAATTAGAATTAAACAAGGAATAAGATTTCAGTTGAAAGGGATAAAATATTGGAGCACTTGGAATAATCCTCTCCTCATACAGTTAATTTATTTTAATTTTCCAAACCTCAGCTCAAGAATAACATTCTCTGAAAAGCTTTCCCTGACTCCACCAATGATGATAATAATGTTAATAATGGTAATATAAGCTGACACTTTTTTATAGCCCTTGTTATATGACAAGTATCACTCTAACCAATCTAAATATATTTCAATATTTAATCCTCCCAACAACACTAAGAGATAGTATTATTATTCCCATTTTACATGAGAAGAGGGTAAATAATTTGGCAAGGTTACCTAACTAAGAAGTGACAGAGTTGGGATTCAAATATAATGATTCCAAAATCCATGTTCTGAAGCATAACCAACTGGAGTTAGATCCATCTTATCAAGACTCTCACAGAACCCATGCATACTTCAGTTATACCATAAACTAATTACTTTGTAACAGCTTACTAGATTGTTCTCTTTCACTAATCATTCATTGATAGACAATTATTCAACCAACAGGAAATTATTGAGCACATTCCCTGTGCCAGAAAATGTGCTTGTTCATAGAAATAAAGCCACATATGTCATATTTCATCTGTCAAAGAGTTTTAGTCTCAAGCAGAGTTCAGCAAACTATAGTTCACAGGCCAAATTCTGTTGGCCACCTGTTTTTGTAAATAAATTTTTATTGAACCACACCTGTGCTCATTGGTTTATGTAGTGCTCATTGGTTTATAAACCAATTGGTTTATATTGGTTTATCTGTAGCTTCTTTCATGTTACAACATCAGAGTGGAGTAGTTGTTATGGAGACCATTTGGCAGGCAAAGTCTAAAATATTTACTATCTGGTCCTTTACAGAAAAAGTCTGCCAACCCTGGTCTAAAGAATAAGACAAATAAGAAAATCATTAATTACTACCCAATAAGGTGCATGCTACGGTGCCCAAGATACTACAGGAACATAGAGATATCTAGATTAGATTATAGAGTCAGCAAAAGTTTTCTAGGAGACCTGATATCTGACCTAATTTTTGAAGGTTAACTAGTTAAAGAAGAGCAGCCAAACTTGTCAGTAAGGCCAGACAGTGAAGTTTAGCAGTGATCCAGGGAGCTAGGAATAAAGAGGGTAAATATGTTTAGGAAATATTAATTAGTTCTACATAACTTATGAAAATATATCTTTAATTTCTTCATTCCCACTATCTGGCACAACTAATGGTGCATATAGTTAAACTCACTAAATATTTGTTATCAGAAAATATTAAGTCCTAAGTAAACAATGTTTACTGAAAAGGGGAGAAAATATTTGCTTTCTATTAGTCCCTAAAATCACGAAACTATAAGAATCCCAATTTTTTCACCCACTGCCCTAGAGTAAAAAAAAACAAAAACTACCACTTTTTCATTGTTTTCAGTTGTAGAGACGTATATAACATTTAAGAATACAGTTTTACAAATGAGAAATGTTTGTAAAATACTGTACCTGGAAAATTCATAGGCAGTTCAAATGGTTGTGGAGACTCACAACCTTCAATGTGCTCACAAATTTCAGCTATGATCTTCTTAATTTTGAGGCCAGTAATTTTAATCACTTCTCCTGTTGACAAACAGCATTCATTTCCAAACATTTCATAAATAGAACCTGAAAAATAAAAGAAAAACAGCTTTTAAAAGAAGAATTCAATAATGAAGAACAAAGTAGGAGTCAAAAGTCTCATATGAAGTGTTTTTATTCAGTTCCTCTCAGATACCTGCTAAACAGGAATTTAATCAAGCTTGGCAAAATATACAGCATGTACCAGGAAAAATATTAGATTTTCACTTCATCCACTGGGCAAAGTGTAAACAATCTTATTTTTGTTATTATTGTAAACTGAATTTATGGTCCTCAGCACCTTTAGCTCATCTTTCCAAGGTCAAGCTACAACCATGTCTTCCCCTGCTGGATTTATGATCTTATTTTGGCTAGGTCATAGAATTAAATTCACATGAGTCAACAATGATCTGAGTAAGTGCTGCAAACAAGGTTGTAATACAATCTAACATCCAAAGACAGAGCATTTGTACACCAGGGCTTCATATTAAGAGCACCATATCTATTTATAAGACCTAGTTCTCTTCATCATTATGAATATAACATTTTGTCCATTTTATCTCTTGTTTTTGACAAGCTGGAAACAACTCTCAACATCTTTATGGCAATAGGGGGCAGACAAACCCAGATAAACTGAAAAGCTTCATTTTAGTTCAAGATTTCAGTCTCCTTCCTAACAAACCTTTTATCATAGATGTCAAAGCTTAATTTTTCATCCATTTATTTCCCTTTTATATCTCCTGATGGAGGAACACTGAGCAGTGAAATAACCGAAAGATTAGCAACAGGAAAGAGGAGAAGCAAAAGTTCTGGGTAATCTAGCCCCGGTAAAAAGGAAACAACCCCAAAACCACATCTCTGGGATATTATCGCTTTACAATAAAGCAGTAAACTAGAGGTTGATGTAAATAAACATTGCAGAACTGTGGGGTTTGAAACATATCAATTTTTCCTTGCTTCCAATATGATTTATACCCTCTTTACCACACTAACATATAAATAATATGAGCACAAGATTTTAGGTTTATTGGTTGGTTTTCTGAATTCTTCTGTTGAAACACCTCTTCATAGAATCTTGCCTGATATGTAGCAAGTACCTGAAACATTTTTATAGCATTAATGGTTATCATAAAAGTTATTAAGCCCAGCATTCAATCTAGCTTTAAACAACACTGTGGTTTTATCAGAGTCTCTACAGAGAGCAGGGGGCACACTCAAATTAAAACAATTTAAGGAGATTTTAACAAAGGGACAATTTACACACAGGCACAGACAGTTCTTGGCAACACAAGAACATAAATGTCCTGATCTCACTCTTTTTCCTCCATTGGATCATCTAACAGGGCACCCCATTGCCCCAGTTCAGCCAGATGCCAGAGGACAATGGAGCTGCTGACTCCACAGAAGTCAGCCTCCCAGGCAGAGTGGAAATGAAAATTTGCACACCAACCTTACTGTCTATTATTTAATGAGGATCATTTTTGCAGACATGCTAGTATATGAGCTCCTTGTATACTTCTAAACTCCCTCCTTTTCTCATACTATTGCCTTAACTACACATGCGTTCATACTTTTTATTAACTCCAATACATTGTGTTGTCAGCCATCTCAAATCCCTCATGGAAAAAACTGGTATATTAAAAAATAATAATAAATCCACAGTGACATTTTCTTCCAGTGAACTCAGAATAATTATTTTCTATGATCCTCTTCCGGAAATTAATCACATAGTAACATTTTACTTCTACAGTATTATCTCATCCTGTACTTAACCTTTTATGACTTTAGTTTCTGTTACTCCCAATTCAATTTTAAGCTTCATGAAAAAAAATATTGCATTATATTATTGCATAACTACCAACACATCAACCTCCCTTCCTCATTCATTCAGCAAACTTTAATGAATACCTACTATGTGTCAGACATCGCAATTGGCAGTAATACAAAATGCATATGCCTTCCCCATAGAAGCACTGTTTTGAAGGGAACAGGCAAGTAAGCAGACAATTGAAGCAGATTATGAGAAAGTTATAATATAGAAAATACAGGGCATTGTGGGAGTAAATTGGAGGCATTTAATTAAGCAATTATATGGGAAAGAGATTAGGGAAAGATCTGTGGAGGAGATGACAGCCGAGCTGAGTTTTAAAGGAAGCATCACAAAATGTTAGGACAGGCAGAGGATATAGTATTTGAAAAGGCAGTGAGATGCGCAAGAGTCTGATACATTCTGGAAACTTCACATAATTTGTTATTTCTCAAATATAAAGTAAGAAATGGGAACTGGTACGAAAGGAGACTGAAGAAGTAGAGGGAATCCGGATCGTGCAGTGTCTTTATAAAATTACCAATAAACAAAAAAGCCAATCAAAGTCTGAA
Organism: Mesoplodon bidens; assembly: GCF_964165515.1. NCBI lineage: Eukaryota > Metazoa > Chordata > Mammalia > Artiodactyla > Ziphiidae > Mesoplodon > Mesoplodon bidens. The sequence goes on from NC_138168.1 coordinate 59,542,356, forward strand.
GCAACCTCAGAGTCAGAGAATTTACATTTTCAGTTATCAATGTCCAGGAACTAATGCCAATTTAATGAGAGGTCATATGTTTCTAGGCGCTTGCTATCCAAAGTGTGTCCTGCTGCATCACCTGGGAGCTTGTTAGGATCTTAGCCAGACCCTAGACCTGCTTAATCAGAGCCTGCATTTTTAAAAAGACCCCCAGATGATTCGTAAGTACATTAAGGTTTGGAAAGCACTGGTCTAGACAACAAATGTATAACTGAAATAATCTCTGTTCTGAGATTGTTGCAAAACTCACCAAGAGAGAGAAGGACATGTCAGGTAGAGGAAGCACTCAGCGTCATTGAGATGGAGGATGTTGTAAGTAAGGACAGGGAAACGGAAGGATTTTAAGCAGCAAAGTGACATGGTAAGATTTTTCTGTGTCACACGAAATACAACGTAATTGGACCTATCCTGTTTCAGCGGAAGTCTGTTTGGCTTAATTTCAACACAACAAATGTCTAATTGCAGATGTAATGTATAGCAAACTGACTCACTTGGAATGCCATCTTTCTTTCAAAGGTTCCATTGGAATTCAAAATTAAAAGATGAGTTTATGTGAGATTACATATCAATTCACAGGGGACAGAAGCCAGAGAATTCTAAGAGAAAATTCTGTGAGTTTTAGTCACCACATAAAAGGCTTTTGACACCTCAGGTCTCTTTCTAGTCATCCCTCTCGCTTTGAAAAAAGAAAATCACTTTTTTCAGTCATGTAAGGAAAAGAGCCTCATGGAAATGTTAATCTTTAACATTTATCTTTAATTCTTTGTGACTTCCAATTTTCTCTAAGCAAGAAAGCTATTAATTCATTTTAATAAAGAGAGAGGTCAGTGACACCCAACTCTAGAAAGTTATGTCCCTAATAGGTGACAAGAACATACAGCAAATCTCAAACCCCTGAAACTTGAAGAGTTCTTGTACATCATTATCATCATTATAGTGTCTCTTAAAATACATTTTTTTCAGTGAAAATATAAAATGGTTAATTTAAAAAACAGCCAACTTTCATAATCTCAGAACAAGCACATATAATATGCCTAATTGCCTTTTAAAAATTTGCTGAGACGTGTCTGAACTATGTGTTTGTGTAAATATAGATATAAAAATAGTTTTCATTTCATTTTTAACCACAAGACATGCATTTTGAATATGCAAATCTAGAATCTATTAAATCTTTACAGACTGATTCTTTCCAAGTCAGAGCATATGTGTTCAGGATAAGGCCAAACATCAGAGAAAGCTGAACAAAGCAGCCTGTTTTCAGTGATCAAACATTGCCCCTGAAGGCTGTAATGAAAGTCATGTGCCTCTGAAATCACCTTTTCTGAAATGCTACTTTGCTCCATAAAAATGACACATTAATATCCTTTTATGAGCCCATCCCTTATTTGACAATCCATATAAGCAATGCTGTAATCACATGGAAGAAACCAAAACAATTGGTTCCATAGATTTTCTTCCTTTTCCTCTACAAAGCTGAAAATGTGTGGCAGTCAGGGAAGAAGAAACTTACATTGTTTAGACACTTTTTTCCCTTTACTCAACATATACCCATTTCCTCCATTCCCCACCCCACCATCTCCCACCCCCACCATACCAGCCACTCATCCCATCATCAGCCTTTCAAAGTTCAACCAATCCTAAAGATTCAGCTCATATTCATTGTCTTCTTGAAAGCCTTCCTTTATTCCCACCTAAGTAAGAATTCTTTGCTCTGTGCTCCAACAGTACTTTGCATGTATCTCCATTATGGCCCCTATGTGATCATTATCACAGCCTGCTGTTAGGGTATTATTTTCTGACCATTGATATTATGTATACTTTAGAATTTATTATGATATTCTAAAGAAGAGACATCATCTTAACTATATTTATATCCCTCCTCACATACACACAGCTAATTGCACAGTTTTGTCAATTAGTGGATCCTTAGTGAATGTTAAATTATAACTTAGCTTTACTGTAAAATGACAATAAATTATTGTGAATATAGTAGAAGTCCTTCTCCATTAACAGTTTAAAGCATAGTCAACCCAAGGCTTTGGCATGGGTTATATCTTCATTTGGTATAACTAATAACAAATGTACAAGCATATGTGAGATTAGCTGGTCACCTTGTGAATTCCCTAGACAAGGAATATTAAGGGCAGGTAATTCTACAATATGAATCTCTGCTTGTTAAATTTGCCATTTTTCACTATGTTTACCATTTTTATATTGCTGGCCTTGAGGATGAGGCTCATAAAATGATCTGAGATATGTTTGGAGGAGTTAGGAATTTACTCTGTAAAGTAGGATTGATGTTGTATGACAGGTTTAGGAATTTACTCTGTAAAGTAGGATTGATATTGTACGACAGTGTCTATAGACTGGGCTTGCTGGTAGAGATTTATCCTTGCTCCTCACAAACAATTGTGATTATTCTTTATTATTATTACATGGCCAGTATTCCATAAAGACTATCTCCATCTCCTGTAAGGCAAAGTCATCCCCATGTACTACATGAAGAATATATCTAAAAATAGATGAACATGATATTTGAATGTGGTTTGCATAAAAATAAGCATAAAACAGCAAGCTTGCAGCTTTACTAGGGATGGATTCTACCAGTTAGATACTGGGTATACCACTGAGAGGTATATCTGAATATTGATCGAAAATGATCTTTCAAGGTCATAGAGGCTCTCTTCCCTTCTGCCAAAATATCAACATAAAGAGGGCAAAACAGTGGCACCAAGTATTAAGGAAAATGATGGCCAACACCAAGTAGAGCTAAGGTATAATCTCTCTTACTTTTGAGAATATGGAGGTTTTTAACGTGAATTTAGGGTTTAAGTGTTATCCTGGAAATCAAGTTTAAAGACAGAAATATGCTAGAAACTATAGTGAATATTGGTGAGTCTTAGAAAATTTGAACATGGGGAAACAATGAAAACCACAATGGGTGGAAAAGGGTGGAGCCTGAGAGTCAATAAAGCAGGTTAAAATCACAGTGAGCCCAGAAACCAGAAAATGTCCAACTTTTCAACTACTCTGAGTGAAATGTGAGGCATTTAGATGATTAAGTTTTAGTGGTTGAGGAAGAAAGATTAACAGTTTCCTTCACCAGCTAAAAATCTGATGTTTGTTTAATGGTAGAATCAATTTAATAGATTAAATAAAACTGTACTTAGAGCATTTGTAAGGTGGTGTTACGATAGAAGTCATCATCACAGCTCTTTGTGTCAACAACTATCAGACCAAACGGATTTGAGATGTATGAAATGGATATCCCTCCTACATATCTATGAAATATTTCCTTATGATGATGGAACAAATCAGTGATTCTGCATCTCCCGACATTACAATTGGCCAAATATTCCCCACGTTTTACCCAGATTTTAATTCTCAAAATTACATCGTAAGTAATGTTATAATTTCTTATATGAACAATGTTGCATTGGGAGTTGGTTTATTGTTTTAGGAATGACTTGATTTCAAGTACATTTTTTATACTTAAGTATAAATACTTGCCTATGTTTTATATCCTAAATGTTAAATAAAGCTATCATAGACCTCCATAGCTATTTAAAATCATAAAATCAATGCACTGATTGAATTGTTTATACGTGGGCTCCAATGAACTATAATGTGTTTATCTGATGCATACAAAATGAAGCTTCACTATATTACAAATTTTCCCTAAGTTCATTAGCATTGAATACTTCATTAACTACTTTGCTTATGAAATATGAATTTTGAAGTTATTTTATGTTCATTGATTTAAATAATTTAAAAAATGCTTGAATTTTGTATGTCTATTTTTAATTTTATTTTTATAATAATTCATTTGTATTGCATTTTATTAAAGTACCAGTCCATAATGGACTGGGAAAAGAAAATAAATTGGACCTTCACTACAGATAGTTTGAGAAGCACTTCTCTAAATGGTTAAGTACAAATATGACCACAGTCAGTCAGTGCAGGGAAACAGGATGTAGCCTCAGGGAGTTAGAGAGTTAGAGTAAAATTTGAACATACTGGAAAAAGAAAAGTTATAGCCTAATACACAAAATTTTAGTCAGTATTATTAACTCATCTATCTCAATGTCACCAGCAGCCTGAGTGCCCTGACTAAAAGACACAGGAAGTTTAATCAACTTGACAGTAATAGTCCTAATTGCAAATTACTACATTGGCATTCTGATTTGTACATTATACTCTTCTGAGTTGTATGAGGCAGTGCTTGAACCTAATTGACCCTGGACACTTTGCACTGTTGGATCTACACAGTAAGAACCAAAGCCAGGAGCAGGTGAAATCCCCTAAGAGATGAGTTTTGTGAGTTCTATCTAACTAATTTGCCAGGTATTCTCCATGAGAGAGATGGCAAATATCTATACCATATTCTACCATTCTCCCTTCCCATCAGTAATCATCCATGGCACATTTCCAGCTGAATCCAGATGAGGCCTAATAATCCTCCTCAACATAAAGTTCCTGGTGACTATCCATCAATTGAAAATGGCAAGCCAGGTATAAATTATTCCAGCCCAGTCCTGTACTATGACTTTTCTTGCTTTCTTTAAGCCCCCTTGGGTGATATTTATTTTTAAAGATTTTAATCTTCAGATTGAACTAATTTACTCTCAAAGGCTTAGTAAAAGAAATCTGGCAGAAGAATACAGGGTCCCTCAATCCATCATTTTTTTCCAGACAGCTGTCTGAATTGAGGCATAAAACATCTAACTTGATAATAATTGCAACTTTATATAGCCCAATGGCAGCTGTAGGATTAGTTTAAATTTCACTTTATATTTCTAAGCCAAGTGCCATTAATTCTAATGATCTCTTGAATCACAGGTCTTAGTGTCAGGAGCTTAAATACCATCACATCCTACTAACATATTAAAATGACTGAGTGTCTATACAATATCTCTACCAACTGGTTGTCCAAACTATATCTGAACACTTTCACTGATGGAATTCCAATTATTTTAAGGTGACCCACTCTACTTTTGAGCAATTGTTAAAAAGCTCTACATTTTAAGTGTAATATGTGTTCTTATGGGATATACACACAATTAGAACAAGTTTTACCCTTAGAATCATACAGAAAACAACTATTTAACTCTTATACATAGCAGCCTTAAAATGTGTGAAGATAGCCATCACCAGTTGCTCCTTATAACAAATCAATGTGTCAAACGATTGAAATATGTTCAGGGCCACTGCTTACAGCATAGGTTGCTCATTATAAAACTACCTGAAACACAAGTTATAAGGATGTCAGTGGCATTTTGGAGTTGTGTGACAAGGTATCATGCCCCTCAAAAACACACATGCCCTTGACTGTTCCAGAAGAGGTTTGATAGTGCCTGTTGGGTATGTTCTAAGGTGGCTGCTTCAGCTCCTACCATCATGTTTGAAATTCAGCTAGTGAGAAAGAGAGATAAAGAGAAGGAAACATTCCTTTTGTTTCAGTGGCGTGCAATAGAAATTTCACATGTCAAATACTACTATCACAACCCATTGGCCAAAACTTAATCAAGTGGCCACTTTAAGCATCAAGAGAGCTGTGCAGCATCTTTAGCCAGGCAGCTGCATTCACAGCTGAAAGCTCTATTACCACAGAAGACCGAGAGAACAGATATAGTTAGAGGGGCAGCTAACAGTCTCTGATCCAAAAGGTGAGGGAAAGGTATGTATATTTCAGGATTTAAATTAGGTTGCATGTGCCTATAAAACTTACATTGTCTTATGAAGAAAAAATGTATATTTTTATTTGAAACACCAAAGACAGGAGGTCTGTTGCTGAGATTGAGACTGCAGGATGAAATTTCAGGGTTGAACTTTATCTCCCTTAAGACATACAAATGTTAAACACACACACACACACACACACACACACACACACTTCTTCTCTCCATTCATTCCTAGGCATTTAATTAGGTAAAAATCACAGATAAGAATGCCTTCTCTAGAGTCAGTTTCAAAACCAGGATCTACATTTGATAAACGTGTGACTTCAGGCAATATCTTCTTCTATAAAATGGGGATAGTGCCTCAATTTCTTTGTCTTTAAAATGAGGTGGTAATTTTACCTCTGATAGTTGCTTTGAGGATCAAAGTAGATAATCAATTTTTTTTTTTTTTTTTTTTTTTTTTTTTGCAGTACGCGGGCCTCTCCCATTGTGGGGCACAGGCTCCAGACACGCAGGCTCAGCGGCCATGGCTCACGGGCCCAGCCACTCTGAGGCATGTGGGATCTTCCAGGACCGGGGCATGAACCCGTGTCCCCTGCATCAGCAGGTGGACTCTCAACCACTGCGCCACCAGGGAAGCCCCTAGATAATCAATTTTTAAGTGCATAGCCCAGAATGTGGCATCTATTTAGGGTTCAGTAAATATTAGCCATTATTGGTTTCATTATTATTATTTCATATGATGTTGTTTAAGACCGAATAATTCAGTATAATGTTACACTGTTGTAAACTGGTGTGATTTTCTTGGTTAAGATGAAAATAAATGTCTTCTTATGGATAGGGATGAGGTTTTCCCTGAATAAAAAATTGTTATTTTCTTTGTCATCCTAAGAAAGAGAAAATTACTGAAGTGAAAATAGAAACTTGAGAAGATGGACTCGGGCTGGGAATAAAGATACATCAAAGGTCAATTTTTTCCCACCTTGTACCAACGAAACTTGGTATGCCACAAATGGGTTACAAGTATGCCAACATGTTGAAATCCATCTTCCTTGAGGTGACCAACTAAGATAGGTCTGGGATAACTAGTGGCTTTGGCTGGTGGCTCTGGCTGCAAGTTACCTTGTCTATTTACCCCACCCAAACAAATACAGTTGACCCTTGAACATCGCTGGGGTTTGGGGCACCTACCTTCCAGGTAGTTGAAAACCTGCTTATACTGTACAGTCAGCCCTCTGTATCTGTGGTTCCACATTAATATAATCAACAAATTAACTGAATATATTCTATGTGCCAAGCGAAAAACTATGGTAAGTACTACTGATATAATGGTGACCAAATGATATGTAGCCTTAACCTTCACGAAATATTTAATACACTGAAATAAAAGGCATTAATCAAACAATCATACAAACATATGATTACAAAATGATAATTACTATGAACGAAAACTGCATGTACTAGGAGAAAGGGCCTGGGTTTGGGTTCCATGAATAGTACATCTGTATTATATTTATTTATAAAACCATTCAACAAGTATTTATTGAGTGCTAGGTGTATTAATCTCAAGTTTATAGTAAAGTCTTATTAAAAGGCTTCAACTGGGACTTCTGTTTCTGGAAAGATGAAGTAGACATACATTTTCCTAACCTCATGTATTCCAGACTTGAAGCTGAAGATTCTAGCAACCTAGAAATGCCAATGGGTACAGACCAAAAAAAATCTCCAATAAATCCTGTTCTCTCTAGCCAAAAATCCATGAAAGGAACAGCCTAGTAAAACAGAAAACTTTTTGACAATAATCACTCTACTCAAGCCAAATGCCACAGAAAAATGTTTGGTTCCACAACCACCTACACCAGGAAAGGCTGAGTAGAGTCGTTAGAATCTCACCCACAATGAGTATAATAAGACACTCACCCACCCTTTGCTGAGGTGGTGTCAGAAAAGGCAGAGTTGAGAGATGGGACTTGCATCTTTGTGAGACAGTAATAAACTCCCATTTTCTGTCAGGGAAACCAAGTGAGAAGCCCGGACTTCCAACCCTACCGAGCAGTACTGAGGCACACTTTCTCCTCCCCTTGGGGTGATGTCAGAGGATGTCCAGTGAAAAATTAGGACTTTTACCACTAGCCAATGTAATAAGGCACCACTCCATCACAAGGTGTAACTGGAGGCCATGTGTGCAAGAGTAATAAGCACTATTATCCCTCCTATCAAGAGTGGTATCAGCGAAAGCCTAGTGAGGAGACAGTACTCCCACTTTGACCAGCAGTAAGAAGGATCCCTTCCTTTTTGAGTGTCAACAGAGGCTGAAAGGGGAAACTGGGCTTCTAACCCCATTATTATGGCAATAATGAGGCCATACACCTCACCCCCTGTTGGAGAAACAAAAAACAGAAACCAAACAGAAAACTAAATATATAATAGACTTAAGCCTTGACATATCAATAGTTACATGAAATGTAAATGATCTAAATACATCAATAAAAAGAGACTGGTAGAGTGGATTAAAAAAAAAATGACCCAAACATATGCTACCTACAGAAGACTCCTTTCAAATATAACAATATAGGCAGGTTGAAAGAAAATGGATGGAAAGAGATATATCACACAAAAATTTATCAAAGGACCGAGCTGATCTCCCTGTGCTATGCAGCTGCTTCCCACTATCTATCTACCAGCTCCGTGCTTTGTGACCGCCTAGAGGGGTGGGATAGGGAGGGTGGGAGGGAGGGAGATGCAAGAGGGAAGGGATGTGGGAACAGATGTATAGGTATGACTGATTCACTTTGTTATAAAGCAGAAACTAATAAAAAAAAATTTATCAAAGGAAAGCAGGAGTAGCTATATTAACATCAGATAGAGTAAACTTCGGAGTGAAGAAAATTACTAGGGTCAGAGATAGATATTACATAATGATAAAAGGGTCAGTCTACCAAGAAAATACAGCAATCTTAAATATGTATATATCAAACAACAGAGCTTCAAAATATGCCAACTAAAACTGATATAACTGAAAGGAGAAATACACAAATCCACAATTATAGTTGGAGACTGCAACATCCATCTCTCAACAGCTGATAAAATATTAGACAGATTATCAGTAAGGATATAGAAGAACAAGGACACCTTTAAACAACAGGATCTAATCTACCTTTACAGAACACTATACCTAACACAGCAAATACACATTGTTTTCAAGTGCCCATCAGAACATATACTGAGATATCCTGTGCCATAAAACAAGTCTCAACAAACGTAAAGAACTGAATCATAGTATTCTTTGACCACAATGAATTAAACTAAAAATAAATAACAGAAAGATAATAAAAAACTCTCCAAATACTTGAAAACTAAATACCATACCTCCAAATAATCTGTGGACCAAAAGAAAATTGCAACATCTCAAACCACAAATTTTCATAAGGATAAGGAAGTATTGAGGGGAAAATATATATTACTAAATGCTCATATTAAAAAAGAGCAAAATCTCAAATATTCTAAGCCTCTTCCTCAAGAACTTGGAAAGAAAAACATAAAAAAAGAGAAAATCAATGAAGCAAAAGATGATTCCTTGAAAAGATCAATAAAGTTGACAAACCGTTAGCAATTCTGAAAAAGAGAGAAGGTACAAATTACAAATAAGAGGACTAAAACAGAGAATATGACTACAGACCCTCCAGACGTCAAAAAGGAAAAAAGAGAATCCTACAAACAACTTAGCCTACAATTCAACAATTGAGGTGAAACGAACCAGTTCCTCAAAAAACCACAATATACCACAACTCACCTAAAATAAAATGAATAATTGGTTCAGTCCTATAACTATTAAGAGAATTGATTCATAGTTACAAAGTCCTAAAAAAGAAATCTCCAGCCCCTGGTTGTTTCACTAAAGAATTCTATAAAACTTATCAGGAGGTATTTTCACCAGTTCTACACAATCTCTTCCAGAAAGCAGAAGAGAGAATATGTACCAATTTATCTTATGAACCTAAAACTACCATTATACCAAAACCAGACAGACATCATAAAAAAGAAAACTGCAGACCAATATCCCTCATCAATACAGACCAAAAAAAATCCTTCAAAAAATTTTAGCTAATAGAATCCAGCAACATATAAAAAAATTATATAACATAACCAAGTGTGCTTAATCCCAAAGATACAAGGTTGGCTCAATATTCAAAGAGCAATCAGTGTAATCCTCTATATCAATAGGCTAAAGAAGAAAAAGCATATGACCAAATAAATTGATGTAGAAACAGCATTTGACAAAGTTAAACACACATTCAAAATAATAAAAAGAACTCTCTGTAAAAGCCAGTATGAAAATGATGAGAAGACAACCTACAGATTAGGAGAAAATATTTGCAAACCATGTATCTGATAGAGAATTTATATCTAGAATTTACAGAGAATTCTCAAAATCAAATAGTAAAAAAATCAATCCAATTAGAAAATGGGCAAAAGACATGAACAATCATTTCATTGAGGAAGATATACAGATGGCAAATGAGCACATTGTTAGCGATTGCTGAGCGCAAATTAAAACCACAATGAGAATCACTACATACCTATCAAAATGGCTAAAATAAAAAATAGTGACAACAACAAATGCTGGCAAGGGTGCAGAGAAACTGAATTACTTGTACATTATTGAGGAGAATGTAAAATGGTACAGCCACACAGAAATACAGTTTGGCAGTTTGCTAAAAAAAAGTAACAACATGCAACTACCAGCATTTCACTCTTGGGCATTAATCCCAGAGAAATAAAAAATTATTTTCACACAAAAACTTGTCTACAAATGTTTATAGTAGCTTTATTCATAATAGCCCTGAACAGGAAACAGACCAAATATTCTTCAACATGTGAATAGTTAAACAAATTGTGGTACATTCATACTATGAAATACCCCTCAGCAGTAAAAATGAATGAACTATTAATTCATTCAAAAATCTGGATGAATCTCCAGAGAATTATGCTGAGTGAAAAAGCCAATCCCAAAAGGTTACATACTGTATGATTCTCTTTATATAACACTTTTGAAATGGCAAAATTATTAAAATGCTGAATAGAATAATGGTTAAAAGGTGTTAAGGAGGAGATGAGGGAAGTGGGAAATGGATGTGGCTATAAAAGGGCAACATGAATCACAGTATGATAGAAATGCTCTGTATCTTGACTGTATCAATGTCAATACCCTGGCTGTGATGTTGTACTCTATAGCTTTGTAAGATGTTACAACCAGGCGAAACTGGATGAAGAATACATGGGATTTCTCTGTATTATTGCTTATAATTTCATGGGTCCACAATCATCTCAAAATAAAGGGTTTAATTTAAATATATGTGTGTGTTTGTGTGTGTGTGTGTGTGTGTGTGTGTGTGTAGTATGCGTGTGCTGCAGTGCAACCTCTCATACCAGTGTCAGACTGAGAAAGCCTCAGGCAAATACAGGAACACACGCAGACAAAGGGAAGCAGTAGAAGGAGCCTGAAGAAAATGAATAACCCCCAAACTGCAGTAAGTCCTTAGGAGAGTCATGATAGCAGAAATAGAGGCAGTGAGTTATACTGATACTGGAAAAGATGTGAGCCTCTTCCTACCTTTGGGACTTCCAGAGGGACTCTAGAGCAGCACTGTCCATTAGAACTTTTTGCAAGGATGGACATATAATTTGAGCTGCCCAGCACTGAAGCCAACAGCCACATGGGGCTCATGAGCACTTGAAATGTAACTAATGTAGCTGAGGAACCCATAAATTTGTTTACTTTAATTAATTTAAATTTAAATAGCCACATAATGGCTAGTGGTTACCGTATTGAAAAGCATTTCCTTTTTCTACTAAAAGAAAAAAAAAAAGCTTATACGAGAGCCTAGGTTTTGCTATTGGTAAAGTGCTTCAGAGCTTGGGTAGTTTGGGCATCCCTGTATCACCTTGATTGTCCTCTCATACTAATGATGTCAGCAACAAACAACTTAAAGTATAGTCTCTTACACATGTAGTAGGTGATGTATGATTATGGCCAAATGGGGTTGATGTGGAAGGCTGGTTATTAATATTCATGGGACAGGCATTCCAGAAAGTAAAAATATCACTTTTCAGATTTAAGCAAATTAATATGTATTAAAGAATAATCTGACATCTAGTGTCTTTCCAAGATGATCTGATTACAAAATAAAAAGCCAGTGGTTGGAGAGAACTTAGAGCAGATTTGAACTGTAGGCAATATATTGCTATGGTTCTAAGAAAGTTCTCCTAAGAGCTGCTTGCAGAGTAACAAAAGACAGGAGAGGCAATGAGAGGTTACCAGGTGCCATGGGGTGTAAGTATGCAGTGAGGAGAGCGCGAATATAACGGCAGCTGCAAACACTGAAATGGCCCTTCACAAACTGGTGAAAGAAAAGCAGAAAAATGGGGCCAAAATGACTCCCAGACCACGATGCTGGGGCACTAAGAGAAGGTTGGTGTACTAAAATGTGGAAAAACTGGGAAGGAAACACTGCTCAGTTCCTGATATATTGTTTCTAACGTCAAATGGTCATCTTTAAGCAGAGATGGTCCTAACCAGTTCCCCTTAAACAACTGTTTGCCAGCAGGCTGCACCAAAATTAACTGGGGAAAATTTTAAAATACAGATTCTAGGGCTTACTCCAAAAATTCTAAATCAGATTCTCCAGGGTAGAACCCAGGAATATGTTTTCTTTTTTTAAAGTTCCCTAGTAGATACCAAAGTTTACTTAGGTTTGAGAAATACTGTTATAAATCATGAAATAAGTAAAAGGAAATCAGCACCACATATGTCAACCTGGGAAATGATACAAATTTGGGAGTTAGTTAGTTAAATCTTCAAGAATAAAAACAAAACAAAAGCAACTCTGGATAGATCTGCTCCCCTGAGAGTGAGAATAGAGTATCTGGGACACGTGCAAAGATAAATATTTAATGTTACTACCTGAAATACGTCAGTATAGACAATGAAATACACATGTATGTGTTCAATACTTTTAACCTATAGCCCTGAAGAAGGGATGAGAAAAATGTTAATATTTGAAGTACACTAATCAGAAATATAAACCCAGAGTGACTAGTTAACACAAAAAAGATTAATCAGAAGTTCATACTCTTAAAACAACTATCACAAGTGTCACCTACATTTATCTCATATTAACATAGTTTTCTTAATTAGAATAATGAATACCAGTCTTAAGATTGCCTTATTGGTGAAATGAGTGGTGTTTAAAATGTGTTGATTTGTTTCAAATGTAACACAGGAGCTCCTGTTCCTACAAAGGGGTATAAGAATCTAGTGAGCCCAATATAGGCCCTGGGCTTCACAATCCTGGTTCAGCAGTTGATTCAAAGCAGTTTTGTCATCTAACTAGAAAGATAGCTGGAATATTGCTGCAGAAGTCTCTAATGAACCTTTCATGCAAGGTGCTGTCAAAGTATTTAAAAAGACAAATAGATGGGACTACATCAAGCTGACACACAGGTCATATAAGTGTTTTGATGCCTGCTTGCAAATAAACATCTTACATTTGACAAAATTTCATTGTATGAGACCACGTACTTCCAAGGATTGAAGACTACCAAAATCTACCAGAAATAACCTAATAACAGTGAATGACAAAATCCATTCTGGTCAGTTTGCAACAAAAGTCATTTTCTCCAGAAAGGTTGGCATGACTTTTTTTTAATCAGTCACTCTTAATAAATAGGATGAAATTAATATTCACCATGGGTTTATTTCAATAAATAAGAGCTACTAAATTTTACTGAGCATTGAGCTTGTGGTTTTTTAAAACACGATGTTCCCTTGAATAATTCTGCTTTGTTTTTTAGAGAAAACTGAATTAGAGAACCAACCAGCATGAAGCCCAACAGTAAAAATACAATGCTGCAGGTCATTTGTCAGATGAATGGCATCTATCAGTAGATAATTTCACTGTCAAATTTTTAATGAGAACTTGCAAACGAATGGCTTATTGTTCCAAGTAAGAAGAGAACGTTCTTAACAGCAGAAATTAAAATTTCCATTCTTACTTCCATCTTTAGTGGTTTAAAGCACTCATTTAAACTTTAAAGCACGTTGCAATAAGAAGTAGTTTACTAAATGTCATCTTTAAAGAAGTCTTCTTCAAAATAATGTTATTTCTATACCAAAAAAGTTTCCTTAGGTATATTATCAGAAAATTCCGATGTTCTAATTAGTAGTTGACCAAAACTATATCATGTATCAATCCAAGAGTGATCACACAATGCGTCAAACATTTGTTAGTGTAGAGCACATGTCACACCTTTGTAGCTGTTATGTCTGACTTCATGAGGATTCTTGAGTTCTTTAAGAGGGCTATGGTGACTTAATGAGCTTTGTTACTGCAAATTCAGCATACTGCCAGGTATTCAGCAGCCATTCAGTGAATTAGCTGAATAAATGGATATTCTTGGAGATTTATTTAATCATTTGATTATTTATGTTTCCTTATAGTTAAGTATCATAAAGAAAGATAATTGTTGATCCTGTTATTTGAAAAAGAAAGTTTTGTTCTTTTTATTAATAATCAGTGGATAGAATAATTGCACAAAGACTTTGTGGATAGGTCTCTGCCTCTATAAAATGAGGTTAATTTTGTTGATCCAGAATGCTGTCTTATTCTAAAAAGAGTAGATTTACTAGAAATGTAGAAAATCACTTTTTTTTTTTAATGGACAAATTACGAGAGGGCAGGGTATAGAGAAAAGAAAAAGAAAATGGATACTTGGGGCAGTCAGCTGCTTCTCCTGTCGCGGCTCTGATGCACTGGGAGAGACCAGACCGAGGCAGCCAGCGTGGGGACGTCAGCATCGCAATCGCACAGCCTGTGGCCGACCTTCCAAGCTCGGAGCTGCCCCCTCCGCGTCCGATCCGACGGGTCTCACTAAGCTGGTCTTCCAGGATTTACAACCCTCCCTCTCCTGGCCGGTCCCGCCGTGGCGTATTTTCCTATCTGCCAACGGAAGCTGCACCTGCCTTAACCTTCCTCGGGCGGCCATGATTTACACCCGACCCCGGAGCCCGCTCCCAGCCCGGTCACTAGGGTCACAGCCACCTCCTAATCCTGATTTTTTAAAGCATGCAGTGCGTGTATAGTCGACTTGGAATTTTTTTAGGTGTCATCTCTATTATTATCTTCTTAATTATTTGTCCTTTCTTTGAGAGAAAAACTTGATAGCAATGGATGTTATTTTATACGCTCCCCCCACCCCAGCTTCTGTTTTACTACAGCACATAACTGGTACTCAAAGTACATTTCTGTCAAAGAGCATCTGTAAACGTATCCAGTCGCATATGACTACAGTACAAAGGAGAATGGAAGGGAGGCAAGGAGGGAGGGAAGGAAAAGAGGAAGGTCCAGCCTGTGTCTGTTTTAAGACAAGTTCAAATTTTTATTATTGTCAAGTTTCTATTATCTCTCTGAACATGTTAAATCATTGCTGAATTTTTTTTTAATTACTGGAATAAATACGTACACTATAATGTATTTAAATAGGGATTTATTTAAATTAGTAACGATGTTACTAATATTCAAAATCAGAGTGGTCTCTGATAATGAACACAATTCAAAACTCACATGATTTGATTTCATAAGTTCTGGGAAAAACTGTTTTAAATATGTTTTAGGCCTTTCCGGATGTCAATAAAGAAGTAACCAAAAAAAGTTCTTCGGTCTGTGGTTAGAATTCACACATCGTTTATGGGGCAGGTGTTCTTTCCTTAACTGACACAAGTGCTGAATCACTAAAACCAATGCTTCTAATCTAGAGTAAAACGGTTTAGACCTAATTATAACAATCAGAAAATCAGAAAGTTAATTTCATTACATAGATTAGTAGAAGCTGTCCCCATTTCCTAATAAATTATTTTTCTTTAAAATAACAACAAAATCTTCTCAAATAATGTCTTTCGCCATTTAAAAACTATTATTTCACATGAAAAAGTTCTGTTTCATTTAAGTAAATTTCATCTAACAGCTTTGCTAAAATCTTAGTTTTAAAATGGTGCAATCTTTCCAAATATTTGTTAGAAGTAGAAAAAGCAGATGTCCCAATTAAAAGGTAAAGTTTTCAAGTTCAAGACTTTGAATACTGCATCAAAGATAGACATTTCTAAAAATAATTTTTTAGATTTTCTTTAACACCTTACTTGAAATTATCTTCTCTCCCATTCTCAGTGCTTACTCACCAGTCATTTAGCAGGGCCTAACAAAATTTATTAGTATTATAGTATACAAAAGTATAAACTACTACATGTAAGGCAAAGTTGTTTCATTTTCTTTTCTTTAGTGTTTTTCAATGTTAAATAATTGACTGAAAATTTGTATCTATTCAAATGAATTTGGTAGTTAATAACCCTAACCAAAATGTCTATTTCACAGCAGTTGAAAATCTAGCATCCAATAAAAAATACAAGTTTTACTTAATTTATTGCTTAGTCACGTCTTTATACTTATAAGATGAAGGAAGTATATGAATAATCTATATTTATATGATTATATGTAAAAACATAGGCTAGTTCTCCATTTTTTTATATTTTTATTACATAGTCAAGGTTGGTACTTAACAATGAAGTTAGACAATTTTAAGTATGAACATTCTACAATAGATGTGAATAACGTGTGCCATTATTATACAAAAATGCCCACATTTTGGGACATTTCCACTTAAGTAAACAACACAAAAATTTTGCTGTCAGTTATTTTCCTCCACAGCTTTTGAAAATAATACAACTGATATTATCTTATCTGAGCTTCTTTTGCTTGTTTTTAATGTACTTATTTTAGGGATTTTTCCTAAAATAAGGCCTGCTTCAGCTAAGTTTTAGGGAAAAATGTGTTCCGTTCAAGTATAAACACAAAATTGTCCTAAACTTTAAAAACCCTTTTACATTTTTAAACTTCAAATATTTTGATTCTATTTTTTAAAATGTAATGTTTAATTATACTAAAAGGGTAATTCATTGATCTGTAGTGTATGGCCTAAAGGCAGTCTAAGAGCCAAATTGTACAGCAGCTACAATTTGGCTCTTAGAAGTGTTAAGCCTTAGATAAAAAATGATTCCAAAGTTTTTATAGGAAAAAATTCAACATCATTTCAAATAAGATTATGCCATAATGAATGTAATTTTTGCATATTACCAAATCAACATTTTTTCAAATAAAACTGAACGTTTAGGTTTACCAAGTTCTATTCCGACAGTCATTTTAGTGTCCAACCATATACCACTGACACAAATGGAGCAAATTTATATTTATTTTATAAATCATATTATCAATTTCAAATATTGGGATATAATGTTTTACTTAATTTTAAAGCTTAGATATAAAAAGTATTCAACTTTCACTCTCTGTGAACTTAGGTCATCCAGAATCAAGAGTAGTTTTAAACCTGTGAAGCTCAACAGAATATGTTACAAATATGTAGCAAATTTTACTGTAGAAATGTAATTCTTGTCTTTAATAAATCGTGATAAATATAAGCTCATGTAGAGAAATACTGGTGCTCTGTTTTCAGTTAGCTGAAATTCTTTTTTAAGAATGTGACAGGCCATATTTCATTAGATTTATACATAATTTTATTCCTCTTGAGTCTGTATAAACCACTATCAATATTGTGAATTCATATTAAAAAGTGAAAAAAGTTTTCTTTTGTCCTAATATTTAAAGCCTATGAAATATGAATAAATGCAAGTTGAATACAATGCTATAATTTTCAAATGTTTGCCGATTTTACTACCATATCCCTAGCTGATTAAATTAAGACTGAAGAAAATTAAATTCAATTAGCCATAAAAGAATTATGTCGGCATTAAAATAGCACAATTTTTTGCCATATGAACTCATATATGCATCAAATTAATGAAAGTCATGTTCATATAATGCATAATTCACTATCTATCGTTATTCAATATACTTGTCTAACTGGTTTAATTTTTTAATGTCATATTTCAATACTTATCAAACTGCAATTGTAACCAGTAATAAGATATTAAAATACAAAACAAGTGTTTATCTAATACAAGTTATTTCTTGTGTATGTTTATAACCCAACTGTATAGTCAAACAGTAAATAGTTATAAAATTTCTAAAAGCATTGATGGTTCTCTAAGGATAAGATTCACTATAGAATTTTTTAAACTCTTCAGGTAGGCAGAGCGAGAATAAACTTCACTATAAGTTTTATCCCTGGGGCAAATAGGCAAACAGGTGACTTGAAAATATAAATAATAATAATAATTTCAGCAGATAACTCCAAGGATTAAATATCTTTATAATACAATTAATTAAAAAATTTAGTAAGATTAAATATATATGTGTACTTGTACTAAATTTGTGTATAGATGAGAATATATAAAGTATTATTTAATTAAATTGTGCTAATGTGTTGTATTAGATATATTCACATACATTTATGTATAGACATATACATATATAAAATACATTTATACATGTATTACATATGCTTACACACCCAAATCTATACAAAGATACCTGGCCCATAATAATCCTTCAGTATTTAGAGCTATAATCATAATCACTAAGCTACCATAAACTATGTGCTGATAACAAACATTTATCTCTGACACTTTCTCATTCTAGTGCTCTAATTCATTTATTTTCATTGACAAACTAGCCCACTTTCTCCTGTTTCTCCTCCAACAGAGACTTTTTTTTTTTTTCTTTTTTTTTTTTGGCTTGACCAACTCCTCCTCTATCCATATTTTCCATGTTGGTGTTCTTTGAGATCCACATATTTCTTCTGACCTGACACATGGACTACAGGGCAATCCCTGAAACAAACTTCTTTCATGCACTTACTATTCTGTAATATTAAATCTGAGAATTTTACTATGCTTTTTACTTCAGACATACATTTTTGTGGGCTATTGTTCATCTGCATCTGAATGTCCGACAGGAGCTTCATACTCTTTGGAATGTAACTGAATCATGCCTCTATCTCCAAAACGACTGCTGCTCTTGTGGCAAGTCTTATAAGTAATATTTTTATCACCTACCACGTTTACTTAGCCCAGAAACCTCCAGTCTGTCATCAACCCCTCCCTCTTGCTCACAGCTTCTCATAAATTGTCAAGTTCAGAATATTCTACCCAAAAAGACCACCGATCCTGTCTTTTCCCTTCTATTTGTAGCTGCTATTAGCTCCTTGTTGTTTGTCTCATATCCATCTAGTAAACCTCTATTGGAATGGATGTCTAATCTACCATCTGAGATGATTTTTTTGCCTTAAACATTTCAGAAATTCTTTAGCTTTATCTATAATTTTCAAATTTACAGTGAACGTGATCTACTTTTTTACAGTCAGGAAAACACATTATAAAAATAATATCCTTTTAAAGGTTCCTATTGATTACAGCATAAATTCAATATCCTTATTATAGTTCAGAAGCCACTTAAAATATGACCACAAATTATCTGATCACCTATTATTCCCCGAGCTGTTCTTGGACCATATTTCGAATTTCCAAACTTGTATAATGATCTAAACACTTTTCTCTCATTCTGAAATTTTCTTATTTGCCTGCTCATCTTCTATATAGGCTGCAGAAAAAAAATCACCACCTCTTGGTAAGTTTTTTGTGTGATAAGCTGTTTGGGTGGTAAGTTCCCAGTGTTCTCAAAACAGTTTATATCTATTAAAGCACCTTTCACATTGTATCACAAATATTGATTTTTTAAAAATCTACCTTCTTTCACTGGCCTAAGGAGGCCTTAAGGGCAAGAATCAAACTCTATTCATTTTGTAGAAGGAAGGATAGAAGGAAGAAATGAAGGGAGGTAGATATACAATTTAAAGGAATAATTTCCATGATTTTAACATATTTTGTCAGGAAAAAGAAATATGATATTTACTATATTCAAAACACAATATTTAAAAATATTACCTCCTCCAAATCTTACTTTTCCCAAGAGGGAAGAACATTTTCATGGTATTTAAAAATTGCTATAAGAAGCACTTCTGAACATTATATTTATGGGCTTATTTAAGCAAAACTATGCTCTGACTTCTGCAAATGTACATGTGGTTTCATCAGTATTCTTTTTGATAAACAAGAAATGGCTAATGGAGTCTCTAGCCATAGTGAAGAGAAGAGTTCTAGCATTGCTTTAGTTGTTTTTGCTAACGTAGATTGATATCTCCAAGTTCCCAATTCTTCTAAGAGTAAAACTCTTACAATATCCAAAAGGACCATATATGGTTCTCCACCATTTCCTCTCTGATATCATTTCTGTTCACTCTCCTCCTCCTTCCAGCCTTACTGGTTTCTCACTTTTTCTGGAATATGCCAACACACTCTCACCGTAATACTTCGCTAAAGATATTCTCTCAACTTGGAAAGCCATTCACCCAGATATCTGTTTGGTTAACCCCCTCACCTCTCTCAGCTAGAGAGAGCTTGTTGTACTTAAATCATCCCCTGCATGCTTTGTAACTGTGTAGAAAGTTGATTAATTCTTCTGTTACTTGGAATTAAGGCTTTTGAAAATTCTGGCTAACTCAAATGGATCTTAGATCTAAAGATAAGATAAAACTCTTATAAAAAAAAACTGTGCAGTAATGGGTTAACTATTACTTGGGGTGCTCAAACTCTGCACATTTCAAAGAAAGGACTATCCCTTGCTTGGCTCCTGAGAGATAACATCTAAGCCCTTGGAATATCCTGCCAGATAGAGTGTTTCTGTATATCTGGGATCTTGGGCCACACCAGATAGTTTATGGGAACAATGTGATCTATGGTGAATGCCTGTTTTTGTTCACTTGGGGTCCTGGATCATACCACTTAATCTCTAGAGGGCCTAGAGACCCAGTAGCTAAGGTCAGTCACACAAATCCTCAGTGCCTATGTAACTGCTCCCATAAAAACATTGGACACAAAGGCACAGATGAGCTTCCCTAACTGGAAACACTTTGTCCTTGTTGTGACACATCATTGCTAGGAGAATTAAGCACTATCCATGTATCTTCACTGGGAGAGGATAACTGACAGTTTGTGCCTGTTTTCTCATACACCTTGCCATATATGCCTTTTTCCTTTGCTGGCTTTAGTTTCTATTCGTTCCCTGTGATAAACCATAACTCTGAGTATAACAGGTTTTCTGAGTTCTGTATTTCTAGAAAATCAACAAGACTGGGAGTGATCTGGTAGGCCCCCAACACAAAACAGGAGGAAATTTTTGTGACTTGGGGTTAGGTAACATGATAACAAAAGTATGAGCCCTAAAAAAAGTTGATAATTGGGCTTCTAAATTTAAAACCTTTTTGTTTCAAAAGATAATATTATGAAAGTGAAAAGACAAGCCACAGAAGGGAAGAAAATATTTTCAATTATATAACTGAAAATATTTGCAAATCAAATATCCAGAATACAGAAATAAGTCTTATAGCTCAATAACAAGAGGACAAAGATTGGCAAAAAAAAAGAGACATTTTATTTCAAAAAAGACAAATAAATTGCTTATAAGCACAGGAAAAAAATGTTCAATATCACTTGTCATTAAGGAAGTGAAATTAAAACTACTATGAGATACCTTTGGCTATAATACAAAAGACAGTAACAAGTTTTGGTAAGGATTTGGAGAAATTGGAATCCAAATACATTGTAAATGGGAACATAAAATGGTACATTATTCATGTTATCTCCAAAGGGAAATAATACAAATGACCTTTAACTGGTGTTGGATAAACAAAATGTGGTATATCCATACATAAAATACTATTTAGCAACAAAAACACACCAGAATATTAATATATGCTCCAACATAGATGAACCTTAAAAACATTAAGCTAAGTAAAAGAAGTTAGTTTCAAAAGACTACATACTGTGTGATTTATTTTATATGAAATGTCCGGGAAAGGCAAATTTATAGATAGAAAGCAGAGCAGTGGTTGTCTGGGGCTGGAAATGTAAGCAATAATGATTGGCAAATAGCTCAAGGGACTTCTTTGAGGTGATGGAAATAGTCTAAAATTGGTGGTGGTCGCACAACTCTATAAATTTACTAAAAATCATTGAATTGAATACCTATAATGGATGAATTTTATGGTTTAAAAAATTATACATCGGGCTTCCCTGGTGGCGCAGTGGTTGAGAGTCTGCCTGCCGATGCAGAGGACACAGGTTCGTGCCCCGGTCCGGGAAGATCCCACATGCCGCGGAGCGGCTAGGCCCGTGAGCCATGGCCGCTGAGCCTGTGCATCTGGAGCCTGTGCTCCGCAACGGGAGAGGCCACAACAGTGAGAGGCCCACGTACCGAAAAAAAAAAAAAAATTATACATCGATTAAGCTGTAAGAAAAATCTAATGGGAAAGGATAGAAAAATAAACAATAAATAATAACCTACATGATATATAAGAAGAAGATAGTGTTTTGGTTCAAAAAAATGAAGAATATAATAATGAGGATAGGGAATATAGCGAAGGAGGAACAGAAAATTTGCAGTATTAAATAGGGTGGTCAGGTAAGCCTCACAGAGAAAGGAGTTAGCCAAGTTGACATCTGGTTGAAGAGCTTGCCAACCCAAGGGAAGAGTGTGAGCAAAGCTTTAAGGCTGGAGCACAACCTCAAGTTTGAGGAACAGTGAGGAGGTCAGTGCGGCAAGAAGGAGAAGATTAGTAAACAATAAACTCAAAGAAATAATGGGAGTAAGGAGAGAAAAATAAAAGGCCTTATTACCCATTGTAAGGTCCTTATTTTAAGAAAAAATGGGAGAGCTATAGGAGGTTCTTTAACAGAGGAATGGCATAATCTGGCATACCACTTAAAAGCATGACTCTGGATGCTATGAGAATAGACTTCAGGAGTGAAAGAGAAGTAGGGAGACAAATTAGGTGGCTATTTTGATAATCCTGGCAATAAGTTATGATGATTTGAACCAAGGGGGAAGATGGAGGTTGCAGTGCGAGTGGTGATATTCTGGATAAAGCATGGGGGTAAAATTGGCATCAATTTTTCTCCTTTTAAAAGTTAATTCATACTTTTTAAAAAATTAGAAGATAATACATCAAAATGTTAATCATATTTCTATTTGATGAAGTTATTGAATATTTGTGCTTCTACTTTGTCCAACTTTCTAGCCATGTGCACGTATTATTTCTATAGAGAAAAATAGAATTTTTTTCAATATCCAGTTCATTGAACAGGATCATAATGCAAACAAACTTTGTTTTTGCAAAAATTTTAAGTCAACACCAAACTGGTTACATATATGAAGTAAATAGTGATAGATGGTAGGGCTTCTCTGGTGGCACAGTGGTTGAGAGTCCACCTGCTGATGCAGGGGACACGGGTTCGTGCCCCGGTCTGGGAAGATCCCACATGCCGTGGAGCGGCTAGGCCCATGAGCCATGGCTGCTGAGCCTGCGCGTCCGGAGCCTGCGCTCCACAACAGGAGAGGCCACAACAGTGAGAGGCCCGCATACCGCAAAAAAAAAAAAAAAAAAAATAGTGACAGATGGTAATGTTAGCAATATGCAGAATAGTCAAAGAAGCAACAGATATTTCCTGAATACAGAGTGGCGAACTCACCTTTCCATAAACACGCAGTAACATTATTACCAACTAACTTTCCTGGCATTATATGACTCTCTCCAGAATGTCTAATGTCTAATTTTTTTAACTGATAGTAAGTACAGTTCCAGTCATAATAAATATAACTTATATCAGTAAGGAAATTTTGTTATGCTGAGATAACGAACAACCTCAAATTCTCAGAGGTTAAAGTAACAAAGGTGTATTTCTCATTTCATTACATGTCCAGTTCAAGTGGGTGAGGGCAGGGTCTCTAATAATTATAGTTACTTAGGGACCCAGACTGTTGAAGGCTCCATTTTGACATGATCTACCAGGATGAAATATGTTAAATTATGAACTAGTTCTTAAAGCATCAGTCCAAAATGATACAACTTATCTCTGCTCTCATTACATTGGCCAATGCAAGTCCTATGGCCACAAAAGTGTAGGGAAGTCCAATTCTATGATGTACTTGAAAGAAAGAGAAAAATCTATGATAATTATTTTTACAAGATGTGAGATAAGAGAAGAAAATATTAGACCTTCAATTCATACTCATTTTTATATAAACAAAATTAACCTATACTAATATTTAATACAAAGGTTTTCTAAAATTTAATTTTAAACTCCATTAGTATTTAATAATAAAGAAATCTTAATTTATTCCTACATCAGATGGTCACATGACATGTATAGTCCACAATATATTGAGACAGATTGGGAATTCCAAAAGAATGAGAGTTAAAAGAATTGTCCTAATTCATTCATATACTTGCGATACTTCCATATAATGGATTTTACATGTGTCAAGTAAAGTTGTTTTAAGAATTATTATAATCTAATTTCAACTCTCACAAAATAGACAATAACTTTGTAAGATGCCTACAGAGACATCTGAGAACTGAAAATTGCAGACCCTATCAAGAAGATGGCAGAATGACACTTCTATTCCTAGTACAAACTTGTCATCAGCTACATACAATTGCTGTCTAAAGAAACTGCCAAAACCAGATTTATAAAGAAGGTTATTTCACATATGGATTGATGGCCACCAACATTAATGATAAATCTTCCCTAAGCATATATTTTATATGGTGTATACATGCTGTATACTGGACCTTTATAAGATATCTTTAAGAGCTATTATTTACAAGTACTGAAATAAATAATTAGAGCTATGTCTTTGAATCAGTCTATCACGATATTAAATCAACATTTTTATAAATATTGAAGTATTCAGTAATGGAAATGTTTAATATTTTCAATAATGTTCAATAATAGTTAATATGTTATAACAAAGTTAACTTTTATGAGAGAAAATGGGTTTTATTATTAATAAAAATTTAAATTGTTTAAAATACTATTAATTTTATATTTACTTTATCCTCTTACAATTTTAATTATTTTGTATGCCTTAGAATGACCATAAATATCAATAAAGAAACTGATATATTAAGGTTTATATTATAAATAAAAATAAATTATATATAATTTATTTTTTCCACCAAAACTCTCTCTCCCCAGCTCTTCACAACTTTGTCAAATGCACAAACCTAATCATTTAGGTCAAAGTCCTCCCATGCATCCTTTAGTCTTCCCCTTCCTCACACCTCATATCAAATTCATTAGCAAGTCTTGACATTTCTACCTCCAAAGCATATCCTAGATTGGTCATTTCCCTTCCAGCTGAATGAAGGCACCATGATCTCTCTTCTGGATTATTACATGGTCCTAATGTGTCTCAACCCACTTTTGCCCCACTAACACCAGAGCAGCCAATGATTCTCCTAAAAAGGTGATCAGGTCCTGTCAATCTCTTGCTGCAAACTGGTCATTAGCACTGATAAAATCTAAACTCCTTGAAATGCTCTTGCCCACTCCTTAAACCTCTTCTCATAAGATTTCCTCTCTGCTTTCTTCTGTATGTTCAAGGTACAGGGATATTTTTCTCTTCCTCAGACTAAGCCCCTTTGGGTCCCCAAATGTTTGCACTAGCTGTTCACTCTGTTTGGAACACTTATCTCCTGGATATTTTCTTGTCTGATTCCTTCTAAACATTCAGGTCTCTGCTACTAAATCAGCTCTTTAGAGTGGCCTTCCCTGATCATTTTATCTTAGCGGTCTCCACCTGCTTCCCCAGCCCCACTCTGTACTAAATTATGTGTTCAATGGCCTTTAAGGCCTACAAAATTTGTACATCCCCACGTCCTCAGCCTCATCTCCCACTACACTTCCCTTCAGTTGCTCTGCTTTATCCTTACTGTCTCCTCTTTGTTTCTTAATTAGATGAAGAAATCTGTTATGTGGTTTGCACTTGCTCTGTCCTCAGCAGAAATGTTCTTCCAGAAATGCGCAAGGCTCATTAGCTTAGTTTATTCTGGCCTCTGCTCAAATTTCATCTCATCAGAGATATCTGCCCTGATCACCCTATCAAAAGATCATCTCGGGCTTCCCTGGTGGCGCAGTGGTTGAGAGTCCACCTGCCGATGCAGGGGACACGGGTTCGTGCCCCGGTCCGGGAAGATCCCACATGCTGCAGAGCGGGTGGGCCCGTGAGCCATGGCCGCTGAGCCTGCGCGTCCAGAGACTGTGCTCCGCAACAGTAGAGGCCACAACAGTGAGAGGCCCGCATACCGCAAAAAAAAAAAAAAAAAAGATCATCTCTTCCCTCTGCTTTGCTTTATTCTCTACCTATTTAGATCTTCATGGTACTTGTGTACATTTTAAACCTGTGGGTTGTCATTTGTTCCAGCCACTGGAACATAAGCTCCAATAGGGTAGTGGCTTACCCCATCCCCTCCATGATTCTAGGCTTTTGAACAATGCTTGATAATGTGTTATTGTAATTTATATAAGCTAGTCCATGCTGAGGCTCACTTGATGTTTGTCTATAAAACATGCTGCTATGATCATTGTAATATAATCATTTTTGCTTTTGGTAATTATATTTTAAGTTACTTTCTAGAGGTCAGATGTTTATGTACATGTTATATGTGGATGCTTATTGCCCAGTTGAGACCTAAAAAGTCTGTAACCATTTACACACCTACTGCCTGTGCCTCCCCTCATTTCTACACATTCACACCTACATTGGGTTTTGTGGATTTTTAATATCTGTGACCTAAGAAATGACTGAGTGATTTAGTGCTTTATTTGTATTTTGTTGTTAGTAAATTTGAAAAATTTTATATGATTTTGGCATGTAAGCTGCCTTTTATATCTTTTTCCCATTTAAAAATTTTATATTCAGGTTTGTTTATTGTTATTTAATAAATTCCTTATACACTGAGGATATTTACATTCTATCTGCTATATATATTGTGAATATTTTCCCAGTTTGTAGTTTGTCTTTCATCCACATTTATGTAATTTTTTTTCAAGAAGGAAGTTTTCTATTTCATAAATTCGATGTTTTCATCTTTTAGAGTCCCTAGTTTAATATTCTTCTGTGGCTTCTTTGAGCACTTTTATTGTTAATATTTTAACTTTTAGTATTTTTTCTCCATTTTAACTTATGTTGGGAAATGCAGCAGTAGCGGAATTCAAATTAGTTTTACCTTTTAGAAATGGTTCATCAGTTTTCCTCATAATATGCCAATATTATGGTAATCACAATAATAATAGTTAAGATTTACTGCAAGATTTCTGTTGGTCAGCCGTTTTGCTAACTATTTTGTATACAATAGCTCAATTGATCTTCACATCAAAAAAAAAACTTCACATCAATTTTCAAGGTTATGATGAAGCTTTTTTTTTTCTTAAGAGAGGGACAAAGCAAATGTTGAATGTTTTAAGTTGACCATGAAATCATCTCTCATGTGTAAACAGCCAGGAGGCCAAGTCCTGAGTTTATAACACACAGATCTATGCCTTATCTCATGAGGTAGGGCAATCCAATAAGTGCCTGAGCAACATGCTATTGAGTGTATCATGCTGCCTATTATCATTGTTGTTGTAAACTGGGAGTACTCAATCCAGTACCACAGAACCTTACATGACTTCATGTCGCCTTCCTCAAGTTCCTTCAAACCTCCATTCCCCAAAAATCTCCTGTCATGGAGTCATCACCACAGCACGGGTGAAGCCTGGTTCCACTGCCTGCACCAACACGAGAAGCATCAAGAGGAGGAAGAATATGTTTCCTTGCACTTAAAACAAGAGACACCAAAAAAATGGAAATAAATGCTTAGAAAAAAATATTCCAAACAAAAACTGGAGTAGCAATATGATTATCAAACAAAATAGGACTTAATAAAAAGCTATATAGGGAAAAGGATGAAAATAATAGAGTTGAAGATATAACCCTCATAGCATAAGGACATGCAACAACTAAACCTCAAAAATATGATGGAACAAAAGATAGAAAGAAATGAGGAGTGAACTAGAAAAATGAACTGCTGAAGGACTATTTCACATAACCCTCTCAGAAAATGACAGGTAAAGCAGAAGAAAAATAAGCAGTGAGAGCAAGATCTGAACAAAACAATTAAAAACAAGCTATTTGGTATATATAGAGAGATAGTGTACTAAACAACAAAACATGCTTTTTTGAGCTCATATGAAATATTTCCAAAATAGGACATGTTTCATGTCATAAAGGAAGCCTGAATCAATTTCAAAGGAACAATAATATAATACAGACTATTGTTCTCTAACAACATACAATAGAATTAGTAACTAAAAGCAAAGAACAGCTAAAGGAAATTTTATATTATCAGTAAATTAAATAGCCATTGGATTTAAAAGGAAAAAATGTTCTTAGAACTGAGTAAGAGTGAAAATACTACGTGGCAAAATTTATGGGAAACAAAGAAATATTTAGAGAAAAATACAGGTTTAAGCACACTTACCAAGAAGCAAGAAACGTTTTTAAAATGACTGTGATTTAAACTAGGAAGCTAGAAAAGGAGCAAGAGAGAAAACAGAGGATGCAAGAAAATAATGAAGATCAAGTCAGAAATCAATGAGAGAAGCAAAACAACAGAGAATTTTAACAAAACCAAATTCTGATTTCCCTCCAAAAAATTCCATGTCCAGTAGTTCTTACAGAATTCTACCAAATTAAAGGAAGTGTTTAAAGCCCATTTCTTTTTTTTGCAAATACCTCAGAAAATAGAAAACAACAAAATCTATGTAGCTCATTTTAGAAAGCTAGTGTTATCTTGAATCTAAAATAGAAGATGAGTCTATTAGCTCATTTCAATTACAATAAAATACAAAAATCTTAAATATAATATCAAACTCCTACACTGTATTTCAAATGTATATATGTATAATATGAAAGGATCCTTCAATTTGAAAAGTCTTTAAAGGTAATTTACATTAGCAGACTAAAGAAACCAAACCACGTTATTATCTTAGTCAATGATACAGTATTAAGTTCAATACCTATTTATTATGAAAATACCTAGAAAGGAATAGATAGGAACTTGCTTAATTTAGTGATAGTTAAACACCAGTTCTAGAGCATTATACTTAATGGAGGAATTTTAGATGCATTTTCTTTATGATTCAGAATTCCCATTATTTAACACAGTACTGGAGGCCCTGGACTATACTATGAAGGTAAGAAAAAACGGACAGTTGTAGAACATAGTAGGGAAGAGACACAACTCGATATTTTCTAATGACATCAATATCTATTTAGAAAAACCAGAGAAACAAAAAAGATAAACTACAAGAATTAATGAGAGTTCATCAGTACTGCTAATAATATTCACCTGCATTTTTCCACTTCAGTGGTAACCAGTGAGAACAGAGGAAATACGATATCTATCAACATAGTAATATAGTATGTGTACGTGTCTGCATTCTTGGAACTAGCTTAGAATACACAAGATCTCTATGGAGACATATTTTTAAAATTCTAATACATGATCCCAAAAATGAGCTTTTTGTTTGTTTGTTTGTTTGTTTTAATGAGAGATAAACTATGCTCATGGATGGGAAGACCTTACTGTTTAAAAAACTGAAGTCATAATTAAAAACATGTCTAATTTAGAAATCCCAGCTCAGAATGGCTTCATTTGGAATTCTACTAAATATTTAAATAAAAAATGACATCTAATTTATATAATATCTTTAGAAGGAGAGAAAAAGACTTAACCAAGAAGTTCTATAATTTCAACATAACACAAAAACCTCGGTAGGATGTTATAAGAAATAAAAATTATAAGCCAATTTCAACCCTAAAAGAAATATAAAAGTTCTTTACAACTAATAAACTGAATTCAGTGATATATCACCAAATTGATTTTATTCCACAAATAAATGGCTTAACATTCAAAAAACGTCAATGTAAAAAATCATATTATCACAAAAGTTATAGAAAAATATTTGATAAATTAAACATACATTCATGACTTTTTAAAAAACTGGTAAAAAACTAGAAACTTCTTTAAACTAAAACAAACATTATATTTAATGATAAGTTATTAAAACTTTCTCTCTATGGTTGTGAGTGGGACAAGGAGGTCCTTTATCATTACTCTTATTCAATATTATACTAGAAGCACTAGCTAGTACTTCAACTGAAGGAAAATAAAGTACAATCATTGGAAAGAAGACATAAGATTCAATCAATATACAAAGAAAACTTAAATGTGTATATAACAAATCTAAAATAATCTAAAGATATATTCTTAGAATTCAACAAACACAACAAAGAAAAAATGAAAACTTCAAAAGATACCACTTATAATGGAATTTAAAAAATCAAATAACTAAGAATAAATCTGAAATAGAAATGTAAGAACTCCGCAAATAAAAATTATAAAATGTTATTGACAGGAGTGAAAAGAGGTCTATTCATATAACTAGACAGATATACTAGGTTCATGGATCAGAAGACTTCATTTAAAATGATGTGAATTCTCTCTAAACCAATGCACTGCTAATAACAAATGGGAGAACCAATTTTATAGTAGTAGT
The DNA here is from genome assembly GCF_964165515.1 of Mesoplodon bidens. Lineage (NCBI taxonomy): Eukaryota > Metazoa > Chordata > Mammalia > Artiodactyla > Ziphiidae > Mesoplodon > Mesoplodon bidens. Next base: position 59,572,587 of record NC_138168.1, read on the forward strand.
TCTCAAATTTGGCTGCATTTTTAATCATCAGGGAGATTTTTTAAAAACCCAATGCTTATCACTTACATAATTAAATCCTTGGCTTTTGAGGAGACAGCCAGGTTCTGAAAGTTGCTAAGAAAGTAAATCTTAGACGTCCCCATCACAAGAAAAAAATTGTAATTACATGTGGTAATAAATGTTAACTAGACCTACTGTGGTGATCATTTTGCTATACATACAAATATTGAATCATTATTTTGTATACCTGAAACTAATACAATGTTATACCTAAATTAAATCTCAATTATTTTAAAAAGACTGATAATATCAAGTATTGTCAAAAATATGGGTTAATTAGAGCTCTCATATTCTGCTGGTAGGAATGTAAAGTGGTATAACTATTAGTACTTAGGAAACTTGTTTTCCATTACCTACCCAGGCTGAACATATACACACTGGGTGATGTGGCAATTCCCCTCATTTATACACCCAGTTGAATGCTATACACATGTGAACACACATGTACAAGAATGTTCATGACAACATTACTGTTGACATCTCCAACTGGAAATAATCCAAATGTCCATTAGTAGTGGAATGGATAAATAAATTGTGATATATTCATCCAATGGAATATTATACACACTGGAATAAATAAGCTATATAGAAGAGCATGGATTAATTTTACAAAGATAATATTAACAGATATGTCAAATATAAAAAGATACATTATAATTTTACATTAATATTAAGTTCATACATGGGCAAAATTCATGATAATGGTTACTTTTGGGGAGGAATGTGGATAATGATTGAGAAAGGGTATAAGATGGAACTTCCAGAATACTTGTAAGTTTCTATTTCTTGACCATGATGGTGGTTACATGAATGTACTTAATTTGTGAAAATTCATCAAGGTGTATGCTTCTTTCTCTTAATTGAGGTATAACATAATAGTAAAGTATTAAAAGATGAAGATAGTCTGAACACATGGAGAGACTATGTTCTTTAGTAAGACTTAGTGTAAGACTCAATTCTTCCCAAGTTAATCTATAAAATCAATATAATCCAATACAAATTTCAGTTGGATTTTTAAAGTAATCAGTTGATTTATTTAAAGACATGTTTGAAAGGTCTATGAATAGCTACATCAACTTAGAATAAAGGAGTAAAAACAAGAGATTGGTTTCTACATGAACTATTATTCTAGAGCCATAGTTACAAAAATAGTGCTTCAACACAATTGAGAAAATACAGACTAATGACATAGGAGAGATACTTCAGAGACAGACCAACCCAGATGTGAGCATAATTTTAAGACAACAACACAAATCAAAGGGGAAAGGATAACTAGCTTAGTAAATGGTGCTGAGACATTGTGGTTACTATACGGAAAAAAGCTAAAATTGGATTCCTCTCCCCTTCATGGCATAGTTTAAAAATTAAATGTGAAATATAAAACTGTAAAGTTGATATAAAATAAAATAGGAAAATATCTTTGTAAACCAAACATGAAGAAGAACTTTCTTATGAGAAACCTCAAAAGCACAAAAAAATGAGACAAGAAAATGACTTGGGGCCAGCTTAAGAACAAAGATACATTTCATGATATTATATATATGGAAAAATATGGTCTGATTCAAAATAATCAATTTACAAATGAATTAAACAAAACGGTCTATATAAAACTGAAGGCTGCCTGCACCAATTCATTGCCTACAGGTGTGTGTATGTGTGCTTTTGTGTGTGTGTGTGTGTGTGTGTGTGTGTGTATGAACTGGGTCTGACATTTATCAAGCTTTGTTTTATTTCATAATACCCAAAAAATTATTTTGTCTATAAAAGGGAAAGATTTGCCTACCAAAAATTCTTCATCTTCCCAGTAGTTTGTCTGTATTTAACTCTACTATTGCCTCAATTCTACGACTCTGGGAACCAACAATGCGTATTTGCCCAGAAAATGACTCTTACATGTATTCAAACCACTGCTTAAATATTCTAGGGTATGTGTTGCATGTGTTGTAGGTCTTAATGCTCTTTTACTGAATTAATACAGTAGGTTACAACAAGGCACACTAACTTATTCAATAATCTTAGCTGAACTCTGACTTTAGAACTCTGCCATAGATTCTTTAAAAATTACCTTGCAATTAGTGAACATTAACTTCTATACCTTCAAATAAGAATGCCATTATTTAAGAAATTGGAAGTTAGGCCACTACAGAAAGAGTGAGAGAAGCGCTGATACAAGCAACTTTTAGAAGTGGTTAAGAGTTTGGTGAATTTTTCTTTCTAAATGCTGTGCTTTTAATAGTTGCTTTTTTTAAAACTATATTTTATATTCTGGAAACATAGATATGGAAAACTTAACTTTTCACTCGAGTTACAACCAATTTCAAAGAAAAGGCAGAAATAATTCATCATTCGTGTTGAACTATTTGAAGGCCAAGAAGCTTCACTCAATTCCTAGTCCCTATCCACCCCCCAGAGTCCTATCTCATTTCTTCTTTCTCCAATACTATTGGGTCTCGACCATTCCTCAGTTAATTACTTTCCCTGATGACCACCTTTCCTCTAACAGAATTCATATATTCTGTTAAAAATTTCCACTAAAATTCCCAAGAGTATATACCTTATGAGCACTTTCTAGCCAGAGATGGGAAGGTGCTTACCTTCAAAATAGAAGCCTGACTGGATTTCTAGGACCCTGGGGAGGGTCCTGAGGTCAAGGGAGTGGATGAATTCTTCCAGCGACAATGCCATTGCTTTGGCTTGGGTCTTGTGCAGACCTGGTACTTACAGAAGCTTTTGGCTTCTGGGTGCCACTTGTCTGCAACTGTAGTCTCACCTCATCATTCCTTTCTCAGGCAGGAATGTCACACTGGAGCCCGACTTGGGTGGAGTAGCTCTGTGTGGGGAGGGCAGTGAGGAGGCAGGGGACAAAAGGTGTTTCATCTCTTTTTAGTTCTCATTGTGGCTTCATTTCCTTTTAACACTGAAGTAGAACAGGATGGGGGTGTGGTGAGCATATCTGAACAGACACTGCCAAAAAAGCGAAAACTGACAAGTAGCTCTCTTTGTCGCTGGTCCAGGTGTGCATCTCAAGCAGGGGCTAGGATGTTTGAGGTCACGGTTGCTTCTGGTTTGTCAACCAGGAAAAGAACAGGAATTCAGGACTAAAGTCCAATCTTAAAAAGGGCACCGTATTAATTCTTTATCTCTTTACTTCACTTCTAAAGTTTGGCTCTGTGCTTTATTTGCATACTCTCAGTGCTTTTATATTAAATTTGGTTACGAAAGTGCTTTGTGTCAGCTCTTTTCAGAAATCTGATACTCTGAAGAGAGGGGATCAAAACCACTTTTATTCTTCCACATTAAAACTGAATATTAAAGGAGAGTGGGGGAGGAGTGCACTATGCAAAGTGATACAGTAAATTAATATTAATTTTCTAATCGTCGCACTATAGTGAAAGTATCTAAATCCATTATTAGGAAACCTGAATTTCCTGGGATTAGCTCTGCTTTTGACTTACAGGTGACGTCAGCCTTGTCTTCTCTGTCCCTCATTTGTCTCATTTATTTAATGGAGAAAAAGTTAGAGTCAAATAAATTGTATCATTTCTTCTAAGGCCAAAATTCTACAATTCTGATCATGAGGTCCAAATTTGCAGTGGGGAGGGGTGAGGATGACCAAAGTCAAAGGAAGAAAGAAAAGCCTCATAAAAATAAATCTCTTAAAAATCTTCCACTCTCTAGTCTTTGTATTTAAATAAGACAATATTTTAGAGCTAGAGTATACAGTTCAAGGTGGTATTTTTACAGTCTCTTTAAGGGTGACTAAAAGAACACTGGTTGGTATAAATACAGTGAAAGAAGCTAAGAAGCTGCATATTCTCCTTATAAATTGGACTCCAGGCTCCCTGTCTAGAAACTGTTTTAGCCTTAGGCTGCAAAGAGCATACATAGCCAGATAGAGAGGGTCAGGGCACATCCCAGCTCCACCTTCATGTAAATAACTAAGAAAATTAAAGGCACTGCCTTATTTTGATATAGAGCTTATAAAACTCTTTCAGCTCTTAAAATCATATTTGATACTTGCAATAATCTGCCTGGCTTCATTTCTTTCTTTACAAAACTAAAATTTATAAGGCCACATCAATCGTTTTTTCACCAGTAGCTTCTACTTCCTCATTTGCAACTTTTTTGCGCAAAAACCTGCTAAACTTGATCAGTCTGCCTTCTGCACCCCTTCTCCCAAGCTTAGGCCCTTCAATCGACTACAAAAATTGTTTACAGCCTAACTGTATCTCACATGGTTGAATATATGAAAAGAGCTGCTATGGACTGCTCCTTAAAAATTGTACATTTGTTAGAACTGGTACCACAGCAAATTTCATTTGATATCTAAACCAAACTGGACTTCACTTGATTTTTTTAAATATTTTCCCACATCAACTTTCTATCTTACTAGTCAAAGAAGCTATTTCAAAATATTACCAATCTTTTACAATTGTCTTTGCTACTCCTGCTTTTGCTCTTTCAACAAATGATCTTCCCTTTCTGTTACATTCTGTTTCTTTCTTTCTCTCAATCTTAGTTAATGACACTACAATTCTCTCACTTTCTCAAGCCAGAAGTCTGAATCATGGGAGATGCCATATCCAGCCTCCAAATCCCTCATGCACTATAGGTGGCAATAATCAATAACACTCACTTTGTTCTTGCTCTGTATCTCCACTATTACTACTTCAGTTCAGATCATAATCACTTCTGACACTGTAGGCAAAGAAATCCTGACATGAACAGCCAAGATGAAACTGACAAATAAGAATAATAAGAGAGTCCCTGAACAACCAAGTAGTAAAATCAATTATTAAAGTTTAATAAATGAAACAGCAGATTACCGGTGTAATAATAGTCTGATCAATGAGAATTCAGAAATAAAGCAAAGCATTGCCAACTAAAGACGGTCCCTCACCACCCAGTTTTACAAGAACTGAGTCATTAGCCACTGCAGTTGCTGGTTTTCAACACATCCTGAAAAGAGTTCAGGACAGAGATCAGGAATGAGGCAGTCAGTGCTGCAGGAAAACTGGCAGAACAGGCCTTCAGATAGTTAGATATTCTCAGGAGAAAATTTTAAGAACTCATTTTCTTGCATCTTCCCATTCATAGAAAAGTACTAAAATCATTAAATGAAATATCTGTTCCTCATGACTAGCAGCAATCTTCCACTGAGCTGTGTGCTTGATTGCACGTACGCCTTCTCCAGAATTACATATATGCTAACCTCCCACCCCACCCCTTCTGAGAAGTTCCTCAGAGCTAACTGAGAGGCTGTCTCCTGGGCTATAGTCCTCAATAAGTCCGCAAATAAAACTGAAACTCACAGCTCTCATGTTTTGCATTTTTATTTCAATCAACAGTATAGGTAATAATTTACTGTATGAAAAAGATGAAATTTCAAAGCAGTAGGGAAAAATATTTCATCCAACAAATAGGGGTTAAATAATTTTAAAAATAAGTTTCCCAAAATTCTATGCAAAAAAATTAAATTTATATCAATTGAAAAATTAAATTTAAGTAAAAATAAACCAAAGGAAAAAATAGAAAAATATCTGGAGAAGTAAGGAAAGAACTATTTCTTAGCATCAATGAAAGTCTTAAGGGAAAAGACTAATAAATTTGACAACAGACATATGAAATACTTCTATAAATTAAAAATGAGCTTTAACAAAATAGAAAAAATACTTTAAATAAAAAATTAATGTCCTGGATCCACAAAGATCACTAATTATTCACACAAAATAAAAATATTTAAGAATTTCTGCTTCTGGCTATTAGCTTGGATTTGACCAACTCTTCCACCAAGGACAACTTGAGAAGTGGATACTTTTTTTAAACCAGTTTTAAAGAACAAGAGAGCCATCAGGGCAGTCAGGACTTGAGAATCAAGATCTGGAAAGGCAGGGAAACACAAGGTGAGGGGATTCCAATATTCTACACTTCTTTTCCCCTCAAGGCATTTGTGGATTAGTAGTTGGCACCAAGAGAGAAGCTGAAAAGCAAAGCAAAAAGTGGTAGTAAAGAGATTGGTTCAAGATGGTGGAAGAGAAGGACGTGCACTCACTCCCTCTTGAGAGAGCAGCAGAATCACAACTAATTGCTGAACAATAACTGACAGGAAGACACTGGAACTCACCAAAGAAGATACCTCCCATCCAAAGACAAAAGAGAAGCACAATGAGATGGCAGGAGGGGCATAATCACAATAAAATCAAATCCCATAACTGCTGGGTGGGTGACTCACAAACCGGAGAGCACTTATACCACAGAAGTCTACCCACTGGAGTGAAGGTTCTGAGCCCCACATCAGGCTTCCCAACCTGGGGGTCTGGCAACGGGAGGAGGAATTCCCAGAGAATCAGACTTTGAAGGCTAGCGGGATTTGATTGCAGGACTTCAACAGGACTGGGGGAAACAGAGAATCCGCTCTTGAAGGGCACACACAAAGTAGTGTGTGCATCAATACCCAGGAGGAAGGAGCAGTGACTCCATAGGAGACTGAACCAGACCTACCTGCTACTGTTGGAGGGTGTCCTGCAGAGGAGGGGCGTGGCTGTGGCTCACCACGGGGACAAGGACACTGGCAGCAGAAGTTCTGGGAAATACTCCTTGGCATGAGCCCTCCCAGAATACGCCATTAGCCCCACGAAAGAGCCTGAGCCTCCAAGGCTGGGTCGCCTCAGGCCAAACAACCAACAGGGAGGGAACTCAGCCCCGCCCATCAGCAGACAAGCAGATTAAAGTTTTACTGAGCTCTGCCCACCAAAGCAACACCCAGCTCTACCCACCACTAGTCCCTCACATCAGGAAGCTTGCACAAGCCTCTTAGATACCCTCATCCACCAGAGGGCAGAGAGGAGAAGCAAGAAGAACTCCAATCCTGCAGGCTGTGGAATGAAAACCACATTCACAGGAAGATAGGCAAAATGAAAAGGCAGAGGGCTATGTACTAGATGAAGGAACAAGATAAAACCCCATAAAAATAACTAAATGAAGTGGAGATAGGCAAACTTCCAGAAAAAGAATTCAGAATAATGATAGTGAAGATGATCCAGGACCTCAGAAAAAGAATGGACGCAAAGATCAAGAAGATGCAAGAAATGTTTAACAAAGACATAGAAGAATTAAAGAGCAAACAAACAGAGATGAACAAAACAATAACTGAAATGAAGAACACACTACAAGGAATCAATAGCAGAATAACTGAAGCAGAAGAACAGATAAGTGAACTGGAAGACAGAATGGTGGAAATCACTGCCATGGAACAGAATAAAGAAAAAAGAATGAAAAGAAATGAAGACAATCTCAACCTCTGGGACAACATCAAACCCACCAACATTTGCATTATAGGGGTACCAGAAGGAGAAGAGAGAGAGGGGAAGGACCTGAGAAAACACTGGAAGAGATTATAGTCAAAAACTCCCCTAACAAGGGAAAGGAAATTGCCCCCCAAGTTCAGGAAGCACAGACAGTCCAGGCAGAATAAACCCAAGGAGAAACACACCAAGACACATAGCAATCAAACTGACAAAAGTTAAAGACAGAGAAAGATTATTAAAAGCAGCAAGGGAAAAATGACAAATAACATACAAGGGAACTCCCAGAAGGTTAACAGATGATTTCTCAGCAGAAACTCTACAAGCCAGAAGGCAGTGGCACAATATATCTAAAGTGATGAAAGGGAAGAACCTACAACCAAGATTACTCTACCCGTCAAGGATCTCATTCAGATTTGATGGAGAAATCCAAAGCTCTACAGACAAGCGAAAGCTAAGAAAATTCACCACCACCAAACCAGCTCTACAACAAATGCTACAGGAACTTCTCTAAGTGGGAAACACAAGAGAAGAAAAGGACCTACAAAAACAAACCCAAAACAATTAAGAAAATGGTAATAGGAACATACATATCGTTAATTATCTTAAATGTGAATGGAATAAATGCTCCAACCAAAAGACACAGGCTTACTGAATGGATACAAAAACAAGACCCATATATATGCTGTCTACAAGAGACCCACTTCAGACCTAGGGACACATACAGACTGAAAGTGAGGGGAGGAAAAAGATTTTCCATGCAAATGGAAATCAAAAGAAACCTGGCGTAGCAATACTCATATCAGATAAAATAGACTTTAAAATAAAGAATGTTACAAGAGACAAGGAAGGAGACTATATAATGACCAAGGGATCAATACAATAAGAAGATATAACAATTATAAATATATATGCAGCCAACATAGGAGCACTTCAATACATAAGGGAAATGCAAACAGCTGTAAAAGAGGGTATCAACAGTAACACAATAATAGTGGGTGACTTTAACACCTCACTTACACCAATGGACAGATCACCCAGACAGAAAATTAATAAGGAAACACAAGCTTTAAATGACACAATAGATCAGACAGCTTTAATTGATATTTATAGGACATTCCATCGGAAAACAGCAGATTACACTTCTTTCTCAAGTGTACGTGGAATGTTCTCCAGGATAGATCACATCATGGGTCACAAATCAAGCCTTGGTAAATTTAAGAAAATTGAAATCATATCAAGCATCTTTTCCAACCACAACAGTTTGAGATTAGAAATAAATTACAGGGAAAAAAATGTAAAAAACACAAACACATGGAGGTTAAACAATACGTTACTGAATAACCAAGCGATCACTGAAGAAATCAAAGAGGAAATCAAAAAGTACCTAGAGACAAATGACTACGAAAACACAATGATCCAAAACCTATGGGATGCAGCAAAAGCAGTTCTAAGAGGGAAGTTTATAGCAATATAGTCCTACCTCAAGAAACAAGAAAAATCTCAAATAAACAATCTAACCTTACACCTAAAGGAACTAGAGAAAGAAGAAAAAACAAAACCCAAAGTTAGCAGAAGGAAAGAAATCATAAAGATCAGAGCATAAATAAATGAAATAGAAACAAAGAAAACAATAGCAAAGATCAATAAAACTAAAAGCTGGTTCTTTGAGAAGATAAACAAAATTGATAAACCTTTAGCCAGACTCATCAAGAAAAAGAGGGAGAGGACTCAAATCAATAAAATTAGAAATGAAAAAGAAGTTACAACGGACACCACAGAAATACAAAGCATCATAAGAGACTACTACAAGCAACTCTATGCCAATAAAATGGACAACCTGGAAGAAATAGACAAATTCTTAGAAAAGCACAACTTTCTGAGACTGAATCAGGAAGAAATAGAAAACATGAACAGACCAATCACAAGTAATGAAATTGAAACTGTAATTAAAAATCTTCCAACAAACAAAAGTCCAGGACTAGATGGCTTCACAGGTGAATTCTATCCAACATTTAGAGAAGCGCTAACACCCATCCTTCTCAAACTTTTCCAAAAAATTACAGAGGAAGGAACACTGCCAAACTCATTCTACGAGGCCACCATCACCCTGATACCAAAACCAAACAAAGATACTACAAAAAAAGAAAATTACAGACCAGTATCACTGATGAATATAGATGCAAAAATCCTCAACAAAATACTAGCAAACAGAATCCAGCAACACATTAAAAGGATTATACACTATGATCAATTGGGATTTATCCCAGGGATGCAAGGATTCTTCAATATATGCAAATCAATCAATGTGAAACACCATATTAACAAATTGAAGAATAAAAACCATATGATCATCTCAGTAGATGCAGAAAAAGCTTCTGACAAAATTCACACCCATTTATAATAAAAACTCTCCAGAAAGTGGGCATAGAGGGAATCTACCTCAACATAATAAAGGCCATATATGACAAACCCACAGCAAACATCATTCTCAATGGTGAAAACCCGAAAGCATTTCCTCTCACATCAGGAAAAAGACAAGGATGTCCACTCTCGCCACTATTATTCAACATAGTTTTGGAAGTCCTAGCCACAACAATCAGAGAAGAAAAAGAAATAAAAGGAATACAATTTGGAAAAGAAGAACTAAAACTGTCACTGTTTGCAGATGACGTGATACTATACATAGAGAATCCTAAAGATGCCACCAGAAAACTACTAGAGCTAATCAATGAATTCGGTAAAGTTGCAGGATACAAAGTTAATGCACAGAAATCTTTTGCATTTCTATACACTAGCAACGAGAGATCAGAAAGAGAAATTAAGGAAACAATCCCATTCACCACTGCAACAAAAAGAATAAAATACCTAGGAATAAACCTACCTAAGGAGGTAAAAGACCTGTATTCAGAAAATTATAAGACACTGATGAAAGAATCAAAAATGGCACAAACAGATGGAAAGATATACCATGTTCTACGGTTGGAAAAATCAATATTGTGAAAATGACTATACTACCCAAAGAATCTACAGATTCAGTGCAATCCCTATCAAATTCCCAATGGCATTTTTACAGAATTAGAACAAAAAATCTTTAAATTTGTATGGAGACACAAAAGACCCCAAATAGCCAAAGCAGTCTTGAGGGAAAACAATGGAGCTGGAGGAATCAGACTCCCTGACTTCAGACTATACTACAAAGCTATAGCCATCAAGACAATATGAATACTGACACAAAAACAGAAATACAGATCCATGGAACAGGATAGAAAGCCCAGAGTTAAACCTACGCACCTATGGTCAACTAATCTATGACAAAGGAGGCAAGGATATACAATGGAGAAAAGACAGTCTCTTCAGTAAGTGGTTCTGGGAAAACTGGACAGCTACATGTAAAAGAATGAAATTAGAACACTCCCTAACACCATACACAAAAATAAACTCAAAATGGATTCAAGACCTAAATGTAAGACCAGACACTATAAAACTCTTAGAGGAAAACATAGGAAGAACATTCTATGACATAAACCACAGAAAGATCCTTTCTGACCACCTCTTAGAGTAATGGAAATAAAAACAATAATAAACAAATAGGACCTAATGAAACTTAAAAGCTTTTGTACAGCAAAGGAAACTATAAACAAGACGAAAAGACACCCCTCACAATGGGAGAAAATATTTGCAAAAGAATCAATGGACAAAGAATTAGTCTCCAAAATATATAAACAGCTCATGCAGCTCCATATTAAAAAAACAAACAACCCAATCAAAAAATGGGCAGAAGACCTAAATAGACTTTTCTCCAAAGAAGACATACAGATGGCCAAGAGGCACATGAAAAGCTGCTCAACATCACTAATTATTAGAGAAATACAAATCAAACTACAATGAGATATCACCTCATACCGGTTAGAATGGACATCGTCAGAAAATCTACAAAGAACAAATGCTGGAGAGGGTGTGGCGAAAAGGGAACCCTCTTGCACTGTTGGTAGGAACGTAAACTGATACAGCCACTATGGAGAAGGGTAAAAAACTAAAAATAGAATTACCATATGATCCAGCAATCCCACTACTGGGCATATACCCAGAGAAAACCGTAATTCAAAAAGGCATATGTGGGCTTCCCTGGTGGCGCAGTGGTTGAGAGCCTGCCTGCCGATGCAGGAGACACGGGTTCGTGCCCCGGTCCGGGAAGATCCCACATGCCGCGGAGCGGCTGGGCCCGTGAGCCATGGCCGCTGAGCCTGCGCATCCGGAGCCTGTGCTCCGCAACGGGAGAGGCCACAACAGTGAGAGGCCCGCGTACCACAAAAAAAAAAAAAAAAAAAAAAAGGCATATGTACCCCAATGTTCATTGCAGCACTGTTTACAATAGCCAGGTCATGGAAGCAACCTAAATGCCCATCAACAGATGAATGGATGAAGAAGATGTGGTACATATATACAGTGGAATATTACTCAGCCATAAAGGGGAACGAAATTGGGTCATTTGCAGAGATGCAGATGGACCTAGAGACTGTCACACAGCGTGAAGTAAATCAGAAAGATAAAAACAAATATCGTATATTAACTCATATATGCGGAATCTAGAAAAATGGTACAGATGAACCAGTTTGCAAGGCAGAAAAAGAGACACAGATATAGAGAACAAATATATGGAGGGTGGGGTGGTGGTGGGATGAATTGGGAGATTCGGACTGACATATATACACTAATATGTATAAAATAGGTAACTAGTAAGAACCTGCTGTATAAATAAATAAATTAAATTAAAAAAATAAAAATAAAGTGATTATTGCTAGGTATGTCCAAAAAAAGGGGGGCGCTGGTAAAGGAGGAAAGAAGCCAAGTTTAGTCTTTAGCAGCTGCACATAGCTAGGGAGACAAAAATTGGAATTTGGGGCTAGCAAGGCAGCCAGGGAAACTCAGAGGAATGAGTTATTCAGCACGTTTCCCCCTTCAGGGTTTGGTCCATTCAAAAGCAGCACAGGGTTGACTGTACGAGACAGCAGCTAGAAAGTTTCTTCTGTAAGAAGTTGAAGAATCCAGCAGTGCTTGTCAGAGTCTCATAGAGCTGGGAAGACAGGGCCTGCAGGGAGGGGCTCCAGTAAATGCCCTGTGTCTTCAGCAGGGGCCCCAGAAGACTGCTCCCTAAAAGAGACAGTTGACTGTGAATAAAATAGGCCTCACAAAAATCAAAGCCCAGACTAAATTGAGATCAATCCCTGATTGGATTAAGGTAATCTGCCCATTTTAGCTGCCAGATAAAAGCTTCCTTAGGAGAAAAATAACAAGAACGCCACAACTTCTAAAGTTTTTAAAGATAACATCTAAGATAAGGAAGGAAGGAAGGAAGGGAGAAAGGGAAAAGAGAGAATAAGCATGTCAGAAGACAGGACAAAGAAAAAAAAGAAGAGGCCATTAAAACAAACCCATCAGGGTCTCAGATATAGGAATTACTGGGTGTGCAATTTTAAATAATTTTTATTAACATGTTCAAAACTATAAGACAAGAAGGAGGAATTTCAGAAGAGAACCACCATTCATAAAAACTATTCAATGAATATTCTAGAGTTGAAAAATACAATAATTGAAATTAAGAATTCAATAGTGATTTAACAGCAATGTGGACATGTATTAGTAAGAGAATATTGTTGAACTGGAAATAGGGGGAGCAGAAAATATCTACACTTTATCTACAAAGAGATAAAAATTAAGGGACCATTAAGAAAAGGATATAAGGGATATTTCCACCATATTAAAAAGGTCTTTAAGTGCATGTAAATTGAGTCATAACATGAAAGGAGAAAGAGAATAGAGGGAGAAGCAGTATTTCAAGAAATAGTGGTTGGAGAGTCTCCTAAGCTGAAAAAGACATTGATCTTTAGATTGAAGAATTGCCAAGAATACCAAAGAGGATAAGTACAAAGAAAAACATACTGGGGAACAACATACTAAAACTTTTAAAAACCAAAGTCAAAGAGAATTTCTTAAATGCAATACAAGGGGAAAAAATCATCATCTTCAAAGAATTAACAGTAAGACTATAGCTGACTTATTTACAAAAACGAATAAAGCCAGAATACATGGAATAGCATCATTAAAATGCTGAGAGAAAATGACTACCAATTTAAAATCCTACATCCAGAGAAAATGATCTACAAAAGTTAAAGCAAAACAAAGACATTTTCAGACACAAACTAAAAAAATTTGTCTTCAGTAGACCTGCACTAAAACAAATTCTAAAGGGTGTTTTTCAGGCAAAATGAAAATAATCTCAGACTGAAAGTCAAAATGCAAGAGGGAATGAAGAGGGTAAATACATAGGTTAACTAAATATTGACTGTACAAAACAATAATTGTAATGGTTTAAAATTTTTTAATATATGCAAACTAGTTATAGTTCGTGTGTATATTGTAACATATAACAATGCAAAAGAAAGAACTAGTAAATGAGTTTAAATATCCAAGTTTCTAGGCTTCTAGAGGAGTTGTAAAAGTAACTGTTAGCACTGGACTGAAATAAGGATTGCATGTTATAATTTCTAGGAAAACCACTAAAATATAGTAAATGGAATAATAAAACTATTTTTTGATTAATACAGAAAAAAAGGCAAGGAAGGAAAGGAAAAGGACCCTAAAATAGTTGGCAAATAATAAGGTGGTACGTGCCGTGGAGCGGCTGGGCCCGTGAGCCGTGGCCGCTGGGCCTGCGCGTCCAGAGCCCGTGCTCCGCAATGGGAGAGGCCACGGCAGTGAGAGGCCCGCGTACCACAAAAATAAAATAAAATAAAATAAAAAAATAAGGTGGTAGAAATAAACTCAAATATATTCTTTGTTGAATTAATTTAAATTAAATATACAAATAAATATTAAATTAACAGTGAGTAATAAACTAATATTGGCAAATTGCATTTTGAAAATATATGTTGCTTTAAAAAGATATACTTTAATTGTAAGTACACAGAAAAGTCTAAAGGTAAAGGGATGGGAAAAATCTGTACCAAGAAAATATTAAGCAAAAGAAAGCTCAGGAAACTACATCAATGTCAGATAAAGTAGATTTAAAGACAAAAAAGCATTATTAGGCAGAAAAGGTACCTAATGAAAAACTGATCAACTCACAAGGAAGATGTCAGGTCTAAATCTGTAATGTACCCAATAACATAGCTTCAAAGTATCTAAAGAAAAATTAACCAAATTAAGACAAAGAATCCACCTTCACAGTAAGAAACATTTATGTATATATTCAATAGCTGATGGAACCACCAAATATTTAACTCATGAAATCCACATTGCTGAGGGTGCAGAATATAGTCACTCACATATACTGAAAACTGATGTGATCTATCTTGAAATCCATATGATCTAGTAACTTACACCTAAAATAATTTGACCTAGTATAATCAGATACGCAAAAAATTTATATCATTCATGGAAGCGCTTATTCTTTTTAATGGCCAAAAAAGGCAAAAAAACCTTAAAGTATGAGAATGGGGAAGTATTATTATCCACATGACTATACTATGCTACCACTAAAAAAAAAACTTCAAAGAAAAAACTGTTATGAGAAAATACTAACAACATAATGCTAAAAATTGAGGATAGAGAAGCAGCATAAAAAAAACAGAGTAGGTAACAAATTTTATATTCTAATGTGTGTGAGTGTGTGTTTTTAGAAGAAAAAATTTTAAAGGTTAAAAGTCAATGAACTACTAAGGTGTTTTTTTCTCTTGAACAAATAAGGATTACTTTCTTTTTAAATTCTGTGGTTTCTAGCACCTTTTTTGCACTGTTTTCACCCAAGCCACCTATTACCCTGTTCCTCTTTATTATAGCCTGTGGACATTTTTTATTCCTTATCTTACCTTCATATTCACAATTATGGCCTTTTCCTTGAAATACCCTTTTTTTGGCTTTCCTTATTTTTCATTCTATTTTTCTACCTGCCACTTCTTGGTCTTTTTTACAGCCTCCTTTCTGTCTGCTTTTTAAATATTGTGGTGTTTTCACTCACAACATTTGTTTTGGGTATTCAAATGCAAATTTTATCTGAAAAGTAATGTAAAAGGTAATATAAAGCACCGAAAGGTCTGAGTTCAAGAAAACAAGGCTGTTGCATCTCCAGCTTTTTCAAATTTTTCAAGAAAAATTTAAGATGGTGTTTTTCTTGTTAACTCACCTTTATATGTTTGCAACTAATACTCATTTTAAAAAATGATGGCCACATTATTACTTTTATGTGGAATTACCTGATCTCTACTAAATGTGTGTAACTTATTCTCAGAAAAGGGAATGTTAGCCAAAAATTAATAGATGAAAGGGTTTCCCATTATGATCTTTGATCCTTTGATCTGAACTGGTATGGTGATGGCTTCTAAATCTGTCTCTCTGGTCTCATACTCTTTTCTGAGATCCAGATCTACATAAAACCTTTTGGATATTTTTCAAACCTTAAATTCAACATGCCCCAAACTGAATGTTTCATTCCTCTTGCTGTCCCCACTCCCAACCTCCCCACCCCCCATACACACACAAACACCACCCTCCATCCAACTTTCCAAGCCAGAATCCTGGGTCTTATTAGTGACACTTTCCTCTCTGCCGTCTGCTCTACCAAATGATCACTGAAGGAATCCAGGTCTACTGCTGGGACATTTCTCAAGTCTTCTACCTCTCCCCAAGCCTACTGTGCCTATGTAATGAAGGCCACCACCATCTCCTGCCAATATTAGGGTAAAAGCTCTTAGACTATCAGATTTTTAGAGCCTCCTTCCTCACTGTTAAGCCTGAGTAATCATTCTAAAGTATGAATCTTACCAAGTCATTCCCCTTATTAAAACTGTTCAGCATTTTATTCTTCAGTGGTTATTATCTGAAGTCTCTCCCTTGCAATAAATAAATTACAAGTGACAGGAACTCAACTCAAACAGTCTGCTCCACAGGACTTGTGGCCAAATTGACCCCTTTATAGACGAAGCATCCTGTGCATGAAATTTGGTCCTTTCTTTTAGGAAAAGAGGGAACAAATACTTGTGACTGAAAGGTTTTGTTCTCAAGTAAGCCTCATCAAATGTCTAATGGCATTTCTCTCAGAAAGATGCATTTGACATCATTCCAATAATTCAAACATGCTCCTAAAGTTCCTGTTGAAAAAAATCTATTTCTATTGAGAAAACTCTCTGAGCTTGCTCCTCAATGCTTTTACTAAAGAACAGAGATGGACCTGCCCATCAACACACCTCGGACGAGATACTAGAGTTATAATTAGTGTTGTCATTGCCAATGATTTCTGCCCTAAGAAAAGTAATGCTGGAAAAAAAGAAAAATAAAGAAAAAAATAAAGAAAAGCTAAAAACAAGCTTTGCATAAAATGTCCATTCCTTTGCTAATCTCTCTGTAGCTACTTTGTTAAAATGTGAGAACTACCCGAACACTAAAAAAACAAACAAACAAAAAGAAACAAAAACCCCTCACTGCATAAACTACAAAGCAGGGATTTAATACCAGTATTTTAATATCTGAATATGACATACTATTCCTTTGAGTGAAGACTCAATCTTAGAGATTATTTTGACTGATACATAAATCTCTTCATTTTCTAAAACTTTCTCTTCATTGTTTATTCTGAAAAATCAAAAATTTGGCCTTGCCTAGAAAAGAGGAATCACGCCCTGATTTTTGCTTAATATGTGGAATTTACTGGTTCAAGTCATTGATGAGTTAAGAAGCAATTCTAGCTATAGGATGGCTGCTTCTGGAGAGCTACACAATATTATCAGGGCATCAGGCTCAGTCAGCTTTCTTCTGCACGGGTTGCATTTCAGGTTGTGTTGACCCCTGGCAATGCAAGACCTACATCTTCATAGATCCAAGTGCAATGGAAAGAAACTACAGTCATCCCTCAGTATCAGCACAGGATTGGTCCCAAAAGCCCCGATTGCCATACCCAAATCAGATGTTCAAGTCCCTTATATAAAATGGCACAGTACAATGAATACAGTTGGCCCTCTATATCTGCAGGTTTCCCATTCACAGATTCAACCAACTATGGATGAAAAACCTGTGGATATGGAGGACTAAATGTACTTTCTTTTTATACCAGGAAAAGTCCCAGGATAAGCTCTGATTGATTCAACTTGTATTACATGTCTATCTCTAAACCAACTACCAGGACTTAGGAAATGGAATACACTAGTTGCCCAGATCAAGTTCATGTGCTCTACCCCAGATTTTATTAGGCAGTTGCCCTGGCTAAGTCACAAAAAACAGAGTTGGGAGAGATCTCTCAAAGGAAAGGCAGTGCGATATTACCCAAAAAAGGAGAAATCGGTGTTCGATGGGCAAAATCATAGTATGTCTACCAAAAGTGTTCCCAGTGCCATAAATGGCTCCCTGTTTCCAGTACTTTGATCACCTTGCTTTTCCATCTCCAAGTGGAGATGTAATTGTGTACATTTTTAATTCAGAGAAATGAGTACAAATTATTTTAATAATCTAGAAAGAAAATTAAAATCTGCTATAAAACAACCTATTTATCTTGTCAAAATCCACATGGGCATCTTTAAAACTGCACATCTTTAAAAGGATTGCTAAATTAAAATCTTTCACCTTCCCCAGTGACTCTCTGTGTAAGTATCTCATAACCTTCATCACGGCCCCACTTTCAAAGTAGCTTATGCCTCCTAGCATTTTTATTCTCTTTTTGGATAAAGCTCAAGGCAGGGCTCATATTTCTTCCCAAGTAGGTTTATCATTCTGGTCATCCTGTTTTCCACCCTAATGCTTAATGCTTGTTCTTTCAGCAAACATCTGTTGACCCTCCCTCTGTGCCTTTGGTTATACAAGGCACTGAGAATATAAATAAGCCCTTAGATAGGTTACATTTTAGCAGACGATGCACACAAATTAAGATCACAATCCAGTGTATAAAGTTGTATAAAGTTCTCCGTAGAGATGAGGAGCCTACGTTATGGGAACACACAGGAGGGACACCAGACCCAAGACTGGGTTTCCCTAAGGAGAATGTTCCTCAGGTTAAGCCGCAGTTAGGTAGCTAAACCTGCTCACCTTGCGGAGGCTTTATTCAAATGGATGGATCTCTTTGCATGGAGTTCTGCCTGTTGCCAGACAGTACAGAGCAGGAGCAGCAGTCGAAATATGAATCTTGGGGAGAGGAATGATGTGGATGTTGGCATCATCGTATGAATTCGTCACTCGCATTTCTCCTTGCCATAGTTCTCAACCCCTCTCCTCAGAATCATAATGGCTAATCAAAAAATAAAACCCCTTCACTAATAAAAGAGACTCCATTTTTTCTCTCCAAATGGTGCAAGTTCTGTGATATAACTCTAACGTTTTCTTCTGACGATATAACATTATTTAAAAACTTAACTGCAATATGCTTGCAGAAAAGATATTCCCATTTTTAACAGTTCTTTTCTCTTTTTCACAAATTTCTTATATCTGAAAGATAATCGAGGATGTCACGTTTCAGTGTGGTAATATCTTACAGTCTCTGAGAAACAATTCAGTCCTAAGCATTAATAAAAATAAATTTTAAAAATATTTAAAATAATTTACAATACAAATTAAACACTGATAGGTTGCCAACCTCTTTAAAAAGTCAGGACTTTTCTTTCTGAATTTGGACCTAAAAATAAAAGAATGTATTAAATATAAATTCATTATAAAATAAAATGTATTATCAAAATAAAATATTGAAATACATGTTAAATGTAAATTATTTAGCTTGGTAAATTTAACTTAGGTTATATATTTCTTTAACCCAAGTCAGTTTTTTGAGTAACAGACCTTTCTCCTCACCTGAAATTATTCTTTATAAACAACTCCTTTTTGTACCTGGTGCCACCGGATTAAGGCTGGGAGGTAACAGGTGACCAAAACTCTGTAATATCAATAGCAAACTGATTATGGGAGAAGTGATAGAGATAGCAATAAAAACATACAAACATAAAATAACAACCCCCACTAAAAATATATTATTACTTTTGGCATATATGTATGCTAAAGAGAGAATGACCCAGGATTCCTACTTCCTAAAGTACTTAAATAACTGAAGAACCTAATTTTCTCCCTTGGCAGATAAGCAATACAGACTGAGATCATTATGCTTTTCAAAGTTCTTCTATTTTACAAAGTAAGCACATGATACACAATTTGACTGAAATAATTTTCAAAGTTGGAAAAGTTACAGATTTTTGTGACAAGAAAACCCAGGGCAGGAACTACTTATGGAAAGAAGGTAATTTGTTGAGAAACTATGTTCCCTTACCCCACCCCCGTCAAGTAAAAATCTCAAAGAAAGGGACTGAAAAGGTAGCAACTGGAGAGGTTTACAGATTCACTTTGTACAAAAAGAATGACTTTAGATTTCATTACTTTCTAGTGCATCCAATTTCTTTAAGAAAAATTTTTTCTGTTTATGTGAAATAGCTAAGAATAAATGAATAAAAGGCTTGTTACAGATGACGATTCTTCACAAAAATTTATAGTCATAGTTCAAATTACCTTCTCAGTGACTATGTTTTCCAATTAAACTCTGAGAGCACTGTAACCGGCCTCACTATTTTGAGAGCTTATTGTTTTAAGATATGTATTTATTTCATTCTTTATCTTCAAGAGTTTGTTATCAGGGAAGAAAATTCTTAACATCATAAACAGTAACAACCACATTATGTGAGTATTTGTTTTCTGATGGTATGTATTCAAAAGTAAGTTCATATTTTTAATCTATTTCCCAACACTATTCCCAAAATAAAACTGTCTGAATAGAATAAGGTGTGGGGAGCCAGTTCCTACTATCACCACGCCGCAAAGATGATTAGAGGACTTCACATTTAAAATGGAGCTTATAAAGTAGAGCAATAATCATTTTTTGTACTTAAATAATTAATTTTAGAACAGGTTGTAGATTTACAGAAAAGTTGCAAAGTTAGTACAGAGATTTCCTGTAACCTCCACACCCATTTCCCCCGTTGCTAACATTTTACATTGCTGTGGTGCTTCTGTCACAAGTTAGAAACCAATATTGAGATTAACTAAACTCTGTACGTAATTAGAATTTTATTAAATCTTTACTAACGTCCTTTTTCTGTTCTAGAATCCCATCCAAGATACCTATTCACATTTAGTTGCCATGATTCCCTAGGCTCCTTAAGCTGTGACAGTTTCTCAAACATTCCTTGTTTTTGATGACCTTGCAATTTGAGGAGTACTGGTCAGGTATTTTGTAGAATGCCGCTCAATTTGGGTTTGTCTGTTTTTCTCATGGTTGGACTGAGGTTATGGGCTTGGGCAGAAAGACCACAGAGATATTGAAATCTATTCCCATTTCATCGTATCAAGGATTTATGTTGCTAATACGACTTGTCACTGATGATGATAACTTTAATCATCTAAGGTAGTGTGTTTACCAGGTTTCTCCAAAGTCAATTTACATTTCCCTTCCTTTCATACTATTCTCTTTGGAAGCAAGTAATTAACATAGTCTACCCTTAAGGGGTGGGAATTTGCGTTCCAGCTCCTTGAGGGGGGGAGTAGCTACATAAACAATGTGTAATTCTGCTGAATGAGAGATTTATAAAATGTCTTCTCCTTCATTTATTTATTAATTCAATCATGCATTTACATCAGCATGGATTCATGGATACTTATTTTATACTTTGGGTTATACTCTAATACCACTTTGTTTTATAAGCTTTGTAGCTCAAATTGTTCCAGCTTTGACCATGGTAAACATACATACCTATAAATATTTCTATATGCATTTGTCTGTATCTACATAAAGCTAGACATGAATTCATACTGATGTCTCCAACTCCAAACCAGTACTTCTAGTTTATTCTAGCCTTCTCCCTTTGCTCATTTGTAACCTTCCACTCCAAACAGGAGAAATCTGCCTCCCACTATCTGCCATTCAATTACTTACTTGTTCAATCCCAGTATACATGTACAAAGATTTCAGATACGTTAACCCATGCCCAGAACCACTTATTCTTCCAGGAACATGCAGCTAATCCAGTGGAAAAAAGATCATTATTGTGTGCTTTTCTCAGCAGTCTGGCTGGGTTATTCATCCATCCCCGAAGAGCCTCAGCAGCCAGGAGACTGGAATGCTCTGACTGGCCAGGTTAGGTCTGAAGCCCATTCGGACACTGAACACAAAACACCTCGATGAAGAGTGAAGTAGGAAGTGATTCCTCCCTTGAAGAAAGGCAAAGAGATGCTGGGTGAGAAAGAAATAATAATGTCTCCTACACTCATCTTTTAAGGTTCAGCTCTAATTCCTTTAGCTCTATGAAGCCTTTTCTGATCTTTCAACCATTTTCAAAATCCTCTCTTCTTTCACAGAAGTCTCATTAGCCAAACATCTCTTATTAAGTGGCCTTTTGTGTACTTTTTTCTGTTTCTAGATTGTAAATTCCTAAGGGAAGTATTTGTGTCTAATTCAGCTGCATGTGCTTCATAGTTCCAAGCACTGTGCTAAAAAATACTTTCTAAACGAAGAAATGAACAGCTTTCACATATTTGTATTTAATTGAATTATCTGAAACTGAAGCAGGTTAAGTTCTACTTCACCCTCCTCTTCTTTTCCTCAAGATGACAGAGTAAGGTCAAGACCAGACCTGGTCACAGGCCAATGCTAGGGCGTTTGTCTCAAGCAGAGACTCTCAGTTGAAGTAGGACTATAAATCCAGGCTTTGAATCTCCAATGCATTATTTAATCTGTCTTTGAAGCAAATATCAACCACATTAAGAGGCTAAATATTTTTTTTCTGAGTAAGATTTTATAGCTCATACCTTAGAATTCAGTCACATGTACCATATTCCTGGACTACCAGTATTGAATCAGTGGTGACAATCAAGGACTATGTGTGTCTTAGGACCTAATCTCGAGGAAATATTTTTCTCAAATCCCTTACTGAATAGTGGAGAAATGGTAGATGCTAAGTCTTATACTATTATTCCTATAAGGGCATATCTGTGAAGATACTAAGAAAAAATTATATTCCTTTTTTTTTTGGTTACTTTGGAAATCCCTATGGCATGAAACCCTTATGCTATATATCATTTCACATAACAACAGAATTTTAAAAGTGAAAGGATCCTTTTCTACAGTAGAGTCAGGACATAGCTGTATAACCTCTATAAAGTTCAATTTTGTTTGAAAGAATTTAGTATTACAGATAAAATTCCAAGTACAATATTTTATAAATGTACATGGTTTGGTTATCAGAAGAAGTGACTTGATACACAACTTGACTTTATTTTACATTACTGGTGAACCCAAAGAACTGTTAATTGTTGGTGCTGAACCATTTTTAGAATCAACTCTGTATTATTTGTTTCCAGCTTTACTGAAGTATAATTGAGAAATAAAAATTTAAGGTGTACAACACGCTTGATAAATGAACACTGTGAAATGATTACCACAGTCATTAATTAACACAATCACAAACATATCCATCATCTCAAATAGTTACCTTTTTAAATTTTTTTGTGGTGAGAACACTTGAAATCTACAAATTTCAAGTATACAATACATAAATATAGTCACCATTCTGTACATTAGGCCTCCAGAACTTCTCATCTTACAAGGGAAAGTTTGCACCATTTGATCAATATGCCCTTTTTCCCCCGCTCCCCCAATTTCTGGTAACCATCATTCTATTCTCTATTATAATGAGTTCAAGTTTTCTTTTTCTTTATTCTACATGTAACTGAGATAATGTGATATTTTTATTTCTGTGTCTGGCTTATTTTACTTAAAATAATGTCCTCCAGGTTCATCCATGTTATCGCTAATGGCAGGATTTCCTTCCTTTTTTAAGGCTGAATCATATTCCACCCACCATATATATCACATTTTCTTTATCTGCATCCACTAATATACACTTACATTGTTTCCATATCTTGTCTACTGTGAATAATGAGTGGAAGTACAGATATCTCTTCAAGATCCTGTTTTCATTTCCTCTGGCTATATATGCAGAGTTGAGATTGCTGGATCATGTGGTAGTTCTATTTTTAATTTTTTGAGGAACCTCCAAATTATTTTCCATAATGTGCCAATTTCTATTTCCACCAACAATATACAGGGTTCCCTTTTCTCCACATCCTCAGCAGGACTTGTTATCTTTTGACTTTTTGATAGTAGTTGTTCTAACAGGTTTGAGGTGATATCTCATTGTGGTCTTGATTTGCATTTTCTGGTGATTAGCAAAGCTGAGTATATATTTTCATTTACTTACTGGCCATTTGTATGTCTTCTTAGGAAAAATGACTACTTAGGTCCTTTGCCCATTTTTTAATTGGGTTGTTTGGTTTTGCTTTAGTTATGACTTGTCTGAGTTTCTTATATATTTTGGATATCAACCCTTATCCAATAGACAGTTTGCAAATATTTTCTCCCATTCTGTAGGTTCCATTTTCATTTTTGTTGATGGTTTCCTTTGGTGTGTGGAAACGTTTTAGTTTAACATACTCCCACTTGTTTATTTTTTGCTTATGTTTTTGGTATCAGATCCAAAAAAAAAATCATTGTCAAGACCAATATCAAGGAGCTTTTCCCCTATGTTTTCTTCTAGGAATTTTATGGTTTTAGGCCTTATGTTTAAATCTATAATTCATTTTGAGTTTGAGGTTTTTTTGTGAGTGTCCAATTTAATTTTTTTGCATGTGGCCATCCACTTTTCCCAATACCATTTATTGAAGAGACTATCTTTTTCCCATTGTGCATTCTTGGCTCCTCTGTCAAAAATTAGTTGACTGTATATGTGTGGGTTAATTTCTGGGTTCTCTATTCTGTTGCATTGTTCTGTGCCTGTTTTTTTATAAAAAGTACCATACTGTTTTGATTACTATGTCTTTGTAATGTCATTTGAAATCAGGAAGTGTAATGTCTCCAGCTTTGTTCTTCTTGCTCAAGATTGCTTTTGCTACTTGGGTTGTTTTGTAGTTCCACCCAAATTTTAATATTGTTTTTACTATTTCTGTAAAAAATGTCGTTGGAATTTTTATGGGGATTGCACTGAATTTGTAGACTTCATTGGGTAGAATGGACATTTTAACAATATTAAGTCTTCTAATCCATGAAGATATCTTTCCATTTACATGTGTCTTTGATTTCTTTCATCAATGTTTTATAGTATTCAGTGTACACATCTTTCAATTCCTTGGTTAATTTTTTCCCCTCAACATTCTATTCTCAACTCTGCATTATTTTAATTTTACGTATATTGAAGTCCCAATATAACAGTACATTACTGATGGATCCATCTTTTGCCCTATTTATAGAAAATGTACTTTTAGAAAAAAACCACAGAAAAACCTTTTAAAGCTTTTGTTGGGGTGTTGAATGGGGCTTAGTATTCCTCCCCTTTAGGAACAAACAAAACTGAAAGCAAACATAGGAAGCAAAGTGACGATGGCAGTATGTTATCTATTTGTTGTTTGTTTGGTACAGCTGGGGTAGAGAACAGATCTGTGAATATCGGCTAAATTAGAGCCTCCAACCACCTTCCTCCAAGTCCAGAGTATGGAATTGACAGTTGAGAGAGTTTAAGTTCCAGATTCTAAACTTTAGAAAATTCACAACCTCCTTCACAAGTCATACTTTCTGGCTTATCTCTAGAAAACAGGTCTTGTGCTCTGACTTGGCTGTGCTTACTAATTAAAGCAGGGCAAAGAAAGATAAAGTAGCCCACCTGGGGGCAGGGGAGAAAGAGAGAGAAAGAAAGAGTGAACCACACATGAACCTTTATCCCAATCTTACCAGAAAAGGATTTTTTCCTGTGGGAGAAGCAAGTAAGGAAGATGAATGGGCAAACTTTTTTCCAGTATTTAAGTTCCTATTTTTATGGAAATGGGCAGAGTCAGAAAATTAGCTTTATATTTGTTTAATTTAAAAATTATTTCATATTTCGAAACCTAAAGTGTTAGAAAGAATTTCTATTTTTTTAACATTACAATCAAATTCTTTTATTGGGAAAAAAAATAAACCTAGGGAAAGAGTTAGAAGGATGACCAAAGTTAGAACCATATCCTCTCTGTGGGAAACTTAAATGTTGAGAACAATAAGATAAAGAGAGCAAGAAAAATAAAATGAATGAAGTTCATTCATTTCGGTGGTTAACAACACTAAGACAAGATAGTTAATTACTTCCTGCTGCACTGTTAGATTCTAAATCTGATAATTCCACCTTCTAGTAGTCAGTGAACTCTTTAATATGCTTAAAATAAATTTCCTTTTTACTTAAACCAGATTCAATTTCTGTTGCCCGCAGCCAAGGACCTTAAATAACATACTACCAGGCAATTGTTTCAGATTGCCCCAAAGCACAAGATAGAGACCATTAAGTTGTTTGACCAGTCAAAACATCTAGGCTCAGGTTCACTGATAAGAAATTGAGACTCTCCAGCCAGAACTAGAATCCAAGAGTTTGATTCTGTAAAGTCACTGGGTTTGAAATCTAGTCCATAAGTCCAGGAAATGGAAATAGACAGAAGCAAATGACTAAAAAAATATTTAAGAGTTTTATTTCTAAAGAAAATAAAGCCTGACAAATGACAAAGTACTGGATTACTCAAACTCTAAAATAATCCCAAATCTCACAAACTATAAAATAAGGTTTACAAAAGTGGGATGGTCTCCAAATCCTTCCAAAGCTATCTCAGATGTGGTCTGGAAGTCAGTCAAGAGAGCAGAATGGAGTTGGTCCTCTAGTTATACTTTGCGACTGTAACACACAGTAGCTGCTTCTGGTACCAACCTCTGTGTCATCTAGAGTCCTCTGTGTGCAAGTGACACTTATGAATGCTAATTAAAGCAACATGGAGGAATGTATTAGAGGAATAATGTAATAATAATGTAATTGATTGGATGCTAAAAGCAAGACAGGAATCAGGGCAAAAGAATCTGGAATGTATGAGCATTCTACCTAGTCTTTCACATTAGTCCCCCAAATCGGCAGCTCTAAGCGCTTCCTTGTGTCAAAACTCCTCAGGATGATCATCGTTTAACATCCTTTTGATCTATCTGCCAAGCCCTTGCTCTTGGAATGATTAGCTGGGGTGCCTCCCAGCCATAATTGTATTGTATGATCACTTTCTGGACCATAGTTGATTGAGGAGGGACCAACATCCATCCTCAAGGGATGAGACAAGCTGGGTCAATCAGATTCTTTTCCCCAGAATTTTAGATTTTGGACTAAAGACATGCTGGAAATTGGGAATTAAGTGTCTTTAAAGACAGAACTTTTGCAGAACTAGTCACAAACTCCTGCTTCTGAGATCTGCTTTTCCTGGTTTCCACATTTCAAAGGCCTAATGGTTTTTAACATTTCCTTGGATTATATGAGGTATCATAATATGCTTCTAATACATTTCTCCTTTCTGCTGAAGTTAGCATGACTCACCTTATCTCATTGATATCTGAGAGAACCTTAACCACTAGGCTGTTGAAGTTCTCACTCCAAAGTTCAGTGGTGGTTGTTAAGAATCATGCATGACTTGACTAAACTTAGAGGTCATTCTCTATTGGCCATTTTCTTAGACAGACCTTAATGGCAGTATAGACAGTGTCTTATCATTAAATCCAAACTGGCGCTTAAGACTCCAAAGGACAGACTCCCACCATTAAAAGTAAATGAATAAACCCATAACACTCTCCCTATAGTTAGCATTTTAATCCTAAAGAAAGAGAAGAATTATCAACCTGACTCTGCTGGTAATGGCAATCTTTTTTTTTTTTTTTTTAAAGAAATTCTTATCTAAACTGTGTCTGGCTACTTGAATTGGCTACTTGAAGGAAGAAAACCCTGAGACTATATATATATATATATAACTTGTGATAACTATGGCCCTCAAAAGTCTTATGTAGAAGGTACTATTCTGCAAAGAGCTGTACATTTGATCACAGAGGCTGATGCTAAGAATTACTATCTACATAAGGGCACTGGAGCAGCCCAGGTCTTCTCCTCTCCTAAAGGGAAGAAGGGTGCCATGAAAGGCCCCTCCCCCTCACGCCCACACACCAGCAAAGGAGGTCAACGTAAATATAAACCTTGTAAAGGTAAATATAAACCTTGAGTCTTCAGAATGCTCAATTTGTGAACCTGGTATGTCTACAAAGCGGTGTGGAGCTCTAAAATCTTGATGTGGTTAAACTCAGATTGGACCAGATTCAGTATTTTCTGCTGTGTTAGCTGAAAGTAACAGTTAGATTAATCTGAAGAGTAAAATTATTATAAGCTTTCAGAATTGTTTAATGGCAAGCTTGTAGCTGGGGATCAGGTAAAAACTGGAACCACAAATCAAAAAGCCATCTGGAACTTAAAGTGTTCTCTCTCCATCTTTCATTTTTATTTTCTCTGCATGTCACAAAAGAGTCTAAGTAACCCTCTCATGTTCACTCAGCTAGTTTGTAATAGAGGTGGAATTGAAATCCAAATCTTTTGACTTCTGGTTTTGAGCAATTTTCTACTTCACTTTACTCTCTGTTTTGAGAGCAACTATAATCAGCTATGCAAATCTAATGTCTTCCATGTTTTACAATTGGTAAATTGCACTGAATGAATACATATCAAATGAGGTTGAATAGTTTCATGAAGGTCCACATATTTCCTTCCTATTTCCTGTCTGCCTCTTTTCCAACACAGTGTAGTAGGTGATGTTATTGACCATGAAGTCATTTAGTTCCTGTACTGCACCTCACCAGGCAGACCCTAAGCAAGTCATTTAAAGTCTTGGCTTTCTCATCTTTAAAACAGGATAGTAATTGTATCACTCACAGGGTATTGCCATAAGAGTGAAATGACATATTACACACACACACACAAGGCACCAAGCACATGGTGAACCTTTTGATGGTTCTAGAACTATTAGTATCTCTATTCCCATGTCAGCCCTCCAAACAGCTCTGCCATCTCATCTCCAGTTCTAAACACAAACACCATGGCCTTGAGCATTCTCAAAGTAGGGGTATTTATATTGATGAAAACAATCTTTTCATGTTTTTATGGAGGAAGAAGTGAGGTGAACAGATGAACTGACACTCATTTGCGACCTAATCCACGTGTCAAAGTCTGGTTTCCCAAAGAGAACGGCCAGTATTTCTGGGCAGCTGTCAAACCTCCTTGATTTACACAAATGCAATAACACCTGCTGAATTAACCTGTGGCATCTGTCAACACCCACCTCTGCCAAAAACAAATCTTTCTCCTCCTGGAATGCTGAATAAGAGACAGAGAGGCATTAAACATTTACTGAGACACTTCAAGATATTCTCGGGTAACAGGAAGTGTTGTGAGACTTATCTGGCATACTTTAAGTGCATATAAGACAGCGGGAGACACACAAGGAATGTTCCTGAGGTTTTTTCTTTCAATCAGCTTCCTCTGTGGCTTTTTCACTATAATTTATTTTTAAAGAGGCATCATAGTTTCCTGGGTGCCATAATAAAATCTAAAATAAATGTTTTCACCCAGATAAGCACTATTAAAAGGAAAGGATACTGAATTCATTTAAATACATTTGCAAAAGACTGATTTTCCCAAGGGAGGGAACACAGCCTATTTCTTTAATTAGTTTTGCCTATCAACTGACAATTTCCTACAGAAAGGAAGCAAAACAGCCTGCCTTTCCTGACAGCAAAGAGCTATAATACTAGAATGAAAATGGACTTGTCACTTTCCTTATCTATTCTAATGCCTGAGTTACTAGGAGTCAGAAATGAAATAACCCCCACTCTAGTGAACACAGTTGTTAAGAATATATTAAACTGAAAGTTAAATTCAAAGTCAACTTCTTCTAGTTTTTGAAGATCAGTGTATGCAGCCTTAACTCTAAGCAACAGGCATGATGAGTTATACAAAATTAGAGAAAATATAGTCATATTTTCTTCATTTTTCCAACTACTTTTCTACTCTTCTCTAAAGCCCAGCACCTGCCATCACGGCTGCTAACAGCAGGGTATCTGGGTGATACATAAGCACCTGATTAAGCCCTCTGCAACCCTTGCACTAAGCCTAGGTCACCAGCCCCAAATCTTTCAGTCTTAGCACAGTTCCTCTTTAGACGCTGTGGTTTCTTCCTTGTCACTGAACTTGGTTCAGGTCTTCATGAACTGGTCCTCTGCCAAAAGCAATGATTTCTCTTGAAGAGTGGTGATCCTTAGACAACATTATGAAGGTATCCAATGGACAGCACTGTGAAATGTGCACTTAAAATGGATTAAAAATGGTAAATGTTACATTGTGCATATTTTACTGCAAAAAAAGTAATTATCTCTAACTTTTATTTCTAGGCAGCAGAGGGGGCTTGCTTCCCAGAGGGTCCTGGCCTTTTTTTTCCCAACAGGTCCACCATCTCTATATTTTTGCATGCCAAAGGCAAAGGTTTTTTGTACTAATCACAGGTATACAAAATAAAACTGTGCCTTTATACACTTTCCCTTCCCCTTCAAAAGATGGAATGTAATTTCCCCTTGAATGTATAGGGGCTCTCGAAACCAGCTGAATATGGGAGGTACCATGCTGTATAAATTGTGAGGATAGATGCCTAAAGGCATTTCACCTTCTCTCTTGCTTGCTCAAACTTTCATGCTGGTTCCCTCACCTACCACATAGGCAGTCCAACTACCCTGAGGCCACCATGCTGTAAGGAAGCCCAAACCAACCCACATAGGGAAACCAATAAAGAAGCCCTAAGACCACAGGAAGACAGAGGGATGCAGCTCTCACCTTCTCCGGCTTCAGTCACTGACTGCAGTTGCATGAGGCTCTGAATCAGAACTACACACTCAAGCCCTTCCCAAATTTACCACAGCAGGGAATAAAATTATTGTTGTTGACCCATAAGTTGTAATGCAGCAATAGAGAACTAGAACAGAATTTAATACCTGAAAGTGGGTACCATAATAAAAACCAAAAATATGTGACACTGGATTTGAGACCAGGCAGAAGCTGGAAGAGCCTTGAAGAGACTATTTAGGAAAGCCTAAAAGGCCTGGAGAAAATTTTAGTAAGGTTTTAAAAGACCTCAAGGAAGCTGTCTGTGGAAGCTTGAAGGAAAGTAAGGAAAATATTATTAGAAGGTTAAGGAAAGGAGATCCTTTTATATAGTGACAGAAAATTGAACAAAGCTGTCATCTGAAGTAACATGGAAAACAGAAAATGTACTGGTTATCTAACTAAGGAAACTTCCAGGCCACCCGTTGAGAGCGCTGACTGGTTTCTCTGATCTGCCTACGGTAAAATAAGAGAAGAGATGAACTGAAAAACAATTATTCAGGTTTTGAATTGGA
Organism: Mesoplodon bidens; assembly: GCF_964165515.1. NCBI lineage: Eukaryota > Metazoa > Chordata > Mammalia > Artiodactyla > Ziphiidae > Mesoplodon > Mesoplodon bidens. The sequence continues at coordinate 59,603,280 of NC_138168.1, forward strand.
TTTGAAGAGTATGCAAAGGCCCTCAAAACAGTCCTTTCAGCCAGCAAAAGCCTCTCAAAATAAGGAAGGGTCCCAAGCCAAAGATCAAATCCAAAATGTGACTACGGAGTATCAGAAAAACCTAAGGCAGAGCCTCTTGTGACCTTCTGGACAGACAAAAAGGCTGAAAAAGATCTTAAGGGCATGCCTTTCAGTTAAACAAAAGGATTTCTGTGAACCTTAAGAGCATGGTCCCTCATCAACCTCACAGGTAAACTGAAGGTAGAAAAGGGCTAACCTTGAAGAGATCTGTGGGTGTGGCTTTGGTCCAATGAAATAAATCAGAATGAATACACAGGAAGCCTATAATGTTTTAAAAGAATTGTGTTCGAGAATACTGAAAATTAAAAGAGGGCTTTGGACTTTTCATTTCCAAAGACTGGAAGCAGGATGAGAAAACTAATCAAATGCAAATACAGGCTTCAGGCTCATCTTGTATATTTCCTGCCCCAATCCTACAATCAGTCATTTCTCCAAGGAGTCCTAGCTCCTTTTATTGCAGGATGGTACTAGAAGCCAATATCTGAGTACTAGGTGTACTCATTGCCTCTGGGATGTCATTGTTTCTAGGCTTATTCAGAATGTAGAGCAAAGAAATATGTCTATGTGTATAGAATCCCTCATGTACATGCATATTTATAAATATTTCTATATATATATCTGTATTTCTATTAAGCTAAACATGAGTTCATAGTGATGTCTTTAATGCCAGTCTATTACTGCATGGATCATTCTAGCTTCCTCCCCTTGCTTATTTCTAACCTCCCACACCAACAGTGAGAGACTGGTTTTTACAACCACCATCCATTTAGTGTCTTCCCATGGGGGTATGGGATATAATTCTGACACTGCTATACATGTATACTGGTATTGAATAATTAAGTAAATGGATGACTAATTTTAGGACTGGGGCAGGAACTACACAGGATGAGCCTAGAGTATTTCGTTGTGCCAGAAATGAAGTACTCAAACACAACAGAACACAAACACACACACACACACACACACACACACACACTGATAGGGTATTTCAAAGGGACACAGAAACCAACTGAAAGAATCTCAATGGCCAAATCTAGAAACGATTTGAAAAAGAATATCGGATTATAACCCAAAGTAAAAAATAAATATTCATGAGTCCATACAGATATAAACAAATGTTTGAATAAATAAATAAATGAAGGAAAAGACAAATATCTTATTCAGAACAATTGCAAATAATTTATGTAGATATATTCCCCCCTCCCCCAGAAGGTAGAGCATAATTCCCCAAGCTTTGTGTCATGTTTATAATGACCTCCTTCCAAAAAGTACACTTTGGAAAGCGGGAAAAGTTAACTCTATAGTTGAGAATCCTAACACTACCTTAACTAGATAATCAAAGTCAACAGTGATGTCATGTTGATCACATGTACCCTTGATATGATGAAATACTAACAGCACTTCACCTCTAGAGTTTTCTTCCCCAAACCTATAGCTCTAGTCTAACAATGAGAAGAACATCAGACAAACCACAATTGAGGGACATTCTACAAAATATCTGACCAACACCCCTCAAAACTGTCAAGGTCATTAGAAATGGGTAAGTCTGAGAAACTGTCACAGCTAAGAGGAGCCTAAGAAGATGTCACAAGTAAATGTAATACAGTATCCTTGATGGGATTCTGGCACAGTAAAATAACATTAGGAAACAAGTAATAAGATCTGAATAATGTCTAGAGTTTAGTTAATAATTGTGTATCAATATTGATTTGTTAATTGTGACAAATGTACATAAGATGCAAGATGTTAATAATGGGAAATTGGACATACATAACAATTTTCTGTATGATCTTTATGATTTTTCTGTAAATCTAAAACTATTCTAAAATAAAAAGTTTATTTAAAAGAAAAGGGGGCTTCCCTGGTGGCGCAGTGGTTGAGAGTCCGCCTGCGAATGCAGGGGACGCGGGTTCGTGCCCCAGTCCGGGAGGATCCCACATGCTGTGGAGCGGCTGGGCCCGTGAGCCTGCACGTCTGGAGCCTGTGCTCCGCAGCAGGAGAGGCCACAACAGTGAGAGGCCTGCGTACCACAAAAAAAAAAAAAAGAAAGAAAGAAAAGGAATTACAGAAGGAACTGGATCATCCTAAGGGTATCACAGGGTTGCTATACCAATCCAGGATTACCTACTGCTAGATTTTTTATTGCATTGAGAAAATTTCTGTGTTGCTAATTACTCTTGATATAATTTTCAAATCCTTCCTATCAGAGCAAGAAAATGAAAAATGAGTATACTGGGTCTCAGGTGTGAGAGAAGAATGACAGGACTGAGAGAAGGAAGAAGCATAGAAAGAACTAAGTTCTTTGTGAAGCTGGGCTATTATCTTCTAAGAACCCAGATTCTGATATCATATTTGTGTGAGTAACTACACATTTTTATTTTTAACTGAAAGAATGATTCACCTTCCACAGTTGAAGAAAGATCTCTAATTGTTGTTGTGGGCTGTAATATGGGAAAGAAAAGGATATTAAAAGAAACAAACAAAACAAACAACAAAAAAAGCCATGCTGGGCAGAATCTAAAAACAACCTGAGGTAGCAAACAAAGTTTGGCAGGGACCAGTGGGAAGAACAAAGTTGACAGAGTATTCGGGAAGGGATTTTTAAGATGTGATGTATTAGAAGGATAATTGGATATAAAAGGTGGTGTCACCTCAGTCAAGAATCCCTGTGTTACCTGTGATCCTGAGAGGATTATTCTTGTCTGGATGGCTGGAAGCCCCTACCATCTGCAGGGCAAAGCGGGTGATATACCTGGCAGTCCCTTTGAGATTTTGTATATTTCTGAGCAGGGGACACAGAGCCCCAGTTCATGTGTGAATGTCTCGGAAGACTCTCCAGAAAGAGTCTGGGCCTCTTTGGTTAACTGAGTGGTTCACCTAGTTACTGTCCAAGGTCAAGGATGCCACATCCACATCATCAATTACATGGGCAATTAAGAATTGCATTTAGATTAGAAACCCAGATACCTGTAACTGAGGAGATGCAAAATCAACAAAATAGAAATATAATGAGATCAGAAATAAAAAGCAGAATGTGGTAACCAAGTAAAGCCCATGACCCCAGCAGTGGAGGTACAGTGAAGCGGAGGAGAGATTGTAATTTTTGTTCAGGGGTTATTAAGAAGAAACACCTGAAAACAAATCACTGCAAAGAGGATTTATTATCTGTTTGCTTCTGGTTATTACTCACTCTCTAGAAGCCCCTGAAAGTGGTATCTACATCATTTCCCACAGGGTTTTAATGGGGTGGATATGGAGGTGAAATTTTGGTCCCCAAATTTGACAACCTAGGAATGGAAGGGATTCTAGAGACAAACTTTCATTTTATTTCCTTTCTCATAAAACCCCATGTCTCATTTCATAAATTAAAAACTTGGCATGATATATTTAATTGTAATTTCTTCCTCGGCCCATGTAAAGTTCAATCTGAAACAATTTCAGAGTGTTTCATTTTAATGACCGAAATGTGTATTCAATTCCTATAAAAATCCAAAGCTCCATTCCGAATGCAGTTGACATTCTCCAGTACATCATTTAAATTTCTCCTAGTAATTTTCTGCCTTCTGTGAGACAGTGATATTACATTGCCTCAAGGCATTTTGCATATTTTGTTGATTTTAACATTTAAAGTCCTGGTGGTTTTTACTCTCTCATTATGTCCCTGTTCATGTCCCATATTTTTCTCTACTCTTCTCTAAGAAGCAGTGAGGAAGTTGAAATAATTTGTGCAAGTTTAAACAGCAATTTCTCAGAGATGGGGACAGAAGAAGGTTTGAGATAGAAGCATCAATGAACATATCAAGAGTCAAGGAAGTTTGTTCTGGTTATGATGGCTACGAAATAACTTAATTCTTCTACCTACTATGTGGAAGTCTTCAAAATAAAATGGAAGCTGAGGTCTAGAATCACTTTCAGCATTTAGGGAATGAAAAAAATTATAAAACCACTACATTATTTGAAATTTCTTAGGCAAAAGAATAGGAGAGACATGGCGGAAAACGGTAGAGTACTCCAAGTCTCTGACTTTTCAAAAGTAAACTCTTAAGTGGAGAAGAAACACTTGAATGAAAATAGGAGAGAAGAATAAGCCAATCTGATCAAAAGACAATGCCAAAAGCCATTATGCCTATTAAAATTTTCCAAATACCTCCATTCCAATGTATTAGTATGAAAAGGAAGAACCTGTGTCATATCTAACATATGTATGTATTGTATCTTTTACCTATATATTTTCCATTGTAATATCTAGAACATGACACATGTTCCCAGGTACTTGTAAATTTTAACTAGTAGTATTCTTTGTAAATATTTTTATTTTTAATCTTTACCCCTCATTTCTTCTCATCCATTTGCTTTCCTTGGCCTAGATCTTTTTCATTTATCCATCCATTAATCCACCTATCTAACACCTACTGAGAAACTCCAGCGTGGTAGATTAAAGATGGCCACACATTCTTTGACACTTTTCAAATTGAGATCTGGTGAGGTGGCGGAGGGTGTCTATTTTCCTTCCTTTTGAATCTAGATGGGCTCTGCAAAAGCTCTGACCAATTAGAATAATTGACTGGGCAGAATTACTGTTGTTCCTTTTTTGAGCCAGGCCTTAAAAAACTGGTAGCTTCTACTTCTTATTTTCTGAAATGCCTGTCCTGGGGGGAAGTCAGTCACCTTGTGAGAAGGTTAATGCCCCTGAGTCTCACAGTATGAGGAAGCCCAGGCTAACCACACACAGAGGCCATGTGGGAGAGACGGCCGACGGGCCCTAGTGACAGACATGTGAGTGAGGAAGCTTTTTGATGACTCCAGCCACAGGCCATCTGACTGCAACCACATGAATGACCCTAAGAAACAACCAACCACTGAGTCTGTCAACACCCAGAAAAAAGATACATTGTTATTTTAAGCAACTAAGTTTTGGAATGGGTTATCATGTAGCAATAGATAACCAGAACAGCCATATCCAGTGTAGAATGCTGGGAGGCTACAGGGAAAAGTAAAACAAGAATCTCTTTCTCAAGGAAAAAGTAGAAAAGTTTTAATTAACATCATGAGAAGTAGTTTAAAAGTGGCTAATTCTACAGGAACATAGAGGAATAAAGGATTAATTATAGCTAGGGTCAGGTTTTGTAAATGTTCATTGTTGAAGTAAAAGAGAGGTGATTGAACTGTGTGAATTATTTAAATTCTCTGAGATGCAGTTTCCTTATTTATAAATCTTGTAAGGATTAAGTAGATTAATCATGTAAAATCCTTAAAATATGGTCTGGCCCATGGTAAACGATCAATATATGTCAGCTGCTATTATTATTTTATTATTATCATCATCATCAACAGCAGCAGTAGCAGTGACAAGCATCTCCATCCCAAGATGTAACTGAAAAGACCAATAACTCTGCCAAGTTAGTTCTGCTGGCCCTTGGTGGTAAAGGAGTCCATAGTTATGCTTCTGCCTCTCACACTAATGTTCTTTTGAGCATCTTTGGTCCTCAACAGCCATCAAATATTTGTATTGCTGCTAGTTACACCAGTCTGTCTAAAATCATTGTTTCTAAATGATGTATAGAGGAAAGACACTATGGCATAATGTTTAATCCTGTTTTGCACATAAACTGGCTGTGTGACTTTCTGTGCTTCATATGTCTTATCCTTAAAACAAAAAAAATTGTTTATCTACCCCAAGAAGTTGTAGTGAGGATGAAATGGATTAATATATACATGTGGAGTCCTTAGCACATAGTGTTGAAGAAATGTTTGTTTTATTATTATTATTATTATTACTATTACCGCCACTGGCAAGTGAAAATAATACAGTCCGCACTATATGCTAGCCATTTTTTTTTTTTTTTTTTTTTTTTTGGCAGTACGTGGGCCTCTCACTGCTGTGGCCTCTTCCGTTGCGGAGCACAGGCTCCAGACACGCAGGCTCAGCGGCCATGGCTCACGGGCCCAGCCGCTCCGTGGCATGTGGGATCTTCCTGGACCGGGGCACGAACCTGTGTCCCCTGCATCGGCAGGCAGACTCCCAACCACTGCGCCACCAGGGAAGCCCCCTATGCTAGCCATTTTTATATATCACTAATGAGCCATTCAACAACATTTGACCATAATTGTTACCATTTCTATGAGAAAACTGAGGTTCAGAGACAAATTATTTTCCCACTGTCACCTAGTAAGATACTGATAAAATCACACTTTAATCCACCTCTAGCTGATTCCAAATCTCTTTCCTTTTCTACTATGTCATTCCTTCTTGAAAAAATAATATTTATCATAAACAGAAATTAACACACATTCTCACTTTAAGGTTGCCAGATTTAGCAAGTAAAATTAAAAAATATTCATTGTTTACCTGAAATTCAAATTTAACTGGGTGACATAATTATCTGACAATCCAGTGTCTTTATATATTTTGTATATAGCTGTTAAACCTGAAACATTTTTTCTTTTTTGCTAACCACTGAAAATCAGAGATCTAGCCTTTTGACACTTAGGTCTTCATTTGTTAGATGAAGTTTAGTTGAGGGAAGGAACACATTTTTGTATTAGATATATCCTACCCTTAGACCTAGAGATTATTACCCAAACAGATAGAAAGTGCTCCTTGGAGAAAGGGACTTTGTCTAACTCGAATTTGGGTCTCCCAACACTATATATAACATATGTGGGCTCTCAAAAAAATGCTCATGGAATCAAAACAGCAGTCAAGGGTTCTTAGGAGTCCTTCAGAGGGAAGATGTGTGCAGTGAGAAAATGTTTAACAAATGGTGTGCACAGCAAACATGAAGCAGCAGGAACTTTGTGTAGCTGTTTGGCAAGTTAGAAATTGACAATAATCTTTCTTCTAATACAACCAGAAGAAACTTCAAATCCACTTATCCAAGCCTTAGGGGTAAATATTGCGACTACTCCCTTATTCATGATGAAGCTCTAAATACACAGACTTGACCGATACTAGCATATCTGGAATATTATATACTATGGCCAAAGTTTGATTCAAAGTTGTATTATAGGAAAGTTTCTTCACCATCATCATCACGATCATCATCATCATCATCATCATCATCATCATCGTCATCATTATCATGTTATACCTATTTGCACACTGCATCACCTTCAGGATTACGTTCAGTGAGAAAATCATAAAACTAAGGAAACCTTTTGGAGAGAAAAAGAGAAGGCCTGACTAAGGTTTAGTTACAGGGAAGGACAATGGAGAACCTAAAATAAAACTACCACAAGAGACAGAAGCAGTGGATTGGAACAGAGGACAAAGAGAAAATAAAATGTTTGATCTCTGAGCTGAAAAAAACTGGAAGGAGATCTGATGCAGAATAGACTGACACTCTGGGGAAGTGAATGCATCTCAAAAACTGTAGCCCTGACAGCCCTGGCCAGTTTTTGCATGGAGATCTCTTGACATAGTATCTCCAGAGGAGTGGGGTTTATCCCCTCTGCCCAGGCCAGGAATCTGCACTAGCAGCCATCAGCATGGCAAGAAGAGTGGAATAATCCAACTACATCTCTGTGAACTTGACCATCAATGATGATACTTATTTACTGTGGACAATTCTTCTGTTTTACGTGATCTTGTGTAATTTACTTAACATCTCTGTGCCTCTACTTTCTCACCTGTGAAATGAAGTTAATAATAGTACCTATTATTAACTGCATGTCTGTCATATAAGCTAAGCTTAAAAGCAATGTAATAAATTCTTACTGTTAATATTACCTATTTTTCGGGGCTTCCCTGGTGGCGCAGTGGTTGAGAGTCCGCCTGCCGATGCAGGGGACACGGGTTCGTGCCCCGGTCTGGGAAGATCCCACATGCCGCAGAGCGGCTAGGCCCGTGAGCCATGGCTGCTGAGCCTGCGCGTCCGGAGCCTGTGCTCTGCAAGGGGAGAGGCCACAACAGTGAGAGGCCCGCCTACCGCAAAAAAAAAAAAAAAAAAAAAAAAAAAAAAAAAAAAATATTACCTATTTTTCACTGTAAACGCTGTATTATGCAGTGACAACACTTTATTGTAACAAAAGAAGCTGCAGCCTTGGGAACCCAAAACAGTTTTGGCTTTGAACTTCTCTGACACTACACTGAGGAAATGAGAGGGAGCTTCCCTCTTTGAAGGCCCATCTACCTTGGACAACAGGAGGAAGTACTCAAGCCTTCCAGTCCACCCCTATAATTCTCAGGCCTACAGGTCCACCAGAGTGCCAGGAGTACCATAAAAAACCAATAATGTGGGTGCAGACCATTCTCCAATCTCAGGGCATACACTGGGGGCCGGTACCAGCTCTGAGATCTCGGACTGAACAGCACTGGCAAACCTGGCCAACGCTAGACACACAAGATTCCTGAACATGGAAGGGGAAGAGGGAGTCTCTGAAAAGGGCAGGCATCTGTTTTCCCTTTATGCTTTGGTCACCACCTCAAAGTAAGACACTCTTCACCCTATTAGGTGCAGAAAATACAGACATACCTCGGAGATATTGTGGGCTCAGTTCCAGACTACCACAATAAAGCAAATGTCACAATAAAGGGAATCACACAAATTGTTGGGTTTCCCAGTATATATAATAGTCATGTGTACACTATGCTGTAGTCTGTTAAGTGTGCAGTAGCATTATACCTAAAAACAGTGTACATGCCTTAATTAAAAATGCTAACCATCACCTGAGCCTTCAGCAAGCTGTAAACTTTTTGCTGGTGGAAGGTCTTGCCTCGATGTCTATGGCTGCTGACAGATCAGGGTGGTGGCTGCTGAGGGCTGGGATGGCTGCGGTAATTTCTTAAAATAAGACACCAGTGAAGTTTGCCCCATCTATTGACTCTTCCTCTCACGAACAATTTCTCTGTAGCATGCAATGCCATTTGATAACATCTGACCCATAATAAAAGTTTCAAAACTGGAGTCACTCCTCTCAAACTCTGCTGCTGCTCTATTAAGTAAGTTTATGAAATATTACAAATCCTTTGTTGCCATTTCAACAATCTTCACAGCACCTTCACCAGGAGTAGATTCCATCTCAAGAAACCACTTTCTTTGTTCATCCATAAAAAGCAATTCTTCATCCATTCAAGTTTTGTCAAGAGATTGCAAGCAACTCAGTTGCATCTTCAGGTTCCACTTCTAATTCCAGTTCTCTTGCTATTTCCACTTCATCTGCGGTTATGTCCTCCAGTGAAGTCTTGAACCCCTCCAAGTCACTCATGAGGGTTAGATCAACTTCTTCCCAACTCCTGTTATTGCTGATATTTTGACCTTTTCCCATGAATCACGGATTTTCTTAATGACATCTAGAATGGTGAATTCTTTCCAGAAGGTTTTTAATTTACTTTACCCCAGTCCATCAGAGTAATTACTATCTATGGCAGCTATAGTCTTATGAAATATATTGTTAAATCATAAGATTTGAAAATCAAAATCACTCCTTAATCCGTGGGCTGCAGAATGGATATTGTGTTAGCAGGCATGAAAACATTATTCTCATTACACACCTTCATCAGAGCTCTTGGGTGACCAGGTGCATCATCAATGAGCAGTAACATTTTAGAAGGACTCTATCCTCTGAGCAATAGGTCTCCACAGTGGGTTTCAAATATGTGGTAAACCATGAGGTAAACAGATGTGCTGTCATCCAGGCTTTGTTACTCCATTTATAGAGCACAGGCAGAGTAGATTGAGCATAATTCTGAAGGGCCCTAGGACTTTCAGAATTGTAAATGAGCATTGGCTTCACTTAAAGTCAACAACTACATCACCTCTAACAAGAGAATCAACCTGTTGAAGCTTTGAAGCCAGACATTGACTTCTCCTCTCTAGCTATGAAAGTCCTAGTTGGCATCTTCTTCCAATATAAGGCTGTTTTGGCTACACTGAAAATCTGTTATTTGGTGTAGCCATTCACGCAGTAAAGCATGCTTTACGTTTTTAGCAACTTAAATATGGTTGGGGTTAGAAGTTTGATAACAGCATCATGTAATATTTGCTCTTTTAAAAAAATCATGGAACAATTCTCTACCCTTTGAGTAGACCTTGGTTAAATTGCAAGTAGTTTATTTGGAAAAATAAAAAACCAAAAGAACAAAAATAATTATATATTTGTCTTTTGACATTTTCTTCCTCCTGATGATTTATCTTAGTTTTGTTTTGCTGACTCACCACTTCTTTGAGTGTTGTGACCTTAAGGCAACTACTTTACTGTTTTTTGCTTTTTTGTTTTTAGAAAAATCCAGTCTCTTGGTTAAATCACATTCACAGTGGATTATTTTCTTCTTTTCCCCATCAGCTCTCAATACAAATGCAGTACATTTCATAAAATGACAGTACCCGCTGCTCTTTTCAACACTTTCAGAAATACATTTAGTGGTATCTTTGTCGATGACAAAATGATGTCAACGCATTTATCCATCTGCCTTTCTACTAAATTGTAGATCAATGCAGGGCATTTGATGTATACCGTGTATTATAAGTGCTGTCCTCAACACTTCTGAAAATGGGTTATACCAAAAGCTTTAAGCATGAATTCATGACACTCTATTTAGAATTGGAAATCCACAAATTTCAGACTAGCTTATTCTATATTGACTCTCCTGTGGAAGAGATATGTTTAGAGACTACGTTGGCTAGAATTTTCTCTCTTAAAAAACAAGCAAACGAATCAAATAGCAAAAATCATTTTTTTTGTTTCAGAGAAACCCTTACAAGTGTTCCTAAGAACAAATAAGACTCATCAAACAGGACTTCTACTTCTACTTCTGTTTATGATGTGTGATATATACATGCATGTATATGTATATATACATACATATATACATATGTCTATATGTATGTCTATATGTATGTATATATATACCACACACACATATATAATTTTGAAGGTGCTGGAGAACTGCTGAAGCACAGAACTTGAGGAGCCAGGTCCTACAGCCACCACATAAGCAGTCCAACCGCCCTGAGGCCAGCATGCTGTAAGAAGCCCAAACTAGACCACATGCAGAATCCATATGGAGGTACTCAAGACTACATGAAGAGAGAGGCCCCAAGATTACATGAAGAGCCAGTGCCCAGCTGTTGCAGCTTCCACTGTTCTTGATTCACATCACTGACTGCAACTTCATGGAATACCCTGAGTTGAACCTTTCCAAATTTTTTACCCACAGAAACTGTGAGAGATGACAAAATGATGATTGTTGTTTCAAGCCACAAAAAGAAAAAAAAAAGAGATGGAAAACATACTTCCTTCAGGGAATCTGCCAATTTCTGGAACACAGTGAGAGACCAAGGTTCTGGACAATGGGTCTAGTCAGGGGGCAACTGAACTGAGGCAGAGAACCCACAGAGAACTTCTGAAAATATCAAGGAGCTGAAGAGACAAAACTCGGAGTTCAAGACTGCCATGCAGCCAATATTCAAAACTAACAGGTAGGTTTTACATTTTATCAGCTGCTGTTTTCACATAACATGCACAAAAATGCCTAAATGGAAAAAGACGATCATAGCAAGTATTGGTGAGCATGTGGAGTGACAAACTCTCATATGTTTAAAGTGTTACAGATACTTGCACGTCTATTTGGCATTCAATATCTACTAGTGATAAACCTGTATATTCCACTCCTAGATATAAACTTGGATATACACTTAGCAGAAACAGCTACATATGTTCATGAAAAGGCATGTACACTAGTGCATAGCAGCACTCTCCTTAATAAAGTAAAAAAGGAAACAATTCAAAGGTTCATCACAGCAGAATGAATGAATAAATGATCTTACATTCATACAATGAAATGCTATGCAGTAATGAGAGTGAATGAACTCCTTCTATATGTAATAGCACAGTTTAATCTTACAAACATTATGTTGATTGAAATAAAGCCAAACACAAAAGAATTCCTTCTTTTTGATTTCATTTACATAAAGCTCAAAAATAGGCAAAACTAATCTATACTGTGAGAAGTTAGGATAATGATTACCTCGGAAAGCATAGTGACTGGAAGTGGTCATTAGTGGGGTTCTGGGATGCTGCCAATGTTCTATTTCTTGATCAGGTTGCTGGTTATATGGGTATTTTCTCTTGGTGAAAATTTATTGAGCTGTACACTTATGATTTGTGCATATCTCTAATAAGCTATATGTCAATAATTATTCTTTTAAAAATAAGATCTTGCTCCTATACTTTCATTGGTTTTCATTCTGGGAACCCTTCAGGTTTTCAGTGAAGAGCTATGAACTATTCCATCCTGGCTCTGGCAGGCGGAGGAAAAGTAATCATTTTGAAATACACCTGGAGCATTCTCTATAACAAAGGCCTGCTCTCCAGGGAGAAAGACTCTACCAGCAACTTACCCTAGGTAGAGGGAAGGGTCTTCACCCAACTCCAGCTCCCTCTAGCCTTCCTGTCTCACCTAAGGGGGAAAGAAGAAAGCAAAGAAACACTTACGAAAGTCAAAACCCAGGGACACAGGCCCACTAAATGACTGACTTTTAATCATAAGATTATAGATCACTTTTCCACCCACACACCCTACTACCACACCAACAGGACTCCAGTATAATAACAATAGGTAACACTGAAAGAGCTGCAAGGTACAGACTTTATCTAAGGAGGAATTCTTAGGGAAGCTTCCAAAAACAGGGAGACAAAAACAAGTGCACTCCAGAAATCTGAAGCCAGTGGCACCTATGGCTAGAGCAAACATTAAACACAGCCCAACTTCTAGCCAGATTAACATAGAACCTCACACTAAGGGCCTGTTTATAATTCCTATTACCTCATGCCTGATCTTAAACAACAACAACAAAAATCACAAGACAAGCTAAAAGGCAAGAAAAAGGAAGATTTCCAGGCTGGACCAATATATATATATTTAATATACAGTATAACCTCTCTCCTGAATAACTGAATTAATCTACTCGATTCAAGGTAATTTTTTCTTCATTGGGCAAAAGGTTTAGTTATCTGTTTGAGTTATAAATAGTATCAAACTTTTGGAGATTGTAATACTGAATTTAATTAACACATTTTCTGCTGACATGCTGAATAACATTCTTTACCTCAGATCTCTGTTCAAATGCCACCTCATCAGTGAGTCCTTACATCACTTAAAATAGCAGCACTTCTCCGCACTCCTGATCCGCTCCTCCTGTTTATTTTTCTTCATAGCACTAATCTTTCTCCAACACATTATAAATCTTATTTGATTGTTTATTATTTCCCTCCCCCCGCTATAACATAAGCTTCACGACGGCTGATTTGTTCATTACCTTTCCCCAAAGTTCCTATGACAGTTAAGTGTTTGGTAAATATATGTTAAGAAAATGAATAAATATACACTCCATCAACACTTATTTATAGTGAAATAAAGATACCAGGTTATACGACGGTGGCTCACACTCATTGAATTCTTACCGTGTACTCAGAACTGTGCTTGGGACGGCCCACGTGCCGTCAGGCGCAGGGTCAGAACGTCAGGCCCGCAGTGGCTCCAGGGGCCAGGGCTGGGTGCAGGATGTCAGACCTGTACAAGGACATGCTTCTGAAGGACCAGTACTGCATCCTGATCCTGGGTCTGGACAATGCCGTGAGGACTACTGTCTTGGAGCGGTCAAAAGCCGGTTTCATAAGAACTCCAAGGGGAGGAGTCTGTCCAAAATCACCACCACCGAGCGTCTAAACGTCGGCACTGTGGACGTGGGAAAGGCTCGCCTTCTGCTGTGGGGCTTAGCGGGGGGCAGGAAGAACTGCAGTCTCTGTGGGACAAGGACCAAGCAGAGGGCCACGGCGTCCTCTATGTCATGGGCTCCACGGAGGAGGAGAGACTGTCCGAGTCCAAGCGTTGGAGAAGATGGTCACGAGCGAGGCGCTGGGCGGCGTCTCCATCCTGGTGCTGGCCAGCAAGCAGGACGTTGAGACTTGCCTCGGGATTTGCGACATCCAGACTGCGTTCAGGGACTGCACCTCCAAGATTCGGCGGGCGCGACAGCCTGACTCAGGCCTGCTCGGCCCTCACAGGCAAGCGGCTGCGCGAGGGCGTCGGTGCAGTGCGTCGTGCGTAACGTGCGCCGGCCGCCGGGCAGCAGGACGTCACGCAAGCGCAGCCGCGCCCTCTGGCGCCCACCGCTTATCCCCAGAGCCGCAGGAGCTCCTGCCCGCCCTGCGCCGCCCATCCTGAGGCCTGCGGTTGCTTTGCCCTGTGATTTTTCCATTTGTTTTGTTTAAAAAAGAAAAAAAAAAAAAAGTGTGTTAAACAGCTGTAGCTTTTACATGGATTACCTTATTTAAGCTTCACAACAATTCTATGTAGGTACTATTATCTTATCCCTTTTGCAAATGAGAAAGCTAAAGAACAAAGAGATAAATTATCCACCATACCCCAGAGATAAGTTGAATTTTTTTTTTTATCATTTAGAATTTTGTCTAAATTACCAACCTTATAAGTCACAAATGATAGGAACCCACGCAGCCTAAAGAAGGGTCAATATACACAACTCTGAGGGACTTTGTTGAAGGCATGTCAAACAATCCTGCCATCATCAGACCATCACCCACATCCAGAGAAGACCAGAAGTTTGGAAAGGGTTTCTTGGAAGTAAAAATAGTTGTCTTTTCAGATAGTCATTACTAGATTGAAGAAAAGGGCTGTGGCTTTTCCCATCTTCCTTTCTTCTTTTTACAGCCCTCTTCTCCTCAAGAGTTGTGCTGCCCAAGAGAAGGATCCAGAGATGCTCATCTCATTCCCATATTTGCTAAGTGTCAGAAACTCATAGACCCTCCCAAGCTCACTGCACCAAGCTGGGGTGCAGTGAGAGAATTCTCAGTAGCTTAACCTGTGTCCTCTGGAGTTTGGGAGCATACACAGATATAGAATCATATATCTACCTCGTATCTGGATAACACTGAAGTTAAGTGAAGTAGCCCCTTATTGCAGGGCCTGAAGGTAGGGAGCCATAAACAGTCACAACTCCCAACAGTTTGCCATGACAGAGCCAGGATGAATCTATGTTGAAGGTCCCCATTTATGAAGGTGGATGGTTGGCACAGTGGAAGCTCAAAAGTGAGAGACTGTGGAATAAACCCACCAGGTGTAGGGTCTGAGTTGGGCATGACAAGATGTCAGCCAGAGAGGACATCGTCAATATCATTAAACCATGCAGTGCAGAAATCCCCACAACTCTGCCAAGGAATGAAATGCAGCACAAGCTGGCATTTGGATGTCTGTCCCAGAGCAGGCACTGACAACCTATCAACAGTAACCAAGAGAAAATAAAATTGCAGGACCAAAGAAGTAAAAAGTAAATTAAAAGCTTACACTTTGGTTCTAATCTCTTTTCTCCTTCACTGTGCTGCTTCAGATTTCTTTCATGTCAGGTAAGAGGGAGGAGGAATAAATGAATAGGCCCTCCACTAATTCAAGACCACAAGCCCCAGGTCAGCGTGAGTTAGGATAGGGAAGGGAGTTGCTTTTAAAAGCTGGATTAAGATGTAAGTCATGTTGTAGTCTGTTGTGGAACTTATAACACATAAACTTCTTTTAATTGAAAGTTCTCAGGAAGCTATGACATCTGTCTGCCCTTCTTCATCAAGGGATGAAGACTAGATCAAACCAAACAGGTTGAAAGCAATAGTGAAGAAAAATTAAACTTTCCTGCTTGTACCCTACCAAGATTGGATTATTCTGTAAACATGTTACAATGATAGCACTTGCACTTTATCTAGCCTTAATATATCCAAAAATAAATAATTAAAAAGGAATATAACATCATCCTCATGATCTCTAAAAACACTGAAATATGGCAAAATCTGGACTAAGAATCCATTTCCTATTTTGGTACCAAGAGTCTAGATTTGTAGTGTCAGTCCTGGCATAAATGGGTTATTTTTGACACAGATTCCACAGTTAATCTCAGTGAACCAGTTTGCATCTGCCCCAACAGCAATATGCGGAATCCGAAATATGTGGTAAAGACCAACACAACACAATAGAGAAGACACCGTGTTATCTAATCTGCTAAGATACCATAAGATTATCAAGATTATATATGAAGGGATAGCAAAACACCTACTTAGACAACAAAATAATAACCACAATCATTTATTGAGTGATGTCAGTCACCATACAAAGTACTTTTCTTAGCTCATTTAATCCTATCAACCCATGAGGTAGGTTCATTACCTTTCCCATATATTTAAATATGAAGAAACTGAGGCGTAGGGAAATTTAAACACTTGTTTCTCATCCAGCTATTAGGTGGCAGATAGGACTTGAAACCAAACATTTAGGATGCAGTCTATGCTTCCTCTAATTTTTATGCAAAAGAGATGTCTCAAGTGGCAAAATGGAACTACTTAAAATTCTTTAAAAGTGGTTATGAAATTATAAGAGAGTTCCCCTGTGTTTCCTTAAGAACCAGAACTCCTAGTGTCAGAGGTATCAGTTTTGAAAACTTTCCTCTGCCCAAAGTTGATTATAACATTATTATAAAATCCTCACTGCTTGTCTTTTCTGGGTCTTCAAACCTGGTATGGTGGGCAGGGATTTCTTTAAAGTCAAAGTCAAATTTAGCTGGAGGGGAAATATAAATCATTAAAGGTGGACTGGCCCCAAAGGCTTAGTGCTTCTGTTCTTTTTTTTTTTTTTTTTTTTTTTTTTTTGCGGTACGCGGGCCTCTCACTGTTGTGGCCTCTCCTGTTGCGGAGCACAGGCTACGGAAGCGCAGGCTCATTGGCGATGGCTCATGGGCCCAGCCGATCCGCGGCATGTGGGATCTTCCCGGACCGTGGCACGAATCCGTGTCCCCTGCATCGGCAGGCGAACTCTCAACCACTGCGCCACCAGGGAAGCCCTGCTTCTGTTACTTTATCTTTCCACTTCTTGTAATACAAATATTACAAGATTACATATTTCTGCATGTTTTTCTTTTTTTTAAAGCCTAAATATATATTGGTTTCATATTTTGATTATTACTTTAGTAACTTTTAGTAACTTTAGTAACTTTTTCATACTTTTATTACTTCAGTTGAAATAAATGTTAAGGGCTCAAAACTAATGCATTCATTCTCTTAGCTACCAGGAGTGTCGCTGCCAATGGCTCTCAACTGAGTTCATCTCTAGAATTATCCTTGGTTGAAAGAAATAGCCTTAGTCAATATTAAAACACTTCCTTGAGGGCTGCTTGAATTTAATGAGTAGTCAAAGTTGTGGTACAAAGTTCTTGATCCTCCTGACTCAACTGAGACAATTCTGAAGGGCTATCCCAGTTTCAGAAACCTCCATAGGATCAGGTGAGGCCTCTGTTACAAATAATCACAGTTCAGTTTCATCCTCTGCCCTGTTTTGCCTTCCTCATCCCTCATTTGTGTTGTCCCCCAGTAAAAGCACTCCCCAATAAACCTGCATGCAGATGCTAGAGTCTTAGAATCTATTTACTGTGGAATTTAACCTGAGAGATTTTGTACTAGGAGTATACCCAGGAAGCAAACTCAGAAATGTGATTTTGGATCCAGATCCACTGCTGGCTATGTGACAATAAGGACCCTATCATTTTCAGTGCAATTCTTAGAATTTTTACCAGTGGTGAACTGGAATGAGATACTGGTGAAATAGTGCAGACTGCCATGTCACCCACTACTGTTGCACCAACACTCTTCTCTCATCAAGTAGCAATAGCTAAGTGAGAAGTGACCATGTAAAATTGGAGGAGAAAAGGCCAAGCTAAATTCATAAATTGGTTGACTCAGCATATGGGTATAGGCTGAAAACAGACAGCTATTTCACTACAGCCCCACTTAGTGGTGACCTTGAAAGACAGTGGCTAGAGAAAATTATAGCACTCAATAAAGTTTTGGGCAGTGCTCCTGGTCATTGACTTTGTATGGAAAGAGAAATAGTCATGTATGAATATACATTGATTCATGGACAGTGACGAATGGCTTGGCTATTTGTTTGGGGCCCTGGTATGAGAAAAATTGGAAGACTGCAGGTAAAGATATTTGGGAAAGATGTATTGGCTATATTTATCAAGGGGGATACGTTGTATGAAGATCCTTGTATTGTATATTAATACCAGAGAATATCCACCACAACCAAGTGGACAGAATTCAACAGCTAATTGATGCTTACACAGCCTATGTCCTTAGCCACTAGCAAATGTCCAATCTGACAGCAACTGAGACCAATACTGAGCCTCCAATGTGGTACAATCCCTTGAGGAGATGAACCAGTCATCTGGTGGCAAGTTAAGTACATTGGATTCCTTCTACACTGCAAAAACCAGTGATTTATATTGACTGGAACCAACAATTATTCTGAGTACGGGTTACCTTTATTGCTTTCAGGACCTCAGCCAGTATCACTATACAAAGATTTACAGAGTTTTGATCTACCAACATGGGATCCCTCAAAACAACAAACAAAACCAGAGGAAACATTTTAAAGAAAAAGTGGTCCAGTCATGAGCACATGGTCATGGGTTCCATTGGTCCTGTTACATTCTGTGTTACCCGGAAACTACCAGCTTGGTGGAGTGATGGAATGTGCAGATGAGACACCAGCTTGGATAATGGGGCACCATCCTTCATGATATGATACATCCCCAAAATCAACATCTGTTATATTGTGCTGGGTCCCCAATATATAAACACCTGGACACAGGAACCAAGGGGTGCTGGTAAGAGTGTCTCTAATGATAATCAATCTCAGGGACCTACTTGGAGTTTTGCTTCCTATAGCTTTAACTCTAGACTCCAAGGCTCTAGATATTCTGGTTTCCAGACAGAGAACCCCTCCGCCAGAAGACACAGTAAGAGTCCCACCAAACTTTAAGTCAAAATTGACCCCTGGACAATTCAAACTTCTTGTACCCAGAGTTCAGCAGGCAAGCAATAGTGGCACCATCATGGCAGGTATAATTGATCCTGGAGGCTAGGCTGCTGGTACATAATAGGGACAGGGAAGAATTCATTTGGCATCCAAGTGGTCCACTGGGGCATCTGTTGGTTCTCCTGTGTTCATTATTGACAGTAAATAGTCAAGTACAGCAGTTATTGCTTGGGAAATGCACAGGACTAGGGGCTTTCATCCCTCATGGATAAGAGTCTGCATCACTCAACCACATAAGCCATCAAGACCAGCCGAGAGCTAGTCAATGGTGAGGTAAATCTAGAATGAGTAGTAAAGGAGGGAGATGATGTATATCCCTGAACTGAGCTGCAGCAGTGGGGTCTTCAGTTTGTGCTGCTAACTGTTCTCTTGCATGTTTTCCTGGTAACAGAGGCCAACCAGAATCCTGGAAGAGCTGATTTCAGATAGGATAAATTCATTATGTGAAGTAAATGGATACAAGAGACACACAGGGGTGAACTGTAATAAATGCTGCGGTGTACCTCCCAGGTCCCTCCTCGGAGCCTATGTGCCCATTCCCCAGTTGTCAGAAGTGTTGACTATTGACAGCTCTTAGCTGAATGCTTCTCTGAGAATTACCCTTGGTTTATAGAAGTTCCTCATCCAAGGTTACGTCCCTTCCCTCTGGGTAGCCTGGTGCCAGTGACTGGTTGATGCAGGGGTACAAAACCTAACCTCTTTGCCTCAGTTGGGGCAACCTGCAACTCTGAATAGTCATCCCAGCTCTGTTGCAACTGCATCATGGTTAAACTTTTCCCTCTGCTCAATCCTGCTTTCTTCACCCCTCTCATATGCTGTTCTCAAGACCACTTCTCCAATAAACTGCTTGCATGCATGTCTCTCAAGACCTGCGTGTCAAATTTCAGTTAGCCTCCTTTTCTTGCCTTCTTCATGCGATAAGATTGCCAGTGCTGGATACTGAAGACACAGCCTAGGAGATGTGGCACTTACTCATCTAATATTAAAAAGTGCCATAACCTATTTCCTTTGAAACCCCCGCAGCAGCTCTTTTTAATATGAAACAATGTAAAGTCTTTACCAAAGCCATCAATTTCCTGTATCTTTAAGCCTCGTCTCATTTCAAGAACCACAAAAACACTATCATTAAAAAAAGCCAGCAGTATTTCTCAACCTAAATTCAAATTGGATATTTCAGTTTGTTTACTACAAAAACCATCTCCAGAAGTGTCGTTATGGTTGCCTAAATAATGTTTCATTGACGACAAAATAAAATCAAAACCCTTGCCATGGTAGGTTCTCCACTTTGTCTTTAAATTAATCTCCACTATACTCTGCTCCAGCTACACTGGCTGATATACAATTCACTAAGATGTCGTGTGCCATTGTTGGAGTGCCCTCCTCTCTCACCATTCTCCCACCCGCTAGTGAATCCCATCTCTCATGTCATCTCTTTCATAAAGTTTTCATGACCAACAGAGGTCATGAAAATGTTTCCCATAGTTCATGGGAGAAAGACACTAATCCTTAACACAGTCTAGAAGCTTCTGCATTATATGGCCTTTCTCTCTCTCTCTCTGTCCAGCTTTCTCTTGCATGTTGCTCTCGAAGTTTCAGTCCTACTGGCATTTTTCTCTTTATAGCACCATATTCTTCATTCTAAAGTGTTATTTGCAGCCCTCATTCATATAACACTTCCTCTGGCCTGAAAGTTCCAGTCCTTTGCCTGGTTAATTCTTATTCTTTCAGATCTAAGATCAGTCTTCACGTCCTCAGGGAAACTTTACCTGATTTCTCAGAATAGGTGAGAATTCCTTTATTGTATGCTCTCACAGAACACATAATTCCAGTTATGGCAGCAGCTATGTGCTAGTTACTCTCTTTCCCTCGGTGATTCAGTGCTTTTCTTATTGACTCAGAAAGGTTTGGGTAGAAGATCAGAAATACTTAATGTAGCTACTTCCAGGAAGAAGGAATTAAATATGGGAATGCAAAGCCCACACAAGTCTTTGGAAGGGTGGGAAGAGTGAAGCCTAGGGGAAAATGCCATTCAAATTCAGGATAGGATAAAGTACAGGAGTCCCTGGTGATCTCTGCTGGACCTTAGTGGCTAATTCACAAGAGGAAGCCTAGAAGCTGCTAGTGATACCTCCAATCAGCTGTTTGCCAAAGCTCATGAAGTTTCCTAACACCTCATAGGAGAAAACTACCTTCTGCTTCTTTTCTTCCTTCTAAATCTCCTATGAGAACCTCTCATTAGTGGGATCTAATCTACTAGGAATTTTGGGCAACATAGTTTCCAGGCTTCCAGATCAGAGTCAACAAAATTTTTCTGTAACAGGCCAGTTGGTGAATATTTTAGGCTTTGTCAATGTAGTGTGAAAAGTAAGTACATAGAGACACTGAAATTTGAATCTCAGATAGTGTTTGTATGTTATAAACTCTTATTCTTCTTTTGATTTTTTTCTCCCAACCATTTACATTTGTAAAAACCATTCTCAGCTTTGAGCAGTACAAAACAGGTGGCAGGCTGAATTTGGGCCACAGACAGTTGTTTGCCAACCCTTGTCCTAGACCCTGCAAAACAAGAAAGCTGGGAATGGTGCTGACATGTCAACAATCTGGCCACTGACTAATAAGACCACGATGACTTTAGGATCTCAACAGGCCAGAAGAGTTAGGGAAGAGAAAGTGAAGAGAGGAGCAGATGTCAGTGGAGTCTGAGCCATCACTCCTGAAATTTACTTGTGGTTTCTTGACCCGCTCAGGCTCAGTCTTACACATACATACATACCAATCACATTTCATAAGGGAATGAATGCTGTTGCACACATCCAACTTCATAATGTCTTCAGCTGATGGTAGACATTCTTTCTTTTCTTTTTCTTTTTTTTGAGGTGTGCGGGCCTCTCACTGCTGTGGCCTCTCCTGCTGTGGGGCACAGGCTCTGGACGTGCAGGCTTAGCGGCCACGGCTCACGGGCCCAGCTGCTCCGCGGCATGTGGAATCTTCCCGGACCGGGGCACGAACCCGCGTCCCCTGCATCGGCAGGCGGACTCTCAACCACTGTGCCACCAGGGAAGCCCCAATGGTAGACATTCTTATAGTCCATTCTTAGAGTCGCGTGGTGTTCTACACCATATTGGGCTGTTCCTTTTCTATTAGAGCCTAGTAGTAAACACAAAGCAGCTTTGCCACTGGAAAAGAGTGGTTGGCAGAAGAAGAAATAGGCTTCCTTCCAAAACCTCAGGGATCTGCTTTGTGATGGTACTATTGCTGGCACATACTTCATCCCTTTCTGCCATAAATTTTTCAAGTACCACTCGGTCTTCTGGGTCATAGGCCTAAGTGGCAGGTCACCTTGTGTAAAAGCTTGGACCTGCTGCAGACCCTCTCTTGCTCCACATATCTCTTGCAACAGGAAGCCTTACAAGTTACCTTGTAGATGGATCAGAGCAGTATGCCCAAATATAATGCCTTAGATAAGCTAAGTCCTAGGGCTCTTTCTGCTGTGGGCTGTGCAAAGTGAGGCAACTTGTCTCTCATTTAAGAGGGAATGTCTTGACGTTTTTATACCATTGTCCTACTAGAAACTTCATAACATCAGAGGTCTGTGAACTTTCACATGGTTGCCTCCCTTCCTCAGCTACGCTTTTTCTTCCTAAGGCATCTGGTTATTAGTTTCTTCCTGATGTCCCAAAATGATATCCTGTTCCATGTCAAGGTAATCAAGGTCCCCCCAGACCAGAATATCAGCTATTCAAAGCCATGGTCTGTGACAATGATGAAAAGAGCTTATACCAGAAGGTAAATCAATGCACTGCTCCCTCATCTGAAAAGTCTTGCTAAGAAAAAATTGTCAGCTGAACAGAACAGTGTCCTTAGTGTCATAGTTCACATTCTGGTGCAAGCTCCCTAATTCATTGGGAACATGTAAGAAACATGGACCAGAAACCAGTTCACAAATGACACTTGGTGAGGATCACTGCTCTAGACTAGACTATAATATGACAGAGATCAGACATTGCTTTGATAAAAGACAGCAAAGGTGTACTGCTGAACCTCTGGGCAAAGGTGAGATGTTGCAGGTTATACTTGCTGATGGAAACTAAAGGAAAGACATTTGCTAGTTCAGTAGGCACATATCACATGCCAGAGGCAGATTTGTTTTAATGAAGATACCAGTTATTGTTTGCCTCATATTACCAAGGTCCCATTTCCCATTGGTGAAGAGTTCATCCATGCACTCATCAAATGTATAAATGACCTAATTCTGTAATCCAATTTGATAGACTATGTCTTAGGGCAACTTCTGGAACCAGTTAGTGTATCAGTCAAGATTTGGACAAGAAATAGATGGTGTAGTCAAACAGTAAATTGAGAGATTTAAAAAGAAGACTGTTTACAAGTTTTAGCAAGTTTAGGGGACCAACAAAGATTGGTAAAGCACCCAGGAAGTAGCAAGGGATGAAAGTCATTATCAGCTTGAGACCCGAAGGATGAAGCAGTGTTACTAGAATTTGGAGAGCTGAAGTCAGAGGTGAAATGTTGCCCTCCAAAAGGTTGGTAGAGGGCAGCCACTATAAAAAATGTGGACCAGCAGGGGGAAAGCACCACCACACTGTCCTCCTGCCACCTGGTCTCCCATTGGTGCCTAACCTTGGCCAAACCCAACACTAAGTCAGAGAGCAAGGGAGTACCAGTGATGCTGTCCCACGAGGTCAGCTTCCCAGGACACACAGCCAGGTAGAGAAGGGCAGAGGATGACTCTTAAAAGATCATTAGAGAAAAATATGCACTCTTGAAAGGCAAATAGAGAATAACATACATTCCACCATGAGAGAAAATTTCGATAAAATAGGTTATATGTCTACAATCAAATACCATATAGAAATTTAAAAAATTGAACTAGCATTCCAAAGTAAGTAAATCTCAAGAATATAACAAGTGAAAAACAGGAAGCAGCAGCAGGATACCCACACTCTAACATTTATATAATATTTAAAATCCAATAAAACCATATTTTATGGATACATAAATATGTAAAAAAGGATAGTCTAGCAGTAACCACTGCAGATGCAGTTCTGTATACATCACTGTTATGGGATGACTATGTCTGAAAATATCTTCATTCCCCCCTTACACTTGCATAGTTTGGCTGGGTGTGTTAATTATCTGTTGCTGTGTGTTGTGGCTTGAACTGTGTCTTCCAAAAAGACATGTTGAAGTCTTAACCTCCAGTACCTCAGAACATGAACTTATTTGGAAATAGGGTCATTGCAAATGCAATTAGTTAAGTTAAAATGAGGTCGTACCGTAGTAAGGGGAGCCCTTAATCCAACATGACCCGTTTCATAAGAGAAGGGACACAGGAGGAATACCATGTGAAGATGTGGGTAGAGATTAGAGTAACGCAGCTGCAAGACAAGAGGTGTTAAGGATTGCTGATAACCCACCAGAAGCTAGAATATGCAAGGAAGGATTCTCCCCTATAGATGTCAGAGAGCATATGGCCTGGCCGACACTTCAATTTCAGACTTCCAACCTCCGGAACTGAGACAATAAGTTTCTGTTGTTTTAAGCCACCTGGTTTGTGGTAATTTGTTACAACAGCCTTAAGAATCAAATACAATTTCAGGATTCTTACCCAGAGTAAGTAACATGTTTCTCGACTTTGAGTCTCTATTAGGTATAGGTGGGTGATGCCATCTTTCAGTCAAGGGCAGGCTGTTCTTCTCCTGCCCTGATACAGTTCAGGCTCCAATATGAAGACACAGTGTGGTCCAAGAGCTCACAGTCAGCCCTGTGACTTCAGTTTGGGGCTAGCCCATCTTCCCTGACACCCCCAGGTTATACAGTTTCAGCCCCTACTTGCTGCTGTGGAGTTCTATATGCTTTTTAGGAAAGCCTCTCCATTTCTGATTGATGAGATTTTCATTTCCAGTTTTCATAGTAGCCTCTGCACTTCTATGTTTGTATGTTGCTGTCATTTATGTGTTTGGACTGGAATGGAGGAAGATTTTGCTTATATTCCATCAGTGATATTGAACTGGATGAATTGCCATAGTCTCCTTAGATCCAGATTTATTTTCTGTTTCTCATGGTCCAGAGTCAAATTACTCACTAAACAGCTCATTGAACTCATGAATACTACGTATGAAGTGCCAAAGTACTTAGGGGAATGAGCTACCTAGTGTACTCAAAGGAAAATCCTGGAAAGTTCCCAGGAGCAGATGCCTGTGGGTTTCATTTATTTGTCTGCTTTTTTTTTTTTTTAGAATCAGAGACACTGTATGATGTTGTGAGGAAAACAGAAGGAAAACGAGGCTTAGATTCCATATCTGGCTTAAATTACACCTAATAAACATTTATTGAAATCTGCCATGTGTAATACAATCCGTTAAGCCATGGATTTTACAGTGTGAGGGGGGAGAGAGTGGAGGACAAAGATGAATAATATATCCAAACTCTTGGCTGGTTTACTAAGCCCACATGCCGTGGACCACTCTTGCTGACCTCACATTGTACTACTCTGCTCAGTGGGCGCCAGCCTCACGGGCCACTTTCTCTTCCCTGTACACATCCAGCTTCTTCCAATTTGGGGGTCTTGGATTGAAAGGATTCTTTCCCTTATTATCTGCAGCTAGCCAGGTCACTTGAAACATCGTCCAATTTTGTCACGTATGTAGGGTCATTCACCCACCACCACAGATAAGATACCAAATGGTTCCATTACCACAAGGATCCTTTATGTTGCCCTTTTATAACCACACTCACCTCCCATTCACCCACCACACCCACATTCCTAATTATTGGTAACAAGTAATACAGTATCCATTTCTAAAATCCTGTCATTTCAAAATGCTATGTAAGTGGAGTCATATAGCATATACCTTATTGGGATTGGCTTTTTAGCATATACCCAACTGGGATTGGCTTTTTTCACTTATTATAATTCCCTGGAGATTCTTTCAAGTTGTTGCCTATATCAGTAGTTTTTTTATTTTTTATTGCTGCGTAGTGCTCCATAGTAGGGATGTAACATAGTTTGTTTAACCACTTACCTGGTATAGGCTCTCTGGGCTGTTTCCAGTTTTGGGTTATTACAAATAAAGCTGCTATGAATATTCATGTGTGAACATTAAGTTTTCATTTTTCTGGGATAAATGCCTAGGAGCATAATTTCTGGGTTGTATGTTATTGCATGTTCAGTTTTATAAGAGTCTGTCATGCTCTTCCAGAATGGCTCTGCCATTCTATCAGCTATATATGCCTGGTCCAGTTTCTCTGCAACCTCACCAACTTTTGGTATTTGATGTTGTCACTAAGGTTTGTCTTAGCCATTCTGATGCATGTGCAGTGACGCTCATTATGATACCCATTTTCCTAACGGCTACCAATGTTGAACATCTTCCCAATAAGCTTGTTATCTGTATATCCTCTTCAGTGAGATGTCTGTTCATGTCTTTGGCACATTTTTAAATTGTGGTTTTTTTTACTGTTGAGTTTTGAGAGTTCTTTATATATTCTAGATGCTGGTCCTTTTACTGGATATATAATTTGTAAATATTTTCTTCTAATCGTGGCCTTCATCTTTTTCACATGGGTTTTCACAGAGCAAAATATTTAATTGTGATGAGGCCCAAATTATCAATTTTTACTTATAGGAATCATGTTTTGGGGGCTAAGTCTAAGAACTCTGCTTAGTCCTAAATCCAGAAAATCTTCTATTTTTTTTCTAAAACCAATACTGCCCTCTTCCGATTAATATAGCAATATAGATGCCTCAGTATTGGATGGAATGATTCCCTCCCCCACACATTTTTATTCTTTGTCAAGATTATTTAGCTATTTTAGCTATGCCTTTCCATATGCGTTTTAGAATAAGCTTGTCTATATCTAAAAAAACTTTTTTAAAGAAAATTTTTATAGAAACTGCATTAAACCTATAGATCAATTGAAAAGAGCTGACATTTTTACTATGTTGAATCTTCCAATCCCTTCCAATCTTCCAATCCCAATCCCTGTATTTCTCCATTTGTCTAGGTATACTTTGATTCCTTTTATCAGAATTTTGTAATTTTCAGCATGTAAATCCTGTACATGTTTTGGTAAGTGTATATCTATATATTTCATTTTCTTAGGAGCAGTTATAAATGGTATTGTGTTATTCAGTCTCATAACTTTTATTTTTAATGTATAAGAATGCAATTGACATTCTTGTGTTGATCTTGTATCCTGTGAATTTACTTAACTCACTTATTTGTTCTAGGATTTTTGTAGGTTCTTTGGGATTTTCTACATAATCATGCCATCTGTAAACAGGAAAAGTTTTATATTTCAAATTTGTATGGCTTTTGTTTCTTTTTCTTGCCTTATTGCAAGCTAGAAATTCCAGCACTGTGTTGAATAAAATAGTGATATGTTATTCGCCTTGTTCTCAAGATTAGGGAGAAAGCACTCAGTCTTACACTATTTTTTATGAAGTTAGCTGTAAATATTTTTTAGATGTTATCAAGTTGAGGAAGTTCCCTTCTAGAGACTTTTTATCATGCATGAGTGTTGGATTTTATCAAATGGTTTTTCAAATTAATATAATCACATGCTTTTTTTCCCTTTAGCTTGTTGATATATGATGCATAACACTGATTGATTTTCAAATGTTGAACCAGCCTTGCATACATGGAAATCATCCCACTTGGTTATGTGCATCATTTCTTTTTACTTTATTGGATTCAGTTTGCTAATATTTTGTTGAAAAATTTTATGTAAAATTCATGATATACATTTGTTTATAATTTTACTTTTTTTGTACTGTGTCTGTTGAGTATGGTATGTTAGCACTTAAATCTGCCTTTTTATTATTATTATTCTGTTTATTTTCTCTGGTTCTTATTCCAGTTTTGCTTTCCTTAATTTCCTGTGTGCTGTATAAACATGTTTTAAGATTTTATCTTCATTCATATATAGTGTTTTTGAGTGTGTCTCTTGGTGTAGTTTTCTCAGTGGTTTCTCTGGGCATTACAGTATAAATATATGACATTATAATCTAGTGGTATCATTATTTTACCACTTACAGTAAAGTCTGGAAACCTAACTTCTATTTAAAT
The DNA here is from genome assembly GCF_964165515.1 of Mesoplodon bidens. Lineage (NCBI taxonomy): Eukaryota > Metazoa > Chordata > Mammalia > Artiodactyla > Ziphiidae > Mesoplodon > Mesoplodon bidens. The sequence continues at coordinate 59,631,324 of NC_138168.1, forward strand.
CCCTTTTTCTTTCCTACTTTAAAATATTACTTTCTTGAATGTCAGATGATATTGTAATTTTTGCTTCAATCATCAAATAAAATTTGTAAAACACATACATGGGGAAAGGGTTATTCTATTGTATATACCTATAATTCTGCTCTTTCCACTGTTCTTCCTTTCTGATGCTTGAAATTTCCTTTTTTAAAATTATTTCATATTTTGTTTGAAGAATTTCCTGTAGCCATTCTCTTAGGAAGGTCTAACAAAAAAGGTAACGAAGACCAACAGTGGGCAAAACTTAAAATATTTATTATCTGACCCTTTACTGATAGACATATGACTCCTCTAGGTTTTAATTTCTTAAATTTAACAATAAGGGCATTGGATTTGATAATCTCTAATATCCCTGTAACATCCATGATTTCATGCGGATTTCTTATGTGAAGGTATTGTTTTCCTCAATGACCACATTTGAGCACTCAGGCACTACAGAACTTAACACTGGAAAGCAAGTAATTAACAAATACTTACTATCATTCCAAGAATATAACATGAAGGTGAAGAGAAATCCAGTCTGCTGACTGTGCGCCAGGTAATTAGATTTATGGAACTGGAGTTCAGGTTCCCACTGTGGGCTGGCAAGAGCCCAAAATGTTTTGCACCTGCCAGGTAAGTCAGCATGTACCATCACAATCTGGAGTGTGGCGCTTCCACAGATGCTTTACTGCACTTGTGCTAAAACAGTTCAGGCTATCCTATGGCTCACAGAACAAGGGCTCCCCTTTTGAGCTCTCAATACTATTATTTCCAGAAGAATTATTTTTTGTCATCATTTTGGGGGTGCTTATTAGGTGAAATGTGTGAATTACTTTCTGAAATATGCTCTTCTAAATTTAGTCCAGGTAGGAGGGAGCGGGGACATTGACCTTGTTTTTCTTCATCTTAAAGAGTTAAGCTTCAACTACATATATTTTTAAAACAGAAAAATATGTGAGAAAATAAGGTAAATAGGAAACCAAGAACAAGTATGAAAAACAGTTATGATAGCCATTTAGAGACAACTAAAACTCATGTTTCTCTAAAACACATTTTTAGAAAGTCAGAACAGTAAAACAACAATTATTCTACAATGCAGATCACAAACTTAGACAACCAGATGCAGCCTTCTGACAGGTTTTGTTTTTCACAGAGCTGGGCCAGGGGTATATTTTTGTTTTTGAGTTTAACTGGTTGCTAATATTCAAAATTTTTAAGAATTCACATAAAAGTTTAGAGTTCCACATCCTCTTGAGAGATGAGACACTGTTGGACCATATTCTCATGCGGCAAACACTGCTGGGAGATGAGGAGCCTTCTCTTTGGGCATCACTCGTGCTTTCGGGTCCAAGTGGGAGTCAGCCTCCCCACATCGTTGCCTCTGGTCCCCATGTCAAACAACAGTTGTCATTTATCATCAGTTTCATGCTATTGTGTTTCTTGTAGTAGAGCTGAAGATGGCAGAATATCTACTATCCATATTTCAGTCAAAAGTAGGAAAAAGCCAAATGAACCAAAAGGAATATGTGTTTTAGTAAAAATGGGAAGCAGATATATTTTTGTTGAGATGAAAAATACCTCTACTAGAAATCCATACACTGAAGATATCTGTTGTAATAATACAACCTGAATGACCATTCTGAAATATACCTGGCCTACTTCTCTCACTCACAATACCCACTGGCTCCACAGGCATCTCCTCTTTCTCAACAGATAACAAGTGGATGCCATGACGATCTTGTTTTCTCTACTTTTCCAGTTTGATTTTATCTCTAAGACTGTGCAACATCGTAGGAACACATGGCCTTTTTCCGTCTGTACATTCAAACATCTATTTAAGGAAATAACTCATTGGTGACTCAATTTAGATATTTTTATTCTTCATATTCTATATCTACATAGATTGCATCTAAGTACTGAGGGTTTGTATTTTTGTCCTAAATGCTATATTTCCTCTATCTGAATTAAGACTGATAAAACCGATAAGACTAATAAGACTAAGTTGAAATGAACACAACTACATCAGAATAAATCAGCACACAATTTTCTGGGTTAGATTTCAGGCATTGTAGCTCCTTTTCTACAACTGGCAAGTGCATCACGAGAGACAGTATCTGTCATAAAATCTCCCTACCATTCCCCCCCAAGCAGATTTGAACATTAAAGAAAGAGCTTTCAGATATTCAACAGGGACTTTATGTTTGCTTCAACAGTTTAGAAACCCCTTCCATTGGTTTCTTTCGGGATTTGATAACAACAGTGTCTCTCTGGTGTTTGTTATCTTCCAGGTTAGCATTTCAATTCACTTTGGATGAAGCTGGAAGTTTGGAAGTGTTATATACCTACCACATTTCCATTGATTTTTGGACAATTTATATTCCAGAAGCCACTGATAGCTTACTTAAAGCAGATCCCAAGACAGAGCTTTTCTTTTTAGTTTCAGAGAGATAATTTTCTAATACTCTGCAGACCGCTTGAATAGACCAGAGTTGTGAACAAATTCAGATAATATCTCCCCCACTCCAAGCCTCCCTAAGCTGTGGTGAGACGTTATGAAATAATATGCTGGGAACATTTTTTACGGACACCATTTTCTGGCAACAGAGCAGATTTGAGAGGGAGCAGCTGTTGATGTCTGATCTCCAAGCTTATTACATGAGGACCTGGAACCCAAGAGATCGCGAGGTGAATACTGAATGAGCACATCAGTAGAGAGGTAAACACATCTCCTCTCCCTACTGGTCCAGTCAGAAATATCTTCCTTTTTGTTTATCTCTCAATGTCAGAGATCATTTGGCTGCAACACATTCATGCAAAATCCTTCCCTTTCTTCAAAGACTAAATATTAGAAAAAGGCTAGGCAGCACAGACAAGAAGGTTAACACTTATTTTCAAGACTGGTTAAAACTCGAATCCCCAGTTGCTGTGTGTCTCTGCCCACCCACTTCCAACATTTCCCTAGTGATAATATAGAGGAAAGGGATCTGTAAAATTCCACGTCATGACAGCCATTTAAGGAATAACTGACATAGAGAGAGGAGGCCTTTAACTGTGAAAAGCAGAGCACATTTTAAGAGTTCTACCAAGACATCTCCTGCCTAAAGGGACACAGCTGAGCGGGACATGTCCATGCATGGGACTACTCCAAAATGGTATAAAGTATGAATTTTTGAATAAGAGTATTAAGAAAAACGGATTTAGCATCCCACCCTTCTCCCCCAGTACAGTTGTCTCCAGATGCACTGGCCTCTGTGGTGGTACCTGAACAAAGCAAGCATGATATTTTTATTTTCTGTTAGAGAGAAAGAGGACTCTTTTTGTTCTTTGCTTGAATTTTGGAGGCCACACGGACCTCTGAGTTTTGTGGTCAGCGGTATTCATAGTGATTTTGGTTACGTGTGGGTTTAATCCTGTGAATAGAAATGAAATCAGGGTCATGCTGCAAAGCAGAATCCTTCAATTAACATCATGAACATTACTGGGTAATGCAATCTTGAGTGAGTTTGTGGATTTTTTGTCAAATGCATCTGTGTTTAAATGAAAATTAGTCTTCCTAGGAAAAGATAAGTTCTCTTATCTAAATTCTTACTAATGAAAGTCACAAATGTTCTAATAATGTACACAGCAAGTGGAAGTTTGAAGATACCCATAAAGATAATACTTTATGAGAAAATCAATTAATGAGGAACAACAAGAATGAAGTGCCAGATTTCCCTTGCCATGCCATCAGGGAAGCAGTGTGTTTACTGGAAGAGAGTGAGCTGCTAAATCAGACTCAGATTTAAATCTGTTGACAAATCATTTACCTTCTCAGCTTCAATTTTATCATTGGTAAAATAGGGATGACAATTACTATCTGTCAAGTTTGTTATAAGGAAGAAATAAAGAAATGTATATAAAGGGATAGTAACATATAAATATAGTAACTTTAAAAAAAAATCAATGTCAATCCCCTGGCCTTTTTTTCTTTCCACTCATTTGGAGTTTTTGAAATTCAATTTAAAGAACAAAAGTGAAAGAAATTACTGCTTGGACATCAGTTTTTTGTTTTGGCTGTGCCACACAGCATGTAGGATCTTAGTTCCCCAACCAGGGACTGAACCCGCACCCTCTGCAGGGGAAGCGTGGAGTCTTAACCACTGGACGGCCAGGGAAGTTCCAAGTTTTACTTTTAATAGATTTTATGTGGTCTACTTGTATCAATGAGGATAAGGTATTTATTTGGGAGTGAAGGTATGAAAATTAAGGGGAGAAAATGATGTGCAAACAATAACTGTTGTAATTATAAAAATTTTATTTCACTCTTACTTTAATTAAATCTTCATAAGCACCATGTCATGAACTGGCAATCTAGAAAGAGGATACTGGAATGCTTTAGTCAATAACAAACTGCAAGCTGATGATATGAAGTTACAGCTACACGGAGCATGTGTACAAGACCACATTTAGAAAGGTTCACTTGAGAATCCCACGATGATGCACAAAACAGGATTCTGGCATCGATTTGTTCACACTTCCTATGCTCAGAACCCAAAGCTTGTGCATGTACACATCAGAAGAAACACTGGTTCACCTTGACAGTTTACAGTTTGCTAACACTTGACCCTGAAAGCATAAATGTTGCCATCTTGATTTCTTGACCAGTGCGTGGTCATAGGCTGAAAAGACCAATTCCTTTAAAATTTAAATTATGCTTAAAGGTTATGTTCAACATTATGCAAGTCATCAGCAAGGCCTTTGAATGTGTGCAATTCTCATATATGATCACCAAACCATTACTGACCTAAGGAAATCGTGGAAAATTATATATTTTCAGCAAAATGTTTAAATTTGGTCCTACATTAAAAGACCCAATTGCCAAGGTGTTTTACACAAATTTAATTCACAAGCATGTACACAAGAGATTCACTATAAAGAACATTGCTTCCTCGTTTATGAATAAAAAGTTTATCCTCTACTTACACTAAACATACAAAAAATAATCTACAAAAATTGTTTACAGTTGATTTTAGTGAAAGAAAAAGCTTTCTTCAGAAAAAAAAAATGATTGTGTGGTGGTAGTAGTTTAGCCATCAAAAAAGGAATGTAGTAACCAATAAATATAATGTGCTTTCTCCATATAGACATATTTACACTTGAGTCTTTGGCTTATGTTGTTTTCTAAAAAGAACTTTAAATGATCCAGCCATCATTGCACATTAAAGGAAAATAAGCCAGTTATATATATTTATATATTTATATAGAGATCTGCTACACTTGAAACATATTAAAAAATGAACTTTCCTATGAATTTGCACAGCTTTTCTTTCTTCTTCCTTGAAAGATTTAACATCTTTTATCTGAAAAAGGGAGAAAAATGCCACATAGAAAGTATTAATTCATGCAACACGTGGTGGCTGCTCTACCAAAGCCAGGAGAGAAAAGGCTGAATGTTCACTGGACAAACACTGAGAAGTTCTCATTTGAATCTGCTTCTTATTAAATAAAATTTATGTGGCACGAAATGTTGATGCTTTCATACAGTAATAGAAACTGAGTCCTTTTTATTAAGATACACAACTTCATAAGAAAAATACTTTTACTTCTCAAATGTAAAAGCCTCCCACCCCCCACATTAAAATCTTTCTGCACAGGTGTGACACGTACAACAGCTGCTGGCTCAACAGATGAATGGGCTCTGCTTGGATGCACTTTGAAGTCTCCCCCAACTAAGATGACTCCAGGTACTCCAAAGCTACGTCGTAGCAGAAACGGTACTGCTCCTGAAAGATGTTAAAACAAAAGGGTGGAGCAAAGTTAAGAAAAAGGAGAAGAATGGAGGATAATAGCTATTAAATGAATACTTGCATTCAATTTAGATTTTTCAAGAATTACAGATTTTTTTTTCTATATACAAGTTTAACATCTAGGCATGCATATTTTACAATTGAGTCTAATGATTGCTGTTTAAGAAAAAGGAACTTGATGTAAAAAGATATGTTGTCTTTGCCTCATATTTTATATCAAATTAAAAAAATCTTCAGTATTATCTGATTATAATAGTAATACCTGATCAGTACAGAAAAATTTCCAAGTATAGAAAAAGATAATCAGAAAAAGTTTCTATAAATCTGTTATCAGAAACAACTGTTTAAAATACTACCTTAGTGTTAATTCAGTCCATTTTTATGCATGGTTGAAATAATAAATACTTTAGAATAAATATTAATTGCTTATCTATGTTTGGGGATATAACTTTATATTTTATTTTCTGTTGTTTAGCATTGTTATGTATCCTTTTCTTATGTTATTTAACACCTCTTTTAATACTTCATAAAAGTCTAATATGTGGATTGACTGTAATATTGCATTTATGTTTTTCTTTACTATAAATAGTCCTACAGTGAACATGCAAATATTTTTCTCCTCACTTCAGATACTTTCCTTAGTGGAATTAAAAAAAGCCAGTCATTTCAGACTGCCACTCAACAATTCCAAATTCTTAATTTCTTCTTCCAGTTTTACTGAGATATAATTGACATATAACACTGTATGTTTAAGGTGTATGGCATAACGATTTGACTTACATACGTGAACATCCAAAATCTTAATTTTTTTTTTTTTTTTTTTTTTTTTTTTTTTTTTTTGCGGTACGCGGGCCTCTCACTGTTGCTGCCTCTCCCGTTGCGGAGCACAGGCTCCGGACGCGCAGGCTCAGCGGCCATGGCTCACGGGTCCAGCCACTCCGCGGCACGTGGGATCTTCCCGAACCGGGGCACAAACCCACGTCCCCTGCATCGGCAGGCGGACTCTCAAAAACTGCGCCACCAGGGAAGCCCCATATTCTTAATTTTTGACACAGTTTTTGGTCTATCAGGGAATTTAAGTAAATTTTTCAAAAATGGTTAGTGGTTCTTAAATTTTTTTGAGCTTATTTTTACCAGAAAAATTTACTTCTTCTGCCTTTATTTATTTAAGACAACTTGGTTAACAAAAATTTTTTGAGTTAAAACTGCCTTTCCTCTCAGTCCATCTGTGTGTCGCTCCATTATGAAGAATTTAGAAAAATTCAGACTGCATTACAAATTATTACTTGCAATATGTATTAAAATCTTCCCAATTCAGTCCAAGTGGGTAAAATTCAGGCTGAATTAGAGAACAATCTAAAACGCATATTATTTCAGAAGAGAACTTCCAGGTGTCTCCAGCAATAAATGAGGGAAATAAAAACTTTCCCCAAGAGGTCTTTATCAATCCTACCCTAATTATCAAGTAGCTGTGATTTAAATTAGCCTACCACTGTGGCAAGTGCATCTCAAGAACCAAAAAGTGCTTGGGAACTGTTACATCTCTTTAATCAGTCTCTAGCAATTTGGTTTACTCTCTAACTTTTCTTACCAAACTCATCAGTTCAATTCAACAGCACACTGAACTAATCATTAACCTTGATTAAACACAAATTGGGTGTTTAGTCAGGATTCATGGGACATGAATGTAAAGGTAAATAGTAACTTTTAAGAAGGTTCTAGAATGGCAGAGTTTAATCATAGACTTTTTTTTTAAGGAACAGTGAGAAATCAGAGTTAAATTTGGAAGTATGATTTGAATGCTGCGGCCAGAAGTGATCTTATTGATGATTTTGGAAGATTTGATCTGAGAGACAGAGGCAGAGTTTACATTAAAAACTCTTCAGACAGCAGACGGTGTAAAGACCTAACCATTACCCGCCCATTTTGTAAAAAGACCTCAGAGTTCTACCTCAAAATTCCCTCAAATCTATACCCCCCTTCCTCCAGCTCCATTGCCAACACCCCAGTCAAAGCCAATATCATCTTATTGGGACAACAGCAATACCTAAGGTATGAGCTGCAGTAGAGGGGCTTTGAGGACTTGTAGAAGGGAAGAAGTCTGTGACCGTTCTTCAAAGTGCAACAGTATAAATGTAACTCTTCAGATTTTGTCTCAGGAAGCAATGCACCTCTTGTGTGAACAATCCATGAGCAGGAAGTGGTGAAAATACTTTAAAGGTTTATTGAATTGCTCACTTTTGTTATCTGATCATCTTGATAAATGTAGGGCAAGCAACAATGATGTCTTGGTTTTTCTGGTTTACTTTTCTGTGAGCATAAACTACACAGCTGCCCCTGACCTTATCCTGCCATGCACATATGTGTAACCCACAGCCATCACTTTAGAAGTCGAATATGCTAGAGAAGTTTAACTTTCTTCCTCTGCATACAGCTTCAACCAGACGAGCTCCTACATACACCTACCTCCCTGCTCTTATTTTGTAATCTGTGTTGTGATTTTGTGAGCCCTGGCTAATTCAAATAATATCACATGAACTACGTTCTAAAATTGGTAAAGTTGAAAACTGTCAATGGAGATAGTTTAAAAAATTATAATTTGACCAGCAATGAAGAATTATAGATAATGACTAAAATAAATTTCATTTGCCCTTTAAAAACACTGGGTGTCGGGCTTCCCTGGTGGCGCAGTGGTTGAGAGTCTGCCTGCCGATACAGGGGACACGGGTTCGTGACCCGGTCCGGGAAGATCCCACATGCCGCAGAGCGGCTGGGCCTGTGAGCCATGGCCGCTGAGCCTGTGCTTCTGGAGCCTGTGCTCCACAATGGGAGAGGCCACAATAGTGAGAGGCCCGCGTACCGCAAAAAAAAAAAAAAAAAAAAAAAAAAAAAAAAAAAAAACACTGGGTGTCTAAAGTGCTAGATGCAGGGCTTCCCTGGTGGCACAGTGGCTGAGAATCTGCCTGCCAATGCAGGGCACACAGGTTTGATCCCTGGCCCGGGAAGATCCCATATGCCGTGGAGCAACTAAGCCCGTGCACCACAACGACTGAGCCTGTGCTCTAGAGCCTGCGAGCCACAGCTACTGAGCCCGCATGCTGCAGCTACTAAAGCCTGCATGCCTAGAGTCTGTGCTCTGCAATAAGAGAAGCCACCGCAATGAGAAGCCCACGCACCGTGATGAAGAATAGTTCCCACTTGCTGCAACTAGAGAAAGCCCGTGCACAGCAACGAAGACCCAACACAGCCAAAAATAAATTAAAAAAACAAAGAAACAAATGAAAAAACTGATATAAAAAGTGCTAGATGCAACCTATGAGTATATCCCTCAAAATGTTTTACCAGTTATCTCAATATTGTTTAAGAAATAAAAATAAACAAGAATAAAACCTAGATAGCAGGATTTTATTATAGAACCATTTAACAAATTTTACTGTAGCAAATATCTATTGCTCAAAAGAAAGAAACAAAAATCCTATACATTTCCCAAGTTAAATGAAAGTAGTTTTCTTCATCATGAGCAGTTTAGGCAATATGTGATTACGTTTATGTGGGTAAAGAGGGATACTTGGCAATTCATCAATTAGGCAGGAAAGTCCCCACAAAGACACATTTATACATATGATTCACTATGTGTGTATCAAGTCAAATCAACAAGTAGGTATATGATTGACTAATATCTACCCTCCCTTCTGTGTACAAGACTGTGACTCACCGGGGCTTCCACCATGTTTGGCTTGCTGTTCCTTAGCGTCTTGACCGCATGGAACACATCGACAACATTTTGCCGTTTCACCATTTCAACAACGATGCCTATAGCACAGAACATGCCACTTCGCCCACCACCATTTCTAAAAGCAAAGAAAGCAAAGACATTTTAGATTGAAGCTTTTGGTGACCATAGGTCACACAATCATGTTTGGGAAAAGAAAACATTATCTTTTTAATTTTTTCCCTTTGTGTTTTAATTTTGCTTCACATGTGTGCATATATGTGTAGAGAGCAGAAAGGAAAGATCCTTGAGGATGACATTAACTCAGTAGCTTATACTTAGGGACATGTTACAGCCATAGATGGCTGCAACCTATATACTTTGAGATTTTGATAGATTTGTACACAGTGTAAATCAGAAAAGTTATTCAGAGTAGTGTTCAAAAGAGTTTAAACTATATAATAACTATACAATAATCAATTTAAAAAATACAAAAGTTGAAGTTAGTAGTGAATTATAGAATCAAGAAACAGGAAGATTGTTTCAAAAGAATATCTAGTTAAGGTCTGTAAGATGGGAGTTGGTTACTCTTTAACATAGAAAACGTGAAGGCTAATGAGGAAATGACCACCAAGGCCCCACAAATGGCCAAGCCAAGCCGCCACACTCACAGGCAGTGGATGATCGTTCGGCCCTCCCCGTCCTCGCATTCCTCCTGCCATTTTTCCACCTGCAGTATCAGCTTCAAAAATGACCGTTTGGAGCCAGGCACTTCTCGATGAGAAGCCCATCCTAGATACTGAAACTGCTGTACCATCAGATAACCTTCCTGTGGCTGCAGAGGGAAAAGTATTTTTATGTAAATAAGTTGGGGCTAGAAGTTTTACTAAAAAGTAAAAGGTTCATATCAATTTACACCATGACATAAATGACACTGACAATGGACTGAATCTAGCTGATTCAAGTCCAAAATATGTACATACCAGTGCAGAAACACTCTAAGTTACATGAGAATTATCCGTTATACAAGCTTCTCCATCATGCTCCATATCCAATAATCAATTCCTATGTTTATACTTCTTAAATAACTTTCAAATTCACCTCCTCTTTATTGCCACTGACATCTTTGCACTCTCAATCACAAATCATAATAATCACTTCTTAGTTGATCTCCCTGAACAAACTTTGATCTCCTTTCAAACCATTCTTACTGAAGGCATCATGATTATTTTTAAATGCAAATATGATCTTGTCACTTCCTGATTTAATGACTTCCAAATGATCTTAGCATAAAACCCAAATTTGCTGCCATGGCTTAAAAATACCTATATGATAAGGCTCTACCTCTTTCTCTAACTTCCCTTTATTCGAACAACCTATTCAAGTTCTAGACACATTGGCTTTCTCTTAATCTATTTATCAAGTCATTTCTTGCCTTGGGAACTTTGCACATACTCTCCCCTTCACCTTGAACATCTTCTTGCTTGCTTTTCTCAGTCCCAAACAGAGTGATCAACTTGTCTTGGGTTTGCCTTGGACTTTTCTGGTCTTTGCACTAAAATTCATGTGTTCTAGGAAACCTCCCTGTCCTGTGTAAACCAAGGTAGCTGGATATCCCATGCCCAAAGAGCTCCTACAAATTTTTCAAATTTTGACTTAAATATCACTATCTCAAAGAAGTCTTCTCTGATCACCCAGCTATGTCAGATCACCCAAATCCTCTGTATTTTGTATTTCTTCTCTGTAAAATTTCATTTATTTGTAAATGATTCTATAAGTTGTTTAATGCTTGTCTTCCCTGATAAAATACAAATTCTTTAAGGACAAGAAAATCTCTTTTTCCCTTAAAATCTCTATCCCTAGAACTTAGCAAAATACTTTCCGAAGAACAGTATTGTTGAATGAATGAATCAAGACCTTGAACCTTCATATGAAAATGTAAGGAAGAATTTGTAATGCACAAGTGAGCCATATCATAAGGCATCAGATCTAAAGCTTCACATGGCAAGGGCTCATGTATCTTTCGGTAGGACAAGGAACTACCTAGTATAACACCCAACCTCTAGTTGGCGCATACTAAATATTTGGTGAGGTGAATGATATTAAATAATGAGAATGGGAACAGAAAGAAAAATCACGCACTAATAAGGACCAGAATACCAAATATAGAGGAAGATAAATATGCTGACCAAAAAAAAATGTAACGCAAATTTCAGTTCCTATTCCTAGAATGTTTTTCATATAAACAGCTCAATTAACAGACAGGTCTTACTTTCTTAGTTTAGCAGCTACGGTTTCTCAGCTAAAATATTACTAGAACCATAATGTAACAGATGTGCAGACATAATGAGATTCCTTTAAATTAACATCTAAGATATGCATGAATATTATGACATGATTGAAGTTATCCTTTTTTTCTCCACTGAAATGAGCAATAGAATTGGATATGAATTTCTTCTCTACTTATACACAAACAGACTTATTAACCAGAAACACATATAGCCATTTTGATGTGAGAAACACTGAAACATGACAATTCTAATCACACACTTAAAACAAGACATATACATAGAATTGCTGCTCTAAAAAAGAGTAACCTAGCTCTTTAAAAAGACCATAATTCCATGGAAGTTACTACTGTTTTCTTTTCAAATTCTGCTTGCTATGTGGTTATATAATCTAAACAGTTTTTATTAGTACTTTTTGGTTTTTTGAAGGAGAGACCCCACACAATTTGTCACTGATGGCAAAACACATGAAGTGTCAAGGAAAGAAAGACTTCTGAAGGACACAGTTGCTACTTAGCTGCTGGGAAAAGGCACAGTGGTAGCAGCACTGGATCTAGCTATAGATTTGGGCAAAGCCAGATGCTGGGACATTTAGAAAGATGAAATTGTAGGGCTTCCCTGGTGGCGCAGTGGTTGAGAGTCCGCCTGCCGATGCAGGGGACATGGGTTCGTGCCCCGGTCCGGGAGGGTCCCACATGCCGCGGAGCGGCTAGGCCCGTGAGCCATGGCCACTGAGCCTGTGCGTCCGGAGCCTGTGCTCCGCAACGGGAGAGGCCACAACAGTGAGAGGCCCGCGTACCGCAAAAAAAAAAAAAAAAAAAAAAAAGAAAGATGAAATTGTAGATGAGCTGTGGGAGGAGAATCAGTGATGGCTGTGATTTACCTTTTCCTTCATGCCTGGGGCCCTCTCTTATAAGCAGAACTGGAAGAGTGACATGGAACCCTTCTATAATGGCTAGTCCGACATACCACTTCCTCCTGTCATCAGTATTATATTCTTATTTTTCAGTTGCATGCCTCTTCTGGGTTGGATTATCACTGCTAATAAAACATGCAGTGAACCTCGAGATAAGTCTACTTATACTCAGGGGCCAGGCACAGACAATCAAACTCACTTGAACCTAGGAATCTGAATTTAGATTTCCATATAGAATACAATAGGCTAATAACTGACAAGGAAACCTAGCTTCCAGCATTTCTGCTTTCCTGTTTTTAGAATGCATTTTTATTCTAGTGCTAAGGCATAAGATGATTACTAGCTTTGGGAATGATTATATAATGCTTATTAGCTTATTAATTTTACTCTCTCTTTTGTCTGAATGGAAATATACCCCATCATGATTATGGTCACCTGGTTCTGGATCAGCTCAGTTAAAATCATTAATGACTTACTCTTGTTAGATTGCATATCCTAAAAATCCGGTTTATCACATCACAGTCCATTGAACAAGACATACATTCCACTTGGATAGGGCCATATCGTAGCATCCCTTCTTCTGGCCAGTACTGAGGGCAGCCCTAGATGATGAATGTTTTGAAAGAAAAAGAAAATAAGCATTATTTTTTCTAAATAGGGTAGTATAATTAGATTTTACCATTTTATTACTACCTTATTAAGTTGTGCGTAAGTACAAAAAAGCAACCTATAACCATTAACCTGGGACAAGTCGACTTCATTTAACATCACAATGGAGGTACAGCCATAATCGTACACTAATCTCCAGAAGTCTTTCACAGTGTTTGGCAGAGGGTACTGTGTGACGATGAAAGCAGCTGGTTGCCTGTAGCTCTGTGAAAAAACAAGGTAGATGGGGAAACATAAGAACTTCAAATGAATAATTAGTTGTACAAACAGATTCAGTACACTTCAATGCAGGGCCAGTAAGACACAACAGCTTCATATGGAGATGGAGCCAGCCTGCTGCTTAAGCCATGGAATAACAGATTTGGACCACTGCAATATACTGCAACTAGTCATCAGTCAATCTGTTGTATGACTTTGATGCCTCAGCAGTAATTTAAGCCAGGAATTTGTTTTATTTTGTTGATAAAAGTAAATATAGCACAAATACCAAAAAAAAAAAAGAAAAGAAACTTCTTGAGGCTAACATCCTTCATGAGGTACCTGTTGGGCTGTTTCAGTCTTCCAAATTCTAAGAGGTTAAAGGCATAAAATTCCCTGGCATGTGTGTGTGTCTCCGTGTATCTATCTATGTCTATCTGCTATCAGCTGTGAATGGAACTGTTTGGCTCTCCTCCACTCCAAATAAGAAAAACACGTGTGCCTCAAACTCATGTGCTTTTATATTATATCGACATTATCAACACATCTTGTAGGCAATCCACTTTCCATAGTTTTCTGGGCATTTCTAATGTATATCAATGATCAGAATGATGGTTTCAATCATTTAAGATTTTTCAAGTGCCAAAGAGTAAAACCAATGCATTTCCTGGGCCCACATAAGAGGGAATGTCTCCTTGTTTACCAAATGCCCCTTGATTGGGACATAGCACATTATCTCTTTCCAGAAGGAGAGGATAGGTTCATCTGGCCAATCTGTCATTCTACAGACTAATGATCTGCACTAAAAAAGAAATATATATTTCTATGAACTAAAATAATGATCTGTAAAACTATAACTAGACAGTTGCCTGAGATGGATTTCTTTAATGCTGATAAAAATTGTCAGTAATCTCATTTGTATCATACTACTCTTTAAGTCCTTCAAGTGTCTTAAACCAGTGTAGAAATTGACCTTTAAACTTCATAGATCCTATCACCATTTGGGAAATGCTGCTAACCATAGTGCTTCACTCCATGGAAGACTTTAGGATAAATCTGAGGAGATAGTAATTCACCGGCTGCTTCTATATGACCTTAAGACCTCACAAAGTCACACCCACAGTTGGGGTGAGTACCCTCCTACAGAGAGTATGAAAGCTCACGGGAAAGGATCAGAAGAAAGAAGTCAGCTTCCCTTCCAATTAAACGTCTGCTCCATGGGAAAGTAAGTCAAGGAAGGCTAAAAGGCTTTTATTCCTTTTTTGAGTCACAGGGGAGGGGAGATAGATGAGGAGCAGATGATGTGAGAGAAGACTGAAGATTTCCTTTTCCCTTCCTCTCTAAGTGCAAGAGCACATCTAAGGCTTTGAAATCGCAGGATCCTTGGCCTTACCTCCTAATTCTTCACAGGGATGGCATAGGGTATATGACCCTTATGACGTTGGTAGAGGGCAGGGGAAAGTGGGGAGTGTTGACCAGTGAGCCCACTCTTATTAGCCAAACCGAACCAAAATTTCTGAAGCCCTAACCACACTACTAAATCCACAGGGCAGTTTCAACTACAAAATATATCTGTGTTGAATCACAGGGAATTAAACAGAGAATAAGAACAGGTAGAATACAAGCTTCAGTCTTCATATTGACTAGAAAACAATCTGAAAATTAGGAAAATATTTGAAAGAAGTGCCAAAGACAAAAAATGCCTCAAACACATGCCTCATCGGTATTCTTTCCTAATATTTTCTTTTTCCCTTTTTCACACGGCCTTTTTTCATCCAAATCTAAACTGGCTCAGAAACAAAAAGTTCTGTGTGTTTTCTCTGTATTTAGTATGTTTGCCTTTCCAGACAATTAAATTTGGAAGAAAAAGTACAGTGAGGATCCAATGTGATTTCAGGAGATATGAGTAATGACTAGGCAAGACTCTGGTCACAGCAGGAGTGGCATCTTTCTCCTTGAGCTTGCCTTTAAACTATTCTGCGCTGTAGAATAAAAAAGATCAAAGCAACTGGGTGAAAGTTAGAATTGGAATGTGGGCTTTTCTAAGTCTCTACTATCAGAAGCTAATTTTGGATATATAATAGGAGCAATTACTTAGAAAGCTTCATTATTAGTCACCCAGGAGTGAAACCTGACTTCTGATTTCTCCTTACTACAGTTCCATAACCTAAAGGGCAAAAACTAGAGATGCTTATGAATGAAGGTGATAAACTAAAAGGATTCTGAACTTGAAACCCTTCTTACTTCTTCCCAAGGTAAGCAAAACAAGGAGACCAAAGACTAATTTAAAATTCTCTTTCCATATTGTTCTGTCTATGGGATGCTAACATGCTGAGTACATGCTCTACCATCTACAGTGTGAAGATTGGGGTGGGGTAAGAGAGTTCCTTCATTATGATCGATGTGTTAACATGATATCTTCCATGCCTTCCTTAGTTATTTATATCTAGTCTCTATTCATTAATAACCTACATACAAGTTAGCTATAAATTATTGGAACATTAAATGTCAGAGATAAAAATTTCCAAACTAACACAATTTCAGTAGAATATGGCATTCTGTGATTTTAAAACTTCGAAATAGATAAGCATGATTCTCTTTCCTGAAAATAATTAGGATAAAAACTATCACCTGTAGATATTTCCTGTACAGAAATTTTATAATAATTGACAACCAAGTGCCAAACTTATAGTCAAGTCTAAAATTTATGGTGCCTAAGAATCACTGTAAGGGAAATTCAAAATCATTCTCCAAAAAAAAATTCGTATTTCAATGAAAGTTTCCAATTTTCCTTTTTAGGCCATTTAAATTTTCTTGAAAAGAGAACTAGCCAGTGTTCATCAATTTTGCAGCTTTTCATGACACTTTACACTAACAAAGAGAGCAGTCTCTTACGTCCATAAGAGCAGCATTGATGTAGTTACTACTCTCCCCATCAATTGTAATTAAAAAAGGCAGACATCTGTCAGGTGGCAGCATGTCCATGAAACGGTTCTTGTCATGGTTCCTTGGCAGGCAAGCTATACTGCAGTCCTCAGCTTGTAGTCGAGGGGTGACTGAATTCAAGGTCTGAAAAGAAAAGGGAACCCAGGTTAAAAGACAGTGACCCATTTAATAGCATAACACAGATCTATCAAGCATTTAGGAGGCCAAGTAGAATGTGAAGGATTTGTGCAAGCCAATGGCATTTGCCACGATGACACGCTGATAGACTTTGTAGTTAAAGCTAATGAAGCCAGAGAAGTGACAAAGAAACAATGCACACATTGTACAATGGGCCTCTTCTTAAAAGGGAAAGGGATGCTAAACAACACAGCAACCTGCAAAATGTATTGCCTAACCAAAGAAAATGCAGAGTGGCCCATGATGATGACCCATCATAAAGTTATCATTTGTAATAACATTTTAATATGCCATACTTGAAGACATGCTATTGCATGTTGGAAAGAGCACTGGGCAAAGAATCAAAGTATTAGGTTTCTAGAGTTATTCTTGACTTCACAGTCACATAGCTTTAGGGGTGTTTTAAGGGCAATGAAAACATTTAGAGATGATATTTAGCACAAACTCTAGCTATTATTATTAATGTTCTTGATCTCACATTGTGAGTAACACAGAAGGTTAAAATCCATAAGACTGCATTTGGAAAAAGGTTGTAAACACACCCAAATTACCACTAAATTTGACTTTTATGATACCTTTTTCCCACATTTTTCCCTGAGTCTGAACTCATTTGCCCTTCAAGATACAGCAGATATGAGCTCATTAACACAAAAGTGACTCCATAATACGTATAATGAAAGAGATGGGTATTATATTATACTTAAAATAGGGTCAAAGGTTATAAAGTTGATTTGAAAGATGTTTCTTAGAAGAATTAAGACTGCCCAGAACAAATTGTAATAAGTTGTTCATAAAAGAGGCTGTAGAAATAGTAAATACCTGGAATTCATCTTTGAGATGTGAAGAGTTTGTCTGGGAGTCTATTCTAATCATATCAAAATATGCAGCTTTAAATTCACAGACAGGTATGGCAGTTTCTCCACATAAGCAGGCTTCTAAAATGGCATCATGAATAAAAATGTACTGTTCCTATCAAAAGAAAGAAAAGGAAAAATTTCATAATATTTAATATAAATGTTCTTTCATCAAAGCATTTTTTCTATATGACTTGATGAGCTAATATCGATTCTATGTGAAAAACACCTAGTATTTAGTTTGTTAAATTTTGGAAAGCAAACAACATAAAAAAGCCACTAGAGGTTAATCAGCAATCAACACACCTCTGTCTGGACCATATTGATACGACGAGATCTTAAGGCTTTGACACAGTTGTAGATGTCAACAACACCCTCTCTTTCAGCCATGTCCAGCATGATGTCAATCACAATGTAACAACCAGTTCGTCCAGCACCAGCACTGAAAAATAAACAGATCTAAAGAACTACAGGAAGCATGTCTATGAAAATTGAAAGATCCTTCCGATTTTCAAATGAGTGGAATCAAACTGATTTAACAAAGTATAAGACATAATCTGTACTTACTGTGTAAATGCTTATTAATGAACAAATAACTTCATGTAGAGTAATCTACTTTGGTATAAACTGAGGATTGGAACGAATGAAAAGATACAAGCTTTGCAAATCAAACTCTGTTTTGAAAATAATGTATATGTGTCACTCAAGTTCCATAGCTCTCTTACAGTCTTCACTTTACATAAATTTCAAGCTCATAGAATTGATCAAGGAGCGGATTCGTGCTTTAAACTTTCACCTGAGACTGAGAGACTCACACTCACATAGTTGTGGGCACTCGGGCAAAATGCAGGAATGCTGTCTTAGTCAGACAGACTCTTGTCAAGGCAAAAGAACATTAATTCCAAAACCTTTAAATGGAAAATCTGAGGAGTCACAATTCAGGGGAAGTGTTATTAGTGAGGGTGGGGAAGAAAATGGCGGTTATCAATGGGGAGAAGACCAACAGTAAAAAGAATATTTGAATGGTGATCCAAAGAGAAAACGAAAATGAATTGTGAGGTATGAAATATAATTCTTAACAGGTCACAAAGATGCCACTATCTTACTGTATTTAATTCAGTAGTTGAATCATAATTCACTATTGATTATTTTACCCACTGGAAATATTTCTACAAATACTTCTCCAATTATATATAGAAGTCAATGGAGCAAACAAGATATAGTTGGGATTTTTACAGGAAATTCACTTTGTAGTTAGCTTCCTCTTTTCCATAAATTCAGATACCCAAGTGTAAGTAGAAAATGACACTTCTGTTTCAAAAGAGTATCTGAGAATCTTGGAGCACTTCTGAAGCAAGCAATTCATAGGAAAGTAAACCTCTATGATAAGTCAGGACACCCTATAATTGAAAACCCATTTATCTCATTTTCTAAATGCATAGAGAGACTATTAACATTATGTCTTTGTTGTCCAGATTTGGTCATTTCTCTTAAGCTTACTGTTATTTAAGAAATTTAAGTAAAAGGTATTGTGGCTATCTCTATTTCTTTTTTTTTGCCTACCATCTTCTCAATCACTGTTCCCAGGGTTTGAGACAAGAAAGTAATTGAAGAGTACATCAGATTTCTTGAGGAGGAATGAACAGATTTTTTTTGCAAGGTACACAGTATCTGATCCTAATGGGACGCCTTACTTTTATTGTATTCTCTGTGCTTTATTTTTCCCCTTTTATACATGGTCATTTAACTACTGAATAGTCTGGATTTTCAGAAAGAAAAAAAAATGCTTAAGCACAACCTATTATGTAGCTTGGAAGGGATAGTATTTGAGAATAGTGTGCAGCATTTAGGAAAAGCTTTTCAGATTCAGTACATATTTTTCTGTTCGTATCTCAAAATGAGGCCATGTAATTTGCTTTTAGTGTCTCTGAATGCTTGTTTTAAGAGAAGTTTCTAATCAGAAGAAAGTCTGGATAATCAGATTTTTCTGGCATATATTTGCTGGATTTTACTGATGTAGTCTTCAAGGTTCTCTGATGGATGGCTTTAAAAAAAATCTTAAGTAGCTGTTTTACAGCACAAATTCTTGCAATTTAAACCATTTAATAACTCTGTATGCCTCAAATTTAGTTTTTTTTATTCTTAGAAGCTTTATTCATACTAACCAAAAATTGGCACCAAAGCCAATATTCATCAACAGGAAAATGGATAAACAAATTGTGATATATGTCCATAAAATAGAATATTATTTAGCAGTAAAAGGAAATAAACTACTGATAAAAGCAACACACTGGATGAATCTCGAAAACATTAAGTTGATCAAAAGAAGTCAGACGCAAAGAAGACATAAGTATGATTCTATATATGTGAAGTTCAAGGCCTGGCAAAGCAAGTCTGTGGTGATAGAAATCAGAATAATGGTTGCCTCTATGTGGGAAGGACAATAAGCTGGAAAGGGTATGAGAAAACTCTTTTAGCAATGATGGAATTATTATCTTTTTTTTTTTTCCACACACATACACTGTATTTTATTTTTACCAAATTTAGTTTTAAAAGCTAGGATTCTATTGGGAATTTACTAGATAGGCAAGAAATCTCTATCTTTACCTACCATTCCATAATATAATATGGGATTTGCAAAAGTGATTAAAAAAAAAAACAAACCACCACAACACACACACAGATGTTGCCACTAAAAGGCAGAGTTTCTACACTCGCAATTATAGACAATACTACACACATTACGATGAATATATTTATTTCTGAAGTTTCTATTTTATATCTTCCTTAGAGTTAACTTTTATTTTATTACTGTTTTACCTTATCTGTAATACATGAAAGCTGAAACCTTGTAAGCCAGCGGTCCCCAACATTTTTGGCACCAGGGACTGGTTTTGTGGAAGACAATTTTTCCACAGCCAGGGGTCGGGGGTTGGGGGTGGGTAGGGGGATGGTTCAGGCAGTAACGCGAGCACTGGGGAGCAATGAGGAGCTCCAGATGAAGCTTCGCTCTCCCTCTCTCTCTCTCTCTCCCGCCGCTCACCTCTCGCCCTGCGGCCCAGTACCCGCCCAGGGGGTGGGGACGCCTGTTATCAGTATGCCTTAGTTTTTGTGCTTACAAGCCTTGTCTGGATATTTTTAAAAAGCTGGCTGCACACAGTCAATGCCATTTGGACTACCACTTACCTGCAATGCACAACGATGGGGCCAGCGCTGGGAGGGTTGGAGAACTTGACCCGCCGGATAAAGGAAAGAAGACCTGTAGCATGGTAGGGTACTCCATGGTCAGGCCAGCCAGTGAAATGGAACTGTTTAACTTCACGCATCTCACTGTATCCCCTCTGTGAAAACATGTAAAGAAGTGTTTTCAAAAGGACCAAAATAGAGCCATTAAAGACAACCACAAGTACTAGACCTGATTGACAATGAAAAAAATGAGAAATTTATCAAAGACCATGCTTTTTCTGAAAAAGGGTGCTGACATGGCCTAGGAACTTACCTTTATTGTCAGACAACTGCCAAAGAAAGAAAATTAGAAGTCTTGCTCAGTTCTATAAGTCTGGGTAAATTTTATTTACCTTGACAGTCTGTTCCTTACTCGGAATGACAACACATAAAATGATTAGGGGAAAAGGAAGAAATGGGAAGTTAAAATGCTGCCCTACTGACCCAATGCACTGAGTTCTCAAGTGGTGTATAAAAGCAAATTTCTACTTCTCACCTCACAAAGAGATTTTGATGCCTTGCTTATCCATGTTGAAAATAGTTTTGAAGCATAGCATGTAGGGATTTTCCAGAACAGTACTACTCTAGATTGGTTTGTAAAAATATACAGACAGCTAAACTGTTCTTTGGGCAGACTATTTTTCTAAACTCTGTGAAATAATTCAGCACACAGAGGATTATTTATGGCAACAAAAATACAAAATGAAAGAAGCAAAGCATCCATTGTTGTGTCTCTCTCCTGTTGGGTTAATTTAAGAGAACCCTTTCAATACACATTTCAAAGCTCTTCCCTTCCTTCCCCCCCTCCCTTCCTTTTTGTTAAAAGAAGCCTGTACATTGTAGTAGCAGTGCTTGGAGAATATAGATCAAATGCTGCATAATTTATTTTTAAGAATCCACATTTGTAGCCCCCCAAACCTCCCTATGATCCATATATTTCCAACTCTACTGTGAGATATGTGTGAATCTCAGTCTCACTTGTTCCTCAGAAAACATGGGAAAATTGCATGAAATAAATGAACTAAATTGAGAAAGTTTGTCTTTAGATTCCATCTTTTTTTTTTTTTTTTTTGCGGTATGCGGGCCTCTCACTGTTGTGGCCTCTCCTGTTGTGGAGCACAGGCTCCGGACGCGCAGGCTCAGCGGCCATGGCTCACGGGCCCAGCCGCTCCGCGGCATGTGGGATCCTCCCAGACCGGGGCACAAACCCATGTCCCCTGCATCGGCAGGCGGACTCTCAACCACTGTGCCACCAGGGAAGCCCTAGATTCCATCTTAAACAGACTAATACCACCGAAACTTTGGAAACCAGTGATCATATCTTATAATTCTTTTTCTTTCCCGTTCCTAGTACAATACCATACACAAAGCAGGGCTCAACAAATAAGTAAAATAGTGACAGTGATAAACATCACCATGGAATTGTGCAAACAAAATCACTTTCTTAACTACTTTTCAAGTCAGCTCCAGTGAGGAAGGCCATAAATTATTCAAAGATCTGACTTTAGACAATCACTTCATCTCCTCTGCATTGATCCTTTTGCTGGAGTTGCTGTAAGGACCTCGCTCTTTTTAGAAAATTTTAATATCTGGCAATGCATGTTCCTTTATTGTTCATTTTACTTAAATATTCCTGAGTAATTTTCAAATATGTGATGTAAAAAAAAATCACTCTTTTCAGTGTTTTTTCTAAATAACAAGAAAATAAATTAAAAATAAAACCCCAATAATGTTACAATGTTAACAATGTTAGCAAGTCTCCTTATTTTTCTAATATAATTAGAGTATGACTATAAATGTATTTTAAATAAAATTAAGTGCATTACAATATCTATTAATAAAATCATATGGTTTTGCTCCTGTAATGCACTGAAATGATGAAATATCCTGCTCGATTTCCTACCACAGTTGTAAAATCCTTGCATTCTTAAAAAACAATCATGAAAGATCATGTTGTGATCTTTTCTTAATTCACTGCTGGATTCAAATTTTCAGCATGTTCTTGAATGAAATTGGTCTGCAATGTATGTGTGTGTACATACTTGAGAAAGGGAGAGAGAGACTGAAAAAGAGAGAGAGACAGAGAGAAGAGCTTGAAAGAGTCCTATTTCTATGTGGTTCTGTTATCACAGTTATGCTAGTCTTTAAAATACATTTAGTTGGTTTTAATGATTTTCTATGGCCTAAATAGTTTGATTAACTTAGGCATTAGCTATTCATTAGTTATTCTTTAAAGGTTAAAGAAACCTCAATTATGAAACCATAATACAATTTTAATGGCAAATTTTAACACTCATTCTATTTTCTTTTACTATCTGTTCAGATTCCTAACTCTCTTTGAGTCAAATTTTGGAAATTATTATTTGCTAGAATATCAGTGTACCTAGACTAAAATCTGTCTCCAAGTTCACACGTACTATTTTTTATAATTTTC
Source organism: Mesoplodon bidens (assembly GCF_964165515.1). Taxonomy (NCBI): domain Eukaryota; kingdom Metazoa; phylum Chordata; class Mammalia; order Artiodactyla; family Ziphiidae; genus Mesoplodon; species Mesoplodon bidens. The sequence continues at coordinate 59,654,547 of NC_138168.1, forward strand.
CTAATAGCACTGTAACTGTAGTTATACACCATTTGTGTTGTCTAATGTTGCATATTTTGTTTTGATTGTTCTTCATTTGGAATTGACAAGTGGTTTAGTTACTTTATTCCTCTTTTCAAGGAAATAGCTCTTTGATTAAATTTATTCTTTTCTGTTTGTGTTTTGGTTTTATATTTAATTTTTCCTTTGTTTTATCGACTTTTTTTCCTGATTTTCTAATTTTATGAATTTTCACAAGATTTTAGACTGCCTTTCAAAATAGAAATCATTTTTGAGTATATATTTTTCTCATAAGATAACTTGTGGGAAATTTTGACGTGAAATTGTTTATCTTTACAATATAATTTTAGTTTTAAGGCTATAGTTCAAAGATTATTCAAAAGAGGCTTTGGTGATTTCTGAGCCTAATTTGGGGGATCATTGGTCAGTGATTTGTTTTTATTTTCCATTGGATTTTGGAAACGTCTTGAATTTCTGTTATATATTCAGATTTCCTTTATAACTAAGTACATGATTGATTTTTTATAAAACTTTAATGAACTTACAAGAAGAATGTACATTCCAAATTCTCTCTTTCCATAATAATGGGATCTAGCTATTCATTAAATCATGCTTGATGGTTCTTTTCTTGAAATCTCCTATATCTTTGCTTATTTTTTTCTACTTGATTTGTCTAGGAAATTTTCATACATACTTTATAGTTGTGATCATCATAATTATGTTGTCCTGTATGATGGTACTTTCCATTTAATATTTCCCCTAATTATTTTTTATGATGGTAAAATTACTTATAAATATCATTTGTAAAGATGTATGATCTGGTATTTCCAGATCATAGATGTATAATTTAACTATCTATTGTGGACAGTTATGGTTATCTATAATTTTCTATGACTATATATGAGTCATTGTATTTTAAATAACTTTTTTAGGATAGATTCATAGAAGGTAAGTTTCTTGGTCAAAGGACATCAATATTTTAAAGTTCTGTAGATACACTGCTTTACTGATTTACAGAGGGTTTATGTCAATTTAAGTACGATCAGCTACATATGAAAATATCTGTCTCACCATATCCTTAAAATCAATGAGGATTATAATTCTTTTTTTAAAAGTTCTGGCTGATTTGAAAGTACAAAATGGTATATCATGAGGTTAAACATTTTCAATAGGCAGCTTAGCAGTTGCTTTTTCTGGGGGGATTCTATTGTTTCCTTTCTATTTATATTAATGCTATGAATTAAGAATATTAAATAATCACAGATTTTTTTTGTTGTGTGTGCATCTTTTAATTAAAAATTTTTTGATACAGATAATTTTACACTTTTGTGTGGTCAAATTTATTAAACTTTTCTGCAACAATGTATGTTATTGTTCCTACGTCTTACTTCAGTCTACTTACACTGCTCACTCTGCTTCAGTCTTTCTGATCCTGTTAAAAAAAAGTCAGATCATGTTACTCCTGGGCTTAAACCCTCCAATGGCTGGCTACTTTTACCTTTAATACAAACTAAAATCATCAAGTAGCTCATAAGGGCTCACTTATCTGGCTCTGTTATTTCTCTGACTTTATCTCATATTTCCTTCCCCTTCACTTACCCATCTCTGAATACCCTAGACTCCTGGCTGTTTCTCATGGTGACAGGAATATCATGCCTTTAGGTCTCTGAAATGACTCTTCCCTCCATCAGGAATATTCTGCCTGGGACAACTTCCCTGGGATATAATCCTTCCCTGGGATATATAATAGTTATATCACTCACTCCCTCATTTCCTTCAAGCCTTTACTCATGTTACTTTCTCAACAACTCCTTTCCTGATCATTCTGTTAAAACTGTAGGTCATTCCTTCCTCTACCTCAGCAATTTTCCCTACTTCTATTCCCAACATTATTTTTCTCCATGGTACTTTTCAAAGTATATGATGTATTTGTTTATTTGTTAATTTTTAATGTCTTTCTCCCCTCAACAGACTATAAGCTCCACAGAGCAGGGATTTAATATGTGTCTCAAGATTTAGAAACATGCCCGGCACATGTTATGCTCTCAAATAAATATCTGTGGAATGAATGAATGAATAGATTTGATAGCATTATCAAGACAAATCTTAACATGGATTTTAAGAAAAAAAAAAAAAACAGTTTCAATATACACATTTTTGTAGAACTTTAGGGTACTTACCCTTTCCAGGGTGAATGTCCTGACTACATATTCAGCAAGTGGTTCCATTTCTACACAAGTTACTTTGAAGTCACCATAAACTTCAGTATCATCAGGCCAATACTTATAGCACTTAACCTAAACAACAAAAAGTATATATAGGTGAACCTGAGTATATAATACACATTAACCAAGATGATTTAATTTCAGTGATAACTCTTCAGGTCACAATTAAAAGACAGTGTAAAAATCTATAAATGAGATAAAATAATCTGTTATGCAATAAATAGAAAGATTTTGTGCAATTTCATAAAAACATACAAGCCTGATAATGCAATTAGATTCTAGTATAAAATCAAAGCTTATTTTATTTTATTATTTTATTTATTAAAGAAGAAATAATTTGTCAGCAGTCAAACACTCACTTAGGAGCACTCACTTGAAATGGTATGCCTAAGAATTTTTTTTCAAACAATTGAATGATATTCTATTTTAAGTGTGTTATGTTTTGCTATTCAACTTACAGTCATACTCTGTGACACACAGATTTTTTTGTGCCTCTTACCCGGCCAACTTCAACTAAATTTGTAACCATCACAATGCAGGCAGACTGCTCTTGCCAGATCATTCTCCAGAAATCATATACTGTTTCATGAACTGGGCCTATAAAAAATTAATTTGAATATTACGTTATCAGAGAAATTTTGTAATTACTAAGAAGTTTAGACAAGATAAAAAGCAATATAAACTAAATGACCCAAAGAAGAAAAATTAAAGGTCTAACACAAAATGTCACTAAAAGTACTTAAATTCAGTTCATATCTAAATTCACACTAAAGGCAAAAACAAAGGCATGTACAAGTTTGTTTGTTTCAGTTTGCCTTCTATGTTTTCAAATTCAGAAGAAGAAATCACTAGTTTTTAGGGTACTTATATCTGTCTCTAAGTTATTTTAATGCATCTTCATGTACATGTCAAAATAGGAAGTCTTACACCACCATCAACCAAACAGCACATATTACCAATTAAATATACACACATCATTTATAAACAGTGCATGTTTAGGGGTTAATGAAGAACTATCATACATATAAAGACACATTCTAATCTTACACTATCATGTCTGAACTGCAAAAGCAGCTACTGGGCTCTACTCTACCCTATACCATGAAACCAGAATATTATTCAGCATGGATGATCTTTCTAACTGTAAAGAGTTTATAATTAAACTCAATTACACCAAAGATATGTGAAAAACACTCAGAAGATGACCTCTGTCGAAAGGGCAAATTAACTTTTGTTTTACTTTCCTCTTTTATAAAATAAGATGTGCAGGTGTCTCTTCTGATGGTCAGTGGTCAGTTTGGGGAGATAACTAGAGTAGTTTTGGTGTTATTGTTAGTATATTTTTATTTCCCAGTGTGCCACTATAACAAGATTTCTTTACTGTCTTCTTATTTTCCACGAAGAATGAACTTGACTAAGTTCCCTTTAGCCCTTTGTTTTGTCTTATTCTTGACTTTTAAAAAATTGTTGCAAGACAGTCCAGTATTTCATTATAGTAGTGTTGGTCTTGGGTACTATTACGTGCCAGGCCGACAGACTCTGTTGCAAGAAAACAGGCACCTTACACAAGATGAGATCTAACTTGCTTTCATCAAAAAATAAGTAATTTCTCTGCCCATCCCTGTTGACTAGTGCTCTGGGACATCACGATACTAAGAACCAAATCTCAAAACTACCAGCAGCTTCTCTTTTACTTTTAATTAAAAAAATGAATCAAGGTTTAATTTATATACATTTTAAACAGAGAAAACAATTTGTATTATACAAATGAATAAAAAGCAGTGTTAAGCAGAAAAGCTGATCTTTTTTTTTCAGTTAATTCAGATAAAATTACAAAAAAAATCACATGGATGATTTAAGCAAGTTTGGTTACTGTATTACATTTAAAAAGGCAAAGTTTTACCTTGAGTTGCAATGTAGTGGCTTGGTCTCTGGTAGCCCTAAAATAGGAGAACAAATTGGTCATCATTTTATATCAGTGTCAGAAATAAATGAATGAAGGCATAAAAAGATGAAGACAACCACCTGTTAAGATTAAGTTACAGTAAAAAGTCCAGAAATGAGTAGTGAACTCATAGTTCACTTCTCAAACCTAGGTTATCTGAAAGGTAAAAATAAAGCAAAAATTAAATATTTTAAGGACTCTGATTAAAATATATATTACATAATTGAGTTTTGTTTGCTAGGAAATAACTTCATAGATTTTGTTTGGTTTCACTAAAATGTTTATGCCTTCATGTTAATCTTTAGTCATTCATTCCCGGCAAAATTGTGTTCAAAAATATTAATTCTTATTTTATCATCCAAAAGTACAACACACTGCATTACAAATAGACAACGACATATTAGAACCATAAAAAAATAACAGAACATTCCAATGTTAGAGCTGGACAATGCATGTGTGCACCAAGTCAAAGTCCTGCTGAGATTTTTTAGAGAATATTTCTGTTCTATAATATGTTCAGGAATCTGCCAAAACTATTTTGTGTGTGCTGATAATATTAATTTACACACACATAATTATAGGTACACACATATATAGGGAAATAAATCTTTTAAAAAATGCATCTTATCCTGAACAAAAGGTTTAGTATTTTTTTCTTTCTTTTTATAGTGTGCCTTGAGTTCTATGTGGTTAAGCACTTAATATTGTTTCAATAAAGAAATTATTCCAGATAAGGGATAAGTTATTAGCTGCTTTCAACTGGTTTGAATTCCAAAAGACCATGAATAGCAAAAATCTTAGTGGTATAATAAGGTTAAGCTTTGTCTTTGTTGTGCCTTGAGCAAAGGGCTTTAGTAAGCCTGAGTTAGCAGACCATTTGGTCCTAACCAAAATATCCGTAAGACATTTGGTCCATGTCAAGGTTCTTGATATTTACAGGATCCCTTGGTTGTGTCCAAAATGTCCATAAGACACTTAGTCTATGCTGAAAGGTCCTTAAAATTTGGTTCTATCTAAAATGTGCATGAGCTTACTAGGTCCATGCCAAATGGTTTTGGATGGCACCAAATATCAGGGACTTTTGGCATGGACCAAATGTCTCCATGGACGTTTTGGACAGGACGAAATATCAAGGACCATTTGGCATGGACCAAATGTCTTATGGATGTTTTGGATAGGACCAAATGTCCTGCCAGGGTCTTGGCAGAAAACCAAGGTTAAACTAAATAGGTAAGAACAAGTACAAATATGTCAGAGAACTGCTGATATTTTTATTCTAGAGAGTAGACCGTTAAGTTTAGTTTTCCATGTTGAGATGTCTGATAAATTCAAAATATTGAATGAGAGTAAAATGATGATCAGAAATTTAACCAATATACTCAGAGACTATACTTCATAAAATTCATTAATTCAAATATATAAATAATGACAATTCACAAAATAACAGTAAAACGTGAGCTTAATAAATATGATAAAAATTATTTCCTATTTATAGAAATTAGAAAAAGTTGGGTCCTCATTTTCATATCTTTTATATAACTAAAAATGTATCATATATGCTGCAATACTTGATATTTCTATCTTTTGCCTTACAATTAATGCATATTTAGAATTAATTAATTTCAGCATACCTAGGTTTGGATTATTTTTTTTAAAAAATAGCTTAAGTTTAATGAGTGCTTAATATGTGCTAGGCATTGTGCTAAATGCTCAACATGAATTACGTCATTTAATTCTCACAACAAAATGATGAGTTTAGTGGTATTATTATTACCCCTACTGTAAAGATGAGGAAACTGAGGCACAGAGAGATGAATCAACATTCTCACAATTTCCAGTGTGATTTTGAACCAGGAAGTATGAACAAAGCCTGTCCTTCTTATATGTAATGTAATATATTGCCTCCTTAATATTTTATTTTATTTGATAATTACTTTCCATTAAATAAAGAATTTACATGTAATATGTTTGTAACCAAAACTGAACAGCAGAATGTATGATCAAAACAAACTTTCATTTGTATGATTCAATATATATGTGTGATATGTGTATTTTACAAATGCAATTTAGTAATTATTTTGCCTAAGTAATTTCAATACTTTACAAACCAATACCACACACCACAAAATAGTCTCCCTACCCATTTTTAACATCAGAAGTCAAATGTAAAAAAGTAAAATTTCAGAAACACTAATACACATCATACTATCCAGCTTCTCACATATGTTTGGGGAAGGGTAAGGAATAAAAACCAGAAACAGAAACCGTCAACAAATAAAACTCGAGTACATAATAAATTGTCAAAAGCTAAAAATGGTCCTGTTTTTCTAAACATAGAAAAGGGAAAGAGGTAAAATAGATCTTTACACATGTAAAGGAGTTACAAAAAAATGAACATAGGTACACCGTATGAGGCTAATTAGGGGAAGCATGCAGAGATAACTAGTAGTAAGCATTAGTAGTAACTGTAATTGAGCAGTTAACATTAAATATTTATAATAGGGTGCTGTTATTTACATATAGTGGTACTTACATCCCTGTACAGCCAAATCTACAGCCCAAACCAAAGTCAGGTGTGAAAGAAAGCACAACAACGTCAGTAAGTACTAGGACGTAGAACAAGGAAAAGTGTACAGTTTGTTCTTTATTTTAAAAAGCTAGCAATCGCTTTATAGGTAATAACAAGCAAAAAGATTTGCATATATAAGCCAACAAATTGGGCATACTAAAGGATAAAAATACTTACATCTATATAGTTGGCATTAATGTAATCTGAAGAAGGATCATCCTCAACAGGTTGCAAAATTACTCTGGAGTGATCATCTAAATTTTTTAAAGGATAAAATAAAAGCTATTAAATTTTCCCCCTGTTCTGAACACAATGACCCTAGTAGAGACTTAAAATAATTCAGTGGTTAACAACTGATTATCCATAATATACTTTCAAAATTTCCTTGGATACCAGTCATTTGAAGAAATGCAAGAACTTTAATGAGCTCATTACTTATTACAATGATAATATTCTGTTAATAAAGCTTCAATGACTAGCATTTATAGTCAGGAAGCTTTTATGGGACATGATAATGTCTGATAAATTATCATTTGAGTCATAAATTTTTCTAAAGAACTGAACTTGCCTTATCTCCTAATTTTACTTGTTAGGCATGATTCTATATGGGTGGGATCTTTTCTCCCCGTACTTTACAGCAAATGAGCCACAGAACTAGGGAGTGAATTTCGAACCCCTGCTCTCAACTTATTTTGTGAGAGTCACAGTTCAATTCTGATGTATTCAAAGGACAGTGTGAAATAATTTAAATTGAGAATAAAGTGGTCTAAGTAAATCAGCAGTTAGTTACAAGCTAAACTATATGTTACTTTTCTTACTGCCCCTTTGGTTTCATATGATAATCAATTTATTTATCTCATGAATACATTGTAAAGACTTCATCAGGAGGAAGTCCCTTATGATAAGTAACATGGAACACCTGGGGTTCAGGCACTAGCTCCAAGAAAGGAAATATGGTATATGGAAAGAATAACACTCCCACCTTGAATATGTTTGGTGGAAGAGTTATAGCAACTTATCACTGAAAAAATCCCTCATATTTGTTATTCTAATATTTTCAGCTGTTAATGACACCCCCATACATTTATGTGCAAACAAAAAATCAAGCGGCACATTATCTCCACAGGGTGAAGAGTCTGAGTCAATTAATTAATGAGGATGATGGCAATCTCTGAGTCCCTCCCAATAACCAATGCTGTTTTAATATTAAATAGATTATTTTATGAACAGATGTGTCACCCTCTGGGATTTTTTTTAAAGTTTAAAACCATATAAGGAGGAATTGCAAATTACTCTTTATCTTCTACACACAGTATTTACATTCACCAAGAATTGTAAGAGAACTTACATGCTATAATGTTTCCATATCGGTTTTTTGCTCTATTTTGATCTTTTTTAGCTACATCCCAAGATGCTGACTGTCCTTCAAAGAAGCTCTAGAAAAAAAAAAAAAAAATTAACAAGCACACTGAATTTAATTCCTTATCTTGAATCAGGTCTGTCTGTTCTGAAGACCAAAATAGTAAAAGCCATCTTCTCTGGGAGGAAGGGAGTACTACAGCAGTAAACAAGTTCAATTTTCAGACCTCAAAGCTTGTTTGTTGGACTCTTACTTGTTCATCTTGGATTGGACTGAGTTCAAATTAAGGACAAGAAACAACTTTGGGGGAAAAAAAGGACCTTGAAAGTATTTCAAATTTAAGATCACTATAACTTTGTGAGATGGAACTAGAGGAAGCATCAAAAACTTCAAAACTACTTTTAATGAGCATCTTTCAAAAGTATGCTTCCTTTAGCATTTCTAACAGGGAAAAGAAAACCTGTTTTCTCCCATAATTATTCATTAAATTGTGTGCAATACATCACATTTCATTTTCTTTGAAGATCGTGGAAAGGACTGAGTCTCTACAAGAGACCATATGGAAATTAAAAAGAGCCACTGTCTCCAAGAATCTTGGAACAGATGAAATTGTTGATTGGTTTAATTACCATATGCAGCAATTTAAAATATGGGTATAGATTTCTTTTTGCAGAAAAACTTAAACTTTGCTCAACACAGGAAATGGGGTCTTCAAAGAGTCAACGGTCTTTGAAGCGAGGTATACAGGAATATACATGTAATGAGAAAAAAAAAAAAAAAACCAGCTCTGGCAGAATATTGTAATTCCTTGCACTATTTTGTTACCACAGCATAGTGTTTCCTGCATATACCTAAAACCAACATTCAAAATTCAAAAATAATTTTACTCATTCCCAAATTAAGGTATAACAAGTAATCTTAAATAAAAGGTAGTGTTTAGAAGATTCCTTACAAAGTTAGATGTATTTTAGGTGGTCTTTCAAAGTAAAGTACTGCTTGTTCTCTTTTACTTTACATATGTGTGTATAGTGGTGGAGGAACTTTCTTGTACATCCCAGACTGATATTTCTCAGTAATTGAAAAGTGTCAGAGGAACTGTTTCTTTTTTGCTATATTATGTTTATTGGGATGTTTAGTTTAAATCACTTCTTTTGTAGTATAATCTTGGTATTTTGGTTTGAGTAGCAAGGGACAATAGGATGAAAGAAGAATGTCCCATGTCCTTTTTTGGGCTTCTTTTTGTTGTCTGGATTTTCCATGCTCTGTTTTTCTTCCCAGCCCCCCTCAACCTATAATCCTCAAAACAAAACTCAGAGTGACAAGTAGTATATTTAGGGCACAAAGCTAGATCTTATTTCTCAACAGAGGGTCAACAAGCAAAGAGGCAGAAAAGCATCCACTGCTTAGGTCTTTCAAATAGCAGAACCTGCAATGATACAATGGGACTCAAGGTATCTTTCTATGGATTTTTGAGTGGGGGAAATATAAAGTCTAACAAAGTGGTTTTTAAATAACAGTCAAATAAGTTATGGGATCCAATATTTTTTATTTCTTAAAATGAATTTTGACCCAGATATATCCCCAGGAAGTACCCTTTTCTTTCAATCCATCTATCCCCCTCTCCTCATATGTACACTTGATTGTACATTTACAGAGAAAGGATTAGACAGTCTACAGAGTATTCCTCTGCTTGCTATGTTAAAGCTGTTAAATGGCGCTGGGTATCATGGTTAGAAATGAAATTCAATATAGTATTGAAACTTTCACCTCATATTCCTCTTTGAACCCATAGCTGTCTGATGTCTTCATGAGATTAATGTGCTGCAGTAAGTCGGCTACCCTGATGGCTGGGTGCAGCTGTCCCGTCTGGTAAGGGGATTCTGTCCCCTCACACAGGTAGCGAGGTACATCTAGAAGACGACTGGATTCTGCTGTAGCACTGTGGTTCTCATCTGCCATTTTTCAGATTCCAGAAGATTAAAAAAAAGACAAAGTTACCTTGTTTAATATATATCTATGCAAATAAGATTTTAAGATCTTATGATCTTTCTGATAATAGGAGGAAGGGAAAGAAATATAGTATAGACCTAGGGCAGCACCCCTATAAAGACAAAGCCTTTTACTTCAGCTCAAGGTAGGAGGTCAGCGTATATTATGTGTATATCAGGAAGACAATACATGCTGTGAGATGTAGAGAGAGATACCTGATCCACTTTTAAAAACTATAAGTGGGAGATTTTGCTGAGTTCTGACTTTTTCTTGTACCTGCAGTCAGAGCAGTATAGAGTGGGACCAGAAGATCAAGTTGCCAATTGGAGAGTGTTTTCATTGTTGATTAAATTGAACAAATTCTTTCCCACCCATATCCCAACCTCCCTCTAGGCAACCCATCCCCACAGGGCTGTTCTTCTTGCCCTGTGGCCGTACTATGCCCTTCCACCTCCGGCTTTTTACCACGATACACTCCCAGACTGGGAAACATGAACATTCTACAGAATCAGCCCCTGGGCCCACTACGTCTGCTAGCCAGATTACATGTGTATTTATAGTTGATCTCCATTCCCTTGGTTTATTATTATTGTTGTGTTTTTATTGCTGATACATTTTGACTTTTGTGGCAACTGTATAAATGAAATGGGGGTATGTCTCTGGGGCAAAATATTTAGGTACTTCCTCTGGAATTCTTCCTCGGCCCATCGAGGCTGAGCTACAAAGCACCTGCTTTGTGTTCCCATGGCCTCCTGTTCTCCTACATTCATTTCACTTACAATGTATTTTAATCATTTACTTACTGATCTATTTTCCTCACTAAACTCTCAATACTTAGCATGTAGAGACAGGAGTCATATTTTTCTCTTTATTCTTAGTGCCTGGTGCAAAGCAGTCACTCAATACATATTTCAACGACTCAGTTAGTTAAAAATCCATTAAATCCCTCACGACCCACATTTAAGTATAGGCCCCATCTCAACTGTGTTGTTAGCTTAAAATGAAAAGAAACTCTTAAGTCTCTGTCATAAGAAGGAAGAAAAGAACAAGAACATTTTACCTCTGAAAAATAAATATTATTTTAATGACCACAGTACTAATCATTACAATGAGAAGAAGCATGCTTATAGTTATCACATTTAAACTTACCATGTTAAAAAAAAAAAGCAAATGTTTTAAGGGGTGTTACTTAAGAAAACATTACACTGCCATACTCATTAACAGAGGAGAAAATACACTCTTAGGGGAACTTTTGTTTTAATGATAATGCATACTGTAGAGAACGATATTTAGTTAACAGTTAAACATATTTCAAGTGCTGGTACATTTGCCTGTTCTATCACCAACTCTACAAATAGGATATGGCAAAAAATGAATTGTTGTCCCCATGATAAACATTTTTTCTTCCTGGAGAAGGAAAAAAAAAAAAAGAACCCCACAATCAGATTTGTATGCTTCTATAATTTAGCTTGATTGCATTTACTTTACTTTCTCTTATTAGGATGAATGCATTTTTTCTTTTTGAATTTACTTCTAAAACTCTACATTGAACTAAAAAAACGAAAAAAACAAAATTCTGCTGGATTCTGTTGTGACCTAAAAACACCCAAATGAATTAATGCTCTTTACTCTGGTTTCCCACCCCTCTACACACAAACATTTGCTAGCAAACATGATTTATGAGAGTTTCCTATTTTTCCTATGAGACAACACTCAACTGATCTATCTTTGCTAAAATATTGTAATCAATACACTGACACAAAGAATATATACATCTCCCCAGTAAAATTAAATTCAGAAGCCACGGATTTGGGCACTACCACAGAATATAAAGCTTAGGATGAGAAGTAAAGAGAATAATGTCAGGGAGGCAAAACGCAATGACCCAAGCTGGAATAAGGTAGTCAGTGCGCTGTGAAGTAGCCCCAGAGCGCACGTTGTACCTGCTGGAGCAGTGGAATATTTACATTTGTAAAAGGCTCAGTGAGAAACACAGAATTCACCCATATTCCAAATCTTACATGATTATCAATATGAAGTAGACAGTGCCTTTTGTTTTGCATTAAGCTTTAATACATTAGTACAATGAGCAGTATTTTTTAAAATAATCACACATGAATTATTAATCTCTATACATTTCTACCTCATTAAATTACCTAATAATGTGACTAGAAGTAAGAGTACATGTACTAATCATTATCCTTATCACACATTTATGAATAACTTCAAATATTTCCTTGATGGAAAGGTTTCCTAGAGTTCTTTGTAATACACTTACCAGTTATAGGGACTTTAACCCAATGAAGCAGTAGAACACAAAAAAACAAAAATATGAATCAATACAAAAATTTCTAACTTCTTTTTAAATCAGTAAGCAGATATTAATATCAAGCAATATTTGAAGTGACTTCAAAAATTGCTTTATAAATACAAAATCAACTGGATGCAAAACAACTGTAAACATGGTGATTCCAAGAATGATGAAAAAATGCAACAAATCATTTCTAAATCTGGTATGATTAACGAGCTTTTTAGCTTTTAAGAAGAAATATAAAAAACAAAAAACAATCAGCTTGGCTTTCAAAGTGAAATAAAATGCACAATGACTGTTTAAATGAACAGATTTTATAACTCTATTGTGTTAACTCTAGCCTTCCTTAAACAAAAATATCCTCTTTCATGGGGAAAATTATTACAATAATCTTTTAAACTTTATACATTATCTCCTTTTCTTTTTACTAAGCTCTGTGGAAAAGGTATGGTAAGAAATATTATATATTTTACAGATGGAGAAGCAAAGACAAAGGTATTTTCATGAGTTCATACTGTGAGTCCACAAGAGGACTGAGACTTAGACCCAATTCTACATGTCCTTGAATATTACTGTAATGAAATTTTAACAGTGAGGTAACTATCTTTTTCCTTGAGTTTTTAGTAACTTAATTGAATTTAACTTATTAGTTTGATGCTGACAGCATTCTACAGCACTCAACAGAAGATGACATTTTCAGAGGCATTTGATGCCTCCCAAAGATCATGATTCCTGCCTCCTTCCTACATGATCAGACCATCCCTTAGGGCAAATTCCCCAGCTCACTTCCCTGCCATTACTGGTGTGGACATCAAAGGGAGAGTGCAATCAGAGACAGATTCTTTTAGAATATATCTTTATATTATAAAACTATAATTTTTAATAATTATTTTAGTGAAAAAGAGGTATATTTTGCTTAACTGAGTTAGTTGTATTGTTCCAACATATTTTAAAAATATAATTAAACATTGAATACATGGATAATAAAAACATGCATAAGCTAATGTTTTATGTTCAAAGAAATTTAAATATAAAACATGAGAACTGGGAACTTTTAAGATACATTTATCTGGCAATTTCTACATTTCTCTGGTTAAATCTTAAATATTAGAAGCAGGGGGATCAAACTGATAAGACAACTTGTGAACATACGAGCAAGCTGGTCATGAATCATTGGTGTATAATTAGTCAAGGAATAGAGTACAAATCGAAATGAAACTCATTCTATTCTTAAATACCCCATTGGATTAAACATTATTTTAATTTTAGAGCTGAAAAGGTCTTATTCATCACTAGCAATATCAGTTGTCTTGGATGTTATATAGTGGTAAATCTTGGCTTATTCTAAATTTTTTGAAAGATAATGCTTATGTAAGATGCACATAGAATGCAAAACTCCGTATCAATATTGTAGCAACTTTACCTGCATTTATAAATTCTTAACAAAGACAAAACTAAAGCAAATGCACACATTCCTAATGTTTACTTGGAAATGTGTTCTTTAGTTGCTATAAAATTAGGGGGATTTAGAAAATCCCTTTAAATCAGGTAGATTTTTATATATAAACTAATTATTCAGGTAGCACTGGCCCCTGAAATGTGTGCATTTGGGTTCATTCTACTTACTTGCATATATAAACATTAGTTATATATTGGGGGTCCTTATACTTTCACTCCAAATCTAACAGAACCAAAAATGAGAGGATATGTTGTTTAAAAAAAAGCATACCTTACTAATTTGAAATGCACTAGATCTAATTGTGTTGACCACAGTTGCTCTCTTTGATAAAACCAGGACTATATTTTCGAAATCAAACTGCTTCCTGTGCTGTAAATAATTACTGCGTGGACAAAGCTATAACCCATGCAAGGAGGGGTGATCCATGCAAAAAAAGATGACAAAGAATTAGGGCCTCACCTAACACAGCAGTCGGCACAAGTGGATCATTGGGCACTGTAGGAAAACAAAGCTCATGAAGGAACATATTGCCCTAAAGTTGTATTTTATGCTCTTTTTTCCTTTAAAATAGATTTATCATTTCTTAAGAAATATATCTATTAAACTTTCTTTGATTACTATAACCTGCAAAGGTAAAATTCTCTTTTTCAAAGCTTGGGTTATCTCAAAATACCAGGAAAGGTGCATCTATAATTATATTTCAGTAGTCATTTCAATTTTAAAAGCCAAGAAGATTCAGCATGACATTATAAAGATTATAAAATTAGGGGGGAAAAACATGTATTTTAGATTTATCAAGTGTGAGGTACTTAGAGAAGTAATTATCTTATATTCATTCCAAATAAATATTTTTAGTTAACTTGGGGAAATAGATTTAATCCTTTCTCCAAGTTCATAAGTGTATATTTATAGTTATACTGCTAAATTCAAGCCTCCTAATAAGGTACACAGTCAGTAGATAGAAAAGCTTTGGAAGCAAAAATCCTTTCAAATCCTTAACTGATTAATTTTTAAATCAAGTGATTAGAGAGATGATACATCTATATTTTTAACAAAACTTACTTTCAACAATAATAAGATTTTATGTTTTTTCTCTATCATTTATCTTATAGTGAAATGAAAATAAAATAGATCAGAAAAGCTCTATCATTATTAAAACTAAATCCAAAATGACTCATTACAACATTTCTAACTAATAATTTGGTATAGATATATATCAGGGAAAATGATGGCCAATAATTACTAATAGTTTTCACCAAGCTGAACATTTCAGAAAAAAATCCCTTTCTGAAAAGCCATAAATGCATACAACCTACAAATACTTTATTTTCTCAATCTTACCATTCCATATGTTTATAATCTACTAACAATACTATCTAACAATACTTCTATTGTTTACTTCTTTCCTTATACATGGGTTTCCCCAACTGAGGTGAACATACCTCTGGGATCTGTGACAAAATGCCTCTGTGTACACAAGGCCAAGGATAAACAAAATTTGCCTTCTTCAAGTACCAATTTTACTTGGGGATTTGAAGAGACAGGTAATTTAACTTAAAGCAATAAAATAAAGACAGTGCTATAGAACAAGATATAAAAATCATAGAAAATTTGAAGATAATAATATTGATTGTGAAGCAGTAAACTACTTCAGAGGAAATATTTTAAAAGACAGTATTTTAAAAGATCTGCCTTCATAGATCAACATGAGGAATTCTTAATATGGATGGGTGAATGGGTGGATTTCACCGTTCCCTGCCAATCCCTCAATTCAAGTAAACTTTTGGACTTCACACCAGATACTTAAGAGTATGTAGATTCCTCTTTCCCCTGGTTAATTATTACTGAAGTTCTCCAGGAGTCTATAGAATAATTAAATAGAATAACCTTCCCATGCCAATAACTCCCAGAAAGAATTATGATATTTCTTATCTCAAAAGGAACTTTATCTTACACAAAGGAAGACTCAAATGGCAAAACAATTATAAATAAGCTTTGACATGAACTAATTTTATGTAGGCAATCAAGTATATTTTAACTTAAAGCAATAACATAAGATTTGGTGAGTGGTATATGGATATGTCTTATAACATTGTAATAAAATTCATACAGTTTGAAGTTAAACTAAATCCAATATCAAGACTGAAAATAAGCCTTCTGATAAACTCCATAATATTCTATATCACTTTTTCTCTTTCCAGCTACTTTTCCCATCTCTCTTTCTTATTTCCCCTCACTATTCAAAAGGTAATGTGTTGAATTCAGAGAGACACTAAAGAACTTTAAAAATCTTTGATTAAAATTTTGATGAAGAACTTACATCTTGGACTAAAATTATGTTGGTCCATGAAGGTGATGGAAAGAGGGTCTTCTGCATGCAGAGTGCTCTGATCAGCGTAACTTCGATCCATAGCATTCACCATGTGCGTCATCTCCTGCCGGGTGTTCCCCAGAGCATCTTTGCGTTTTTTAGCAAGTTTGCTGCCAAGACAAATACCAAAGGGAAACCTTAGTGTGAGGCTTGAAGGAGAGTTGACACCAGCAGTAAATAGTTCAGGGAAGCCCGAGGATAAGAATACAGATTTGGTTTAGAAACTCTAAAAACATGTCATAATTTCAGGATGAAAGTTTGACATCCAAACAATATTTGTTGATTGCTATAAAATTGTTTTGTCATATGGATATTTCAACATTCAAGCTGTCAACCCAAATGTCTCATCAATTCTTGTATTTTATCATTAAAGTAAATTATCATAAAGCATGACTATACTTTATTAGAACAGTAAGTAAATACTTCCTTAGTAGAGTTGCTCAAGGAAAACTTAAGCTAATGCTCAATTTTGGTTTTCCTCCTGGGTGATTAACACGCTTCGGCAACTTTTAGAAGTTCTTCTGGGGGAATAACATGACTACTTTTTCAAGTTTATTTTACTATAGTCATCCAACTAAAATAGATAAAGAAATCCCATTCTTCACTCTTTGTTCTATTGTTTAGTAAAAATGCAACATGTAGAATTAACATATGTAGCAATATATTTATAACATTAATCCAAACCTAACCTAGAAACTTGTAGAATCAACCGCAGCTAGATATAATGCAAATACTCAGGAATATATGGAAAATTATATACTTTATAAGAAAAGTACTTTAAGAAAAGTTTGGAAAATGCTATGCAGAGGTATTATGCAAATGATCATAATACTGAATGACAAACATGGTCAAATCCTAAAAATGTGTTTCAGAACCCCATGGCAGAGTACCAACTACAGAATGGCCTTATGAATGCAGCAAGGCAAATGACACAGGGGATTCGGAAATTAGCAGAGTTAGACTTTTGAGCTACTCAAACACTGATATCTTTATCTTACATACCAAGGATGTGAAATACATTCTGGTTCTTTGTGAATGTTACACATGAAACATGCAATTAAGAACCTATAAAAGGCATATAAAACATTTATCTCACATTAATAAGGCACTCTAAAAAGAAATAAAGAAACTCTAAATGCCTGTAGTAGCCAGATTATGTTTCTAAGTTTATGGCAGCAGTTTACGTTGCTTTGGAAGTATTTTTCAGTTGTTTTAAGAGTAACATTTCTCTGCTGGATTATTAGCTAAGACAAATTCTTCTGATTCTCATGAGTATCTGTACTAGAGTAAATATACTACAAATGCCTTAAAAAAAAAAGACTCATTTAGTAGTTGTGTTTGTGTCCAAAGGCTTTTCCTTTAGAAAATTAATCTGATGATTTGAGAGCTACTCAGGTGTAGGATATTTTTCTTTGAGAATTATAGTACTTGGTCTCAGGGGTACATACCCAACAATACCCAATATATTGGCATAGCAGATCTGATACTTAAGTAAGATAGTCATAAACTAGGCTTTAGGGCTGGAAATGGCATTAATGTTTTTAGAAATAATAATAATGATAAGGACAATATTATCAATAAGAAAACAATGACAAAACTGTAACAAGAACTACCACCATCACCATCACTACCACTACACCATCACAACCACTGTCAGCACCACCATCACTACCACTACACCATCACAACCACTGTCACCACCACCATCACTACTACTACACCATCACAACCACTGTCACCACCACCATCACTTAGTAGCAATATTTGCTCTATTCACTGAAAGATCTCTTATCTCTTTTATCTAGGTTAGGGGGCAAAAACCCTGTAAAACCCTTACAGGTTTCACACAGGGAATATAAATAGTGCTGCTGCCAGTGATGAGACACCACATGGTAGGGTGGGGACTGCAGAGAACTGGAGAGCAGTTTAGGGGGCAACTTGCCTAAGTGAATATTGGCATTTGATCCCAGAGTTGAGTCTCTCATTTTAAAATTATTTTTAAAGAGAAGACATGATTCTGAATATTTATGTTAAATTTCCTTATTCTTTAAAGTGGTTCTATTTTTTGAAAGAATGTGTGGGGCAAATTACACATCAGCAGGTCATATGTTAGTCTATAGGCTTCACTTTCCAAACTTACCTCTAGGACATTTCCAAACTTACCTATAGGATATTTGTTCTTTTACCTACAATGTTTTTTTACCTCTAGTATCTGGTTAACTTCCATTCTGTCTTGCCTCATCAGGGAGACTTCTCTGACTGAACCCAATACAACCTGTCTCAGGTTAGGTTTCCCTGGTAGGTATTTTTATAGCAACATGTTTTCTGCCTATAATAACACTCATCACATTATTGTGAGTATCCTTTTAATTGTTTTCCCCACTGTATGTTCCATGAAGGGAAGAACCATCTGTATATCCCTAGCACTTAGAGCAGTGTCTGTCATATAGCAAACACTCAATAAATACTTGTTGAATGGATGAATTAGGTCTGGTATATGCCTGGCACTTGTCATTTGTTAACTCAATTAATTCTCAGATCAATGAACTGAAAAAGCCATGAGAATTCTAATTGTATAGATGAGCTCACTCAGGCTCAGACAAGTTAAATAACTTGCCCAAGGTTATTAATCTAATAAGCAGTAAAGAATGACCTGGTTCCAAGGCCTAAGCTCTTATACTATATCCAGTTACTCACTTTTTTTTTTAATTGCCACATTACCAAGTGTACTGTAATATGAAGCACCCACTGCTCTAGGAGTTAAACATTAGTTGTTATAAATTTGAGAATAATATGAATGTAGCACAAATGTTTTGCCAGTTTAAAGTTTAAAAAAATAGTTTAAGAAATAACTTTCAATCTTTGTTTCTTGGATAAGAAGAAAGGATGAATTCATTCCTCAAAAAATTTGAGAGATTGAAGTGGATAAAAATAAGACAACTTGAAATTTGGATTAAAAATAATGTAAAAAATTTGAAGATGGATAGTTCAAGGCAAGTGGAAAAGATGTTTAAATTTTGAGGCTTTACTTTAAAACATAAAATTTAAACATATTTTATGATTGAGGAAAAATAAGAAGTAATGAACTTGTCAAATGCATGACAGGTAGAAGTTTTCATGGCACTGAAGGACTTTTCAGATTCACAAACCTTTGTTAATCGACAAATTATGGGTGAATATATATAACCTTTGTTAATATCTGCCAACTGTATACTATCACCTCAGTTCTTATACCTTAATCCTCACAACAACCCTGTGAGGTAGGCTTTAATTCAGGTTATTACAAAAGAAATAAAAATCAGCATTAGAGTTAAGTGTTTTGATCAAGAACTGACAGTTTACTATGATGATGCCAATGAATTTTAGTTCAAAGATCACACCTGGTTTTCTTTTAAGTTTTACTCTATTTTATTTCTAGTTTTATTTTTAAAATGTCTAATTCATAGTAGCTTCGCTACATCTATTTAAGCAGCTTTAAAAAATATGTCTGTGACATTTTTTCTAATTATGATTGATAATGCCAGTAACCCTAAGTATTACAATGACAGTATCAAAACCTACTACATAGTCTAGAATATAGAAATGCTACATATCAACTAAAAAGGCAATCCCATTCTAACATTATAGATAAGTGGATGGCTAATGGTAAGCTTATTGATGTTCTCATAATTAAACATTTATTGATTCCTGCATGTTTGACTCTTTGTCTCTCTCTGAACAACCAGCATATATAATGTACACTTCAGGACAGTTAAGCAAATCATTTTGCAACTCCTTGAGTTTGACAGATGTGCAAATGACTTCCATTATCAAAGCAGCCAACAGCATAAACTTCTGCAGGTGGATATATGGGTGGGCTATAAAGAGGAAAAGTGCTCCATCATTGTATGAAATGGTACATTTAATTACCTTTGGCTTCATCAAACATGATTTAACAAGGATATTATGATTCATCAAAATAAGCTAGGAGTACTGCTAGTTTACACCTGCTTATTTTAGCAGATTTTAAGAAACCAAATGTTTATAATATTTAAAATGTTGGCAGAATTCCGTTATAGTCATTGAGACTCTTACCAAAAGTTTTAGTAAAGCTAGCTTAAATTTACCTAGTGAAATAATATTGTGGGATATATGCCCCAAAAGTACTTAATCACCATCCTTAAGTCTCAAAATTTGGTGGATCAAATACTGATCAAGCAAAGACCAAGAAAACTTTGTTGTATCATTCCTTTGGACTGGATGAATACCCTGGAATTTAAACTGAAAATGATTAGTAAAATAGAGCGGACAATACTCGCCTTCGTCATCCAAAGTAGCATTTCATACCTAAGCATAGGAAGAGCTAAAACTGGAGGACAAAAGGAGATATGTGACACCTAGGTGTGTTTTGTGTAGGTTGACAGGTTTTCTACTTCTCTTTTTGGTCTTGGTTTTACAAAATCATTTTCCTATTTAAGTCATAATAAACAAACTCAAAATATCTTCTCTAAAAAGAATTTTTTATTTCTTTGTCACTGCAACATTATGCTTTTAGCAGCCCAAAAGGTGTTCTGAAGTTATAACCCATCCTGGATTCCTGGAAATATGGAGAGAGATGTTATCACAGTAAGACCTGACCTGATTCACATTCTGTGAAGGCACTTTGAATGTTCTTCTATGAATACATCACTTGGCTCATTTTGTCAAACATAAGTGTTATGTAAAGATAGGTATTAGTGAATTAATTACAAACCCTATCTCTACTTTACCAGATAGTGAAACATCACATTGATAAGGTACAGGTTTGACTTAAGTAAATAAATGATGCTTTAGGCTGTAGACTATGGCTACTTATGGAAAATTGTAAATAAAAATTAAAAGTAGCTGAACATACAGAAATACAATATCCCTTTTTAAAAAGATTAACAAAATAGGTTAATAGGTAAACTTTATAGTTTTAGAGTCCAGGAAAACATATTTTTTGAAATGTCACCAAAATTGCAAACATTCTGTTTTTTGGTTTGGGTTTTATTTATTTATTTTTTTGAAAAGGGATACTGCATCTTTAACACATGTAAAGTCATATATCACCCATTTTCTACTTACAGGTAGTAGGAGTAAGAATAGTAGCTCCTCCTGGCAAGCAAATCACAGACAGTGGAAAAAGAGAAGCAATGGTGAATGAAAAGCGTGACTCTGTCACATTCAATAAAGCAGAAAAATGTGCGTTATAAAATAAAATAAAATAAAATAAAATTCATGATTTTTTGGTTTGTATTTCAATTTGCTCATGCATTGGTTAGATATCTTTTGCCATGCAATTAAACAGATACGCAATAGAAAATAAAATATAAAATACATAATTTGGAAAAAATAACATGCTGACTTTTTTATAGCCAAAAAAATTGAAAAATTAAATGGATTGTGTATTTTCAACATGCAGTTAAGCGTAATATCATCCATTACCATCTAAATGTCATGACAGATGGAACAGCTGTGTATAGAACTTCTACACTAAATTGACTATTTCTTTTTAGATACAAAACATAAAGATCTATTAGGTTAATATAGAATATATGCAGAATGACACCTAAATTTCTATAAATAAGTCATTATATGTTATTAATACACAGGTACATACATATATTATGTGAATATACATATGCACCGTACACTATATATGCACAAAGATATTTCTACAGTAGATGATGTATGTGACCATGATATCACACACAAACATTTACTGTACTGAAGCATAATTTCAAATTTATGTTTGGAATTATTAATGTATTCATGCTGCAAATTTAAAATAATACATAACCAATGAAAAAATGGCATACATTTGGAAATAATTCAACAGTGATTAAATTAAAATGACATTGCGTTTTGAAAGATGCATATCCCTTTTCTTAGCCTAAAAACTTACTTTATATATACCCTTAGCTGTAGAATTTTACTAAATTAAATTCCAAACCATTTCTTTATACAACAACCAAAAATACACAGATTTTTTTTTTCAACATGAGAAATATACCTACATATACTATTCCCAGTGAGGGATAAAGTCTTGAGAAACTTAACAATTTCCCACAAAAATAAAGAAACTAAGGGGCTAAAATAATTTGCTTTTCCATTATTTTTATTATAAATTTGTGTATTAGTATATAATGTAGGGAAACTACATTATATACTAAAATTGTTAACTTTGATACTGACCAATACTGTTATGTATCTATGCTTTTGTGTATGTATAATAAACATATTTGTGATTGTCATACACAATATATGTGTGACACACTACATACAACTAAAAGTCATTACAAAGTTTCTTAGGTAAGTAAGGGATTCTTAGTTATATTATACACTAGAAGGTAATATATCTAAACATGTAACTTCATCTATCTATAAAATTGCAACTTTTCTAGTCCTAGAGGTAGTGATGAGGAAGAGAAACAAAAGCCCTAGCATACTTTCTAGTAGAAGACAATCAATTAAAGCATAATTATAAAAACTCAAACATTAAACATTTTAATAGAAAGGCTCATTTATCCAACCATTTAAAATATGAACCAGAAAAAGAATTTGATGCATTAGGCAATTTTAGAGAGCTGTCAGAGCATTTTACCCACACAAAAAAAATCATGCTTAGAGATTGTTTTGGTGTACTTTAGAAAATTTATGTTTCAATTTTTTGGTTATTTTTAAAACAGACGGCCACAGATAAGAAAGGCTACAATAATAAGTGTTTTCAAATAATTAACCAATAAAATCAGTAAGTTTAACCCAATTCTGAGTGAAGACATAACCAGAGGCCATTTTTATGTTTTCATATCCAATCTGAAGTGGCTGAGATAATTTTAACTCTAAAGCAAAATTTAATTAACTCTCTAAACTATTTAGTTTAACTCTCCAAATATAAATTTAAACTAAATAGAAACATAAGATCTGAAAGTTATATTCAAAGATTTTATTGATCTTGATTGGCAAATTTGTGTTAGTAAAATACTTAAATCTTCCTGTCTCAAATATGATGTATTTTCCAACCACAGAGGTAGACAGCAGCAAAAAGAGAAAGCACTATTGGGGAAAGCACGTATGTAGCTAATTTAACACAAAACACTACAATGCATACCTAATGTTTCTAATGCAGATGTGTCTTCTCCAACATATATATCTCCAGGGGATAATTGTAAAGAGGCAATACATTAAAATAAACTCTCATGGAATCATTAAACATGTAGTATGAGTCTTATCTATATTATTAATGATTTAGTTTGAGTACAAAATAACAATCAGAATAGTACATTATATGATTTAATATAATGTAAGCAACATCTTTTATTATATTCAATATAATTAATGAATGACAAACACTTCTTCTCTACACCATAGTATTTTAGGACTATACTCTGTAAAGATTTGTTTTTAAATCCTTCCAAATTTTAATATTATTTAAAACATACGATTGGAAAGATTGGAGAGTTGTATTAATTTCCAAAACAATGCCTTACATATAATGACACTTTATGGAATAGGAAAAAGTTCAAGTTATAAAAACTGTATTTGAAATGTTTTCTGGTAGAAGTATACCTTAATCTCCCAAATAGAATTCAATTTAAATTCCTGTAGGTCTTAATATCTTCATATAATTCCAGAAGATGGCGATATTGGTTGATATAGTATAAAAGACTAATGCTCAATTAAAAAAAAATTGACTCTTCATATTAAAGTGCTGAAATATTTAGTCAGTGACTATTAATATACAATTTTGTAAAATAACACCCATATTCTTCTTATCTTATTTGTAGCCAATATTTAGAAAAACAGAGTAAGAGTACAAAATAATTCATAGACCATAACCCAAATATCATAATAAACTCTTATTTTGCCATTCGCAATACATAATGCTTCAAAACATAAGATACGTTAATAACTCAAGCGTTTGAGGAATTTAAATTCATACATTAATTTCAAGGTTAAATTGACAAAAAGTATATTTTATATCCAAAATTAAACTGTAAATAACCAATAAGAATTTATTTACAAAGCATAAGAAACAGACCCAGATGCTGGCAATGTTGTTAAAATTCAATTCTTGTTGTGTGTTCTAATTTAAAATCACTCAGGGAAACAAAAAAGTGCTTCAAAACTCGTGACAGTGACATATGGTGAGTGGGAGGGACAGAACAAGATCAGGTCTTACCTCTTCTTTACAATTAATATGACAACCAGGAGCAGAAGGACGAACACCAAAATCCCAGCACTGATTCCTGCTATTTTCACCACTCTGTCTGTCTGCTTGGCTGGGTCTGGAATCACTTCTGGTTCTTCTGTTGCTGCTGCTAAATGAATCAGAAAAATAAGTTACTGAAAGCAGCTAACTATCACAGAAAGGAAAATTATTCCCAGCTAAAGCTTACCACAAAAAGACAACTTATTTTATTTGAATAAAGATAACCTGAAAATATAAATACAGTAGCATGCTAAACTCCAGCATGAGAGACTTATGGTAAAGGGAAACTTTTGAAGAGAGATTTTGTTAACATAAAAAAATAAAAACTTAGAAATAACTATCAAAGGGAATGGTGAACTGTTTTTCTCCAAGTATCCTTAAAAGTAAGAACACAGGATTTTTAGCAAATAGTACAGTGGAAAGAGACAGGGTCAAATTTAGAGATTCATTCTTTTACTTCATTCAATAATCACTTCTCCACTAAAATGCAAGGTGTTGTGCTTGGGCCTTTAAAGCAGTGTCAACGGCATTTGTCTGGGACACAAAGGGTTAGGTTAAATAAATGCCTAGTCTAAGTGCTGGAGGTGTGAGTTTATGATGTGGTAAAGAAGATTTGAAATAAACAGTTAGTTTGGAGGAAGACAAGAATAAGCAAAGGAAAACAGATTCATTAAGGAATATTTCACATTCTCTTAACAAATAAAAGCCAGGTAATAAACTTGGGAAACAGAACTTTGAGAAGATGAAATTTTTTTTTTAAATTCTTTGTAATCGCCTCACTTTCTTTCTTTCTCAAAGCCACCACCATCCTCCACATACATACACAATTAATATTATAAATCCTACTCAATTTACAAGCTCCAGTAACCCTTGGAATACATCTCCCTTTTACCTCATTTGCCTTGAAAACTGGCAAGGAAAGCATTATTATCTACATTTTACAGATTAAAAAACCGGAGGCTTAGAGATATAGGACAGATTAGAAATTGCTCAAGAACAGAGACAAAAATCTAACATATCTTCTATCTTCTAAAGCAGCCATTTCTCAATGTTTCCAGATCCATGGCCCCTCTTGCTAAGAATCTGTATGACAGAGGACAGGTGATTCTTAGAATTAGGCACATTTGGGAAACTGTCTTAAAGCAGCCATCAGTGTCAAGAGATGATGGCTGAATGAACAAACAAAAGGATCCCTAAATCCAACCTCAGACCTTCCTAATGGATAATTTGATAATTCCCTTTTAAAATTACCCATTTTTCTACATTCCAATCCTTTCTTCTTTAGCTTCTCTCTCTTGGTTTCTTTACCCCCAACCTCTGCTTTCACCTCCAGTTCTTCACATTTAAATATCCGCTTCAGTTTTACAACCAGCCACAGTTTCCTCCCAAAGGGGATGGACACAAGGTCGTTAACTTTTAATTTTTCCAAGTAGGAAATTAAAAAGAACTAATATATCTAATATCAGCATCATTTCATAAAATGGCGATTTAAAGGTAAACCAGTAGGAACCATAGTTTGAAGAAAAGTGTTAGAGAGAACACAGTTAACTTTGGAAAATAACTCACTATAACTGTCTTAATTTATCTATTTCAGTGGGATAGGATAAAATCCCCATGGACCAGTATTTGGTAACCATAATTCTCAAGAAAGAAAAACAAGCCTTCAGTTTGTTTCTTCTGGTAAGCAAGGGAGTTTTCCTTTCTGACTTGACACTTTCCATTATATCCAGGCTTCAAGGAATTTCCAATCTCAAATAGAGGTAGCTCAATGCTTACCGCATTTCAAACTACATATTATGTTTCAATTCATAAAAACATGCATTAAATATAATGGAGATCTCTTCTTTCCCAAGAGCAACTTTAGAAATACATACATATATCAGTGTGTGTGTATGTATAAATGTTATGTGTGTATTTATGTACGTATACATATATATTCAATAAAAACTGGGGGAGTATATTTCAAAGTTGGATATAAAGCTAAAAAGAATATATTTATTGTTTGTAATTCTCAAATTGGATTGGTTTGACACAGTTACTGCTTGAAATAGGGAGACAATGTTTGATGTAGAAATCTCTAGAAAAAACTTTAGGGCATGCAACGAATCATCATTATTCACTATTTAAAGCTTATGCTCATAAGTTTCTGTGCTACATGTGCCTTTCAAAGGGTAACGATAATGATCCCATTGTGATTTTCTGACTTAACTCACAAAATTAAACTTTCTGAAAGTCTTTGTAAGATTATTTCTTGTTCAGTGAGGTAAATATATTTTAATATAACATTTTAATTCAATTAAACACATGCTATTATGGAATAACTTTACAAAGATATTATGCTGTAAGTAGCATATGTTATATTTCATAAGAATCTTCAGAACTGCTAAGCTCCACCAGAAGCAGACAACCCTCACAATATACACAGGTGCAAAATGGACTATCATCACGGATCATCCAGCCTTAATACTAACTGTGATTAATTATTATATAACAAAAGTGACATGTAGGTGATGACTAAACAATTTCAAATACAGACGATGAAGAATTTTTTTAAAGTCTCATTAAATAATATAGATTTGCTAATAAATTAATCTAAACATATTTCCAGAAAAGAAAAGCCAAATCTAAAAGTAAATTTCTGACCAAGGATACTGATAACCTTACAGGTGTATTCAGGGTGCAAAGTAGTGAAACATTTATAATCTATTATGTAAAACAGTATTACTACTTTAAAGTCATAGAATATATATACTTGTAAAACAATGGACTTCAATTAATATTTACCAAGGGGTTAAGAAAGAAAAAAACACCAAGTTCATTCATTTGAGTTGGGTAAGATTGCTTGTTTGTCATGATTACAACTCTGGTGCAAAAGAGTTGTTTGTCAATGCTTCAAATCATTATAAATCTTGAGCACTGAAGGCTAATCAAATTCTCCAGGAACATATGATTTGGTGGTTGTTTTCCCTTGATTGTGAATCCTCCTCAAAGTCTTTAGCTATGACTTATTATTATTATTATTACTAACAGCATTTTTATTAAATGTCTGTATAAATTTATTACATTAGATACCTTAATCACATGTATTTCTCCCACTTCTTGCCCTGCTAAACCAAGGAACATAAATATCCTATTTAAAATCATTCAACCTTAGAAGATTCATTAATGGAAACACAAGCAGTAGCCCCTAAGTGAGCATTTTCTATTTTCTTCAAAGAGAGCAAAAAGCTATTATAGTGACTGCACCCCTGAGCCCCGTTTATAATTTATGCACGTGCACAAAGGCAATGTGGAGCACCTTTTTCAGAAATGCTTTCCTTTGCCATAAATCTTTACCTTTTTTATCTGCCAAAGAATATTCAAAGAGTTCCCAGTGTTCTGAAGCCTAGAGCAGCATAATATTTTGGACAGTGGGAAAAAAACTAAGGCAGTATTTTATTTTTATGGAGCAAATTTATGAGATGCATTTTTTGGGGGCAAAAATAGTTAAAGCAACTTTATAAATTGTGTCCTTGCTCCCACTACTTAAAAAGAATTTACCTAAAACATTTAGGTAAAAAATATACAAATACCTAAAAATACATAAATTTAAAAATTAAAATTACATAATAGCTGCAATCATACAAATGCAATCCATCTACGTGATGGATATTAGAGATAGAAGCCTCTAAGTACAATATATTAGGTGATCTCACAGCGGCATTAGAGACATCATGGCCTGCAAATTCTGCATATTCTCCAGGTATTTCACTAATGCTTTCTTTCCTCTTCAGTTATAATTCTGAAAAATTGTTCACACTCACTTTCCAATCATTACTTAAAATCCTATAATCAGGCTTATGTCTCCCAATGCCACCAACCCACCATCACCACCATCTCTAATGACTTACTGGTTAGTGAGTTCAATGTACAACTTTTCTTATTTCATGCAGCCTCTTGATAGCATCTGACATTGCTATCCACTCTCCCCTTGAAACACTCCTTTCCTAGGGCTTCCATTACTTGGCCATCTCCCAGTTTTCCTATGACTCTAGCTTTTCCTTTCCAGATCTCCTCTGTGAGTCCCCGCCTTGTTTCCCTTAAAACTGGGTGCTGCTTTGAGTTCCTCAGCGACAACTTGAACCTCTTGATACAGTTTTCCATACTTTCTGGCTTGGTAATTTCGTCTACTTCTGTCACTTCAGTTGCCATCCATGCTGGTCACCCTCAAATCAATACACAGTAGTCCCCCCTTAACCAGTTTCACCTTCCATAGTTCCAGTTACCTGTGGTAAACTGTGGTCCAAAAATATTAAATGGAAAATTCCAGAAATTAACACTTCATAAAATTTAACTTGCATACTGTTCTGAGTAGCATGATGAAATCTTGCACCATCCCAATCCTTCCCACCCAGGATACCCAACCATCACGTCATCTGCTCCTGACATCCAACCATCGACTTCATCATGGCTCCATGATTTAGGATCACCTGAAGCAGATGATCCTACTTCTGATACATCATTAGAAGGTCAATAGTAGCCTAACACTAGGACACAATGCTTATGTCATTTACCTCACTTCATCTCACCAGGTAGGCATTTTATCATCTCACATCACTGCAAGAAGAAGGGTACATACAATAAGATATTTTGAGAGAGAGAGAGATACCGTATTCACATATCTCTAACTAAGGTCTCCAACCTGAACTGCTGACCCATATAGTCATCTGATTCTTGTTATATGTCCTCACCTCGATGTAGGAAAGTCACCTTCAACACACTATATCCAAATCTGAACTTATAATCTTACCCTCAAACCGATTCTTCCCCTAGTGTGTCACCTTTCAGAAAATGACACAACTTTCTACACAGTGTTCAAGCCAGAAACCTGAGCATCATTCTTGAATCCTCCTCTCCTTATCTCTAGGATTAACATATAATTTATCATCCAAACTGGAATGCCTTTGAAAGTAAAGGGGGATACTCTTAATAATTATGACAGGACAAAAGGCAAAAACTAGAATTGTCCTGGGCAAACTGGCATGTATGATCACTTGACCTTTTTTTTCCTCATACAATTCGTTGCAAAGTACTACTACTTCCTAAATATCTCCTGTCTCTACTTTTTCCATCCCCACTGCTACTGCCTTAACTCCGGTCAACATCATCCTTCACCCAAATTATACAGCTGCCACCAGTCTTATCTCCCTGACTGCATTCTCTAAGCCTAATCCACATCAAAACCAACATTGTAGCACATAGACTAAGACTGTACCATGTCACTCCACTAATTAGAACCCTCCAACGGCTTCCCACTGCTGTTAAAATAAAGTTCATTAAAGCAGGGACCATGTTTATTTTGCTTACCATTTTATTTCCAGTAGGACCTGGAAAGGAGCAACAGTACATAGTATTGGTTGAATAAATGAAAGAATAAAACTAAACCTGCCTATGGTTGATTGTAATGGCATAAAGAAAATCAGTTGTCTTTTTAAAAAAACACAAGGATATATTTGACCAGACACATATCTTGTTTTTTTGGGTGTTGGCATAAGACGAACTTGGTACATGTATTTCTAAATTGCCTCTAGAAATTTCGACCCCTTCTGCTAGCCATTCCTTCACAAGGCTAACCTTTTCTACCATCTGCCACATCTACCACCAAACCCAAGTGCAGGGAAATTCCAGCATCATGCGAAGTACAGGAGATTTGATATCAGCAAGACTCTATTTTAATTCTTAGTTCCTTCTCTTATTTGCTGTCTGGCAATAGCAAGTTAGCATCTCTTAGAGTTAATATCTCATCAAAAAGTAAAAATAATAACAGTGCCTATGCTATATAGCTTTTAGAAATACTAAGTGACATAATGATGGGAAATATTTTTTATAAACTGAAATATTTTTTATAAACTTGTAGTGGAAAGCAGAAGTAGATGCTGCTGCCCTGGGTAGAGATGGCCTAGATGTTAGCCCTTTGGGTTCATCATATAAAAATTAAAAATTATGTATAGGGGAACTGACATTACTGAAAAAGTTTTAAAAAAATCTTAGCAGTCTATTGTATAAATATATAATGATGAGTTTTGTAACGTGCATGTTATTAATTAAATAGTTTGCCGCAGTGGATGTCTAAGCCTTAAGGGCATCTTGAAGCATGCATTATTTAACTCAGTGATTTTTGTGAAGTCACTTGCTTCATCATGTCATATGATCTTATGAAACTTGTCTTAGATTATTGAATAAAACACAGGGTCTATCAGAGTTTTATATTGGTGAAAAGGGAAAACAGCTATATGTCACACATTTTCTTTAAATAATAACTAGAATATAATTTTTGTTCTTGTTTAATAAAGATATGGGTATTATCTGAAAATTTCTGATGTGGAAAATAACAGTGCAGAAGTCTATGGAGGCTTTAAACAACTATGAAATTAAAGTATAGATTAATATTACAAATAATTAAACTTAATTTCACACTACTTAAGGCAACTTTTTGTAGTCTTAGATTCTCTGAATTTGTTTTTAAAACCATAGTTCAAAATGCTATATAAAATCCTGAAGAAATAATAGAAATACTTTTTGAAAAACCGAAAGAAATAAGTATCACATTTCAGGAATGGACTTAAAAGTCAAAAACCATGTAAAATATTATTTTTTGTTTCACAGTAATTTACTGAAAGGCAAATATTTAATTTTACATATGGATTTTCCATTAAGCTTCCCATTTCAATTTATTTAATTGGGTGAAGTAGAGACTTAGTGTGTTCTCTTACCTCTTAAACACAGTGGAGCCTGTCTACCAAGTTATCTCTGAAATCTGTCCTTAATTCTCCATTCCATCTTCTAACTGCCTCAGATCAAGACCCAGTCATCCTGCTTTTTCACTGAGCCTTTCTGCTTCCCATGTAGGCCTCCTCAGATTTATCCACTATATTGCCACCAAAATGAGTTTTCTAAGATGCAAATGTGATTAAATGACTCCTTTAATGGCTTTCTATTCAAGAGGAATGGCAAATGCTCTTGGTATGGCATGTAAGGCCTTTCAATATGAGGCTCTAATCAACTTTTTCAATCTCATCTACTGACAATCACTTTAGGGCAGGGGCCCCCAACCCACCCGGGCCGCCCAGCAGGAGGTGATCTGCCCAGCAGGAGGTGATCTGCGGGCGAGGGAGTGAAGCTTCAACTGCTGCTCCCCATTGCTTGCATTACCTCTTAAACCAACCCGTCACCCCACCCCGTCCGTGGAAAAATTGTATTCCACGAAACCAGTCCCTGGTGTCACAAAGGTTGGGGACCACTGCTTTAGGGTATCTTACAACCCGAATCAGTTAAAAGCATCAGCCATTCCCCCAATACTGAAATACTCCTCGATCTATTCCAGGGTTTGGCAAACTGTGCTCCCTTGGATGGCATCCAGCAGATTTTGACTGTAACTATTATATGATTGCAAATATTCCACCTTACAAGATAATGTCAAATTGTTACTGATTTAACATACCCATAGCAGTGTACGTAAACTCTGTTTAAATTACATCTTAAAACTTTGTATTATCAGACTTTCGTAATTTTTGCCAATTTAGTGCTAGAAAATGATATGTAATATGCATTTGATTACTAAAATCATCTTTGAGACACTTATTTGAAATATTTATACGTGCTTCTTTTCTGAAATGCTTGGTGTACAACTTTGACCCATTTTTTCCATTTGGGTTTCATCTTTTTCTTATCTGTTTATAGTAATAGTTTATGTGGGGACACTAATCCTTTGTCAGTTATAAGTGTTGCAAATACCTTCTAGTGGGTGACATTTCTTTCACTTTAAATATAGTATCTTGATGAATAGCAGTTCTTAATTTTAGTGGTCAAATATATTAATCATTTATTTGAATTCATAAAAACAATATCTTCTTTTTTCTCTAAGTTTTAAAACTGTATATTTCATATTTAACCCTAGCTCTATCTGGAATTGCCTTCTGGGTATAATATACAGTAGGAAGGTATTTCAGGCCCCTCCACCTCACATAAATATCCAGTTATCTGTGGACAAGTTTTCAATTGATCCAATGATCTACAAAACCACTTCTGTCCTATATCCAAATTATATAAATGGAGGAATTCAGTTTCCAGATTTTCCATATTTCCCAAGAGGCAATATTCTGTACTGACATAACATTGTTTTAAGTACTATAGCTCCATAGTATGTTATAATATACGATGGGTATGTTTCCATGCCTAGTCCTCTTCCTCTGAAGTATCTTGACTGATCTTTATGTTTTGCTACGGGTAACTTCTTCAGATTAAAGTCCAGCTGATAAATGATCCCTTCACTTCTGTTAAAGCTGCTGTCAAAGTAGTCCAGTCACAGCCAAAGACTTATTTTTCAATTCGAACAATTGTGCTTCTCTTCCTAAAAGTTCCATTTGGTTCTTTGCAAATGGTTCTTTGTTTAGTAACTCCTGATAGTATCTTGCTAATCTTTATGATTTGCACTTTTGTTTCTTTAAATATTTTGTACACAGCTCTTAGCTCTTTTGTATTCTGAACCTGACATTCCTAATCCCTGCAGTCCTTTGGGAATTAAGGTCTGTTTTTTCTGCTATCTCTCACAGTGAATTACTTTCATGAATGCTTGGGGACCTTTGATTGTGAGTTAATTGCTTTATGTTAGTCTGTGAGAATCCTGCAGACCTAAATTGATCATGCTTTCATCTAAAAAAGAGAACTTGCATCAGCTTCTGCCAGTAACCATGAGGTGACATAGGGCTCGGACCATCTCTGCACCCCTCAGAAGTACCAGCTCTATATTCTTGTTATAACAAAACAATTGATCTGGGTTTCAGTCCCCGCTCTGCCACTCACTAGCTGGGTAATCTTGAGTAAGTTATTTAACCATGGCATTCCTAAGTTTTCTTATCAGTAAAATAGAAATGATAAAGATAACCTAGGTTCTAGGTCGATGGAAAGATGACATGTGCTAAAATACATAAAGTCCTTAGGACAATACTTGGTACATAAGGTCTCAGTAAGTGTAATAATTAAATAAAACATAATTAAATTCAGATGAAACTCTTTTTACCAAATCTAGATTTTGGAACCATAGCTAATACGTGTTCAAATAAACAGCATCAAATGTAGAGAAGTCTAATTTCTAAAAATACAGAGTTATTAACATTACTCTTTATCACATCCCATATTTGTTGAATACCTCAGGGGTACAAAAAATGGTATTAGGCTAAAAACCAGAAAGATGAACAAACGCTCTTCCTTTAGAGAGTATATAATCTAGAAGCAGAATGATAGTACTTAAATAATTGTACTTATTAGCAGAATATGCCAAGTACTAAAAAGAGGAACAACCGGGGGTCCTGAATAGGGGCATAAAACTGTATCTGGTTTGTTGACATCCTAAAACATTTCTTAGAATTATTCAACATCAAAGTCCAACTCTGATTTTTAGATAAGGAAAAAACTCAGAAGAGGGGAATGGCTTTTTCATGGTCACAGTGTTAGTTATTGACACAATTAAAAATATAGTTCATGCTTCCTGACTCTTATCTAGCACTTTCACTTGGGAGAAATGTGATTAGCCACCTATTTTAGGAAAATTTTTTGCCACTGTGAACTCAAAGAGCGAGAGAGTGAGAGAAACAGATCAGAGAGGTATCAACTTCAATCACTACTTAAACATAAGAAAGGAGTAAAGTTGGAGAGATGAAAATACAAATAAATTGGCAGTCAAACCAAATCCTTTCTAGAAAAAATCAGTCATGAGTAGATAGATGGATGAATGGAATCTTAAATCCATGAAGAAGGCATGGTTTTCCTTCCTTTCATTAATAAATGAATTAACTGTTGTCCCTGGCATGTAGCTGGCACAGTTCTAAGCTCTGAAGATTCACCATTGAACAAGACAGAGAATATCTCTGCTCTCACGCAATTTACATCCCTGTGTTGTGAAGCAGATGAGACGCAAGTAAATAAGCATCATCTGATAGTAAGGAGTTATACACTGGGAATTAAAATAGGGGATGAGGCAGAAGACCACGGTGACCTCTTTAGATTCAAAGGTGAGGGACGATCTCTCTGAACAAAACCTGGAGGTAGATAGTGTGGCTTTTTACTGAGAAAAGGAAGAGTGTACCATATCAGTAGCAAAATGTTTTGAATACCTTTTCTCTGTACTAGGTATTAAAGGGGGTTCAGAGATTATAGAGCTGTCTACCTGATTTTTTAAAAAAAGGTTTTTATTTTTTTTTACTATTTTATTTTTTATTATTTTTTTTTGCGGTATGCGGGCCTCTCACTGTTGTGGCCTCTCCCGTTGCGGAACACAGGCTCCAGACGCACAGGCCTAGCAGCCATAGCTCACTGGCCCAGCCGCTTCGCGGCATGTGGGATCCTCCCGGACCGAGGCACGAACCCGTGTCCCCTGCATCGGCAGGCGGACTCTCAACCACTGCGCCACCAGGGAAGCCCTAAAAAAAGGTTTTTTTTTTTTAAACCTCAAGTAATACAGGTGATCAAAGAGTAACAATAGAGTGAATTAAAATTAACTTGGGGAAGTAAAAAAATAAGAAGACCAATAATATAATGCTATGACCCTGGGGAATAATGAGCTGGCTAACATTTATGCCAAAGGTACAGGAAGTGGAGAGGAAAGTGTAAATGATAAGGAACTACACTTTCCACATACTAATTATTACGTGTAGGACATCCAAGTAGTAGTGGCCTATTAAGAATAAAGTAGATTGAGCTGAAGATTACTGAGAAATAAGAGGAATAAATCAAAACAAACAACGCTGGATCACGTATCCACACACAGTGTTTATAAAAGTAGACTACAGAACAACTAAACCTGAACCTTAAAGTGAAATGTTTATAAAGTGATAATGTAGACATCTGGTGTTGTTGAGGGAAGAAAGCTTCATGATAATGTCAGTGGTTTTTTTTTCTCTTATAAACTACAAGATCAGGAAAGTCTCTTCTTCAGGGAAAAATCTGGAATATTAAAATCCAGGCACCGCATTTAATTAAAAGGCAAATGCACTTGACATTTTTGTTGGCACAGAACTCAGAATGCCAGATCTGAGCCAGTCATCCCAATATGTCATTTAGAGCACAAACAGGAAACACACACATGCACGCGTGTACACACACACACACACACACACACTTGAATGTAATATAATTTGAAATAATAGAGAAAGAAACAGAAACCAAAGAAAACCTTTATTAGTGCTCAAATGTGGATGTGATAAGGATGTGATGTAATCTAAAATAAATATGACCTACCTTTAACCTATTTCCATTTTCGTTATTTGTAAAATGGGGTTAAGATTAGCTGCTTTATGGCTGCTTTTAGTTATGAATCCCACTTTCATTTTCAGCAGGTCATTTTCCACCAAGCCTTGGAAAATTCATGAATCTGGCATATCTCAGGAGAGCATGCAACATGGTTTAAATCATAATAATAGAGATTGCAGTGCAATTTTCACAGGTGTTTATTTACTAAATTATAGCCTGCCTAATATTGTAAGAGGAGCCAGATTAAAGTGATTTTATTTGAGTTCCAGCTTTTCTAAGATAATTTAGTATAAAGTCTAAATTATTAATAAATGTTTTAGGACTTGAGATTGGTTTTAATCCTAAAATATCTTTTGGCTGTGAGCGAACAGTTAGGAGCCACATTTTTAAATGGTTCTTGATGGTCTAAAGTTATCTAAGCCCTGGGTATATTTCACAATTTCTACCTCTCAAAATATCTAGCAAACACTTAAATCCAAGGTACTTTAATCAATTACATTTTGTACACTTCTAGATAATAAGCTTTTTTTTTTACACTCAAAGCCCTCCCCTTGTCTAAACAGGACTCCTTCAATAGAAAATTTCTATCTCCTCAGTGAAGGCTTCCTCTGTTCTTCAATCTCACCCTCTTCTGAATTCCTATGCCCTTATAGATTCTGTTTCTTACCTGTACTGTAAATCACAGCCTAATAGAGGTAGGGTGGAGCTTTGGGAGGAGCAAGGTTAACATTCACTGATTATATGAACTCGGGAGAAATTAGACATCTTCTTTGAATATCAGTTTCTTTTATGAAATGGGGCAATAATACTCTTTCATACATAT
Source organism: Mesoplodon bidens (assembly GCF_964165515.1). Taxonomy (NCBI): domain Eukaryota; kingdom Metazoa; phylum Chordata; class Mammalia; order Artiodactyla; family Ziphiidae; genus Mesoplodon; species Mesoplodon bidens. The sequence continues at coordinate 59,691,097 of NC_138168.1, forward strand.
TCTAAGGAGTAAATGAGATAATCTTAAAGAAAGTTCATCACGGTTTGTTTCCTATGTGTGTTTTCCATATCTTTTCTTCTTTGAGGGTATACACCAGCATCTCTCTCTCTCTCTAGCAAATAGTAGGGATTCAGGAAATACTTGATCTCCAAATCCCTCACATGAGTTAGAGATTTAACCACCAATAATCTGCACGACGCTGTTTGGGAGACAAGAGTTTTATAGAGTAAATGCAAATAGGCTACCTAACCTTCTTGCCTATTATTTTAAAAGGTATGTATTTGGTATAAATTCACTCTCAGAAGAAGGATGCCCATCAGTGGTGGCTTCAGCTCTCCCATACCCTGAGAAATATCCTCTTCTCTTTTATCCTCGCTTTATATTCCACTGTGGCTAATTTTTAAACCACGGTGGGTTTTTTGTTTTGTTTGTTTTGTCTTTTTGCCTGTTTGCCATCCCAACTGTTGGTCCCTTACTTTTCTTCCCTTAAGATCTAATTCTCAGAGCCCTCAAACAAGTGGCCTCATTTTTCTTTGACCTTTAGTATATTTGCCTTTTCAATTACCTCCAAGCTCACTGAATCCACTGTTCACATACTTCTTCCACTTTCTGTTTTGAATTCCTTAAAGCTGGTTTCTAAGCACCTCACTCCAAATGAGTCCTGCTACTGTCAAGGACTCCTAGCTTATGAGGAAAAAGAAAAATGCCACTTATTCTGAAGAGATCTCTGAGGCACTGTCCCCCAGTATCACCGGGTCCCACAGCTGGGTTCCCAGTCCTCAGTGCTCGCTGGCAGATCTGCTCTTCTTGGACAATGCTGAACCACAACTCTTCCATTAATCTCAATGTGAACTTATTCTTTTTCATGGGCTTCTCTGAGCATTGGATTTTATAAGCATATTTCTTTTTCAGTCCCCCCAGCCTAATACGTTTTTATATTTTGGGGATATAGAAAGCCCAACGTTTCAAAGGAAAATTGTGCTCTTCTACAAGGTTTATACACACTTGGTAGATGATGTGTTAGATCCTGTCTAACCTTAAGTACTGGAGATCACTACATAAACCAACATGCTCTGACACAGAGATAAAACACTTTCTTCATAAAATCCCATCCTCAATACACTGTTCTTCTTTAAGAATACTGAACTTCTCTTACCTGTAGTGAACTCAATAGTGGGATCAGCAGAAGCCAGGAAAAGGGCAACAGAGGTAAAGCAAAGATTAAAATCTGAACAACGAAGTATAACTTGAGGAACTGTGATCATTAAAGATAGTCAATAAATTATTACTAATAACATCATGTGCATATTAACAATTATTCCAAGATTCTTAACTGAAGATTGATTTCTAATTGCCTTGACAAAGAACAAGGTGAAATTACAAGCAAAAAATCAGGTAAATCATAGGCTCTACTCTGTTTTTCTTATTGGTTTTTGCAGCATAATAATCCCTTCAATTTTGCAAGAATAAAGATTGTGTCTGTTTTAACTCTTTCATTTCCTTCTTTCAACTTCTTTTCCTTTCATTTCCTCTAGAAAAGGTTCACTCGGTTTGCTCCACATCTCTTTTCCATATCATATTAGATCTGGGAGATTTCTCCAACAGCTTAGTCTTGAGTCTGCAGAAAACAAGAGCAGTAGTGTGTGTGCATGTGTGTGTGTGTGCCTCACACAAGCTCTCCACTCTCACCTGCACACCCATGTTGCACCTGTGATTTCCAAGCTGCATTTATAAGGGGTGAACTGGCAAAATTCCACCCACTACTCTTTCATTAGAAATGGACAGAGAATTAAAAGGAATTCAATCCAAATTGACACAAGACAGCTGGCCCCATCCCTCTCTGGTAGCAAAATGAATGAGCCTTGACAAGGAGTGTGAATTCGCTTGTGAACAGGCAGTTCCCAGGTAGTGCAAACTATTTGCTCAGTCATGGACATGTTTACCTGCTACCAATGGATAGTGGGAATGAGTAGGTCTGATTATTCTAAATGATGAGCCCCAAAACATGCCGATAGGCGACAAATTCAATCCTGGGTTTCAACTGTGCTGTGTTCAAAGAAAAAAATAGTCTTCTCTTTGCAAGGTATCTTTATATCACAGGGGATTTCATAAAAGGAACCAACCATGACACAACTCTCCCTGGAAGGGAAACTGCACTGGAATTAGGTTCCTGCAGTCATATCATAATCCACCTGAATTTACCTTCTCAACGTCCTCTAACCTGCCTCATAGACCTGAAGAAATAGAACATCTGCCTAATGACTGAGGGCTTCATTTTGTAGCAGGAAAGAAGGATGCCAAGTGTGACACATTCTTCTGAGGGCACACTTGATGGTTTCTAAAAGAAGGCATGAGAGTCTGAAGACTCTCAGGGTAGCTTTAAGAAGGAAAGAATGGAGAAGGAAGGAGAGGTGTCCTTAAAGGAAACCTCTTGTGGAAGGTCTAAGTATAGAAGCATGCTTCTCACTGATGGTAAAGGAACTAAGTATACTTAAGTCAGCTATAATTCCCCTATTTATCCCTTCTTCACCATTACAGTCTTCCTTCAGGACAAGACCTTGAATAACCATGTTGCTTGCAGTTTGAACCATTTAATCTGGTGGAACAAAATGGGGTGGGTACATGGGTGGGAAGGGATGGGCCTGATTTGCTCCATTTCCTTGGATCTGGAAAGCCAGTTGGCTTTTAAAATGGATCAGCAAACTATGATCTTATAAATCCTCTTGTTTTCCAGTAACATTTTTAACGAAAAAGACAAGATTAATGATTCCCTATTATGTTTGCAATACAATAAATGTATAAATTGAGTATCAAGTTTAAAAAAGTGTTATTTTAATAGGGTATGAAGCTAGAATTACTAATTTTAACTAATCTCTGAAAACTACTAGAATTTATCAGAGAATTTACAGGCAATTTTATGCAGCACACCATGGTAAGAATAAACATATTTTACTGTTCTGCATGGCTAAGTGAAGAGACCCACCTCTGGACAGGAACAGAGAGGGTGCCCAGCTATACGAGCGTTCCAATTAAGAACTGAGAGTTGGGCTTCCCTGGTGGCACAGTGGTTGGGAGTCCACCTGCCGATGCAGGGGACACGGGTTCGTGCCCCGGTACGGGAAGATCCCACATGCCGTGGAGCGGCTGGGCCCGTGAGCCATGGCCACTGAGCCTGCGTGTCCGGAGCCTGTGCCCCACAACGGGAGAGGCCACAACAGTGAGAGGCCCGCTTACCACAAAAAAAAAAAAAAAAAAAAAAAAAAAAGAACTGAGAGGAGGGCAGGGAGTTTCTATCAGAGATCAGTGGTTACCATTCACTTGGGAATCTGTATGACTTAAACGTGTATATTGAAACCAGTACCCCTCTTTAGAGAGGACCAGACAACCTCAGACCCATTCATGTGTTCTGTAGCCCTTCTCTACTAACTTCTTATTGGCTCCATCTCTCTGGAGAACTCTGAGTAATACACTACCATTCATATTATTTCCAGCACTGAATTTGCCTCCAGCGTGTTTGAACGTTCTATATTTTGCTATGGTTTACTATTAAAACTCTTCTGGGAAGTATTCTTTTCAAAAATATGATAAACACAAAGAAACAATCACTTCTCAAGTAGTATATTTTAAAATAGAACCATTTAATCTCTTATTTTTGCAATCAGAGAACACCTCTAGGGCAATCAGATAATTCAGAGATTTTAGTCTCTGTCCATCACAGTCATTGAACCTACTCATGAAGTTCAAAGCTACTTAAATATTCCAAGTCATAACAGTAACTCAATCCTTTAAATACATAACATTTCACGCCATATGAACGCACTAAAATATTTCTTTGTTACAGCTGTGTAAACATCTGGATAAATCATATCCTATCATGTCACCATGTACTTTAGCAACTGAAAGTCGATTCTAAGCACATGACCACAACTACTTGCAATGTAACAGACGATGTTCTCAATATAAGACTATGTTGCTATGGCATCAGCAAACCACAATCTTATGAATCCTCTTGTCTACCCAGTACATTTTTTAAGGGAAAAGAAAATATTAATGGTTACTATTATATGTTTGCTTTTACAATAAATATAAATTCAGTAGCAGGAATGGAAATTAATAATTTAATAGTTTTGTAGTACATAAAATTAGAGCTACATTTGAACTGATCTATGATAATTCCAAGAATTTACCAGTAGACTCTGCAATATTATCACTACATTTTTGCAGTCATTAGCATGTACCAATAAAATGAATATGAAAGAATAAAATGTAACAGCAATATTTACCTTTTCAAGGAAGGCCACACAGTGCTAGTTTATTTTGCAGTACAACAAGCATATCTCTGACATATATGGAATAAATTATACAAAGCTAAAGGAATTTACCAGCCCTTTTAAATTAGATTATCTCAAGCTATTTCCAAATCCCCAACAAACATTGAAACAGAGTTTTGTATTCTGGGTATGTGAACTTGGCTAACAACAAAGATTTGCATAAGACATTCTTTCCCTATGAGGCCAAGTTTTGTTTTTCTGCATTAGTTTCTATAAATTCTTAATCCAAAGTCTCTGATTCAGACAGATTGTTTTCTCCAACTTTTGTAATATCAAGGTTATCTAAGCTGAACCTCAAAGGAGACAAGATATTCTTATAAATCTTTGCTAAATTGTCCTACCTTATAGAGATAGACTACATAAACACATTTAAATAAAGATGAAAATCAATGGTTTGTAGTTTAGAAAACACTGGTTATATCCTTGCTCAAAAAAGATAAAATGCCAACTAAACAGCTACACCTAAGAGAAAAGTTCATAAAATAAATTTCTACCTACATATTCATTTCCAACTGTCTCTGTAACAAATTTACCCAAACTTGGTGGCTTAAGACAACACCCATTTATTCTCTTACAGTTCTGGGGATCAGAGGTCCAAAAACAGTATAACTGGGCCCAAATCAAAGTATTGGCCTGTTTATTCTCCCTCCAAAGGCTCTAAGGGAGAAGACCATCCTTGGCTCTTCCAGCTTTGGCAGCTGTTAGCATCACATCACTCCAACCTCTGTCTCTGTGGTCCTGTTGTCTTCTCTTCTGGGTGTCAAGTTTTCTTTTGCCTCTTTCTTATAATATACACATGATTGGATTAGGGCCCATCCAGTTAATACAGGATAATCCTCTGGTCAAGATCCTTAACTTAATTATATCTGCAGATATTCTTTTTCCTTATGAGGTAACATTTATAGGTTCCAGAGATCAGGACCTGATAGTTTTAGGTGGCCATTATTCAGCCTATTAAAATCTGTATACTTTCTAATGTGTTTTAAAGAATATTTTTTCAAGATAAACGTGGTAGGTAATCAAAAGAATCCCAAGGGAAAGAAATCAAAGTGATGGTGCTGAGTGGCAGGGAACAGAGAAGACAAAGATGACAATTTGCCACCTTTGACAGTGCTTGTCACAGGTCTGCTTCTTTTCATTCCCACTGTTTGGTTATTTGTTGTTACTGCTAACAGAACCTCTCCGCATTCTACACATACTCATACACACAGTAGCTAGAGAAGGGCCTGTGATGTGCTTCAAAACTTTATTATTCTATGTGTACATGTACCAAAATGGTCCTTCCTTTAAATCAGGTAAGATAACACAATGCAGTCATAATAGCTGTTTCTCAAGAGCTGAAGGGCTATATTTGGAAAAGGTATGAGAATCATTCATATACTCCAACCTTATTTTCACAAAGCCCTTAATATAATGAAAGACGTATATACCCTAATTCCTCTCGCTTCTTCACATGTTCCAAACTCATTGCATCTCCAGCTGCGGTCCTGCTCTATTCCTTTGCTGCAAGTCCAATCTCTTTTGTTCCTTCCATGTCTATCTCAAATCCATCTTTTCCATGACGCTTCCACCACTTGCTCTGGTAACAAATTACCACTTCATATATGAAAATCTCATGGTCTTCTTTTTAACAAAAATCTTTTTAAAATTAGAATCTCAGTCTTTTAAAAAAAGTCTGGATTATTCCTTGTTTCATACTTCATTAAATATACATATATTTTCCCCATTACACTGTGGGCTCCTTAAAGGCAAGGACTGTCTTACTTAGAATGGAGGTTCTTTGACCTGATCCCCATCCCTATCCATCCATATGTTGCTGAAGAGACTTTCATATGGCTGAGGTTCAATAACTGTTCAATTAATTAAGCTTGTTCTCTACTTTGGGCAAAGTAGTTCTGACTATATGACTTTGCTTCCCCAGTCAAATTATAAAGGAGAAAGATGATCTTTTCTTAGTAAAAAGGATAGTTACTATAAGACACATAATATATATTTCTTAAGGATTTGAATGACTGAAGAGGGGCAAGATTTATACTTGAAATTGGTTATTTTAAATAGCTACCCAGAATAAAAATTATTGTTTCAAAGAAGAGAAATAATTGTTAAAGGAGTACATTATAGCATATGCTTTAGTCTTTCAAATGATATAATTTCTCTGGGGACAAAACCTCTTTCAAAGTGTACATTCAAATAATATGTACCATCAAATAGTACATCACTTTTAAAATTTCAAAATCTAGGAGATCATAGACAAATTTATTTTATCCAAGCCAAGAAGTATAGAGTCTTTATTTGTTCAACAAATACTTGAATACTTTTACATGCCAGGTGCTGGATAGATGCTGGGGATGTATCAGCCCGTAAGAGTTAGAACCTATCTTTTTAGCTTAAAGGGGAAAAGAGACAGAATACAGCTAATTGTGATAAATCTTCTGACATAAAAGATAGGGTATTATGAGAAGATTCTAATCTAGTTTGGGGAATAAGAAAAGGATAATTATACTGAGGCCTCAAGGGCGTGTGTCAGTGAGACAGAGATGTTGAATGAATAGATACTGCAGTCACAGGGCTGTAACTATGCAGAGAGGTCAGAGTTAAGAGAAACAGGTTTGCGAGCATCCTACTATAGAATATTAGTATACTGTAGTATAGTGACTGCAGCCATACTAAAATCTTGTAGCAAGAGTACAAGGAAGAGGGCCCAGATCCAAGCCCTGAGTAGGGGTTAAAAACAAAGGTAACAGGGTGGGTAAGCATTTCAGACAGGTTCAAAGGTCTTCTTGCAACAAGCAGTTAAAGACAGCTTAGTGTAGCTAACTAGTGGGAATTGACACAAGGCCACACTTGAGAGCTAGGTTACAACCAGATAATGCAGGGCTTTGTAGGCCACACTAAAGATTTTAAGCTTTATTTTAAGAGCATTTGGAAACCACAATGAGTATTTTAAACAAGTGTCATAAACAGATTTTCATTTTTAAATGTTCTCTCTGGTTAGAATATGAAGAGTCAGTAGGAAGAAGGCAATGGCAGACTGGAAGGACCAGCTATGGTGATACTACAGCGGTGCACACAAGAGATGAAAGTGGCTTTGACTGAACTAGTAGCAGTGGCCATGCGGAAGAAAAACAGATAGATTTAAGAAATGTAGGTAGTGGATTAATAGTGTTTGATGATTGGTTGGATAGGGGATGTTAGGAAGAGAAAAGAGTCAACCATAATTCCCAAGTATTTGAACTACTCAGTGGATGGTAGTGATATAAACTGAGATAAAGAACACTGGAATAGGAGCAAATTGTAGGGGGGAAAGATCAGATTAGTTTTGAACTTCTTGAGTCTACGTGCCAGTGAGAAAGAGATATTACAGCTACAGGGCTGTAACTCGGAAGAGATATCTAAGAGATACAGGTTTGAAAGTCATCCTAAAACAGAACATGACTGCAGCTATGGTAAAGTCTTGTACAGCAAATCCAAGTGAGAGGAGAAGAGGGCCCCTATCCAAGCCCCAAGAAACACCAAAAAAGGAGTAGAAGCTGGCTAAACATGCTAAGAAATTGTGGATGGAAAAAACCCCCCAACAAACCATGATAGTAGGTTATTATGGAAGAAGCCAAGGAAAGCAAAACTCTTGGTTTAGTCCTATTCTAAGTTTAGATAAACAGGGTAAGTATTTACCCAAAAGGTTATTTTTAATTGTGATTTTTCAGTATGAGAACTAGAGGGCAAGGAACATGTTTATTTGGACATTTTCAAATTGCACAAAAGACTTAAGTTCTTTGTAAAGTGAAAAAATATATATATATATTATTTTAAACGTCATGCATGGAATAAATGAGTTACTAAGTATGATACATCTAAAGTCTATAATCCATTAATAGATAGCAACTAGAAATTGACAAGGAGCATTTTGGGGACAAATTTGATAAAGCAGTTGACAGTATATCAATAGTTCTCCAAAAGTTTATGGTCCATGAAAATTTTATCTACATATGTGGTTTTGTATTCTAATGATGAAAATCATTATGTCTAGCTTGTATTTTTATGAGATCTCTCTGTAAATATCTTAGAATGAGTTTACAGGTTTGTTTTACTGTTATTAGAATAGCCAAAAAAACAGGTATGACACCATTTTACATATCAAAAGGGCAGCAGGAAAAATTGCTGTGTACTCTGGGCAAGTTACTCTGCTTTGTTGAGACCCAATTTTCTCAACTTTAAAATGGGATAAATCCTGCTCTTTAGGTTTGTTTTGAAGATCACTGAATACATATTTAGATCATTGAATATACATCTGGAAGTGCTTTGCACATAGCAGGAACTGAATATATAGATATAAGTATCAAAATTATGGAGTAAAAAATTACTGGCATGCAACATACAACACACTTTGGCAAGATTACATAATTTTGCAAAATATTACTAGCATTTTTTTGCATAGAGTGTCTCATGCAAACCTTTTTTCTTTTTTTTTGCATTACACAGGCCTCTCACTGTTGCGGGCTCTCCCGTTGTGGAGCACAGACTCCGGACGCACAGGCTCAGCGGCCATGGCTCACGGGCCCAGCTGCTCCGCGGCACGTGGGATCTTCCAGGACTGGGGCACGAACCCGTGTCCCCTGCATCAGCAGGCGGACTCTCAACCACTGCGCCACCAGGGAAGCCCCATGCAAACCTTTTTAAAATTATTTTTTAAATGGAACAGGGATTCAGTGGTAGATGAGGAAGTTATTAATCATTTTATATTATTTCCCTTCCCCTTGCAATAAACAGAACACATCTTCACACTGAAATTGTGGCTTACCCAACATTCTAACTATCTCCCCATTTCATTCATTCAGTTTGTATTTGTTAATTCATTTAATAAATATTTTTGAGCACCTGTTGTGAAAGCGGCTGAGGGCAGACTCAAGGGTGGCCCAAGCCCTGCTCTCATGAAGCCTACAGTCCAGAAGGGGAAACAGATGTTAAACAAAAAATATAACTGAGTTCAGTGCCACAAAAGAAAAAGACAATTCACTTCTTTTCCTGACCTGACATATTTCACAGTGCCCAGAGAACTCTGGATTCTTGAGGGACCTCACCACTTGTCTCATAATTTACAACAATCACTAGTCTGGCCCCATTAATGTACACAGCTAACACACACTTTCACTAGCAAGAGAAGAAAATACCTAACATCACCATGTGAAGACTAAAGTCTTTTCACTTATTCATCATATCTTGCAACAGCGCATATATCATTTTTCTTAGAAGCAGACTCTACTAGCAGGATTCCCAATAGACAGAATTGTTTGTCCATCTAACAAATAGGTAATTATTGTCTGGCTGTTCATTAGTTCATTCATTGAAGAAATATGTACGTTGGGCAAAAATGTAAGTCAAATGGTATAGTTAGCACATGAAAATGAGTTAAGACAGTGCCTGCCTTCATAGAGTTCAATGAATCTTTCAGGAAACTGTGTGCCTAAAAGTCAAAGTGACCTTCTAAAATTTTTTTTCACAATTTCCTCCGTTGAATAAATGATTACTTAAGAGCTTCTTAAATGCCAAGTTCTTTTGATATATTATTTCAATCAACTTTCACAAGCACCTATAAGGCTGGTGAGGAGGTATTTGTATCTTCCTTTACAGATGAGGATGAAGACACAGAGGCTGGTATCACCACTTCCCTGGTCTACCTGGCAGTGCTTCCCTTATTGAAGTTTCTGATTCCAAGTCCCACTCATCTCTATCTATCTCCAGCATTCATGTGTGGTTTTCCTACTATTGGCCTGTTTAATATCTTACAAAACTTTCAGAGAAAATGAAAATGAGAATGTAAATTAAATAACAGTATTTAGCCACCTAAAATGAAAACATATAATGTGGGACAAGCTCATGATACAACAGTAAGTACAAATAATAAGAAATTACAATTGCTACAATTATGGAAAATAGTTATGTAAGCATTTGATAAGAGGAAGGAAACAAGCAAAAATAATAATTCTGTAAGGATATAGTTTCAAAACATTTCATGTTATAAAATTGTTTTAATAATTTTTTAAAGCAGAGGAGAAAATGAAACCCTAAAGAACTATTGATAGCTGGCTCCTGCTCTCAAGATTAAGTTTAATCCTGAGTCCTACAGTCCTCCTATAACCCTGCATCAACATACCTTTTAGCCTAAGTTCTCTACATAGTTTTTCTGGAACATTCCATTAACTTTGCTCATACTGGTCCCTATTCTAGATAAGGTTTCTGGTCTTTCCACCAGCCGGTCGCAAGTGTCATTTTGTACAGTATTCTTTTTTCTGTCTTGGCACATTCTATCACAATTGTTAGCTCATCTGTCAGGCTCTCTCACTATTCACAATTCCTTGAAAGCATGAGCCACATCTTATTTTTTTCAATGTGGCAGAGGGTAGGTGTGCAACATAATTATGTTAATTGAGTATATTTGTACTCTTCCATCAGTGAGAACCTTTTCTATTTGATATGATGTTTTGACAGTTTCTGATGGCAGGTTAGGATGGTAAATTGATTCCACCTTGACATGGTCATAATTCTGCTCCCCAATTCTGCCAACTTCCTAATTCTTTTAGTGAGCTAAAAATTCAGATTCAAAGTAAAGTTAAAATTGTGCTACACTGCTTGTGACTTCAATTATCCATATTTCACAGTGAGGACTTGGCCAATGGAAGGTCAAATTTCTTACTTTGCCCACTCTTCAAAATACTTGTGAGCGTGGTGTTCCAGATATGCTGGAGACTGAGGATGGAAGAGAGAAGATGACAGGATCAATGCTCTTCAATGCATCACTGCTTTGGGTTAGGTTCCCTAGAAGCAGAGCCTGAGAGAAGGATTCGGATGCACATGATTGAAAGGAGTGCTCTCAGGAGAAAAGGAGAGAGGGAAGCAGGATAAGATAGGTAAGACTGTGGTCTCAGCTGGAGTCTAACTTCAGACTGATCCCAAGGGGAAGCTCAGGAGCGTGAACTGCCCCAGAGCCGACCTCACCTTGAAATGAGGGAGCTGGCTTTTGTACCCTCATGTCAGTTAGTTATTGGCTGTAAGCTGACAGAGTTGGGAGGTGAGCACCTAAAGCCCTGGGAAATGTGAATGCTTTTAAAACAGAAATGATTCTGAAGAGCAGAGAGGCGTTGTGAGCTACTGGCAGCTAACACTCACAGAAACTTGGGAATGGGTCCACACGCTTGGTAAAAGACAGAGCGCCCAATGTGACAAGAATCATACAGAAGCACAACCTTCAAGTGACAGCATAACCAGCTCTTTAAAAGAAGGATATAAAGCAGCAGAGACATTTTGAAAGATACACATCATAGGATTTCTAACTTAGCCGGCAGTGTTTCTAGCTCAGCCAGAGCTGTTCATATTTATCTGTATATCCTGACATTACCTGTAGAAGGTCCTTAAAACCTGATTCTTCCATTAGGTGACTGTGTCATGTGAGATATGGATGTTTCTTAGTTCCTGTTTCTAGCTGTGTGTCTTGAAATTGCTTCCTTGGATTATTTTAATCTTATCAAAGCCTTCATATGTGTGACTCAAACTGAAAAAGGAAGGTTTCTTCATTTCCACAGAATCAATCCTACATGGTTGATCAGATAGCGGCTGGATTATTCTCTTAAAAGCAGCTCATTCTCTGCACAAAGCATGTGCACATCAGGTTTGCTTCTTATTTCCCTAAGTCAGAGATCAAGTTCAAGAAAAATTTCAAGCTGACATGAAAGGAGTTCTCCTCAAAAGTCAAAAATGTCATTCGCCACAGGCTACACAAAACTTTTCGCATGGAAATTGTTATGAACATCCGAACATTGCATGACTGAGTCACAGCATTAATTTTTCTCCCCTAACAAATATTTACTAGACACTAACTAGGTCCAAAGAAAGACACTAAAGATGTCTGGCAGATAAACTAAAATAAAATGAAACTCTATGTTTGGAAGTGATGTTAGACAACACCATATCATCGAAATTTTTAAAAAATGTAAAAATCCTATGTAGAAGCCCAAGAAAAGAAATAAATGAGAGGGCAGACACAGTAGCTGAAGCAGAGATAAGGAACTTAAGCTTTGAATGCTCTGACTTCACCTTGCCCCACATCCTCGAAAACTACTCATCTAACTGGATGTACGGTTTAGGTAACGCTATTGACTGGTGATTTGGCTAAGGCCACACAACTTGGTTCGTAGAACCCAGATTATCTGATTCCAAAGCCTGGTATATTTTCTTTCACATCACAGCTAAAGGTATAGTTCCTGTCTTCTGAAACTTTGCACCTTGTCTGGAAATAAAATGCACAAAATCACAGTACAATTTGTGTGACTATGTAAATGCTGCAGAATAAATGTTGGAAACTCAGAAGAGGAGAGACGTGAAATTGAACTCTCCTGAGTCATTCTCAGAAAAAAACTGATGCAGTAATTTCAGTGTCGGTATAAAACTTCTGTATGTTTTATGTAAGACTAGACTGTGGTAATTAGCTTTATTGTGGGGTTTTGCAGGGAGCAGACAGATAATGAGAAAAAGCCAAGTACTCGAAACTTCAAATTCCAGTTTTAAAAATCACCTATGCTTCTGTTCCCCAACAACCCATTCCTCCAAATATTTCTGCAATCAAATTGAGCCCAGCCTTCTTTTCTCATCTTTCCTTGTCTCTTCCTTTGTCTTTCAATTTGTAGATTTTGAACTAAGTTAAGACAGCTTAAGAAACACTAAAATTTAAAGTGACTAATAGATGAATCACCCCCTATTTTCTTTCCCTATAAGAAAAGCACCTGACCAGTTGGTCTAGTGGCCTGTCTGAATCAGTGTCCTGGAGCTCAGGCCCTGTCTTTTGCTGCACCCTCCCCCCAGGTCAAGGCCCTCCAGGTGCGACAAGCTACCAAGCTGCACTTGTCTCAGCTTCCAGCTGGCGGCAGTCTAGTAGCAGTCACAAGAGCAGGGACTTCCTGCGGAAGGTGGGCTTTATTGGAACAGTTCAAGCACTTCTTGTTTGTTGTGCCTGCTCCGATCTCAAAATCCTGCCTGATTTTGACCTCTGACCTGTTCCTAACTTCCAGCTTCTGCAGAAGGCAGACTTTGGCGGCTTCCTCAGCTGCTGCCTCTCACCTCCAGCGTGTAAGCTCTGCCTGCCAACTCAGTCTTCCCTTCAAGTCAGTACTGGTTGGTTCCTGCCCCACCCCACCCCTGCTTCTGCTGTTTCTCAGACTCCTTGTGGTTTTCTTCCTTCTGGCCTCTGGCTCTGTGTGATGCGTCATGCTGATTCCCACAAGCTTAGCCAGTCACCTAATGAAGATCAGTAACAGGACTTTCCCTATTTTGTTAAAGGTTTGTATAGGCCACCGCTCCAATAGCTTCATCAAGTCATACTTCTAGGAGAGTAATTCTAAACTCTGATTATAATCCAGGAAATTTTTAACCAAACATAAAGGTCATTATTTATAATGTCTTACTTGCCTATAAACTGATGATAATTAGATTAAAAAACCAAGCATCAAATATGAACAAACTATCAGGGTGAAAACATACAGCTCTCTAAGAGGATGGACAGATGCAGTAATTCTGGTTTCCAAGGGTTAAAAGGCTATGTAGGTTCTACAGTGTTTTATATTTTAAATCAGTCCCATGAAGAAAGGAGTCAGTAGCATCTGGCACAGATGTAGGTCTGGCTGCCGAAGGAAAATCGGCAGCAGTGAGGTTCACCAGGTGAAGAGCAAAAGCACAGTCACGACAGGATTGCCTGCACCTGGCACCAGATCTTATTCCCTTGGATAATAAATAAATAAATAAATATATATATATATATATATATATATATATATATATATATATATATATATATTTTTTTTTTTTTTTTTTTCTTTTTTGCAGTAAGCGGGCCTCTCACCGCTGTGGCCTCTCCCACTGTGGAGCACAGGCTCCGGATGCGCAGGCTCAGCGGCCATGGCTCACGGGCCCAGCAGCTCCGCAGCATGTGGGATCTTCCTGGACCGGGGCACAAACCCGTGTCCCCCACATCGGCAGGCGGACTCCTGACCACTGCGCCACCAGGGAAGCCCAATAAATATTTTTTTAAAGATTTTGATAACCCAGAAGTGTACCTTAAACTAGTTCTAAAGCTATGTGATCTTTCCAGAAAGAAAGCAGCTGAGTTTTTATGTCTGAAACTGATGGGAATGTGGGTGAAGACAATACGGGGCTTTTGGGAAGTGGAGAAAGTAAGAGATGTGAAGAAGATAGGAAAAGACTGAACACATTTTCAGTACTTCTAAATCGTTTCCAGTTGTTTGTATTCCCTGCTTAGTAACTAAGAAAAGAACTACAGACTTTGGTACATAAGGGGAGCACTTAGGACCTGACACAGATGCCAGAGCTATGCTCTTAGTCTGAAAGTGGATTTTGCTGAGAAATGTCTGGAGATACTGAGGTATACTGGCTAAACTGTGGTAGAAAGTAGCAGTTGTTGAAGTCAGATTTAGAGCATGAAAATCCAGCTCACAAATCTCTTTCCACAACGTTTAGGACTATATTCGAACTTCATGAGATCATAGCTATGTTCACAATTTTCACCTTGCCAGATTTCTGAGGATTTTAGAATAGAACAGCATATGTCTGCTATTACTGCATTAAGATAAATTTTTGTTTTATTTTACTGACACAGATTTAGAAGTTAAATGAAACGGTGGTTTTATATTTAATGAAAGATTTTGTATTATAAGGTAACTGGTGATTAAAGGTCAGTTTCACAAGTCAGGAATAGTATTGTACACAATATTGGATCTGATTAGGGTCCTATGAATGCCAATGAGAATTTGAACCCCTCAGGTATCACACATCTTCACATAAAAAGAAATACTCCTTTACACATATGACCAGTTTCTTGAATCCAGATGGGTTCTCCAGTACAAGCTATGCCCTGGTCAAAATGTACACATGGTAACTAAACCATCTTCAAAATTATGTTATCCATATTATTTTTTTACACAAAGGGCAGTGCATTAAAAAAATAAAATAAAAAACAGAAAGAACTATGTGCACAGTTAAAGCCATTAAAGTCTAAATGTGTCTCACTACAGAGGAAGGCAGCTAAGGCAGCCCAATCAACTTCTTTAGGTTTTCAGGAAATAATTCAACAACGTGATTGAAAAGCTATAATACACATTCAAACTGATGGCCTTTTTGTGGTCAGCAGTGTTTCAACCAAAGTGTTTCGTACAAGCTACCCTTTGGTAAAGGAAAAGAATCATTGAAATCCTCACTGAAGAAATATATTTACTTGTTTAGATTTTATATTTGCATGTTTATCAAACACATTTTAATCATTCACTCATTCATTCATTCATGTAGCTAGTACAAAAATAGTAAATATCCGGGGTACTGTAAAGTAAATGAGGTGATGTAGAGACTGATACCAAAGAAGAGAAGGGATCTGAGTTTTGTGAAACCTATAGTCTCCATAGATTTTAAAACAGGCCTTCAAAAAAGTTTTTAACATTTTTAGGGCTTCCCTGGTGGCGCAGTGGTTGAGAGTCCGCCTGCCAGTGCAGGGGACGCGGGTTCGTGCCCCGGTCTGGGAGGATCCCACGTGCCACGGAGCGGCTGGGCCCGTGAGCCATGGCCGCTGGGCCTGCGCGTCCGGAGCCTGTGCTCTGCAACAGGAGAGGCCACAACAGTGAGAGGCCCCGCGTACCGCAAAAAAATAAAAAATAAAAAAAAATAAGTTTTTAACATTTTTAAATGTTAACAGTTTTAGCATTTAAAACTGTTAAAGTTTTATACTTTACAATTCCTCTTTGGAGAGTAGAGTAGTTGTGTCAGATGCTATTTTTGTTTTGTTTTTAATCTGAAGCAAAAGGATTGGGAAATCAGCAGTAGATGGACAAGATGTGATGCTGAAACATGAACTGGAGATATGTAAAGTATATAATTCCTTAATATTTGTGGATTGATTTGAGTGAAACGTTTAAATCAAAGTGGTATATATAAAGTGAAAAGTTGGTAGAGAAGCACATATGTGAAGGAATGTCGTGTTCTGTGGCTACGTGAACTGTGTGACAAAGAAATAGCAGCAAGAAGAAAGAGGAAAGTGAAATACACATGATTTTGAAACTACTTATTTAATGTTGTTTGTGCTGGTTTAAAAAAATTAGGGAGTTCTCTCTTTTTTTTTGCTGCTTAAAATGCTGTCTTCCCACTCAAAGGACATTACTTATTAAAAACAATTATATTAATTCTCTTTCCATGAAACATTACCAAATCCTTCAGTGAGTGGTTTCTGCCAATACATCTGGACACATGATGGCAACATGGTAATGATACAAGGAAATTCAGATTTTCAATTTATAATCTACCACTTGAAGATATGCTCACTAAAATGTATCATGTCCAAGTGTGGCATGTCTGAGTTCTATTTTGGGAACTCGAAAAAGAAAATATTCTATGATTCTGTGCTCACAGAGGCTCCACAGCAAAGCGTTCCTTGGAGCAACCAAATAGAGACAAATGCCAAAAATATGCACTGGTACGGAAGGTTAAGTTCTATAACAGTGGTTCTCAGTAGGGCAACTAGTGACTTCTGGAAGCATCTAGAAAATGTATAGGGACGTTTAGGTCTCCCAATGATTACAGTTGAGGCTCTATAATATTTAGTTGTGGGAGGGCAGAGCAGTCTGCATTAATACATGTTGCAGTCTGTGATTCTAAGAATAGCAGCAAACATCAGAGTATTCCATATGTTTTTTGTGTGGTTGTGTCCAATCATGTAGGTAATGAAGTACACACTATCTTTTTTTTTTTTTTTTTTTTTTTTATAATAGTGTTTATTTTTACTTGTTGACAGTTTGCTTTATTTATTTATTTATTTTTGGCTGTGTTGGGTCTTCGTTTCTGTGCGAGGGCTTTCTCTAGTTGTGGAGAGCGGGGGCCACTCTTCATCGCGGTGCACGTGCCTCTCACTATCGCGGCCTCTCTTGTTGCGGAGCACAGGCTCCAGACGCGCAGGCTCAGTAATTTTGGCTCACGGGCCCAGTTGCTCCGCGGCATGTGGGATCTTCCCAGACCGGGGCACGAACCCGTGTCCCCTGCATCGGCAGGCAGACTCTCAACCACTGCGCCACCAGGGAAGCCCCCACACTATCTTAAGTTATTTCCTTTAGCTCTTTTATATATTAGTGTTGGGAAACTTTATTGATTACTTTTAAAAATTATGTATGTTCTACACTGAATGGATTTTGTTTCATGACAGTAAAGAAGGTCTTACCAAATAGTTGTTATTTTGAGGACTAGTATGGTTTGGGAACTTCTGTTCCATAAAAATTCCTCAAAATATGAACAAAAAGAGGTCCAGGCAATTAAGGCACAGGGAATCCAAGGGCCGAGGGAGAATGAGTTCAACAAAACCACTGAGTTTTCCAAAATCTTATATTCTGTGGTGGCCACATCATGGTCCTGGGAGCAGCTCCATTCAGGAGATCTTTGGAGACAAATGGTTTCTCAGATAACTAAACTCTAAGTTGGCTGCTAGTAATATAGTTGTATAAAGAACACTACCTTTATAGGTAAGAAATTATTACCAAAAAAATATTTAAGAGGGGAAATGATAGTTATAAGCCATAAACAAAAGAGAAGATAAATAACCTTCATCAATGGAAAATGGCAAGAAAAAGAATGTAGAAAAGTAGGGTGTCAGTGCCTACGGATCAATAAACATATCTCATTCATCTTTGTTCTCCTGAGACTGTTTATACTTAATACACAGCATGACATGTTCTTAATAACATATTGAAATAAATATAGGAAATAAAGAATTAACAAAATGTCCAAAAAAAATAGGTACCTCACAAAATTATAAAGGTTCCTTGAAAAGGACTACCGATAATCCCTTTTTTAAAAAATTTAATGACCTGATTTCTTTCAGTCTTCCTCCTAACTCAGTCTTTTAGTTGTGAGTCTTGTTCACAGTGCCACCCGCCCGCCCCCACCCTTTTATTTTGAGCTGATCAGATTTTTCTGCCTCCTCTCAGTAAGCACTCCTGTGCATCTGATCACTAGACCTGGGCCTCTGATGCTCATAGATCCTCTTTGAGAGAAACAAGAGACATTATATACTAAGTCGTTTAAGTCATCCCAGATAAAGACAGAATTAATTTACATCTCAGGGGAAATTTGAAACTGGAGTCTCCTATCCTGAGGTCCTTCTACTTCCTTCAGAAAAGTTAATTTAGGTCATTTCCCGATACCCACTGCTTGATGAGCAACTGTTCCTGTGAATGAATACAAATAAAAGCATGAAGAAAATGCGAGGCAAGACAGTCTTCTGAGAGAGTTCTCCACCTGAGGCTCCAGACTTCTCAGAGTCTCCTAGACCTTGGTCTATCAAGGCTTAAGATGCTTATTTAAAATATTTAGAAAATCAAATTTAGATTTTATTATTCATATGACACTAACACATGTAAGTCTAGCATAATTAGGATTTTATTACATATTTATTTCAATGAAGTCTTTATTTCGATACAGAAGAATAGAGAGAAGGAAGTCATGTTTTAGGCATCTGCAAAAATCATTTTTAGTATCATTTCAGTAAATAAATATCTTGTGATCATGACAAGAGATTAGGGAGATGAGCACATCACAGGTTATCTGGGCAGGTCTAAAACTGAATTTCTCTGAAACAGAAGTAATCCACAGTTTAGCAGTGTAAAATATTCTTATATTTTCTCTGTAATATATTACTTCAGATGACTGTATATATCATGGTGAAATTTCCCTTTGTTTTTTAAGAATTTTAAAACAATTATTATATTGAGAGTAAAACTGTAATTTTTGCTTTACAATAAATTTCCATGTGGTTTTAACACCGATTCCCCAAAACGTATGTTCTTTATCAACAAACAGGATATACAGCTTAGATGTTTTACAGCAATGTTTCACAGACATCATATATTGAACACTGGAAAAGATTTCTATCAAAACATCTGGTAAACACAATTCAAACTGAACTTAGCTGGTGATATGCATATTTTTATAACTTTTTTTCAGCTTGGATATCTTAAAAGAGATGTAACCACTTTTTTTTTTCCAGGAGAAATTTAAAATACTAATGTACTTTATGTATTTTTTTATGATTGTTGTGACATTTGTCTTCTTGTCACTCTGCAAAGTATTGTGTGACTTTTTCAAATAGCTACTTTAAACTGGATTAAAGATTTTTCTTAGCAGTGAATTTAAAAATACTCTCCACATTTGCCTCTGCCAACCAGCTTACCAAATGAATCCCAACTTATTCCTGTGGCTACTCATGATTTCCTCCACTTTGATTATTTTTTGACATATTTTGTTTGCTTTTAAAGAATTTAAAAAAAGGACCCTTTTCACAACTTCTATGAATACTGCCCCACTCAATGTGAGAATGTCTGAAGAATTCTGAAATCAGATGGTCAGTGATTAATAAAAGTGTATCATAAACCAAGATGGTTTACAATCTATTGTGGCTCAGGAAATGTAACAAAACCGCTATGCACTTGAAGATATTTCAAAGCAAACTGAAGTATTTCCAGGTTTTCTCAAAGCAGCAGACTTCAATATAAAAGACTTTGGAATGTTTGTTAATTTTTTTTCATTCATCATCTTGAAACAAAATTCACCACACAAATAGTTAACTGTGTTCCTGTGATCATCTCTGCATTCTTTATGGGACGGTTTTAAAGCAACAATCAGTGGTATCATCATGTGGATCATTTAACAATAAAACCCATTAGATAAGCAAAATCTTAAAAGACTGGTATCAGTTAGTAGTGACAAGGGTATGGAGAAGCCAGCATTCTAATATACTGTTTGAAATGTAAATTTATATAATTCTTTTTGACTGTAATTTGTAATATTTTAACATATATATACGACTTAGAAATGTCACTTTTAGGAATTTGTCCTATAACAGAAAATATAAACATCTTAGCCAACAACGTTTAATTCACTATTGTATGTGATAGTAACACTTTTGAACATCCTAAATGTCCATCAATAGGGGAAGGATTAAACATATATTCACACAATGGAATATCTGTATTTTCTAAATTGAAAATATGTCCAAGACATTTTAACTTAAAAAATGCAAGCTTCAGGGGGGGACTTTCAAGATGGCGGAGGAGTAAGAAGTGGAGATCACCTTCCTCCCCACAAATACATCAAAAATACATCTACACGTGGAACAACCCCTACAGAACACCTACTGAATGCTGACAGAAGACCTCAGACTTCCCAAAAGGCAAGAAAATCCCCATGTACCTGGGTAGGGCAAAAGAAAAAAGAAAAAACAGAGACAAAACAATAGGAATGGGACCTTTACCTCTGGGAGGGAGCTGTGAAGGAGGAAAAGTTCTCACACACTAGGAAGGTCCTTCACTGGCAGAGACGGGGAGTGGCGGGGGGGAGCTTTGGAGCCACGGAGGAGAGCGCAGCAACAGGGGGGCAGAGGGCAAAGTGGAGAGATTCCCACACAGAGGATCAGTGCCGACCAGCACTCCTGAGAGGAGAGGCTTGTCTGCTTACCTGTTGGGGCAGGTGGGGGCTGGGAGCTGAGGCTCGGGCTTCAGAGGTTGGATCCCAGGGAGGGGACTGGGATTGGCTGTGTGAACACAGCCTGAAGGGGGCTAGTGCGCCACAGCTAGCCAGAAGTGAGTCCGGGAAAAACTCTGGACCTGCCTAAGAGGCAAGAGACCATTGTTTCGGGATGTGAGAGGAGAGAAGATTCCTTCCCTGTCTGCCCACAGAAGGTAGAGCACCGCCTAAACGAGCTCCACAGACAGGAGCGAGCTGCGGCTATCAGTGCGTACCCTGGAGACGGGCATGGAATGCTAATGCTGCTATTGCAGCCGCCAAGAATCCTGTGGGCAAGCACAGGTCACTATTCGCCCTACCACCCCACACCCCCGGAGCCTGTGCAGCCCGCCAATGCCAGGGTCCCGTGATCCAGGGACAACTTGCCCAGGAGAACACACGGAGCGCCTCAGGCTGTTTCAACATCATGCCAGCCTCTGCCACCACAGGCTAGCCTCACATTCCAATTATAACTACCATACCCCTCTCTTCCCCCCAGCCTGAATAAGCAAGAGCTCCCTAATCAACAGCTGCTTTAACCCTATCCTGTCTGGGTGGGAACAGATGCCTGAGGGCAACCTAGATGCAGAGGTGGGGCTAAAACCAAAGCTGAACCCCAGGAGCTGTGCGAACAAAGAAGAGAAAGGGAAATTTCTCCGTGCAGCCTCAGGAGCAGCAGATTAAATCCCCACAGTCAACTTGATGTGTCCTGCATCTGTGGATTACCTGAATAGACAAGGAATCATCCCAAAATTGAGGCGGTGGACTTTGGGGGCAACTGTAGACTTGGGTTTGCTGTCTGCTACTGATTTGTTTCTGATATTCATGTTTATTTTAGTATAGCTTTCAGCGCTTGTTATCATGGGTGGATCTGTTTACTGGTTTGGTTGCTCTCCTTTTTTTAAATTATTATTTAAATTTTTTTATTTTAATAATTGTTAAAAATTTTATTATTATTTTTTTCTTTTTTTCTGCCTTTTCTTCTGAGCCATGTGGCTGACAGGGTTGTGGTGCTCAGGCCTGGTGTCAGACCTCAGCCTCTGAGGTGGGAGAGCTGAGTTCTGGACACTTGACCAATAGAAACCTCCCTGCCCCACATAATATCAATCAGCGAGAGCTCTCCCAGAGATCTCCATCTCAATGCTAAGACCCAGCTCCATGCAACAGAGAGCAAGCTCCAGTGCTGGATGCCCCAGCCAAACAACTAGCAAGACAGGAACACAACCCTGCCCATTAGCAGAGACACTGCCTAAAATCGTACTAACTTCAAAGACATCCCAAAACACACCATCAGATGTGGCCCCACCCACCAGAAACACAAGATCCAGCCACACCCACCAGAACACAGGCACAAGTCACCTCCACGAGGAAGCCTACACAAGCCACTGAACCAACCTCACCCAGTGGGGGCAGACACCAAAAACAATGGGAACTACAAACCTGCAGCCTGCAAATAGGAGACCCCAAACACAGTAAGTTAAACAGAATGAGAAGACAGAGAAATATGCAGCAGTTGAAGGAGCAAGGTAAAAACCCACCAGACCAAACAAATGAAGAAGAAAATAGGCAGTCTACCTGAAAAGGAATTCAGGGTAATGATGGTAAAGATGATCCAATATCTTGGAAATACAATGGAGAAAATACAAGAAACATTTAACCTATAAGAACTAAACAGTGAACAATGATGAACAACACAATAAATGAAATTAAAAATTCTCTAGAAGGAATCAATAGCAGAATAACTGAGGCAGAAGAACGGATAAATGAACTGGAAGATAACATAGTGGAGATAACTATCACAGAGCAGAATAAAGAAAAAAGAATGGAAAGAATTGAGGACAGTCTCAGAGACCTCTGGGACAACATTAAACAGACCAACATTTGAATTATAGGCATCCCAGAAGAAGAAGAGAAAAAGAAAGGGTCTGAGAAAATATTTGAAGAGATTATAGTTGAAAACTTCCCCAACATGGGAAAGGAAATAGTCCATCAAGTCCAGGGAGCGCAGAGAATCCCATACAAGATAAATGCAAGGAGAAACATGCCAAGACACATATGAATCAAACTATCAAAACTTAAATACAAAAAAAATATATTAAAAAGCAGCAAGAGAAAAGCAACAAATAACATACAAGGGAATCCCATAAGGTTAACAGGTGATCTTTGAGCAGGAACTCTGCAAGCCAGAAGGGAGTGGCAGGACATATTTAAAGTGATGAAAGGAAATAACCTACAACCAAGATTACTCTACCCGACAAGGATCTCATGCAGATTCAACAGAGAAATTAAAACTTTTCCAGACAAGCAAAAGCTAAGAGAATTCAGCACCACCAAACTAGCTTTAAACAAATGCTAAAGGAACTTCTCTAGGCAGGAAACAAGAGAAGGAAAACACCTACAAAAACAAACCCAAAACAATTAAGAAAATGGTATGAGGAACATACATATTGATAATTACCTTAAATGTAAGTGGATTAAACGATCCATCCAAAAGACATAGACTGGCTGAATGGATAGAAAAACAAGACCCGTATATATGCTGTCAATAAGAGACACACTTCAGACCTAGGGACACATACAGACTGAAAGTGAGGGGATGGAAAAAGATATTCCGTGCAAATGGAAATCAAAAGAAAGCTGGAAGAGCAACTCTCATATCAGACAAAATAGACTTTAAAATAAAGACTATCACAAGAGACAAAGAAGGACATAATGATCAAGGCATCAATCCAAGAAGAAGATATAACAACTGTAAATATTTATGCAACCAACATAGGAGCACCTCAATACATAAGGCAAATACTAACAGCCATAAAAGGGGAAATCGACAATAACATAATAATAGTAGGGGACTTCAACACCTCACTTTCACCAATGGACAGATCATTCAAAATAAAAATAAATACGGAAATGCACCTTTAAATGACAGATTAAACAACATGGACTTAATGGATATTTACAGGATATTCTATCCAAAAAGAACAGAATCCACTTTCTTCTCAAGTGCTCATGGAACATTCTCCAGGATAGATCATATCTTGTGTCACAAATCAAGCCTTGATAAATTTAAGAAAACTGAAATCATATCAAGTATCTTCTCCGACCACAATGCTATGAGACTAGATATCAACTACAAGAAAAAAACTGTAAAATATACAGACACAGGGAGGCTAAACAATACGCCACCAAATAACCAAGATTACTGAAAAAATCAAAGAGGAAATCCAAAAATACCTAGAAAAAAATGACAATGAGAACACTATGACCCAAAAGCTATGGGATTCAGCAAAAGCAGTTCTAAGAGGGAAGTTTACAGCAATACAACCTACCTCAAGAAACAAGAAAAATCTCCAATGAACAACCTAACCTTACACTGAAAGCAATTAGAGAAAGAAGAACAAAAAAACCCCTAAAGTTAGCAGAAGGAAAGAAATCATAAAGATCAGACCAGAAATAAATGAAAAGAAATGAAGGAAACAATAACAAAGATCAATAAAACTAAAAGCTGGTTCTTTGAGAAGGTAAACAAAATTGATAAACCTTTAGCCAGACTCATCAAGAAAAAAAGGGAGAAGACTCAAATCAATAGAATTAGAAATGTAAAAGGAGAAGTAAAAACTGATACTGCAGAAATACAAAGGATCATGAGAGATTACTACAAGCAACTATATGCCAATAAAATGGACAACCTGGAAGAAATGGACAAATTCTTACAAAAGCACAACCTTCTGAGACTCAACCAGGAAGAAATAGACAATATAAACAAACTAATCACAAGCACTGAAATTGAAACTGTGATTAAAAATCTTCCAACAAACATAAGCCCAGGACCAGATGGCTTCACAGGCAAATTCTATCAAACATTTAGAAAAGAGCTAACACCTATCCTTCTCAAACTCTTCTAAAATATAGCAGAGGGAGGAACACTCCTAAACTCATTCTATGAGGCTACCATCACCCTGATATCAAAACCAGACAAAGACGTTACAAAGAAAGAAAATAATAGGCCAATATCACTGATGAACATAGATGAAAAATCCTCAATGAAATACTAGCAAATAGAATCCAACAGCACATTAAAAGGATCATATACCATGATCAAGTGGGGTTTATCCCAGGAATGCAAGAATTCTTCAATATATGCAAATCAATCAATGTGATACACCATATTAACAAATAGAAGGAGAAAAACCATATGATCATTTCAATAGATGCAGAAAAAGTTTTCAACAAAATTCAACACCCATTTATGAAAAAAACCCTCCAGAAAGTAGGCATAGAGGAAACCTATCTCAATATAATAAAGGCCATATATGACAAACACACAGCCCACATCATTCTCAGTGGTGAAAAACAGAAACCATTTCCTCTAAGATCAGGAACAAGACAAGGTTGCTCATTCTCACCACTGTTATTCAACATACTTTTGGAAGTTTAGCCACAGTAATCGGAGTAGAAAAAGAAGTAAAAGGAATCTAAATTGGAAAGGAAGAAGTAAAATTGTCACTGTTTGCAGATGACATGATACTATACATAGAGAATCCTAAAAATCTACGAGGAAACTACTAGAGCTAATCAATGAATTTGGTAAAGCAGCAGGATACAAAATTAATGCACAGAAATCTCCTGCATTACTATATACTAATGATGAAAAATCTGAAATAGAAATTAAGGAAACACTCCCACTTACCAATGCAAGAAAAAGAATACAATACCTAGGAATAAACCTACCTAAGGAGACAAAAAACCTGTATGTAGAAAACTATAAGATACTGATGAAAGGAATTAAAGACAATACAAACAGATGGAGAGATATACCATTTTCTTGGATTGGAAGAATCAACATTGTGAAAATGACTATACTACCCAAAGCAATCTACAGATTCAATGAAATCCCCATCAAAGCACCAATGGCATTTTTCACAGAAGTAGAACAAAAAATTTCACAATTTGTATGGAAACACAAAAGACCCCAAATAGCCAAAGCAATCTTGCTTAGGAAAAACGGAGCGGGAGGAATCTGGCTCCCTGACTCAGACTATACTACAAAGCTACAGTAATCAAGACAGTATGGTACTGGCAAAAAAATAGAAATATAGATTAATGGAACAGGATAGAAAGCCCAGAGATAAACCCACACACATATGGTCACCTTATTTTTGATAAAGGAGGCAAGATTATACAATGGAGAAAAGACAGCCTCTTCAGTAAGTGGTGCTGGGAAAACTGGACAGCTACATGCAAAAGAATGAAATTAGAACACTCCCTAACACCATATACCAAAATAAACTCAAAATGGATTAAAGACCTAAATGTAAGGCCAGACACTATCAAACTCTTAGAGGAAAACATAGGCAGAACACTCTATGACATAAATCACAGCAAGATCCTTTTTGACCCACCTCCTAGAAAAAAGGGAAATAAAAACAGAAGTAAAGAAATGGGACCTAATGAAACTTAAAAGCATAGCAAAGGAAACCATAAACAAGATGAAAAGACAACCCTCAGAATGGGAGAAAATATTTGCAAATGAAGCAACTGACAAAGGATTAATCTCCAAAATATACAAGCAGCTCATAGAGCTCAGTATCAAATAAACAAACAACCCAATGCAAAAATGGGCAGAAGACCTAAATAGACATTCTCCAAAGAAGATATACAGATTGCCAACAAACACGTGAAAGGATGCTCAACATCACTAATCATTAGAGAAATGCAAATCAAAACTACAATGAGGTATCACCGCACATAGGACAGAATGGCCATCACCAAAAAATCTACAAACAATAAATGTTGGAGAGGGTGTGGAGAAAAAGGGAACCCTCTTACACTGTTGGTGGGAATGTAAATTGATACAGCCACTATGGAGAACAGTATGGAAGTTCCTTAAAAAACTAAAAATAGAACTACCATATGACCCAGCAATCCCACTATGGAGCATATACCCTGAGAAAACCATAATTCAAAAAGAGACATGTACCAGAATGTTCACTGCAGCACTATTTACAATAGCCAGGACGTGGAAGCAACTTAAGTGTCCACTGACTGATGACTAGATAAAGAAGATGTGGCACATATATACAATAGAATATTACTCAGCCATAAAAAGAAACGAAATCGAGTTTTTGTAGTGAGGTGGATGGACCGAGAGTGTCTCATACAGAGTGAAGTAAGTCAGAAAGAGAAAAACAAATACCATATGCTAACACATATATATGGAATCTAAAAAAAAAAAAAAAAAAAAAGGGTTCTGACGAACCTAGGACAGGAATAAAGATGCAGATGTAGAGAATGGACTCGAGGACATGGGGAGCAGGAAGGTTAAGCTGGGACCAAGTGAGAGAGTAGCACTGACATATATACACTAGCAAATGTAAAACAGATAGCTAATGGGAAGCAGCTGCATCACACAGGGAGATCAGTTCAGTGCTTTGTGACCACCTAGAGGGGTGGGATAGGCCGGGTGGGAGGGAGATGCAAGAAGGAGGGGATATGTGGATTTATGTATACATATAGCTGATTCACTTTGTAATACAGCAGAAACTAACACAACATTGTAAAGCAATTATACTCCAATAAAGATGTTAAAAAAATGCAAGCTTCAGACCACTGTCCTAGAATGATGGCAAATTTTTTAAAAATCCATCTTTAGGCAGAAATATAAATATAGATATGCCTCTATGATCATAAATAATTCTGGAAAGAGATCCCCACATTAGGTAAACATGTAAAGTTTTTTTTTTTTTTTTTTTTTTTTTTTTGCGGTACGCGGGCCTCTCACTGTTGTGGCCTCTCCCCTTGCAGAGCACAGGCTCCGGATGCGCAGGCTCAGCAGCCATGGCTCACGGGCCTAGCCGCTCTGCGGCATGTGGGATCTTCCCAGACCGGGGCACGAACCCGTGTCCCCTGCATCGGCAGGCGGACTCTCAACCACTGCGCCACCAGGGAAGCCCTACATGTAAAGTTTTGTATCTACAACACAACCTTAGATTGGTGACTTGTTTCATAAAATCTGAACAAAAACACCTCCATAGTTTTCATACAGGAAGATATTTGTTTAATGGAGGTTATTAGTTAATTCTAGATTATAGCAACTCTAAAACATAGACTGTAAATATCCTACCAAAATGAAAAGAGAAGCATCCTATTTCCAAGAACAGATCCTAAAGGAGTTGAGGAATCTCCCTGAAGAAGATGATAGCTCATGATTTAAGACAGATGTGGCCAATGACTGTTTTTACCCCAAACCTGCTCTGCATAATAACTGAATACAGAGGTCCTGCTCTCCATCCCACAACCCTCTACTTGAAGCTCAATATTTGGCTGAGTGCCTGACAGAGAGTAAGCACACAATAAATACATTGTGGATGGATGACCAAATTCCCAATGTTTAGCAGCTGGTGGAACAGGTAGGTGTAGGGAATTAAGCAATGGACAAAGATGTAGTCCAGGGATGACTACTGTCCACAATGATGATGTGAAACTTAAATTTTAAAAAATCACAGACCAACAAAAGTAGTTTTTACCATGAGCACTTCTGAAAATCGATATGGTAGGAAGCCTACAGAATAGCTAAATTATGTGAGGTGAAGTCTTAGCTACATACTTCCTAAGACCTTTAGTTTTCTTTCTTCCTTATTTCTCCACAAAAATTTTCTTATTTGCTCTTGTCTTTAGTGCACTGTTAGATCACCACCAATGAACCACATTTACTTCAAACTATCTTCCCTACTGGCTGAATATGTCAGAAGAATACCTGGCCAATACAAAGCAGCTTTTTATAAAGGAGTCAGAACTGAGATGACGGTATCAGGGAGAGCAGAGGACAGTTTTACTAGTAGACTGAAATCCTACCTCAAAGGCATGGCCTAGTTGGATTTTCACCTGGGAAAGAATAGCAGCAAAGAGACCAAGAAAGCAGGAGGTATACAAGAATTGATGGTTTCCTCAAAGACAAAGACTGGGACTTTAAAGGTACAGATATAAAGCCAGGTGTTGTAAATAACAGCAACAGCCAGCAAAGAAAACACTGTCTTCTTGAATTTACAATATGGAAGGCACACCTGCACACACAAACATCTATCAGGAAGAGTAACACTGGTTTAAAAGGACAATTTGTATATTTCATGAAAGGCCAGTGATACTTAAACTGTAAACTTCCTTCTGCTACCACCAGGGATATACAAAATGTGGTGATAATCACTTTGTCACCTCTAGCATCATATTTACAAACATGAATTTCTGCATTTCCTAAAGCAAGGACGCGTAAGTGGTAATCCCTTTGTCAGTAAATACAGCAGGGGCTCTTGGAATAAAGAGTAGACAATGAAAGAAGTAAACAAGATTCCGAATTTTAAAGTTCAGTTGAAATTCGTGTAAAAAACGGAAGGCGACAAATCTAGAACTATTTCAATGTTTGGGCGATAACATTCATTTTCTGTCTTTAAAATGAAAACACACTAAATTATATGTGTTCAAGTATGGGGCATTTTTTATATCTCAATTTCACAAAATCTTAGAAATTTTTATTTTTAAAAGAAATTAGAATTTTACCATGATTTTTACAAGGGTAATAGGTGCTACATAATTTACTTGAGAAAACTGATCACAAAAATACCCACTTTACTAATCTAAAAGTTTTAAACACATAAAACAAATTAAAAAATGTCATTCACTATCTTTTCCTCCTATCAATCACACATAGTGGTCACTGCTCATTCAAGGAAGATCCAATTAACTTTCTACTCTAATTCCATTTATTAAATCAGAGAGATAATCTTTAAAGTAATCCACATTTCATTAAAAACTGAACAGAATGCATAATTTCAGACACTAAACTGATAGGGGATAAAGAATACTTTGTGTATTATGGAGCAATAATCATAAACCAATGCTCTATAACACTCTGCGAATGTGTTTCAATGAAGCCAAACTGGATTTTAATCTTTTATTCCTACAATCGGATAAATACAGAAAAAAAGAGAGGCAGGGCTCATGTTACCATAATACTGCAATAAAACTAATGTAATCCTTTTGATGTGGGGATTCACTCTAAAGACCTGTTATTAATTACTAAGAATAAAAATAATTTAAGTTTTCTATTGTTTAGCATTTGCCTTGTTCAAAATCAAAGGATTACGATAGGGAATCTGTACTGCCACTATATAAAGATAATAATATCAACAAATAATAAATGTGTGTGTGTGTGTGTGTGTGAACGTGTGAACGAGCAGAAAGGTTGTACCTTCAACAGTGCTTAGAAATCTCCTCACCTACATATCCAAATTCATCGTTTACAAATTTTGCTTCCCATATAACTGCAGGACACAATTCAGCTAAATTTCTGGCACATAAAAAGGATCCTTTTTCTTCCAGTTTCCAGCAACACGTTCCTTGTTTTCTTCTGAGCCCTTGTCAGTAGACACTTCAGCATTCACATTTCTACTGACAGTCTGTTAAAGGCAATTCAAGCTTTTTCTGTCTTGCTCCTCAAAATTCTTCCAAGCCCCTGACCCTGCCCACTTCCAAAGTTATGTCCATATTTTTAGGTATTTGTTACAGCAGGACCCCACTTCCAGGCGCCAAAATCTGTATTAGTTACTTTTTATGCTGTAACAAATTGCCACGCATTCGTGAGTTAAAACAACACAAATTTATTATCTATGGTTCTAGATGTCAGAAGTCCTAAATGAATGTTATGGCACTGAAATTGAGGTTTGGCAGGCCTGTGTTCCCTTCTGGAGGCTCAAAGGGGAAAGTCGTTTCTTTGTCCTTTCTAGTTTCCTGAGGCCACCTGTATTCCTGGCTCATGTTAATATTCTGTATATAACAGGTGTGTGTATGTAAGCATTATTTTCAATTTTTAAAAATAGTTTGTTACAAAAATAGAGGAAATGCTCTTGAAATTTCTAAAATGTCTGCAAAATAAACTAGTAATATTTTCTTAATGTACAACTGCCAAAAATTACAAGAAATAAGTATAATAATAAGTAAATAAAGTTCAATTGGCTTCTTAAAATGAATTAAAAATCATCACTAGCCAGAAATTTCCCATCAGTAACTCTTCTGTTTTTGAAAACTGCCCATTACTTTAGCAGAATACTTACACAGTATACATAATTACATTACATGCACAATTTTTATTCTAGTTTTTCTAGTCTTTAACTACTTTTTAAACCTACTCTCCTCATAAAGAAAAAAGGTAAAAATTAATATACGAAAAAATAAAATGAATAACTCAAGCAAAACTTTTCTTTCTACATAATTTTTTTCCATTCTAAGACTGTAGTATATTTTAGATGGAAGGGAAGAAAAACTGACTGGAATACCAAGAGGGCAAACTTTTTATTCATTCATTTTTTTCTTTTTCTGTAGATTAAAAAGAAACACTTCAAATTATTTCTAAAGTATGTCAATAAAACAAAGATGTAGTAAAAGAAGACGACTAATATATCTTCAAGGCATTGAAAAGTGAATAATTCTGGGCAATTAATATTCATTCATTCCAAAGAGACTGCATTTATATTAAATATCAGGCATGGACTTCACAAATATAAGTGGATGTTACCCCTACCCTCATAAACCTTACAGTCCATCTAGACAGTTCTTCATCCTAACAAATTTCGGAATAATATATAATTTGGAGAATCATTAGCCTTTGACTTCACTGTAGAAATATTATGCTTTTCTTCTGCTCTAGCTTTTTTCTTTTTTTTTTTTTTTTGCGGTACGCGGTCCTCTCACTGCCGCGGCCCCTCCCGCTGCGGAGCACAGGCTCCGGACGCGCAGGCTCAGCGGCCATGGCTCACGGGCCCAGCCGCTCCGCGGCATGTTGGATCCTCCCGGACCGGGGCACGAACCCGCGTCCCCTACATCAGCAGGCGGACTCTCAACCACCGCGCCACCAGGGAAGCCCCTACTCTAGCTTTTTAAAAGCAAAGGAATATTTTAGTTTTGCAAATAAGTTGAAAAAAATCTACTAGCTGTTAATTTTTTGTAACTTTCTCTGTATTAAAAAAAAAGAATTTACAATGGTAAGGCCTTTGACAGAGCACCAGGAAATATTGCTGCCTGACAGAGGTTAGTTCCAAGCCATGAATCACTGATTTAAGCTTTATTAAAATTGTACTTCCTCCCTGCTTGGTTTCACTTAGATATACTTTCATTTTCCTCGGGCTGTAGTCTATTACTAATATACTTTCCTGCAATTCCCTCCCTTCTGAGTTGAAGAAAAATGAAACCCCAAATCAGATTAATTTTTGAAAACGAGTACATAGATACAATAGGCAAGAAGAATGATGCACATTCTTTTCCCTCGTGAGAGAAAGGAGTGTGAGTACCAGCAAAAGTACTTAGGCATTCAGAGGAAGAACAACAAAGTTAGTCTCACTGATTACAATTTTTCAGAAGAGCTAGCAGCTTCCTCAAAGCTAATACTATTCTCAGGATCAAGAAAAGCCCCACCCGTACCCAGGATTTCTTAATAGCCAGACTAAAGTATCACAGTTGACCTTAGTTTCCATCAGCATAAAAAGCGGTATAAATGGATCTGAAAATTTCTTCCTGATGCTTCACCATTTCCTTCAACACGTAGCTGGCAAATTATAAAGCATCTTCGTACAATTTAAGAATTAAGGTTAGGATTTTAGAGCCTGAAATCCAATTAAATATATTTTTTTCTTCAGACCTCACCCCTACTTTCAAATCTCCCTTCTCTGCAGCTGTGAAGGATACTGCTCAAGAGTGCAATTTAAGAGCCGAGATTGTTGAGATGTACTCAAGTTCATGTGTGATAAATATGGTGGGAATGAATTCAGTCAGAAAGATTCTACACACATGGTACAACCAAATGGAGCTTCCATGGTATTACTGTAACTTCTTGACAGGCTCATGCTTGTTATTTTTGAATGCCTGATCACTTAAAATAAGGCACTTTCATCCATCTGCACACTCAGAGAAAAGGGCACCAATGAAAAATTTGACAAAAGGAGCATAAGAAGAAATTAAAACTATGAAGCAAATGCTTTTTAAGAAACTATTCTTTATCCAGTAATTAGGGAATAAATAGCAAAGGAGGGAAGAAAGAATAAAGTAAATAAAATATTACCAGTGTTTGTATGCTTCCATATATATTGGATAAAATCTTCCATGCACACCTACTCTTTTGTAACAAGCAAATTTTTCTTAATATTGGAATGCATGTTTAAAATGCATGCTAGCAGTGAAGTCAAGGTATTTTGAGGGGTTGGCAAAGACCTATATCATCACTGCTTAATATAAGTAATATTCTGAATTAATAATGATCTGATTTAGACCATTCCCAGGATGGGAATATACAAAATAGTTAAACCAACACCTTTCACAATCACAGGTCAACTTTGGGTTTATCAAAAGAATAAATAAGCTGATATTAAATGAATGAATGAATGGACATAGGCATGCTTTAGTGTTTGGAATTCTCTTCTTTCCATAGTTTCTAGAAGAACCATGTGGGTTCCTCCTTTCCAGCTCCTTCGAGGACCAAGTAAGGATAATCCTACCAAAGTATCTATGCCAAGGCAACAAATGGGTTCCTGATATTCTAGACTGACACCTAACAGGAGATTCCCTCCTTTTAAAGGTCGATGATTGAGTTATATGGACTTTAAGTGCTCTCTTCCAATCGTTCCATGAAATAATTGGTCCTTTATACCTCATCTTGGAACCAAACTACTATTTTTCATTATTATTCTTAAGGGGAAATAAAAATCAAATGTCAGTTCAGACATTACCTGCTGCAAGTAACAGCTTACCCACCAGTAGTGGTTTTGATAATAAGGACATTTATTTTTTTCACACACAAATATTTGGAGTTAAGGAGTTCCAGCAATGGGTATCTCAGCTCAGAGTTGTTAGAGCTTTGAGTTGGCTGATTTGTTTTCTTTAATGTTCTCCTCTTTTTAGCCAATTTGGTTCTCAACTTTCTAAATATCACATCCTTACAAAATAATGCTCAAAATAAGATGGATGGGTTGGGGGTTGTCTCTGCTATCTCTCCTTCCAAAAGCCAGGAAGAAAAAATTTTCTTAGAAGACCAGTGACTATCAAAGTGTAGTCACCTGAGCAATAGCATCAGTCTCAGCTGCAAACCTGTGAGAAATGAACATTCTTGAGCCCCTCTCCAGGACTACTGATTCAGAAACTGTGGAGTTGAGGCTCAACAATCCGCTTTAACAAGCCCTCCAGGTAATTCTGACTCGAGCTAAAGATTGAGAATCACTAATTAAGACCAATCTGATTCATCCTCTGAGTCTGAGCCCACCTTCCCTGAGCAGCGAAGGTACTTTCTCCTCAAGGTCTTTGCATGTGTTCCTTCTGCCGTGAAAGCTGCTCCCCTACATGGGTCCCTCTCTCATTTCCTTCACCTTACCAGTGTGTCTTTCTCTGATAACTGTATACAAAATAGCAATGCCCTAGACACAAGTCCCAGAATTCCCTATCTTCACTTACTGCTTTATTTCTCTGCAAAGAATTTGTGTCTGGTCTGTTTCCCTCTATTGGAATTTAAGTTCATAGAAGTTAGGGCTTTGTCTATATTTATTTACTGCTCTATCTCCAAGGCCTAGAACATTGTTTGGTGTATAACAGGCATTAAATAAATG
The DNA here is from genome assembly GCF_964165515.1 of Mesoplodon bidens. NCBI lineage: Eukaryota > Metazoa > Chordata > Mammalia > Artiodactyla > Ziphiidae > Mesoplodon > Mesoplodon bidens. The sequence continues at coordinate 59,725,661 of NC_138168.1, forward strand.
CTAAATACATGACTGGCATATTGATATCCAAATGAAATTGGAAGAAGTCAAAGAATGGTTAATGGGTAGACAAACAGCAGTTTGCCAAAGCAAACTATTTACAAATGGAGATTTGGAATAAAATCCATTCTTGACTTGAAAACTTAAGGGTTTGTCACAACATAAAAAGTAGCTGTATTTCATTAACTTAAGAAAAAAATCCTCTTTTTCACCTTAAATGCTATGTTCAAATAAATTTACTTAAATTACACTTTTCTGTTCTATTAAAGTTGATAGCTTTTATTGGAAATGGACAGATTTTACCAACATAGGAACCTTCATCGAAATAAAATTTTAAATTACCAGTTTTCTTCTAAAGAAAACCAGAAATGCACATGAGGGGAAATTGGACACAATCAAAATAGTTTCAAAATGTAAACTACTTATATAAACAGATGATAATACTTTCAATTTCATATACTATTGGTCTTATTTCTTAGTTTTATTCTAGGGAATTATTTGATATCTTGATTACTTATCAATGCTTGCTTGCTTATAGAATAATTTTATGAAAATTGAGTATGTGGTTCCATAAATGATTATTTATATATTGAGAACATTTTAAATGACATAATATGCGAGATATTATTGACCAAGATAAAATAAAAATTCAATTGAAATGCATCTCATTAGTTTAATATGGATAAAGCATATTTCCTGAGAACTACATTTGAAAACCCATTGAGTAATTTCTATTATAATCATATAATATTTTCATATTTAAATCTAACCATTAAAATATCACTCACTGAATAGTTTCCTTGAGAAGAAAATAAAGTTATAGTGGTATACGTTCTTTATGGCACCGTGGCACAAGATTCTTAGCTGCTAATTTACAAATAATTTTGTGTGTGTATACCAATTTCGAGCATTGTTATAAATTATATGTAATAAGACATAAAGCAAAGTGATATCAGTCTAAACAGTGTTCTTTCAGTGGTCAGAGAGACTTGTGCCTATACATGTTGAGCATGCAAGTTGCACGACGCTCTTCACTGGACAAGTGACTTTCCAAGCTTGGCCCTTTTTCTTGATGTATGACAGAAACCTTTCCTGAGACTTATTCTCCTTTTTGCTTTCCAAAGATAGCAGCGGACTATATTCCTTTTCGTATGTTTACAATTTTGGTTTTGGATATGCTATTTTATAAATGGTATGACTTTCATGATTTCCAGTATAATTTAGATTAACCCTTCCACTCCATTCCTGACACATATCTTCTCAAGGACTTCTTAACTAAATGTGAGTCAGAGAGCAGGACCAATGATCCCAACTGCAATGAACCTAACTCCCAGAACGCTTCTTTTGTCTCATAATATATATTCACATCACTATTTATTTTAGACATTATGATGTTGATTATTCATATGTTTTCTTTACCAGTCAACATCTGTATTCTCTTTATGTGTTGGCTACCAAAAGGTATGACTTCCAAGAAGGCAGGAAACAATCCATTACATTGGAAATTTTTAGAATAATTTTCACAAGTCAAAATATTTTCAAAATGATCATGCTATTGTAGTGTGTGGGCTACTTGTTCTTGGCTTTTAAATTCTTTCACATTTCCCACAAGAATTTCCAGTGTCCTAAGTCAGTACAGTGCACACATTAAAAAAAATTTATTTATTATATTTTTATTTATTTTTCGCTGTGTTGGGTCTTTGTTGCTGCGCGCAGGCTTTCCCTAGTTACAGCGAGTGGGGGCTACTCTTTGTTGTGGCTCGCGGGCTTCTCATTGAAGTGGCCTCTCTTGTTGAGGAGGACAGGCTCTAAGCACGCAGGCTTCAGTAGTTGTGGCACATGGGCTCAGTAGTTGTGGTGCGCGGGCTCTAGAGCGCAGACTTAGTAGTTGTGGTGCAGGGGCCTAGCTGCTCTGCGGCATGAGGGATCCTCCCTGACCAGGGCTCGAACCCGTGTCCCCTGCGTTGGCAGGCGGATTCTTAACTGCTGCGCCACCAGGGAAGCCCCAGTGCACACATTTTAAGTATACAGCTTAATAGGTTTTTGCCTATGTATACTAGACACCTGTGAAATATTGAATCATTCCTTGCCCAGAAGGTTCCTTCTTCCCTTCCTAGTCAATATGGTTATGTCATTTAATAAGTGTATCTTCAACATGCCCTGCCAGAAACTTTTTAATTTTCATACTGAAAATTTTTAGTATGAAAGCTGACCATACTTTATGTTGTTAGTTTAAAACGTAGTCAGGCAAAAAGTAATTTCACCTTAATAATGTGTTTTTTTTCTATATAGAAAATGCTAAGTGTCCAGAGAAGGAATTACATTAGATCTGGATAGAAACAGATTAGAAATAAACAAATAAAAAATAAAAACAAAAACCCTTACTTTTTCCCCAAGTAATCTCTATCATGAAAACTTAGTTTCATTTTTATTTTTATTTCTTTCATTACTACATAACACAGACCTGAAGCAAGGTACGAAAGGATTATGATAGTTATGGTGATGATAAAATAGCAGTTAACTCTTAACTGATAGTTATAGTATACTAGGTACTATTCAGGCATTTTGTACATATAAATTATTTAAATCTTCACAGTAATAGTAAGGGGTAGGTACTCTATCATTCTTATTTTTAGAGTGAGAGGTTAAATATTTTGCTCAACTTTAAAGAACAGTAAGAAGGGGGCAAAGTCAGGATTTGAACCCAGGTAGTCTGAGGCCAGATTTCTTTCACGCAGTAAACCACGCTGTCAACCTGAGACCCAGAAGTACAGCAGGGCTAGATTATTAGGCAAAGAAGAAACTACCACAAATGGACCCTATCTTACTACCTCTGAGTTTCTGGCAAATATTCTATGCCACATGGTAAATCTAATTTCCATAATCCCAGATATCCTGCAGTCAAAATATAATATGGTATTTGTCATCATAATTTTATTTGTATTGAGCGTGGAACAAAATGACACTTAAGCTCATGTAAATGCAAATAATTAAATAGCCAAATAAGAAAATTTAAAATTTTAGAATCATTTATCCATATCTAAAAAACTTCTCGCAGGCTGACATGAGACCATTTTACATTTCTGGTTCTATTTCAAATCCGGAAAAGCATAGGTCCTAAATGCCTTCTGCTATTATCTTCTAAAAATTTCAACTTTAACTCTTGATCCATATGCCAAGTTTTTAAAATAAAATAAATGCCTATACATTATATGCATCTGTATATACTTTCTCTTTTCCTTCATTTAGGATTGCTTTATTGTTTAAAATATCATGAGGAATCTTAGTATTTGAATTGAAAAAGTGTATATTTTTTCTCTTCTGTGAAGCTTTTTTATTACTCCTCATGAGTCAAGGGAATAGTCCTTTGTTATTGCCTTTACAAATCGAGTATAAAACAAATGCTTAATTGAGCAGATTGATGATTAGATAGAGAAAAATGATGAAAGGAAAGATGCCAGCAAAAACAGAATATGGCCATTCATTTTTACTCCAAATGAATCAACTACTGCTCATGAATGGGGGCCTAATACTAATTCTGGCAGCAAACCACCCAAAGCACCAACCCTCTGCGGAGCCCCACCTCTGCATGCGAACAGCTTTTTCTCATTTCTCTTGCTAGAATACATACACCAAGTAGCTCTCTCTCTCTTGCTGGCACAGTCAAATAACTCTTAAGTGAAGGATTATAAACATTGTGAATGCAGGAGACTTTCTCCCACTCTGAACTCTAAATATTCGTTCAAAGATGAAAATGTTTTCTCTTAAAGAAACAAGGCAACTAAACTATAATATGCAATGTCAGGAGGAAAAGCCTTGGCTGTTCCCAGATCTAATTTCTTGGCATCAGTTGGATTAAAAAATTTTTTTAGATAAAAAAAAGTAAAGCATCTTCAATCAAACTGCACTACCAATATGGACCCGTCTCTGTCCATACCTTTGCATATGCCTAGACAAGGCCATCTTTTTGTATTTGATTGTCTACCACAGAAAGTAACAGAGGTTTTTAAATAAGGAATATGCTATTTTCAGCTGATATTGCTGAGCTTTTCTTAATATGTTGGCTGATCAGTAGCATAAGACCATTCAGATACTAAATGGCAGAAACAAGTCCTTCTAAAGTTTTCTAAATCTTTCCTATTCTCAAAACAAGATTCCTCCAGTCAAATACTAGATGGAAAGTATCACTTCATTACATGTTAAAGACACCCAAGTGAGTCAGAGAACTTGGCTGGCAGTTTAACTAGGCCCTACTACAAATACTCTGTAATACAAGTGCCACATTTAATTAGCCCTGAAACAGGGAACAAAGCTCTTTCATTTTAGAAAGTTGGTGAATGGAATTTGGGGGGGGGGGTGGAAAGCAAACCTCTTACCTTTGGTAGCAATTCTTACACACTGGGTTTTAGTTTCCTGAGGGAGTAAAAAAAAAAAAAATGAAAGAAAATGGTCAGTTATAGATATTTCATAAACCATAACTAGTATGAAGATCAATCTGGGGTTATAAAACAGGTTTATAAAGAATAGCGGTATTAAGGACATGATTTTTTATTTATGTTCACGCAGAGACTTTTAAAAAATCTAAAATAACTTAAAATTTTAGTATTTTCTAAAGGTGTAGGTATCTGTCTTCACCTTGTAATGAAACAGGCTAACTTGTCTGGGACAAGCAGTATAGCATTCTATTTGCATTTATTGTACTTTCTGAATGATCAGAAAGAAAAATGTATTTGCAAAGCTAATACAAATCAGACCCAAATATAAATTTCTCCTTTAAAAAAATTATTTATTTATTTATTTGGTTGCACCAGGTCTTAGTTGCAGCAGGCGGGCTCCTTAGTTGTGGAGCGCTGGCTCCTTAGTTGTGGCTCCAGGGCTCCTTATTTGAGGCATGTAGCCTCCTTAGTTGTGGCATGCAAATTCTTAGTTGCGGCAGGCATGTGGGATCTAGTTCCCTGACCAGGGATCGAATCCAGGCCCCCGTGCATTGGGAGCATGGAGTCTTATCCACTGCACCACCAGGGAAGTCCGCCAAATATAAATTTCATTTTCACCTCATAGCTGTAGACTCAGACCAAAGCTGAACATTACATACTTTCACTTGGATCCCAGCATGACTAAAGAGCTAAATGATGAAAGTTAGAAAGATCATCAAAAAACTGCATCACAGTTGCAGCATATTGTATCTGTTCTTTTTTCCTTTTTAATCTAGTTGTTACAGATTAAATATTTCTTGGTGGGATTATTTTCCTCCTCTTGCTAGACAGATGGGATCGAGGAAGTAGAAGTAGAAATGGTAAAGGACAAGACATTTCAGAATTTTAAAAATCTTTTTCTTCTGCTTTTAAATGTTGTGGGTTAGTACTAGGGTGTGGAGCACAGTGCTAGGTCTGTACCTCATTCCTTCAGGACTTAGTTCATTCAGCTTATATCTTTGAATATACAAGAGGTTGGAAAAGATGTTAAAGACAGTGAACAAAACAGAGGCTATTTGTTTTCAAGGTGTATTTGTAACTCCGTCTTGAGCAGTTCTATAGATTGATAAACCAAGACTTTATATACTTTTCTCTTAGGCATTTATTATTTTTAAATTAAACAAAGTAAAGCATTGAGGGGGAAATTAGTAATTAAAAATGAAAATCTGCACTTCTATTACTTAATTGTGACCTGAAGCCTTCCTAGTAAGCTCCAAGAAACTGTTTCACATTCCCATAAAGGCTCAAAGGGACTTTGATTTCCTAAAAGCAATTGCTGTTAAGTCTATCAGGATTACCAGCCTCTGCTGATAGGAGCCATGTCAATTTTAAAACTTTTTTCCAAGATAACTGTGAAATATATTCTTGCTACTCTGTACTTTGATTAAACCACATGTAGATATATTAGCAATTAGAAGAGAAAATTCATATCAAAGCTTTTAAAGAGTGCCAGAGGAAATTCTTTGTAAGTAACGGGCATTCATTAACACTTCTCTCATACCACAGACCAAGTAACAAAAGTTAATTTGGAATCTCTCACCTTTCTAAAGATGAATACCCAAACACAGAACCATGCTACTTTATACCCAGAATGGAATAAAACTTCCATGGTTGTCTCTTTTTTGAGCAGTCCCATCATGGTAGTGGCATGGAATGATGTGTGGGTGGGAAGTGGGCAGCCAACTCCCACTTAGGTAAAAATAAACTAGAAGATGAGAAGAGCATTTTAAAACATGAGCAGCCTCTGGCTTTGAAGTACATCTTAGAAGATGCTGTGGCATTTTTCTTTCCATATACTGTAAAGCAGCCATGCAGGTAAGCACAAAGATAAAGCTTTTATTCAAAAGCAGCCAATCAATACCCTAAGTTCTCATGGCCCCTTACAGAAATGCAAATGGATTGTTATATCTTTCAATGAAACTATTCCAAGATATAATTGGGCTTTTGCAATTGGATAGCACATATTTCACATCTGCCAGGTACCCACGTCAGGTACTCAATTACCCAAACCCAGAAATTTCCTATATAGCTACAAGTACATAAAAATGTCATTCTTCTATTGAATTTTAAGTTGTAAAAGGTTTCTACTCTCAACATTTTTTTTACACCTCCCTGCAAAAAAAAAAATTAAATAAAATATGTTTTAGGAAAGAAAATCTTTCAAGAGAAGAGCATGAGATATGAAAGGCCAGGTTATTTCCCCAAGTATGGAACCACTGGTAGTTTCTAGCTTCCTGTTGTGTTTCCGTCTTCAATACTCATTGGGATCCATGGCAGTGTTCAAAAACAACTGTGTCCAGAATGGGAAAAAGAAGAGAAGCCAGGGAGACGGAAAACGGACTTCTTTAACCGCACAGCATCCCACCCTCGCCAAGCTGCCTTCTGTTTCGGTTTTGTCACGATATACCACAGGTGCCCTATTACTTTGTAATCAGAGGACTGTTACTAGTTATTTACTATTTGGCTTGTAACCCCTGAAAAGTTTATAAGGGTTTATTTGCCTGCTGTGGAACACGCATTCTGTTTATCCTGCAGTAAATTCAGTCTTCTGAAGCGTGCCACTATTGAGCAAAGAAGACAAAACAATGCTCCATATTTACTGGGGCTGGAGTCCCGGTAGCAGCACACCCACCTTTTCAAATCATTTTACTCACAATTGCCCTTGTGGGCTTTCCTGAAGAGGGCTCAAGGAGAAGCAGTTACTAGGAAACAGGAATGCTGTGCGATGTAACTGGCATGGAGCCCCAGCCCTACAGTAGGCCCCAAACTGTGCATGTTGCTGGGAACAGAAACAACACACCCCCTACACACCGATTGTTTCTTACTTTTTTTTTTTTTCACCTGACAAATGTTACTGAGTATTTATAAAATTCGACAGCAGCTTTTCCTCGGGTCAGTGAAAAAGCAAAATCTTGGAGGAAGCTCACCTTCTCCACACTGCTCATAGCCTGGAAATAGATGTTGTATCCTTTGCGTGGAGCCAAAGGGGGGTTCCAAAAGCCCTGATAGGTCCTATTATCACCCACGGTGAATGGGGCAGGTTCGGGAAGATTCCCTGGGGGTAGTTCAGCAGCGAAGTAGTACGGTGAACCCCCATTCATGGCATTTTGGTATGTGACAGGAACCTGGTAGCATTCCATGGCTCTGGCTTCTCTCTTGGTTCGGTGAGGGTGCAATTCCTCCACAACAATCTGATAGGCACTTTTTGGAAAAAGAAAAAAAAAAAAAAGCACACATTTAGAGATTCTAGACAGTGAGATTTCTCAAAAAAGGAACAGGGTACTTAATGTCAACACACAACGTTTCAAAGTCTTTCAAGTCAGACTTAACCTCCTGCATTCTGGTTTTCAAGCTATTTTGCAGTAAAATAGAATTTCACATGGATTTGGCTTCCCTCTAACCCCAATGTAATTACTAAGGACTTGAAGAAAAAAAAAAAAAAGACGAATCACCACAGAACTCTACACATCTTTAAATGTTGAGAGATGAACCACCCTAATAAGGAACCTGACATTAAGCTTTTACACATCATACATTAAGTTCTTTGTCTGATATTTTAAAATGTTTAAACTTAACATTTTCCTTTGAAATCATAGTGTGGAAGGCCCAGCTCCAAGGCCCAACAGAGTGACTGCCTCAGGGTGGGGCTTGAAGCCCCAGTTTGTGGTTGTCATCGTGTTAGAGACAGAATGTGCTGACAGGCTTCTCCACCTCTTGACCTTGCCATGGCATCAACTTCGGCTCAGAGCTATGCAGATCTAAAGCACAAGTGACACACTGCAATACGGGCACAGATGGACAGAAATCTGTCCTCGCCACCGAAATAGACTGCCTCCTTCTGCTAGAGTTGTTAATAATAAAATGTTACAAATTGTAGGAACAGATGGCATTTGGCCTATTAAACCTCAAACTTAAACCTTCTAATACCTTTCTTAAAAGTCTTAAAACTTTTCTCTAATAGCTTATCTTTTATAGAGGAAAGGAGAGAGAAAATAATGCAACTTTAAAATAAAGATCTGCCTCATCACTAATTAAAATTTTAATCAATTTCTGCAACTAGTATATTAATAATTTTCTTTGTAGGACATTCTTCAGGCAAACTGTTTATAGGTAATGTACACCTGAGAAAATTGACATTATCAATATATTTTTATATATTACATATATTACATATATATAATGAATTTAAAAGAAATATATTTTTAAATTCCTGACAATTATGAGAGAATGCACTATGGTCACATATAAATTAAATATAAATAAGCTGTGTGTAGGGATGTGTGTTTGAATCTTGAATTTCCAGGCAAATATGCTCATTCTATATAGAGAAACCAGTTGCTATTCAAGGGATCTCCAGCAGCAATAGAATATTTTCATTAATGAACTTCCAAAAAATAAAGAAAGGCGAGAGAGAGATAAAATTTGCATCGAAGGCAATTAAACATTAAATTTTATGCCAGTTTAGAATCTAGTATAAAACTCTAATTTAATATAAACTCTGTTATACCTAGAAACAGAAAACTTAACATAGATTAAGAGAAAGGAGCTTTATAAATTAAAGATTTTCTTTTCTTCCTAATTATTCAAGTTCCCATTTTCCATTAAAATAATGCTAAGACATTGGCAGGTTGGTATCCATCTCCTTTCCTTTAGAAATAGGACAGAAATTGTACTAATGTCAGAAATTGAGATTTGGGCAAGTAACTAAGGAAGAATTCTATGTTATTTGAAATTATATGTACTGTATCATTCTCTATACCTCTGCCAAGTTGGGTCTCTAAGCTCCAGGGAACACTATTGACAAGATACATGCTCTCTGAGGGGTCTGTGGAGCAGGCACTTGTCACTTTTAAAATACAGGAAATACATAAGCATAGCCCTTGGAGAGAAAAAAAAAAAAAAATGAGAGAGATCATAGCTGACATATGGTATGTTAGGCAAACCTAGTCTTTTCTTTTTCTGTTTATTTTTAATTTAGAATCTATATCTGTATGTTATACATCTGTGTTTCCTGTGGATACATACATATGTGTAGATAAACTCTCACATGCACACTCCTCAAATAAATCTAACCTTATATTCTTGCGCTAATGGGCAATAATGATAATTACCCATCCTTGTTAATCATTTAACCTAATCTTTAAAAATAAATTCCTTGTTAATTAGTCCATACCTCTAGAAAGCTCCAGAACATCTGGTGAACATTCAGTCTTAACTAATTCTATTAAAATGACATAGGTTGTACATTCCAAATTAAGGAACTTCATACAAGACAGCTTGTCTCTTCAGATCTATTAAGAAAAAAAGCAAACTGCCGATGTTGGAGGGGAGTAAAGGAAGAAAAGGTACGATCTGCTCTTTGGGAAAGGTCTCATCGAACTTGAGATGGAGCCCCAAACTAAAAGTTATAAAGTTCTTTTTAAAATAAATAATCTTACCTTCATTGTTCAATTTGTCTGAGTAGGTTGTTCTTTACCACATATTCCGCATTTTTCTAAAGTTGTTTTTTCCCTGCTACTTTCTTATTTATCAATACAAATTAATTAAAGGACAGAAAATAAGGAATGGGAAATCAAATTAGAAGTGATTTGACCGATTACATGTAATGGGTCTGTGCTCTTCCATCCTTGTGGGGTCTAATTACCTAATGGTACTTAACTCTAGCAAGATCTAAATATTATTTGAGCTTAGTACTCTGGAAAATTTAAATATTCCAAAGCCACCGGATAGGTTTATTCACTCTACCTATATTTCATGTTTCCCCATTCCTTTTAATTAATTTTAAAAATATTTCTACAATTAAGTTAAAATCAATATACTGGCATCATGAATCTTTACTTAACACTCAAAATATGATTTATGTTAAAAAACTAAAAATGATTTCACTATACTGTAATTTAATTTGATTAAACATTGGTAGGTAGTCATTTTTAGTTTTTTAGGAGGCCAAATAATGACTTCTCATCATACAACTTCCCTTCAGTTATAAGACTGTAAAAAAAATATACACAGGGATTTTACCATTAGCTCAAAGCAATTATATGATAGACATGGTAGATATTCTTCCTTATTTAATGTTTTAAAATGTTGGAGAGGGGCTTCCCTGGTGGCGCAGTCGTTGAGAGTCCACCTGCCGATGCAGGGGAATCGGGTTCGTGCCCCGGTCTGGGAAGATCCCACATGCCGTGGAGCAGCTGGGCCCGTGAGCCATGGCCACTGGGCCTGTGCGTCCGGAGCCTGTGCTCCGCAATGGGAGAGGCCACAACAGTGAGAGGCCCACATACCGCAAAAAAAAAAAAAAAAAAAAAAAAAAAATGTTGGAGATGAACTCAAAGTCACCTATAACAACCTACAATGGATTTTTTTTTAACCCATTAGAAAGTATACCCTCTGTGATTCTGGTTTAAGTTTTAGCTTGTACAACTTCTAGGTGATATCAAATAACAAATTATACAATTGTATACTTCCTCATTTTTTATCTAAAATGTCTGCTTAAAGCTTCAGGAGAAATTCTCTAGCTCCACTCCAATGTTTTACAGTTCCTCTCATCAATGGACTTCCCAAGATCTCATAACCACCATTGTTCCTACTGACTGCCCCAACGCCAACATTTTGATAATGCACAGAAGTAAAGGTTTAATGACCATTTTGGTGCACATCACTTTTCCTGCTCTCCATTTCTTCATTCCTTAAACATATAATCCAGATCACAACTTTCCTATTTCTGTAAGAGGAACTACTAGTTTCTGAATCAACAAAGCTCAAAATGCTTGCATTAACTTTAACCAATTTTATTTTTAATCATGTTCTAGCTCCCTTGCAATATACCATTTCTTTTTATCCCCATTGCTTCCATCATTAGGGAGGTATTTATAACTTTATGTTCATATTACTGGTCTAGTTTTCTTGCCTTCATCTTCTCCTTCAGGTAATCTAGGCACACACCTACCTAGCCATACATTCTGTCAAATATCTTTTAAGCATTCTTTGTACGCCATGAACTGTTCACGGAGAAGGCAAAAGAGAATCATTTTGAACACTGCTGATATTTTCCTAAAATACCACTTTGGACATTAACTACTCTTCTCCAACATTCAGCTTTGTCAAAATTATGTGATGCTCTCCGATTATCAAAATCTATTCTCACTACACTGGGGTTAATATCTTACCACATCCTGGTATCTCCATCTTGCTCTCACTACCTCCTAATGTATATCATCCATCTCAAACTTGTATGACCATTGTTACCTAAACATACCAAATATACTGTCAAAGAGTTTCCTCCTTTCCTAGCTTTTCTACTTCTGATATAAAGCCTTCTCTAACTAGTTCACTCAGTAATTACTCTGTCTCCTAAAGCCAATGGAAGTAATTCTTGAGGTAGAGGTAACGAAAGGGTGAACTATGGGTAGAACTCAGTCATGTGGGATGTCTTTTCAATTTAGTCTTTAATCCACCCACAAATGATAACGCCACAGATGCATTGATAGGTACCATCAGTAGTATCCCTCAGGAATTCTGGGGTTGAGAAAAGGCCAAGAACCACTGTCTTATAATATTTATTGCTTTTATCACTACCATGCTACATTACAAATACTATCTGGTATTATACTATTATAATAGTATCCATGCACCATTTTAAGTGCTGAGGTTACAATAATGAACATAGTAGTAAAAGTCTCTCCTCTCATGAAGCTTACATTTTACTAGGGAAATATAAAAAAATAAAAATAAAATTTTAAAAAGCTACACATATGTTGAAGAAGGGATAAAAACAATAAAGTAAAATAAATCAAGATGGGGCATAGGGAACGACAGGATGAAGAGTTCTATTTTATAAGCAGTGGGCAAGAAAGACCTATGTGCCCTTTAAGCAGAAACCTGAAGGAAGAGAAAGCTTCAGCTTTGTGGGTGCTTGTATTAGTTATCTCCTGCTGCATAACAAGTTATCCCCAAACTCTATGGCTCAAAACAACAGGCATTTATTATCCCACAGTTTCTAGGGATCAGGAACTTGGGAGTGGTTCAGCTAGAGGTTCTGGCTCAGAGTTTCTCAAGGTCGCAAAAGTTGTTGGCTGGGCTGAAGTCCTCTAAAGGCTGGAAAGAAGATTTAACACAAAGGGCACACCTCCTCACGGTTTCTATTAGAAAAAAAAAAATTCTACCTACTATGATTCTATAGAATAAACATTAAATTAAAATAACATCTATTTGATTTTACTTGGACCACATGAGCTGTGTGCCCATAAAATGGGGCAAAAGGATTATTTCCATCTTTGTTTAAATTTCAAAGGACTTTTATCTGGAATTCAAGTAAGTTCTGTGTCATGATAGTGGCAAGAAAAATCAGATGCAACTATTTGATCTCTTTAAAATTCTCGGATGTAATGAAATATTCTGCAGGTCTATGAGGACGGTAGTCTTAATGTTTCAAGCTGTGTATATGTGACCAACTGACTCAGGCAATAGCTCCAACATACAAGGTTTGAACTCCAACTAAACTGAGTTCTATATTCTGATCCGTATTTCTGTTAAGCTAACACTGAGCATCAGACAATTTCTTTTCCTAATGTAACTGTGGAAGAAATGATAGTTTTGATGGCATTTCATTACTATATCCTAGTTACCTATCTAAAAATACATGGTACTTAATATTTTAAAATGCAAGTTTAGGTTTTACGTACAAAATAAACATTTAGTTATACCCTAGAATAGATAGCTTCCTGCCAGCTTAAAATAGGTAGAGCTTAAATTTGGAAAATGCTGTGATAAAACACACATTCATTATTACACCTTACAATAAACTGAGTTCACCAATGAGGAATTCTTCTCTGTGTTTTAGCAAAATTCTGCTGCTATTTTCATTATTTGAAAACACAGCTACATTGGGTCAATCTTTTAATAAATGGGACATTCTACACATTCTAATTTATAATTATACCTACTCAGGTTAGAATTTGAGTTCATTTAAGAAGAATATAAAATGTTTCAGAAAAAAATAAATTATGCATTCTAGGGAACTGATTCCAAATGTGGGTAATATTCATTTTGAATCATAGTAATGATTGTCAAGTGATGACAGTTTTAAGGCTAGATCTCAAAAAGTTGGTAAGGAGATTCAAAGGTCTAGTTAAGTCAACTTTCAACCTTTAGAATGATTATATATTCAAAAATTAATTTTGTCAAAGAACCACACTTGCCAGAACTACATTGCACAAGTTTTACATTAGCATATGGACACCATCTTAATGAATGCTCTGTTATCACTTCTAGAATAAAAGCTACCATCATCTCTCATCCATAGTCTCCATTCTATCACTCCTCTCACCAAACTTTATACACCCTACCACTGTAAAACCTTATATGGGAGGCATAGCCTCACCTGCATTTCCATTGCTTTCATTGTAGTGTGGTCCAGTAGCTCTTCTCATTGAGACCATTGTGCCTTCAGGTCTGGTTTACCCTCAGTTCATTCTCCATGTTTCTACTCAGAGTGATCTTTCTAAGAATATACAATTGCTCAAGATAGTTTCCACTTAAAATCCTTCTGTGGCCACCTTCAGTTTTTAGATGGACATTAAATAGCCTCTTGCTAGGGCTCTTGCTTTTTTCTCCAATCTCAGCTGTTACTTCTCCCACACACCCTTCCTTCTCAATGACCTGAACTACTTGCTGTTCTATCAATAGAACATGCTACGCTATGTCATATATCCAGTCTTTCTCTTTGTGGTCATTTGGAAAGCCCATTGCCCCTTTTCTTCTGAGCAACCTCTCTCTCCTCTCCTCAAAGTGACCCTTGGCTAATCTCATTTCTACTTCTCCTTCAAAACTCAGTTCTAGTACCAGATTTTTTAGCTGCTGTCACTTCACTTATCATACTGCATTGTTACCATTCATTTATGAGTCTTCCACCTCCACTTGAGGGTACATACTACATTTCCTTTCATGATTTCTATTCTAAGTATCCATCTCAGCTTCTGGCACATACTGAATGCTATTGAATCAATAAATTTATATGGAAACCATTGGTAATTTTAGCTTTCTTGATACAACTAAACTAAACTAAATGTACAAACTGTGTGTAACAAGGATTTCCTATGCGCTATAACAGAGGCTTTGGAAATTGGAGTTTGTTTGACATTAGGAAGACCAGAGGAGAAAGATTTATATTTTCACTGGAGTTGGAACAAACTGATGGTAAAATGCAGTCTGGCAGAGGCTAGTAGTACTGTAAAGTAGGGAAAGATAGAACCTAGTATTTAGGGCCTGTGAGAGCAGACAAAGCTAACAAATGGATACTCTAAGGAGGTTTAGCTAGGTGGTAAACAGGTCTGGCTTTTATCCAGAGGGGAGGTGATGGGCCACAGACAAAGTGGAATGGCAACAAGCATTAGCAGAAAAGAGATTCTGATAGACTGACATAAATAAAAAAGAAATTGGGTAGAAAGTCAAATATTTTCAAGAATCTGAAGGAAGTGATGAGGATCCAATCAAAGATTTGAAGTACCATAAATACAGTGATATGAAAATGGATTACATCAAATTGGGTTCTCATTTTCAAAGAAATTCAAGCATTGGACAAGATGAGCCTCAAGATCAGGCTCCAGTTACTGGTAGCAGTGTTGAAGGTAGAGATGTGGTCAGAGGAAGGAAGACAAGATTACCCGACTGGATGAGTCAAACAAGCAAAGGAGGCAGGGCTCATCTGAAGCCTAATACTTGACTAGACCAGTCTGGTCCTGCCACCAGGCCCCACCTATGGGTGATCCCAGGTAGCTGGGTAAGTCAGTTGGAAAACATTTTTCCTTGATAGTAACATTCTTTTAAAAAACTTCTTATTTTAAAAAGTATTTAATTATTTCTTCCTGTAGTATTCCTGGAAATTAGAAATTTTGTGGTAAGTAAATGTAAATAAAGTCAAAGAAAGACTTTTGACTTAAAAACATGTTATCGATAATATACTCACTAATACAATAAAGTTTGTGAACACCAACTATGAGCAAAGGATTTACAAGGCTACCAACCCCTCTGATCATCCATGACAAATCTGGGCAAAGGTTTGTGTTTTGTTGTGATCATTTTATCTTTGATTTACAATGCTTAGCACAGTGTCTGGCACAAAATACATGGTCAGTTAATGTTTGTGTAATAATTTGATTAAATTAATAAAGAGGGTAATTTACATTATGTAGCACTATTGTGCAATAATAATAATGTACTGTGTGTGCAGCTTACATTAAGTAAAGCTGAGTTCACTCAAATATCTAACTCTTAAAAGATAATTGCAAGTACCTGGTAGCTCATTAAACAGTAGCAGAACTGAACAACTATAAAGTAAATTTTATCACAGGTAGGAACATGTGAATGACTCTGATTACTGGTCAATAGTAAATGATGTTGAATGCAGGCATTTTCTCATTCTCCTTTGGATCAGCAATGAGACTCACAGATCACTCATTCATGAATAGCAGTATGGACTTTGCATTTTCACATAGCCAGTGTTTCACAAGTGTTTATATTACAAATGTATCCAATCATCTCTTTTTCTCTGGTGTGGTATTACCATGATTTTCAGCCAGACATGAGGTAAGAGTCTCCTTCATGGACTCAGGTTCTTTTATCAATTTTTTTTTAAATTAACAAAAATATTTCTTCCTTTCCAATGATATAGGATTATTTAAATAGTTAATATGTGCTCATAAGGTCAAATGTATTCATTTTACACATAGAACAAAGATTAATTTTATTTTTTAATGAATATATAAACAACTTGATATAACTCAATTATGAAATACCTGTACTAATTTCTGTTCCTTGATTTATTTCTCAACAGAAGTATGAAAACAAAAGTATCCACAAAATCTACAAGTTTCAAATGGAAACTTCCCTAAGTTGACAATCTGTCTAATTACAAACACACAGGAATTAAAATTGTTAGAATGATTTGACTCAATCCCTGAAAATAACATGGCTCATAATTTCTGCAAGATGAGGATAAGGTGGGAGATTTTAATACTGGATAGATAAAGTAAATGGCAAACTGAATTTTAATATTTACTATGGAATTCCCAATAAGCAACAATTTAGGAATTAAAGGTCACATAGGCTGCATTCATTTTAACTATTCTCCTTTTATTTCCTCAAAGCTTCCTATTTTTCAATCACTCATGAAATTATTCATAACAGATTTAATGCAATGGACAGGAGTTATTTTCTCATTCTATACCTGACAAATACCTTCAAATCTTGTACACCATAGATGCCAACAGAGGAAGGGAAATGAAATGGGACTTGAAAAAATAAAATCAAAGAGCAAAGCTGTTAAATGAAACAGCACAGAGAAGTGAATGGTTCAGTTCATGAATATCTCAAAATCCCCTCCCCCTCTTACCTGATAGGTGCACCTTTAGCCTGTGCTGGTCTCAACAATACAGTTATTGTGGTGGCAGTTTCATTGAGAGAGGCATCAACTCCTTCATAGTCAGGTAAAGTTGGAGCTGATAAATGATTAATGAGGAAAAAAAAGTTTCAGTCAATGAACAGAAATATATCATAGTTCAAGATAAATAAATGATCCCAACTAAGGGAAAAATCAATACTTAATATCTAATCTGTACCTTAACATATGCCACTGAATGTGAACTCCAGGAACCTAAAGCAGCAGAAGATATGAAGCAAAGATTTGTTGTTGAAATTTAAATTATAATCTGGCAACTTGTGACACACACTCCAAACATTTTGTGAAGATGTTTTAGCTTTTAGTGTCCTGAGATTGTGAAATCAGCATTGATGGGATGGGAGGAAGGTGTTAACAGCATAGGCCTGGCTGCACCTGGAGATGTGGAGAGAGAAATGACAGGAACCTAGGTAAAGGGCTGCCTGGGAGAGGTGGTGCTGCTTATGACCTAATGGTTGTGGAATGACCCAGCATTAGCTTGGACTGCTTTCACCACTGTGGTCACAATAGAAACATATCTAGGAAGTATGTTGAATGGGAATGGGAACTTTAGCTGTTATTTACCATGAACTAGTGGATTAGTTGCCACATTCTTGAAAAGAAGAAACAAAATTTTTCAAAATATTTGACAGTGCTTGGAGGTGAGAGGGCTTCCTAATCTTGAACTGGGTGAATAACCTCAAATGGCTTTTGATTCTTTCCATACAGAAAGATGTTTAAGGGAGTATATGAACAGTGAACTGTGTGCATTAACAGAAAAACTGAGAACAAATAGTATTTAATAAAAATTTTAGAGTATTTCATTCATTCATTCAACATTTACTGAATATTTATTATGTGTCAAATTTTATGAGATGTGCTATAAATATAAAAGCAAATGAAGTGTGGTTTCTGACACTTATAGAATTAAAAGTAGGGATTCACATTTATCAAGAGTGAGAGTCTTATAAAAATCAAAAAAATTATAGCAAAATTTAGGTCACCAAAAGAGGGGACAGTTAATTAGCCAACACAGTGGTTCTCAAACTAGGGAGATCAGAAGCACCTGGAGGGCTTCTTAAAACACAGATCGCTGCCCCTCTCCTCTACAGTTTCTGATTCAGTAGGTCTGGGGAGGGGCCTGATAATGTACATTTCCAGGATATTTCCACGTGATCTGGATGCTGGGGGACCACAGCTGTCTAAACTAGTTGATGCTGGGGGACCACACTTGTCTAAACTAGTGTCAGGGATTAGGAAGATGAAACAGAAGACTTTCACTGTTTAGGCAGTGCTTGAGCTGAATGTTAAAAGAAGAGTAGGGGCTTCCCTGGTGGCGCACTGGTTGAAAGTCCGCCTGCCGATGCAGGGGACATGGATTTGTGCCCCGGTCCGGGAATATCCCACATGCTGCGGAGTGGCTGGGCCCGCGAGCCATGGCCGCTGAGCCTGCGCATCCGGAGCCTGTGCTCCGCAATGGGAGAGGCCACGACAGTGAGAGGCCCGCGTACCGCAAAAAAAAAAAAAAAAAAAAAAAAGAAAAACTCATCAGAAAGAGAATGCATGGAATAATATTCCAGAGAGAGGAAACAGAATATCTGAAGATCTCATCACGTGAAAGGACACAGAGTGTTCTAACAGCTACAATTAGTTTGCTATGCCTGGAACTTTGGATTCATGGGTAGGAGTGGAGGATGGGAGGGGCCATAAAATGAAGGGCCACAAATGCCAATCATGCAAGGATGTTTGGGCTTTATCATATTGGATATAATATACTTGATTTTGAAAAAAATTAAGGAAGAAATATATGTTGTACAAAGATGAATAGAAAAAAACACTGGAGCAAGGCAAGTCTAAAGGCAAGGATGCTGCTTCGAAAGATATGTCAATGATCTGCTTAAAATATGATCCAGATGGAAAGAAAGAAACAGTTTAGAAAGAGGCAAATTATCTGAGAGTTATTTACAAGTAGAATCAACAGATACTATATAGGCATAATATGTATATGAGTATTATTTTATGTGGGTGTATAACATATCATATGTGTATTATACATACACACACACACACATACATATAAACAATACTGCCAAGCATCATGCCTTCAATAACTTGATTTCACTTTAAGATGCTTTTAAAATGCTGAAGGATAGAATTACTGGACTCAAGGGATAAATAACAATAAATTACCTTAAAAGTTCAAGTGAGTCTGAGAACCACACTAACCATAAATTTCATTAGCCTTGGCTTGATTACTATGTGTTCCCAAGATACAGTGACTGCAACCAAGTTTTAAAGTTCAAATCAAGTATCCATGTACATAGGTTGCTTCAAGTGAAACTGTAGTTAAATAACAAAGAAAATGCTAGGTGGGTGTTCTGGTCTTTATAAGTTTTTTACTCAAAAAAAAAATTGTGTCTGAACCACAATAAATTTTGGCTCTCAATAATGTTCATTTGTTCAATATTCTCAGTTTTATAAAGTTTATGTAAATTTTGTACATATCACTGTTGAAGGATCTTATTTATAGCACTATTGCTAATTCTAAAGGGTAGGAAATATGTTTTACTATATCATTGTGTCACCAAGTCATATTTTCTAGTAAAATAATTTCAATAAATATTTAAATTGATGATTTAGAATTGTTCCATCAAGAAAAGAATTGGCAATTTTAATACCTTGCTGTTTTCTAACATAATGAATACTATTTTAAAATTCTTTTTTATTAGACTATTAAGATATATCAAATGCTATGCAAAAGGAACCATAACTCATATTGGAATAATTTTTTCCATGACATAAATTTTTAAAGTTTTATATTATATTAGAAATTTCCAAATAAAATTTTAGACTTAAAAAAAGTTAGAGAGTATGTGGTTTCTTTCTGATTCAAATTATATAATTTCAGAAGAATGGTAGAGATTTTTTAATGATGTATTATGATACACCACCAATATATGCTATGTAGAACTATAATAAAAATGAACATGAAGGAACAAAAAGAATTTACAAATTCAAAACTAGTATTTTAATATATTAAGTGGTTGACCCTTTAAAACATTTATTTTTCAAATTTAACTTTTCAGTTACATAAGTAACATATATCCATTTTAGTAATCTTAAATAAATAAGATAAAATATTAATACACATACACTGGGGTAGATATAGGGCATATTGCAAAGCTAATTCCTAGCAAACTGGGAAATTGTGAACATAACATAATCTGAAATTTAATTGTATTTGTTAATCAACCTAAAATTCTCCTGCACATTACCATTCTGACATTTAGTTGAATTTATGTGAGATCTCGAAGAGAAAGAAAAGTTCATATTTGTTTGTCATAAAATTATCAGAATGTCAGGGAAAAATGGAAGAGAGACAAAGTATGTAGTACTGCAAAGATCTTCTACCATGCTTTTGATAAAATCCATTTACAGTAAAGATCAGATACCATAATAATTACCAACTCCTCAAACGTATAACAGGTTTTTAATATGAACTTTCATAATGAACTTTTAAAAATTTCTAATTAAGATATAATATAGTCTTTAAAAACCTTTGTCAATTAAAAAATGACAGAGATTTTGAGATCTTGGGGGTTTGGACATATAACAAATGATAATCTGTATTCAGATAATTCTTTAAAGTGCCTTTAATCATGACTATTTATATTAAAGATTCAATAAATGAGGTGAATTACACCCAGTGTATATGTGATTCTCTAGGACATGCTATTACAAACCAATTCTGTTTGCCCTGTATTCATTTGCATACCTGAGATATTGGTGGTCACATTGATGGCTGTGGCTGGCCCAAAGCCTTTGACTGTGCTGGCTCTTATGAAAAACTGGTAGGTGGTTCCAGGATGGAGATGCATGAAGACATGGTGTGTACTGTTCCATAAATTTGATACAGTCTGGGGAGGTCCAGCCACTGGAACTGCAGGATCAAATGATCTTATGCTGCTGTAACTGACCTGTTTTAAGAAATATATTTCCTATTACATATCCAATATAAGTCATAATACATTCTAAATAAACCCCCTTTGAGTAAGATAGAGTTCAAGGGCATCTGTGTGGAATGAATCACATTTTTTTCACTTCTTTTCCTTCTCTTTTTGATATGGGTATTTCACTGTCATTCTGTATCTATTGTCTGTCTGGCTGTTTCTCTATTTATTTATCTATTCATCCACAGATAAACCTAGAGTTATCTGACTGGATCAATATACATCTATTTTCTTCCATCAAAAGATAAATGAATATACTTAAATATGAATATATATCTATATATAATCTTTTTTTTTTTTTAATGGTTCCAACATTTCACCACATATATTTCTTCTTATGCAGTCTAAGCTGAGAATGCCATGTAAATGGGTCACTGCGAAATGCAGCAATTTAATTTTTCTCCAATCAAAATAAGAAACAAACCAGTATGATCTCATTTCTATTAACTTTTGAAGGTTTACAGCAGTTAAAGTATTTTGCTTCTATGTATGAAGGTTAAAAAAATCTTTTTTTTCCATAAAATACAAGAGCAACCAATTTCACCATCAAGTAAAAGTAAAAACTGGGATTCTTTTTTAAATTAGTCCGAAGTGGCATTTAGGAACTTAGTTGTAGGCTGCTGCGCTGACACCATGACAAACCAAAGTGTAGGGTTGGGTCTGGTTTTTGTTTCGGTTTTCTTTTCAATATCCAATGCTCATGGACTAAGTTCTGGAAATGTTCCAATTGTAAGGCAGGGATCTGTTTGGATTCCACCACGGGTATGCTCCTTGGGTTGGATGCTGGAGGGTGAGGCACGTTTTGCCGGACCCATGTCGACTACCTAGTAGTCATCAAGGTCAAAAAATTCATCATCTCCTCCTTGGTATTCCATTCCCTGGAAATCTACTCGGTACCACAAGATACCTCCAATTCCACCAAATCCTTTCACAAACTGGGATCCTTCTTGTGACTTATCTGTGACAATTTCCAATGTAGCTCCAAATTTTTTATAGTTGTTAGCAAACCACTCCAGCAGGGGCATGCTCTCAATCAGTTCATGTTCTTGTCCTGTCTCTTTGTCTGTAAAATGAGATTTATCCTTCTCTTGTTCTGGAGTTAGGTAGAGAATTTTCTCCTCTTCTGTGCCTTGGCAATGAAGAACATATCTCATTATATCCAGATTTTCATAGACTATTAGAATCTCTACAGCTCCCATTTCTAAAGCCTTTAGTGTATCTTCAACTCCAAAACAGTACTTGCCCGTGTCCTGGCTGATTTCATCAAAGTATCGCCTTATTAACTTCTTCTCTTGAATGAACTTCACGTTGGAGAGGACTTCAGTAGATAACTCAATAGCTTGGTTGAATCCATTTTCACCACCATAAGATATATCAACTAATTTTAAAACTTTTGATTGCAACCTCTGATCAAACATATCAGATTGACTTAGTTCAGTTTTAAAGTCAGCTGATCCAGCTAAAACAAGACCAGCCACATTCACTTTGTCCCCAGAAATAAACAGCTGCACAGCAGTCTCAGCTACTTTCCGAACATAGTTATGTCGCTTTTCCATTCTTAAACGGGCAAAACGCAAGGCTGACTGACCTCCTCTACCATGTTTCTTTGGGAGATCCACGGTGAATTTGTGCAGAACTTCTCTTGTATTTCCTTGGAGTGTGCCAAAAAGTGCACCACTACCATCTATTACAATGAAGCCAAACTTGCTATCATCTGTAAGTAGTGCTGTAAGAGCCTCTGTATGGAATTTGTTGTCACACAAATACAATGAAGTATTAATTGGTTTAAAAGGTTCAAAGTCAATGTTGACTTTCTTTTCTTTTCCTTCTTCTGTTACAATTGTACCACAGTAAACAACCAGGCCATTTGGAGGTACTTTGTTATAAAGTTTGAGTCTTTGTTGTACAGATGTAATGGCTCCCAGGACTGAAAGGCGGTTTACTCGTGACTTAATGTTAGATGCAGTTCCAAACTCATCTGCTAACATTTTTGCCACTCGTGAAATCTGATCTTTGGGAGGAATGATCAATGATATCATGCTTGTGCCATTGCCGCGGGCCGCCTCCAAGCTCTTAATGAGCTTTTTTATCTTCCATATCTCCACGTTCCTGTCGGCAGCACTGGGGTCGTCCGCCATCTTCTCGCCTCCTCCTCCCTAAGGGCCCAGTCCTGGGCGGCAGCGGCTGCTCCTCCCCGGCGGCGGCTCCGCGGCGGCGGCTCTGACGTAGGACACCGGCTCCCTCTTTCCAGGCAGCTGCATGTGTTGCAATCCGCTCACATGGGGCCTGTGACATCACTTCCTCCGCCAGGGGCTGTATATATAATCTTATGGACATATATAATATAATGCATATGAAACCCAGAAAGTCCCACCAAAACTGCATCAAGAAGGAAAAGATAATTTGAACAGACCAATCACTAGAAGTGAAATAGAATAGTGTAATAAACTCTCTGCAAACAAAACTCCCCATTCCTGTGATGTACTCTGTTGCCACTAGAAAGTAAGTATTTTATGCTATAATCAACACGGATTACACAGGAACAGAACTACACATTTGTGCAATTAAAATGATGCTTTCTTTTCTTCTTTTCAGGTCCTCATATTTAAAAATAAGATAATGATTTATATTCAAAGTTGAGATGAAGCTCTGTAATAGTCAAGTTTATGATATATTTTGCTTTTTAGGTGTTTCTCCCCTACTCTGAAACAACTGACATTGAATGGCCTCTCCTAAATCATAGTGTGAAATATGAGTTTCTTAATTTTATAAAAATTTATTCTTTACAATCACCAGTAAGTCTGTTTGACAAGGCCCATCCTACTTCTCTGAAACAACAACATTTACTTAAGAATTTGAAAACTCTAGGTGCCATGCAATATTTGTTTTGATGCTTAATTTTGGAATCAAGGAATTGATAAATTAAAACAGAGAAGAACTAACATTGATTTTAATCCCCAATTCTCACTTACTTCTTTACCATTATTTTTCTCTAACATTTTCTTTTACTCTCCCCTTCAATCCATGTTTCAATAAACTTCCTTATTCTCCCAGTACCTCATATTGAGTGATGATTCCATTTGGATCCAAAGGTTCTTTCCAGTTCAAGAAGATCTTATTTTCAAAGGATGTTCCTTGAAGAGAATTGACTGGTACAGGGCCAGGCACTACAAATAAATACATTTTTGGTTATAAGGATCCTTATATCAGAAACAGAAAAAGTAAACATATAAGCTAAACAGGTTAAAAGTAAATAAAATAAATACAAATGTGTTCTTAAAAAGAAAATAAGCTGTATGGCAAGTTTTTAATAAATGGGAATACATGGGAATTCAAAGTAAATCAATCTATAAGCTTCTAATGCAGATTATGTACAACTGCAAAGTTATTTTTATTCAGAAGAATATTCTATCACCTTAGAGAGCTGAATAAATTGTGTAGTCTAGTTTTCTCTGTTGTATACCTCTAATGACATGAAGATCTCATTTGTAATTCGTTTCAAGAACAGAGCTTTCCCTGAAAGATCTCCCTGAAAGATTTTTTGAAGATTATTATAAGCCCCTAAAGTGTCTCCATAAACAGTGTTCATACAATAATAAATAATAATAATAATTAACACTCCTTAGACTCAAAAGCCAAACTATATAGTACTGAATTGAAATGTTCATTAACAGTCAATCTGACTTTTATAGCTATATTTATTACATTTCTATAACTTAAAAAAAGAGCATTGATTATTACAATTTTTTAAAAACTCCTTAAGATGAATAGGTTTTAAAGTCATTGCTTCAGTCTTTCGAATGAAATTCCCTTTTTCAAAGCTAAGAATCAAACCATTTTATAACGCTGGACTTGTTTAGAGCTCAACTATCAACATAACTGGTTTTGAAGTGTCCCCAGGTATGACAAGATTTGAGAAACCATTCCAGTCCTTATTTGCAAATGTCATATAACCCAGTGGCAGCAATGAATGATGTGTCAGCTTCTATAGACAAAATATAAGATACGAGATACTTTTGCTATCGTGTATTTTCCTTTTATATATTTTATTTAAATATTCGGTTGTTATTTATTTACATAAATATCCAGTTTCTTGTTCTCATAATGCTTAAAAATATATCCTATCCATCCTACTCTGCTTAAAAATATGCTTTCTCTTGAAAATATCAACCCAATATTGGGCAAATGTGTTTTTTAATTAATATTTTTCCTTAATCTAACGTTTCAGTAAACTTTACACATGACATTATCTAGAAATGTAGTTTCAGAGTACACAGCAATTTTGTGAGGACTGAAATAAATTAAAAATCACTGGATCAAAGTAAATGCATTGCAATGTGGCCAGCAGCATCAAGAAATTCTGAATGATATGTCAAAAGAGTAAGATTTATTTCAATCTACAAGCAGATGATGAATGATGTTATGACCTCTGGGAGAGCCAATATAATTTGGCATATTAATAATGAATTCATAAAGGAAAAAACCCACAGTAAACAGAAAAGATGCCAGGACTAAACTCTAGAAGATATATTCATTCATCTAACAGCTGAGGGCTTGGGGAAAAGTTAACCTAAGGCATCCACTCCCCTTGACCCCCAGGTCCACAGTATTGGCACAGGCTATGCAGTTATCGAGGCTGAGGGACCGTGATGGCCCCTGTGTGTAATCTGTGGCATCTGCTGAGGCTACCATGGGCCTTGGTTTGTTTCCTAAGAGAATACCTGTTGTTTCCATTCCACTCAAATGACATAAGCTTACAATTGTAGTTAAGGGAAAGTATTTATTTGCCTCTCCACACCTCTCATAGAGGGTGGCTCTTGGGGGGAGGAGGAAGTAAAGCCCCAACTAGTGAGTAAATGTTTATTTGATGGTATTATAATTACTACCTGTATTCACCAAACACGATTTGGTCAAAAAAATAATATGAAATGGCATGGATATGTTTCAAATTCTTCACAAATAAGGATAGTTTTTTTAAATTTATTTTTTTAATTTTATTATTTGAAAGCTATAGATGGTACTTTACTTTATTCTATTATTTTATTCTATTTTATTTTACTTTTTGGCTGCATTGTATGGCATGCAGGATCTTAGTTCCCTGACCAGGGATCAAACCTGTGCCCTATGCATTGGAAGTGTGGAGTCTTAACCACTGGACCGCCAGGGAAGTCCCAAGGATAGTTTTAAATGTTTGTAAATTCTACATTGAGAGAAGGGTAGAAATGGAAAGTAGCCTTCCTGGAATTTGTGTATTCCTCTGCTCTTCTTATACATGTTCAACTTTGTCAACAGGATTCACTTCATACACTTATGGAAAAGTTTGTGTGAAAATTATAGCCAAGAGAGTTCCACACTACTGATCTTGCACTGAGACCAGCATAGTGAATGAGGGAAAGAATTACACTTAGATGAACTACAAAACACACACATAAAACATATGGAGGAAAGGGGTAAGGGCACAGACAAACTATATTCAATAATTTTCTACAGACAACCTGTATTCAATAATTTTCTATGTTTGAAGGAAGACAATTCTTTATACAGACATCTATATGTACATATGATTTGTGCAAATACAACATGAAGTTACTAAGATCATGATCATGGCAGTCTTCATAGTGCAGGAAATGTCCTCTCACATTTCCACATCAACAACTTTTAATGGAGACAGAATGCTGACTTTTATTCCCCTGCTTATAATTTATTTGAGAGCTGTTTCAGCTAAATTTTTTTTTGCACATAAAAAAGTTCCTTAAAATATAACTCTCAAAGTGGAAGAGAAGAAAATGAAATGTGGGTGGGGCAAGATTATATTAAATAAGCTTTACAGTCTTTAAAATATAATAAATGTACATTTAAAAATAGCTTTGTATTAGTCAAAAAATGTCCCCAAACCAGGCTTTTCTGCTGAGCTAACTTCACAATATTGATTTTTATGAATGCTAGAATAAAAAGTGAAAAAAAAATCTCTTACACAAAAGTCTACCCGTGCATTAAAAAATGCATACAATAAATTAAATATAAATTCTACCTTAGGGTTCTGGTGGGAAATCATTCTAGCTTTCCTCTCATGGTTTATGGATGTACCCAGAATTCTTTTCATGAAATTATATTCTTTTATTAGATGGCTGATAATTTATTATTTTTCTATGTATACAGGGCAGCAATAACTTAGCAAGACTGACTTAATTAGATCATCATAATCCATTGATCTTCCAACAATAGATTATGATTTAGATATTCTGTCACCCGCCCCCCCCCCAATTCAGGAACATTGAGACACATCAAGTACTCTATGTAGAAACTGGAGTTTATAATGAGCAGATTTGGAGCCTGAATTATTTGCAAATACTTCATAGAAAGCTTGTACTTCAATCATTTAGTCTTATATAAAAAGCAAAAAATTAAAAAAACCCTTACAGTAGAAGGAATTACTTTGTGACTATACTACCATGAAATAATAACATGCACCTCAATATCATTACAAACAATAAAAAAATTCTTCAAAACAGAGGTTAAAATAAAACAAAAGTAGGAAATATTATTGAAATTAGACCAAATAGTTAATGCCATTTTACTTTTACAAAACTATTTCTAGATGAAATAAATAACACAGTCATGAGTTTGATCAATTTTAAGACATAATTTAAATTTCCATAGCAATTCACTTCCTGATTAGTAATCTAGTCATATGTGTACCCAAAAATACATTTAAAAATTTAATGCAATGTGAAAAAAGATTATATAAGCCTGACTGCATTCTTTGGTTTGTGGAAAGAAAAGCAGACTAAAAACTCATACCAAAGAATACCATCAAAATGAATTATATTGTTAGAGAATGACTGACTGAAGAACCACAAAACTCACATAACTGAGACTAATATTACCAATTAAGAAATCATGTTTTTTCATATATATGGAATCTAAAAAAAAAAAAAAAAAAAAGGTTCTGAAGAACCTAGGGGCAGGACAGGAATAAAGACGCAGATGTAGAGAATGGACTTGAGGACACGGGGAGGGGGAAGGGTAAGCTGGGATGAAGTGAGAGAGTGACATGGACATATATACACTACCAAATGTAAAACAGATAGCTAGTGGGAAGCAGCCGCATAGCACAGGGAGATCAGCTCGGTGCTTTGTGACCACCTAGAGGGGTGGGATAGGGAGGGTGGGAGGGAGACGCAAGAGGGAGGGGATATGGGGATATATATATATGTATAGCTGATTCACTTTGTTATAAAGCAGAAACTAACACACCATTTTAAAGCAATTATACTCCAATAAAGATAAAAAAATTCTTTTTTTTTCAATTTTAAGTGCAGGCAATAAAACATGAGTACATTCTTATTACAAAAATCACAGATTATAAAATGTATAGTGTACAATGAACAAATGGGACCTAATCAAACCTAAAAGCTTTTGTATAGCAAAGGAATCTGTCAATAAAACTAAAAGACAACCTGCAGAATGGGAGAAAATATATGCAAACAATGCGACTGACAAGAGGTTAATACCCAAATATACAAACTGCTTGTACAACTGAATGTCAAAAAAACCCAAACAACCCAATCAAAAAATGGGCAGACAACCTAAATAGACATTTTTCCAAAGAAGACATACATATGGGCAACAGGCACAGGAAAAGATGGTCAATAACCTTATCCTTAGAGAAATGCAAATCAAACACACAATGACGTATCACCTCACACTGGTCAGAATGGCCATCATCAAAAAGTCTGCAAATAATAAATGCTGGAGAGGGTGTGGAGAAAAGGGAATATCTGCACACCGTTGGCTGGAATGTAAACTGGTGCAGCCACTATGGAGAACAGTATAGAGGTTCCTTAAAAATCTAAAAATAGAGCTACCATATGATCCACCAATCCCACTTCTGGGTATATATCCAGAAAAGACAAAAACTCTAATAATTCAAAACAATACATGCACTCCAATGTTCATAGCAGCACTATTTACAATAGTCAAGACATGGAAACAACCCAAGTACCCATAAACAGACAATTGGCTTAAGAAGATGTGGTATATATATACACAATGAAATATTAGTCATAAAAAAGAATGAAATGTTGCCATTTGCAGCAACATGGATGGATCTACAGAATCCTATACTTAGTGAGGTAAGTCAGACAGACACATACTATATGGTATCACTTACATGTGGAACCTAAAAACAATGCAAATGAATCTATATACAAAACAGAAACAGACTTACAGACACAGAAAACAAACTCATGGTTACCAAAGGGGAGATGGAGGGAGGGGGGAGTATGGGATTAATGGATATGAAATACTATACATAAAATAGATAAGCAACAAGTATTTACTGTATAGCACAGGGAATTAAATTCAAGATCTTGAAATAAACTATAATGGAATATAATCTGAAAAAAAATAACTGAATCACTTTGCTGTGCAACTGAAACTAACACAATTTACAAATCAACTATACTTAAAAATGTTTAGTATAATACAGGCAAAATATTTATCCCACTTTATAAAATGAGATAGAGATTTTTCAGAGCTTTTGAATCCATGCTTAGACTTCCCATTTTGATACTCTACCTATGAAACAACTACACTCAACCACTGTTTCTTTCATAAGCATGTGTTGTATGTGTGTTGTGTGTGGGGGGGGCAGGGGGGTAATACGAGTGTTTGTGTGTTTATGTATAAAAGCAGGGTTTGTTCTTTAAAATGTTGTTAATGTTTTGATTAAGTGCAAGTTCAAACATGATAGCTGAGGTGACTGTTTTATTGTCTCAAAGATGACAAAAATACATTTATCATGAATAAGTCTTAGGCTTATTCTTTGAAATTTTATGAATATGCATAATTTTAGGACAATATTGTTTCCTTGAAAGTCTGAGCTAAATGAGGTTAAAAGCTTTCACTTCCCTTTATTATGACAAAAACAACAGAACAATCCAAGATCATTTCCATTTTTCAGAGTGAGAAAGTTTGAAGTAATAAGGAGAATTTCTAGAAACTATGGAATATTGACCCATTTTATGGCAATCTCATACTTGGCAGGCATCAAAATATACATCTGAGCCTAAAGTTTAGAACTCGAGGGAAATTGGGAACACTCAGGTATCAAATACATCCTGTTTTCTGAAACCCAAACAAAAATGTAGATGGAACCTTAGAGATCATCTAATTTAACCTTTTCATAATAGAGTTGAGAACTAGAGAACTAGAGGGGTGAAAGGATTTGCTAAGGTTACAGAGTTATTAGAGCCAGGACTGAAAACTCATGATTCCTGACTCCCCAGTTCGGTTTTGCCTCAATTCACTATATAGCACACTTTTTCCCCCTGCACGCTTTCATTCATAAAAGGAAATATTGCAAATGAAATGTCTTACATTGGAAGAATACAGTGTTATTATTAGATTATCATTTTTATACATTTTTGTCTAGGATACTATTTTTTTAAATCAGAATATGTATTCAAATTCACATTAATGACATACTATATTATGTGTGTGTAACTTATAATATTAATATAAATGTTTCTTCCTATTATTCAATAATTTAGAAGTAATACACATAGAAATTGGGCAAGTTATAATTCAATTACTTGGGTGGTAAAAAGATAGATAAAAGATGATAGCTTGCCAATATCTGATAAGGACCTTTATTTAGACTTAAACATATAAACTTTGACCTTCTTTTATATTTATAATTACATAAAACTATCTAAAAATAAATAGAATGGGTAAACAATGCTGCTTTCAAATCTAAAGGAAAGAAAGCTATTACTATTGATCTGTAAAATGCAAAAAACTATATTTTTAACTAAGTGCATTTCACCAATAGGTAATCGATGTAGTGCCACAAATGGTGAAAATTATTTTTGAACATTTGATAAAAACTTTATTTAGACTTTTAGTGTAGTTGCTACTTTTCTAATATTGTATAAAAATGGAAAACAATAAAGGAATAGTTCATTTAGTATTTGATGCTACCCTGAAGAATATTAAGCTTTTTGTTAAAGGCAAACCCTTTCTAAAGTTAACCCTGTTAAAAGTATTTAGCAGATTTCGGAATCCAATTCAATTTTGGGGACTCTAGGCAAAACTGTAAGCAAGTACATAATTCTTGTCATATAATTCCCCCCTTTAAAAATAAGGAAGTATGAGCATACCATCTTCATCAGTTTGAATAATCGTCTCTTCACTCTCCTTCCTGCCTTCTGGATTGGTTAGGATCATTTTGAGGCTGACGTTTGTATAAGGCGGCAGATGGTTCACAACATGCTGAGGGGCTTTGGGGTCCATGTCCAAACAGTCTGCCTTGCTCTCATTGTGACCACGGAAGTAATGGTAGCAGATAGTGACATTAAAAGTGTGGCAACGAGTGATGTTGTAACCCAGGGATTCCCAGTCCACAGCAATGCGTCTTGCCTGTATCTCAGCAATCTTTAAAGTCTTTGGGGTTCGCATAGGTTCTGAAAAATAAATCAAAGACACAGATAGCTGTCAACTTTACCATGAATAATCTTGAAAAAATTTAACACTGAGCATGACATAGCATGTGTAAACCTAGGAAAATCTGGAAGTCATCGTTTATTCTCATTTTCTTTATTACTCATGATCTTATTCTTAAAGGTTTCTGTTAAGGCTATGATTTACCAATGGGAAGAGAAATGGGAAGTAAAATGTCCACAATCCATAGTACTCAGGAACATGGCAGAAAAATAAAAACCTGAAAATGTGGCCACAATGCTTTTATAGTTGTTTCTGTTGTTACTGCCCTATTCCCCATCTTTCTTTGGTCATTATTGAGCAAGTGAATTAGCTAATACATCATAATGGATGAGAGTCAACATGTTATGCTCTCTGATTTGTCATGTCACCAAGCTATGCTGTATACTAATTAGTCTAGTTGTAATACTAAACTACCATTTACAAAAATGATGCAGATATTAATTAACATTTATTATTTCAGTAATGATGTTGTTCATCAAAGCAGAAAAATATCTGAGAAAAATTGCAAGAACACATGTGGATATTCACATTGTCATCTATCCTTCTTGATCTCTTTTTGTCTTTCTCTAGGAAACGCTCAGGTTTGATAATCCATTCAGTGTCACCGAAACCAAACTGGGAAGTGAATTTCCATTCAACTGGAAAATGCTGGCAGAACTAAACACTCTGAAGACTGGAATCCATCCATCACTCCTTCCCAAGTGTATACTTTTCTCATGCAAGACTAACTTTAATCATCTAACTTAATCAAAATAATTACCCTATGAAAGTCATGGCCATGGCAAAGTCTACACAGTAAACAAACCAATACACAGCAAAACTTTAATACATTGATTTGACAAAGAGATTAAAGTCAAGGTCAAGGTTGAGGCCTTGTTGGTGCCTCCATTAGCTCACGAGGGATTGTTAGTTCTCATGAAAAATATAAATCAGTAGGGAAAAAGTGAAGAAAAATAAGTAATACAAAAAGCCCAATATGGGTGTTTTTATAAATTTTCATTTTTGAGATTAAAATCTTAGTTGTGTGAAAATAATCAGCATGGCACACAGATGGCAAACCCAAATTGGGATTCCAGTTCAATATATTTAATGTGCAATGTGAAATACACTCTGGTGGCCATTTAATTTAAAACCTCAAAACTATAAAAATACATATATATATATATGCAAATTAATCTTTGGTAGAATCCAAAGTTTAGGTTTTACATTCTGTCTGATCTTCTGATTGTTTACAATATCCAGTCCCCCTATTTTACCACTTTTGTTTCAGTGTTAAGTAGGCTGGAAGAAAGATGTGTTTTTTTAATCATTTAAAAAAATATCTTTATATGTCTAGCTCTATGTTATCATTTTCCCCACCAGGCACAAGAGTGAGATGATATTTTCCTTTCCATCTAGTTAGACTAAAAACACAGTCTTTGGCATCACTGCCCACAAACTGGCCAGGCACTTATAGGTAGGATCATCCAAAAACTTCCCAGATAAATTGTGACTTTGCTGCCTGTTAGGTAGCAATCAGATACAACTGAGTGGCCACATTGCAGTCAGTCCATACGTTGTTCTAAAAGTGTCTAGATTGAGAAATTTCTCCAGAAAATACCTGATACATATGAATGCAAGTATCCCATATAGCAATAAGAGAAAACACCAATAAATATTTATTCCTCCGCTTTAAATTTTTTAGGTCTAGTAGTCATATACCTGTTTTCATACACCCTTCATTTTGAACCTGACATCTTATTCCTTTATAAACTTCTCTTTTTCCAAGTGATCATTCTCTTTCATACATCTTTTCATTTTATGCCACTATTCAATTTGCACTTACCCTGCATTCTAATACAACTTTAAAAGACTAAGAAAAGCATAAAGAAATTGAAGAAGACACAAATGAAAGATACTCAGTGCTCATGGACTGGAAAAATCAATATTGTTAAAATGGCCATACTACTGAAAGCAATCTACAGATTCAATGCAATCCCTATCAAAATTCCAATGACATTTTTTTCGAAGAAATGAAACAAATAATCTTAAAATTTGTATGAAACCACAAAAAAACCCCAACTGGCCAAAGTAATCTTGAGAAAAAAGAACAAAGCTGGAGGCATCATGCTCTCTGATTTCAAACTATATTACAAAGTTAAAATAATTAAAATGATATATTTGTACTGAAACAGACACATAGATGAATGGAACAGAATAGAGAGCCCAGAAATAAATGCACACATATCTGGTCAATTAACTTATGAAAAAGGAGTCAAGAATATACAATGGGGAAAGAACTATCTCTTCATTAAATGGTATTGGGAAAACTGGACAGTTATATGCAAAAGAGTGAAACACAACCACTGTCTTACACCATATACAAAAATTAACTCAAAATGGATTAAAGACCTGAAAGTAAGACCTGAAATCATAAAACTCCTAAAAACAAACAAACAAACAAAAAGATGGTAAGCTCCTTGACACAGGTTTAGGCCATGACTTTTTTTAATCTGACACCAAAAGCAAAAATAAATAAGTGGGACTATATCATACTAAAAAGCTTCTGCACAGCAAAGGAAACCATCAACAAAATGCAAAGGTAACCTACTGAATGGAAGAAAATATTTGCAAATCATATATCTGATAAGCAGTTAATATCCAAAATATATAAAGAACTCCTACAACTCAATAGCAAAAAAACCCCAAACAGGCTGATTAAAAAATGGGCACAAGATCCAAAGAGACATTTTCCCAAATAAGACATACAGATGGTCAACAGGTACATGAAAAGATGTTCAACGTCAGTAATCATCAGGGAAATGCAAACCAAAAGTACAAGATATTGCCTCACACCTCTCAAAATGGCTGTCATCAAAAAGATAAGAAATAACAAGTGTTGGTGAGGATGTGGAGAAAAGGGATCCCTTGTGCACCGTTGGGAATATAAATTGGTGCAGCCACTATGGAAAACAGTATTAAAGTTCCTCAATTAAAAACAGAACTACAGGGCTTCCCTGGTGGCGCAGTGGTTGAGAGTCCGCCTGCCGATGCAGGGGACACGGGTTCGTGCCCCTATCCCGGAAGATCCCACATGCCGCGGAGCGGCTGGGCCCGCGAGCCATGGCCGCGGAGCCTGTGTGTCCGGAGCCTGTGCTCCGCAACGGGAGAGGCCACAGCAGTGAGAGGCCCGCGTACAGCAAAAAAAAAAAAACAAACAAACAAAAAACAGAACTACCATATGATTCAGCAATTCCACTTCGGAGTATTTATCTGCAGAAAATAAAAACACTAACTGAAAAGATATATGTACCCCCATGTTCACTGCAGCACTATTTACAAGGAAACAACACAAGTGTCCATCAAGGGATGAGTGAGTAAAGAAAATGTGTTTACATATACATATCTATGCATATCTATATATATACCATGGGATATTATTAAGCCATGAAAAAGAGCAAAATTTTGACATTTGCAGCAACATGGATAGACTTCCAGGGTATTAGGCTAAATGAAATATATCAGACAGAGAAAGACAATACCATATAATCTCTCTTATGTGTGGGGTCTTAAAAACAAAAACAAAAAAGAACCAAAAAAACAAGATCATAGATCAGTTAGAGAGAACAGATTGGCAGTTGCCAGAAGCAGGGGATGAGGGGTCAGAGAAATAAGTAAACAGGGTATAATGTATTAAAAAATAAAATGAAATAAAAATTTTAAAAGAATCTGTTTTACAGATGTATGACACAACTTCATTGGTAGTAGTGGAGGAAAATTTTACCTTAGTAACTTTGGCAATGAGTAGAAACTACAAGACCAATAAAACTCCAAAAAACAACAAAAAACAAGAAAAAAAGTGGATATTCATAGGAATGGTTTAAAGTTTACACATGACTTTAGTCATCACAGAGGGACTATATTTCTGAACAGCAAATTTAGAGGCCTCTTTTAAAAAAAAGAAATTAAAAAAAGTGTACACATGAACGTGAAAAAAAGTGGAGATGCAAAATGGTAAAGAAAAAAACCCTACTTAACACTTCATGTACTAAAAGCCTCTACCATTTGCCTGTCAAATTACTGACTACATATTTACATTTTCTCCCAAACTAATAATAAAATAATTTAAAAAATTAATTTCTCTATTTATAAAGTTAAATAATTATAAAAATAAATAGAAATTTTCTTCTCCTAACTAATCTCATTATATCCAATTTCTTTTGCCTTTCAGCTTCCTTTATTCAACCCTTTTATGGAGCACTGAAAATAGGGAATATATGTGCTATTCAATTTCTGCTCAGCTGCTGCAGCTAGCTGACTGCCTATTAGAACTGCTTGACATTCTGAATAGCCCTAGAGCAAGTCGAAGTTTGGAGGAACTTGGTGTTTCTCTAGGCTTGGAAAAGCCAGAAGAGATGTAAATGTGTGCATACTGAGGGACTCGCTGTCAAAAGCAGAAGTAACTCACTACCCCCACTCTTTTTATTCTCGTATTTGAAATTAAAAAAAAAAAGTAAAATAAAAGCATACCCAGACACTGTGAAAGACACAATAGCTCTACACCCTCAATTATTCATTTTTAAGAGTTGACAAAAATATATTTATTATGTATTGGTAGTATGTAAAAAAATACAGAGTTCACTTTGAGTGAGAATTCTGTTTCGGTGTATTTAAATGCTGCTAACTTTGACACTAATATAAATTAGATTTTAATACTCTAATTTAAAATCTGGAAAAGGTAGCTTTAGAAATTCTATACATATGTTCATAAACCACAATCATAATATCAGTTGCCAACACTTTATTAACTGGTAAAAAAACAAAGATTTGTGAAAAGAAATAGCTTTTTAATAGGCAAAGAATCTTTCTACGAGGTCAATATGGTATTTAAAATCTATATTTTTCACAATGGCTTGAAGAAATGCTGCAAAATGAATTGTTATTACTAAAATAGTGCTTAAAATATAATCTTACTGCCATCTAGGGCAATATTCAGAAACCAACATACAACAAAGTAAACACACACACACACACGTATGCAGAAACACATCTAAAGTCAAAATTCAATTATTTTGAGCTATAAGGCATCTGCAGTAATTCAGAGGAAGTCACTGTCTAATTACACTTATTTAGTTGACACGTGCTTTATTTTTTTCCAGTTTTTATTGAGGTTGGATATTCTCAGCTGTATTTACATATATGTTATAATCACATATATGTATCCATGCACGTATATCTATGTATATATTCACATATACATATATAAGCACATACAGATACATACACACATACAATAGGCACTCTGCTATGCAACACCTCTGAAGTCTGTTAGCGCTGACATGGGCTGACAACCACGTATACATAGATTTTTTAAAATCAGGATATAAACAGCAGGGACTTGAGACTGTTCTACTACTATGAAATCCATTCACAGAAAATTCTATCAGAGAATTAGACAAGAAAATTACCTAAATTCCTCACCCTGATCCATTAGTCTTGTGCCTCACCAATAATTGTGTTGTATTTCTGAGATATGAATGCATAAGTAAAAATTTAAACTTTTAAAATTGGAATAATTAACTTTTGTAGAATAAACGGAAGTAGAAGGATATTGCTCAGGACTCACTATGTTATATAAAGCTGGGCATAAGTGCTGTTTTAAGGATTAAATAATTTAAAGACCTAGTGTGGTGAATGGCACATAGAGACGTCACAGTATTTATAACAACATAGGTCACCACAATGATGATACAACAATGGGGATCACATTCATCAATGCACTACTTGTCAAGTGGTTTGAAATTTACTAAATGTTCTTTCTTCTTCCCAATTTTTAATTTTCCATTTTCAAATTTTTGTTAGGTATTCCATACATGTGTTTATAAAACAGTTCTCTTTCCTTCTCTCTCATTTTGCTTTTCTAGTAAAAGGAAATTTGAGAGAGAAACAAGGAATTGGAAAAAGTTGTGGAGCAAAATTCTGGCAGAAACTTGGGAATAAATATAGCAAAGGAGTGACCTTCATGCAGCAAAGGATCATATTAAAATATTTTGAACAAGTAATCCATCTATTGTGAAACAAAAATAGATTGCCTATTATATGAAGTGTATGATACCAGACACTGTGGAGGATTCTAAAGTGAATAAAACAATAATAGACCTCAAGGAGCTTAACATTTATTTAGTAAAGATGATAAACTAAGAAAAAAAATTAAAGCAGTATGATATAAATGGTATATGAATGGAATAAAATACTATAGGAATTCAAGAGAGAGAAACAACTTCCACCTGTCAAATGGAAGAGATATTTGCATTTGGTCTCAATGGGTAAGGCAAGAAGATCTATAGACATAATTTGGATAAATAATAAAAATGCAGAGGAAACAAGATGAATAAATACAAACACAATTGGAAAAAATATGTAATCCCATTTGGTTGCTGTACAAGTTATCTAATAGGAGGTTATATAGGAAAAGTTGGTTGGGAAAAGATTGGAAAAACTTTGGATGTCATGATAAGAGGTAACTTGATCTAAGAGCCAATGGAAAGTAACTGAGCAGGAAATTAACACAATTAATTAACTACTTTAGAAAAATTACTTTGGAGGTTTTGTCAAGTGTGCAGACACTGGAAGTGGAAAAATCCAAAGATTGTAATGTGTTAGGGAAGAATAAGGGGCCAAGAACGAGTGTGACTTCAGGAGACAATGGCTTTCTTTATTTTCCTGCCAAAAGTTGATCAGCCAGGTTTACTAACTTTTCCCATTCCATTTTTCCTTTATCATTCACCTATTTCCTAGTTGTTACAGTGAGAAAAGCCACATGAAATCAAGAAGAAATAAAAAGAGATAGCAGAAAAGTTATATATCAAATCTATGACCAGTAATATACAATTAGCAGATAAATAAAGAAATAGCATATCACTGTCCTTACTTAAATTCTAAACAGATCAAGCATGGGATTTATCCTTGTAATAGTTTTTGTGTCAAATATTTAACACAACTTGATAGGATAAAATGAAGAACTACTTAAGAATTCTCTGAAGATTAAGAAAAATTAAGGCAACATGAGTAGAAAGGACCTGTTGACTTTGAGTCACCTCTCAACAGCAAGATGATTTAATAAGTGGTTCTAGATAACAGATAAAAGGAAATTCAATTTTGGGTATTTGTTAAACAACACATGACATGACAGGCCAATATCCAGGTCCTTCTCTAGTGATAATCTCTGGTTACCCTGAAAGAGTTGTGAAAACAAAAGCTTTAGCAGCTACAAGAGAATCGAGGGCAGGGATCACATTTCCCTAGAATCAGTTTTTAATGATAAAACTTATTATCCAGCTGTCAGTCAGAGAGAAATAGAAGATGTCCCAAAGCTCATGCCAAGAAGAAAAGGAAGATGTTGTCAAAGATGTCACAAACTAAGAACACTGAAGCATGACAGGGAGCTTCTTGCTCCTGGCTGCCTTTTCATCAGAAATCTTAGAAGCTGACTGCAAAGCACAATTTCCATTCCATTTATCAAAACAAACACAAGGAAAGTGAACTTCCTGACTGTTAGAGAAAATATTGTTGGTGTAAAATAAGAAATAATTGAGATGAAATTTCTGAACAAAGTTGAATTTTTTTTCTAAAAAAAAAAAAGGAAGAAGACATTGGCATACCTTGGGGGAGGAAAAAACTGAGGTGCTTTGGAAGACATTGTCTTTACTTTACTCTATTGATGCTTTGTACTTTTATTTTCCTCATGGTAATGACTGAGGATAATCAAGGTTTTACACTGCACATCTTTTTAGTCTTAGAGCATCATTAGTCTTGCCAAAAAGATTTCATCTCTGCTCCCACGGGTCAAATTGAGTTAATGATAAGTTGGTGAGATGACTTGATTAGCACTGTAATATGAGGGAGCCTCAGGTCCAGGAATAACCACAAACCAACTGTCAGCTCTTTTGGCTTTCTGGCTGTGTTGTTGAAATGACATGTTTGCCCTCAGGGGATATAGAATGACAGGGGGGTGCATGGCTCACTCAGCTCTCCTGCAGAGTCACAGAAATATTTACCCAGTACCATCAGAACAATACTAAGCACATCATCAAATTAAACCAAAATATGTCATCTTCACTGCTCTCAAGAGTCTGACTGAAGTACATCAGATAATTCTAATAACATTTGCATACTCTATAATAATGCTAAGGAAACTGATTTGCAAAAGAACTTACTACCAAAATGACGTGGAAAAAAAAAGACAAAAATAACTATTTTTCCAATAGATAAATCCTACTGAATGTCTTATTAAACCTAATTCTCAAAACATGGGGAGTTGAAAATTTGGGGGTTCTTTAATGTTTTTCGCTTAAATTTTTATCTAATAATATCAGACTGTGTTGGAAGAACCATGTAATTACAGTCAATCCACTTCAATTCATCTCTCATACTGCATATTCTGCTTATATGTTATACTTTAAACAATACAAAAAAATAAAACATTTTGTATAGCTAACCACCTATACTTGGATAAAACATAAAATAGAAAGAGAAGAGTTTTTTTTTTCTTTTTTTCTTTTTTCTTGCGGTACGTGGGCCTCTCACTGTTGTGGCCTCTCCCGTTGCGGAGCACAGGCTCTGGACGCGCAGGCTCAGTGGCCATGGCTCACGGGCCCAGCCGCTTCATGGCATGTGGGATCTTCCTGGACAGGGGCACGAACCCATGTCCCCTGCATTGGCAGGCGGACTCTCTACCACTGTGCCACCAGGGAAGCCAGAGAAAAGGCATTTTAAAAATTTATTGAAGGAAAAAAAGAAGAGAATAATCTACCCCTAGTGTAAAAACAAACTTTATTTTTCATAAAAATGTTTAGCAACAGCATTAATCACATACAAAATGTACAGTGAGTTGTATATTACCCTAAAAAAGTAATATGGAAAAAACTACTTCATCATATACAGTGTATAAAATAAGATGAATGGAGAGGAGCTGTATACAGCAATGACAAAACTCTAGAGGGAATTTTCTTTTTTTTTTTTTTCTTTTTGCGGTATGCGGGCCTCTCACCGTTGTGGCCTCTCCCGTTGCGGAGCACAGGCTCCGGACGCGCAGGCCTAGCGGCCATGGCTCACGGGCCCAGCCGCTCCGCGGCATATGGGATCCTCCCAGACCGGGGCACGAACCCGTATCCCCTGCATCGGCAGGCGGACTCTCAACCACTGCGCCACCAGGGAGGCCCTAGAGGGAATTTTCAATGCCTTCTCCACCCCTAAAAGGAAGATAAATGACACACTTCTTAGGTCGTACTAAAAAATGAGGTAAATATTTTGTATGCTAAGCAAAGTGGTTGGCCCATAGTATATGCTTGGAAACTTAATTTTCTGAACAATAAAGCAACTAATTTTAATATGTTTTATGTTCAAGAGCTAATGAAAATAGAACTTAAGAACTCAGTTCTGTGATGGCTCCAATTCTTCACCTCTCTTTGCATCCACACTGTTGGCCATGTGATTTTACAACCCATCACACCAAAGAAGTGGGGTTTATTTCCCCATCTTTTGATTTGGGGCTTGCTTCATGACTTGCTTTGGTCAACAGAATGAAGCAAAAGTGGCGGTGTGCTCATTTTCAGCCTGTATCTCAAAGAGTCCTGTGAGCTCCTCTTGCTCTTACACCTCCACCATCACTTCTGGACTAAGAAATGCATGTGGAACAGAGCTGAGTTAGTCACCTCGTCGTGCCAGCAAAGGTCATCTAGACCAGCCAATTGCCAGTCCACCAGCAGATCTGTGAGCCAGACAAGATCATCAGAGGCTTTCTGCCACTGATGAGATTTTGTGGTTAGTAACTGTTCAGCATTTTGATATAATCCCTATCCCTAATCTCTTCACTTGGTAAATTACCTCAATATTTTTGTGAAGATTATGTCAGTGATCCCTCCATAGAACAGTACTTTACAAATTTTATTTCTCTAATAATGAGTTGTGCTGAGCCACTACATGCTTATTTAGTATGCTTTTTTATTTTTATTTTTATTTTTTTTGCGGTACACGGGCCTCTCACTGTTGTGACCTCTCCCGTTGCGGAGCACAGGCTCCGGACGTGCAGGCTCAGCGGCCATGGCTCACGGGCCCAGCTGCTCCGCAGCATGTGGGATCCTCCCAGACTGGGGCACGAACCCGTGTCCCCTGCATCGGCAGGCGGACTCTCAACCACTGCGCCACCAGGGAAGCCCAGTATTCTTTTTGTATTAAAGTAAACATTTATTAAGGGCCTGGCATGTGTCAAATATTGTGGCAGTATGATATAAGATTTAAAAAACTACTTTAAATGAATATATTTTTGTCTTTATTTCCTGTATGCTCTTTGAGGGCAGGTTCATTTCTTCACTATGCTTCCAAAGATACTAATATATTAAATATTGGACTAATAATTCTATGAGGTATAAGACATGCCAATACTTTATTCTAAGCTATAATAATTTAGAGTGATTTTCTAGCACCCTAATCCATCGCTGCAACACAACATTTATTAAAATATTTTAATTTTTATATCAATATAAGTTTACAGGTATATATAAAATGAATCAGCAATATAATCTAAATTTCTTTACTTTTGAGTGGATAGGTCTAACAGAAAAATACATTTACATATATATTTTTATCCAAATCCCTCTAATAATATTTAGATGCAGAAATAGTACATGTTTTCCTCAACTACGTATCTCCTTTGTAAACATCCTACATCTGTCCTTGAATGAGTCAAGCCAGTCAATTCAAACTCGGAAATTATTATAAAGTATATTAGTAAATGAGAGGTTAGGAGGGCCCATTTTAAGTGAGGCTATCTTATGCCATGAAGTCCCCCCAAGACAGCTCAAAATAAACTACAACAATTACATTATAATGATATTCCAAGTATGTATGGCTCATTTCACTCCCAACAAAGATTATGATTTTAATACACCGACTTAGGTCCTTCTTTCATTCCTTCCGGAAACTTAAAAAATAAACTAATTTGCTTTGGATCACTTTTCTGAAGAAACACGAGAAAATTTCTAAATTATAATAGAAAAAAGCTAGAGTAATACAAATTTTGAAAGTGATAATGGTTATTGACACACTTTAATACATCATTTGATTTAATAAAGTGAAAGTCTGGTAACATGCTTGCTTCAGGGGAACAGAAAGACAGATAAGGACTGCAGGGGTGATGATTATTTGTCCATTTCCTTTTCTGAAGCCACCATTTATTCTATGCTTTCATGCATGATTAACAGCTAGAGATCCTTCACATGTAATCAATAGTTGTGAAGTTTTATATCAGGTTTAGAGATTAGACAGCCTTGATTACAAATTTTATCGATTTGTACAGCTTAGCTGCAGAAATCCCTGTACATTTTTCAGAAGTTAAATTAAAAGGAGATACATGCTCGACACACACTAGAAATGCCAGTGTGATGATAAGGTGTGACCTCTTTATACTCATTCCTCCAGATGAATAAAACCCTTCTAGTACACTAAAACATGAATCAGCATGTCAACAAGTATCAAGCTGAGATAGTAAACAGAGAGAAAATGTGACAAAAAGAATTACAAAACCACACGGAAACCTGCCTACACTATAATTAATACAGGAGACTTGCAAGAATTAATTGCTTCAGCTCATTTGTAAATTAGACAATTGACAGAGATAAGAATAATGAACTCCTTAACTTTCACCTGGGACAACCTGAGCCTATATTACAACTGAAGATTCATGATCTCTTTTAAGATAAAGGAACAAGGACAAATTTAATTACTAGAGAAATAAATATAATCATTTTAAAGTTAGCAAGTAAACTAGTGAATATAAAATTCATATCCAAATCTGATTTATGAATATTCCTACCTTAAAAACTTTTAAGGAACTCCTGTATATTTTATGTCCACTATCTGAAGGTCTGAGATTGTCCAGAAAAAAATCAATAAACATCTATACACTCAACAAATGCTGGGGGGGGTGCTAATATTTTCCACAATAAAAATCTTAAATGTTTTTAAATGTTCTATTACAGATTTCTGAATATTATTTCACCTTTATTCCTTTGTGAAATATCTTTCATTATTCTAATTGAGTATGTCCCAGATCTGCATTAAGTCCTATATATGATGACACCCAAGGATCTCATTCAGATTCGACGGAGAAATTAAAACCTTAACAGACAAGCAAAAGCTAAGAGAATTCAGCACCACCAAACCAGCTTTACTCAAATGCTAAAGAAACTTCTCTAGGCAGAAAACACAAGAGAAGGAAAAGACCTACAACAACAAATCCAAAACAATTAAGAAAATGATAATAGGAACATATACATCGATAATTACCTTAAATGTAAATGTATTAAATTCTCCAACCAAAAGAAATAGATGGGCTGAATGGATAGAAAAACAAGACCTGTATATATGCTGTCTAAAAGAGACCCACTTCAGACCTAGGGACACATACAGACCAAAAATGAGGGATGGGAAAAAGATATTCCATGCAAATGAAATCAAAAGAAAGCTGGAGTAGCAATTCTCATATCAAATAAAAAAGACTTTAAAATAAAGACTATTACAAGAGACAAAGAAGGACACTACATAATGATGAAGGGGTCAATCCAAGGAGAAGATATAACAATTGTAAATATTTATGCAACCAACATAGGAGCACCTCAATACATAAGGTAAATGCTAAGAGCCAAAAAGGGGGAAATTGACAGTAACAGAATCATAGTAGGGGACTCTAACACCCCACTTTCACCAATGGACAGATCATCCAAAATGAAAACAAAAAAGGAAAAACAAGCTTTAAATGATACATTAAACACTATCGACTTAATTGGTATTTATAGGACATTCCATCCCAAAACAGTAGGATACACTTTCTTCTCAAATGCTCATGGAACAGTCTTCAGGATAGATCATATCTTGGGTCACAAATCAAGCCTTGGTAAATTTAAGAAAATTGAAATCATATCAAGTATGTTTTCCCGACCACATCGCTCTGAGACTAGATATCAATTACAGGAAAAAAATCTGTAAAGAATACAACCATATGGACGCTAAACAATACACTACTTAACAACCTAGAGATCACTGAAGAAATCAAAGAGGAAATAAAAAAATACCTAGAAAAAAATGACAATGAAAACACGACTACCCAAAATCTATGGGGTTCAGCTAAAGCAGTTCTAACAGAAAGTTTATAGCAATACAATCCTAGCTCAAGAAACAAGAAACATCTCAAAGAAACAACCAAACCTTACACTGAAAGCAATTAGAGAAAGAAGAAGAACAACAACAACAAAAAAACCCCCAAAGTTAGTGGAAGGAAAGAAATCATAAAAATCAGATCAGAAATAAATGAAAAAGAAATGAAGGAAACAATAACAAAGATCAATAAAACTAAAAGCTGTTTCTTT
The DNA here is from genome assembly GCF_964165515.1 of Mesoplodon bidens. NCBI lineage: Eukaryota > Metazoa > Chordata > Mammalia > Artiodactyla > Ziphiidae > Mesoplodon > Mesoplodon bidens. The sequence goes on from NC_138168.1 coordinate 59,770,491, forward strand.
GAGAAGATAAACAAAATTGATAAACCATTAGCCAGACTCATCAAGAAAAAAAGGGAGAAGACTCAAATCAATAGAATTAGAAATGAAAAAAGAGAAGTAAAAACTGACACTGCAGAAATACAACCGATCATGAGAGATTACTGCAAGCAACTATATGCCAATAAAATGGACAACCTGGAAAAAATGGACAAATTCTTAGAAAAGCACAACCTTCCGAGACTGAGCCAGGAAGAAATAGGAAATATAAATAGATCAATCACAAGCACTGAAATTGAGACTGTGATTAAAAATCTTCCAACAAACAAAAGCCCAGGACCAGATGGCTTCACAGGCGAATTCTATCAACATTTAGAGAAGAACTAACACCTACCCTTCTCAAACTCTTCCAAAATATAGCAGAGGGAGGAACACTCCCAAACTCATTCTACGAGGCCACCATCACCCTGATACCAAAACCAGACAAAGATGTCACAAAGAAAGAAAACTACAGGCCAATATCACTGATGAACATAGATGCAAAAATCCTCAACTAAATACTAGCAAACTGAATCCAACAGCACATTAAAAAGATCATACACCATGATCAAGTGGGGTTTACCCCAGGAATGCAAAGATTCTTCAATATATGCAAATCAATCAATGTGATACACCATATTAACAAACTGAAGGAGAAAAACCATATGATCCTCTCAGTACACACAGAAAAATCTTTCAACAAAATTCAACACCCATTTATGATAAAAAATGGTGTTGATAAAGGCCATATATGACAAACCTACAGCCAACATCATTCTCAATGGTGAAAAACTGAAACCATTTCCACTAAGATTAGGAAAAAGACAACGTTGCCCACTCTCACCACTATTATTCAACATAGTTTTGCAAGTTTTAGCCACAGTGATCAGAGAAGAAAAAGAAATAAAAGGAATCCAAATCAGAAAACAAGAAGTAAAGCTGTCACTGTTTGCAGATGACAGGGTAGTATACATAGAGAATACAAAGAGAATCCTAAAGATGCTACCAGAAAACTACTAGAGGTAATCAATGAATTTGATAAAGTAGCAGGATACAACCTAATGCACAGAAATCTCTTGCATTCCTATACATTAATGATGAAAAATCTGAAAGAAAAATTAAGGAAATGCTCCCATTTACCATTACAATGAAAAGAATAAAATACCTAGGAATAAACCTACCTAAGGAGACAAAAGATCTGTATGCAGAAAAGTATAAGACACTGATGAAAGAAATTAAAGACCATACAAACAGATGGAGAGATATACCATGTTCTTGGATTGGAAGAATCAACATTGTGAAAATGACTATACTACCCAAAGCAATCTACAGATTCAATGCAATCCTAAACAAACTACCGATGGCATTTTTCATAGAACTAGAACAAAAAATTTCACAATTTGTATGGAAACACAAAAGATCCCGAATCAAGACCCCGAATCATTGCCAAAGCAATCTTGAGAAAGAAAAACGGTGCTGGAGGAATCAGGCTCCCAGACTTCAGACTATATACTACAGTATCAGACTATACTACAGATGAAAGCTACAGTAATCAGAAGAGTATGGTACTGGTACAAAAACAGAAATATAGATCAATGGAACAGGATAGAAAGCCCAGAGATAAACCCATGCACATATGGTCACCTTATCTTTGATAAAGGAGGCAAGAATATACAATGGAGAAAAGACAGCCCCTTCAGTAAGTGATGCTGGGAAAACTGGACAGCTACATGTAAAAGAACAATATTAGAACACCCCCTAACACCATACACAAAAATAAAGTCAAAATGGATTAAAGACCTAAATGTAAGGTCAGAGACTATAAAACTCTCTGAGTAAAACATAGGCAGAACAGTCTGTGACATAAATCACAGCATGATCCTTTTTGACCCACCTCCTAGAGAAATGAAAATAAAAACAAAAATAAAGAAATGGGACATAATGAAACTTAAAAGCTTTTGCACAGCAAAGGAAACCATAAACAAGATGAAAAGACAATCCTCAGAATGGGAGGAAATATTTGCAAATGAAGCAACTGACAAAGGATTAATCTCTAAAATTTACAAGCAGCTCATGCAGCTCAATATCCAAAAAACAAACAACCCAATCCAAGAAAGTGCAGAAGTCCTAAATAGACATTTCTCCAAAGAAGATATACAGATTGCCAACAAACACATGAAAGAATGCTCAACATCACTAATCATTAGAGAAATGCACAATCAAAACTACAATGAGGTATCACCTCACACCAGTCAGAACGGCCGTCATCAAAAGTTCTACAAACAATAAATACTGGAGAGGGTGTGAGGAAAGGGAATCCTCTTGCACTGTTGTTGGGAATGTAAATTGATACAGCCACTATGGAGAACAGTATGGAGGTTCCTTCAAAAACTAAAAATAGAACTACCATATGACCCAGCAATCCCACTACTGGGCATATACCCTGAGAAAACCATAATTCAAAAAGAGTCATGCACCACAATGTTCACAGCAGCTTTATTTACAATAGCCAGGACATGGAAGCAACCTAAGTGTCCATCGACAGATGAATGGATAAAGAAGATGTGGCACACATATACAATGGAATATTACTCAGCCATTAAAAGAAACGAAACTGAGTTATTTGTAGTGAGGTGGATGGACCTAGAGTCTGTCATACAGAGTGAAGTAAGTCAGAAAGAGAAAAATGAATACCTTATGCTAACACATATATATGGAATTTAAAAAAATGGTTATGAAGGACCTATGAGCAGGACAGGAATAAAGACACAGACGTAGAGAATGGACTTGAGAACACGGGGAGGGGGAAAGGTAAGCGGGACGAAGTGAGAGAGTGGCATGGACGTATATACACTATCAAATGTGAGATAGATAGCTAGTGGGAAGCAGCCACATAGCACAGGGAGATCAGCTCGGTGCTTTGTGACCACCTAGAGGGGTGGGATAGGGAGGGTGGGAGGGAGACGTAAGAGCGAGGAGATATGGGGATATATGTATATGTGTAGCTGATTCACTTTGTTATAAAGCAGATACTAACACACCATTTTAAAGCAATTATACTCCAGTTAAGATGTAAAAATAAATAAATAAAAAATAAAATAAAATCTACTAATATTTTCAAATGATTCCACAGAATAACATAAAACGTGACAACACATAGAAACAACAACCTGGGAGATTGCTTTCTTTTGTTTCCACAAATAAGTCCTAGTAGTGCTAAATTTAGAAGTATTATGAAAGTTCCTAATTTCTAGACATTCACAAACTGTAAATGAAAGTGTGTAAAAGCACTTAAGAATTATTTTTATGTTTTTCTGTGCATATGCTACTTTAGTCATCATATTCTTTCCATATCCAAATCCATATGACCAGTTCCAAACCATCTCTTGCTGGCTCTGAATTTCAATTGCCTGTAGATTTCCACCTGGATGCTCAAATACAATACCTTTAAAACAAGATTTATCATCTTCTTTTCATGAGTGCCTCATTCTAACCTCCCTGCTTCTATTAAAGGCTTTAGTTCTTAGTCTAAAACCTTGACCATATCATTGATTCCTCTGTTCCTCACATAGCCCCTCATAAATTACCACATCTATTTGCTACATCATTTCATAAGAGCTATGGCATTTCTCAGTCCCTCTCTTTAACCCAGGGCCTGAAATTCTTGTTACTACCAAGACTTCCCAGTGCCTTCTTCACCTAGATCTTCCAAAGTGTATTTCTAATTACAAAACTTGTCCATTCAAACCATTGTTGGAGGTTTCCTAGGTAGGCTAAACAAATATAGTTTAAAACAAAACAAAACAAAACAAAAAGCAAACAACCCAAAGCCCCCAAAAAACTTGGTGTATAACCTAAGGATCTCTTAATACAAAGTACATAGTAGTATTCCCTAATACAACTTTATATCATATACTTCTCCCAATGCCCTGCACTCTAGCCAAACAACTCATCAGGTACCAAAGCTAGTACAGAGCTGTCCAACATATGTACTATTGTCCATTTCATTCCATCTATTTAGAATATCTTCCTTTTGTAGACCTTCCTATTGAAGTAGTTCAACATCCAGTTAGAAATATACTATCTTCCCAGTGAAAGTTTGCCCCAGGAAGCCTGACAAAGTGATAAATGATCTTTAATTCTCAGAAACTTTTACCTGTACCTGTATTAAGGCATTTAATGCATAATATCTTCCATTCATTCTGTGTGTCTGTGTGTTCAGGTTTCCTATATTAATATGGAAACTTGAAATCAGAAACTATGCCCTATATAGAAATAAATAGTACATATAAAATGGGCCTTGAAGAAATAGTGCTAAATAAATGTTAAAATAATTAATCAGCTAATACATTTGCCATATAGAGTAATTTTTAAAACATAGAATAAACTCTAAAATCAACTCTTACTAGAATAATTAACTTTAACAAATATTTAGCAAGTAAATACAAATGGGCCAGACTAGTTCCTTAGGATTAAAAAAATAATTAAGGCATGACTCCTTTCCCTGTACAACTCACAATGTGGTGAGGTACAGGTCCACAGGCAGGTAAGCTGTATCTTAATGTGGTAAGAATAAAACACTATTGGACCAAAGAGGTAAATGAAACTGTACAACTTCAACGACAGGAACAATCAGTTGTTTCACCATAGCAGTAACAGTCAAGCTCTTTTTTTGGATAACTAGATATTTTCATTGTGAAGGGAGTGGATATGAAGGGCCTTCAGGAAAAAACAAAAAACAAAAAACAAATGAACAAAAATAACAGGGTTGCAGAGAATCCTGGCTGCCATTTTGGACAGAGAAGAACTTCCACCCACATACTTTCAGTATTTCTCCATCACTGTATTCATTCATGTAGGGAGAAGCAGTGTGTATGGGAAAGATAAACGCTTTTGAATATTAATCTCCAGGTGGCTCTCTCCCTGAATTCCAGATTCATATATCCAATTACCTTCCAAACATCTCAGGTGAGTGGTGTAATGGGCATCTCAAACAATATCTGCAAAACTGAGCTACTGCTATACTACAGCCTATTTATCATTAAACAATTTATGCAAGTCTTCCCCATCTCAGTAAAATAACTCCATATTCTAGGTATCCAGGCCAAAAACCTTGGAGTCCTCCTAAGGCCTTCTTTCACCTTATACTTTACATCCATTTCATCATCAATTCTATTCCTACTCTCTGAAACATAAGTTTAGCATCTGACCACTTATGGTTACTTCCACCACTGTTATTTCTTTGATCTTAGCCACTATCAGCTGGGGCTGCAATCAGTGAAACTGAATCCAGACTAAACTGGAATGAACCCCTACTTCTTCTTTTGCTCCTCTTTCACACAGTTGTCAGAGGGACCCTGAAAAATCCTTCAGTGATACCCACCTAAGTCAGAGTAAGAGTGACAGTCAGTCATCACAATGGGCTTCTGGGTGCTGCTCATTCTCCTACCCACCCCACCCCCAACCTTGCTCTCAGTCTGGCCTCATCTCCCACTACTCTTGGTCTAATCTACAAAGTAGACTCCACTTAAATATGTCAGGCACATTTTCTGTCTCTGGCAGGGCCTTTGCACTTCCTCTTCTCTTTGCCTAGAATGTTCTCCCAGATAGCCATTTGTCTCACTCCATCTCCTGCTACAGGGCTTTATTCAAAGGTCACATGTCAGTGAACTTTCCTTGATCATATTATTTGAAATCCAGTGTCTGTTTACTGCTTCATTTTTCTCCCTAGTACTTACTGCCATCTAATATCATTTATATTTTACTTTTATTTTTTTTGTGGTACGCGGGCCTCTCACTGTTGTGGCCTCTCCCGTTGCGGAGCACAGGCTCCGGACGCGCAGGCTCAGCGGCCATGGCTCACGGGCCCAGCCTCTCCGCGGCATGTGGGATCCTCCCGGGCCGGGGCACGAACCCGTGTTCCCTGCATCGGCAGGCGGACTCTCAACCACTGTGCCACCAGGGAAGCCCTTATATTTTACTTTTATTATTTCCTGCTTTGTCATACTGAAATGCTTGGTACATAATCACTATTCAATAAATATTTGGGCTGATGAATGAATGATGAATTAATGGATCTTTGTATCTTCTGCAGTCAGTAAGTTCCTGGCACATAATAAATGAGCTACATATTTTGGCTGATTGAAGCTAACTTTTAATAACAGAAAAGCCACATTTAAAATTCTACATCTGAATTTAGCTATAAAATGAAATGTAAAGTACTGACCACATGCATCCTCTAGAAATAGCCTTAACATGTTTTCATGCTAAAGAAGCAAAGTAAAGATTTCAATTTGAATAATAAAAATGTCAAATTACTAGGAGAAATCAAGTGACAGGAGGGGAAAACGTTCTTGCAGACCTTCGAAAAACTAAGGTGGAAAATCTTTGACAGAGGAAGTGTTCATTTAATGTCAGAAACTTGAAAAGTACTTTAACATTTTTATCTATCATGAATATCAGGCTGGTTTAACGATATTCATTTAAAACTGCCTTCTATTGTTTTTTGATCTTTCAAGTATTTTTCTTATTTTCTCAACTAGAGAGGAAGTTTCTCCAGGGCAAGGAACATATTTACTACTTTACTTATTTCTTATTCAGTGCTAAGCATAGAATAAGAAAGCAATGAATATATTAACTTTAAGCAAATTTACCCTAAAGGGGTTGTTATGAAATCTAAGGGCTTTGAACACTACATATCAAAATAAACCTCATCAAGACAGAAAAAAAAAATCCTTGAAGTCAATGGATGTTATTTTCAAAGCATAGGAAGAATAAACTTTTGGTATCTTAGATTGTTTGATATTTCAGCTTAAAAATTAGATATTCTATATAAATTGAGCTTAATTCATAAATAATTGATTTTGTTTTAGGTTTCACTGTAGAACAGATGCTGTCATTAAACACATATTAAACATCTTTTTCATTTGCATGGAGACGTAAAGAATTAGTTCTTTAATTAGAGCCTGCCTCAGTATGGTACTGTTTACCATGAGTTTACTGTCAATCATGCTCTCTGATTCCTGGGGCCAAGTTCCTTTGGGCACTGCTTTTATTTATACTAGAGTGTTTATTTTAGTGACCTAGAACAAATTTCACAAGACTATTTCTTAGCCTCTATGTGTTTCTACATGTGGTACATTTCTTAAGTTACTGAGCATAGCCACAACAGGAGAACAGAGACCTCTGCTCGTGAATAGACCATATACATATATGAAATAGGTTAAAGGGAATGGACTGTGGAATCAGACTTTTGGTTACCAGAGTGTAAGTTACATAACATCTGTATGCATCATTCTCAAATCCACAAAATTGGGGAAAAAATAGTACCTACCTCAAAGAATGGTAGTAAGAATAAAGTAAGATACTATATGTAAAGTGCTTAGAAAAATACCTGGCACATTTTATAAATAAAATGTAGCTATTAATTTTATTATAATTCTATATTGATGGTCTACGAACATTATCACTTGTAAGAATAAAATCCCAGAGAAGTTTGGGAAGAAGTTCTCACCCCTCCCCAGCCTCGCCCCAAACTGGATTACCTGTCACCTAAGGCTAGTTATCCATCTTCTACTCTCCAAGAAGAAATTAAAAGCATTCATTTATAAGTTTCAAAATGTCAATTTAAATAAACTTTTTAAAGCATAGTTTCTGGATTACTTGGCCCATTTTCAGGTACTTAGAGAATATGTGTGTAAGGTACTAAGGAAAACACCAACTTGAAATAAAAACTAAAATCAAACAAAAATCTAACAGAGAACTTTACAAATGGATAGATAATACTGCTGAACATAAACTGAATCCCTTGAGCCTACCCACTCATTTTCACATGTGAATGCATACACTTTTTCTCTATAAGTGAAGTTTTCAATAAATAATTAAACACTAGGACTGAAAATTTCAAGAAATCTTGTTTTGAATGTAAAGCTATAGGGAGAGTTAAGAGGTTTTGCTGTTTATTTACCTTCTATCTGAATGGTTGCTTAAGGACATTTCCAGCAACCAAATGTCATGATCAATCTTTAGCTATTTTTAATATTCTAATATACGCTAATGGTTTCTTGGAACATTTTAGCATGTCTTTTGTAAATGTAAAAAAAGAACTTGGCAAGCCCAAACTATCTGAGTGCTTAACAAAAGGTACTTTACTATGAATTCTTCAAAATTGGGTTTAATTTAAAGAAATATCCAAGTGGTTAATTTGGATTCTTCTGAAATTATGATAATTTGTCTTAAATATAGGACAATATATTCAGTCATCTACTAATACATTCTCATAAATAAACCACATATAAAAATTCAAATAATTATATTTCAACAATTAAGGTTGCTGAACTTCACTTGCATGTAAGATTTCTGTTCGTTTTTTAAAAAATTATACCATAAGGGAAGGGCCTTTAAAAAAAACCATTAAAATTAAAATGTAGTACTCAGCAACTGAGGTTTGGCAGTTCCATCTCATTCTTTTTTTTTCCCCCTTTGAGAATGTATTTTTGTGTGCATTTTCTAAAGTAAAGCATAACTCATTTCTCTGGTTCATCAAGGAATGAAGTACATCAGAAATATATACTTTAAAGACATTTTGAAACATTTTCCTTAAAGCATTCCCATTTTGATTATTATAACCATTTAGGGAATCTTTTTTCAAGAATGTCATCCATATTTTCCTGACATCCTAAACACTATATATGGAAAATATTAACTAAAACAATTATTTAAGCTCATCATCATGGCTGTTACTCTCCTGGTAAAGTTAATAGTCTCTAATTTGAATATTTGCTGTTTTTTTAGAATGTCTTCTCTCTTCCAAGGGAACTATGCATTTTGTGAAGACAAAGTTATGCCATATTTCTTTGCATCCATCATGGATTCAAGCACGATGTCACATAGTAAATACTTCCTTAAAATTAACCTAATGAATGAAAGAATGAATAACTTGCAGTAGTTAACACATTAAATCTGCTTCCTTTGAACACAACCATACAGTAAATTTAATGCTTCCTCTATTTGACGCTAAAATAGCAAATTAGTCATGTTGCTAAATAAAAATTAGCTAAGACAATTAAACATTGTCAGTAAAAAAAAAAACACAATAAAATGACAAAAGAAGCAAAACAAAATTTAAAATTTTTGATGTGGTTATAGAACGCAGGAAAAAATGCAGGCATCATAGCATTAAATACATACTGCATGCCATGGAAAAAGCTTCAAGTATATTATTTCACTCAGTGCCCACAGCAATCCTAAAAGGTAGATATTTTTTCCCCCAAATTTTATAAGACATGAACCTGAGACTAGGAGGGATATGAGTAACTTATTGATGGCTCAACCAGAATTCAAATTTTGGTGGACTCAAAAACAATACTAGTTTCTAAAAGTGTACAGAATTTGTATTAAGGAATCTGGAAAACATAAGTAATGATATATAGAGAGAGTTTTCCACAGAAAAGGATTAAAATTTACTACATTTAAAAAATGTGGGCCTCCCTGGTGGCGCAGTGGTTGAGAGTCCGCCTGCCGATGCAGGGGATACGGGTTCGTGCCCCGGTCTGGGAGGATCCCATATGCCGCGGAGCGGCTGGGCCCGTGAGCCGTGGCCGCTGGGCCTGCGCGTCCGGAGCCTGTGCTCCGCAACGGGAGAGGCCACAACAGTGAGAGGCCCGCATACCACAAAAAAAGAAAAAAAAAAAAATGTAAAATACCTACTATGTTCTAGTAGTTACATTTAATTTATACAATTGTGACCATATCTCTTTAAATAACATCAGAGTAGCTAAATTCAAATGAATAGCCAAACTAGCCTTCTAAATGAGCTCATCCTTTCCATCCTTGCCCTTTTTCACGTGTCAAAAGTTTGAAATGTAAGGTTCATTATGATTTTCAGTGTAACCCACTTAACATCCTTAATAATTGTTACATTATTAATGGCACACACCTGCCATAAGTACTGTGCTGGTCTAGTTCTCTCATCTATTTATTTTCAAGCTGTGTGTGCTATTATTCACACATGTTAAATTTTTTTTAATTGTTATTTTTTGTTGCTAAATGGCACCAATTAAAAATGTATTAATGTCTCAGAATTGGTTTATCGAAACCTAAAAACATAAGGAACAACATATCCATGTCCTTAAAATAAAGAGTGAACAAGATTCAAGTGTCAAAATATAATGTAAATCTCTTTGTGCTAAGACAAGCAGTGATTTAAAAAGACCAAAAAAGGGCTTCCCTGGTGGCGCAGTGGTTGAGAGTCCGCCTGCCGATGCAGGGGACGCGGTGTGCCCCGGTCCGGGAAGACCCCACATGCCGCGGAGTGGCTGGGCCCGTGAGCCATAGCCGCTGAGCCTGTGCGTCCGGAGCCTGTGCTCCGCAACGGGAGAGCCCACAACAGTGAGAGGCCCGCATACCGCAAAAAAAAAAAAAAAAAAAAAAGCAATTAAAAAAGACCAAAAAAAAAGAAAAGTTACGTACAACTTAAGTACTTGAAACTTGCAGTTTCTTACATTTCTAAATCTCATTGTACTGTCTGTAATAAAATATTGTCAAATAGTGGCTTAGATCTATTGACACGTTCTCAGCATTTATAAAACAAGCTCAGTAATCTCTGTAATAAACCAAACAGTTTTTACAGAGTAAGAGCAAAATAATGCTTTCCATGATGCAGTTGATAACTTTAGTCACCAAAGATGAGACGGGACCAAAAGCAGATTTCAAATTCACACTATTTCTTAGAGGCTCATAAAGTCACTGAGACAATTAATAATAAATATTATACACTCAAAAAGTCAGGAAAAACTATTGACAAAATGTCTACACCAATGAACATTGTTAGACATTGCATAATGTCAACATGGAGGAACTCTATGATGTGGGAGAGCAATGGCTCTTGGAAGTAGTAACAGACATTCCATTCAACAGCTGAACAAATCACTGATGTGCAGAGGATTTGCTCTTGATGGATATGTGGAATAAACTTGAGGGCAGAATGCTCCATAAATTTGGGTACTGGTCATCCCCCCAAATCAGGACTACATACAGATGTGGGAACAAGGCAGTGAATTCACCACGGTGGAACACAGCTAAGTATGCAGAGGGGAAAGTTGGCACTCTGAAAAGAGAATTAAATAAAACTCAAATGTCAGTACAGATATTTTATTCATTGATAACAGCCAAGAGTCAAGCATAATGCTACCAGATCTTCATTCAGTGTTGAAGGAAATAATAAAGTGGGGAATATAATCACGTTGATTTTCTGTGTATTGAGTGAAGAAATGGGCAGAGAATACAAAACTGTCCTGCCATACTGGTGCATGCTGACTGTCAAGGGGAAAGAAGCTCACACAGGTTTTCGAAATGAAGGATGTGATAAACACATTTCTTCCTCCACAAGACCATTTCAATGATTTCAAGTGGCATGTCAAATAACCCAATTTCCACAATATATTCAATTTATTGAATAGTGTAAATCTATCATATCAAAGACAAAATATCACCATATTTAATTCTGAGGATCAGAAAGATTTCTTAAAATGACTAAATAGCAATACAACAATACAATTGCTGCAACTTTAATCTAGTTCAACACAAAATGGTTTTTTATATTTTTAGAGACAGGTTGGTGTCCTGTTGGTACATATATTTAAAAACATATACAATGCTGCAATGAAACATGAAAAAAAAATTCTAGTCCTGAATTCAACAAAAGAGTATATTAATATCAATTTGTCATTATGTCTTAAGTTAAAACATTTAAATGAACATTTAACTATCTTCTGAGTAGGATACACTTGTCAACTTAGACTCTGACAATTTGCTAAATGTATTTTCCAATAAAATGTCTATTCATCATCTCTGGTTCCACATTAGCTCTAAACACCCAGAACTGAGAGCCACTAAACACTTGCTAGAGATCATTCCCATTGACCTATAATTAAGAGTTAGTACTTACTAAGTTAGAGGAAATAAGGAAAAGAGAAAACACAGAATGGATCTAGAACTTAAGGTGTTTCTCAGAATATTCATCTTAAATATACATACAAGTAACAATGAAAATTGCAATTGACATTTTTCTAATATGAAACAAATATCAATTTTAATTGAAAATAAAGTTTTATTTAAAAATGTACCTATAACTGTGTTTTCTAAGTTGTTTTAAACTCCCCCATGCCATCTGTAGATACCAAAGTTGTGAATAACACTGACCTAATTGGTAAAGTTCAAATTCCTTGGCAAAGTACATAATACCTTCATTGATCCAGGCTCCCTTTACCTCTTCACTGTCTTCTCACCACTATTTCCCTTTTCATGTTTCTGGAATACCAAATTATCTGTAGTTCTTCATATTACATGCATCTTTCTTACCTCCATAATTCTGTTTTGCTGTGTCCCCTAATATAACACACTTTCCTCTCTGATAGCCCCTCCCTCTTTCAACACTCCATGTGGCCAGCTCCTCCCTGCCATCCTTTAATATCACTTAGCTCAAAATCATTTAGATATTTTCTTTTTATATGAGCTTAGATGTTCTCCAGGGATTTTTCCCTGATCCCACATCTTCTCCTTGCTCAGTTATCTGCATTTATAAGGCTTTGTGATACTGATATCATGGAACTTACACTTTTAAATTATCAGTGTTTATATTTATCTCTACTACTAGAATGTAAGCAACTCTAATTCCTTTTTGTTTTTATATTTTCAGAATCTAACCCAATATCTAATACACAGGAGATGTATCAAAACATGACTTACAATCAAATGAATGCTCAATTTTACCTATAAGAATGGAGGAGAGGGTAATGGTAAAGGTTTCATAGCTTTAATAAAATTATTCTTCTAATCACTACTCTCACTATCCATGTTTGAGGAAGGTGAAGTAAATCGTGATGAGCCAGACAGATGGTTATGAGGATAGTTACAGATTTACTTAACAAAAAGTTTACTTTTTATAAGTTGACTTTAACTTAATATTCAAACTTTTTAATATACCTATTTAAATTGTAGCTTTTAATGATGCTAAGCCCTTGCTTTCTGCACTTAGTTTAGGTCACACTGAAAAGAAACTGAATGAAGCAAATGGGGTAAAAAAATGCAAAAACAACTGCATTTAAGACTAGTATATATGATACAGTTTTTGAAGCACATGTTACAGTTTTCTCAGATGAAAACTCATTAAAAAGAAAACTAAGGTATTGAAGAATTAGTACTTTTTAATTTAATATGAGATCTTGACATTTATTTTATAATGGAGAAAACATATTTTAGTAAATTACAATGAATTCTTATTGGCTTAGCAAAAGGAAAACATTTGTTTATGAAAACTGTGGTACACAAGAAGCATGTGATAGAGTCAAGATAAAGATAAGTTATCACAGAATCAAAGCTCTGGGATGTGAGAGTTCTTGACAGGTTATCTGGGCTGGCAATTCCCTTGCCTTGGCAAGATCATTTTCAAAACACAGCAGACAAATGCATTTGTGTATGAAAAAAATGCCTCTAGGGAAAGAGGAGTCATAATCTCCCTTAATAATTCACTAAGCCTTTTTTAAACATGGTACCTAAAGACAGTTTAGCACATTGAGTTCAGAGGCCATATTCTTTTGTTTTCACTTTAGTGGTGAATTAAAATAGCCTAATTCACTGGGTAAATGTAGTTTGAGTTCTTACAAGCAACTCAAACTCATGTCAGTAACTGAACTCATCATTTTCTTTCCCTATGTCTCTTTCCAAACTGGTTCCTCCTTCTACATCACCCACCCGTTTGCTCAAACCCAAGAGTCACCCTGTATAAACTGATTGTCCCCATCTTCCATACATTCACATCAAGTCAACTTCCAAATCTTACTATTTATTACTCTAATATTCATCCCTTCCTTATTACTCCCAGATCTCACTTAGAACAATGAAAGAGCCTCCATACTAATCTCCTTCAGTTCTGCCTTCCCTTGTTTCTAATTACACAGGAAAATATATTCTTAGTATAATAGCCATACAATGATGGACACAAAACATATCTATGGACTCGTTTCAGTTAACCATACCCAGATACAATACACATATGTACACACAGATAGAAGAAAAATATCTAGAAAAAATTACAAAGCATCATTGTTAACTTTTTCTGCACACACACAATAACAGATATACATATATATATATATATAAATACACACACATATACATACTGCCTTTATTTATATAATATATATCCTACTGGTATCATATATTGTTTAATTAAAATTGTGATTACTGTTTTAAAGGTAAACTATAAGGAATTATGACAACATACAACAAGGGAGCTTTGACTGGTAATAAGGCATCAAGAAAGCTCCCTTGAAGAAGAACCATGTCATCTGCACCTTGCAGGGGTATGAGAACTGATTAATCAGTTGTTGGAGGAGTCTTCCAGGCAGGCAGCTCAGCTTGAAAGCCCAGAGGCAGAGCATAGGGCAGCCCAGAGAGGCCATGGAAATAACGGCAGGTGTGGTGGCGATAAAGAAACAGGAGTGGCAAGTGCAGGCGATGAGGCTTATGAAAGAGGTGGTGCCCACGTTAAGTCGTGCCATAGATAAAAAGACTACAGTCTTTATGTTTTTCTGCAATCACCAGTCTGTTTATGCATGTGTCTTAACTTGCGATTGAAAAAAAAAGGAAAATACTGTTCTCAAAGGTAATATTCCTAATATGTAATGCCATCATGTCAATCCTCAACTCCCTATCACATTCAGGATAATGTCAAACAGCCCTGAAAGCACACCGATTCTGCTTTGTGGGCATTTTCTGATTATTGGCCTGCACCTCTCATCACACCCACAATCGTGCTGGACTCCAGCTAACCTGAATACAGTCACTTACTCTCTGTGTCTTTGAGTCAAACACACTTGTCCCCCAAGATCCTCTGGCTCATACATGTAGGACAATCAGAACTAAGCAAGTTCTCCAGGCAATACAACCTCTGTGCTCATGTATAAATTAGGATTCTCCACCCTGCCTCTATTTTCCCATGTGTGTTTCCCTTGCACAATTCAACATATGCTTAGGTCAAAATGTGCAGAATGCCAAAAGATATATACAGAAATGTATACAGCTACAAGAAAATGATTTTATCAAGAAAAATGGATTATAAAAATAAACTTTGGAAGTACCTGGTAAATAACAGAAACTATTTAAGATTAATTAAAAGAGTGAGAGAAATTTCACACTACAATTTTATGGAAGATTTTTTCTATCAATAAAATGGGAATACTAATACCTATCTTACAAGAGCTCTCAAGGCTGATATGATTATGACATTAAGTAATATATATGGAAAGGGATTTGAAAATATATATGTCTAAAAGTATATTTTATTATTAGTTTTGAGCTTAGAATTAAAAATCTCAATGTTCACATGTTCTTATACTGACCAAGCCTTACCTTAAAAATAAAATAGATGAGAATTAATTGAATACGTTATGTAATGCATATCCTTTTTTACCCTTGAATCCTTAATGCATACTAGCCACAAACTTAAAAAAAATTTAATTTCAAAACAAATGCATAGAATGGTATACAATCACAAACCTCTCTCTACTCTCACGCTGAATTCCCACTACTACCTTCCCCAAGCCTAATCATGGACTACTGTTAATATATTTGTAAGTCACAGCTTGTTTCAATGATCTGTTGCTTCTCAAAAGATTTTTTCTGTCTTCGTTATGTTTTTAGGGAATCTATGATGCTTTTAATTGTATCTTCGATACTTGATGTCTTAGTCTGTCTTCTTCTGTCTACAGTATCTGTTAACTGGTGAGATATGGCTTAAGGTTAACAGGGATATAGAACTATCTAAATTTAGATTTAGAGTCTATAACCTCTTAGAAGTTTTATATGCTTCTGGTCTTTCCTTATATAATTTATAATTAATTAATATGTTCGATACTTAATCTTTGAAATGTAGTAGCAATATCATCTGATCCTTATTTAAAATATCAAGTCATTTGATTTATTCTTTGATTATGAAAAGGTCATGCTACAAATTCATGTTAATATATTGATAATTATGTATCTGGAAGAAAATTAGGAGTCTTCTCTATAATAATCTTTCAAACAGATAAGACATGGCATAACCAAAGAGAAACAGGTAAGATGTGGCAGATAGCAAAGCTGTTTTGCTGAACAATTCTATCTGAATTCCAGAATTATGGATGACAGCATTCATGATCTCCTAAAGTTCCTCCCAGAAGACACAGTTCTATAAAATGCAGTTTGAAAACCAATTTCTGTACTAAGCTTTGTGTGATTGTAACTTGGGGTAATTATCAATATATATACCATAACAATTGAGCAAAAACAAATTGATTAGGTAATACTGCTAAAAGGAGTATGACATTCTTAGTTGTGTAGACTTTCAAGCTTTAGAAGGAAGAATCTCAAATTAATAAGTTTGACTGCATTGTTTACACAAATTGGTATTTCCCAAAGATGACATTTTATAATATTATATTTATATTCTCCAGCTTTCTGTATTTTATATCTCCAGCCTAATTTTTTTTTAATCCATTAAGATCTACATAGCTTCTTTTTCAGTGTTATTTACTTTGGGGGATATAAGTATTTATTGATATATTCTTGTTCCAAAGTTCTAAGATTCTTGTGTTTTCATAATTAAGCTATTTATTTGTGATTGAGCCAGAAAATGCA
The DNA here is from genome assembly GCF_964165515.1 of Mesoplodon bidens. Taxonomy (NCBI): domain Eukaryota; kingdom Metazoa; phylum Chordata; class Mammalia; order Artiodactyla; family Ziphiidae; genus Mesoplodon; species Mesoplodon bidens. Next base: position 59,787,183 of record NC_138168.1, read on the forward strand.
CAAACTCCACAAGAAGGCTGCCTCAATGCAAAAAGTAGAATGGATCCAGGTATCATCCAAAGGTTTTCTGATTACAACAACATTCACAGGCAAACAAAAATGATGCTAATAAATAATAATTACAGTGACCTATGATTTAAAATAACTCCACTTACTCTTCTATCCATCAGACTTTACAGTAAAGGGATCTCTGACGTGATTTACATCCAATGGCAATAAATCTAGATTACCATGGACGTGCATCATGGCATGCCTGCATTGAGCAAATACCATGGCACTAGTGTCAGCTATCTAGTCTCAATTCAGGAATTAAAAGAAATAAGCAGTTTGCTCTAAATATAGTTTTGGGGTGTGTGTGTGTGTGTGTGTGTGTGTGTGTGTACACATATACATATATATATATTATTTTTCCTTACTATATTTTTCTCTAATATGGAGACTTCTTTTGATGAATAGGGGAAACAATTAAGAAAAGCAAGAAGAAAGCTGAATTACACATCATTTCTGGTATGTTAACAGTAAAGCTTGAAAAGTTTTCTTCCATCAGTTTCCTCTGAGTCATTAATATATAGGACAGATAATGTATAGGACATTAATGTATAGTCACTAATGTATAGGACAGACAAAAGTTTGGAATTCACTCTTGATTTTTATGTTTATAATGACCTATGAATTTTTTTAAATGCACTTTTTCTTTAAGCTATTTTCTTAATCTTTCCCTGATTTTATGATAAATAAAATGATGACATTAGCAAAACTTCTCCATCTTGTCTTCTAAGTCATTAATAGATTTAATACCATCAGTACTAAAATTGATCCTGAGGGCACCCACTGTTAACCTCTTTCCATTTGAGAAGTCCATTTATTTCTGGTCTTGCTTTCTATCAATTCTACAGTTTTAAATCTGAGAAGGAAATTTTCCTGTTAATCCTTGGTCATCAGCTTTCTTTAGCTTTGTCTTGTAAAGAACTTTTTCAGAAGTTCTGAACCACACAAGCATTTCCCTTCCCTATACATAATTTTGCCAGTACACTTCATTTGTTGGATTTCTCTCAGGTAAGGGTCTATTTAGTCTTGAACAGAACAGTCAGGAACATAATTTAAATACCCTAATAGTATAAATCAGCTGCTTTGAAAAAGCCAGGCGAACAAATTAAAGTGACATGAGTAAATTCAAATTTCACCCATCTGTTAGACTCATACATAATCCATTAATTAAATGAAATCTAATATGTTAGTAAAGCATACTTATACGGGCTTGATTCTCTCTAGTAATAAAAACATATTTAAAAAAATTTTAGCATGAAAATATAACTAAACAAAAAATTGACAAGCTGTGGATCTGTTAAAGACTTATACTTTTTGATTGTTATTCCTTTTAATTCTCAAAGATCAAAATGACATTCTATTTTAGATGGATTGTTACTTAAGTATCAACTTTATTCTCCAAGTGAAGAATACAAAGTCTCTTAATATTTAAAAATGTTTTGAATATTTGCCTTCTTGCTAAAAACATTTCACAAACTTCCTTAGGTATGTTTTAAAAATTCAGAACTATATAATAGTGGCTTGAAAGTATTTCCTCAAAGGATTTATTTCTAATAGTGATGCTGACTTTGACAGTTATTTCCAGGAACAAGCTAAAGCTGTCTATGAGAAAATAATAGCTAGATAGGTAAATTTACTCAGGACCAAATTGACTTTATCCCAAAAGAGAAAGACCTCAGTTTTATATAAGTTTCTCAGTCATGGCTTTTGCCTGTTTCCAGATGAATTTTGCAACACCATGATGCGTTTAAGAATAATGGAAAATCAAGAACTACAATGCTTATTAGAAAAGCTTCTGATGTATTTTTGATAGACGTCCCCTGATTTCAATTGAACTACTGAACATATTTTAAAAATTAATTAATGACAGCATATATTAAAGTGGGTGTAAATCGGGAACTTATGTGCTTTACATGTCATTCCCTTTAATTCCAACAACAACAATATGAGATTATTCCTATTGTTATATCCATATTAAAAATAAGGTTAAGGGGCTTCCCTGGTGGCACAGTGGTTGAGAGTCCGCCTGCCGATGCAGGGGACACGGATTCGTGCCCCGGTCTGGGAAGATCCCACATGCCGTGGAGGGGCTGGGCCCGTGAGCCATGGCCGCTGAGCCTGTGCGTCCGGAGCCTGTGCTCCGCAACGGGAGAAGCCACAACAGTGAGAGGCCCGCGTACGGAAAAAAAAAAAAAAAGTAAGGTTAAATGTTTTGTCCAAGGTCACAGTAATGTAGGAAGAAGTCTGGTTCTTCAATTTTGCAATCCAATAAAATTGTTTAAAAATGTTAATTGAAATAAATGTTCTTAATTTATCAAAGACTTTCCAGTTTTATATTTTGTTATCATTATATAATTTTTAAACTTAATCCTACTTTCAAAGATAATACTATTAATATTTTTTCATACCAATCCTAGTCCTTTCCTATACAAATCTCTTCTTACAGATGTGGTTAAAAATTGAGATTATAGTCCCAATAATGAGTTTGGCATTTTGCTCCTAATATTAAGAAATACTTGAAATATTATTCTTAAAAGTCTTCTATCTGGAAGTGCAACTTTTTTCTTTTTTTTAAAACAATTTCCAACTCAGAAGCTTCTGAGCTGTTTCCAACCTAAAGCAAGAGTGTCACTGAACATAAATCTTTATCTCAATTTCAGATTATTTATCTTGAATACAGTAATTCCACTATTTGAAATCTATCAAAAAGGCACTGCATAAACATTGCCATGTGGGTGGCGTGACAATTTTTTAAAGCTAATGTATTACCAAAGTCATAACCTAGATACCAGGTAAGAGTGGAGGTTTGTAATAATGATTGTATTTTACATATATAATTTCTTTTGGAAAACTTTACTTATTGACTATTCACCAAGATCAAGGCAGAAAAGTAAAACGTCTTTAACTTCACAAGAAGAAGGAGAAATTTAAAGCACCAGGTTTGTTGAAGAATATTTTAGACAATAGAAGTCAAATCCTGCCTTTCAGTTTGATTTTTTTTTAAAGGATTTCAACATATAACTTGATTTCAACTGTTATCATAGGGAATATAATGTTAAAGGAAAATTATGAGCTACTTCAATAAAATAACATTTATATTACTAAAATCCAACTTTTCATTACAAGAGAAAAAAGGAATATACCACAATAAATACTTTCCTCCATACTAATTCGCCTCCATACATTAGATGGACAACTTAACAACTTTAAAAATGTGTTACCAAAAATATACATTTTAAAGTACTAAATGAATTGAAGGAATATTTTCCCCCTAATTTTTAGAGAAAAAACTCCATTCTGTTTTTCTTGCACAGAATTGAAAGAGAAGAAATGCAATTAAAAATAGATTACTTAGAAAGTTTTTATCAATCAATCAAAAACATTGATATTTATTGATTAATAACTATTTGTCCAGCAATAAAGATGATAATTGAGAAGAGTTGTATTTATGTTCAAGGACTTTACAAAATAGTTGTGAAACTATTACTTTGTAAAACAATAAAGCCAACAATTAGAAAAGCATAATGAAAAATTAAATGACAGTAATATAAATAAGCATTAAATGATGATGCTGAGTATAGCTCAAATTCAGAGATTCAGTGTTACTAGAAGTTAGAAGGGAAGTGAGGAAATCTCCAAATCTTATCAGACAATATCATTCCTGGTGGGAACTGAGATTCATTTAATACCTCCTTGGGCTGATAGCTGCAACTGATGGAAATGCTAAATGGAAGTGCCAAATATTTATTCTTCACAATACACAAATAAAATTAAAATGGCAATGCTTGAGGGACCTAATTTATGTATGTAAGTGTTTGTCTTTGTTTTCAAATATTTCTGGTCAAAATGATTAAAACATTAACAACATTAAAAGTTATATTTTCTCTTCATTCTAGTATAATGCTCTTAAGGTTATAATGAAATATATACAAACTTATCTACACAGAACCTTTTTTTGAAAATAGTATTATAATATTATTTTGCATATGAAACAGCTAATTTTTTAAAACTCAAAGGAATACTTCATAACAGCTGCCTCCTTTTCCCTAAATGATTGCCTTTTGGACTTTGTACCTTCCAAATGTTGAGTGAATTTTAAATGTCTTTTTATGCTCAGGTTTTTTTTTTTTCCCCACCCCAGCAATCAACATTAAGATTACACCACACCTGCTCTCCTGTTTAAGTTTCACTTTTGCTGAACTTAGCACTAGCCTCCAAGAACTGAATTTAGTTCTTTGATTCATGTCTAAAAAAATGAGCCAAAAGAATTTTTACTAATTTGTGGCCATCAGTCATTTAACTGTGCCTCTCTAGTGTTCAGAGATGTCTCATTCCATGATAGAAGGGCAGTTAACACCTGTAAGGTAATTATATCTACCAAATGCTGTTGGCCAGGAATATGAATACATAATTGTTCCTACCATCTGTTAATTGTTCTATTTGAATCACTTATTTCATTACATACATTTACTTGGCAACTACCTACTTTTATTAGCCTCTAGAAGTGCTACATTTGCTTGTAGCAGAGTTTTTGTCTTTACAGCATTAAGATGGAATTTTTAAGTTTTGGGGGGAAGACATGAATTAAACTGATAAAAAATCATATGTGTGCACGTGCAGGAAGGAGGGGGAAGAATATTATACTAGTGAGAGGGAAATCCAAATAAGAGAGTAAATCATTTTCAGAGGGAAAACTTGAAACTCCAATTATTTACTGTTGCTACAGAAATAAGCAACTATTTTATATTGACCTTATATCATGTGACATTTTTATATTTGCTATTATTTCCAAGAGATTTTTAGTAGGTCCTTTGGGATTTTCAACATAAGTAATTATGTTATCTTTGAGTAAGGGCAGTTTTATTTCTTACTTTACAATCTGTATACAGGTTATTTCTTTTCTTGCCTTACTGTACTAACTAGGACTTCTAGTACAGTATTCCCCCCTTACCCACAGTTTCTCTTTCCACAGTTTCAGTTACCACGGTCAACTGTGGTCTGAAAATACTAAATGAAAAATTCCAGAAACATACAATTCATAAGTTTTAAATTGTGCACCATTCTGAGTAGCATGATGGAATCTCAAGCTGTCCCACTCCATAACCCTTGAGACCCCAACCATCACATCATCTGTCCTGACATCCAGCCATCTACATCAACATGGGTCAGTGATCCAGGATCACCAGAAGCAGGTAATCCTACTTCTGACACATCCTTAGAAAGTCAATAGCAGCCTAAGGCTAGGACACAATACCTAAGTCACTCACCATTTTTTATCTCATCACATAGACATTTTATCATCTCACACTATCACAAGAAGAAGAAGGGTTAAGAAGTACCATACAATATTTTGAGAGAGAGAGAGAGACCTCATTCACATAACTTTTAATGACATAATCTTTTTTTGGTTCAATTTCATTGTTATTGTTGTTACTCTCTTATTGTGCCTAATATATAAATTAAGCTTTATCATAGGATTGCATATATAGGAAAAAACTATATATAGGGTTCTGTGCTATCGGTGGTTTCAGGCATCCACTGGGGGTTTTGGAATGTATCCCCCCATAAAAAAAGGGGGGAGGGACTACTGTATGTTGTTAAATAAAATTGGTGAGAAAGGATATCTTTACCTTGTTCTCAATCCTAAGGAAAGGATATTACTTTTAGGTATGTCCAGTGCATTCAGTTAAATTTCAAACCAAGCTGAGGTACATACCTTTGGCTCATGTTCTTGTCATGGTGAAGATATTTTTCCTAATTTTTACCTTCCAACTTATTATATAATTGACTTATTTACTACATTATTGTCCCCAAAAGGCAGAGATCTTTGTTTTGCTCACCAATATGTTCCAAATACCTTGAACAACTTTCTGGCACATATGAGGGGGCCAATAAATACTTGTAGAATGAATTTAAACTATTGGGTTCAGTTGTGGGTACTGCTTATTTAAATTTTAATACTAAAATATTTCAAGTGATTCAAAATAAGTACTACTAAAAAAATTTCTGAAGAAATTTGATGATAGAAGGGTCAGGATTGTAAGGATCAATAAGTGACAGATCATATTTGTACAGTGTAATTTTTCAACCTGTGTAGATGACATTGACAACAGTATAAAAGCAGTATATCCAAAATTAGCACTCAGAAGCAAAGGTTCATGGAAAATATTATGATTACTTCCTGCCAGCTGGGTTCACTATTTGTGGCAATAACAAGTTTCTGAGACCTCAGTGTGTAGAATGCAGTGAAAATCTGAAAAATTATTTCAGGGAGGAATCAAATTACAACATGACCATGGGATAAACAAAGTTCTGAGTTTGTTTTAGCATATATTCTATAATGTCATGCTATTAAAAACCAACAGAATTTATGTCTGACATTAAATATGTACTTAGTTTTAATAACAGTGTTGACAATAATAGCTACAAATTGTTGATTACTTACTGTATTAGTTTCTAGGGCTGTTATAACAAATTACCACAAAATGGATAGTTTAAAAGAACAGAAATGTACACTTTTGTCATTATGGCTAGAAATCTGAAATCAAGGTGTTAGGGGAGTTGGTTTCTTCTAAATGTTCTGAAAATGAAACTGTTCTGTGCCTTTCTCTTAACTTCTGGTGGCTGCTGGCAATCCTTGGTGCTTTTTCCTTGGTTTGTGTCAACATAACTCCTACCTTCGTCTCTATTTTCACATGGCCTTCTTGCCTGAGTGTCTGTTCTCCTCCTACAAGTATATCGGTGATTGGATTAAGGATCCACCCTAATCCAGTATGACCTCATCTTAATTAATATTCAAAAATACTATTTCCAAATAAGGTCCCAGTCACTGGTAATGGGGATTAGGACTTCAACCTATCTTTTGAAGGGACGCAATTCAACCCTTTATAACCTACTATCTTCCAAGCACAAGGCTAATTATTTAATAGATGTTAGCTCTTTTAATTCTCACAACTATTACTATGAAATAGTACTAGGATTATGAAATATTACTAGGATCATCATATTATCCAATTAGGGCCCTGAGCTATAGAGAGGTCTACTCAGTTGTCCAAGGCCACACAGGGCAGCACGTTAGGAAAATGCCATGGTATTGGTGGGAGCAAGCGCAGTGGCAGCTTGTACAAAAGTAAAGGCTGAACTACGTGCAGGCAGCTGTGATGTGCTGTACTACCAAGCACACTCTGTTTAGGAAGGACAGCATCTTTGCAAACACTGTGAGATAATGGCCTACAACTTGTATTTCATAGTCACGAACAGTGTTAAAATAAATTACAGCAGGGACTTTCAGAATTTCTTGTTACAAACCAAAGCTCACTGCTGCTCATAAGGCAAGGTGTTAATCAACCACTGGAAATGAGAATAATAATTACTTTTTAAAATTTTTTCTGCCGAGGAGGCCTTTTTAGATAAATATCTCAACTGGGACAGAGATGCAATGTTTTGGCTTGCTTTTGGCTTAGGATTTTATTTAGCTGAACAAACTCACTTTCTTGATGCAGGGTCAAAATGTTACCTGCCGGGAATATGTCTTTGATGAAACTAAAACTTGCTATTTAGACTCAACGTACAATGTAAGGTAAAAATGACTTTACAAACTTGTACTGAAATATCTGACTGAGTAGAACCTTGACATAATTGAGAGTATTTTGAAATGGTACCCTACAACATTTTGGTTTGCTTCACCCAAATTGAACTCTTTGCTAGTAAGCATTGTGAACAGCAGCTGAAGTCTCTTAGAGATTCTGCACTAAAACAGCAATTTCCAATTATTCTTTTAAGCCTCTGAATCAGCTTTATAAGAAATTATCCTAAGATTGCAAAATAAACTGCTAAAATACATTTTTTCAATTACATGAATTATCTACATGAATTGAGATTTTCCTGATACCATGAAACCAAAATAAAGTGCAGAATTCAACCTGATGTTGAGGCCAGTAAGACAGCAGCCCTCACCCCAAAACAACAAAGTTCAATTTTTGTTTTTATCAAAATACCCTTGGTTTATAAGAAAAGTTTATAAACTTTTGAAATAAATGTATGTTTATAGAAGTATCTGTTGGGCTTTCACATTGATTTCATTTTTAAAAAATGACTTTCAACGCTGAAGAAAAACTTACTGTATGAGGACCCAAATCCTTAGTTTTCAAAGTAAGCCAAAAAGGTGATATCTATCCATCTTCCCATCTTCATCTTTAGATACTCTCACCCTATCCTCCAGGCACGCTGCTTATGCAAGTGCTGGCACCTTCCTTGAGATTGGACGGTCTTCTCCTTTTCTTTTTCTCAGGGTACCAAAAGCACTCCTATCCTTCAAGGCCTTGCTGAAAAATTTCCTTCTCAATGGACACAGGCCCAGCCATCACCTCCTTTCCCAGAACTCTCAGAGTACTCAGTGCACATGTTTCAAAACTTCATGGTAAAGTCCTTAAGAGCAACATCTGTATGATACTGTATCTCAAATGAGGGTATATGTGTGTGTGTCCACCAGAAACAGGAGGAACAACACGTTAACTATGTCCAACCTTCCTTGGATTCCAAAGATTTAGGGGAGAAATTACGTTAAAATGCCAGAAGAAAGAATAGAAAATTCACATGAATTTTTAAGACATAGCCAAAACTTTCAAAGGAATTGTCCTGTTGGAGATGAATAAGTCAGGCTCTCCCAGAGGTTGTGGTCCATCTCCTCTAATGCCAGAGTTCTTTGATGGAAAAGTCTGATGGCTGAGTTAATTCTGTATATTTTCAAGCTAATATATGGTACAAAAAAGGTGTTTTTGGAATGGATGACAGATGAGAGCTAAATAAGCCACAGAAATGACACAAACTAATACTTCAATACTTCAACCAAGTACTGCAACAAGAGTTCTTTCTATCAAAGATGTTACCAGTGCCCATTTTGAAAAGTGAGGCTAAAAGGGAACTACTGATTCCATCATGAAATACTTCCACTAGTTGCATATACTGTTTATTTGACTCGTGATTTGTAGAGCCAAAGATCTTGGTTTAATATGGGTCTTCATTCTTGCTTTGAAAATTATACAATTTGCCTTATCCGTTATCTGTTTAAGTTGGCTTGGGACTTTGCCTACATCTGCTTATTTCTTGTAATTCTGATTGTTCTACTCCTTGCTCAATGTCTCCACAAAAGATTCTTCCATACCTCTCAGAGTAAGCCATCTCATCATAGCTATTCAAGATATAATATTTAACCAGTATTATTCATGTGTGGTGCATGTTTTCATACAAGAGGCAGTTTCACAGTACCTTAAACAGAGAAATTACTCAATAAATATTTGCTAAATTTAACTGAAGGGAATAAGAAATGCCATCACTTCTCTGAGACACAAGAGTCAAGGCAGAAGTGAGGTGATCTATCACTGCTAACAAAATCAGTGCATGCACATAAATGTAAAAACATAATAGCCCATTCAATCCATTTACAAGTTGAACATCATTACCTTCAGAACAACCTCAAACTAATAGTACTTAGAAAAAAATTAAGGTAGTGCATTTTATTAGGCATGTCCCTACTCCCATGTCGTACACTCTTCATTGTCATTTCATGACTAGATGTGTCATCATGTCAGTTGAGAACATTAATCTTGCTTAGGCTCAAAGAAAAAAAAAATTCCATCCAAGGAAAGCAATGAAGCATTTCTCTGTATCTTTTATGTTTAAAGGCTTTCTGAGTGTCATTAGATAATGTCACATTCAGACAATCATCTTGCCAGTTCAGTATGCACAACTCAGCTCCTACTGTTGGGTGAGAAGATTTAAGAGAATACAGCAAGAGTTATAATATGGCATATTTTGTCTAAATAATAGAATATTTTTTAGATGATAATAATGCATAAATTAAATAATTGCTTGGGTCAAAAGATTAAGGCTTGGGTCAAAAGATTAAGGCATCTTAATGTGGAATATAATTTGTTTTAATTATTCAGGCTATAATTTTTCTAGCTCACACTTTTAAATTCAATTTCCTCACATAGCTAGAATACGAAACCTATTTCTGTAAACATTACATTACTTCTAAGGACATGCTCTCAGTAGTAAATCTTGCAATGTACTGATTGACCAGCTTTCCTTCAATGCAAGAACAATAGGCCCACTTTGTTGCCAGGACATATACACCAGTGTCCCATCTCAGTGAGCTGTACCATCAGCCCCTAAGTTACAAGTTGGAGACCTAGGAACCTGGCTCACCTTACCTGCATATTCCTATCTCATCAAGTCATATTAATTTTTCTCATCTGTCTTTTGAATCTATGCAATTCTCTTATCTACACATTAATCCAAGATAGTGAGAAAAAAAATAGGCATCATAGGGTAAAAGGGTTTTTTTGTTTGTTTGTTTTCTAATTTAGGAAATGCTGGGTTAAGCAAATTAAATACAGGTATTTACCAGAAGACTTATTGAGCACTGAACATGTCTGTTGTCATTTTAACTCTCCACGTCACATTTTGAAAATTCACTTGGCAATTAAATGCTTGGGGACTAGCTGAACACTAAGCTGTTTTTCCATAGAAAAAGGATGGCATTGGTACAGAACGTATATGAAAATGGGGAGATTGCACCTCTAATTTAGAAGCCCAAGATTCTGGAAACAGACACACTAATAAGGAAACAGTGGATATGAAACACATTCAAACAATGGAATAATTGAATTATATTTTAAGGAACTTGCTTTGAAAGCTACAAGGTTCTGGGGTCAGTCTTCCACTCCAGAATTATATAATTTGTTGTTGCACGAAAGAGGAATTGTTGTCTTCTGTCTTATAATTTCTATCCATTTCACATCCTCATGGGACTGTAAGTGCCTACTTTCTGCTCCTCTTTCAAACACCTTGTGCACTAAATTTTTTTTCTTTCTCTCTTCCATTTCAAGAGGAGAGAATTGAGGGGAGGGTGTTATACTGAAAAGAAAAATCAATTCCCTAAGATGCAGTAAAAAGCATAACTGAAATAATATATTACATATTGTGCCAGGACAGAGTTTTGAGCATTCAGTTCATGCCGTGGCTTTATTTCAAAGTCACTGGAAGATAAAGCAGCAATTGTGACTTTGGCAATCTTCCAAATCTCAGCTGTATGTTACTTGAAAAACTACTCTTGGTGGCAAAACATGATGATCAGGTGGGGGCAACAAAGGATACATGACCTAATAAAAAAATCTAGGGGGAGCCACGTCAGGTGAGAGACCACCACTTCTGCATCTGCTTGTGAGGGGATGGCAGGTGTGCATTTGGACACAGGTAGGCTATTAACTACTGCTCAACAGTAAAATTAGCTTTTTTCTGTTCCCAGACATCTCAGCATCTCAGTATAGAATAGATATCCAACTCTCACTGCTATTTTGGCTGAAAACCTTCCAGTGTCCCTCCAGCCAGAAGTAAAATTAGGATACCTGCAGAATAAAATGCCCTCCTTCAAGTCAAGTGAAGTTTTATACTCGTGCTTTTTTTTTTCTTTTAATGAGACTGAGTTTGAAAAGGGATATCCCCAAACAACCGTCTCACAGTTTATAAGAAAGCATGATTAACTCTTCTAGGATTTTTTTCACTATTTTTATTTAATAATGTTAAGTTAGAAGCAACTAATGCTATGATAATGTGATAATGTGATTCAAAATCTGCAAACTGAGTCATTAGTGTTTTTTTAATTTTAGCTCTGATTTTTGCACTAAAGAAAAATGATACTGGTTAAGTTTGTATACAAAATATTTAAATAATTATTGCCATTGATGTCTTCAAAGGCCAAATACTTTTTTCAGACAAATAATTATAAACCACTGTACTACAAAATGCTCTACATCTACAATCAAAGCAGTGAAATAAAGCGCACACTAATAATATTTTATAAGATAAAAGATCAAGAATAGAAATATTGACAGGCTGTGCAATTAAACAAGAACTAGTGTCATGAGTTACAGCTGCTTCCCTGATTCTGGAGAATATAACTAATATCAAGCTTTATCATAGATCTTTCCAGAATCACACAGATGACACCACTACCACTTGGACAAAATATAAGCGACATTAGTTAAATTTATGGCATACTTGATTTTCATTTAGTATATGAATATCATGTTCATTCTATCTTCCACAAAAATTTTCCCACCACACACAACCTGAGTTCTACCTATGCTGATTTAAGTCTAATGATAAACTAGCAAATATTAACAGCTATTCTTCATGTCATTTTCTAAAACCTGATGACATGTAAACTAGAGAATGATCATGATTTTCCCATCAGCCAGATTTGAACACCTGGATGTCAACATCTTCCATTCCAGTAAGAGAGCAACTCTCCATAGAGAGACACTCAAAAGCTACCGAGACTGTCAGAGACTGACTCACATTATCACATCAGTTACAAAATGAAGTAGAACAGATACCTTTCTAACAAGGTGTCATTAGTCAAAATTCAATCTTAAGGATGAGAGAAACATGCTGAAAATTTTAGCTCAGAGTATTTATGTAGGAAGAGATTAAAAACAGCTATTTAGGGCTTCCCTGGTGGCGCAGTGGTTGAGAGTCTGCCTGCCAATGCAGGGGACAAGGGTTCGTGCCCCAGTCCGGGAAGATCCCACATGCCACAGAGCGGCTGGGCCCGTGAGCCATGGCCGCTGAGCCTGTGCGTCCGGAGCCTGTGCTCCGCAACGGGAGAGGCCACAACAGTGAGAGGCCCGCGTACCGCAAAAAACAGACAAACAAACAAACAAAAAAAACCCAGCTATTTAATATCAAATGTTGAAAATGAACATTTAGAATTTAGGCATAGAATTTACAATGAGTTTGATATCCCTTGCTCTATACAGTAACTTTCCTTTGGATACTGTGAATAGAACGATGTGATTTATAAGACATGATGATCCTGACAACCAATCTCTAAGATCTCTTCCACTTTAAAATGTGTATCATTCTGATATCTAATGTAAATATCAGAAACAAAACATATTTTTGTACAGGACACATACAGATGATGAGCTAAACTTAAGAATATTAGGAATCTTGGTATTTCTCATTTGCCTGGACAAAATTTTCAAAACAAAACATGCAATGACTTTAGATTTTGTTTTTTTTACTTTGAAACATCCTTATGAAGGGATTACATTTGATTCAAGTTTATGTATCCACAATTGATGAAAAAATTATATATGAGATAACATTTTAAAATTTCATTTGGAGGATCAAAACAACAAGAGTTTATATTTTGAAGAAATGCATTTCACAATGTAAAAATTCAAATTGGAAATCTTAATGAGTATGCTGTTAAAGGGCAAAGCCACAAGTATAAAACAGTAATACTTTCATCACTATCTGTATGGAATAATGACTAAAGGAAAATCTTCAAAGTAAAAAGTAATACACTGGATGCTGTGGATCTCAAATACTTATCGCAACTCTATGTCCTTTCTATTCCAGAATTGTCCCAATGCCAAACATTCTAGCATTTTTCTACCTATAAATCATTAGAATGGTATAAAATACCAACTATTTTAAGATTCAAACACTGTTCCCTGACACAAAATTGGCAAAACAGTTTTGGCACACCATGAGTTCTGATTTTTTACTTTGAATGGTTTCAATAATAATATTATTGCAATACTGATTAATAAAACTATTCACTACTGATTAGCACAGAGTAAACTGCATTTGTGGTGATGCATATATTTCCATTTCTGCAGCCAAATGCACCTCTATGATGCCAAAACAAACATACATGCATATTTATAGCTTCTCTTAAGCATGCATAACCTGAAAAAAATATTCCTGAGTTCTAGCTGCTCTTATCTCAGAGGCTTTATTTTTTTTAAGTTGTACTAAGAATACAAGTATATTTTCCTTTTTTATTGATTAAAAATTTTTTTTATTGAAGTATATAGTTGATTCACAATGTTGTGACAATCTCTGCTGTACAGCAAGGTGACTCAGTTATACACATACAGACATTCTTTTTCTATATTCTTTTCCATTATGGTTTATCACAGGATACTGAATACAGTTCCCTGTGCTATACAGTAGGACCTTGTTTTTTATCCATTCTAAATGTAATAGTTTGCATCTACCAACCCCAAACTCTCAGTCCATCCCTCTCCCTACTCCCACCCCTTGGCAACCACACGTCTGTTCTCTGTGTCTATGAGTCTGTTTCTGTTTTGTAGATAGGTTCATTTGTGCCATATTTTAGATTCCACATATAAGTGATATCATATGGTATTTGTCTTTCTCTTTCAGACTTAACTTCACTCAGTATGACAATCTCTAGGTTCATCCATCCATGTTGCTGCAAATGGCATTATTTCATTCTTTTTTATGGCTGAGTAGTCAAATATGATATTTTCTGAAGTATTTTTTATAATATTGTCATCACTGTGCTCTCCTCCTCCATTGTGAGTGTGGTATTCTTCATTCATCAAATTTGGGGAACCTTTCCTAGTCACCTGTGCTGGTTAATGTTAAGTGTCAACTTAGCTATGTTGCCATGGTGCCCTGTTGTGTGGCAAACACCAAACCAGATGTTGCTATAAAGGAAGATTTTAGATGTAATTAACATTTAACTAGTAGACTTTGAGTAAAGCAGATTAATCTTCATTTTATCAATGGGCCCCATCCAATCAGTGGAAGGCCTTAAGAGAAAAGATTGAGATCCCCCGAAAAAGTCTGCCCCTAGACTGCCTCTGGACTCAACACTGCAACAACATCTCCTGCCAGATTTTATGGCCTGTCAGCCTGCCCTGCAAATTTTGGACTTACCAATCTCTACAATCCCATGAGTCAACTCCTTAAACATCAGTCTTTCTCTCTTCCTTTCTATCCACCCCCCTCAGCCCCCACATACACACACACACACACACACACACACACACACACATTCAGATTGCTCTGTTTTTCTGGAGAACCCTGACTAATACATCACCACATTTTGTATTTTCTTCTTTATTTAGTCTTAAAGATGAGGGGCAAGGTATAACCATGATTGATTGTGTTCACAAACAAAGCCTGTGTGACCTCCTCTTTTCGCCCTCATAGTTCATGGCAACTGCTGTTGAACTCTGTTTCTTAACAAGTTGGAGGGCTATTGATGGAGAGTTGGAGCTCTTGGTTTGGTGAAGCCATTGTGCCAGGGTCCACCTTTCACTATGGCTTAGGCTCCCCCAGGTGGAAGCCATTGCTGAGTCTTAGCCACTTGCTGCTTCTACAACAAAAAGCCCCTGTTGACTCTTTGCTTAAACTCAGCCATGTGAAGCCAGGGTTTCTCAGCACTGCTTTTCAGTGCTGTTGAGATTCCGCCTAGGAAGTGACCTTGAACAATGTGATGCCCATCTGGCTGCTAGAACCCTAATACACTTTCAAAGTGGACACTCTGGTGGAGTTGCATGAGGGTCTGCACCATCCACTTTCTTTTAGGAGCAAGGCTTTCTTAGCTAACTTTGCATCTAGGATATTGCTGTGATTTCTGAGTCTCTCATTGCTGCTAATTTTCAAATACTGCTGTTTTGTAACAGTGAACCAAGTCTACAGGATGTGCTCTGAGTTTGCCTCTGAGTGTTACACTCAGTTAAAGAGGTTGGCCATTTCTATCAAGTGCTCAAGAAAGAACAGCATCTGGTAGAGTTTTAAGAGGTCATCAGATACCTGATTAAATATGGTGTTATGGGCTGAATTGTGCCCCACCCCAAACTCGTATTTCAACCCCAGTACTTCAGAATGTGATGGTATTTGGAGAAAGGGTCTTTAAAGAGATGATTAAGTTAAAAAGAGACCCTTAAGGTGGGCCCTGGGTGTTATAAGAAGAGGAAATTTGGACACACAGAGACATCAGGGATGCAGCAAGTGCACAGAGGAAAGACGATGTGATGACACAGCGAGAAGGCTGCCATCCGCAAGCCAATGAGAAAGGCCTCAGGAGAAATCAAACCTGCTGACACCTTGATCTTTGAACTTCTAGCCTCTAGACTGTAATAAAATAAGTTTCTGTTTTTTAAACCATGCAGTCTCTGGTATTTTATTATGGCAACCTTGGCAAACTCATACATGTGGTATCAGAAAATGAGGAAAGAGTAGAACATCTGAGAAAGGCATTACAGACAACACAAAGTTCTTTCTGGGCCTCACCTATCAAACATACATCCCAACTAAGTTCCTCAGATCTGGGATCCAAATGTGTAAAGGAAGATGTCCAACTAATTGAATGTCATGGCATCTTCAGAGTCTTACTTTTTTCATGCATGTTGTATGAGGGTGTATTTTCTAAATTCCTGCTTAATAAAAATGCCTTTTTGTTGCCTTCTCATATGAATGTTAACCAGACTGGTATAAAATTCCTGACTCATTACTTTTCCTCAAAACACTGTAGATGTTGTTGTATTTTCTTCAGGTATTTACTATTGTTGACTAATTCTGTAGTATTTTTATTTAAAAAAAAGTTCCTATGCTACTTCTTTGTTTATGTATTTTTGGATAAGCCTAGAGCTAGACTGAACTTGGGGTGATATCTAACAAAAACAATACATTTTTGCTATTTGTTCCACTCCATATGTCCTCTTGTGATGGCTGATCCCACGGCTATGCGATGGCTAGTTGATGTGCATGGTTCCTTTGCAAGCTCTAGAATCTAGCTGACTATCTCTGGTGAAGCTCCACAGCCCTAAGGTGGATCTTATTCTTCTCCCATTTTAAGAAGTCTAATGTTCAGAACAGCTGGAATACCCTAAAAATGAGAAGCTCCAGCATAATCTGCTACCTGGGATTTTCCTCTTTTGTTTATAGTGTCCCACTTGCAGTAACTTTACTCTGCAGGGTGCAAAATATAACCATATATTCTCTCCTCCCTATTTCTCATTTATACTCTGTTACTTTCTTGAATGTACTTTTAAAACAATAGGTAGGTACTTGAAGATGGGGTTTACTTTGAAGAGCAAAACTTCTACAGTATAGGAGTAGTTGCCCAGTTTTTCACTTTGAGAAAAACTTTTATTAAGTCAGGTTCAATATAGTTTTTACTTCGTGCTTCAAGCAAGCTTAGTTAGATTTATCCAGAAGCATGGATAACCCATCAACTGCATTTAGAAATCCAGTTCCAACAACTGAGCTATGGATATATGTATGACAAAGAAAGTAGAGTAACATGATAATACCTGGTTAGTATACAGGTGTTCACTATAATATTACTTCAACTGCGGTACTCTTGAAGTCTTCTGAAACTAAATACAGGAAAAACATCCAGAATTCCTCGCAAATTCTGGCAGCAAGTTGCCCAAAAGTCTATGTTTTCCATATTGTGAACTTTCATCTTTTTCTGGGTCTTTATAGTCTTTTTGGTGGGAAGTTTAGAGATGTTATGTCCAGCGCTGCTAGCCAAACATCATTTAAAATAGAAATCTCAGTATCTCTTAACAGTAACAAATCGCTATTTACTGAACCCAAATAGCATCCAAGATACTCTTTTTGAAGCAAAGGGAGGCTCACAATCTAATGAAGAACAGCCAAAGTAATTATACTAAATGTTCCCACAAGCTAAAATAATATAGCAAAGCAATATTTAGTAGATCATATGGAACTTTCCAAGCAGTAAATGCAAAGATTATATATCTCTTATGAATTATTTCCAAGAATACCAACTATTAATCAAGAAAAACAAAGGAGGATCATCTCACAAAATTGGTTATCTCCCCCTTCAGTTTTTTTCTTGTCCATTTGAAACATAAACACCTGCTACAAATTCATTAAGCAACAAATATTTCATTTTCAACATATATAGTTTTATAAAAATAAAGGCTTATTATTATCAAGGGAACATGTGTTTCTGGATCTGGGCCAAATTACTTGTCTTTGAAAGAGCTAATATATACTCAGTCCTCAAATAAAAAATGGAAATCATCTACATCTTCTTGTTTAGATATTAAGAAATATAAAAGAGATGTTGAACATGTACTGTCCCTGTAAATACCAGAGATTGACCACACAATTTTATCTTGCCTACCAGAGATTGTTTTTTGGCCAACCTCATATGAATATAAAGTAGGTATACAAACCATATACAGTAGTTAAATTACGTGTCTCATTTTCCCTTTTTGATTCTTTCCCGCCTTTCAGTAGGGAAGATCAGATAGGCAGTCTGGGTACAGATTCCTGAGCAGTGATCAACAAAGATGGGGAAACCTCATGAAACTTCATTTACTTGCATATTTCCATAATTTCATTTCCTACTCAAAATGATTCAATGTTTTCTCTACATCTTAGAAATTATTGTCCAACTGACTTACCCAAAACTTCTTAAACTCTCCTTGGGAGATCCGGAGGAAGATGGCGGAAGAGTAAGACGCGGAGATCACCTTCCTCCCCACAGATACATCAGAAATTCATCTACACGTGGAGCAACTCCTACAGAACACCTACTGAACGCTGACAGAAGACCTCAGACCCCCCCAAAAGGCAAGAAACTCCCCACATACCTGGGTAGGGCAAAAGAAAAAAGAATAAACAGAGACAAAAGGTTAGGGATGGGACCTGCACCAGTGGGAGGGAGCCGTGAAGGAGGAAAGGCTTCCACACACTAGAAGCCCCTTCACGGGTGGAGACTGCGGGTGGCGGAGGGGGAAAGCTTCGGAGTAGCCGAGGAGAGCACAGCAACAGGGGTGTAGAGGGCAAAGCAGAGAGATTCCCGCACAGAGGATCGGTGCCGACCGGCACTCACCAGCCCGAGAGGCTTGTCTGCTCGGACGCCGGGGTGGGCAGGGCTGGGAGCTGAGGCTCGGGTATCGGGTTTCGGTCGGAGCGCAGGGAGAGAACTGGGGCTGGCGGCAGGAAGAGAGCCTGAAGGGGTTGGTGCGCCGCGGCTAGCCCGGAGGGAGTCCGGGAGAAAAGTCTGGAGCTGCCGAAGAGGCAAGAGACTTTTTCTTCCCTTTTGTTTACTGGTGCGTGAGGAGAGGGCATTAAGAGCGCTGCTTAAAGAAGCTCCAGAGACGGGCGTGAGCCGCGGCTGAAGGCGCGGACCCCGGAGACGGGCGTGGGACGCTGGGGCTGCTGCTGCCGCCGCCACAAGGCCTGTGTGCGAGCGCAGGTCACTGTCCACCCCCCCTTCCGTGAAGCCTGTGCAGCCCGCCACTGCCGGGGTCCCGGGACCCAGGAACGGCTTCCCCGGGAAAGCGCACGGAGCGCCTCAGGCTGGTGCAACATCACGCCGGCCTCTGCTGCCGCAGGCCCGCCCCGCACTGCGCGCCCCTCCCTCCCCTCGGCCTGAGTGAGCCAGAGCCCCCGAATCAGCGGCTCCTTTAAACCCGTCCTGTCTGAGCGAAGAACGGACGCCCTCCGGCGACCTACGCGCAGAGGCGGGGCCAGGTTCAAGGCTGAGACCCGGGAGCTGTGAGAGCAGAGAAGAGACAGGGAAATCTCTCTGTGCAGCCTCGGAGGCAGCGGATTAAAGCTCCACGGTCCGCTTGATGTGCCCTGCGTCTGTGGAGTGCATGAATGGACAGCGAATCATCCCAAATTGAGGAGGTGGACTTTGAGGACAAGATTTAAGATTTTTTCCCCTTTTCCTCTTTTTACAACGAATTATCCCAAATTAAGGAGGTGGACTTTGAGAGCAAGATTTCAGACTTTTTCCCCTTTTCCTCTTTTTACAACGAATTATCCCAAATTAAGGAGGTGGACTTTGAGAGCAAGATTTCAGACTTTTTCCCCTTTTCCTCTTTTTACAACGAATTATCCCAAATTAAGGAGGTGGACTTTGAGAGCAAAATTTTCGATTTTTCCCCCCGTTCTCTTTTTGTGAATGTGTATGTGTATGCTTCTGTGTGAGATTTTCTCTGTATAGCTTTGCTTCCACCATAGGTCCCAGGGTTCTATCCTTCCGTTTTTTTTTTTTTTTCAATAATTACTTTTTTATTTTTAATAACGCTACTATATTTTATACTTTATTCTATTTTACTTTATCCTCTCTTTCTTTTTTTCCTACCTTCCCTTCCTCCCTCCCTCCCTTCTTTCTTTCTTTCTTTCTTTCTTTCCTCCCTCCCTCCCTCCCTCCCTCCTGTCTTTCTTTCTTCCTTTCTTTCCTGCCTCCCTCCCTTCTTTCTTCCTTTCACTCTTTTTCTTTCCTTCCTCCCTCCCTCCCTAATTTCTTTCTTTCTTTCCGTCCTTCCTCCTTCCTCCCTCCTCTCTTTCTTCCTTCCTTCCTTCCTTTCTTTCCTTCTTCCTTTCTTTCCCTCTCTCTTTCTTTCTTCTACTAATTCTTTTTCTCTACTTTTTCTCCCTTTTATTCTAGGCCGGGTAGATGAAAGGCTCTTGGTGCTGCAGCCAGGAGTCAGTGCTGTGCCTCTGAAGTGGGAGAGCCAACTTCAGGACACGGGTCCACAAGAGACCTCCCAGCTCCACATAATATCAAGCGGGAAAATCTCCCAGAGATCTCCATATCAACACCAGCACCAAGCTTCAGTCAACGACCAGCAAGCTACAGTGCTGGAAACCCTATGCCAAGCAACTAGCAAGACAGGAACACAACCCCACCCATTAGCAGAGAGGCTGCCTAAAATCATAAAAAGTCCACATACACCCCAAAACACACCACCAGACGTGGACCTGTCCACCAGAAAGACAAGATCCAGCCTCAACCACCAGAACACAGGCACGAGTCCCCCCCACCAGGAAGCCTACACAACCTACTGAAACAACCTTAGCCACTGGGGAAAGACACCAAAAATAATGGGAACTAAGAATCTACAGCCTGCAAAAAGGGGACCCCAAACACAGGAAGATAAGCAAAATGAGAAGACAGAAAAACACACAGCAGGTGAAGGAGCAAGATAAAAACCTACCAGACCTAACAAATGAAGAGGTAATAGGCAGTCTACCTGAAAAAGAATTCAGAATAATGATAGTAAAGCTGATCCAAGATTCTATTTCCATGATCCAAAATCTTGGAAATAGAATAGACAAAATGCAAGAAACAGTTAACAAGGACCTAGAAGAACTAAAGATGAATCAAGTATCAATTAAAAACACAATAAATGAAATGAAAAATACTCTAGATGGGATCAATAGTAGAATAACTGAGGCAGAAGAACGGATAAGTGAGGTGGAAGATAAAATAGTGGAAATAACTGCTGCAGAGCAAAATAAAGAAAAAAGAATGAAAAGAACAGAGGACAGTCTCAGAGACCTCTGGGACAACATTAAAGGCACCAACATTCGAATTATAGGGGTTCCAGAAGAAGAAGAGAAAAAGAAAGGGACTGAGAAAATATTTGAAGAGATTATAGTTGAAAACTTCCCTGATATAGAAAAGGAAATAGTTAATCAAGTCCAGGAGGCACAGAGAGTCCCATTCAGAATAAATCCAAGGAGAAATACGCCAAGACACATACTAATCAAACTGTCAAAAATTAAACACAAAGAAATCATATTAAAAGCAGCAAGGCAAAAACAACAAATAACACACAAGGGAATCCCCATCAGGTTAACAGCTGATCTCTCAGCAGAAACTCTACAAGCCAGAAGGGAGTGGCAGGACATAATTAAAGTGATGAAGGAGAAAAACCTGCAACCAAGATTACTCTACCCAGCAAGGATCTCATTCAGATTTGATGGAGAAATTAGAACGTTTACAGACAAGCAAAAGCTGAGAGAGTTCAGCACCACCAAACCAGCTTTACAACAAATGCTAAAGGAACTTCTCTAGGCAAGAAACACAACAGAACGAAAAGACCTACAGTAACGAACCCAAAACAATTAAGAAAATGGGAATAGGAACATACATATCGATAATTACCTTAAATGTAAATGGAGTAAATGCTCCCACCAAAAGATACAGATTGGCTGAATGGATACAAAAACAAGACCCATATATATGCTGTCTACAAGAGACCCACTTCAGACCTAGAGACACATACAGACTGAAAGTAAGGGGATGGAAAAAGATATTCCATGCAAATGGAAACCAAAAGAAAGCTGGAGTAGCAATTCTCATATCAGACAAAATAGACTTTAAAATAAAGACTACTAGAAGAGACAAGTACACTACATTATGATCAAGGGATCAATCCAAGAAGAAGATATAACAATTGTAAATATTTATGCACCCAACATAGGAGCACCTCAATACATAAGGCAAATACTAACAGCCATAAAAGGGGAAATCGACAGTAACACACTCATAGTAGGGGACTTTAACACCCCACTTTCACCAATGGACAGATCTTCCAAAATGAAAATAAATAAGGAAACACAAGCTTTAAATGATACATTAAACAAGATGGACTTAATTGATATTTATAGGACATTCCATCCAGAAACAACAGAATACACATTTTTCTCAAGTGCTTATGGAACATTCTCCAGGATAGATCATATCTTGGATCACAAATCAAGCCTTGGTAAATTTAAGAAAATTGAAATTGTATCAAGTATCTTTTCCGACCACAATGCTATGAGACTACACATCAATTACAGGAAAAGATCTGTAAAAAATACAAACACATGGAGGCTAAACAATACACTACTCAATAACGAAGTGATCACTGAAGAAATCAAAGAGGAAATAAAAAAATACCTAGAAACAAATGACAATGGAGACAGGATGACCCAAAACCTATGGGACGCAGCAAAAGCAGTTCTAAGGGGGAAGTTTATAGCAATACAATCCTACCTTAAGAAACAGGAAACATCTAGAGTAAACAACCTGACCCTGCACCTAAACCAATTAGAGAAAGAAGAACAAAAAACCCCCAAAGTTAGCAGAAGGAAAGAAATCATAAAGATCAGATCAGAAATAAATGAAAAAGAAATGAAGGAAACGATAGCAAAGATCAATAAAACTAAAAGCTGGTTCTTTGAGAAGATAAACAAAATTGATAAACCATTAGCCAGACTCATCAAGAAAAAAAGGGAGAAGACTCAAATCAATAGAATTAGAAATGAAAAAGGAGAAGTAACAACTGACACTGCAGAAATACAAAAGATCATGAGAGATTACTACAAGCAACTCTATGCCAATAAAATGGACAACCTGGAAGAAATGGACAAATTCTTAGAAATGCACAACCTGCCAAGACTGAATCAGGAAGAAATAGAAAATATGAATAGACCAATCACAAGCACTGAAATTGAAACTGTGATTAAAAATCTTCCAACAAACAAAAGCCCAGGACCAGATGGCTTCACAAGCGAATTCTATCAAACATTTAGAGAAGAGCTAACACCTATCACTCTCAAACTCTTCCAAAATATAGCAGAGGGAGGAGCACTCCCAAACTCATTCTACGAGGCCACCAGCACCTTGATATCAAAATCAGGCAAGGATGTCACAAAGAAATAAAACTACAGGCCAATATCACTGATGAACATAGATGCAAAAATCCTCAACAAAATACTAGCAAACAGAATCCAACAGCACATTAAAAGGATCATACACCATGATCAAGTGGGGTTTATTCCAGGAATGCAAGGATTCTTCAATATATGCAAATCAATCAATGTGATACACCATATTAACAAATTGAAGGAGAAAAACCATATGATCATTTCAATAGATGCAGAGAAAGCTTTCGACAAAATTCAACACCCATTTATGATAAAAACCCTGCAGAAAGTAGGCATAGAGGGAACTTTCCTCAACATCATAAAGGCCATATATGACAAACCCACAGCCAACATCGTCCTCAATGGTGAAAAACTGAAACCATTTCCACTAAGATCAGGAACAAGACAAGGCTGCCCACTCTCACCACTCTTATTCAACTTAGTTTTGGAAGTTTTAGCCACAGCAATCAGAGAAGAAAAGGAAATAAAAGGAATCCAAATTGGAAAAGAAGAAGTAAAGCTGTCACTGTTTGCAGATGACATGATACTATACACAGAGAATCCTAAAGATGCTACCAGAAAACTACTAGAGCTAATCAATGAATTTGGTAAAGTAGCAGGATACAAAATTAATGCACAGAAATCTCTGGCATTCGTGTACACTAATGATGAAAAATCTGAAAATGAAATCAAGAAAACACTCCCATTTACCATTGCAACAAAAAGAATAAAATATCTAGGAATAAACCTACCTAAGGAGACAAAAGACCGGTATGCAGAAAATTATGAGACACTGATGAAAGAAATTAAAGATGATACAAATAGATGGAGAGATATACCATGCTCCTGGATTGGAAGAATCAATATTGTGAAAATGACTCTACTACCCAAAGCAATCTGCAGATTCAATGCAATCCCTATCAAACTACCACTGGCATTTTTCACAGAACTAGAACAAAAAATTTCAAAATTTGTTTGGAAAAACAAAAGACCCCAGATAGCCAAAGCCATGTTGAGAACGAAAAACGGAGCTGGAGGAATCAGGCTCCCTGACTTCAGACTATACTACAAAGTTACAGTAATCAAGACAGTGTGGTACTGGCACAAAAACAGAAAGATAGATCAATGGAACAGGATAGAAAGCCCACAGGTAAACCCACGCACATATGGTCAACTTATCTTTGATAAAGGAGGCAGGAATGTACAGTGGAGAAAGGATAGCCTCTTCAATAAGTGGTGCTGGGAAAACTGGACAGGGACATGTAAAAGTGTGAGATTAGATCATTCCCTAACACCATACACAAAAATAAGCTCAAAATGGATTAAAGACCTAAATGTAAGGCCAGAAAGTATCAAACTCTTAGAGGAAAACATAGGCAGAACACTCTATGACATAAATCACAGCAAGATCCCTTTGGACCCACCTCCTAGAGAAATGGAAATAAAAACAAAGATAAACAAATGGGACCTAATGAAACTTCAAATCTTTTGCACAGCAAAGGAAACCATAAACAAGACCAAAAGACAACCCTCAGAATGGGAGAAAATATTTGCAAATGAAGCAACTGACAAAGGATTAATCTCCAAAATTTTTAAGCAGCTCATGCAGCTTAATAGCAAAGAAACAAACAACCCAATCCAAAAATGGGCAGAAGACTTAAATAGACATTTCTCCAAAGAAGATATACAGACTGCCAGCAAACACATGAAAGAATGCTCAACATCATTAATCATTGGAGAAATGCAAATCAAACTACAATGAGATATCATCTCACACCAGTCAGAATGGCCAACATCAAGGACTCTAGAAAAAATAAATGCTGGAGAGGGTGTGGAGAAAAGGGAACCCTCTTGCACTGTTGCTGGGAATGTAAAGTGATACAGCCGCTATGGAGAACAGTATGGAGGTTCCTTAAAAAACTAAAAATAGAACTACCATATGACGCAGCAATCCCACTACTAGGCATATACCCTGAGAAAACCATAATTCAAAAAGAGACATGTACCAAAATGTTCATTGCAGCTCTATTCACAATAGCCCAGAGATGGAAATAACCTAAGTGCCCATCAGCGGATGAATGGATAACGAAGATGTGGCACATATATACAATGAAATATTACTCAGCCATAAAAAGAAACGAAACTGAGCTATTTGTAATGAGGTGGATAGACCTAGAGTCTGTCATACAGAGTGAAGTATGTCAGAAAGAGAAAGACAAATACCGTATGCTAACACATATATATGGAATTTAAGAAAAAAAAATGTCATGAAGAACTTAGGGGTAAAACAGGAATAGAGACACAGACCTACTGGGGGTGGGCTTGTGGATATGGTGGGGGTGGGCTGTGACGGGGCGGGGGAGAGGCATGGACGTGTATACACTGCCGGGCGTGGGGTTGATGGATGGTGGGGGGTGGCCGCGTGGCGCGGGGGGATCGGCTCGGTGCTTTGTGACCGCCTGGAGGGGTGGGAGGGAGGGAGACGCAGGAGGGAGGGGATGTGGGAACAGATGTATATGTATGACTGATTCACTCTGTTGTAAAGCAGAAACTAATAAAAAAAAAAAACTCTCCTTGATGCTTTTACCACCTTGACTTTTTCTGAAAGTACTAGTTTTGATTATTTTCACCTCTCTTTCAATTAAGTGAAATCATGCTCATTTTTCTTTATTACTATTTCATTTGCTAATCAATTTCATTTTTATACTGAAACAATGATTTTTCCCACCCGTTATTCAGGATTTCAGGGAACTAGACACCCTGTCTTTGGAGCACCAGCAATCCTGAGCCTTTCAGATCCTCTGTTTAGTTTTCGGAGTAGAAGCATAATGGGCGACAAAGTAAGGGTCTTGCACTGGGGAAGCGTAATGGATGTATTCTATAATCACTTGAGTGCTTTCTCTGCAGACAGCCTTCCTCATCAGAGCAGCGATGTGGGAAATACAACAGAAATGACAAGGTTTCTGTCTCCCCAAGAGACTTCAATCAAACGGAGTGAGGGGTAGGCAACTAAGCAACACATGCAGGGGTATTTATTAGTGAAAGTTCAGAGAAAGGGAGAATCACGTGAGCTGGAGAAAACAGCACATGAACAACCCTTGTGGTCAGGAGACAGTACAGAATGAAAAGAATGTATCCAGGGGAAGTTTTGGCTCTGGTCAGAGACCAGTAGGAGGTAAAATTACACAGAGAATAGCCACATTATTGAGAATCTTAAATTCTAGATGAAGAATTTGGACTTTCTGCAACCAGTGCTAAGTCTTTACAAGTTTAGAGCATGGAAACCAAGTATGATAAAAAGCAGTGTAAGAAAAAAATAAATCCGTTGGTGTATAGAATAGATTTTTTTTTCTAGGAAAGCCTGGAAAAAGATAAGTCATCCTGGAAGCAGCTACATTGATCCACATGTGAAGTGATGAGAGCTTGAATAGCTTTATAGTTATGCAGACATTTTAAGAATAAAATGTCACCAAAAAAGACATGTGAAATATGGAATTTCATGAAACTATAGTTTAAAGAGCTCTTATCTTCTTTTTCCTCTCAGAGGTCCCCTATTAAGAGCATCATAGTTAGGAAAATAGGTTTTTACACTAATAAAGAAACATAAAGCTTTGGGGAAGTCCTTTTGAATGATTAGGGTTCCTTTTGATCATAAAGTTAATGCAGTCAATAAATCTCTCTCCTCTCTTCTCCTCTCCTCTCCTCTCCTTTTCTCTCTCTCTTTTTCTAGCACTAATCCTAATATGTAAACATACCTAAATCCAGGTCATCCTTCTTTGACAGTTTCTGGATTTGAGAATCAACATCTGGAGCTCTGGGTCAACTATGAGGTACTGAAGAGCTAAGGAGAGTAGACTGCTTTAGTTCTCCAAATTCAACTGATGTCAGATACCAATCGCTTAGTTTTAATTCTACACTTTAGGACACAGTGGTTTTGCTTTTACTTCTCTAGCAACGTTTCCTTTTAAACCCAAATAAACCTGCATTGAGTAATTAAAATTAAAATTGAGAGAACAGAAAACAGAACTCCAACAAATGCTGTGAACAACCCTGACTACTCGGACACCATCATTCCATCATCCCCTTTTCTGCAGTGGAGGAAAACGTATCCTCATTTCCTGTTCAAAATGCTACTGCACACTTTTATTCCATCCAAATGCATACATTGCTTCCTGACTCTTTAACACAGGCAATATGTAGAATTCATTGCACACCTGGGAATCTAGGTGTATATGACTGACACAACAGCTAAAATATTGTTCACACAACTTTGAAGAATAACCCTAAACATAAGGCATCATTTAGAATCAGATAAACAAAATGAGGAGACAATATTATAATGCTATAGGGATGAGATGTAATTTGTACAAGAGGCCTTTGAAATTGGTGAATTAAAAAAAATATACATAAGCATATTTACCTTTAATTTCAAACATTACCTTTGAAATAAATAACTCAAAGTATATTTAACAGCAGTTAAATATCTCACAATAAATGTCAAGATGATTATGACATCTCTATTTTACCAGTCCCATCCCCAGACTGAATTATTGCTATGGTGTCTTTTGGTTCCATGATTCTTACAACAAACGTGATTTAAATACACTGACTACTGAGTCTTATACATGTAATTTTTCAGTGATTTGTGGGGAAAATTGATTTTTTTTCAAAAAGGAGTAAATTGATTATTTGAGCTACTGAATACACTCTCAAGAATTACTATGACTGGAATTTAGGATGCCCATTTTACAGGTAAACATTTTCAGGAGAAAAGACCAGATACTAATGAAGGAGGTAGAGAAATGCAATTGGTCTTACAAGTTTAATTTTTTTCTTGGCTTTTGCATTTGAAAATACTTTAAAATTCATACAAAAGATCAGTTTTCATTTTAACAAAATAATCTCATATTGGCAGAAATAATCTATACCCCTTAAATATGAAGATGAGCTATGTAAAAAGGACACAGCATTTTGCTTTCACCAGGTAGCAGAAGACTGTATTTAGAAGCAAGGATCATAAAGGAGAATTGTTTCCATGGCTTGAAGCCTGTTTTGGTGTCCGTCACTTTTCTTGTAGTAAGCCTATTAACTGGCACTTTTACACTCAATGCATTTTGATCACCTATTAAACACAACTTGATTTCATGATTGGTGAGAAAAATTTAAGCATGTGAATGCTTTATTCTTGATGAAATTAAACTACAAAGGAAGATCTAGATTATTTTCTTTTGTGCAATATTTTATTAAATAGTATGTCAATGTATTGTACCATAAAGGAAACTTTGAAAATATATAACTAACATTTACTCCCCTTGTGGCTCAAGGGAAAATTTTGACAAAGAAGCTTAAAACTTCTGTACAAATTATTGACTAATATTGTCGTATCTCCAAAGATAAAATAATATTCTTCTATATATGTTGAGAAAAAGATGGAGATTTTAAAAAATGGGACAAATTCTTATTTATATTTTCAACTACTACCAGAAAAGTTACAAGGAACATATTAAATAATAAGCTCTTCGAAAAGAAATAAATGTGAGAGGATGATTTTAAAATACTTTTAGTCCTTAACATATACCTTAGAACAATAAAAGCATAAACAAAACAAAAGAAAACTCCTCTACTAAAATTCCATGGTGTTTTGAAGTATGGAGTCCTCGAACAGCTAAACGCAATATCAGAAAAATACAGATCTGAGTGCAAACTTGAGGAATAGCCTTTGACTACCTTTTAAAAAGCTTTCTTATGTGCTAAAGCAACAGTATTAATTCAACCTTGGCTGCAAAAGCATTTTATATTTATTTGTTTTGATTATAAAATTGTTCCCTCTCACCTTGGCTTGGGTTTCTGATACTTTGCCCTTTTTTATGTACTGAGATGCATTTTAACAATTTGTTTAAACCTTCTTTCATAGAGAAGCCAGAAGGAAAACATTTCAATGTTTTCCAATTTTACCTTTAATTTTATAAGACTGATCATTTTTTTAAGTAGAAGGTACACTATACTGCACATCTAAATTGAGAAAGTATTTTTTCTTCCAAGAATCAAATTCTTTCTGATAATCAATAACCAGCTCTTTTCCCTTACTCCTTAAATACCCCAAAGATACACTAACATAAATGTGTGCATATAGTTACATATTATTAATGTGTATCTAAACATATAAGTATATGTATATATAAAGACCGTATAGATATAATACAACCATTGTAAATGACAATCATGAACTTGCTTTCGATTCTTTAGTTATCATCCCAGAACCAGAGAGCCAACATAGCTCAGAACATGGGCTCAACAAGCAACACAAATTCATTCATTTTTATTTTAAAATTCAAATTGAGAAGCCTGCAGAGAAGCTGATAAGCTGTCTAGTAGAGTATAAAGTCTACCACAGGCCTTAAGATCTTGCACAGGTGGATTACGTGTAATGAAGTAAAAGGAATAAATATCATCTAAGGTGAACAAATCCACCACAACTCTCATCCAGGCAAGTCAAACACAGAAGTACATTGAAAGTTATGAATATAACATTCCTCTGGAGGTTATGAATATAAATACCACAACGTATATATATTGCTTTCACAGACATGTGTCTTGCAAATAAAAATATATTTCTTATAGAGATGGTAACATAGAGGAAACTTTTGAAGTGCTTTTTTTATACAGAAGTGGACTCAAGAAGAAAATACCAGTAGATCTTAGTCTTTAATAAAAAATAAAGTCTAATAAGGCACGAATGCTCTTCTATTCATGCAATACCTCATCATCTAAGTATCCTGATATTATACATATAAATGCATATTTCACACACAGGGAGGCTTTGGTACTATCATATATTAAGCCACAGCGAAATAGAGACAATTTGGTACATTGCTTCTTAAACATAATTTTATATTATTGTAATATAACTCTTCAAGACATTTATAGTCTCTGATCTAAAACACTGACTTATTCTCAAAAAGCTTTTCAAAACCTATCCATGTTAAAGATGATTCAAAATGTTCAGTATTATTTTTCCAAAGCTGATTGGTCCTGAAATTTATTACACTTCCCCCCCACCCCGCTTCTCTCCTATCATGCATATCCCTCCACTAGAAATACCTCCTCTCCAACTCCCAGACATAGTGGAGCTAAAAGAAAAAGCAAGAGATTGGTATTAAGCTACATGATATCAGACACAAAGATTGTAACTCAACTCCTCACTCTCTCTTCCCTTTCTTCCAGTATGTTGACATCACCAAACACAGAACAGAGTTCACCTCTCATAAGACACAGAAATGGAAGGGAACTATACATTCACTTAATGAGAGCATTTGATGAAAAGTTTTTTAATGATATGATTTGAAACGTTAAATGTCATTGGAACAATTACGTATTTTTCTTTTTAATGGTGACAGCTTCACCTAAAACTGTGGTAGTGTAGCGCTATGGCAGTGTAATGCCATGTTGTCCTACGTTAAGTCTGAAAATGAGGCTTTTCATTAGTATTTTAGCATGTTACCATAATCACTGTGACCTCTTTCCCACCTCAATCATTACCAAGAATTGCAACATTTCCAAAACACCAATTTGGGCATCCCTCTCACTGACTATCTATTCTCACCTCTCAGGTCATGCTCTCTAATACTCCCCTTGCAGGATCTCTTTGACCTCACTGGGACTTCTAGTCCACTGATCATCATTCTCTTATGACCTCTCTTCCCACCTTGCCCAGCTTAGATTCCAAGAACATCATTATAAGTACATACTTTCATAAGCTCTCAATTCTTTTGTTCCTCTTAATACTTTCCTGGAGAAATCCCAACTCCCAGTTAAATTCCATTCTCTGCCTATTCTGCACTTGTCATGAAATAGCTGAAATTTGCCCAAGGATAAAAAAAACCAAAACCCTGCATAACCATGATGACTGGTTTCACATTCAATTTTTGACCACAAACCTGAGGTGGGTCCTCAGAATAGCCAGGCAACTACTCTATTCCCCAATCTATTCACTCCCCTGGGAGGACTATTTCACACCTCTCTCCCCACATCTTTTCCATCCCCACTCTTACTCTTAGCTGCTTAGCTTGGTTCTTTTTGACTCAGAAGAACCTCTTCATTGTCCTATAGCAGCTCAGTGATCCAAGGTCCTCTCTCCTTACACCAGTGGTCCTTTCTCTTCCTCTAACACAGTGTTTCTCAAATTATCTTGGGTATAGGACCAGCCCCTACATCCCAATTTAATGGGAACATAAACTTCTGTTGAATACAATAGAAATAAATGATTAATACTGAAATAGAAAAGCAAAGACACACACCATGTATCAAATACCAGATTCAACACACACAATTACTATATCAAATTGCTATAAAAGCTCACTCTCACGTTCTCTCTTGCCTTGTTGTACATCAGTGATAAACAGCTTGTCTCAGGCACCAGCCCAGTGATCACACTTTGAGCAGCACTGCTGGGGTCAGGCCTAGCTCTGGTTGTTTCCCTTGCTGGAATATTCTTCCTCAGAAAGCCACATGGCTTGCTCCTTATCTTATTCACCTCAGTTCTCATGTCACCATCTCAGAGAGGACTTTCCTGACCATCACTGTTATTTATCAAAATAAAACCTTGCCGACGCTTTCCATCCCCTTGCATTAGTTTTCCTCCTAGCTTTTATATTTTACTTAGCATTCTTACATGGTTATTTTTTATTGTTTGTTCTTCCAACATAAGTTCAGTTCCATGAAGTCTATAATTTTATTGTTTTGCTACTGAGTTCCCACACTACCTGGCACACAGCAGGTATTCAATGGTATTGAATAACTCTATGCATTTCACCAGATATATAACCAGTACAGCATTCTCACAAGTATTTGGATAATGGTGAAAGGTTTCTGTGGATCTGTAAACATACATGTGTACTTTCTTTCACAATGATACACTTTTTAAAAATCGAAGTATAGTTGATTTATAATACTGTGTTACTTTCAGGTGTATAGCACATTGATTCAGTTATTGTTTTCTGATTATATTCCATTATAGGTTATTATAATATATTGAGTATAATTCTCTATAGTATACAATAAATCCTTGTTGCGCTTCTATTTTATGCATAGTAGTTTGTATCTGTGAATCCTATACCCCTAGTTTGTCCCCCCTTCCCTTTACTTTCCCCTTTAGTAATCATAAGTTTGCTTTCTATGTCTGTGAGCCTGTTTCTGTATTGTATATAGATTCATTTGTATTATTTTTAGATTCTACATACAAGTGATATCATATGATATTTGAATTTGTCTGACCTATTTCACTAAGTATAATATACTCTAGGTCCAGTCATGTTGCTGTAAATGGCAATATTTCATTCTTTTTTCTGTCTGAGTAATATTCCATTACGTGTGTGTGTGTGTGTGTGTGTGTGTGTGTGTGTGTGTGTGTATATATATATACCACATCTTCTTAAGCCGGTCACTGTCTGTTGATGGGCACTTGCTTTCAGGTCTTGGCTATTATAAATAGTGCTGCTATGAACACTGGGATGCATGTATCTTTTCAAATTATACTTTTAATGTTTCTTTACTGTGTGCTCCAAAGTTAGGGAAAAAATAGCAGGCATGAGCTCCATCCCTCAGGAAGGGTAGTACCGTCATGACAGGGGCTAAGTTTTAACTGTTAGACATGTTGTTTAAAGTTTACTTCACAAAAGCTATGCAAGAACAAGTGTCTACAATTACTTTAAGATGTCTGGGATGCAATCACCTGTAACAAGCTTTATACAGAAAACCACCTAATGAAATGAAATCATGAACAATTAAATCACATTGCCTTTCAAGAAAACTGTAAGTCAATTCATAACATATTGCTCCTTTACTTATGAAGCGACCTGAGTCTCTTTGACTTTGGATCAAAGCTGATTTTACTGTGTACTCACTACATTAAACAACAAATATACTTAGGTGAGATTCAGAGTATTAAAACAAATTAAAATTAAAAAGTCATATGTTTTTTATTCTTGAAGTAAAGAAACAGGAGTGAAAAATCTATTTTATTTGGAGGAGTTAAACATGATCAAAAGATTACCCTTATTTTTAAATAAACAGTAAACGTAAATTCAAATTATGTGGACATGATAAATAAATTTCCTTTTACATAAGATATATCTATTACCTTGCAACCTAGATATCTTACAGTTAGCATATTAAGTCTTTCCTTTTTTTAAAAAAATAATTGTAACTATTTGGTTAATTAATTTTTACCAAATTAGTATAATGAATAGACATTCATTATTTTATGTTCCTAGCACTCCAAGCCTGTGCCTTTGGGAAGACAAAGCATTTTCTGGGAAGTGCTCGTTCTTTGATTTGGTTTGACGGGTGCCCCATCTCCTCACAAACCCAGCCTTGGCCACAGCTGGGTCAGGTGTGGTCCTCTGCCCCTCCACATGTGGTTATGGATGGAGGGGTGGCCCCTGACCTAGGTCAGCTACTTCCACTGAACCTGGGGTTAGAGGTTTACTCCCTTTCTGGTTGTGGCTCTGCAAGAATGGAGACAGTAAAGTTACTGACATTGGAACGTGACTACAGAGGGGCATGAGGAAACTTTTGGGAGTGATGGAAATGTTTTATAACCTGATTATGGAAGTGGTTTGTGATAACTAATATGACCGTGTCTTGAAAAGGGCAAATTTCATTTTATTCTATCTAAATAATACCTCAACCTGATTTAAAATTTTAAAATTCCAATGTACTTCTTTATATAATTTGTTGTTTGTTGGAGTTGTGTTTTACCATGTGGTTTTAATATATAGATGAATTCAGCAAAATGACATTTTTCTGCAATCCATTCTGCAAATATGATATAAGAAGCCAAGACAGGTATTAAAATTAATATTTTAATATCATTCTGTGGAGCAGTGTACAATGCTCAACAATTGCATATCTCACTTGAACAACCTATAAGCATCATATGATTGCTTTAACTTGGAACATGTTTTAATACAGACGAACACCTTGAAAAAATGGGCACTTGAGAACTAAAGTGGGAACATTTCTTGTATTCCAATCTAATTAGCTCATTCTTCCACCTCAGTTTGCTCTCCTGTTATCTTCTGAGGTATTGCTTTATATAAAAAGAAAATTACTTTCATTTTTTAACTATTTGCTTAAGTAGCAAATATACTGGTTTTCACCATATATAAAAATGTAATAGAAGTTTTAATATATATTGTGTAATATAGATCTACACATACTTTATATGGAATTTTTGCAGTCACTGATTTAAGCTCAACATATTCCCAAAGATAATTTGATATTGACTATAATAATTAGGAATAATGCAATTTTTTCCAAAGTAATTAACAAGTGAAAACCAAATAATGCAAGTCTAAAGAAGAAACCAAGAAAAGAAAGACAAAAGAAAATAAAACAAAAATTGAGCTAACTCTACTCTTTGACAGGACTTTTTCAGGATGTTTTCTATTAAGTGGTTTGGGGTGGGTTTTTTGGTTTGTTTTTGCATTTTAAATTATTTACTTATTTGTTTATTTTTATTGAAGTATAGTTGATTTACTATTAAGTGGTTTTGAACAACCTAATTTGTGATGGCCTGTGAAATAATTGACAAAAGACAAAGAGATTGTCCAAAGATAACCTAGAAAAGTTGCCTAGAAAAGTTCTGAGTGAAAATCATCTACATAATATTAAAATATATTTCTGTTAAAGCAGTTTGATCTACAACTAGTGCTGTACAGCCCAGGTAAACGGAGAGATCTCCAAGAGTAAACATTTCTAAATTAAAAAAAAAAGTATGATGTATAGAACATAACATTTACACATGGTTTATGCAAATAGATATGGGAAACATTTATGAATAAAAATGATAACATTTAGAAGTACTTAAACATTCTAATAAAGTAATAATCTGCTTAAGGCTAAATAATTATACTTTTTCTATAATTTTTGTATTTAAAATTATAAGAAACCAGGGACATTTTATGTTTTCAGAGGAAACATTCATCCTTCTAGCACTAAACAGAAAAATACTATTTTTTTTTTTTTTCCAGGATGGTCCTTCAGATGGTCATCATTCAAACCAGTGCCTCTCTTCCAGGGGAGAGCTATTTCCAAACATCTATAAATTTTATAGAGTCTTAAGACTATACAATTGACAAAAACATAATATCATTAGGAATAAGCACCAAAGCTTAAGAAGAAAATGGATGCACGAAATAAAAGTCAATAGCTTTCAATACTCAAACAAAGAAATCTTCACTGACTGTGAGGGTTCAACAAACAGCACTACAGTTGTGTTTTAAAAATTCTCTCATATAAATGCATATGTGTATGCCCTGGCCCAACAACAGTTCATGTGAAAACAATATAAGATAAAACAAACAAACAAACATACAAACAATAAAACCTGAGAAATGAGACAGTGTTTTGCATAAGAAAATATCTGAGGGACAAAAACCATTAATGTGGGCTTCCCTGGTGGTGCAGTGATTGAGAGTCCGCCTGCTGATGCAGGGGACATGGGTTCGTGCCCTGGTCCGGGAAGATCCCACATGCCACGGAGCGGCTGGGCCCTTATGCCATGGCCGCTGAGCCTGCGCGTCCGGAGCCTGTGCTCCGCAATGGGAGAGGCCACAACAGTGAGAGGCCCGCGTACCGCAAAACAACAACAAAAAAACCATGAATGTAAGTTTATAGTTGTCCTTCCTCCCTACACCCACTAAAGCAAAGGCTGCTCGCCTGCTCAATTTCCCCCATTTCACTGCTCGTACAGTGTGTGGAATCCTCCTTGTGGTGGAGAAGGTTAAAAGCTCAACTTATCTAATAATCATATGATGGAGAGAAACAACAAAAAACACACAGGAATTTGAACTGGCTGGTAACTTGAGCCAAGAAACGGCTGCCAAGAATTGCAATGTAATCTTAGTGACCAGAAAAAGAGAGGCGAAAAACCTATCACCTCCAGAATTGGTTGAACCACTGAATATTTTAAGGGGGACGCTGACGAACTTGTTTGAACATCTGCAGGACCATCACGGAAGAATAATTAGGGTGTTGCTAGTTAGTGCCAGAAGGATGAATGAGAATACATTTTCTTCAGTAGGTAGATGCTGTCTAAAAATAAAAAAGGGTTGCTTTGTGAGGTAGAAAACCCTGATTATTTAAAAATATTCACTCAGAAATTTCATTATCATATATTATCATATATTATATAGCATACACTATACAAAGGGCTATGCAAGGCAATAGGAATTACAGTTAATAATTATAACAAAACAGTTATTCCTTCAAAGAATTTCTACTCCAGAAATGATCTGGAAGGTACCACTAACTCCTGTGTTGGATAATTACACGGGGCAACCCTCCCTTGGTAGGGAGAATATACAAATGTTCTATAATCCCTTCTGGCTCAGATGGTTAATGCTAACCATTAGCATTTTGTTATTCATTTCCTGAGAAGACTTGATATTCCTTAACAGGTTACCAATATATTATTAGCATTTCTTCAATGTACCAATCAGAGCAAAAACCGAGAATTGGCTGGTTGTGCAGAAAGAATGCATTAGCTTTCTGTTTCTTATCTTTGCAAGACTTCCAAAACATGTTAGTGTTATGAAAATAAAAATGTTTAAAATTTTTCTGATTAAAAATATTTCTAGCTACATTGATTTACGTAGTAAAAACAATTACTAGTATGTAAGAAATTTATTTGCGAGTTAATTAACTTTGTGGGAATGAGATCTGGTTTACTCTAAGATTATGTAATGTCTTTCCAGAAAAAGAACAAAGCCAAAGTTTGGGAAAATGACAGAACTTAATTACCTGTTCCCATGATTTCAAGGGGAATTCATCTACCATATCTTACATAAATGAAAGATGCATTTTAATCAAAGGGAACCATAAATTGAATCAGCCTGCTTCATATTATGGTATAGGTTGTCACTGAATATCAAACACAATATTTATGACATAGCATAGCTAATGAAATAATAATACATTGATGATAATCATAAGATGAAAATAGAATATAATAAATGTGAAATGTGCTGTAATGGTGTTTTAGATATGTCTGACTTAAGAACACTATTTTAAACCTTTAATAGTTGTTATATTGCAGTAGCAATACAGTGTTGTGCACATGCAGTAGACAGTTTTGGAATCTGATGAGCATAAAGCCCAATCTCGATCTAGCATTCACTGTGTGACACTCACCTAATCTCGCTAAGGTTATAGCTTCACTTACTTTAAGTGGGGTTAAGGATATGTACATTCTGGGTAGCTGTGAGAATTTAAATAGATAAAGCATGCAAATACTTGGTAAAGACTCTAGCACTTGGTAAAGTCTCAATAAAGGCAGGGGTGGGCAAAGCTTCAGTAAATAGAAGATTATACAGTGTTGGAAGCATAACTTTATTTTTCGACACTGAAGCCCATTTTTATTACTCTCATCATTCCTCTGTCCCTCTTCCATTCTGCCAAACTAAATCAGCTTTGGATATGTGTGCAAATAAATGATAGGTAAGAGAAGAAATAATCATTGCTAAATGCCTTTAAAACTGAGATCACTTTCAGGTAATTATAGATGTTTGCTATGTGGAAAGGTGTCTGGGAGTTACAACATGCCAGGATTTCATAAGAATTATGGGCTCTTCCTCAGTAACCCTAAGGGATTCTTATCATTCCACTAGGTGAAAGAGACAGAATGCATGCTCCTGGGCTAGAAGCAGGATGTAGTCTTACAACATTCAATAGTATCAATTTGGGTTGCTGAGAATGCCAAGAAGTTCAGTGAATTCGGCTGTAATTTTTGATACAATCATTGTAGCAGCAAGCCAAAAAATAAAGCCCCCAGGGGCTGGGGTGAAGATGAGGTAACAGATCTATAATTACTGCACTGGGCCTAGTGCTGCTTTTTAAAGCCTTTAATATCACACAAATATGTACGAGGCAACAGGCCAAATAAACTGAGTGTTCAAAAAACCAAAAACAACTGGACGTGAGAGAGGAGATATGTAACCCTTCCACTGTTTGTGAAGCAAACAACCGAAACCAACTAAATTGGTATATGCCCTCTATTCTAGATTCACTGGACTCAGAAGGGACTGTACTTCGCACTCACCGTTCCCTCTCTCAGTGATCCGAAATCCCTTCCATCCCCTGCCTGTCTTGCTCATCTTCCCAGAGGCTCCCAATTGCCACTCCTTTTGCTCAGCCTTCCCTGCTTCACTGCAACTTGCAAACAGTTGACTGCTACCAATGCTTTGAAAATGTGCCTTGTTATCATATAACATAAACATCTGTTTATCTCTCCCTTTCTTCCTTCCTTGATCTCATATTTTTATTGAGGAGTCACAAGTTTATAAACATACAAATATGGAAGGAAGAAAACGCAGGCTATAAAAAAAGGCAAATTTAAGGTCAAACCCAGACTGTGTCTATGTGATCTCGGAGAACTAACTTAAACTTCCTATGTTTATTCCTCACTACAGGAGAACATAACATCAACTTTAGTAGATTATTTTGTTATATTAGATATGAGAAGAAAATATAAATGGTAAAAGAACACAGGCAGAGATCAATACTCATCTAATGAGCTGATGTCCAAAAAGTAGAAGAAAAAACAATAAATTCTTCATAGATGAAATTTTAAAACAAATTTTAAAATATGTATATATTCAGATGTAGCATAAATGTATGCAAGTAATATGCGTATCCTATAAATTTATGCTTACTGTATTTTACACAAAATCTTCTCCTCTAGAGAGGTGGTGTGTAAGAGGAATGACTTGGGTTTGCCTATTAGAAAGTTATTACAAACTTCTAAAAGAGAAGTTTCAACGGAGTGTTCAAAGAAACAGCATAACAGACGATGAACGAGTGAGTAAATACTATACGGACAGAAAGTATAGTAGAAAAAGGCAACTCTTTTGAGGACTTTATTAGTGAAGGAAAAAAAGACCATTGGGCCCAAAATAACAGGGTTTTTTTCTTTGATAAAGAGATTTAAGAATATGAATATTTGGGCTTCCCTGGTGGCGCAGTGGTTGAGAGTCCGCCTGCCGATGCAGGGGACACGGGTTTGTGCCCCGGTCCGGGAGGATCCCACATGCCGCAGAGCGGCTAGGCCCGTGAGCCATGGCCTCTGAGCCTGCGCATCCGGAGCCTGTGCTCTGCAACGGGAGAGGCTACAACAGTGAGAGGCCCGCGTACGGCAGAAAAAAAAAAAAAAGAATATGAATATTTGCAGGCTGTTTGAAAGAATCGATGTGATGAATGAGAGAAACACATAAGACAAATTATTTGAAGGAAAAGGTCTCTGGAAAGATACAAGCAGCCAAGATTAAGTGGACTTGGAAAAGGGTTATTATACGTGAAAAAGACATAGGACGTACTTGCCACATGATCAGAAGGAAGGCAGTAAGTAGTAAATTCTGGAAAATGGTTACGTTCAGGAAAGAAAGGGAAGAAAGAGTAATCAATTGTAGAGTTGAGATCAGATGGCTTTGATTTTTCTCACTAAAATCAAAGGTGAGATTTTCAAATGAGAGTAAAGAGAGTAATTAGGTGTTTGAAAGAAAGGGCCGTTATTAGGGTCGGCATTTGCTCTCAGAAATGAGTTGAATAGAGTACTGATGAATGAAAGTACTGATGGTAAACTGGGCTTGCAGTAAAGCCAATCAGTACAGTGAAAGAACTTCTGGTCACACGGTATCAAGAAGGGGGAGACAGGAAGGTTTATTCAACTGAGCCAAGGACTAAAGTGGTAAAATACTCAAGTAACAGAATCTAATAGAGGGCAGAGGGTGTGGACAAGCTGAGAGAGACTGAGGAATTGGGGCTTATAATGGGACTAGAAAAAACAGAATGAGAGTAGTACAGAGGAAGAGGTTGAATTGATAAGTTTAATGCTAGAAATCAAAGGGTCTGAGGAATGCATGCATGGATTCATTTAAAAAGAAAATACTCTAAGAAATGAGTTACCTATCTGGCTAGTTAAGGCACCTAAAGTGGTAGCAGAGTGAAATGTGGAAAAAGCATGACCTAGGTGGCAAAATGACAGTGAAAAATAAGAAAAGTTCGCTGAGAGCAGCATTTATATGTTGTGACTCACAAAGAGAGAGCACCTCAGTAAAGACAGAAGGTGATGGAATTATCAGGCACCACTTAAGTCTCAGGGGAAATACCTAGTGACCTGCCTGAGACAGGTCAGAACTCAAACATATCTGAAGAACTGACCCACGGAAGACCAACTGCTCTTTTTAAAATTAAATAACTCAAACTAGAATTTGTCACTTGCCTTCCATCTCTCTAAAACGGAATACAATAAGAAATATGGCCCAGAACTAGGACAGTTTTTGCCTTCAAGGAGAATAGAATGTGTTTGGGAAAAATAAAATAAAATACATGAAGAAATTAGTTGATTAACAAAACAAAACATAAATAACTGGTATATATTATATGTGAAATCAAAAGAAGATCAGAGACATGAGAAAAACAGAACTGCAATAAGTTAAAATGGCAAAGGTGAAAAAAAGGCAAGATGGTGAAGACTGATAAAATGAGACAATTTTCTTAGTAAGGTACATAGCACAATGTGCTGCAGCCACTGGGACATGGCTGAGAAAGCTATTAATATATAGTATAAGAAAAATAATTAAATCTATTTAATCATGTTCATCTTTCTCCAGCATGTGGGTTTTCCCATTAGTTCGAGCATATTATGCATTTGCTATCAGAAGAAAGAAAATGTGTTTTCCAGAATTTGACTTAACTTACTTGGGTATAAAACCGTACTATCAGAAGGTGACTGGACCATTCAAACTACAATTAGCATTACATTTTCACCACAGCTCTACAGATTGAAATCCATCTTTCAGGCTACAATGACTATGTAAGTAAAAGCACTTCCCTCCCCTTCAAGAATCAGCCAGTTTAGAAAGAATTTAAGATAAAAGCATTACATTGCTGTTCTGACAGACAACGACAACATTCTAGATACAATTCCTGCTAAATGAAAAATATGAACTTCATCAAGGCCTTGTTAATCATTTCATTTGATGGAAATGTATTCATGCAATATTCCCATAAAAAATAGCCTTTTCTTCTAAATATTAAAATAGCTAAAAAGGGTTTACGATAACCAATATAAAGGTGCAGTTACAGCCTCCATTTATCAAAATAAGCTTCACTCTCCATGGTCCCAAGAAAAAAGTAAAACTCCATAAATACCATCAATAATGATGATGGAAGATTAGGAATTTGGAAATAGGTATTCTTTAGCTAAGAACTGATTCATGACTGAAACAGGCTATGAGTATGATAGAAAAATTCCATAAGAAGGAAAGAGAAAGCTGAGTCAGGGTTATTTGCTTAGACTTAACAAATGGGTCACAATTGTTATAAATAATTTAGTGATCCCATTTGCATGTCACATCTCTTATAGGTATTTGCTACTAAATGATCAACATATTAATAATTAATTGAGGTACTGTATACTGACAGAGATAATTTAATTCATAATAAATAACTGTTAAATTACAAAAGAGTATGTATTTAAGACTATAGTATTAGAATAGCAGCAGCAAAAAATATAGTAAAAAAAGGAGAAGATCAAAATTTATTATTATTTTTTTAACATCTTTATTGGATTATAATTGCTTTACAGTGGTGTGTTAGTTTCTGCTTTACAACAAAGTGAATGAGCTATACATATACAAATACCCCCATATCTCCTCCCTCTTGTGTCTCCCTCCCACCCTCCCTATCCCACCCCTCTACATGGTCACAAAGCACCGAAAAGCACAAAGCACAAAGCAGATCTCCCTGTGCTATGCGGCTGCTTCCCACTAGCTATCTATTCTACTTTTGGTAGTATATATAAGTTCATGCCACTCTCTCACTTCATCCCAGCTTACTCTTCCCCCTCCCCATGTCCTCAATTCCATTCTCTACGTCTGTGTCTTTATTCCTGTCCTTCCTCTAGGTTCTTCATAACCATTTTTTTTTTTAGATTCCATATATATGTGTTAGCATACTATATTTGTTTTTCTCCTTCTGACTTACTTCACTCTGTAAGTCTCTAGGTCCATCCACCTCACTACAAATAATTCAATTTTGTTTCCTTTTATGGCTGAGTTACATTCCATTGTACATGTGTGCCACATTTTCTTTATCCATTCATCTGTCAGTGGACACTTAGGTTGCTTCCATGTCTTGGCTATTGTAAATAGAGGTGCAATGAACATTGTGGTACATGACTTTTTTGAATTATGGTTTTCTCAGGGTATATGCCCAGTAGTGGGATTGCTGGGTCGTATGGTAGTTCTATTTTTAGTTTTTGAAGGAACCTCCATACTGTTCTCCATAGTGGCTGTATCAATTTACATTCCCAACAACAGTGCAAGAGCGTTCCCTTTTCTCCACACCCTCTCCAGCATTTATTGTTTCAGGATTTTCTGATGATGACCATTCTGACTGGTGTGAGGTAAAACCTCATTGTAGTTTTGATTTGCATTTCTCTAATGATTAGTGATATTGTGCATTCTTTCATGTGTTTGTTGGCAATCTGCATATCTTCTATGGAGAAATGTCTATTTAGGTCTTCTGACCATTTTTGTATTGGGTTGTTTGCTTTTTTGATATTGAGCTGCATGAACTGCTTGTAAACTTTGGAGATTAATCCTTCATCAGTTGCTTCATTTGTAAATATTTTCTCTCATTCTGAGGGTTGTCTTTCCATCTTGTTTATGGTTTCCTTTCCTGTGCAAGAGCTTTTAAGTTTCATTAGGTCCCATTTGCTTATTTTTGTTTTTATTTCTATTTCTCTAGGACGTGGGTCAAAAAGGATCTTGCTGTGATTTATGTCATAGAGTGTTCTGCCTATGTTTTCTTCTAAGAGTTTTATAGTATCTGGCCTTACATTTAGGTCTTTAATCCAGTTTGAGTTTATTTTTTGTGTATGGTGTTAGGGGGTGTTCTAATTTCATTCTTTCACATGTAGCTGTCCAGTTTTCCCAGCACCACTTATTGAAGAGGCTGTCTTTTCTCCATTGTGTACTCTTGCCTCCTTTATCAAAGATAAGGTGACCATATGTGCGTGGGTTTATCTATGGGCTTTCTATCCTGTTCCATTGATCTATATTTCTCTTTTTGTGCCAGTACCATATTGTCTGGATGACTGTAGCTTTGTACTATAGCCTGAAGTCAGGGAGCCTGATTCCTCCAGCTCCGTTTTTCTCTCTCAAGATTGCTTTGGCTATTCGGGGTCTTTTTTGTTTCCACACAAATTGTGAAATTTTTTGTTCTAGTTCTGTGAAAAATGCCATTGGTAGTTTGATAGGGATTACATTGAATCTGTAAATTGCTTTGGGTAGTATAGTCATTTTCACAATGTTGATTCTTCCAATCCAAGAACATGGTATATCTCTCCATCTGTTTGTATGGTCTTTAATTTCTTTCATCAGTGTCTTATAGTTTTCTGCATACAGGTCTTTTGTCTCCTTAGGTAGGTTTATTCTTAGGTATTTTATTCTTTTTGTTGTAGTGGTAAATGGGAGTGTTCCCTTAATTTCTCTTTCAGATTTTTCATCATTAGTGTATAGGAATGCAAGAGATTTCTGTGCATTAATTTTGTATCATGCTACTTTACCAAATTCATTATCTCTAGTAGTTTTCTGGTAGAGTCTTTAAGATTCTCTATGTATAGTATGATGTCATCTGCAAACAGTGACAGTTAACTTCTTTTTTTTCGATTTGGATTCTTTTTATTTCTTTTTCTTCTCTAATTGCTGTGGCTAAAACTTCCAAAACTATGTTGAATGATAGTGGTGAGAGTGGACAACCTTGTCTTGTTCCTGATATTAGAGGAAATGGCTTCAGTTTTTCATCATTGAGAATGATGTTGGTTGTGGGTTTGTCATATATGGCCTTTATTAAGTTGAGGTAAGTTCCCTCTTTGCCTACTTTCTTGAGGGTTTTTTATCAGAAATGGGTATTGAATTTTGTCAAAAGCTTTCTCTGCATCTATTGAGATGATCATATGGTTTTTATCCATCAGTTTGTTAATATGGTGTATCACATTGATTGATTTGCATATATTGAAGAATCCTTGCATTCCTGGGATAAACCCAACTTGATCATGGTGTATGATCCTTTTAATGTGCTGTTGGATTCTGTTTGCTA
The DNA here is from genome assembly GCF_964165515.1 of Mesoplodon bidens. Lineage (NCBI taxonomy): Eukaryota > Metazoa > Chordata > Mammalia > Artiodactyla > Ziphiidae > Mesoplodon > Mesoplodon bidens. The sequence continues at coordinate 59,831,700 of NC_138168.1, forward strand.
GTATTTTGTTGAGGATTTTTGCATCTATGTTCATCAGTGATATTGGCCTGTAGTTTTCTTTCTTTGTGACATCTTTGTCTGGTTTTACTATCACGGTGATGTTTCCCTCACAGAATGAGCTTGGGAGTGTTCCTCCCTCTGCTAAATTTTGGAAGAGTTTGAGAAGGATAGGTGTTAGCCCTTCTCTAAATGGTTGATAGAATTCACCTGCAAAGCCATCTATGGTCCTGGGCTCAAAATTTATTTCTGATAATTCTATTATTAGCATCTCTAAAAGATCACTGTAACCAAAAGTGACATAGCTGACCTTAATAATATAATGACAAAAGATTGATTTATAGTAAAATATCACATTTTAAAAGAGAATGCCTACATTTCACAGTACACATATCTGTGCAAAAAGAAAAAAGCACCATTTACTTGGTTAATGAAGAAAAGTTCAATAAATTCTGAAAAGGCATAAATTGTACTATCTCATTATGTGACCACAATGTAGTACACATAATTAAAACTAACTGGATATATGGTACAAAATAAAAGATTCACCTAAGGAATTACTTCATCAAAGAGGAGATAAAAATGTAATTAGAGATAATTCCAAATATAATGAAAATGATAACCCAATTTCTAGCTATTATAAATTCTCATAACTTGTTACTTGGGTAGTGATACAAGATGAAAATACAGTTAGATGCACAAAGTTATATTTCATTTTTCTATTTATTATGGAAAATGTTAAACATATGGCAACGTAGAATAATGTAATAAACCATCACATACCTAGTTTCAATAGTTATTAGTTGCTTTGTTCAAATCTTCATCTAATTTTGTTCTGTTTTGTCATCCAAGTATTTTTCTATTATCTGTCACAGAATTGCAATACCTAGCATAAACTAATAATTTATACATTTTACCTGAAGTTAAAACACCAAATTTGGAATTTCCAGAAAAACAAACTAAATATAAGTTATATACAAGTTTCAACAATATTTATTAAAATAGAGAATAAAAACTTAGTTAATATATATTAGCAACAAAATTTAAATGCAACATAAAATAGTTATTATTATAAGAATATAAGTTTTATTTAAAACAATCACCTAAATGATTGGAATTTTCAGGACCCACCTCTAAATGGGTCTTGCTTGCTTGCTTATGTGTAAGTGTCCCTGTCTGTAAACATGCATGCACGTATGCACGTATGTATGTCAGAGAAGCAACCACAGCATCAGGGGTTACAAATATGGATTGTTGGAGCCAGGGTGCCATAGTTTAAATCCTGGTTCCTTCTTTTAATAACTGTGTGACTAAAAAGAAGCACCTAATTTCTCTTTGTTTCCGTTTCTTTGCCTTTAAAATGGGGTTAATACCTCATCTTGATACTGTGAGAATTTAAATGAGTTAACACAGGCCTATAATCGTTTATCCAAATTCTGAATGATGATGAAGTAATTTATAGTGTTTGGTCATCCCCCTTCTTTTTTCTGCAGAGGTATAAATGTGTCTGATCACGGAATGTTGCTCTAGTCCCCACTGGATAGTTACTATGCTTTCATGTCTGAGCATAGGCTATGGATTTTTCACAGTCTCCTTAAACCCCCTGAACACTATTGCATCCTTTGGACACTATCACTTTTCCTTTTAAAGAGGAAAGGTACTTCAAGACTTGTCAGGATTATCTCACCTCTTAAAATATATAAATTATATTATTTTATTATCATTTTTGACATATATTTATTACATTAATTGGTATATATGCATAAAGTAAACATATGAAGTACATCACATTTGAGTAAAAACAACCACAAGCACTACAAAGAATGACATTTTTCTAATATCAGTGACCTGATTATTTGTTTTAGATTATTATGACAATCACCATTGTGGAATGGTCAAAAACATTCCACAATCATTTGAATATCTGATTTTCTCTCTCATCCAAAGGCATTAAATATAAATACTCAAGAAAAATAATTTTTAAAGCATCCATGATAAAACGACAACTTTTTAATGAATGGCCTCTCTGTGTAGTTCTTATTGACTGAGTTGAGTTAACCCTGGGATGTGAACACAGTTAACAGTAGAGGGGCAAGGCTGCTGAGGGAAGCCTGAGTACTTTTTCCACAATGCACAGACATTTCAAGATAAATCGCCAGGAGTTAACTTACAGAGGTCTACATCTAAATCCACATGAAGCACTAGTGCTCTCAAATACTTGACTGTTTAAGTAACTTGAAACATATTTGCAGTGGCCACTTTGGATTTCTCTGTCTTCTTCAGAGACCTTTATCAAATAGTCATTTATTTTAGCTTTTTTCCCTTTTCTCTCCATTTGAACTGGAAACCTGTTTAATTCTTCTATTTCATTCACTTTGATATATACTACCCTTCTTTTCCATATGTATCCGGAAAATGTCACAGTTGGCAAAAGTCTCCCCTCACAAGTGATAATTTCTGAAGTTCCTTTGAACTCCTCAGGACTAATATACATGAAAATGATTTTGAGGGCCAAATGTGTTGCTTTCAATTTATTATATAGCATTCCTTTTAATTTCTGGACATAGATGGGGTCATCAATGAGGTCAAAATTAGTTTTAGGTGACAAAAGACACTGCTGAAATGCCTCTCTTAAATCTGAAAGGTTGTAAAATTCAGTACAGAACAAAAATAACTTTCATGAAAAAAAGAAGTGGATACTATTATGAAAGGAAGATTCTAAAACCTAAGTTGTCAGTTTCATCTGTGAATAATTGCATATAGAGTGTACCTCCAAAAAGGTATGAAAATGTTTCAAGAGTCAGTTTTTCACTTTTTTGATCCAATGAAGTATATCCAAGTCCCAGACTAGAAACTTTCCACAGACTACATTTGGAAGCTCCAAGTAACTTCTCTCACCTTCCGGTTTCTTGCCCAGTATAAGAACCAACCAGTGAGGCTTACTCCTAACTGCTATATTCCTACAGAACATGACAAAGCTGGATATGTTTAGTTAGTACAGTTTCTTAGCCAGTGGTATGAGCTAATTTTATATTTAAGGTATAAAATAAAAATTGTGTAAAACCAATTATTTTAATTCTTTATAAAACATCACATTCCAATATGGTTATTGAAAGAAATCACAGAATGAAAAGCAAAGTTTATACACTTTCTAAAGCAGCAATTTGTAACTCTTGAATTTTAAAGGAAAATGAAGATGAACATAAAACAAAGTACATTATTTTTAAAAGTTTGCTGGTGCCAATAAAGTCTATTTTTTCCCCTGACAATCTCCTTACGAACCTGCTGTGAAGACAGAAAGATAAATGTAAGGTATCAATCATTTCTCTGGTAATAGATTGTGATGTCAAAACAGAAAAGGATATAGATTTATAGTAAGAATGGGATGTCTGTAGATACAAAATTTGGCACAAGGTCTACAAAATAGACAAAAATGGCCGTACTGCATTTACTTATGTCCTGAGGGGTTTTTTCCCAGTAGCACAAATTATATATTGTTAAAGAAGTATCATGTTTCACTTATGCCCTGATATTTATACAATTATTCAAAATTATTCTTCTTTTCTCAGGGCACTGAAAAACTCATTTAATTTGAAAAAGGATTACTACCGATTTATTACTACTCCTCATACAACAAATAGACATGTCATTAATGTCAAGTAAAATAACTGTGTACTTATACAATCCAAAAGATAGAGTAATGGAGATGTACCATATTCATTTTCAAGGGGAGCAATTTTACCCCAAGGGGATGAAAATTGGTTCTTGGAGGGGACAAAAAATATTACTTTTTAAAATATACAGTACATAAACAGGTATATAGTGTGTGTGTGGAATTAAAATTTCATGGGAGGAGATTTAAAAAATTCTAAAATGGCTCCGAGGGGAGTGGGTGACAATGAGAAAGTGGTTGAGAAGCATCGATTATACTCCCATTAGCTAAGGAAAGGAGTCAGTAACATGTTACAAAGTAGAGGAACCACAAAGCCATGGAAATTTAACTTAAAGAGGGAAGAAGGATTTTGGGCTCTCACACTGAGGAGACAGTTCAGTGGAAAAGAACTGAGTCAGAAAAATTTGAATTAAAGTTATAGCTCAAGTTTTCATTGGATGTCTGTCTTGTCCACATTACTTTCCTTTGTTGAACTGGTGCAATAATGTAAATGAATACTTAGTACAGTGTCTAATGCACTGAAAATAATCAATACATACTACTAAATAAATACTAATAAATATGTAGTTTAACAAATTTATATTGACCACTTGAAACACTGAGGTGATTTAGTCTTCAAAAGCCTAGAAAATGACATTAGAAGATGGATTTAAATGAAAATAGTTTGAATATGATTCCTGAGCAAACAGAGTGATCAAATGAGTTACTGAAGGAAACTTTAGAACCTCTATTTCTATAAAATTTTAGGGGACTACACCTCCATCTGTTCAAGATGACTTTTATACATTCATGAGCCTTAAGGAAAGGGGCTAGACCAGATGGTCTTGAATTCTCTTCCACCTCTATTATTTTCAAACCTCAAATAGTTTGTATTAAATATGCTAGCTTAAAATCATATATACTGGATATAATTGAAAGGATAAGACTCTAGCCCATGTTCTAAAAGACACAATAGCTTACATTTTGAAACAATTTGTTTAGCATGTTCAATTTTGTCAAAAATAATAAATGATGATTGCATTCATAATTAACAGTTCCAGGGCTTTCATGGGTATAAATCAGAAGGAAATAATATTTGATTGATGCATTACCAAAAGTTCATGTTCTAGTAGCCCTATGTGAATTGTCAGTGTGTATTCCATAGCTCATTTTGATTTATCTTCATCAGCCATAGGCCAAAATTACCAGACTCCAATTACTTTGCTTCCTAGATTCGAGAGAGGGAGAGAAATTATGTCATTCTACCACAGGAGATGGCTTAAAATGCCTGAGGTAAAGAAAGTAATCTACTGTTCTCTGACATTCACTGCCTGAAAGTCATTCACATTAACAACCATTCAAACTTGTTTAGTACAAGCCAATTGCTTCTATTTCCCTCTTGTCAGTTACATTAGCTTCAATTCAAATTTAACTCTTATAAAATTAAAAAAAATAAAACTCTCAAAAAGCTTGACAGGGGCATATATGGGTCCTGACAGAACATAATGCTTCTGAATTTGCTAACTTTAATATAATAATTTTCAAATTTTGATTTTCACAAAGAACACTCTACCCTTTAGAATGTATGCTCATTTTCATTCTCTTATTTTTCACCCTGAACCAGGGTGTGATGATGGGCAAATAAATGTTTAACAAGATAAAAAAAATCCTTCATTTATACTAAGTACAGCATCAGCAAAAAGAAACAAATGTTCTTAATTTCAAGCAAGACTATGTCATTATTACGAGATAGAGATCAAGTTACATTTCAAACTGCATAACATAATCGAATATTCTTTCACTAAGAACTATTATACTCATATAACAGACCATTAACTTCCAGACAATTTAGAGCTCACAAGGTTAACATCAGCACTAGAAAAAGGAAATGGGGATGACATTTAAATAACAGTAAGTGAAAATATACTATTTTACAACCTAATGGAGATATTAGTTTTGATGTTTATCTTTTATGTAGGGCTGCAAGACTTCGATGTTTTGCAAGCATTTTAACTAATGTTTGATATTATTTAAGACATAGATTTTACATATGTGAATGAAAATATATGCTATATAACACAACTACCAATGAACTGAATCTTAACCTTTTTTTTTCTAATTTTACTCATTTTATCTTGTTTTCTCCTCTATGTCTGTGGGTGTGTTTGTGAGTTTGTGTGTAAGAGAGAGAAAAAAAAGATAATGGCCTAGATCTTTTAAGCTTGACCAAGTCTATCTGTGGTAGGAAAGCCAGAATGTGGGCATAGTTAATACACTCACTAAAACTGTCTTAAACTTGTTACATATAGAGAAAGATCCTGAGGTAAAAGCAATAGATCCAATTATATTTAGAAATAATTGTCAAATCCTGGGCAAAGGCTGCATTTCAATTCTAGAATAAGCTAAATACGTTCTTATGTGTTCAATTAATCAAAGAATGAGTAAACTCTCTTTCCAGTTAACTCTATCTGGGTGAGGTCCATTAATGTTCAAAATTGAGCAGTGAAACAAATTACAGAAAGCTGCAAATATTAATAAGATCTGCAGAGTGTCCTCAGAGATGGTGATCAAGACCTCAGAAAAAAATAGTATGTGGACATCAACAATGACATGCTTTTCCTTTTTCTTTTCTATGTGATTAGCACTATTTTAGGTGTTCTTATTACTTTATCACTGTATCAGTAATTCTTCTTAGAATTATTTCAAACCATCAAAATGAAACCTAAGATTATTAAGGAATAGAAACTGTGATGTTTCTATGCCATCATTTATTAAAACAAAATCCTTTTTTTCTAATGAGAAATTTTTGTAAATGTAGTTATCATTCTGCTTTTTCTCCACTGTGATGTTTTAAATGTCTTTGGGCTGGAACAGACATAAATAAGTTACCAATTTGTCTTTCCCCCTATTATTTGGGGTACACTTATTCCATAAAAATAAAACAATGTGATAAACAGATTGGTAGAAAAATAGTTTTCAATTTCAAAGTTCAATTTCCCTTAGAACTTTATGCTTGATGGCAGAGAAAATGGAGAGATGCTGTCATATTTGGAAAAGGAAGGTTAAAAGCAAGCTGAGTTAGCTTACACTTATAGCAAAGGTTCCTACACTTTTTTATGTCATGACTCCCTTTGGCAGTCTACTAAAGTCCAGTCCTCTTATGAGAAGAAGGTTTACAAATGCATAAAATACAGAGAATTGCATTGGAAACAAGTTATAAATGAATAACAGGTATATATTATCATCTTTTAAATATGTAATATAGTAATAAATGTGTTTAGTAATGCATTAAATAGAGACAGGTCTATAAACTACTGCAATTTAAAAGTAGTGGTAAGAGTAAGTGATATTTCAAGTTATCTACAACATCTGTAATGTGATATGAAAATATCTGTGATGTTTGTTAGAAATGAAGTCATCGATGTTACTATCATGGGTTGTGGTCTTTATTCACAATTAAAGGAAATACTCAGAGTTGGAAATTAGAGAAAATAAGATGTAATTTTTTTTTATGTACAAATTCTCCAGCAGTCTGAGTTCAATTCAAAAACACCCAGGTTAAGAACACTTGTTTCAAAGGAATACTTTCCAGTCTCCTCCATCATCTTTCCTAACAACTCCCTCCCATCACACACACAAATCCCTCATGAATATCTCCAACCATTGTCTTCTAGAGGACATGCCATAACCAACGCTATACATCGCCCAATAATGGCCATCACTGAAGCTAGATGGCACATCTTACCCATAAATATAGACATCGATGTATAAATAAAGATACTCGAAAAGGAACTTTAATGATGATCAGAGACAGAGGCAATACTCTGACACAAATGTTCAAATTCAGAAAAATTTGTAACTCTCATCATGGAGAAAGTATGGCGTCTGTTCTCAAATAAAGCATGATCCTATAGTCTTAGTTATTACAAGTTGTGACCCTATGTTTATGTCTCAGCTGCTTTCTCCATAAAAGAAAATCTTTACCCACTGGTTGTACTGGATTATTAATGGCTTTAGACTTTGAGTTTTATACATGATATTACATGAAATTGCCTGACCAGTATATTATGGTTTATTCTGGTAAAACTACAACTCTCCAGCACCTCCAACTTGTGATAAAAAATATGAGTCGGCTTTGACACCATTAATACAGAATTAATATCTCCATCTTAAAAAAGTTATTAAATACAGAACTTGGTCTTAATTTCTGCATTCTAATCATTAGTTGGAATGAACTAGTTTGCTGATGTGCATTTAATAAATACTGCTGTAAAAAGGCATAAAATAAAGATACAGTTGGGGATGGTGGAAGATTAAAAACATTTAGCAAATCACTGAAGGTGGGAGGAAGGCCAGAGGAAAGGAACATTTGTAAAAAGGTAGACAATATACAGAAAAATGAAATTAGCTGAAGGAAAACAGGGAGACATTCAAGTGATTCCATATTTTCAAAGACATTTCAGAGAATAAAAATGTTCTAATTGTAAACAATTAAAGTTCAAAGAAGGGGCTATAAAACAAAAGGAGATGAAAATCAAGTTGCCACAATTCACGAAGAAGGAAATCCAAATGACCAAGTAAGAAGATGTTCAAGCTTGGGTTAATTAGGTAAATAATTTAAATATGTAAATATAAATTAAAATAACAAATTTCAGTTTTACACTCAGGGTGCCAAAAGTTAAAGTCTGATGATATCAAATACTAGAGAAGAAGTACAGAAGTTGGGACTCTAATAATTGACGGTCAAAGTATTAACAAATATAAGACATTGGAATGCAATTTGATAGTTTCTAGTAAAAGTGAATATGGATATACCATATGACATTACCATTCCAATTTTAGTTATATACCAGAGGAAAACTTGTATATTCTAGAAGACGACATACACAAACATGTTCATTACAGCATTGTTTATAATTGAAAAAAACCTGGAAATAATGTAAATGACCATCTACAGAGGAATGGTACTAAATGACAAGTCACAGATTGGAATAATTTTTCAGCCACAAACTAATAAACTGGACTGATGTGGTTCTACATGGATAATTATCAAAACTTACAACTAAGAGAAAAGGTTATTTGATATATTTGTTCATATATTTAATACATTTTAAAAAATACCTTCAAAACACCACATTCTCCAAAACAATCTACTGGGAAAATTCCAGTCAAAAGGCATATATCAAATGAAAAACAAAGGAGTAGATAAATCATAGTAAAATGACTGGTTACAAGCACTTAAATGTGGAAGTAGTGTGAAAAAGCAGTAAGAATTATGGCTACAAAATGAAATACAAATGTTACATAACATCACAATGTAAAATAACAATATTTCTAATAGATTATTAATTAATTAATAATTAGTGGTAGTGAACTAGGATATTCATGTTTATAGCAAAAAGTCAGGAGTTACCATCCAAAATAAATACTGAATTTCAAAAAATAATGATTTTGACGCTTTAGTATTTATTTATGATCCATTTTCTTACCTCGTGTGATCTTTAAAACATACTTGACCTCATTCACTAGATTTGTTTTCCCATATTATAACAAACATAACACTCCTTCATACAAATCTCACAGATGCAATTCTGCATGTTTTCATGGATATTCTATAAATTTTATGTGTGCAAGTTTATGTTTAGAATTGCTATAAAATCACCCAGGACTTTTTGGTGCATTGCATTGAATAAAACTTCTATGAAGGAAGGAACCAAAGAAAGAATGGAAAGAAACACTTGTGATGGAAAAATTTTACCTAGCTGATGGTCATTATTTTAGTTTTACCTAGTTTCCTATTTTATTATATAAAAATTAATTAAATATTTATTGTTAAGAACTAGTGCATATGGAATACACTTTACAAGTTACTTTATCCAACCATTAACCTTTTCCTCTTTTTCCTCTTTACACACATATGCATACATACACACATATGCACATAGAAAGTGATGAATGAAATGAAATTCACCAAAAGTTAATGATCGAATTTTTTTTTCCTGCATGATAGAACATTTAGGCGATTTTGTTTTCTTTTCTTGTACACTTGATTTCAACCTTTAAGACTATGATAGGAATGCAATAGAAAAATCAAACTGACTTCACGGGCACTAAAAACAATTAGGAAATACGAACCTTATTTTTAAAATATCTACATACATAAAGTAATATAAAGCAGACCCAAAACCTACACACAACTATGTAAGTAAAATAATCAAGATTTTCATAACCACTAATGAGGATATTTTTAATTTTTTTTGCATTGCCTTCACTAAGACAAACTTTCAAAAATACCTCTACCTTAATAAAATAAGTAATAAAGTTTATTATAAAGTTCATGTGGTACTGTGAATGAATATTCAAGGATTTATTAAAAATTAATGAAACTAAAACCTAATTTATCATCTTTGTAAAAGTTTATAAAATAGAAAAATTATAGTTCGATAGGTAAAAGATGATAGAAAAGCAAACAGATATGTAAAAATGGTTTAAAACTATGTAATATAGCATTGGATATTTATCAAAATTCTGTGTAATAGATGAATTTCTAGATTAGGTATCAATTATATGAGTATTTTTTCTAGATCTTGATGAGGAAAAAGATACTAAAATTCTGACCAGCAAGTTTTCCTGTGGCTTTAATATTAACTGTTCATAGGAGACTAGCTTTTAGAAAATCAATTTGCTCATAGCCTCAAGACAAAATAATTTGGTAGCAACAAGAGGAAAGAGATACTCAAAAGAATTGCCTGAAGGATATGCATTACAGACAGTCCTCTAGACAAGCTCCATTTTATCCTTAAACCAAGGCTGAGCTCCAGAGAAGATATTTTTTTTTCTTAGCCTCAGAATTAAGACAAGGTATATTTTCCTGAAGAAACTGACTTATTTATCTTATGAAACTATGACTTCTGTGGGTAAGACTATGGATCTTGGAGTCAGAAGTATCTAGATTCACATCCGAGCTCAACCAGTTAATAGCTGTGTGACCTGGGACAAAACTCTTAACTTCTTTGAGATTCCTCTCTGGCATACGTAAAATTGAACAAATCACCACTTTGTGGGGCATTGCAATAATTAAATAACATAATTACGTGTCAAATACTGAGCACAGTTCTTAGAATGCAGTAAGTGATTGAAACGTTAGCTTTTTATTATAAACAATATCATAGTTATTAACTGACAGATTTTGCTTTTACTACTAATAAACTCAGAACCAAATCCATGGTCTCCCTAATAACACCAGATTCGATGACATAAATGTTTGTTTACTCTTATTTCCCCCTAAATCTATCTGTTTTTTCCCCCTAGTGTCCCTTTTTCTCCCAAGTTACTTATCAATTCCTTTTCTTCTGTTCAATCTTGTATATTCTAGTAAACCATCTCAAATTGTTCTTGAAATTAAGAAGGATATAAATAACACATATAATTGTATGTAAATATATAAATAATAAAAGACTATTTGAATAATGTTTTATATCCTGTAAAATCAACACTGGTATTATGTTTTCTGTTACTTAAGTTCACTTAGGTTATCAATATCATCAAACAACAACTAGCCACTTCAGGATTAAAATATACAAATTTCCAAAATTAATCAACAATGATAACAAAAAAAACTTCTTTGGAATCATTCCAGTGTTTAACCTGAGACAAAGCCTGTACTGTGCCTTATAAATAAGTATATGTTCAAACCTCACCACAATACAAAATACTATTACAACTTGGTTGGTGAGAAAAGCAAAATGGCACAGAATATGTACAGAGCCAGGAAAAAACAATCCAATTTTAATAGTAAAGATTTCATTAATATCATGTTTGATGGCAAGCACTCTATCAAATGAAATCAATCTTAAAGGTACAAGTTTAAATTAAAAACTATATCAAAAAATTTTCCCAAAAAGTTTATTACATTGCTATTCACTATGGAAAAAAGACTGTAATCATTAACTTCTAAATTAAAAATCATATATAAAATTATTTTTATACTTGTTATGCTTTTACTCAATATAGGCTACTTCACTAAGAATGATAAAGAGGCTAAAGACATGAATAATTCCTTTGTAATCTTGTTTGGGGGTTCAGAAAAACTATTGATTTTAGTCTGCATTTTCTAAAGTTAATATTTCCTAACTCAGTAACTTTATTTAAAATACAAACAAATCTTACCTGGCATATTAAGTTACCAGAGAAATGACCTCTTTCTCAGGAGTGCCACTTTGGGAGTTAGCACAGAATTCATGTGTCATCTTTTAAAGTAATAATGTAATAAACCTTTCATTTCCTCTCCAGGAGAGATACAGCAACTAAGAAGATGTAGCAACTAAAGAAGAAAAAAAGTAAAACAACTACTTCCAAACCAGGCATGATTGCAAAGGACATTTTAGGAGTACAAAACTTGTAACTATAAAATCATCAAAGCAAAAAGGCTTTGTTTTTTTGTTCATACTTCACACCAGCTCAGAGACTATGAATGACTCTAAGAGGCTACATTTATAAAAACTATACAATAGGTCTTTTTAGGAAAAAGGGCCCCAGTAAGAAAGCAAAAATTTTGTGAAGCCCTTAGACTGTACATTGGTGCATGTGGACACAGATGTGCATACACAACTGAGAAAATATAAACAAAGAAGCAAACTACGAACATCCATGGAAAGCTTCCTTCAATTTCACTGTAAGACATTTTCTGGATATAATGATATAGCTTATAAAGGAACAAGGAAGTAGGATGAATTTGAACTCAGGGCAAGAGTGAGGGTAGGCTGGGGTGGGAAGAGAAGAAAAGGAAACTGGAAGAAAAATAACACCTTAAATAAAATTTTACTTTCCTCGATACAGTTAATCCAAAGTTATTTCAGCCAGAGTGTCACAACCTATATATGTATCAACTGGGTTTGTGTGATGAAAACCTGCCAAGCCAGAAGTGATGCAGTATTTGTCAAAAAGATTGAATTGCCCTTTCATATTAGTACAAAAAACGACAGTGCATGATTATTGCCACAAGCATGAGGTTGTTTAGGGATAATGTGAGCACCTTAACAGTAGGTAGTAATGGGAAATGTCTATCTCTTTTTCTTTCCTTTCAAGGTAGGCACTTTAACATGCCTTGTTACACTGCCAAACCATTTCTCACTCCAAACTTCTTAAATACCACCTGTCCAAGCCAAGGATATATTTTTAACTGAAGACATATGCACTATTCATTGCTAAAAACCATAATATAATAAATGGTTTACTAGTCCCATGAAAATTAAAATATTGTGTACTGTTTGTAATATGGGAGCATCTCTGCTCTACTGTTCAGCTGCATGCAGGTCCATGTTCATTTCTCTATTATTCAGACTTTTGATGACAGGTATATTAAAAGGCTGTGATTATACCCTCTTATTTTTTTAAAAAGAATATTTCTAACTCCTAAAGATGTCTGCATCAGATCAATTCGTGATTTTAAATTTAAAATAATAGTAATATTACCCAATTTTAACTTTACTGTTACAAATATATGTATACATGTTTCTGTCAAAACATATTTCCAGGAGCTTAATAGATTTCCAACTTAGACATTTTCTCTCAGAGTCAATTTCATAATAAAGGTCATATCAACTCATCTTCTTAAAAGATAATAAAAGAATTGATTAACCAACTTTAGAATGTATTTTGAGAATCCTTTAATTGAAATTGTACACAACTAAATGATTAGAATAAACAGAGCTTTAAAAAGGGCTTACTGATTATTTACAAAATTACAATTATAAAATATTGTAACTGAGAGAAAAAGTGGTCAGCTAAAAAAAAGTAGAAATCCAATTAACCTAGCCCATATAATTAGCATTATACTCAAAGACTAAGGAATAGTTTAAGGAATAAATCACTAAAATTTCTGTTTTTGTTTTAATAATAGGTAACTGTAGAGTCATTTCCTTAAGAAGGTATTTGTACTGCTGTTTTACAATACAATCTCAGTCTTGCCGACCTACTTTTTAGACTACAAGAACATTCCACTAAAATCTGACAAAGAAACACTTATTTTCTGCTAGTCACTGAAATAAGTACTTTATTTCATTTGCTCTGGTGAAAATCCTTGGAAAGTCTAGTTATTTAAATTTGTCCTACAGAGGCTTCTGGTTTGAGGGTATAAAGAATCACAATAATTATTTTAGTTCATTTTCAAAGCACTCAAGTGTAGAATTTGGTACAAAATTGAAAAAAATAAGTTGTTATAACTCAAAGTTCTATTAGGATATCAGTGCAAACACAACTGTTTGTCCCATACTCCCATCCCAAAGAATGACCAAGCCCCTGCTGCTGTTCATCCCTCCTACATGTGCTCATGACCCTCTCCTGTCATGGTGTGGAGTTCCTGAAGGGCATGCATTCTGCATAAGAACACCATGAATCTTTGAGATGAGGTACCAAAGGAGGTCAGAGAGCAAATGGGAAAGAAGACAGAAATGCACTCAACAGCCGGCAAGTTCACCTAGGATCAGCTGGTGAAAACCAAAACTAAACCACATTTTGATTCTGCCTTTAGCATAATGCTCTGAGCTACCCATTATGGGGAACACTTAAAATGTTACTACGGATGTCATAATTCGACAAACTAATCAGTCTTTTTAAAGTATATACTGATCAAGTTTAATGCATTTGTAAATAAAAAACAGCCACTGTATTTTTTAAAGTTGGTTCTACATAAAAACATTTAACAGTTTCAGTAATCTGAATAGTTCATGCAAAAAGATATTAACGTATACAATATAACTCAAATCCCCCCCAAATTTTTTTAAATGTGGTTGAAAAAAAATTTACCTGAATTTCTAATTCAAGGAAAGCATACCCATGACTCCAACATCACAAATGAAATGGTGATGACGCCCAAATCTGTACATCCTGCTCTCAACCCTCCCTATTGAACTGTAGATCCACAAATATAACTGCCTACCCAATATCTCACCTCTAAAACTAAACATAGCAACCTCCCTTCCAACACTTTCCCAATGTTTTACTCCTTCAAGTTAAAACCTGTCACTATACCTTACTTTTCCAAGTCAGAATTCCTTCCAATGTGTCACAAAATTCTACTGATTGCAACTCTCAAATCTCTTTCATCTCTGCCTCAGCACTGGAATCCTTATCTGCACTGCTTCAGTTCAAGTACTAATCAATTTTTTGCCTAGACTGATATTGGAAGCCTTCTAAATCTCCCTTCAATCCTTTTCCCAACAACCACTAGAGAAATATTTCTAAAACCCAAACCATTCTAAACATTTCAGTAAAAATATTCAAACTACTTATTCTTTAACTATTCTTTAAAAATCACTCCCTTGAACAAAATATTCTAATGTATTAAAAAATAATGTTAAAAAGTTAAGATGTACTGATAGATGAATAAAAAGTTGGAAAGATGGATAGATATGTGATATAGGAAGTACAACAAAAGGAAAATTGTAGTGGTGTTCAATGCGTAATTCTTTCAGATATCCTACATGTTAGTAATTCTTTAAATATCGAAGAAAAGTTGTTTTTAGTGAAATGGCTTGTTACGTAGAAATGGCTAATATTTACTGTGGGTTGTTTCTGCACTAAGTAAGCATTTTGCATGCATTATCTCTAGTGGTGTGCTGGAAAATGTTTAGCACTTTCAGCATGGTTTTGGCTCTCCAGAAAACAGAGGAGGTGGCGAGGGAAAATAGTCCTGATTTGCAGCATTTGCCAATCTCCATGCTCTAATATTCCCATTACAGTTTTAAGCTTCCCAAGACAGAACTGGAAGAGATAAGCATTAATGTGTCATATCTCCAACATACAGATAAAATAGACATAGATAGTCTCAAGAATGTAGATCATAGTTCACTATATTAAAATAGTTAGGAACCTTTGAGTATGTATTACTTTTGTTTAAAATATAATTGATATAATTGTAAGTTTGTATGATTTATTCTTTAATAATGATTTTTAAATTGGCTGGCAAAATTCCTGAAAATTTAACAATCAGTTCTCAGCTTTAGCACATGACTGATTATCTCACAAACAGCAAGTTGGGCAGGTACAATTATTGATCATAATTTTACAGATGACAATATGAAACATTAGAGAGATTCTTACTTGCCCAGTAGTAAATATTAGAGCCAGCTTTTAATCTAGATTTTACTGACTCACAAATCTCAGCTTATAATTGCTCATGATCTGCTGCTTCATAAAATTCTACTCCTACTTCAAGGCTCCTTTGTGCTTCCATAAAGCCTGAAAGCATATCTATTATGCCACTTATTGGTCTAATTATTTACCTATATACCAATCTGCTAAACTCTCTGGGCAGCTCAGCAAAGATATGCAATCAGGCAGCCTGGATTTGAATCTAAGAGTTTACACTAGTGCCTGGTGCATAGTAAGTACTCAATACATGGTAATTACTATGGTCATGATGCCCCAGATTTTGACTGGCTGCAGAGCAGAGTCTTCGTTTTAGAATACCCAGTGCTTAAGGCTCTATCTGGCATGTAGGACATACTCATGTAAAAGAAAACAAGAAAATGCAATTTGTGGGAGTTCCCTGGTGGCGCAGTCATTAAGAATCCACCTGCCAATGCACGGGACACGGGTTCAAGCCCTGGTCTGGGAAGATCCCACATGCCCCGGAGCAACTAAGCCCATGCCACAACTACTGAAGCCCGTGCGCCTAGAGCCGGTGCTCTGCAACAAGAGAAGCCACTGCAATGAGAAGCCCATGCACCACAACAAAGACCCAACGCAGCCAAAAATATAAATTAAAAAAAAAAATTCTTCTTTTAAAAAGGGAGTCACATGAATGTTTAAAAAAAACAAAAAGAAGTGCAATCTGAATAATAGTTTTGGTTTTCTCATCAAATAGCTGTAAGATATTGATCAGATCACCTCACTGAGTCTCAGTGTACAGAATAGGGATAAATGGGAGACACGGACTTGATTAATTATAAAGTACTTTCTTGGGCTAAAACTGCATGACTGAATGCATGCCCTTGCTGGTCCATTAAAGTGTACTAATACAGTACTTACAGAGTAGTTGAAGAATATGTGTCAAGTACTTTTCAGCCATGTAGAAAAAGGACAAGTGCATAATCCTCACTGCAACATTCACAATAGCCAATCATTGGAGTTAGCCTAAATTTTTATTAGAATGGTTAAATATATTCTAGCACATATATCCAATAGAATATTAAGCAATCACTAAAGATGATGGTTAGAATGTCCTTTAGAAACATGGGAAATGAGTTAATATCACAACAAGTAAAATAAGCAGAATGTAAACTTGTATATATCTTATACTTAGATCTTAAAGAAAAAAGCATGGGCATGGAGAAAACTAATACTGCATTGACAAAAATGACAATAGTTGCATAAACACTGTAGTGTTGAAAATGCTTTTTTAAAAAATTCTATTTGTGAAATTTAGTGTAATGCTTTGTTATGGATAATTTATAAAAACTATTTGGGTGTATGTATTCTAATGAAGTCTTTACAAAATCTGGGACTCCCAGTAAGGCACTTCCAAAAAAATTAAGCTTAGGGATAGTTAGTGCTCCCCTAGCACATTTTCTCCTCCTAAGCAGAGCAAAGCTGGTTATTTTAGAGAGCAGACACATGCACAGTGCACACATATACCTATGATGCAGAATTCACCAGAAGAGAGAATGGAGAAACACAAAAGGGAACTCTGGAACAATAATTCTGTTTTTCAGTATTCCTCAGTTATATAATTTTTAAGGTGGTATCCAAATTGTTAAAACTGATTGCAAACATTTTAAAGGAAAACCTAAACTGGTTCATTTAAGCTGAGAAAATCAAATATTAATTTAATTCAATGAGCTGACCTGTTGTAAAAGTGAATGGTTCATTGATATAACTTAGCCTTACAAAAATGTGTGTTTCTCTTGGAGGACAGTAAGCCAGAAATAAAGAGGAGGCAGAAATTAAAGGATTATCTGACCAGCTGGAAGGAGTACTCAGAAAAAAACTTTTCTCTCTGTTGCTTTCCAAAATAAGCAGAGTTCTGTATTCTACTGATGTACTTTATGTGAGTTGGAAATACAGAGGAAAATAACCCATTTAAGTAAAATTAAATAGAATGAGTCAGTTTCCACATTCTCTCACTTGTTAGAATTTAACTAAGTTACTTGTTAATTTTACTTTTAAAAACAAGATAAATGAGAAAAGTTGTTACTTCTTCACTTTTTGCCCAGCTCTACCATAGTGCTGGTAGGAGTTCAAAATTCATTGACTAAATCAAGGACAACAGAACTGCTGGCCCAACCCATCAGAAAGTCTATGTTAATATTCTGATGTATATAAATTGTGTTTTAAGAAAATAAAGCTTCATGCTCTACAGCATCATCACGTTTCATGATAATGCACGGTGAAGGAACAGCTATTGTTACCTTCATATTGCAGTTCTTAAACAAACTACTAGAGTGAGCTCCAACATATCTGTCCAAAAATCACAAATTCATCAATATACCAATTTGTTTTTAAGTTACATTTTTCCCAAAAGCTTTAAAATGCCATCATATAATGGTGATAAAATGAGTGACAGCTTAAGATTATATTGTTCAGTATTGGAGAAATTAAGCCTCTAAAACATGTTCTTAAACTTCTTTTATTGTTATAATTTACTGGATGGCAAAAAAAGTTAAAAAATTTAATGAAGTATCTAAACAAACTTGTCAAAGAATACTGCCATTTATATTTCAAAACTACATACCCATTCCACTGTTCACCTGTAAGATATATCTTAGAGACAAAAAAGGTCTAGCAAAGCAATATATTACGATTTCCAATAAATGTTACCGTAAATTTTGAGCAAGCATCCTATGTATATGGTGCTCTTGACTTAAGAAATGCCTAATAATGGGCAGAGAAATTATTTCACTTTCCTTCTATAATTACTGTTAAAAGGGGATCCTATTATATATATATGTATATATAATATGTTAAAACAAAGGTATTTTGACAATATAGTATTATAGATTCACATGTAACAGTACAAAAATTATGATGTTCACATATTTTAACAGTACCGGCTTAAAAATACAGTAACATGTAAAAATAAACTTTTTTGATGATTATTTTTTTATTATGAAGTACTACATAGAGGTAGGAAATAGTAACAAAGCCAGAGAATGAAAGATGAGTTATTTTAACTCAAACTTCACCCATATTATTTGGCTGAGACAATTAAAATGGACATCACTCAATAATTTCTAGGCCATATCATATGTAGTGACAGCTGAATTTGCACGTATCTTGCTTAGGGTGACATGAACGCATGAATTTCTGCCTTTGAAGTTCATTTTTTGTTGGGTTCACAAAGTGTAACATAACTTACAATACTCGAGATTAGAATCCACTCATTATTTTTCCTTCAAATATGTTTTTTTCTCCTCTGTAGTTTATATACAGGTTGGTGGAAAGGAAAAAGGATGGAAGAGTCATCCTTAAAGCAATTATTAGCTACAATAAGGCCGTATCTTGTAGGAAGACAGTAAAGATCAAAAAATGAAATACTCAGATGATGATCTCATCCTCAGATTTTAAGAGTAAAGTTAAATTATGAAAATAATGAGATACATCTTTATAAAGTAATTTTTTCCACTCAAGAAATCGTACAGAATGACCAACACTCTTCAAAAATACTAATTATAACTAGAATGGTTCTAAATAAGTGAGTTCCAAAAATAATAAGCTGTACTCCTCCCCCACCAAACCCTGCCCAAGAAAATGACTGCAATTTTTTTTTTGCCAAAGCCTGACTTTAAGAATTTTGCTTTTTATTCCAAAGCAAAGAAAATAAAATATAATTCAAATAAGGAAATAAACAGGCAGTGACAATTGAAGACAAATGTAGATTCTCCGGGTAAAAAGGAAGAAAATCAAGGACAAGTCTGTGCACCAGTGTAACCACAATGGCACCACTGAAGAGGTCTG
Source organism: Mesoplodon bidens (assembly GCF_964165515.1). Taxonomy (NCBI): domain Eukaryota; kingdom Metazoa; phylum Chordata; class Mammalia; order Artiodactyla; family Ziphiidae; genus Mesoplodon; species Mesoplodon bidens. The sequence continues at coordinate 59,851,306 of NC_138168.1, forward strand.
AAGTTCACAGGCTGAGTCTCTTGAGCCCATCCTTCGTACAGAACACATCCCTTACTGTTTGATATCTTGACCCATAGCTTCTTTTTTTTTTAAAACATCTTTATTGGAGTATAATTGTTTTACAATGGTGTGTTAGTTTCTGCTTTATAACAAAGTGAATCAGTTATACATATACATATGTTCCCATATCTCTTCCCTCTTGCGTCTCCCTCCATCCCACCTTCCCTATCCCACCCCTTTAGGTGGTCACAAAGCACTGAGCTGATCTCCCTGTGCTATGCGGCTGCTTTCCACTAGCTATCTATTTTACGTTTGGTAGTGTATATATGTCCATGCCACTCTCTCACTTTGTCACAGCTTACCCATCCCCCTCCCCATATCCTCAAGTCCATTCTCTAGTAGGTCTGTGTCTTTCTTCCTAGCTTGCCCCTAGGTTCTTCATGACCTTTTTTTTTTCTTAGATTCCATATATATGTGTTAGCATACGGTATTTCTTTTTCTCTTTCTGACTTACTTCACTCTGTATGACAGACTCTAGGTCCATCCGCCTCACAACAAATAACTCAATTTCATTTATTTTTATGGCTGAGTAATATTCCATTGTATATATGTGCCAAATCTTCTTTATCCATTCATCTATTGATGGACACTTAGGTTGCTTCCATCTCCTGGCTATGGTAAATAGAGCTGCAATGAACATTTTGGTACATGACTCTTTTTGAATTATGGTTCTCTCAGGGTATATGCCTAGTAGTGGGATTGCTGGGTCGTATGGTAGTTCTATTTTTAGTTTTTTAAGGAACCTCCATAGGGTTCTCCATAGTGGCTGTATCAATTTACATTCCCACCAACAGTGCAAGAGGGTTCCCTTTTCTCCACACCCTCTCCAGCATTTATTGTTTCTAGATTTTTTGATGATGGCCATTCTGACTGGTGTGAGGTGATACGTCATTGTAGTTTTGATTTGCATTTCTCTAACGATTAATGATGTTGAGCATTCTTTCATGTGTTTGTTGGCAGTCTGTATATCTTCTTTGGAGAAATGTCTATTTAGGTCTTCTGCCCATTTTTAGAGTGGGTTGTTTGTTTTTTTGATATTGAGCTGCATGAGCTGCTTGTAAATTTTGGAGATTAATCCTTCGTCAGTTGCTTCATTTGCAAATATTTTCTCCCATTCTGAAGGTTGTCTTTTGGTCTTGTTTATGGTGTCCTTTGCTGTGCAAAAGCTTTGAAGTTTCATTAGGTCGCATTTGTTTATTTTTGTTTTTATTTCCATTTCTCTAGGAGGTGATTGACCTATAGCTTCTTAATTCTACCCATGTCGTTTTCTTCTTCAGATATTCTTATGTTATTATCACTTAAGACATTATTAAGATATTATTTTACTGCTATTTCTACTTCCTAATATCAAATAAAAACCTAGGACCAGAGGGGTATCCAGGATATTTAATGGAACTGATGCTGTTATTCAAATCATTTTCACCTGTCAGCTTTATTGCATATGTAAAATTCAATAAAAACAAATGAAGCCAATAAAAATAGTACTTAATGATACTGTTAACAGACTCAGCATGTAGTAAAGTACTGTGGATAAATTAAAAGTGTCATTTTTACTGGTTACCAAATGCTTTCTAGCAGCGAAATGTCAAAAGAAGACAATTTTAAGCTGAAAGCAGCCCAACTCTATTTAATTAGTTACACAGCTATTAGAAAACGTGCCATAAACTGTATGTATGGTTAACAGTACATCCCATGCCTGAGGCAAAAAACAAAAGGGGCAGTGGGAAAGAGGATTTCATATTTGTTCAACTTTCATGACTCTTATACTGGGGTTCCTAGCATTATAGACCGTTAGCAGACTTAACAGAAGTTGCTTATATTATAAATTAATCTGTCTCCCCATCGAAATTTAGAATAACATTGCTATAATCCATGGGCCCCAGAGAATTCAAAAGCAACCACACAAATTACTTTGATAATTTAAATTAGGATGTGAGGGATTTCCCTGGTGGACCAGTGGTAAAGAATCCGCCTTACATTGCAGGGGACGCGGGTTCGATCCCTGGTGGGGGAATTGGGATCCCATATGCTGCGGAGCAACAAAGGCCGTGTGCCACAACTACAGAGCCCACACGCCCTGGAGCCTGCGCGCCACAACTAGAGAAGAGAAAACCCGCACAGCACAACTAGAGAGAAGCCGGCGCACTGCAACTAGAAAGAAACCCCAGCGGACCGCGGGCCGAATGAAAAAGATCCCACATGCCTCAGCAAAGGTCCTGCATGATGCAACTAAGACCCGACGCAGCCAATAAATAAATACATTAATTAATTAAATAATAAATCTTTAAAAAAATAAAAAAAATTAGGATGTGAATTATATTTTCAATTTAATGCCTCCATCTGTGCATATAGTTTCCCTATGTGTTAGAAGAAAGGAAAAAGAGAAGACAAATCATCCTTATGGTGATTACCGGCTGCACATTGTTTTATACATTATTTCACAGTTAAGGAACTAGGGATAAGGCTAACAGAAGTGTTAATCCAGCTGTGTTCAGGAAAGAATGGTTGATATTGTTTTCAAACATATTGCTTGAGAAAAATGGTTTTGGGGTCAGAAATTAACCCTCTCATCTCTGGAGTTCCAAAGTGCTTTGTATTTTTATTATATAACTTACTATGCTTTTATTGGTATTATGGTTTCTAACTCTAGACTGTCAGTTCCTGAAGAGTAGGAAGTCTGTCCTACTAATGTTGTATCTTCTACGATCCTCACATGTCAATGTATACAACTGCAACCTCAATAAAATTTATGAAATGAATAAATATCCCATCAAATACACAGTAGCTCTTGAATTTCTCTCCAATCCTTCATAATTTTCTCCTCTACAATAACGTATTATAACATGGATTTTGCATGCACATTAAGGACACTGGTTGACCCACATATTTGAAAAAGAAAAGTAAATCAAACAATAAAGTAAGTTAGATCATCTATAAAATATCTTTAAAATCCCTTTAATGAAAGGAACTTTCTTGATTATTAGAAATGACAATATTTCCAGGAATTTATAGATTTCCTATTTCTGATCTACAGTAAGAGAGACATGCTATAGTGAAGATAATAGACAGCATATTTTGATTATAAGCATGATTTCATGGTCTTTCTGCTCCCAGTCTTTCCTTAGCTCTAACTCCTCTTCCACAGAGAGATGACCTTTCTAAAAGCAAATCCAGTAATGTCAATCTGCTTCTTAAAAACAACAGGACAGCAGCCTGGGCTACATTAGCCCTGGCCTCATCCCACCTGCAGCTTCTGTTCTATCACAGCCCAGAGTCAGCCAATGCTCCATCTAGTTTCATAATCCAATAAACATCAGCAATGTTAACAACTGGGATAAGCATATGGTTCCCTCTGTTCTTTATTGTTTTCTGTTCTTTCTGCCTTAAAAACTCATAGTCAATTTTTAAGATCCAGTTTAAAAGCCATCTTTTCCTGGTGACAGCTTCTCGGAAACACTTTCTTGAAAAACAGGAAGAGCTTCAGTGCTTTCACTTTGCATTTTACTCTTTGTTTATAGGGCTGTCCCTCGAGACTACTAGAAACTTAAGTGCAAGGCACTGCTTGTATAACTTTGGAGACCTAGTACTTAACCCAGTGCTGTTAACAAACAGCGAAGCCAATAAAAGTTTCTCTGAATAGATAAATGTCTTTCAAACTGAAATATTCCCTACAGAATCTGAAAAACAAAATCAGGTTATTACTCACTAAAAAAGAAAAAAAAAATCTGTAAGAGGGTTTTACTCTTTTAGATTTTTAAGAAAATTGAAGAACTGTTGTTTTCCATTACTTTTCTTATGGCTTTTTATATTTAGTTTTTTTTACTTCAATAACAATAGCATTGCCTTTTAAAATTTTTGCTCAAAAACAATAAAGAAGCCACGTAAAAATCATACTAATAAATTTCAAAAAAATTTTAAAACAAGCACTGATATAAGCCTTCAACTGAAATCAAACCATATGGCAACCTTATACTGTTAACCATACCAAGTCTTACAGAGCTGTTTATTTTGTTTTTTGTTTAACTGCAAGGCTGAGTTTCAATGATAAATAGTCTTTGTGATTGATAACTATCTTAGACCACAATAAAAATCAATATATGGTTCCACTTTGCTGATGATACTATAGTCAAAAGTGGTTTCTGGTGTATGCCTGAGTATTGTTTTGTTTTGTTTCCTTCCATTTTAGACTCAGGAGAGAAAAAAAATGCAGTTTTAGTAAACGTTTACGTTTAAAATAAGACACTCTCTTTTTCACTGCTTCATAGATCTACATTTTTCAATGAGAATTGCCAAGAGCACTGAACTTCAATATAAGAGTAGAGAGTAGCTTTCCCAACTGTGTAAATATACTACGTTCTGGACACCCTGAACTCTTGACTTTCCCTATGAAGGAGATGCTGTTAAAATGTCAGTTAATCATAAAGCAGTGCCACAATGGGTTACCCAGAAGCAGAAGGCAATTTAAAAGAGCAATTTTAACATGCAATTGCCAAAGCAAGCAATACAGACAATTTCTGATGATGGCATATTTTATTTCTATTTAATAAGAGAAAGAGAAAACTGTATTTTCTTAGCTTCTGTACCAGATGGTATACCCAGAGGAAATAGACACACTGAAAAAACAAGTATGCTTTCTTTCTCTTTGACTGTTCAGTGGAGTTTTTGAATTACTTCCCATTTAAGACAATGTCACATTTATACCTTTTTAAAAATGTATAAAATGCCTGAAAAAGCATTATGTGAACAATAACATGGGTCAGTCTGTAAGTTAACAACGAAGTAATCATACCCCTCAGGCACATAGAGAAGCATGAGGCAAGTGTAGGTGGCTACAGCCACCAGAGGCTGTAATTACCACCTCTCCTAACTTGAGTAACCCTGAAGCAGGTAATTGCACTTACCAAATGATTTTAATGTACTTCAGAAAGAAAACAAAGACATAGCTTTGGCAACTAGGTAGGACATTTTCAGAAAAGGATAGTGTAAAATATTTTTTACACTTCTTTAACTGTTTAAAATATTTAAGAGTGTATACTTGAGTGTTAAGCACATTAATCAATTGTGCTTTTAATAAAATTGAAGTTGCAAACATTAAGCTATGTTTTCTCAAGGAATAATTCAGCCATGAAGATTCAATTTTTAAAATGTACATCCCTCCCAGACGTCATACTTTCATTTACTCAGGCTACACTCTTCTTCTGAAAGAGGGAAAAAAAGAAAGATCGCCTATAGTAGGAGAAAGAGGGGAAAAAATTCAGGCTTTTCAAGTTCCAGAAAATGGGTGTGAGCCCCAGTTGCCCAGTTGGCTGAGGTTAGACAAATCATTGTTTTTTATTTTGCTTTTCCTGAATCTTAGATTCACCAGCTACAAAATTGGGATAATAATATCCAATTAATTATAAAGCAGTACCAATCAATACTGAATTATGAAAATCTATACTTGCATTTAAAATACAAATATACTCAATAATACATAAATAAAACCATTTCATTAACTTGCTGTAAAATTATTTATTGACAGATATCTGCCAAGAAAGAAAAAGTTTACTATTGCCAGAAGTAAAATTTCAAGGGTTTAACTACATTAAAATGGAGTTTTTAAGATACTAAATAGTAACTAATTTACTCTTTGATAGGTCCCTAGTAGTCAAAATTGTTCCTCTGTGATACACCAAAATAAAATAAGAATTTCTGAGAGACTGAAAGTAATCATCATCCCTTTGTTACTTATAAGAAATTCATGTGAAATTGATATCAGACACATACATATAGCTAAAAAAATTTATACTTATTTTCAAAGGCTTCTTGGTGGTCTAACATGTAGAATGCATTAAAATAGCTATTTCAAAACAATAAATATTTACTCAACCAGATGATATTAATGGTAAAACACTACCCTACAACATGACATTCTCCTAATATTTGTTAAAATGGAATGGTTTATAGAACCAGTATTCAGAGTTTGCACAACTTAATAGAATTAGATGGGAACTTCTCCAAAAGTTATGTTTGGTGTCTTAAAGGGATCATTTCCCCAGACTAAGAAGTTTTGTACTAAATATCAGATAATATCATAGCGTAACTTGTGTTCTATTTTCTTGTTATAAAACACCAGGCTGAGTCTAGTGATGATGCTGGTGTTGGTAGGGTCTGAGGGATCTTAAACCTGGGGAAAGGAATCTTGAAGAGAAGTGGATGGACATCATAAATTTAACCTTTACTGACTCTGTATTTAGATATGCAATGTTTATCAGTTATATCCAACTTCTGCTTTTCAGGATTATTTAAAAATTAATAGAATATATAATTGCATAAGCTTTCCCTCTTTTTCTAATAATAGAGCAAGATTAGTAGACATTCCTATAAAACAGTAACCAGTTTCTCTCCAATCTACAATGTACCTGGAAATCTAGTCTATAAGCACTTTTTTTTTTGCCGTAAAACCTGCATCAAACACACCTTATGAGGACATAAATAAATTAATAAAGATATGTGACAAAGACTCACCACATGTGAAAGTTTTAAAAAAAACTTTTTACATTTGGAAGTAAAACTACAGATGAGCAAGCTTGATACCATTTTATGCCACAGAGCCCACAACTTAAATGTTTCTCAAATAACATATCAGAAAAAAAGACCAATATTATTTCAAAATGTCAAGACATTTATAAATTTGAAAGCAGCTATGAGTGTAAGTTATTTTTACTCTATCCCCTCCCATACAGATAAGGTTATTCTCAAAGTAAAATATCTCACTTTACAGTCCTATTTTTACTTACTGCAGCTCAATATGCATTCTGAACATAAGTATTCAATAGGGATAAATCAATGCTCATCAACATGTTCTTTTCATCCACTTAATACAGCATAACTAGCCTTAAAACACAATTTCATTATCCATTCATCTGTTGATGGACAATTGTAAACAGTGTAAACAGTGCTGCAATGAACATTGGGGTGCATGTGTCTTTTTTAATTATGGTTTTCTCAGGGTATATGCCCAGTAGTGGGATTGCTGGGTCATACGGTAGTTCTATTTTTAGTTCTTTAAGGGACCTCCATACTGTTCTCCATAGAGGCTGTATCAAGTTACATTCCCACCAACAGTGCAGGAGGGTTCCCTTTTCTCCACACCCTCTCCAGCATTTACTGTTTGTAGATTTTTTGATGATGGCAATTCTGACTGGTGTGAGGTGATACCTCATTGTGGTTTTGATCTGCATTTCTCTAATGATTAGTGATGTTGAGCACCCTTTCACGTGTTCGTTGGCAATCTGTATGCCTTCTTTGAAGAAATGTCTATTTAGGTCTTCTGCCCATTTTTGGATTGGGTTGTTTGTTTTTTTTTATATTGAGCTGCATGAGCTGCTTGTATATTTTGGAGATTAATCTTTTGTCAGCTGCTTCGTTTGCAAATATTTTCTCCCATTCTGAGGGTTGTCTTTTTGCCTAGTTTATGGTTTCCATTGCTGTGCAAAAACTTTTAAGTTTCATTAGGTCCCATTTGTTTATTTTGTATTTTATTTCCATTACTCTAGGAGGTGGGTCAAAAAAGATCTTGCTATGCATAAAGAAGATGTGGCACATATATACATTACTCAGCCATAAAAAGGAACAAAATTGAGTTATTCATACAGAGTGAAGTAAGTCAGAAATAGAAAAAGAAATGCCATATGCTAATGTACATATATGGAATCTAAAAAAACAGTACTGATAAACCTAGTGGGAGGGCAGGAATAAAGACAGAGTAGAGAACGGACTTGAGGACACAGCAGGGAAGGGGAAACTGGGATGAAGTGAGAGGGTAGCAATGACATATATACACTACCAAATGTAAAATGGATGGCTAGTGGGAAGCTGTTCCACAGCACAGGGAGATCAGCTGGATGCTTTGTGATGACCTAGAGGGGTGGGATAGGGAGGATGGGAGGGAGGCTCAAGAGGGAGGGGATATGGGGACATATGTATGCATATGGCTGATTCACTTTGTTGTACAACAGAAACTAACACAACATTGTAAAGCAATTATACTCCAATAAAGATATATTTTTTAAAAACCCACAGTTTCATTTATTTGCCATCTCCATTGGCCTTCACACCAATAGCCGATTTCAAATAATTCCTAAGTTAAAAAATTACATTATATTAACAACACATTGTGTGGTACTGTGAATTTTTAAGGATCTATTTTGATGAAATAAGAAAATAAGAAGGCAGATGAGATACTTAAAAGAAAGAAGTTAGGGCACAAAAAGTCACAAGGAAGATCTCTGGAATAGTAAATCAATACTTATTATTTTAATTTGTATATACCTTATAAGGATTAAATGTAGGCAGAAAAAGGTAATTTTATCAGAAGATATGTGTAGGCAATATCTTCAGCAAAATGGACATAACTATTCATCTTTATATGTTAGCATTGGATATTAATTTTGGAAGAGTGAGCTACTTCTCAGTTTCCATATTGTCTCCTTTTTAAATTATTTCTCTGACTAGTTGAGGTTGTAGAGTTAAATTGCTTTTCCCCTCAGGAAGTTCATCTACTACAATAAGAATAAGCTGTCACATTACCTAGAATGAAAAAACATAGCTGTACAACAAATTTGAAAAGCAATTTGTGTGATTTAGGCTGAGCCATGGAGACTTACCCAGTGTTTTTGAGGTTAAGCTATTTTTCAACCACAGGATAAATGTATGACACCAATCAGCAAATTACTAGACTCTCTATTGTCTACATCTGAGACTAATGATGGAGCAGTTAAGCTTCCTATTGGTGAGCAATTTTCAATATTAATATATGAAATATATTAATATTTATAATTAATATATAAATATTAACATATAAAAATTGAGCCAGAATAAAAAATATTTGGGGATGACAGTACGTTAGGTAATTGCACGGATTTTGCTTTGATCTTAGATCAGTACTCTTGGTGGGTAGCCACAGAATACTGTAACTGCTAAACAGATGTTAAAGAAACAAAAGACATTTTACAGGCATTTACATTTTCATAGATCCCTATGGTCTTAGTTTTCAATTTTCAGAACCTAAATCTATAAATGTTCAAGACGCATAGACCCAGGTACTAACTTTGTAGGTGTTTCAACATAATGCATGATGGATAAAAAATGTCTCTTTCAACTGAACTAAAAAATTAAACTATTTTCAACAATAAAATAAACAGTGCACTAAAAGTATACTCTAATAACTTAGACAAACTTTTCAGTGGATTTTAATAAATAGCTAACATTTTCTCTCATTATAACAATCGTACAATAAGGAACTAGGATGTATGCTTTTATATTACTTTTTATTTCACTTTTTATTCTTTCTTTGTGTTTTCTCCATATGCTATTATTTTCACCACTCTGTTTCAGGCATTAGGAGGGCAATACAAGGCTTAAAAACATAAGGAAAGCCTCTGTATTTTACAGCTGGGTGCCAAGCTGCTGCACTAATCCTCAACAGCAGGATTTTCTGAATAGGAGGGTTATCTTACTGAGGATTGGCTCAGAGTAACTTTTCTTATGTGTATTATCAGATATGGCCTCTGCACTGACCATAACAAAATGATCGAGGAAGACAATTTCCACATAGTAGAAAGGTATTCAACATTTGCTTGAACTGTAAAGGTTTTCTCTCTATATAATACATTCACCTGCATCAAGCAGAGATTTTGGACTAAATACGCAAGCCGAGCAAAATTACCATGCAAGAAAAGACTGTGGATTCATAATACTACTGAAAAATAAAAGAGAAACATTCACACTGCCCTTAAATCAGTCAAATTTATGACATACTTAAGGCTACAACTGGAACTCTTAGAATAGTGTGACTAATCATGTACCAAATAATTAGTACTTTTAATATTGTATGAATATTATATGTCTTATGCTAGATTCCTTCACTGGCAGTGTCCGGCTCTTCAGTCTTACCTGCACATTTGGTTCTGGTGATGAGTGGAGGTCCTGGAAGCCCCGTCCCGCCTTCACCAGGTCTTGTAAGTAGAACACGGATCTCATATTCAGTATCTGGATCCAAATGCCATAATTTATAAGTTGGAGCATTGACTGCATGGGTTTCTGTCCAGGATCCTGATGTCATTCTGTACTCTACTTCTTTCAGAATGATGGGACCATCACCAATGATGGAGTTGGCATTTAGCTGAATCAGCAAATATGTAGGCCCAACGCCAAGCAGCTGGGGAGGAGCAATGGGTCTTGGTGGTTCTAGGAGAGACAAATGTGCAATCTCATTACTTAAAAATCCAAACGACTATAGTACATAGATATAGTAATATCTCTTGAAGTCTAAAGGCCTAAGGAATAATTTATTTAGGAGTTCATAATAAATACTTAAAATTGGGAAGGAGTGGTCTGGAAACTGTACTTTTAAAGAGCAAATACTTTCACAGATGGAATATGACCCTTTTACCACAAGTTTTCTTTTATTAAAAACATACCTCTCCGGGAGATAAATTTGTAAAGACACGGTAACCAAGGGAAATAAAGAGAAAATATTTAGAGATGGATAGCTCTGATTAGCTACTAAACACCGTACAGTTGATCTTTGACATTCTTGGCGTACTAAGACCTTTACAAATCTCGAAATTAATTAATACTGCTATAACTCATTTCGTTCATGAAATATGGCCAAATATTGTTTTTGTTTTTGCTGGTTTTGTTTTTTTCTTTCTTTTTACTTCTGCAGACTTCCTGCAGATGAAATGAAAAGAAGGCACAACAAAGCTGAACTCAGGGGCTGATGCCTGGTGCTGACTTGTTTCCATACATCCACCTCTCAGCATAGGAAAATGAAATTTACATGGAGGAAAATCACAAATCATTGTATATCACTGGCCTTTGGGAGTAGCATGTGATAAGGCAATGCATCAAGTATTAAACTCAAATGTCTAAGGTACACTAATTTAATTTTGAATAGCTTACATAATTTGCTTGAAAGAAACTCTGGGAAACATTATACCAATGTTTGAACTTATGGAAATGATGAATAATGAATTAGAGCATTTTTTCCCTTAACAACAATGAGGTGAAATTTGATACTGAATTTTATGGACCCCATAGCTCTAGCTTGTCCATATGGTCTCTAATTAGTACATTGCTATCAGGTGGGATCTTCTTTGAATCTCTGGAAGAACATTTATTGGCAAGGCCAAAAGATTTTAAAGGAAAGTGTTAATCTATAAAAAGTGATAACTCCCCCTAAATTCTTTTTTGTGGTACGTGGGCCTCTCACCACTGTGGCCTCTCCCGTTGCGGAGCACAGGCTCCAGACGTGCAGGCTCAGCGGCCATGGCTCACAGGCCCAGCAGCTCCACAGCATGTGGGATCTTCCCGGACTGGGGCATGAACCCGTGTCCCCTGCATCGGCAGGCGGACTCTCAACCACTGCGCCACCAGGGAAGTCCCCCTAAATTCTTTTGAAGGTATTTTTAAAATGAGTTAAAGCAAATTATATGCAGAAAAACTATTAAATGGGAGGAGCTTCAAGATGGCGGAAGAGTAAGACGTGGAGATCACCTTCCTCCCCACAAATACATCAGAAATACATCTACACGTGGAACAACTCCTACAGAACACCTACTGAACGCTGGCATAAGACCTCAGACTTCCCAAAAGGCAAGAAACTCGCCACGTACCTGGGTAGGGCAAAAGGAAAAACAGAGACAAAAGAATAGGGACGGGACCTGCACCAGTGGCAGGGAGCTGTGAAGGAGGAAAGGTTTCCACGCACTAGGAAGGCCCTTCGCGGGCGGAGACTGCAGGTGTCGGAGGGGGGAAGCTTCGGAGCCGCGGAGGAGAGCGCAGCAACAGGGTGTGCGGAGGGCAAAGTGGAGAGATTCCCGCACAGAGGATAGGTGCCGACCGGCACTCACCAGCCCGAGAGGCTTGTCTGCTCACCCGCCGGGGCAGGCAGGGTCTGGGAGCTGAGGTTCAGCTTCGGAGGTCAGATCCCAGGAGAAGACTTTTTCTTGCCTCCTTGTTTCCTGGAGCATGAGGACAGGGGATTCAGAGCGCCGCTTAAAGGAGCTCCAGAGACGGGGGCGAGCTGCGGCTAACAGCGCGGATCCGAGAGACGGGCATGAGACGCTAAGGCTGCTGCTGCCGCCACCAAGAAGCCTGTGTGCGAGCACAGGTCACTATCCACACCTCCCCTCCCGGGAGCCTGTGCAGTCCACCACTGCCAGGGTCCCGTGATCCAGGGACAACTTCGCCGGGAGAACACACAGCGCTCCTCACGCTGGTGCAACGCCGGCCTCTGCCGCCGAAGGCTCGCCTTGCACTCCGTACCCCTTCCTCCCACCGGCCTCTGTGAGCCAGAGCCCCCGAATCAGCTGCTCCTTTATCCCCGTCCTGTCTGAGAGAAGCACACACGCCCTCAGGCGACCTACATGCAGAGGTGGGTCCAAATCCAAAGCTGAACCCCAGGAGCTATGCGAACAAAGAAGAGAAAGGGAAATCTCTCCCAGCATCCTCAGGAGCTGCGGATTAAATCTCCAAAATCAGCTGGATGTACCCTGCATCTGTGGAATACCTGAATAGACAACGAACCATCCCGAATTGAGGAGGTGGACTTTGTGAGCAACGATATATATATATTTCCCTTTTTCTCTTTTTGTGAGTGTGCATGTGTATGCTTCTGTGAGTGATTTTGTCTGTATAGCTTTGCTTTTACCATTTGTCCTAGGGTTCTGTCGGTCCGTTTTTGTTTTTGCTTTTTCGTGGTATGCGGGCCTCTCACTGTTGTGGCCTCTCCCGTTGCGGAGCACAGGCTCCGGACGCGCAGGCTCAGCGGCCATGGCTCACGGGCCCAGCCGCTCCGCGGCATGTGGGATCTTCCCGGACCGAGGCACCGTCCTGCGTCCCCTGCATCAGCAGGCGGACTCTCAACCACTGCGCCACCACGGAAGCACTGTTTTTGTTTTTTAGTATAGTTTTTAGCGCCAGTTATCATTGGTGGATTTGTTTTTTGGTTTGTTGCTCTCGCCTTTCTTCTTTTTTTATTACTTTAAAAAGATTTTTTTAATAATTATTTTTTATTTTCATAACTTTATTTGATTTTATTCTATCTTCTTTCTTTCTTTTTTTTCTCACTTTTATTCTAAGCCGTGTGGATGACAAGCTCTTGGTGCTCCAGCCAGGCGCCAGGCCTCTGCCTCTGAGATGGGAGAACCAAGTTCAGGACAATGGTCCACAAGACACCTCCCAACTCCACGTAATATCAAACGGCGAAAATCTCCCAGAGATCTACGTCTCAACACCAAGACCCAGCTCGACTCAATGACCAGCAAGCTACACTGCTGGACACACTATGCCAAACAACTAGCAAGACATGAAAACAACCCCACCCATAGCAGAGAGGCTGCCTAAAATCATAATAAGGCCACAGTCACCCCAAAAGACACCACCAGGCATGGAACTGCCCACCAGAAAGACAAGATCCAGCCACATCCACCAGAACACAGGCAATAGTCCCCTCCACCAGGAAGCCTACAAAACTCACTGAAACAACCTTAGCCACTGGCGGGCAGAAACGAAAAACAACGGGAACTATGAACCTGCAGCCTGCAAAAAGGAGACCCCAAACACAGTAAGTTAAGCAAAATGAGAAGACAGAATCACACAGCAGATGAAGGAGCAAGATAAAAATCCACCAGACCTAACAAATGAAGAGAAAATAGGCAGTCTACCTGAAAAAGAATTCAGAATAATGGTAGTAAAGATGATCCAAAATCTTGGAAATAGAATGGAGGAAATACAAGAAACGTTTAACAAGGACATAGAAGAACTAAAGAGCAAACAAACAGTGATGAACAGCACAATAAATGATATTAAAAATTCTCTAGAAGGGATCAATAGAATAACTGAGGCAGAAGAACAGATAAGTGATCCGGAAGGTAAAATAGTGGAAATCACTACTGCAGAGCAGAAGAAAAAAGAATGAAGAGAACTGAGGACAGTCTCAGAGACCTCCGGGAAAAGATGAAACACACCAACATTCGAATTATAGGGGTCCCAGAAGAAGAAGAGAAAAAGAATGTGACTGAGAAAATAGTTGAAGAGATTCCCTAATATGGGAAAGGAAATAGTTAATCAGGAAGCACAGAGAGTCACATACAGGACAAATCCAAGGAGAAACACGTCAAGACACATAGTAATCAAACTATCAAAAATTAAATACAAAGAAAAAATATTAAAAGCAGCAAGGGAAAAACAACAAATAACATACAAGGGAATCCCCATAAGGTTAACAGCTGATCTTTCAGCAAAAACTCTGCATGCCAGAAGGGAGTGGCAGGACATATTTAAAGTGATGAAAGGGAATAACCTACACCCAGATTACCCAGCAAGGATATCATTCAGATTTGACGGAGAAATTAAAACCATTACAGACAAGCAAAAGCTAAGAGAATTCAGCACCATCAAACCAGCTTTACAACAAATGCTGAAGGAACTTCTCTAGGCAAGAAACACAAGAGAAGGAAAAGACCTATAATAACAAACCCAAAACAATTAAGAAAATGGTAATAGGAACATACATATCGATAATTACCTTAAATGTAAATGGATTAAATGCTCCAACCAAAAGACATAGACTAGCTGAATGAATACAAAAACAAGACCTGTATATATGCTATCTACAAGAGACATACTTCAGATCTAGGAACACATACAGACTGGAGTGAGGGGATGGAAAAAGATATTCCATGCAAATGGAAATCAAAAGAAAGCTGGAGTAGCAATTCTCATATCAGATAAAATAGACTTTAAAACAAAAACTATCACAAGAGACAAAGAAGGACACTACCTAATGATAAAGGGATCAATCCAAGAAGAAGATATAATAATTGTAAATATTTATGCACCCAACATAGGAGCACCTCAATACATAAGGCAAATGCTAACAGCCATAAAAGGGGAAATTGACAGAAATACAATCATAGTAGGGGACTTTAAAACCCCACTTTCACCAATGGACAGGTCATCCAAAATGAAAATAAATAAGGAAACACAAGCTTTAAATGATACATTAAACAACATGGACTTAATTGGTATTTATAGGACATTCCATCCAAAAACAACAGAATACACTTTCTTCTCAAGTGCCCATGGAACATTCTCCAGGATAGATCATATCTTGGTTCACAAATCAAGCCTTGGTAAATTTAAGAAACTTGAAATTGTATCAAGTTTCTTTTCCAACCACAACGCTATGGGGTTAGATATCAATTACAGGAAAAAATCTGTAAAAAATACAAACACATGGAGGCTAAAGAATATACTACTTAATAACCAAGAGATCAAAGAGGAAATCATAAAATACCTAGAAGAAATCAAAGAGGAAATCATAGAGGAAATCATAAAATACCTAGAAACAAATGACAATGAAAACACGACAACCCCAAACCTATGAGACGCAGCAAAAGCAGTTTTAAAAGGGAAGTTTATAGCAATACAATCCTACCTTAAGAAACAAGAAACATCTCAAATAAACAACCTAACCTTACACCTAAAGCAATTAGGGAAAGAAGAACAAATAACCCCAAAGTTAGCAGAAGGAAAGAACTCATAAAGATCAGATCGAAATAAATGAAAAAGAAATGAAGGAAACAATAGCAAAGATCAATAAAACTAAAAGCTGTTTCTCTGAGAAGATAAACAAAATTGATACACCACTAGCCCGACTCAACAAGAAGAAAAGGGAGAAGACTCAAGTCAATAGAATTAGAAATGAAAAAGGAGAAGTAACAACTGACACTGCAGAAATGCAAAGGATCATGAGAGATTACTACAAGCAACTATATGCCAATAAAATGGACAACCTGGAAGAAATGGACAAATTCTTAGGAAAGCACAACCTTGCAAGACTGAGCCAGGAAGACATAGAAAATATGAACTGACCAATCACAAGTAATGAAATTGGAACTGTGATTAAAAATCTTCCAACAAACAAAACCCCAGGACCAGATGGCTTCACAGGCAAATTCTGTCAAACATTTAGAGAAGAGCTAACACCTATCCTTCTCAAACTCTTCCAAAATATAGCAGAGGAAGGAACGCTCCCAAACTCATTCTACGAGGCCACAATCACCCTAATACCGAAACCAGACAAAGATGTCACAAAGAAAGAAAAGTACAGGCCAATATCACTGATGAACATAGATGCAAAAATCCTCAACAAAATACTAACAAATACAATACAACAGCACATTAAAAGGATCATACACCATGATCAAGTGGGGTTTATCCCAGGAATGCAAGGATTCTTCAATATATGCAAATCAATCAATGCGATACACCATATTAACAAACTGAAGGAGAAAAACCATATGATCATTTCAATAGATGCAGAGAAAGCTTTCCACAAAATTCAACACCCATTTATGATAAAAACCCTCAAGAAAGTAGGCATAGAGGGAACTTACCTCAACATAATAAAGGCCATATATGACAAACGCACGGCTAACATCATCCTCAATGGTGAAAAACTGAAACCATTTCCACTAAGGTCAGGAACAAGACAAGGTTGCCCACTTTCACCACTATTATTCAACATAGTTTTGGAAGTTTTAGCCACAGCAATCAGAAGAGAAAAAGAAATAAAACGAAGCCAAATTGGAAAAGAAGAAGTAAAGCTGTCACTGTTTGCAGATGACATGATACTACACATAGAGAATCCTAAAGATGCTACCAGAAAACTACTAGAGCTAATCAATGAATTTGGTAAAGTAGCAGGATACAAAGTTAATGCACAGAAATCTCTTGCATTCCTATACACTAATGATGAAAAATCTGAAAGTGAAATTAAGAAAACACTCCCATTTACCATTGCAACAAAAATAATAAAATATCTAGGAATAAACCTACCTAAGGAGACAAAAGACCTGTATGCAGAAAATTGTAAGACACTGATGAAAGAAATTAAAGATGATACAAATAGATGGAGAGATATACCATGTTCTTGGATTGCAAGAATCAACATTGTGAAAATGACTATACTACCCAAAGCAATCTACAGATTCAATGCAATCCCTGTCAAACTACCACTGGCATTTTTCACAGAAGTAGAACAAAAAACTTCACAATTTGTATGGAAACACAAAAGACCCCCAATAGCCAAATCGATCTTGAGAAACAAAAACGGAGCTGGAGGCATCAGGCTCTAGTGGTATCTAGTGAATAATACTAGATTTAAAAAAAAATAATTTTTTTCTCTCCAAAATCACTTGAAGAATATAAAGTTACTCCCATCAAAAATCATGGCTCATTATTGCAACAGCTTTCAAACCAGTTATCAGTAAAATTATATGAACTTGTGCTTCACTACTGCTCCCGTTCAAAGTGGAACTAAAGCAGGACTTCCCTGGCGGTCCAGTGGTTACGTCTCCGTGCTTCCACTGCAGGGGGCATGGGTTCAGTCCCTGGTCTGGGAACTAAGATCCCGCATGCTGCATAGCACAGCCAAAGGGAAAAAAAAAAATAAGCGAAAATAAAGCTAAGATTAAAAAAGATAATTCACATGCTATTTAAACTGTTTACATTTAGAATTATTTCTATTTCTATGGAAAAGTAGTGCTTAACACCTGATTTATAAACTTTAAGTACAAAATCTCTTCCTTATGGTTTGAAAATTGTTTCAACAATACATAGTCAAAATTGGGTAGAGGGTGAATTATTTCCAATATCACAACTGACTTCAACTGAGAAGTTACAGAAGAAAATGTTTAAATAATACCAAAATAGTTTAGAATTTTCATTTATCAGCTAAAGAAAGATAAAGCTAGACAATTCATATCATGAAGTTTTACCAACTAGTCTAACAACTGTATTTCAAGTTCACAAAATTTTGGTAGACAAACAGAACATTGATATACTTTCTGAACTTTAAACTAAAATGAAACTGAATAGAGAAATGACTGTAATAGAAAAAATGTAAATATCTTCCCAGACTATCTAAATGTTGCACATATTTTAAGAAGCAATCTGTATTTTGCGAATAAACTGAGCTGCGTCATATGTGCAATGTTTGTTTTCATTCCAGATGGCTCATATACTGACTAATCTAAGTAGGAAATGATGCTAAATTCACAGCTTACTGGGGTTCTAACCCAGAGCAGCAATGCCTCACTCACATTATAGCTGAACAATAACCTGAAGAGGTCTGATATTTAACATGACAGAACAATTTGTCAAATGAATTATAAATAACAAGCCTTGGTTATTAATCTATAAATTTATGGGTATTGTGAAACCTGACCTAATAAGTGTATATTGAATGTTAAATCTCACCCATCAAAACCCTGCACATCACTGTCATGGAAAATGAGAAAACAGAAGAGGAGAGCAGAAGATGGAAGTGAGAGGAGGGGGAACGCACTACAAAACATATTATTAGAAACAAGTGAAAAAGTAAAGCATAACATTTCTTCTATCACTTCTATCTTTAAAGAAATGACATGTAAAAGAAAATGAAATTTAAGGTCAAGAGATCTAATTTCAAAAAATGCATACACTAATAGCTGAGTAAACTTGAATTTGTTATTTAACTTCTAAGCATTACAATTTCCTCATTGGTAAACTAGGCATAATTTTAAGAATTTTAAAAGACTTGACATTTCTAAATATGTCAACAAGCCCTGTATTTGATGCTATTTTGTTTTGTTTTGTCTCTGCCAGAGAGCATATAAATTTTAAAATGGAAAATTAATATTCAACACTAGTGTTTTGTGTACATGAAGAACTGAGTTTGATGTAATCAGGTTCTTGGCCCAAAGAAGGGCACCAATTCACTCTGATCAGTTTTACATCTCACTTACAATGGTCAAGCCAACAAAAGGAGCAGTCCAGTAATCAAAGCAGTAGCTCAGATTTGGAACTGTGGCAAAGTTCAGAGAGGCTTAAAAACATATACATTGACTAACAGCATGATTATAAGTGAAACCTAGCATTAATGAGACTAATATACCTATACATATTAAATTTTTATGGTGGAGGTAAAAAGTAGCCTCATATTGGCATATGCATTTTGTATTTAGGCCCTTGAGAACAAGGAGGCTTATTTATAAAATCTCTATTCATTTCAATAAATTATGCGTGAATTTTAATCAGTTAGCAAATGAACAAGTAATTGTTCAGCAGCAATATTAATATTCTTCATAACTTAATACACTATCAGACCCAGAGGTGTGGTGTGAATAAATCCCAAATGTACAGTAGGTAACAACTGAAGCATGCAATCCCCAAAATACAAGATAAACTTTGCCGATGTTACCAACTAACTTTCTATTAATGACTTATATTCATTATTCTAGAGCTAAACCTATTATAAAATTGCACTTATACATTCAAATTGCTTTGTCTTTTTTATTTCAAATAATTTTTAAGTGTCTTGAAATCAAGGTAAGTCATTATGAAAGAGTATTCTCATCCAATTATTCCTATTACAATGCTATATTACAAACATATGTGTCACTTATCAACATTGAGTTAATAAAATGCAAAATCAGATGTAGAAGCTATGAAGCTAGAAAAAGTCACTCAACAAAGTAAATATCAAGTAAATGACACTTCTACATTTGTCTTTCCAAATACATATATTAAATACCTCTCAATTCTATCTCCTTCCAAATTGTTTTATTTACTTGTCAAAGAAGCCTTGACAAAAAAGTATCTCGAGATTAGCCTTCTCACTTTAGAAGCAGGCAATGACAATGCCTTTGTCTCCTAAGGCCGCTGTAACAAATTAACACAAATGTGGAGGTTTAAAATAACAGAAATTTATTCTCTCATGATTCCGGAGGCCAGATGTTCCAAATCAGTATCACTGGATCGAAATAAAGGTGGTAACAGGACATACTTCCTCCAAAGGCTCTAGGGGAGAATCAGTTCCTCGCCTTTTCCAATATCTGCTAGCTGTTGGTATTCCTTGTCTTGTGGCCACATCATTGCAATCTCTATTTCACTGTTCACACTGCCTTCTCCTCTTCTCTCTGTAGTCAAATCCATCTCTCCCCTCTACTTATAAGGATACTTGTGATTATATCTACATGCAAGGTCCACATGGATAATCCAAGATACTCTCCCATCTCAAAACTCTTAAGCACATCCTCAAAGACCATTTTTCCAGATAAGGTAATAGTCATGGGTTCCAGAGTTTAGGATCTTGTATCTTTGGTGCCATTTTTCAGCCTATCACTGACATGGACTATGAACTCATCCTTCCTCCTGGGAGACATCTCAGCTCCATCTTTTCTCCAGGTGGTAGGAAGCTAGGAAAATAATTCTCCTAGGAAAATTTCCTGTCTAGGTTCAGAGCAGTGGAATTAAGAGACAATAATGTAACTACATTGTCTGGTTTTTGCTATTTTTTTTAATGAAATGAAAATAGAGATGATAAAAATTACTACTCAAAATGGCTACAAAGAGTCAATGTTCCCTTACTATGTCCTGTAAAATTCCTGTAAAAATCAAATTCGAATATTTGCCTTGGAGATAGATATTTTCTTATTTGCTATCATTTGTTTACTTAAATGAACAGATCACTTCAAATCAATGTTATTCTATTTCTTTATCATTCTTCTCATTAAAATTTTGATCTAGTTCCAGTTAAAAAATAATATTCACAAGTTCACGCTTCATGTTGTTTAATCTTCTTCCTTATCACATATTAAATGCTCAAGTAAACAGAAAAGAACATTAGAGACGGAGAGCAGGAGGAATAACATCAGTGTACTAAATAATTCAAGCATTTATTTATCAGCTACCCTATAATAATTTTAAATGATCTTAAATTATGCCTCAAAAGGATAACAATATAATGTAATGGTACTTGAGTGTTTCAAGAAATTTGAAATAATAACACTGATGAATGGAAGGTGGCCGTTTCTCCCATAAGAAATGGAAAGCAGGTTATAGATAATTAGAAGCAGTGTTTTGGCACACTTAATATCATATGTATGGCAACATAATTTGTTCCATTTTTTCCTTAGAGGCAAAAACATGAAATATATATTTGAAAATATCCAGACATATTCAACAAGGTTTCTCCTGCAGCCACATTTTATAAACTGTAATGCCGATTTATGAGATGAGTAACAGTTCTTTCATGATTTTCAATCTGTTATCTCTCTGAAAGCTCAGATTTCCAGTCCTAACAAATTCCTTAGGCAGCCACATACCTCTCCTTTCACTCTTTTGGCTACTATCTCATAATGTTTGCTCCTATTAATTAAGTAGTCAGTAAATTCTATAAATCATCTTTCAGATAAATTACTATTTTAATTATGTTTATACATTTGTGCATTGATAGATTTTTAAATCAAAAAATTTTATTTAATATATTAAAATTCTTTTAAATCCAACAATCCAATGAAAGATACTTTTTTCAAATCATATCATTCAGGTGGCTTATAAGCTTGAAGTGGTCAAATAAAGTTAATGCTAAGATATGACAAAGTTTGGACGTTGTTAAACCTGAGGTTCCTTTGCCAGCACCTAGACCAAGTATCAATCAAAAGGAGCCATTGTTACCTATTATCATCTGCATGAAAATTACATGGGTGTAGACCATGGAAAGAGTGTGTGCTGTGCCCCACTGCCCACACTCACAAAATTTCACATATACAAAAAATTCTGAGAAGCATGAAGTAAGCACCCATGATTTTACAGATATAGGTATGCAGAAATAGCTTAAATAAAGTGAAAAATGCAATTGAATAACAAAGTCCTTTTTCAATGATATATTATGTATGTTTGCTTATATTATGTGTTTTTTTATCAGCATTAATTATGTCCATCTAAACAAGACTTTCTTCATTCTCTCCCAGTGATTTTCCACTGACAGTAGTTGTTCAAATGATTGAGGAGTGTCACTTGCTTTGAGTAGGCTGGGGCCAGGATTACTTGATCATGAAATGCACAGGATAGTCCCAAATAATGAAGAATCCTCCAGTCCAAAATACCAAAGGCTCCTTTGGAGAAACACCACAATGTTAAAAATAATCTCCCCTCAGCAATCCATGGGTTATGCATACCTAAAATTACATCGCTTACATTTCTATTTCTCAAAAGAGTATTGGAGCAGAATTTTGAAGAGGGTGTGAACCCTAAACATGTGACCATTTACTTACACAGGCTTGACCATTGTCAGTGAGGCATAGTTAAATGGGCATGTGAGTATACAACTTGCTCATCGACGGCTAAACTGACGTTTTTGGAAAACTATATATCAAGAAATAAAAACGTGTTTATAGACTAAAGTAGTCCCACTTCTGGAAATTTAATGTAAGGAGATGATTAAATCTATATTTAGAAGAGCAAAAAATTAAGCAATCAAAATATTCTACAATAGGAAAATGGTGACACAAATTATGGTTTTTCAATAGAATTTCACCATACAGTTCAAGAACACAAGTTGTGAAGATTATACAAAAAATGTCATTTGTTTTCATTTTAAAAAGTAAAGGGTATATCCCTATTAATAAAAGAAAGACAGAAAGAAAGAAAGAAAGAGAGAGAGAAAAAGAAAGGAAGAAAGAAAACGAAAGGAAGAAAGAAAGAAAGAAAGAAAGGGAAAGAAAGGAAGGAAAACCGCCAACCACCACCACCGGAAAGAAATACACCAAAAAGCTAGTAACAGTGATTGGGGAACTGTGAGACCACGAGTGATCTTGCTTTTTCTTTTTTCTCTATTTTCCAATAAAATCTGTAAAGTGCTCATAAAACTTTCTCACCATTACAATCTCGGTGTCTGTCACAGTGTCTAAGTTCAATAATATCATTACAGAATGAGTGGCTGGCTCAACATTTTTTTTTTCTTGAAAAAAAAAGTTATCCATGCCACTGTAAGAAAAATTTATCTACATAAATTCTGTCTATTCCATACAAGAAAACACAGATTGCTACGTCAGTGTGAGAACCATAATTTGGAGATGGCAATAGTAAAACTTTGTGTATTTATCTATTAATTTATTTTTGGATGATGAAATTAAGTCCTCAAAATGTAAGATTTACCACCTTGAGCTCTGAACCATGTAGCTAGCCAACTGCTCTGACGATGATACACAGCACCTACAAAATGTTACTATTTAATTAAAGGAGTTAGTTGACTGGAACAAAGGAACACTTTCTAGGCAATTGCTTAGTGACTGAGTGGCATCAAATGATTTATCTAGCTTGTAAAAAAAGGCACAGTTACAAACCCATATAATAATTATTTTTTGTCTTTTAGTCAAGTCAAATCAATTAAACTTTAAAAAAAAAAGATTTTCCATGTGAAGAAAAATTTCATATATATATACAAATTTGAACATAAAATATCAATCATTTTATCAAAATATACAATTGCACTAATAATAGCAGAATGTATACCAATAACTTGAGTTTCTTGAACAAAAATTTAATTCAGGGTAGGAAAAAATTTTGATACTAAATATGCCACTCTTCATATTAAACAGCTATTTTGTCTTTCAGTCCCCATGTGATATGTATTCATTGTTTTTTAACTGCAAGGTCTGTGGAATTACAGTATTTAATCTCAATGACATGGCTCTTTCCTGCTGCCTAAAGTGCTGAAATAAGAAGAATCATTTCAGCAACAAAACTGCAAATTTTGCATACTGAATTTTATATCCTATACATTACCATGGCATTTTATTCATCTTGATTTGAAAACACTGCTGCAATAAATTTATTACCTGCTTGATATAAAAAGGCACAGCAGCAGCATACTGTTTTAGATCTGCCAGCAGAAACTTAAAACAAGGTTAGGTTCATATTTAGGGTATATGAAAAGGGATTTTTAAAAGTAAAGTTTATTTGCTTTTTAGCCCATGTAATATAAAACTGTGAGATAACTATACATTTTTATCTCATTTTGTCCCCAAACTGTACTCTAATTGTATCTATGCAATGAATTGGTTCAGAATTATGAATTACTGTAATAATTCAACAACTTTACAAAAGACTCCATCACTACCACAATCCATATGGCACAGCAGGAAACCACATATGTTATTATGAAAATTATAGATCCATTGATTGAGTCATAAACTAATACAGAATATTTCTCTTATGGCTGTTTAATCCCTCATTTCAGCTTGGTCAGAGCTCAAACTGTTCATGCATTCCAGGGAAAGAACATCCAGTTGATTTCAAGAATAACAATCAGGTAAGTAGTAAAACTGGGAGAGCCTTCAACTCTTTGTTTGGATCCCTCAAGTCTAGGGTCATACACAGGTAATCACATCACCATCTCATCAGTCACCTTTATGAGGTAAGACATTAAAAAATATATGGTAGGAGAAAGGAGGGGAACTGTGTTTGGCAACAATAATATATGTCCCAGTAATATGTTAAATATGCCTAGAATTTAAATAGGCCAAAGGATTTGGAGTAATACTATTTGTATTCATTTTATATTAATATGTGTAAAGACAAAATGGCTGACTCCATTAAATCAAAAGATAGCAATTAAAAGAAAAACTCCACTGCAAAATCTCTGTAACTAGATTATAATCTCTTTTTTCTCTTTCTCTCTTTCTCTATCTACACACATATACACACATATATACATGTTTACATACATGTATATGTAACACGTATAACATAACCAAGAAAAAGGTATTATTTAAAAATATCCTGAATCTTCCAAATATAGATTAAAAACATTTAAAAAAATCTCATGAATCTAAATTCCAAAATAAAAAAAAATTTAAACCTATGAAATTAGAAGAATTTTCCAAAATTTAATTATAACCAAACACAATATAAGTTGGCCATCTTGATCGTTGGGTTTAAATACTCTTCTGTGTTGACTCATTGTAATATAACACATAATAAGCATATGTTTGTTATGAATACGTACTTTGTGATTATTCCAAGTCAATTCAAAATAATGCATGAAGTTTTTGTGTATATGTAGCCAGCAACAGATGGCTATTTTTCTTTAGTGTAATGACTTAGTCAAGTAATGGAATCAGGAGATACTATTCACTCCCTCCATTCAATGACACTGGTTCCCAGGCATGTAAAATCTAATACTTTATTTACCCCAAGTTAATCAGGAAACTATCATTTACCCGTTATTTCTACATGACTCTGGAAGGTAGAGAGTGACCATCTTTTAGACAGGCATATTCCTCTATGTATATAAGTGATATAGTTACTTTTTTATGAGAATTTGTGATAACATAGTAAAAACAATTAAATAAGACTTCAGTCCTAAAGATAGCTCCTTTAGATAATAGGCTTTATGAATGTACTACTAACTCCAGCATAGTCATAATTTTTAGGATGCTTTCCAGTTCAAAAAGCATAAATTTTCAGACTTTCAAAATCTTCACATCAAAGAAACTGTCATTAGCTAATACAGACCCAAGTCAGTTTTGTAGTTTAAAGATTCCTAATATATATTCATTTCAAAGAGCAAATGATACAAATTAGCAATTATAGAACATTTCCTCAATTCTGAGATTAAACAAAACAAAAAACAATTATGTGTCCTATGGGGTTAGATGCCCTTGATTAAATCAGGAAATCAAGAACTTTTGATGTGAAATGGGTTTATCAGATGTGGTCAGTGACTCTAGATCGACTCTTCCTGATGGCAACTTTGAAAGAGTCAGGGGATTTGAACAGAGGACCAGAGGACAGCTTTCTGAACCTAGTCTCTGAACTAATAAAAGCAGGTTTTTATGGGTAACTCAAGAGTATACAGGTATAACAATGAACAAAAGGGAATGCCATTAAAATAGAGCCATCAATGTGGTCACCATAATTACAAGGACTCCTGAATAATTATTTTAATCATCCCCATTAGTCAGAATGTCATCAAAAATAAGATAACCACACCTAGTTTTATAATCAGATGGAAATAGGAGGCTGGCAATAATTACAGACCTATCTGATAAAGTAACAAGATAGTGACACTTTAAAAATATTTAGCCATGTAAACAGTTACCTGCCCAAGGACGTTTTACACTAGTGTGACAGCTCAGCCAGCAAGAGACCTTTTATTTCCATTCCATTCAACCACCCCTATTTCCACACCATAATGGGGCATCTAGACATTCAGAATATCAAAATAAAGTATATCATCTAAACATAAAATGTTGGAAGGCAGTCCAAGTTGTAAACCATCAGTGCACAGCTAGGGAAAGTTTCTATGAGTAAAATAAAGGGTGTCAAGACCATAAGTAATGCAATTATACAGCTAAGGGGTTGGACTTTCTTCCACAGCCGCTGCTACTAAGTGACAAGAAACCTCCCTTTTCTACTTTGATAAATATCACGCCTTTTACAAATAAGGGCATGAAATGGCTACTGATGCAAACTATTCATATATTCTTTCTGTGAACTTCAAATTTCCCATCCTTCTGCAACGTTACCCAGATCAAATGAAAATTTGGTAGGGGGAAGAAAACAAACATAAGTAAAATGTGCAAACATTTTCATAGGCACCAAAGAGTCTTGTAAACAGTACCTCTATCAGTGAACTTAAGATAATTAGGTATTGGGTAAGGAAGCCTACTATTTTAAGTATTATAAAAAGAAGGAAAAAGTATCATACTTCTTTGGTATTAATTTTTGTAAAATGACACACTTAAAGAAGTAGATAGCTGAGAGATCTCCCTGTTGTACCTGAAGGATACCATTTCTTGTTCCAAAACCATACACTTATATTTTTAAATGTATGTCCATGTTTGAGTTTTAAATTAAGAATCTGACATTGGGCAAAGGTCAAGAAAGTTATTTTGGAAATTAATCATAGAGCTATACCAGATGTATTACTCCTGTAAGGCATAATGTTATGTTTAAAATGTATAGGCACTAATTTGTACCTGTTTATTTTTCATCTTACTTCAAAAGCTAATTTTAATATATAAATGCAAACTATGTTAAATGGATACTTTACTGATTGTAAATTCATATTCTTTTTTTTTTTTTTTTTTGCGGTATGTGGGCCTCTCACTGTTGTGGCCTCTCCCATTGCGGAGCACAGGCTCCACGGCCATGGCTCACGGGCCCAGCCGCTCCAAGGCATGTGGGATCTTCCCAAACTGGGGCACAAACCCGTGTCCCCTGCATCAGCAGGCGGACTCTCAACCACTGCACCCCCAGGGAAGCCCGTAAATTCATATTCTTTTCCTTATGAAATCAAACGTCAATTAGGTGATAAGGAAGAAGTCAAAGGTCAAGCCTATGCACTCTAAGCCATGGTGCCAGGTGTTGGATACAGGCAGAATGGCTAGGGAAAAAAATACTAGTGTCTGTGATTACAGGCAGAATGGCTAGGGGAAAAAAAATATTAGTTTCTGTGATTATCACAGTACTATAGATAACACACAGGAAATTTTAAAAAAACATAAAATAACATAGTTACTGTGGTGATTTGAAAACACGGCCACAAATTTTTTGAAAACCCTCCTTTTGAGAGGTTGCATCCATGTTCTATCTTCTTGAATCTGGGTGATATTAGACCTGCCTAAATACATAGAACACAGTGGAAGTGGTGGAATGAAACTTGAGGCTAGGTCACAAGAGACCATGCTGCTTCCCCTCTGTTCAGTGGAACCTGGAATATTTGCTCTTGGAGCCCTGATAAAAGTTCAGTTAGCTGGTGGAGTTATTCCAGTCCAGGTGTCAGACATGTGCATGAAGAAGTTTCTAGATGATTCTCACCTCCAGGAGTTTGAGTCACCTTCAGCTTTTCAATTTGAGTATTCCTTGCTGAGGATGCAAACATCCTGGGACAGGAAAAACCCACCCCTGCTGTGCGTTTCTGAATTTCTGGTTCCCAGAAGCTGTGAGCATTATAAAATGGTTATTGTTTTATGCCAGTAAGTTTTGGGGTATTTTATTATGCAGCAGTAGATAAATGGAAAATTATGTCTTATTAAGAGGTTGAAGGAAAACTTTGATGAAAGTTGCAAATTTCTTAACATAAAAATACTGCTCTTCCATGATCTGTCCCCTGCTTACCTGTCCAGCCTCATGTCTTATCACTCTCCAATTCCAATCACATGTTCATATATAACAACTTGTATTTTCTATGGGAAAATTCTTTTGTGTTCATCTACCTTCACCATTTATATGCTGCCTGAAGTGCTCTTTTACCATTTATAGACTTCGCAAAACTCCCAGCTCATTTATCACTGCCTCTGAGAAGCCTTCCCCAGCACACGCTCTCTAGCCTGAAATAAATGTACCTTTTCTTGTAAGAGATTTATTTATATATTTCTCTCTCTCTCTTTAGTTATCGAGCTCCTTAAAGATAAGCATTTTATATTGTCTTTAAGTCTGTGACCTCAGACTTCAGTGCTTAGCATATTAGGCAGTCAATCGATGATTGTTGAATAAATGCATTTATGAACAAATGAAAGAATGAACATAAAAAGGTAATTTAAGGGCTTCCCTGGTGGCGCAGTGGTTGAGAGTCCGCCTGCCGATGCAGGGGACATGGGTTCGTTCCCCGGTCCGGGAAGATCCCACATGCCGCGGAGCGGCTGAGCCCGTGAGCCATGGCCGCTGAGCCTGCGCGTCCGGAGCCTGTGCTCCGCAACGGGAGAGGCCACAACAGTGAGAGGCCCGTGTATCACAAAAAAAAAAAAAAAAAAAAAGGTAATTTAAGGTAGGATAGTATCTAGTGTTGGTGAAGACATGGAACAACTAGAACTTTCAAGCTGAAAGGTGGAGTATAAACTGATACAGTGAATTCAAAAAACTGCTATACCTACTGAAGCTGAACATAAGCATATGCTATTACCTAGCAATTCCACTTCCAGGTAGACACTCCCCCAAAATGAGTATAACTGTTCCTTAAAAGTCAAATGCCTATCATCAGTAAAATGCATAAATTGTAGCACATTCACAAGATAGAATATTTTACAACTATGATGTCAAATGATCTACAGATACATACAACAATATGAATGAATTTCACAATGTTGGAGAGAAAAGCCAGATGAAAGAGTATAAACTGTAGAATTCCATACTGTAGGTATACTGTAGGTATTCCATTAAATACCTAAGTTATTTATTACTATTAGAAACCAGGGACAATCGTTACTCTGGAGCAGTTGGGTTAGTGACTGCAGGGGAGTGATGGAGGCTTCTGGGGTGCTGATAATATTCTATTTTTTGATGTGGATTCTGGGTATATTTAGTTTGTGAAAATTCATCAAGCCATACATTTATCAAGCTATATATTTAATGCACAATTTTCTGCATATCTACACTCTACTTAAATAAGAAATTAAAAAATAAGTAAAGAGAAAGGTGCCTCTGTATCTAATTGGTCCCAGACTCCTGCCCAGAAACCCTCATGCCACCACACACACACACACACACACACACACACAACTCAACACAATTAGAATGTCATCCTGAGATTTGAAACTTAAAGTCACTATTTATGGCAAAAATCTGATTAGGTCAAAATTTCTCTTGAAAATTCCTGAATCACTCACAAAGACTAGTTTATGTCTTTTTCCTTATATACATCATTGTACCGGCACTTTTGGCTTGTAAAATGTAAGAATCTTTGAGTTCAAAAGAAACAAGAGGTATGTTTATCTGCAAAAGTTTAGGCATTAAAATCTTTCTGCTTTTAAGAGAAGTCAAGTTCATCTTGGAGGGAGCAGTTGAGTTCTTTATATAATAAAACATATTATGTGGTGACTACATTATATACAAGCATCAAGTGAACTTCTTCTGCTTTTAACTACACGTTCTCGAGAATTACTTATTTGAATTCATCTATATATGGTATACTACTTTTACACAGTTCACACATTTCCCATAGCATCTCTCTATTGAAATTTACTGTTACTTAACATTATTCTGGAATCATGCCAATTTTAGGTCATTAGTGTCTTGACGCTATTTGAACTTCGATTGCATTGTCACTGTTAGTTCAAAGAAAAACTCTGTGAGCCCATCTCATAGCATCTCTCTGGATTTTTACTCAGCAAACACAGAAATGGAGCTACCCTGCAAGTGAATAATTTGAAAATGAGAATCTGGATCCTGATTTGACTTTCAATGTGAAGAGCTACTCAGAGCACATCCCTACCTTGAATATAAAAATAGAGTAAGTGGAGGAGAAAACTTCCTCCAGAGCATACATTAAAAGTTTTCTAAATCCTACTTCACCAAGCTAAAAATGATAAGATGATAGAGGTAGTCTATAAAGAAAGAAATTTTAAAAAATACGAACAAGACTGAGAGTCTGAGATTTTCATCTGACTTGATCAAAGATAAGTAGACCAAAGAAAAACCCACCTTGCTGACTGCCATCCAGGAAGCTGCCTGAAATTTTTAATATTCTTATGATATTAAGGATAAGAGCTGATGGACTTTCTTTTACCACCAAGCACTGTACCCTCAGAAAGAGGACAGGCTATTGAATTTTGAATAATTTATTTTTTCCACAATCAAGGAAGCTTTAAAATCCAGAGAATCTTATTAGAGATGTAAAATATTTCCACAATTTTGTAGAGCTACAGAGGCAATTCATAATTCTTGATGTAAAATCCGAGAAGAATGTTCAGGGAAGAGGGGAAGAAGAATGCAGAAGGAATATCAGAATAGTTAGTTTCCTAGCTTTTCATAAACCACAGATGTGCAAGATTCTGCCTAGATTCTAACAAAGCCCTCCTAGGCTAGCTGAAATCTAGCTTGAGTGAGCATGTACAATTTGACATGTGAATGTGAATGCACACAAATGTTTATGTTAGTACATCAGAATCTAGGATAGGGACATGTGTGGTGGTCACAGTTTTTAAGTACCCTGTATTTGATTTTAAAAGTGTCATACATTCCCTGTTCTTCTGTTGAGAATCACTGGTATAAAATGATAGGTTATAGGTATCATGCTACTTGTCAGGGCAGGATGTAGTTAAAAACAGTAGTCAAGCAGTATAGCACATGGTATAGCATAGTGTTGCCATGGCGAGGTGAAAACAGTATGAGCTCTGGAGTTAGACTGGGGTTACAATCTGGGGTCAGTCCCTAAAGCCCATCTGATCTGAGCAACTTTACCAATCAGCCTCAGGTTCCCTATGGGTAAAATGGGTATGTTAAAAGTTGTTAGTATGAAATTAGAGAAATAATGCATGTAAGCCATATATCACAGCACCTGACACATTGTAAAATTATTACAAGTGGGTGTTTTAATTACAGGTTATACTAAATATTTATATTCTGATTTATTAAATTTACATTCACCTAGAAAGAAGAATAAATGGCTTACCCATGTATACCATCCCCTTTTACTTCAACCAGTTACTAAAATAAGCTTATGAGTTGGTGCTAAGCTACACTGACTACCAACATAAAAGGAAAGTGAAGAAATTTCAGGCACAAAAATTCAAGAGGAGAAACAAATCCCTAGGGACATGCTCTCCTTATTGACATATTTCAGTCAAAAGAAAAGTCACATTTACAGATAACTTTTTAATTTCCATGTACTTCTTACTAACTACATCTGGAATAGTTATTTTTTAGTTGCAAATTAAAAGGAGAGGCATAAACAGAAGTTTTATTGGCTTCTTGGACTATCATGGAAAAAAACTAGAAAAGAGGGATTATAGTATTATCACGCACACAGAAGAAGTATAATAATATGTTATAATTTAAAGACTTAGATATCCCCATAGCTACATATAGAATTATAAGACCCTAAAGATCATGTGTCTTAGTTATTTTTATAGTTATTTTTATTAGTAAAAATTACAATGATCAGCCTATGGTCACTGCTCAAAAATGTTAATCAAATCAATGAATAAATTGGAGTTTTTAATGTTTATATTAAAATAATATTTTTGTTATTTAAAGTGAATTGAAAAGAAGTGAGAGAGAAAGAATAAAAGTCTGATGATATTTGAAACAAACTCTATTTTATTTTAGTATTTCAGAGAAATTCTCTTATAGGAATCAAAGAAAACACACACATTCAGCAAGAAGGTATAGTTCTAATACCCAGCAGAAAGAAATATGCTGCTAATGATAAAAGGTATTCATAAAAACAGTTTCAATTGTATCCTGAACTGTTGCTAAGTCATTCAATCAAGGCATTGGCAACAGAACATTTTATTTTCAGTATCAAAAGAAGATTATCAGTATCAGTTGCTTAAACCCACTGTAGATAAACAAGGTAGTACTTTAAAAATATAGGCAAGTAAAGCAAGAAAATTTAAAGTGTTGGAGAATTTTTAAAAATAATTGTGATAAACTTCTTATAAGTATCTTAAGAATAGTTTCATGTAACACCATAGGCTCAAGATGATGAAAGGTCACTAATATATTACGAGACACATTTTTATGAGATAAATTCAATTATAATTGCTGTGACTATTCCAGCCACAATTTAGACATAGAATCCAATTATCCATTTCATTTTCATTTATACCTCATGTGCTAGATCATTTATCATGTTTCATGATAATGATCAGAAGACACACGGAAAGTGATTTCTGGAGGTAACAAATTACCTACCATATTAGCATAGCTTATAAGATCCCGTTAACAACTACTATGCATAAATATGAGGTAATTAAATTTACAATGTCAGGAGTGTTTGATAAGCTCTTCCTTAAGAGCTGCCAAAAATCTGGGTTGCTAAATGCAGCAAAACCATTTGGTTGCAAATCAGGAATCATTATGCCGCAGAACTCCAACAGGTAGCGGTATGCTGTGGCTCAAGAGGCTGAGATGCATCTTTCATCATCTGGTATTATTACTTCTTGCCACCAAACCATCCATCATTACTGCACAGACAGCTTGAAACGATAGTCCTGGACCCTCACATTACTGATCCTTGAACTCTGTCTCATCCATCTTTTGCATCATTCTTGATTCACAGCTAAGTACCCTCTCCCAGCTGCAAAACCAAATGTGAACCTGTAATGCCTTTAACCTACAGTGCCTTTCTAATAGTAATTGATTTCTCTTTATTACAGAGCCACAGTTCAGAAAAGAATACCAATGCTTACTGATGCCGAGAGATGATTTTTTAAAAATCCAAGTTACAGAATTCCAATAATTGTAGGAAAATACATTATTTTGTTTTGTTTTGTTTTGCAAGTTAGGCTTCAGAATTGCATTAGTATTTCTACTTGAATATTTATTCATAAGACTCAGAAACACAAACAGATATAGACAGATATAGATGCCTCTGAGTGCAAAAGCACACAAGCCAGAAAGAAAAGATAGCCTATAATATGTACATAAATGCAATACTTTAATCTGAAAACTATTAATCAGAGTTTCAAATATACTTAATAGTAAAAATCAGAACTTTAATGTACTTAGTAGGTTGAAACTGCAAGATGTGTTTTCATCCTTGACACAATGCAAACAAAAGACAGGGATTAAAAGTTAAATGCAAGAATATTTGTCAAAACTGCCTTTTAAAATAAATCTCTCACCTACCCATTTTTTTCCTTCCTCACTGATTGCTAAGAGCACCTTCAAAAATGATACCAGTTACACAGTGGTTGGTGTACCATAAACTATCCAAGACTAAAAGGTTTTAATTCTGCTCCATCTGAATGCTGTTATAAAAGTTTAATAAATCAAAATGATCAAAATGTTCCCAGTGGCAGATTGGGATTCGTTTTCCAATTCAAATTCTCTTTAATATACAGCTCCGCTGACATCTTGCATTTCAATCATCCATGTTGAATCCCAAACACCCCGCTTCCGGTCATGGTAACTGCTTTTTAACAATCCTGCACAATACAAAGAAATGTCAAACCTGGTGGGGGGTTTAACATAGCACAATTATGGCAGGTGGGAACTCTTTATCTATCCTTAAGTAAATATTTTTAAATGACCCGCTGCAGTGAATGACATTCTTTGAGGATTGAGAAATGCTGTTGGCCAAAAGTCTTAGAAAGAAAACCTCCCCCCTTCCAATCCTTTAAAAAATTGATGTAAGAAAAAGACATGTCTAGGAGCATTATTATCCGGGGCACTCAAATTCTGAAGAGCAGAGAAAGTGAAGTCTTTAGAGAGCTTGCTTTGTTTCTATGAAGTAAAAAGTTTTTACAGAGAACAGGAAAAAGATTTCCACTTAACAGATAGTCTCAAATCCAACCAGGAATCTACATGAAGCAGCAGGGGAAAAAGTGTTTACACATGATATATCTCACATGTGTTTTTATATATGAATAATGTCAGGAATAAAGTCAGACATTATATTTAACCATGTCAGGGTTCTCTTTCTAAATTTTCCATTTAACAGCATATATCTGCTTTCATCCTAAGTTTAACAACATGAAAAATTCTAATGATATTGGCTAAAGACAATGAAATGGAAGCTTACAAAATACAAAGAATTTCTATACACCATCTATTGTTTAATTTATCTTGTGTTGAATCCCCATTTAATAACCTTCAACTAGTTGAAGTCTTTCCCACGTGCCTAAAGGTTTAAAACCTGTCTCTCCAGTACCCCAATCAAGAGTTTACAACTAAAATTACCATCTATGCTCTCAAATAAGTTCTTCTACAGGCCTTCCAAATTTTTGTCCATAATACCATATTTTGCCTAGTATCCCAGGCTGACTATTCTTTCCCATCATTTCACAATGTTCTTAACAATATCTCCACCATTATCTCTCAACCTTGACTTGCCTTTCCATCACAGTCCCCCTCAAGGATGCCTTACCATCTCAAGTTTTTAAGATTTTTAGAGCCCCCTAAACTTACTCCCTGCAAACTCATCATTCTCCAAATCATCTGTCATCCTAGTTCTCTGAGACATTTATCAATACATGAGTAACCTACCGCAAAACTCCCAAAAGTTCCCAGATCAAATGACATAATAATTTATATTCCTTAGTCTGGCATTCAAATTGCTCCACAGTCAGGCCTCAAAGTACACTTTCAGGCGCATATCAGACTTCTTCCCTGGAAAACACTGTGTTATGGTCCATATTTAATACTACTTGCCAAGAGCATATGTTTTCCTATGTAACACCCTCTGCTTGAAATGCCCTTACTTATTTTCAACTATCCAAATCCTACCCATCCATCAATGGTAAGATGAAACATTGCCTCTTCCTCAGCTCATTCTCTGACCACTAAAGTCAAGGATGAGGCTGTCCTCCTCTCTTCTACACATGAAGACCATGTCATTCATATGGCACTTTACAATCTATGCTATATTTTGTTTCTTTAAAAATTATTTGATTATATCTGCTGGGTATTGGCCATGGTGCTGGCTATAGAAATACAATAGTAAACAAGCAAAAAGCAAGGGTCCTTGACTTAGTCAATCTAGTGGTGGAGACAGATGTTAGGAATGCAGTAATATATTGAAGACTTGTGAAGATGCACTGCAGACAGAAAACACCTAAGCCCTAAGGTTGAAGACAGCATAGCACATTAAAGCAAGTGAAAGAAAGCCAGTGTTGCTAGAGTTTGGTGAGCAAAGGAGAATCTGGACTGGAGAGGTGGACAGAGCCAGATGATGATGGGCCTTAGAGATTGCGATGAGACATCTGGGATTGATACTGCATGAACAAGAAGCCATGAGAATGGGAAGAGCACACACTGACTTACTTTGTGTGATATAGTCAGTCTGTCTACTATTGTGTGAAGACTGACCTGGAGGAGGCAAGTGCTGATGTGGGGAGACCAGTGAGCACTTTTAGTGAAGTAAAAAGCTCACAGATATAGAGAATAAACTAGTGGTTACCAGTGGGGAGTGGGAAGAGGGAAAGATAGGGGTATGGGATTAAGAGATACAAACTACTATGTATAAAATAAATAAGCAACAAGGATATACTGTACTGCACAGGGAAATATAGCCATTATTTTGTAATAACTTTAAATGGAGTATAATCTATAAAAATATTGAATCACTATGTTGTACACCTGAAACTAATATAATATTGTTAATCAATTATACTTCAATAAAAAATAAAGAAATAAAGTAACGGCACAAAAATTTTTCTTAATTTAAAAAAAGTAAAAAGTACAGTAGAAATAAGATGGTGATATGGATAAAAGCAATGGCATTAAAGGTAAAGAAAGTGCTGAGCGCCCAAAGGATATGTAATAAAATTTGGAAAATTAAAGAAGCAGTCAAATAACATTCATATTTCTAGCTGCTGTATTTCACCCAACAATGTGAGTGTATTTGAGACCACTGTCTTGTGCAAATATTTGTTCTGCACATAGTAATGGTAGGCATTACACAAAGATCTTTTGAAAAGTAGGAGCTAAATAACTCTGGAGAAAAAAATTGTAAAACAAAATCAATGAATTTTCTTCTGTACTAGAAAATAACTATCATTTGGCCTTTAGGTATTTGGGGAAGAAATAAGAGAAACGTGAATGAGATAAGAATGTGAAAGTATACAGGTATTTGAGGGAATGAAGAAAGTTCAGGTGGAGGAAACAGCAAGTGTAACAGCCTTAACGCAGGAGTATGCTTGGAAGAGTCAGTATGCTTGCTGTGGTTTAAGGAAGGAAGTGAGTGATAGGAAATAAATTTTGAGTGGTACCCAGGGCATATTTCATTTAAAGCCTTTTGGACCAGTAAAGTGCTGTAATTTTTCTTTTTCCTTAATGTGAAGGAAAGTCACTGGAGGGAGTAACCTGGTAAGATGAGAATAGCAATGGTTTCTTCCATATGCATATGAAGATGACAGAAAATGTTAGTGGCAATTAGGAAGATGTAAGTAACCATGTGGGTAAAATTTCTTTCTAACAAGCGTACAGGTTCATTCATTTGCAGTTTCTTTGCTGCCTTAACACAAGAACAAATT
The DNA here is from genome assembly GCF_964165515.1 of Mesoplodon bidens. Classification (NCBI taxonomy): domain Eukaryota; kingdom Metazoa; phylum Chordata; class Mammalia; order Artiodactyla; family Ziphiidae; genus Mesoplodon; species Mesoplodon bidens. The sequence goes on from NC_138168.1 coordinate 59,888,166, forward strand.
CTATGCCATCGTAACTAAATCTGATTTCGAATTGCACAACACTGCAGAAAAGACAACAAAATATGTTCTTGGTTTAGGGGTCAGAAAGCAGGAAATGGAGAGCAAAACAAAGTTATCTTCCAAATTATATCCTAAAGTTAAATGTAATCCTGTCCCTATAGCCCATAAGAGATGAGACCACCTCTGTAGGCCACTTCTCTAAAAACAAACATCAGAGCTAAGAGAAAGCTGTATAAGGAGAGGTTCTTATGGATTTATGTACTGAGAAAAGCTGCACATACACTCCCAAAATTATTTAACCTCTGTCCAGTCCTTAGTCTCCAAATCCTCACTGTTAACACTAAAATGGTATAATTTTTTTTCTTTTTTATAAAAACTAGTAACTATGAACTAAATAAAATCCATGCTGAGGACTAACAAAACATAAATGTTTATCTGTACTTATTTGTGTTGACCTTACAATTGTTTTTATTTCTTACTAGACTAAATGTTTCTCAGAAAAGGAAATAACATGATTTATATTAACCCAGCTGGAAAGAAAAGTGCTTTCTACGGTAATATGATAGACTTTGTTGAACAAGTTGGTTTTGACTGATTTACCTAATATTTAACTTCTACCTAACATTTCATGAGTGTTTTCTGTTTCTGTGTATTTCCTAGTTTGTACTTAGTAAGTCAAGTTCCTGATGCCATTTTATTAGTAAGCAGAATGTGTTATTAGCTAGCTTTTAAAAAGATGTGAACATCTAACTGGCAAATAGTTTATGTTAACTACAAAAAGCTAAACACTGAAATTCACCTGTCAGTCATACACTGGTTGGGAAGCCTGCTATTATCAACTCTCTAAGAAGATGAAGTGGTGGGAAAGTGGAAGAAACTCAAGTCATGTCCCACCACAATACTTATACCACCATCTATACACATTGTACCACTGAACACTATGAATTATCTCTCTGCCTTGATGACTGATTTCAATCTGTCAGCTAAAGAGCTTCTGGTTATAATGGTATAAGACTCTATAGTACAACATTATTTACCAAAATAGTGCTTAATAAATTTGGTAAATACCCATTGGTATATTTTCTATGTGTTAGGGGATCTTATTTTTCCCCCCTATGGAATTAAAAATGTGACCCAAATCAAAGTCAAAACTCTGTCAAAATATTCAAGAATTCTACATTTTCCTATACAAGTAATTAAATTATAAATTGCTTGAGAGCTGAAACTATGTCTGAGGTTTCTTTGTAATTTCCTGGTGCCTATTACTTACCATTTTAAATACTCAATAAAGACTGCTAGCTGATTTTTCAATGAAGTTACAAAGTGACTTCACTGCTTCCTTTTTGGTTTGGGATAGGTAAGAGAAAGAAAAAGAATGAGCAGGGAGGGGAATATAAATTAGTTAGTCCCAAACTGTTGGTCTGGGAAGTTGATATATATCCTTTAGAACAAACGAACGCAAATTACATTTATCACAGACCCCAAGAGAACAGAATTAAGAGGCTCAGAAGGAAAATATAGTGCTCTGAAATCAAATTCCCTAGAGTTCAACAGAAAGAATTATTTGGCATGCAAATCATTCTGCTTCCTCTTTGATCTTTCTCAAATTCTTAAGAAGAAAGCTTCAACAAAAGCAAAATCCCCAAAGACACACTCCAACAAAAACAGTGACCAGCAACTCAACTGCTAAACATTAGGTAGAGCTCTACGCGTGACTCACCAATGCAAATACACTCAGAAATCCTTTGGGAAAGAACTCTCATTGCATTTTCATTTTTAAAACAAACAAGAAAATAAATAGCATGAAAATAACCACTCAGGCAAGACAAGTGCTACACTCTACCATTTTCATCAAGTAGCATAAGGAAACTCGGAGGAGGAGAAAATTAATAGTAAAAAGTATTTGTAATAATGGTACACAAAAGTGGATAGAACAGAGCTTCAGTAATAATATACTACCTGAAATAAGGACCTCCAGTATCCTTTTGCTCATTTAGAATTTAAAAATGTACCAGACATCTTGTACATTGAACCACCTGAATTACAAGTAGCTACTATGGATGAGAGGAGACTCCAAATGTTCCTTTTATCATACTCAAGGGTAGCAATGTAACATTTTTAGATATGCAACATTTGGGATCTCCTTCATATTTGAAACATTTGGTATCCCCTGACTGACTGCAGGTGCTTTCCTAGCCACGTAGGGGCAGTTGGGGGAAATTTGTATGTGGTTTATCCATGCATTCTTAGACTTTTATTATAGTTCAGATTTTGTAAAACATAAATGTTTAAATTGAATTCTCCAAGGTAACTCTAAATTTCCTGTCAAGTTGACTAGTTTTCACAATGGAAGCAAAGAAAAGGGGTCTTCAAGTGACCATTAAGAAAAAGGACCTTTATATGAATTCAAGAGTCTGGCAGCTGTGCTATGAAAACTAGTTAAAAATCAATAGTGTGTGGTATTAAGCAGAATGCTGAAGGACTCAAGCTAGAAATTCCATGGCTTTTCACCACCAACTAACAGAAGTATTAATATGTCATGTTTTCCACTTCCCAGATGTCCTTGCTTCTAATATAAAAATACTAAAATGAGACAGTCAGATCTGATTTTTAACTGATATACACACAAAAAAATAGAATACAACATATTAGTTAAATCAAGGTTGTTTTTCAAGTGAGAAGAAAATTCATGCTAAACAAAAAGTCACCCTCCCTAGTTCATATGAGAAGGAAAGCGACAGGTTCAGACCCTACAAAAAACAACTGCCATCATCTTTTCCTGTATGCCAGCAATCTTCCCTCCATCTGTAGGTAAGGGGGGAATGCGGTTCATCATCCATTCCATGTATCTTTTTTTTTTTTTTTTGCGGTACGCGGGCCTCTCACTGCTGTGGCCTCTCCCGCTGCGGAACACAGGCTCCGGACGCGCAGGCTCAGCGGCCATGGCTCACGGGCCCAGCCGCCCCGGGGCATGTGGGATCTTCCCGGACTGGGGCACGAACCCATGTCCCCTGCATCGGCAGGTGAACTCTCAACCACTGCGCCACCAGGGAAGCCCCATTCCCTGTATCTTTTTGGGTCAGCCCCACGCTCTGACTTCAACTACATTTTATTTATCGTCTTTGTGTAAAAAAATGTGCTAGGTGCTCTAGCAAGCAAAGATGAACTAGACATACTCTAATGGAACATAAACTACACCCTTCTCCCACATTACCAAGTTCCGAACTCTGCATGTCCTTCAAGGTAAAGTTGTACCTTCTTTTGAAAAATTTCCTCAATTCCTATTTTACCTGAATAGAATTAATGACTGCCTTTGAATAGCATTGTTATGCTCTGTAGTCCCACTTACAGAAGTTCTCTACTGGCCATTCCAGTTGTCTCTCTATATGCATCCATGCAATTTTTGATACCTGTGAGAGGTCGTAACCTCTCTATCCCCAAGTGGATGAGACCAAAGAAGTATGTAGCCATATGGCTATCCTATGACCATGAAGAGACACTGGCTTAGGATAAAAACCAAAACTATGAACTGCAGAGTGAAGAACCGGAAAGAACCTGGATCCAGTATGTGCTGACTAAATGAACCAACCCTAAAGCCTATCTCTGCACCTTCTAGTTATAAAAGTCAGCAAATACATTTTTATTTTTTACATTAATTTGTATTGTCTTACAAAGGGAAGTACCAACAAGAATCCAAAGTCCTCATGATTTTAAACACCAAAATTTGTTTTACAGGCCACCTACACTGGTACATGTGTTGACATTCACCTCACTTTACAGCTAGAGGTCAGTGGTATTCATTAGGAATAGATAAAAATATTAACAGAATATGTATGTCTAGAGAATTTTGATAATGGCTAATAGTTGCCACTAAAATTTTAAAGTCCAACCAACAACAAAGACAAACAAAATGCTATGCTTTTCACATTAAAGAACCTCAAAAATGTAATTGGATTTTCACAGATAAAAATAATAAAAAAAAAGCACAGCTAACAAATGGGAATGGAAATTGAGTGTCAGTTATCAGAATTTTATAGTTCATTGTGGGTCAGTTGGCTAGAAATTTAGTTGGGTCTTTGATTCAGCCAGGTAGAAAAGAAAGGAGAAGGCTGCAAATGAGATCAAGATTGTGAATCTATAACATAACTTAGACTACAAAGGTGGTGCTTTTAGTCTGAAGCTTGTATACATCATTTCAACTATTTCACATTTTTTACACTTCCATTTTGTAGAAACATGGAGTAAAACATCTGCTCTTCATCTCATCTCTGTAAAAACTTCTTTGTCAATAAAGATTGGCTTTCACAAACAAAACGTTATCATTACTCAAAACGATCTGGAAGCAAACCTAAAGTCGTGATAAAGTACATTCTGTTTAAGCATACTTTATTTTTTCTTCCTCTGGCTGTGGGAGAACAGGGATCAATACTCTTCAACATGAGAATTTTGCAGTGAAATTTTCATTTGTAACAAACAGCAACCAAAAAGCCTTAAGCATGCCCTGTCACTTTCAGTTTAGGAGAAAATGCACTAATAAACTCTTACCCTTGGGTCATCTTTGACAACAGGCAATACTATGCCAGATCTTATTAAGGACTATTCATATCACTGCCCCAAAAATTTCCTTTAAAATTACCATCTTTTGTATGCATGTAACAGGATGTCAGCTTTGAAAGTGCCAATGAGAGACAAGACCTGTCACCATAGTTAATTCTCAGCACTATTTCAACACCAGGAGAGCTGACCCTGAAGGGTGTGTTTTGTGGTTAGCAATATTTATTCGGTAGTTATCTGGACAAACAAGAAAATGTATTGCTTTATATTAGTTTTCAAATAAAACACCAAGCAGAGTATCACCTGTAAGTATTAGATACATAACAAACTAAAATATGTTGAAAAGAAAAAGAAAACTGCCAAAACCATCAAAATACATTTCTAAAATGTTAACACACTCTGGACAGTACATTTAAAGTGCCATCATATCTTAAACCAACAGGTACAATATAAAATTTAAAACAAAATATAGTTTAAGGGCTTCCCTGGTGGCGCAGTGGTTGAGAGTCCGCCTGCCGATGCAGGGGACACAGGTTCATGCTCCGGTCCGGGAAGATGCCACATGCTGCGGAGCGGCTGGGCCAGTGAGCCATGGCCGCTGAGCCTGCGTGTCCGGAGCCTGTGCTCCGCAATGGGAGAGGCCACAACAGTGAGAGGCCCACGTACCACAAAAAATAAATAAATAAAATAAATAAATAAAATAAAACAAAATATAGTTTAAATGCCAGGACTTTCTTAAAAAATAAAAAAAAAAGTTTAAAAAGGGAAAGAAAAACAGCCAGAACTTTCTATGAAACTCAAGGAGTGTCCTTTTATAAATCTTACTGAAATAATTATTCACTCCACAAGCGACACTCCTAGAATAGCCATAATGGAGTTTCTCCAAGTAAAGAACACCAAGCTTTGATAAAATCTACTTTTCAGATCAGGTAAACAAGAGAAATCTAGTAATCCAAAATCAATCTCTTTTAAAATAAACAGGCATTGGGCTTCCCTGGTGGCGCAGTGGTTGAGAGTCCGCCTGCCAATGCAGGGGACACGGGTTCGTGCCCCGGTCTGGGAAGATCCCACATGCCGTGGAGCGGCTAGGCCCGTGAGCCATGGCCGCTGAGCCTGCGTGTCCGGAGCCTGTGCTCCGCAACGGGAGAGGCCACAAGAGTGAGGGTCCGCGTACTGCAAAAAATAATATTAATAAAAAAATAAAAATAAATAAACTGGCATTAAATGGCTATCTGAAAGAAGGAAATTTATCTTTAAAGAGAACACCAAGATAAAAGCTTCAACTCTGCCTTCTATGAATTGTTGAATACATCGGGGGCCACTCCCTCAAAAATTTTTGTATCTATGTACCTATATCTATATTGATATAAGTATATAACTGTAAGTTATTCAAAAGCACTCTAGCTTCACTATTAAAAGCCACCATCTCCTTCAGGGGCTGCACATCATGCATGCACATACAAGTACCGTGAAGATACAGTGAGCATGATGACTCAAGAATACACCCACCTTCCTGTATCCATAGCATCTTAATCACTCTGAAGATTACCCAAGGACACTTTCAGGCTTTTCAAAAGTACCTTCAGGCTCAGGTGAGAAAGATGCAGCAACAGGGCTCACCAAAGATGAATATACAAACATATATGAACATAAGTTAAACTGCCTCTCTATCTAAACACTAGAGTTAAATATTATCATATTTTCTTATTTGTCAATGAATTGGGGCTATGAGTTCATGAACTTAAGCAGGTGATATAAGCTAACTCAGGAGCCATGAGAGAAGTTCTATTTATAATAGAGTCCTATCCAATTTACAAAGATAAACTTTTTTTTTTTTTTTTTGCGGTACGCGGGCCTCTCACTGTTGTGGCCTCTCCCGTTGTGGAGCACAGGCTCCGGACGCACAGGCTCAGCGGCCATGGCTCACAGGCCCAGCCGCTCCGTGGCATGTGGGATATTCCCGGACCGGGGCACAAACGCGTGTCCTCTGCATCGGCAGGCGGACTCTCAACCACTGCACCACCAGGGAAGCCCAAACTTTTTTTTTTTTTTTGATGAGCTACAGAATCTCTTGTGACAAAAGCATTACAAGTGGCTAATAGCCTTATTTAATAATGTTAATGCGAGATAAAGCTGTGGTGGAAAGGAATGAGCCTGGCACCAGGAGTTAAGAAACATGGAATTAAATGCTGGCTCAGCCAGTTATTAGATCTTTGTGGCTCTGGGCAATTATCAAATAGTCTGAATTTCAATTTTCTTCTAAAAGTATTAAAGGTTAAAGTATTAAAATCAAGTAAATCTTAAAATGAAATAATACATGACATCAAAATACATTTGATATCAAGCATTATAAAATATATTAACTTGAATATGGATGTACCTCATTTTCTCCTTCCAGACTCTAAGCATTGACACATGCCTTGCTCTCTGCTTTCTGGTCCTTCTGTTTCTTACCCCTGCCCTCACATCCACAACCCTCATCTGGGCAACTTTTTCTCAACTTTCAGATTCTATCTCAAACAAAGTCATTGACAAAGGCCTTCCCTGATGTCTCTGACAAATCTCAGTCCACTTTAGATGTTTTTGTTAAAATCTGCCAAACTTCTTCTTGAAGAGACTTATTATTTTCATTTGTATCATAATCGATTGATGCATGATAGCCTATTCAACAAAGCTGTTTTTCCTCTAAATTTTCACATGGCTGACATCGTCATTTTTTTAAGGTTTCAACTCAGTTGTCACGTTCTCAAAGAGGCCTTCCAGATAATCTTAACTACAATATCAATCCCTCTCATTTTGTGTATTTATTTTTATTCATAACACATACCATGACTTGATACTACATTTTCAACATCTTCCTATATGATGTGCCTAATATACCTCAGTGTTAAGCTATATATGAGCAGAGCCTTTGTATTTTACTAACCACTGTATCTCCACAATCTAGAACAGTGGAATATATAGGGACTCAGTCAATTTTCAATGAATGTAATATACATTGAGCACTTGTACTTGTTTTTCCAGTATTCACTAAAGATATGTACTGATATGTCATAATCCCTCACAATTCTTCTGGTAGCCTTAGTATCCCAGAATACTGAGGACCTCTTAGAAAGTGTAATTTTCTAAGATTCTATAGGGGGCTAGAATTAGTGAACATCCACAACTGGGTTTTGATACTGATAAAATTTACAGGTATACACAGGGATAGAAACTTTGACCTTGACATAATTGCCACAATGCTTTGAAAAACTAAAGTACCTAGAGAACTATTGTAAACAGGAAAAATCAATCTAAAGTTAAAATTCAAACTAGATGATGGCAATATGGAATAAAGTATTTTATATGTTTAGCCCTATTAGAGCTTTTAAAAATAGATTCCCTTCGATAGAAATCATTTGTTGAAAACTTGCCTGACAAACTATACAACTACAGTCTTAATTTGACCTTAAGACATTTTCAGAACTTTTATAATGATATGGTTTTATAGTGACTTGAGATGAAGAGTACTTGATTTAAAAATCGATCCAAATATCTACAAAAGTTGCATTTGTTCTAATGAAGTGATGTCATTTCATGAAGTGAAAGCAATTTTACTTTACCTCTTACAATAAGTTGAGCAAAATTGGACACACCAGAACCTCGTTCTGACTGAGTTACACAGCGATACAAATCCTGGTCGGTTTTTGTCACTTCTTGCAATCTAAAGGAAGCAGCAAATCTTCTGTGATTGATGTTCTTAGTCTGGGCTACTGGTATATCTTCTCCATTTCGCCTCTGTAAACAGAAACCAATCTTTAAAAAACAGGTTCTTAACATTTCCAGAAATCTAAAGCATCTTGGCAATGAACATCTGTGATAAGTTATTCTTGTTTGTTAAAATTAGGCGGAAATTATCTGTGTAGCCCCACAAATTTTTTACCATTGTCTTTCAATCAGGAAAAGTATGTAAGTAAACACCGCTATCCTTTAAGGGGTGAAGTGCTGAAACTATATAATAGTAATCTCAGTTTTCCATAAAATTGTTATTGGCCCAGAGTATATGAATTAGCAGGACAGTTAATGGCTCTTTGGCAAATGATCCACTGCCCCCTCCCTTCTGCCAGACTCTCTATATATAAAGTCTTCTTTTCGCCCTTATACTATACTGCATGTGCTTAATAGGTTTGTCTCCTTCAGGAGACTGAGACCATGCCCAATGCATCTATTCTAAATGTGTAGCATGCGATCGTGACTATAAAATACTAATGAATAATTTAGAGTCAAACCAAAACCTGTGCTCTTTGCAAACTTTTATCTCTTTGGCATTAATGACAGCCGATTTATACCATTTAAAAGAAATAATCAAAGGAACCTAAAAGTTAAAAGCATGTCTGTCAACTTTTAAAATAAACTATTGGAGAAACATATTTACAGTATCAGGGTGCCTCACACAAGACCATAAAGGAAATGGTTGAAATTTTCAACTATAATAAAATTTCTAACTTCTATATATTGAAAGACATCATAAATAAAGTGAAAAAAGCAAGCCACAAACTGTAATAAGATATTTGTCATGAAAATAATCATCAAAAGATAAATAGCCAGGTTATGTAAAATTCATCTACAGTTCAACAAGAAAAATGACAAACCACCCTATCAAAAAATGGACAGGCTATAAAAAGAGAAAATGTGTATGTCTAATAACCATGAAAAGAGATCCTCAACCTAAATTTTAAAATTCTTTATGTCAAAGATAGCACAAACGGCAAAGAAAAGCTACAACCATGAGAGAGAATTGGTCATGATCCTCATCCTAACTTCTTGTTGGTAAAATGCTAAGTATTCCTGGTACCCTTTCACACTACTTGAAATATCATTTCATCACTAGATATGGAAAACAGAACTGTAAAATTACTAGAAGTGTAAATGGTTACAGTCATTTTAGAAAATAATTTGTTACTATCTAGTAAAGTTGAAGATGCATAAAACTTAGGACCCAACAGTTCCACTTCTACATTTCTATGTTTGGATCACTCTTCTATGTGTGATCACACAGATATGTACAAGAATGTTGAACTCAGAATCGTTTGTAATAGTTAAGTATGGGAAAGATCCACATATTCCTGAGTGGTGGATAAATAAACTGAGATTTATCCATTCAGTAAAATTCAATGTGGCAGTTAAACTAAGCAAACTAAAACCAGTAGGGTCCTGGTAAAAATAAAAAAGTTGAACATCTCCTGCATTCCACTGAAATCTATGTTTAAATCTTAAAAAAAAAAAAATTCTTAACAAAAATTAAGAGACAAAAATGAAAAATGTCAACTTCTATTAAATTAGAGTGGTGGGTATGTTAGTGGTCAATTTATCTTTTTTTATAATTGTTTTTTTATGTTTGAAACACTTCGCATTTTTTAAACAGATAAATAAAGGAATCACCCTATTACTTTAATAATTTTTAAAATCCTAAAATCCACTGTACTTTTAACACCCTTCTCCATATCTGAAATGATATATATGTGCAAATCATGTTATACATATGTGTATGTGTCTGTATATGCATATATGCCAAAGGATAAAAAAGTCCCAATTTTGACTAAAGTCAAAATTTTTCACTCATTCACTGTTTTGTTGACTCTTCTTTCCTGACCCACATACTCCATGATTTTTGCACCAAGATCCCCTGCTCATTCACCTGATAATAATAAAGAGAAAAAGCAGCTTATATTCAAAAGCCCTAAAATATAAATCCATAAAATCTAGCCTAAATTCTCTGTCCCTATAAACCACATGAACAAACAAACAAAAAATTTACACGTGAGAATCTCAAACAGCATTTTTTTCAATTATTGTATCATTTGATACCATCTTTCTAACTGGAAGGCAGACCATGACTCAGCACTGTTTAGACAGGTACATGCCCTCACCTCATCCTCCCCTAATTTACCCCTCCAGTGGTGCTCTCCATCTTCCATCACCTTTCTCAGTTCTTCCTTTGGCAAGACCAGCCAACACCTTGCCTTCTAAATCATCTTGCTTGTGCACACACAACACTCACGTCTTTTAACACCATGTCTTTTTCAAAAATCCATCTTCTCTTGTGAAGAGTTGCTAAGTACTCTTAATGTTTCCCTCTGAATAATTATTATTTCATCTTTCCATCTTAATTGACATTCATCTCACAATAACACTTTCCTCCAAACTTTTCTCAAAGGAGGGAACATTTTCTTCTACTTTCTTACCCTTTATCCTGGTTCCTCACTTGCAGGCCACTCTTTCACTATCCCACTCAACAGCATCTCAACTTCCAGAGTTCCCAGCTTGCCCAAATAGCCTTCCAGTCAGTTATCTATCAGGTCAGGTTATCCTCTCCACCACAGTTCTGTGAATATTCTCAGTGATCCCAAAACTCACTCTGGCCTCAGTGATGCCCAACAGCCTTCGTTACTACCTTGTCCCTATGCTAAGATAGTTTTCTCAGTCTGAATCACAATTGCCCGTGACATTGTCTCCTATTCTTTCAATCTTCCGCATTGTCAGTGAGACCTTACTTTCTGACCCTCTACTTTTATAAGCAGCCATTTCAGAGATTTTCACTAGCCTGAAAGAATTCTGGATTTTTAAAAACTTTCCATTGTTATACACTGCCAATACAGGATATACACTATTTCTTTGCAACAATTACAAGACCACTACTGACTTTTGCTGCAATCAGTCATTTACTCTCATGAAAAATCTGAATTACCCAACAAGGGAGACCAACAGCTCTTAGATATTCCTAGTTGATGCCCACAGTGCCACAAGCTATGAAATCTAACAACGTCCTCTCTGCCTCAACTTCACATTTCATCAACTTATACATACTCTTCATTTTCCATTCCCACTGAAATTACTAGGAATAGTGTCTCAAAAACTCAAGGATCATCATAAAAATGTAATCACCAGCGTTTCTATCTTGAATCTCTTCTACAATATATTCTATATATGTCCTTTTACCTTTTTGTGTACTGAAATCATCCTGAAGGTAGGGCTTCAAATTTTGTGTTTTCTTCCACAGCATCATATATGTAGTATGTTATCATTATTTAGTGGGTACTCAAGTTCTTTGTTAAAATGGACTAAATTCGCTGATATTTTTAGAGACAAAAGTCATGTAAAACTTCCTTAGTTTTTCATAAATTTTTATAACAAAATATATAAAAATCATTAATTAAAATTAATAAAAGGAAGCTACAGAAATACAGAACCTCAAGGACATCTAGAGATCATTTGTGCCAAGCTCTTTCTGAACTCAGAGATGTTGAGGACCATCAGGAGATCACAAAGTTGACTACATTGTGTTTGTATTTGTGTATATTACTATACTAACATAACTATATATGCTTATATAGGATACACATTGCCTCTATAATTAATGAGCATAGTACACTTAGGTGCTATTTATCTCTTCAAATAAAATAACAATAAAAATAATTATAGTCATAATATTCAGATTTTTCTTCAAAAATCATTTAACAAGCATCTCCATGTACCTCATATTATATTAGCTATTACTTTGGTTCTGTCACTGTTCTCTATTACAAACCTTCTGTGATAGTCATTTCCATTTAAAGATTATAAAATCAGAATTAAGAAAGATTAAAAATGTGATACACAGCCTGTTAGTAGCAGGATTAAAACTCAAAACTAGGTTTAAAGACACAAAATCCAGTAGTATTTCCTCTAAAATAAATCAAAGCTGCTTTTTGTTTCATTTGTATCATAGGTACTGTCAAGTGAGTTGATTATTTGTTGTTGAGCCTTGATCAATGCATTGTATCAATGAGAAAATGTAATCTACTATATTAGACATTGCTTTATTTGCTTCATTTGCTTTATTTACTTTCAGTAAGGCATTACATTTCAAAGTAGCAATTCATGATATGTACATTTCAGAAGTCAAAAATAATAACTTTTTCTTTTATAATCCAAAATAATAGGTCTTTGCCTGCCTACAAGCTATCAATTTAGCAGAGTAGGCAGGGCTATGGAAGAAGGAAACAAGAAGTAATGGTAAATTTATCTCTTACACAGCAGTGTTTGCATAGTTTTCTGCCTTATATTCTTCAGTTCCGGGCTCTTTATCCTGCTCTGAGACTTTTATGTGATTCTCCATTTCAAAATCCCCAACCCTGAGAAATACTAAGAAATGAACCATAAAATTACATGATCCAAGGATTATAACCTAGCACTTTGTTTTTTCATTCCTCTCCCCTCCTCCCCAGATCCTTGTCATGCTTTCTTATTTATTCTGTCTCCAGTACAGGTTGATGAGACTCGTCACTTACCAAGTAACTCTAGGCAAGTCACTGGAATTACTATTATGACTCCTCTAGTAAACTAAGTAAGCTTCATCATGCAGGGTGCATGCAGTATTTATGTGACAAATTCAGTTCCTGGCATTAAGTAGTGTAGTGGTAATATTGGTTAATTCTCAATATCTATAATAAATTGTAGCATTAGTATCACCTGTCAGATTGTTACAAATGTACCATTAGGATCACCTGTCAGATTGTTACAAATGCAAAGTCTAGAGATCACTCTAGATCTACTGAATCAAAATCTGCATTTTTACAAGATCCCTTGGTTATGCATCAAGATATTTCAGCTTGAGACACTGGTTGAAAACATGATGGAGGTCCTGTTCCCATGAAGAGGTGACAGGTCTAAAAATGGGTGTGATTCTGGCCAATGAGAAATAATAGGAATAAGCCAAGTCATTCCCAGAAAGGTTTCCTCACTTCTAGAGAAAACACAGTGGGTCCTCTTTTCTTTTTCTCAATGTCATGACTAAAATGCTGAGGATGGCACATTGAGGAGAAAGACAGGATCAGGTTCTTGATCGTGTCTCTAAAATGGTGTCGGCAGCTACTCACCTGAGTCTGCCCACTCTCCCCCTGAGAGTGTACTACCGCCTAATAAACCCTTACTTTGTTCTCTTGAGAAAAATTTAAAATTGAAATAAAATAAAATGGTGTCAACAGCTCTTAGAGCCCCCTTATTTCTGGACTTCCTGTTAAGTGATGTAATACGTTTGGTTTTCTATTACTTACTTTCAACTTGAAATCCTAAAAGCTAATGGGGTATGGTTAAAATATGGAACAGTTTATTTCAGCTTCTCTTTTCAAAGTTTGAGGAATAGAATTAATCCAATTTAATTTTAAATTCAATAATGCAGCACTTAGAACACTTGCAGAGATTATTTCACTCTATTGACTTGAAGAAAAAATTAAATTACATTTATTGCTTTATTTATTTTTCACTGCCTTTCCTGGGCACATAATGATACATGTCTCCTCCATCCTCTTAGAGTTGGAGAAACTGGAAAGAGACTGTTTTCCTATGTTTGGTATTTAAGTTCCTATTGAATAATATTAAGAGGACCGCATATAATTTGTCTGTACTTGCTGTTTTTCCAAAACTAATGTCTGTAAATTTGCACACTATAATTAAGTAAGGTTGATGTGACTCATACAACAATCCAGCCAAATTAATTCCAAGGACCCGAGGGTTCCTTACTGGGGCTTGTCTACCGTATGAAATGTTTTTCTTTCTCATAGGTATGATAAAGCTATCATCATCATCATTATTATTGAACAATTAAATCAAAGAATTTTAGAAAAATGAAAGAGGATCAGGCAAACTTAAAGGTTTAGAAATTTATAAATTTCTAAAATTAGAAACACTGTTACTATTTTGAGAAAAGCACTCATTTATATCCGTTAGAAATTATTATACTGATTTCAATAGATTAAACCATAAGAAAATAGCATTCCTCTAGGAGAAATTACCCTAAAATTACAATACTAAGTTCACAACATATTTACTATACAGCAATAAAAGTACTGAACAAGGCAAATGATATTTGACACAGAAAAAGAAAGAGGAGGCAAATATTGTAATTCTGATATAAAGTAGGATAAAAATGTGCTGGCGATAGCAAATTACTAGAATCAGGATCATTAACCAAGTTTCACAAAAACTGTCAGGTATTAACAAGAAAATGAACTTTGACCTAAGAAGTGAAGGTGTCTTTGCAATATTAGGACAAGGTGACCAATATGAGGAGCCACACAAAGAGGGCAGAGTAAGTAGACCGAACTATGGGAGATGATACCTACGTTCTAGTCCTGCAATGACTATTTATTAGCTTCACAGTTTCTCATTACTTCTCAAATCTCTGCCTTTTCATCTAAAAATGGGGATATCAATTTGTAACAGCTTATTCAACAGAGATGCTGAGAATATTAGGTGAGACAATTGTGCAAAAGTTCTAACTGCAAATCCTGATAATAGCAATATTATGAAGATAATAATCAAAACAATATCTAAGTGAATAATAAATTTGATAACTGTCATGGTCTTTTAATGTATCAACTTGACTAGGCTACAGTCCCCAGTTATTCAATCAAAACACTAACCTAGGTGTCTCTACTAAGGTATTTTGCAGATGGGATTAAAGTCCATACCCAAATGACATTAAATAAGGGAGAATAGCCTAGATAATCTGGGTGGACTTGATTCAATCAGTTGAAAAGTCTTAAGAATGGATCGGAGGCTTCCCTGAAGCAGAAGAAATTCTACCTGTGAAGAGCAACTTTAGCCTGTGCCTGAATATTCCAGCCTGCCCTCTCAAAGTGCTTGACTACAGACTTCAGACTTGCCCAGCCAGGTTCCACAATCACATAAACCAATTCCTTGCAACAAATCTCTTGAAAAAAAAAAATCTATCTGTCTATCTATCTATCTATCTATCTGTCTATCATCTCTCCTTCCGATCTGCTTTTCATGTTTGAACCCTGACTAACAGAGATGATTTTGTTACCAGAAATGGTTCTGGAGGAAAAGAATTTTAGGGATGAGTTTTCTGATTTGGTTTGGTTCTGGGTTTTCTGGAACTGGTTCTCTAATCTGATTAGATTTAAAGGTACAAATAACTCCAGTGTCATTGGTAAAGAAGATAATGCTAGTCCATAGCATGATGTAGTAATAGAGATATGCAAAATATCACCATTAGATAGATATTCTTGATCAAATACCTACAGAAGTTTAAGTTCTGGGTAACCATGTATTTGCTACCTTGATATAGATTCTTACAAAACTAAAATCTTTAAAGAAATAGAAAAAAATCCTTTGACTATCTAGAAAAGCAAGTAGGAGACTTATAAGGAAAAGAAAATTTATTATCAGACTTTGGCAGCAAGGCTTTATGCCACAAGAAAATGAAGTAACACATTTAAGTTACTCAAGGAAAGAAAATGCAAATGAAGGATTTTATAACCTTCAAAATTGACTTAAGAACCAAGGGCACATCTAAACTATTATCAACATCCAAGAACTCAGGGAATATTATTTACATGAGCTTATTCCTGTGGAATCTCCCAGAAAATAAGTTTCAAACAACCAAAATTACTAAGAAAACATGACATACATACTGATGATGAACATTAAAAAAACATAGCTACACATAGAACTAACACCAAATAAGGGCTAAATGGGAGAGAGTACAATGTGCAATGGCTCTATGCTAACAATGGAGATAGGGTACAAGTATTCAAAATAACATGAGATTTAAAAATGAGTGATTATGGGATATTCTAATGGTCTCTTTCTCTGTGTCATTGAGAACCAAAAATATTAGTGTGGAAAAAAAGATGTAACTGACAAACTGTAATAAAGAAAACATTAAGTGAAAAACTTCAGGCTTGAATTTGAAATAACAATATAAACTAACAGTTATTTTACCTTTAAATATATATGTATATTTTTCTTAGTTCTGTTCACTGAAAAGATCTAGCAATGAATACCCCTCAGCCATTCACATAATGGTCCTGAAATATAATTTCTCAAAACTGTAAAACAGGGCACCAGGTCTGAAAGAGAAAATGTGCAAGATGACACTGACATCAGATAGCAATACAAGAAAGCTATCAAAGATTACTGAAGTTATATCAAATGGACACTGAAGCCAACCTGGGATGACTTGAGTCTTAAAAATAGTATTAATTGCAATGAATTGAAGTCTATTAAATATGCCTAAATCCATAAGTTCATGATATTAAAAAAAAGAGGAAAAAGAATCAGTCACCTTTGGAGGATGATAGGAACCAACTAATTATATTGAAAACCAATAATTAAAGCAAAGATTTGAGAAGTTACCACGCCTTTCCTAAAATGAACTATGTCACTGGGTAGCCAGATAGGAGATGATGATAAGTGTGTCTTCATTAATTAAACAAAATACAAAAGAAATAATAGAATTAGAATATCACAATTTACAACCACCAGGAATGAATATAGGCATTAAGCATCAGTTGGTATCAGAATCACAAAAAGAAATAGGAGACATTTTGTGCCTCTGGTAATCACACCATGCACCTCCTCTAGCACTGCCAGAGGATCAAACTTGACTCTAGATCTGGCTGCCAATTTTCAGGAAACTCAAAGGAACATGTTGAACTGAAGAGGACATTTGTATGCAATCAGTAAAATGCAGACTGTGTGAAAACTACAAGTCAAATGGCCTGGGATCCTCAACAGATAAATTGTGACAAACACAAGAGAGGACAAACACACAGATTAAAGGGATTCTAAAAGACATATTTTTTAAAATAGACAAGACTAATCTATAGTATCTAAGGAGATTAAATATATGTAAGTGGAAAAAAAACAGGAAAAAAATACAAGGGCTGAAAGTCATGATAATTATTATTTGTAGGGGTAGGCTACAACTTATTTTTTCTAGAGAGATGGCTCATTTGTGTCTGGGATGGACCACTTGGAAAGAGCCTCTACGATGGCTGGCAAAGCCTTTCTTGACCTGTGTGGTGGGTATCATAAAAATTCATTGAGTCATAGTTTTTCGTTTTTGTGAGGTTTTCTCTATGTTTTATTTTAAAATAAAAGAATTTTATAAATATACTATCTTTAAATCAGACTGCTTTTCATAAAGAAGAAACCCAGCCCACTGCCAGAGCCCCATGTTGTAACACTGATCACAGGAGCTCAGTGGAAAGTTGTAAAGTGCTTGACATGACCTGAAAAACACACTGAAAGGGCAGCTCTGAGAACAGTAGGAGAGTGCATTATTCTTGTACAGAAAAAGCAGTAAATTGTTATTTATATATATTGATAAGAAGAAGTCCTTGGGCTTCTATGACTGCCAGGCCTTTAGAGTCATGTTCCAGGGATACATAAAGAAGATAAAGACTATTCCACACATCATTCATTTATAGTCAGTTATGTAATCTGTAGACAACAAACTCAGAGTTTATGAATTATTGAAGAAGGAAAAGAATGCATCGTATCTTTAAGGCACTGAACTGTTTATGGTAGAAAGCCACACAAAGCCAACCAAAATGACCTCAGGAATATTTGGAAATTCTAAAAATTAAATGTGATTAAACTTTCTGATGCTCATTGTTACATAAATACACACCCAAAATGCCAAGGGTAAAATATAAACATTGCAATCCATGATACTTGGTCAGTGATTTTACTTCAAGACCAATGATTATAATTCTTTACATGAAGCCATGAAGGAAGAATATAATGCCATGAACTCGAAAAAAAAACAAGGTCCTCAGGAAAAGCAGGACTGATAAGAGTGATAGCCATTAGCTACCAAATAGAACATGGTCTCTTAAGTGGAGCAGAATTCATTGTAAATCAGCATATACACAGAAAAAAAATCACTAATGCTTAAACAGGATAAACAGAGAAAATTAGAATTAAGTAGCAGGCTAGTGTTCATCTATCAGTTTACAAGGAGTCAGGAAAGCACAACAGACATGGTTAATACTCTTCTCTGACATGGGTCCTGTTCTGTGAGCCACAAGATACAGAAGGCAAGGCTGGAAGCACCAACAGCCTTCCCAGAGATGAATTCTCCTAAGTGAAATCAGGAACACCCAGAGGTTTTTACTTTGGCCACAAGCTTCAAACTGTCTTGGTAAAAATTTTTTAAGGCTAAAGAGTCAAAAGGAATGGGAATGTCTCCTCATTTTTCACTCCTATTTAGGAAAACTCATATGCAATTGTCAAGGCAGAAAGGGAAAAAAGTAAACAAATGTGTCGGGCAGGTAAATTAGTTCCCAGAAAGAAAATGAGAAAACAAATTCACAGACTGGCTGTAAAAAATAAACGTTTGAGGAAATTTAAAAAGCGATCTTTATTATTTCACTCTTCCAAATTCTTTCACCTGGTACCAACCAGATCCAAACTCTGTGTCTTCTTTCATTGGTCCCTCTCCTCCCCTCCTCACATTTTTCCCAAATCCACCGGCATTGTCCAATCCTAGGCCTTCACTACTTGATGTCTATACTGCCAGCAGTAGCTTCTTTCTTGCTTTTGTCTCCATCATGGCCTAGTCCCAACCCTGCCATAAACTATATTTACATCTACTTCCCACTGTGAACCTTACACTTCCAGAAGATTCTTCTCTTGATGTTCCTACCCCACCAGCACACACATACACTAAACCGCAGTGATAACCATGCCCACTTAATCCTTGCTTATCCAAGTCCTATATGTCCTTCAAAGACTCAATCAAATCTTCCTTAATGATTTCACCAAACACTCCAGTCTGTGATGCTCTCTCTCAACTCTGAAAAAGCACTGGGCTTAGATTCCATATGATCTTTTCTTATTCGGTTATACAAGCATCTCTCAGAGCTGAAAAGATCTTAAAAAAGCATTCAGCCTCATGCTTAAATGTCCTCTACATCTCTAGCAAGTACTTAACCAGTTTATGCTTGGACACTTCCCCTAATTTTACTACCTGCTACAGTAGCTCATTCTAGGTTTCAACCGCCCTACAATTACAGAGGTCTTCCTCATAATCAGCTTATATCTGTCACCAAATAGCTTCAAACCACTAGTTATTATTGTACTTTACTATCTATAAAAAAAAACAAAACTAAATCCCTCCTGTATATTCCCAATATTCTAAGATTTTAAGAAACTTATCCAGTCTCCCACAAATCTCAAGATATATTTATACGATGTACCTTTAGCCATTCTGACATCATTTCTTCTACTTTACCAAATGTCCTAGTAATTATATGCTGCCTTTTGTTATTCTAGTATTTCAGATATGTGTCAGCCACTCTTAGGGCCAATCTCTAAAATGTCAGAACTTTCACCAAGTCTAGACATTAGGACAATTTCACATTATCTCATTCCTTTCTCTCCCCACCCCCATGGTATCCAATGTGAGCTAATCATATATTAAATGTTTAATCAGTTTGGCTTTGAAATAGTCCTCTCAAATTAGTTCTCGATGAATTGCCCACTGTAAACTGCATGTTTCTAGGCATAGATTAATTTCCTCCAACATTTTCCCTTCATTATAATAAATGGAAAATTACCAGATTTTTTTTTCTCAAAAAGAAATAGTTTCAGGGATAGTAAAATATCTTGTGGAAATTAAACATGATACAAGGTTCCAGGCACTTCATATGACAGTATAAATAGACACAGGAAAATACTATAGCATGGCAGCATCAAAAAGAGCTTTGTGAGCAATGACTAGTTGGCATTTGAAACATTGTAGTGACATATTTCACCAGATACAATTTTTGTACTTTCAAATTATTCATTTTTTAAAAAAATCATGCTTCTCATTTCCAATGCTACATGACGATGTTCCCATGTAGTATAGGAACAAGGCTATTACATTTGCCTGGATAGATAAAACACTTTATGGCCAAAAGTTTCAGACCAACCATTTTCATTGACCCTCAGCTGGCAACAGTTGGTACTGCAAAAGGTCAGCCTCTCTCTGGTTGTTTTTTAGAGCAATCTGCACCTAATTGTACTAATTTTACTCTCAATGTATTGCTTAATTATCTATTGCTCCAGAAGGAACGACATTTCCTTTGGCTGAGAAACTAGCTGTATCACACTACATTAGCACCAAGGGCAAAGTGATGGCTGACTTTCCTGTTTTGGCAGGCCTACTCAGGAGGCACCGTGTCAGCACCTGGGGAGATTACTGAAAGACTGGCCCAACTGCCACAGCTTTGATCGCAATCTGCATAGAATTACCAGTCACACATTAAACAGCCTCATTTCAATTCACCAAAATGAACGGGGCCACCAAATCTCCCCACACAATTCCCTGCTTTCAGTAACTCCACTGTTGAATTTCTCTGTCCAACCCAATGATGCATGCCCACCAAGCTCTGTAATGATGGATGGAGTCATTAGCATTTTAGTTTCTACACTGAACCTGAGGCCAAAGCATATGGTCTGACAGATGTTCCAGCAATGGGTTCTATTTGATTTGTCATGTAGGTGTCCACTTACACTGGACCTTCATGAAAGAATACTAATTTGTAAGTTACAGTCCAACTCCTGTTTCAACTCTTTCACATCCTCGAACGTTATAACATGTTCTGATAATAGAACACTCAGAACATGCTTTATTCTATATTTCAGTTTACACTGATGATTAAAAATCACCCTTGAACCCAATCAAATGACTTCAAATGGACAAGATGGACAAAAATGCAGGTAATGTTTGTACTAGGCTATCACCATCTACAGCAGGGGTCCCCAACCCCCGAGCCACGGACTGGTAAGGCTCAGCTCCCCATCACTCGCATTGCCACCTAAACCGCACCCCCTACATCCGTGGAAAAACTGTCTTCCACAAAACCGGTCCCTGGGGCCAAAAAGGTTGGGGACCGCTGATCTACAGCATGATTAGTACTGCCAGTGATTTGGTTATTTGAGGAAATGTTTCATATACTCACTTTCTCCTCATTCATGGTTTATTAAGGTAAACTATATACAGCAAATTGGATAAATCTTAACTTCTGACAAATGTATATACACCCATAGACCCAAAGCCCCAATAAAGCTATACGACATTTACTTTACCTCAAAAAGTTTCCCTGCTCACTTCCAGTTCCTAATCACCCCCCAACCCCAGTCAAATACTGTTCTGATTTCTATCACCATAGATTAGCATCTAGAGAGTCATAAGGCATGAACTCTTTTGTGTCTCTTCTCTTTCAGAAAGCATAATATTGCTGAGCTTTATAAATCCTGGTATCAGTAGTGCATGGTTTCTAATTTATTGCTGAGTAGTGTGAATGAACCGCAAATTGTTTATCCATTCTCCTGTTAACGGACATTTGGGTTCGTTACAATTACTGGTTGTAATGAATAAAGCTGTTATAAACATTCTTCCACAAGTCTTTTTGTGAACACATGCTTTTATTTCTCTTATGTAACTACTTAGGAGTGGAACTTCTGTGTCATATGTTATTGTTCCCTTATATATTCACTTTTCCCTGCAATCACTTTATCTACTATCCATATTATTGTGTTGAAATAAAAAGGACATGACTAAAATTTTTAACCCATGAACATATATAACCTATTTTTTTCTTTCCTGTGAGAAAATTATCTGGTACCTCTCAGGAATATAAACAGACATTTTTATTATTTTATTTCACTATAAATCGAACACTGAAAAACATTAAACATTAAACCATACATTAAAATCTCACTTATGATCTTATTTCCTATAACCTGGGTTTTATCATAAGCCTTAAGTTATGATCCACAAATTCTCTACCATTGGGGGTTCCTTAGGAACACAAAATGGTATAGTTTTAAAACTTGTTGTAAGCATTATAAAACATCTGTTCACGTGGGGAAAACTGCAAATTGTAAGCTAAAAAAAAAAGTTGTGTTCATATCTAGAATGCAAGCTACTTCATTGAGCGTTATGAAAGAAAACAAATTTGGAAATTCTCTAGGAGCAACTAAAGACTTTATCCTAACTCCCTTACACAATATGAATGAACTGCATAACATACTTTTTTAAACTATGTTCCACAAAACCTCATGATTTCACCAGATTTATAGCTTGCTGACACCAATGGACTTTTTTTTTTTTACACAAGAGCATGATATATTTTATTGAAGGTATTTCTTTTGGTTGTGCTATATCCATTATGGATAATGCTATACCAATGGACTTTTAAAAACATTCATCCATATTGTTTTATGCATCAGTAGTTTGCTCAGCGTGTGCAAGGAGGTTAATTTGGCCATATATTTTGTCATTGTTTTCTAAACGTCTAGAGGGAATGACCTTATTTAAGACTCTCTCATTTTATAATCTGAAATCTTGCAGGAAAGAAAACTCCGTAAAGGGACTTCCCTAGTGGTCCAGTGGTAAGGAGTCTGCCTTCCAATGCAGGGGACGAGGGTTCCATCCCTGGTTGGGGAACTAAGATCCCACATGCTGCAGGGCAACTAAGCCCGCGCACCACAAATACTGAGCTCATGCGCCGCAAACTACAGAGCCCACGTGCTCTGGAGTCTGCACGCCACAACTAGAGAGAGAATACCTGCACACCACAACTAGAGAAAAGCCTGTGTGAGGCAACTAAGACCCGACGTGGCCAAAAAGATAAATTTAAATAAATAAATATTTTTAAAAAAAGAACACTCCTTAAAGATATAGCAGACCCACTATGATATGTTTTATGGACTATCCCAGATTATCTCAGGTAACTCACTAAGTATCTGCTTTTTTGTGCTCCATTCTTTAATTTACCTGATTTGTGTGTCATTTTAAACAATAAAAATGATTGAAATATCAATTTTAAGCTAAAGACAATAAACAAGTGCGAAGTTATTCTCTAAATGTATTTCTATACATAAATTACTTTGAATGTCATATACTATCAGGTATTCATGGCAGTTGTAGTGTATCATTTTTCATTTAAAATAGAAAATTGGACGCTTCCTAGTTTTTGCTCTTTTACACCATATTCAAACAACATTTACCAATTGAAGCTCAATATTATTATATTATATAAATGATTTGGAGGACATAAAAAGTTGATGGCCATTTTATTACACCTGACCATGGCAGGTGTAACAGCTACTCCATTATTGCATTACTTTTGTAATAGGATGCAAAGACCTTTCATTCTGAGTTACTTCAGAGTACATTCGTTCACAGCAATCAGCAGAGATTTTAAGCAGTTGTTCTCACAATGATACTTAATTTAAGGAACGATTTTTTTTTTCCCACACAAAACTAATAACTTAAAAGTTTTAGGGGGCTTCCCTGGTGGCACAGTGGTTGAGAGTCCGCCTGCCGATGCAGGGCACACGGGTTCGTGACCCGGTCCGGGAAGATCCCACATGCCGCGGAGTGGCTGGGCCCGTGAGCCATGGCTGCTGAGCCTGTGCGTCTGGAGCCTGTGCTCCGCAACAGGAGAGACCACAACAGTGAGAGCCCCGCGTACCACAAAAAAAAAAAAAAATTTACATTCCTCCATGAAACAAAAAAAGGTGATCAAGGCCATGTTTCAGACCATCAAAAATAATGTAGAGACCTGGTTTAGCATCTTACAGCTGGAAGGGATTTTGGTCTCTACCCACACCTCCTTTTATAGATAAAAAAATCTATGGCCTGGAAAAGTTCAATGAATTCTCTAAGCCAATATAATTAACTGGGTTATAAGAATTAAAGAGTTAGAATTAAGGTTAGAATTAAGAACTGGGCCCCTTGACCTTTAGGAAGTTGTTCTACACCAAGCAAAAATAACTTGACATCTATCTGTGTGTGTTGGCCTGTAGATGCATTGTGGAATCAAGATTCTTCTTCCTTTATTATGTTTCTACTAGTTTCAGCAAAAGATGGATCATTTTTTTAAATCATTGGCCACTTTCTGATTCACTCACTCTATAGATGCACACATATCAATTATATTTATATATCTACACCTTTATCTCTATGTCTCAGTCTTATTTATTTGAAAACAACCTTAAACCAGGCAATTGATAATCTTCAATGTTTCTTAAATATGGAGAAGAATGATTCAAGGGAATAAGTTAAGGTAATTTAAGTGGTATTATTGAAAAGACAGAAAAGCTTTTTCATGAATAAGCATGTAAATTGCTGAAGAATTGGGCAATGTCAAAATAGACGAGAAATATATAAATTCACCTTGGAAAATGTAAAGAGAAAGAAGAGGAGAAAAAAGAAAGCAGAACAGAAATTGAACAGAATATTTTTATCTCTCATCTTTATTTAAAAAATGGCAAGAGGAAAATTTTTTAAAACTATAATGAAATGAGCCAATATACAAAAGTAAGAAACAAACAATAAATGAGCAGTATTTTTACTGCAACCCACTCAGACCAGCAGGGCCAGAAAGTCTTTGTTGCCACAAGGCAGCTGGTGTCTAAGTACACAAAACCCTTTTTATTTCAACGTCCCATTAAATCCTGGGGCGTAAACCCAGGGGCAGACTGCAGAGTCTCTGGTTCTCCAAGACAAGACTATATAGATAACAATAAAAATTAAATGCCAAAAATGTCTCTACCTAAATGAAAAACAACTAGCAAAGTAATTAGATAATATATCTAAACACATTCTTAATACTATCAATATATAGGCTGAGAGACAGAGAAAGTAAGAGGGATTCTAACTATATGTTTAGATGATGAAACAAGTTGTACATTATACAATACACTCTACAGGAAGAATTATCTTATATTTAAATACCTGTAGTGGAAATTAGCATAATCACAGGGAAAAAAGGAGAGAGTTCATTTCCTTTTCACATATTCAGGATGGTATCCTGATATGCACATATCAAATAAATTACAAAAGTAGCTATAATTAGATTGATATGAAATACATGTGTTATAACATCTGACTGGATGTGGGAATTGAATGAAAAAACACATTTATAACACCCAGTACAATATCAGGCATTATATTGGTATGATTTCAATAATCATTTATTATAATTATTATCCCAACTTCCTGAAACCTAATGATGATCCTTGACACTAATTTTCTCTCTCTAAAGATATCATAAAATAAAGCCTGATGTCTATGTTCAAGAAACTAAGCTAATGATTTTCCTTTTTGGTCTCTATTGGCAGTCTCAGGAATTTAAAATTCTAACTAATTAAATCCCTTTCCTCATTCTGATGCAAACAGAATTAAATAATAATAATAATAAAGGTGCTCAGAGAATATAATTTCTTACATTCTAGCTTCAAATATTTAGCTCAACAATCATCTGCCCTAGGTCCAGCCTCAAGGCTGTAGTTGCTCTTAGCTCCTCCCACCTCCCCACCCACCTCTGCCCCTAGGATTGACAGATATTCTCTGAAGATATGGCACATTCCTTAGTGACTGTTTTCTCACAGGTTCTTTTAAAGCTCTTTATATGCACCATTCACATTTCCCCAACATGTATGCTAAACTGCAATTCATTAAATACACATTTATTGCGGATTTAATATGTGCAAGGCAAATATCTTGTCCTCAGATCTGTGATTAACCCTTATACACAAAAATCCTGAAAAAAAAATTTTAATTGGCTCTCTTCCAATTCACATTTCCAGAAATACTCCCAAAGGTTTCTTAAAATACTTTTGAAAACTTTATCAGAGTATGACAGCTCCTGCTTAAGTACTATGCTCTTGTAAGTTGTTTTCAAAATGTTAAATGAGACATTTTTCATTTTTTTCCTATTTTGAATGGATCTAGAAAAATTGTTTTTACAGTTTGGACATAACATTAGAGAATTATGATTCTCTAATGAGTTCATGAGTAACTCACCCAAATACTTATTAACTATACACTGTTATATTTTTATTCATATTCCAAAAATGGAAATATCTGAAATGAATCTGCAACTAATTAAGTCAAACCTACACAAAAGACAACCTGTCACACACATATTCCACCCCCCACCCCCGCACACACATACACAGGGAAAAAGAATTTGTGATTTTTTAAAAATCAAGTGTACCCTTTAGTTCAGCTGACAATGTGGCCTTACCTGCAGCCATAACTTGTTATGTACAGCGTCTCTCCCTGTAGCGATACACTGAAATGTAGCATTCTGCCCTGCATTGACCTCTACGTCCCCCAGACGGAGGAAATGAGGAGATTTATCTGTGAAGACAAGAAAAAAATTACTTTTTTCCACATGAAGAAAACATGCCGTGTTACTTTCTCCCAGCAGAATAATGTTGTTCATACTTTTACCTTTGGCCAAGACTAATGTCGTATGGAAGAAAATTGAGTTTTCTCTGTGCTGAAAGACACGGTTGCCTCTCTCACGCTCAGTTCTCTTTTTTTAATAGCTTTATTACGTATCGCCCCATAATTGCTAGAGCAATTCTATACAGAGTGACCACCAACGATTACTGCTGGAGGACCCCCGTAGTATGTTGCATACGGGTGATAATAAAACAGTTACAAGTCAAAGCAAACTAAAGAGATCAAATAGGCACAAAGCAGAGCATAATAGAAAACTATAAGGAAAACACAGAATGACAGCTCAAAAACTGACATATACATGGCCGTTGAACTATTAAGTTACAGTTTAAGCAGTTACATCTTTCTTTTCTTTTTTAAAGAAATTTCAATAACTATAATCCTCTAGTACTTCAAAGAACAAGGTACGGGACTGTTCTTCTTCCTCTCAGAGAATTATTAGCTTAACTGTTGTTAAATCCACCTCCTATTCCTTCATAGTCCTAAGAAAGTTACCCAAAAGAAATATTAGACCAACAAAAAAGTGATGACTACCATCAAAATATACATGAGTTATATGACCGTCAAACAAGCATTCTCTATAATTACCTTTTAAAACTGAAGCTTATTCAGGTTTTCAACTGAAAAGAAACATAAATGGGAAAAGCTAAGCCTCAGTGAGTAAAGATAGTGCATGGAGGACCATATCACAATGAAACTACTGTTGCGCTCAATTTCTGTATTTTTTAACTTGTTTACTCATGAAAGCCTTTCTTTAATATCTTCTTTCAAGAAGTGTAAATGAACAGTAGATGGAAACACCATTCTCAAATATGAATGGATTGAAGGAGTTTAGTAAACCAACTTGAACTTTGAGTGAGATAATTTCTCCTTTTTCTTAGAATACACCACATGTAATAAATCATTTGACCTTTGCCTGCTACATCTTTCTCCAGTGCCTCATCTCAGTAGATGCTTCAGAAAAAGGAATGCTCGAACTAGAACACAAGCTAAAACAGTGGTTCTCAAATTGTGAACTCAAGACGATCAGCATTAGTATCACCTGGGAACAATCAGAAACAGGTGAGGGGCCAAGCAATGTGTGATTTGCCATATCCAGTTGGAGATTCTGAGGCACACTAGGGTTTGACAACCAGTTAGCAGGAGCAGGAGCCTTGGCCCCTGGTACGGTGGCCCCTGTGCATGCTGCTTACAAAGTATTAGAGAATTTCCACCAGGAGGGTTACTGAACAGATCATCTAGAATTCATGGGCCCTATAAATCACTGCTGTTGGGAGATATAGCTTAAGTCTGAATTTATACCAACCGTTTTATGCCTGGCTCTACTGAATGCATGAAGTAATTGTCTTTCAGAGTATGTGATATAAACACAAATGTAGTTACCCCATCTGAAGACCAATCAATGTGCATCTAAGGACATACCAAACTATGTGTTAATAAATTGAGTCTCTTGTTTTGTGTGCTTTCTATTGTTTTGTTGTTTAATATGAATTAGCCAGAAATTTATTATGACATTAAAAACTTAGTCTTAAGTTTGGAATAAGATGAGTTAACTCATTTTCTTCATTTCACCCCAACTTTCAACTTAGCAGATCACATAAGTTGGTGAGGCTTCTTTTTATTTTCTTTTCACTGAACTGATTTGTTATTCTTTGCTTTCCTAGGCAATTTAATAATACCAAAAGATGGAACGAGTCCTACCTAGAGTTTCATTTACATTTTAAATTTTTTCTGTCAAAAATAATGTCAACTAAATAAACTGAAGATCTAACAGGCTTTATTAGGGGATTCATGAATCAGGCAGCATCCCAACTATTAACTATAAGACAGATCGAAGGGGTTGTACAAAATGGAAGGTTTTTATAAGAAGGAGAGTGGGGCAAGGGAGCTACTAGCAAAAAGAAAAGAAGTAATTATTTTTAGGCCAGGACATCTTCTTTGAGAAAGAAAAGGAACAGCAAGGGTTTTATGATTCAGATCACCTCTTCTTCCTCTGAGAGATGGAGAGGGATCACAGGACAGATTATCTTACTGGTGCTTGACCATGAAATCCAGATTGGTCAATTAAGATAACATTTCTGGAAGAAACTGAAACTGCAATTGGATCAGGTATAAATCTAGGTTTTGTATCATGAACTTTTAGCATGAGTGATGCCATTTTGGGACTGTGGTTTTCTTTTGAACAGTAATTAATTAAAAGAATCCTTTAACATGTGTAGTACAAGTCTGAAAAATATTTGATTCAAAAACTCTAGAAATATTTCAGTGTTCTTTTAAAACTGAACAAAAGGCTAGGAGTAACAACAAAAGAGAGAGCAATGACCAAGTGATAATCAATAGTCACTACCAATATAAGACAAGTGTTGAAAGGATATAGAAAAATACAGTTCTTAATCACAACCTACCACAAGGATAACTCAGGACTTGGATGTCATCAATGGCAATATAACCACTTCTTCCTCCTGAGACTTCAGCTTCAAATATTACCTGTCAGGAAGAAATAGAAAACACTTACAACAATCATTTTTAAGGAATTTTCACAGTGAAGGAAAAATAGCTATAACACACTTACGAAAATTAAAATTTAATTTTCGTCCAATAAGAATTAAAAGTTCATCTTATAATGTGAGTAATTTCCTAAACCTTGTACAGGTAAACAACATTTTTTTGAAGAGCAATTAAATTATTGAGGTCAAGGAGTTCTCACTAAATTTCTTAAGCAACTATTATTAAGTGTTGTAGATTTCCTGAACGGGCAATATACAGGCAGAATGAATAGGCAGATATAGCAAATCTCATATCTCTAAATTTTCCTTTATTGACTTTTTCCATTTTTGTTATTTATTTAACATATATTGAGCACCTACAAATGTGCCAAGCAGTATGCTAACCAGCGAAGACATCAACTGATCTAAGCTTTTAAATAGCTGAATTTTCAAAGACAGAAGTCATCAGATAGATTAGTGTTACTCCAGGCAAAAGGAACCATATACAATGGAATAGAACAGAACTCTGTGTTTGGGAAACCAAATGAATGTAATCTGTATAGCTACAAAGACTCAAGAGGGAAGAGATGAAATTAGAGAAGTAGGCATGGAAGACTTTGAATACCATGGGAGTGAAGTCAGGAGCATATCCTGTCAATGATTAATCAATTTAAAAATATATATTATTAATAAATATTTTAATAAATATATTTTTAAAAATCAATGTTCAGGGCCTCCCTGGTGGCGCAGTGGTTGAGAGTCCGCCTGCCGATGCAGGGGATACGGGTTCGTGCCCCGGTCTGGGAGGATCCCATATGCCGCGGAGCGGCTGGGCCCGTGAGCCATGGCCGCTGGGCCTGCGCATCCGGAGCCTGTGCTCCGCAACGGGAGAGGCCACAAGAGTGAGAGGCCCGCATACCGCAAAAAGAAAAAAAAAAAAAAAAAAAAAAAAAAAAAAAAAAATCAATGTTCAGATATAAGCTAATGTTTTAGAATTTTGTTGTTACAGTCAATCACAGAACTTCGTAAAGACTTTCCCTTAGTAACGTGTGCTGTGACTCTTCAAGAGAAAACAGATTAAGCATGCCACATTTCAACATTTTATTTGACTATGGGCTCCTTTATTCATGGAGAGACATAGGTTATCTTTGGAGTGTTTCGCAAAACATTTTAGGAAACATTGGAAATTGATATTTAAAGTAGGAATAAAATATAATCAAATTGGTCTATTACAAATATATTTGGCTCAGGACTTCCCTGGTGGCGCAGCAGTTAAGAATCTGCCTGCCAATGCAGGGGACACGGGTTCGATCCCTGGTCTGGGAAGATCCCACATGCCATGGAGCAACTAAGCCTCTGTGTCACAACTACTGAGCCTGCGCTCTAGAGCCCGCAAGCCACAACTACTGAGCCCACGTGCCACAACTACTGAAGCCCGTGCGCCTAGAGCCTGTGCTCTGCAACAAGAGAAGCCACCGCAATGAGAAGCCCGCGCACCGCAAGGAAGAGTGGCCCCCACTCGCCGCAACTGGAGAGAGCCCGTGCAGTTGAGAGACCCAATGCAGCCAAAAATAAATGAAATAAATAAATTTTAAAAAATAAAAATAAAGAAATATATTTGGCTAAAAGGTGGAGGATGGCCCCAAAGAAGGTAAGACTAGAAACAGACAAATAATATGCTAGTAGCAGTGAAAATAGAAAGATGAGAAGAAAAAGGAGAGATAAAAGAAATGATACTAAGGAAACAGACAAAATAGAAATTATTGATTCATTAGTTGTATAAAATGATAGGAAAATTCTCATTCCTGGCCTGGGTCCCTAGGTAGATAATGCTATTGTCTGTTGTCAAGAAGGAGGAAACGTCCCGCAGGTCTCATAGAAATGGGACCTAAGAAGTGGCCAAAGCAGGTAGCTTTTATGCTTTTTAGACAAAGAAACAATAAATTTGTGAGGAAGTGACAGGAAATAGTTTTGGGTGCTCAATTAGTGAAGAACCTAAACAGAGTTTGGACCTGGGGTAGTAAATTAGTGAAGTAGCAAGTTTTGTTTACACAGACTTTTCAACTCGGCATTCTCTATCTCTGATAAGAGATAAGGGTGATAAGGGTGTTCTTCTACCTCCAGATGCAGGGGGTACACCTTTCACCTGAGAGATTTATTTCCTGCTTTCAGAAAGACAGAAAGAAGGGTCAGAGTATCCCTCTTGCACTGGCCATTCCTTAAGAAACTAATTGAAAATAATCAGTATACCGTTGAGGCACATTTTGAGGCAGCCTACCCCATGACCCAACACTATCAGGTCCCTAGCCAGAACATGTGATACAGAAAAAGATACAAATTTGAGGGAGAAGGTAACTAAGTACATTTCAGACATTTCAGATTCGATTAGCCTAGGATACATATGGGGTAAATGCTTAGGAGATAACTAGACAGATATATCTCAAAGAGAAGAGATGGGTTTAAAATAAAGCTATAGATTTGGAAGTCATCATCACGGCAGTGAGTAAGCTACAGATTTGAAAGTTACAGGGATTGGTGAGTAAGACAGCATAGAAGATAAAAAGCAGCAAACCATGAAATGGAAGGCAAGAAGACAGCCAGCAGAAGTAAGGCCAACAGAGACTTCCGGGTAAGATGGCGGAAGAGTAAGACGCGGAGATCACCTTCCTCCCCACGGATACACCAGAAATACAGCTACACGTGGAACAACTCCTACAGAACACCTACTGAATGCTGGCAGAAGACCCCAGACCTCCCAAAAGGCAAGAAACTCCCCACATACCTGAGTAGGGCAAAGTGGAGAGATCCCCACACAGAGGACCGGTGCCGACCGGCACTCACCAGCCCGAGAGGCTTGTCTGCTCGCCCGCCGGGGTGCGCAGTGCTGGAAGCTGAGGCTCGGGCTTCGGTCAGAGCGCAGGGAGAGGACTGGGGCTGGCGGCGAGAACTCAGCCTGAAGGGGGCTAATGTGCCACAGCTAGCCGGCAGGGAGTCCGGGAAAACTCTGGAGCTGCCGAAGAGGCAAGAGACTTTTTCTTCCCTCTTGGTTTCCTGGTGCGCGAGGAGAGGGGATTAAGAGCGCTGCTTAAAGGGGCTCCACAGACGGGCGCGGGTCGCGACTGAAAGCACGGAGCCCAGTGACGGGCGTGGGACGCTGGGGCTGCTGCTGCCGCCGCCAAGAAGCCTGTGTGCGAGCGCAGGTCACTGCCCACACCGCCCTTCCGGGAGCCTGTGCAGCCCGCCACTGCTGGGGTCCCGGGATCCAGGGGCGGCTTCCCTGGGAGAACGCACGGCGCGCCTCGGGCTGGTGCAACGTCACGCCGACCTCTGCCGCTGCAGGCTCGCCCCGCACTCCGTGCCCCTCCCTCCCGCCCGGCCTGAGTGAGCCAGAGTCCCCGAAGAGGCTGCTCCTTTAACCCTGTCCTGTCTGAGCAAAGAACAGACGCCCTCCGGCGACCTACACGCAGAGGCGGGGCCAAATCCAAAGCTGAGACCCAGGAGCTGTGAGAACAAAGAAGAGAAAGGGAAACCTCTCCCAGCAGCCTCAGAAGCAGCGGATTAAAGCTCCACAATCAACTTGATGTACCCTGCATCTGTGGAATACATGAATGGACAACACATCATCCCAAATTGAGGAGCCAGGAGTCAGTGCTGTGCCTCTGAGGTGGGAGAGCCAACTTCAGGACACTGGTCCACAAGAGACCTCCCAGCTCCACATAATATCAAACGGCAAAAATCTTCCAGAGATCTCCATCTCAACACCAGCACCCAGCTTCACTCAACGACCAGCAAGCTACAGTGCTGGACACCCTAAGCCAAACAACTAGCAAGACAGGAACACAACGCCACCCATTAGCTGAGAGGTGGCCTAAAATCATAAAAAGTCCGCAGACACCCCAAAACACACCACCAGACGTGGACCTGCCCACCAGAAAGACAAGATCCAGCCTCATCCACCAGAACACAGGCACTAGTCCCCTCCACCAGGAAGCCTACACAACCCACTAAACCAACCTTAGCCACTGGGGACAGACACCAAAAACAACGGGAACTACGAACCTGCAGCCTGCAAAAAGGAGACCCCAAACACAGTAACATAAGCAAAATGAGAAGACAGAAAAACACACAGCAGGAGAAGGAGCAAGATAAAATCCCACCAGATCTAACAAATGAAGAGGTAATAGGCAGTCTACCTGAAAAAGAATTCAGAATAATGATGGTAAAGATGATCCAAGATTCTATTTCCCAGATCCAAAATCTTGGAAATAGAATAGACAAAATGCAAGAAACAGTTAACAAGGACCTAGAAGAACTAAAGATGAATCAAGCATCGATTAAAAACACAATACATGAAATAAAAAATACTCTAGATGGGATCAATAGCAGAATAACTGAGGCAGAAGAACGGATAAGTGAGGTGGAAGATAAAATAGTGGAAATAACTGCTGCAGAGCAAAATAAAGAAAAAAGAATGAAAAGAACAGAGGACAGTCTCAGAGACCTCTGGGACAACATTAAATGCACCAACATTCGAATTATAGGGGTTCCCGAAGAAGAAGAGAAAAAGAAAGGGACTGAGAAAATATTTGAAGAGATTATAGTTGAAAACTTCCCTAATAGGGGAAAGGAAATAGTTAATCAAGTCCAGGAGGCACAGAGAGTCCCATACAGAATAAATCCAAGGAGAAATACGCCAAGACACATATTAATCAAACTGTCAAAAATTAAACACAAAGAAATCATATTAAAAGCAGCAAGGCAAAAACAACAAATAACACACAAGGGAATCCCCATCAGGATAACAGCTGATCTCTCAGCAGAAACTCTACAAGCCAGAAGGGAGTGGCAGGACATAATTAAAGTGATGAAGGAGAAAAACCTGCAACCAAGATTACTCTACCCAGCAAGGATCTCATTCAGATTTGATGGAGAAATTAGAACGTTTACAGACAAGCAAAAGCTGAGAGAGTTCAGCACCACCAAACCAGCTTTACAACAAATGCTAAAGGAACTTCTCTAGGCAAGAAACACAACAGAACGAAAAGACCTACAGTAACGAACCCAAAACAATTAAGAAAATGGGAATAGGAACATACATATCGATAATTACCTTAAATGTAAATGGAGTAAATGCTCCCACCAAAAGATACAGATTGGCTGAATGGATACAAAAACAAGACCCATATATATGCTGTCTACAAGAGACCCACTTCAGACCTAGAGACACATACAGACTGAAAGTAAGGGGATGGAAAAAGATATTCCATGCAAATGGAAACCAAAAGAAAGCTGGAGTAGCAATTCTCATATCAGACAAAATAGACTTTAAAATAAAGACTACTAGAAGAGACAAGTACACTACATTATGATCAAGGGATCAATCCAAGAAGAAGATATAACAATTGTAAATATTTATGCACCCAACATAGGAGCACCTCAATACATAAGGCAAATACTAACAGCCATAAAAGGGGAAATCGACAGTAACACACTCATAGTAGGGGACTTTAACACCCCACTTTCACCAATGGACAGATCATCCAAAATGAAAATAAAGAAGGAAACACAAGCTTTAAATGATACATTAAACAAGATGGACTTAATTGATATTTATAGGACATTCCATCCAAAAACAACAGAATACACATTTTTCTCAAGTGCTCATGGGACATTCTCCAGGATAGATCATATCTTGGGTCACAAATCAAGCCTTGGTAAATTTAAGAAAATTGAAATTGTATCAAGTATCTTTTCCGACCACAATGCTATGAGACTAGATATCAATTACAGGAAAAGAGCTGTAAAAAATACAAACACATGGAGGCTAAACAATACACTACTTAATAACGAAGTGATCACTGAAGAAATCAAAGAGGAAATTAAAAAATACCTAGAAACAAATGACAATGGAGACACGACGACCCAAAACCTATGGGATACAGCAAAAGCAGTTCTAAGAGGGAAGTTTATAGCAATACAATCCCACCTTAAGAAACAGGAAACATCTCGAATAAACAACCTAACCTTGCACCTAAAGCAATTAGAGAAAGAAGAACAAAAACATCCCAAAGTTAGCAGAAGGAAAGAAATCATAAAAATCAGATCAGAAATAAATGAAAAAGAAATGAAGGAAACGATAGCAAAGATCAATAAAACTAAAAGCTGGTTCTTTGAGAAGATAAACAAAATTGATAAACCATTAGCCAGACTCATCAAGAAAAAAAGGGGGAAGACTCAAATCAATAGAATTAGAAATGAAAAAGGAGAAGTAACAACTGACACTGCAGAAATACAAAAGATCATGAGAGATTACTATAAGCAACTCTATGCCAATAAAATGGACAACCTGGAAGAAATGGACAAATTCTTAGAAATGCACAACCTGCCAAGACTGAATCAGGAAGAAATAGAAAATATGAACAGACGAATCACAAGCACTGAAATTGAAACTCTGATAAAAAATCCTCCAACAAACAAAAGCCCAGGACCAGATGGCTTCACAGGCGAATTCTATCAAGCATTTAGAGAAGAGCTAACACCTATCCTTCTGAAACTCTTCCAAAATATAGCAGAGGGAGGAACACTCCCAAACTCATTCTATGAGGCCACCATCACCTTGATACCAAAACCAGACAAGGATGTCACAAAGAAAGAAAATTACAGGCCAATATCACTGATGAACATAGATGCAAAAATCCTCAACAAAATACTAGCAAACAGAATCCAACAGCACATTAAAAGGATCATACACCATGATCAAGTGGGGTTTATTCCAGGAATGCAAGGATTCTTCAATATACGTAAATCAATCAATGTGATACACCATATTAACAAATTGAAGGAGAAAAACCATATGATCATCTCAATAGATGCAGAGAAAGCTTTCGACAAAATTCAACACCCATTTATGGTAAAAACCCTGCAGAAAGTAGGCATAGAGGGAACTTTCCTCAACATAATAAAGGCCATATATGACAAACCCACAGCCAGCATCGTCCTCAATGGTGAAAAACTGAAACCATTTCCACTAAGATCAGGAACAAGACAAGGTTCCCCACTCTCACCACTCTTATTCAACCTAGTTTTGGAAGTTTTAGCCACAGCAATCAGAGAAGAAAAGGAAATAAAAGGAATCCAAATCGGAAAAGAAGAATTAAAGCTGTCACTCTTTACAGATGACATGATACTATACATAGAGAATCCTAAAGATGCTACCAGAAAACTACTAGAGTTAATTAATGAATTTGGTAAAGTTGCAGGATACAAAATTAATGCACAGAAATCTCTGGCATTCCTATATACTAATGATGAAAAATCTGAAAGTGAAATCAAGGAAACACTCCCATTTACCATTGCAACAAAAAGAATAAAATATCTAGGAATAAACCTACCTAAGGAGACAAAAGACCTGTATGCAGAAAATTATAAGACACTGATGAAAGAAATTAAAGATGATACAAATAGATGGAGAGATGTACCATGTTCTTGGATTGGAAGAATCAACATTGTGAAAATGACTCTACTACCCAAAGCAATCTACAGA
The DNA here is from genome assembly GCF_964165515.1 of Mesoplodon bidens. Taxonomy (NCBI): domain Eukaryota; kingdom Metazoa; phylum Chordata; class Mammalia; order Artiodactyla; family Ziphiidae; genus Mesoplodon; species Mesoplodon bidens. The sequence continues at coordinate 59,924,827 of NC_138168.1, forward strand.
TTCAGTGCAATCCGTATTAAACTACCACTGACATTTTTCACAGAAGTAGAACAAAAAATTTCACAATTTGTATGGAAACACAAAAGACCCCGAATAGCCAAAGCAATCTTGAGAACGAAAAATGGAGCTGGAGGAATCAGGCTCCCTGACTTCAGACTATACTACAAAGCTACAGTAATCAGGACAGTATGGTACTGGCACAAAAAGAGAAAGATAGATCAATGGAACAGGATAGAAAGCCCAGAGTTAAACCCACGGACATATGGTCACCTTATCTTTGATAAAGGAGGCAGGAATGTACAGTGGAGAAAGGACAGTCTCTTCAATAAGTGGTGCTGGGAAAACTGGATAGGGACATGTAAAAGTATGAGATTAGATCACTCCCTAACACCATACACAAAAATAAGCTCAAAATGGATTAAAGACCTAAATGTAAGGCCAGACACTATCAAACTCTTAGAGGAAAACATAGGCAGAACACTCTATGACATAAATCACAGCAAGATCCTTTTGACCCACCTCCTAGAGAAATGGAAATAAAGACAAAAATAAACACATGGGACCTAATGAAACTTCAAAGCTTTTGCACAGCAAAGGAAACCATAAACAAGACCAAAAGGCAACCCTCAGAATGGGAGAAAATATTTGCAAATGAAGCAACTGACAAAGGATTAATCTCCAAAATTTATAAGCAGCTCATGCAGCTCAATAACAAAAAAACAAACAACCCAATCCAAAAATGGGCAGAAGACCTAAATAGACATTTCTCCACAGAAGATATACAGACTGCCAACAAACACATGAAAGGATGCTCAACATCTTTACTCATTAGAGAAATGCAAATCAAAACTACAATGAGGTATCATCTCACACCAGTCAGAATGGCCATCATCAAAAAATCTAGAAACAATAAATGCTGGAGAGGGTGTGGAAAAAAGGGAACACTCTTGAACTGCTGGTGGGAATGTGAATTGGTACAGCCGCTATGGAGAACGGTATGGAGGTTCCTTAAAAAACTACAAATAGAACTACCATATGACCCAGCAATCCCACTACTGGGCATATACCCTGAGAAAACCATAATTCAAAAAGAGACATGTACCAAAATGTTCATAGCAGCCCTATTTACAATAGCCCGGAGATGGAAACAACCTAAGTGTCCATCATCGGATGAATGGGTAAAGAAGATGTGGCACATATATACAATGGAATATTACTCAGCCATAAAAATAAATGAAATTGAGCTATTTGTAATGAGGTGGATAGACCTAGAGTCTGTCATACAGAGTGAAGTAAGTCAGAAAGAGAAAGACAAATACTGTATGCTAACACATATATATGGAATTTAAGAAAAAAAAATGTCATGAAGAACATAGGGGTAAGACAGGAATAAAGACACAGACCTACTAGAGAATGGACTTGAGGATATGGGGAGGGGGAAGGGTAAGCTGTGACAAAGTGAAAGAGCGGCATGGACATATATACACTACCAAACGTAAGGTAGATAGCTAGTGGGAAGCAGCCGCATAACACAGGGAGATGAGCTCGGTGCTTTGTGACCGCCTGGAGGGGTGGGATAGGGAGGGTGGGAGGGAGACGCAAAAGGGAGGGAATATGGGAACATGTATATGTATAACTGATTAAATTTGTTATAAAGCAAAAAGTTTAAAAAAATAAAAAAAATAAACTATTGAGCAAATCCAGTTTAAACGTACTCTAATCCAATCACTCAGATTTTTAAAATAAATTTATTTATTTTATTTATTTAAAAAAAAAAAAAAAAAGAAGTAAGGCCAACAAAGTACGATTCAGACAGAATGGTCGAGGAAGGCACTCCCCCCAGTCAGGCAGGTCAACACTCCCACCAAAAGGATTAGAAAAGGCCATATAAATTACAATGACCATAATTTTAAAACATCAGATATCTGCATAAACAATGGCATCTAGATGAGCACAAATTTTATGAGGACAGGATCTCTCCAATGTGATCCCAGGATCTTCTTTCTCATGGGACTATTTGCCAATTCTGGAAATTCTGTGGTTATAGCTCAGCACAGATTTAGGGCCTCTATGGGAGAAAGTGAAAACACTGAAGCTTGCTGTAACTGTGTAAAAAGAACAACAAACTAGAAATTTAAGAGTCTGAATAAAATAGATGCAGACTATGGCAAAAAACATGAACTGTAGGAGAGAGGTCAAGGAAAACTAAAAAAGTATCAATTAAAGTTAGCCATTAAGGGTTCTCTGGTAACTTTTGACACAGTTTTACTAAAGTCGAGGGGGATAAGTTTGACTGTTTTTATTGTTTTTACTGAGCACTTACTATACTCAAGAGACTGTTCTAAGTGAGCATGCTCATTCATGCTCACATCTTCTGTTGTTTCCTCTCTCTTTCTCTCTCTCTCTCTCTCCACACACACAAATTCATTACATCTTCACTACAATCATATGAGGTAGTTATTATTTTTATCCTCAATTTAAAGAAAGTTAAGTGACTGCACCAAAGTCTAACAGCTAACAAGTCGTAGAGCCAGGGATGGACCCAAGTCAACCTCCAGGATCTAATCTTCCATCAACTTCACTACACTTCCTCTCAAGATCAAGAAACAAACGCAGTAGAACATTTAATTTAAATAGACTTTAAATTGCCTTTAAAAGTTTAATATGTTAAATTTTTAAAGTGTCATTTTAAATAGCAAACTAATTATTCTATTGACTAAACAGCAGTATCATCAATCAGCATTACATCCTTCCCATTCTCATACCATATCTACATCCACCCCAAAGCCAATGACAATGGAACACAGCAGGCTGGGTGGATGGTTCATCTCCCCTCCGATCACTCCCATCATAAGTTACCTCCTGTGTTAGTTCTTTTCTACTTCAAGTTTGCCCTTTATGACTATTAATTTCCCTGGAATAAGTTAAAGCTGAGAAGTAGGAGAATGAGGTTTTTGGGGGAAGACAAATACTTCATGATGAAAGGAGGGCTAATCTATAAAGACAGAAATATATGTGTGTGTATGTGTGAGTGTGTGTATACATATCATTTGCATTTCACGTGAAGATTTGATATGATAACAACTGTCATGTCACTTTCTAAATATTGGAACAAAGGTTTAGCAAGAAATAGAGGAGAGAAGTAGAGACTTTAAATAATGTATAACTTGGAGCAGTTGTGTTACAGGCCACTATCTTGGGGGTGAGAAAATTTGTATTTGACACCCAACTCTCCTATTTACAAATTCTTGAGCAAATCACATAACCTTTAAGAGCCAAGTCTCAACTCCATAATATGGAGATAATGCAGCTTTCATTATAAAGTTTTGTGAGGATTAAATAGTAGCATCTGTAAAAGTGCTATATAAACCAAAAGGTAAGATTATGAACATTGTTAATATAGGACATTTGTATAAGTATATTTCAGGAAAACAAGTTTTACTTGCTCAAATGGTAGTTCAAGGAAAGGGAAAGTATAGAAAGAAAAAATGAGAAAATTATTTTTGGAAAAAATACAGTCTTATGAATAGACCACACAGCTGAATAATTAATCAGTTCATTATTTCAGGTTTGTTACAGTCAGCATTAATTAAATTATTTTAATTCTAGGCTTAGTTTTACTTTCTCGAATTGTTTTACTTCGTAGGTGGTAAGTTTAAACATATTTACTACACCCCTGAGGAAAAGTTTCTTATTTATTCATTTAAATTGAGCTTTATTCTGGACAATAAATTTAGGCCTTGATTTTAAAGGGAGTGAAAGAATTGGTTCTTTAGTAAAGAAAAAAAAATTGTTTCTCTTGTTAGTGACCTCATTTTCCCTAAGTGTTGTCTCTGCCTCATTAACTAGAGCAAGAGGAAATTTCTAAGATCAGATTCCTTTACTGCTAAGTATCTAATCAGCTTTATCACTTTAACAGAGCCCTCACCTTGTAAGTCTCTTCTGTCCACTCAGGGAAAACCAATCTCAATAGTTTAATTATGCAAAACTTGCTTGGGCTAATGCTCAGGTCAGAGCTAATGCTGGGTGTCAAATAGAAAACTAGGGCTTCCCAGGAGAAGACAGCAAGGGAAGCCATACCAGATGTCAACTTGAACCCATCCAGGAGGCCAGCCTGAGAACAGAATGAAAGGGCTCTGCTTTTTATGCTGTGTCCACTCTACTCTGTTACCTGAAATACTGAAGGTGATGATTCTAATCAAATTTTTGCTACTCTAGCAACATTTTTGGATTACTAACTAAATAAGTGAAGTCAAGTCAAATTAAAGGAGGGGAGGAGGCGGACCCTAAAGAACAACTTTATCTTTTGGCAAACTGAATTAATGCAGAAGAAGTACCTCATACAATGGAAAGCTGAACTCAAAGTAAGGAGCTTGGGCTCTGGTTGCTGGTTTGCTATCACATGTAACCCAGGCAACTAAATTAACCATGTCTTCAGAGCCTCACATGGGCAATACTGGCCTTGCCCATAACTCAGGTTTGTTGTGAAGATTGAATGGTATATGTGAAATGATTAAATGATATATAGAATGCCACGTAAGACAGGACATTATGGACATGAGAAAAATCTGAAATAAAAACTTGCACTTAATTTTCTTTCAATATATCACCGTGTTAAAAGTGTAGGCTCCAAAGTCAGATATACGTTGAGTTCACATTCTTTAAATGTTAACTTAAACTTGTAGAAAAACATATGTAAAGTTACTTATGTAACTTTAACTGATGTACAGTCTAAACCTAAGTTTCTTTTTCTATAAAAAGAAACTATTAGTATGCACCTCAGGGTTAAGGGGGAATTAAATGAGATAACACACGTGAACCATTTAGCACAGCTCCTGGCACACGGTAAGCATTCTAGGTTAAGGGGCACCACTGTCATCATGGGAAGAAAATATCCATAAAGGACACGTACTAAAATGAAATTTCTTCCCATTCCCTCCTCTCTTTTCAAAAACTTAACTCCCTGCCCTGAATTTGGAAAATTAAAAAATTTTTTTAAAAACTTAGGATAAACTGGTATTTCATTCCCATAAACCTCCTCAAATATGTTTTCTGTGATTTGAAGTTTTAAACACTGAATACTGTTAATGTAAAGTTCAAAGTAAATTACACATTTGCCTTCAAAGAATAAATGTAACAAAATGAAAACCTACAGAATAGAAATAGGTTTACTTCTATACGTTCCTGTCCAAATTTGGATAATGAATAAAATAGTCATCTATAATAAAATAGTCACCTGAGTAAAACAGTCATCTTAACCGACATTACTAAAGCTGCAGGTCCATCCATATCAGTGCTAGTAAAGCACATACATCTACATCTATGATGTCAATGTGACGCCTCAAAGTAAGGAGCTGTGCTTGACTCAACTTTGTGTCCTCAAAGCTTATTCTTACTACCTGGTACATAGCAGACATTCAATAGATGCTAGCTGAACAACAACAATAACAAATTATATATAGATATGTACACACACACAATGTATAATATACATGAACATAATAAGTATGTTAGCATCATTAAATATAATTGACTTCTCTTTCTCTCATGTAAACTCTAAACATTGGATTCTCAAGGATCCATCCCAAGCCACCTCTCTCTTTTTGCCGTACTTTTCACCCTGACAGGATAAAGGAAGATGAGCCTACAAAAAGACAGAGGAAACCAAGAAAAAATAAAGTGTGTAGAGATATAAAAGGGAAATGGAGGTACATGGTATCATAAAAGCCAATAAAAGAATATCTGAAGGAGAAGAGATGTCAGGACCAAATGCTGATCAAACACTAAGTAAGATGGAGATTAAAAATACCCTCATATATATCTTATAACTAGAAGTTTGTACACTGTGACCAATATATCCCCACTTCTCCCAAACCCCAGACCCTAGTATCCAACATTCTAGTCTCTGTTTCTTTGAGGTTTTTTTTTTGATTCCACATATAAATGATGTAATACCAGAGAACACAAATTTCTGGTTATAAGATGAATGATTTCTGCAGATCTAATGTATAGCATGGTGATTGTGTTTAAAACCACTGTATTACATACTTGAAAGTTGTTAAGAGAGTGAATCTTAAATGTTCCCATGACCAAAGAAGAAATGGTAATTATGTGACAGGGTGGTGTTAGCTAATGCTATAGTGGTAATCATTCTGCAATACATACTTGTATCAAATCAGCACATTGTACACCTTAAACTTACATAATGTTATATGTCAATTATATCTCAGTAAAGCTGAAACAAAACCACTCCTTATATGTAACACTGTGGTTAAGAGTGACCAAATGAAGCACCATGATATGAAGTAACAGAAATGGTAACCATATTAGACAATAATGAAGAAAGCAAAGGAGTGGAGATGTTTGTAACCCTCCCACAGGAAGTATGCCTGAATCGGTGGAGAAATCTAACCAAGGATGGAAGAAGATATGCGGTCAAGGGAAGCGTTCAACTTTTTATTATCACTTTTAGGACGGAAAATACTTAGACGTTTTGAAGTTGATGAAGATGATTCAGTTTGAAGGGAATGTTTGAGTGTACATGAGAGAAATAACTGTTAATGTGAAATAGGATAGCACAGGATCCAAATCCCAGGTCAGAGGAGGGGCTCTACTTCTTTTATAACATGAGGAAAGAAGGAGAGGATGAATGAAGATATGAGTAGGATTTGTAGGATTGGTAGATAAGGGAGTTTCTCTTGTATGGCCTCAGTTTTCTCAGCTACAAGGGATGGGCTAGTGGGAAGGAGGAGTGGTTGGAGTTTGGAGAGAAATGAATGGAGTAGAATGGACAGAAGAGGAGAAAAGGAATTGAAAAGAAAAATGTGATAGGATCTCCAGGAGTATTGTGGGCCCATCTGAAGTCAGTGACTGTGAATTTCTAGTGATCCTGATCTACTATGGAGCGTGATTCTATTTAAAATAGAATTTGTTTGATTTTAAGCTCATAAAAAGTAGAGAGAAAAAAAGGAATCAAGGAGTTTATGGAAATAGAAAATGTGACCAAAAAAAGATTACAAAGAAATCAAATTTTGATACAATGAGCAAACTGATGAATTAGCAAAAGACAGATGGTTTGATCAACGGATGCTCCCCATGAGGCTGATGAATGATCTCAGTGAAATTAATCAAGTAGAAAGAGATTAATTTATGTTATGGTCAGAAGGTGAGATGCTTACATGTAAAGCTAGAACACTTGTGAGATATTATAAGATCTGTATAATAAGAGCAGCAGGTTAAAAAAGGTAGGTGATTTTTGGAGACGAGGAGGTGAACGAACTACCTAGGGACTTTCCACAAATATACCAAAGCCATCAGGATAATGGTGGGCCTTGGGAGTGAAGAAAGCAAGTCTGACACCAGTAATAAAGTTCAGGATGAATAGAAGAAAATGACTTGGGATCCAGAGGAAAGCAATCATGAGAGTGATGGCATGGTTGAAAGAATTCAAAGGGGCAAGGGTGTTTCCCATCCATTAAACTGATCCTAAGTTGCAGGGTATTAATATCTGCCCTTTTAGAGACTGTTTGGGAAGAAGTGTCCTCAGTCTAGAGCCACAAACAGAGCATGATTATTATAACATAATTAATTGTCTCAATAAATTCTCAAGGTTTATCTTTACTACTGAAATATAAGCTCATTGAGGGCAGTGACCTGTTTATTCCCCACAGCATCAGTGAATCACAAGAATCCTGTTGAAAACTGGAGCTCAGAAAGAGTTTCAACATGTTACAGAAAGGAACCGTGTGCATCAGTTAATTCTAGCTAATAGTTTTGCTTTCAGGGGAATTATGGGATAAGGTATTTAATTCACTTTTACCTAACTCATAAAATTTTGTTGACATAATAAAATGACTCTCCCTTGAGAAAGTTTCAGATAATTTTCCCAAGCTAATTTACAAATCATGAAAACATAGTTACTTCCCTTGAATAGTTAAATAATGCTGTGAGGAATAAATTTCTGCTTACAGGCGCCATAAGATCTTAAACTGAGTAAGTCAAATACCTATGTGGAAACTTCAAAGTATAGAATCCAGTTTCTTTTCAAGTGTGAACATATTCTATTTCTGTTCATACTTAAAAATTAATATACACATAAATGGCAGGTGATACCAAAAGTCCAGCGTATAGCTAGCCGTCACTGTTAACCCACTGTAGCTCCTCTCACAGGCACTGTCAGTCTGAGGTTCTGCTTCCTCAGTAAAGATTTGCTGAAAGTGTTATAGAAAAGGAGCTTCTCCCTGTTAGACCCCTACATGCCAGGCTGGCTTGCCTATTGAGTCATGTAATAGTTGGTTTCTAAGAGTCTAACACGTGAAAATGTCTTTAGTAAAGGCCTGGGGCTTTCTGAAACAAACGCATTGTTAACAGCCCTTGCCTACTGCTTGCTTACTTGTTTATTTAGCTCCTGAAAAACATAAATGCCTGCAACTGCAAAAGGTACCTAGAAAAAATACGTAAGCAAAAGAAATACTGGTATATTCTTTGGTTTTAAAGCTGCTTGAGAGAGTAATTAGAGGATTCTAATTATAATGCATACTAAATATGGAAGGCAGTTAAGACATATAATATAGCTGAAATTGATTCTTCATCTAAAACCCTTTCATATTTCAGATTTTAGCTATCCTTACACCTCCATGACTTACAGGTATGAAAAAACTCAAAATCAGTCATTTTCCTTAAGATGTCCTGAGATTAAATATGATCAGTTTCTTTGGAGGACTAGTCCTGTCAAGACTTAACATTAGGACTGTGCAGTCTGCAGAGAGTAATGAGGGTTCCAGAGATTCTAAAACATACACTGTTACCTGAATACATACAGGTTTTTTGTATAGTTACAAGGCCTACAATGCAGCAGAAGCACACGCACGTACGCACGCACAGTCCTATCTTTCCACACACAATTATAATAATATAATAGTGACCTAAGTAGATTTTTGAATGCAAATTCTGTGTATAGTGGAGAAAAGTATTCTTAAATAAAATGTCAATGTTACAAAAATATCCTGAGGTTTAAATTGCCTAAGTGATGAGAGGGACTGCTACATTATCTAACATGGATGACAACAGCAGGTATAACAAGACCGCACTTGCATCAAAAGCAACTGCAACCCTTTCCAGAGTGGTATTGTGTTTGCCTGATAAAAAACAGAACATCAGTGAAAGCACATGTCAGTGTCCAGGCAAAAGTAAAAAATGCAGGACCACAGATCAAAAGGATAAAATAAAACCTAAGAGATTTCACACCACAGTAGACTGTATAAAATAAAAGCCCAAAGAAGGCTGTCTGAGAAAGCTCCATGCTAAAACGAATATGCAAGCATAGTACATTCTTATGCTTCAAATTAGCCCAGGCTATCTCTAATGTAATCACCAAAAGTATCTAGAAGATCTAAATAAAGGAATTAATATTAATCATTTTTAGAGCTTAAGCCAGAATGCTTCTGCTCATAATAGTCCATTAGTTATTTAAATTAATTTTCATTCCTTAAACACACACTTGTAAAAAACTGTCAATGGTCCTTTTAATTTGAATAGATACTGATGTAAATTCATACGTAAAAAAACACATGACTCCATAATATGGCTAAGAGACACCCAAACTCCCTCTCTGAAAACAGATAAACTTAAAACTTGAAACAAGAATAAATAATACTTACAAAATAAATGCAAGAGGAATTTTTGTGTTCTTTGCATGTTCTCTATATTATTAAGATGCCTTTGGGGGGGCTTCGCTGGTAGCGCAGTGGTTGAGAGTCCGCCTGCCAATGCAGGGGACATGGGTTCGTGTCCCGGTCCGGGAAGATCCCACATGCCGCGAAGCGGCTGGGCCTGTGAGCCATGGCCGTTGACCCTGCGCGTCCAGAGCCTGTGCTCTGCAACGGGAGAGGCCACAACAGCGCGAAGCCCACATACCACAAAAAAAAAAAAAAAAAAAAAAAAAAGATGCCTTTGGGGAGGAGGAAGGCATATACTGCTTTCTCAAAAAGGTTTTGAGGGACTTCCCTGGTGGCGCAGTGGTTAAGAATACACTTGCCAATGCAGGGGAGATGGGTTCGAGCCCTGCTCTGGGAAGATCCGACATGCTGTGGAGCAACTAAGCACATGTGCCACAACTACTGAGCCTGCGCTCCAGAGTCCGCGAGCCACAACTACTGAGCCCGTGTGCCACAAGACAAGCCACCACAATGAGAAGCCCACACACCACAAGGAAGAGCAGCCCCTGCTCGCCTCAACTAGAGAAACCGCGTGTGCAGCAGCAAATACCCAACACAGCCATAATTAATTAATTTAAAAAACAAGGCTTTGATATGTCTTTTATTATAATGGAGACACACACACACACACACACATGCAAAACACAGATAAGAGCACACCAGCATCAGGCAGAGCCTCAACTCCGAGTCACAGACCTCCACTCAAACCCCTGTGCTGACCTCATGGAGTCATTGTGAGGATTAAAAGAGATTATACACAATTTGGAAGGTTCTCCATAAATGTTAAATGTTCTTCCCTTTCCTACCCTTCTCCAGTGACTGATCCAACGGGCACTGCCCTAAGACCACAGCCTTTGAGAAATAAGGCAAGAGGGCAGTTTCAGGTGGCAATGATGCCAGAGACAATGAGGAAACAACTCTTACCAATTTATTCATTTATGTTTTTAAACATCTTTATTGGAGTAAAATTGTTTACAATGGTGTGTTAGTTAGTGCTGTATAACAAACTGAATCAGCTATACATATACATATATCCCCATATCTCCTCCCTCTTGCGTCTGCCTCCCACCCTCCCTATCCCACCCCTCTAGGTGGTCACAAAACACCGAGCTGCTCCCCTTGTGCTATGCAGCTGCTTCACACTAGCTAACTGTTTTACATTTGGTAGTATATATATGTACATGCCACTCTCTCACTTTGTCCCAGCTTACCCTTCCCCCTCCCCGTGTCCTCAAGTCCATTCTCTAGTAGGTGTGTGTCTTTATTCCCATCCTGCCTCTAGGTACTTCATGACTTTTTTTTTTCTAGATTCCATATATATAAGTGTTAGCATACAGTATTTGTTTTTCTCTTTCTGACTTACTTCACTCTGTATTACAGACTATAGGTTCATCCACCTCACTACAAATAACTCAATTTCGTTTCTTTTTATGGCTGAGTAGTATTCCATTGTACATATGTGCCACATCTTCTTTATCCATTCATCTGTCGATGGACACTTAGGTTGCTTCCACGTCCTGGTGACTGTAAATAGAGCTGCAATGAACATTGTGGTACATGACTCTTTTCGAATTATCGTTTTCTCAGAGTATATGCCCAGTAGTGGGATTGCTGGGTCGTATGGTAGTCCTATTTTTAGGTTTTTAAGGAACCTCCATACTGTTCTCCATAGTGGCTGTATCAATTTACATTCCCACCAACAGTGCAGTAGGGTTCCCTTTTCTCCACAGCCTGTCCAGCATTTATTGTTTGTAGATTTTCTGATGATGGCCATTCTGACTGGTGTGAGGTGATATCTCATTGTAGTTTTGATTTGCATTTCTCTAATGATTAATGATGTTGAGCATTCTTTCATGTGTTTGTTGGCAATCTGTATATCTTCTTTGGAGAAATGTCTATTAAGGTCTTCTGACCATTTTTGGATTCAGTTGTTTGGTTTTTTTTGATATTGAGCTGCATGAACTGCTTGTAAATTTTGGAAATTCATCCTTTGTCAGTTGCTTCATTTGCAAATACTTTCTCCCATTCTGAGTGTTGTCTTTCCGTCTTCTTTATGGTCTCCTTTGCCATGCAAAAGCTTTTAAGTTTCATTAGGTCCCATTTGTTTACTTTTATTTTTATTTCCTTTTCTCTAGGAGGTGAGTCAAAAAGGATCTTGCTGTGATTCATGTCATAGAGTGTTCTGCCTATGTTTTTCTCTAAGAGTTTTATAGTGTCTGGCCTTACACTTAGGTCTTTAATCCATTTTGACTTTATTTTTGTGTATGGTGTTAGGGAATGCTCTAATTTCATTCTTTTACATGTAGCTGTCCAGTTTTCCCAGCATCACATATTGAAGAGGCTGTCTTTTCTCCAATGTATATTCTTGCCTCCTTTATCAAAAATAAGGTGACCATATGTGCATGGGTTTATCTCTGGGCTTTCTAACCTGTTCCATTGATCTATATTTCTGTTTTTGTGCCAGTACCATACTGTCTTGATGACTGTAGCTTTGTAGTATAGTCTGAAGTCTGGGAGCCTGATTCCTCCAGCTCCATTTTTCTTTCTCAAGATCGCTTTGGCTATTTGGGGTCTTTTGTGTTTCCATACAAATTGTGAAATTTTTTGTTCTAGATCTGTGAAAAATGCCAGTGGTAGTTTGATAGGGATTGATTTGAATCTGTAGATTGCTTTGGGTAGTATAGTCATTTTAACAATGTTGATTCTTCCAATCCAAGAACGTGGTGTATCTCTCCATCTGTTTGTATCACCTTTAATTTCTTTCATCAATCAGTGTCTTATAGTTTTCTGCACACAGGTCTTTTGTATCCTTAGGTAGGTTTATCCTGAGGTATTTTATTCTTTTTGTTGCAATGGTAAATAGGAGTGTTTTCTTAATTTCACTTTCAGATTTTTCATCATTAGTGTAATAGGAATTCAAGAGATTTCTGTGTATTAGCTTTGTATCCTGCTACTTTACCAAATTCATTGATTAGCTCTAGTAGTTTTCTGGTAGCATCTTTAGGATTCTCTATGTATAGTATCATGTCATCTCCAAACAGTGACAACTTTACTTCTTCTTTTCCAATTTGGATTCCTTTTATTTCCTTTTCTTCTCTGATTGCTGTGGCTAAAACTTCCAAAACAATGTTGAAGAATAGTGGTGAGAGTGGGCAACCTTGTCTTGTTCCTGATATTAGAGGAAATGGTCTCCGTTTTTCACCACTGAGGATGATGTTGGCTGTGGGTTTGTCACATATGGCCTTTATTATATTGAGATAAGTTCCCTCTATGCTTACTTTCTGGAGGGTTTTTATCATAAATCGGTTTTGAATTCTGTTGAAATCTTTTTCTGCATCTATTGAGATGATCATATGGTTTTTATTCTTCAATTTGTTAATATGGTGTATCACATGGATTGATTTGCATATATTGAAGAATCCTTGTATTCCTGGGATACACCCCACTTGATCATGGTGTATGATCCTTTTAATGTGCTGTTGTATTGTATTTGTTAGCATCTTGTTGAGGATTTTTGCATCTATGTTCATCAGTGATATTGGCCTGTAGTTTTCTTTCTTTGTGATATTGTTGTCTGGTTTTGGTATCAGGGTGATGGTAGCCTCGTAGAATGAGTTTCAGAGTGTTTCTCCCTCTGCTATACTTTGGAAGAGTTTGAGAAGGATAGGTGTTAGCTCTTCTCTAAATGTTTGATAGAATTCGCCTGTGAAGCCATCTGGTCCTGGGCTTTTGTTTGTTGGAAGATTTTAAATCACAGTTTCAATTTCAGTACTTGTGATTGGTCAGTTCATATTTTCTATTTCTGCCTGATTCAGTCTTGGAAGGTTGTGCTTTTCTAAGAATTTGTCCATTTCTTCCAGGTTGTCTGTTTTATTGGCATAGAGTTGCTCGAAGTAATCTCTCATGATCCTTTGTATTTCTGCAGTGTCAGTTGTTATTTCTCCTTTTACATTTCTAATTCTGTTGATTTGAGTCTTCTCCCTTTTTTTCTTGATGAGTCTGGCTAATGGTTTATCAATTTTGTTTACCTTCTCAAAGAACCAGCTTTTAGTTTTATTGATCTTAGTTACTGTTTCCTTCATTTCTTTTTCATTTATTTATGATCTGATCTTTATGATTTCTTTCCTTCTGCTAACTCTGGGGGTTTTTTGTTCTTCTTTCTCCAATTTCTTTAGGTGTAAAGTTAGGTTGTTTATTTCAGATGTTTCTTGTTTCTTAAGGTAGGATTGTACTGCTATAAACTTCCCTCTTAGAACTGCTTTTACTGCATCCCATAGGTTTTGGGTCATTGTGTTTTCACTGTCATTTGTTTCTAGGTATTTTCTGATTTCCTCTTTGATTTCTTCAGTGATCTCTTGGTTATTACATAGTGTGTTGTTTATCCTCCATGTGTTTGTATTTTTTACAGATTTTTTCCTGTAACTGATGTCTAGTCTCATAGTGCTGTGGTCGGAAAAGATACTGGATACAATTTCAGTTTTCTTAAATTTACCAAGGCTTGATTTCTGACCCAAGGTATGATCTATCCTGGAGAATGTTCCATGAGCACTGGAGAATAAAGTGTATTCTGTTGTTTTTGCATGGTATGTCCTATAAATATCGATTAAGTCTACGTTGTTTAATGTATCTTTTAATGCTTGTGTTTCCTTATTTATTTTCGTTTTGGATGATCTGTCCTTTGGTGAAAGTGGGGTGTTAAAGTCCCCTACTATGAGTGTGTTACTGTCGATTTCCCCTTTTATGGCTGTTAGTATTTGCCTTATGTATTGAGGTGCTCCTATGTTGGGTACATAAATATTTAAAATTGTTGTATCTTCTTCTTGGATTGACCCCTTGATCATTATGTAATGTCCTTTTTTGTCTCTTGTAATACTCTTTGTTTTAAAGTCTATTTTGTCTATTTAAAGTCTATTTTGTCTGATATGAGAATTGCTACTCCAGCTTTCTTTTGATTTCCATTTGCATGGAATATCTTTTTCCATCCCCTCACTTTCAGTCTGTATGTGTGCCACAGTCTGTATGTATCTATCCACACCAGTCAGAATAAAAGGAAGAAAGAAAGAAAGAAAGAAAGAAAGAAAGAAAGAAAGAAAGAAAGAAAGAAAGAAAGAAAAACTAAACCAAAATAAAATTATTAAAGTAAAAAATAAAAAATTATTAAAATTAAAAAAAAATTTAAGTAATGAAAATAAAAGAAGAGAGCGACCAAAACAAAGACAAATCCACCAATGATAACAAGTTCTAAAAGTTATACTAAAAAAAAAAAAAAAAAAGTACAGACAGAACCCTAGGACAAAAGGTAAAAGCAAAGCTATACAGACAACATCACACACAGAAGCATACATATACACACTCACAAAAAGAGAAAAAGGAAAGAAATATATATATCATTGCTTCGAAAGTCCACAGCCTCAATTTGGGATGATTCGTTGTCTCTTCAGGTATTCCAGAGATGCAGGGTACATCAAGTTGATTGTGGAGATTTAATCCGCTGCTCCTGAGGCTTCTGGGAGAGATTTCCCTTTCTCTTCTTTGTTCGCACAGCTTTGGATTTAGCCCTGCCTTTGCGTGTAGGTCACCTGCGGGTTCTTCACTCAGACAGGACAGGGTTAAAGGAGCAGCTGATTAGGGGGCTCTGGCTCACTCAGGCCGGGGGGAGGGAGGGGTACAGAGTGCAGGGTGAGCCTGTGGCGGCTGAGGCTGACATAATGTTGCACCAGCCTGAGGCGTGCCGTGTGTTCTCCCAGGGAAGTTGTTCGTGGATCACGGGACCCTGGCAGTGGCGGGCTGCACAGGGTCCCGGGCGGGGAGGTGTGGATAGTGACCTGTGCTTACACACAGGCTTCTTGATGGCTTCAGCAGCAGCCTTAGTGTTTCATGCCCATCTCTGGGGTCCGTGCTGTTAGCTGCAGCTCGCGCCCATCTCTGGAGCTCGTTTCGGTGGTGCTCTGAATCCCTTCTCCTTGCGCACCCCGAAACAGCGGTCTCTTGCCTCTTAGGCAGCTCCAGACTTTTTCCCGGACTCCCTCCCGGATAGCTGTGGTGCACTAGCCCCCTTCAGACTGTGTTCCCGCAGCCAACCCCAGTCCTCTCCCTGGTATCTGACCTTCGAAGCCCGAGCCTCAGCTCCCAGCCCCAACCCGTCCTGGCGGGTGAGCAGACAGGCCTCTCAGGCTGGTGAGTGCTGGTCGGCACCGATCCTCTGTGCGGGAATCTCTCCGCTTTGCCCTCCGCACACCCTGTTGCTGCGCTCTCCTCCACGGCTCCAAAGCTCCCCACCTCTGCCACCCGCAGTCTCCACCCGCAAAGGGACTTCCTAGTGTGTGGAAACCTTTCCTCCTTCGCAGCTCCCTCCCACTGGTGCAGGTCCCGTCCCTATCCTTTTGTCTTTGTTTTTTCTTTTTCCCTACCCAGGTACGTGGGGAGTTTCTTGCCTTTTGGGAGGTCTGAATTCTTCTGCCAGTATTCAGTAGGTGTTCTGTAGGAGTTGTTCGACATGTAGATGTATTTCTGATGTATTTGTGGGGAGGAAGGTGATCTCCACTTCTTATTCTTCCTCCATGTTGAAGCTCCTCTCTTACCTCTTTAGTACTGCAGTAACACACCCACTACCTTACCCATTCTTAATCTCTAATGCAAAAAACATTTTAAACAATCCTACACCAGCACCACTAAACTATCCTTACATGAAACCTTTTTTTTTTTTTTTTTGTGGTACACGGGCCTCCCACTGTTGTGGCCTCTCGCGTTGTGGAGCACAGGCTCCGGACGCGCAGGCTCAGCGGCCATGGCTCACGGGCCCAGCTGCTCTGCGGCATGTGGGATCTTCCCGGACCGGGGCACGAACCCGTGTCTCCTGCATCAGCAGGCAGACTCTCAAACACTGCACCACCAGGAGAGCCCCACATGAAACCTTTTTTATCTCAATTAGAGGCCTACTATGGTGAAGCCAGCTGAGACTAGAGACCACAGTATAATGTGTCCAACTACCTTCATTGTTTAGAATACCCAATTCCAAGACAAGCAGACAGACTGAGCATAATACTATATTCGAAATGCCTTTAAATATGTATCAGAAATAAATTGAAGTAGGACCCACTATTCATGGCACAGCCTAATTTATGTTAGAGTATGAATTTAGCAATAAGAAGAAAAAGTCAAAAAGGCAATTAGAAGAGGGAACTGAAACAAAAGATAACTAAAATAATCCAAGATCTAAAAATGCCATTCATCACATTTTTCATCCTATGGGTCTGTCCTTAAATACATAAGCAAACAACTTACATCATAAAAGATCTGGTATAAAACTGAAAGTGGAGAAGCAAAGGGTAGCAAATTCATCAGCAAAATGTCATTTCTGTATCTTTGCTATCATAGCTCCACCATCTGGGTTATATTTTATAGTTAGTTGTCTGAGCCAGAAATAAAAGATGACTGGTTAAAGTTGCTATTTCTATCAACATGACACTGAATTTCAGCACTATTTTTCCTTGCTTCTAGAGATGTGCCATTTGTCTTCCTGCAATCCACAGGCAGAAACTTTTAAATTTTAGCACCGACAGTCCAATCTCACACATAGCAGCAGTAGATCACTTCACTTGCACAACTATATCTGAAAAAAAATGCTTTCAAACTAACACAGTAAGACTTTTTCTCACCAAACATAAGTGTCTCTCAAGAGCTTTAATCTATACTCATGGAGCTCAATTAAGAAAATTAAAATGAGCAGAGCAACCTATACGTACTATCACACTAAAAATCTATCAACATACAAAATCTGTTGGTAGTATGCATTTATATTATAAAGAAAGGCAAGCTTTAAGTGAACCAGGTAATTAAATACCATTCAACAGGTAGTATAACCAGATCAGACTACATCAAGGCAAAGTTCAACTGAATGCTAAACCTGAGCCCTCACATCACAAATGCAAACATATTAATAAGTAATTGTTTTGTTAAGACCACGTGTAAAAAAAGAACTCTTTATTTTCATCATATTGGCTTAAGAATTAAGTAATTTCAAAAGTACTACAAGTAACCTTTCCCTCTTGAAAAAACAGGTTAGGGTTAGGGAAGGGAGAGATTTTTACGCAAAGTTAATTAGTGTAACCAACTTGTGTATTTAGTTGAACATAGGGATAAATAACTCCATAAATTTTTTTCCCATTTTATTTTGCAGGTAAATGGGCAAGAACAGTGATATCTTTGGCTCTAAGGATTAAATAGTACAGATATAACTAGCTATTATATAATTTAAGATATTAGTGGGAAACTTTAGAAGAAATCCTAGCACTACAGTAATGCTAGACATCCCAGCACTGCTGAAAAATGGGTGCATACACAGAAATGTGCAGACACATATTTGCCTTGACATTTTTATTAAAAAATTCTGAGCTTAATTAACTAAAAGTATACATTTCATTTAATTCTTTACAGAATATCAACTAAAGTTCAGTGACATAGTTAATAAAGTAATCATGTGTCATACATCAGTGAAGGACACAGTCATACTTTAAGAATCCTTCTTGATAAAATTTTAAGACAAAAAGTTGTTATCTAGAATACTCAGAGATCTGAAGTTATCTAGTACTGAAGTCTGAAATCTCAATCAAAAAGGAAAATGGACATCCCTTTCTATATTATAAAATCAATATTATTTCTGAAGAATACTCATAACCCCTCAGGGTATCTGGAAATCAATAAAAAATGGGTTATCTGAGGCAGAGAATTTTAGAAATAACAATACTGATGAGAAAGAAATCATTGGAACTCTTTGTATAACTACAAAAGCCTAAAACTATATAAAAAATGTGATTGGTTCATAAACCATTTTTGTTACCCACAGCAGACAAAAGGATGGAATAAAATTGGCCTTCAAAGATAGTGAAAGATAACCTCTATCTCTACTGAGAAAAGGGAATGAGAAAGGACGAAAAGCCTTAATTTTTTTTGCAGGATTTGATTATAGGTGAGGGAATGTGACAGTCACTGTAATGAACAAGTTTGTTCTTTAATGAACAGCATAAACAATAGAAACCAACCTAAAGCGATTTAGGTGACCTGAAAGAGTCACTCAAATGAATCTAGAAGTAGATTAGAAATTTTTTAAGACAAAGGCCTTTTCCAGAGACTTCAGAGGATATTTAACCTTCTTAAACTTTGCCCTGGTTCTGCACAGTGACATTAATATATTAGCAAATCATATATATGTTGAAGGTTGCAAAAATACCTTGGAGAGGCCAGGCCAATGGTCCAGCATCAACAACATCTGAGGACTTGTTAGAAATACAAAATACTTAGGCCTCACCTACAAAGTCTCTCCAGTTGATTCTGATGCAGGCTAACGTCTGAGAACCATGCATCTGAAATGATCTACCTTGGTTTAGAGATAAAGACTCGGAGCTAGAAGTCTTTGTCTTCGTTCTACAATTAGTAATGGAAGAGTTGGTTCTAAGAACCTGTTTTCTTGCTTCAGTATCTTTCTCTTTGCATGGAAAATCAATTCATGGTTGGACTCATGGGTTTTCTTTTTCAGATACCCAGCTAAGATTAAAATATATGAATGTCTGTATAAAATACTAATTTTATAAAGTTTAAACAATTGGCTATTCATTTATTCATCAAAAAAATGTCTGCAGTGAGTAATATTTGATAGTCACCAGAAAGAAAGAAGTACCTAATGTGATTGATTTGCACCTACAAAAGGACACTGGCAGCAATAACTAGAATGAAGGACTGGAATCTCATCAGAAGGAACTAAACATCTAAAACTGCACCTAAACATGCTTGGATATTACTCAGCCTATCAAGAAATATCTATTGCACACATGTACAACAATGTGAGAAGATTTTATCCCTATATTCATATACATATTTATGAAGAGAGCAAGTACTATTATATCTCCAGGAAAACGTGTGTGTGTGTAGTTAGTTTGTTTGTTTGTTTAATCCAAAATTTTACTACCAAAACACCAGTGTTTAAAGTAAATAATCTTAGAGGCTTTACTTAAATTTAATATGAGACTGAAAATAATGTCATAAACGTTGCCTTCACTCTGAGATTTATAAAACAGTAAGTGAAGTTCATGTAATAAAATGAAAAGTTTTTATTCCTTTCACTCTATGTTAAACCCAGTTTTCATAGATAGGAGAGGGATGAAAATTCATCTTTAATTTTCCCTATATTGTATGTCACCAAAAAAGCAATGATTTACTGAACTAATTCAAACTCTGGACTCTCAAAAATCAGAGGGCTCTCTGAATTGTAAATAGACCTAAACTTTACTGGTGAAAAGCATGGCAGAAAGAAAAATAGCCAGAATGTATTTTTTATTCAGAAATGAATTAGGACCACTAAGAATTACTTAAATATGATATTTTGAGGAGATGCACCAGGAGGAATTTACAGGAAATAAAATGATTTCCTTTTTACTTACACTATAGCTCTATTCATTTTTAAAAGACACTAGTTTAGCTGTATCTACACTGTTTGTACCTATTTTCTTCTGTAAAAGGATAAAGGTTATGGGAAATCCCTTCAAATTTCTTTAATAAGATCACTGCATAATGCTAAATCAAGCAAGGTAATAACATGATTATGCTTAAAAGATCAAAATATTTTACACATACAGTGATACCACAGAGTTAATCATGCATGGTTCAATTGGCTAGTAGATTAGTGGGGTTTTTTTTTTTTTTTTGGCCTCACAGCTTGTGGGATTTTAGTTCCCCAACCAGGGACTGAACCTGGGTCCTTGGCAGTGAGAGTGCGGAATCTTAACCACTGGGCCGCCAGAGAATTCCCAGCTAAGCCTTGATTTTATATTTTCCTTTCCCTTTTCCTGAAGTGCCCATGCTAATACTAGAGATAATTGAGAAATCCAAGGCAATGGGAAAGTAAAGGAGATAAATATGGAATTAAAATACTGGCTTCATTGTCTACTGACCCTTTTAGCATAGCATATGCATTTGAATGTTATATAGCTATCTATTAACACCTAAAAATGAAGAAGAGATAAACAACATGGAAAAATTTGGTGCCTTCATAAAAAACATTCTAATATAGAAGGAAGACAATAAGTGAACATATGTTATGTTGACAAAGAACAGAGGATGAGACGTGATCAGGGAAATCTCTGAGAAGGTAAAATCATGACTGTAATTTCATAGAAAAAAGTCTTAAAGCATATAGACCCAACCAATGGTAGTCACCTCGAGGGAGGTGTTGGGTAGAAGGGGTGAAATAATATGGAGGAGTTTCAATTTTTTATTTTTTCAACTTCTGTATTTGGATTTTTATAATTTATTAATATATTACTGACATAATTTAGAAAATCTTTTTTAGGCCCATAGATTATATTATCATTCTCTGAACTACATTTTTGATGACATGGCTTCCTCAAAAATATATTTTAAAATCCATTTTTTAAAAAAGAGATCAGATTTTATTCTAAATGTAGTAGAACAGGCTTATAGCAGAGGAGAGACTTAATCTAAATTATGATCTAAAGAAACTGTTTGTGACAACTGTTGGGATAAGTATTTTGTGGGAGAGTAAGAGCCAGAAGCAGAAGCAATATTAAGGGGACCACTGCAGTTACTCGAGGAAAGGGTGATGATGGTATTAACTAGGGGTATGGCCTAGGAAATGGAGAAAATGGCCCTTGTCTTTGCCAGCCTCAATGTCCAGCATAGCAAGTGGCATGTAGTATGCCTTCCATACACATGTCTTCAGGTACAAAAAAAGGAAGTGAGAGAGTTAGGGAGGCCAGCTAGTCATAGGGCTGTAGGGTACCGCTTCTCTAACTTGAGTTGGAGAGATGGGAACACTCTCCTTGGAGACACTTGTGTAATGTCCATTTCTGAAAGCAGTTTATTAATCTCCTAAGCAATTAAAGATTTATATAACCACTATTTTAAAAAAATTATTTTCAACAAACTTCATTTTTAGCTCAAGTCCAGTATTAAAGTATGCTGTCACTGAAATTTCAAATACATTAGAAGATTTTACAGAAAAAAAAATAGGATGTCATAACAAGTTACTCTAAAGGTGCCTAAGAAACACTGCATTAATAGCTTAACATTTAATGGTATAGTTCCCCTTTAAAATATGAAAAACAAAATATTAACCTAAATTACAAAACTGATTTGCAGTCTCTTAGCTTTTCCACTTCTCTTGTTAGTTACAGGCTGAGGTCTCTAATCAATTTTTCATCCTCAACCTGTTTAGCCATAATTTCTTTTATACCCAACTTGATCTGTCACTCTATCCAGCTCTGAACTTCATTTTCTATTTTACCTGCACAAATATAAATCCCATCTTGTCATAGGTTTTTTACTCTATATCAAACCCAATGCTTAAAATTAGAAATTAAAACTAAAACTTCAA
Source organism: Mesoplodon bidens (assembly GCF_964165515.1). Taxonomy (NCBI): domain Eukaryota; kingdom Metazoa; phylum Chordata; class Mammalia; order Artiodactyla; family Ziphiidae; genus Mesoplodon; species Mesoplodon bidens. The sequence goes on from NC_138168.1 coordinate 59,946,931, forward strand.
TTTCTTTTTCAACATATTAGATGATTCACTGTTTTATCATTAACTATATTTCCCACACTGTACATTTCATTGCCATGACTCATTTATTTTGTAACTGTAAGTTTGTACCTCTTAATTCCCTCACCTATTTCTCTAATCCTTCCCATCCCCTCTGGCAACCATCTGTTTGTTCTCTGTATCTATGACTGTATTTATCTTTGGTTGTATTTGTTCATTTGTTTTGTTTTGTTTTGTAGAATCCATATATAAGTGAATATAGTATTCGTCTTTCTATGTCTGCTTTATTTCATTTAGCATAACACCCTCTAGGTCCATCTATGTGGTCAGAAATGGCAAGATGTCATTCTTTTTTATGGCTGAGTAATATTCCAATATATATCTATACCACAGCTTCTTCATCCATTCATCTATTGATGGGCATTATGTTGCCATTTTTAGCTTTCATTAAATTTAAATAATTACATCTACCTAGTCACTACCTCATTGGACAGTAGAGCTCTGAAATATGCATTTCAACAAATATGGAGAATAGCATTTAGGAGGTATATTAAGGATAGTGAAGTCAAAAGTAAAAAAGACGTAAATGGAGTGTCACAGTAAATTTTCATATAAGAGCAATCTAAATTCCATAAGAATCAAGAATAGGCTCTACTCTTAAGGGAAGCTTTGAGTTGAGCCCTTACATGGTGGACTAATTATTTCATGGCACCAACAAGCAAGAGTAACATGATGAAATCTAGAATCCAATACCAGTAGCTACTCAGCCTGAGGAAAATCTCTCCATGTGTACAAATGACAAAACAGGTCAAGGGTGCTTTATATGGATCATGCAGAGCTGTATGGTTTGCTATTACAGTCAAATATTACTTTCCAAGTTTGGATTTCATCCCAATTTTACGGACGACAAAATAAGCAGCATGGGTGAAAGTTATACTACAACACAAAATTGCTGATACACCAATTTAATGTCCAATTTCCAACATGCTTGCTCCCTAGATTCAAACAGTGTGAGACAAACTCAAGATTAAATTTTTGAAACCAAGTAATTTTATGTAGTGAAAATGTATTATAAACTATACTCTCTTAAAAGGAGATTTTTATCTTAAGGGAATCAGATTGAGTCTTAAGTTAAAATACAACTGTTGATCATCAATATGTGTCTTACAATCCTAAATTTATTTTTATTTTTTTATTTTTTTATTTTTGCAGTATGCGGGCCCCTCACTGTTGTGGCCTCTCCCGTTGCAGAGCACAGGCTCTGGACGCGCAGGCTCAGGGGTCATGGCTCACGGGCCCAGCCGCTCCGCGGCATGTGGGATCTTCCTGGATCAGGGCACGAACCCGTGTCCCCTGCATCGGCAAGCGGACTCTCAACCACTACGCCACCAGGGAAGCCCAATCCTAAATTTTTGAACCTTTTTTTTTGTAGGAGTGAATTCTTTAAAAAGTGTTAAACTCTCCACATACAAAGAGAATACTAACTTCCCAAGGAAAAGAAATGAGAGTGTTTATTTAAGTTTTCTTTTAAAAAGATAAACCTTAAACTATCCCACCTACAGGCTATGGAGGGTGGTGGGGCAGAGAAGAAGGGAGAGAGTAATAGACATTTTACCCAAAATCATCTAAACTGTCAGTTGCTTTAGAAAATCAGTTTAACAGCAGAGCCTTAGACAACAGAAATATCTACGTTTTACTTTTATTAGTTTACATGTCAATATGAAACATCGACATGAAAAGTCTACTTTGTTAAATAACTAAAATATATAAAATATTCTGGCTCTTTTAGTCTTTTTAGAATAGCAGATTAACTGGTACTTCTTTTTTGCAAGAATTTGAAACTGCCGTACAAAACCAAAGGCAAAAAATGTTCTAAGTATACTTGACATTCTAGATAATTCAGAAACAGTTAGAGCCTATCTTCCTTCAGGGTTTGCTGAACAATGGCAGGTCCAGCCCTACACAGCCCACTAACTTCACAGACAGCTGATCTGACAAAGGAGAGAAATACATTATTGTCCATGATGGGCACATCTACCTCTGTGAGGGAGGGGAAGCAGGGAACCTTACCCCACGGGAACCTTTCCAAGGCCAAGTAGAAGGAAGTTCTAAAAGAATCACTCATCAGGACTGGGAGTACCTGTGAGAAGGCAAATGGCTCCCAGAAAAATGCTTCCTGAGAAAGCCCTTGGAAGAATTTGGTAAAAATCACATAAGAATGAAGAGGAGACTGTTAGCAGAGAGACACTTGCTGTGGTGGCTACAGCGGTAGGACCAGAAGGGACCATAATGTAGTGAGCCCAGTGGTGTGCTGGTAAATGTTCAACAACTTACTGGGAAGCAGGGGAGATGACAGATCCTGGTTTGTGGCACTTATTATCTCAGTGGTGAAAATACTCCCACCATGGCCAATTTCAAGCTACAAATGAGAAGTTACTGAATGCAGAGTGGGAAGAGACTCTGTAGCATGCTATTATATAGTATGTTCCACCATAAAAAGACAACAGATGCAAACAACATCAAGAGTATAGATAATAAGATGCAGTAAATTAACTAGGAAGTGATCAGTTTTAAATATATATTACTTTGTTTTTAATATAATTTATTTGATTATTCACTTATATAATGTGATTAGTAATGGCTATGTTAACAGCAAGATCACAAAATTCCTAAAAATTTAACAATCAGCTTTTGTGAGCCAGTACAAGCCAGCTCTTGCACAGCACTAATGTGTATGGAAGGTACAGGGGAGTTTCCTTGCTGTCCTGCGGACATGGGGGCAGTTCGCCTGTCTCCACATGGAGACTGTGCAAAGAAAGGGAGATGGTACTGGGAGCTCCAGGTCTCCACAGGCAGCAGCTACGTGAGGGGCCACCCCAGCTGGAAAGGTCAGAGTGGTGGACCATTGGTAAAGGTTTGGGAGGGACATAGTAGCCGCTTTCCAAGGGAGTCCTTGAGGATAGAGGGGGCTGATGTGAAGCAGAATACCATGTCAAGTAAATCATCCCTATGGCAGCTATGAGGAAAGCCCACACCCATCAGTGGAGCTTTGAAGCAAAGCAAAAAGCCATAAAAGAAGCAAACTCAGAGTAAAATCAGGGGTTCCTCCCCACAACTGACATAGGTCCAGTTAAGGAAGAAGACCTCTGCCCCCCTTATGTCTGCTTCCAAACCCAGTACTGGCAAAAAGACAAAAGAAACAGTCAGCTGTATACTGACTTCTCTCCTTCAAAAGCTCAACTGCAAGTCTAGGTGACAGTGAGTTGAGGAAAGGCAAAATTAGAGCATGTAAGCTTAAACTGGGCTGACCTGGATTTTAATAACTGAAAATGACCAAAAATTATGAAATCTGTCCAAAGTATAAATGAAAATAATGGCTAGTGGTTTCCTGAAACCTCTCAACAAACTGGCTACATATATGCTTAAGGTATTTAGAGTAGCATGCTAGGTATCCACTGCTAACAAGAAAACCAAGATTTAAAAAATAACCTTTCCTTTACAGAAAAACAACCTGCTCTTTTAAACAATGATGCCACACAGTGGTGATATATGCTGTCCTGCTATTTCTATGTGGACATCTTTTCTCCATCACAGATTAACAGCAAATGCGAAGGGCTATAAAGTGCTCTAAATATGCAAGTCATCATTATTAAGAACCACAACATTATAGCATCTTAAGGCACTACTTTCTTTTATTTGCTTCACAGAAAAGAGATGCAAGGTAGGTAGGATGGTTATTAACAGTCATTCCCTACAGATACTAAAAATGAAGCTGAGAAAAATTAAATACTATGCTCTCCTACAAGCCAAAACTTGAATACACTCAAAGGCCTACACAGTTAGGTATGAGCTAAAGAACACTGGTTTCAGAAATCAGGCCCGGGTTCTAATCCTGGTTATGCCACTTACAGCTGATACTGGGTCAATGTCTCTGGGCCACAATTCTTTCTTCCATAAAATTAAATCACTGGACCATAATATCTGTAAGGTCTCTCTAGAATCATGATTCTAGCTTGCCAGCAGAGAAGGCAACATGTCTGGAAGACCAGGGTAGTGATTACACAACTAAGTATATAACGATGCCAAAGGGAAGAATTCAGGCAAGGCATACAGGGTGCCAGAAATAAAACAATCTTGTACTAAACCAAGTCTCAACTCAAAAGCTTTTATGTGCTTCTTGGGAACAACATTTCCAAGTATTTCCAAGTTTGTTTAACCAACAGGGCTTGCCTGTGGATGTAAGTGAAAACATGAAGTAGAATATGAAGGCATATAGAAGAGTGTAATTTTGGGGGAAAATTGCTAAGCAATCCACTCGAATATTAGATCTCACTCTGTTCTAGAGATTATCAACAAATATTACAATGAAACATTTTATTATATATTATGAGATTGGCTATTATGTTATTAATCTTATAAAAGTACAGCTAATTAAATGCTACTCTTGATATTTAAATTTTCAGGAACAAGCAGAAACAACATATCCACATATTAATGCACACCCAGAAAATAACAAATCAATATCACTGATGAGTCTGTACAAATTAACAGGAAAAGGAGGAAAGTCTTTGATTCATCTACATGCTATAAATGCATCTTTGAACAGGCAAAAATGTAATGCATATCTTAAACTAATTTACAAGAATGGAAGTCACTAGGTCAGTCAATAAAATATGAACTATTTTATGTTCTTTCTCTTATTTCTCTATCGTTTATTACTTCACCAAAACCTATTAACTGCTGTATCATTTAAAACTTGTGTTTCATGGGATGAAAAATCTCTCCTTTATTTATATATTTTTTTCACATCTATAATAAAAACAAAGAATAAAAACATGTGGGCACATATATATGTAAAACATACAAACCAAAAATAGCCATGATTAGGTTTATAATTCAGCCTTGACCCACCTGGGCTGGGATCCTGGGTCATCATTTACTGTGTGACTCTGAGAATGTTATATGAGCCTCCCACATCCCTTCTTCGTTCTTTGAAACACAGGGCTGATTTGAGGGGCTCATGTGATAACATGTGAACTGTTCTAACATGGATTCAATACATAGGCATTCAATACATTCTTCATTTCCTATCAGAGTCCCATCAAGAAAGGTCATGGCTTCAGTGAGGCTTCCTACAGCTCTCAGCAAAGGTCTCCAGTATGTTGACAAGAAACAGTTATAATGACCTTTCAGGATTTCAGGAATCTCTTGAGTAACTCATGTTATCCCCAGGAATAGAACAATGCCTGGGTGTCTTTATTCGTGTCTCTATACAAAGCTATCAACCACTACCTCAGACCCACCCACCCGTTCAACACACATAGTCCAACCAAACTTATGAGGGCAAACATGAGATGGAAAAAACAAAGAACTACTATTCATTGAACACTTATTTGCCAGACAGTGCCTTAGGCCCTTCTGAAAAAGTATGAGGTCTAGACGCCACAAATAAGTTTATAAGGAAAAAGGTAGCTAGCGATTCAGCTGGGATTTTACTATAACTGGATTTAATCCTAAAGCCCATGCTTTTTAAAACTGTGTAACTCTTCCCCCAATATTCAGCTACTACCAACAATTCACAAAACATCTTCCCCAGAAAAATTTACACTAAGTACTTGACCAAACAACCCACAAGACTCCACAGTTAACAGCAACAACATATAAAACTCCCTTGTCTGTGGTCTTAGAACCATGGCTATGTATGGCCCCTGAAACACTGAGTAAAATGTTCATTTCTAGCTTAAATACCCTAAGAATAGTGCAAATCCACACACACAAGAATGTATATCAAAGCTGTCAGTAGCAATGGAATATAAATTAAAATCTGAGATTTATGAAAAAAGATCTGGTAAGTCTTATTAGGAAAGGCATGAACAAAAGATCTTAAAAAAATCTATTTTCTCTATTATATCAACTTCTTGGGCTAATGGACCATTCTGATTTCCTTGTGATTATAAGGAAATATACAGTTGAGCTGAAATATATACTGAACCATCATAAAACTACCAGCATCATATTTTAACATCATACTTTGAGAAAAATTCTACTATTCTTCTTTCAGTCTAATAGAGTAACGGAAAAAAATGGGACAGTAGCGGCAGGGAAGACTGGAATGAAGCACTCAGTTATTATGAAATAATCATCATGTCAAAGGAATAGATACATTTGTTTGCACCTTTCCCATTCTTATGCCCAGAGGTGTGTGATTATCCTATAATCATTACTGTTATCATTTTGCTTCATGATACAATTTTTTAAAAATGAAAAACATGGGCTTCCCTGGTGGCGCAGTGGTTGAGAGTCCGCCTGCCGATGCAGGGGATGCGGGTTCGTGCCCCGGTCTGGGAAGATCCCACATGCTGCGGAGCGGCTGGGCCCGCGAGCCATGGCCGCTGAGCCTGCGCGTCCAGAGCCTGTGCTCCGCAACGGGAGAGGCCACAACAGTGAGAGGCCCGCGTACCGCAAAAAAAACACAAAAACAAACAAAAAAATGAAAAACATATTGCCAGAGGTGCTTGTTACATTGATGGTGATGACTTAAATTAACCCACCTTTGTCACTAAATTCCAAGAGTAATACGTTATTGAACACAAAAAGACATATTTCTTACATGAGAGGAAATATAAAATGCAAAGAAAGTGAGAGAACCATTAATTAAAGTTTATATAAAACAGAGAACTATTAGAAACACTTATGCTTTCAGTCTTCTTGGGAAACAGGGTCCATATTCAGAAAGGCAAAGCATCAAAGACAGACAAAAAGAGTAAAGCAGTTTACTTGTATTTGCCAGCTGCATTACCAATAGAAACTATCATTATTCTGTAATAATCACTGTGCCCCACTGAACAGTAAAATTATTTGTAACAATTCATTTGTTTTAGAATCTCTAAAACATAATGGCTCTAGTTAAATTACTGTACAATAATATGATCATCTACCCCTAAATCAGTCCTTTATCTGGAGTACTAAGTCCTCTTTAATATCAATGTCAGCTAAAGGAAAATATTTTCAGTATCTTGAACCCATCCTTAGTATTTTATTTTTTGCTACCTATATAGTCTCTTAAGACAAAATAAGATAAAGTGTTTATTAATGAGTCTACAAACAAAAGTAGAAGATTTAATGTATTGCCTTGAGAGATACTTTTCAGATTTCTTTCCTTACCTTGTTAGGAAAGGGAAAACTGTATGCTTAACATCCTGAGGGAAATAATCATTAGTCTTATCATTTGCTTTCTGCCAATAAAATGTAAATATGAACTCAATGAAGATGCCTTGTGACTGTTCATCTATTAGGCAATCTTCTTCAGTCATTTCTTGTACTTTTACCCTCATGAAAAGAAACAATTCAGGTGAAATTGTATACAATAAGCTATCTCTCTGATGTTACAGACAGAAAAAAGAGATCACATCAATCAGTAATTCCCTTGTCAAGTTAAAATCAGACAGGAGAGCAACGTGGTAAAAGTGTCTCAAGCTCACAAGCTCAGGGCTAATTAGTTCCAGAAAAGTCCCAGAGGGCAGGAATTTATTCCCTTTGATAAAACAAAGGCAAACAGTTTAATAAAATGGCCTGCAAAATTCCAGAGTTTATCAATCTTATAAAAAAAGAAAATGGCATCTAACTGTCCTGCAAAAATTTGTAACTAATCCAGTTATTAAATTCATTAACTTCTCCATTATTAGAATAAGAATGAAATTGCCTAATTGTAAGGCTACAAGTAAATGCTGTAAACCTGTCACTGAAAATACATGAAGAAAAACTAAATTTCCACAATTACATGTATAAAAAGTAGTACGTGATATTTTAAGTACTAAAACTAAGAATGCTTTGAATAGGCAAATATCTGTGAAACAAAAATCATTAAATAGCATAAATCAAAAATACAGAAGTACTTAAATTGAGATAAGGGTTCAAGTGGCAATTTTTAATGTTAGCAACTAATTTTGTGCCCAGCACTGAGCAAGACAATATGGAGAAGAGAGGTTACAGTAGAATACATAAATCCTGTGCTCAGCAGCAGAAAAAAATAATTTTTAAAAGCATCTATTTATAATGTCAGGCAATGTATCAGGACATTTGGCTACAAAGCTAAAATAAAGACAATCCGATCAATCAAGAAGCCAGAGACTAGGTAAAATGAAGGAAGTTACAAAACAACATTATATGGGCTATGGTAGCTGTAGCTACATAGATCTGCTGAAACACAGAGGAGAGACTAAAAGTTAGGTAAAGCTGGAGAGGCTCAAAAGGTTACATTTCAACTAACATGAAAGCAAAAAAGGGTATGATTAGAGGGGCTTGAAAAACAGGCAAAGGGTTTTAAATCCCCAAAGTCAGTTTGCAGGATGCCTTAACTTTGTATACTGATGCCAGAGAGACCAGTTAATCAGGAGAATGACATATAGAAATCTAGCTAATGGTGGGAATAAAGAATGCTACCCAGATATGAAACACATTACAAAGACAATGCAATTCAAGAACCGACTTTATCATGAAAAAATGAAGAGCAGTTTGGGTTATGGTAAAGTTGAATCAGTTTCAACTGCAAAGTTTCCAACCAGAGAGATTCTGAGAATGTTGTGTCACTGATAGAAATACAGAAATCGGGACACAGTTGAAGTATAAAGAGTAAATATAAACAGTGCATGTCTAAACTATTGATAACTGAAAACATAAAGTAGCCAGCTATGTTTATGCAAAATCTTTGTTTATTTACATGCATTTCCTTTACCACCTGCACAAGTCCTAGGGATAAGAATTGACAGATGTTAAGTTTGGGATCGTTGTTTTTAAGTATCTTAAAATCATTGGTGTAGTATGTAGAAGGTAATATATTCTCCAAAAGTAACTCCTCCTGTTTAATGAATGTGCTGCAGTTTTTCTATCTAATAAGGCAAAATCAGTTCAGCATTCTCTGTGGCTACAAGAAAGTCTTTAAACCAATTAAATTAACTTCCCTTCTGCTGACTGTACTTTCTAGCCAGTTATCTTTAACCCATAGCAGGCAGTCCTTACTTTTGGGCCACGATGGTTTCCTAGAAACCACATCTTACAGATAGCTGTAAACAGGATTATGCTTTCCCATAGGAATAATGTTATAAGTTGGGTAGAGTTTCTGACATCAATAAATTATGACGATGTCAATCATAACTTATAAAAACAAAAGAAAAATGCAAATATATTCATACACAAATATAATCATTTTAACTAGTAAAATTATATTCCAAGTCATCTCCTAGAATTTCAGTACTGAGGAAACCTTAGGAAGTGTCTAAATTGCAACATCACATTTTTTCAGATAAAAAAAGACACATGTAGGTTACATTGGATTCAAAACGATTTCAGTATATTAGAGACGGAAACAGGACGTTAACTGAGTTCTACTGGTTCAAAGGTCAAGATACTTAAACTTCATTCCTCAACTTTACAAGACCATATACAATGGCCATAAGTAATTAGTACACATTGGCTATAAGAGGAGAGCCAATGTGCTACAAAGTAAATGTATTCCACATAAAAGAGGCAATTCCACATATTCAGTTCTGAGCATTTTCCACATATGGTACAGATGCCAGAAATCTCAGAAACATCATATATACATGTGTCTCTAGGGAGTGTATAGTATGAGCACCCAGGATTTTAGAATGCACTTCTGAAGATTATTTAGATAGTGCACATATGTTTAAAATGCTACTCAGGAAATTTTTAATTTATTTCTCCACCAAAAAAATAAAAATAAAACCATCTCAGGAAACAGTCTGTTTAAATGTAGCCAGTGTAGCATTTTGTCACACAGGAATCAGTGAACCAGTCAGGCATCAAGAAGCCAAGATTCTAAGTCTTGCTTTGTTTTTTAGTATATATGCTATATAAAACAAGAGGGCAGGACTGGGTAGCTATGGTCTTTTTTTTTTTTTTTTTTTAAATCTTAAAAGAGCCAGGATTCTGACTTCGATTGCCAACCCGTGGCAAGTAAGACTTGCTTTATTCAGCTCCTTAACATCAAGAACAGCCTTGAAGAAATTTTAAAACAAAACAAAACAACAACAACAACAAAACAGACAAAAGGCTGCATGAGTGCTGTGGTCTGTGGAGGTAGAGAATAGAAACTGCAACCCTTTGCCTTGATAACAGTAGGAGAAACATAAACCTCCAAAAACCAGTCATCTGAAGTTAATCCAAGGTAACTGAGATGGCTGGCAGAAACCAGGTGCCAAAGGTGCCACAGCAGTTGCCACGTTAATAGCAAAGGAAACATGGTACCCAACTGCCCTGGAGTGAGAGCAATGATTACTAGTTAAGAGCTTTAACCTTTGACAGGGATGGAGAGGGGACCGACCAGGTGTCCACACACTGTAGATGTGGTCCTCCCTGGTTCTTAAACAAATCATGATGAAAGCACCACAGGAAGGTTGAAAGCACATGATTTTATTCACCCCCCACACTGTTATCAGTTTTACAAGAGCTGTAACTGGAAAGTGACTGATAAAACCAATGTAGTAATCTCCCCTGCTGTGCTTTGATCTGGTTTTCTGGCAGAAGCAGCTACTATCTACTCAAAAAAAGAAAGGTCTGATCAGGTGCAAATCTCTATTGGCAACCTGGCCTAAGCTCTGAAGCCCCCCTCCTCGATCAAAGTCTAAAGGATTCAAAAAAAAATGCGAGCACCCAGGTGTTCTCAACTTTGAAGAAATCATTACTCAAACTTGGCGAACTGTGATTATAGTATCTCTGGTTCTCTTCCAAGACTATTGTTGAATAATCTCTGGCCAATGCTCTGTGCCCTTAACAAACTTAACAGGTTTATTCACTCTATTTGGGAGAGATGGAACAAATACATGGAAAGTTAACATCAAACTGAGAAGTTTAATTGGAAGTTTATCAGGAAAATAAGTATTATCGTATTAATAGTACCCTTAATTATATTAACAATTCAATCTTCTAAAACAAGAACCATAAGGTTTTGCATGTGTTAATTATAATGGATTTAAACACATATGGATTAACCATGAAAACGTAAGTTAAAAATAATAAACAATGGATTTTTAGTACGCTGTTAAAGAATATATCAAGTACTTACAGAAAGCAGTGGTATTTAAACTTTGTGAAGTCCCAAAACCCACTCTGTGAAAACCACAGATCCTCTACCCTAGTAGAGTATGTAAAATTAAGTTTATAAGCAGTTCAAGATCAAAACTGGACAACCTAGTGATCCACAGACCTCAGATTTTGAACCTGAGGCTTTGAAATTCCTTCAAATTTACAATCTAACATGCAATGTCTTTAGCTGTAATCACTTCAAGATTGAACTCTAGACCAAAGGATGTCCATGTGAAATGGACCAACAGTCCTTCTATTTTGGATACAGGAATATCTAGAATCATCACCCTTGAATACATTCATGGAAGTCCCAGTTAAGAAGAATTGTAGTAAGGATATGTGGAATGTCAATGCAGAAGTAGCAATTTATTACTGTAATGTCTCAAGAGCCCCATAATAGTATGAATTTTACAAGCTTTCTTCTCACTATCAAAATCAAATAATTATTTAGTGAATAAAATTTAAAACTATTATTATAAAGTTATATCCCATCTCTTTCCCAAATACATAATTATAGATAAGCCAGGGTTCCTTTTTCAATTATTAGTGAACATAGTTTATTGTATATATTATAGTAAAGTGAAAACAACATAAACCACTAGACTAATGTCACTAAAAGATCAAGATCTTATTTTGTAAGGGGCAAATGTTTAAATTCCACTTTTACTATATAATTATAATTTTTAAAATGTTGGCCAATAGAAATAGCAAGTCCAAATAATGACCCACTATTTCAAATAAACAAGATTTTTACAAATTACAACAGCAACAGCAAATTGCTGTTTTTGTTGTTATTGTTTTTATTTTCCTGGAAGAAGTGCATTCCTAGGACACAGGACACGGGGTACAGTCACCCTGCCCAAACTTTGTCTCTGATAACTAAATCAATTTTCCATCTCTTAAAGAAACTGCCATTCTATAAAAATCAGAAAACTACAATTGTAATCAAATATTTGGCTAAATAAATTATTACTATGAGTCTACAAAGATACCTCAGTATTAAAAACTTAACTTGAAAACACTTTTGAGAGCATTTTAAAATTTACTATCGAGTCATAGTGAACTGCTTCCTAGGACTTAAAATTCTCCTAAATAAATTTAAAATTATGTCACAGCCCCATGGGCAGATATATCTGCAGAGGAAATCACTGGCATTCACACTCATATAAAAAGCCCGGGTTGTTCCGTTGGTCACCACAGAAACACACTTGAAAGCATTTTTATTCTGGGTACAGACAAATGATTCAGAAATACCTCCTAAAAGTTACAAGTAGGTTGTCTCACCATTAAATCTGTAGGCCAGCTCATGAAAGAGTGTCAAGTGAAATAGCCTGATTTGGATAAAATGAATACCCGTCTGTACCATTTTTGATTATCATGGAAAAAAGTCAAAAGGAAAATTTCTGGTCTAAGCTAATCAACAAAAGCAATATGAATGAACATGGCCTTTTTGTTGCTGCTGAGGTCTGATAATTAAAATTATTCAACAGAATCACATTTGAAAGCACCTTGCAATACTATCAATTCAATTACACCATAAGCTATGTTAGGCTCCTGAAGAATAAGTAAATCTGTGTGACTGCAATACATCAGACACAAGTATGAACACTTACCATGTGCACAAGTACCTTGTGCTTCAACAGCACGTGCAGCACATGACACTGCTTCATTTTATTCATAACAACACACTTATGATGTACGTATTATCCCTATTTTAGAGATGAAGATACTAAGCTTCACAGATGTTGACTAATTTCAGTGAGTTCACAGTAAATGAACTCAAATGATTCCAAAGCTTGTGATCCTACTTTGCATGCAACACTTCAAGAATTATTTCTATATATTTTTGTTTACTTTTTTCAATGTGAAGCTGAATGCTCAGAGCCCTGAGATGGTTTACTCTATATATTTATTTATTTGTGGGGTTTTGTTTGTTTGTTTGTTTATAACTAACAGGAAGATTCCATAATGTAACCTGAAAAGGGTAAAGAAGGAGTTTAGGTGCCTATAGCCCCCTCTGCGTCTATTTGTCTGTAAAGAGAAAAGAGGTACTAAATTGGTAAGTGAGGGCAGTACTTTAATTTTAGGTATGGTTGCAATAATGAGGGACTGAAAGGAGAAAAATACTGAACCAGGATTTGAAGTTTCTGATGGTAATCATCGGCAATAAGGATTAGACTACTCAACTCTATTGCAAGGGGTAAGCCTGGTCTCAGTGAGTAGACTTTACAAGGAGATTTAATATTCATTTGAGTGTTCTGGAATGAGAATGGACAACAGTAACAGGAGACATGGCACAACACAAAGAGGACTGGTTACTGAGAGATAGGACTTGAAATCCCACCGTCAATAACCCATTGTACAATATCACATGAGTGGCAAATTTAGGACCCCAATTATTTTCACCCATAAAATGAGAAAGCTGGACAAAATGCTTTCTAAGGTCCCTTTAAGTATTCATTTTTTTCTGGGGCTAAAAAGATAACTTGTTGTATTTGATAAATTATAAGTAACTCCTAAGGTTCTTTCAAGATTGAGTATCTTACTTTTCTTTGCCACATGACATATTTTTCTTTATTTTTTGGGGCAAATCAAAAGCAACCAACCCTCCAAAATGGGGGTATTATATATAAGCCATGCTTACTTTGTAGAATTTAACCAGTGTAATGGTACATGTAAACCTTTAAAGAGTTTTGAAATATGTACATAAGATAACCTTATTTAATTAAATATCAATTAAATATTAAGATAATTTGTTAATATAAGATAGTATGTCTTAATTACAAATGCCAATGTACTAAATCATTGAATAAACAAGAGCATAAGATCCTGCTCGAGGCAACATATGTAAAGTTTTATGATGTCTGTAAGTAATTTAAACATAAATTTATTTATGTCTACTAACAGCATTTACCAGTACATCTTAAGACAGCAAAAATATTGTCTTTAAACATAGAACAGAAGTTCAAAAGAAGTTCAAAAAGAAAACAAATTTCTTTCCTAACTATTCCTTCCTGCTTACAGATGTTTTATATTTATTTATTTAGATCTGCCTCCTTTCTAGAAAAGACTAAAGGCAGCTGAAAAGATACATTAACCACAAGAAAATTCCACAAGTGTAAAATCAGAGAGAAAGAAGGAGAAAAATGAGAATAAAGACATCAATTAAGCCAGAAATAAAGCTCAAATATGTTTACCATAAACATTTATATACTTCATATTAGAGAGCCATAAATTGGTTCTAAGCTTTCTAGCAATAAATGTAGCATGCAGCTCCCAGTGTAAGTTGATTCACTAAAATAATTTCTTTGGGAGTCAAACTGACGTGTTCCTGTGCTAGTCTCTGAAGATCTGGTTTGATTTGGAGATGGCTTTTAGATAATATGGGAAACCTAGAGGAGAAAAGGATTGCCTATCTTTCGAGCAATCTTCCCCAAATATTGTTTCTCTAAACTATGAGCTCCAATGAGTTCAAGACTGCTCCCCTCCTTGAAAGGGGCTATGGCACAAAACTATTCAACAATGCCAATCAAATGCAGCCACATGTTTCAACAAACTCTAAATTTTAAGAAATTATGTATAAGGAGTTCATATACTTTAATGAGAATTAAGGAATCTTGCCTTAAAAAAACTTGACCATGTCCACACGGGTGCCCCTTCGTTGTTGAGGGCAACACCACAAGAATAGAGATTTCCTTAGAAAAGTTTTTCTAAGTCTTCTCTAACTAAAAGTGCATGATCTGCTGCCTGGAAAGTCTATTCCTTATAGCATGGCAAAACAGTGTGAACCTGAGAAAAAGTTTCACTAATGCGAAAGCAGCTGTCTGCTTCAGTTGACTGGAAAAAAAAAAAAGTAATTCAGTAAAACAAACATAGGAAGTTTAAATTGGAGCTAAGCTTAAGAAATACTACCTGTGAAATATAACCCAAGGTAACTTGTATGGGTCCTTCAAATAAATGTCAGTCACAGTACACTGACAAAAGAAAATAACACATTAACAGCTGGAGCAGTTGTCAATGTATGCCACTTTCAGACTGAGATAACAAAATGATGAAAAACTATCTATAAGAAAATGGTTATCTTTTGTTCTCTATTAGAGAACAGGCTTGTAAGAGCTCTGTCAAAACACTGCAAATCAATTTAAAAAGAGAGGTTAGAATACAGTCATATTTTACCCTAATGAAATATGGAACTTCTTCTCTCAAAACAATATTCCTGCTGACCCTGACTCTAGAAATAGTAATATAGAGACTGATTCTGAAATGAGATCAATAACTGGGGTGGAGAGTCGGTGTTGAGCTTTGGCAGCCTAGCTCCTAAGAGACTCCTGGCCAAAGAAGTAAAGGTTGAGGAAAGAAGAGACATTTGTTTCTTTGTGGTTAGAATAACATTCTAGCATGATTTATGAAATGACCTCAGTCAATCGCTTAGGCTTAAGTTAATAGCCATCTTGAATTAATTCCAGCCTCCTAGTCCAAACAACTTACACTCTTAAGTTATGGAGAAAACTTGGAGAAGTACATGGTCTCCTCTCTAGTACTTAAAACTATTTGCTGAATGAATGGCTGAATGATCCAATGTGCTGTTTGTGAATACTGAGAATAATAAAAATGAGTGTAATATACGAACACAAGGACAAATACAGTCCCATTATTTTACAAACTGAACATACTGAGTTAAAAATCCTACAAATCAAAGTTTCCAAGTTCTCGGTGAAATTCTCTTAATATTGAAATGAATATTTTCTGAGTAATTCCAACAAAAAGCTAGAACTACCAGAATAATAGATAAAGGAAACGATGCAGTTCATAATTTGTCCATATTTCACTAAAGCATTTTTGGTAAAATCTCTTGTACTCCCCTTATGGGCAGTATGCAGAAATGACAGATGGATAATAACATAGTAATGTCACTTTCTGACTCGTCTAACTTCTATACTGGAAAAAGAGGCGACTAATGCACTGTCATCAAGCAGGAAGAAGCCATCCTGCACAAAGCCACAGGGCTCAGTCTTTAGCCTTAGTCTATTTATTATTATTATCAAACACTTGAAAGAGAACATAACTAGCTAATACTTACCAAACACACACAAGACCCTAGAGAATACCTAATACACTGGCTGAGAAAATTAGGGGAAAAAAAAATTCTTCACAGGCTGTGATAATGTGATAAATCTAACAAGATAAAATGTATTAGAGACAAAGTACAATCCTTGGTTCCAACACAAACTTCCTGATTTCTCAGGTTAGTGCTCCTGCTACACCCCAACATACTCATACAGAAAAAAAGAGTGGAGACTTCCAATCAGTAATAAGAATAATCCAGGAAGGGGACCTGGGCCAATAGGCCAGGGAAGGGAATAGAATCAGACTGGTTTGTTCTGGTCTTCAGTCTACAAAGTGCTGTGTTTACCTTTCCCACTCAGTCATTAATCACCCTGAGATATGGCCTAAGCACTTATTTAGACTAGAAGTAGCTCACACTGTGAGCCATTATAAGCTGAATATAACAGAATTCAGAGCTAGAAATCACACCAGTCCCTGGAGGAACAATTCTCCCAAATTTCTACTGAGGACAGATTTTTAAAAGCTGCCTGGAAAAAACTGCTTAGGGCTTAAGTCTGTTCTTTGAATGCGTTTCAGCCTGATTCCAATTAACAACAAATAAATTAATGTAAATCAGACCCTACATTAAGAAAAATAAAGAAGAATTGACTTGTGATGTTTGAAAAATGGAAAAGCAACAGGCACTCCAGCATTAGACACCTTTAATTAAAAACACAAAGTAAAATGGACTCATTCCCCAGTGAACGATTTTCCTTAGCAGACTACAGAATTGCTTGCCAGGTAAATCTGTTACAGCAACAGTCATCTGATAGGGATTGATGCAGTTGGAAGCCAAGTGGATATACACTTTAGCAGTAAACCAAAAAGCTATTTTTCCCACTTTTTAAAATTGAAACCAATGGAAGAAAACACTCTCAAGTTTCTTTTGAAACATTTCAGATAGTTAGGCATGAAAAGGAATGCAAAAATGCATCCCCAAAGTGACTATTAAAATATTACTCATTGTATTTTGAGGGCTTCCCTGGTGGCGCAGTGGTTGAGAGTCCGCCTGCCGATGCAGGGGACATGGGTTCGTGCCCCTGTCCGGGAAGATCCCACATGCCGCGGAGCGGCTGGGCCCGTGAGCCATGGCCACTGAGCCTGTGCGTCCAGAGCCTGTGCCCCGCAACGGGAGAGGCCACAACAGTGAGAGGCCCGCGTACCGCAAAAAAAAAAAAAAAAAAAAAAAAATTATAATCACAAAAAAATGCCAAAATGAGGTGGGAAAACTTTATTATAGTCAAACATCTAGATTTTTCAAGTGGATATGATATCTTACTTATACTATGATCACAACTATGAAACATACTTAGAAAAATCTAGAAAATGCTAATATAGTCATCATAGTTATGTTCAATGTTCAGGACTCAAGAGTAATTTCAAAATCTATTTTCCATACTGTTTGTAGCAACTTACTCAAATAATTATTTTCAAAAAAATGCTTTGTTCCTGAAGCAAATCAAACTTCCAAGAAAAAAATTTATGTAATAATGATTTCATATTTTGACCGTTTAAGAGAATTAGAGTTGGTAAAGGAAATCTACATTTGCAAATATTCAGCCACATTTTACAGCACAAAAGCAGCAATTATTTCTCTGCATCAACACAAAAAGATAGTTCGACATGGTGCTGACCCCACTAACTGGATCCCCTGTGCAGAAGCCTGCAGACGTGGTCAGGGATGAAATGGCCATCCAAAGCCAAGGCAGCCCGGGGGCAGCTGGGGCTAGGGTGGGGTAAATGGAGAACAGGGCCTGTCCAGACTGGGGTTCTCCAAACAAGGCAAAGACCGGAGGCAAGGACTGAGCTTTAGGGTCTAATGGCAAAGAAAACAATCTTTAGCTTTTGTCTATTCAGAAATAATCTGTACCTTAGACATATAAGAAAGATAAACCCCACTGCCCCCCCCAAACATTCCCTCCAAATGCATGTGAAAGGGAGTTCAGGAGCCCAGCAGGAGGCTCTCTGAGGCTAAATGGTTGATAAATTAGTTTTCCTTTAATTTCACTTTTACTACCCCACTCTTCCTCTTACAAACCATCAGGAACTCCCTCATGCCTGGCACTTGAGTG
This sequence comes from Mesoplodon bidens, assembly GCF_964165515.1. Taxonomy (NCBI): domain Eukaryota; kingdom Metazoa; phylum Chordata; class Mammalia; order Artiodactyla; family Ziphiidae; genus Mesoplodon; species Mesoplodon bidens. The sequence goes on from NC_138168.1 coordinate 59,965,209, forward strand.
GTCCAGAATCAGGGCCTTATATAAAACTGGAATCCTATTTCCCATAAGTCCTTCCCAGGAAGGAGTACTTCCCTTCAATCTCAGTGATAAGAGAACACCTCCCCATCAACCTGGAGCCCATATGCTTACACATTAAAACAACTTCTCGGTCTTCCTTGGTGGCGCAGTGGTTAAGAATCCTCCTGCCAACACAGGGGACACAGGTTCGAGCCCTGGTCTGGGAAGATCCCACATGCCACGGAGCAACTAAGCCCATGTGCCTCAACTACAGAACCTGTGCTCCAGAGTCCGCGAGCCACAACTACTGAGCCCGAGTGCCACAACTACTGAAGTCCGCACACCTAGAGCCCGTGATCCACAACAAGAGAAGCCACCACAATGAGAAGCCTGCGCACCGTAACGAAGAGTAGCCCCCGCTCGCCACAACTAGAGAAAGCCCGCACACAGCAATGAAGACCCAATGCATCCAAAAAAATAAATAAAATAAACAAATTAAAAAAAAAATCCCAACTTCTCTCTGCACTTGTCATCCTACAGATTCCAAGCCCATGATACATCCCTCTCTATTGTAATCCTGATAGAAGACAGAGAGGTGCAGAGTAGCAGCCATGTATCTACACACAGACTCAATTTTCTTACAGTTCCCAAGATTCTCTGATACACCCAAGAATCCCCACCAGAATTAATCTGCTATCTTTGTGTGTGTAGACAGAATGGGAATCTAGGAACAGTACTTTCCGACTTGTTCAACAGTTGCAAGAGTGGGAAGAGAAAGGCAGCATGCATAAATTGAGCAAAAAAGAGAAGGGAAGAGATAGGAAGACCTCCCTTTCCAGCCCTCCCTCTCCACATCACTTATTTGCTATTTTCCCAGCGAATCCATATGATACAATGGGGGAAATACTAAAGCACCTTAGAACTACATCTTGCTTTTAATTAAGAAACATAGTGAAGCTTCCTGCCTTAAGTCAGAAAGTCTTTAGCACAATTTTGTTTTGAAAAAAGGGTAATCCAGATGAGCCACATCAAGCTCTATAAAAGCATAAACACCTGCCTTGGTTTCAATAAATATTATCAGTATATCAAGACAGAAATACTAATTATATAAGTCAATCAAGCTATTCTATACATGGACATGAGTCTCACACATGGCAGAGGAGCTTGCTGTGATTTTTAAATCATGCTATCAAGAATCAGAGTTTGTCACTTGCTGGAATCCCAGTTCAGTAGCTCACTGCCCCACCTCCCCTCCCCTGGCTCCCTAAGAGACAAGATAAAGGAAACAAATCTATCCAAAAGAGGTTCACTGTGTGGATAGGAAATAATTCTTTAAACACCAGAAGTTGATAAACCATGCTTTACAATTCCAATTTTACGCCACAGCATGTTCATATTTTTGCTAAAGGATTCGGTTTACATCTATCTCTACAAATTTATGTACTCAATATATAAACAATTTAACATAATAATAATCCTCTGTCATAACAGAGAGATAGCATGGTCTAGTGAATTGTGTGCTGAATACCCTTATCCAGCCCTATCTACCTCATTGGGATTCTGTAAAGATTAATTAGTAGATACCTCCAGAAAGCACTGAGCTCTTTTCCAAAAATACCTTACAAACATCATGTATTTACTATACCAGAAAAGAAAAAAGAGGCAATAATATAGCTATGAGAGTAAAACGAAATGGCAGTTGGGACCAAAGTGAATGAGATAACCGCTGAAAGAGATTAGAGGGGAAACTAAATATAAGAAATATGGGTATATTAGTCCTACAAATAAACACGACAAAGCCTGGTGCTTCTTCCATGGGCATTGCAACAAACCAGCCCGCCACAAGGTGTTAAAACAGGCCACACTTTCCCTGGACAACATGCCCCATTCCTCCTGGAAGGCAAGTAGAGCCAGAACCCAGCTTGCATTCACCCCTAGGCTCCCTCCTTACCTGCCCTGGCTACAGAGTCCTGAGTGTGCAAATGTCCTTCACAGACCATTTCCTCCAAGGGTGCCCCCCTCAGTTTAGAAAACGACAAGGGTGACAGGGAACCAAAAAGGAGAAGGCCTAAAGTAGAGCCCAATCTAGTCAGCAAACACGAGTCAGAAATATATATTAACCTAGGAGTAAAAGTTATTTAGGAGAGCTAAAAATACAATTAGTACCTTTTTGATTTATGAGAGGAGTTTCACAGTTATGTAACCATGTAGAAGATAATTCTTCCTTCTCATATCCGTAATACGGCTTTTGTGGGGGGAAAGCATTTTTAAAAGCATATAGTTTTATATGCAAAACATTATTTTATTATTATAAATTCATAAACATTGCCTAGTAGGTTAAATAATTTTCAATGTTCTAGTCCACAAATTAATCATTCCTAAATGATCATTTTCTGATACAGGAATATAGACTGAAAAACAATATGAATAGAAGCAATATGCATATTTACACTAAAATTAAAAACAGTAGCATTTATTAGAAAAATAGAATAAATAGTTAAGAAATAATTAAACTGCCCTCGAAGGATGCAGCAAAGCAGCAACTCATCAATCTAAGGATCCATTCATTTTGTTGTATAATATAAGCAGTTCCTAACAATATCTCTGATATCCACCCTTCACTTCTCTTTCACACGGTACTCCACTCTTTAGTCCCTTAGCACACTATACCTAGACTACTACAAGAGCCCACTAACAAGTCCACCTGACTCCTGTGATCTAGAAATGGCAGAGACTTAAATTTCCCTAGGGCTTCCCTGGTGACACAGTGGTTGAGAGTCCGCCTGCCGATGCAGGGGACGTGGGTTCGTGCCCCGGTCCAGGAAGACCCCACATGCCGCGGAGCGGCTGGGCCCGTGAGCCATGGTCGCTGAGCCTGTGCGTCCGGAGCCTGTGCTCCGCGACAGGAGAGGCCACAACAGTGAGAGGCCCCTGTACCGCAAAAAAAGAAAAAAAAAAAGAAAAAAAAATTTCCCTAAAGCAAGGCTCCGAAGATATTCATCACAGGTAAAGCTTCAGAGTGGTTCTCTATTTTTTTCCTGAATACAGCTCAAACTTGTTAGCCTGGCATTCACAGGTCTTCACAATCTGGCCACATTCAGGCTGTTATGTTCTGGCTCTCCATTTCAAAACTAATCCTAAATTCTATTAGTTTGGACTTTCCCAATTCATTGAAAAAGCCCAAACACCTTTTTAAATACCACTCCCTGTTCCCAGGAGTCAATCCTAACCATTCAAATCCCTCTTTAAAATCCTTAAAATCTTTTCTACATCATGTTGATTAGATGCGCACCTCCATACTCAGCCTCCCTGCTTCACAGTCAGAGCACGTAGCCTGAGCTAATCACGTGATACTTTTCATATACTGATGTGGCCATTAATACTGACCCTTGTGTTTATTCTGAAAGGACAGAAACTGTCTTCTCCAACTCTTGGCCTCATGTGGCCCCTGCTTAAAATGTTCACTCAATGAATGGTATAGAATGCAACAATGAATGTTGCTACTTTTCAACAAGACTCCTAAAGATTTTTCTCAATTTTATATGAGTCTGGAAGGACAAAAACACAATGACCTATTTTTTTAAATCGGCATGATATTTATAGAAGAGATGCATTTACAGCACATTTTATAAAGTACATGACATTTTATAATTATTGTTCATAATACATACTAAATAGGTCACAAAGCATCATCTTCCCTTTAAAGTTCAGGAAAGTAGACTTCAAATAATATTTCCAAAAGGCTCTACCATACAATTATTTAACAAAACTTCAGGCCATTGTGATTGTTCTTGGCTGGTATGTGGGATTTGTTGCAGATTTTTTTAAATCTCAGTTTGTTTCTGGTATTAAAGAATTGCCACCAATTAAGAGAGCATGGAAAAGTTCATTAAATATCTTACTAAATCCCAAGTTATGGGCCAGGCACTGTGCTTTGCCATGAGAATATAAAGTTGAATAAAACAAGTGTAGTCCTCATTCTTCCTGAGTTTATATACCAATACTCTGTACTCATACACAATATTAAGAGGAAAGCTCTCTTCTTCCTACCAACATTTTACAAGAACAACTAAAAACTGATTTCTGCCATCCCTGTTCAAATGTTGTAGCAAAGCACACCACTGTCCTGAGGCCACACTGGTCACTGTCTGAGATTCTTAGCCATTTCTAATATCAAAATGTCACAAATCAAAGTCAAGAACATTGAGGCTTTCATTACAATCCTGGTACTCCTCAGACACCAGAGGATTAGTTTTCATAGTTCTACTCAATCTCAATGACTCCCTTCCCTCTCCCCCTAATCCCCCCAAAATGCTGTTCCACATGTCCTCTGGAAGATCCCTGCCATTGCTAAATTCCCCTCTGTGTGGGACCCAGTCACCTAGCTCTGAATGCTGCTGGCTGTCTCAACCCACCCCAGGGTGAAACTGCAGTCCAGCTCTATTGTGAGTATCTTCTCCCCATGGCAGAGACTGGGGTTATGCCTATTTCCTCTGACTGCTTTTAGAATTTGCTCTTTATCCCTGGTATTCAGTCACTTTACTGTGATTGTACCTTGGTGTGGTTTAATTTCCATTCATTCTGCTTGGAATTCATTGTCCTCTTGGATCTGTGAGTTTATAGTTTTCATCAAGTTGGGAAAATATTGGGCCATTATTTTCCAAATATTTTTCTGTTCTCCTTCTCTTGTCCTGTGGGACCCTGATTATACATGTTAGACTGCTTGATGAGACTCTGAGCTCACTGAGACTCTATTCATCTGTATTTTTTCTCTTCTTTAGTTTTGATACTTTCTATTGCTATGGCTTCAAAACAACAGGAATATCCCTTGAAGTTCCATTTGGCTCGTTTCTGTATCTTCCATTTCCCTCCTTATCATCTCACATTTTCCTTTGTCTCTTGAGCATATGGCACATATGCATAAAATAGCTGTTTAACATCTTTGTTTGCAAGCGGCATCATCTCTGTCTTTCCAGGGTATGTTTCTTTGATTATTTTTTCCAACTACTAGTTAAAGTTCATAGTTTCCCGCCTCTTTGCGTGCAAGATAATTTTTTTATTGAATGCTAAACATTGTGGATTGTACATTTGGTGCTAGATTTTGTAGTATCCCTTTAAAGAGTATGGCGCTTTGCGGGGCGGGGGGCACACACTCTTACATGTGATTGGATATGATCCCCTGAAGTGTTGTTTTTTTTTTTTTTTTTTTTTTTGCGGTACGCGGGCCTCTCGCTGCTGTGGCCTCTCCCGTTGCGGAGCACAGGCTCTGGACGCGCAGGCTCAGCGGCCATGGCTCACGGGCCCAGCCGCTCCACGGTATGTGGGATCTTCCCGGACCGGGACACGAACCCGTATTCCCTGCATCGGCAGGCGGACTCTCAACCACTGCGCCACCGGGGAAGCCCTGAAGTGTTGGTTTTAAGCTTTGTTATGGTGGGTCTTGAGCAGCCTTTAAAATAAGGCCAATTTACTCCCCTGAATAGGCAATATCATTCTGAGGACTCTCCCTAATACTCTGTGTGTAATGAAGGCTCTCCATCCTGGCTGGTGGAAATGCAAATAAGCCTGAGCTCTGGGTGAATTCTGAGAATTATTTGTCCTACTGCTTTCCAGTGATTCTTCATTCTGCCTCTCGGAGTTTCACTCATGTATATGCCAACTTGCAAGGATCCTTCTGCAAATACCTGGAGCTCTCTCTCTCTCTGTGCATCTTTCTCTACACTTCGGTTTCCCACAAATTCTCACCACTTCAACCTCCCCAACTCTGACCTCAAGTCTCCTGAGATAAGAGAAATCTCAGCGAAAGTGCTGGATTCTGTTCAGGGTCTTCTCCCCGTGCCAGGATTGGAAACTACCTCCAGGCTAAACTAGGACAATCTTAGGGATCATCTCATTTGTTTCTCTTCTATCAGGGATTACAATAATCTATTGCCTGATGTCCAATGTCTGAAAACTCTTGCTCAGGAGGACAACTCCTACGGCAGTTAATCATTCATGGACAAAAGCAGGATTTCTCCCAAGGAACATAATTTAAAATTCCCCCTCACTTTCTGCTTTTACACCTAAGAGAAACCTCCAATGCGCCAATGCTTTATTTACTTTAAACCCCACAGTTGATCATCGAAATTCCACTCTAACTTGTAACCCTGATTCCTTTGCACTGCTCGTTTATCAACCTCACATACACAGTAAGCCTCTTCTCTCAAACTTTATCAAGAAAAATCAAAGAAATCAGACACTACTTCCTTTAACTTGTCATCAAGCTATAAATTTCTGTGCATGCCCAACATTGTTCCTGCTTTCCATCATTGTTGGACAATGAGTTCACCTCACCTTTTCATGGCCAACTCTATGCTTTGACTACTTGCTTTCCTGGATCTCATTTCATCTGTCATCAATTTCTTCTGTTATTTTTAGTATTTCCTTTCTATTTGCTCCTTTCCATTAGCCTTTTATAAATATACTCAAGTAGTTCCTTTCATTTTTAAAACCCTTCCCTGGATCATGATTATCCTGTGGCTACTGTCCAAACATATACTTCTCATCCAAATTTCTACTCTCTACTTACTTTCTGTATTTTATAAACTCCAACTAACTTATCAACCCACTGAGATATGGCTTCTTCACCCAAAACTTTACCAGAGCCTTTTTCATTGAAGCAGGATAATTATTAGACACAATGGTCATTCTTCAGGTGCATGGCTTGCTTCTTGACATTGAAATGCCTTGGCTTCACAACAGTGAAAGTTTTTAGTTCACTGTACGCTCATTGGCTTATCTCATTTTGGGGTTCATTTTATTTAATTTATTTCATAATTATGGATGTTACTCAATGCTCATTTCTTGGCCTTCCCCAATCCCTCTCTCTGTATATACACATGCACACATACACATACACACACATACACACAGATCACACACACACACACACACACACACACATGCACCTTCTATGTCAGGCTCCTGACCTTTCTTCTTCCTTTTTAGCACTATTTTGGCCTTTGTCCATTTTCCATCTTCAAGGATCCATTCTTTCTCCCATCAAATCTATGCCCACCATCACTATAACCTAGACCAGTATTTCTCACAGTGGGGTCCCTGAGTAATTTGCATCTGAAACATCCAAAATAAATGCTATAAATGAGAATTTCTAAATTCTACTGAAGATATAGTGAGTCATCATCTCTGAGTGGTGGAATCCTTTGGACCTGCATCTTTAAGAAGCAAACCAAATGATTCTTAGGCCCTCTGACATTTACAAACCACTGGTGTAGACCCTAAATTCTAGAGATTCTTGTGCATATCAGAGTTCTGGGAGCTGTGTGTCACTGAGATCTTTCAATCAACATTAATATTACAACAAATACAACTCGTTAGCAATGAATTAATGTCTATTTTAAGGGAGAGTCTTCTAGGAAATGAGCCACAAATCGAATTTATAAAATCCAATTCCAGTCTGAGTTCAAAAGTATTGAGAAAGAATGTTTGACTTAAATAGTTTAAATCACTCAAAAGTTCAAAGTATTTCAACATTGTATTTGATTCTCTGTTATTATCCAATCAATGCGATGACCTTAAACTTCTTAAAGAGTCATGTTTTTTAAAACAAAAAACACTGGATTCTGTACAGCTGAACTTTTTAAACAATACATGAAGGTTTTAATGAGACTTTTCTGAGGTCTTTTTCCCTCTCTTTAAGATATCATTCTCTACCACATAGATAAATACAGAAAATTTGACCTGTGCCGTCATAATATATTTTATGAAGAAATTAGTTTCAGAAACTTATTATAGGGTTCTATAGCAAAGTAAATCTGAGTTTAAACATGGCACAAATTGTTAGGTGTTTTATAGTACTATAACTCAAGGACAATTTCAAGGATGTGTCAAACAACATTATTAATTTAACATTTTATCTTTCATGAATAAAATAATTTTGCCCCATGTTGCAAAATAATGGCACTATGTTTACTAACTTCAAGACAGTATTATTAAAAGACACTTGATTTGTGAAGCAGTAACACAATCAGATGGAGAACCATTCAGTTTTATGATTTTCACAATTGCAAAACTGCCTGCTAAACTGACTGAAAAAAAGATGTGAAATAAGCAAAAAATCCTGGTCAGATAGTCTTCCTTGGCTATTTTTTAAAAATCTAGGTCCAGATTTTTTATATCTACTCCATGGTTATAATTTGCTTCACTTCAAATAACAATGTTTTAGAGACCATATTTGCATTCTGGATTTAAAGAAATGCTTATGCGTTTCCATTAAAAATTAATAATTTCTACCACTACCCATATCTTATCAGTATTTAAGGAGCTAACAACCAAAACAAAACAAAACAGAAAACACAGAGATACACTTAGGGGCACACAGGAAGAAAGTCAAATAAACCCCATTTTCTTCATGGCTATTTTTAGAGCAGCGGTTCTCAAAAGGCAGTGGTTCCAGACCAACAGCATTCAATACCCCCTGGGACATTGTTGGAAATGCAACCTCTCAGGTTCTTTCCTAGTCCTAATGATTCTGCTCTGTGGATGGGGCCCAAAAATCTAAGTTTACCAAACCCTGCAGGTATTCTGATGCCTGCTCAAGTTTGAGAACACGGTGTAGTTTCACAGAACAGGAGCATTAGGATATAGGATAGAGAACAGAGGATGCTTTGAAGGATTCTACATATAAGCAATTTAATTTTTTAAGCTCTCAAAACTTCTAACTTATTTAAGCCCTTCTGTATGCTTATTAGTATGAAAGCAACACATCTGAAACTTCTAATCACCATAGAAAACCTGTGAAGATTGATTTTTGAAATACAGAGCACAATAAGGAAGTGGAAGTGCAACAGGAAATGCAATGCAGGAAACAAGAAATAACAGCAGATACCACTTATTGAATGCCAGCTACTATATACCAGGCATTAGACAAGGCACTTAATACAATTTATTGTCTTTGTTGTTAATCTTTACAACAGTCTCATTTGACAAATGAAGGAACTAAAAATAAAAGGTTAGTAGGCAGAATAATGGCCCCAGAAAATATCTACATACTAATCCCCAGAAACTGTGAATATGTTGTTACGTGGCAAAGGGAAATTAAAGTTGCAGATGGAATTAAGCTTGCAAAAGGGCATTAAGGTTGTTAATCAGCTGGCCTTGCGATGGGGAGAGTACCCTGGATTACTCAGGTAGGCCCAATATAATCATAAAGAGTTCTCAAAAGTGGAAGAGGGACATGAAAGTCAGAGGCATGTAACTGCAGAAGAAATCAGAGTGATGCAATGTTGAAGGGTTTAACCCGCTGCTGTCTGTTTTGAAGATGGAAAGGACCAAGGGCTAAGAATGCATGTGGGTAGCCTCTTGAAGCTAGAAAAGGCAAGGAAACACTCCCTGCAAGAGCCTATGGAAAGAAACACACTGCTAAACACAACTTGATTTTAGCCCAGTGAGACCAGGTCAGACTTCTGACCTACAGAACTGTAAGATCATGCACTTGGGAGTTTTAAGTCACTTAATTTGTGGTTGATTTGTTACGGCAGCAAGAGAAAACTAATACAGTGAACAACATATTCAAGGCCACAACATTTGGAAGGGGGCTGAGCTGTAGAATTTGAACTCAGAGGCTCTCCATGGGGTGGTGTTGTTTTACCATCAATACCCATTGACAGCCAGAATTTAACAGCTCCTACAGCATACTGATATTTCTAATGCTGCTCTGGTTACAACTAGCAATCTCTTCAGGAGTACTACATTCTTTTCCAGTTGGGATCACCTAAGAGCAGTCCTTTACCTGAATCAATCTGCATATGTGTTGTGACTGACTGAAACAGTGTGTTAAAAGAATACCCTCCCTAGTTCTCTGGTTCTGTCACTTTCAATTTTCTTACAACTGGTCCAGCTCGCACATCTATGTTATTAGGTTGGCCCTGATAAGCATTTGTTTTTATTTCTCTTGTTACAGATAAAGAGTGAGGTCCTCTCACCAGACCTTTTAACTCCTTTGACTACTTAGCAGAAATCTATGGTTTTAGAAGTTCATGCCAATGCACTATAGCATGAAAGAGAAATAAAATACAACATTGTTAGAGAGGAAAAGATCTATATGGCATTTGTCGCAAAAGATATCATTGGCTACCAATAAAATACTAAAAAAATTTGAATTAAAAAGTTGGTCAGATGTCCATAAGAAAGATTACTACATATTTTATGAACTTGCAAAAAACAGTTGAGAATATACAAAGAAATATATTAATATACTCTATAATATTTGTAGTGTATATTTGTACACTATAATGAAAAATTCACAAGAAAAATAAAACAAATATTAGTAACACATATACAAATAAGTTTTATATAATTGTGTGTTGTTGACTTCATGATTGTAATCCATACCTTTCTCATAAAAATTATGCCATATATTTTAAACGTAAATCTTTTAATATTATATTTGAAAAGAAAGTTCAAATGAACTTTTTAAAAAGACTTTGAAGAATACTGGTTTACACTGGTTTATATGAAGACCAGAATATTTTAAGCGTATTAAATAACATTCCTGTTGATATTCTAACTGCAATTTAATCAAAACTAAAAATTAGTATGTGTATAAATGAGAACTTAACATATATTTCCCTTTCAAAACATTGACTTCTATGTCAAGTAGTTTTATACATTTATTTTTCCCAGGCTCCAGACACAAAGAAATACAATTCCCAAAACATCTCTTTAATATTCTAGATTTATATGTGTTACATTCGCTGTCATGAACTTCCCCCTTTTCTCCAAAACAAAATGCAATGTTTCTTTCAGGACAGGGTACATAGTGCCCTATGAATTCTTTTGCCAGTCTCAGGCAATAGGTAATCATCTTGTGTTCCCTAATACACTGACATACATCCATTATAGCACTTGAACTTTAGTGTAATTATTTGTTGTTTCCTTTGTATCCCCAACAAGACAGGAAACTACTCTAAGGTAACAGCATTGGGTAATCCATATTTTTGGGGGGTTTTGGGGTTTTTTTTTGCGGTACGCTGGCCTCTCACTGTTGTGGCCTCTCCCGTTGTGGAGCACAGGCTCCGGATGCGCAGGCTCAGCAGCCATGGCTCACGGGCCCAGCCGCTCCGCGGCATGTGGGATCCTCCTGGACCGGGACACGAACCCGTGTCCCCTGCATCAGCAGGCGGACTCTCAACCACTGCGCCACCAGGGAAGCCGGTAATCCATATTTTTATCCCAACATCTACAAGAACGCCTATCTGGCAGAAGGAATCCCAAAAACCTTTATTAAAAAAGCAAAATGCCTTAGTGGTCAAACAATAGCCATTGGAGTGTGGTGGTCAAACAATAGCCATTGGAGTGTGGTCAAACAATAGCCATTGGAGTGTCAAACAATAGCCATTGTGGTCAAACAATAGCCATTGGAGTGTGATGGTTTGGAGTTCAATGCACAAGTGAAATTAACTAGCTTTGTGACCCTCGTTAAGTAAAATTCACTAAGTCTTTAGTTTCCTCCTTTATAAGTTGAACATGATATTTCACTTCATCCAGTTGTTGTGAAAGTCAAAGTATTGATAGATGATGCAAGTAAAGATATCAGTATAAAGCAAGTAGAGGTAGCTTATTGTTACAAAAATGATTCTGTGTTTCAGACTTCCATAGAGCTATTCTTTGTTTCACGTGGCTGAGATTTCTAAAACCTTACCAGAAATCCCAAACTTCATTCACCAGCCTATCTATGACAGAGGTAAAGTGCCTAATAAAATTAAGGGAAAGTAAAACTCAGACCTCTTCCACAGCAATATAATAGATCAAAACATTTTTCCAGAAATTATCTGAGTTACAATCTGTTGGGTCTATTAAAATTAAATAATAATAATTAAACAATCTGAGGAAAGAGGAGGTACTCCATTGACTGAAGTAGAATTCGATATATTTCAGCAACCTTTTTGTGACTGAGTAGCACAGGTAACTCATGTGCAAAAAGCACAGGGTAGATGCCCAAAAAGAAGGTAGACTCAGTTCCCTGCTTGCATTTTACATACTGAGTTTTATTAAGTTAATTTACTAAATTAAAGTTTTAGGACAAGAGATAAAGCTAATTGCATTTCATCGCACTCATTTTGGTAGATAGACAGTATATTTGAACCTGGAGTATACCTGCAGTAACCAACAAAACTTTTAGATTTAGCTAAAAATCACATTGGCTAGGAGTCTAACTTTCACCTTATTCACTCTGATGGCTTAAGATATGCTCAATGTAGAGTTTACATAATATTTGTATAATATATATTCTGCCTCTGCTTTATCCTAAATTCAATTAAGTTTTATTAAATAATTCATGACTGTAGAAATTATTACCATTCTACAAATATGAATAAATGACAGAGGGCTGACCAACTCAAAAATAAACCATACACGTCTGGGAGCAAAGCTAGAGTCATTAAAAAAAATACAGTTGGGCTTCCTTGGTGGCGCAGTGGTTCAGAGTCCGCCTGCCGATGCAGGGGACACGGGTTCGTGCCCCAGTCCGGGAAGATCCCACATGCCGCAGAGTGGCTAGACCCGTGAGCCATAGCCGCTGAGCCTGCGCGTCCGGAGCCTGTGCTCCGCAACGGGAGAGGCCACAACAGAGGGAGGCCCGCGTACCGCAAAAAAAAAAAAAAAAAAAAAAATACAGTTGTGCAGAATTACATTATGAAACAGGAAGTATATAATATCCTACATAAGCAAGTATATAACTACATATGTGATTTCATTATACTGTATGGAAATCCTTAGGTTATGAATACTGGATTTTCTTCCATAAATTAACTATATGATTAGCTTGCACTTGAGGCATAAACTATACAATAAACTATGTATGTGTTGCCATATGAATATTTTTGAACCACTGTTCTTCAAATTTAAAATAATTTAATAGAAACTTTATGGCCCTGATTTGTTTTCACTGTCTAAAAGACAAAAGGAACCTTGACCAGTCCAAGAAGGATGAGATAATTCAGAAAAATAAAATGTAAAATACCATTAGTGTTATTAACCATTCAGTTTAACACAGTCATTTATTTAAGGCAATTAGGAAGTTTCTGCAAAGGCACCTAAGTCAGGATAAACAGGAATATATAGAAGATTTTATGTAGAAAGGACAGAGTAGGAAAGAAGGAATGGATATTTTTATATTAAAATACACTGAGATATGTTAAGAGCACAGTGTTTGAACTAGGTCTGCTGCTCGGAGCAGGCTGCTTTAAGGTTCACAGAAGACAACCTTTTCCACTTTCTTCCTCCAGAATTGGTTAATGATTGTAAGACAGGGGAAGTTCAGCTAAGATAGGCATTAAATTCAAGAAGGACCACTTTAAGGCAATGGTATAAAATGTGTTCATTCTGTGGCCTGGCTGGATTTGGATTGCTTGAGAGTAGAATCCAGAGTCTCAGGCTCCATCCTATACTGATGGAATCAGAACCTCTGAGAGTGATGAAGCCTGGGAACCTGGGTTTTAACAAGCCGTCCAGGCAACTCTATGCATAGCAAAGTCTGAGAAGCACTGCTCTGGGACAGAGGTCACCAAACTTTTTCTTTAAAATGCCTCATAAAAAACATTTAAGGCTCTGAGGACCATATGATCTCTGTCACAATTACTCAACTCTGCCACTGCAGCATGAGACCATGGCCATGTGTCAATAAAGCTTTATTTATGGACAACAAATTTTGATTTCATATAATTTTCACGTGTCATGAAATAGTCTTCTTTTGCAAAAACCATTACTGGATCACGATGTACAAAAACAGGTCATAAGCTAGATTTGATCACAATTTTCCCACCTCTGCTGCAGGATATGCAAAAACCATCAGTCAGGAATGGACTATAAGTATGTATCAAGGTGCACATAAAGCAAGAATGCTTAAAAACTGATCCTGAGGAGGAAAGGAAAGATTGATTCTGATACAGTAATTAATAGGAAAGACCCAGTAGTAAAAGCAATGATCCACTCAGACCTGGACAAAGAGATGTGTTAAAGATGCAGCAATGTAATTTAAGTGGTGAAACTGGATTAGAAGAAAATTAATAAGGCACTGAGTACAAATCTGATCATAGTAGGTAGTTTTTGGTTCTCGCTTCTAATTCTCATTTATATTCGGGAGACCTAAACCCTAATCGTAGCTCTGGCAAATCCAACTGAGTAATCTTAGGCAAATTAGTTTCCACATCTACAAATCAAGGTGCTTATTTTAAATAAATCTTAATTTTCCAAAATTAAACTTTTAGGATTCTGAAAATGAGGCATATGCAGAGCTGACAGACCTTAAACTTTAGGATGCTATAGAGTCACACAACAATTCCATACATGGCCTGTAGGCTACACTGTAGCAATTATCTATAGCACACTGTTGTAAACATTAATAAAAAAAGTTTAAATGTACAGTCTTATAAAGTATGTGCTAAAGAACATGAAAAACAATTAAACTCACCAAAATCAATTCTCTCCTCTACTCAGAAGCTTCCAATGAATCTGTACACCCTCTACCCTCTGAGTAAAAGTCAAGTCCTTCCCGGGCACTACAAGTTTCAAAATGAGCTGACCCAACCTCCATATAAACCTCACCTCCTTCTCTTCTCCCCGGTTCACGGCCCTCCAGTCATTGTGGCCTCCACAGTGGCTACTCCTGAACACACTAGGTATGTTTCACCATATGGCCTTTCCCTGGCTCTTCCCTTACCTGCAATGCTTTTCTGACAGATAACCATAAGGTTTATACCCTTATCTTCTTTCCATCTTTGCCCAAGGGCCTACTCAGTGAAACCCATCCAGAATATGGAGTGTAAAACTACAACCAGCCCCCACCATCCTGCTCTATTTTCTTTTCTGTAGCTGTTACTACCTTCTAGTCTTACTTATATTATAACTGTTTACTGTCTCCTGTGACCTGCCATAATATAAGTTGCTTCAGAGTAGCAATTTACTTGTTTCTTTTACTCACTGGTACATTGTGAGTACCCAGAACAGTGTCTGACATGATGAAGGCCCTTGAAAAATATTTGCTGAATAAATGAATTAATGTTTGCAATAATAGAAAGTAAATATCACTACTTTATTTTTAATATAGGCATAAAATATAGCAATTGTATGACTGTAAATAATTTTAGCATAGCTTTTAATACAATTCTATCTTCCCCGAAATAACAATATTTTACTCACATTATCTTTTTCAGATCTTAAAATTAGAAATGTTCTTGTCAGTTTTCTCAACTGCCCTGATGCTTGGTGATAAGTACAGAAACCAAAATAGTACTTTCCATCACTCTATCAATATTTTAAAGTTGTTCACTAAAAGTATGTTTCACATTCAAGTGTAGGTAAAGTTTGTGTTTTAATCATTAGCTGCTTTAAAATAGAAGATAGGGATTTCCCTGGTGGTGCACTGGTTAAGAATCTGCCTGCCAATGCAGGGGACATGGGTTCAAGCCCTGGTCCGGAAAGATCCCAGATGCCGCAGAGCAACTAAGACTGTGCGCCACAACTACTGAGCCTGCACTCGCTCTAGAGAGCCCATGAGCCACAACTACTGAGCCCGCGTGCCACAACTACTTAAGCCTCTGCGCCTAGAGCCCGTGCTCTACAAGGAGAAGCCACCACAATGAGAAGCCCGCGCACTGCAAGAGTAGCCTCTGCTCACCACAACCAGAGAAAGCCTGCGTGCAGCAACGAAGACCCAATGCAGCCAAATAAATAAATTTATAAAAAATAAAATAGAAGATAAAACATAAGAAATGTTAAACACGAAAGCACGTTATGATTCCAAGCATATATAGTATCTACATTTTAAAAATATTTATTTAAATTGTAAAAGCAAAAATTATGTTTTCTTCTTTTTAGAAGAAACATTTATTCTACAAATGCACATCTAACTATTATAAATACAGCTTATGGAATTTTGTCTTAATATACATACTCTTTTAAAAGGATCATCATTGCTGCTATTCTTTGATAACTAGACTGTCTTGTTTCTACTGCTGGAAAACTGTATTATTTTATTCTTCTTTTAGGATAAGGATATTATCTCAATGATCTATCTAATCTAAAATAAAATTATGTACATTTATTGTCTTGCTTGCATCGGGTAGGTTATTTTGTAGCACATTCAGAAACATCTACTAAGAATGGCATATGATGCTGATAGTTTCATTCATTTTAAGTTCCTACCACTAAATTAAAAATTGTGAACAAGCAAAAAAGCAAACAAAACAAACCAAAGAGAAACAAAAAACAAAATCCCTCATTTTTATAAGCCAGGAAAGAAAAAAAAAAAGAATATCCTCTGCCCCAGAACTATTTACCCTTCTTTTTCTCTGTTTACTCAAAACATGTATTTAGAAGTTAAAAGTAAAGTCTTCCCTGTTAAAGTCTATAAACCCCTTTTATTTGATCTTCTTTGAGATTTCTGCAGGATTTGATATTATCAAACTTCCTTGAAATATTCTCTTCCCTTAAATTTCCTGTCACTCAATTTCATGATTTTCTCTTCATTTTTTGTATCTCCCGTCTTTCTCATTTTCAGACTTGACTTGCTGGACTCTTCTACAGATTACCAATGTTTATGAAACTCTCTTCTTACTCAATTTATTCATCCTGGGCAATACTAGCCTCCTCTGATTTTTATCAGCATCTTCATGCTTATGACTTCCAAATCTGTTTTAAAAAGAGCTTTCTCCTGACCTTTAGGATATCCAAACTACGAGTCAACTCCACATGGATGACCCACAGTCAACCAAATCAGCATCATCCAGGTCCACAACTCTCAGCACACACAAACACACACACACACACACACACACTCTCTCTCTCTCTCAAACATACCAATGTGCCTCCTCTCAAATAACCCATATCACAACAAATAGCATCACACTCCACAACACTTGCACAATTAGAAAACACGGCATTACCTCTTCCTTCTTACTCTAATCCCACATGCCAAATCAACCTTCAACTCCTATCAATTCCATCTCCGAACCATTTCTGGGAAATCAGTTGATTTCATTCGAGTCCGCACTGTCAGTTTCAGCCTATTTCCGGTCCTCTGTTTCTATCTCTGACCTAAATTACTAAAAGAGTCTTCTAAATGGTAAGCTAATTCCAGTACCCTAACAGCTCTGCATTCCAGCAAGATCTTACAAAGTTAGTTACTCTACCTCTAGACTTTTTTACTATGGACCTCTATTAGTGGTCTTCCTTTAAAGAGTTAAGGTAGCTGTCAATCTATAGGAAGATGCCCTTGGCTGGTGGAGAGGAATATGGGTGAAGGTATGCCTATGGCTCAAGATGGGGACAGTAATAAATATGTGGAGATCACATCCATTAGTGTATTTGTCCTATTGTATTTTTCAGCAATTATTTTCCATGCCACTGCCTGAGTGTTTAAATATGGGTGGAATGCCATTCAATATTCACTCATATTACTTTGTTATAAATCATGTAGTCTCTAAGTAAAAGTGACTCCATACTACCTCAAGAGGTTAACCTAATCTCTCCTATAAAGTGATTTTCTTAAGCTAGAAGACTTCAGTTAAAGCTGTGGCATTAAGATTCATTACTTAATTTTATTCCATTAAAATAAATTGTTCAAGCAAATCTTTTTCTAAAATGGAAAAGTTTTTCTTTAAAACGCTTGGACTATTTTTACACAGAATTTAAAGAGCAAAAGATTTCCACTGTTACTGCAGTTCCAAGAGTAGATTATTTCAATTACAACACTCACTTAACAATTACTTGAAGTCTTGATACCTGTCGAAATAACAGAGGCGTTTACAGTCCAAAAACAAAAGCTGCACTGTGGTCAGAATAAAACACAGTCATGGAAGATCCAATCACGGCCCATGACTTATGCAATTCCGGAGCATTAAAACTACTATTAAGTGTGTTCTGTATTTTGCCTGTGGCTCACTTAAAAAGACTAAGAGAGCCACACCAGTGTTTTCTGCTCTTCAATGGTAAATTGGGGATGATGTAAGAGCTCTTTCCACATAATCCTGCCAAGCAAAACCAAAGTATAATACCTAGAAAAAGGAACACAGCTTCTTTATGGAAAAACAAATATTACAGGATAACCTTCAGAGTAATGTATTCTTTAATTTACATCAGTATTGAAGGTAGCAGCATTCATCATCAGGAAAGCAAAACATTACCAATATATTTTAGCTTATTTAACTATCCGTGATTCATTATATTGTATAGAACAAGTAATTTCAAGGGATGCAAATGATAAAAATACACAAAATAATCTTTGACTTTAAGGGGAAGAAGTTATGTGATTGTGAAATGCTTAAAATAGTTAGTTATCTTGAAAGTAGTTGAACAGAAAGGGAAACCTGGCCCACTCAGACACTTTTCTCTTTATGACACGCACAGATCATGTAGC
Organism: Mesoplodon bidens; assembly: GCF_964165515.1. NCBI lineage: Eukaryota > Metazoa > Chordata > Mammalia > Artiodactyla > Ziphiidae > Mesoplodon > Mesoplodon bidens. The sequence goes on from NC_138168.1 coordinate 59,983,621, forward strand.
CTCAATCAGTCTCCAAAATCAGGGGGTTGGATAAAATGATCATTAAAGTCTTTCAGTTGAAAACATGTATAACTCAACCAATTACTAAATTTAAAAGCCATCTTTATGTCTATTAAGAAATGTGACTATGCACACAAAAAAAGCATTTCAAGATTTATTTGTTTAAGAGAATTGAGAATATTAAATTCCCAGAGAATTCATTTTAACATACAATCAGTTTGTGTTCCCTATTACATCTAGGAGAGTGGTAACAGGCTGATAATCTAAAAAGGTAAAAGACAAGAAACGTGTTTTATAAAACAAAACTTATGAGAAATGGTTCATTCTAATCGTAGCAGTTTAAGGACTGGATTGGATAGCACAGCTCTATGCCTATTTTGTTATTTCTGTATTTCTTTTCTTAAATAAAAATGTATCTGAAAATAAAAATAGCTCTTTATTCTACCTGTCTTCTAAGCATTTTCTTCTCGATTGCTTTAGAGTAGAGTTACTGTTTGCAAGTTTGAAAAGAGAGAAAAGAAAGGTTGATATGCCCTTCAGTAGATTTTTAAGAACCCCCTTTTCAAAGTCACTATTTCATTGATTTATCACTGCCATTTGGTGCAGAACAATTAACAGCTGAAATAAAATTGACTAATGGAGAGGCTTGAACAGATTTTCCATTTTCCTTCCTTTTTTCCCTACCTTGCATGAATCACCAAAAAATATTAAATTCACTGTCTATATTATTAGCAGCTTAGAGGATTTAAAGTTTCCTTTTCTCCACTATCTGGCTTGAATAGTTAGTCTAGGCATTTTTCACTAGTACTTAGACTGTTTATGGAAAATAGAAAGGAAAGAAAATGTCTATTAGAATGTGGAAGGATTCTTTCAGCAGGGATACTGAGAAACCGAAGAAAGATACAGGAAAAAAAAAAGAAATCAAGAAAAAAACAGAAATTAACCACGTACAGTTAGCATTACAAAATACCTGTAATTTAGGAAGAAAAGACTCTCCATGGAGACTGAAAAATTGGATCTCTCAGAAAAACATAGAGTTTGTCACTTTCCTAAATAAAATTTGTTTGATGTAGAAATTTTTAAAACCCAATTCCTCAAATCAAATAAAATTTTAAAAACTCACCAAGGACAATCCAAATACAATTGCATTGCATAAAATTAGTATCCTTCTACTAATCAACCCACCAATATTTATTAATTATCTATTATGTGCTAAGTATTATGTGATGGGTGCTACAGGGAATACAACAAAGTAATTAAAATTGGTACCTTTTGTTCAACAAAAACCTTCAGAAAGTTATAAATCAGTGAATCACGAATGCCAAAATAATGATAGAAAGGGTTTGATTTAGGTTTTCCAAGAAGTAGAACAATGGGTACAAGGGAATGATGTAATGAATGAAAATAAAAAGCACCGGACAATTTAAAGAGAAACTAATTTAGAAGAAGAGAGATTTTGTAGAGGAAGATAAGGTAAAGCAGAGTTGGGGCTAGACATAAGAAAAACTGGAAAGCCTTAGGGACTAGACTCTTCAGCATGAGAACAACGAGGAGTTAATAAAGGTATTTTAATTGGAGAGACTCAAAGTTTTGCTTTAGAAAGATTAATACCAACATAGTGCCGGCACCCATGATTAGGTTAGGGAAAATAGAGATGCAGGGAGTCTACTTGAAACATTACAGAGATCTGAGGTTTAGGTCGCATTGTATGAAAAAGGCAGTAGCAGAAATAAAAACAATCAGATAAAAACTCATTTTAAAGGAAACATTCAAAGAATTCAGGAACTTGTTAGATGTAGGGTTGAGGGCTGGGAAAGTGTAGGAAAAGGAATTCTGTTTTAGGTATGAGTTTAAGGTGATGTACATCAACATGGAAATTTTTAGCAGGCAGTTGGAAAGAGGGCTCAGGGCTCAAGAAAATATATCAAAACAAAATGCAAATATGAATTAAATACATATACACACATTCAGAGACAGAGAGGGGAGAATGCACATTCATGAGTTCAGCACCAATAAAGATGATCATAAAAAGCCCTACTTCACACCATATACAAAATCACTTCCAAGATCCCTAAATACTTAAATTTTAAAGGAAAATCATAAAATGTTTAAAAGAAACATAGACAAAAATAAACTCAGAGTTGGGAAGGGTTTCTTAAAATGTTTTTTTAATCTGTACATGAAATTTCAATAAAATCATCAACATTAAAGTTAAAATTTTGTCTACAGAACTATAACAAAAGTGAAAACTTAAAGCCAAACCTGAAAAAAACAAGTTATTGTCAAATGATTAATATCCAGACTAAGTAATGTTTACCTATTGAAAAGAAATGGATAAAACAGTAGAAAAATGGGCTAACGACATAAAAAGGCACTTGAAGAAAGTCGAAACACAAATACAAACATTTGAAAATCCTCTCAACTTCAACAATACTCAGAAAAATTCAGAAAAGAATTGCAAATTTTGATTACAATTTTACACCCACTCAATGGAAAAGGAAATCTGAAAAATCTAAAAATACCTTTCTGAAAAATCTGAAAATCTAGCAATATCAAGTATAGTTAGTTTTGATAAGAATATACAATAATAGAAGTGTTTGCACCATGCTGGTTGGAATGCCAATATTCAATCACTTTGGCAAACAACTTAGGGTCATCTTATCAAGTCGAAAATGTATACTCCGTATGACTTTGCCATTTCACAAGAGAAGAGCGTGTACCTGCTCACAAAGACAGATGCACAAGAATGTATGCACATGCACATTTCTTTGTAACACAGCAACTAGGAAACCCAAGAGCTACCCAAATATCCATAGGCAGAAAACTGGGTAATTACTTTTAGCATATTCAAAAACAATACAATACAGCAGTGAAGAAAAATATAGCTACACAAAAAACATAGATGTTACGGATACTGAATGTTGTGGGGTTGGCAGCAGCAATTAAGTGACCCAAGATGCATGGAGCATGATACCATTTATATAGTACCTCAAAAACATTAAAAATGTAATAAAATGTTTGTTTTAAATAAGTCAAGGTAAGAAAAAGAAAGTCTGAGTGGAAAGAGACTCTCAGAAGGGTCTGGTGATATTACTTCCGTTGATTTATGGGTACATGTACATTTGTTTTACTGTTCTTTGTATCTTGTGCATAGTCATATTTTTATAAAATATTTCATTAAAATAAATATTAATAAAAGAAAACTGACTAAATACTCAGAACTGCTTACATTTAGAAGAATGAGACAGAAAAAAATACCAGAAAAGGATAAAGATGAATAAATGTTCAGAGACGTTTAAAAAAAAAAAAGGATAATATAGGCTTTTAGATTTAAGGAAGAAAAAGAGAGCCCAGGAATGTCAAATGTTACACAGAAGTCAAGGGGAATTGGAACGGGAAACAAATGTTAGAGACATCATCTCAAGACAGTAATTTTCAGATGCATGAAAGAGAGAACAACCAAGCTATAAGGTATGAGAACACCTTGAGAGGAACCTGAGAAAGCAAGTAACAACCACGCTCTGCAGAAGCTGGGCTGTGGAGATAGCTATGCATGGAATACACACACATTTTTTTCAGCTGGATGAAACTTTGCATGTTTGTGAAGAGAGGGGCAGGCAAGTGGGCTCATGGGACATATTGGGGTGGGCCTGGAGAGAGGAACGAAAGACACAGGAGAAAGGAGGTAACTGTAGAGATTATATGTCACTTTTAAATAAATAATATTATAACCTTGGGCATTAAAAAATGATAAGGCAACTATCCCCTAAATGTCTCACTCAACAGTCAGAAAATAGTCAATAGGCTATAAATTACACCTCTGCTACAGATTGGCTTCTTGGTTCAAAGAGTTCAACTTTCTCATCATTCCTTTTAACTCACCACAAGTCTAATCCAACTGAGCACTCCCTAGACTTTTAAAATGGGTCTTATTAAAGGGTATGGCAGAGCATCACTTCTCCCACTCCACAATCCTCCTAGCTCCTGGTCCAAGGACAAGATTGTCCCTAAGAGGGACATTGTTTCCGCTGGGACAAGGGTGGTAGATGCTACTGGGCCTCTGGAGCAAGGATGAAGGCAGAGAGGGGCGAGGGAATCCAGAGTCTAGGAAGAGTCAAGAATCTCTGGAAATGACCCAAAGAATAGGGAAGTGTCAGAGACCAGATGCAGAAGACCTGGTCTATAAGTGAGGCTCTTGGACCCTTCACAAAACAACAGCTATACAGGGATGCAGGGAGCTGCTCTGTAAAACATCTTGAACCTCCTCTCACTGCAGGCACTGCCTCCAGAGTCTTTTACATCAGAAGGTGTAATTAACTTCTCATGGCCCTAACTGCTTTGTATTGCTGAAGGAGAGAACGTGGTAACACTTAGAAATTAAAGCAATTTTGTGTGGTCCGGTTGTGATAAAAAGCCCAAGTGCCTCTCTTAATGCATATGATTCCCTCCAAATTAAAATATTCATCATTTTAATAAATTTCTCCTTCTCCTCAAAGTTAACACCATTTTTATAGAAAATTTCCCATTTGATACCAGTTCACCCCCTCCAGGCAATATGATCACAAATCATGGTTTAAGTAATCTCCCTATCCACTGCCATTTTAGTAGTGGCAATGAGATTGAAAAAATAAAAAGTTCCAGTCTCTGATTCTACAAACCAGTGTCATCCATTTATATGACAGCTAATCGGAGATGCAAAAGTACTGGACGAGGAACGACGCTTTTTCTTTCTTTTTTTAAAGTTAAGTGTGCTATCCCCTGTCTTGACTTAACAAGCACTATCCTCTACTAAGTTAGTTATACTCTTTATGGGCTTTTACTTGAAGAACAGAGGAAATGGATTGTGCCTGTCCTTCTGATTCCCAGTTATCACATAAGGTAGGTGATAGATAAAAGATCTCACCGGGTGTAAAGATGATTTGTTAGGAAGGTTTATGTTTCTGAAGTGAGAAGAATGTTTCTGCAACGTGAGCGCTCTCTGAACTAGAGTGGGGTTCAAGGCTGAAATTCAATTCAGGGCATAACCTCCTGACAAGGTAGCCCACTGAATTTAAGGTAGTAGAGTGATAACTAAGAAGCAGTGCATAACTTTGCCTCCTGTATTATTTGCTTGACTTTCTTCCAAAAAGAACCCTGACCAAGGAAAATCCAAAAACAAACTCATTTAAGACTTCTGTGCCTTGGGACTTCCTTGGTGGCGCAGTGGTGAAGACTCCACGTTCCCAATGCAGGGGGCCCAGGTTCTATCCTTGGTCAGGGAACTAGATCCCAACATGCATGCCAAAACTAAGAGTTCCCACGTCACAAGTGGGGAGCCTGACTGCCGCAATTAAGGAGCCGGCAAGCTGCAACTAAGGAGCCAGCGAGCCACAACTAAGACCCAGTGCAACCAAATAAATAAATAAATAATTTTAAAAATAAGTAAATAAAAAAAAAAATGAAACTTCTGTGCCTTATAACTCAGGCCCTTGACTCAAGAACTCAGCTGGCTCCAAACTGAGAAGTAAACAGCAATGAAAAAAATCAGAAAGGACCTTTCACTGCATCACAAAGGCAGCACACTGACAATTATCAGGGACTAGCAACCCTGCAAAAGGAAATCTCAACGTGAACAAGGAGCTTCCTGCCACCAATCAATAGGGCACTCCTGGTTGTATAGTGAGCGAATGCCATTTACTAACTGGGTTGCATTAAAACCAGCAGGCTCGCTTGTGAACAGCAAGCCACTTTATTTTCCAGAGATCTTGGGTCATAGCATGCCCTTTTACGGCACAAGGAAACTTACTTTGTTGGCATATGTGACACAGAACTTGTCCAACTTGGAACCACTGGTACATAAAGCAAATAAAGGATTAGAAACCACCCACTGTAGGAGATTAAGGACTTAACGGGCAGATGGAGAAGAGCATCACCTGGACAGCCTTCATCCTTTATAATAAAGGAAAGTTCCCCCGCAATCCAGTGGAAAGAATAAGCTTAAATGAACAAAATTTAGCAATTCTGTTGACAAAGGCAGAATCCTTGAATAGACATTTTGTTTCAAATGTGAGTTTGTCTGCCAAAACCTGATTGCCTTTCATAATAAATAAATTTCTACCTAGCAGAAAGGGAACTAAATAACAAAAATATGCCTTGCCCCCCACAGGTCTTCATGCAAAAATGTTGAACATCACAACTTCAAGAGTCTGATTTGAACATACGGAGCTTGAATAATAGCAGTGTGGGGATAACCAGCAAATGCTGAGTTAAGGTCCACCTTTATCTGCTGAGCTTAGCCTTAAAAAGAATGACTTTTAAAAATCATCACTGTCATCACGCTGCTCTGCTGATTAGACTTTTCTGAGTGGTCCGCAAACATTTAGGAGTCAAATTAACAAACAGATCTCACCACCTGGATTTGGAAACTTCTGAATAATAGGGTCCAACCGATTCAACATCATCTGTCACTCCTCTTCACGTCAAAACCCTCCACTTCAGCCAGACCAGTGTGGCTGTCCCCTCACACAATATGATCATTCTCATTTCTGACAGCAGAGGGAGCTATCTATGCCTTGCAATGAGGAAACCTAGACCCCTTTTTACTCCTGCTTTTGCATACCCAGATCCCACTCCATTTTTGTCTGACCACAGGGCCTGTGTGTTGCTTCCTTCTTGGAGCTCCTTTAATAGCGTTGTTTTCTTCACTCCTTTGGCCATTTAATTAAATAACAATACAAGACCGCCAATATGGAAGTTTCATCTCCCTCAGAAGACTTTTCTTTTCCCCATTGTTTTATTATGGCATTTTCAAATATATATAAAATTAGAGATAACTGTATAACAGAACCCCATTTAACCATCACCTACCATCAAAACTTGTCAACACATGGACAGTTTCCTGACTGGACTCTATATTCCCTAAAGAAAGGTATGAAATTGTTTTCATACTTGTTTGTTTTCTTCCAGAGCCTAGATTAGTGCCAAGCATGTAATAACAACTCAGTAAATACTTGGTTATGGAAAGGAATTGAAATCCAATCCACCGAAGTTCTGAGCTGGCCCTTAAGTCAGCTTACTTCATCCAATCAATTCTTGACAGACAAACCATAAAAATATTCAATGTTTTTAAAGAAATATTAGCAAATAATAATAAGGAAAAACTTCCTGAGATATTGCATGGAAGTGAAATAACTATAACCTTACTCTTACCCCATCACTTAATATTTAATCAGCAAATCAAATTTTCTTTTGAGACCGAGACTGAAAAATCATTATCAATAAACAAACAGACAGCGTGATACATAAGAGAGGAACTAGAATTTACCTTTAGGGGACCTAACTCAATTCTACTAGCAACATGACCTTAAATAAGTCACTTATCCTCCCTCAGTCCTTATCTCTAAAATAAAAATAGTTCTCCTTTTCCTAATGACCTCAAAATGCTACTATGAAGATGAATTTTTTTTTAATTTGTCAAACTGCTTTCAAAATACAAAGCACCACATAAATATTACACTGTCTTTACGGCACACCTGGTCCCTTTTCAAAGAGGTTCTATAATCCGCTTGGGGGCACAAAACATAAAACTCTCTGAAATATTACAAGCTAAATGTCTAAATAGCAATGTAAGCAATACAGATATAAGGAGAGTGAAGTGACTAACAAATGCTTCATGGTAGAAGTGGGCATAACGTTGGGTCTTAAAGGATTAATAGAACCTGGGCGAGGCAAAGGAAGAAACAAAGGCATTTTAGAAGGTATATATATAGTATATAATATATATTATATAATACTTATATATAAGGTATACATATTATATATAAGGTACATAGTATATATATATATTATATATTTACATATTAAGGTATATATATATATATATAAACATGATATATATATCATGTTTACATTCACATACACACGCAAAGTGCCCAAAGAACAATTAGAGCATCTTGCAGTTTGACTAAAGCAGAGGGTGCCTGTAAAAAAATAATGGTAGGGCTTCCCTGGTGGCACAGTGGTTGGGAGTCCGCCTGCCGATGCACGGGACACGGGTTCGTGCCCCGGTCCGGGAAGATCCCACGTGCTGCGGAGCAGCTGGGCCCGTGAGCCATGGCCGCTGAGCCTGCGCGTCCAGAGCCTGTGCTCCGCAGCGGGAGAGGCCACAACAGTGAGAGGCCCGCGTACCGCAAAAAGAAAAAAAAAAAAGGTAAAGAGATTGGAGCAGTTGACTGAGGCTAAATTATGAAGGACCTCACATGAAGGCTAAACATTTTGACTTCAAAGCAAACACTGGCAAAATCTGAGGAGGTCAATATCAGCAAAATAGCATCCCCCCAAAAGTTTTATAATAGAATTGAAGGCAAGGGAAACAGGGAACTGTTACCATTATCAAGAGGGGACACAAGCAGAGTTGTGACTGGAGAGTAAGCAGTGAAAAGACTAAAGAATATATATTTGGAACATTTCCAAGATGAGACCAAAAATGAGTAAATAGAAGCCCTTTATAAAAATCTTTTCAGAAGTGTTGAAAGTCTTTCCTTGGATGACAAAGCTCCACATAACTAGAACCTGCCCATCTCATCCTAGAAAAGGTCTCCTTTGACCACTCCTCCACCTGTCCTCTGTCCCTCCACGATGCCAATCTCCCCAAATTTAGGGCCTTGAATTAGCTGTTTGCTCTGTTTCTGCTGCATTTCCCTGATCTTTGTGTGCCTGGGTCCCTTTTGCCACTCAGATCTCCAGGTGAAAATCACTTTCTCCAATAGTTTTCCCTGAACCACCTGGTCCAAGATGGTTTCCAGAACTCTAACTCTCACATTATTCTATTTTAATTTTTTAGTACTTATTGCATTCTGATATTTTGCTCATTTATTTATCTATCTGTTTTTCCCCCCTCCCACCCCTAGAGTAGAACTCCTGGGAGAATAGGAACCTTGAGACTTATTCAGAACTGTATATCCCCAGCAGCCAGAATAGTGCTTGGCATAGATTAGGTTGCTTTGATAAATACTCGTGAAAGGGATAAATTAATGAGTCATTCATAGTGACATACAGAGAGAAAGTCAATGTTGTTGTTGCTATTCCAGGGCCCCTACCTTCTTCAGGCTTGGATATTCTACTTCCCTAACATGCTGTGACAGAATCCCAAATCTTTTCAATTCTATCTCTTTTTGACTTTGCTAGCTTTAGTTGGTACCTTTCATTTGTAAATAAGAGCTTTAAAGAGAAAGGCCCCGATAGTGAGAGGCCCGTGCACTGCGATGAAGAGTGGCCCCCGCTTGCCACAACTAGAGAAAGCCCTCACACAGAAAGGAAGACCCAACACAGCCCTAAATAAATAAATAAATAAATTTAAAAATAAATTTAAAAAAAATTAAAATTCCTCAAATTAAGTTAACTCAGTCAATAAATGTATTTGTTTATAATCTGGGTGTCCAGTCATATAGATGTTTTTAAAATATAAGAATGTAAATATAATGTATACACCTTATTTTTAAGCACAAAATAAGAATTGATTTACTGCTTCCAGAAAGCTGAGAAGAATGGTTTTTTTAAAAGATCATTCAAAGAATATTAAGGATCTAAATCTCATCAGGGAATTCCAGTGGTGTGTGCAGTGGTTATTTGTGTAACTAAATGCAGAAATAACATGTAGAAGCTAGTTTTATAATGACAGCTTTAAAAATACCTTTTGAAAATCAAAACAGCTAAAATTAACCATAATGTCCACTAGATTACATAAGTGGATGTTTTAATTTACAGTGTTCAAAGTTTGCTTTCCTTTAAATTCCAACTTTTATTACTAACAACAGAATAATCAAAAGGAATAGTAAACTAGATACGAAGTACAAATATGCCTGACATTTCCTTTATATTTCTTCCCTACCATACTCTCTCAATTGAAAAGCCTATGCTAAAATAGATAATTACAACCTTTCCTTTTTCCATTATGTTCTAAGAATGGAAACTGAAATCACCACAGCAACAAAAGTTAAATTTTAGATAAAAACATAATGTCACCCAGTTTAGTTTTGATTTTCCCTTGAGGAAGCGATATTTTGTTACACACCACGTACAACCTAAAATAAAGAAAAATCAGTCTTTGACATGTAAATGGACAAAGAGGTCGCAAAGAAATTCAGATTGTACAGAAAATCAAAAGCCCTTGGGGGGTGGGGGGTGGAATTCCAATTAACCATCAAAGTCAGCAGACAAAATCACTGAACAAGGAATTGATTTTAAATCGTTATCTACATTTTTCTCATTGATATGGTATTGCATTAATAAATGGTACAGCATTGTCAGATTAAACGGATTAGAAGGAAATCGTTCTTACATTTTTTTGTGTTTGGCTAGGAATTCTGCCCCAGTAATATACTTTTTTTTTTCATCTTAGTGTATGAAGATCAGCCCATTAATGTATGTAATTAATAGATACTGAGGTATGGAAAACAAGGAATCAGTAGTGTGTTAATTTGGATTCAACAAGCTGGGCTGAACACAAGTGAGTGAGCAAGCGAGGTATGGGCATCTCTTCCACCCTTTGGAGCATCTGTCTTCCCCAGTCCCCTGGGATGAAACAAACTCCTAAGAAAAAGTCATAAGCTGAACAAACACTGCCTAACTCTGCTTACTGCTCATTATTTTTCAATCTGCTATTAAAAGTGCATTAATTTCATGGAAATATTTCTCAAAAGAATTAGTGAAGGGGGGCTTCCCTGGTGGCGCAGTGGTTGAGAGTCTGCCTGCCGATGCAGGGGACACGGGTTCGTGCCCCGGTCTGGGAGGATCCCATGTGCCGCGGAGCGGCTGGGCCCGTGAGCTATGGCTGCTGAGCCTGCGCGTCCGGAGCCTGTGCTCCACAACAGGAGAGGCCACAATAGTGAGAGGCCCGCGTACCGCCAAAAAAAAAAAAAAGAATTAGTGAAGGGACACTTGACAGCTCCTGCTACACTAAATGAAAACAGGTATGATTTAGTAGAATAACAACAGACTTCTGTCATCTGCGTGCAATAATTACTGTGTTAACAGAACTCTTTTCTTCATTTGTTTACATTTGTTTATACACTGTAAGTTTCATCAATGAATCAATGCAAACAGAGTCCAAAGGAAAAGTAAAGCAGATGTTTTATAATAAAAGCAAATCACCATCAGGAAACAGAGAGAAGGCATCCTCATAGGATGATAAGTTTTAAGAAAACTATGACTATAATAACGTGAAAGTTTTTTCAATCCTATTTGGAGTACTTTAAATGAGACAAATAAGGAAACATTAAGAGTAAAAATGAGCAACATAAAGCTGCTTTGTTAAGAGCCTATCAAACAGAAGGTACGGTACCAGTGTAAAAATGAGCCAAAATGCCCATGTTAGGCAATTACTGTTACCAGAACTAAAATAAGCCTATTTAGTTGTGAAGTTAGTCAACTTCAGATGTCACTGATATGGCTAAATTCCAAAATTTTAAAAGCAAGGGTTAAATTAGTAAAGAGGAAAATGGGAATAATTTCAACCACTTAATAACAAGCAACTTAGTCCATGTATGAAGATAAGAAACATTCACTTAGCACTCGATCAAATATTAAAACAAAGTAAAGATGACATATATGGAAGTACCCAGTTCAGTGTCGTGTGCAGGGTAGACACTCAACAAATTACCCTTCCTTCCTTTCTTTCTACTCCCTTCAGTCATTGACTCATTCTATTACAGTCCTATTTACATTTTCAGGTATATAGCTTTGTCTTCTCCCTGCAACTGGACTGAAAAATATTAATTGTTTCATTCATAGATAGATATGTATACTTTTAATTCTGCCATATGTCTCACATGTGCTATCTACAAACATGTGTTGAGAGGTGGGACTGACTGAAAGGTCAACAAAGATGTGACATGATATATTAGGATGCTTTGGGCTGCATAGGAGAATACTCAACTAAAAGTGGTTCTGAAAGTTATTATTGTTATTGTTGCTAGTGTTATTTTGTCTGAGAGTAGGACCCTGGCTCCTTCCATACTTTCTTCTGTTACCCTCAGTTTGTTATCTTCTTCCTCAGAGTTACAAAATAACTGCAGTAGTGCCAAGCATCATGTTCTCATGCAACAACATGTATCTCTTTTTAATCAGGGAATAACACCTTTCCCAGAAGTCTCCTGGCTGACTTTCCATCATAACTCATTGGCCAGAGCTGGTCACATGACCACTGCTACCTGCAAAGTAAGTTGGGAAAGTAAGTAAGGTGGGAGGGTACCTAGCCAACGTGGAAAAAAGTGAGTAGAATGACTATTCAACAGGAAATTAATAATACCTGCAATATTATCATACAAGATAATAAGCCAGAGTCATTTATAATGGTTATAGATGAAGTTACAGCTGTAAGATACACCTAGTGGTATGCACTGAATTGTGTCCACTCCCACCAAATTCATATGTTGAAGTCCTAATCACCAATGTGACTGTATTTGGAGATTGGGCCTGTAGGGGGTAATAAAGGTTAAGTGAGGTCAAAAGTGTGGGACCCTAATCCAATAGGCCTCGTGCCCTTATAAGAAGAGGATGAGACACCAGAGCTCTCTCTGTTCATTATGTGAGGACACAGGGAGAAGGTGGCCTTCTGCAAGCCAGAAAGAGAGCTCTCTCCAGGAAACAAATAGACCAACTCTTTGATCTTTGGCCTTCACACCATGAGAGAAATAAATTTCTGGTGTTTAAGCCCACTCAGTCTATAGTATTTTGTTATGGCAGCTCAAGCAGACTAGGAAAGAAAATCCATCTACAAAAGAAAAATCTTGCCACCCTCCTCTCTTCAGTGGGGCTCTACATGGTTGGATGAGGAGCAGTAAAAATTGGGAGCATTCCAAGAGCTATGGCACAGGAGTGATATCCTCTTTCCTCACTCTTTGCATGGATGGTTCATGAGCATGCTCTTACTTCAGCTCCATCCTTCGAGATCAATCTTTTAGAGACTTTTTATTTAAGTAAAGTTATTTGGTTTAAGTCCCAATCTTCTTGGATCCAAAGCAGTAGTATCTCTGGAGTGCAACAAACATTCCATTGCCAAAATTTCAGTGTAATGCATGTTAACATAAACCTTTAAAAAGGAGACAAAAACAAAAGACCCCATGCTTGTCCAGTTCTTACAGTTTTTTAAACCAGTGAAAAATGTTAAGAAGAAAATGGGTGGCAAAAGTTCAGCATTTATTTCTCAGTGAATTATGAAGTGAAAAAAAAAAGGCATATTCAGCTATATTATCACTTTCCAATTTCAGGCCAAACCCCTGTAGTTTTCATCACACAACATTTTTGTGATTATTGATGTGCACCCAGTTAATGAAAACCAGCAGATTAGGTTTCCACTAATAGTTCTGGAAGTTATGTCTGCCTGCCTCATTTGGTAACAACCTCACTGTTCAGTAAGAAACTAATGGATTTAATCCAAGAGCAGAATTTAGTTTTACACATACAAGACAGGTCAGATTTCCAGAGTGGAGAAAATAACACTTTTAGAGGTATGCTGATCTTCAGTTGAAACTTAACACTGAGATAATAACTCATAATATTTGGGTTGCTGGTTTTTTTTTTTCTTTTTCCTTCTGTTTAGAGCAATTAAAAAATTTACAGTATGTACTTAAGGCCTATAAAAACAGGAAGAGTTAGCAACTTGTAACCATGGCAAATAAAATACATGTAATATAATACTTTCTATAATTAGTATACTGAGCTAAAAAGACATCTATTGCTTCTGAAGACACAGGTGAGAAACAGTTCCTTATATATTAGTTGTATCACTGCAATGCTTATGTCATAAATGCAATTTACATTTGCTTGTTGTGTTTCACTATAGAAAGTGTTCGTTCCAAATAACGGTGGTTTAACAAAAACAATGAGGTATGGTGGAAAGCAAACTAATCCAGGAATAGAGAAATCAAGCAACAAGAATTATAGTCCCATTTCTGCCTCAAATTACTTTGGAAACAAGTCTTTTGTTTTCATTTTCCCCACTACATTTTAGATCTGCCCCTCTTAAGTCATTTAATAATGCATTAAGTCATTTAATAATGCTACATTGTTTCAAAGTTTTACCTACATATACCTCACCTTCCCATCTGGACTAGGCTCCTTAAAGGCAGACCCTACATCTGATTTACATTTTTATCTTCTACAGGGCCAAGCTAGACTGTAATCTTCAAGAGAAGAAGGACTTTACCTGTATATCCCCAGAGGTTAGCATGGTGTGACCTCATGCTAATAATGTGCCAAAAAATCAGATGTTTTAATAAACAAAAAACCTAAAAAAAGAGAGTAGGGATGGGGAGGAATGAATAGGTGGAACACACAAGACTTTTAGGGCAGTAAAAATACTCTGATTCTATAATGATGAATACATGTCATTATAAATTTGTCTAAACTCTTAGAATGTACAACACCAAGAGTGAATCCTAAAATTAACTACAGACTTTGAGTGATTATGATGTGTCAATATAGGTTCATCTATTGTACCAAATATAGGTTCATCTGTTGTACCTCTCTGGTGGGAGTGTGATAATGGGGGCAGCTATACATGTGTGGGAACTGGGGGTATATGGGGAAATCTCTGTACCTTCCTCTCGAATTTGCTGTGAACCTAAAACTGCTCTAAAAAAAAAACTGTGTTCAAAAAGAAAAGAATAGTATGCTTTCACAATAGAAGAAAATGCTGAGCACTTATTAAATCCAAAAGAGTTCACAATTTTTTGTTTACTCATCGTAACGTCAACCTAATTTATGGTAAACCTCTACTATGTGTCAGATACTTTTCTAAACACTATGTATTAATTCAGTACTTAGAACAACCCAGTGAGGTAGGTACTGTTGTGATCCTCATTTTTCAGATGAGGAAACTACAGTCAAAAAGATTAAGGAATACTCCCCAGGCTGCACTTGACTCTACCATCTAAATAGTAGAGTCAAGATTTGCCCAGGAAGGGCTGGTCCCAGAGACAAGGACCCTTATCCTGATCCTCCAGATAACCAAAATTCATTATTCAGGAAATCATTTTTGCCTTCATTTCACAATTTCATGTATCTTTTTTTCAAATCAGAAGTTAAGTTTCTTGGGGTTAAAAACTGGCATCTCCTCATTATTGAATAGTCCACAACTTAAGTAATTACATTACCACATCAATCTTCTCTTTAGTCATCTGCTAAGATGGAATCTCTGGGAAGGGAAAATCACACCAAAGGTGTGCTATATCTTTTTCAGATATTTAGTTCAACAGAAAAATGGAAAAGAGAAGAGCTAGCTTGTAAGGAGTATTTTGTTTTCACTCCCAGGATCACGGTTTTTATACAAAAGTTATCCTATACTAATTAAAGGTAGGAACTCTCTCAGCCTATTTTCTTTTTGATTGCTTCTGTTGTTATTGCTAAAGTTGGGTGAAAAGGGGTTGTACCAAAGAGGTGGTCAGATAAGGAATGGCTCAAGCAAAGAAGAGAAAGGAGTCTTCACTAGACACACAAAAGAAAAATGAGATGTTAAAAAACAAGGTTAAAGAACAAGTTTGAACAGTGTAAGATCTCTGGAGAAGAGAAGCTGAGTAAACTGTGGAACCAAGGAGAACAATTTCTATAAATATCATAACTCTTTAATCTAGAGTCTGAGAACATTAAAATATGCAGTGTTTCTTTAAGAATGAAAGAGTAAAAAAACAAAACAAGCAAACAAAAAAGAATGAAAGAGTAGGCTTATAACATGGCACATTGCAATGGCTATATTTTAATTTTTAAAAATCCATAAAGAGTCTGCATTAAGCAATAGTCAAAAGTTTTTCATGCTATTTCCTAATAGCAAAAATGCTACATTAATATAGTTGTTTCTAATAAACTGATATACAGATACCACTAGGTATCTAAATGACAAAATCGATGAAAACATCAATGAACTAATTTATTGAGCACTAAGCACATGAATAAAAAAATATTCTGCTCTGTTATTTGCTCCCATTGATTGCTAAGTTTTGCAAGTTAAGGAAAAGGATGTGGAAGCAAAGTAATCACTTAAGAAATGACCTATTGCTCAAATTTCAGTCTGCAACAAAGAGACATTTACCCACAGGTTCTATGTATTGAGCAATCATTTTCTCTGACAAGAGATTTCCAAAAAGATCTCACTAGCCAGGCTGAAACTTGCACAGGTTCCTTTTGCACTGTTTGCTTTAAAATACCACAGGTACAAGTAACCTAGGCAGCTTTGTCATGCAAAATGAGACTGAACAAAGAAGCGTTCATCCAGCTCTTGGTACTATAACTCAACATTAAAATTAACATTCCAGAAATCTGTGCCATAAGAAAATGTTATTGGGGGGGTGAGGGAGGGATGGAGTGGGAGTCTGGGGTTAGCAGATGCAAACTATTACATGTAGAATAGATAAACAAGGTCCTAATGCATAGCACAGGGAACTATATTCAATATCTTGTGACAAACAATAATGGAAAAGAATATAAAAAAGAATGTATATATGTATAACTGAATCACTTTGCTGTACAGCAGAAATTAACATAACATTGTAAATCAACTATACTTCAATAAAAAATAATAAAATAAAATAGAAACTACAATTTGGTAAAAAAAAGAAAATGTTATTAATATCAGTGATTCAAAGATAGATCTTAGCAAAAAAATAGGAAAAAGTAATTACATGTATGCCATTTCTTAGTTACAAAGGATCAGCCGTATGATACCACAGATACATTATTTGCTGGATTTATCAAAATCTACTTCTATGGGTTTTATTTTCAAAGATAGAACTAACAATTTGATTCTTTAATGTACCATCTATGTAGGTAGCAAACAACAAACAGGGTTGAATATATGCAACCTTACTCCAGAACCCAAATTTTTAATAATTTTGCTAGATTTGTTATCTGAGCTTTAATTTAATTTAAGGAGGCTGAATCTGTGGACAGTTTTATTTTGCTGAATCAGAGCTTTTTCTTTTTAGTGTTATGTTAAGCTCCAATAACAGATTCTAAAGAAATCAGTAAGATGATAATGTGTCTAAGGGTGACCCAGCAATGACAGTTATCAACCCACTGTTGTCATAGATGAGCCCGTTAATCTTGCTTCAGTGCTTTAGCATTAGTTTCACACGCCTCCACCCACTCACCCACCACATAAGCAGCCCACCCAGAGCTATGCACCCTGAAGAAGCAGATGGCTCTCCAGAACTGAAGAGAAACATCCTTCTGTTCAGGAATAATGGAATCAACTAGTACCTAATAGAAATCCATTGAAATCTTCATAGACACATAACCCTGAATGGAGAACCTTACCTGTATGAAGTAAGAGACTTTTAATAAAATAAAAAATCAACTCAAAACAAAGCAATTAAAAGAATGCATTGATTTCCTCTCCCCTCTTCCCAGGAACAAAGATAAACCTAACATGCTTTTTTAAAAAGCAGAAATAAAACTATTAGCTTATAAATTACTCACCAACACTAATAAAAAATATACTTTTACATCAACTCATTCCCATTAGGTTCTGTAATAAGCTAAGAACAGGCAAATCTTTTAAAAGTTTAAATTTCAAGATCTAACACAGAAGTGAATTTTCAGAAGAGGTAACTTTCTGTTACCAGGTCCTGAACCTTACAATGAAGATTACTGAACAACTTTCCAAACTGGTAAATGGACTTCTTTGGTTCAACCATATAAACTCTGTCACACAAATCACAATGTAAGTATTGACACTATTCATTGTCTGGTTTACTCATAATTAAATCAAAAATTTCTGGGGGGGGAAGATCCAAAGACATGTGGACAACTTTTTTTGTTGCTTGCTTATTTTTTTTATAGTTGGGGCTGGAGAAGCCATGATAGGCCATGTAAGGGAGACTTATGAGTAATAATAAGTACTTAGAGGCAGTCAAGTGGCAGTGGGATGGAATGAAGCATTCACTTCGTCACTAGAATGAAGACTCTAAACTCTTACTGAAATTCTTTAGTGCTACCTTTAAGTCAAAACTGTCCCCCACTCAAGTCTTGGTGAGGTTTTGTTTGCCTATTTTTATACTCCATGTAATTGACAAAAATATTTTAAAATTATTGAAAATGCCTCCCCCTTAGATAACATATTTCATGAAACACTATTTCATGTTTATTTTTTAAATGTTATCTTCAAGAAGCCAGTAAACCAATCCAGTCTGAATAGTACACTCAACTCAAAAAGCCTATTTCTTCCTGAACAAAGACAGAAATATATCTGTCAATAAGCAGCTCTTTGCCAAACAACCAACAAATTTTGTACCTAAACTACATTTTTCCGTATGTTGAAATATTTTCTCTACTTTGCAGATTTTGTGCCAATGTAGTCAAACATTTCCTCAAGCATAGCACTGGAGGACGGCTAAAGAAACAATCTCTTATTCCTATGGGGCTAGTATTTACCTCTAAGTATTACATACACAGTGAGATCCAATGACATCAAAGCATGAACCAGAAAAGAACAGGTGATTACCTGATATTCATTGGGCCAAAAGGTGCTCACTGCTAGCTCAGCCCGAAGCCAATCTCTACCCGTGAATCCAGTCACATTCCATATTGGATTGGCAAGAGGTCCTTTATTCACCCTAACTAATATGTTCAAAGTGCCAGGATTCAACCCTTTCTGGCTGTATAATAGGTAACTAAAGTCGATACAGTGAGTGTCGTTCTCCTTCATTGTAGGCAGCTGAAGTCTGGCTTTTTCTCCAGGGTCATGATCTGAAGAATCCACTATCATATAGGAACCTGAAATGACATTACATAAAATAAAGCTAAATACATATATAAGCAAAAGGGGAAATATAATAATAGAAAGAAAGCTAAAATACTAATCTATTCTGAGTATTAAATTTAATTTTAAAAGACTATCTTCCAGAGCAGAGGTATAAAAAGGTATCAAACAAGTAGGTAGATGAATTGAATTTATAGTGGGTAACAGATATTGTTCAAAGTACATAACATGTACAAATTCATTTACTCTTCACAACATGTTATTATTCCTATTTTACAAATTAGGAAATTGAGGCACAATTAGTAACTTATTCTAAGTCAAACAGACCATGTAGAGCCTGGTTCAAGTCCAGATCCCACTCTAAATAATCTCTAGTCTTGCTAAACAAAGGTCTTTTATCAAACAAACAAAAATAAATAAACAAACAAAAGAAATATGTTATTGGCCTGGTTTACATAGGGAGTGTATTTTTCCTTTTCCCCATTCATAATACTAATGCAGAGGGGGGCTAAGAGTGCAGGCACTGGAATCATTTCTGATTTCAGATCCCAAGATTATCATTTATGCAAGTTGTGTGACCTTTTGCAATGTACTAGAACTCTGGACTTGTTCGGGGAATATGGATACTTTGCAGTGTAAGTGTGAGGACTGAAGTTTAACATGCCAAACTTTTAGAGCTGAGACTCTGACACACAGTAGATTCACCTACTTGAAGCCTCCTCCACTAACCTGTCAGCTAATCACCATTGCTATTGTCCCCAATTCAGTAATAGTCCCTAAGCTCTTCTAGAGCTGCAAGAAATCTGGTTTGAAAATCACTAATCTACTCCACTACCTTTGCCTTAAACATTCATTGGTAATCTATCATGAGGAGGCAAAAAACATAGAGTCTCAGCCTCCCAATTCCTCATAGTTCCACCCCCAAACACACACCCTTTGCATGGCAGGCACAGTCATATAGTGCTAAGTATACATTAGCTGCTATTAGTCCTAAGACCTCTTCAGAAAAACAACGAGTTTTTCTCATGTCCCTTTGGATTTTAACAAAGACATGTATCACAAAAATGTAACTATTTACATTTTAAGTAATGACACCCATTTATCACACTTAAGGTAGAACACAAATTTTATTGTAAAATATCTTTCCCCAGCGTGTAATTTTAACCAAAATGTATTAGATGTAGTGTTACAGAACCCAGTGTTACAGAACCAAGTGTTACACTTGGACCTCTCTTACTGATGAACTTGAAGAATTTTTTTTTTTTTCTTTTGTTGCGGTACGTGGGCCTCTCACTGTTGTGGCCTCTCCCGTTGCGGAGCACAGGCTACAGACGCGCAGGCTCAGCAGCCACGGCTCACGGGCCCAGCCGATCCACAGCATGTGGGATCTTCCCGGACCGGGGCACGAACCCGTGTCCCCCACATCAGCAGGCGGACTCCCAACCACTGCGTCACCAGGGAAGCCCGAACTTGAAGAATTTTAATCAACCCTCTGTGTCTCCTCCTTAAAACACAGTAACTGCTGCCATGACACACTAAACACTCATTGACTACCCATCTAACTAGTTCAATTAACCCCCAACAACAAGTTCAAATCACAGCAGATAAGAGGGCTTCAACTACGTAGGAAACCGAAATTTCAAATTTTACTAATTCCTGATCAGTGGTACTTTACGGTTCAGAACTTTTGTGAAGATTTCATGTGACAACACTGTCAGTTACCAAGCCAAGTACAGAATAAACTTACTATAGTGATAGTAATTGACATGACTTTCACTTCATTTTTCCCAGTTCTCATCTTCTCTTGTAACCTGGAATTCTTTTCTTTTCTCCTTTGTTCTCCCCTGATTCTCACAGATCGCACATTAACAGAATAAAACGGCCATGTATATTTTGAAGAAATTATGTCTTTCTCTTTTAAATAGGATATCCTGGATCCCAGAACAATTTATAGAAGCAGGATGTTTCTATTCTTGTTTATACTCATATTCTGAAGTCCATGGCTGAATTGCAGAGATGTCTTTCATATTTACCACAGCAGAACAGATCAATTATGGTTATGGCTTTTAACTAGGACCAGCCCCGAGATCCTGGATAAGTTACTTCGTGTTATTGGGCCTCAGCTTCTTCACAAACCTAGTGACCTATTTCTCCACAGCTATTACAACTTTCTTCAGTGACATATTATGGTAGTAGTGGGTCTTAATTATTTTTATAAGTCTGCATCAATTATGGCTTCTGATTGTCAATTTTAAAGTAGTGCTCTCTAAATGATTTACAGGTTTTCAAATAGTTATTTTCTTCCATTGTAAAATAAACTTTGAAATAAAATGTTTTGTCTCATATTTTAATTATATAGTATGATATTTACCATTAAGACCATTTAGCAATTTTCAGCCAGTTGCATTTTTAAGCTACAATAGTTTTCTTATTAAGAAAATGGGATCAGCAAAATAAATTAATTTGTAGGAATTATCAATTTGATCATTAGAAAGACAAAAGCCACAAAATAAAACCTTGTCCAAACTATTTCAGCATTTCAAGGGCATCTGGTGCAAGTTAAATAAATTTTTAGAAGTGCTGATATTTTATTTCTATAGACTGTTTCTGCTAAATGGGCTTCTTTCAATGCAGCCTGACTATTGCTACATTTTCTGAGTGCTATGGAATAATATGTATTTATTTCACAGTTCCAGAAAGGAAGAAGCACTAGCATCAAAAAGCCATCTAAATCCTTCTGCCATCTGACTTCGAATAGTGGCAATTTACCCCCTAGGCACCATGGAGGTAGCTGCCTGTTTGACACAAGGTTCCCTTCCATCATCCCAAACATAGAGAACACTATGCTATTCTTATCAACTTCTAAAAATTACTTCCACAGACTCCCAGAATAACTGGCTACCAACCAGAAGAGTCAAGAAAGTGTGTAATACGTACTTCCTTCATTCTTTATGTTATAATTTAAGCTTATTTACTATTGTTTTGTTATCAGCTAACTAATCCCTTAGATTTCTGATGAGTTTAGTTCTATTCAGTTGTAATTTAGCTATCTCAAGGCTTAATAATGAAACATTTGTGTGCACACACATATAATGTACTAATTTTAATCAATGTAACTTCTTTAGTGTGGCCTTACAAATATTCCTTACAGTCTCTTGAGCAACAGAGTTCTCAAATATATCATTTAAGACAGAGGAGAAAAATGTAAATGGTTATAATTTTTTTTAAACTGTAACCTTCCTGTAAAGTTATTTGCCAATGAGAATCAAAAACCTTTATAAAAAGATATATGCCCTCTGGTCTGGCAATTCCAAATCTAAGAATGTACACTAGCAAAATAATCATGTATAGGTACAAAGATATAGCCTTAAAAAGATGTCTATCTCATCATTACACTGTTTAAAATAAAGAAAAGCAAAAATATTTTAAAATGTCCAATAATAGGCACTTTGTAAAATTATGATAAAATAGTTTGATGAATAATTATGAAGTCATTAAAAATGATATTATTAAAACCATTTAATGGAAGATATAATATGTTAAGTAAAATATGCAGGTTATAAGATATTATACTCATTTATGAAAATATATATTTATACTAAATAAATGCATTTGTGTAAGTGTGTGGGTGTATTCACATATGTACACATAAATATGCATATGACTGGAAAAGAACAAAAAATACATAGCAAAATGTTAACTGCACTATCGGGGGGAAGCTGTACTTTGTCTTCTGTTTTCTTATTTTTGTTCACGTATATTCACTGAATGTTCTACAATGAACATGCATTAGATTCGTACGCTCAAAAAAAAAAAGACTACATGAATGCTATCTTACATCAGGAACATCAAATGAATAATGATAAATACTTAGGAAATAAACACAGGGTTGGTGTTTTTTTTTTGCCTTTTAAAAATAAATCCTAGTTGAATCCTACAGATTAACAGCAACTTGGCTTTCAAAAACACACAATACAAAAACCAGGAACTTCTCATTTCTTTCAGTTCATTAAAAAAGAGAGAGGCTGCAAGTACTTAGACTAAGTAGCAGTTTTTATTTAAAAGAAGACACAAAGAAAACAAGTCCCATATTCATAAACACCACAGTCTAATATCTAGATAAATAATGCCCAATGGATATTCTGTATTAATGAAAACTTTATCTTTAAGCTATACTTCTAGGAAAAACATAGTAACACAGACAATAGGATTAATTGCTAAGAAAATAATGAATGATAAATAGGTTTCCATACTTCTCCCTAAAACTCCTTTATTGTACATTAACAATATTTTTATTAAATCAGTTCTATTCAATGTCCATTGAATTTTCCCTATAAAGTAAGCACAGAGAAATTTCTACTTCTCTGCTTAGTACTGACCACACTCCATGATCTTGCCCCAAAGTACTTTTTCCACATTACCTCCCACTACTTCTCTTCACAAACCAGCTTCCCCAAACTGACAGAGCACTCACTATTTTCTCCACATATCATGCCAGTTTTCTCCTCCAGAACAGGCTCATGCTTTTATAAGAAATCCTCCCCTCATCTCAGCCCCTAGCCAATTCTTACTCACTGTTCTTCTTCAGCCCCAGCCCACCTTGACCTTTCCCTGCCTTCAATACACAGTTTCTGCCTTTCTGGTTCTATCCCTTCATTATACAATACAATGTTCTTATACAAATTTTAAATAATTTACATAGGAACATTTATCTCCCACAGAAGAGTAATAATGTTCTCTTAGAAAGCACGTGATTTGGCTTCCCTGGTGGCGCAGTGGTTGGGAGTCTGCCTGCTAATGCAGGGGACACAGGTTCGAGCCCTGGTCTGGGAAGATCCCACATGCCGCGGAGCAACTAAGCCCGTGAGCCACAGCTACTGAGCCTGCGCGTCTGGAGCCTGTGCTCCGCAACAAGAGAGGCCGCGACAGTGAGAGGCCCGCGCACCGCGATGAAGAGTGGCCCCCGCTCCCCGCAACTAGAGAAAGCCCTCACACAGAAACGAAGGCACAACACAGCCAAAAATAAAATAAATAAATTTAAAAAAAAAGAAAGCACGTGATTCATTCAGAGTCCAATCAGAAGACAGAAGTCACACAGTAAATGTAACAGTACAAGTATAATATAAAGAATTATTAACTACAAGAGGGTAGAGACTTTAAAAGTATAAAGAGAACTCTAAAGGTAAGCACAATACCCAAGGCAGAAAAAAAAAATGTAGAAAAGGGAGTGAGGCTGCCTAGAATCAGATCCCCTTAGAAGGTGTGGTTGCAGCCCACTGGGTGGTGAAGACCTTTGCTGGGTCACTCAGTCTAGAGCTGGTCCACACCTGCGGGGTAAGCAGGGAACGCTCACATATAGCAGGGTTTGGAGTGAGCTATGTGAATGCTGGGAGGAGAGGGCAAGGTAGTCACCAGGCCAGGGCTGGAGCTGCAAGCTCACGAGGCACTGCATGCAATGGGGACATACAGCTATGCAGGACCAGCAAGAAGAAACTAAAATACAAAGTTCAGTCAAGAGTAAAAGCTCCAGGGACTTCCCTGGCGGCCCAGTGGTATAGAATCCGCCTTCCAATGCAGGGGACGCGGGGGCCATCCCTGGGCGGAAAGCTAAGGTCCCACATGCCGTGGGGTAACCCATGTGACACAGCTGCTGAGCTTGCATGCCTCAACTAGAGAGCCCGCGTTCTGCAAACTACAGAGCCCATGTGCCACAACTAGAGAGAGAAAACCCACACACCACTGCTAGAGAGAAGCCCGTGAACCGCAACGGAAAGCCGGCACGCCACAACAAAAGACCCTGCGTGCTGTAATGAAGACCCAATGCAGCCAAAAAAAATTTTTTTAAAAAGAGGAAAAGCTCCTTCCCGCTAAAACGCCCCCTCAGCACCCTCTGACAAAGCTTAACATCGTGCTAGTTACAAAGGAGAAATGCTTAAAGGGTCAAGCTCCACTCTCATACAGCAGGTACTGCAGGGTAGATTTAGAGCAACTGACACTGCATTAAACAACAACTTTGCATATAGTAGAGGTTCACTGAGAACTTCTTTGGTTAACTGAATGACTGAATGAGTGAGAAGGAGACAAACAGACTAGCTCTTAGAATATAACAGCATATAACTGTTGAGGCAGTACTAACTCTACTTGAGATAAATTATCTGAAAATGTCAAAACAACAACAAAAATAAAGCAAACAACTGGAACTGACTTATGCTGCTTCCAAACAGAATCAGTTGATCAAAGAGTATAATGTTTGGAAGTATGCATGCACTTAACGTTTTTGTCAGAGCAAAACCTATTAGAGCAATGGTTCTCAAACATTTTAGTTGTAGGAGACCCCTTTTCCACTCTTAAAAAATATTGAGAATATCAAAAAGCTTTTGTTCCTGTGAGTTCTTGTCTATCAATACTGACCATATGAGGAATTAAAACTAAGATATTTCAAAAACATTTGTTAATTAAGTTAATATTAACAGTAATAAAGCCCTTCTATGTAACCCAAAAAAAATATTTTTATGAAAAATTACTACATTTTCCCAAAAAATATAGTATGGAGGCATATTTTTGCAAATCTCTTTAATGTATCACTTAATAGAAGATACCTAGATTCTCATTTTTTACTTCTTCATTCATGAGAAAATGAAAGGGAAAAAAGGAAAAGGAGTATCTTAGTGTTATTTTGACAGTAGTTTTGACCTCACAGCTCCTCTGAAATGGTCTTGGGGACCCACAGTGGTCCCTGGACTACATATGAAGAATCATTATATTTTAATATGCACAATTCTCTTTAACTTCATGCTATAATGAGAACATTATCAGTGCACTTATTTCTACTGAATCTACTTCCTCATTCAGTCACTGCATGGTTTAAAGATCTCTATAAAACAAAAGTCTTTACTGGGATGTTGGATGTCTGGAGAATAAAAATCAAAAAAACTGAATAGTTTTACACCAGTATTAATATAAAGGGTGTATTGATCAAGGTACATCAGAGAACAAACAAATACACACACACACACACACACAGACACACACACACACAAAAAAAAAAAAAAAAAAAGAAAGAGGTTTATTGGATGGAACTGGCTTATGTGATTACAGAGGCTGAGAAGTACAGACCCAGGAAAGCCAATGGTATAGTTCCAGTCCAAGTCCAAAGGCTAAGTAATATTCTACCTTAATAAGAAAAGCATTTTTGTGTGTTCTGAAGACCATGTTGAATAGCTACCAAAAGCTACCAAAACACAAGCACACTGTGCAAAACAGTTACTTCTTGGCCCTGAGTGAGATTTTCCCAGCAGAAACAAAGAACATGCCACAAACTGTTGATGTGAAAAAACTAAAGACACTGAACACTAATATAATTTCATGCCCAGCCAGCTTAAGAAGCCATAATCAGGACTGCTGGATAGAGGAACTAGTGACAACTGAAATAGCAATTTGGGTCCCAGTCCATCTGGGATGATTTTTTTCTTTACTGTAAAATTAATATTTCTAAGCATTTACGTGGCCGTTACTAAACTGAAGGCAATGTCTTATTTTTCACAATATTTTTCATCTTCTCATTTCCTTTCATCAACTTTTTTCTCCTCACCCCAATTTTGCTTCATCTGATTAGGTGGCAACATGATATACCAAGTAAATAAAGCTAAGAACCTAGAAATCAGTTTGATTTTTCCCTTTCCTTCACTTTCCTCTTGTAATCCCCTGGCAATTCCTATTGCCTCTGAACTGTCTCCTCAATCCATCCAACTTTTCTTCATCCTCACTAGTTTATCAAGTCCCTCTCACCTCTCAGGAGGACAACTAGAAGAGGCTCCTAACAGGTTTCATGAATTCCACACTAGAAGTCCTACAGTAGTTTTCTACAGGCAGCCAGATTTTTTCAAAACATACAATCTTTTCTCATCTCCACACTGCAGTGAGAATTAAATCCAAACTTTTTAACCTCTCAGTTTCAGTATAATCTTGCCCCTGCCTTCCTCTCTCACATTGTCTCCTACCCCTTTCTGCTTTTACTCAACATGCTCCAGAAACAGTGGACTTCTTTCTGCCTTTTAAAGATCCAAGCTTATGTCTGTGTCAGTGTTTCTACACTGGATTTTCCTCCGCTTGGAATACTCTCTCCTCAGCTGGCTTATTTTTATCATTCAAGTCTCATCTCAAATACCGTATGTTTGTGAAGCATTCCTTGGTCTGTTAAGTAGTTCCTTCCAAGATTCTTTCTAACATGCCATTCTTTGTTATTGCCTTCATAGCACTTGCCATTTACCAAATCTAATTAATTTGTTTACCTGATTGAAAAACTCCACAAAAAAGTTGTACTTCATCTATCTTGTTCATTCAAAAATCTAGAACAACATCGGGAGTCTTCAGCATGGAGTGGAAGGCTTTTACGACAACATTTGACAACCATCTATTCAGGTTTCCTGCTCTGCATGTCTATAGCATTTCTATAATGCTCTCTTATGTACCAAATATACCATATTGGTTGGTGCATCCCCCCAGCCCCAGTGCAATCTTTTCAAGATCAGAAACCTCTTTTTCCTCCTAGCACCTAACAGAGGAATTCTGCACAGTTCACTCTTGGTGAACTCCGATAAAGGTCAGCAAAAATGAAGAATTTCAAAAATTGTAGCAGTGTTGTTTTTTCAAAGATAAAACAAAAAAGAAAAAAAAATCATTGAATCAAATAACTTTAAACAATGTTCTAAAAAAAAGAGAGAGAGAAAAACAATGTTCTCAATGTTGACAGTTTCCCCCAGAGATTCCATTATTTTGGTAAGGTTGACATAGGTGCTCTCACTTTTTTCATGGTCTATTATTATTTTCTTCAAACATTTACCTTCCATTATTTCTTAAGATAATGCCTTCTACTAGATTCACCACCTACATTATAAAGTTTGTTTCTAAAGGACAGAATGAGGCACATATTTAGAAAAAGTAAATTCGTCTCCCAAACTCCAACACAAAAGGACAGAACTTGCAACTTCACAGGATTCTATTCCAACAACTTTACTCTCCCGAAAATGTCTCTCCAATTGCCTTGACAAAACATAAAACTTTTTCATCAACATTCTGCAGGAATAAAATTTCTCTTAATCCCTGAGTAAGGGCTTTGTATTTGTTCTAGGTAGCCAACTTACATTTGAAAATAAAATTTTATTTTCAAGAACAGCATCTGAAACTTTCAGAAAACACAGAACTGTAAGAAGAAGGTTTCAGGTAAAATAGCACAACATTTCTCCTTCTTGGGAGACTAGTCACCTCAGGAAGTTTACCTGCTACACATTAAGATCCAGGAACGAGGGACTTCCCTGGTGGCACAGTGGTTAAGAATCTGCCTGCCAATGCGGGGGATATGGGTTTGAGCCCTGATTCAGGAAGATCCCATATGCCATGGAGCAACTAAGTCCATGTGCCACAACTATTGAGCCTGCAATCTAGAGCCTGTGAGCCACAACTACTGAGCCCGCATGCCACAACTACTGAAGCCCGTGCTCTCAAGAGAGAAGCCACCACAATAAGAAGCCCACACACCACAACAAAGAGTAGCCCCTGCTCGCCGCAGCTGGAGAAAGCCTGTGTATAGAAATGAAGACCCAACACAGCCATAAATAAATAAATAAATAAATTTATATTTTAAAAAAAAAGGTCTAGGAACTGGGCCAAACATTGTGCTACAGTTTAATCTCCTTCCCCTACAACATCTTAGAAAGCAAAAACATGAACCTAATTGGCCCTTACTTTGGCTACCTGAATTTTCATTTTCACCTGTATGACACAGAAAATCTGTGCAACCTATTATCAAAAAGACCTATTATTAATAATCACCCACCCCCTCTTAAAGAGACGCTAATTTTATAACGTGTGCTTTTCTCATCAGGATCTTTTAGGACTCCAGTTTCCCCTACTCCTTAACCATCTGTTCAACTCTCTAGCTTGGGCAAATAATTAAACCTTTCTCTGTCTTGGTTTCTTTATCTTGGAATGCCTAAACGCCTTAGGTCTGCTGTCAGGACTAAATGAGACTGTCTGTATGATGTGCTAAAACACACTGATTAGGGGGGTCCTTAATACGTGTTCCTTTGTCATATTCATTCCTTTATCAAATAATACAGAGAATAAAACTGGAAAATGTATGAAAAGAACATTTTCAAAGTTGAAAAATGAGATAACAATGTCGAAGAATAGTAAATTTTAAAACTTCCAATACAGAGGCACTCAAACCTTTCTCAACCCTTCCCTTCCCTAACTCCTTTCAACCCATGTGAATCAACCCTCCTTCCCATCTCCTTCTTGCCTATTTCTTTCTAACTCTACCCTTTTCACTTTTTATCTTTAAAATCGGATATAAATACACACTGGAAACACACATACACATAACGTTACCAACAGCTATAAAACTCATAAATCTAAGTTTAAGATCTTTGTTCTAAGATTTCTCTGATTTCTGAAATCTTGGCACTCCCCCCCGACCATGGCTCTCCAAACTGTGTAGCTTTTGTGTTATGTGGTACTGAAATGTTTTGAGAAGCAGTTGCTAAAATGAAAAGCAACTTCAGAGAGAATAATCACAGTTGCATTACCCCAAAAGGCAAGAGAGTCTTTATTCCATAACCAATTTTGTAATCATCACTTGCCTTTTCAAAGGAACCAAGACTGAAAAGAACACTGAAAGGTATGAGAAGATAGTATAGCCTGCGGTCTCTGGAAACTGCCTAAAGACTAAATATCACATTAACAATTCCAGCCTGTTGTCTGGATATAGCTTAATTCTGTTAATAATGAAAGACCAGAACTTAAGGTCAGCCCAGAATGAGCGTACAGTATTTACTTATTTCCATATAAACGGATATTCCCAAAAACAAAATACCCTACTCAGCAGTCACAGTATGTCTAAGGGTACCAAAAATCTATTTTAAAATGTTAATATACCATATAACAGAAGAATAAGACTTTTTTTAATTTAAAATTAGTAACAAGAGTCAGCAACTACTGAATAAGGAAATGGCAAGCAATGATCAATCAGAGAACAACTCAGCTTGAGCAAAAATTTCTCAGCTGAGTTCTCAGGTTCGAGGATAAGCAGGCTACAAGAATTCAACTGGCAACCAAGGAAGTTGCTTCTTTTAGTAAACCCTAAAGTTCCAAATTACAATAGAAGACACTATATAAAAGATTTGAAAGGAAGGAATAACATTCATTCCACTCTCACCCAAAGGAAATCATATTCCCATCTATGAAAAGGTTAAGAATTCAGGCTCTGAAGTCTGAGACCTGATTCTGTAGCCTGGCTCTGACAACCACTCACCCCAGCCATCCACCTCTCCTCTACCATTTTACTGATGAAAATCAGTCCCAGAAAAGATAAGTGTCATAGATATAATAAAAATACTGTTTTAGAGGATTGTTATGGGGATTACAGAAATAGGAACTATCAAAGTAAAAACATATTTTTACTTTTTTACTTACAATGTATTATTTAAACCAAAAATCTGTCTGCTTGTTTTTGAAAACAGTGCCTGCCTTAGATGGCATAAGACAAAGTGTTAAAAAAAGCAAAAGGGAATGAGAACACAGAACATGAGAGAAAAGTGAGAAATCAAATATAGAGAAATAAAGAAAAGAGTCCAAGTGAGGTGAGAAAAAGAGAAAAAAGAAGTGCTTACACTTTAAATGTAAAATTTGGAAAGACAAGAGAAAAGAGGCACGAACGCAGTGGTAGAACAAACTGGGGTTACATTTATTTTCTGTCTTCCCAAGTCACTTCATAAACCATCCAAATATGATAAAAGAAACTGAAGTTCCAGGAAACAAAAAAGCAAAAGAGAATGATATCATCACCTCAAATGCAGAGATTGTTGCTTTTGGTCACAAGACGATTACTCTTCTATAATTCAAGGATGTGATATAAAATTTTTTAAAACTACAAGGCCCTTTTGAAGTCTCCTGAGCCTACATTAATTTAAGATAGCTCTAGTGGAATTAGTCATTCCCAATACTAGAACAAAGCATAATACTGTTCTCTAGGATAAGCTATTCCATCTCCAATGCTACCAATCCACCTGTTATTAAAAGAAAAAAAAAAGGAAAAAAACCCACCAAAACACACCTGGTCAATTGTAAACTGCCGTATTGGTCAATGGTGAGGAAAGGAAGAACAGGCAAATACTTCTCTGACTGCTGAAATACGATTAATTCAACTTCCTCTTAGCAAATATAATCACCCAAGGATATTCTTCCAACAAAACATTCCTTTTAAACATAACCAGAAAAATTGCATGATGCAAGTGAACAAGTGACCTCCACCCCAACAGTGCTCTTGTTGCCCTAAGAGCAAATAAGGACTGTATTTTCTTTTCATAAATGCTAACTGAAGGCTCAATGAGTGAACACAAACATTGAGAAATTGTAGCGCTTCAGTTCCCATGCTAACTTTTTAAAGCTTCCCTCTGGGATGTACTGTAGAAGCTAAAATAAAAAATAGATTCAGCCAAAACAAGTAACAGTGGGAACTCTGACCAACAATCAAGCACAGGTGTTTCCCAAACCACCAGCCCCACCCCACACCCCCCCAGCAAAAGGAGAATGTGGAGAAGGGAAGAGGGAAATTTCAATAACTTCAAAATTTTGACTCAATCTACTATTGAGATGTACTTTCAGGATTTCAGTAATATTCATAAGATAAGTGGAAACACCTTAGGCACACAGAAGAGGATCAAGTTTTTCTCCCTTGAGGATAACCAGAAGCAGGGATAGGTCTCCAAGATTTTTTCCTTCTAACTATAAAAATACCAAATATCTCCCTAAGAACTGTTTACATAACTTAAAAAAAACAAAAAGAATTACTGTTTAATTTTTTTGCGGTATGCGGGCCTCTCACCATTGTGGCCTCTCCCATTGCGGAGCACAGGCTCCGGATGCGCAGGCTCAGCGGCCATGGCTCACAGGCCCAGTCGCTCCGCAGTATGTGGGATCTTCCCTGATGGGGGCACGAACCCATGTCCCCTGCATCAGCAGGCGGACTCTCAACCACTGCGCCACCAGGGAAGCACAAAGTAATTACTTTTAAATGGTCCTACAAGTAGTGACTAAACTCTGCAAGTACCATGAACTGGCAGTGACACTCCAATCGTGGTGTTACACATCCAATAGATGTAACCAAGTGTACGCACAGACACAGATAATACCATACACTTCATCTGGTACTCAGAATCCTCACAAGTATGGTCCATATAAACCTTGTGTTGCTCATCTGCCATGAATCACCAGCATGAACTCATAGTTCACAATTCATAATGATACAACATGCTTTTTTGCCTTGTTTTACCCCTCCTTTTTGCTTAGAAGGCTTGTGATCTCTTTTTCTCCCCTGTGTAGCCTAATTCCTACCTTCTCTAGGAATTCCTATGATTGAACATATAACTTTGTAAGTAATTAACAAATTTTACATTTCCTACCTTGGAGTTTATAATATATAGAATTTTCCAGACACAGTAGTAAACTTCTTAAAGTTAAACTTCTACTGCCTCTGATGCTGCACAGTGATCTACACATAGCAGATGATGTGCTACACATAGCACATGATGATGGAGGCTAACTGGATTATATATATATATATTTTTTTACAATCAAGGATCATGCATTGCATTTATTTATTTATTTATTTTGTGGTACGTGGGCCTCTCACTGTTGTGGCCTCTCCCGTTGTGGAGCACAGGCTCCGGACGCGCAGGCTCAGCGGCCATGGCTCACGGGCCCAGCCGCTCCGCGGCATGTGGGATCCTCCCAGACCGGGGCATGAACCCGAGTCCCCTGCATCGGCAGGCGGACTCTCAACCACTGCGCCACCAGGGAAGCCCCTAACTGGATTATATTAATGGAACTATTTAAAACAGTAAAAGTATCTTATTTAAATCATCCAACATTCCAGTGAGAAAGATATTGAATATGTAAAGTCTTAATATTATACAGAAGAATGTGGGGTTTAGAAAAGTAACTTAACTTGCTCAGAACTCAATCCAAATCTAACACTAAAACCATCTTCTTTAGCCTCTATATTATACTGCCTATCAAAGAGGATAAGAAGAAGTTCAGTTTACAAAGGTAACACATAATTTAATTTTTTTTAATTGCTTGGGAAACCTAGTGAGATGTATTTAAAATGCTCTAACAATAGCATTTCAGTACTTTTCCTTCATGGGGCTTGTCTACATGGATGAAGTATCACAAAAATAATCAAAGGGTCAAAAAATATATGTCAAAACAAATCTCTGCCTCCTTAAAAAAGAGGTTGGCTGTGAGATTGTATAATGAGATCCTTTATCTCAGAAAAAGGAAAGGATGTGATATGAAGAAAGATCTATGATCTGAAGCATGAGAGTTATAGCTGAAGAGAAGAAGGAAGATCATTTAGGACAGTAGAAACAGCTTGCTGAAGGACCTGGAGCACGGCAGAGTATAATGAATAAGAGAGACTGAAAGTTTGGCTGGGTAGGAGAAAATGGGGGAGGTGAAGATGGAGTTGAAGGAAGTGAACAGCCCAAGAAGGCCTTATAAACAAAATGAGGACTTTCACCTTTATCTTAACTGTTACAGAAAGACATAGAGAAGAGTTAAGCTGGGGCAAGCAGAGGTTGCTGTCCTAAATCAGATTTACATTTTAGAAAATCACTCTGGCTATAGTGTAGAGACCAGTTAGGAAATAGTTACAGCATCCCTGAAGAGAACCCTGTATTTAATTATGATAGTAGATGGTGAAGATAATGTGAAGCAACCATCCAAAACCTATATAAGAGGTAAAAATCAACAAGAATTGGTGTTGCATGAGAAACAGAAGTGAAGAAGAGACAGGGGTCCATAATGTACAACTATGTTTCTTGCTCAAATACCCAAATAAACAGTAGTGCAATTTCCTGAGCCTTGGCACACTAGACAGAGGTCATTTTGGGGGGAAAGTTCAGTTCAAGATTTTTATTGTAAACAACAGAAGTTACTATATCATTTTCAGCAAAAAAGAAACCCATTAAAGAACATTAGAAAGCCCAGACAATGACCGAAATATACCCCAGGACCTCTTTAATGGAGACCCATGGTTCACTGCAAACAACACTCCTCCCAACACCCAGGCTGTGTCCTATACATTGCTGGCCATGGATGTCTATGCTTCTGCTCTCTGCAGAAGAAAACCTCATGGTGCCTCCTCTTTCTGCAGCCAATAGCTTCCTAATCAAACCTCCTTTAGGTGGTCTGAATGGTGGAGATTTGGTCACCTATCAATACCCTAGCTATAAGGATGGCTTAAAGGTGTTGGACTTCTTTCTGAAGCCATGACAACTCACAAGGCAAGAAATTCACCAAATATAAGAAAGGCTGCCAAAAAGAACAATAAATATCATCTAAGGAAGAAGGAGCATTAATTTTGTTGAAACATACAAGAGAAGATGTCAAGTAGGAAATTGGATATATGATTCTGTATCTTAGAGGAAAGATCTTAGCTATAAATACATTTGTGAATTATCTCCACTTATATTTACACATGTAAGTAAACTCCATAATCCTACTGTGTTTTTTGCTTTTTATAAACTTTTCAACAAAATCTTAAATATTTTATAAACATGATACTACAGAGTAAACTTATTCCAATTAATGTCACACCACATATTATTATGGAACACGGAACACAACAATCTGATTGTAAACCTTTTTATCACTAATATTAATAGAAATACTTCAGAAGACAAAAGAGAAATTCATTCTAAACCACTAACTTATATGGCTATCTCTGATAACTATGAATGCTCTTACCATCTTTTACCAAAATGTTATTTCAATAGTGATTAGCCATTTCAGTGATTTCCAAGACCTCACAACAGATTCTGTCTGCAGCTGGATGAAAGCGACTTAATCTTGCACTCACAAGCACACATAACTAGTTTGGGTATCTCGAGTAGATTCACCTCTTGACCTTCACTAAACACATCTTTGAATCTGAACAGTTGTCTCCTGATTTATTTTTTTCAAATACAAAACCAAAATTCCCTGTTGAGTGTGTCGTATATTTATCCTGAGCAGCATTCATTTTAAAAGACAATGTGTTCTGGGGAAGAAAAAATTGACAAGATGCTAAAACAGACAAACCTATCTAGAGAGGGAAAATTGGAATTAATTGTGATTGAAACACCATTGTGATTATCCTCTCCACAGTAGTTTTGGCCTAAAATTGCTTCCTGGAACACAGAAAAGCACATAAATGTCCTTCTACACTTGAAAAAATGAAAATAAATAAATAAATGAGACTCAAACAAGTTTATGGATATACTAGCTGCAGCGACATCTGCTGAATGAAGAAATTCATGCTGATATCAACCTTGGGCTTCCACAAAAGGACACAGGGCTCAGGACTTCCCTTAGATTTAGAAAAGGTCCCATGAGGGACACCAGTCTTACCACAGGGACTCAGATTCTTCTTTTATAGGTAGAAATGGCCTCAGGATCAAGTTCCTTAAGGTAGTAATGGAAAGAATGGTTCCACCCACCTTTCTAGGTGCCCAGCATCATATGTAGGATGAAATCCAAAGGTCAAAATTACTACCCCAAGCCCCGTCCAATACAAAACAAGATAAAAAGGGTGGTGGTGGTGAGGGCTTCCCTGGTGGTGCAGTGGTTGAGAGTCCGCCTGCCGATGCAGGGGACACGGGTTCGTGCCCTGGTCTGGGAAGATGCCGCGGAGCAGCTAGGCCCGTGAGCCATGGCTGCTGAGCCTGCGCGTCCAGAGCCTGTATTCCGCAACGGGAGAGGCCACAACAGTGAGACGCCCGTGTACCGCAAAAAAAAAAAAAAAAAAAGGGTGGTGGTGAGAGAGATGTAAACTGTTAAGGAGGTGAGCAAAGGAGAGAGGCAGATGCCTGAGGAATCTAGTTCTCAGACCAACTACATAGATTTGCTCAGATGACCTCCAAGAAGGATAAGATTTCTCCAGTGGATACAATTTCCTCCTAAAATTAGTCATTTTGTCTAAGTATAAACTACTTCTTGGTTCTCTATCAAATCAGTAAAAATAGCTAAGAGTTCATTGGCCTGAACGGTCAGAGTAAACCCATATGTCTCATAACATAAATACATAAATAACATAAATCTCATAACATAAATACGGAACCAGATAGGGTTTCAAGACTTTCTCTGTTGATAAACATTTGTTTCGAGCACCAGTCTCGGTATGCCAATCACATAAGGAATCCCCTCATTCTAGCAGACCCAGCAACTGAGTAAGCATTATTACTTTTACTTTAGCAAACTTCAAATGTGCAAGAAAGCATGGTTTGTTAAATCCCTACGGGCAGGAAACCATTTAGGACTAAACCCCTAATTCAGTGTTTCTCAAACCTGAGTAAAATACTAATCTTTAAAAAGGAAAACTTTCTCACAGACTTCAGTGTTAAACTATGCACAGATAATCTCTGAGCATTAACTTATTATAACAAGAGTTTCTGTTATCATACTCTTATCCATACAAACAAATGTAAAAATCAATAAAATTTAAATTAAAACTAATTTAATGTAATAAATGGTGTTTTGCAGAATCAATATTTCAAATATTACATTTAACAGTGAAAACGTGTATACGTTTTTGTATAATTACATTTCACTTTTGGATTTGATTCTTCTTTTGATTTTGATCACAATGAAACATCATTTCAGTCAGTGTTATTATATCTTTGTTATTTTTCTTTGATAGTGATTTATAGCCCCTGATTCATGTTTCTGTTGGGCCAATAATTTAACAATGCATCCCAAAATACAATAATAGAAAAAACTTAAAGCCATTTATAAACATTTATTTTCTGATTATTTACTGTATTTATTGTTAATGAACTTTTTTCAAGCTAATATATACAAACTCAGGACCTAAACAATATATACGGTAAAAAATAGTATGGTATCAGCTAATATAAATGGCACAGTTTACTATAAGTTTCTCACACTTATGGTATGTATTATCTGCCACATAGTAGCTAAATGCTCCCATCACTTTTCTCTGTGTGAACTACTGTTAAACCTTCATTTGTGCCCTAAACTATGATGCAATTTGTACTTTCCCTTAGCAAAGATATAACATCAACACAAATGCAAATAAAGCCTTTGAATTATTTCTTAATCATCTGCATCATCTTAAATATGTATAATATTAATTTTAGACTCAAAAAATCCCACACAATTTTTAAAACTTGCACAGAACTCAGAGAATGTACTTATAGATTGTAGTTTGAGAAGCACTGCCCTAGCTCACTTAATTTATTATTAAGTGATGACCTTATTATTAAGAAGATGACCTAGTTCAGCCTCAAGGAAGATTTATCATTTACAACACAGATAGCTGTAAATGCAAATTTATCATTTATAATACAGATATCTGGAAGTTAAAGTTTCTTTAACTTTTCTAAAGAAAAACATTTTTCAAAAGGTATTCAGAGGGATTCACCCCCTTAAAGTAAGAACCACCACTTTATTTTCTATGGTTTCCTCTTTGCCCGCAGCTTTAGAATTTAGTACTAGGAAAGGCTTTGCTTCCCCTGAAAGTAGTAAAAACTAAACAGCTAATTATGTATTTTCTTTTCAAGTTGGTGCCAGGAAGTTTGCATCTAATTTGAAGTTCAGCTAGACCAGCAATGTAGGCCTCAGTGGCTGGAAAATTTAGGTTTATTGGCTGTGAACTTGATTTTATAATCATATTTGCTTTCTTTCATAGCAGGAGTCCTTTCTCCTTATTTATCTTGGTCATTTGGGTAATTATCTTAGAGGTAAGTCACCTCTAATTATTTGTGTAACAATGAAAGTTATATGAAAGTATATAAATTAAGTAATGAATGATTAGTAAATGAAGACAGCCCTGACTTGTTACTAAGGTCAAGTTTTCCATACATGTCTATACCAATTTGCCAAAACCCCAAAAGCCAATTCTACATAAAACTGTGAATGGAAAAGACAGTCAATTGTGATTGCCTGCTAAGCTAAATCTAAGAAGTAAAACCATCTACTGGTTATTTATCTCAATATTAAAACTGAACATAGTTAAGTCAAGAAAAAATGTGCATTGTGTAGTTATACCTCTGCCCCAACACCACCTCATCTTCCTTGAATAGCAGTGTGCTGGCTGTAGAACAGAGTATTATAAATTGCATTAAAATGTATCATAAATTGTAAATGGATCCCCACTTAAAGCAAAGCAGAAAATCCAAATTGAGAACAAAATTTAAATGATAGAACTACAGTAAAAAGTTGTAACAAATTCAAAGAAGACTTTGAAAAATCATCTTTTTATTTTAACAAGTTCATTCTAGCAAATTTTCAAAGAAGAAATCTCTTGATTAGAAGAAATCTTTCTTATCTTCAAAAGCACAGCTTACAAAACCTACATCAATCATCATTTTGATTAGTAAAAATTCACAAAGATTCCTTTTAAAATCAAAAAAGCAAGAAAGATGTCCCCTATCTTCCTAGAGAACACTGTTCTGGGTATCTGAACAATATTGTAAGACAGATGCTATAAATGTCTATATAAAACACTTTTTAAAAGTCAATAGATAGGGGCTTCCCTGGTGGCGTAGTGGTTAAGAATCTGCCTGCCAATGCAGGGGACACGGGTTCGAGCCCTGGTCCAGGAAGATCCCACATGCCACGGAGCAACTAAGCCCATTCACCACAACTACTGAGCCTGCGTGCCAGAACTACTGAAGCCCATGTGCCTAGAGCCCATGCCCTGCAACGAGAAGCCACAACAATGAGAAGCCCGCACACTACAAGGAAGAGAAGCCCCGCTCACTGCAACTAGAGAAAGCCTGTGCGCAAAAATGAAGACCCAACGCAGCCAAAAATAAATTAATTAAACAAATAATTTTTTAAAAAATCAATAGATATTTTGTTATCATTAATGAAAGTCATACAAGGTTTTCTAACACTTAAATAATAAAAGTAAAATAAAGAAATAGAAGATGACCTAGTTCACATAAAAGGTTATTTCATATAGGCTATCTCTATAGTACAGTAAAACTTCCATTAACAAATTCCCTTACAAACTTTTAAATAGAAATTCAGCTGTTAAATGCTTTATCCAAAAACATTTCATAAATTTATGTGAAACAGAGTTGTTTGCATTTTTAGCTGCTTAAAAAAATATACAAGGGCAAAGTTCTTATTTCTCCCAAGTCCAGATGAAATAAACAGGACAGATCTTAAACTAAGAAACATCTGCAATGTTGTCTATTTTCCTAAGCACATAGTTAAGAGAATGAACTCTGAAGTCAGATCAAACTTGGTTCATATCCTGGCTCTACTGCTTAAAAGTTAAGTGATTTTCACAACTTGCTTCCCCTTTGAGAGAACTGGGCTCCTTATCAGCAAAAGAGAGATAACACCACTTGCTTTATAGAAATTTTGAGAGGCATACATGGAATAGATTTATCCCTTTAAATGTTTCAAATATTGCATAGAAAAAACACCAACAAGAAACTTCTACGCTTTGGTTTCTTATGTCAAAAATCCTTCATCACTATTCTCACCACCTGCCCAAAAAAGCCCAAATCCCTCATATTGATTCTTTGTTGTAATCAAGTCAGCAACTGTATTCTGATCAACAGTACCAGGGTGAATATTTCTCTTATGTCATCCTCTCTGCATCCACTGAGGGTGCTCCCACTCTCAGAAACCCTCCTATCACCACTCAGCCAAAGAAATCACACTCACCTTTCAAAAATAAACTCAAGTTACATCGGGATCCTTATCCTGAATTTGCCAACAATTGGAGATCTGTGTTTACCAAAATATTGTAAAACATAAGATGATACAGCACAATGTAGGACATATGCAGCCAGGCTCAACAAAATAAAACTATGATTATTCTCAGTCTTTCTTTCACTCTCTCCGATCACCCCTCATTTCTAAGGAGGACTTTTGTCTGTATTCCTCAGTTTTTGTCATACCCTTGTTGACAGAATAAATGGGGAAATTTTAAAAATTAATCGAGAGAAAACTATACATTTATTTAACAAAAGGCAGAAAGTTATCTGGGGAACAGAAAACACTGACCCTGAATGTAAAAGGTAGGTTTCTAAATACAAAGCCAATATAAAGATTTTTTTTTTGCAAAGATGCACAAAATTAGAGCCAAAATTAGTGATGTGGACATTTGAGGAGCCATATAAAGAGGTTTTATAAAAGCAGTTTTTCCATTTATCATGATATGTATTATACACACAAACACAAATACATTGATACACACATACATACATACACATAAATCTGCAGGAGTCTTCAGTGAATGCATGCATGCTATTTTAAATGCTTTTTGATATTGAATATATGCTTCTCTTTGATGTGACACCAAAGGGAATTAAGCCTTCAGGTACGGACAAGAAGGTACATTTTTGTTCCCATTATATACATGAAACAACTTTGAGACTGGCACAAAGGAAGTATCGAGTGGATGGTAGCTGCTTTCATCCTGTTGTCTATTCTTTAATTATTCTGTGTGTGTCCGCCATCGCCTCAAGACAAGTCATCTTGCTGATGACAATACCCTACACTGCTTCAAGCCACAGCATCCAGCACTGTACTAAAGAAGGGGTCAAGAATCAATATGTAGAGGACTTCCGCGTAAGATGGCGGAGGAGTAGGACGCGGAGATCACCTTCCTCCCCACGGAGACACCAGAAATACAGCTACACGTGGAACAACTCCTACAGAACACCTACTGAACGCTGGCAGAAGACCCCAGACCTCCCAAAAGGCAAGAAACTCCCCACATACCTGGGTAGGGCAAAGCGGAGAGATCCCCACACAGAGGATCGGTGCCGAGCGGCACTCACCAGCCCGAGAGGCTTGTCTGCTTGCCCGCCGGGGCGCGCAGTGCTGGAAGCTGAGGCTCGGGCTTCGGTCAGAGCGCTGAGAGAGGACTGGGGCTGGCAGCGAGAACTCAGCGTGAAGGGGGCTAATGTGCCACAGCTAGCCGGCAGGGAGTCCGGGAAAACTCTGGAGCTGCCGAAGAGGCAAGAGACTTTTTCTTCCCTCTTGGTTTCCTGGTGCGCGACGAGAGGGGATTAAGAGCGCTGCTTAAAGGGGCTCCACAGACGGGCGCGAGTCGCGACTGAAAGCGCGGAGCCCAGTGACGGGCGTGGGACGCTGGGGCTGCTGCTGCCGCCGCCAAGAAGCCTGTGTGCGAGCGCAGGTCACTGTCCACACCGCCCTTCCGGGAGCCTGTGCAGCCCGCCACTGCTGGGGTCCCGGGATCCAGGGGCGGCTTCCCTGGGAGAACGCACGGCGCGCCTCGGGCTGGTGCAACGTCACGCCGACCTCTGCCGCTGCAGGCTCGCCCCGCACTCCGTGCCCCTCCCTCCCGCCCGGCCTGAGTGAGCAAGAGTCCCCGAAGCGGCTGCTCCTTTAACCCTGTCCTGTCTGAGCGAAGAACAGACGCCCTCCGGCGACCTACACGCAGAGGCGGGGCCAAATCCAAAGCTGAGACCCAGGAGCTGTGAGAACAAAGAAGAGA
This sequence comes from Mesoplodon bidens, assembly GCF_964165515.1. Lineage (NCBI taxonomy): Eukaryota > Metazoa > Chordata > Mammalia > Artiodactyla > Ziphiidae > Mesoplodon > Mesoplodon bidens. Next base: position 60,024,897 of record NC_138168.1, read on the forward strand.
AAGGGAAACCTCTCCCAGCAGCCTCAGAAGCAGCGGATTAAAGCTCCACAATCAACTTGATGTACCCTGCATCTGTGGAATACATGAATGGACAACAAATCACCCCAAATTGAGGAGCCCGGAGTCAGTGCTGTGCCTCTGAGGTGGGAGAGCCAACTTCAGGACACTGGTCCACAAGAGACCTCCCAGCTCCACATAATATCAAACGGCAAAAATCTTCCAGAGATCTCCATCTCAACACCAGCACCCAGCTTCACTCAACGACCAGCAAGCTACAGTGCTGGACACCCTAAGCCAAACAACTAGCAAGACAGGAACACAACGCCACCCATTAGCAGAGAGGTGGCCTAAAATCATAAAAAGTCCGCAGACACCCCAAAACACACCACCAGACGTGGACCTGCCCACCAGAAAGACAAGATCCAGCCTCATCCACCAGAACACAGGCACTAGTCCCCTCCACCAGGAAGCCTACACAACCCACTAAACCAACCTTAGCCACTGGGGACAGACACCAAAAACAACGGGAACTACGAACCTGCAGCCTGCAAAAAGGAGACCCCAAACACAGTAACATAAGCAAAATGAGAAGACAGAAAAACACACAGCAGGAGAAGGAGCAAGATAAAATCCCACCAGATCTAACAAATGAAGAGGTAATAGGCAGTCTACCTGAAAAAGAATTCAGAATAATGATGGTAAAGATGATCCAAGATTCTATTTCCCAGATCCAAAATCTTGGAAATAGAATAGACAAAATGCAAGAAACAGTTAACAAGGACCTAGAAGAACTAAAGATGAATCAAGCATCGATTAAAAACACAATACATGAAATAAAAAATACTCTAGATGGGATCAATAGCAGAATAACTGAGGCAGAAGAACGGATAAGTGAGGTGGAAGATAAAATAGTGGAAATAACTGCTGCAGAGCAAAATAAAGAAAAAAGAATGAAAAGAACAGAGGACAGTCTCAGAGACCTCTGGGACAACATTAAACGCACCAACATTCGAATTATAGGGGTTCCCGAAGAAGAAGAGAAAAAGAAAGGGACTGAGAAAATATTTGAAGAGATTATAGTTGAAAACTTCCCTAATAGGGGAAAGGAAATAGTTAATCAAGTCCAGGAGGCACAGAGAGTCCCATACAGAATAAATCCAAGGAGAAATACGCCAAGACACATATTAATCAAACTGTCAAAAATTAAACACAAAGAAATCATATTAAAAGCAGCAAGGCAAAAACAACAAATAACACACAAGGGAATCCCCATCAGGATAACAGCTGATCTCTCAGCAGAAACTCTACAAGCCAGAAGGGAGTGGCAGGACATAATTAAAGTGATGAAGGAGAAAAACCTGCAACCAAGATTACTCTACCCAGCAAGGATCTCATTCAGATTTGATGGAGAAATTAAAACGTTTACAGACAAGCAAAAGCTGAGAGTTCAGCACCACCAAACCAGCTTTACAACAAATGCTAAAGGAACTTCTCTAGGCAAGAAACACAACAGAACGAAAAGACCTACAATAACGAACCCAAAACAATTAAGAAAATGGGAATAGGAACATACATATCGATAATTACCTTAAATGTAAATGGACTAAATGCTCCCACCAAAAGATACAGATTGGCTGAATGGTTACAAAAACAAGACCCATATATATGCTGTCTACAAGAGACCCACTTCAGACCTAGAGACACAAACAGACTGAAAGTAAGGGGATGGAAAAAGATATTCCATGCAAATGGAAACCAAAAGAAAGCTGGAGTAGCAATTCTCATATCAGACAAAATAGACTTTAAAATAAAGACTACTAGAAGAGACAAAGAAGGACACTACCTAATGATCAAGGGATCGATCCAAGAAGAAGATATAACAATTGCAAATATTTATGCACCCAACATAGGAGCACCTCAATACATAAGGCAAATACTAACAGCCATAAAAGGAGAAATCGACAGTAACACAATCATAGTAGGGGACTTTAACACCCCACTTTCACCAATGGACAGATCATCCAAAATGAAAATAAAGAAGGAAACACAAGCTTTAAAGGATACATTAAACAAGATGGACTTAATTGATATTTATAGGACATTCCATCCAAAAACAACAGAATACACATTTTTCTCAAGTGCTCATGGAACATTCTCCAGGATAGATCATATCTTGGGTCACAAATCAAGCCTTGGTAAATTTAAGAAAATTGAAATTGTATCAAGTATCTTTTCCGACCACAATGCTATGAGACTAGATATCAATTACAGGAAAAGAGCTGTAAAAAATACAAACACATGGAGGCTAAACAATACACTACTTAATAACGAAGTGATCACTGAAGAAATCAAAGAGGAAATTAAAAAATACCTAGAAACAAATGACAATGGAGACACGACGACCCAAAACCTATGGGATACAGCAAAAGCAGTTCTAAGAGGGAAGTTTATAGCAATACAATCCCACCTTAAGAAACAGGAAACATCTCGAATAAACAACCTAACCTTGCACCTAAAGCAATTAGAGAAAGAAGAACAAAAACATCCCAAAGTTAGCAGAAGGAAAGAAATCATAAAAATCAGATCAGAAATAAATGAAAAAGAAATGAAGGAAACGATAGCAGAGATCAATAAAACTAAAAGATGGTTCTTTGAGAAGATAAACAAAATGGATAAACCATTAGCCAGACTCATCAAGAAAAAAAGGGAGAAGACTCAAATCAATAGAATTAGAAATGAAAAAGGAGAAGTAACAACTGACACTGCAGAAATACAAAAGATCATGAGAGATTACTACAAGCAACTCTATGCCAATAAAATGGACAACCTGGAAGAAATGGACAAATTCTTAGAAATGCACAACCTGCCAAGACTGAACCAGGAAGAAATAGAAAATATGAACAGACCAATCACAAGCACTGAAATTGAAACTGTGATAAAAAATCTTCCAACAAACAAAAGCCCAGGACCAGATGGCTTCACAGGCGAATTCTATCAAGCATTTAGAGAAGAGCTAACACCTATCCTTCTGAAACTCTTCCAAAATATAGCAGAGGGAGGAACACTCCCAAACTCATTCTACGAGGCCACCATCACCTTGATACCAAAACCAGACAAGGATGTCACAAAGAAAGAAAATTACAGGCCAATATCACTGATGAACATAGATGCAAAAATCCTCAACAAAATACTAGCAAACAGAATCCAACAGCACATTAAAAGGATCATACACCATGATCAAGTGGGGTTTATTCCAGGAATGCAAGGATTCTTCAATATACGCAAATCAATCAACGTGATACACCATATTAACAAATTGAAGGAGAAAAATCATATGATCATCTCAATAGATGCAGAGAAAGCTTTCGACAAAATTCAACACCCATTTATGATAAAAACCCTGCAGAAAGTAGGCATAGAGGGAACTTTCCTCAACATAATAAAGGCCATATATGACAAACCCACAGCCAGCATCGTCCTCAATGGTGAAAAACTGAAACCATTTCCACTAAGATCAGGAACAAGACAAGGTTGCCCACTCTCACCACTCTTATTCAACCTAGTTTTGGAAGTTTTAGCCACAGCAATCAGAGAAGAAAAGGAAATAAAAGGAATCCAAATTGGAAAAGAAGAAGTAAAGCTGTCACTGTTTGCAGATGACATGATACTATACATAGAGAATCCTAAAGATGCTACCAGAAAACTACTAGAGCTAATCAATGAATTTGGTAAAGTTGCAGGATACAAAATTAATGCACAGAAATCTCTGGCATTCCTATATACTAATGATGAAAAATCTGAAAGTGAAATCAAGAAAACACTCCCATTTACCATTGCAACAAAAAGAATAAAATATCTAGGAATAAACCTACCTAAGGAGACAAAAGACCTGTATGCAGAAAATTATAAGACACTGATGAAAGAAATTAAAGATGATACAAATAGATGGAGAGATGTACCATGTTCTTGGATTGGAAGAATCAACATTGTGAAAATGACTCTACTACCCAAAGCAATCTACAGATTCAATGCAATCCCTATCAAACTACCACTGGCATTTTTCACAGAACTAGAACAAAAAATTTCACAATTTGTATGGAAACACAAAAGACCCCGAATAGCCAAAGCAATATGAGAAAGAAAAATGGAGCTGGAGGAATCAGGCTCTTGGACTTCACACTATACTACAAAGCTACAGTAATCAAGATAGTATGGCACTGGCACAAAAACAGAAATATAGATCAACGGAACAGGATAGAAAGCCCAGAGGTAAACCCACGCACATATGGTCACCTTATCTTTGATAAAGGAAGCAAGAATATACAATGGAGAAAAGACAGACTCTTCAATAAGTGGTGCTGGGAAAACTGGACAGCTACATGTATAAGAATGAAATTAGAACATTCCCTAACACCGTACACAAAAATAAACTCAAGATGGATTAAAGACCTAAATGTAAGGCCAGACACTATCAAACTCTTAGAGGAAAACATAGGCAGAACACTCTATGACATAAATCACAGCAAGATCCTTTTTGACCCACCTCCTAGAGAAATGGAAATAAAGACAAAAATAAACACATGGGACCTAATGAAACTTAAAAGCTTTTGCACAGCAAAGGAAACCATAAACAAGACCAAAAGACAACCCTCAGAATGGGAGAAAATATTTGCGAATGAAGCAACTGACAAAGGATTAATCTCCAAAATTTATAAGCAGCTCATGCAGCTCAATAACAAAAAAACAAACAACGCAATCCAAAAATGGGCAGAAGACCTAAATAGACATTTTTCCACAGAAGATATACAGACTGCCAACAAACACATGAAAGGATGCTCAACATCTTTACTCATTAGAGAAATGCAAATCAAAACTACAATGAGATATCATCTCACACCAGTCAAAATGGCCATCATCAAAAAATCTACAAACAATAAATGCTGGAGAGGGTGTGGAGAAAAGGGAACACTCTTGCACTGCTGGTGGGAATGTGAATTGGTACAGCTGCTATGGAGAACGGTATGGAGGTTCCTTAAAAAACTACAAATAGAACTACCATATGACCCAGCAATCCCACTACTGGGCATATACCCTGAGAAAACCATAATTCAAAAAGAGACATGTACCAAAATGTTCATAGCAGCCCTATTTACAATAGCCCGGAGATGGAAACAACCTAAGTGTCCATCATCGGACGAATGGATAAAGAAGATGTGGCACATATATACAATGGAATATTACTCAGCCATAAAAAGAAATGAAATTGAGCTATTTGTAATGAGGTGGATAGACCTAGAGTCTGTCATACAGAGTGAAGTAAGTCAGAAAGAGAAAGACAAATACTGTATGCTAACACATATATATGGAATTTAAGAAAAAAAATGTCATGAAGAACCTAGGGGTAAGACAGGAATAAAGACACAGACCTACTAGAGAATGGACTTGAGGATATGGGGAGGGGGAAGGGTAAGCTGTGACAAAGTGAAAGAGCGGCATGGACATATATACACTACCAAACGTAAGGTAGATAGCTAGTGGGAAGCAGCCGCATAACACAGGGAGATCAGCTCGGTGCTTTGTGACCGCCTGGAGGGGTGGGATAGGGAGGGTGGGAGGGAGACACAAAAGGGAGGGGATATGGAAACATATGTATATATATAACTGATATAATTTGTTATAAAGCAAAAAATAAAAAAGAAAAAATAAAGAAAAAAAAAAGAATAAGTATTGGCTAATTCAATCACTGACATTTGAGAAAATCCCAACATCTGAGACACAAATAATTAAGTTATGATGTGAAGCTCACCTTCAGGAGAAGAAAGAATGTTTTCCAATTAATTTCTCCTCCAACACCATCTAGGATTTCTCTTCAGTACATAAGTCAGACTGGAGAGATAATATATGTGCTAATCACCATGCAAAGGAAGAATACACTACCTGCATTTGTATCCCTTCTCACTGATATTATCTTGTTACCATGAAGGTGTTTAATACAGCCTTGCGTGTTATACCAAATGCTCTGAGATAATGAATCTAAATGTATAAGCTTTATTTCCATTAGAATTATATGTATCTAATCCTCAAAATAGAAGCACTGAATTTTAACTACAAAGGAAAGTGGTTGGTGTTCTTTTTTTAATACTTACTGTATCTATTTTTTTTTAAGTTACATTTTAAAAGGACATATATCTCAGGCAATAAATGTCCTATTTATCTACTTTCACCTTTTTAGTGAAAAGCAGAAAAGAATGTACTTTCACCTTAGTATACACTTGCTGTCTCAAAAATATTCCGATGAATAACAGTCAGAAGCAGGAAAGAAAAGGGAGACAGAAGGGTATTATATTGCTGATGTTTCCCTGTTAGGCTCTGAGTGGCCACAATCTCACAAAATTCTGAGGTTTTAGGGACCTTAGAGATCATTTCATTTTGCCATATGTTTTACACATTAAAAATCTGAAAAACACTGAATTTGAGAGACATACCTAAATGACAAATATTTTAAATAGTCAAGGAAGCAAAGGAAAACAGAAAGATGAACACTGAGAAGCAGTCTTTTATTTTTGCCTGACAGTGAGTAATCCTGTCATTAAAAAAGTTGGAGGTTTTAGCCAATATTCTGATACCTCCTATAGTATAATAAAACTTCAATTAATTTCCTGAGTATAATGATCTTATTAATAGATAGTCTGCTGTGAAGTCCCAATCCAAAACATTTCATAAATTATATGAAATAGAATTGTTTTTCTTTTCAGCTGTCTGACAAATTAATCCAGTGCAGATTCTAGTTCTCAATAAACGGACAGACCTTAGGGAAAGATAAAACACTTATAAAGCTTAAAATTATTCCCAACAATTCAGATGAGGTCAACCAACTCACTTGAATACATGTTAATATGTGATCTTGAGCACATTATTTCTCTTTTCTAAAACACAAGGTCTTTTACCGACCAAACAGGGATAACATAGCCTGCCTCATAGGATTGGCATGAAGAATATGTGGGAGAGTATCAGCAAAGCACTCAATATGAGGCTTGGAGCAGAGTAAATCTATGACAAATGAGAATCCCATGCTTGTTATCCTAATAACAATAGGAAAGGAATTAAAAAAATATTAATTTATATGCATCAAAACTCTGAACTTAAGTGATAATACTTTGACTCTCAAGCACATGAAACAGTAAATGAGGCTTCCTAACAAATGACTATTACAATGTTGCTATTACAATCTCACTAGGAACAATAATATAAGTTACTCTTTTAATATTTGATCTGTGAGGGTGAAAGAAACCTTAGTCATTCACCAGCAAGCGTGGTGGGACAGTGGGAGTAATGGGAAGGAGAGATGAGAAGAGGTGTCATTTAAATCACAGTGGCTTTGTCTAGTGACTCAGGGGGAGGTCTGACTTTGTCTCCTTGAGACAATGAGAATAGCATCAATAGACCATACCTTCTCCCTTGTCAAAATGGTACCATAAAAATGTTGCTAATTCAGGCAACTGAAAGATGGACTAAACTCATTGCAGAGCCAATATCTACCATGCTGAGGTATATCTAAACTTGTAGAACAGGAATTAAATCTATAGTGAAGAAAGGTCAATGTAATATATTGAGATTATTTTTCATTCATTTGCTTATGTTTCTAAGAAGAAGAAAAGTCCACCCTATATCAGAGACCTTTGATTTTTTCATTTAATCTGTAAGTCTGTATATGAGTAGGTATGAGAGATGGAGGGGGCGGCAGGTGAATGCAAAGGTAATCTCATACTTCATACATTTTTTAAGTTTAATTACTGTTCTTATTCTCATACAAAATACAGTTAAATATATGTACACTAATATTTAACCGTGACAAATTCAGCTAGTGAATTCGATTATCTGGAAATAAACTCTTAAGAAATCTAAAAGTTTCCTACATTTATATATTAATAACACTTCAATTTCTACCTTGTAATTGAAATTTAAAAGTGCAACCCAGCACCAAAACATAATATTTCATGACTTAGCAACATGAATTAGCTGTTTTCATTTTTGCTCAAAATGTTGATTCTAAATTCTTGAAATCTTGCTTTGTCAGAAATATAGTAGCCATAGAAATTTGATTATGTCAATAACCCAAACATCATGACAAAAAATATTAAGACATGGTTCTCAACATAGGTCATCTATTGTAGATTTCACACAAACACAGATGCTTTGGTAAAAAGCTATGATGAAGAATAATATTCAAAAGTCACCATAGCATTATTAGTATGAAAACATCAAATTAAGCTATATGATTTCCAAATATGCATTTATTTACATAATTTGCAAATAAAACTCCCAATTAACTCATTATATGAAAAGAATGTAATGTTAACTGACACATCTGATTAATGAAAGTTCCAAGTAGTAAAACTGTGCCAAAAATGAATTATTTTAGTCAAATGTTGATGAAGACTTCTAGTTAAACTTTTGAATTCCAAACCTACCATCACTAGGCCAATAAAAAAGTACCCTACACTTGCAAATAAAATAGTTGTTCAGGGGCTTCCCTGGTGGTGCAGTGGTTGAGAGTCCACCTGCCGATGCAGGGGACACGGGTTTGTGCCCCTGTCCAGGAGGATCCCACATGCCACGGAGCGGCTGGGCCCGTGAGCCATGGCTGCTGAGCCTGCGCGTCCGGAGCCTGTGCTCCGCAATGGGAGAGGCCACAACAGTGAGAGGCCCATGTACCGCAATAAAAAAAAAGTTGTTCAATATATTGAAATGTCTCTTAGTTATACTAACATAACAAAACCCTTCCCAAATCTTTAAAATATGATTGCAATTAAGACCTATGCTTATTGTATTTTATTCATAGTATTAAAGCCATAACAATTTATAAAACTTTCTATGACAATTACAATCCAAATATCCATTTTTAAATTGAAATACTTCAATTTATTTTAACAAAATATACAATCAATTTTTATTTTTTCCTACTTGCATTATGTGAGAAGTTTTACCAGAAACATAATCCTAGCAAATTGAACAGAATTACTTTTCAGTTAGTTATTAAGTACTTTTAGTTATGCCCTTAATAAGCCATGTATGAAAACTTGGAAGGTCTATAATTTAATTTCTAAACTGGAGGTGGAGCAAATCAAACATCCTGTTGAGCACTGATAAGAAAAATAATCACTAATTTGGCTACCAATGAATAAAAATATGTGGCACCACAGCACAGGAATAACTGTGTCCTTATTAAATAAGAAAGTAAATGAAAACCCAACTATCTAAGAACGATAGTAATTGCTATGGGCTTTTGCAAACAGAGATTTCCATACCGTACCAACCTTCCCTTATACTACACATGAAGGCAATTATAGGTAAAGAAAGAAATGAAGGTAAATGAGAAATCATGAAAAGAAATATGAATAAGGCATAACAGAAAATTCTTATGAGAGTCCCAAAGAACTCAAGAACGAAATCCACAAAAAGGAAAAAAAATAATGCAGTCAACCAAGGGCAATGGGAATTACTACAGCAAACCTAAAAGCATGTGATGGTACTATTCCTCACACCTCTTAGGCTCTTTCACTTAGTGAAATGTAAGCAGGAAACAAAATCAGAAATAAATTGCTCATAAGTATTCCCCAGAGGATTTTTTTCAAGAATTAAATCCCTGAGATAGTGGTTTATAACTGAATGAATGAATGAGAGACTATCAACAGGAAAAAACAGAAATTCATTCTAGCTTTATGCTTTCATGATCTCGTCCTTTTTATCTTTTTTTATTGTATCAAATATAAATAAATGAATAAGTGAAACGTGCAGTGAAAGGCCCACTGAGACAATTTAGGTAAAGAGCTTCTGCTGTTTTACTGACTTAGTAAACAACAAATAAGCGTATCTTCAGAAGCTGATTATGCTAAGAGGGAAAGGTAACACAACTATGTTCACAGTACTCAACAGAAATCAGTGGGCATCATGGGCTTTATTTGTAAAATACATGCAGAATTTTGATGAAAAGAAGTGCTGTTGAAAAGACTTAGGTGTTATATTCTGTTTTGTTTTACCTGAGCAATAAGGAAATTTTATGCATTTGAAATCTACTTGAGTATTGGAGTTTGGGCTAGGTATTCCAACAGTGGAAACTCAGTAATGACTGTAAAAGAAAAGGCCCAGGGTGACCATTTAAGACTTTCTCCAAACAAAAACACAGAGTGAAACGGACACTATATATAATAATGCACAGGTAATTAATATAAACCAGGACTGTCCCAGAAAAATCAGGACAGGTGGGCAATCTACCCACCAGTTTCAGAACATGAAGCAGCATTTTCACTGTGGCTAGTACTGAGAGAAAACCATGTACCAAGTCCACGTAGGTGGACCTACCCATGCACGCACTTGATGGGGATGGCAGAAAGTAAGACCTAAAAACTCCAGGCAGCAGGAGAGGAGCCAGAAATAAGAGGCCAGAATGAACAGCTAGATGATCAAAGACACTAAATTTTTATGGGATACTCATAGACTAGCTCACAGCCAAGTTAGAAAGTACTGAAGGTACCAATCAGGGTCAGATATAAAAAAAGTTCTTAAACTTCAAAGGCTTCAGTCTGTTGTAAAAAAACAGCCCAGCAGATATTACACGTTTTGGGAGTGCAAAGGTGGAGGGTGGACAGAAAACTGACTTTGATAAAATTTAAGGACAAGTAGACTTATCAACAGTATCAAAATGCCCTTAAAGAAAAAGGAGACAGAGGGTAAGGATGAGCACCCAGAGAGGTATTCATCGATTAAACGAACACTGATAAAATCCAGTAATGTGTATTCTGGATCAAGGTTTTCAGGTTGATAGATGAAGGGTGCAACCTATCCACAGAAATGTTTTGCGTGGCTTACAGAGTGTTTTGTAAACACTTAAGCCAATGTTTTAAAAAAAGAAACTAACATAAAAATCGAGATTTCTAGCTTTTCTAGAATAACTGAAAGTAATGGAAACACTGGGCCTATAATTCAGCATGACAAAACACAAGCAAACAAACAGAAAAAAACACTGTGGATTGGAATATTCTTTAATATTTAAACTTTAAATGGAAAAATTATCACTAAGCTCTTACTACCTATTGGCCTAGCAGATCTTTGAATCTGCAAACCGTGTTAACTCCTTAGGAACCAGAAAGCTAGTCTTTTATCTCCAATTTAATGTAGTACTCTTTTGCCCCTACTCTCTAATCTAGAAGTTAAAAAAAAAAAAAAAAATGGTTTCAGCTCTGTCTACTTTTTCAATTCTAGGGAACTTTATGTAAATACAAGAATGTGTGACACTTTGCTAGGTATTGAATCACACCAGTGAGACAAATCCTAAAATCAGCCAGGATTCTAAAAATGGTTAAAAAATGACTCATTCAATCTTGAAGTTGTAACTTCTACCACATCCTACTAATTGAAGTCCAAGGGCCCGAAGAGTGAGGAATTTGATCAAGAGTAAGGAATCTCAGAACCTCAAGGAAATAAAGGGTAGCACCATTGTGTCAAAATGAGTGGTGACTTGATAGAAATGTAGAACAAAAACATCTGTAAATCCAAAAACAACAGTAGTCCTACTTTGTATAAAGGGATTGGTGGTTTTATACCATAGAAAATGAAGTGCGAGTTTAAATACAACATGTTCATACAGGTAGGATAGAGAAAAATCATCACTATAATTCCTTCAAGATCTGACAGAAGATCTGATAGATAACTGTAAAGGACATGGCAACTTAAACTTCAAAAATAAAAGATATCTCTGAGGACATAATTTTCACAAGTCAAATTGATTAAATGAAAGTTCCTGATAGTTCATTTTCTCACCTAGGTCTTACTAAAAATGTATCCCAGTGTTTAAAACTTCCCTTCTCTAAATTAGAATTTACCAAGGTGAATTTCCAAAACGCTTAGGGTAAGGATTTTTGAATATATTCTTCGGAAGATTTTTTATAAAAATGAAATCATGCAATGAAATTTACACAAAAGAAGTAAAAGCTAAAATGTCATGGTTGAAATGGTAAGGGGCCTCTCTGCCATGTACTCCAGCCTACAAGGGACACTATTTAAGGTTTGAAGAGATGCAGTCAAGATCTGATCAGAAGCAGGAAAGGAGAATCAGGTGGTACTCTGGAGTCTGGACTATCCACCTCAACTTTAAGCAGAAAAGCTCAATTTTAACCAGTTTTACATTTTGATATTAGGCATTTGGGTTAGTGTATAATCAATTGGAACCATTCTGCAAATAAAAATCAGCCACGACCCACAAACACCAAAACAAACACAAACACTAGAACATCTCTGAATGTAAAACACTTCTATAAAGTATTAAATATTTTAGTTGTATTGTCCTACAATTCATTTTCCATACTGTGGTCAAAGGGATCTCTGTGAATTCCAGATTTAACTGGGTCTCTCCCATGACCCCCGTATAAAGACCACGTGTTGTAACACAGATTACAATATCTTTCTGACCCTGTCTCCTATCTTTGCAGCTTCTCCATAGCCCTTCTTGCACCATGCTTCAGCCATACTGAACTTCTTTTATTTCCTCTAAAGTGCTATGCTCTCTCATACCTCCAAGTCTTTGTATATGCAGTTCTCTCTGCCTGGAAGGTGGCCTTTCCACCTGTCTCTGCCAGGCTAGCTCTTATCCATGTACAGATCCCAAATGAGACATCACATTCTCAAAGGCTGTGAGCTTCCACAGCATCCTGTATATCTCCCCCTAACAAACCACATATCACATTTATAATGCTACAGACAGTCCTCAACTTTGCTTAGCAGTGTGGGGCTGTAAAAATGAGCATGCAAGCTAAACCTGTGCAAATAAACCTTTATAATCAATAAGGAAATTTATGATTATTCAAACATTCTTTAAAATTTTTTGTCAAAACTCTAAAAAATTCTTATTTTCAATCATAAATTTACAGGGAAATGAACAAAAGTGAAACTAGTAATTATTTGGTACACTCAAACATAAAACATTAAAAATGTTGAGAAAACATTAATATAAAGGACATTAAAAACTCAACAAAGGGACACCTCACTGAAGACATTTTAGACATGGCAAATAATCACATGAAAAGACATTCAGTATTACTAACCATTAGAGAAATGTAAATTAAAACCACAATGAGATCACTAAAAAACAATCAAAATGGCTAAAATAAAAACCAGTGCTAACACCCAGTGGTGGAGAAGATGCTGAGAAAAAGGATCACTCATACAATGCCAGTGGGAATATAAAATGGCTCAGACACTTTATAAAACAGATTGACAATTTTTTTATAAAACTAAACATTCATCTACCATACTATACAGCAACTGCACTCTGAGCATTTATCAAAAAATAGAAATTTACAGTTACACAAAAACATGTAGAAAAGTGTAACGACTTTATTCATAATAGCCAAATAACAAACAACAAAAATGTCCTGCAATGACAGTATTGTTAAAAAAACACTGGTACATACATACTACAGAATACTACTCAGCAATAAAAAGAAACAAACTATAGATACACTCAATAACATGCATGGATCTCAAGGGAATTACACAGACTTAAAAAAGTACATACTGTACGTACACACACACACACACACACACACACACACTCCCTTTATATAACATTCTAGAAATGACAAAATTACTGAGAAGGAGAAATGTTTAGTGGTTCCCAATGGATATTGATGAAGGGGCAGGAAGAGGTGGATGTGGCTATAAAAGGGCAGCCCAAGGGGTACTTGTGGTGACAAAACTGTTCAATATCTTGACCATGTTGGTGGTCATATGAATATACACAAGTGATAAAATTGCACAGAACTGCATACATACACACACATGCATATGCACATACACGTGTGCACGTGCACACATAGAAGTTCATGTAAAACCAGCAATATCTGAATAAGGTCAGGGTGTATCAATATCATTTTCCAGGTTGTGCTACTGTACTATAGTTATACAAAATGTAAGAGAGTATCATGGGGGTGAAATGGATGAAAGGTTCAGAAGAGCTCTATTATTTCTTGAAATTGTATATGAATCTACAACTATCTCAAAAATAAAAACTGAATTACACAGTTATCAAAAGTAGTTTGAGCAGGGCTTGCCTTCTTCATAAGTCTTATATATGGAGCTAGGGGGTATTTTATGCCTCCATCGTTTGTCATATTCCTATCTAAATCTGGATTAGCTTCCAACATTTTATCCTTTGCACTTGTAATGTCGTGAAATAACTACGAGAATTCCTTTAATCTGAGTATTTTGCCAGTGTCACGTCTGGGACATCTTTTCCTTTATTGTCACAACCCCCTTCCCCATTTATGACAATGTATTCTCCTTCAGTAAGTTTCTCTGTCCATATATCTAGTCTCAAGAGCTTGAAGATCAACATTTCTATGGTCAGCAATTTCTTCTACTAACTCCATTTAAGTTCAATTCAAATTTTACTTCCAGCATTATCACTTTTTGTTTCTTCGCTGCACTTTCATCGTTGTCAGACAATTTACTCTTTAAATTACCCATTTCTATAAAATGTCATGTAGGTTGACCACAGAGAGACAAGGAGGCAACACAACTACATGCTTGCTGTCTGCTTGAACTGAAGACAGATGAGCAGCGACCGCTTACCAACAGATTTTGAAAGAAGGGACATGATATGTCATTGATCATGATGCACATGTGTTATTTATATAATGATTTGTGGGCTGAACACCTAGCAGTAAGGTTTGTGTTTTATGCAACTACTCACAGTTAATAAACCAGAGTAACTGAAATTTGACCATGTTGCTGGTGGATTGGTAAACAGCAGTACAAGCAAAGCCTGCTTGAACTTATCCCATATACCAACTAGTATGTGATCCCCTACTTTCCCAGGCATTATTGCCAAAAAATTCTTCATCCTATCCTTTATTTCCTCCTTATGTAGATACTGAGAGAGATTGTGATAAATGTTCCCAGTAAATGTGAACTCTCATAATAGGAAAACATAAGCCTGAAAAGAAACCACAAACACAGTCATACTGGTATTAATAACCATGTTAATACTGAACTCTAGTGAAAGAACACTGCCCAAATTCTGGAGTTTAAAATCATCTCATGACTATCTACTGTTAATAATGTAAGAAATAAAAAACCCTCTAGAAATAATTTAGACATGGTTTAGTGGGGTTTTGGTTTGGTTTTGTTTTTATCTTATTTTAATTTTACTCTTCTTTACCCAGCAATTTCCATGCTAAAATGCTGGTTTTCACGTCTTGAAGAGACACCCACTGACATTAGGATGAGCCATCTCAAAAGTGTGCTGCAGGGTAGCAAAAGAATCTTATCCCAGGATGTAAAATCTGCTAGAAATGTCCACTTAATTACCATGCTCATCGATTAAATCCAGAAAGTGCTTCAATTTTTTAGAAGGGAATTGCATCCCAAATATAAAAAGACTCATCTTGTATTCTTGTTTAACTTTGCATTTAATCTCCAAATATTTCATAGTTAGAATGATCTGTATTATTTCATAACATTTGCTACATACGTTTTACAAAAGTAATGCATGCTCATAGAAAATATGAAAAATGCAAAAAAGTTAAAATTAAAAGCACTCATAACCATACCACCCAGAGATAATCACTGTTTATTTACATTTTAACATATTTGTTTTTTCTATGGAAGTGATTTTCTCCCAAACAAAATTAGATTCCTAGGATACTCATTCTTATAAAGTGCATTTCTTTACATAATATATTCTGAATGTGTTATGGTTTTTATTCAATTATCTTTTACTACCCAACACAGGAATCAATACAAACAGCAATAAGAATGGCTAACGTCGTTAGAAAGAGCAGGGCAATGTGCTAAGCATTTTATAAATTTTAACTCATTCAATTCGTATGACAGTGCGAAGGTACTATTATTGTTCCTGTTTCATATGAAATATGAATCTTAGACAGTTTAAACTAACTAAAAATTACACAGCTGATATATGATGGAGCTCAGATTCAAGCCCAGACCATTTTCATCTGGACTGCTCTCTCTCATGGTCAGCTCTTACCCATTCAAGTCCAAATTGCAGCATGTTTTAAAATAAGTATTTTTATTTCACTGGCAAATATTTAATAGAAATTAAGCATAGTAGATGTTTTAATGAATTTAACGCTTTGCTGGAGGGTTAAGATTATGTTTACAGAAACAAAAGGCTATGTTTTCCTTATGGCAACAGCGAACTCTGAAATTCTTAAAGGTATATTGACTTCATTATTGTACACTGTTTAAACATCCTCTCTTTAGCAGTGTTTACCCTCTGAATGTTATGTTGTGAAGATGAAAGAGTTTTCCTACACCTACACTCAGAACAACTGAGTTCAGTAAATTATGCTGTGTCCAAAAGTGAAACAGTATAGGCTGAAGCGGCTGGGCAAACCATTTTACCAAAGATAATAGAAAAGTACATTTCTATCCAGGATGTCCAAATTATTTGAAATTTAAAATAGCAGAATTGAAATACTTAAAATTTGATACTGTCGGTCTTGTACTTTCCCTTTCCATTCTTATCCAAGAAAGGTTTTTTAATATATTTAACAAGGCACAGTCCACACATATTTGTAGAGGGCCTAGAGTGTGTAGAGCAGCCGTTCTCTACCAATAATAAGGTACGAGTCTGAGTGTGTATGTGTACATATCATATTGTAAAATTCTAGCAACTGAAAAGAATTTAAGTAAGTTAAAAAAAAAAAATTTCACTACGGCTTTCCTGGTGGTGCAGTGGTTGAGAGTCCGCCTGCCAATGCAGGGGACACAGGTTTGTGCCCCGGTCCGGGAAGATCCCACGATGCCGCGGAGCGGCTGGGCCCGTGAGCCATGGCCGCTGAGCCTGCGCGTCCGGAGCCTGTGCTCCGCAATGGGAGAGGCCACAGCAGTGAGAGGCCCGTGTACGGCAAAAAAAAAAAAAAAAAAAATTCACTAAAGTTCTCAATTTTTCTACACAAAAACAGTTTTTTTCTGCTGGAATTTCATAATTTGAGATTGCTGCTGAATGCGGTTTTCCCCTAGTCATTCTCAAAGCATCCATGGTTAAACATCGGTGAGCCAACTGAAAGGCAAATAGCTTTGGGTAAAGTAAATAAAGGAAAGTCAGTCCACACAATGTGTTTAACTGTGCCAAATGGAGAAACGTCTAGGCCACAGGTGTTACTCATCCTGTTCAGGGCTAAGCCTTCTCTCTAGGTGCAGGGCCTCACTCTCTTCCCGGTCCTCCTCCAACAGTTATATCCATTCTCTCCTGTCTCTTTAGTCCATCCCTCTTGACTGATTAGCCCCTGTGTACAACCTCCTCCCTCGTCACAGCAACAGCAGCCCCTCATTTCGGTCCACATTCCTATCTCCTGTGTTTTCCCCATCTCCACCCAAGCTTACTGGAGGCGTAATCAATGGGGTTCCTCACTTGCACAGTGAGCTCACTTCACTGCAACCCTGCTTTTGTCTGCTTCTTTGGGTAAAACTATTTCCACCAAGGTCACCAATGAGTCCTTAATTAATGAATCTATTGAGCGTTTCTCACCTTAGTATATCTTTCCATAGAAACAAGAGGAATTTACCATTCTTCTGCATTCTTTAAATTCTTGTATTTTCTGACACAACTATTGCTATTTTTCCTGCTACCCCTCTGATGATCCTCCTCAATTTTCTTATGGCCTCCTCGTTCTCTGCCGAGACCTCAATTAAAGATTTTCATCTGAGTTTCTTTCTTCACAACATAAATTGCAATGTTTCATGGACAATCTACCACATAATCATGGCTTCAGCCATCAATTTGTGCTGATGATGCACACATCTCTATTTCTACTTCAGATCACTTTCCAAACTAGTATGGACAATGTAAGTCTAGAAATATTTCAATTTGCTCTACTTCATGAAGATAAACCAGGATCAGAGTTGAAACTATAAGCCATGATTTCTGACTCCACTTTAGTCCCATGCATTTTCTAACATGGTACATAGCTTTTCTAATTCTACAAGGGAGAAAATGTTACATTTCAAAGAAAGAGTAGAAGAAATGTGAATTTCAGGACTTTACATAAGGGTAGTACTTCATGGTGAAGCTGGGACTTGGAAATTAAGAATGTTTAAAATTTCTAGACACAATTTAAGAATGAGATAGAGCCTGGAAGTGTTGGGAGATGAGACAGGGTACAAAGATCCATTCCTCATAAACCAAAAAACTGAGACATTTTTCATCTTCCATATTTTCTTTTGCTATATTTGCAATTACAGAAGAAAACAATGCAAGGTAGCATCTATCATGCTATTAAATCTGAGCTTTAAGTGTGTTCATTCTGTAGTTGTAACTTAGAAACTATTTAACCAGCTATGGATCAGAGTTCATATTTTAATAGTCTCATTTGATATCACAATATTAAGCAGCAGGAAAAAGGCGAAGATAGAGATCAAGGACCTCTGATTACTAACTGCCTTTTACAAGTTGTATAACATGATCTAAGAAGTAGTCACTTCCCTTACAGGGAAAGAAAGGCAGGAGTAGGAAAGAAGTATGGAGAGGGGTCTATTTTTCACTGCCTACACGGGGGGCCCCAGCACCCAGATGCCTAGTCCCACCACGTGTGTTAAGAATTCAGCATTTCTGGCCACTGTCACAGTATACACAGTGTTCCCAGCCTCAGCCTATTTATATTTATAGAATAACTAGCTCTCTGTAACCAGAAAAAGAGATCAACATCACCCAAATAGTTATAAAAATGCATCCTTAAATAATTATAAATATTCATAATTATCATTCATAATTATAATTATAAATATTCAAGAGCAACTGTCTTTATTTTTCAAAATGATCAAAAAATGATACAATACTTCCATTTCAAGCACTTTACTATAATTAATTTATTGTTGATCATATTGTATTGGTAATATGTCTTCCTATACTGGAACTATTGTTTATCTCTTTTACCAGTGCATTCTTTTCTAGAAATTTAAGATGCAGCATCACATTTAGGAATATATGAAGTACTGATATGTTTTAACAATAACTAGTAGTGATGTTATATAGCCATTCAATCACCTCTCTTTGCCATGACTACACTCATGAAATTTCTGTGAAGTACATGAATGATTATAGAGAATAGGCCCATTCGAAGAGCCTGCATCAATTACAATATTATTTCAGACTTGTAAACTTTTCTCAAAGTTAAATTCAATGTATTTTTATAACCTTTAATACTCAAATACATCAAAACAGGTTTACTTATTCAGAAGTAAAGAGCAGCCAGTGATAATCTAAGCAGTTGTAATAAAGCAGAGACGGAATTCCACTTCGTCTGCGATAATCACTATTTAGTATAATGGTCCTTAGCCCTGAAGGAGAGGGGGCATATTCAGGCCAGAGCCTACAATCCCATTCAGACACCATCAGTGGAGGGGGCGGGCAGTTCTCTCTCATACCTTTCTGTGCAAGTTGGCCCTTCCTCCTCCTGCACCACAGCTCATGGCTTCTGTGTCAACTAAAGAGTTCAATACCTGCCACCTATTCAGAACAACCCAGCTGTGTGCAGTTGAATGAAAACACTACTCCAACCACAGAGAAGTGTTAGTAGAAGGGGTTGCACATACCTAAGTTTCAGCTACAGCAGAAGAATGAGAAAAAGATGAAAGAAGAAACCTCGAGCACAGCTCTAGGGCATTTTCCAAAGACTGGGAGGTTTAGTCTACCAAAAATTCTCACTGGACAGTGGAATAACTCAACGATACTGGGCTTTCCTCAGTAGCAGATTACCTGGAAGTGAGATGTCTTTCTCAATCTGCTGTTTCAAAGCAAATAATTATCTTGATAAACATGCAAATAGAACTCTTGTTCAACTGAATAACAAAAATATCCAGTGCATTATCTCAGCACATGGGTAGGCAGAAAGATAATACGAAACAAGATGCTCGTTTCAGTTTTTAAATATCTACAGGCAGCAGCTGGAAAGCAGCAATAGATTTCAGATGGGAAGAGTAGTTCCTGAAAATATAATAGACTGCTCAGATTTGAAGGCAGAAGGAGAAAAGTGGGAAGACAGATACACACATGGATAAAGGCCTTTACCTATGTGATATTTACGCTCATGGTTTCCACCACATAAGCTAGTTAGGAAGGATATGTGATACAGGCAATATCCTATCTAGCCTTGCCTTATTAAGATACATACTCCCCCACGGTATTGGCACTCAAATATGGCACAGGATTCCAACTGGAGGGCAACCACACAACACAATGGTTGCTCATTAATAAGCACAATTTCCAGATACCACATTCTGATGTTTGGGCCCAGGAGTCTCCCAGTTAAAATAAGCACCCAAAGAAATTCTGATGTGTGGGGTCCTTGGGTCACACTTTGAAAAAGAGCGACAGGATTTCCTAGTACTCTGTACCCGCTCCATCCCTGGCAGCCCAAGAAAACAAATGGTGGATGACTTAAAGGAAGCTTTAGGAAAGTCAGCTTATATAACACTAGAAAAATCACTGTCTTGCTGAATCTCAGAGAGATTTATCGAGTAAGAAACAGTTAATTTTAAGAAATGGTTTCCATTTTCCAGTTTGATAGCCACATGATATTATTAGTTTTATGCTTGCATTTTGTGCCTCATGGATTACTACATTATATTGCATTTTATACACGATTAAATATTTAAGAATCATGCATTTCAATTGCCTGCAAAACTTGTTTTAAATTTACAATAGTACTTATACTCCATAAATTTACTAACATTTTCATTTTATTGGATTTAAAAAGAATATTTTCTATTTTTGAGTAAATCTAATGTTATTCTCTATACAGTGGTATAATTCAATTTTCTCTAAAGAATAAAAATTTTATAACATTTACCAGCAATCTGAAAGTGAAAATTTATGTGTGTATCTTTGCAGGTCAAAAAAAGTCTGAAACAGATCTGTGAGTGCCTCCCAACTAGCTCAATTGGTAAGTGCGGAATTAGCCATAGGCTACACAGTAATATTTCAATAGACTGCTCAGCTGGAATTATCCTTTAGTATAGAATCAAGAGAAGGCTGGTCTCTTTCACACACTGCTGTAGTTCAATTCACTGTTTCCTGAGTGATGTACGTTAGGGGAAAGCCTTCTTCATTAACATGCATTTATCTAAAATAAATAGAAATTTCTTATTTCCTTTCAAATATAAGCATGGTTACATTCATTGTTACTCAAGATTAGATCCTACAAAGTTTTTATAATAAAAAAACTCTTTGAGATACGCATGATCTTTTGAGAATAAAAAAGTTTAAGGGAACATCCCATAAAATTCCCATCATTTTAATATAAATCTAAGAAAGTTTAAAAAACTTAAACGTCTCTTATTTCCCAGGGCCTGTTCACTTTACTATCAGAAAAACAACCAATAGTTATTGATCTCCTAATATGTATAAGGCCAGACTACTAAACCTTGCCAAATATTATTTCATTTAATCCTCACTTAATCTTTGTATTTCTTTGTATTTCTTTACTGGCCCTTTGTATAAGGGCCAGTAAGTGGTACAGACAGGATTCCAAATCTTTGCTCTATTGAACATCATCTTCTTGAAATTTCATCAGTCAGAGAACATTAAGACATGAGGACAGCTGCTATTACATAATGTCAAGGTGAATCACTAATTAGCATTTGAGTAACACATCCAGAGTATTAACCTAATATGGATGGTAAGTACAAAGCCATTTACTCGCCTCCAAATTTAGTCTATGTCTTCTACTTCCCTTGGCAGAACTCCTAGACTACTTCTCCAAAATGTTCATAATCTCTTGGACCCTATGTGATTCTCTTTATGTTGATTTGAGCCTTGATAAAACGTCAATGTGCTTTTATATGCTTTTAGATAAACACAGAGGAAACTAACAGGGAAGAAACTAAGCTGGGCTGGATGGCAATGTCATTCCAACGCCCCTTATGACTAAAATTAGCCTGAGCTTGTTTTCAACATAACATTACTGTACTAATATTTTTTTTTTAGTTTCAGATATATAAATACTGCCAATCCAGACCTCTGAGTAACATGAAATAACTTATGTCACAGCTGAAATACTACAATTTCAATAAAAATCAGAGAATTTCAATATTGCGTTAGAATGAAGAAATTTACAATGGTAAATATACAATAGCCTTTAAACTTTTTTGAAATAGTGAAAATGGGACATAGGACACTCACTACCCCTATTATTTCTTTCCTACACTTAAGAATTCAGAGCATATTAAGAATCATTAACTACTTGAAATGAATATGGCCAAGTGTCAAGTATCTAAATCTATAAGGACTAGCTTTTCAGTTATTTAGAATGTTTAACAATTAGCACAGTTTACAAGGATTCCAGAAGTTATTTCAACAATACAATTTCTAACTCTACATATAGGTAGTCCCTGGAAAACCATACACATAAAATTACTATCTCAAGAAAGAAAAATATTTACCTATGAGAAAATCTGCTCTCCCATTTTGTGCCTAGGAATGGTTATTGTTTTCCTCTATGAAACTTAACCTATATTTCTCCATTAAAAAACATCAACAAAACAATATCTAGCTACTACTTTCCATTATTTTGTTTGTTTGTTTTCTTTTAACTTTTTATAGCACAGGTTTGACTCTTTGAGGGCCATTAAACACAGTGGATTATCCCTTAACTTATGTAAAATTTCCAATAAATATGGAACATTTTGTATATTTAAATATTATATTAAGTCGTTTAATTCATCTAAATAGAGATAGCTTTGTCAAATAAATGCCTTGCAAATAACATATTTCATAGATTCCAGCTTCTTCCCACCCACTCATATACTATCTCAACATTTTAACAGAGTAATACATAAACCAAATTTTATTAAAATAAATCCATATTTTATATCTTAGAGCATGGAACGGAATCTTTTGTGTACTTAATTTGTAAATTTGAGTACACAGATATAACCAGGTCATTTTAAGTATGTACTACTCTGGAGAGGATTTATAAACCGAATCTAAATTATACTCAAAGTCATTTATAAAGGCAACTCTTTTGATTCCTCATTAACCATTGAGGAGAATTAAGAGAAAGAATGGGTGTGCAACTTTTTGCTAAAGAATAACAGAAATCGTGGTTTCTACATTTAAAACAACAGATTAAGGATTGTTGAATTGCCAGAGTTACAGAATATTAAATTTTGAATTAAAAATTTAACAGACCCAGGGGCTTCCCTGGTGGCACAGTGGTTAAGAATCCGCCTTCGAATGCAGGGGACGCGGGTTCGAGCCCTGGTCCAGGAAGATCACGCATGCCGCGGAGCAACTAAGCCCATGCGCCACAACTACAGAGCCAGCACTCTAGAGCCCGCGAGCCACAACTACTGAAGCCCGCATGCCTAGAGCCCGTGCTCTGCAACGAGAGAAGCCACCACAATGAGAAGCCCACGCACCGCAACGAAGAGTAGCCCCCGCTTGCCGCAACTGGAGAAAGCCCGCACACAGCAACGAAGACCCAACGCAGCCAAAAATAAATAAATTAATTAAAAATTTAAAAAATAAAAGTCATTTCTGGGTTTAAAGTTTAAAGGTCTTAGTGTCATTTGAGGCTTTATTTCATTTGAATAGAGGTAGAGGTAAAGGAAAATTGAGATGTTATTTATCTAAGAACAAATTTATTGGCAAAATGAAAGTACTTTCAGCAGATTAAAATTCAGATTATAAAAGTCCTTCCAAAGCCTTTTATAACTGACCTGAAGTGGAAATGGCTTTTCTTCTAGTCAGTGGCCATTCACACTCACGTGTACAAGTACCTCAATGGTACATACCCACTAGCATGGTGTGCCTACTTCAGCTACTGATAGCATTTTGGCACTTTGGGACTGTGATTTATATGTTTGTTACATAACCTGTCGATATCAGTCTTTCAGAACAGAGAGAACAGGTCCCTCTCCTAGCTCCAGGGTTGGGTGTTTTCCAAGACAATTGTTCTGCGTAATGTTTAAGTTAAATCAAAAACAGGGAAAACCTGATAAGATTGGTTTAAACCCTATCAGGTTTGATATCCAAATGCCAAGCCATTCTTGTGTACTCCAAAGAAACTATCAGGAGTATCAAAACCGTGATACCTGTCACCCATATCTCAAGCCACAGAAAGTAGTGTTTTCCTGGTTTCTGAATCTTTTTGCAAACATGGTGGAGGAACTGAGCCAGGAGATTTCCTCTGTGTTCAAATCAGTCACAAGATACGAGTTATTTGAGTATAAAACAGATAAGCCTTTCCACAGAGTACACCTGATGGACTAGCTCTTCAGCATTAGAAAAACTTGTCAGTATAGGAGTCAAAGAAGCCCAAAGTAAGCACAGAAATGAACTGAACCCGAGATGCTTCTGTGTAGCTTATCACTCTGACCAGCTCTTTAGCTGCTAAATTATAGATGTTAGGGCACTCTTCTGAAAAAGTCTGCAGAAAAGAAAGCTTGAATCACTTGGGCAAAAACATTGTAGTTATCCAAATCAGTTCTAACTAATCCAACAAATTTAGTTAAAGCACTTAAATCTTAAATTAAAGGATTTATAAAATTATGTCTCACACCTCTTCTGTTGTGGTACATTAAAGTTCTTATAATGTCCCTATTTCTCGATTTTAAGTATTAAATAAGGGCTTCCCTGGTGGCGCAGTGGTTGAGAGTCCGCCTGCCGATGCAGGGGACACGGGTTCGTGCCCCGGTCTGGGAAGATCCCACATGCCGCGGAGCAGCTGGGCCCGTGAGCCATGGCTGTTGAGCCTGTGCGTCCGGAGCCTGTGCTCCGCAACGGGAGAGGCCACAACAGTGAGAGGCCTATGTAACGCAAAAAAAAAAAAAAAAAAAAAAAAGTATTAAATAAAAATTGCTGCTCCTTTCCATAATAACACAAATATTTCTGTTTACTAAGCATCTCTATATATACCAAGTACCAGGCTAAGGGCTTTATATCTGTCAAACCTGCACAAGATCCCTACAAAGTAGATATCATTTTATCATATTTATGGCTGAATAAAATAAAGGCCTAAAGAAGTTTAACGTAACAATCACTATAGGAGACAGAGTTGAGAAATGAACCAGGTCTTTCTGACCCCAGAGCCTTTGTGCCCATGCAGTTTTACAGCAATAATAATAATGAGGATGTGGAGGCAGCTCATGTACGTACTTAAATGATATCAAATTAACTGTATGGGTTCAAGAACCAGGAAAGATAGTGAATTAGAATCATTAGAATTTAAATGCAGTTTGCCTGCTTTTAGATTTAATGAACATGCATGTGAGACAACAAACGTGGATCTGCTATACCCTTCATCTTGTCACTTCCTTCCTCTAGCTCACAGTATCAGCTTCTTTAGATGCAGAGGATGACTCCAGTGTAAGAAAATATGTGTCTTCATAGAAGAGAACTTCTAACTCCAAGCAAACTACTCATCTGATCCTCAGCTGCTCCAACACTAGGGATGTCAGGGGTGGGAGCACGGAGGATAGGAGCTGTGTTGGACCTACTAAATGAAAGTACCTTGGTCGTTATGTGGCATCTTCCTTTAAGGATCTAAACTCCATGGGGCAGAATAGTTTACTATCTTGTTCACTTTTCTAACCCCTGTGTCTGATACATAGCAGGCCCTAAATAAATATTTGTTGATGTGATGTATGGTTAAATTAAATGCAGTTCTACTGCATGTGGTAGTTAGTCTTCATGCTGTTTTCTGGCATTGGCAATAAGCGATACTGAATTATCCAGGCCCCCCCAACCCTCCAACCATTGATTCTAGCCAGTTTGACAACATTTACCTAAAGAAAAATTACTAATATATCACAGGATTCTAGAATTTTAGATATCTGTAAAACACTCAAGAGAATACCCACTTGGGCCCAAAATAGTAGACTTCTCAAATCCAAATCTTGGTGAATTCAGAAATCCTCATAGTGTATCCAATATTCTCTGTCCTGACACACCTTGGAGCACTTTTAAAAACACCAACACTCTGGCCCTCTCTCTGGAGTTAAATTTCATTGGCCTCAAGTGGAACCAGCACGGGTATTTTTTTTAAGCTCCCTTAGAGTTTATGCAATCAGGTTTGATTACCACTGCCCTTTGCTGAATCTCTGAGTCGTGTTGACAGAGGCTCATATTAAAACAAATGATAATAGTAAGTATGGCAATAAAGAGCGTCTCTCTTTCTAGACACTCATAAGTTGTTTCATATATAAATCAAACCCCTAACTTGGGCCTCATGAATACTAGGTCTCTACAACAAAAACAGGTCTCTCAGCACATAATAGCAGTGCTAAAATGGAAACCATTAACTACTATAAAAAATCAAAGTAATGCCCTACTTGAGAGTTTGAGAGAACCTTCAGGAAAAAAATATTCTCACTTTGATGAGTTACAATGTTAGTTCAACGTTATAAAGTAATTAAAACGAAGTGAATCTAGCACCTAATTTTTATGATCATTGTGCTTATTTTATGTCATTGGCATTAAATCTACAAATGTCAGGAAACTGTAAAATCAATTTCACTGAAATTTAGACATGGAAAAGGAAGCGTGTTGGTGATAAGGAGGGAAACAGGAAGTACAGACTGAAGGAAAGAATAACTGAATTTAGGGTGACACAGAGCAGAGAAAATAAATTGAAGGAGGGTCTGGGATGAAAAGAAAGGGACAGGGCCATGATCCACGCTTACTCTAATTAAACAAACAAAAGAAAATCAATTTGTGTTAGAGCAATTCCAATAAAGGGAGAGAGGTGCCCTAACAATTAACTCCTGTTAAAAAAATAAAATAAAAATGCAGGCAATCTGTGACAAGGCCAATGAGCAAGATCCTGTCTTTACGAGTTGCTTCCTCTGACTAGCTGTAGCTTCCTTTGAGTAATCCTAATTCTCCCCCAGTGAAGCTTTATCTTTATTTTCAAGTTATTTCCAATTTATTTTTAACACAAAGTAAGTGCTACTGACCCAAGATTCCTACTAACTGGAATGAGGAGTATCTGAGTCAGAAGTTCTTTTTTTTTAACTCTTTAGGGTCATAGGTTCAGAGTGAGAGACCAGCCAGCCACCCCTATTATAACTGAACTCTAAGTAGCTCTATGCTCTTCACCAAGCAAGTATGGCTAATTCTCTGGGACTAAATTTTCATATCCATAAAGTAAGGAAATCGAGCTAGGTTTCTAAAGCGCTCCCTAGTTCCAAAGAACTGTAAGATTACAGACTACAATAATGGTATTTAAAATTCAGATACCAGAAAATCTTTCCATTATTCAGAGAATATATAAGAATAAAACTCTTCACTTCTTTCCGAAAGAACAAAAGTCACCCAAGAGCTAAACTGCACAGTTGACTTAGTTCACTTTCTTTTAAAGAGCCTTGACTTTGCATGCAATTTAAATTCCACCAGCACTTCACAAGTCAAGATTTCTGCCTTTAAGATATAGTAGGAAGAAAAAAAAAGATATAGTAGGCATTTCATCAAGGGAATGAAAGTTATCGTGAAAGTATATTTAGATGCTGATTTTTCCCTCCTCACTGTCCCACCACTCTTACCGAAGTTTCACTGAATAATTTCCTACTTATATACTCCTGAAGAAGAGATGCAGTTTTCAAAAGTGCAATAATAATGATTTTAGAAAGTAGGATCTTTCCAAAGTACAGTTTAACTTCAAAGAGCTCTGAAGAGAAAATGAAAAGTTTCCATAGGTAAATAAGGTTCAAAACTGAGCATTCTAAGTAAAACCTCAGTAGATAAGCACAATATGGATAGACATCTATAAGACATTCAAAATGTATCAGGCCATGATCTGATAAATCTAGATTTAATTTTGCCTTTCACCTGGTGAAATAAAATGCCAGAGATGAAAACTGACGATTCTTCATCCTTAAATTCTTGACATAGAGGTGGATATTTAAAAGAAATTTAGCTGTATTACATGTCCAAATAATTACATTTAGTTGATTAAATTTTATAGAAATTACTTTCTTCCAAACTCAACATACATTTTTTGAGAAACTTATAGATTATGAAAATTTAATAAATCTTTAAAAAAATGAGCTTTAGAAATTCTTAAAAATGTATTTAAGTTATATCTCTTCTTTTGCATTTCAGTGTATACCTAATGTGGCCTACGCCATATAGATGTGGATGTCATATTTCAGAAATCTACTTCAGAACTCAGCATTTCATTCTGATGAGGGAAGACAAGTAGAAAGTAGGGAACATGAGTCCCTTTTCTCTAAAGCCAACAGTTTTGTAGAGGGACAAACCATTCAAAATTTGGGGGAAAAAACTCAGAATAAAACAAAAGCACATAAGAGATTGAAATTTGAGGGTAAGGCACAGTTTAATCATGAAGGAAATAACAGTGAAGGCAAATAAAGTTAGGAGCTCTTGTTCAAAACAAAAGTTCCTCCTGATTCAGTTTGTCTCCCCCATACACATACACACATTTTATGTCTTAAGGTATACTTATAAACTACATCATTCATATTTATGGCCTAAATAAACATTTGCTGATTATTCCCATGTAGAAGATTCAAAGCAAGATCTTAAACAGACAGGATACAATAATGAGTAAAAAATGGAAGCAGCATTTCAGAGGCTTAGAATCTACCAGGAAGGACATGCCATTTGGTCTCTTGCACATAACATACCCAAAATAAATATCTTTTTAAATAAACATTTTTTTAAAAAAACAAGCAGTTCAATGATAACAGCTTGTGCTCATATTGTAGTACTTGCCTTCCCACCTACAGAGCTTAATGTACTAAATAAACATCATCATCCAACAGGGCATCCCTGTTATTGATGTAGCTGGAAAGTATTATTCATTCTTTACCCAAATGAGGAAACGGTTTTGGAAAGTTAAATTAGGCGCTCACAGCTACAGAATTAACAGTAAAATAGGGAATAGAACTCAGGATTCCCTAAGCTATTGCTCCAAATTTTTTTTTTCATTTCCTAAATAAAATATTTCTCTTTTATAGGCCTTTAGGGGTCTCAAGTAGTTTTTCATAGTAATATTATCCATGAAGCAGTGCCTTTTTTAACATCAAGATAATTCATCCTATCAAGTTCGCATTTTTCTATTTCAAAACCTATTTAAATGGACACTTTTTTCTGATGAAACTTTTCCACTCAAGAAAACTCTTTAAGTTTTAAATTCAAAATTATCACCTGGAAATAAGTCAGGTGAAAAAAGACAAATACAGTACAATTTCACTCACAGGTGATATATAAAAAAACTAATAAGCAAACAAACAACAACACAAAATAAAATAAGTGAACAAACCAAACCAAACCAAACATATAGATACAGAGAACAGAGTAGTGATAACCAAAATGGAAGGGGTGAGGTGGGAGGGGGGGCTGAAATGGGTAAAGACGATAAACTATATGGTGACAAATGGAAACTAAAGTTTTGGTAGTAAGCACGATGTAGGGTATGCAGAAGTAGAAACACAATGTACACTTGAAACTTATATAATCTTACAAATCAATGTTATCTCCATTTTAAAAATAAAAATAAAATGTGCCCTAACAGAAAAATAAATTAAATACATCAGTAGATGGTTTATTAACTTGTCTATCATATTTCCAAAGTATAAACAATGATCTGCATTAAAAATTAATCTGGTGGAAAAAAAAAACAAAAAATTATCACCTAAACATTTCAAATTTCGCTATAAAAGTACCACCCAAAAAGAAAATCACCATTTTGTAAACTTGTTCAAAACAAAGTCCCTCCTGATTCAGTTTGTCTCCCCCATACACACACACATACACACATTTTATGTCTTAAGGTATACTTATAAAACTACATCATTCATATTTATGGCCTAAATAAACATTTGTTCATTTAGATTTTTGTTACACTATTTTTGTTACTATATATTTTTTTAAATCCATTAACTTATTAAAAAGAACTTTTATTACTTTAAGGATAAAAAGATTACCTTTGTGATTTATTACAAAAAATTCACTGTTAAAGTCTGTTTGCCTTTGAAATAATTTTAAGTATTTGGTTCGAGGCAATCACACCAACACAGCTAAATATGCATCGTATTTTCTCATTTTGCCCTTTGTTAGCATAGGCAATAACTTTATGATGTCTTAGGGCTATTGTTTCAGTATAATTGAATTCTTAGAAGATTCCATTTGCCTCAAAACATTTCAAGAGCACAATATGAACAACTCAATTATAATCAGACAACTCGGTGAATTGAAACTGAATAAACAGAAATACTGCGATTTGTCTGTGAACTATACCATGCTCTTCCACACTCTGTCACTCCTGCCACCCCTACCAACAAGAGACTCAAAAAACATTTGCTTTCTCTTCGATTCTTGCCCCTCTCCATTATTATCCTGCCAATTCATTTTATTAGTTGCCTCTGTTTAATCAGTTTGGACTCTATCTGTACTACAATGTGGAGTTAGTAAAAATAAATGGTTACTTCCATATCAATCACATGAAATAACACTTTTATTGCAAAGCATTTCTAACCCAAATTGCACAGCTTCTTAGCATATGTTCATTGTATATATTCTCATAAAAATATTTTAATGCCATCTATTTAGATTTTGACTACTGTTGTAATATTGTCATTACTCTTATCTGAATGGTAGTTACTGTAACAAATGTAACAACTCAATGTCTCCTCAATCTGGCACTGTCCTTCTCACACATCATCAGCATATTTCCACCCTAGCTCATTTCTTTGCTACCCAACCTCTTTCCTCCCAAAAGGTCAAAATGGGATACTGGGAGCACTGTAACCACTAACCACCCAACCAAACACAAACTTTTGCTTCCCTGAATAACAAGTAAATGTGTACCTAACCCCAAGAAAGACAGGCCATTCCACATTTCATTCCTCATCCCAAGTTCTCAGCTCTTTGATGAAACTGTTTAAGCTATGAGTTCAATGGCATTTTATTGCAAGGAAAAATGCTTAGAGATTACAAACAGTTGCATGGAATGAACACTGTCCCAATTGTCCTAGGTTTGTCCCTGTTATTTTGGGTCTATGCAGTTAGCACGCCTTTCTCTAGCATAAATTAACTGGTTTACATAGTCTGAAGCCTAAGTCTTCTTATTCTATGGCCAAGTTATGACTACAGAACTTTTAAACTGCCAAATAAGGTTTTCTAGGAATAGCTCTGCTACCAGGTGCCTATATCATAATAAAGGAATGGACTTCAGAGGAATGGCACAAGCATATTAGGTAATGAATGGTGATAAACACAAACTAGAAATAAGTAAAACTGAGGGAGAGTCTGTAGAAAAGATTTTCTAATGCTCCGGATGTAGTGATTCATACACACATCCACAAGAACATCCAAGAACAAGAGAATTAAGCCAAATATTAGGTGTCAATCCATTCCCACATTCAATATATCCAGGAAAATCAAAGGAAAAGTGACAGGGGTACAGTAGGCACATTGTATACATTGTTCATTTAATCCTTGAAATGAATTTCAAAGAGTTAAAGAGTAAGCCAGAAACCTAAGGACAAATAAAGGCTAACTGGAGTTGGTCTTTTTTACTTAACTTTAAGTTACTGAGGACAGATAATGATAACTAGGACTGACAATTTTAGTTAGGCTATATTTTCAGCGCTCAAACATGATATTCTGATGACTGGTACAAATGACTACTCCATGGAATATAGAATAGACACTTACTCTGCTCTCAAAAGAGTGTATCTAACTTCTTGGTATTTCACAAAGACATTTCTAATAAGTTAGTGTCATAAGTTATTTCAATTCCCCTTGCCAAATTTTGAATAGAACATGGAATGGGGAAATGAACAGAAAAGACTGGTACATCTGTGTAAGTGAAATTGGGTGTGTATATAGTCCCATGTAGATGCACCATACACTGTAAATGTTGGAAAGTGAGACAAGCAATTTCAAGGCAGGAAATGGTAATCTAAGACTGGAAACATTCCAATATATTTTTAATTAGTATTTCCAAGTAAAAGCAAGGTGCACAACAGCACACCGTAAGTTCCCGCCAAAAATTTTGTACTAAGGCTTCTAGTCAACCAACTCAATTTGTTCCTAGTGTTCATACGTTACTTTTAGAATTTTTTACCCAATGATGATATACTTAAATACAATTTCAAGGCTTAGGCCTTAAACTTTATTCCCTGACTTTATGCACTACGCGTCTATGTCAATTCACATTTTGATGTGCAGTACATATACATCAATCAGGCACTGATGCATCTATAACAAAACAGGATGGACCAGTGTAACACAAAATGCTAGAAATGGTTTACACAAAACATACACAGATAAACATGCCCTTTGCTTCCATTACTTGATGTTTATTAATTTGATGTTGTACATTAGAATCTCCTGGGGGACGTTAAATAAATATCTATGCCCTGGCCCTAACTCAAACCAATTAAACAAGAGTTTCTGAGGGTGTGGCACTGGTCCTTTATAAAGAATCCCCAGATATTCTAAAATGCAGACAGCTCTGAGAACAAGCGTTCAACAATTGCTTTAATACATTCCCTAAATGTTACTTGAAATTATCTTCTCTTCTAGTCCTAGTATCCTAATAGTCCATTATGCTAATACTAATAATTACAAATTATTAAAGGCAATTATATAATAAATATATTTTCATATATAGTGATCGAGAATGTGGCGTTTTCCATCATCCAATTGTCCTTGTGTTAGTGGTCAGTCCAAATTTATGAGACAAACCTTTTGCCGACCTATGGGTACCTCATGGTCTCAGCACAAAAACAATCTCTTGAGTAGCAAAAATATTTCTACTGCATGTATGATTACCTTTTATCATGTTGCAATT
Organism: Mesoplodon bidens; assembly: GCF_964165515.1. Lineage (NCBI taxonomy): Eukaryota > Metazoa > Chordata > Mammalia > Artiodactyla > Ziphiidae > Mesoplodon > Mesoplodon bidens. Next base: position 60,057,737 of record NC_138168.1, read on the forward strand.
AACTGAATTTCATTTTTTTATCTGCTGCATAAAAAAAGACAGAAGGGCTTCCCTGGTGGCGCAGTGGTTAAGAGTCCGCCTGCTGATGCAGGGAATGCGGGTTCGTGCCCCAGTCCGGGAAGATGCCACATGCCGCGGAGCGGCTGGGCCCATGAGCCATGGCCGCTGAGCCTGTGCGTCCGGAACCTGTGCTCCGCAACAGGAGAGGCCACAACAGTGAGAAGCCCGCGTACCGCAAAAACAAAAAAAAAAATAGAAGACAGTCACAGAAACAATAATATAGTCCCTATCTTCCAACTTTCCAGGACCTCCCCAGTGTACATTTAAATATTAATTTCACACCTTGTTTCATATTATTTTCCTTCTTTTATTGATAAAGATAGAAAAAGAGACAGATTTTTATAATTCTATGCTACTCTAAATTCACCTGCATCATTCTCAGTACTTGTTGCTGTATTTGTCAATATGGGGCATATTCCTCTGATGACATAGGCCATTAGTGCTTAGTTCACTCTGTATATTTCTCTTCCTGTTTGATCTCTAGTCACTGGCGTAATGCTTGGTTCAGATCTTGGAACCCTTCTGCTCCCTATTCATACCTACTATTGTGATCGCATATAGTTTTCATGGTTTCAAATATCATCTATATACTGAAGACTCCCAGATTGTCCTCTCCCCCAAATATCAGACTTGGAAAATATGTAGGTATATTAAATACAACATCTCTAAACCTAACTCCTGTTCTTCTCCAAATATCTGCCCTGCCCACATTCATCATTACTTCAGTTCACATCTATTCCATCCTTCCAAGTGCTCAGGCCGAAACAATTTTTATTCATACTAGACACAATGAATCCAATCTGTCACCCAATCCCATTAACCCTAATGTCTAAACACCTCCTTTGACTATATCCTGGTCCCAAGTCACAACCTTCTCTCACTTAGATTATCACAACAGGCTCCTAACTGGTCTCCCTGTTTCTACTCTTGATCCATTCCAGTGTCCACTCTTCACATCGTTCAGTCAGTTTGACCCTATCAAGATACAAGTCAATGGATAAAGAAGATGTGGTACATATATACAATGGACTATTACTCAGCCATAAAAAGGAACGAAACTGGGTCATTTGCAGAGACGTGGATGGACCTAGAGACTGTCATACAGTGATGTAAGTCAGAAAGAGAAAAACAAATATCGTATATTAACGCATATATGTGGAATCTAGAAAAATGGTATAGATGATCTTATTTGCAAACCAGAAATAGAGACACAGACATAGAGAACAAATGTATGGATACCAAGGGTAAGGGGAGGTGGGAGGAATTGGGAGATTGGGATTGACACATATACACTATGGATACTATATATAAAATAGACAACTAATGAGAACATACTGTATAGCCCAGGGAACTCTACTTAATGCACTGTGGTGACCTAAATGGGAAGGAGGAAATCCAAAAAAGAGGGGATATATGTATATGTATAGCTGATTCATTTTGCTGTACAGTAGAAACTAACACAACATTGTAGGGAACTATACTCCAATAAAAATTAATAAAAAAGGAAATAAATTAAAAATAAAAATTTAAAAAAGGATACAAGTCGGGGCTTCCCTGGTGGCGCAGTGGTAGAGAGTCCACCTGCTGATGCACGGGACACGGGTTCGTGCCCTGGTCCGGGAATATCCCACATGCAATGGAGCGGCTAGGCCTGTGAGCCATGGCCGCTGAGCCTGTGCATCCGGAGCCTGTGCTCTGCAATGGGAGAGGCCATAGCAGTGAGAGGCTCGCGTACAGCAAAAAAAAAAAAAAAAGATACAAGTCAAATCACGTCACTCCACTTAAAACCTTGCAAAGTCCTGTAGATGGTCCTATACAATCACCATTACTGCCCTGACTTCATCTCCTACTACAACCCCTCACACTCACTCTTGTTCAGCCCAAACGCTGGCATGTTCCTCCTTCAGAGATTTCCCACTCACTGATCCCTCTGCCTGGAATGCTTTTCCCCTGGATATCTGCATGGTTTGCTCCATCACAATCTTCTAAGTATTTATTTTTCTCCATGGCACTCAGAATCACTGTATATTTTACTTCTAACTTTTTACTATCTTTCTTCCCTCAAAATATAAGCTCCTTGAGGGTAAGGATTTTCATCTATTTTGTTCTTGAATTTATCCCAAGTGCCTGGAAGAATGCCTGGCACATACGTTATTAAATGAATATTTGTAAAGTGAATGAATGAATGAGTTGGTAAGTAATAGGTGGTCATTAGAACTGACTGAATTATCTTCATCACAGTACTTAAATGTTATCCAAAATCTTGAGGAAAGTCAAAAGGGATCTGAAAGTGATCAACTTCATTAAAGCAAGAAGAAGCCAAAAAAAAAAAAAAAAAAAAACCCAGAATCAAAGTTTACTAGACAAAGAAAATGTACTTAACTCCAAAATAAATGAAAAAAATGTCCTAATTAACATGGAAGGTCAACTAAAATGAGAACTACATGCAATTTCCATTCACTCTACAGACTTTAATCCATTTCAGAACTGTTATAAGCATATAAATTAGGTTGTATTTTAAACATTAAAACTCTTCCTTTCTTTTTTTTTTTTTTCTGTTTTTTTTTTTTTCTTTCCCGGTACGCGGGCCTCTCACTGTTGTGGCCTCTCCCATTGCAGAGCACAGGCTCCGGACGCACAGGCTCAGTGGCCATGGCTCACGGGCCCAGCAGCTCCGCGGCATGTGGTATCTTCCCAGACCGGGGCACGAACCCGTGACCCCTGCATCGGCAGGCGGACTCTCAACCACTGCGCCACCAGGGAAGCCCAAAACTCTTCCTTTCTTAATGTGAAAAAGAAGACTTGTTTCTTGCCCTGTTTAATTCCAATACAGTCAAGAAATATGTTTCAGATGTAATCTGTGGACACTGTATACTTTTGAGGATCTGAAGTCTCACAAATCTTTACAGAAATACAACAAATTAACTATACATATTAAAGTGAAAGTTATATTTTAATAAATGTGAATTATAAGTTACTTTCATTTATATATATATAAATTATTACATTTATATAGTAGAGAGTAAATATATTAGTAAAGTAAGGTAAATAAAACATAAGCTATGTTCTGCCTCTGGACAAGACTGAGTAGTTCCTTTTTTTTTGGCTGTGCCACGTGGCACATGGGATATTAGTTCCCCAACCAGGGATCAAACCCGTGCCCCCTGCATTGGAAGCATGGATTCTTAACCACTGGACTGCCAGGAAGTCCTAAGACTGAATAGTTCTTATTGAACCAACCTTCTCAAAGATGATAATTATAAACTACAGAAGTCTGGGATATTTATTGCAGCATTAATTATAATAATAATAAAAAAAGAAGGGAAGATATATATGCCTGGTATTGTGGAAATATTTTAAAATGTATGTCACTTTCATATGACAAAGAATCTTTATATGTTACCCATTCCAAAATTATCTTGAAAGATAAGGAAATACAGATAATATATTAGGTAATAAAAAAAAGGGAAGAATCTTATATCCTATAGGGTCATTATTTTATCACATAAACATACATATACATACACAGAGATGTACACATAAACACTATGCTAATGCAATATAATGTACGCATACTCTCATTGGGAGCAAAATAAAAATAACATCAAATATTGATAGTGGTTTTCTCTTGGTTATGAAACTTATTTGTGATTTTTTAATGGTTTTCTGAGTTATTTAAATTTTGGAGGACTTCCCTGGTGGTCCAGTGGTTAAGAATCCACCTTCCAATGCAAGGGACTCAGGTTCAATCCCTGGTCTGGGGAACTAAGATCCCACATGCTGTGGGGCAGCTAAGCCCACGCGCTGCAACTACTGAGCCCACGTGCTCTAGAGCCTGCGCGCCACAACTGGAGAAGCCCACGCGCCGCAACAAAGAGCCCACGTGCCACAACTAAGACCCAACACAGCCAAATAAATAAATATTAAATTAACAAATAAATTTCTGTACACTATACATGTATAGTTATAAGATCAGAGAAAAAATGAGCATGACAAATCTCCACTGAAAATACAAATTAAAAAAGCAATGTTGAGAAAAACACCCATCATGAATCTGAAAGCAAAGACTATTCTCCAAAATAATTACTGTTAATGCATATGTAGAACCTCTCTTTTTTTTCAAAGAAGCCCAAATAATTCCATGAAATGTGCTACATAACTAAAAATTATATATATTCACTTTGGGGGAAATTTTACAGAGCAGAATATTGTCACTTCCTGATGTCTTCTATTTTCTCTTTTAAAATGCTAGTGTTACTTATGTATAACTATCTTCTACCTTTACCTCCATTCCAGTATAGTTGTTACATTATGTAAAGTTCAAATAAGATTGAAGATAACAGAATGAAATGATGAGTCATTTGTTATGACTAAAATGATCTTAGAGACTAAACTGTAAGAAGCTTTTTTAATTTTTGAATATTTATCACAGTAAAGTATTACTGTAGTCATTATTAGGAAAAGAAAGTAAAACATAGTACCTAATTATTGGCCACTTGCCTCATCTCCCTGAAAGTCTTCTATTAAGACTGCCTAGCTTCTAACTAAAAGCTCTACTCTGTTCTTTTCGGAACTTAGTCAACTCCTATTTTAGCCACTTTATTTCCACACATTCCAGTGTACCTGGTTCTTGCTTCCCACTCTCTCTCTACACTCTCTCATTGCTACCTACAGTCATGGGATAAAATAGCATGAATCAATTATATGAAATACAATGCACTTCTGGGAACCATATAATTCACTCTCTCCTTTGAAGTACTGGCAACTAAAATGACATGGAATAATTAAAGACACAAGACCAATCCATGTACTTTACCAACACGATACCCTTAGTACTTGTCGGGGTTATTAAAATCTACTTTCACTGTTTTCAAAGGATGTTCACAACCATGTATTACTTTGGTCCTTACAACTACCATCTGGGAAAGGAAGGGCAACTATTAATGTCCTGATTTTATCTTATTTTTTAAGATTTTTTTTTGATGTGAAACATTTTTAAAGTCTTTATTGAATTTGTTACAATATTGCTTCTGTTTTATGTTTTGGTTTTTCAGCCCCAAGGCATGTGGGATCTTAGCTCCCTGAACCCGCACCCCCTGCACTGGAAGGTGAAGTCTTAACCACTGGACCGCCAGGGAAATCCCATCCTGATTTTATCTTTAAAGAAGGGACCATTTGTCCAAATCATGTGGACTTATGTCCAAGTTGTAAGTGTTAGAATCTAGTGCTTCCATCTTCCAAAATAATAAGCTTACAGTAAAAATTGCTTTGATTACTTCCTTTTCCTCATAAGGTATTGGGTATATCTCCCCAAAACATTAAATCCTTTACAGGTTGTAGATATTCACAGACTCTTGGGAAATGCTTAGGAAGTCATATTGTCCTCTCTAACACTAGTTGGCTAGATCAGGGAGAAAAAGCTTTGAGTCCAAGGTATTGAGTCCAGGGTATTCACTTCACAGAGTGGAGAGCAAATCTCCTCAGTTTTTACTTTTTGTTTGTTTCACAATGTTTTGTTCTTATTTATTCTGCTTGTTTTTACTGATGGTTTTACCTGGAATAATCAACAATAAGTTGCAGGAAATGGAGAACACAATGAAGTATTTTATCTAAGCTTTCCCATGGACACGTACGTGGAAGAAAAAGTAGGGAAGGGACTTTCCAACTACTGTTCATCCTGGATATAAACCTCTGAAAATAAGGCTTCAATCCCAACACCATGTGGCATTAAGAACATCAAAAATGGGTCCATCTATGGGCTTCCCTGGTGGTGTAGTGGTTGAGAGTCCACCTGCCGATGCAGGGTACACGGGTTCGTGCCTCGGTCCGGGAAGATCCCACATGCCGCGGAGCGGCTGGGCCCGTGAGCCATGGCCGCTGAGCCTGCGCGTCCGGAGCCTGTGCTCCACAACGGGAGAGGCCACAACAGTGAGAGGCCCACGTACCGCAAAAAAAAAAAAAAAAACAACGCGGGGGGGGGTTCATCTAGTACAGAATTAACCTAGGAACAGGTTAATTGGGAGGAAAAAAGTTTCATTGAAAAATCCTTTGAAAATAAAGGATTTTAAAATCCTTTAAAATCTAGATATGAGTCTCTTTGAAGTAGTCAAGATAAAATTAAACGGACATAGGGGAAACTTTGTAGAAAGATATCATCTTTGATTGAGTCAGTACAAAATAACAGAGCAGGAGAGGAGCAAAGTGCGAGTTCTGCTCCCCATTAAAAACTCAACCTTCCCCTAAGAACTGTGCCTTAGAGAACTGTCCAATTTTGGAGTCTATTAAATAATTCTGTACTATTCTGTGTGATTTTTTCTGATATTCAGCATCTAATATTTCCCTGGAAAATCACATACATACCTACACACAGATACAAACACCATATATACAATATGACAATTTTTAAAGGTTCATAAACCCCGTAAAAATTCATTATTAATGCAATATGTAGATGAGATGTATAAAGAGCAGAGGGAATTGAACTTACCTTTCTCTCATTCTTCAAAAGAGGAAACCAAGGCATCAAAAGAGCCGACATAATCTATTTTCTCATTAGAACAAGAACTTACAACTAGCAACCTGAGCATACCTCTAGTCTCTGATAAAAGGTAAAACTTTTTCCCAAATACGTAGATGCTGAGTAAGTACTTGTACAAGTTTTATTTTAAGCTATAAAAATCAGTTTGCATGACAGAAAATTCAGATTTGAAAGATAATAACAATAAACCATATCAGACAGATTCCAATGCAATTTTTCAAATGTGGATATTTACTGGCGTTTGCTTGAAGATATTTGTACAGTAACAGACACAGTTTTGGTAGCACAAGACACTTTTTTAAAATGTTTCCAGTTTCACAATGTTTCAAATGCTTCCACATATCTTCTTTCTATGCCTTTATGACATTATAGGCTGCAGGTGCTTTCAACATTAAATAAAATCCAAAGGAAAATGATGTATTTCATTTTTCAAATGTTAAAATAAGAATGATCACAGAGCAATTCAATAAGCCAAATAGATATATAATTATGTAGAAAGTCTTAAAAAGTTGAGAAAGAATAAACCTTTTCCAAAATTACTTCCTATCCTAAATATCCTATCCTTGTTAAGAATAATATTTGAGAAGTTCAAGTTGACCTGCAATACTGTTCTGTGGAAATCATTTTCAGATATTATTATGTGTCATAGTGCAAAGCACCTGCATTAAGTGAACAATTATGTAGGAAAGGTAATTTTCTGAATTGGACATAATACCTAATGAGCTGCTGAAAAAGTATAATGGGGAAAGGCAATTTATTCCTTGCTAAAAAAAGTAAGTGAAAGAAATTCAAATCAATTTCTTACAGATTAATAAGTTTACTAACCAGCCATGTCACCTTGGGCCATAGGGAAAAAGAGAAATAAAATTTAATAAGTATCAACTACATGCTAGATACTATCAAATGCTGCACAGACATTTACTTTCACTGATACGGCAAAATTGAGGGAGGGAGGGAAGAGGCAGGGAGAGAGATTGGGAGAGAATTTTAGTATTCCAAATGTACTGATGAGAAAATGGAAGCTCAGAAAGGTTCTGTATCATGACCAAATAGCAAGCAACAGAAGCTGGTTTTGAATTCAGGTTACTCTGGTTCCTGTGTCAGTTAACCTATTCCTACACTATTCTATTTGTAAAATGAAAAGTTGGTCTAGAGACAATCTCTTAAGTCTCTTTTAGATTTAATGGAAACTCATTTTGAGGATGCTAAGGGTACTAGTCTGGTGCTACCACGCAAGGGTGGTACAACACACTGAATTTGGGGATTTCAAGTGTCAAAATACAAGGAAAATTGAGCACAAAGGAAAATGCCTTCTTTAATGGTACACTATTATTATTATATTATTATAGTATAGTATTACAGTAAAAACTTGTATAGTCAAGTGTCCATTAAAAAAAAGAGGTAGTGGATATTTAAAAGCAGTGAGAACCTATATGAAAATTATAAATCATTTCTGTTGACCACTCATTTCTCTTTATTCATTCCACTTAAATGATTTCTTGGGGCCTATAGGTATCCACTTTCTAAATACAGATATAGAGCATTTGAAATTCCAAACAACATTTGGATCACTGCCACTGGTCCAGTAAAAAATTGTTCAGCCTGAACAAACTAGAGAATAACATGAAAGCTGTCCTATTTTTTAAAATGGATTTCAGTACAAAGGGTTTATATAAACACTGTGACTAGAGAGAAACCTGGACTTTATGATGAGGAATGTGACATATAACAGCAATAGTCAGCTCTTCCCACTGGCTTATTGTCTTCATTGACTTTAGTTTTGAGTAAAAGAGAACAGAAGAAATATTCACCTCTACCAAGCTAAGAAGACCCTTTCTCGATTTCACTGACAATGAATCTACATGAGCAATTCAGTAAAAAAGAAATTAAAAATCAGTGCCTATCACATCAAGCAAGGTTTCATTGTCACAATTATACTCTCAGTAGCCAAGTTACACTAAAAAACATTACATGAAATATCATCTTCCAAAACTGCTGCAAAGATCTGAAACTCCAAAAATTTCACATAGCATACACATAAACACAATGAAATATTATTATAGTGTTAACCATCAGAAAATAGTATAAAAATGACAAGAGAAGTACCAGAGATCATTTCTACATACAGAAAGATGAAGTACAACAGGGTTGGAATTAAACCCACTCAGACCATCCTTGTAAGTACTAGATCCATTCCATTCATCTACGTGGAAATGTTTAAAAAGGCCAATTTAGCAACAGAATACATTAACAGCAGTTAATTCAAATCATTTTCTAAAACACATCCTTTTCTCTTTTTTATCAATATTATCATTCCTTGTACTTATTTATGCAAAAATAATTTGAATTTCAAGATAATTAATATATGTGCTCAAGAAAAAATGTTGAGAAAAGCTCAATCATATTTTAAAAGATTTTGAGTCGTTCATTCAGCAATTATTTATTGCAGGTCTATGTAACAAACACAGTGCATGAAAGTGAATGGTGGTAATGTTTCACCTTATTCTTTATTTTAAGCTTCAGTCTCTTAACTTTATTTTCAAGAATTATGTAACTTTATGAACACTACCATATCTTTTAGCTTTGTTTTAGATATCAATGTATTAAGCCACAAAATCGAAAGTCAAGGGACTTCCCTGGTGGCATACTGGTTAAGAATCCACCTGCCAATGCAGGGGACACGGGTTCAAGCCCTGCTCTGGGAAGATCCCACATGCCTCGGAGCAACTAAGCCCGTGCGCCACAACTACTGAGCCTGCGTTCTAGAGCCTGTGAGCTAGAACTACTGAGCCCACATGACACAACTACTGAAGCCCAGGCGCCTAGAGCCCGTGCTCTGAAACAAAGAGAAGCCACTGCAATGAGAAGCCCGCACACCGCAACGAAGAGTAGCCCCCGCTCGCCACAACTAGAGAAAGCCTGCACACAGCAACGATGACCCGACACAACCATAAATACATACATACATACATACATACATACATACATAAATAACTGAAAGTCAAAATCAGCAGTAGGGTTACATTCACAGGTCTTTTACAGTTGGACAGATTTTTACTTTCTGTAAAATTCTAAGTTACTTCTTAGCCCTGTATGGAGTAGAGTAAAACAGTAGAACCATAAGACAAACTGCATACTAAATGCTATCTATAGTTAATACTGAATTTATTTCTTAAACATTTCAGAGAAGAATCATCTATTTGTTGAAGTAGCTACTAATTTAGGAAGTATATTCGTACCTTAACAGGTTTGCTCTTTACCAACAATTAAATCAAGACTTTGAAATTAACTTTTTCCTTTTTTAAAAATTACTCCTTTCTCATTAAAGAATAACTTTGTCGTAACAAACATGAAGATACAGAGAACAGGGTAGTGGTTACCAGAGGGGAAGGGGCTGGGTGTGGGGAGTGGAGAAATGGGTAAAAAGGATCAACTGTATGGTGATGGATAGAAAATAAATGTTCGGTGGTGAGCACACCATAGTATATACAGAAGTAGAAATATAATGTGGCACACACAAAACATATAATGTCATAAACCAATCTTACCCCATAAAAAATAAATAAATAAAACCTTTGTCCTGACAACCAGCATCAGGTGAACTTCTGATACATTCCATACACAGGTGTTCCCACAAAATGCTTCCCTTTTTAACATTTTTATCAGCAGAATGATTCTTGATTTAATATCCAACTTAATAGAGATACCTCTCAATACAAAGATTTTTGGCCAATATTTTTTCTGAAAAGATATTTTTACTTATGGCTCAAAACATCAATATAGTTGATAAATAAAACCATGCATGGCAAGAGTTGTGAGTTACATCCAAATACAGTAAAACATCAGAATTGTGTAAATATTTTGAAAAGCTCAGAGTGACTACAAGTGGTATGTGTGCAGATATAATGAATATAAAGCAATGTATTCCATACAAAGAAACTCTGTAATAAATTTAGTTATTTGGATCATAATAATTTTCTTGGATCAGGAAAAATTTTTTTCAAGCATTATACCACCTACTTTGATAACCTATTATGTATGCTATGTTTCAGCTACATTTTAATTAACTGATCAGGCATTTTGGTTAGCAATCTAACACATTACATTTTTTCCCATTTAAAATAATAGGAAATTGACTCCTTGTTATTTAACATTCTCACATAGAATATCCACTTTTCAGAAACAGACTTTTGACATTAAGTGGAGATGCCTATGAACCAAGGGATGACCTATTATGTGCAAGGGAAAAGATAGAAAGTTTGTCTTAAAAGAAAAAAATAGTATAATTGTTTTAGAATGTTGAAAGAAATTAGTCCAGGTAAAACTTCAGTGGATGTAAGAAACTGTAACAAGTTTGCAGAGGAAAATGTATTTATTTTGGAGTATTTTTGAAGTATAATACCTGCAAATAATGTGTCCTGAAAAGAGGCGATGAACTGTGTTGAAAACTTTGGCTCAGTATTGACAGGCTTTTTTATAATTTTTTTTTAGCTTTTACTACCAAACATCACATTAATGCCAGACTAGAATTATGTTTTCTTTCTGTTAAAATAACAAATTGATCTTAGCAATTTCAATCTCCTCTTAAAAAGAGGCTGTAAAAATTATTCCCAACTTTCTGTGTAATTTGAGCAGAGATTCTGTACCTCTACAGATAACTTCTTTTGTGCATTAAGCTGATTTTATTATGGTTTTGATTTTTAAAAACAAACACAACTTCATTACTTCTAGAAGAGTTTTCTTATAATTACATTATATTTTATTTTTAAATACTAAATATTAATAGAAATTAATATCATTACTATGGTAATAAATATTACTATGAGTAATATTAAAATATTGATATCATTCTTTGTTCTTAGACACCTATGCTACTGTCTTAGTTAAGTGACTAATCTCCTGCAATAAATCGTTTGATTCTGCCTGCATAATAAGACCCTAAATTCAGAAAAATAAAAATTTCAAAAAGCCTTTCCTCATAAACTGTGAAGTTTCCTATGGGGCTTTGGACAACCAGAAAGATTTGTTCCCTTGACTTATGAGACCACAGGAACTAAAAATAATTGTTTGGTATGCTCCATATATTTCAACCATCTTTTTTTGTTGTTGTTTTTAACAAGAATTATCTTTAGAGAGCATTTATGATCATAAGGGGGAACTGTTAAAAAAAGCTCCAAAACTTGGAACTAGGCAAAAGAATGACTATATATCCTTCACCCAAGAATTAGCTGATTCTTTAATTGTATGTACCTTTGTCTGAGTCACTATTCATTACGGATTAAGACATGTCATAAATCTGTGAGAGAAGATGTTAATTTGCAGAAAGCTCATGGCAATACAAACTTAAACGAGAAAAATACAAATAAATTTTGTCTAGTAGAGCGGCAAATGATTTCTGTTTGGTAGTAAAGATAACCTCAAAGGTTTCAAATGTATGGCCTTGATAGACATTAATTTATTTAGTATAAAATTAGGAATCTTACTTCAGCATTCTTTCTTTCAGTGACTATAAATGCCTCCCTTGTTCCTATAATCTTTTGAACCAGCCTTACTATATTGCTGGTTCCTGAATTAATGAATTAAATATATCTTTAGCATGTGTTCATTTACATTATATAATACTTCAGTCATTTTTAGGTTTTGAGTTTTTATAAACTATGTTGACTTATTTCTTCTATGTCATAAGAAAAAAGAGAGAATATAAAAACTCTCAATAGTAACAACTGCGGTTAGAAAACAAATTTACTAAGGTGGGAAGATTTCCTATTTCTCAAGTTTCCGATACAGTAAATGCTTTGAAATCAAGGAAAAACTCACACTAGGCTGACAAGCATTAGAGAATATCATGCTGCTATAATAACTGCTTTATTTGTTCACTCTTCTAAATCTCACAGCTGCTGAATTCTACTACCTACATATCTCTCCTACTATATCTGCATTAGGTAGTTTTGTAATGGGCACCACTGTTTACCTACCCAGTATCCTCCCGTCCTTACTCCATTACAACCTGGCTAGCCACATGTACCAGGAGAAACCGGCATTAACTTCAACCTCAGCTCCAATCAGGGGAGGAGGACAGGCTTTATAGTATCAGCCAATCATGTCTTATTCTGCTCATCACTGATTGGTTTAGGCATAGATATGGGACATAATTTTGGCCAGTTGGACAAAAAGAGAAATCTGTTGATGAGTACCTCAGAAAAGTTCTTTACGTTGATTAAAAAAATAAAAACAGACATAATGAAGAGACAACCTCTTTTTCTTCATGTCTGAAATTAATACCTAGAAGAGCTGCAGATCTTATACCCACGAGGGGAGCGAGCCTGAGATTAAAAGATGACCTTAAGAGTAGAGGAGCAGAGAGACAAAAGAACCTGGAACCTTGAGGACATCACTGAACCACTTAATTAGACAATCCTGGACCTCCTGTTATGTGAAAGCAGCTTTCCTTATTTATGGTTTAAAGACATTTTGAGTTGGGCTTTCCATTATTTGGAGCTGGAGAAAGCATGAGAGATATAACTTTTGCCATACTTCCAAGTCAGCCCTAAAGCTTTTTTTCCTGTATTCTCTAAAGAAGGATCTGTACTCCAATTTGTTTACATAGAGTTCAAAATTGAGATCTTTCTACTATATTTCTACATACCTGGATTCCCAATCTTGAGTTTCCCAAGACATGAAACCTCTGGAAACTTACTTGACCTCTAGGAACCTCAGTTCCCTCATCTATAGCAAGCGTTAATACATACCTGAAAGGGCTTTTATGAGAATTAAATGAAATGTCATATAAAAATGCCTAGGAATGGGCTTCCCTGGTGGCGCAGTGGTTGAGAGTCGGCCTGCCTATGCAGGGGACACGGGTTCGTGCCCCGGTCCGGGAAGATACCACATGCCGCAGAGCGGCTGGGCCCGTGAGCCATGGCCACTGAGCCTGCGTGTCCGGAGCCTGTGCTCCGCAACGGGAGAGGCCACAACAGTGAGAAGTCCGCGTACCACAAAGACAAAAAAAAAAAAATGCCTAGGAATGGATAGAATTGGTCAGAAAAGCATTTTTTTTAAAATTATCTATTAAGTCTAACCTAGCTTGGATAAAAACCACACACTCAAAACATAATTTTTAAATAGCCAGATTTGCCATTCTACTTTTCAATTTAATTCACCAACTATTTCAGAACTGGAGAAGGGAGGGAGGTACAGAAATATATAATTGACTTGATGAAATTTGTGGAACTGTCCTATTTAATTTTATTCTCATAAACGACAAGAAGCAAGTCAGCATATCTTTTTATTGTCCCGAGGTGAAGATTTCATGATGCTGCTGGCATTTATAAGTTGTCATGTGCTCTAAATATATAAAACATTCACTTTTGTTGAGAAATATTTCTCAATCAATAATTTCCTCTCTGAAGTAGGGGGAAGAGGTCTGTCAACATACCACCATACTCGCGACGTATATAAGGTTGGAAAACTGACAGTCTTCCAAGATTTCCAAAGTATCTTTTTATGTAATGATAAATATATATGCATAGCTCTATATTTTTCACATTGTTAACTATATGAGAAAATTAACATCACATATTTTTAAATAATCTCTAATTTAATCACTTAGATTTCATTGCTTTTCTGCATAAGTATTTCCCCAGTCATTCTTCTTGTGTTTGAAGACAAAGCTTTTAAGCTGAGAGTGTCTAAGAGAGTTCTTTAGCCATCATGAGGCAAGTTTATTTTTAGAGAGGAAAGTATAAGGTCGTAACTGTACTTTCAGTCACACACACCCCCAAGGAAAAGTAATTTTGTTTCCTTGGGCCATGTATTGATTTTAAGGCATATGTTAAAGGTGACTGCATAGTCTTTGAGATTACTCTGTATTCTTAGCCCTAATTCATTTAGGAGGTTGGAAGTTCTCTAGCACTGACACCAATATTAATTTCTTTTCTTCTTTTTTTTTTTTAAATACTGGCCTGTTTTCTTCCCCTGAGATATATCAGGACATATCTAACCTAGATACATTTCATACTTGAAATAACAGAAAAATATTCCTGTCTCAGCATGCCATTTCTGTCCACTGTAATTTGGATATTCTTCATGCTGCATTTATGTCCACAAGGGTAATAGTACTTACATTAAAAACTGGCCCTCATGAAGTAGCTCACCCTTCATGTAGTCCTTTACAGCCTTTCACTCTCTGACCCTGTACTGCCTCCAACTCCCACTGTTTTTTTTTTTGCGGTATGTGGGCCTCTCATTGTTGTGGCCTCTCCCGTTGCGAAGCACAGGCTCCGGACGCGCAGGCTCAGCAGCCATGGCTCACGGGCCCAGCCGCTCCGCGGCATGTGGGATCCTCCCAGACCGGGGCACGAACCCATGTCCCCTGCATCGGCAGGCGGACTCTCAACCACTGCGCCACCAGGGAAGCCCTCCCACTGTTTTTAATAAGCAACTCAAATGTGGTAAACTGTCTTCTCTGTGCTGAGGGCAAAAGCACCAGCAGACACATGATGACATGGTTTTGGAAGAGCACATGGAAATAAGCCCATTATTCTAGTCCTAAAATATCCCATTGCAAAGTCTTAAGATTATTTTCAAATCCTAACCTTTAGTATGAGTTCTTTAGTCCAAAATTTTTTCTTCTACCATACATGCTCTAATGAGACAGCAGATAATATATGCCTTCCAAAAGGTTTGCTTAGACAGCCATGCAGCAAGTATTCATCAAATAACTAAAAATAACATACAGGTAAATCAAAAAAAAAACGACAAAGCATCTCACTAGGGGGTGGGAATGTCACGGAGGAAACCCTGAAGCTCGGCAGAAATTCCAAACAACAGCGAGTCTCAGATTTCATTTCATATGATGATAAAGACAGAATCATTTAAAGCTTTTAAATTTTGGAAAGAAACAGTATTTTAAATAAAGTAGTAGGAAATCATTCTGCATTAAATCTAATATATAGCTCACTTTATACAGGATTTAGAGATCTAAGACCAAGTCAAGGAAATTTATCAGCTACACTACATCTATGAAGCAGGATGGCACTGTGGCAAGAGTAACTGTGATATTAGACAAACAGACCTAACTTCAAACTCTGCCCCTCGGTTGCTTTCAGCTAGTTATTTACTCTACTTATGTCTAAAATGTCAATAATTTTGTAAGGTTCATGTGAGGATTAAAAATATATCTCATGCTCCTGGTATAGTAAAACCCAGTAAACTACCAGTAAGTCACAGGTAATGGTAGCAAGTACCCTCATTTCAGAGATGCTTATCTGAAAGTGTTTGGTGTGCATATAACCATTGTTTGCAAAATGTCTCTTGGAGCCTTACTTCTGTGACTGTTTTTCAGAGAAGCCATCGTGATGGAGCTGGAAGGTAGAGAGGAAACGGGTAGAGGAGGGAGGTAGGGAGTACAAAGCAAGCAGGTTCTGGAACCAGTGGCTCCTTTTTATCAATTTTACATATTTGAGTGCTGAGAAGTATTGCTTTCAAAAAAAGAACTCTACCAGGGATTCCCTGGTGGAGCAGTGGTTGAGAGGCCACCTGCTGATGCAGGGTACACGGGTTCGTGCCCCGGTGTGGGAAGATCCCATATGCCGTGGAGCAGCTGGGCCCGTGAGCCATGGCCACTGAGCCTGCACGTCCAGAGCCTGTGCTCCGCAACGGGAAAGGCCACAACAGTGAGAGGCCCATGTATCGCAAAAAAAAAAGAACTCTACCATTTTGTTTTAACCTGAAAATCAAATGGTTTTGATGCATAACCTTTCAGCTTTAAACTTCTGAGGTTTTCAGGCTCTGTCTCTTACCTTTTCCCTCTCTCTCCTTCTTGCCACCCTTCCGTTCTTCTCCCCACTACAACCCATCTCTCAAGTTCTCCTTAAGACAAGAGCACAGGTTCATAACCCACACTATCCTTGTTAGTATTCACAGACAATAATAACTAGATGACAAACAGAAAATAAACCAACATTTTGGCCTGATTTCCTCTATCCTGTGACATAAACAAAACTAGCAATAACACTGCAACTCAATATCTCTTAACAAACACTATACGCACATAACTTCATTCTACAGTTCAGTGCCATATTTTGGCTCTGCTGGATTTGCTGTCAAATAATTGTTAATTCAGTATGTGAAAATTTTGCAATTATGACCTTGTACAAACACATGCCTTGAGAGGGCAGACAGCAAAAGCAAGAAGAACTACAATACTGCAGCCTGGGGAACGAAAACCACATTTGCAGCAAAATAGACAAAATGAAAAGGCAGGGGACTCTGTACCAAATGAAGAAACAAGATAAAACAACTATATGAAGTGGAGAAAGGCAACCTTCCAGAAAAAGAATTCAAAATAATGACAGTGAAGATGATCCAGGACCTCGGAAAAAGAATGGAGGAAAAGTTCGAGAAGATTCCAGAAATGTTTAACAAAGACCCAGAAGACTTAAAGAACAAACAACTAGAAAAGTAAAGAACAAAAAACAGAGGGCTTCCCTGGTGGTGCAGTGGTTGAGAGTCCGCCTGCCGATGAAGGGGACGCGGGTTCATGGCCCGGTCCGGGAAGATCCCACATGCCGCAGAGCGGCTGGGCCCGTGGGCCATGGCCGCTGAGCCTGCGCGTCCGGAGCCTGTGCTCCACAACAGGAGAGGCCACAACAGTGAGAGGTCCACGTACCGCAAAAACAAAAAACAAACAAAAAAAGAACAAAAAACAGATGAACAATAAAATAATGGAAATGAAAAATACACTAGAAGGAATCAATAGCAGAATAACTGAAGTAGAAGAAGGGATAAGTGACCTGGAAGAAAGAAAGGTGGAAATAACTGCCGTGGAACAGAATTAAGGAAAAAAGAAATGAAGACAATCTCAACCTCTGGGACAACATTAAACACACAAACATTCGCATTATAGGGGTCCCAGAAGGAGAAGAGAGAGAGAGAGAAAGGACCCGAGAAAACATTTGAAGAGATTATAGTCAAAAACTCCAACAAGAGAAAGGAAATAGCCACCCAAGTCCAGGAAGCACAGACAGTCCCAGGCAGGATAAACCCAAGGAGAAACACACCGAGACACACAGTAATCAAATTGACAAAAATTAAAGACAAAGAAAAATTCTTAAAAAGCAGCAATGGAAAAATGATAAATAACATACAAGGGAACTCCCAGAAGGTTAACAGATGATTGCTCAGCAGAAACTCTACAAGCCAGAAGGCAGTGGCATGATATATTTAAAGTGAAGAAACAGAAGAACCTACTACCCAGCAAGGATCTCACTCAGATTTGATGGGAGAAATCAAAAGCTTTACAGACAAGCAAAAGATAAGAGAATTCAGCACCACCAAACCAGCTCTACAACAAATGCTAAAGGAACTTCTCTAAGTGGGAAACACAAGAGAAGAAAAGGACCTACAAAAACAAACCCAAAACAATTAAGAAAATGGTCATAGGAACATACATATTGATAATTACCTTAAACGTGAATGGATTAAACCCTCCAACCAAAAGACTCTGGCTCACTGAATGGATACAAAAACAAGACCCATATATATGCTGTCTATAAGAGACCCACTTCAGACCTAGGGACATATATAGACTGAAAGTGAGGGGATGGAAAAAGATACACCATGCAAATGGAAATCAAAAGAAAGCTGGAGTAGCAATACCCTATCAGATAAAATAGACTTTAAAATAAAGAATGTTACAAGAGACAAGGAAGGAAACTAAATAATGATCAAGGGATCAATCCAAGAAGAAGATCTAACAATTATAAATATATATGCACCCAACATAGGAGCACCTCAAAACATAAGGCAACTGCTAACAACTATAAAAGGGGAAATCGACAGTAACATAATAATAGTGGGGGACTTTAACACCTCACTTACACCAAGGGACAGATCATCAAGACAGAAAATTAATAAGGAAACAGAAGCTTTAAATGACACAAGAGACCAGATAGATTTAACTGATATTTATAGGACATTCCATCTGAAAACAGCAGATTACACTTTCTTCTCAAATGCACATGGAACATTCGTGAGGATAGATCACATCTTGGGTAACAAATCAAACCTCAGTAAATTTAAGAAAATTGAAATCATATCAAGCATCTTTTCTGACCACAACACTATGAGATGAGAAATCAATTACAGGGAAAAAAAACGTAAAAAACACAAACACATGGAGGATAAACAATAGGTTACTAAATAACCAAGAGATCACCAAGAGGATAACCAACAGGAAATCAAAAAATAGTAGAGGGCTTCTCTGGTGGTGCAGGGGTTGAGAGTCCGCCTGCCAACGCAGGGGATGCGGGTTCGTGCCCCAGTCTGGGAGGATCCCGCGTGCCGCGGAGTGGCTGGGCCCATGGGCCATGGCCACTGGGCCTGTGCGTCCAGAGCCTGTGCTCCGTGGCGGGAGAGGCCTCAGCAGTGAGGGGCCCACGTACCGCAAAAAAAAATTAGTAGAGACAAATGACAACAAAAACACGATGATTCAAAAATGATGGGATGCAGCAAAAGCAGTTCTAAGAGGGAAGTTTACAGCAATACAAGCCTACCTCAAGAAACAAGAAAAATCTCAAATAAACAATCTAACCTTACAGCTAAAGGAGAACTACAGAAAGAAGAACAAAAAAAAAACCCAGTGTCAGTGAAGGAAAGAAATCATAAAAATCAGAGCAGAAATAAATGAAATAGGAACAAACAAAACAATAGCAAAGATCAATAAAACTAAAAGCTGGTTCTTTGAGAAGATAAACAAAATTGATAAACCTTTAGCCGGAATCATCAAGAAAAAGAGGGAGAGGACTCAAATCAATAAATTTAGAAATGAAAGAGGAGAAGTTACAATGGACACCGCAAATACAAAGCATCGTAATAGACTACTACCAGCAACTCTATGCCAATAAAATGGACAACCTGGAAGAAATGGACAAATTATTAGAAAGGTATAACCTTCCAAGACTGAATCAGGAAGAAATAGAAAATATGAACAGACTAATCACAGGTAATGAAATTGAAACTGTAATTAAAAATCTTCCAACAAACACAAGTCCAGGACCAGACGGCTTCACAGGTGAATTCTAACAAACTTTTAGAGAAGAGCTAACACCAATCTTTCTCAAACTCTTCCAAAAAAATTGCAGAGGAAGAAACACTCCCAAATTCATTCTATGAGGCCACCATCACCCTGATTCCAAAACCAGACAAAGATACTACAAAAAAAGAAAATTACAGACCAATATCACTGATGAATATAGAGGCAAAAATCCTCAACAAAATACTAGCAAAGAGTATCCAACAACACATTAAAAGGATCATACACTATGATCAATTGGGATTTATCCCAAGGATGCAAGGATTCTTCAATATATGCAAATCGATAATGTGATACAGCATATTAACAAATTGAAGAATAAAAACTATATGATCATCTCAATAGATGCAGAAAAAGCTTTTGACAAAATTCACCACCAATTTATGATAAAAACTCTCCAGAAAGTAGGCATAGAGGGAACCTACCTCAACATCATAAAAGCCACATATGACAAACGCACAGCAAACATCATTCTCAAGGGTGAAAAACTGAAAGCATTTCCTCTAAGATCAGGAACAAAACAAGGATGTCCACTCTCACCACTCTTATTCAACATAATCTTGGAAGTCCTAACCATGCAATCAGAAAAGAAAAAGAAATAAAAGAAATACAAATTGGAAAATCACTGTTTGCAGATCACATAACACTATACATAGAGAATCCTAAAGATGCCACAGAAAATTATTAGAGATAATCAATCAATTTGGTAAAGTTGCAGGATACAAAATTAATGCAAAGAAATCTCTTGCATTCCTATACACTAACACTGAAAGATCAGAAAGAGAAATTAAGGAAACAATTCTATTCACCATTGCAACAAAAAAGAATAAAATACCTAGGAATAAACCTATCTAAGGAGGTAAAAGACCTGTACTCAGAAAACTATAAGACACTGATGAAAGAAATCAAAGATGACACAAACAGATGGAGAGATATACCATGTTCTTGGATTGGAAGAATCAATATTGTGAAAATGACTATACTACCCCAAGCAATCTACAGATTCAATGCAATCCCTATCAAATTACGAATGGCATTTTTTACAGAACTAGAACGAAAAATCTTAAAATTTCTATGGAGACACAAAAGACCCTGAATAGCCAAAGCAATCTTGAGGGGAAAAAACAGAGCTGGAGGAATCAGACTCCCTGACTTCACACTATACTACAAAGTAACAGCAATTAAGACAATATGGTACTGGCACAAAAACAGAAATATAGATCAATGGAACAGGATAGAAAGCCCAGAGATAAACCCATGCACCTACGGTCAACTAATCTATGACAAAGGAGGCAAGCATATACAATGGGGAAGGCAGTCTCTTCAATAAGTGGTGCTGAGAAAACTGGACAGCTACATGTAAAAGAGTGAAATTAGAATGCTCCCTAACACCATACACAAAAATAAACTCAAAATGGATTAAAGACCTAAATGTAAGACCAGATACTATAAAATCCTCAGAGGAAAACATAGGAAGAACACTCTTTGACATAAATCATAGCAAGATCTTTTTTTGACCCACCTCCTAGAGTAATAAAATAAAAACAAACAAAAAAAAATGGGACCTAATGAAACTTGGAAGCTTTTGTACAGCAAAGGAAACCATGAACAAGATGAAAAGACAACTCTCAGAATGGGAGAAAATATTTGCAAATGAATCATTGGACAAAGGATTAATCTCCAAAATATGTAAACAGCTCATGCAGCTCAACATTAAAAAAGCAAAAAACCCAATCCAAAAATGGGCAGAAGATCTAAATAGACGTTTCTCCAAAGAAGACATTCAGATGGCCAAGAGGCACATGAAAAGCTGCTCAACATCACTAATTATTAGAGAAATGCAAATCAAAACTACAGTGAGGTATCACCTCACACCAGTTAGAATGGGCATCATCAGAAAACCTACAGACAACAAATGCTGGAGAGGGTGTGGAGAAAAGGGAACCCTCTTGCACTGTTGGTGGGAATGTAAATTGATACAGCCACTATGGAGAACAGTATGGAGGTCCCTTAAAAAACTAAAAGCAGGGCTTCCCTGGTGGCACAGTGGTTGGGAATCCGCCTGTCAATGCAGGGGACACGGGTTCGAGCCCTGGTCTGGGAAGATCCCACATGCTGTGGAGCAACTAGGCCCATGTGCCACAACTACTGAGCCTGTGGTCTAGAGCCTGCGAGCCACAACTACTGAAGCCCACGTGCCTA
Organism: Mesoplodon bidens; assembly: GCF_964165515.1. Lineage (NCBI taxonomy): Eukaryota > Metazoa > Chordata > Mammalia > Artiodactyla > Ziphiidae > Mesoplodon > Mesoplodon bidens. Next base: position 60,079,630 of record NC_138168.1, read on the forward strand.
GAGCCCGTGCTCCACAACATGAGAAGCCACGGCAATGAGAAGTCTGCACACCACAACGAAGAGTAGCCCCCGCTCGCCTCAACTAGAGAAAAGCCCGCGTGCAGCAACGGACACCCAACGCAACCAAAAATAAATAAATAAATAAATAAATTTATATATAAAAAAAATAAACTAAAAGCAGAATTACCATATGACCCAGCAATCCCAGTACTGGGCATATACCCAGAGAAAACCATAATTCAAAAAGACACATGCACCCCAATGTTCATTGCAGCACTATTTACAATAGCCAGGTCATGTAAGCAACCTAAATGACCAGTGACAGACGAATGGGTACAGAGCTGTGGCACATATACACAACGGAATATTACTCAGCCATAAAAAGGAAGGAATTCGGGTCATTTGTAGAGATGTGGATGGACCTAGAGACTGTCACACAGAGTGAAGTAAGTCAGAAAGAGAAAAACAAATATCGTATATTAAAACATATATGTGGAGTCTGGAAAAATGGTACAGATGAACTGTTTGCAAGGCAGAAATAGAGACAAATTGTAGAGAACAAATGTATGGACACCAAAGGGGTAAAGCGGGGGGATGTGGGGGGATGAATTGGGAGATTGGGATGGACATATATACACTAATATGTATAAAATAACTAACAATAACCTACTGTATAAAAAAATTAAAGTAAGGTAAAAAATAAAAAATAAATAAAAATCAATTAAACAAAAAAGAAACACATGCCTTATTATCAATTGTCTACAAGAGGGTAATGGAAATATTAGGTAAGGTGATCCACTCATTTTAATGAGTGACAAAGGTTCCCAGAGAGATAGACTATAGGTTAGAAATGGTAAGATAACACAAAAACTCCCTTGAAATTTCTTAGATATATTAAAATATGATACACTGGATACTAATATTATTTAGTAAATTTTGTCTAAGTCTTTTCTTAGAAAGCTAAGAGACTATTATCATTACATAGAAAAACTTAGCTGAAATTCTGTTAGTTATATATGTTATCATATAAATCAAATATTTTATTCAATTTTCACTATATAACACTCTCAGAAGAAAGCCAGGCACAAAATCATGAGACCCATGCACGCTCACCATTGAATACAAAACACATTTAGTTTCTACAAATAGATATTGAAGAAAGCAAGCCTTATATTAACAACCTGGCTAATAATTTATGTTTAAACTCTGGGATAAAAAAAAAAAAAAGAAAGAAAAAAAGGATGCACAGTTCTAAAAATAATATGTAAATATAAAGACACATTTCATTTCTTATCGTTCTCAGTGTAATGCCATTTCTCTCTAAATGTTAGTTTGAGGATTTGATAAGGGGCAAAATTGAGATCTAGTAGGGCCTTAAACTACTGAATCACACCTCGCTAAGCTTTACAACAAAGGAGGAATGGTTTCTTACTTCAATCTTCAGATTAATTTAATGACAAAGGCCTTTTAGATACACAGATAGATACACAGATACACAGACAGAAAGAATGTCTATTCTATTCCATTTTACAGATGGAACTCTGTATAGTGATTTACATTATTATCAGTGAAAAGTACCAAATTCAAGGTAGTATACAATGTAGCATAATTTTAAGCTGTCAAATGGGTACTCTAGAGACTCTAAAATTCAATTAGTCATTTTACAAAAACCTGTTAAGAAGTAAAAGCAGTTATAATTACTCTTGAAGATAAATGTATTGAGATGTCAATCATGATCTCTATGCTCAGATCTAGGTCAGAACATGTAGTAAAATTATCCAATGAATTTGTTTCATGATGTCACAAGTATAAAGGAACATCTGACAAACAAGGTCATGAACACAGATATATTTGAGATAGAAGAACCATTCCAGCTCCCTGCAACATTTCTCATTCTCTATGGATTTGATTTTTATAGACTAGACTTTTGAGGAGTAGAAGATTGGGATTAATTTGACTAGCAAAAGACAAAAGAAAGAGCGAGATTCTAAAAGGGAGCTCCTTCTTTAGTATTAATAACATTTAAAATTATATCCAAAATAAATAGGTGAAATCATTTATAAAGGCAAAGCTAGGGCTTCCCTGGTGGCGCAGTGGTTGGGATGCCTGCTAGTGCAGGGGACACGGGTTCGAGCCCTGGTCTGGGAGGATCCCACATGCCGTGGAGCAACTAGGCCCGTGAGCCACAACTACTGAGCCTGTGCCTCTGGAGCCTGTGCTCCACAACAAGAGAGCCCGTGATAGTGAGAGGCCCGCGTACCACGATGAAGAGTGTCCCCTGCTTGCCACAACTAGAGAAAGCCCTCGCACAGAAACAAAGACCCAACACAGCAAAAATAAATAAATTAATTAATAAACTCCTACACCTAACATCTTCTTTAAAAAAAAAATACTATAATAGCAATTGAAATACGTACCAAGTACAGTGGGGAGCATATCTGAATGTGAGGATAGAAGAAATATTATATAAAAGCTCCATGCCAACCAGGAAAATCTTCCCAAACAGATGGAACTTAAGTAGACATAGTAAGAATGGATAGGAGTTTGGTGAGTGGTAAGTGAACAGAGAATTGTCTCAACAGAGGGAAGAGAACATACAAAGGCTCAGAGATGTCAAAGATCATATTATCTTTGAATGTGAGGGAGGGGGTCCAGGCTGGTGAGAAAAAAGGAGTTTGAGCCCATCTGAGGTATGCTATTATATATCTTTCATTCTAAACTATAACATTTTTAAATTCTTAGTCTAGTTTCCCCAGAGTGTCCTTGTGAGCGTTGGTTTTATTTACTCTGTTTTTTGCCATTTTCTATTGCCATATAAGATACACAGAGGAAAGTACACAGCTCATAATTGTACAGCTCAATGACTTTCAGTTTGAGTATACCTGTGAAAACACCATCCAGATCAAGAAAGACTGTATTACCAGCATCCAGAAGCCCCCTTCATGCCACCTTCCAAGCACTAACCATCCCCAACCCCTGCCAGCCCTTCCTGGAGGTAAATAATACCCTGACTTCTAACATCATCAATTTGTTTTGCCTGGTTTTGAAATTTACATAAATGAAATACAGTACATTATCCTTTTGTGTTTCTTTCCCTCAAGATTATGTGTGTGAAATTCATCCATATCATATATGGCAACAGTTTGTTCACTTACATTGCAGTGTAATATTCCATTATGTGACTAATCACCATTTATTTATTCATTGCACTGTTGACAGACATTTGGATTGTTTTCAGTTTGGGATGATTTTGGATACTGATGCTGTAAATACTCTTGTACATGTCATTTGGAAAACATATGTACTCAGTTCTGCTGGGCATATACCCCAAAATGGATCTGTTGGGTCATTAGGCTGTACAAAGTGGTTGTACAGATTTATACCTGACCATAGTACAGTATATGAAGAGTTTTACTTTCTCCATACTCTCACCAACACTTGAAATTTTGATTTTCATCTTTCTGCTCAGTGTGTAGAAGTTTCTCATTGTGGTTTTAATTTGTATTCCTTTGATGACTGAGTTGAGCAGGTGCTCACACCTTCGTATGATTTTTGGTCATTAGGATATACTCATTCTTTTGCATGCTATTTTTTTTTTTTCCAGTACGCGGGCCTCTCACTGTTGTGGCCTCTCCCATTGCGGAGCACAGGCTCCTGACGCGCAGGCTCAGTGGCCATGGCCCACGGGCCCAGCAGCTCCGCGGCATGTGGGCTCTTCCCAGACCGGGGCACGAACCCGTGTCCCCTGCATCGGCAGGCAGACTCTTAACCACCAGGGAAGCCTTGCATGCTATTTTAAACATACTTAGCTGGCCTTTCAGCCACCATCATTGTCATCTGACAAAGGCAGTTTTGCTGAAGAACACTTTAAGCAATTATTGACAGCATTACGTCTTCAAATGAGAAGAAATAATTTTCTTCTTTTCTACCCATCTTCATTATTTTCTTATTCTTTTCTCTCTTTTTTTTTAAATTAATTAAGTTATTTATTTTTGGCTGCGTTGGGTCTATGTTGTTGCACGTGGGCTTTCTCTAGTTGCAGAGAGCGGGGGCTATTCTTCATTGTGGTGTGCGGGCTTCTCATTGCAGTGGCTTCTTTTGTTGTGGAGCATAGGCTCTAGGCATGCGGGCTTCAGTAGTTGTGACTTGTGGGCTCTAGAGCACAGGCTCAGTAGTTGTGGCACGTAGGCTTAGTTGCTCCATGGCATGTGGGACCTTCCCAGACCAGGGCTCAAATCCGTGTCCCCTGCATTGGCAGGTGGATTCTTAACCACTGCGCCACCAGGGAAGCCCAATTCTTTTCTTATTCTAATCTATTTATTCACCCTCTCTTTCATCTTCCTGTCTACCTTTTCATTCCAAAAAGATCAATAAACAAAAGTCAATTAACAATGTCCAAGTATTGTAAAGAGAGTCCAGTAACAAGTTTGCATCACAGGTCCAGCCTTCTTACTTTCGAGTTGGTAAATGTTTGAGTTCTCTTTTTTTAATAATTGAAAAAAGTAAGCATTAACATTTACTGACTATTTACTTTAAAATAAATTTATCATTCATAAATTTTTAATAAGATAAATCTAAATGTCTCCTTTTTCCCAATTTATGAATAGATAATGTTCAGTCATCATTTTAAAGGAATATCAGAAGGAAAATGAAAAAAACAGTATAGATTGTAAAAAGAGAACAGTAAAAGAAGAATATATACATGGATGCTTTCTTTCACCTTCTCTGAAAGCCAAACACAAATTATATTTGGCAAAAATAAAGTGGCTGTGACCTTTTTCCCTCCTCTGTATGATTAATTAATTAATGTCCTATTAATTGGAAGATGTGGCTGAATTTCTACCACTTTCATTTTCTGTGCACATCATCCCGTACTGTAACCACCGATTAAGCTGTTCATCAAAGGTGAACCAGCAAGGTCACCTGAGCAGTATCTCTTCAGTTATTCATTACCCATCTTCAATAGTAATTAACAATGGTAACATTTCCATAAATCAACATCTTTCTGATTGTTCTCTGATGATAAACAGTCAAAATATGTGCATCCCAGCCTACCCTTTTTACTTTTATACAAAAAATTCAGTCTAAATGTACCACAGAGAAAACTCAGCTGAAATATTACAGGAGTTTCTTTAATTAAAATGTACCAGAGAAATAAGGTTATGTACCTCTGACAGAAAAATACAAACCTACTTATACAACTAAATGAGTCTAAAACAAACAACCCAATCAAAAAATGGGCAGAAGACCTAAATAAACACTTCTCCAAAGAAGACATTCAGATGGCCAGTAGGCACATGAAAAGATGCTCAACACCATTAATTATCAGAGAAATGTAAATTAAAACTACAATGAGGTATCACGTCACATCAGTCAGAATGGCCATCATTAAAAAGTCCACAAACAATAAACACTGGAGAGGATGTGGGGAAAAGGAAACCCTCCTACACTGTTGGTGTGAATGTAAACTGGTACAGCCACTATGGAGAGCAGCATGGAGGTTCCTTGTAAAACTAAAAACAGAATTACCGTATGATCCAGCAATCCCGCTCCTGGGCATATATCTGGAAAAAACCATACTTCAAAAAGATAATGCATCCCAATGTTCATAGCAGCACTATTTACAATAGCCAAGACATGGAAGCAACCTAATTGTCCATTGACAGATGAATGGATAAAGAAGATGTGGTATATATGTGTACATATATACACATACACACACACAATGGAATACTACTCAGCCATAAAAAAAATAATGAAATAATGCCATTTGCAGCAACATGGATGGACCTAGAGATTGCCATACCAAGTGAAGTAAGTCAGACAGAAGAAGACAAATATCATATGATATACTCATATGTGGAATCTAAAAAAAATGATACAAATGAACTTATTTATAAAACAGAAACAGACTTAGAAAACAAACTTATGGATACCAAAACAGAAAGTCTGGGGGTGTGGGGGGATAAGTGACAATTTAGAATAAAAAGTAGATTTAATTCACCCTACTCTCAAACAGCACATCACAGTGTGGACCAATAAGAAAAATTAGTTATAAAGTGTATATAATCATGATTAAAATACTGAAAATATATTTTAAAACTTAAGTTACTAATAATAGGCAATCATCCCATCAATTATGTATGATAATATACTATAATAAAGTGATTACATATTATTAAATAGTAACTAATGAATTACATTATTAAATATAATTATATTGTATATTATATATGTGAGCATAATTATATTCCATGCTTATTTCTAAATTTTAGAAAAATAATTCATTCTCTTTAGTAAAGTATTTTAAAATTCCTGTCTGCATTTTCAATTTCTCAATTTAATAAGTTATTGGTAAACATATATGCAGAGCTTAGAATTAATTCAAAATTAATATGCAGAATTGAAGGCACAAACATTAGTCTGCTAGTGTATACAATGGTATGTATATGTTAATATTCTATGTCAGTTAAGAGAAAACACAAACTGGCTTAAACAATAAGAAGATGTACATTTCACAAAACCAAAATTCAAAGGATATAACAAGGTCAAGGTAAAGAAAGTAGGGTTCGGCCCTATTTTTCTACTATCCACTCAAAAAAGATCTCTCCGTTTGACAGTTTGGTCTCCAGGCTGCCTCTCCTCAGAGCCACTGGCATGTTCATGGCCAGTGGAATGAGATAAGCTCTCTCCCTACCATGAAATAAAGATGTTTCCCTTCAGTCTGATTAGATAAAATCTTGTGATTTAATAGAATAGGTAGTAAGTGAGCTGAACTCATTTTTAGACTATTTGGCTTGTTCTTCATTTTATTTATTTTTTTTATTTCTTGGTTTCATTTCCATTTTGCTTTTTTATTGAACAGGGGAAAAAAAAACTAATGTTTCTATTTTTCCAAAGTTAGAGATAATGAAGATACAGTGAACATTCTTGAGGAAAATAGGATTATATAAAGTTACTGAGGGAAAGGCAAAGAATCCATCAAGGGTCTTTGATGGGGTCAATCAGTTTGACCACACTAGTTTATTATAATAATTAAATTCTTGTACTATACCTAACATAAGAAAATGCTACACATTCCAGACAGATTTTTCCAACACTGGATAAACAGAAGGATTCTCACCTTGTGGCATCTCGGGTGGCAGATAATGAGGTTCTTGAGCACTAACATGAACCCATTCAAAGTCATCATATAGATCCTGGTGGTAATCACAAACTCCCAGACCATCATCAAAAGTACAGCCACCTGAAAGGGGAAAAGAAGAACTACTGTTACATTCTAAACAGTAGAATGTGCTGGAGAAGAAAACATTATACTGAAATGTACAATGTGGTACTCATAAATTTAATAATAAATGGTACTCCTATTTATCACTATTTTCATTAAATGTTCACATAAAATGAAATTTCTATCCGTATCTTGTGTGAATAAGATAGTGGTTTGAGCCTCAGAAGTAAGGCTGAGATTTTTAGATATGAATAATATTAGAAGATATATGTAATAGTGAGGCTTTCCGGAAATATACAAACCACCTGCAATCTAAATAGTTTTTAACAACTTTAGCAGGGAGAAGGGGAGGAAAGAAAAAAGTGAAAATGGTCTTTCTTTATACAGCAAGTTCAAAAAGGTGACGTTAATAATTAAATTTACCAAATTTATTGCTTTAGAAGAACACTTTGAAATCTACTCATAATAGCAAATGAAATACTTACAGCTTTATGAGATCTAAAGTGTTTGAGGTCAGTGAAACATGCTTCCATACTTCATTTAGATTGCTTTCACACACAATTACGACTTAAAAGTGAGAAAAACTGAACGAAGCATAAAACTGATCAGATTAGCCTACAATCTCTCTCACTACTTCCACTTTATTTAATAATCTCTTTTTTAAAAATGGAGGTAGCCTTTCCCCATTACATCAGTCATTTTTCCTGGCTTTATTTTCTGGGGTAATTTTATGGCAGAAGTAGAATAATTACTTTTGCTTCTCAGCCTACATATACAGGCACACACAACTCAACATATTTAGTTTATTCAATTCATGAAAATCAGAACTGGCCTATATGTCTAATATTGAAAGAAAATGGATTAGAACTAATGAAAATTCAGCAGTAGGTTTAATGAGAAAAACTAATAACCTGTCTCCCTTCAAGTAGCTTATTTGTTTAGTTTCCACGGGGATCTTTGTGAAGAAGCTCAGTGAATTCTCTGACCAAACAGCAGGCTAGGGGGTGGTAAACTTCAGGCCTATAAATTCTTCTCTGTAAACAGAGAATTCACTTTCCTCATCAAAAATTTATCAATCTGAATATGCAAAAAAGTTATATTCCTCACCAATGACAGAGACAAGCCAGCATTACAGGCAAAGAAGGCAAAAATCAGAAATGTCCAGATGACACTATGGCCCAAAGAACCTTTTTCAAAAGTGGAATATATATATATATATATATATATATATATATGGGTATCCTTGAATCACTCTTATGACCACATCAATCCTTTAAAATAACCAAACTTCAGCAGCTTGAAAGCTTAATGTTGTCTTTTAAATACGCCTAAAACAGCCTTTATATAAATGCTCTCATGAAAAATGATTTATTTTTTAATTTAAAATTAATCAATGAAAAGAGGTTGCTAGGAAATGAATCTTCACATAGCAAGGGGATAGTTTTTCTCAAAATATAATTTGCTCTCACAATCCTAAAATGACTTACTGCTGTGCAACCCATACCTTTAGGGCTTCCACTGACCTTTGTAATAGTGTCAGTGACCTCAGTATATAAATTTAAACTACCAATGGAACCTACATTGGCTCATTTGGAAGACAAATGGGCTTAATTGCTGTCCTTCATGGCCATTGTTAATTTTAGACTCCAGGATTCTTATTAGCAGTAACAACTAGGAAAAGCTATACAAAATAAGTGGGTCAACCTCTGTTATTTGCTGCACTTCACTCCCATATCAGTCAAGAGTCTTGGGGAAAGTTCCTGGTCGATCTGAGTTGAGTGATAGAAGAATTTTTTAAAGACGACTTTTTATTTTATAATTTACAATAAATTCTAATCTAAGAGGTACAATATATCTATCCACCACATGTGTAACATAGGAATAAATCTTTGGTAAAAGATGTTTATGAATCTTTTTGTAAAGAATTTTGTATTTCAAAGTTAAGGACTAATACAGTGTATCAAACTGGGTATAAAAGATACAAAAAATACCATTATTGGCCTGATGAATGGGATAGAGAGACATGCATGGGAGAGTATATATATATATACATATATATATATATATATATATATATATATATATATATATATATGTATATATATATATAATACAGCATGTTACAAGGGATCATAACAGTATGACCAAAGTCACAAAGAACACAAATGAGAAATGAAGTGGCTACCTATACCTGAGTTGGTTTTGGAAGGCTTCATGGAGTTAGGCCTAAAGATGAGGAAGGATGTGCCAGGCCAGAAAGGAAATTGGATTGAAATTAGAAAAAAAGCAAAAGCAAGGGCATAACAAATCTAAAGAAACATGAGATGTTGGAGAGTCTCAAATAATCTCAAATAATCTGTGTAATGAGCATGAAAAGTATGTAGGGGACAAAATAGAAACAAAACTAAATATGAAAGATTTTTAGATACTATAAAACATTTAGATTTTATTCTATAATTGTATGAAGCCATTAAAGGATTTTATCCAGGAGTATGACACAATTCAAGCCACATTAATAATAATAATGATAACAACAATAATAACAACAGCTATGTAGCGTTTAAAGAGTAATGGGGGAAAACGGAGGTAGATAATTTGGTTCAGCCTTACAACAGATAGCACATAATATAATTTGAGCTAATTCCATTTTGCATAATCCCAGTTTACCATTTAAGGCTCACTAGAAAGCCCTAAAAACAAAGTCTTCTTTAATACATAGTCTTCTATACACATGCTCCTCTGTTTAGACATTTTTACATATAGTATTATGATCTATTTAAAAGAGAAGTAGCAAGGTTCTAATTCATAAACAAAAACATAATTTATGAATTTAAAGTTTCACTGAGCTAGACAAAAGGAGGCAATACTGAAATGGTGCTCAAGAAATGTCCTGAGGCAGAGGGGATGAAAATGAACAAGGAAACACCTTACATTTTCAGTTTTTGTATTTGCTACTGGTGACAGGACTACAGGGAGTACAGCAAAATCATTTCAGCAAAACGGCAACTGCAAGTTCCTTGACCCTTGGAGGAAAATTACTTCAGAAGAACCATTTCACAGATTGCTAATTCCTCTATACCAGTCTGTCAGCTAAAGGACAGATCTTTCACTGCAACAGTCTGCTTCCACTATGACAACCCATTTGTGGGGCTTTGCAAGCTGTTCACCTGAAAATAAAAGTCAAGCTAATTTGGACTTGCCTGAATTTCTTTACATTCCTAAGCAACTCAAAAGACAGATACTAAGAAACATTAGGTACAAAAAATAGAAGTATTCCTATCCCCAAAATTATATTGCCTAAACATCTAGTATTTAGTGAGATTCTTGAGTGTTTTTTAAACAGACAGTTCTATGAGAGAGTATGGAAATAGAGATTCTTTCTGTGGAATCATAAAAGAATGAATACTAAACTCAAATCCCTTCTGATATCAAACTTTTCAATAAAACCCAGGGTCAGGTTAATTTAGAACAAAGTTGAATTGGAAAAAAATAAAATGTCAGTAAGGCCCTGGACAACTGTGAACATTTTATGGAGGACATTCTTTTGAAAGCTATTGTGCTAGGACCTTCCACATTCTCCCCTCCAAGGCACCTATGCAGCCTTAATTTTCTGATTGAATCTAATAGCAAGAAACACACAGAATTATCTTTCATGGTTCTTTACTACTTGTAAAGAACAAGCTTCATTTAGCTCAAGATACAGATCATTTTTGTTTTTATTTTCTTAAAATGATTGGAATATACAGGGTTTTGAAAAGTAAGAGTAAAGTCCTAGACAAAATATGTTGGCAAATGCAATGTCCTTAACACTGTTGTTTTATGACCCTCTAAAATGGGCAAATTAATATTTTCCAATTGTGAATTAAGCTGTGATACACAAATTTGCTCATGTAAGTGATCATCAACTTTGAAATAATCTTTCTTCCATTAAGAACACATTGAAAGATTAATATATGTCACATTAGGACACATGAAATACTGAATTAAACTAACTTTGAATAGATCATCTTTGTCTATGCTAATCAGAACCATAATATAATTTTACTGGTATAAGCCCCAAAACTCATTACAAAGAAGTTGATACATTTCCCACAAAAAAATTTAAAAGAACAGACAAGTAACTTATTACTGAATGTCTTAAATGTAATTCCATTCATAATCTGAGTCAATATTGTCTTCTCCCAGAAAAGCAGATTTTTACAAACTGTAAAAATTGATGCTTTTAAATAAAGTTCATATTTCCTCTGAAATCTACTGGGATATCTTAAAATATTTTTTTTTCCTTTCAACTTTTGGTAATATTGAAGATACAAAATAAGAATTGACTTATCATAGTCAATGCTTAGGAAGTTTACCTCCAGTCTAAGGATAAACAATGCTTGTTCTCAATTTAAGTACTGAAATTCAAATAGGAAAAAAAATCCAAGTAGATGCAAAGGACGAATGCCTTTAAGGTCATAAGTATGAGTCACTGGTCTTAATGCGACACTCTGGTTCAATAACAAAGAAGATCTAATGAAGAAAAACAAGAAAATTGATGAATAAGAGTTCCTTAAAAGATAACAACTTCAGATCCAGAAAAAAACTATTTTGCCCTGCTAGTAGTTAAGTAGTAGAAGAAAATATTATTTGAGCCTAGCTCCTCCATAAAGGAAAAGGAACTTGAAACACATTATGGAAATCCAAACTCAACATTTATTTATTGATAGATATAAATGACTCTTAATGATGAGAGAAGAGCACATTTCAAACACACCCATAAATTATCTAATTGTTCATCTCTAGAGTTCCATTTCTAGCCAAGAATATATGTTTAATACATACAATCCAAGATTATTTAGCTAGTAAGACTTCTATTCAAATTGTCCATGATTTGAAGCAAATGCTATACTCCAATTGACTGAATAATCTTCTTTTAATAAGACTAAATTAACCAGAATAGAAAAATAAGTCCAGTTTTACTCCCCTCCATCCTTGCAGGGAAGCAATATTAACATCTCCTCAACTTCAATTAAGAAGACTTAAGGAATTTTAAGGAACTGGTACATACCACCACTCAGATGGTGGAAGAAAGAGACAGCATTTCTAGATGAAGCACAGAGAGATGGCTAAGCACATATACAGCTTTCCTATTTTATTTCTTTGAGCTTCAATTTCCTTCCCAATAAAATCAAGATAATAATAGCTATAGTACAGTTGTATGAGGATTAGTGATAATGCATGTAAAGCCCTTAACACTCAACAAGTTTTTTTTTTTAACAGCACCTTATTTTTTCATGTTCCATTCTTAACAGTGTACTCTGTATATATGCTATACAAATGCAAACCTATGCACATATTAAACAGCAAAAGTCAAAGAAAGAAACTTATGGTTTCCATATAGTTTATCCAGAAAGACTAAAGAGAATTCCCATAAAGATAATATTATCAGACTTCCGGGTAAGATGTCGGAAGAGTAAGACGCGGAGATCACCTTCCTCCCCACGGATACACCAGAAATACAGCTACACGTGGAACAACTCCTACAGAACACCTACTGAATGCTGGCAGAAGACCCCAGACCTCCCAAAAGGCAAGAAACTCCCCACATACCTGGGTAGGGCAAAGCGGAGAGATTCCCGCACAGAGGATCGGGGCCGAGCGGCACTCACCCGCCCGAGAGGCTTGTCTGCTCGCCCGCCAGGGCGGGCGGCGCTGGAAGCTGAGGCTCGGGCTTCGGTCAGAGCGCAGGGAAAGGACTGGGGCTGGCGGCGAGAACTCAGCCTGAAGGGGGCTAATGTGCCACAGCTAGCCGGCAGGGAGTCCGGGAAAACTCTGGAGCTGCCGAAGAGGCAAGAGACTTTTTCTTCCCTCTTGGTTTCCTGGTGCGCGACGAGAGGGGATTAAGAGCGCTGCTTAAAGGGGCTCCACAGACGGGCGCGAGTCGCGACTGAAAGCGCAGAGCCCAGTGACGGGCGTGGGACGCTGGGGCTGCTGCTGCCGCCGCCAAGAAGCCTGTGTGCGAGCGCAGGTCACTGTCCACACCGCCCTTCCGGGAGCCTGTGCAGCCCGCCACTACCGGGGTCCCGGGATCCAGGGGCGGCTTCCCTGGGAGAACGCACGGCGCGCCTCGGGCTGGTGCAACGTCACGCCGAACTCTGCCGCTGCAGGCTCGCCCCGCACTCCGTGCCCCTCCCTCCCGCCCGGCCTGAGTGAACCAGAGTCCCCGAAGAGGCTGCTCCTTTAACCCTGTCCTGTCTGAGCGAACAACAGACGCCCTCCGGCGACCTACACGCAGAGGCGGGGCCAAATCCAAAGCTGAGACCCAGGAGCTGTGAGAACAAAGAAGAGAAAGGGAAACCTCTCCCAGCAGCCTCAGAAGCAGCGGATTAAAGCTCCACAATCAACTTGATGTACCCTGCATCTGTGGAATACATGAATAGAGATCTCCATCTCAACACCAGCACCCAGCTTCACTCAACGACCAGCAAGCTACAGTGCTGGACACCCTATGCCAAACAACTAGCAAGACAGAAACACAACGCCACCCATTAGCAGAGAGGTGGCCTAAAATCATAAAGAGTCCGCAGACACCCCAAAACACACCACCAGACGTGGACCTGCCCACCAGAAAGACAACATCCAGCCTCATTCACCAGAACACAGGCACTAATACCTTCCACCAGGAAGCCTACACAACCCACTAAACCAACCTTAGCCACTGGGGACAGACACCAAAAACAACGGGAACTACGAACCTGCAGCCTGCAAAAAGGAGACCCCAAACACAGTAACATAAGCAAAATGAGAAGACAGAAAAACACACAGCAGGAGAAGGAACAAGATAAAAACCCACCAGACCTAACAAATGAAGACATAATAGGCAGTCTACCTGAAAAAGAATTCAGAATAATGATGGTAAAGATGATCCAAGATTCTATTTCCCAGATCCAAAATCTTGGAAATAGAATAGACAAAATGCAAGAAACAGTTAACAAGGACCTAGAAGAACTAAAGATGAATCAAGCATCGATTAAAAACACAATACATGAAATAAAAAATACTCTAGATGGGATCAATATTAGAATAACTGAGGCAGAAGAACGGATAAGTGAGGTGGAAGATAAAATAGTGGAAATAACTGCTGCAGAGCAAAATAAAGAAAAAAGAATGAAAAGAACAGAGGACAGTCTCAGAGACCTCTGGGACAACATTAAACGCACCAACATTCGAATTATAGGGGTTCCCGAAGAAGAAGAGAAAAAGAAAGGGACTGAGAAAATATTTGAAGAGATTATAGTTGAAAACTTCCCTAATATGGGAAAGGAAATAGTTAATCAAGTCCAGGAGGCACAGAGAGTCCCATACAGAATAAATCCAAGGAGAAATACGCCAAGACACATATTAATCAAACTGTCAAAAATTAAACACAAAGAAATCATATTAAAAGCAGCAAGGCAAAAACAACAAATAACACACAAGGGAATCCCCATCAGGTTAACAGCTGATCTATCAGCAGAAACTCTACAAGCCAGAAGGGAGTGGCAGGACATAATTAAAGTGATGAAGGAGAAAAACCTGCAACCAAGACTACTCTACCCAGCAAGGATCTCATTCAGATTTGATGGAGAAATTAAAACGTTTACAGACAAGCAAAAGCTGAGAGAGTTCAGCACCACCAAACCAGCTTTACAACAAATGCTAAAGGAACTTCTCTAGGCAAGAAACACAACAGAAGGAAAAGACCTACAATAACGAACCCAAAACAATTAAGAAAATGGGAATAGGAACATACATATCGATAATTACCTTAAATGTAAATGGACTAAATGCTCCCACCAAAAGACACAGATTGGCTGAATGGATACAAAAACAAGACCCATATATATGCTGTCTACAAGAGACCCACTTCAGACCTAGAGACACATACAGACTGAAAGTAAGGGGATGGAAAAAGATATTCCATGCAAATGGAAACCAAAAGAAAGCTGGAGTAGCAATTCTCATATCAGACAAAATAGACTTTAAAATAAAGACTACTAGAAGAGACAAAGAAGGACACGACATAATGATCAAGGGATCGATCCAAGAAGAAGATATAACAATTGTAAATATTTATGCACCCAACATAGGAGCACCTCAATACATAAGGCAAATACTAACAGCCATAAAAGGAGAAATCGACAGTAACACAATCATAGTAGGGGACTTTAACACCCCACTTTCACCAATGGACAGATCTTCCAAAATGAAAATAAATAAGGAAACACAAGCTTTAAATGATACATTAAACAAGATGGACTTAATTGATATTTATAGGACATTCCATCCAAAAACAACAGAATACACATTTTTCTCAAGTGCTCATGGAACATTCTCCAGGATAGATCATATCTTGGGTCACAAATCAAGCCTTGGTAAATTTAAGAAAATTGAAATTGTATCAAGTGTCTTTTCTGACCACAATGCTATGAGACTAGATATCAATTACAGGAAAAGAGCTGTAAAAAATACAAATACATGGAGGCTAAACAATACACTACTTAATAACGAAGTGATCACTGAAGAAATCAAAGAGGAAATTAAAAAATACCTAGAAACAAATGACAATGGAGACACGACGACCCAAAACCTATGGGATGCAGCAAAAGCAGTTCTAAGGGGGAAGTTTATAGCAATACAATCCCACCTTAAGAAACAGGAAACATCTCGAATAAACAACCTAAACTTGCACCTAAAGCAATTAGAGAAAGAAGAACAAAAACACCCCAAAGTTAGCAGAAGTTAAGAAATCATAAAAATCAGATCAGAAATAATTGAAAAAGAAATGAAGGAAACGATAGCAAAGATCAATAAAACTAAAAGTTGGTTCTTTGAGAAGATAAACAAAATTGATAAACCATTAGCCAGACTCATCAAGAAAAAAAGGGAGAAGACTCAAATCAATAGAATTAGAAATGAAAAAGGAGAAGTAACAACTGACACTGCAGAAATACAAAAGATCATGAGAGATTACTACAAGCAACTCTATGCCCATAAAATGGACAACCTGGAAGAGATGGACAAATTCTTAGAAATGCACAACCTGCCAAGACTGAACCAGGAAGAAATAGAAAATATGAACAGACCAATCACAAGCACTGAAATTGAAACTGTGATTAAAAATCTTCCATCAAACAAAAGCCCAGGACCAGATGGCTTCACAGGCGAATTCTATCAAACATTTAGAGAAGAGCTAACACCCATCCTTCTCAAACTCTTCCAAACAATATCAGAGGAAGGAACACTCCCAAACTCATTCTACGAGGCCACCATCACCTTGATACCAAAACCAGGCAAGGATGTCACAAAGAAAGAAAACTACAGGCCAATATCACTGATGAACATAGATGCAAAAATCCTCAACAAAATACTAGCAAACAGAATCCAACAGCACATTAAAAGGATCATACACCATGATCAAGTGGGGTTTATTCCAGGAATGCAAGGATTCTTCAGTATACGCAAATCAATCAATGTGATACACCATATTAACAAGTTGAAGGAGAAAAACCATTTGATCATCTCAATAGATGCAGAGAAAGCTTTCGACAAAATTCAACACCCATTTATGATAAAAACCCTGCAGAAAGTAGGCATAGAGGGAACTTTCCTCAACATCATAAAGGCCATATATGACAAACCCACAGCCAACATTGTCCTCAATGGTGAAAAACTGAAACCATTTCCACTAAGATCAGGAACAAGACAAGGCTGCCCACTCTCACCACTCTTATTCAACATAGTTTTGGAAGTTTTAGCCACAGCAATCAGAGAAGAAAAGGAAATAAAAGGAATCCAAATTGGAAAAGAAGAAGTAAAGCTGTCACTGTTTGCAGATGACATGATACTATACATAGAGAATCCTAAAGATGCTACCGAAAAACTACTAGAACTAATCAATGAATTTGGTAAAGTAGCAGGATACAAAATTAATGTACAGAAATCTCTGGCATTCCTGTACACTAATGATGAAAAATCTGAAAATGAAATCAAGGAAACACTCCCATTTACCATTGCAACAAAAAGAATAAAATATCTAGGAATAAACCTACCTAAGGAGACAAAAGACCGGTATGCAGAAAATTATAAGACACTGATGAAAGAAATTAAAGATGATACAAATAGATGGAGAGATATACCATGCTCCTGGATTGGAAGAATCAATATTGTGAAAATGACTCTACTACCCATAGCAATCTACAGATTCAATGTAATCCCTATCAAACTACCACTGGCATTTTTCACAGAACTAGAACAAAACATTTCAAAATTTGTTTGGAAAAACAAAAGACCCCGAATAGCCAAAGGAATCTTGAGAACGAAAAACGGAGCTGGAGGAATCAGGCTCCCTGACTTCAGACTATACTACAAAGCTACAGTAATCAAGACAGTGTGGTACTGGCATAAAAACAGAAAGATAGATCAGTGGATCAGGATAGAAAGCCCAGAGATAAACCCACGCACATATGGCCAACTTATCTTTGATAAAGGAGGCAGGAATGTACAGTGGAGAAAGGACAGCCTCTTCAATAAGTGGTGCTGGGAAAACTGGACAGGGACATGTAAAAGTTTGAGATTAGATCATTCCCCAACACCATACACAAAAATAAGCTCAAAATGGATTAAAGACTTAAATGTAAGGCCAGAAACTATCAAACTCTTAGAGGAAAACATAGGTAGAACACTCTATGACATAAATCACAGCAAGATCCTTTTGGACCCACCTCCTAGAGAAATGGAAATAAAAACAAAGATAAACAAATGGGACCTAATGAAACTTCAAAGCTTTTGCACAGCAAAGGAAACCATAAACAAGACCAAAAGACAACCCTCAGAATGGGAGAAAATATTTGCAAATGAAGCAACTGACAAAGGATTAATCTCCAAAATTTATAAACAGCTCATGCAGCTCAATAGCAAAAAAACAAACAACCCAATCCAAAAATGGGCAGAAGACTTAAATAGGCATCTCTCCAAAGAAGATATACAGACTGCCAACAAACACATGAAAGAATGCTCAACATCATTAATCATTAGAGAAATGCAAATCAAAACTACAATGAGATATCATCTCACACCAGTCAGAATGGCCATCATCAAGAAATCTAGAAACAATAAATGCTGGAGAGGGTGTGGAGAAAAGGGAACACTCTTGCACTGCTGGTGGGAATGTGAATTGGTACAGCCACTATGGAGAACAGTATGGAGGTTCCTTAAAAAACTACAAATAGAACTACCATATGACCCAGCAATCCCACTACTAGGCATATACCCTGAGAAAACCATAATTCCAAAAGAGACATGTACCAAAATGTTCATTGCAGCTCTATTCACAATAGCCCGGAGCTGGAAACAACCTAAGTGTCCATCATCGGATGAATGGATAAAGAAGATGTGGCACATATATACAATGGAATATTACTCAGCCATAAAAAGAAACGAAACTGAGCTATTTGTAATGAGGTGGATAGACCTAGAGTCTGTCATACAGAGTGAAGTAAGTCAGAAAGAGAAAGACAAATACCGTATGCTAACACATATATATGGAATTAAAAAAAAAAAAAAAAAAAAGTCATGAAGGACCTAGGGGCAAAACGGGAATAAAGACACAGACCTACTTGAGAATGGACTTGAGGATATGGGGAGGGGGAAGGGTAAGCTGTGACAAAGTGAAAGAGAGGCATGGACATATATACACTACCAAACGTAAGGTAGATAGATAGTGGGAAGCAGCCACAGAGCACAGGGAGATCAGCTCGGTGCTTTGTGACCGCCTGGAGGGGTGGGATGGGGAGGGTGGGAGGGAGGGAGATGCATGAGGGAAGGGATGTGGGAACAGATGTATATGTATGACTGATTCACTTTGTTATAAAGCAGAAACTAACTAAAAAATTAAAAAAAAAAAAGATAATATTATCATATTACCATTACCAGTTTTCCCTGAACACTCATCAGATATGCTTTCAATAAGGAAACACCTTATTTTAGATCAAGGGTCAGCAAACTTCAACTGTAAAAAGCCAATTAATAAATATTTAGGTTTGGCAGACCATATCATTTCTGTCACAACTACATAACTGTTGTCATTGTAGCAAGAAAGCAGCCACAGAGAATACCTAACAAATGGGTATGGCTGTGTTCAAATAAAACTATTATGGGACTTCACTGGTGGTCCAGTGGTTAAGAATCCGCCTTCCAATGCAAGCGACCTGGGTTCAATCCCTGGTTGGGGAACTAAGATCCCACATACCGCAGGGCAACTAAGCCTGCACGCTCTAGAGCCCGTGCACCACAACGAGAGAGAAGCCTGTGCGATGCAACTAGAGAAGCCCAGGTGCCGCAATGAAAGATCCCGCATGCTGCAATGAAAATCCCATATGCTGCAACTAAGACCCGATGCAGCCAAATAATAATAAAATTAAATTTAAAAAAAACTTTTATTACAAAAACAGGTGGCAAGCTGGATTTAGCCATCAGGCCATAGGTCACCAACCCCTGGGTTAGATCACTCTGATCTTAAGTATCCTTGAAAATTATAGGTAGTACACAGTCTGGTTAAAAGCTTACAAACAAGGGTCTTTGATTTCTGCATCACCTCCATATGACTTGATTTTCTTTCTCATATATCAAGACGAGTGGCAATAGGCCACAGCCAGGAAACTCAAACTGGAAATGGGGTCTGAATGACAGTTCTACATCTAAAACCAAATCAGATTGTCTGGCTGGACAGAGGTCTAAATCAGAAAGTGAGAATATGAGAGAGCTTTCAAGGTCCCGTAGTCTGGGCTTCAAGCTTTTCAGACAACAAAGGGAAATATATTTTACACTGTGACCCAGCATATATCGGTACATACATACATGCATGCAAATAGTCAAATATACAGTATGTGTGAACACAAATACATTTATTCACTCAATCATTTATTATCTCCAACTGTGGGCCACTAGTCGGGTGCTCTTTCTGTAAGTGAAATAAAATTAAGAGTAATTGAGTGAATCAGGGAAGTATTGGGTTGGCCAAAAAGTTCATTCAGGTTTTTCCATAACTAACTTTTTGGCCAACCCAATAGACATGAGAAAAAGAAAACAGGATGGCAATCCTCTGTTTCCAAAACACACAAGCATATGTCCATTGTGGGAGGGTACCCAGAAGACAGATGTAAGCAATCCAAGTCTCTATGCCTAATTTTCAGGTCTCAGGTACAAGCTGAGGTCCAAAAATAAGCCTTTGAGACCTGGGCAGCCCTGACAGTACATATGTGACTTCATCCAGCCTCATTATGGAGCTAATGGATGATTACATGCCAAACAGCCATAGAAATGATTTCACAGATGAAAAGAGGTTTATTAAAATGTAAAAGAAACATATTAATAAAAAGTACCTCATACTAGAAAAAATTAAAATTTCCCAGAGTTACAGAGAAAGAAAGTGTCAGAGTCAGGATCTGAACCCAGGTACTATATAGCTTCTTTACTCTTGACCATGACATTAAATGGCTCCTCAAATGAAGTGTGATTAGACATCTTCAGAATCATACAGTACAGCTCCCTTCAATCAGCATAACCTCAAGCTATTGCTCAACAAAGGGAGCACTACCCATCTCACCCAGGTGATAGTACGGGGTGCTGCATCCTTTGTGGACAAAATGTAGTAACCTTTCAACCATATTACATGTCAAAGTCTCCTAGACTTGATGCCAGCAATAGGAAAGGTTCTTTATTGGACAGAGCTATAAAAGCCAGGCTGATTAACTCGTAACTTCAGCAAAGAATTGTATTTCAACACAGTGACTTAAGGCTAAGAATGTATATGATCGTAGCACTGTCCTATCACTCTTACTTGGCAACCTTCACTTTCACATCATCTCCCCTAAAACACGTATAAACAAACAAGTGGCTTTTCTATCTTTAAAAACATTAAAATAAATCAAAAGCAATTTTGTTCTGGCAATTTTTGCAGTAGCCCTGACATGAATCCTAGGATAAGAAACCAGGTGTTTTTGCAAAGATCATTAATGTATTTACCCAAGTTTCTTTTCCTATTTTTCATCATTTTTTTTCTATTCCAGTAAAATCTCATCTATTTTGTCTAGCGTTAGATACACAATCTAGAGAAACCCATTGAACAAAGTAATAGAGAGTAAATGTACTGAAAAATAAAATTCACAACTGAAACCATATTTACATTTTGGTAAAACTGGAAACCATCCAAGCTCACATTTAAACATTTCTTTATTTTGTTTTCTTTCTCATGGAGGGATTCCTGGGGGGCTCCACTTCACCCATATCAGACACATTCTGGCTTATTTCAGCAGTTGCTCCTGACTCAGCTCAAGCATGATGGGTGATGGATCATTTTTCATTTATGAAGGGAGTTCTGCAAAATGCTGAAGCCACGTAAAACAGAATTCCATAACCCAACCTCCTAGAGGAAGGGCAAAGATCTGCCTTGAGGTTTTGAATTCAAAATTTTATAGCAGGTTGGCAAAGGAATCAAATATGCTCAGCTACATTTTAAGAAGTTCAACAGTTCGGTTTTGTAAGAAATACACTTCGAAAAAAATAACTAATTTAGTTAATTAAAATGCATCTTTAAAGTAAAAAGAAAAAATTATTTTTTCATTGATATGAAGCCCCTTTCCTATTGAAATGTTTCTAGACTTGGTGTAATATAGAAGGTATACAGGTCAATGTTTGGGTTTCCACAGTTCTTAAAATATATTCTTAAGAGTAAAGACAGTTCTTTCTGCCATTTTCTTTATTTAGGAAAAAAAAGCTGGACATTATCATTTCTATCAGTATATTAACTACTGATTTCAGATGTAGTAACCAGTTCTTTCATTCTAAGCATCATTTAAGCAGTCAGTTTGGCCTTTTACCAAGTCCACAGCAAAGAAGCCACTCACCCAAACACAAGGAAATCCTTACATTAATATTGAGTGATGTTAGAGACCTTGTTGTCAGAGATCTCTACCCCCTTTCTCATAAAGGAAGTAATCGGGGCTTTAACTAATGTTTTGGTGAGACTTTTACTAGCCTTTAAAAACTTCAACTTCTGAGCAAGTCAGTGTTGAAGGCTGAATTATAACTTTCTCTGCTCAAATTTCCTTTCTCAGGACAGTGCATATGGTTACCATTTAGTGGAATCACCACATAAAATAAAGATCCCTCAACCAGCAAAAACCAATGCTCAACACAGACATTTAAGTGATATGTAAGTCAACAGTCAGTCTAATCTAATGAAGAGAGTCATAATTGGGAGAATGATGAATAAGGTATTACACAGGGCCTCACTGAGTGAGATTCAGATCTGGCTGTATCCTCATTTTCTCATTTCAATACCAAAAAAAACCAACCAATTTGGCTCCACTTCCCCATTTCTACTTCTACCTACTACATAGGAATGCTGTGCCAATTAATTTTAAAAATCTCTCCAAAATACCCCATGGCTAGTAAAGCTACATGCTATGCACATTTAGGCATCAAGTTTGGGTTTTAGTTCGGAAAACATCTAGGTGAGATCCTTATTATTGTTTCATATTTACATGACATTTTTAAAGTAGTATGACCAAAATTTGAAGGATTAGAAAACAGAAAATGAGCTTACAACAATATCCCATCATTCCTGAGCCTTTGTAAAAAGATAAAGCAGCTCATATGATAAAAAAAATTCAGTTATATGTCAGAAATTCATGCCACCACTGACTCTACTCCCTAGCAGAACTCCTAAAATATAAACTACAATTCAACTATTCTTACATAATAAAAATATTTTAAAGATGTTGACTCTGCCTGAAATAGAATTTCATGTGAAATTCAAAAATATAAAAAAATGCTTCAGTGCAGAAAAGAGGTCTGGACCTGGAAGAATAATTTCGTACAGATAAGTTAACTTTCTTTTGTTGCAAACTCCATGCATATCAGCGGCTCTTGGCTCCCAAGAATAGTAGGTATAAAACTGTCTACAGACTTGAAATATCCTTTCTCATCAAATTTGGATGATTGACTGAAAGCACTATATCCCATTTATTTAACATACTTACTTTAATCTTCCCTCCAGGTTTTGCTCTAAAACATAATGACCGACTTTAAATCCATTGAATTGTACAGTTTACAGATAAAAGGCAAACACATTTCTTCAGAATGAACCATGAAAACCTGGAAATCTTTTATTTTCAAATATGAGGGGTGAGAAGCTGGCACACAGATTTGAATAATAGATTAAAAGCAGTTAACAGTATGGAGATAGCATTTGAAGTATGGTATCTGCTGTGCAGCAGGACAGCTTTCCTGCCTCACTTCTCACCTCAAGTCATAGTTTGTATTTTGAAACTGTCAAAGCTCTAAAAATAGATAAAATAAAAGACATTATTACAGTGCAAATCTGACAAGACTATCCTAGCAAATAATTAGTAAAAACAAATTGCCCCTAATTAAGTCTTAGTAAACCTAAGTTTACCATCCTCACTATTCGAGTAAAGGCAAATTGTAACAAAAGTGAGCATTTTTGTTCATATAATTTGCAAAACTTTAAAGATTAATAATATCTAGTGTTAACAGTACACAGGGTAACAACAGGAGAGCAAAAGGCACTTTTGGCTGGGGGGGGCGGGCAATTTGGTTTTTAATCACTTGCCTTTCAAACCAGCAATAAGACTTCTCGAAATCTACCCTACATAAATGTTCACATACGTGCAGTCCTCAGTCCTATAAATACAAGCTAGGCCAACCCATTTCCAAAAAAAGAAAAAGCAAAACAAATTATGTATGGGTCTTCTCAATAGCATCCAAAGACAAGAACTACCTTCAAGCTTGAAGGACACTTATAGCAAAATTATTCACAAATAAAATCACAAACTTTGTACTAATGAGCACCAGGTAAGGTATTTTAATACTTAATTCACATGAGAAATGTAAATATTCAACACTATCGATTCATGAAGTTAAAGATAAAGCATATATTAAGAGGCAATATAGAATCTACAATTATTTGGTAAATGTTAAGACAATAAAAAGATGCAAAGATAGAGGTAAAAAAAATGTTGAATCAAATGCACAAATGGGAAGAAGAACATGTCATAGGAGATCAGTGATATGAAAGTATCCCTCCATAGCCACCAATTCTTTCAACTGGATATTTAACCAGATTGGGAAAACAAAGAAAAACTGCTTATGAGAAGTAACAGTCTATGATAAACCATTCAAGATAAGACTGATTACAGCAATAGCATCGTCATTCCAAAATAAAATTATCTAAAAGAATGGCTTTGAGTATAACTTCCTAGTATTCTCCTGACATCTAATAATATAATGCAGTTCCTTTCCACTTATCACTTCAGTAAGTTCAGGCCTCATCTGAAGGTACAACCAGAATGAAAATTAGATTACGGCATAATAGAGAGCTAAACATGTCTAAAGCTTTTCTGATGCTACTTTATCTGCAAAGGATGGGTTAATATCTTTGTCAGAGAATGCATACATATATGTATTTCCATATGAAATTCTTGGATTATGATTATGACTATCTGGATACTACTTATTATTTAATTCAAAACGTTTCTAAGAATCGGATATTAGTAAAATAAAACCTATTTCTAGAAAAGCACTTTCAATTAGTAGAATATAACTCAATCAATTAGTGAAATCACATGTTAACCTTATTAGAGGAAATAGGAAAATACCTTCCAACTTCAAGTACCTTCCTAACCCCTCCTCTTATCTCTCAATTTTGCATTTAATTTTAGACTACAAGTTAGATGTTAACATAGATTTTAGTTTGATCAAGATGATGCATGGAGGAAGTAGAACTGGAGGAACTGAGACATGAAAATCATGGTTTAGAGCAAGCAGTCAGCTGATATTCCAAGTAGTTGTATTTGACTAAGATTCTTTCAGGAAATGCTCTATGGAGTGGGTAGTAACAGGGAGAAGGGCTGTTGGGTTACAGAAACTAGGTGACAGAGACACAGAGGAATGAAAGCATCTTTTGGGGAAGAAACAGAAGAGACTTGGGAGGGGTGGGAGTGGGGGAGCTGTGCTATAGACTAAGAGCGTGAAGGGTCCAAGGGGGTGGAGGGTAGGGGGCAGAGACCACTAAGGTGAGGCCTAGATGGATATGACAATGAAGTCTGTAGCTGACTCAATCTAAGTGACAAAGTCATAATTCAGGTATAAGTGGCCAACCACTCATGATACCATGAATCCTATGAAGTTGCATCTCTTTAAGAACTGCCCACATATACACAGAAGTTTTTAAGACAAGTAAGAGGCATTCAGATTCTTGTTCAGCAGGTTTTAACCTCCAACCTGTTAAGGACTGCCACACGAAAGGGAAATGTGTGAGGCTAGGAATGTTCTCCTTGCTGCGATCAGGTCTACAAGCAAATATCACCCCCCAAGATGAGCATAATCCATTTAAAGGATTCTGCAGTCCACCCCTACCCCACCCCTCAGTAGTCCATAAAAGGGATGGCTATGCTTCATATTAGGATTTGTTTTTCATGTATGTGAAGCATCTTGTAACACAGACCAAAAGACTTATTTTTGCTGTGGAGATACTGGCTAAAACATGGTCATATTTTCAAGAAAAATTATTTCTACCAAAACATTAAAAGTCATTAAAAGCTAGTGACTTGTTATGTGGCCTTGCCCCAGGCTGTGGCAATGTCTACAAAATGCAGTCTTGAACTGGGTTATCTGTAATTTCTTTAAAGACCACAAAAGCTTAATGAGTGAAAGACTATTGAATCTGACTCAATGGCATTAATTACACCTCCAAGGGTGAAGTGAGAATTGTGTGAGTCAAAGAATAAAATTTTATAGTACTATAAAAACCTGGTGTAGAAGGCGCAGGGAAAGGGAACTGCAAAGTAAGTAATTGAAGGCAGGAGAGTTGACTTCCTGCCCAATCACTAACTTGGTTGAGCCTTCAGTGGTAAAACTTTCTTCCCAGACTTAAATTTATAATCACAATAACAACCACAGCTTCCAAAGAAAACCAATGAACACACTCCTCGTCTTAAACATTTAAGACACAAAGTAAATCTCTCTAAGGACACAGTGTGTCTGGCATAGCTTTTTTTTTTTTTTCCAAATCTCAATGTTACCATGGAGAAAAGGCAGACCTAAACCAGTCAACATGACTGTACACATTATACACCAGAACATATAAACACGTATTTTCATACAGAGAAAGGAGATTTTTCAAGTTTCCACTCCAAAATTGAGAACAGCTTTATTTCAATCCTATGATCAATACTATTCTCTACATATTGACAGCTTCAAGCAGACATAAGTAATAGGAAATTACAATATGTACCATTTGGTATGTATTTTTGCAATTACAATTTTTAGATGCATTAGAATTCACAAATAAAACTCAGAAAGGCCTTATGTTTCTCAGAGGGGATTAATGAAAATATTTGATAAGAATACAAACAAAGTGTAAAGCCAAGAGTTATTTTTCACATGAAAAAAATATTTAACACAGTTCACAGCACATAGTAAGCACTAAATATCAGGTTGGGTTTTTTTTAATTAAAAATAATCACATATATTCCCACCAACCAGAGATAATCAGTGCAAACATTTTGGTGTGTATTTCTTTCTAGGCTTTCCCACATTATATTATCTTACTGCTTATTGTTAAGATTTAGGAAAGCTACCACTTTCCTAAAATTTATAGTACCCAGACATTTTGCCAATGCTGTAAATCTAATAATGTTACAATTCACGCTACCAGGACTCCAAAGTATAAATTCATAATGTCTATATAATGCTACTTTTGTTCTCCTTTGTGTGTTTGTGTATGTATAATTATTTAAATCCACAGGAATTTCTAAAACAATATTTATAATGGTGATATTGAACAGATGTTAATTTCTTAGTGCTCTTCCTCTTAGCTGGCATGTTAACTTTTTTGGTAGATTACTATCTCTCTGTACTCACCTTCAATGCTACTACCAAAAGGGGATATTCTTTATATCTTTATATTCTTTATATATATATAGGATATTATTTATACAGAAGTATAAATGTGTTAGAAGTAGTAAAAGAAACACATGTCACTATAGTAGAGATGAAAACTGCACCAGCAGCAACAGCAATAATTGCAGCTAACTATGCTGAGTGGCTACTATGGACAAGGTACTATTCTAAACACTTTATATGAAGTAATTCATTTAATCCCCACAGTAACCTAAAAAAGTGGGTACTATCAGTACTTCCATTTTGTAGATGAAGAAGCTAAGGTAAGCTTAGTTTACCTGAACTTCAGTTATTAGTTCAAGGTCACATTGCTAGTAAGGCACCAATCCAGGATCCAAATCCAAGCAAAGTTGACATTTCTGAACTTTCTTCAAATGGATGGGAATAAGCATTTCAAAGGGAAGAGTAACATCAAACTTGAGGAGAAAAGCCAACAAGCAAGCCAGGTATCACCAAATCAAAATGCAGACTAAACAAGCAGCCGCAACCTATAGGCCAGATAACAGTCAATCCTACAAATGCAGGAAAAATCTCTAGAGAAATAAGGTACATTTTTGCACAAACTATGACCAATTACAAGAGGTCCCTTAGGAAAAGCAGATTTCATGCTCCAAACACTCCCATGTAGTCAAGTTATGGCTTCCTCTCGGCCTAAGAATCTCATAGACTTCTCAAACCATGAATTTTAAGTAAGCTATTGGCACGAATTATTTCACCTCCTTCTTCATTTATTCTCTTCTCTTGGAGAGGGGGAAGGAGGCATAGTCTCATTTTAGCAGCTGTGACTCAGCTGTCTACTCTCCATGCCCACACCAGGAATTTGGACATCCCTTCAGAGATGCCATTTACAAGTGAGAAACTGTTGGGAGAGCAAAGGTACATGCCTCTTTCAGCTAGCATCTCTTTTGTGTAATAAATATTTTTAACCCAGTTTATTTCAGCATCTACAACCCATGTATTTCTTTAGTAGTAGACGACATTTAATTTACTAGAGCTAGCTATTTGAGGATGGTGACTGTATTTAAGCCTGCCTACATACCACTAAAGCAGGACAGGCAGTGACACTCTAACCTGACTCCTGACAGAGCTCAAAGCAATCCCATAAGGAAAAAGAAACAAAACATCAGGGATATCTGCCAAGTGTCAATCTGCATGGAGTGCTGTTTACTTAGACCAGTGTATTAAAAGAACATTAATTTTTCCCTTACCTCAATGAAGTCCACCCTAGTTTTCTAGGAAAATGCAGGGCTCCACTTATTTTAAATGCACATTTATTTAAAATCAAGAATTTGGGAACTCCCTGTCCGTCCAGTGGTCAAGACCCCACGCTCTCACCGCTGAGGGCCCGGGTGTGATCCCTGGTTGAGGAACGAAGATCCCACAAGACACACAGCGTGGCCAAAAATAAAAAAATTAAGAATAAATTAAAGGTAAATAAATGAAATAAAATTAAAGAACTTGAGAATGCGAGAAGCTGCAAAAGATCCTCAAGCTCACTGAGTACAATTCTCCACCCAGTACAGGAATGTCCTCTAGAGTCTCAGGACAGATGGCCTCTCTGCATCTGCTTGGATATTTTCACATCCAAGGCAAGGACCTCTGTGGTATCAATGGTATTGCACCATGATGGCTTTGAACTCACTTAACAATTCCAATGGAATGGTATGACACTTTTGAGAAATTTTATCTTCCCAAAGACTACAGCCTATTGTGTGTAATAGAACCATTAAACTTCAGAATTGGAAAAGACTTTAATGGTCATTTAAGCATAGGTCACATTTTGTTTAACCTTGACCACGATTTAGTTAAGTAGGAGGTCTACAGGTGTATATATGTGAAGCTTAGCCTATAATGATCACTGTATGAGGACTGCCCTCTCTTACTGAGTCAACTTTTCAAAACAAAGCTTCATTTCTGTTGACTTTTTCATATTCAAACTGAAGTCTATTTCTCAATTTTTCTCTTTCCATCCTGTTGACCTTACAACCCTGATCCAAAAAAAAAAAGAGACTAATAAAAATTAATAGGTACCTAAAGTAAGCAGAAACTACAGTACTGAGATTCTGATGAGTCCATGGGTCACAACTTGGGGAAAAAAGAAACTGGATCTGTCCAGCCTTTAAGAGAAACTGCACGTGGAGAAAAAAATTCTATGTGATACTTCCCAAACTCTAAGGCACAAGACTGTTTGTACTAAATACATTTGTAATATTATGTAAAATGAATGCTCATAGAAAAAGACTACATTTTATCCAACTCCTGGTATGTAAGTATCAGAACGAAAAGGGATATCAAGATTTTACCTTAATCAGCTCCCTACCTCCAGGCAGGAAAGGTATCCCAGCCTCCTTTTATACTGGGGACTCTCTAAGGTTAACTGACTTTCCCAGACTCAGTAAATGATGAAAGAGACACTCTGTCCCAGGATCCCTTTCTCCTTGCCCAGCAATTCTTTTTCCTCTATTACACACTGTCCTCCAGTGTTTATCGTTCAGCTTTATCAGCCAATTTAATTTTTAAAATATTTTTTTTGCCAGTGCACACAAATGAAATTGCCTCAGAATGGAAGATTTTTTTAGATAGCAGATATTGTATATCATTCACCTATTTTTTTTTTAAATGAATCAAACAGAAGAGAAGTTGGATTGCTTTGCCACTAACTATTTTCAAAACTTCATTTTCTGGAGATTAGTTCTTTCACTGCCTTGTCCCAGTTAATCTATTGTAATAAAGCCATCTGTAAGCTTTTCTAAATGTGGTTTAGAATATGAGAAACCAAACAGTTCAAAACAAAGATCAACTTTTGAAAAAAGAAAGAAACAAGTATTTTTTGTAAATCACATATTATGTGCCAGATACTGTAGGTAATACTACCGTTTAAAATTTACAAACATTTTAAAATTTTTATATAATTAATTGAATATTTACAAATGTTAACTTCCAGATTTTTTCATTTAATATGAATACTTAATTTCATTTAATAACTACAAACAGAGTCAGTGAAAATGTTCTCATTTTCAGAAAATGAAACTGAACGGATCCAGTTTCTTTTTTTTCGCCAAGTTGTGACCCATGGGGCATCAGAATCTCAGTACTGTAGTTTCTGCTTCCTTTAGGGACCTATTAACTTTTATGAGTCTTTTTTTTTTTTTTTAAGTTCAGAAAACTGAGATACAGAACAGTTCATCAATTTGGCCAAGGTCCTATAACTATTAATTGGTAAACTGAAACCTGTATCTCTTTCAAAAGCTTGTATACTTTTCAATCCATGTGAAAAACAAAAGCAACTGGGGTCTTGATGACATACAGGAGAATGAGGAAACAGCAGTAACTGTTCATAAGCACACAGTCTAGATTAGGTGTTAGTAAAGCAGGTAATCAGTTTTTCTTTGATAAAATTTCTGCTCACTTGCTCCCATGATTCAAGGGTCAGCACAAACTGGAAGAGCTATTCTCTGCATGTCTCCTTCCAAATCTCCTCCTCAACAACCTTAGAATTCTCCAATGCTAAGGCTTCTATGTGAAAAATTTTAAAAAGAGATTTTTCTCTAAGAATTTTGCTTTTTATTCTTGAGAAAAACCTGGATGAGGCATCATATAAAAACTTAATTTGTGCTTAATGCCACAAGACAATTGCCACAATTGAAGAAAGCTTTTACTTTCAATAAATAATATTTTATTATTTTAATAAACACACAAAATGGTATTCATATTTCAGTAGTGAATAAGGCTCCATTTGAGATGTACAGTAGTGAGGAAAAAAAACATTATTTTCACAAATCACTCTCACAAACCACTTTGGCAGAGATGACTCTTGAGGATAATTTCCAATTGTCAAGTCCCCTTCTCAATTCTGAGAGAACAGACTTGAGCTAAGGAGTTGCACCTGAACACAAGAGGCAGCAGAAGAGCCTTGTACAAGATAATGTCATGAAAAAAAAACCCATAACCCAACAATTGTTACAATTACAGTAACATTAAGTCCCCATCTATGAGAGACTGGATTTTGTTCCCTCAATCACAGTACGCTGTGTGAACATAGCTAGGTACATGAAACATAGAAAGGTTTTAATAAAAACTGTTGCAAATAATTGAAAATATAAGATGAAAAACCTTATTATTATATGTATGATTTTTAAAAAGCTTGGTTAAGTTTGTGATGGCTGGGATTAAATGTTTGGGGCTGATAACATCTTCTCAGGTAATATCAGAGCTCAATGAATCTAATTACCAGTAAAGAATTCAAATCAATAAACACTAACTGAAGTACCAGTAGTACCAGTACAGCATTACATAATGGCCTAAGTGGCTGCCATAAAGGGAGCGGGAGAAATATAAGTAAGCGATTACAATATGAGAAATATACAGCATACGTATAGCAACAGGAGAAGTGATTAATAAACACTATACTTGGGTAGGTAGTTAACAAAGATATCACAGAAAATCTGACATATGAACTAAGTTTTGAAGGAAGAATGAAGACCGCCAGACAAAGAAAACAGCAGGTGCAAAAATAAGGATGACTATAATCGGATTAACTTTGTTTTGGGGGAGTGTCAGGTTTAAAGAGGAATCCTAAGAGAAGAGCTGGAGAGGTAAACAATGCTCAGTAACAACAGGCATTGTATGTCATGCCAAGTATCCCAGACTTACCTTATTATTGACAGACAGCAGTGAAACGTTTGTTTTAAAAAGACCAGGCTGGCAGTAGTGCAAAGGACAGATTGTAGAGGGCCACCCACAAGGGAGAAAGACAAGATGTGAGGAAGTGATTGCAATAGTCTGGGTGAGAGTTGGTGAAGGTCTGAACTAACCAAGGTTTAAAACCAGATCTACTGTTACTGAAATGGAGCCAGACACTATGGTCCTTCCCCCCATGTCCTCAGCCTGCCTCTTGTCTGTGGAAAAACTGTAGCCAAAGAATAAGTTTAGTCAGAGAAGTGGGAAAATGCAGAAGCAAATAATAATAGTTCACTCATTAACCAAGTCAAGGACCTTTAGTTCCCCCTCACAGGCTATAGATAATATTCTGAGCCATATCCTGTGAGCTGTCTTATAGATACTGAAACTCCCACCAGGTGGAAGAAGTTAACTACATGATGGCCAGACTGTAGCCATGACATAAACTGCCACACTTCCGAGAACTGGCCTCAAAGAAATGGGAACAAACCGACCCTGGAACTGAAGATTAATCGTACTTAAAACAATCCAGATGACGCTGGTCAGACCACCACAGGACCAATTTCAAGATGACGGTCAGAGCTGACTGTGCTGTTTCTGCATGCAGCCCCCTCCCTCCATCTATATATAACAACCCTTGCCCCCTGGTTGTCAGTGGGGGGCAGTCGGCCTTCAGACAGGAGTCCACATCCCACCCCCGAGGCCGGCATCCAAAATAAAGCAAACATTCCTTTCCACCAGCTTTGCCTCTTTATTGGCTTTTGAGCGGCAAGCAGCCGGACCCCACTTTCAGTTACATTACTACAGTAGAATACACATATTTTCATTTTTGCAATTGATTGAGGAAAATAATTTAAAACTATAAATTGATAAGCATTATTTTTTAAATAAAAAGCTTACATATTCAATGTATCTTGGCTTTCCTTTAGAATTAAAATGAGAGGACGAGGGCTTCCCCTGGTGGCGCAGTGGTTGAGAGTCCGCCTGCCAATGCAGGGGACACGGGTTCGTGCCCTGGTCCGGTCCCACATGCCGCGGAGCGGCTGGGCCCCTGAGCCATGGCCGCTGGGCCTGCGCGTCCGGAGCCTGCGCTCCGCGACGGGGTGGGTGGGGCACGGCAGTGAGAGGCCCGCGTACCGCAAAAAGAAAAAGGAGAGGACGATGCATGGATACACAAAAACATACCTATGCATCCATAAACACATGCATGCAAAAAAAGATGGAAAGGATAGGTCAAAAAAAATTGCTATATTTCTTTCAGACTAGTGGGGTTACAAGCTTCTATTTTCTAAATTCCTTAGTATGAATTCCTTTATCTTCAAGATTTTACAGATTTATTCTTTTCACTCTCTAAACTAATTTAAACAAACATTTTAAAACAAATGAGAACGTTCTCATCATTCAGTAGATATTTACTAAGTAAGGACAAATCATATGTTTACATATGTCATAATATGTGTATAAATCCTGTGAAGCAGAAAATTTTATTTAAAATTCATATTTTCCTCTTATTTTTGTATATACTCTGATATGCAATGAAAAAATAATTCCATTTTTTCCCCTCAGTTTAATGTTTATATTTTCAGAAAACAAACTACTTAGGTTTAAAACGTGTCCAGGATTAAAGATGTGGTATGTGTGAGGGGTAAGAGACCCTAGGAGTTAAAATACTAAAATGAGCGAGCCATTCTGAAGGTCGTACATAGGAAAACAACAGAGGGTTAACTCTAATTTCAAAATTGCTCTATAGCAGCCGCATAGCGCAGGGAGATCAGCTCTCGGGGCTTTGTGACCACCTAGAGGGGTGGGATAGGGAGGGTGGGAGGGAGACGCAAGAGGGAGGGGATATGGGGATATATGTATATGTATAGCTGATTCACTTTGTTATACAGCAGAAACTAACACAACATTGTAAAGCAACTGTACTCCAATAAAGATGTTAAAAAAAATTGCTCTGTAGATAACACAATTCTCCCTGCAACCTTACACAAGGATAAGCCATTAAATATCAGTACCTCCAAAGAGAAGTTTATATACTGTTTTACATAGAAAAAATATAATGGTTAATAATGCAAATTCAAAACTATTATATTAGAAAGCATGAGAATCATTTAATAATGCTAACAGGCACAGATCACTTTAATACAAGAAAACTAATTTGTTGGTGTACCAACAAATGTTCTTTCTGAATCTAACGTTATTATAAATCACTCCAACCTCATCAACAAACAAATATTTAATAATTAGGCAATAACACTGAAGCTTCCATCTTGATTTGCTTAATAACATTTTCTTTGATGACAGCAGTATTTTTGTCACGCAGTCCCTCTTCCTTACTTTTCTCATTCCTAACAATATTGTCATGAATTCAGAGTTCCCCTTTCCTCCCTTAGGAACAAACTGCATCATAGTAAATCTCATTTACCTGAGGTGTGAAAAAGCAAAAAGAACATGGCCCTTTTCATCTCTAATTCCCAGAGACATTCTCAGCAACTCCTCTCCCACTCTTCACAGTCTGGGGTAATGCACTGCATTACTTCCTACCCATATCCATGAGATGAAAAGGAAAGTAAAAAGGGATCAGGTGCAAGTGGCTGTGCTTTTTGATTAAGGTTTTTATAAAAAACATGCAAGATAAATGCTACCATTCCAGAAGACACTGTATCTTGTCACAAAAAATAATTAAAATGCATTTTTACCAATACTACCTTTAATGAATTCTATTTATTAGAAAGTAATGACCATTTAAAATCCATTAGGTGCCATTTTCTTAACATAGTTATAGTTCCTTCAAACTCTCCCCTCAAAATTCCAAATATTCCAAATGAAGTTTTTTCCTTTAGGAAAAAAATGTAGTTTGAACCAGAGACCACAGTCCTTATTAAACATTTTGCTGCATGTCCTGAAGCATGCACCACAAGCATATGTCTATGGCACCCATGTCTTGCAAACGTGTCCCTTGGGAAACAGCCTGTCTCCTCCTCAGTATCAGAACACTACTAAAGAGCAGCAGCAGGTAACTTACCTGACACATCACAGTTCTTACCAAATTTTAAAAGTTGAACAGAGTGTCTGTGACTTTTAATCAAACCACCTTTTTGTCTACACCATTCTCTTTTCCCATCCCTATTTTTTTTTAACTGAAGTATAGTTGATTTACAATGTTGTGCTAGTTTCTGGTGTACAGCAAAGTGATTCAGTTTCTTTTTCATATTCTTTTTTTTGTTTTGTTTTTTTGGGTTTTTGTCTGCACTGTGCAGCTTGCAGGATCTCAGTTCTCCCACCAGAGACTGAACCCAGGCCATGGCAATGAAAGCCTGGAATCCTAACCACTAGGCCACCAGGGGACTCCCCTTTTTCATATTCTTTTTCATTATAGGTTATTACAAGATACTGAATATACTTCCCTGTGCTATACTGTAGGACCTTGTTGTTTATATATTTTATATATAGTAGTTCATATCTGCTAATCCCAAACTCTTATTTTATCCCTCCCCCCTTTCCCCTTTGGTAACCATAAGTTTATTTTCTATGTCTGTTGAGTCTCTTTCCATTTTGTAAATAAAAGTTCATTTGTATCATATTTTAGATTCCACATATAAGTGATATCATATGAAATTTGTCTTTGTCTGACTTACTTCACTTAGTATGATAATCTCTAGGTGCATCCATGTTGCTACACATAGCATTATTTCATTCTTTTTTATGGCTGAGTAATATTCCATTGTGTAAATGTACCACACCTTCTTTATCCATTCATCTGTCAATGGACATTTAGGTTGCTTCCATGTCTTGGCTATTGTAAATAGTGCTGCTATGAACACTGGAGTGCAGGTATCTTTTCAAATTAGAGTTTTCTCTGGATATACACCCAGGAGAGGACTTGCTGGGTCATATGGTAACTCTGTTTTTAGTTTTTTAAGGAACCTCCATGCTGTTCTTCATAGTGGCTGTACCAGTTTACATTCCCACCAACAGTGTA
This sequence comes from Mesoplodon bidens, assembly GCF_964165515.1. Taxonomy (NCBI): domain Eukaryota; kingdom Metazoa; phylum Chordata; class Mammalia; order Artiodactyla; family Ziphiidae; genus Mesoplodon; species Mesoplodon bidens. The sequence goes on from NC_138168.1 coordinate 60,115,527, forward strand.
GGAGGGTTCCCTTTCCTCCACACCCTCTCCAGTGTTTATTGTTTGTGGACTTTTTAATGATGGTCATTCTGACCTATGTGAGGTGATACCTACTGCAGTTTTGATTTACATTTCTCTAATAATTAGCAGTGTTGAGCATCTTTTCATGTGACTACTGACCATCTGGATGTCTTCTCTGGAGAAATATCTTTCTAGGTTTTCGCCCATTTTTTGGATTAGGTTGTTTGTTTTTTTGTTATTGAGTTGTATGAGCTGTTTGTGTATTTTGGAAATTAAGCCCTTGTCAGTTGCATCATTTGTAAACATTTTCTCCCAGTCCATAGGTTGTCTTTTCATTTTGTTTATGGTTTCCTTTGCTGTACAAAAGCTTGTAAGTTTGATTAGGTCCCATTTGTTTATTTTTGCTTTTATTTCTATTACCTTGGGAGACTGGCCTAAGAAAACATTGGTACAATTTATGTCAGAGAATGTTTTGTCTATGTTCTCTTCTAGGAGTTTTATGGTATCCTGTCTTATATTTAAGTCTTTAAGCCATTTTGAGTTCATTTTTGTGTATGGTGTGAGGGAATGTTCTAACTTCATTGATTTACATGCTGTTGTCCAGGCTTCCCAACACCACTTGCCAAAGAGACTCTCTTTTCTCCATTCTTGCCTCCTTTGTTGAAGATTAATTGACCATAGGTGTGTGGGTTTATTTCTGAGCTCTCTATTATGTTCCACTGATCCATATGTCTGCTTTGTGCCAATACCATGCTGTTTTGATTACTGTAGCTTTTTAGTATTATCTGCAATCTAAGAGGGTTATGCTTCCAGCTTTGTTCTTTTCCCTCAGGGTTGCTTTGGCAATTCTGGGTCTTTTGTGATTCCATATAAACTTTAGGATTATTTGTTCTAGTTCTGTGAAAAATGTCATGTATAATTTGATAGGGATCACATTAAATCTGTAGATTGCTTTGGGTAGTATGGCCATTTTAACAATATTGATTCTTCCAATCCAAGAGCATGGGTTCCTATCCCTATTTTTGATGCCTCCCCCTGCTCACTAATACTACACTCCAATGATTCCATCTAGCTCTGTAAAGCACTCTATTATGTCACCATCCACAACACTTCCTCAATATACTCAGTCAATTACCTAAAGCCTTTGTTCTTCTTTCCTTCTGAAATTCTTATCAGGGCTTCATGGAGACATCTCCAAATGTCTACAAATAACTAGTATCCAATAACCCCAAGTAAATTATAAATAGTAGCACCAGGGTTCTTTTTTGATCTTACTACATGAAGCTCAGAAAACATTTGGGAGTAAAAAACATTTGGGAGAAAGGGGCTATTACTTGAAACATAGGGATCTATTCAATTTGTGTATTACAGACCAAGAAAGGAAGAAAATGCAGACCAAAAGGAGTAGATGTGGCTTTTAGTTGCCTCTTTCAAACAATGGAAAGTAGAAGAACAGGTCATTGGAATTCAATAGGAAATAGACCTGAGAACATGCTGAAGACTTTAAATTTCCAACAAACTTGCTGCCTTGGGCACCCCTCCCTGTCAGTGCTGAAGAACCAGGCAAGAACAATTCTGGGATTGAAAAGGATCACATGTTCTTTGTGTTTTCAACAAAAAGCTGTTAAGCAAAAATGGTGAGAAAAACATCTGTTCATCTAAAATCTTCCCTACAGAAAAGAAAGTACCAAAGGATCCAAAAGTGTGCTTCCAAGATTCCCAGATCAACACTTTCCTCTTGTGGAAACTCAGGAGGTTGGTTTAGCTAGGTATGAAATCCTTCACAGTAGATGCTTAGTAAGGAAGCCCAATTAATACACAGCAAATGAATAATCATGCATAACACTGAACATGTATAAGATCTACTTTGTCGTGAGTTTATGCCAATACATTTCCAAACACTGTTCATGTTTACTCACTCTACTTTGCCTATTGCTTAAAATATTGCTGTTTGTTCTCCCTAAAAAAGGAAAGGGCTTTGATGTCTTTGGCTATAAACTCTACAGAGAAAAACAGTCATCCCAAATGACTAACTCAAATTGAAAGATAAAAATATAACTTGTCCAATGAGGTTGGAATTCTGGGAATGGTCTTTTTTCCTACACATAATGAAAGTAATCATTAAAATAAATATAAAGCTATAACTTTGCACAAATTTGCCTGAAAGTCTTCCTAGTAAAAAGCTAAAATGTATTATCTTTTTCCTTCTTCGATCTGTGAATCAACTGTTGTTTTAAATCAATAACTGTTTAATTACCACCTACTAAATCCAAGACCCTACACTAGATAAGTGGCTCCTGCTTTGATGAATGAGACCTTGCAGCAGCCCTCAGACAGCTTAGGGTTGCATGGAGAAGCCTGGACAAGGATACAAAACAACAACACAGAGTGATCTGTGGTAATTACAACAGAAAGCACAAGCAAAATTACATAACTGCTTAGAAGAAAGCAGGAACACTTTCACATTTGCCACTTATGGTCAGGATTTTATGGAAATGACAGCACCAAGACTAAGCCTTAAAAGATTCAGCCAACTAGCACTGAAAGGAGCATATTCAGACTGTGAACAGCATAGGACAGAAACAGTGTGTGCAGCTTTTATCTGAATGAGATGAAGACAAATTAAATGGTTGTTTTTAGTATAAATCATCCTCAACTCTAGAGAAAATGATAAAATCCAATTTTGGTGTTCAGAAGAGACTTTCTTTGCCCAGGTGAGATATCCTATCTTCCTGCCTCAACAGATCCTCTGCCTCTCTCAAACTTGCCCTTCCTACATCAGCTTCTAGTCGCTTGTATATACAAATTCATTCATTCTCAGATTATTTTAAACCAATATTCATGAAACCAGCAAGTTTATTTTTCCACTTGTCATTTTTAAACAAATAAAAGTATACTCTATTTTAGTATATTAACCAGTAAAGAAAACTATTAAAATATTTTGTCTTAAAAATTATTAAAGCAACAAACGGGTTTTTTTGGGGGGTCGGCGGATCTCACCACATAAAATAAAGTTGGGCAATATAATTTTTGAGTTTATTAGTTTGGAAAGGTGGGAGTACATGGGGGTATAAAAACAGAAAAGGGGGACTGGTTGTCAGAAATAGTCCCATTAGTATGTATGTATGTATGTATGTATGTATGTATTTATTTATTTATTTATGGCATTGGGTCTTCGTGGCTGTGCGCAGGCTTTTCTCTAGTTGTGGCAAGAGGGAGCTACTCTTCATTGCGGTGCACGGCTTCCCATTGCGGTGGCTTCTTGTCGTGGAGCACGGGCTCTAGGCACACAGGCTTCAGTAGTTGTGGCACACGGGCTCAGTAGTTGTGGCGCACGGGCTTCGTTGCTCCGCGGCATCTGGGATCTTCCTGGACCAGGGATCGAACCCATGTCCCCTGCAGTGGCTGGCTGATCCTTAACCATTGCGGCACCAAGGAAGTCCTCCATTAGTATTTAAAAAGAACACTGGTGTTTGTGGCAGAAGATATTAGTCAGTTTTTTTCCCCTTTTTAGATGAAAGGATAAAAAAAGTGGATTCTCACTTTTTTAATGTAAATAAGGTAAGAGTGGGGAAATAAGTATTTATTGTTTGGTTGGGTGTTTTTTTTTTAATCTTTTTTTTTTAATCAAACAGAACACTCTTCTGAGAGAGATTCTAAACTTCTTGAATAGTGAGAACAAGATTTTTTACAAAGCATTCGAGACTATCTTGAATACTCACGCTTCCAGAGTTACAATCCATTTCAGGAAGGAAGGACTCGGTAACTAAACAAGATAGCACCTCTCTGCTTCCCACCCCACACAATATACCCAGAATGAGTTGCTAAACAGTAGAATTAGTCAGTATTGTTCTTTTCAGCTGGAATCACAAAGATCTTCATACAAAAAGCAGAGAGTGAGAGGTTGATTATAATGACAGAATTATCATCAAATAATATTTCTTCAAGCTCCACAATAAAACTGAGAAGCTAAAATTCTGTTCTTAAAATCCTTCTGGTATAAAATGGGCCTGGGTTTGGTTACCGTTTTGGCAGGCCTGTAAGAACACCTTACTCTTGTAAACTAACAATTCATGATTCATGAGGCAAGATCCATTTAAACAAAAAAAACACACATTGCTAAGCAACATACAAAGGCTCACCCACCTCAGAGCCCAGGCCAGCAACCAGGAGCCAACAGAGCTGCTTTGTACCTCTATTCCGAGTTCCCCCTGCCTGCAACCCCTTTTTCATATTGTAGATTTCCTAAGTGTGCTGATAAAAGGTTAGGTTAGATTTTCCATCATGCATTATTTTTCCCCATGCACACATTTTTAATGTTATTTAAGCTATGAATTTAATGTTGTAGTTCTTGTGTGTGTGCATACGTGTGTGTATAAATTTATTTTGATACCTTATAATCATTCTAAAATAAAAATCCACTCCTCTCCACTTATTCCCAACAAATACAACTCTCTTTCTGTGAAAGATCTGAAGTACCACAAAACTGTCTTATACTCTGGAAAACAAAACACGTGCCACTAGGATAATTCATACAGATACAATTACCAGTAATTTATTCAGTAAATTTCATATCAAGTACCATATGCAAGTCATTATTTTTGCCACGGCCACACATGGGATTTTTGCACAGCACATATCTGTAGGTCCTAAAACAGCCTCACTCCAAATCAACATGGTTATTCAGGGAACTGTAATGCCAGTTCCTCTGACCATTCCCTTTACCACAGTGAATTGGCACAAGGGTGGAACCAAACCCAACACATCAGAATTCCCTGCCTGGAATTTTGGGCCTGCTTAAGACTCACTCCACTAATAGAAATTAGGATATAAAATTTAAGAACTCTCAACGGTTGTACTACTGTGTTGAAAAAAAGTGTTCCTCAAAGAAAGAAAAATGAAGCCAACACACAAAGAAATAGAGAAATGAAATGAAGGTGGCACCCTGAGGGGTTCTGTGTCCTGGTTCTACTTGTTCCAGAGGTCAGACTGCATGCTTGACCTCCCTATGACTTGTTTATTATTCAGTTTATCCTTGGACTTCATTAGATCCCCATGTAGTTTTCTAATACATTTCTTTTCCCGCTCAAACCATCAGATCTTTGTCTACAACCAAACGATTCTTAACTAACAAAATGTTGGTCCCATTCGTTATAGCATGGGAGAATGCTTTCTTCCCAAAGATCTCAAAATAGTTTATAATGTATCACAGATGTTTTTAAAAAAATAAACTGAGCATTTCTGATCTTTAGAAATGTTAAAAAAAACTGAGGTTAAAAACTTTAAGTGACTAACATAATAACCTGGGCAGTCAGTGGTATACATGATGTGCTAAAATAAAAATCCTCAAAATTACTCTCTGTGTTCCCTAATCTCTGTGGTTCAAATTCAGACTAGCATACAGTCATCTTAAAACAATTTCAGCTCTCTCTGGCAGTTAAAAACCCTCTGATGAGTAAAGTTGGGTGTGTTCTTTTCTGAGCACCTAAGATCAAATTAAAATGTCTGGCCGAAAAACCTTGGGAAGTCCAGATTTTCTGATTTAAAAAGAGGAAACTGAATTTTTCCTCTTGCTTTTTTTAATAAGGATGTGACCATTGGTTAGTAATAACAGCTCTGTGACTAACAATAAATAAAAACTATTTTCAGATTCTTCTCATGACCTAGGAAGACTACCAATCTAAAAATTATAAAAGGAAAAAGAAAAGCTTAACATTTTATAAAGTGACTAAACTCCATGAAACTAGTATGGACAAGTTCTGGGACTTTAATAGTTTTTGTTGTTGTTTCATTGAGGTGGCGGGGACAGGGGAGTAAGAGAAGAAAAAAAATACAATCATGAGTTTCATGACATTAACATTTATGCCAGTATATAGAGTCAAACAATATATTTTGGAGCAATGTAAGAATTATATATTTAAACCTTATGTCTTTTCATAATAATTTGCTGGATCGATATTTCTGTTTGGGCGGGAGGGTTGGTGTTTTCTCTTTAATAAACATTTCTTGAGTTCTTCAGACTGTAAGAATAGAATGTATAGCGGTGAACATATATTTTAATTTATTTAATCTTAAGGAAAAATAACAGATTAAATTACTCTGAAGAGAACTATAGCAAATAAAATGTGGTACAAACTTTTTCTTTTTCCAGCAAGAGAGTAAAGATCTTCTGAAGGGAAAGAATGGCTACCACTGAAAAATCACTTTGAGAAGGGAAGTTTAAGCCTGTTTATCTTGTCAAATTAATATCCAGAAGACTGAGGGTAAGGTCCACACCTCTCAAAAATGCAGCATTTAACCTCAAGGCACACTATTCACAGTGGCTGGATAAAATAGGGCTTAGAAAGTAAATACGTAAGTGATACCTGTGGAAGTTCAGAAGGATTCCCTCCCTTTAACTAACAGCTTGAAAAAGCCTATGGCAAAAATCCCAAGGTAATTCTGGTTCTGATGCTCAGTCACTCCTTTTCTCTCAATCAAATCTGAACTTCCTTTGGCCCAAACGACTGGAGGAGACTCTTCTGGTATCCTCTCTCTTCCAAAGAGGAGTAGAGAACATTGAAACCGAGCAGGACCCCGTGGGGCTCCTGGGTACAAATCCTTTCTGTGTCCCCTATTTCTTGTTTGTAGGAAATAGGCTTCATTCAGCCTTCTTGACCTTCCCTGAGTTCTGAAGGGTAGATTCTAACAGCTGTTAATCAGGGAAGGGCGGGAATGCAGAAACAAGGAAGGAGCAGTCAAGAAACAATAGTGCAGCCTTGGGGCAGGGTCCTGGTTCCTCCTCAAGGAATATATATCACAATATCTTTGAGTTCTTCTGCAGAACCAAGGCCCCCACCCAGGTGGAGGATGGCAACTTCAAGCTGAGGGCAAGATTCCTGGAGCACCCCCTGCTACCTCACCACCAACCAATCAGAAGAAAGCCACACACCCTACAGCCCTCACCACAAATTCTGCCTATAAAAACGTTTCCCAAAATCCATCAGGAAGTTCAGGGTTTTTGAGCACGAGTCATCCATTCTCCTTGCTTGGCCCTGCAATAATGCAAGGCCCTGTGGCCCTTGGCCCTGTCAAGGATACATTTCCCCCTCATGGCCTCCAAAGTGCATTGGTATTTATCAATTCCAGGCCCAGTTCAAACATCAACTCATTTTTAAAGCTCTTCTTGAGGTCCCTCATTGGAAGAAATACCTCCCAGAGAACATTGATTCTACTTTTCTTTCATTATCTACCACCTTCTATTTTCTATTAAAGCTACTTTTCTAGTATTTTATTCAATCTTTATAATCCCTTTGAAAGCAGCATCTGGGCCTTATTCACCTTTTTATTCTTCTCAGCACCCAAGAGTGGGTTTTGATTATTTCTTAAGTGAAAAATTCAAATGTAGCCTAATCCTTATTACTTCTTATAACTCCCTATGACCCTTATCACACACCATGCTCCATTGAATGCTTTCTGCTTTGAGAAAATGAATAAAAAGAGTTGGCACTTTCAATATTCACTACATCTTTAAAATTATATAGGAACAAAATCTAACATTTTCAAAAGAAACAGTTGTAGTTTTAAAGTTTTACTGAACATTTTGTCACTTTATCTTGTCATTTGTAACTAAAAAGGCTTTATAACCCATGTTTGGGGGGAGGAGGTGAAAACAAAAGAAAAGCATCTGTTCCTGAATAAGATAACCTTAAAAAGCCATTCTTTCTTGATTTACCTGAAATTAAATACACAATGTTCCAATTTCAAATTAGAACTGTCAAGGAAATGTTTTTCTTTTTTTTAAGAAACTGATAACACTCTGAAGATTTCAGAGCTTTGACTTTTTCAGGTATTCATCAACTTCAACCTTCCATAGGGAGTCCTCCACTTAGCCAGCATTGCAACTGCCAAAGCACAAGTTCTCCTTTCAAAACATAAAACACCAATAAGTTGAAAGATTATGACCATCCTTTAATGTATTTCCCCATGATGTGTTCTAATGTGCATCAGTACTGAAGAGGCATGTGTTAAGGGTATAGAGTTAGCACTGACTGTATTAATAATAACAATTATTGCCACTCATGATGTGCCAGAGAATGCTTATGTGTTTTACATGCATTATCTCATTTAACCCTCCCCACAGCTCTATGAAGAAAGCACTATCATTATCTCCACAGATAAGAAAACCTAGGGAGGTGTTACATAATTCACCCAAGTTCACACAGCTTGGACACTAAGGATAGTTCTGGGACTTTAGCCCAGGTAATCTGACTCCAGAGCTCAAACTCTTAGCCACCATCCTCTCCTACTTGCCTTCTATAAAGCACACAAGAAATACTCTGCAATTACATTCAGTGGTTGGAGAGCCACTCCTCTCAACCAGCACACTTCCTGCCATTACTGACAGTCTGAAGGTACGTCAAGATACTGGAAAATAATGTCTGTACTCCTTCATAGACACGTGAAATGTGTTCTCTAGGAAAATGACAGCATAAAAGACAAACATGATTTTCAAATTTTTTCATGATTTAATTATTTTTAGATTAAAGATTTAATTAATTTATTAATTACCTCTGTGTTCCTCAAAGTAAAATTTAAAAAAATTTGTCAGTTCCCAGATGCCTGCCACACCAGAATCAGTCCTTTCTCCTTAACCTCTCCCTCCAGCAGCCTCCCCACTTCCAGTACCAACCACCACCAGCTAGCGAGACAATAAACAATAAAACATTTAGAACTGTCCTTTCCATATACAGTGAAATAAGGAATCATATAAGAATCTGTAGGCACTGTGGACTGATGAATCTTCTTCCTAAGGATTCACTTGCACTGAGTCTATTCAACAACTGAAGCTGCTTGGAATTCTAGAGCAGGACTACCCTATCACTGAGCATCATACCCCTAGGCTAGAGGAAAGCCATCCTAGCACTCTAAAGACGCACATCCATAGTAGACCACTAAAGAGATCTTAGGCCTAACTACCTATACAAACTTTCAGCTTGTTCTGTAAATATTTATTAAATGCCAGGCACTGTTCTGAGCATTCCGAAAACAAGACACAATGAAATATTCAGAGTCTACATTCCACAAGCAATGACAGATAAATTCGGGAATGTAATGCAGAACAGTAGTGGGGATGCACACCTCCCATAGGAGGAGCTGTGATGAGTGGATGAAGGATTCCAGTGTGAAGATTTGTGGTGAAGAGTCATTCCAGGCAGAGCAAACATCAAGTACAAAATGCCTAGGTAGAAGCAATCTTTCAGGAACCACCAGGTGGTCCACCAGGTAATAAACCTATGACTTCAAATTGACTGCTATATTATTCCAAGCAACTGAGCTAATTACCAATATCAAAATCTATTTGGATTCCTGATAAAAATATTCATATTCCCCAATCCTATCCTACTAATTAAAAAATAATCTGGAAATAAGACCCTAAAACCTACCATTTTAACAGCAAGGGCTAGACTACGGTGAAACAAAGGTAACAGCACCACTTCCAAAGTGAGAGCAAAAAAAAGTCTGACAACTAAAAACATCCCTATCCAACTCATCTGTAAAACATATCCCCTTACAATGTATTCCAATGCATTCTAGTGATGAGACACAGGGGCAGAGAAATGTTTTAAAGTAAGAGGCATCACTGTGAATAAATAAATATAAATACAAATATATAAATGTGTATATCTATCTATCTATCTATATACACACACTAGAGGCCCTTCTAGAAGTTTGCCTTAGTGATTCAGAACGTAAACTTACTCTACACAACACAGTGTATATTATTAATTGTATGACTTCTGTCTTGAAAGACTTAAAGTAATTAAGATCAAATACAATTGAGAACATCCACTATGATGAGATACGTTTGCATAATTTTCAATGCTGTATAAAGTTAATTTTAAATTATGGGTGTTGTTTTAATTTGTTAATTCACTTCTAAGGTATTTTAGTCATAAACAATCAGAATTCAATCCACAGTAGTTTGTAAGAGATTTTACATGTGATTCCAATGATGAAAAGGTTACTTGTAGGAATAATGGAATCACCTTGATAAATGAATGGGAAATTGGGTATGTTTTCATAATATGAGCAGTTTAAGTGAAGAAACCTTGATTTGAAAATAGTAGACTCTACCATCTGAGTTTAGCAATGACTTAAGAAAGAAAAAGAAAAAGCTGCAAAAAAACTCTCTGGAGACAGCTTACTACAGCTTTGATAGGAGACAAAAGAGGAGAAAGCCTAGTTCTGTACTTGTCAGCCACTTAGTTTCCTCATTGAAAGTAAAAAAGGTAAAATAGGGGGCTTCCCTGGTGGCGCAGTGGTTGAGAGTCCGCCTGCCGATGCAGGGGACACGGGTTCATGCCCCGGTCCAGGAAGATCCCACATGCCGCGGAGCGGCTAGGCCTGTGAGCCATGGCCGCTGAGCCTGTGCGTCCGGAGCCTGTGCTCCACAATGAGAGAGGCCACAGCAGTGAGAGGCCCGCGTACCGCAAAAAAAAAAAAAAAAAAAAAAAAAAAGGTAAAATAGGGATAGTACCACCTCTCCCAAGATTATTTGAAATATTATGTGGCACTGAATTCTCAAGTAACTAACGAAGAGCTTAACATAGACTAGGCAATCAACACATATTAGTTCCCTTTCTAAGTCACCCCCGCTTTGAACCCTGTTAGATTTTATTTGACTTAACAAGCATTTATTGAGTGCCTATTATATCAGGGAGTAGTATTTTAAAAGCTGGTGATGTAATGATAACTAAAACATGTTACATGCCTTTAATGATAATAAAAAAAGACAGAAGGAACAATAACTAATGTAGCATAGTAGATACTATTATAAGAGTGTCACAAAACACACATAAAATATTTAATTCTGCTGAAATAAAAAAAGAAGGGAAACCAGAAGTGACTTTTAGATTTGACATTGAAATATAAGCAAAAATTTGTCATGGGAAAAAGACAAGGAAGGCCACATTGGGAAAAAAGGAGACATTAATTCAGTAAATACTGATTAAGCAGCCTAGAATGTATCAGGCCCTGGACTGGCACCAAGTATGCCTAAGCAGAGGTCTGGAGATGTGAATATACATGGCATCTTCCAGAAAGAGCAAGTATATACTAGGTCCTCCCTCTCCAATGCCTATCACACACTCCCACATAAAAATAAATATTAGTCAACAGGTGATTTTTAAAATATTCTTCATTATTATGCAAATGTTTGGATTTTGTGTTGTGTTGGGAATGTTCTTTAGAGAGGTTCTTTATAAATTTTAAATAAATAGACAGTCTTAAAACACAAGTGTCGGGCTTCCCTGGTGGTGCAGTGGTTGAGAGTCCGCCTGCCAATGCTAGGGGACACGGGTTTGTGCCCCGGTCCGGGAGGATCCCACATGCCGCGGAGCGGCTGGGCTCATGAGCCATGGCCGCTGAGCCTGTGCGTCCGGAGCCTGTGCTCCACAACGGGAGAGGCCACAACAGTGAGAGGCCCTAGTACAGCAAAAAAAAAAAAAAAAAAAAAAACCCTCAAGTGTCTATTATATCTAAAACATATTTTGAAAAACAATACAAACTGTCTTGTGAGCTACGCATTCTGAAAAATGTTTCATTTTATAAATAAGAGAACAGATTCCAATCTCTCCAACTCAACTAGTAGTCAAGGCTGATGATACCAGAATAAAATCATTTTTTAAAATATGCTTTTAAACTGATCACATGCTACAAATAATGTCAAGAGCATATCAACTGAAAGGCAGTCCTCACTGTGAACTGGAGAAGCTCAAGACATGCTTATCTTAAACTATTAAATAGTCTAGCATCCTACTGGATCTAACTGCTTGTTTTTCTTTCTTTTTTAATGAAGCAAGAGTCTCTTATAAAACCTCATTTAAGTGCACAGTAAAACTTAACGTGAGATCTCCTTTTAAATCACGGATACCAACAGTAAAACTGTTTCCTTATAAAGCCAAGGGAAATACCCAAATGAATAAGACTTGGCCTAAGGACAGGGTAGAGATATCGTGGTACCCTGACATTTTCATTAAAAATTTACTGTTTTCCACCCCCTATCTTTGTAGAAATAGGAGGAAAATGTATTAAGTATTTTCTTACCTTTGATACAGGAAGAAAGGGAGGGAGGAAGGGAGAAAGGGAGGGAGGGAGGGGAAGGTGAGGAGGTGGAGGTACGGGGAAGGGGAGAGAGGAGAAAGTGTTGAAAACATAGCCCCTTACAGTTGTATGTAATATAATTTGTTAGAATTGTCATAAACCACCACAGATCACATTTATAACTACTATTTTCAAAGGATTTTGTTTTTAAAACCTCAAACAGAAATTCAAAAATCCCACTGAAAAATTTTTGAATTTCCCACAGAAATTCAAAAATCCTCACTTACATAACAGGTAAATTGTGATAACGTATTATTGTATGCATACCCTGCTATATTTTAAATAGGATTCAGTTTCAAAGGGAAAAAAAAGCTGCTGACATAAACTAAACTTTTTAGGAATTATTACTGTAATATATAAAATCAAAGTGTGCCTTTGGTGCATTTGAAAATGCAATAATGTAATTGAGAGCAGTTCTTAGAGACAAAGGGCTAAACAAATGTGAGCTATTATTATTGTAGAACTATGGCTATGTAGCAATTTAACATGCTTTATATAAAATTGTAGAACCTATCCATTACAAACCATAAGATTATCAGCTCTCATCTGAACCATACAAAAATATGCCTATGTTCCTATTTTCCTCCCAAGATGAAACTATTTAAGGTGGGTCATCAATTCAAGATTTCCAAAGTTGAACTAATATTCTCACAAAGGGCTCAGTTGTGTCATTTGACCAAAAGCATGAAACATGAGATTAGTCTAAACCAATGTTACCTCTAGCATATAGGTATGTTGTGTTTCACAGATACACACACACACACACACACACACATACATATCAATGTAGTTTATTCATATTTTTGCTTTTATATTTTTGCTATAAACTTTTATTTAGTATTTATCTTGTTACTTTAAATTTTCTTTCCTTAATACTTTCCTTAATCAAAGTATTCATTTAGCTGATTTTGTCATTTTATTTTATTCTGAGTTTAATATTTTAAATATTTTATCTTTTACGTATTTAAGTATTTTATCTTTTATTCTTTAATTATTCAATTTCCACAGCATTTTCTAATTTTTTTTTTTTGGAAATTTCTAAGAAACTCTCACCCTCTTTTGAATAGATAATGAGGAAGGCACAAGAGCAGAGCAGATAGTCACAGGAACACAATCCACAAGCCATAATAGAGAAGACAGAAGGACAGCTTTCTTTTGAGAAGTTTCATATAGAGCCACCCACAACCCAAGTCAGAGATCTCCCAGGCAATCCTGGAGAATTTGATCCCAACTATCATTAGCAAGTAGCGGCTGACACACCTATTTTTTAATCCACTTAGACAACAGCCTAGGAACCACACAGGTAAAATCACTCCTTCAGAAGGATGACAGACTAGCCTACAAAACAGCCCAGATGAATTGAAGTGACAATATTGCATTAAACGATAATATAATATTATATTATCCTCACCACCTCTCTGAGGAGACAGGTAGATATACTAAAACCCACCGTCTCTGTGCACAGTTACAGGATGTGGCTTCTTCTGAGCAAACCAGCCAGGATAGACAAGAAGGCATACAGGGCTTTGCCAATAAGGTGTTTTACTTAGTTTCAAAACTACTTGTACTAAAGAGTAAGGAGATACTTCTGAACCTCCCTTCCACCTTTTTTGGAGACATGTACAATACAGAGGGCAGAAGAGCAAAGTTGTCAGCAACAGTAGGGTAGATTTACCACTTAATAGCTATGTGACCTTGACCAAACTGCTTCACCTCCTGAAATCTCAGTTTATTTACTTGCTATATGAGTCAGGCATAGAGCTTGACATATAAATATATACATCGAAGTATTAAATGAGGTTGTGCACATGGAGTATGAATGACCCTTCAAAAACTCAGTAAACGTTATCTAATTTATTTTTATATACGTATACGTATAGCTGATTCACTTTGTTATAAAGCAGAAACTAACACATCATTGTAAAGAAATTATACTCCAATAAAGATGTTAAAAAAAATAAAATACAAGTTTAAGAAAATTTATTTTTAAAAAATCAAATTCAAAGTACTAGAATCTCTCTTATGCTGGTCCATTCCAAGATAAACTTGAATAAATAGAATTATTTCACTTCAAGGAAGGAATTTAAATATTCTTCATGTGTAAACCTCATGTGTCTTTATTATACAAAATTTTTAAATGCCTATGGTTGAAATTCTCCCGAATAGATTCCACAGTTGTCTAAAACAATTCCAAAGTTTAAAACTTCCAAAAGCTTGGCTTGCAATAGCCATTATGACTGGGTCTAATATTCTGAGTCCTACAAATGCGTAATTAAATAGCTTCTCCTAAAAATCAACTGGACTTTTGAGGATGAAATAGTTTGACTGAAGGTATAAGGTATATTTATCACCAATAATGATAATTAAATTTATTTTCTTGATGTAGAAATGATCTCAACATAACTATCCAATGGCTTAGGTCTGAATTTACTATAGCACCCAGGAAGAGGCTGGGCAAAGACCAAGAGTCATACAGAACAGCCTGGGTCAGCTGATGAAAGTAGAAGAAAATGATAGTTTTCTATCTTGCTAGTGGGTGATTTTAAAGCAGTTCCTTATCTGTTACTTGAAAAAGAAATGCCGACCCAAACAATGATTAGAGACTATTCTCAAGGTGCAAGTCACAAAGAGTTGATGGATCAAGGGCAGGAGAGCAATCATGACTATTTGTGAAGTAAACCCCTTTTGTATTGTCATACCTTGGCCAATATGTGAAGCTGGACAGAAACTGTCAGAAGAGCCAGTACTGAGAAATTAGATTGTAAACAACCTGCCTTTCTAGTCATCCAATCGAGCTCTCAAGTAACCAGAAATAAACATTTTGGCATTAGGACTGAATGTAGTTTAAGAAGAGAAGCCAACTAATTGGTTTGCCAAAATGAAAAAAACAAAAGATAAAAAATAAGACAATATAAAAGGCAAGAATTAGACTTCTTACAAGTTTTGGAGAGTCACAGGTAGAGTAACAAAGAATAACCTCCTAGGCGATATACAAAAAAATCATTTGTAAGTTACTCTTTAAGGTTTCAACCAACATTTTTCCAAATCATTTAAAACAATGCTTACTTTCCCAGGATAGCCCCCTAAAGATTGGTAGGCAGTTTAAATCCAGTTTTAAAGTATAGTTTTGAAATTCTGCATTTAAATTAGAAAATTACAGAAAATAATAAAGTAGCAATACTAGCAATTAAAATGGTAAAATAATCCAACTGAAGAAGGAATCTTTCAAAATATATCTATCTCACCTGCTGGAGCTTAAAGAAAAGGAAATTTGAAAATTTGTGGAGGAGGCATATTTGGAGATACATAAAGTTTCTGAAGACAACTTTTGACAGTTTTGCTCACTTTAGAAATTGTTGCAAAGCTACTTTCTCTAAAGCACCTTTTCTCTTCCATGCTTTGAGTATATACTGACACTAATTTCATCAATTGAAATTATTTATGGCACATAAATGAAAGGGCACAGTGGCAGCTAAATAATAAAAGCTAACAATCAGTGGGTAACTTTTTGCATAAAATGACGTGCTGAGAACTTTACATACATCATTTTAGTTTAGCCTCAAAACAACCCTGTAAGGTAGGTGTTATTTTCCCCATTTTATAGAAAGCAAAGACACAGAGTACAGGCTAACTTGCCCAAGACCACCAGGTAGGAAGAGGAATTAAAAACCCAGGCAGTCACACTCTACAGCCTTAACCTTAATGCTATACTGCTTTTGTGAAAGATTCTCCTAAAATTTAGCTGGCCAAATGTGGAAGAGAAAAAAGAATGGAGATAAAGAAGTTCTTGCTAGAAAGAAATTGAATGAGATAAAATTAAATGAGGTGAGTGGAGAAATTATGAAGGCACACCCAAAAGCAACAGTACAGGCAGTGCTGTTCCCTGTTGGGTGGTGCCATAGGGATATAGCACAAGGGCCCTGAGGAGAGTGAATGAGTGGAACTTATTGATAAAACAGACATTTCCTACCACTGGCCAGAAGGCGTCGCTATTCCTAGAAGTACTGGGTTCAATGGAATGTGTATGTTGAAGCTGATTCACTGTATAAACCACTTCAAAGCACAGGGGATTCAAAAGAGAGGCTTGTCTCTGAGTGACCCCCACTGACATTTCCACCTCTGCTTAGGAGTGAAGGAATAAATGAAGAGTTGGCATGCCACCTTTAAATGGCTGCCAACCCCTGGCTCTTCACTCTATCTACCCTTAACACACACATTAACACTCTAAATCAAAATGATTCTTCTACTCTAAGTTTCTTCTTTGAAATGGCAATTGCCAGAAGGGATTTCTCTAAGAAGAATGTGCTTTATCACTGCTGGGGCCCAGAGAAGTTTGAATTAAGGAAACAGCTGGCTGCTTGCCGCAGGCAGGGAATAGAGAAGAGAGAACCAGTCAGCCTTCATCCCTCTACCTCTGTCCAACTAACTACTTCTAGCTCTCATCTGCCTTTATCTTACCTCCTTTGATTTGGGGATCAAATCAAAGAGCTGTAGCCCCACCTCCGATGCAATGCATTATCAACTTACAAAGAGACATAAATAGCCAACAAGGGCTGCCCCCAGTGCCAAGTTAGGCTGAGAAAAGCCTAAAGAGAAGGGAGATAAGGCTCTAAAGCTGAAATGTGAACATGTTACCAAATACAAGTACCACCTCTTAAGCTCTAAGTGATCAGCTAGCTGCTTTTGAACTAATTATCAAATAATGGCTAGCATTTATAGAGCTCCTACTCTATGCCAGGCATACAATAAACACCTCCAATCTTCGCATCAACTCTGGGAGGTAGCTTTTGCTTCCCCACTGAAACTAAGGTTCAAAGACAAATACTTAAATATGACCATATAATTAGGAAGTTATGGGTCCATATTCCAATCAGATCTCCAAATCTTATGTCCTTCCCATTACACAATGATGTATTTATAATACAAGGAGCACACCAAGATTTGCTTACAAAGTTCTTAGCAGCAATCAAGGAATTACTTTTAATTTTAATTCTCATTTTAAAAATGAGAAACATTTCTTAAGAGATCAAGAGTCCAATAAATGGTGATAAAGTTCTTTACTAAACGTGAATTGACTACTTAAAAGAGAAACAACAGCTGAGCAATTATGCATCTTTCACCTCTCCTCCTACTTCATAATATTTTACAATTAAATTACCAAAGGGCATGGGGAGGTGGTTATGAAGGAACAAAGTAGATAAACATCTTTTTCTATAAAACTACAAATTAAATGGCACCAAAACTGTCTGATTCACCAGTGAATTCACACAGCCATAAATAAATTCTGCCCATGGAAAGTGTACATTATATTTTTTAATAAAAGAATAATTAAGAAAAATGAAAAACTGTTCACACTGATATAATTTGAAACAATCAGCCTTAGTACGTAGGGTTAATTCAACTGTGAAAGAATTATAGTAGGTTTACAATAACAGAATCTCCTTTAACATATTATCTTCATGATTTCTAGTATGATTTCAGGATTCTAAAATCTATGCTTTAGGGTAAGGAGAAAGCATGGGGAAAAAAAGGCCAAACGCCAAAGAGTAAAGTCTACAATGAATGACAGGGTCTAGGGCCCTGCAAATGATTACATGCTATTCCTAATTAGTCTTCCAAATGTTTGAGAATTAGCTTGTTGAAAGTGAAAACTCATTGCAACCAGACTTCTAAACGTTAAGGTTCCCAGAGTAGATAATTAAATATATTTGGCCTGTAATATACCTCAACCATGTGCTAATTCAAAGCTTTGCTTTAAAACTTGGTTCTGAATCTGATTTAAATTCTGATTCACACAAGAAGCAGGAGAGGGATAAGGAAGAAGAATGTCCCCATCCTACCTTTTGCTTTGCTTGGAGTTAGTTGGCTGTACACAAAATTTCAAAGTAATTTAAACTAGCCTTTGGCATCCTTTTACCTCCATTTTCTTGCAAAGCTCCTACTACCTAATTTTGAGATCTCCCAGGGGCTGCAAGATGTCCCCAATTGTAGGGAATGGGGGGGGTCTCCTGCCTCACCTGAGGACTGAATGCTAGGCAATTGCCACATTCCTCCTTCCTTCCTAATCAAAACTTTTCCCTCACCTCAGGGCAACTCATTTCAAGTAAGTGTTAAGAAGGAAACAATGTAATTAAATTATTTCATACTAAAGTATTGTTTTTTAAATTAAATTTAAGGGCTTCCTTGGTGGTGCAGCAGTTAGGAATCTGCCTGCCAATGCAGGGGACCCGGGTTCAAGCCCTTGTCCCATATGCCATGGAGCAACTAAGCCCGTGTGCCACAACTACTGAGCCTGCGCTCTGGAGGCTGCAAGCCACAACTACTGAGCACGTGTGCCACAACTACTGAAGCCCGCACGTCTAGAGCCCGTGCTCCGCAACGAGAAGCCACCGCAAAAAGAAGCCACCGCAACAAGAAGCCCGCGCACCACAACGAAGAGTAGCCCCCACTGGCCGCAACTAGAGAAAGCCTGCGCTCAGCAACAAAGACTCAACTCAGCCAAAAATTAATTTCAAAAATTAAATTTAAAATAGATAATATACTTGCATGTTTCAAAATTTTTTTTTAATTTAAAAGAATATAGTGAAAATTTCCCCTTCCACAGGTAACTAACTGCAACCATTTATCTTCTGGATTCTTGCTAAGTTTTTTTTATATTCATGTATGTGTGTATGCAAGTAAATGGGAATACATTTTATTTTCTCCCTTATTTAATAGAAAAGCCAGCAAATTATACATGTTGTTGGGTATCCTTAAAATTTTTTTTTTATCTTTAATAAAATGTCTTGAAGACCTTTCCATATCGGTATATAAAGGACTGCCTCATTCGTTTTTCAACAGCTGGGGAGTATTCCGCTATATAAATGGACAAATTGATTTAAGTAGTTCCCTATTGGTAGGCATTTAGTTGCTTTCAATCTTTCCTTATTAAAAACATACTGCATGAACATCTTGTACATATTTTTAATAAATTCCCAGGGGAGGTGTTATTGGATATACCCATCTGTATTTGATGGGCATTGCTAAATTATCCTCTATGGTGTGTGTTCCAACTTACACACCAAACAACAACATGTAAGAGAATGCCTGTTTCCAAAACCTTTGCCAACACAGCATTATCCAATTTCTGGACATCTGTCAATCTGATAGGTGAAAAATTAGCATTTCTCTATAATTTTAATTTGCATTTCTTTATTATGAGGGTAATTGAGCATCTTTTTGTCTATTTAAAAGTTTGTATTTCTTTTTCTATAAACAGTTTATTCACATCCTACCTACAATAGGAACTTTGGGTAGCCACTTAAACCCCTGAAAAGCATTTGATGTTTTTTTAAGTAGACTTAACTATCCACATTAGCCCTTAAGTGGTGCTATTTCAGAAAATATGAAAATGTGAAATGAAAACTTCAGGCAGTGCAGGGAGAACATATGATTGGGAAGAAGTAATCAACAAAGAGCTAGGTCAGCCTGGCCTAGGTGTTCTGAAGTTCTCTTTTATGAATAAGAAAACCAAAGATTAGAAAATTAAGTCAATTGATTAAAAGCACTTGTTTTCTTGCTTGTGAGGACCAGAGTTCACACTCAAAGCTCCTCTTCCTAAGGCCAGTCCTGGCCTCCCTATATTAAGGCACTTATCTTTCTCCTCTAGACAACCCAGAAGAGCACTAATCTATGTTAGCTTGGGAGTCAGACAAAACTGTCTTCCATAAAGAAAGGCAAAATAATAAATGTATAACCCAATTGCTTCCAAAAAAAAAAAAAATTAACAGGACAGATTCACTAATATTGCCTTCCTAGGGCTTCCCTGGTGGCGCAGTGGTTGAGAGTCCGCCTGCCGATGCAGGGGATACGGGTTCGTGCCCCGGTCTGGGAGGATCCCACATGCCGCGGAGCGGCTGGGCCCGTGAGCCATGGCTGCTGAGCCTGTGCGTCCGGAGCCTGTGCTCCGCAACGGGAGGGGCCACAACAGTGGGAGGCCCGCGTACCATAAAACATATATATATATATATATATATATATATATATATATATTGCCTTCCTAAAAGGTAATCACAGTTTAGTAATTTAAGCAGACATGTATAAGGTGGTTACACATGAAAGCTAGGCAGCTAGTGTTATTCACTATTACAGTAAAAAGAAAAGGTTAAGAAAGCACAAATGGTCTGTACCATCATCCTAAAAAGAAGCCAGCAGAAAAGAAAGCCGAGAAACAGTTCAGAAGAAACCACAGCCACCACTAACACTCAGTAGCTACTCACATGTAAAGAACATGCGTAACTAACCCTTCAGAGTCCTCAGACTTCCAAATCCAGACCAACCAAGGAAACATCAAAAGTCAAATCTCAGGTACTAAAAAGATATTTGAATAAATATCAAAAAAGACAAAGATGAATACTAGTGGATATGTCCTTAATATACTTTATAATACTATTATGTTAGTTACAATTCTGAATAGAGATGCAGATTTGTAAAAAGTTTAAATATGCAAAAGTTAGTTCTGGAACCCTAAATAAATGAAACAGGTGGATTTTCCTCACTGAATTCTCTCTTCCCTGCCAGATAAAATGCTTCTAGCCTTACTGCCATAGTCACCTCACTTTTCTGTACACTGTCTACCCCCTTTTGTAACTGTCTCTTCCATTACTTTATCTGTCGTTTATCTCTTTCTTTCCTTCAACATCGGTGGGACCAGAGTGTACGAGGAATATAAAGTCTAACCTCCTACCCGCTCCTTTTCTCAGGCCCCACAAATCACCTCAATTAAACTACATTCCAAGTAAATAAACATTTGCTTGCTATCAAATGCAGCTTCATAACAAGCCCTTTGGCCTCCTGACCACAACCCATGGCCACCCATAAGCCTCTCCCTTGTAGAAAACTGAGCTACCAGTGCCCATAAAACATACCTACTTGTTTCTAACCCCAGTTTCTTGTCCCCTAACAACCACCTATGTCATTTCTCCTATGCAGTAATGAGATTCCAAGGAATAAAAGTATGTCTTCATACATACACGGCAAAAAAATATATTCAAACTAAAGTTGTACCAAAATGGTAGGGCAGTCTCCACTATGTCCTGAGTAGAATAACTGAGGACAGTCACAGGCATACGAAGGGTTAACCGAGAGTGCTAATTCATGCGTTTCCATGGCTCTAATTAGTATAGCCAGTACATTAATACAGTATCTGTGAAGTATCGAGTGATCAGGAGCCTTAATGACTAATTGAGAAGAAAAATCAAGATTTACTGTAAAAGCAATTCAAATTCTGAGAGCATTGGTGAATAGCACACAAATGTGTACTTATAGCAGAATTGTAAAGCTCAAAACTTTACAAGTTGGTTGCAATTTTAAAATAAATCTGGCAAATCAAGTTATAATAACATTATAACATAGCAAGAGAGGCTACATTTCACAAAGAAATAAATATGAGAAACAAATAGATTAACTTCTTTAAAATGGTGGCAGAGAAAAACATTCTGGTCATTCTAAAACAAATAATAACAACAAGATAATTTATACTTTCTTTTAATAAGCTCAGTCTAAGTCATGGATAAGTACCACAGTTGAGTTAAACACAGAAGTCTTTAATGATTCCATTCGCCACGTACCTGTAGAAGGGAGAGATAAGAAGATAAGAGAGTAGGAGTGAGGAAGATTTGAAAAGAAGAAAGGAAGGAGGAGATAAGGGCAGAGTAGACAGAGTACATAGGTAAGGGAGAAGGGAAGGGAGGAAAAGGGGAGGAGGAGAGGAGGAGGGAAAAAGAAAAGTAAAAGGATCATAATTACAATTTAAAGATAACATACTCTGTGAAGAATGGATTTGAGGGAACTCTAAATAAATTAGGGAGCAAATATAGTAGTCTCAGTGGCATAGACTAAAATGGTGAGGATGGGGTAAATGTAATAAAGTAGAAAGGGGACTCCCCTGGCAGCACGGTGGTTAAGAATCCACCTGCCAAGGCAGGGGACACAGTTCGATCCCTGGTCCGGGAAGCTCCCACATGCCACGGAGCAACTAAGCCCGTGTGCCACAACAACTGAAGCCTGTGTGCCTAGAGCCCGTGCGCCACAACTACTGAGCCCACATGCTGCAACTACTGAGCCCGTGCACCTAGAGCCCATGCTGTGCAACAAGAGAAGCCACCCAATGAGAAGCCCACTCGCCGCAACTAGTGAAAGCTAGTGCACAGCAAGGAAGACTCAATACAGCCAAAAGAAAAAAAAAAAAAAAGAAAGAAAGAAAGAAGAAAGATCTGATAATAGACTAAATAGCACTTAATGCTTGAAGGCAAGGCAGGAGGGAGAGGGAGAGATTAAGACTGACTTCCAGGTTTCTGATAGTAACCACTGAGTCAAGGCTGGCAGGGAGGGATGGAAGAAGAAAACACAGATTTGTACAGGAATTCAATTATTTCAATTTATTATGACTAGGAAATAACCAAATGGAGACATGGAATGAGTGAAAGGAAGGTCCTGGAGCTAGACAGAGACATCTCCTTGACCAAACTTTATACAGGCTCCTCTGAGTCCTTTTCTTGATTCGGCCCCATGTTTGCCCCCATGTTTGCCAGACCTGCACAGCCCAATCTTAGCAAAAATCCTGCACCCACCCTGGAAATCTGATCAACCTCAATCAAATTCCTCATCTTCCACCATTTCCCCTCATGATATCTCATCACCCTGGCCTGCCTTCAGCAAGAATCCTGCCAAGGAGGTTCAACCAGAATCCCCCCCTTACTCCTGATGTTTCCTCTTAGTAATTTTCCACCCACTGACACCCACCCTACTCCTTGGCTATGAATCCCCACTTGTCCATGCTGTATTCAAATGAAGCCCTGTTATATACTAAGGTCTCTATTTCCCTGTTGCAATAGTTCCTGAATAAAATCTGTTTTTATCACTTTAACTACTGTCCAATTCTGGTTTTAACAGGCTCAGAAGAGAGGTCAGGACTGGAGTTATAAATTTAGGGTAATGAATGGGTTTATTGATGGTACTAGTAACTCTAGGATTAAATGATGATCAAGAAGAGAATATAGAATAAAAAAGAGAAGGCCACTATGAAGCCCCAAGGACATCAAACTAAAATTGAAATTTGAAGAGATAATGGACTTCCCAGTTTGAGCTAAGCAGATGGGGCTAGAAAGGTAGGAGAAAAAACAGAGAATGAGATAATGAAAAACACAGGAAATAGCTTTCGAAGGAGCCTGTTGATAAAAGAGTATCGTCCAAGTACTGTCCATTCAAAGAACAAGAGAATTTCTTCCAAAGCCAGGACTTTCACATACCACTTAAATGGGCATTTAATTATTGACAGAAAAAACAAGAACTTAAACCTCAACTCTTCATGTATAAAAGAATACTTTACTGGGCTGCTAAGAAAATTTATATATAGATATATATGGGCATTTAATTACTGACAGAAAAAACAAGAACTTGAGCCCCAACTCTTCATGTATAAAGAATACTTCACTGGGCTGCTAAGAAAAATTATATATAGATACATATATATATATATATAATATGTGTGTATATACAATGTATATATAATTTCTGGCACATACTGATGTTCAAAAATGAAAGTTCTTTTCTATTAAAAATTGAAAGGCTGAGAACAAGAATGCATTAAATGAATATAGATCTATTTACGTTATACATTTTTTTCTTTCTACCATGTGGCCAACTTGTAGGAACCAAGCAAGGGCAATAGGTATGTAACATTTAAATATCTTGATTTTTTTTTAATGAAAATATGCCAGTTTTGTTTTTTTCTTTTTTTTTGGCCACACGGCTCAGCATGTGGGATCTTAGTTCCCCAACCTGGGTTGGAACCCATGTCCTCTGCTGTGGAAGTGTGGAGTCTTAACCACTAGAGGTGCCAGGAAAGTCCCTACATATCCTGATTTTTTTAAATGTTTTGAAATTTTTGGTTTTGCCTTAGGAATATATACTGATGTTTATATTGTCAGTACAATTCTACAGTCCCGGTGAGAAAAACCAAATTAATAAGATTGTCTACTTTGAGAGAGTTCCCCAAATAATAATTGTTAGATGGGTAATACACTGTCCACAAATGCTGAATTCTTTGCCTCTCTTCCTCTGTGTTTTCGAAATTGAACAGCAGTTAACCTTTGGTACAGTTGCCAGAAACCTCCATGTGTAGATGGGCCTAACACGTCCCATCTTGTTGAGGTTAAGACTGGGCCCGTTTTCTTTGCTTAGAAACCTAGGCTGGCCTCTCACCAAAAAGACATGTTAACTGAAGGATCAGAACAGAAAACAAAACAAAAAACCTCGCAGATTTCTCTACGTAATGGTGATGAACTCATGTATGACTTTGCAACCTGTGACTTCTCACTAATGTCCTGAGATGTCTGGCTGGGTAAGAGATTTCCAGATAAACAAGAGAAAGCCTAAGAAACCTCTTACAGAAAACTCCCTCAATTAGCAATCACCTTCATTTAGGAACAGCACCTCCACTATGCCAGCTGCAGGGGAAATTAATTAAATTTAATAGAAGCCACGGGGGAAGTAATTAAATTTAATAGAAGTCATGGATTCCAAATGAAGATAAACTGTATTTGTAATCAGACCTACTGTGTCACTTACTCATTCCCCGGTTCGTAAAAGATTGAGCCAAACCGCCTTCCACAGGAACATCAAGTTACCTGGAATCACTCCCTCATTCTCACTTCAAAACGTAAAATGATTGATGCAATATGCTATGGAAAGCATCCCTAATTCTTTTTTTTTTTTGAAGCTCTTTTTTTCAAAATAAAAAAAATCTGCACCACCGTAACATGTCAATTATGTGTAAAAGAGCAGATCTGAATAGCACAGAAGCCATAGCACAGATAAGAACTAATGAAAGGTTGGCATGTTTGCTTTGGGAAGGAAAACTAGCGGCCCATTCATCTAAATGCAGTTATGTTTCAATTTAACTAAATTACAAGGTTCAAAATTAGCAATGCTTCAAGCGCTCCAGGCTACCGTTCCCACCAGAACACTTCATCTTTAATACCTGCTCCAGCTTGCAAATCAAACTAAGGAAACAGTAGGGGAATAGTCTCAAAACATCTTTTTAACAAAGGCCTTTTCTAACAACTACAATCTTACGGTTTTTTACCCCTCAGAAAATCTAAAGCTTAAATGAGACAAAGCTAAGTAATAATCGATCCTTTTTTTTTCACTGTATGTTCTATGCCTAGTTATTTAAATACTTATCTTACTTATGACGATCAAGTGTAAGCTTCTTATGGACAAAGATAATTTCAGTTTCCAGTTTCTTACCTCTAGAATACTTAGCACAGCACTGTGTACACAGTGTGGGATTAGAAAATATTTATTATCCCACTTTAACGGAAAACAGTTGGATAGCATTACTCTCTACGAAATCATTACCAACACTAGTTTGAGCAGACAAGCTTCTCTTGGTTAGTAGCACGGGGCTAGGCAAGAATGCCAATATTTCCACCTAACCTGGGAAACAAGAAAGAAGTCTATTTTGGAGTTATTTTGAGGTCTAACTGCTATGTGATTTGTTAAAGTAGTTTAAGACAAAATAATAATTGCTAACTTATAACAAGCATCTACCATATGTCAGGCACCATGCTAAGCACTGTATGTAGATTATCTCATTAAATGCTCACTAAAACCCAAGGAGTTAACTACTATGTTTACTCTCATTACAGATGAAGAAAATACAGTTTAGAGGAGTTACATAGCTGATTCAAGAACCTAATAGCTGGGGCTTCCCTGGTGGCGCAGTGGTTGAGACTCCGCCTGCCGATTTAGGGGACACGGGCTCGTGCCCCGGTCTGGGAAGTTCCCACATGCCGCGGAGCGGCTGGGCCCGTGAGCCATGGCCGCTGAGCCTGCATGTCTGGAGCCTGTGCCCCGCAACGGAAGAGGCCACAACAGCGAGAGGCCCGCGTACCACACACACACACACAAAAGAACCTAATAGCTAATTAGTGATGGGATTAGGGTTTGAACCAGGCTTAACCTGTTAGGGGTGCTTGAAGGTAGTGGAAAAACCTTGGCCATTTTCCAGTGCACAGAATCAAGACCATGTTCTTTAATGATAAGAAATATGCACAATGCAAAAGCAAAGCCTCTCTCTCTTTTTTTCTTTTTTAAATTTATTTATTTATTTATTTACTTACTTACTTACTTATTTATTTTATTTTTGGCTGTGTTGGGTCCTCACTACGCTCGGGTTTCTTTTACTTGCCTCAAGCGGAGACTACTCTTCTTTGCGGTACGTGGGCTTCTCATTGCAGTGGCTTCTCTTGTTGCAGAGCACGGGCTCTAGGCGCACGGGCTTCAGTAGCTGTGGCACGCAGGCTCAGTGGTTGTGGCACATGGGCTTAGTTACTCCGCGGCATGTGGGATATTCCCGGATCAGGGCTCGAACCCGTGTCCCCTACATTGGCAGGCAGATTCTTAGCCACTGCGCCACCAGGGAAGCCCCAAAGTCTCTCTTTTTATTTAGAAATATTGGTGTCATGTACATAAGAAAATATTCCATGACTTACTGAGCATTTTTCTTTACGTTTTAGCAAACACAGATGTCTTATTGATCTGGCCAGCCACTGGCCATGTTAGATGCCCTTCTGTGTATTTCACCTTCACAGTACTTATTACTATATTATACTGAAATTATGTGACTCTCCCACTAGACTGTGACCCAGTTAATAATAAGGACCAGGCCATTCATGCCAGCAACATTAGGGTCTGCCACATAATATATGCTACAGATGTTTCATAAACTTTTTGTGGACTAAACTAAGAACTATTAATTTTTTTAATAACCTTGGTTCTAGAGTCCTAGAGAATCAATAAATGATTCCTATTTATAATTATTACATCATTTGAGTACATATAATTCCAGTTGGTCACCTGTTCTGCAAAGACTTTTCTGGTCTTTTCATTTCACATACTCCCTTCTCCATAAAATTAAACTCTGAGCCCCCCGTATCTATTCCTATTATAGACCTCATAACACTTTTTCCTCACTTACATTCCCCACTGTCTCCCTCTGTTAAACTATAAAGACCTTATTATCTTGCTCCTCTTTTATCTTTAGCCCCCAGCACAGAGCATGGCATATATAAGGCACTAAATAATTATTGGAAATAAATTATTTATGTGTGTGCCTCTTTAAGATGCTAGCTCTTTGCCATCAGGAATCAAAGATGTTTTACTCTGTATGTTTGGAGTAGGGTAGGGGCAAGAAATTACACATATCATTTACAACTTCAACTGTAATCATTAACCTAGGGCAAAAAAATATTAACCAAGTACAACATTTAAAAGTGGTACCCTGACAAAATATTTTGCCATTTGTCAGTAGGAAAGATCACATCAATTCTTGTGCGTTCCTTTCTTATGACATTCCAGTTTTACAAATTGTGTTTAAATGTTTGTACTGAGTAATTTTTAAACATAAACATGCATATGCATCAGGAGGGGGCGTCACAAAATTGCATACTGCACATAGTTGAAAACAGGCTCCTGTAAAACATTTTTAAAAACCTATTCCTTGGGGGCTTCCCTGGTGGTGCAATGGTTGAGAGTCTGCCTGCCGATAAAGGGGACATGGGTTCGTGCCCCGGTCTGGGAAGATCCCACATGCCGCGGAGCGGCTGGGCCCGTGAGCCATGGCCGCTGAGCCTGCGCGTCCGGAGCCTATGCTCCGCAACGGGAGAGGTCACTGTTAAAACTATTCCTTTATCTATGTAACTTTGCATTATTTAAAACACAGACTAATATCTATATTTTATTATTTCATTAGAATTTACTATTTTGGTCTTTCCTGGTATTTGGTATCAACCTATGGAACTGTTTTAAGTTCTTGGATAACTTGAAAAGAAAACGCAGGGCTTCCCTGGTGGCGCAGTGGTTAAGAATCCGCCTGCCAATGCAGGGAACATGAGTTCGAGCCCTGGTTCGGGAAGATCTCACATGCCGTGGAGCGACTAAGCCTGTGCGCCACAACTACAGAGCCTGTGGTCTAGAGCCCACAAGCCACAACTACTGAGCCCGCGTGCCACAACTACTGCAGCCCATGTGCCTAGAGCCCGTGCTGTGCTCTGCAACAAGCCACCACAATGAGAAGCCCACGCACTACAATGAAGAGTAGCCCCCACTTGCCACAACTAGAGAAAGCCCACACGCAGCAACAAAGACCCTATGCAGCCAAAAATAAATATATAAATAGATTTATTTTTTAAAAAAGAAGAAAATGCATTATAAGCATTATTATTGTTAGAAGGACACTTCTCTCATGGTTCTAACTAATACTTTAGTGTTGCTTTTTTCCCCACAAGGGAAAGCTGAAAGAAAAGGGGTGGGGGCGGGAAACAGAAAGACAATACAATCTCTGCTCCCCAGGTTAAAAAAAAAATGGGTTTTTTTCCCCAGTGTGCAATTTTTTAAATTGTTAACCAAAATTAGGAATAAATATTTAATACTTGTGTGTAGATTAGACCCTATGTGAATGCAGTAACTGAAGAGTCAAACACCCTTAACTTATTACCCTTGACTTATTATAAGACTGAGATATGGGGTGAACTAGCCACTCTTTTCATAAAGCACTGTTTTTTACTTGAATGAATAACTGAAGACAACCTATTCAGAATTGGGTATGACTAACATTTTCGGGAAAAAGAGCAAGTGAGCCTGTCACTTCAAGGAAAATAACTGACAGTGTCTGTTGCCAATGATAAAAACTGAACTTTTAAGTGAAAATTAATATCTTGAAAATTTTATCCACCATCCTGAGCCTGACAGCTTTCCAACACTTAAACCATCTTCTGATATTAAGAAATGTTATTGTTTGATTACACACATAATGAAATACGTCCACATCCAGAAGATCTGTACAACTAGTGAACTGATATTTTCCAATTGACCAATGCATGATGTTACAAATCATGCATAGATAAAGATCTATACAAAGAACAAAAATACCAACATATTTTACTGTAACAAAGTACAAAATGTTCACTGTAACGGTTTCAATTCTTCGTTGAAACTAACTTTTATGAAATTACAATCTGTAGAGTTTTAGTGCAGTATCAAAGAAGAACATCTTCTAAGTCTATTAAAATACACCTCCCTTTTCTTTCACATATTCCACCAAAAGAACATATTACAAGAGACTGAATGCAGAAACATACAAAAACCTAGCTGTCTTCTAATAAACTAGAAATTAAAGAGAATTGTAGGGGCTTCCCTGGTGGCGTAGTGCTTAAGAATCTGCCTGCCAATGCAGGGGACACGGGTTCGAGCCCTGGTCCGGAAAGATGCTGCAGAACAACTAAGCCTGTGCACCACAACTACTGAGCCTGCGCTCTAGAGCCCGCGAGCCACAACTACTGAGCCCACATGCCACAACTAGAAACAGGGCCACAACAGGGCTCTGTGCAACTAGAGCCCTGCTCCACAACAAGAAAAGCCACCTCAATGAGGCCTGTGCACTGTAACTAAGAGTAGCCCCTGCTCGCAGCAACGAGAGAAAGCCCACACGCAGCAACGAAGAACCAATGCAGCCAAAAAAAATAGATTAAAATAAAATAAAATAAAAATAAAGAGAACTGTAAAATATGTAGAGAAATGCCAGCCTTCTTACTAAATTTTTTGTTCCAGAAATGTAGGGTTTTTTTCCCACAAAAATATGTTTTATGTTAACATGTAATGGATTTTTAAATTATTATTTCTTAAACTTCTCAGTTTTAATTTCTTACATGGTATATGGTATATATCGTTAGACATAACCTACATAAACAAAAGTTCTTTTGTGTCCCCAATAATTTTTAAAATCATAAATGGATCCTTATGGGTCCAAAAAGTTTAAGAACCACTGACCTAAACTAAAGGCTCATTAACTACTTTATAACATAATTCTCCAATAGGATTTTTACCAACCCCTTAATAAAATTAAGATACGCTCTTCCTATGCACACAACAGAGCTTATAAAATGCTAAGCACTATGTTAATTCCTCAGGATACAAGATGAAAGTGCTTAGTTCTTGCCCTCAAGTTGCTTACAGTCTCACAAGGAGATGTCCTCGTCATCCCAGGACTGTTTGGGTACCGGACATGTGGCAGCTTGAAACCATGCTCAAAGTCAGCATCACTGTTCTGCCAGTTCAGAATGCAGAATGCTTCTTACCAGTTCAAGTTGCCACTACTAATTTCTGCTTATCATATTTCCTGTGGTTTTTGTTTGTTTTGGTCTCCCTTCACTTTTTCTGGATTTTCCAACTCTCATATAAAAGGTCCCATTCATTCATTCATTCATTCATTTATTTATGCGGTACGCGGACCTCTCACTGCTGTGACGTCTCCCGTTGCGAAGCACAAGCTCCGGACGCGCAGGCTCAGCGGCCATGGCTGATGGACCCAGCCGCTCCGCGGCATGTGGGATCTTCCCGCATCGGGGCACGAACCCGTGTCCCCTGCATCGACAGGCAGATTCTCAACCACTGCGCCACCAGGGAAGGCGCCCCCCCCCACACACACACACACACACACACTCACCTTTTAAATAAGCAAGGCCTGCCACCTGAGTCTTCCCTCCTTTTCACTTAAAGTATGCAAAAGTGCGTTTGGTATAACCTTCAAATCACTTTTTTCCCCACCAAGTTAATTTGTTGCTGGTTACTCTTTACTGCCAAAGAGTATTGTAGGGATTCACTGTATCCTCTTTATAAGCTTAAAGATTTTAAAAACTTTAGATAAGGTAAAATTATGTACTTCTAAAACCTAAGCTTTAATCACTGGAGAAAATAATACAAGCATACTTTCTTAAGTTTAAATTCCGCATCTACAATGAGACAAGCCACAGAAGAGTAAGATACAACAAGATCTCTTTTGAGTGCTCATTTCCAAATAATGAGCAACACCTACTGAAAAACCACAGCAAAATTCTAAGATGGTCATGATTAGTCAACACCTTATTCCTTCACTGTTCAACACTAGGGAGTAACTAAAAAAATGTAAACAGGCTACAGAGATATGAACAAGTTCTGACATTGAGAAAGTTAACTGGATCACACTCTCTAAAATTCACGTTGTTCATTGCTAGGTAGGTCTCCTGTACTGGCTGAGAAACAACCTTAAATGGCTTCTGGAAAGGTTATATGCTGCTCTCCAAACCACTCTTAATTCCTATTAACTCTTCGTCTACCTTGGCAGCATAAGGTGGTTAAGAATAAACCCTGTGCAGAGGAGCCTTGGTTCGAAGTTCACTGTGAGACACTGAACACTTAACTTCCTTAAGCCTATTTCCTCAGACATACAGAAGGACTAAACACAGCTAACCTGCAGACTTTATGATTGAAAGATATCATAAAGGTAAGTAACCACATTGTAACCATTCAAAAAATGCTACTTATAATGGTCTAATAAAATTCCAATCATCATACACAACTATACATATGACCATTTTTCTGTGGCATAATCTGAAGGTTAAAAACGCAGAGTCATTCCATTTCTTTGCCACAGAATAAAAGTAAAAGAAATCCACACAAAGTATAGGATGGGATTAAACATAGGAAATATCCCACTCTGACAGGAGCAGAGAACCGGGATCCACTGCACAGGCTCTGGGTCTCCCAGCTGTCTGCACCTATCAGCCCCAGCCCCACCCTTTGCTAATCCCATGACTTTAGACAAGTAGATACATTTCAGCTTCCAGTTCCTCCTCCACTGCATGAAGAATTAGATTCTCTACATGAGGTTTTGAGGGTCAAATGGGCTAATGATTGTAAAGGGCTAAGCATAAAGCTGGACACAGAATAAGCCTGGAAGAAATGTTAGCTAGCATATTATTATTTTCAGGTTGCCTTGAGAGTGCTTCCTCTATGGTTCATTTACTTTAGTTTGTAATTTAACAGAAATAAACAAGCAACTCCCAGAACACACCTACATAAGTTGCTTTGAATGAAGTCCATATGCTGTAATAAAGTTTGGCAAAAGAATATATCATGTAGTAAAAACAATAGCTATCTTGTAAATTTGCTTTTATAATAAGCAATAAGACTTTGGGATTTGAGATACATCCAAGATCTAGATTGGTGCTTCTCGGTCCTAGCTGCACATAAGAATCATCTGGAGAAATTTTTAAAACTATGAGGCATGCTGAGGATCCAACTTAGCCTGCTGAAAACTGATACATAAGAGAATTGTCCCACCTTTTCATTATGAACTGTATTTCAAGGTAACCAAATAGCCCTAGCGGATTAAAAAAAAAGTTCTTCTATAGAAAATATTTCTAGATAATATATGGAGAAGGAACGATATAATCAGGAAATCTCCATTTTGCAACCCTAAATGGAATAAGGCAATGGTCATCAATGAATGACAAATGAATCATTAGGTATAAGGTTGATGAGAAATCCTATAATAGAACAATTAGGCTTTTACCACCTGAAGCCACTGGTCAATCTTACCACCGCTAAATGTGAGGCAATCAGTCCTTATATTCCTTGAGATATGGTGCAGTAGACGAACTTCAGGGGGAAGAGGTTAATAGGAAAGGAGGAGGGGTTTGAGGAGAGGAGGAGAGGGAAAACAGAAGAGGAAAGGGAAGAGAAAGAGAGAGAGAAAAGGGAGAAGAGGAAAAAGAGGTAAGAGTAAAGGCATGAAGAAGAACGAGGAAACAGGAATAAGGGAGGGCAGGAAGGAGAGCAGGATACGAAGAGTAAGTGGGGAAGGAGATGGAAGCAAAAAAGAGGGTATGATGGAAGCAGAGAAGGGAAAGGAGATAAACAGACAAAAAGTTCCTGACTCTAGCTGATCCTGAAACTCACCATGTTCTTGTCCCTCAGTAACTAGGCATCCCAATGTCCTTATAATGGTTTTTGTTTCTTTGTTCAAAATAGCCAGTGCCAATTCTATTACTTACAATCTTCAGGGCTCTGAATACAAGTAGAATTTAGAGAACAGAAGAGGGATCTACTTTATTCCTGTCTTAAAACACTGGAATAGTCAATTACAGGGACTATTTCAGATTAATTCTAGATAGATATTCCAAATGACAAAACACTAGGAAACAAATGCAATCAGTAACTTAAACACATTCTAAAATAATCCGATCCAATGAGCATAAATTTGAATAGTAACAAGAACTTAATGAAAATTTTAAATGACCACAAAGAAAATTAAAAAGCAGAAAATCTGCCAAAGAAAAACACATTCCCTGCATACTTCATAATAAGGAAGGAAGGAAGGAAAGGGAGGGAAGGAGGGAGGGAGGGATGAATGAAGGGGAAAAACACAGGTTCAGATGCTGGTAAACAAACTTTGATGATAATTCAAAAATGATTGTCTAAACAGTATATATTAATGTATTGATAATAAAATGCCTCAAATGACACAGGTTCCGGACCAGGCTCTGGCTAACCAGCCATGTTGTCCTGAAGGAATCATTTTACTGTTCTCCTTTCACATCAAATTGACTAGTCTGAAAACCAAGGGTTCTTGTGAGTATTAAATATAATGCTGTATATGAAAGCTTTTTACAAAGAACTGATCTCTATGTAGAAAATATCAGAGTAATTTAGAAGGTAATTAATAGCCTAAAGAAGACTGAAGATAGAGTACTAATGTAAAATGAACTATTCTAGTAAGTAACTCAGAAGCTTAGTTTTTTCGGCTCCTAACTGATAGGCTAATTATATGTATCAGAAAAATAATAAAACTTAATTTCTACAAAATTATTTTATGATTTAGACTTTGTTAATTCAGACACGTGTTGCCCACAATTCTTAAATTAGTAAGTTTTTACTGCAATGCTATTAAGCTGCATGGAAAAAAATTAAATGATCCCAAAATGGGTATATTTGCTCATTTGAAATCTCATTAAAATTCTTATCATTAAGGACACTCATTTTCTTTTTAGCCTCATGCCAATTCTCTGCTTCTGTGACCTTGAAAGCAGGGATACTGCAGGTAGGAAACTACCATTCCCACTTAAGCTCTCACTACAGTGAGACTTTCTCAGAATTTGGAAACAAGCTCACCTTCCAATACTGAAAACAATAAAAATTAACAACAATAAAACAAAAAAAAAATCAGAAAGCAGCATATCCCACCTTAAAAAAAAATCTATCAATCTGGATATGAGCCCAATGGCAAGTGCCCTGACTCCAGAATCAGATTCAAATCCCAGCTCCTCACTTATCCCAGGATGTGATTTGAGGCCAGTTACTGCATGCTTCTCTACCTCTTTTTCCCACTCTGTCATACAGGAAAGCAAGAGTAGTTATCGCCTAGGGTTATTAAAACAATCTGAATGTGATCACGCACATAAAGAACTTAGCACAATGTCAGGTACAGAGTAAACCTTTGACATACATTGGCAGTCATCGTCGCAGAGTCCCAGAGTGTATTCTTAGGAAAGTTAGAACATGATACATAAGTGAACTCTTACAAGTTTACTCACACTCTATTGTCTGAAGTAATAATTAAAGCAAGGGCGAAGATATGCAAGCCATTTTAGGGGAAGAAAAGAACATAATTATTGGTTGTTGTATGAATCAGGATTCTCCGAAGAAACAGAACCAACAGAAGTACATAATATAATATATATTATATATATTACACATAAATAACTAATTGCATAATATTATACATATGTATATACATACATATGTATACACACACTTATTATAGGAATTGCCTCACAAGATTATGGAGGTCAGGAAGTCCCATGATCTGCCATCTGCAAGCTGGAGAACCAGGAAAGCCAGTGGTATAATTCTGTTTGAGTTTGAAGGCCTGAGAAGAGGGAGGCCAATGGTGTAAGTCCTGGGCTGAGTGGGAATATAATAGGGGCAGGGGTGGGAGCACAGCTGTTAGCTCAACCGTTACTGGGGGACCGTTATCATGCAACTGTTATCGTGCGACAGCGCGTGACCATTAGCATGCAACCGTTAGTGCTGCGGTTAGAGGTCCTGCTCCATCAATACGCAGCCTTTGCAGTGGTCCTCGAGGCTGAGAGTGCAGCGAGAGGCGGATGGAGGCAGCCTTCTCACCAGCGCCCCTCCAGGCCCTCTGGCCTCTGGGCCCAGGGACATGCTGAGGGCTGTGTCCCGCAGAGCTCCAGAGTCCTCTTCACTGCCACCCACTGGCCAGGCCCAGGCCTTGAAGCAGCAGAGAACCTCTCCCCCAGCGCTACCTCCGTGACCTAATGGTGGTGGCAGTCTCCATGGGTCACAGGGCATGGAGGCCTCAGCAGTTGGAGTGTACAGACACTGCCATCGAGGTAAGAGCTTCAACCAGCTTCAGTCTCTCCATTCAAGTTTCAAAACTTGGTCCAGCTTAGATCAGCCATCTACCCCTAGGAGGTGGCCAGAGGTTAGGGTTAAGGTGCAAGGACACTGCAGATCACTAGTTCAGGTCCACCTCTGTGGCTGGGACTGTTCTCAAAGAAGGGCAATTGCTGTGAGCTGGGGGTTCACCTGATTGGTGTTTGCTACATGTATTCCTATTGATCCTATACAAATGATTCTCTCCGGTTTAAATGAAAACCCTGAGAGCCGGGTGGGTCGTGGGCACCTGGCTCCCTCAGTGATGACAGCTTGGCAGGGTCTGAGGACCTGGCCCCAAGGGCGCCACCGGCTGAGATCTGCCTCTTCAGCGGGGCCTGGGCACTGGTGGGAGGACCCAGACTGGGTGCTGGACAAACACTCCCGGTCAGGGTAACCGGCCCACGCAAGGACCCCTCCTCTTAGCCAGGGCCTGGACCTTGCAGAGTGAAAGCTAAGCCTTGGGACCTTGCCCCTTCTTGTCAGAACAGAGAATAACATTTGTTTTGGTGGAGGTTTACAGGAACCTCGTGACCTGACCTCAAGAACAAAGGATCTGACACCAAGAAGCTTGTAAAAAACTAACCATGCCCCTCCCTCACCTTTCTTATAAAAGGGCTTTGCTGAAAGCTTTCGGGGAGTTCGGGGTTTTTTAAGGCATGAGCTGCCCGTCTCCTTGCATGGCCCTGCAAGAAACCTTTATCCACTCCAAATTCCGACGTTTTGGTATTGTTTGGCCTCACTGTGCATCCGGCACACGGACTTGCGTTCGATAACAGGAGGCTCAAGAAGCAGGAGCTTCAATGTCCGAGAGCAGAAGATGGATGTCTCAGCTCAACCAGAGAGCAAATTCGCGCTTCCTGTGGCTTTTTGTTCTAGTCAGACCCTCAGAGGATTGGATGATGCTCACCAGCATTGGTGAGGGTGATCTTCTTTACTCAGTCTATCAATTCAAACGCTAAATCTCATGTGGAAACACCCTCACAGATACACACAGAAATGTTTTGCCAGCTGTCTGGGCATACCCTTAGCCCAGTCAAGTACACATATAAAATTAGCCGTCACAGCGGCAGTGGTGTTTGTCCAGTACAGTTCAGAGTGAGAAAACTCTTTCATCCTAGAGATGGTTAGCAGGTAACTGCACAGCAATGTCCAGAGACAATTTATACAGCAACCAAAATACTCTGAACACCTAATTCACCAAGTTCCAGCACTGGTTCACCTAGAAACCATCTAATCTATAATGCTATCTCTTTCATGGACTTGGTCATCAAAAGAAATTAATAGAGAGACAGAATCAGGAAATTACCTCCAATTATACATCATAAGTCAGTTTCTTTTCAGTTTGCTTATGATGAATCAGTCTCCTAAAAACAGATTAAACCAAAATTTTAAACCTGCAAAACTCAAATTCCAGCAGTCGAATGGAGTGACATCGCCAAGGTTCTGAAAATCTGTATACCCTGACGATCCATGAGATCACATCTATTTTTCAACAAACAAGTACCCACTGCCAGACACAGAGTATAAAGACATGGTCCCTGCCTTCACTATATAGTCAGACAGGGCAGAAGCCCAAACAAACTTGAATATGAGGCCAGC
Source organism: Mesoplodon bidens (assembly GCF_964165515.1). Classification (NCBI taxonomy): domain Eukaryota; kingdom Metazoa; phylum Chordata; class Mammalia; order Artiodactyla; family Ziphiidae; genus Mesoplodon; species Mesoplodon bidens. The sequence goes on from NC_138168.1 coordinate 60,152,592, forward strand.
CTTATGACAAATTACACACAAAGGGCTATGGAACAGAGAAATGTCAGAAATAACTTTAGATTCAATAGAGAAGTTTGTTCATAGGGATCAAATCTAATTGTTTCCCCTGAGAGTTAGCAATTAAGAATGGGCAGAACTCGTATCTGGAATAAGTAGTAGAATACTAAATATTCTTCAATGGAGCACAAAATGACACAAGAAGGAAGGCAAAGTACCACCAAATCTTTGAAACTAAGCCATCCATACAGTGAGGAGGATCGTCTATAATTATGATATCCTAAACCAAAGACGAAGAGAGTATGTAATTTAAGGCTGAGCTACCACATATTGACAGTTTATATACATTACTTAAAGAAAAGTAAGATGGTTCTGGACCTTTACTATTCTGTACTACTGACAACTGCCTGAGTTTCTAGTTTTCTAAGTTTCTGAGTGAACATTAAATCAGATGCAAATTCTTACTTGCAAATGTCACACAGAGAGTAAATGCCCTTCATTATGGCTTTGTATACATAGAAAGATAGAAGAGTATTCATATACTTTATGTATAGTTTTATACTTTCCTCTTTAAAAGTACACTTACTTTTTTATAATTTTTTTTTGGGGGGGCTGCATTGGGTCTTTGTTGCTATGTGTGGGCTTCCTCTAGTTGCGGCGAGCAGGGGCTACTCTTCGTTTCAGTGTGCAGGCTTCTCATTGCCTTGGCTTCTCTTGTTGTGGAGCACGGGCTCTAGGAGCGCAGTCTTTAGTAGCTGTGGCGCACGGGCTCAGTAGTTGTGGCTCGCGGCTCTAGCGCGCAGGCTCAGTAGTCGTGGCGCATGGGCTTTGTTGCTCTGAAGGATGTGGGATCTTCCCGGACGAGGGCTTGAACCCATGTCCCCTGCATTGGCAAGGGGATTCTTAACCACTGCACCACCAGGGAAGTCCCACTTACATTTTTTAAAAGCTTAAAATTATTTCCCAAAGATATTTAATTCTCTTTCTTAAACACCTGGGCTTCAATAAGAACTCCCAATCCACCCCTGTAATCCAGATTCTATTTGGTCCTGCAGTGAAGTCAAATGTGAGATCCTGACATCAATTTGTTGCCATGGAAATAATTGAGATGTCAATGTTTCTGCATTATGACTGTACCATAGGAGCAGATGGGCTCCTTTGCAAATATCTGTCTAATAATTAACCAAAGTGTCAGGTATTATTTTAAATTTACATTATTATAAAAATTTGAGTTTAAGATCAATTTGAACAGAATACAACTAATTTCAACTTCTGAATTTTTACTGAGGAAAACGTTCAAATTATACAAACAGAAGGGCTTGCTATAGTCTTTTTATCCATTTCAGTGTTTTCTTGCTTGTTGTATCAGTTTTGTGCTGCGTAAAAATATAAATAAACACGTTCAGCATAAACCAAATTTGACAAAAGCAAACTATTTCACATAGAGAAGTGGTGACAATGTTAGATGATGAAGATACACACTCAGTCCTTGAACGTCTTTCTACCATCTATTGAAAATATTTTCCTTCTGAAGAATACTGCACTTGGTTAAGTAACTAATACAACTAATCATTTACAATATACTTTTGCTACAAAAATGTTTGTGGGGTCCTCTATTTGCCACTGTCCTATGAACTTCTTCCAGAAAATTGGTTACTTGATATAAAGACCAAATTTGTTTCTGAATCCTCCACAGTACTTAGCCATATCTCCTGGACTAAGCTGAATTCACTTACAGAGAATTTTTCTAAATGTAACGAGGGTTAATATACTTAAATAAAATAGGCTGAGAGATTATGTATATGTACACGTATATACATACATGCCTAAACCATGAAGTATGAAACCATCACTCTCCTAATCTTTAGGAGATATTGTCATTCGGGACTTCCCTGGTGGCACAGTGGTTAAGAATCTGCCTGCTACAATGAGATACCATCTCACACCGGTGAGAATGGCCATCATCAAAAAGTCTACAAACAATAAATGTTGGAGAGGGTGTGGAGAAAAGGGAACCCTCTTGCACTGTTGCTGGGAATGTACATTGATATAGCCACTATGGAGAACAGTATGAAGGTTCCTTAAAAAACTAAAAATAGAACTACCATACAACCCAGCATTCCCACTACAGGGCATATACCCTGAGAAAACCACAATTCAAAAAGAGTCGTGTACCACAATGCTCATTGCAGCTCTATTTACAATAGCCAGGTCATGGAAGCAACCTAAGTGTCCATTGACAGATGAATGGATAAAGAAGATGTGGCACATATATACAATGGAATATTACTCAGCCATAAAAATAAATGAAATTGAGTTATTTGTAGTGAGGTGGATGGACCTAGAGTCTGTCATACAGAGTGAAGTAAGTCAGAAAGAGAAAAACAAATACCGTATGCTAACACATATATATGGAATCTTAAAAAAAAAAAAAAAATAGGGCTTCCCTGGTGGCGCAGTGGTTGAGAGCCCGCCTGCCGATGCAGGGGACACGGGTTCGTGCCCCGGTCCGGGAAGATCCCACATGCCGCGGAGCGGCTGGGCCCGTGAGCCATGGCCGTTGAGCCTGCGCGTCCAGAGCCTGTGCTCCGCAACGGGAGAGGCCACAACAGCGTGAGGCCCACATACCGCAAAAAAAAAAAAAAAAAAAAAAAAATTGGTCATGAAGAACCTAGAGGCAAGATGGGAATAAAGACGCAGACCTACCAGAGAAAGGACTTGAGGACACAGGGAGGGGGAAGGGTAAGCTGGGACAAAGTGAGAGAGTGGCATGGACATATATACACTACCAAATGTAAAACAGATAGCTAGTGGGAAGCAGCCGCATAGCACAGGGAGATCAGCTCGGTGCTTTGTGACCACCTAGAGGGGTGGGATAGGGAGGGTGGGAGGGAGGGAGATGCAAGAGGGAAGAGATATGGAGATATATATATATGTATAACTGATTCACTTTGTTATAAAGCAGAAACTAACACACCATTGTAAAGCAATTATACTCCAATAAAGATGTTAAAAAAAAAAAAAAGAATCTGCCTGCCAATGCAGGGGACACAGGTTCGAGCCCTGGTCCAGGAAGATCCCACATGCCACAGAGTAACTAAGACCGTGTGCCACAACTACTGAGCCCACATGCCACAACTACTGAAACCCATGCGCCTAGAGCCCATGCTCCACAAGAGTAGCCACCGCAGTGAGAAGCCCGCACACTGCAACGAAGAGTAGCCTCCACTCACCGCAACTAGAAAGACTGCACGCAGCAACGAAGACCCAGTGCAGCCATAAATTAATTAACTAATTAATTAATTAATTACTTAAAAAAGAAAAAGAGGGCTTCCCTGGTGGCGCAGTGGTTGAGAGTCCGCCTGCCGATGCAGGGGACGCGGGTTCGTGCCCCGGTCCGGGAGGATCCCACATGCCGCGGAGTGGCTGGACCCGTGAGCCATGGCCGATGAGCCTGAGCGTCCGGAGCCTGTGCCCCGCAACGGGAGAGTCCACAACAGTGAGAGGCCCGCGTACCACAAAAAAAGAAAAAGAAAAAAAAAAAGAAAAAGATATTGTCGTTTGGAACCTCTTACTCTACCACCCACAGTGAGCTCTTTTTATCCAAACATGAAAACGTTGCTCTTCCCCATTGTGGGCTAATTACACCATCTGTGTAGCCACAGCATTATTGATGTTACTCCTTAACATTTCCACATGTGTTGCCCTCAAACACCTTGTACTGTCAAATGTACAAGCGGCAGACAAGTGCCCAATTCCTATTCACAACTTTCTCTGCTGGGGCAAAACTATGCAGAAATATGGGCAGATTTCCGGCCATTTCACCTGAATCTAATGGTGCGAGTTGTAAAGATAAACAATGACAACAACAAAATCAATCCCCTTCCCTCATCAAAACTAAAAATTGGAAAAGATGTAAATGTTTTGGGGAACAGATGGAAACAAAGCCAGGAAAGGGAGGAGAGATGAAGAGTAACTCATCTGACGGGCATTGCTTATCCTTGAAATTAAGCCAACCAGTTTATCGTCTTTATTATAAAATAAAGACAAAATAAAGTTAATAAAAAGCTACAAATCTCCTCATAGATTAGGAGTATGCAGCCACACACCTGCAAGATAGATAGATAGATAACTCTATACAAAGAAATTTAAAATACAACCTCAGAAAAGATCATAAATACACTAGATATCTTAGTGTTGATTAGAAATAAATGGTTATCTAATTTAAATTATTCACAATAAAAAAACACACAACTTGAAAGAACCAGAGCATTTTTAAATGTAATCTTTTGTTAAACACATGAAAGAAATCCATTATATTCATCTTCTCCTTACTGTTCCCTACGCTCATCTCTATCACCAGTAAAAAGGCAAACACATATTGATCAGTAACTTTTCTCATGGCCATTAAATAATAAACATATTCCTTTGATTATTAAAGCCCACTGAATTTTGAAAATACATGCATTTATTTTAAAATTATATGCATATAAAAATCTATCCTCATAGCTTGAAAGCTGGTACATCTAAGGATGGGTACTGTGGGTTAAATTTATCAGGAGTGTATTATAAAGGAAGAAAGAGGATGCTAAGTGTGGTGGGATCTTTGGTAAACTCCTCATCTGGAAAGTCATTATCTCTATGTTCCTTAAAGTTTTAATATCCAATAAATCAAAACATCTCCTTGTCGTTAGATTATCACACTAACTAATATGCCCAGTTTCTACAAAAGTCAGGACACGGTACCAAAACATGGCAAAGTTCACTGCCCACTGTTACAATGGAAAAAGAAAAAAGGAAAGGAAACCCACAGCCATCAGGGCACATTTTCCCACCTCACTAAGTTCCATCTTGGAGGCAAATGATACAGGCCTCACACCATCTGAGTGCTTTCTATGGACTCTGAAAAGATGACTTTGAAACCTTTGTACCCAGAGCTGCTATTAAAAAACAACCTGACACCCACAGCAACAACAGAGTCATTTGGACCAGTGAAAAAACAAAGGCCCTCAGGCTGGCCCCTCCCTCTACGGACTACAAGAAGCTGCTAGCATAGGCATATCTCAGAGAGATACCAAGAGTTCGGTTCCAGACCACTGTGATCAAGTAAGCATTGCAGTAAAGCAAGTCACACAAATTTTTTGGTTTCCCAGTGCTTATAAAAGTTATGTATACACCAAACTGTAGTCTATTAAGTATGTGTAGCATTGTCTAAAAAAATGTACATATCTTAATTTAAAAATACTTTATTGCTAAAAAATTCTAACCAATATCTAAGTCTTCAGCAAGTCATAATAGTAAAATCAGATATTAATGATCACAGATCACCATAACAAATATAATAATGAAAAAGTTTGAAATATTGCAAGAATTACCAAAAATGTAACACAGAGACACAAAGTAAGCAAACACTGTTGGAAAAATGGCACTGACAGACTTGCTCAACACAAAGTTTCCACAAACCTTCAGTTTGTAAAAAATGCACTATCTGTGAAGCAAAATAAGGCAAAGCACAATAAAATGAGGTGTGCCTATAGTCTGTTACTATAGTTCTTTAAGTTCCTCCAAGTGCTAAACCTTCATGGACTACCATTTCTAATAAATAAGGCAATAATGGTGTTTATCTATCAAAATAACAACATTACATTGAAGATAACAGTAATGTCTCAGTCTATTTGGGATGCTATAACAAAATACCGAGACTGCGTGGCTTATAAACAACAGAAATTTCTTTCTCACAGTCTTGGAGGCTAGGAAGTTCAAGATCAAGACACTAGCAGATCTGGTGTCTGGTGAGAACCCACTTCCTCGTTCATAGGTGGTTGTCTTTTCTTTGTGTCCTCATATGACAGAGGTGGGCAAGGGAGCTGTCTGGGAACTCTTTTATAAGGGCACTAATCCCATTCACAAGAGTTCCACCCCCATGACCTAATAATAGCTCCAAAGACCCTACCTCCCAATACCATCACGCTGGGGATTAGGTTTCAACATATAAATTTTAGGATGACACCAATATTCAGTCGATAGCAAATAGTCTATAATTAAAGGGAAAAGACGCAAAGAGACAGAGTCATAATACATCACTGATTATTTATTTGTTATATGGCCCAACTGTGGCTTGAAAACCATGAAGAACATCCTTTTCTTTCCAAAAGAAGCAATCATTAAGGACGATTATAGTTGAAAATTTGGGGGTTCCTTGCTCATTAAGCTACTGGCACAATTCAGGTGATTATAATATTCTTCACTTAGGAGAAACAAAGCACACCTAATGTAGTAGAGACACAATTGCAGCTGATGGAAAAGATGCAAGAAAAAAGCTTCTCCATTAAAGACGCTGAACTTCTGTAAGAAATGATAAAACAGTCAAACTTTAATTTCTCCACTTTTTTCTCACTTAAGGTCAAATGGATGAAAGGGGCAGGAAGCATCTGTCAAAATTTATATTAGTTTTATAACTGTTTACTTACATATTTATTTTGAAGGTTAGAAAAGTAAGCACCTCAAAATGGAGGACAGATATAAAATAATTAACATTTATAGGTATAAATATAAAAATAATATTTTCTTAAGATATTACAACTTGCAGTCATCTTTAAAGGAAAATGGTGAAAGAAAAAACTGCAGGTTGAAAGGAATTGTTTAAAAAATACTCTTTCAGACTAATCATTTTTCATTTTTTATAATGGACCAATTTAATCAAAATATTTCTCTTCAGCACACAGACCCATGTATTGTCCAGAACTGTTAGGAAAAAATATTTATGCACTTGTAGTATAAAATAGATATGTGTAACCATCTTGGAAGAAAAGATTTTTTTTCCCTTTTGTCACCCTTTTTTTATATATAAGAAATCCAGATGTCCTAATGAAAAGCTACAATTCATCAGACGTTGAAACATCATGTAGATATAAGGAATAAATAAAAGCTATAAGAATGCATTAGGGCCTCCCTGGTGGCGCAGTGGTTGAGAGTCCGCCTGCCGATGCAGGGGATACGGGTTCGTGCCCCAGTCTGGGAGGATCCCATATGCCGCGGAGCGGCTGGGCCCGTGAGCCATGGCCGCTGAGCCTGCGCATCCGGAGCCTGTGCTCCGCAACGGGAGAGGCCACAACAGTGAGAGGCCCGCGTACCGCAAAAAAAAAAAAAAAAAAAAGAATGCATTAAAATGATACTTAAATACATTTGCCTAACAAGTCCCCTGAGGGGGAAAACTGCATTAAAATAACTATTCTGCACACACACCAATTTTAAAAATGGATTGTAACTGCTTACAAAAGTTCCAACACATATTGACCTATTTTTTCCTTTTTTAAGACAAAAGCACCTGACCATTAACATTAAAAAGAACATACACTTAATTTCTAGGAAGGCTAAATTGATTAATAAAGAATAAGGAAAATTTGCCCTAAGAAGCAGAAAAAGGAAAGCGGAGTACCAAAAAGACCAACCTCATGACAGTATGATGTGATGAGAATGATCTAGTGTTAACAGCTTTATTGAGATATAATTCGCACACCACAAAATTCATCCTGTTAAAGTATACAATTCAGTGGTTTTTTTAGTATATTCAGAGTTGCCCAACAATCACCACTATGTAATTTTACATCTCTTCTCTCCTAAAAAAAACCCAATACCTACCAGTAGCCATTACTCACAACAACTTCCCCCCTCCCTTAGGTAACCACTGATCTACTTTGTCTCTAGAGATTTACCTATTTTACACACTGCATATAAGTGAACTCATTTAGTATACTTTCTATTATGATTGGCTTCTTTCACTTAGCATAATGTTTTTAAAGTCCATCCATGTGGTAGCATGTATCAGTACTCCACGGCTCATTATTGCTAAATAATCAATCTAACTTTCTTTTTTTTAATTGGGGTATAGTTGCTTTACAATGTGTTAGTTTCTGCTGTACTGTGAAGTGAATCAGCTATATGTATACATATATCCCCCTTTTTTTGGATTTCCTTCCCATTTAAGTCACCACAGAGCACTGAGTTGAGTTCTCTGTGCTACCAGCAGGTTCTCAGTAGTTATCTATTTTACACATAATAGTGTATATATGTCAATCCCAATATCCCAATTCACCCCACTCCCCCTTTCCCCTCTTGGTGTCCATATGTTTGTTCTCTACGTCTGTGTCTCTATTTGTGCTCTGCAAATAGGTTCATCTGCACCATTTTTCTAGATTCCACATATATGCACTAATATACTGTATTTGTTTTTCTCTTTCTGACGTACTTCACTCTGTATGACAGTCTCTAGGTCCATCCACATCTCTACAAATGACCCAGTTTCGTTCCTTTCAATGGCTGAGTAATATTCCATTGTATATATGTGCCACATCTTCTTTATCCATTCATCTGTCGATGGGCACTTAGGTTTCTTCCATGTCCTGGCTATTGTAAATAGTGCTTCAATGAACATTGGGGTGTATGTGTCTTTTTGAATTTGGTTTTCTCAGGGTATAAGCCCAGTAGTGGGATTGCTGGGTCATATGGTAGTTCTATTTTTAGTTTTTTAAGGAATTATACTTAACTATACTGTAACATAACAGTAACTATACTGTTCTCCATAGTGGCTGTATCAATTTACATTCCCACCAACAGTGCAAGAGGGTTTCCTTTTCTCCACACCCTCTTCAGCATTTATTGTTTGTAAAGATAGTTTCAGGAAATTTGCCATTTTTCTAATTTCTGACCTCTGAGAATATTGGGACGGGGGCAATGAGAATAAAACAGGAAGGAAGGTGTCTGAAGAGGATTAGTAAAAAAAAATCAGTAGAAGGATCTAGAGAAGCACTTTCCAATAGACATATAATTAAACCCATAGACGTAACTCTAAATTTTCTAGTTAGCTGCACTTTATAAAGTAAAAATCATGACATTAATTTTAATATTTTATTTAATGTAATATATACAAAGTATTACCACTTCAATATGTGATCAATATAAAAATGAAAATATTTTCCACTCTTTTCTTCAAAACATATCCACTATGTAACGTACATTTATCTCAGATCTCAATTTCGACTAGCCACATTTTAAGAGCTCAAAAGATACATGTGGCTAGTTGCTACCATTTGGACAGGACAGATTTAGAGAGTAACAGGAGAGGGACAGCAGAGAAAAAAGAGAATAATTAGAAACAATGAGAAACGAAGAACATAAAGTGTAAACAGAGTTGAGAATGGAAGACTATTGGGGAAAAAAAAAAAACAGACATATTTTAATTCTAAATGAAACATTTTTTGAGTCCTACATCTATAGTACTTACCACAGTGTATGACACATGGGAGAATTAACCGACTAACTGGGTTACTGGGGAGACTAGAAAGGCAATATATGCCTGTCCTTGATAAAATATCACCAAGAAAGAGAGAGAAACATTTTTTAAAACTCTAAGTTAGGGCTTCCCTGGTGGCGCAGTGGTTGAGTCCACCTGCCGATGCAGGAGACACGGGTTCGTGCCCTGGTCCGGGAAGATCCCACATGCCGCGGAGTGGCTGGGCCCGTGAGCCATGGCCGCTGAGCCTGCGCGTCCGGAGCCTGTGCTCCGCAACGGAGAGGCCACAACAGTGAGAGGCCCACGTACCGCAAAAAAAAAAAAAAAACCTCTAAGTTAGAAAGTGATACCCCCTATATGACAAATGCAGATAAAGTGACTGGAAATGGTTTAGAGGTGATGGAATTTATTCACAACTGGAAGAATCCAGCACTACCCTTCCAAGTTTGCCCTATCCTCACTCTGTGCTCTTTTACGCTTGAATTGCCTGTATTAGAACAGTTGAAAATTAAAAGCCTGCTTGATGTTAGTGTACTCATCACCCAGTAACCTCTAGCATGTGATTCCCAGGGTTAGTAACCAGTGTAAGATTTGGAGCTCTGCTTACTTACATATGCATCATGTCTGTGATGTGCATTCTCTTCTTCAAAGTACTAAAGCCTCAATTTACCTATAAACTATAACTTCATACCATATGTAGCCAACATCCACCAGCCACTCTAAGAATTCTTGTTGGTATGTAGTTCTACATCATTAGTATTCTACCTTAAGTCGTTTTATATACAACAAATTTACACTTTAATTTTAAATAATGTGCCCTTCTAGATAACTACAACATAAAATTAAGGTAGCTATTAGCAAAATTTGAAACATTTTAATTCAAATTTTGTTATAATTTCTACTACAAAATCATTCGGCCTTCTCTAGAAAAGTCAAACTTTACTTTTAAATAAATGATTTCACCTTTGAACTCCATGACAAACTTAGAGATAAACTAAATTATGCCTGGTATGCAAGCACCTATTCATTATTGCATGATATAGGCAAAAAGCCAAATTAAAATCAACACAAAAGCTTCCTGTATCTTTATATAGATAAACAGTTGCTTCAACTGTGAAATCATTTGGAAAATCACAAACAATTATTAAGTCAGAGGGGCAGTCTAACCTCTAGATGGAAAGAAAATGCTAAGCCACAAACTAGATAAATACTGGCATAGAAGCCAAAGTAAATTCCTTAAAATCCTTAGAACTTTTGAGAAACAGAGGCATGCATTAATAGCCCAAAATATCCATTTGTGTGAGCTGCCTTAGTAGACGTTAAAGAAGGCAGATCTCTGAAATCTTAAAAAAAAAAAAAAAAAGCTGTACTGATATAACTCTAAATCCAAAGCAATAACTTAGCAGTCTTTGAACATCCCCTTATGTATTTCACAAAGAGCCCTTCAGAAACTTTGTTTTAGTTAAAACAACAACGACAGCTACCCAATGGCTCCAGCACAGTCCCCAGCCAGTAAGCAACTTTAACACCAGCATGATCAACTCTTCCAACTCATGACAAAAGAGAAAATTCAAACAAAAATACCAATATTTTTTTAATTTAGAAATAAAGTCATTGAGGTTTGTTTCTTTTTTTTTTTTTAAGATAACAACAACATGACAAAACTATTGCTGGTCTACAGGAATGGTAATAACAGGTCACACGAGCTATGGATGTAAAGATTAAATACAACTTATTCTCTCTTTCTCTTGGGTTTGATTTTTATGCTGAAAAGCGGTTTGAGAATTTGCCATGGGCAGCCCTACACTACTCTTATTAGTATTAAAAGGCTTTGTCCAAAGCAAATATGACCGTCAGTAAAACAAATAAAATTTATATTTTCCATCGAAAGCAGTTTGATAACTTAAGTGCATTGAGGGTGAAAGAATGGCTGAGATGCACAATGGGGGTCAGGGAGAGGTAATGAATGATCGTGCTCAACTTAAAAATAAGTCTCCCAACACTGTCATGAATTGAAGTGCAATCATAATAAAAAAAGATTATGAAGAAGCCTTTTTATTAAACAATTACTATCAAGCAGCTTATTTTTCAAAAAAGGGTAAACATAACTGTACAATATTTGGAATTAGTTTTGAAAATCCATATTTTAAATTCAAATTCCATTTGTTACTATTGTGAGGGTATAAATAGCACAGTTTCAAAACTGTTTTTTTTTTTTTTTTTTTTTTTTTTTTTTTTTTTGCGGTACGTGGGCCTCTCACTGTTGTGGCCTCTCCCGTTGCGGAGCACAGGCTCCGGACATGCAGGCTCAGCGGCCATGGCACACGGACCCAGCCGCTCCGCAGCATGTGGGATCCTCCCGGACCGGGGCACGAACCCGCGTCCCCTGCATCGGCAGGCGGACTCTCAACCACTGCGCCACCAGGGAAGCCCTCAAAACTGTTTTTTTTTTTAATGAAATTTAAACTGAAAGACTAACAGCATGATCTGTGGAAAGACAACCACTATTATAAAATATTTGGGTTCTAAGTACAATGAAATCCATTCATATGCCATGTTTCAAAGAAAACTGTAAACATACTGAAAATGTTTTATTGATAATACTGTAACACAATAAGTTGCAAAGGTGAAGTTTGTTTCTGGGCACTAGTTCACTATTAACAGTTGTCAGGGCCAACTACATAATTTGACCAAAGCAAAATGAAAATGCAGGATCCTTGTTCAAAAACCAGGAAATATTTCTTTTATCCTTCTTTCTTTCACAGTGTCTCAATATTTCATAATATTTTTTATTTGCTGTTTAACGTCAAGCTCTCTTAGACATGGGAATACTCATGGGGTGATTACAGCTCCTCAAATGTGTGTGGGCCCCTTTACTGTAACTTAATAAGCAGGAGGCACACACTAGGTTCAACCCTCCCTGCACCAGCACCCAAGCTCCCTTCACGGGCAGAGGGTGAAGAATCACTGGACTGGGTGGGACAGAAGAGCACGTGGCCAAGAACCCAACCCATGGGGACAAGAGAGCAATGGGAGGTGGACCACATGTGAGCTGAGGGCCCAAGCCTCACTTAATCTCCTGCTCCATTGTCCCATGGGGCTCCATTTACAAAACTCAAATCAAAGATAAAATTAATACGAATTTCAAGACAGCAATCTCAGGGCATTAAACCCCAAGTGTGGGCTTCCCTGGTGGCGCAGTGGTTGAGAGTCCGCCTGCCGATGCAGGGGACATGGGTTCATGCCCCGGTCTGGGAAGATCCCACATGCCGCAGAGCGGCTGGGCCCATGAGCCATGGCCACTGAGCCTGCGCGTCTGGAGCCTGCGCTCTGCAACGGGAGAGGCCACAGCAGTGAGAGGCCCGCGTACAGCAAAAAAAAAAAAAAAACCCAAGTGTGTGCCCTCTTCTGAATTTGAGGCCCTGTGTGGCTGCCCATGAAGCAAGCCCTGACAACTGTGATTCAGATGAAGTGAAGCAACTACTGAACTCTTCTTTGTAGCAGCTACTGCCACTTTACTTGATTCAAGCTGTCTTCATAACATCTACCTCCAAGTCTTTGTCAATGCTACAATTACAAATAGTAGGAATCTAACAAGAAGAAAAATACACTGGCTATACAATATCTTACCTATTAATTCATGTGTCAGACAATCCATACAAACTGCAAGTCGGTCCTGACATTTAAAGAAGACAATAGTATAGGCAAGAATGGCAAGTATACCAACAAATAGGGGGTTTTTTTACCTAAAAAATAAAACAATTACAGTTGAAAAGTTTTCTACGCATAATGTACAAGACTCCTACTGGCCCTAGGTTAAGAGCTGGTGGTAGCTGCATTTCAAGCCTTTGAAATATATAAAATGACTAGAAATTTTTACATTTTTGAAAATCTTTGAAATGCAAAGTGATTAGAAACATGGGAGAGAATTAGTCTCCTTCCTAATAACCAGGGCGGGGAAGAGCAGCTATGGTCAGATATACAGACATTTTTTAAATAAATCATTTTGAACTGGGGATGGGAAAAAACTAATAATGACTTTGCTAGTACAGAGGAAAGGGAGTATGGCTCATTCTAACAAACAAACAACTGAATATGAGATTAAAATGAATCAGCTAGAAAAGGTAGGGTATACTTAAAAGCAATGCACACAGTACTTTCTTTGAGCCAAGGTATTTACTATACATAAAATTTAAATAAAACTAAGAGAATAAAATTACACAGATGAAATGTACCCTCAAATAATGTTGGGAGACTAAAGTTGTGAATGAACTAAGACTCCTGAGAGATACTAAAAATAACAAAAGATGCTTTTACTATTACATTTTGGACAAGAGGAACAAAGAAAAGTTATGTTCATATCAGGGCAAATAGTGCATTGTTAACAATGGCAAATCCTATTTTGGTTTTGAGAGGGTAAGTTAAATGAAGGAGGAAAAGAAGAAGAAAGTAAACCCTACATACAGATGAGAATTCTATAAAATAGCAAATGACCACTTCTGGCAAGTTTAAGTATCCATTCCCAGAAGAATTACAACCCACCATAAGAAATAGTGCCATTGACTCCACTTTGACTAAAGTCAACAGGTGACTTACACATCACCCATGCAATGCACATTTTTCAGCCTTCACTATTCTTGATATTTCGGCAGAATTCAATACTGATGACCACTCCATCCTCTTCACATTCTTGCTTTCCATGATGTGTAGCTACTATTTCTTCCAACTTTTCTGGCCACTCCTAGGTTTTCTTTGCAGATTCACTGTCCCCTCACTGGCTATTAAATGTTGGAATCTCTTATCAGTATCAATAGCTTCAATTACAAGCTAAAGCAGATATCTCATAAAGTTCTCTAATCCAAACATCTCCTTTGCACCCTAGACCTATATATCCAATTGCCTAAGTTGATCTCTCAACTTGTCTGTCATAAAGACATTTTTGACATATCCATACCTAAGCTTATAATCTACATCCCCATCCTCACCCTCAAACGTGGTCCTCTTCCAGGGCTCCCTCTCTCATTAAATACTACCTCCTATCATCCAGATTTACCCAGAAAAAAACAGGATACAATCTTGACTCCACCTTCTCTCTCATCCCCCATTCAAACCATCACCGAATCTTGAGATTTTACCTTCTAACTTTCTCTCAAGTCCATCCCCTTCTTTCCATATCCTCCAAGACAACCAAGTTACCAACTTCTCTCACCCCTATAATTACAGAGGTTTCAACTCCTTTTTCTGTACCACTCCTACCTGTTTCCATTCTGCTTTCTATATTGTAGCCAAAATGATCTTCTGAGACAGAAATGCAATTTTATCACCACCATTACCACTCCTTTTTTCAACCCTTGAATGACTTCCTATTGTCCACCCTTAATCTGAGCATCACCTTCCTCTTCATCTTCATCTCACTCAACACATTCTCCCACTCTGTACTCTGTGGATTCCAGCATCTTCAGTCACACAATCTTTGTAACTGCTGTTCCCTCAAACTAGAACACTTTGCCCTCTAATTCATCTCTCTTTACTTTATTTATATTTGTCCCTCAAATCACAACTCACCTTTTGGGGGAAGCTTTTCCAGATACTCATAGCAGCATGTATCTTAATATTGTATATCTTAATTAATATGTATCTTCCTCATTAGACTATAAACTCCATGAGGTCAAGGACTAAGTTTGCTTATATTTGGTATCCTCCACCTACCATCTGGCATAGTACCAGCTAATTATTAGACACTCAAGTCTTTGTCAAATAAATAAAGACTGTTCTAGTTTGAGAAATCTTACTTGATAATCTTTTTTATTGGTGATTGAGTCATCAGGACAAATTAATTTGGGAGTCACACTTTCTACAAATATTAGCAAGTTGATATTCCTATGTTTACTAAATATATATGCAAAACACACAGAACATTGGACAAATTTCAGTCTGGCAGCATCACACAAATCTTGAATTCCAAGGTTTTAGTTAAGTATACTCTTCCGCAGGAGTTTATTAGGACCCTCATTTAACTGTCAACACCACCGCTGGACATTTCTTATTATATAAAGTGTATTTTCAAGTAATGTAATTTGTCTCTATTTAGACTGACTCATTTTTTTCAGTGCTCGACTTCATATCACTGTTCAACCTATTATCTCTGACATAAAATTTTATAACTAAAAACTTCTTCTGGAATCGGTTTAAACAAAAGGACTTCCTAACAAACCCACCAGTAGTTTCACGACTTCCAGGGACAGCATCCAAACCTCCTCACTGGCCATTCATTTATAGACATGTCCACCTCCCGTGCCCGGGCACAAAGAAACATATTGCTACTAGTTCTATCTTCTCCTACCTCCCACCTAACTAGTGTTTGTCACTTTCCTTTAATCAGATATTTCTCCAACCCTTTTTTTAGAGTTGCAATGCATCTATCTCAATCAGAAATAATTTTCTAAAATCTGTGTACCAAACAGAAATACTGCCTCAGGCTGGGGAGATTCAATATACACATTAAACACCTTTTCCCAAAAAAAGTCTTAATGTATCTGATTTCATCACCACAACGTAAGTTCCTTTCTCACAGAAGCTCCCTCTGATAAATACATCTCACAACTTTGAAACAAGGTCGTCTGTTGATCGCAATGATAAATGTACTTTTCACAGTTGTAGCAAAATAAGATCACAATATCCACGGCAAGATTAACAAAACTAGACCAGTATCTAACCTTGAAAACATAGAAATGACCGCTATAAATGAGTGCTTTCCTCCATTTATTTTATCTACCTAGAAAGCATATATTAAGCCATCTATCAAGAAACAAAAGGTTATCTTGTGTGTTTAGCTGTAGATATACGCCAAGGGAAGTTGTTGTACAAATTATCAGGGTAAGAATCCGCAGGAAGAGAGCTGAGTTGCTCAACTCCCAGTAACTTGAAAATACCTCCAAAATAATTTATATCCTGACCTGGAAAGCCACTTCGAATCCAGTAAAACAAAACGCTGGCCATTTCTTATATTGTTGTTATTTATTAACACCCTAGAGTACCTTTAAGGAAATGCCCTAACATAAGGGTTGAGGATATGGGAGAAACAGGAACATTAAACAATCAAATAAGTCTGTATCTGTGCCTCCAAACAAATAAGCATTTAGGTGATTCTAGTCACATTTTTATTTTAACATGAGTACTTAGATTAATACTGGTGATGGAATAATGACCCCCCAAAATGTCTATATTTTATTAATCTTTGGAAACCATGAATATGTTAGATTATGTGACAAAGAGGAGTTAAGGTTGCAGATGGAATTAAGGTTGCTAATCAGCTGGCTTTGAGACAAGGAGATTATCCTGAATTACCTGGTAAACCCAATGTAATCATTATTGTCCTTACATGTGGAAGAGGAAGCAGAAGAAGAGAACCAGAGAGACAGCACTGTGGCAAGTGTGTGGCCTGACCATGCTGACTTTAAAAACAGAGAAAGGGGACAGGAGCCAAGGAAGGTAGGTGACCTCTAGAAGCTGCAAAAGGCAAGGAAATGGATCCCTGCCTAAAGCTTCCAGAAGAAATCCAGACCTGCCTTGATTTTAGCCCAGTGAGACCCCATCTGCCCACTGACCTCCAAAAATATAAATGAATACATTTTTGTCATTTTAAGCCACTTTGTTGCAGCAACCATAGAAAACTAATACAATAAAAACTTTAAAACTAACAAAATATTTGATACATTCTGTTATTCCTAAGCATAATGGTAAACTAACCACCCCATGTAGTTAAAAAACAAAAACTCATGGTCTACTTCGGGCCTCACTAAAACCATTAGTTAAGTTACTTCTCCTTGGGCCTCAGTGTCCTTATTTTTCATATAATGGAGTTTGTTGGAATGTTCTTAAGATTCCTTTGATCTCTAAAGTTCTTTGTTTCCCGGTTTCATGAATGCTAATTATGTTGTTTGAATCTTGTTTTCTTTTCTATGAAATCATTTTGTTAACCTCTAATGAGCTTTATAACAAAAATAATCATGTTAAAGTAAATCTAAGTTAACAGAATTATTCATTGTAACCTACTGTTTTTTATTTAGGCCTCTAACAATTTCTTTGTTTTACTATGTCACTTCTCTCATCTTTCAAAAAGACCAAGTTCAAGCAAAAGAATGCTTCAGTTAGGACTTTCAGGCACCTTTTTTCATTGTTATTATCTTAGAAGAGGCAAGGCAGCAAAAAAAAATATCAATGAAGAATCAGTGAAGAATTTTGCTTTTAAATAATTATTAACATACAGACCTTCACAGGTTCAATAACGCATTATCTAGAGAAGAAACAATATCTCCTTTTTTAATGTCTAAAAGCCTTTCCTGTAAACTATTACAAGTCCTGGTTATATTGCTTAATATCCACAGTTTAAAAAAACTATTCATTTTCACTATACTTAACCATGCAGTGAATTTCTTTCTCTTAAAAAGGCGAGTGTGCCACCAAAGTGAAAAGCAACCAGATTAGGAGAGTTAAAGCCACATTACATTAAGGGCTAACTTAAGTCTCCTTTAAGTTGGAGAGTCAAAATATCATATCGTTAGAATCCGTGATA
Source organism: Mesoplodon bidens (assembly GCF_964165515.1). Taxonomy (NCBI): domain Eukaryota; kingdom Metazoa; phylum Chordata; class Mammalia; order Artiodactyla; family Ziphiidae; genus Mesoplodon; species Mesoplodon bidens. The sequence goes on from NC_138168.1 coordinate 60,170,456, forward strand.
GTGTCTTCAACAAACACTACTGAAGGACAACATTTAAAAACAAATTTTATGCAACAATGTTCTCTTGGCTTTAAATGAATTCAGTATGCCTGAGAGTAGCTAACTCAATTGAGGCCAGTAGATGAAAACAGAGAGTACGTATATATGCAACATTTTCCCAACCACTATCACAAATATGCCTAATTATAAAGGTATTTGCAGAATATCCAGTTTTCTGATAATTATGTGATTTTATGTGTGTGTATTTGGAAGCAAAAAATGGGGCAGGAAATGCATAGGGAAAAGAAAAATGAACGGGGCAGAGGATTATAGATATTACGGAATATAAGCAGAAAAGGATGGGACAATCCTGTTCCAGAAGAAAAACAGTGATGATTTAAAAAAAAAGTCGTGGAACCACGACAGAGAACAGGACAGTGGTTTCCAGGGACTGATGGGGGTGGTTGGGAGGGAGGAAATGGGGAGGTGTTGGTCAAAGCATACACACTTTCAGTTATGAGTAAGTTCTATGGATGTAATGTACAGCATGGTGATAATGTATAGTTAATAATACTGCATTGTTCACTTGAAATTTGCTAAGAGACTAGATCTTAAGTGTTATCAGCGCATACAACAAACATGGTAACTTATGTGAGATAGTGAATGTATTAACTTGTTTGTGGTAATCATTTCACAGTGTGTATGTATATTAAATCATCACATCGTACATATTTTTAAAATAAAATAAACACTGTTTTACATGCAACAAAAAAGGACAGCTGTCAAGAAGAGTTTGGTGCAAATGGGGCGATAGAGATGGGATAGGGACTATATTAGTGGGGAAAAGAGAGGTCTTAAAGGGAAACAATTACCAGTAAGTGAAAAATGGAAATCAGAAATGCACTTAATAGATACAAAACAATCTCCAACACACACACACACACACACACACACACACACACACACACACACCAAAAGCAGGCCAATCAATACAGAGAAAGTAGCCTGGACTGTGAAATGGACCAGGCTAATGGACTCACAGTTGAACCACATTCCTTCCTATTTTTAATCACAAGCTAGAGGTCCAGCAAGTATATGTGAGTGTGTGTGAGGTTAACACTGGATATTTTCATATTGCAGTTTGGGGGCTGGGTTTCAAATGCTTTGAACATAGTTGTGCTGATTATGGTTTCTCTACAATGATTTTAACAGAGTTAAGGTATAAGAATATATCAGAAGCAAATCCATGTGTTACCTTATGAGAAGGAGGTGAAAAGTAGAGGAAGCGAGGAAGAAGACTAAAAACAGGCCAACAACAGAAACAAAAAGGGTGAGGAGGGGGGTGGGGAGAGAGAGCAGGAAAGGGAGACTGAGACTGGGACGAGGGTAAGGAAGGCAGAGCAAAAGCAGAAGCAACGCCTCCACATCTTGCTTTCTCCCCAAGGCTTTGTCCCTCAAGACAGCATAAAAGCCACGTGAAATCAGGAGGTTCTGCTGAGCCATTGTTCTTAATTCTGTTGTTTTTTTTCCCTCATGAATTCTGCCTATTTTATTTGAATAGTCCCCCAGAAGCCTGGTTTTGTAGCTTCTGTTTATTCACATGGTTCTGTATGTCACAGATGGTGCACCACAGCCAAACACAGGGAGTGGCTGTGTGTGTGTGTGTGTGTGCCCATGTGTGTTGACTGTTACTTTTGTTTTTTGCTTCCCTACCTCCTTTCAGTATCGGGAACTCTGTTGATTTGCTTTTACCTTTTTATTTTGAAATAATTTCAAACTTACAGAAAAGTTGCAAGAATGATACAAAGAACTCCTGAATATCCTTTACTAACCAAATTCACCAGTTTTCAACATTTTGTCACATTTGTTTTCTCTTTCCATATATTTAATATTTATTCTATATAACTATATACAATTTAGTTATGTTTCCTAAACAATTAGACAGTAGGTTGCATACAACATGTCCCTTACCCCCCAGTATTTCCATGGTGTATATTTCCAAACCACAAGAATACTCTCTTAGGTAACCATAATACTGTTATCACATTCAGAAACTTTAACATTGATACAATATGACTACATAATATAGGGTCCAGCAAACCCTTGAGCCGAACCTGACCTACAAGTGATTTTGTAAATAAAACTGTACTGGAACCCAGCCATGCCCATTCTTTTCTGTTTTGTCCATGGCAACAATATGAACAACAGCAGAGTTGGGTAGTTGTTTCAAGAGAGACAGTATGGCCAGCGAAGCCTAAAAATTTTACTATTTGGTCTTTTACAGAAAAAAAAAGTGTTGCTTATCCCTGATATAATTCATGCTTCATGTTCCATTGTCAGTTGTCTCAATAATGTCTTTTTACCTATATTTCCCAGTCTAGGATTCAATCCAGGAACATACATTGCATTTAATTTTCACATCTCTCTTCCTCCTTTAATCCAAAACAATCCCTCAGCTTTTCTTTGTCTTTAATGACATTGTCATTTTGAAGAAGTCAAGCCAGGTGTTTCTTAGAATATTCCTCTATTTGGGTTTATCTGATGTTTCCTCATGATTAGATTCAGCTAATGCACTTGTTGTCAGAACACTACAAAAATAATTTTGTGTTCTTCTTATGGTATCATACCCAGGTGCATATGATATCTGTGTGCCCCTCCTTAATGATGCTAATTTTGATGTTCTGTTTCTCCACTATATAAGTACTCTTATCTGTAGTGATGCTTCAAGACCAGGTAAACATTCTACCCTCCATCAAACTTGTTTTGCCCCCAATTTAACATCCACTAATGATTCTTTCCCAAGTCAATTTTTACTGATAGATGCAAAATGGTAATTTCTTAATTTGTTTGTAATATCACAGAATCCAAGATGGTATCAGTTTATGATCAGAAATTAGATGTTCAGAAATATTAAATGACTCATCTGTTGCTAGTTATTTTTCAAAGAGCTCTTAGAGAATTTTAGAACTTCTAAAACTCTTAGTTTTTGATGGTCCTAAAGTCTCTCAGGCTCCAGAATACCAATTCAGGCAAATGTTCTCAACATTCAAATAATCAGAATCCCTTGCTCATCAGCACACAAAACCGATCTTGTAAAGTTCCCACTTATATTATACAAAACCTGTGAATTACCAGTTATGTTTAAAAGCTATATTTTTTAACTTCTACTGTTTTCACTCAAAAATGAACAGTGATTTCTGTAGTACAAAGTAGAAAAGAGACATCCAAGACAAAATAACACCAAAAAACCTCTAACATTTTGTGTAATCTCAATTGTGAGTCTGTGCATAAATCATTCCTTTCCACTTAACCTACCAGGGCCACAGGGTTCAATTACCATTGTCTTGGGCTTGAGGAATTAGGGTACAAAGTTTAGGGACTATATTAGTTTATTAAGGCTGCCCTAACAAAATACCATAGACTTGTGGCTGAAAAGAACAGAAGCTTATTTTCTCACAATTCTGGAGGTAGAAGTCCAAGATCAAGGATTTGGCAGATTGTGCTCTTAAAAGGCCTCTCTCCTTGGCTTACACATGGCCACCTTCTCACTGTGTCCTCACATGGTCTTCCAGCTATATTTGTCTATGCCCTACTTTCTTCTTCTTCTTTCTTTCTTTTCTTCCTAACCTCTTCTTATGAGGACACCAATTGCATTGTATTAAGGCCCACTCATAATCTCATTTTACCTTAGTACCTCTTTAAAGGCTTTATCTCCAAATACAGTCACATTCTGAGGTACTGAGAGTTGGGACTTCAACACATGAATTTTGGAGGTACACAATTCAACCATAACTGCAACCAATAATGAGGTTCTATTTAAGATATCTGCCACTGATATTCTAGGTGGCACTAAACCGTACCTATTTATTGTATACTTGGGTCTTCTAATTCAAAGTGGGACCATGATGGCAAAAAAAAAACTCTGAAAGTCATGTTGTGGGAGGAACCTGAATATGTATTTGAAAGAGAGATGACACAGGGGGACATGATGGCTGTCATCTAATAGATGAAGGGTTGTCATATGGAAGATACATTAGACATTGACTTGTCTGGAGTCATTCGCAAATGTTTGAACTATGACCGGGAAACAATACATTTTTCAATGGAAAAAATAATCTTTCCAACTTACCTGACACTAGAAGGAAAATCAGTGACCTCAGAAGACAGAGTAAATGTTTAGAATAAACTGTGAATTGAAAGAATGGTAAGGAGTTGGTAAAATGAGGCTGTATATTTGTATTTGCATATTCCTTTTCTCAAATCAAACTTTAAGACAAAAGGCTTTCAAATGGCTGTCTATCAAAATTTAAGTTTTCTGAACTTCTGCAACAACTGAAAACTCATGATTGCCTGAGGCTGGAGCAAGAAGTGAAGAATCTTCATACCAATGCTCAGTGTCATTATATTTTTCTCTGGAGCAAAAACCGTTTTCTCTACCGCAAACGGTCAACTACACAAGGACAGAAAAGGACACCTCCAAAAAAAAAAAAAAAGATCATATATGAGTGTTGCAAACACACTTAAAAATGCCTAATAACTCAACTAAAGCTGAAGCCATACAATGTACCTAATATTTTAAGAACCATTAGTAGTTATCATATACCAGCTCTCAGACCAAGAACTATTGCCTTTCCACACTAATTTTATACCATAAAATTTAAAACAATCACCTTTATAGGAAGTGGCAAGGCAGGCCACACACACAAGTGTATGAAGATATAAAATGAGTACATCCTCTCTCCATCCACTTTGGATTTCAAACCCTGCCTTTATGAGAAGCTAAGAAGTTAGAAGCATCATAGCATAGTTTTTACAGACAGTGGGTTTAGCGTCAGGCTCCCTGGGCCGGATTCGGGCCCTGTCATTATCAGCTATGTGACCCTGGGCCAGGTACTTAAAACTCTCTGTGTCTGTTTCCTCGTTTGTAAAATGGAGATAATATGGGTTAGTAAGTACCTCATTTACTTGCTGTGAGGATTATACAAGATAATATATTTAAAGGGTACCTCATACATAGAAACCATTTAAACGGAAAAGCTATATTCCTTTGGCCATAGGGAAGCAGTGAACGTTTAAGAAAGGACTCACATGATCAGATTTTTGTGTCAGACAAATCACTTTGAGAGCACAGTGAAAGATGGATTGGTTAGAGGAGGTTATCTATGAAGCCAAGGCAGGAGAGCAGATAAGGAGACTACTGCAATAGTCCAGGAAGGATATTTTGAGGGTCTTCGAAAAAGCACTTGCAATAAGCAGGAGGTGCAGGTATGGGAAAATGTAAAGAGACAGTAGACGTTTTGGTGTAAGGAAGGAAAGAGAAAGAATCAGTTTGGTAACTGTAACTCTGAAGGACTGGTATGAAGCATGCTTGAGAGCAAATGGTATAGCTGCTTATAAATATGTTGAGTTTAAGATAAACACTCCTGAGCATCCCAGTGGGTTATTGCCTTAAATAGATCTGAAGCATAGAGGTAAGGACTGAGCTGGGATACGATTTTGGGTGAGAGTCAATCATATTTCACTGATGAGAAAACATTTTAAATTTCTTTTAGAGAAGAAACAGATGGCACTTCCTAATAAAGAGGGGGTTTACAGCCACATCCTAGTACCATGTTCAGTGTTAAGTATTTCTGTACAGTATTTCATACTTACAGCAAAGTCGTTCCATCAACATTGCATCAATTCTTCAAAATTAGCACCGGTTTTGACAAACAGATCAAAAGACTAGAAAAGATGTTTTCCCAACTTAGGTTTTCTGTTATGTTTCATTCATTATTTCGATCTGTCATTCCCCAAAGAGGGCACGCATAGTGCAGATTTAATTCTGCTGTCCATGAACTACACCTCCCAATGGCAATCCTTATGTTCACCAGCATCATTTCCTCTCACACCAAAAAGCAATCTTGTTTGTATTGGGGTCATGTAAACAGAACCTCAAAAACATCTCACGTAGTATGCTGTTTGTGAATATGTCCAGCATGTCCTGTGCACTGGGGAGCATCCTTTTTGTCTGAGGTCAACTCATCCAAAACTATGTAAGCAGTATTGTCAGGTAGGTGTTAATCTTTGGATTAAATATGTATAAATAATACGCTAGAAAATCATAAAGTTAATTTAATAAAGCAGGTTTGGTTTAATAAGTGTATAAAATATGTAGATTTTGTTTTATTTCAACACTCTCTTTACTATGATTTGGTAGACTTTTTAAATAATTTAGTTTCACTCATGGCTAAAAAATCATAATTTCATTTTGATTTGATTCAGCAAATTACTGCATATTTTTCAGGTTTATGGTTTATTACTTAAGTCCTGGAAACCTGCAAATAATGAATGAGGAAGTTAGACCATGCGATTTAAGGTCTAGATGATGATAAATGTCAACAAACATGGGTTCTTTCTAAACTGCTTTTTAAAAAAATCAATCTTGAAATTGAAAAAAAAATCAAATTTTACTAGGTTGTTAGTTACCACCAATATGTAAAATAAGAACGCTTCCATGTGTTTGGTTTTCCAAACACTTAATAAAAAGGCAATAAAAAGTTAAAACGTGATTTTAAAAAGAAACAGAACAGTCAAGAATGCCACATAGAATAAAAATGTTTATCCATTTTGGTGTGAAATTACCCTGCATTAAATGTTAGAAAAAGTAACACACTTATTGACAAATAAAGCAAGCCAATTTTATTTCAGAAAGCTAAAAAATTCTATTAAAAAAATACACACAGTTACACTTAGGAATCTCTTGCAGACATATTATAGCTGAGAGAGAGAGAAAAAAAAGAAAAAGTTAATACCATTATTTTCATGGTTATAGTCAACATTTACCATGAAGCTGCAATCTCTGTTTTGTAACCTATAAAGTCTTAAAGCTAAACTTCAAGAGGAGTAACCACCATAAATCAACTAATATTATTTTAAAAACACTAAAAAAATGAACACACTTACCTAGTGCTTTCTAAAACACTCGGAGAAGAAAAACTTTTGTGTAAAAAAGCAGCCGATATTTGTGATGTAAACTTGGCACATATAGGACATATTCAAATATACAAGTTAAATACTGCCTTTTTTTTTTCCTTTCAGAATACAGCAAAGTTGATGATAATAAAGCTCTTATTCAAAAACCACCCTCATTTCATAGGTCTGAGGGAAGAGGCAGAGATCAACTCTGAGACATTAATAGCTCCACTCTCTGCCATCAATCTCCATATGCCATTGCCACTATCATTAAATTAGAGAAAGAATGGGGCACTACATGTAAAGGGATGTATTGATGCTATTTAAATAAAAGTAAATGAAAGAAGGGGCAAGGCATTCCTCCCAACTTGGAACTAATGAATGCAGGCAATCTTTGGAGACACTGTTTTGATATCAATCCTCAATGAAACAAAGATCAAAGAGTTTAAGAACCGGCACAATTTTGCTTGTGGTTCATGGATTCCTTCCCACCTTGCCCACATCTCTCCTCCCCATGCCTTTGTTTTCAGATAGCGATAACAGCATATAAATAAGAACTTCACTTCTTCCTTCCTCACTGGATCCAGTCCAGTGCCATTATTGTGTCTGAGCTTTGGTGGCTGCAATGGGATGCATGCACCGGTCAGAGGCAAATACTTGTAGTGGTTTATTCTCCCTCCCTGTGAACTGCCTCCTACCTGAAGTACTGCTGGGTACTTTTTTTTTTTTGGTACGCGGGCCTCTCACTGTTGTGGCCTCTCCTGTTGCGGAGCACAGGCTCCGGACGCGCAGGCTCAGCGGCCATGGCTCACAGGCCCAGCCGCTCTGTGGCATGTGGGATCCTCCCGGACCGGGGCACGAACCCGTGTACCCTGCATCGGCAGGCGCACTCTCAACCACTGCGCCACCAGGGAAGCCCTGCTGGGTACTTTTATTTACTTATGCTGGGACTGCTCTCACGTGCCTTTGGTCACCTATCGCCTCTGAAAAGTGGAATACATGTTTTCAGGGAAACCGAACATGACCTTTATTTTGACAAAGGCAAACAAAATAATGCTGCAAAACAAGAGTGTGGATACAGGCCATTTTGCGTTTTTAGGATGCTTTTGTCACTCTAGGAAAGAGATGATCTCACATACATGTGGGGTTTTGTTTGTTTGTTTTTCAGCAAAAGGAAAGATAATCGTGCCTTGGGTTTCTGTTACTTAGCAGAACATTTTCATAGTTCTGCCCACATGAAAGAAAAGAAGTATTATAGCTAGAAAAAAATTAGTCAAACAATTATCTTAAAAGTCTTGTTAATTTGCAGACAAATTAAGAAGTACATTCAGGGACTTCCCTGGCAGTCCAGTGGTTAAGACTGCACACTTCCACTGCAGGGGACACGGGGTTGATCCCTGGTCCGGGAACTAAGATCCCGAATGTCTTGCGGTGAGGCCAAAAAAAAAAAAAAAAAAAGAAGTGCATTCAGTTCTAGGATAAGATATACTGTTCAGAATAAAATTTCTAGGATTCACAAGTCAGCAGCCATTTCCTACAGCACTTCCTCTTCCTGGACTAACGGGTGAGTTGAGCATTTACCATCCTCCAGGGTTAATCTTCATCACCCAGGTAGTGGGGTACCCAATCCTTCCAAGAAGGTTACAGAGAAAGCCACATATTCTCAGGGGGTAGAAGGGTGGTTCTGAGGCTGGGGTGAAGCCTCAGCGAATACTGACTATACCAGAGTGGACCTGGTATGGTTCTAGATGGAAAAAAAACACAACTGCTCAGTGACCAGCCCATCTGAGATCCAGGAGACTTCTGGTCCTGCCACAATGTTAGTGTTGTACTCAATACTCCAGATGTTCACTAGTGCTTTACTTCCCCAGGCTCAATAAAATGTATGGTTCCAGTGCCAAGTTAGTGAAACTAATTAGATGTCTCAGATGGGGGAAAAAAAATCTGCATTTTACTTCTGAAATGACTACAACAATGAAAATTAGCTGGGGGGACAGAGGGAGACAGTAATCTTTGCCATTCTCGGGTAGATGTTACCTACTATAAATCCTCCTTCAGGGCTTCCCTGGTGGCGCAGTGGTTGAGAGTCCACCTGCCAATGCAGGGGACGTGGGTTCGTGCCCCGGTCTGGGAAGATCCCACATGCCGCGGAGCGGCTGGGCCCGTGAGCCATGGCCGCTGAGCCTGCGCGTCCGGAGCCTGTGCTCCGCAACGGGAGAGGCCACAACAGTGAGAGGCCCGCGTACCGCAAAAAAAAAAAAAAAAAAAAAAAAAAAAAATCCTCCTGCAAGTTCTTATTTACAAGCTAAACAGCATCATAAAGTCCTGTATTGACTCAATCCCACTGTCCAAATTCCACTGTAACAAAATCCATCTGAACTCACACATAGCGTTTACAGATGGGGGTGATCAAACAAAGCTGGCCCAGGGCCTCTTTGTAGTAAACAGATTGGGAGGCGGTATACTTTTAATCTCAATAGTTATGGAAGAGGATATGTCACACACAGGTTTCCTCTCTCTGCCTTCCTGCAAAGGATATGCTTTGTTTGAGTAAAGGGTAGTGCAGTTTAGGTAGGATATGAAAAAGGAATGATTAGAAAGGATTGTAATTGCTCACTGAAGACAGACTTAAAGGGGGGAAAAACATTTTCTTCTCTCTTGGCACACTAAATTGAGTGTCTTGAATCTTACTTCATAATGTTTATTTTCCTACTTATTAGAATTTCCATATTCTGTCCTGTGGTTAAAATAGGGAGTCTATTCTTATAATTTCTACTTCTTCCATAAAATTCTTTCTTACACTTTAATATTCTGGAAATAGTACAAGGAGACTACCCGAGGTCACCTACCGTCTCAAAACCAAACTCAGTGGCTTTCTCAACCTCTCGGGTCCCCTTGGCCTTCTCTCATTTCTCTAATTTATTATTGGCCTTAACTTCCACACCACTGGCTATAAATTACATGAAGGATTTTCCCCCATCTTCCCTCCAACCTTAGGCCCATGCTCTTTTCTTCTTCCCATTTCTTCCTCAATGAGCTCATTCATTTCAGTTCTGAAGACAGTCTGTGGCTGACACCCAGGAGCCATCACCAGGCCTGACCTCTCTCATTCCTCTTTCACTCTGGTACTTCCAGATGCCTGCAGGACATCTCACTCAGATGTCAACTAACATTTGACATGTGAAAACCTGAGCTCATCTTCTTACCCCCAACAGTAAGCAAGTGTTCGCAAATTTCCCATAACTGTCAACAATGTTCACTCAGTCCTCCCAATCCCCTAGGCTCCAAAATGTAGAGTTATTTTTGACTCTTTCCCTCTTCTTCATCCTCAGCCTTCCAACTCATCTGCAAACTCTGCCATTTCTTCCTCTACCATATCTCCCGGATCTCTCCTTTCCTCTTCATTCTTAAATGTCATTCCAGCCCAAGCCCTTACCCCTCACACATAAATTAATGTCTCTAGCTCATCCACCCACCTTCATTTTCTTCTTCTATAACTGAATTGTCAGAATCACCTTTACCAAATACCGAGGACACCTGACAGATCAGTCTAACACCCTTATTTTCCTGATGAAAAACAAAAGCTCAAAGAGGTGAAGTAACTTCCCATGTTTACATATATATCAGTGGTTGGGAGACGGAGCTAAGGCTACAGAACACAGGGTTCATGACTTCCAGTCTGGTGTTCTATCCACTGTATCAGGACACTTCCCCACATCACATCAACCACCATGGCCAAGGCCGACTCTGAGTCTTAATGCATCACACTATAGAAGGCCTAAAATCTTACACTGGTCCATTCAAGCCCTTAAACATACTTTCACTGTTTCTCCAAACTCATTTCTCATTACTCATCATTATACCCCTCTTCTCTAAGTCACTCTTTTTGTTATGCTCATACCAACATAACTTTTAACCCCACTGCTGAGTGTACATACAATACCCTGCAAAGGCAATCCTCTATTTTTGACCCATGCTTGAGTCCTGACAACAGTTTTAAGATAAATATGGGACTCAATTAGTTTTGCATTTCCCATTCCAGTTTCAAAGAGCAAAAAAATTATTTAAGAGCCCTAATTGCACCTTATCTTTTGGAGTAATTTTGAAAATGCATTTTCATCTCATATGAATTCTTTAACTTCGTTCTACCACAAAAACTAAATATACAGCCAATTACTTAAGCTCAATTGTTAACTGGTCACTTGCCTTACCTCATATACCAATGGTTTTGTCAAGATTTAGAACATGAAATCCTTTATCTTTTTAAAATTTTGCAATTTTGCATACCAAATGTTTTGTATTTATACTGCTTTATAGTGTTGGATGCTTACAACCTACAACAATTGCTGAGGGACTAACCAGTCCAGACCTTGAGTCAGTGGGCTGACATAAGATGAATGAATGCAGACTCACTTTCTAAGTGATGATGTGATTCATTATTTTTCTATTTCCGCATGCAACATCTGCAATATTGTACTGCAAAGACTGTGGTATCAAGGCCCCCTTTATTAAAAAAAAACCCTTTCACACCTTTTTCTCTTCCAGTTCTAAATCTATCTCCACCCTTCTTGATCAGATTCAAACATCACTCCTCAGTTACCTCATATTTTTGATCATGTTATATCCCTTCAGTTCATTTGTTTTAAACTGTAATACTGTTAACTTAGTGTGAGCTGGTCTTCAGTTTCTACCAAGAATTTTTATAAACAGACATTTCAAGAGTTGTCAACAAGATTTACATACTTAAAGGAACCAGGTCTTACAGGTCTTTTACCTCTTCCAGGACTATATAGCATACTATTTTCCAGAAGACAAGCATTCTGTAAAGGCTTGCTAACTAACTCAAGAGTGGTTCTAAAATGGACCAACTGGCTGCTGTGCATTTTCTTCTCAGAATATAATTTTGTTCTAATCGAATCACTGTCAAAAAAGTAAAATACCTAACAATAAATGAATGAATACATAAATCCTGTTGCATGGATTTCAGGCATTAATACAAATTAGCAGTTTACAGGGATTCTTATATGTTGTTGTTTGTCTGCCTGTTTTTAACCCTCACTCCTAGTGACAGAAAGCATCTTCTTGCTGTATTCAAACAAGAAACGTGACTGAAGAGCCCTAATAAGACCTGGATAATATTGAACAATATTCCCCAGCCCTCTGAAGAAAGTACCAAGTGAAATAGCCAGAGCTATAATATCCACCCCAGCCTATAAGTGAAATCAGAAACATATTCCTTATGGTCTGGCAGTATCTATATTTTCTCATCATTCATATTACACTGCACTGTGTTTGTTTTTAGCCACAATGTATGGCTTAAACTACTCTGAAATGGGAACAGACTGAAGGAAAATCTGGACTATCAATGATGTGTGATCATAGTGATGAGAAGTTAGAGGAGAAGGAGGTGGAGAAAGAAAAGAAAAACTAAAAAGAGAGACCTGTTTAAAATAAAAGGTATATTTCAGAAGAGACCAATAGAAACACAGTAGGAGATAGGCTCAACAGAAATGCTAAAAGTGTACTGGCAATGTGGACATTTTCAGATACTGAATGGTTACATCACAGTAATAAAGAACAGCCAAATCACAGAAAAGCAGTATCTTCTCAAAAGCCACTGATGTGGGGCTTCCCTGGTGGCGCAGTGGTTGAGAATCGCCTGCCAATGCAGGGGGCACGGGTTCGAGCCCTGGTCCGGGAAGATCCCACATGCCGTGGACCAACTAAGCCCGTGCGCCACAACTACTGAGCCTGCGCTCTAGAGCCTGTGAGCCACAACTACTGAGCCCGAGTGTCACAACTACTGAAGTCCGCACGCCTAGATCCCACACACTGCAACAAGAGAAGCCACCACAATGAGAAGCCTGCGCACCGCAACAAAGAGTAGCCCCCACTCACCACAAATAGAGAAAGTCCGCGCAGCAACGAAGACCCGACACAGCCATAAATAAATGAATAAATAAATTTAATTTAAAAAAAAAAAAGCCACTGATGTGCCCCTTCAGTTAGTCAGTCAGTGAACAGTTTCTGCCACCGGTGGGCAAACAAAAACAGAAAAAGCTGGGTACAAGAGAATACAGAGAATTCCCTACTGTTTGCAATCAACAAGACACCGATTGTTCTTGGTTTAATGGCTTATTCTGGGAATTCTTCTGACAGGAGAGATCAGATAGCATCTGTCTCTTACAAGTAAAGGCTTAAGCCAATGAACAGTTCTCATTATCCCAGACAACAATAAATGAAGTCAGAGCAAGGAGGAACCAGGTGGTATCCTGCTCATAAAACCACTTGATGCATCGACATCACGTTTTTTTCCTAACTGAGCCAACTTAGGGCTAACTTCCTTAGATGCAAGATTCTTGATAAAATAAAACTTTACTAATCTGAATATCTATTATTAAGTATTTAGACACGGGCTCTTAATAGAGCAGTAATACCACCAATACTAGGCTCAGTAATTTTTCTATTTATTCATTTTTAATGCTTGAGCAATACATTACCTTATCAAGGCCTACAAGAAAGGGATTTTTTTTTCTACCAACATATTTTATACTATTGACTCATTTACATCTTATTTTCCACTACTCTGAGTGTTGAAAAACAAAAAAGTAGTCTTTCATAGAAGTAATATAATTCAAAATTAATAATTCTGATTTTTCACTTCCTTTTCTTTCTCATCTTCTTTTCCTCATATATTATGAACAAGTGTAGTTTAAGTATAGTAATATTGAGCCTGACTCTCTTTCTGAGTAACTATTTACTCATAAAGATGAACAAGGGAACAGAAGACAACATAATAATGGGAATCTAATGTAGTAAAGGAACCCACACATTTCCCTCATGTACAGCTCGTGGATGCTACGCTGTGCATTCAATGTCATTTTGCATGCAATCATGGCTATCACTTGATATGAAGTCTTAAGTAAAATCTCTATACTCTATCATCAGATAGTGCCTACAACTAGTTTAGAATTATACTGTAATTAAAGTGAAACTCTAATTAAAAGTACTAGGCTAATGCAATATGAAACGTCCTTGATCGTCACAGACCAATTATGTTTCGGTTTGCCATTGTCTTCTGGTGTGTATAGATTATATCTTTTCATAAAAATAACGGAACACAGATTTGATAATGACATCCTGGGCAGGATGTCCTGGTAATTTCCAGAGTCAGTCATTTCTTTTTCAATTTATTTTCTCCTCTTCATGGTTTTGTTATATATCCCCAATGTCCCTGGATTCCTCAGAAACATACCCTGACTAGTGACCAAAGTGTCCTTCAAATATAGGAACTGATGATACACATATTACAATGGCCATAATGGCCACATTTATCAAATCAAAAAAAAAAAAAGCTGTTTTTTTTTTCATGTGGTATTCATGGGCTTATCCATCACCCTTGGTCTTAAATTATTTCCAAGACAGTATAAAACAGGTTTAATAAGCAGTAATCTTTTATCAAAGCTAGATTTTCCCAAGGATAGTGGGTTTCAGTTCCACTAATTCTACTTTCTACTTCCTTTTATAGAAGCCTTAACAGTAAATGCTTAGCAACATTCTTAAACTCCTAAGAGTAAAATTAAAATCTAAATCTTCTTAAAAAGTAATGCTTTCTACTGGTTGTTTTAATCCTGTTTATAATCTTAACTACATTTTCAAGTGAATTATTAACCATCAATAAACATCTATCTCCAAGTTTTAACAAGTTAAACAATCTAATACCAGCTTCAACAAACTTGAGTAAAACTGAATCTGTGATACTAATTTCACTGTTGTTGAGCCAGTTATCAAATGATAAGACTATTTGTTCCCAGGGTCAGAAGTAAACTAGGGAAGAAAATATTTCCTGAGTAATCCTTTATAAAGTAAACTTTTAAAATGCAAATAAGTCATTTGTAAATGACTTTTGGTAATGCTCTTTATAAAAAACAACTGTTAAGAAAATACTGAGTTATACTTCAGTAAGAGGCAACGGAAAATTATCCCCATCTATATTTTTTCTACAAATAGTGTCCTCAAAAATAAATTTATTTAGCAGAGTTTGTTCAAATCAAATCACGTTTTAAAACTCAATCGTTCCTTCCTTTCAGGAAATACAGATCAGGGCTTCCCTGGTGGCACAGTGGTTAAGAATCTGCCTGCCAATGCAGGGGACACGGGTTCAAGCCCTGGTCCGGGAAGATGCCACATGCCGCAGAGCAACTAAGCCTGTGCGCCACGGTGACTGAGCCTGCTCTCTAGAGCCCGCGAGCCACGACTACTGAAGCCCACATGCCACAACTAATGAAGCCCGTGTGCCTAGAGCCCGTGCTCCACAACAAGAGAAGCCACCGCAATGAGAAGCCCACTCACCGCAACTGGAGAAAGCCTGCACACAGCAACGAAGACCCAACGCAGCCAAAAATAAATAAAAATAAATAAATTTAAAAAAAATACAAATCAAATCCACAATCCTAACTGCTGTAATTTTAATTTGCTTCAAAACACACACTAACCCCATAAAAATTAAATTTCCATTTTAGCTAGCAGACAATCTCAACAGGATGTTCATAGGATTCAAAGCATTAGAATGAAGTCTCTGAACCCACAATAAAAATGATCTACATATAACAACCTCAATTATGTGAAGTTTTAATGCTACCCACAAATAAATACAAGCTATATAATTACAATTCAACTATACGATTAGGAAAATTATCAGAAGTACCTAGTAGTATTCTTTGCCTTTGTTGCAATCAACCCATGATGACATTTTAAAAAATAATGGCATTCTAAATACAGAACAATTGTTTATAATAGCACACATTACAGATTTATTGTCAGGTTCTAGGCAAGAAACCAGTGCTTGTGCTATTAAGTCTTCACTCAGTTATGCCACCATCAAATTTCTAACAATTCCCTTCACTGGAGGAAAAATAAAGTGGAAAGGAGAAAACTTGCCTAACACCCGATACTAATGTGATCTTATAAAGATCAGTATCATTAAAATGCTTTATCTAACAATTCATTCGTTGAAAGTGCATACAGGGACTTCCCTGGTGGTGCAGTGGTTAAGGATCTGCCTGCCAATGCAGGGGACACGGGTTTGAGCCCTGGTCCGGGAAGATCCCACATGCCGCGGAGCAACTAGGCCCATGAGCCACAACTACTGAAGCCACGCGCCTAGAGCCTGTGCTCCACAACAAGAGAAGCCACCGCAATGAGAAGCATGCACACCGCAATGAAGCATAGCCCCCGCTGTCTGCAACTAGAAAAAGCCCGCATGCAGCAACGAAGACCAAATGCAACCAAAAATAAATAAAATAAATTAGAAAAAGAAAATACATACAGATGATTATACTTAATACCATACTGAACACTGCAATATGCTAAGAGAGTAGATCTCAGGTACACCCATTACACACACAAAAAATGGCAACTATTGAGGAAATGACATGCTAATTAGTTTGATTGTAGTAGTCATTTCACTATGTATTGTGTGTATCAAATCATCATGTTGTACACCTTAAATACAAAGTCCCGTTCGTGGAGAAGACACACAGAGATAACTCATGTGTGTTGCTATAATAAATAAAATGAAGTGAAGCAAAAGAAGGAGGAAAAGGCAAGAAAAGAAAAGGGAGCTATTTGGGCTACAGTTGCTGTCACAGGGATGCTAGTGAACAAAGGGAAATACCATGTATTGATAGCAATCGGAAGGAGATCTTCCACGGGGACCAAGATTGGATGTAATAGCCACAGAGAGGATGTAGAAGCAGAGGAGGAAAGCCGACAGGGTCCAAGAAGAAACAGAATGGTGCTCCTGCTAGAAACATGTTATTAAAGAACAAGTTAACAATAATCAGAAAAGCAAGAATGCAAAATACCTTCTAGGAATGAAGAATAATCAGCAGTTGAGTGTTAAACATACTTTGAAGAAAACCTAGCTAACAGTTTTTCATTTAATCTTTATAATAGAGGCTTTTTTATCCCCATTTTGGACCAAGGAGAAGTCAAACAATGGTTTAACTAATGTAACTTTAGATAGCGACTGGCAGAGGATTTGTATTCAGTTTTATTTTGTCTCCAGAGTCCATGCTCTTTCATTATTCTGAATTCTGTGACAAAAATCATTAAGTGCCTGCCCCCCAACTGTAACACTGCTGTACCACACATTTGGTTTTCTCTCTAAAGCCAACATTTCTTTGGGAACAGAGAATACCTAATGTGAATAAGGACTCTGTCAGACTATTAGAATTTAAGCATTCTAAAAATTTAATACTTGTCTCATATCTATATTCTCTTTATCAATAATCTTTATCTTCCAAATAACTGTGAACCACGTGTACCCAAAAAAGGGAAAGGAGTTACGTAAGGATCCTGCCTATAAGAGAAAAGATACTCCCAGGGGTAATGAAACCAGTTACAAGTCAGCAAAGAAAAATTCCCTAGATTAGGCAAATTCTAATGATTTCAAGGGAAGCATATATTTCTCATAATTAACTTACATCCTATGTGGCAGATACAGTGCTAAGTATTCTACATGCATTATACCATTCTAAGATAGGTACCATTGTTAGCCCCATCTAGATTAGTGAATTGAGAATTTAATATTTGCTCAAGGTGATGCACTTAATAGGTGATGTAGATAAAATATGAGTCACAATGGGAGAGACTGGATACATTAAATGTTAGCTAGGGATTTATTCCAATAATACATGAGTAAATTGATAAAGGACTGAAATAGGGTGAAAGCAATAAAAATTATAAGGAAGGGAGAGATCATATGGTCTAAACAAAAACTACACAGGATTTGATAAGTAATTAAAAACAGAACATATTAAAATGTGTTAATTTTTAGAAATTACAATAAACAAAGCTGGTGCAATTATAGGTAAATGGTGGAAACATATATTGCTATTGTCAATACAAATGTGGAATATCCATTCAGGAATCCAATATGGAATTAAACATTTTAAAAGAGTCTTATCTGGGCTTCCCCGGTGGTGCAGTGGTTGAGAGTCCGCCTGCTGATGCAGCGGACACGGGTTCATGCCCCGGTCTGGGAAGATCCCACATGCCGCGGAGCAGCTAGGCCCGTGAGCCATAGCGGCTGAGCCTGCGCGTCGGGAGCCTGTGCTCCGCAACAGGAGAGGCCACAACGGTGAGAGGCCCACATACCGCAAAAAAATAAATAAATAAAATAGTCTCATCTTTTTTTCAATAATCGAGCGTTTAGAAATTAACCCAGGGAACACTACTAAAAATGTACAAAGTTCCTTGTTATTTTTCATTGAAAAAAACATTTTTAAGGTGTGAAAAGAAACCTAAATACTTAACATAGGTTAAATGACAAATTATAGTAAGAATTCATGTATCATACAGGTTTTTCTGACAAATACAAAGAAAATATTTAGGGGAAAAAATGCGTTATTAGATGTATTAACTGGGAAAAAAAACTTAAAACAAAATTGTATCCGTGCTATGATTGTAACTATTGACAATAATTTATGCATTAAAAAAGAGATAAAACATGAACACAGACGGCTTCCCTGGTGGCAGAGTGGTTAAGGATCCGCCTGCAATGCAGGGGACACGGGTTTGAGCCCTGGTCCACGAAGACCCCACATGCCACGGAGCAATTAAGCCCGTGCACCACAACTACTGAGCCTGCGCTCTAGAGCCCACGAGCCACAACTACTGAAGCCCGCAGGCCTAGAGCCCGTGTTCCACAACAAGAGAAGCCACCACAATGAGAAGCCCGTGCACCGCAATGAAGAGTAGCCCCCACTTGCTGCAACTAGAGAAAGCCCGCGTGCAGCAATAGACCCAAGTCAGCCATAAATAAACAAACAAACAAATAAATAAATTTTAAAAGAAATATGAACACAGAAAAAAACAATTTGATTATGAGTTTGGTCATAAGTGACAGAAAGTGAACTCAAATTAGCTTAGGCAAAAGGAGAAATGTATTGACTTGTGGAATCAAAGGAAGTGTTGAATAATAAACCATAAGATATGCAACGAAAAAGCTAGTTCTCATAAATAGTTGAGTTAAAAAACAAAATTCACTGGTAAATTTTAAAGATCTTATTGACTTTATTCAACAATTCACAAATCAGCAGCACCCAATCTAGCAGATAGGTAGCAGCTCCAAGCTGCTGTACAAAATGAAAGACTTTCATAGTTCCTAGCAAGAACAAAGAATATTAGGCTAGAAAGTGGAATGGTTATTGCAATGTTACTTTCCTTAGGGCCTATTAGGCAGATTACCTAATTAGAGCTGATCAGGTGATTCCTGATTGACTGGTTTAAGATTCCACTTCTGGGAGATAAAACTGTAATTAAATCTTGGTTTGGTGACCTGAGGCTTAGAATAAGCAACTCCATTTGGAGCCTGTTGCCTTGGTTTTAATAGTCGGAACCAGGGATTTTTAACAGGGTGGGAAATCTTCAGTTCCTCTAATACTCTTCTACTGCTTTCTCCACAAGGCAGGAAAGATGGATGTTATGAGCTCTAACATTTTAAATCTTACAAATTCACCACCTGTTAGCAAATGACTTTCTTGTCTCACTTTAAGAAATCCTAGGGTAAGATGCTTATCTTCCTAATGTGTCTCAGCTATCCACCTCTGGATAAAGGACACCCTGACTAAAAGTTCCTCCAAGACTGCATACAATGAGGAGGTGTACTTTCACAACGCAAAATCTGGATGCTGCTCTCAGAATGCAGAACAGATGCTGGGCATCCACAAACCACAGTTGCCTACTCTAGGACCCAAAATAATATAATATTTGGAACCTAAATAACAGCACATAATTATCCTTGAAACAAGGGTTCCACCTCACCTTCCATGTTGAGCACCGTGATACTGTGATTTATAATATGAAATATATGTTGGTCTTCAGTCCTGTTTCTAGCACAGAGCTCCTAAAACACTTGGCATTTCCTAAGTGAAAAGAGCAATAAAGGTCTTGATATTCATAACAAATCCCTTTCAACCACACCTGAGTTCATGTTAATGCGATGACCTTTGAAAAGTACCTAGAGAAGGGGGCTGGTTGCCAGAGGAACCCATCACGTGATTGGAGGGTTGGACCTCTTCAGTCCCACCCCCTCACAACACAAAACACCTCTGGGGAGGGAAGAGCGGCTGGAGGTTAACTCTATGGCCAAGGGCCAATTATTTAATCAATCTTGCCTCTGTAATGAAGCCTCCATAAAAACCCAAAAGAACTGGGTTCAGAGAGCTGCTGGGTTGGTGAAAACATGAAGATTTGGTGGGAGTGGGGTGCCTGGAGAGGGCATGGAAGCCCTGAGCCCTTTCCCTATCCCTTGCCATGTGCATCTCTTCCATCTGGCTGTTCCTGAATTATATCCTTTTTTAATAAACCAGTGATCTAGTAAGTAAAATGTTTCTCTGAGTTCTGTAGCCACTCTAGCAAATTAATTAAAGCCAAGGAGGACGCTGTGGGAACCACCGATCGATAGTCTATCAGAAGCACAGGTGACAACCTGGACTTGCGACTGGCATATGAAGGAGGAGGGATAGCCTTACAGGGCTGAGCCCTTAACCTGTGGAGTCTGATGTTATCTCCAGGTAAGCAGTGTCAGAACTTAGTTAATTGCTTGGTGGTGTTGAAAAAAGAAAAAAAAAAAAAAACGCACATTGGCATTGGTGTATCAGAGGCCTGTTAGATAATTCCATGTTAAAATTGCTAGAATGCAGAGGAAAAAAAAAAAAACTATTTACAGTTAGTTTCGCCAGTAAGTAGCCCAGATTTAGCATTTCTGGGAGTGAGTATTGAGGGAATGTCATTCAGGAAGAAAATCGTTATACTTACATTGTTACAGTGGTATTGAAGTTTTTCAATAAATAAATTTAAATGTCATTTAATTCTTTAAAATCTGATTAGAATTCTTAAAACTGAATTTCATCTATAATGAAACATGCAATAATTACTTTCTTTCCTCTTTCACTGGCAAATAAAATGGTTTAAAATTAGACCAAGCTTAGTGACATAAAAAAAAAAAAATTTGCATTGACATAAAGTCATTGATCTCTAATGAGAAAGAAAATCTACTGTATATGAAAATAATTTCTTTTTCTCATAAATTACATCCTTTTATTTTTATTGTGACTAGGCTTCAGAAAAGAGCATACTTAAAAAAAAAACAATTCATGTGATTCTCTAATATACTTTCCACAAATCATAAGCCTAGTGTTTTGAAAATATTTCCACAGCAACCAATTTCAGTGACATAAATTGAGGAGGGTACATTCAGGTATTAAATAAGGTAACTATTTTATAAAGACAAGTATCTTATTTTGAAAATAAAATATATTTTCTACTGAAATTATACACAGAAATACAGAGATAACAAAGTGATTCCACGATAGAAAAAAAACCACTTCATAAATCATTCTAAGGCAGTTTATGTTTAAAGTTTCACACTTAAAGTAAAGCATAATACCTTCTCTTGTTTCTTCCAATCTATCATAATAAAAAGTGAAGTGATAGTAACATGATTTCAGAAACTAAACTATGCTTATCATGTAATAGTCAATCATATAAAATTAAGTAAAATGTAAAATCTTAACATTAATCACTACAGTATAATTATTTTCATCTGTGTCTAAATATCTGTATCAAATTTTATTTATATGAAAGGCACCTGACAAAGTACATAAAGTAGTCTCCCTTTACTTACATCTTAAAAGAAAGATCAGGACAAGAATCCAAGTATTCATTTATACGTTTTGCTTTCCTATACAACCTACACATTTGCAAATGCATGGGAAATGGTTAATAAGCTCAGAAATAATTATTTCCCAGACCAATCCCAATGTAGCTATGTATGTAATCCATTCCGTATGAATTTTCAGGCAAGATCCCACAGTGTACCTACCCTCAATGGTCACAGCATTTTTACAACTGCACCATTTCTTTAGGTCTAATGAGGTATAAGTAAATATCTACCAAAAACACTATCATATTTTAAAGACCATTTTAAAACATACAACATATTAAGCGTACTTTAAAATAATTAAAAAGCACTCAATCCATCAGTTAGACCAGTCTTGGGCATTAACATGGACACTTTTTTTTTTATATAAATTTATTTATTTATTTATTTTTGGCTGTGCTGGGTCTTCATTGCTATGTGCGGTCTTTCTCTAGTTGGGGCGAGCGGGGGCTACTCTTCATTGCGGTGTGCAGGCTTCTCATCGCAGTGGCTTCTCTTATTGTGGAGCACGGGCTCTAGGCGCACGGGCTTCAGTAGTTGTGGCACTCGGGCTCAACAGTTGTGGCTCGCGGGCTCTAGAGCACAGGCTCAGTAGTTGTGGTGCAGGGGCTTAGTTGTTCCGAGGCATGTGGGATCTTCCTGGACCAGGGCTCGAACCCATGTCCCCTGCATTGGCAGGCGGATTCTTAACCACTGCACCACCAGGGAAGTCCCAACATGGACACTTTAATTCTAACAAATTTTCTTCTAATTTCTCCCTTTCCCTCTTCTTGTCCTTTCCCAGAAATTCCTTTCCAAAAGATGGCAATCAGGGATATACTACGAAAGCATCCTGTAACAGAAATAATGAGACTAATGCTGGGAAAAAATGAAGGTGAGTTTTGCTATCATTTGAGAAGTTAATGCATGACAAGAAAAATTTCAACAGTGTTTGCTGACCCTGCTCATTCTGAACCATGAAATTGTTTGAGCCACGCAAATTACTAACCATGATAAAAATAAGGGATTCTACAGATATATCATTCCTATACAGTACAGCCCAAAGTGAACACACCATGGGTACTGTGCACTAGAAAGCAAAGAGGTGGGCAGAGGAAAGGAGGGAAGGGAAAATGCCAGAGGCAGTGTGTAGTCATACAACCCAGGCCCACATGAGAACCAGTACAGCGTAGTGGTTAACAACATTGATTAAATAATCACACTTTCCAGGTGTGATTCCTGACTTGGTCATTTTCTAGCTGTATGACCTTGATCCAGTTGCTTAATATCTCCGTGCCTCCATTTCCTCATATGCAGAATTGCGGGGTGGGTGGGGGGAGAGGATCACAATTCAGTTCCTAAGAGTGTATAACAATAATACCTACCCTCAGATGATGTAGTGAAGATTAAATGTGTTAATTTACATAAGGTGTCTGGCACATGGGAAGTGCTATATAAGTGCTCACTATTAGGCTAAGTTCCATTAAACTTATATTTCTAACAAGTACCCACAAATCACAGCATCAGGTGGATGAAAACAGACATTAGTAATCTGTCTTTAAAATGTCTTGTATGGGAATGGTGATATCTTTGGGGAAAATGTAGGACACATTTGCTGGAAACATTTATCTCAATTCAAAACCAGGGTGGTTAATATAGAAATGTTAGTAGTTCCTAACCAGGAGCAAAACCAATATATAGGTTTGATTTTCTCACATTCCCAGTGGGACACAAAGGCTTTTTGTGTCTCAGGATTATGTACTGATAAAGAATGTGGAAAGAATGTTTATGAGGAAGCAGACAAAAGCAGCCTGGCTCCCCTGTATCCACACTCAACAGCTGTACTGTAGTTTGAGTTATACCAATAATTTCCAATTATTTTACCTGAGGTCAATTCCCAAGCTGGAAAACAGTGATGAGAACGTCAGATTAATTTAGACAGACTCAAGTACTCATACGAACACCAAAATCTACCACCAACTTAAATATTAGGCTTACGTTAATATATAATTTTTTATCTTGTTACTTTTTCAATCGCCCTTCATGATCCTGGTCAGGGCTCTGTGTACCACAAACATGACGGGTGCAGAAGAAAATGGCTGATAGCAGAAAGGACAAGGGTAGCAAAAATTACCACAAGCAAAGGATGCTAAAAGCTAAGCGAGGCTGCTAGGTAACTAAGAACCCAAGCATTAAGGCAGGAAGAGTTCTAGGTGATGAAGCTTCCCCTGGGAATTGATTCACCAATGTTCCTAATTTTTTAAATGAATTTAACATAATCTTCTAATTGTGGAAGTCTGATCCTATCGCTCCCCTGCCTAAAACCCTTCAATATCATCAGGTTTTCTCCAAGATAAAGTCGACACCCTGTGGCACAAGACCCAAGGGTTTTCCAATCTAGCCCCAACAAATTGCCACATTCGCCTCTAGTGTCTTCAAGGACACCAGTATCAGTTCTTACTGCTTTCTTTCTGGGCCCTTCACAGGCTACTCTCTCTACCTAGAAAATCCTCCTTGGCTGTCTCTTACCCTTCTCATTCCTGCACGTCTTTAGATCTCAAAGCTGCTATCACTTA
This sequence comes from Mesoplodon bidens, assembly GCF_964165515.1. NCBI lineage: Eukaryota > Metazoa > Chordata > Mammalia > Artiodactyla > Ziphiidae > Mesoplodon > Mesoplodon bidens. The sequence goes on from NC_138168.1 coordinate 60,194,672, forward strand.
CTAGGTAAACTCCATCCAACCACCCCCAATTCAGTAATCTGGCTCTTCAGTGTGTTCCCACAATGCCAAAACCTAACACTATTACAGAATTTATCATACTGGTACGCTGTAAATATGTAAGCCACTCCCCTGTTCTTCATCTGGAAACTCCAAGGGTAAGACTTAACACAACTGTTCCCTCCTCTGTGCTGCTTTTCTCGACTTTTCCAGGGAGATCCAGTTTTTCCCCAGTCTGTCCTCTCTCAGCATTTCATTCCTAAGTGAGTTAGAACGTTTCTCAACAAGTCCATTTCTCTCAACAGACTGAAGTTCCTGGAGGGCAAAGTCTAAACAGACCCCAACACAGTGCCTAGCATACAATCATGGCTTAACACATTTGCTGTTACTAACTGGCTATTCATGAATTTGCTTGAGGTTTTGCAGACTAGGTCTTATGCTGAAGTTCATCGTGACCAGTTTTTTAAAAGCATATAATAATTTAATTGAATCAAGTGTTATGTTAAATAATAAAATAGGCTACATTCTGGTAAGTTTTGACAAAGATTTTCTCTTCAAAATACATCTCTTACAATTCGTATTATTATACTTCAGACAAGACTTAGGAAGTTTTCTGACCAGCCAGAATTACAGTGTGTAAATAAAGAACAGCTTTGAAACTGCTGCCCAACAGCTGGAGGACTCAGTAGGAGCCCCAAAGTAAGAAAACACTTGTTTCCTGGGGGGTAAAAGCTGAGCCAAACACAATGGTACAACAGAAACAACAAAACAAGAAAAAAACGCTTACAGGATTTATCTTGACTCTTTGGGAAAGAAAATAAAATATTACAAGCCTTCAATCGAAGGGGCACCATGCCATCATGCAATCCAAAAGCATTTTAAAGTCTGCCCATGATGTTTTCCAGTAAACATTTCCCAAAGAGCCTGAAACTTGATTTATGTGCATGAAAGGGAATTAGAGTGTACCTCCTACACTTTACAATTCACATTAAAATTGTCATAATGCCCTCAAAGTATGTGGGGAAAAATAAAAGTTGAACTCCTATTTTTCTGACTTTAGTAAGCAGCCAAATGGTAAAATCTTTGCTATTTTCCAAAAAAAAAAAAGAAAAGAAAAAAAAGATTCTCAGTTCTTGTATGTGTCCATTTTCTAAGACAAGTCATTAAAGAAAGCAATTTTTTTAAAGTGTTCTTCCTTCCTCCATATCTTATTACACACCAACTCCATGCAATCTAAAAGAAACTGTGTATATATGTAAGGGTTGGGGCATACATATACAGATATATGTATTTATATATACTCTAAAGAAGGGAAAGGTAACAGGGGAAGAACTTCAAAAAGAGGAAAGGTTAGGGCCTCCCTGGTGGCGCAGTGGTTGAGAGTCCGCCTGCCGATGCAGGGGATACGGGTTCGTGCCCCGGTCTGGGAGGATCCCATATGCCGCGGAGCGGCTGGGCCCGTGAGCCATGGCCGCTGGGCCTGCGCGTCCGGAGCCTGTGCTCCGCAACGGGAGAGGCCACAACAGTGAGAGGCCCGCATACCGCAAAAAAAAAAAAAAAAAAAAAAAAAAAAAAAAAAAAAAAAAAAAAAAAAAAGAGGAAAGGTTATCACTCAAGGAAGCTAAAGTATAAAGGAGAGAGAATCAATACAGAAAGGTGCCCAAGGATAAGGAGCCAGTTGTTTGGAACTGAAATGGGTAATTTTCAATGACTAAGTTTTCCACAGACACATACGTACATATATTTACACATATCCCTTAAACCACAGTAGAAAGAGAAACAATTTTGAAAAGTAAGAATATTCAGTCATGATGCCTAAAATAGAATCAAGCAGGGGAAAAGTAACATGCAAATTTGTTTTTAAATTCTTAGGGAGGCAAAGGTCCAAAACACCCAACTTTCATGTTCTCTATCTTGGTAAATGTTACAGTTTAAACCAGGTGCTAGGCAGCATCTCTCATCCTTCCCTCTAAATCCCCACAAATCTATCAGTAAGCTCTATCGTTCTTACCTTCAAAATACCTCTCTTACCTGTCCGTTCTCTCACCCTATCCTCATCCAGACCACTATCATCCCTGAGATTACCAGGATGTCCTCCTAACTGGTCTCCCCCAAATCCACATGGCCTTATCGAAACCATTTTTCACACTGTTCTCAGAGTGTTCCTTATAAAATGAAAATCAGATGATGTCTTTCGCCCACTTTGGTTCCCCTTTTTCCTTATAACAAAATCCTCACAATTACTTATAGCCAAGCTCCTCTTCACAGTCTCCTCTCCAACCACGGTCGGTTTGTGTCAGTTGCTACAAAATACCACCTTGTCTCCAGTCTTCATGCCTTCATGCAGGCTGTGCTCTTTGCTTGGTATCTTCTGCCCAGCTTTCTTCAAGTCAAGAATTCCTGTTCACTCTTGGGTTCTCAATGACTTCAAGGCAAGGGTAATCTTCCTGAGAGAACTTCTCCTTATATTTCTCCCTACATTTCTTTATAGAACTTTACAACCTTATCATTACTTAATTATGTATAAGTATCTGTTTAACATCAGTCTACCCTAGACTTTAAGGACCATGAGGAAAGGTCCATGATGTAAGAGACCATATGCTATATGGCATATATGGCATTTCTAACCACACTTAACCATATATGGCCTAATGAGGAAGTCTGATCTTAGATTACAGCAATGTGATAGCTGGAAAAAAACAATTTCTTAAATCTTGAGGTTGAAAAGTAGGTTAGACAGAGAGGGAGCTAGTCGGGCTTCCCTGGTGCCGCAGTGGTTGGGAGTCCCCCTGCCGATGCAGGGGACACGGGTTCGTGCCCTGGTTCGGGAAGATCCCACATGCCGCGGAGCGGCTGGGCCTGTGAGCCATGGCCGCTGAGCCTGCGCGTCCGGAGCCTGCGCTCTGCAACAGGAGAGGCCACAACAGTGAGAGGCCCGCGTAACGCAAAAAAAAAAAAAAAAGAAAAAGAGAGGGAGCTAGTCATAAAATCCTGTCCTGCAGTAAAGTGAAAAACAAATAATATTAATTATAAAATTCTTCCTATGATTGTTATATACTTCATCTAGTAAGGAATTTATCATATACTTTATATCTTGACAGTTTCTATCTAAATGCTATACATATAGTAGAATTTAATAAATGACTATTTTTAATATAAAATATTAAGTCAAAATGAAATAACTTAAATTTAATTTAGGATCTGGGATTTTGAGACGAGGTCCAGATTTAATCTGTACATGGCCTTGTCCTAGAAGATCCTAAAGACAGCAATATTTAAAATAAGGTCACTTCCTTTAGCTTGACCATTAATAACAACATACACAGCCTTTAAAAATATTATCATCGGGCTTCCCTGGTGGCACAGTGGTTGAGAGTCCGCCTGCCGATGCAGGAGACACGGGTTCGTGCCCCAGTCCGGGAAGATCCCACATGCCGTGGAGCGGCTGGGCCTGTGAGCCATGGCCGCTGAGCCTGAGCGTCTGGAGCCTGTGCTCCGCAATGGGAGAGGCCACAACAGTGAGAGGCCCGCGTACCGAAAAAAAAAAAAAAATTATCATCCAGTGAAATTCATTATCTTCTAAACAAACAAACATTGTATAAACCAACTCTGCTTCTAAATAAATGTTACACAAGGTATGATAATGAACTAATGATGATGTGATGTGACATTTTCAGGTGCGGTTTGTGGAACTGCTCTCATTTTATGATAAAATTCTTTACAAACAGAAAAGAGGATAGTTTTCCCTCAGAAATTTTTACTCAAAATATGTGTATAATGCTTGGCATCACAGTAAACTAAAGAAGGCCAGAGGGCCTCTGGAATCAGTAAAACATAACAGGTAACAAACATTAGATTACTTATAAACTAAAAGGGATAATATCCGAAAAGGATAACAAAATAACCCTATGCCATAACCCTTCCACACACACAACAGCATGGGACTAATCACTTATAAAACTGCCTTATGGTAATTGTCAACATTGGAGATGCCTGTATTCTACACTGCCAGCAGTGAAGTAAATTTTCACTTCAGAGGTATAAAATAAACATTCAAGTGCTAATCAGTAACAGAACACTAATCTTAATATAATAGTTTTAAGCTGCCAAGGAATGAGGGAATGAATAACGTTAAACTCTCTTTTTAAATAATTTTAACTTAATTATCCCTGGCTATACGCTGAAAAAATAAAACTTTTAACACAAAGTAGACAGAAATAAAATTAACTCCAAATACTTGAGATTTTTATCTTGCTTTGAAATGAGTAAATGTAAAATTTCACACTTAACCAAAAATGAGAGTCGTACACTTAAATACTTTGGCTTTCTTGGTTTGACTGAATCCTTCCCATTTCCCCTCCTTTATTTCTCATTATTCCATCACTCTTACACATTCTCTCCCAGTATTAATTCATGCATATTTTGAGAAGCCCTGTGCTCTTAGTTTAGATCCAAAGTTTAAGTGATTATCACTTATCAGAAGGGTTTTTCCCCTCCCTTTCTGTCAGATCTAACACAAAAACAGTAAAATCTCATTAATTGAAGGTGGTGTGAGGTGATGCTATGAATCATTTTAAATTTTGAATTGCTGAATACTTTAAAAGAAAAAAATTTTTTTACTTCGAAGTACTGTTTCTAACAGTAAGTGTTTTATAACATGTTGACTAACATTAAGTCCTCTAGAGGATTTTTCTCATGAATAGGTATGGGTGCTTTGCTATTAGCATACTGTTTATATCTGAAGTGTGAAAAAGTAAAACAATTAGTTCTCTTAGGAACTGTAAATAAATCCCCTGAAACTGTAGTTATCTTAACACTTTTTTTTCTCAAGTTGTTAAAAAGATAAATCACAGCCACACTTGCATTCGAAGGATGCTAACTTCCAATCTAAGGACAATTCCGGAAGGCCTGTCCCTCCCTGCAGGCGCCCAGGAATCCACATTTGGGGTATCTCTTTGAGAAATCTCAGCACTTGGAGTATGGGGGCTCTTCCTGCCCACTTAAACTAACCACCTCCCTCCAACCCACTCATGAGACATTTACTCAGCTCAATAAACAACACTTGGCAAAGAGCCTGCCTCTACTTAATTTGCATCCCAATATCCTCCTGTGCTTTTAAGTTAAGACTAGACTCAGGAGCTGTTGGAGAAGAGAGGCATCAATGCTCCTCTGTCCAGATAACTGCCTGTTCCTCTAAATGTTGAGAAATCTGTTTAATGACGATAACATTCTAACTCCAAGCCTCTGAATGTATACTGAATTATGAGTTTATTCCATACTGACATACAAAGTGCAAATATGCATGTTTTTATCATTATATCCTGAAATTAGGCCACAGAATAAACACGGAGTAAAAACATACCAGATGGCCACATAGATAGAAAGATAGATGACTGGGGGGAGAGAGAGAGAAAGAGAAAGAGTGAAAGAGAAAAGAAAGAGACAGAGACAGAAGGAGAGGAGACAGGCAGTAGACAACTAGCTACTTTACTTGCTACTTGTATTTATTAAAATACCTCCACTCAAAAGTTTTATAATCAATTGGAGGTTTTATGTTTGCTTCCTGTTCCACTGCTGTTGTTTTTCTATACATCTTGGATATCTTTTTATTTAGAACTTTTTAGATGTTCCACTGAATATCACCATTGGTATTTCAAATTTTTGTTGAAAATCAAGTTTTATTTACACAGTGTTATTTTTCTTTTAAAACCAAGATGCTGGTTTATTTGAAGACAAATGTAGATAATGAGCTTGTACAGGTGTGTCCAAAGTACATTTGCCTTCTGTTGTTTTGTAAAGAGTATCACCAAAATAGGAAAAGTAAATATAAATAAAAATCATAGCTACTTTATTCACAACATCTTGTCATAGACAAGAAACAAAAACTATTAAAAGTGCTCGACAGGAATGATCTCTACTCTTGAAACAACGAATTGGAGACTTCTGAGTTTGAAAAATACTTTAAAAGGCACTTAAATCCGACCATCTCTAGTCAAACCTGGTAGTCAATGAAGCCTCTGAAGAGGCAGAGAGCAAGTTATTGTACTGCTAATACCTTATTTTGTGTATAGCTCCTTTAAGGTTAGAAGAGCATATTTACATCAATTACCTTACTTGATCCTTACAAGCCTGTAGAGTTAGGGTGGTGGTGGTAGGATTCTCCCCAATGGAGGGTAAGGAAAGAGGCCTGGGTAAGTTAAATCAGTAATTTGCCAAATTAAGCAAAACCTGTGCTCTTTGTAATCTGCTAGAAGTGCCACAACATAATAGCTAAAGAATGACCTTGGAGTTTATAAACTGTTGACTTTGGACACATCACAGACCTAGGATTACTTCTTCATAAGATTGTAGCAAGCATTATGTGAAAAAAAGTGTAGAGGCTTTCCCACTTTTTTGGTCAGAGCCACAGAGAAAGATTCATCTCACATTGTAACTCAGTACACAGAAACATAAAGATAAATAAATCTATGTAATAAAGACCAAAGTTTCAAGAAACAATACTTCTTCTATGAGATACATGCTTATTTTTATTATTGCTGTTATTAATATATATTCTTCTATTTCATTTTTTAAAAAAATGGTTGCTACCAACTAAATTGAATTTGGTACCCACAAAATGGGTGGTCACGTGCATTTTGAAACTACTGAGCTGAGGCTTATAAAATTCTTAGCTCAGTGCTGGACCCAGTAAACCCTAAAATGTTAGTTACTGAAAATAATACTTCTAAAAATAAACGTCGGGCTTCCCTGGTGGCGCAGTGGTTGAGAGTCCGCCTGTCGATGCAGGGGACACGGGTTTGTGCCCCGGTCCGGGAAGATCCCACATGCCCCGGAGCAGCTGGGCCCGTGAGCCATGGCCACTGAGCCTGCGCGTCCGGAGCCTGCGCTCCGCAACGGGAGAGGCCACAACAGTGAGAGGCCCGCGTACAGCAAAAAAAAAAAAAAAAAAAAAAAAAAGTAAACGTCATCATAGGTTAGTGGACATAAAACATTAAAAAGGATATTTTTTTGCCCTTGAAATGACAGTCTAGACATTACATGTAAACAACCCAGAGAAATATACACTAATGGCTTCAGTTACGGACACAGAATCAGGTAAAATCCTGATGCTCAGGTAAAATCATTGTTGTGTCATGTCATCAGGCTTCAGTGAAAAAGTGGCTAAATATAGTGAGAAATGAATTACAGATCTTTATCAGGCCCTGCTGAATAAACAGTGTTGAGATACAAAATAATGCAACGTGGAAGTTGTCTCTCAAAAACAGATGCTCTAAAATGGGTGGTCCCAGCTAATACAATCATGTGATTAACTCAGAATGGGGGTGGGGGGAGTCTTTCATTTCAATCACTGTGACCACTCTTGGTAAGCTTTCCAGCCTTATGAATTACAATATACCTAGCATAATTAAATCTTTGATTATACAGCTAATTCAGTCATCTTTGTGAATATCAATTAATTGCTAGAGTATTCTAGGCATAAAGATAAGAGATTGAGTTTAAAGTCTACTGATCCCAGGTCACACAGTAGAAATTGATTTTATAAAGTAAATCCCTGAGAGTTTATATGAACATATGCCTCTTTTCTATAACCACGTAAGCGCAGAAAACAGAAGTTTCAATTACGTACTACAGGCATAACTTGTTTTACTGCACTTCGCTTTACTACACTTTGCAGATATTGAGTTTTTTACAACTTGAAGGTCTGTGACAACCCTGTGCTAAGCAAGTCTTTCAGCGCCATTTTTCCAACAGTATTTACGTACTTCGGGTCGCTGTGTCACATTTTGGTACTTCTCACAATATTTCAAATTTTTTCATTATTATTATACTTGTTACGGTGATCTGTGATCAGTGACCTTTGATGTTACTACCACAACTCACTGAAGGCTCAGAGAATGGTTAGCGTTTTTATAGCAATCAAGTATTTTTTAATTAAGGTATGTACACTGTTTCTTAGACATACTGCTATTGCACACTTAAGAGACTCCAGTATAGTGTAAACATAAGTTTTATATGCACTGGGAAACCAAAAACTTCGTGTGACTCTCTATTTCGAAGTTCACTTATTGCAGCGGTTTGGAACCAAACACAATCTCTGAGGTATGCCTGTACACGTTTTGTTAATACCGAGTAATAGTTGTCTCTTTTTTCCCACTTAGTTTCTTCAAGAATGGGAGACCACTAATTGAGAAGAATTAAAATCTATATTTTGTTTTGATTAGATTGGAAACATTTTGTTATGGAATTAGTTTCAAATTGTAAAGTTTGGAATGCTTCCAATTTCTTGAAATTGTCTTATATGAGGGAAGACAGATTTTCCCCAGATATGAGATGAAAGATTTTGTATTAGATATACAGAGAGAAATCCATTTTGCCAAAATAAGTCACTTGGGCACTGTCAGCACTTTGTCATATTGCAAAACTCAATGAACACATACATACACACACACATACACACCCTCCTATCAAAAAGAAAAAAACACACACAACATATTCACTATCTGCCAATTTCAAAAAAAATCTTGCAATATACTCTAAAATATGCATATCTTACTTTTAGACACTAACTTCTTTGTGGGCAGAGCCTAAAAAAGGCATACGGGCACGCACAGGAATTTTCATTTAGCAGGTTTAACCTATAGGACATTTTTTAGAACATGGAATGTTCTTGCCTTATAGAAATAAATATAAAAGAGCATATGTTAAAGCAAACATTTCACTTGTATTTGACACTGGTAGAGATTAAATAATGAAAAAAAATGTTTAAATCAAGTAAAAGAACCGAAGTAACTTTAGCTATCAACTGCATAATTCAGTGTATTGTCCATAATAATACAAAAATCTTTATATTATTTATAAAATTATTTATATTTTATAATATAAAATATTATTAAAGCAAGACCTCAAATAAATTTAAGATAAGAACTATATGCTTTACATAAAAAAGGTAGATTTTGTAGGTGTTAATTTCATATGCATCAAGAAAAAAATCCACCAAAGCAATGTAAAGCAGAATGTGATGCAAATACATTCACTGTCACTGACATTTATTCTCCAAATAGTTCTGAATACACAAATGCTGGGTGGGCCACAAGCAGTGTGTTATTACCAGGATTATATAATAATTTTTGTGCTATATTGGCTGGAAACCCACTACCTACTGTGTAATATTCTGGCAAAGATGGTGCTTAGCATGAAAATGCACATAGTTCAAAGGCAATGACAAGCTTACTCTTTAAGCAGACTTAGCAGGGCTCTACGTTAACTATCCTTAAGGAGAGCCTGACTACTGACACCAACAACTTCCACCAAAGACATTCACCCTGGGCAGTGAGGAAACTTGAGTTAAACAGAAACACAGTCTTCTTGGGACTTTTCCCGAGATTAGGCTCTACAGTGGATGCTCCAAAGCCTCTGACATCAGCATTTTATATCACTGAACCTAAACCTTGTTGATAACCGAATCCTCACTAATGGGTTTCAATATGGACTTAGTCTTTCTCACACTAAATTCTGCTGTTCGGAAAGAGTGTTCTAGAAAAGCCCCATAATTAAAGAGGACTCCGTCACTGGGCCCCTCACACCCATATCCAAGATTATAATGCACCGCGTGGTACGCTTGAGCAAGCCTATACCAGCACCTGACAGTCAGTTATTAAAATTTTCAGCAATTTTGTGAGCCAGCTGTTAATCACAGCCATTAAAAAATAAATTATAAAAACTTACATTTGAATAAATTATATTTAAAACAGAGGTATTAACTCAAAACTCTTCACTTCCTAATTATTTTACTATTACTATATTTATGTTTTGAGGTTATTTCCTTCTCTTGTGTCTGTATGGTGCAAATACTATACTGTGGTGTGCTACCATGCACCTCTTCCCAACTCTGTGTCAGTGACGTTGGTAATAGCCATAGGCAGGAGTATTTACATGGTGGAAATTGGCAAATGCTAAAACTTGAATTTCGGTGGGTTCTTTTTTTTTTTTTTTTTGAGAGTTGATTATTAAACATTTACCACCATCACCATTACTTCCTCATTTTTCCATGAGCATTGTGTGCCTGTTCTTGGGAATTCTGCCATAGTTGGCATTCTGATCCAGAAAGGCCTAACTAATCACCCCCCGAGTGAGTGTCCTTTGCCCATGTCCTGATGGTCCTTGCCCCATGTCTCTCTCATTCAGAGTACCCCCCTACTCTGAATTATACCTTATATATTTCTAGATCCCAACTAGTCTGTGAGGTCCTTGAGTATAGGAACTTAGTCAACCTTTTCATCTTTTTGCCCTCTGGGCTAAACACACTGCTTGGCACAAAATGGACAATCAAGAGGCCACTAGCTCACCAGCCTCTAACAGGGATCTTAAGCTATCATATGAATGCACATAACAATGCTGCCTGCCCCAACAATGTATTGCTAAAAGGAAAGTGCTAATAATTTAGACTGGTATCTCCTACTTTAACAAGCTCAAAAGAATATTATATTTGACATGCTGTCATTAAAGTTTAAGTCTATTGCCCTAATGTACAGAATAGATACATCCTTTTTGTCATTGCTCACATAAAAGACAACACTTGGTGTAGCCATAATCCCAACAACAATAGATGAGGGTGTCAACAACTATAAGTCTCCACCTCAAAGGAAAACTCTGACTGCTTTCAGGCATTGGCACCTGAAAAAATAAATGCTGATATGACATCCTGCCCCTCCTTTCTCTCCTCCTCTTTACTTGACTATCTTTGAAAGCAACATGAGACACTCTTAATAAAATTACATGCTTTTCTAAAATGTGTCGGCAACCAGGGAAGCTTGTGGTGTAATTATGAATGAGTGATGGGGTTGGATAGAGTGCTTCTATCTATTACTGTCCTGACTGCAAACTGTAAGCAAACTGTGAAGAGACCAGGAAAGATCTTAAATAGATACTTCACTGAACAGCATGTACTTGTGGAAAACCCAAAGCACTGCCCTATGGATTCCTGCACCTAAGCTAAAGAAGTGAACAACAGCCCTCAAAGCAATTCCCAGGCCTCACCTAGGATCTGCATTCCTGATAAGAGTGTGCCGGACGGTCCAGTGGTTAAGACTCTGTGCTTCCAATACAGGGGGCGCAGGTTCGATCCCTGGTCAGGGAACTACGATCCCACATGCCAAGCATCCCAAAAACAAACAAAAAAAAAAACCCCCAAGATTCCTTATCAAATCCTCCTGGGTGAGGACACATAGTTTTCAAGGGCAGGAGCCCACTGTGTCCCCCTTTGCCTGCCAAGCAATAAAGCTATCTTTTTCTACTTCACCCAAAACTCCGTCTCCAAGATTTGATTTGGCACCGGTGCACAGAGAAGCTGAGCTTTCAGCATCAGGGGGAGGGGCCCAACAGTGCCCAAGATGGATTTCTATAGGAAGGCTGAAGTCTTAGAGTCAGAATTAACTTGATTTAAGGAAAATAAATTTAGCAAACTAAGATTCATACCCAATATATTTGATTGTGTAGCTCCCTCTTTCTTATCTCTCCTCTCTTAAAAGTGGATTACTGGGGCTTCCCTGGTATCACAGTGGTTAAGAATCTGCCTGCCAATGCAGCAGGCATGGTCCTGGTCCAGGAAGATCCCACATGTCGCAGAGCAATTAAGCCTGTGTGCCACAACTACTGACCCTGTGCTCTAGAGCCCACGAGCCACAACTACCGAGCCCGTGCACCTAGAGCCCATGCTCTGCAACAAGAGAAGCCACGGCAATGAGAAGCCCGCACACCACAACAAAGAGTAGCCCCCACTCGCCGCAACTAGAGAAAGCCCGAGCACAGCAACGAAGACCCAATGCAGCCAAAAATAAAAATAAATAAATTCATATTTTAAAAAGTGGATTATCATTTGTATAAGCTATAATATATATGTACATATTTTCCCCATATACGCCCTCTCCTCACACACTCATAGCCTCCCCTACTCTCCACATCCCACACAAGCGTGGTGTGTTTGTTACAATCGACGAACCACATTGACTCATCATTGTCACCCAAAGGCCATCTTTACTCTTGATGTACATTCTATGGGTTTCGACAAATGTATAATGACATGTATCCACCACTGCAGTATCATACAGAATCGTCTCACAGCCTTAAAGCTCCTCTGTGCTCTGCCTGTTCACCCCTCCCCTCCCCCACTGCCCCACAACCATTCATCTTTTTACTGTTTCCATAGTTTTGCCTTTTCCAGAATGTTATATAGTTGGAATTATACAGTATGTAGACTTTCAGATTGACTCCTTTCACTTCGTAATATGCATGTCTTTTCACGGTTTTATAGCTCATTTCTTTTTAGTGCTAAATAAATATCTCATTGTCTAAATGTACCCACGTTTATTTATCCATTCACCTACTGAAGAACATCTTGGTTGCTTCAAGTCTTGGCATTATGAATAAAGATGTTATAAACATCCAAAGGAAAAAAAAAAAAGAATGGACCAGGAAAGGTCACAATCCACTCTCAAAATCTAAGACTTTGCCTTAAGAGCAAGGAGTCAGAGCACCTGGTCCTTCAAGAGATATCTGCAGCTGGTTGTGGGCTTGTCCAATTCCCTCATGCAAAAAGACTGGAAGCCACAGTCTGAACCACACTAACTAGAACTTACAGTTCCTGTATAGATTATTATATTTAAGTATACGGCCTATTATACATAGGTCTGTCATTCTCAGTATTTTTCTGATTCAATATCCCTTATGTTTGTTATGAAATATATAACGATCAGTCGGCTTTCCAAATAACTGGGTCATGATTCTGGAGCAGAGAACAAACAGTCAAGGTACACATCCTCTTTTTTGAATGGATCTATACTTAAGATTACATGTGCTGGGACTTCCCTGGTGGCTCAGTGGTTAAGAATCCTCCTGCCAATGCAGGGGACACAGGTTCGAGCCCTGGTCGGGGAAGATCCCACATGCCGTGGAGTGGCTGGGCCCCTGTGCCACAAGTACTGAGCCTGCACTCTAGAGCCCACGAGCCACAACTACTGAGCCCACATGCCACAACTACTAAAGCCCACGCACCTGGAGCCAGTGCTCCGTAGCAAGAGAAGCCAGTGCAGTGAGAAGCCCATGCACGGCAATGAGGAGTGCCCCCTCCCCGTCGCAACTTGGAAAAGCCCGCGCGCAGCAAGGAAGACCCAACGCAGCCAAAAATAAATTATTAATTAATTAAAAAAAAAAACTCACTTAAGATTACATGTGCCACAGAAGTTTTGTTTTGTTTTTTACCTTAATAAATTTATTTTATTTATTTTTGGCTGCATTGGGTCTTCATTGTTGTGCATGGGCTTTCTCTAGTTGCGGCAAGTGGGGGGCTACTCCTTGTTGCGGTAGGCAGGCTTCTCATTGCGGTGGCTTCTCTTGTTGCGGAGCAGGGGCTCTAGGCGCGTGGGCTTCAGTAGTTGTGGCTCACGGGCTCAGTAGTTGTGGCTTGCGGGCTCTAGCACACAGGCTCAGTAGTTGTGGCACAGGGGTTTAGTTGCTCCACTGCATGTGGGATCTTCCCGGACTAGGGCTCAAACCCATGTCCCCTGCATTGTCAGGCGGATTCTTAACCACTGTGCCACCAGGGAAAGCCCAGAAGTTTGTTTTTTAATGCTCCTTTTTATTAAGGCATGAACCTGGTCATACAGTGTACCAAAATGACAACATTTTAAGAAACTTACTTTGTAAATGGAGAGGAGCTTATGAAGACACCTTCTACCACCAGAATCACAAAGACCCATGTCAGTAGGAGCATCCAGTGAGGATACAAAATTGCATTATTATGGTAAACTGAATATTATAAGAGCACTTAGTTCTGCAAGATTCAAGCCTGCAGTACAAATAGCTTCTCTGATTTAAAAAAAAAACTGACAAGAATGTTTAATTATATCTGGAGAGCAACCATTTTCACAGATATAACCCATGGAAAAGGGAAGTTTATTTCAATTAAAACTAGAAGAGATGCAGTAAGAAGGTGAAAGAGAACAAGAAATCCAAAGCTTGAACTGGACATGAAATCCTTGTTCAAGTTTAGAAGGCTTTCCTCTGCAATGACTGGCCAAAGGGCAACTGTGCAAGTGAGCTAACAGGTGTCAAAGTTCAACCAGCCCCAGGCTCCATACAGCAGGACTCTAAAAGGGCTTTACCCTGTTGATAATGGCTTGAAAAAGCCTGGGGGTTTAAACGGATTTGAAACTACGAAGGCTAAGGAGGACTAAACATCAATAAAAAGAAAAAGAAAACAAAAAGAACGTTATCTAAAATTCATAGGTAAATGGCTATTCTAAATGCCAGTAATGCATTTACTTACCACGTGTCAAATGCAAATGAAGCAGTACAGATATCCTTTTCTATATCCTTTAATTAAACAACATTCTTTAGGAGCTAAGAAGCCTCCCTATCTCTGCTTAATTCTAATAATCTCATTTCTAAATCGGAGTGTTGCTCCTAGACAAGACACTAGTCTCACTGGGATGGACACTTCTTGAAGTGATATAGACCACACTTAACTTTCTGGTCAATTCTCATTTTAATCTTATTCCTGAATTATTTCATATTTTAACTGAGATTACACCTCTCCAGGGGGTAAGCTGTTTCACCAATGTCCCAAATTTCCCACCTCCTGCAAGCTACCTAAAAAATGTTAAATGCATTTTCCACAGATTGTTTTAGGTATTTTACACAAAAAACTTGAACACATTCACTCTAGCTCCCCCACCCATCACTTGATAGCGTTTTTTGGTTTGTTTTGTTTTTGTCGTTCTAAGATTCGGATTCCTAGGAATCAGTGTAAATTTGCCTATTGTTTTCATAAACACTGAATTATATTCTTTATAGTGCTTGCTGTGGTCTTTGTTAACCGGCAGATGAGTTGATCTATTTCAGGCATCCTGTTATCTATTCTCTGCTGGTTTTATTTTAAAGTAAAAGATAATGCAGTCAGAAATTTTAAAAGATAACAGCATGGGATCAGGATATTCTGCAAACATTGTTTAATTTAGTCCAGTAATAATGATGATGATGGCCTCTCACCTTCTGAGACGTCCCACATTCTGTCTATGGAGTGTGTCTCTCTAAATAAATCCACTTCTTACCTACCACTTTGTCTCTCACTGAATTCTTTCTGTGATGAGACATCAAGAACCTGAGCTTCATTAAGTCCTGAGACCAGGAACTAAGGCCCCCCACCCAGGTGGAGGATGTTAACTTCAGGCTGAGCACAAGATTCCTGGAACACCGCACTGTTACCTCACCACCAGCCAATCAGAAGAAAGTCATGCACCTTGCAGCCCTCACCCCAAATTTTGCCTATAAAAACTTCTCCCTGAAAACCATCAGGGAGTTTGGGGTTTTGAGCATGAACCCCAAGGCCAACTGCCCATTCTCCTTGCTTGGCCCTGCAATAAACATTTCTCTGCTCAAAAACAAAAAGATGATGATAATAATAAAAACTAAAGTGGATGAATTTTATTAGTGTGCCAGGCACTCTTTTAAGCACTTTAACTCAGTATGCCTCAAAACAAACATCTGAGATAGGTACTTGAATCATCCCATTTTACCAGATGTGGAAACTGAAGGAATGTGGTTGGGTCACATAGCAAGGAAATGTCGGAACCAGTATTCACACTCTGGCAGTCAGGTTCCAAAGTCTGTGATATTAAATATTATGCTATATATTCTGACTGTCCTTTGCTTAAATATGAAATGGGCATAAAATGTTAGTGACTCGACTAAAACAGTTTTCTAAATTTCTACTTTTGAAGCTTGGGTCTTTGTAATTTGGCAATTTTGATTTTGCTTCAAAAAAATTTACACATTTCCAAAATTACTTTTCTCCTTAATTCACCCACTGCAAGTCCTGTGGGCCTCCTTTAATACAGATGTTCAGAATCTCCATTTCCTAGTAGGGCAATAGGTGTATTGAAATGACAGTACTGTTGCTCCCTTAAAAATGATTGACCCAGGCGCCAGGAATAGAATTTGCTCCGCTTCCAGGATGCAGGTGCAAGGGCAGTTTGGGGGATGGTCAAGGTCCACTCTCATTCCCAGCTGCCTCTCCGGATCCCCTCCCTAGTGCCTGCCCACTACTCAGGACAACACGCCCCCCTGAAGCAGTAGAGAGGAGACAGGTCAGAGTCGAGGCACCAGCGGCCATTGATAAGCAGCTGCAGGCACAGCCAGTATGAATCTGCGGCCCAAAATCCAGGGCCTCTGAGCAAGAAGGTTGAGGCTGTGAAGACATATTTACATACACTGTCCGCTGTGAGGATGCCTCCCCACCTTCCTCATCCTGCCTCAAAAGGGAGAAAAAGTGAGCTTCCAGCAAACAAACGTGCTCTCTCCTCTGCCCGACTTGTTTACACTTCCGATTAGTCAACTTTGGGGAATTTCCACTTGGCGGAATTTTACTATCACTGCAGCATATCTCTGCATATTTCTTTTTTGGTAAGCTTCTAGTTTTTTATGTGTAGACTCAAGGATATGGAAAGACTGCTGACACACTGCACTGTGGACCTACAAATTGTGAGAGACAGACTTCGGCTTTGAGACTTGCCAAGCCACAGGGGTAAGGCCAGTCACAAAACAGATCCAGGCTTCACCCGTGCGTTGCTAAATGCGGAGCTATGCGAAGGTTACCACAGCTTAATTGTCACAAAAGTCATATCTGTGCCCACCAGCATGCCACAGTACTGACACATAGTAGACGCTCAAAGAACTGTGGAGTGGAAGAGTAAATAAATCGATGCAAACCTTAAAATCGTGCTCTCACCAATTAGGCAAACCAGCTCAGAAAGCAAGAGCATTTTTTTCTCTCTTCATGAAAATATTCAAGAAGAAAAACTATACACACAACTTGTTATATATGAGCACAGTCCTTAAAACACATGTTCAAAAATTATCAGTATAAATATTTTATAATCACATAATCTTTATTAACCTATCTGGCGAAAGTACAAAAAATGTTTTGGAACACAAGAGAGTAAAACTTACATGCATATATGAAACTTACATATATATATATATACCTTACATATATATATGAAAACTTACATAAGAGTAAGACTTACGGATATGTGAAAATGGGGGCTCAGTTTTATGATACATAACAAAATTACTCATTGTTCACAAGAATCTTACTGACTCTTCTTTTCCATACCACTTTCCCCAAAAGCTTAGATATGCAAACAACTTAGATGGCAATGCATAAACTTAGATATGCAAATATACAAAGCATCTATTGTTTTCATTTCCATTCTTCACCATGTATTTTGTGCCTTCAACACAATAATTTCTTTATTATCCAAGTTTCTATTCCCTCCCCCAAAATTTACATTTTTATGGTACTTTCCAATCAGAAAAATACTTTCACATATATTACTCATTTTACCTTTAAAAGTGTCCTATTGAGTAACTAGAGAAGCTATTAAAATGACTCTTCATTGTAACATTCCCATTTTAGTGATAAGGAAATCAAGGTCAAGTAGAAAGGAATTACTCCAAATCTCAGAGCCTGAAAGTGACAGAGCTAAGAGTGAGACACAGTCTTACAGAAGCCCAATGCTCTCTGCACTAAAATGCTCTGTACACAGACCTCCAAAGAATCCAAAGAATCCTTCTGCTCTCTCTGAAGCAGATCGCTGCTAAATCCTTCACCTCATATACTCCCTAAGTACTTAAATACAAATTTAGATAAAGAGGCAAAAATGGATCAAGACTATACAGCTCTCTGCTTCAAACAAGCAGGGTGTTAGGCAAATTATTACAAACTTCACCATTCAGGAGTCACAGACATCACACCTGATGAAGGTATAATAAGGGGTAAAAAAAGAGTCATAGAGAAAACAGGCAACACAGAGAAGAAAATAATAATTCATTAAGTTCTTTAAGATAACAAAGGTGTGTGAAAGCAAACCTCCAGTGACAGAAGGAAGCATGCTGAACAAACAGCAGTCAACAACCTTCCTCCCTAACCACTGCCTTCACCAGCTAAGGGCCAGGCCAGCTGCTCTGGCCGGAGAAGGGAGGACACTCTAGTCTAAATTGGCACAGCCACATTTGGGCGCCTGATCCTCAGGCACAGCCAGGGGCAGGCCACCTATCTAACTCAGGCCCAGGAGATAAATCTCTCACCGTGAGAGGGGGAGGCTAGGCAAACAGCTGCTACTTCTCTGCACTTCATTCATTATTCAGTACCTTCTCACAGCAACTCTGTCTAACATCCCATGTTTTCAGATATGCATTATAAAGTCAGGCAGCAAGAGGTGAGAAGATCAAAACTATAAACAAGTTCACCTTCACCTCCTGAGTTTTTCAAAATTTGTTTCCAAAGTGAAGAGTTAACTAGGCTTTATTTCTCTGTGTCAATTAGCATCATTTACTATGGTAGTTTACCCTTTGGCATCTATTAAAAACACACAAATGCATACATGCAAACACCTGTTCACGCACATATATATGTAAATAAATCCTGCAGGATAACTGAAAAAAACAAGCAATTACCTAAAATGGTCTCTTTCTGGGAATTCCCTGGTGGTCCAGTGGTTAGGACCCTGAGCTTCCATTGCAGGTGGCACGGGTTCGATCCCTGGTCAGGGAACTAAGATCCTGCAAGCCACACGGCGAGGCCAAAAATAAATAAATAAATAAAATGATCTCTTTCATTCACAGACACACAACTTATTATCACCTCATACTTGGAATACTATTCTAATCAAAGCCAGTCAAGTCAAGTTTGCCTTTGGAAACACTGGTTTTAGAACTTCAGAGTACAAACTAAAATAATTTTTTAAAACCTTAAATAATAACTATCTATATAAATAACCACTAAGCAAAAATAATGCATATGTTTTAATAACAGTGACCAAATAAATCAAAATCTCAAGTTTGACCTCAAGTTCTTTCAAGCTATATGACTTTGGGCAAGTTATAGCAAATTACGAGGCATTTGTTTCAAAGGTCCCTTTTAACACTCAAAATTCTGTCAAATTTTAATGTTGGACTTATTCAATACTGAGGCAAAGAGAATACAACCATGAAAATAATAAAATGCATGCTTTAAAGAGGGCTTAAAGACCAAAAAAGAAACACTCCCTAAATGATGAACAGCTGATCTGCAATGCACACAACAAACCTGCCACAATCTGCCGGCCTCCTTCCTCTCTTCCTCCTTCACCTCCTTCCCCTTAGAGACAGGGTCAGACCACCGTGTCTTCCTGATGTTACCACCTCATGGTCCGGAGCAGGGAACTATCTGCTCCACCTATCTTTTCCCCACCACCTCCTTTCACCCCCGCTCAGAAGGATTATAAATATACACACAGGTGCACCCCTCTCTGCTTTCACTGCTCACGACTTATTTAATTCTATCTCAAGTAACCACACTGTGGTTTGGCTGCTTTTCCAGAACCTATCCCTCTATCTGTTGACAACTGATAGTTTCATCCACAGTCCCCTCGTCCCCATCAGTCCACATGACCTGGTTGGAGGATCTAGGGCTGAACCCAGAATGCTAGTAAACTAAGCCAATCAGCCTACTTCCCCTCAGGAGCTGGAGATATGATTCACCGAATCCGAGGCCAGTGAACCGCAGGGCCTTTTCAGGTGCCCAGCACATAGTGCACATTTTCTTAAAGGACCAGAATCTGGAAGCTGCCGAAAGCACCTGGCCTCTACAAGAAGCCTAAGACCGAAGTTCTGGAGCACACCAAAGCTAAGTTGAGCAGGCAGAGAAAGGTCACATCCCAGTGGAATTATGTGAACTCCTAAGTAAGGCTCCACCTGAACTGTTAGTTAGGAGAGACAATAAATTCCCCTTTTGTTGCAACCAGTCTAGGCTGCATTTTCTGCCACTAAGTAACCAAAAAACTGTCTTATTGCTACATCTGTGTATATATTCAATAATGAATCTTGGCTCTACTAGTTCCTCACACTGTCACCTGAGGCAAGTTAATACTTAACCTCTCTAGGCCACAGGTTGCAAAATGGAAATGATGCTCATCTTAAAGGATTTTAAATTACATAAAACACCGATCATAAGGCCTGGCAGGTTGTAGGCACCCAGTAAATGGCAGTTCCTATTGTTGTCTGGGCAACTGCTTTTTGCTCTGTCCCCTCTAATGTGTGAGGGAATAAATGAACCTAATTTTTGCTGACAAGAATACAAGTAGAATTAGTACAAACAGCAAGAATTTGGTGTAAAACTAGAAAAGGTAACAAATCAGAGACTTTAGACTTTAAAGTTCTTCAAGATGTATGGAAGTACCTTTGAGAGTTTCTCTCCATCACTAAGTTCTCTAACACTGATCTGTCCACAATTAAACCTCTTCCTTTGAACACTAATGTCTAAATCAAGTAAATGTGGAAGTCCCTGATTTGTATTCATTAATCCAGTGACTATAGTTTGTGTATTTAAAACAATACAGGTTAAGCAGACTTTCACTTATAGTATCAAACATGTAGAGAATTCTGCTGTGCACTGCCCCAAACTCCATCTCCTGATATCACAATACAACCATTATGGGTTAATATTAATTTATATATCTTGTTTTTCATTAATTTCTGCCATAACCATGTCATTATGCCAGTATTTTCTGAGTCGCTAGTGAATGGCAAAAACAAATAGAGCAATCGTGATTTAATCAGAGACTTCACTGTTCAAACAGCCAGCAAAAGTAGACACGTTTAGAATAGTAAATGGATAACAAAACACACTTACAGGCTCGTTAATAAGAAGGCAATTAGGTCTTCTGGGAAAATTCATTTTCTCAAAGAATGCTAAAGCAAGCTACAAAATGCAAGTAAAATTGTGTTTTGATATGAACAGTGTGCACTGTCTATTACATCATAATTTTTCTCTGGAGAAAACTGACAAGAATCTCTGTTCTTAAATATGAGCACAAAGGATAGTAAAAAGAACACCAGTGATATTTAATGCATTCTACCTAACTCCCATTCATTAAATTTGTCCTATAAATGAGCTCCTTATTACAAAAATCCTTAAAATACACTTAGAAGAGAAAGAGAAATATAAAACAAGAAACTGCAGTTACTACTTAAAAAGAGAGGGAGGGCTTCCCTGGTGGCACAGTGGTTGAGAGTCCGCCTGCCGATGCAGGGGACACGGGTTCGTGCCCCGGTCTGGGAAGATCCCACATGCCGCGGAGCGGCTGGGCCCCATGAGCCATGGCCGCTGAGCCTGCGCGTCCGGAGCCTGTGCTCCGCAACGGGAGAGGCCACAACAGTGAGAGGCCCGTGTACTGCAAAAAAAAAAAAGAGGAAATTATCGTTTTCCATATCAACATGTCAATATGCAAAGTAAAAATGATTGGCATATATCATGTTTGGTTCCTCAGATAATATGTTTACCTTTAAATATTCTTATATAATACGTTCACAATTAAAAGTATTTAGCCTTATTTTTATTCTCTCATGAAATATTTTTTTCAAAATTGTCTGAGTATTCTTTTTTAAAAAAACCTGAACAGTATTGTTGTTTTGATGCATCTGGGGTGTTAAATTATAATTCAGCAAATACTGATCAAAAATATAATTCCAGGGAAATTTGTTTCATGTTATAATTAATCCTTTCACAGTACTCTTACAACTCTACAGTAAAGAGCAAGTGGCAAATCTTTTCAAGCTGATCTTTCTTTGTCCTAGAGCAGTGTTTCTCAAAAATTAAATGTTCAAGCAAATCACCTGGGGATTTTATTAAAATGCAGATTCTGAGTCAGTAGGTCTGGGGTGGGCTCTGATATGTGATCACAAGATCATTGCAAGTTCCCAGGTGATGCTGATCCTGCTGGTCCATGGACCATAATTCAAGCAGCAAAATTCTAGGGCATCTTACCATTGATGAATCCAATGACCACGAAGCAATCAGCCATCAACCTTTAAATGGGCAGTGAGGGCATTAGAAAGTCTTCCTCTCTCTACTCTTGAATTTGCCGGACGACCTAAGTCGAATCACATCAAGGAGCTGTGGCCAGTCTGCCACTTAAGCAGCTGCTAGCACCCTACCGTCTAACAAGGACTAGGGGAATTTCTGTAGTTGATCAGCTGCTGCCCTGGACTGGGTTTGGACAATCAGCCTACAAGCAGCTGGTTAAGGCACAGGCTGCATTTGGATGAGTTTATATAAATAGATACCAATCTATTGGAATTAGGTTTCTTATTTTCTCCTTTAAAGTATAGTACAGGGGCTTCCCTGGTGGCGCAGTGGTTGAGAGTCCGCCTGCCGATGCAGGGGACACGGGTTCGTGCCCCGGTCCGGGAAGATCCCACATGCCGCGGAGCGGCTGGGCCCGTGAGCCATGGCCGTTGGGCCTGCGCGTCCGGAGCCTGTGCTCCGCAACGGGAGAGGCCACAACAGTGAGAGGCCCGCATACAGCAAAAAAAAATAAAAATAAAAAAAAAATAAAGTATAGTACAGTGCAGTATATTATATACTATATAGTTCATAATTTTCCATTTCAGTTTCTTCATCTATGAAATTGACAAAATAATTATCTACTTTCAATACTCTATCTAGAATATAAGTATAGGAGTTTGAGCCCATCTGTAGATATCCTTGGTTTCCCTCTCACTCGAACCTTTGGACAATGACGTTCTATCATTGTTAAGATATGCGTGTGTGTGAATACACATATTTACATCTTTCAATTTTCTCAACAAAATAAATGCTAACAGTAACTCTAGACACTATTTTATTTGGATTTGTCTCTGAGTTCTTCTTTTGAAAATAATTCCTAGAATGACACCTGTAAAAGGATTCAGCGAGCACTGCTCTGTTCATCATTTTTATTAACAGAGCTCTATCTACAATCATATAAAGTGGAAACATGGATTATTTCATTCAGGACCACTTAATTTGCTCCTAAAACAATTGTAAGTGACAAAATAAGCCACTTGTAATTTTTATGGATTACCAACACACAGAGGAGAATGCCAAAAAACTCAACCAGAGTTAAGTAGGGAAATGGCAATGTTCCACAACAGGATGGATGTGATTCTTACATCCCAAGCCCAATGTTTCCCAGAAGCTCAACAATCTGCAAAACCACACAAAACTTTTTTAATTATCTAAGTTCAGTTTTTATTACTAAAATACTAACTACAACTCAAAAGAATTCCCATAAGAATACTGCAGGAAAATAAACATACCTTTCCCAACAGAATTTTCATGGAATTAATAAAACCTTTTATGTGGAGCTATGTTTAAGAGCATTTCTCATAAAAACACAATTTCCACTAAGACGGAATTTGAAGTTTGTAAACCATCTACCTCCAGACTTCTCATTGACATCACACATTCAAACATAACTTTTAAAGTTTTCCAAAGCCCAGATGTATGTATGTCACTATCTCAAAATAACAGGCAATGTGGCACTCAATTTTTTTTCTAACCCCATTTACAAAAAGGAACTCATGGGCTTCCCTGGTGGCGCAGAGGTTGAGAGTCCGCCTGCCGATGCAGGGGACACGGGTCGTGCCCCGGTCCAGGAAGATCCCACATGCCGCGGAGCAGCTGGGCCCGTGAGCCATGGCCGCTGAGCCTGCGCGTCCAGAACCTGTTCTCCGCAACGGGAGAGGCCACAACAGTGAAAGGCCCGCGTACCGCAAAAAAAAAAAAAAAAAAAAGGAACTCAAAGTCTCTCTTCCATTGAGAGATATATAAGCACAAACACTCTGTGTCATTAAAAGATTATTTCATGGATTTACAAGTTTATTTCTACCTTCAATTGAAATAAAAATTAGCTTGATTGATGTACTTACTTTGTTATCAAATACCCATTTAAGACATCATGAATTGACAAAATACCATTATTCAGAACTATGACAAACAGCATGAGTTCTGATGAAAGAAAAACAAGTCATGTTCAAAAGCAATTATAACGTTTTTAGGCAAAAAGAAACACCATTTGATAAAGGAACACAAACCAGACACATATGATCAAAGGGTAAAGTCTGAGAGGAATACACAGAAGGAAGTTTTTACATCCACGGAATAAGAAATGAATGTGTTTGGGCAAAGGCAAAGGCTGATTCCAATAAACAAATCAAAAATAGGGCTTTTTTCCCTCTTTAGAAAATTAAAGATCAAACACACACACACACAGATACACACACACGCACACACACACGATCCCAGTGTTTTGTTTTGTCTTTAAGAACAATCTGTAAACTCCCCTGATGTTTCCTGCTCTCAGTCTTCCAACAATCCTCTTCCTGCCCTCCGTGAAGAGCAAGGAGGGGAAATAGGAAGAGCGCAAGGCAGAGGAGGACAGCATTTTCCATGCCTCAGAGAAGCAGATCCATATTTAGCATGACTTACACCGTCTTTAACACCATCTTGAGCAGACCTAGAACACAGCACTTCAAAAGCATTAGTAGGCAACAACCTAGTTTCTCTATATAGGACCGTATCACATGAATTAAATGTTTGATAAAGGCCATAAAAACATGGAGTAAACCATCACTGCCTAAAATATGAGATTAGGCGGGAGGACTGGCGTTTGCTCTGGTTAATGGTTGAGTCATATTTCCAGTTTCTAAGAACATGATCAGCACCAAAAGATATTTGGTGAAAACAGAAAGGCTGTGATTTTGTGTATCTGCACGTGGGGCTTTGTTGTTGCTAGAGGGGAGTGGGAAGGAGTGTGGGAGAGGGGCAGAATGGCAGAGGGGTTGATTTATTTTTCAAATTCACATTTATGAATACAAAGAGAAGAGCTGTCAGCAGCACACATGCCAAAGCCCAAATAGCAGCCAGACCTGCCTCTCTTCCCGTCTGGGTTGGCCAGACACAAAACGACATCTTGCAATGTAGGAAAATCAACAGAGTCAGTTATATGGAGACTGGTGAAAGAAATACCAGTCCCAGAAATGTCTGGTTACATATTATTAATAGTTTAGAACTCGGAGTTTTAATGAATTGAGGGATCGAGAGATTCTGGCCAATCAAAACCAGAAAACCGACAGGCAAACCTTTAAAAAGCTGTCTCTCTGATGTATCTTCCCAGTAGAGATAATAAGTATAAGAGAAATTTAACTCACATACAGAGACAGCAAAGAGTGAGACACTGGGAAAGTGGCACTGCTTAGATGAGTTGCAAGGTTCTAAGGGATCAAGTAAGTAAACGCTTACAGTGTGACATGCCAGGAACTATATCCAAGGCAGGATCTGGAGTTGCATTTCCAGGCTCACATCATACTAGAGAGACAATAGTCCCTCTCTAGGTCACTGATAAGGCTGCATCTAAAAAGCCACATATTTTTCTCCCACTGAGATGAAAAGGGTGAACAGCCAATAGTTAAACAGACAGCTAAAGAAATCGACTAAAAATAAATTTCTTCTATAGTTTGAATACTATGAATGTTAATAGTGACTCTTCCACAGGTTCAGCTCAAGTAAGGATTTACAGAAGGTAAAAAAAAAAAAAAATTAAAGGATAATTTCTCTCAATGTGCTGATAAAATTATGGTCTGGCCAATCTAGGATGTTTATGTTTAACAACAATTAAAATGAATGAATGGCTGAGTGACACACACACACACACAAATACACACACACACAAACACACACACTCCTGAACAGTCTGTGCTTACTAGGCACTTAGCTACTTTAATATACGATGATTACACCCCAGATAGCTGTATAATGTTTGACAATATACAGTTCCAGCTCATTTAAACTATTTCACACCATCCTCATAAAAAGCATGAGGAAAGGTCAGAACAGGTATTATTATCCCCATTTTACAGATGAGAAAGCTGAGTCTCCAGGTACCTCATCTATGACTGATTTTGTCAGTCATCTGAGTCCTAATACAAAACACTTTCTCACATTATATCAAGAGATGGCAACTACACAACCCAGTAAATAAACTTCAGCACATCCTTGTGCTTCTATGCCTCAATTTCCCCAGATGTAACACAGATATGACACATTTTTGTAAGTGTTAAGTGAGCCATCAAACTGAAAGAATGTAAGTTGAGATTTATAAGAAGCTCTGGAAGTTCAGGTTTTCAAAAGGCTCACCATGTAGCATTTTTACACCTTAACCCCAAAAGCTAAGAAAAAATTCAAAGTGATGAAAATGTTCCTAAACTGTGGTTTAAACAAAGCAGACTGGATGAGTACATGATATATCAAAGATCCAACAATCTGCAGTCTTTCAAGTTTTGCTTTTGAGGCTCACCATGTTAGCAAGCACACAATAATATCTAAAAGTGGAAAATGGTCTAATAAGTGTGATTTTTAAAACATACTTTAAAGTTCTGAACATATATTTGTTTTACACTTTTAAAGCATTTTTATATAAATTTCTCAAAAGAAATAAAAGTTCATCATTTAAAGTAGAATGTAAGAAAAAAACGCAAGAATACACCTCCAATCTCTGACCCCGTGTCTTTGCAACAAATCTGACTGCCATAAAATCTGATGACAGAAGAATAACAAATGACTTAGGTGAAGCAGAAAATGGAAATTTTTTACAAAACAAACGTTTAGCTTATGGAGAAAGGCAGATCCACAATCTGAACTGTGGGAATAAAAGACATTCATTTCTGGGCATATATACAAATCCTGAATGGCAAAATTTTGAGATACAGTCCTGCCACAATTGCATTTGTTAGGACTGCACATTCTTTCACTTAACTATAAAATAAAGTCGAATGTTTTGCTTTGTCAAGAAAGAAAAGCCAGGCTTATTTAGTTAAATTACTTGGAACTGCATGTCTAAGAACATAACTGTTCATTAGAGATATCTGAACTCCAGGGATCAGAAAAGCTCATCTGTACATTCCGCTGGAGGAAATTTAATATTTACTTGCTCATTAAAGGGTAAATAACATTTGAAAAGAGAAAAAGAAAAGTTTCTTTACAGATGAAAATATATCCATCAGTTGTTGAGACATTAAATAGTTGCAAATTTTGAATACATGTAAGTTTAATCATGCAACTGGTAGAATTCCAACTTTCAATTAACAAACTACATGCCTTTTCAAGCGTAGGCTCTCCGTGCATTGACAAACACTGTGCAGAAATCAATACCCACTCCAACTTGCCTGCATGTAATGTTTTACATCAAGCACGCTTCCAGTACCAACGGGCATTATATGTCAGACATGCTTGCAGTAATGCTTACTCCAGAAAGAATTAAAATTAGGCTTTCGGATCATTCATTGCACATAGCTGTTGTCCTCTGTATACATCGCCCGTATACGTAACTTTTCGTGTACTCGCTGCATTTCATAACCTGCCTGAGTGCACAGCACATGCTGCCATCTGAATTTGTTATCTACCTCCTTTTACAGAGTTCTAAAGGGGTGAAAGAGAACGGAAGGGAAATAAACATTACTCCGGAAAACAACAATTTGAGTTTACTTCCAGGAAACCAGGCAGCCACAACAACGAGAAACTGACAGTGCAAAGTTCGTCCGTTCTCCGCGTCCTGTGGCCTCAGCCAGGAGCGCGGCTGTCGCTTCCCCCGTCTTGTCCAGCAGCCCTCGGCCACCTCTGCGTCTCCATCTGCACCGCGAATCAAGGAAGCAGATGCGCTCGCCAGCCAAGCAGAGCTGGGTGGGCTGGCCAGAAAAGTTGTCTGGACTGGCGGGAGGCAGACGATCGCCCGGGAGCCTGCTCCCCAGCGTCCACCTGGTGAAACTTCAGAGCCCCCAGAGGAGAGAACGAAAGAAGCAACCGCCAGGAAGGGTCACAGAACTGGAAGGGAATGGAGGACGGCACTGGGAGAAATGGGGTTTCACGGACTTCTCTAAGCGGTTTTACTAGGACCCAAAGGGCTAACTGGCGAGACCGCACCGGATGCCTTCACTTGGGTTCTCTGGGCGGGCGGCAGTCGTTTGTAGCCCCCATCACGCAGGCCGGCTCCGGGAGGAGATGGGCCAGCTTCGCGGTGGCTCTGCCGGAGGAGCGGGCTCCCCTACCGCGGGTAAGGCTTCCCGGACCCGGCGCCCAGACCTCGCTGCCCAGGACGGCTCTGCGTGGATCCTTAGAATCATGTTTCAAAACATCTTACAGGCTCCGCCAACACACACACGGAACCTACTCCGCGCAGCGCCCTAACCCACAGGGCAAACCCAGGAGCAGCCCAACGCTGGAGGAGGCGACAAGGACTGGGGGAGGGACGGGGAAGTAGTTAGACAATAGTCAGGAGAGGTTATTCCCGGGACAAAAAGCACCTGGCAAAGCGCGCCGAGGTCACTCCCTTCGAGTCTCCACCTTTCTGACAATGGCTTCCCCGGGAAATTTTTTTTGGAACGCTCTAGCGGCGGAGAGCAACAAGCCCGCACTACAAGCAAGAGAGTAGCAGTCCCCAGAGTCGTAACTACTTCTTCCTTCTCTCTTCCTCGGCGCGGTGCAGCCGGCGCCGGACGCCGAGGCTCCCAGTTTCCCAAGAAAAGAACTGTCTCGCGCACTCCCGCACAGCCCTGCCCGCCTGCGCCCGGAGCGATCCTCCGCCAGGAACAATGGGTCGCGACGAGGGAACTTACCTGCCCCCGTGGCGCCCATCCCGGTGCCCCGCGACCCAGCCTCCCTCTGCCCGGTACCCCCCACCCCGGGTCGCGAAAGCTTCCCCCAAACCCTTGCCCCCCGGCCCTAGAGAGGAGCCGGCTCCACCCCTGGCGAGCCCCGGGTCGGGGGCATTCGTCGGAGCTCCGGAAGCCTCCTCGGCCACTCACCTGCGGAGAACTGGCCTTGGGCCGACCCCAGGAGAGGCCAAGGGGAGAGGAGCAAGAGTGCCACAAAAGCAGGCAGCGCCGCCGCCGCTGTATCCATGTCGACTTTGGGAGAAGTTTCAAGCCGCTTTGCAAAGAGCTGCCGGGGGGTATCGCAGCGAAATCCACAGCTGAGGGGTCGGCCGGCCCCGGCGGGGTGAGGGCGGGGAGTGGACAGCCTCCCGCCCGCACTTTTTCCTGCTCCGCGGTCGCCAAACTACCTCTGGGGCGCCAGCGTCGCCCGAGTCGCCGGCCGGCCGCGGCAGCAGCTCTCCATGCTCGGCAGAGGCTCTCCTGTTAGTCAAGAGTTACTTTGCTCTGGGAGGGATGGGGGCGGAGCCGGGGGTGACGTCGCCCCGCGGGCTCCGGGCGCTTCTGAGGAATGCAGGCTCGGGCGCGGCGCCGCTGCCGCCGCCGCCGCCGCCGCCGCCGCCTCCTGCCGGAGAGACGCGCGCCAACCCCGGCCGCGCGCCCCGCGCTCCGCGCTGCCTTTGTTCGCCGCCCGGGCCCAGCCGCCCGCCGCCGCTCGGGGGCAGCGGGCGCGAAAGGGGACCCGCGCCGTTGTCTGCCCTGTTTCAGAATCGCAGTTTGAAAAGCGAGAGTTGGGTAAGCAGTGTGGCCGGACCCCAGAGGATGAACGCAGAGAAACCCCGCCGCCCAAGCAGAGGCGCCCCGGGGTTCTGTCCCCAAGGCGGAGGTCCTACCGTATCGGTGGCCGATAGGCAGAAGGGGGAGTGTAGAGGCGCCCAGAGGAAACACCCACCTGCATCGCAAATTCTGTTCCCTATTCGTGTAATAAGGAATGAGACACCCCACCCCCGTAGAAAACTTATTGTTCCTGCTTCATATAAAAATAAAACTTGAACCAAAATAAATGTTCAGTAACTTCCCAGTGTGAACAGCTGGCATGTCTTCTTTTTGGTTTGTCATTTGCCGAATATTTGGATTTACTCTTTGCTTCACTGACTTTGCTTGTAGTTCTAAAACCTTCCGGCCTTTCTACTTCCCTCCGGAAGAACCTAACAACTGCATCAGGGCTTATAATCCTTGCCTTTCACGAGGGTATGCTGGAGTAGGAAAGGCTTTTTGTTTTGATTTTAATATCTAAGAGATATTTAAGACATAAGTATCTAACAAAAGAACTTTACACGAACAATGAAAACAGCAACAAATGATTTCATCCGGAGGAAAATAATGCTATATTATGACAGTAAAGTATTTTACAGTTTGCTGATTCTTCAGAAGCTTGAAGTGGTTTCACCATATGCCACATTTATAATACTTGCTTCTGTGAAAAGACTGTATAGTGCATACTTTATTCATTTTTGTAAACTAGCGAATAAAATAGATGTGGTCATAGTAGAATGAACAATTTTTATTCAGAATTTTGGTGTCATATATACAATTCCTAGAACAATGGAATCTTTTGATTGACATCTGTCAGTTACTCAGACATCTTTAGCTTTTGTAAATCACGGACAATGTGACATTCAATTTAATATATTCACACAATTTACCAGGACACATATCCCTTTATTCAGATTAAGTATACGCTATTAAAGACCAGGTTTATGATAGAACTCGTTATATATATACACACACATATATA
Source organism: Mesoplodon bidens (assembly GCF_964165515.1). NCBI lineage: Eukaryota > Metazoa > Chordata > Mammalia > Artiodactyla > Ziphiidae > Mesoplodon > Mesoplodon bidens. The sequence goes on from NC_138168.1 coordinate 60,225,030, forward strand.
TATACCAATCAGCAAGGAAAATACTTCTTTAAAAATCTGATAAGAATAGACGCTTGATTAAACGTAACTGGCAGTCTTATAGCTGGTTCATTGGCACACTGACTAGCTCAGCACTTGTCAATTCAATTCAGCAATAAGTTCATTCTTCCTTAGGGTGCAATGTAGATTATTTTTTAAGTCATTAACCTATAACTGTTAGCACATCACTGTTCCTATTTCTTTGATTGAAGAATATTCCTAAATCCTAGGTAGCAAAAAACTGAAGGACATATATTTTCCTTTTAAAGGACTTAGCAGAACTTTGTAAAACTTAGCAATAATATGTCTCAGGAAAAACAAACACCCCTCCTCCCCCATCCATATCCTAATTAATCTGTTCTATTCCTGACAGAGAGTTCATGACTTGGTAGGTTTGTTTGTTTAAACACACAGAAAGCTTGTTTAAAAATTGACACACAGTGCCAGGACAAAGTGTGCACAGTTCTAGCTTGCCCATTCCTTGGGTCAACTGACAGAAGATTCATCTCACTTTCTCCATTCAGGAAGTAATAACAATACCAAGTAATGTTTACAGAGTGCTTACAATGTGCTAGGCACTGGTTTAAAATACATAATGTCTCGTTGAGACATTAAGATACACAAAGTCTCCTTGAGTTAAGACAACAATCCTATGACATCAGTACAGTTATTACTCTCATTTGACAAATGAGGAAACAAAGTTAAAGATTAAGTAATTTGTCCAACAGCACATATATGGGTAAGAAGTGGGGGAGGGGAAACAAAGAGGGACAAGGAAATCCTCAAATGGAGTCAGCAAACTAGCAAGGATGTCTTCTCACTAAAAATCAAAGCAATGCAACAAAACTTTTGGACAAGTAAATCAGTACTTTTGTCCTTAGTTGTCACTAATGCTGGCCACAATACCTAATGCTGGCCATGGTATATTGAAATCATTTGAGTAGAGAATATGTGTCTTTCACATAGTACTCGGCAAATATTAGGAATTTACTAGGTCTTTGTTAATTTGAAAGAATGGATGAATGTATCAATCAAACAATAGAAGTGTAAATTTGATATAACAAAAAAATTGTCAACATGTGTTCAAAAAATCACTAAAATGTTTGTATTCTCTAATCTACTAGCTATTCTAAGGAAATAATCCAAAATATGGGAAGTGTTATAGACACAAAGATATTTATCACTTACAAAAGGGAAAACTGGAAATAATACAAAAGTCCAACCATAGGCAGATTCATGAGCATCATCTGGATTGAATATCTCACAGCCACTAGAAATGAAGGTATTAAAAAAAGAGTAAGCTGCAAAGTGGGAAGATGTTTCTGATAAAATGTTGGGTTAAAAAAAAAGATCAGAAGACAATACAGATACATCTTCAGTTTGGAAAGATGAAAACGTTCTGGAGATGGATGGTGGTGATGGTTGCACAACAATGTAAAAGTAAATAATGCCATGGAACCGTATACTTAAAAATGGTTAAAGTGGTAATTTTTATGTTATGCATGTTTTACTACATTTAAATAATCGGAAGATGAAGTCAACATATACTATGATTACAAATAAGAAGAGAAAAAAGGCTGAAAAAAAACCCCGATAAACCATAATATTGATATAATTAGAAGTAAAATGTAGAATAGTAACATTTTATAACTGTCTTTCCCTATTTTCCTACTGTTTTTGGTATGTGGTTATAGTATATCTTTTTAAAGAAGACAGGTTTGTAGTCTCATTGATTGCAGATTTACCAAGAAATAACTTCAGTCAAAAATTTAGATCTACATTTGGCAGAATGTTTTCTGTAGAATCCCAGTTCTATCAAAATTTAGCAAGTAAAATTGGAAAATAGGGTCTTCAGATCAAATTAGCTTTAACTCTAGATTGAGCAAAGTTAAACAGTTTCCCTTAATATAGCTGGCTTCTTTACTGCAGAACTTTTCAATGGTTACCAGTATGGTATTGTGCAAAGTGAATCTGTTGGAGCTGAGGAAAAGAATACATTGTTTCTCAAAGTTTTGGACAATAGAACTCTTTAAAAGAGAAGTATTTCTCAGGATTAGGGTTCCAGGGAACAGAATTTGGGAATCACTGCTTTAAGCAGCATTTAACATCTCTGTGTCTCAATTTCTTTCATATGAAACTGAGACGTATCAAACAGATTTTTCAGAGGACTAAATGAAATATAGTATATTTTAATATGTATTTTTGTAAAGATGTAAATTTAGTTATAGGTATAGATATGAAAGGGCCCGGATGATATTAACTGCTGAGTAAATGTTCTTTTCTTGTTCCACTGAAGGATTATGTACAAATATGTACCCAGCAAATGCAAGGTTTTATTTACCCACTGAGAGACCATGAGTGTACCCACAGCATGTATTTATAAGCAATTAGATAATATTCTCAGTTTGTTAATAACAACTGATTGCTTATATTATGCTTTTCAGTTTGTAATGTGTTTTCAGCCACATGATCTCAATCTATCCTCGCTCCAGCCCTGCGAAGTAGGCAGGGCAGGTAGCATTATTAATTTTCACTTAACTGATAAGGAAACCCAAGTTTAGAGGCATTAAAATACTTGGCCAAAATTTGACGCTGGTCAGTAGCAAAGCTGTCACTCTGAACTGCATATTCTGATTCTGAATTTCATTTTCCCCCATTCCCCCAATATCTATGTACCTAATTCTCATCTCTAAAAACGTTCATTTGAATTAGTTGTCAAAATTCTCAATGCCAATTCATCAGATAGAGCTTCTTAGGCTGGTGGATGGAAATGAGGTTCTGTTTTCTCTCTGAAAGCAGAAAAAACAAAACCAAACAAACAAAAAACTAAAAGCACTTCCTCACAGTCATAGCCTTGCATGGGTATGTATGTTGTCAGTGGAGTCCTCCAGGAAGGGAGGGGCAGAGAATTTCTGACAATAAAGCCCTTGAACAGAACAGGGACTTCCAGAAAAAAAAAAAAAAAAAAAAGTGTTATGCCTTTGAAAGCTTTGTTCTGGATGAGTGTTGGAGACTGTAGGGCAAAGCCCATTGATCCCAGGAGTAGTGCTGGAACCTGGCCAGTTACTACTGAGATCTTGACACCAGAGCATCCAGAAACAAATGGAATTGTGATAGCTATGTCCTTATAAGTCTCTAAGGAAATCCTCCTCTCTGTATGCTCTTAGGAAATTTTGGATCAAATGGAAAGAAACGCACTGTATGCAAACCCAGAGTTATTTTGTGAGTCCCTTAAACCCTTTAAAATATCCATAACTGAAGATTAGTTTAGAAAACACTAGTTAAGATAATGCATGATCCAAAGGTTTTATCCAGGGAAGGGAAAAAAAAAAAAAATGTGAGCAGCTTGAGAGCTCAGTGTTGTCAATTTGGAAGAGCAATTTGCCTACAGCTGGATATAATTAACAAGCATGGGTCAAAAAGGAAGCCAGTCATAAAAGTGTGAATTGGATTGAGGTAGAGGGATGGGACAGTGACAGTCACTTCCAGATCTGGTATACTCTGACTTCAGAGTCTCTCCCCATTTTCAAAAAGCCTAGTCTAATGATGTTAATAAAAGATTAAGGGAAAAAATTGTTGGTCTTCATGATACCTTAGTATGTGTTTGATAAATCACTTTTTCTGGGGTACTATATGGTACCTATATGGTATCTACTATATGGTATCTATATGGTATCTTATTCACCCTTTATACTAGTGGGCAATTTCCACACCAAAAAAAGTATATTTTTCCCTGGCTCACTATAAGAAAAAAGGCATAAAGCGCACCAGCTATACAGCATCCCATTGAATCCTGTTTGAATTATTTTGTTCTGAATAGACAAATTATCCTGGGGTATTTTTTTGTTTTTTATTTTAGTAAAACCCAAGAAAGAGGATAACTCTTAAAACTAATTAAATACATCATGTATTTAATAATACATTTTGCAGGGTTAAAAGCTTGTATGCAGAGTTGCAGCCTGAGGAGAATTAATACAGCTGAATGAGAAATTCTCTAGTGATCATGTTCCTTCCTTCCTCCCACTTACTTCGGAGGGGCGGGGGCTGGCTTCACATATGGAACCCTGTGGATCTTGCCATCTTTCTTCTTTGCTTATTCTGGTCTTGAGACAGAATGAAATAGAATTCTGAACACAGAATGTGGTGCTTCCAAAGCTCTAGAGATTTTTCTAAGCCTCCAAATGTTCTCCAGTAAAATCCTCCCTACACTGTTGGTGCTCCCACCACATTCATAACCAGGGGAAGTCAGACAAGAAAATGAACCATTAAAACCTACACAAACATAGGGGCTCATTTCAGTGCTGAAGTCCTCTTTAACCAAAGCAAAGAACTCATTTTGCCACTTGCAAGCATTTATTAAGTGTACAACACGCTGCTAGTTACTCTATGGGAGAGACAGGATAGCAGTTTACATTTGAGATTAACAGACAAAAAAAAAATAAGAGAAAACAAATCATGTGCGTGTGTGTGTGCATGTGTGTATGTGTGATATATAATATATTCAAAATGTGAAGAAATAGATAGCAAAATATTAGGTCCTGATGAAGTGCAGTAGGAGGGAAAAGCTTTTGGGGATGACCAGTTTTAAGCTGTATCTTGAAGAAAGTGATAGTTGTGACTGGCAGGGGGAAAAAAGGCATGAGATGTAAACTAGTTTTTTGAGCTTGAACTTCCTTGAACAGGCTTTCTGTGAAGTATTTTTCTCAAAATGTGCCTCTCATTGACTGCAATACCTGTCTATCCTGGAAGTAAGCTCTCATTTCGTTGTTGAACGTTTTTAAATCACCTGAGAAGTTCTGTCAGAAGGCATATAAAATACCTTTATGTCGTAACATCCGTTTATATGCTTTTAAAGCTTCACAACTGCCTAAACTAAATAAACTCAGAGTTCATTAGGAAATAGCCGTACAAGCACAGTGGAGTATTAAAATCACATGTAATTTCTTTGGGGCCATAATGAAATAGTCAATTAGCTCTTCACTTGTTGACAACTACAGCTGATATAAGCTAATGGTCCACTGATCTCAGCAGAAAGTCAAAGGATGACAAACTATAATAGTCTGGGAAAAGAATCAGAGGCTGAGTTGATGAAAACCTAGTTTTATTTCAGTTTCTGCATAATGTAAAATGGTCAGTTAACTAATTTTTATAAGCTTTAGAGAAGCTTGGTGGTCAATGGGAATGTACATGGAAATAATAATATTAGCTAATTAAAAAAAACACTTTATGTGGGGTTGGTAGGCAGAATAATGACAAGCTCCCACCCTCCCCCAAAAATCCCTGGAACCTGTGAATATGTGAATATATTCCTTTACATGGCAAATGAGACTTCACAGATATGATTAAGTTAAGGATCTTGAGATGGCAATATTATCTTGGAATATCTGGATGGGCCCAATGTAATCCACAGGGTCCTTATAAGAGAGAAGCAATAGAATAAGGGAGAAAAAAATGGAAGGATGGAAGCAGAGATGAGAGAGATAATGCTACACTGCTAGCTTTCAAGATGGAGAAGGGGGCCAGGAGCCAAGGAATGCAGGTGGCTTTTAGAAGCTGGGAAAGTCAAGTGAATAGATTCTCCTCTAGAGCCTCCATGTGGAATGCAGCCCTACTAACAGCTTCATTTTAGTCCACTGAAATCCACTTCTCTGACCTCCAGAACTGTAAGATAATAAATTTGTATAATTTTTAGCTACTAAGTTTGTAATAATTTGTTACAGCATCAATAGTAAGCTTAATACACATGGGTTATCTCATTTGATCCTTCAAGTTATTATACCCACTTTACAAGCTCAAATGAAAAATAGAAAACTGGTGCTCAAGTAGATTAAGCAATTTGCTTAAGTGGTGAGCTAAAGCACAAATCCAGGCACTCAGACTCTACAGTCTGCAGTGTTAAGAAATATGCCATTTCAAAACACTCACTTTGACCACAATGAGTTATCTCCTCACACCTGTCAGAATGGCTATTATCAAAAAGACAAGAAATAATAAATGTCGATGAGGATGTGAAGAAACGGGAACCCTTGTATACTGTTAGTGGGGACATAAATTGGTGCAGCCACTATAGAAAACAGTATGGAGTTTCCTCCAAAAAATTAAAAATAGAACTACCATATATCCAGCAATTCCAATCCAGGGTATTTTTCCAAAGAAAACAAAAACTCTAATTAGCAAAGATATATGCACCCCTATGCTCATTGTAGCATTATTTACAATAACCAAGATATGGAAGTACCTAAGTGGACATCAATAGTTGAACTCAATAAAGAAGATGTGGTATATATATATACAATGGAATATTACTCAGCCATAAAAAGAATAAAACCTTGCCATTTGTGACAACAAATGGATTAGACCTAGATAGACCTAGAGGACATTATGCTAAATGAAATAAGTCAGACAAAGACAAATACTATATGATTTCACTTATATGTACAATGGAATCTAAAAAACAAATGAACAAACAACAAAACAGAAACAGACTCATAGATATAGTGAACAAACAGGTGGTTGCCAGAGGGGATGGGAGTGTAGGATGAGTGAAATAGGTGAGGGAAATTAAGAAGTACAAACTTCAAAATGAGTCATGGGGTGAAATGTACAGTGTGGGGAATATAGTCAATAATAATGTAACATTTTGTATGGTGACAGATGGTAACTAGAATTATCGTGGTGATCATTTTGAAATGTACAGAAATATCAAACCCCACTACATTGTGCAAAAGGAACTAACATAGTGTTAGTTATACTTCAAAACAAACAAACGCATAGAAAAAAAAGGACCAGATTTGGGCTTCCCTGGTGGCACAGTGCTTGAGAGTCCGCCTGCCAACGCAGGGGACACAGGTTCGTGCCCCGGTCCGGGAAGATCCCACATGCCGCAGAGCGGCTGGGCCCATGAGCCATGGCCGCTGAGCCTGTGCTCCGCAACAGGAGAGGCCACAACATTGAGAGGCCCGCGTGAAAAAAAAAAAAAGATCAGATTTGTGATTGCCAGAGGAGGGGCACAGGGCATTGGATGAAGGTGGTCAAAAGGTACAAACTTCCATATATAAGATAAATAAGTACTAGGGATGTAATGTACAACATTATTAATATAATTAACACTGCTGTATGTTATATATGAAAGTTATTAAGAGAGTAAATCCTGAGTTCTCATCACAAGGAAAAAATATTTTTTCTTTTTCTTTTATTTGTATCTATATGAGATGATGGATGTTCACTAACCTTATTGTGGTCATCATATGATGTATGTAACTCAAATCATTATACTGTACACCTTAAATTTATACAGTCTGTATGTCAACATATTCAATAAACCTGGAAAAAAAATAAAGCAAACTTTCCTCCAAATTAAAAACTCCCGCTAATTTTGAATGGTAAAAATATATTGAAATACCATACAAAAGTTCATTTGTGATGGAAAATTTATAAAATTTTAAAAGTGTATTTGTAAGTTTCTGTATTTGCAATGAATCTATTTCTTAACCTTCTGTTACAAATCCTTTACTATAAATGCTAGCAACCACATTTTGGTTTGGTATAACTATATTCTTTAGTCAGAGGAACACATAAACTAGGAAATAGCCTTTATAATAGTTATCTGGAAGATTAACCATCATTTACATTTGGTATGTTTCCTGTGGTAACTTCCACTGTATTGTCTTCTATAGATTATAACCTACTGAAAGGGCTGAGACTATATTTCCTCTATTTTCTACAAGGCCCACAGCCCATGTCATCATAACCACTTGCTTGAATCTTTTTTACATGAATCAGTTGGTCATTAATTCTAGGGATCATTGCCTCCTCAGAAATCAAATTTTTGTTTCATTGGTGCATAGGCTGTCACTCTAATTTGGTGGAAGTCAAGGATTGTGTATTGTTTATCATTGTATCTCCACCCATAAAATAATTACTATCACATAGTTGTTCAATTAATGATAGTTGAGGAATGAATGAATGGATGCATGGTGTTGAGGAATGAATGAATAGATGGATGGATGAATGAAAAGACTTTTCAAGGTCAAATGGCTTTATAGTCTGGCAGGAAAAGATGTAGAATTCTGAGATAATGAAAGAACAAACCCCTGAAGAGAAGGTTTAAGAACAAAAGAACAGAATAAGAAAATATTAACTCCTATGGCCATTGGAGTTTAAAACTATTATTCTGATGCAAGATATTGAAGCTCATTTTTTCCTTTATTTTATTTCTAATACATTTTTGTTTACAGCAATATTGATCAAGAATGCAGACATATTCGTTTATTTCTTTTTGTGTTCTTCCTGCTAATGAAATATTTTCTTTTGTGCATAACAAACAGCTGTCAACATCACTTATCTGCACCCAGAGATACTGAAGGTTTAGGTTTACAACTCATCATATGATACTCAGAACTCAGTTCCTGCTGCAGCAATGAGAGCTGTGATTCTAAATCCAAGGCATCCTGGGTAAAGTGAGATTGCACCCTAAAACAGTTTAGGGCTGTTTAATTCATCTTAGATCTGAGTGTTTGAGGATTTTGTCCCTTTCTAGATAGCTTCAAGAAAGGAAAGGTAAGTTCATACCTCATATTCAGAATGTTGTCTTTCCATTGTAAAATATCTCAGTAGGGCTTCCCTGGTGGCGCCGTGGTTGAGAGTCCGCCTGCCGATGCAGGGGATACAGGTTCGTGCCCCGGTCCGGGAGGATCCCACATGCCGCGGAGCGGCTGGGCCCGTGAGCCACGGCCGCTGAGCCTGCGCGTCCGGAGCCTGTGCTCTGCAACGGGAGAGGCCACAACAGTGAGAGGCCCGCGTACCGCAAAAAAAAAAAAAAAAAAAAATCTCAGTAAACAAATCGTAATCAGGTTGATAGCGTAGGATCCAGTTACTGGTTATACACCCTTAATTAGGGTGGTGTGACTCAGACATCTCTCCTGTCAGCCTGTCCTACACAACCTGATTTTTTCTTCATTTATTTAATAAATATTCACTGTGTGCCTCAAAGTGCTGGGTATATTCTGCTTAAACAACAGGGTGCAAAGTAGGCAAAAATCTCTGCACTGTATTTATATTCTAACAGAGGGAGATGGATGATAAACAAGTAAAATATATAGATGGCCAAGAAATAACTGCCATCATTACAACTGATATTGTGATATCTCAAAAATGTCACAAACATAGATAATTTTATTGTATTTTGCATTTGAAACCAAGCCTGGGTTTAAGTCACTTTGGTAATAATGTCAGCAAAAGTAAAATTTTTACTCAGTATAAGAAAAGATTGTATGATTAAGAGCTAACATTTTTTTTCTTTGAAACCATTTTTTTTTTATATTTTATGAATAATTGTGTAACTATCTGGGTTTCCTTTTTTACTTTGGCTGCTGGGAAACTCAGAGCTAAATTTGTGGTCATTATTTAGCAATTATGTACAATTTATTGGCCTACATTTTTATATACTCAATTTCCAGTGGTCTCATTTTACTCTTCTACCCTGGTTTTCCTTTTACCTTGATACATTTACTTATTTATATTTTAGTGTATTGGTCTTATTTTTGTAAACCAAAAGCTAAGTCTCCCAATAAATAAGCAAAACTACCCCAGGAGAATGGGTACTTAAGTTTTGTAGATCTATAGCATAACTCAAGAGGTTCTACCTTCCTGCTTTGTAAACCTTTTTAGATGAAAATTGCCAAGTCACAGAAAGTTAAAGCGCCCTAAGATTTAACAGTGCATCCTCAAGCATATGCTAATTAACCCCTTGTCAGGGTGAATGGTGCCAGGAATGGTATCTACATAAGGAAAGGCTACTGGTTAAAATGTAACCTAAGTTTATTCATCTCTAAATCACAGAATTCTAGTAGCTTTTAAGTTTCTATCTCCTCTATGTGACATTCTGCCAGTTATCCTTGGATTTTGGTGAGAGAAAGGGATTAGGATGACCTGCCAGGTCTTCCAAATTCTTAACAAAACCATCAAGAAAAATAAATCTTGGTACAGAATCTATAAATCTTAGCAAATAGACATGTTTGAGGGGACTAGGTAAGACACTAGAAATGTCTTTACATTATTGCAACCTACTCCTGCATTAAAAAGAAAGTATGTGATTCAGATCCAAAGGTATGATTTCTCAATGAAGAAAAATTACACCTGAGTTGGCAAGTGACAAGACACATCGCAGAACTATTTTGTCCGGTAGTAATACAGCTGCTGATCAGTTTACTAAGGAGCCCAGGGGTAGATTAATTATTTAGCAGTGGAATAACTTGAAAAGTTGGCCCTAACTACTTCAATACAAGTTGAAACACAAGGGCTTCCCTGGTGGTGCAGTGGTTGAGAGTCCGCCTGCCGATGCAGGGAACACGGGTTCGTGCCCCAGTCCAAGAAGATCCCACATGCCGCGGAGCGGCTAGGCCCGTGAGCCATGGCCGCTGAGCCTGCGTGTCCGGAGCCTGTGCTCCACAACGGGAGAGGCCACAACAGTGAGAGGCCCGTGTACCAAAAAATAATAATAATAATAATAATTTAAAAAATTGAAACATGAGACTCTGCAAAAGTCTCAGCAGTAATCAGAGAAAAGGCAAGTGAATTTGAAACTAGGTTTTGCAATTGGTCTATCATCTCCATCTCTCTTTTCTTCCTCTTAACCTTCTACCTCCGTTTCCAACTTCAGCTCATCCAATTACCTCCACTCCCCCGCCACCACCACCCCCTGCCCACCGGCCACCCCATACACCCACTTCATGCTAATCAATACCTTCCTAATAGGGCAATTTCTCTCTGCATCTTTCCCTCCCTCCTTCCCCTCCCTTTCTTTCTACTGATGTATTTAATGCTCTCTACCGGGCATTGAAGGGTAAGGAGGTAGCGCACAGGGTCCCATACCTCCAAGAGCTTAAGCTCCCATCTAATGGTGAGTGTGGGGACTTGGAGGGTGACATGTGGAAAAGAATTAGGAGTAAAGGCAAAAATGATAGGCACAACTGAGGTACAAACAACCGGCTGTGAAAACACAGATAGAGAAGCAATTAATTTCTGTCATTTTCTAAGCAAGGATGGGTGACAAAATATCTTCACTCTGCTTATTCCCCTCCCATCTGTTTCTCTCACTTTTTATGGGGACAATTTGGGATCTGGGTTGTCTGTTTCCGCTACCGAAATGTGAAACTGGAGGATGAAATTTATTCTGATGTCAACCATAGAAGAGGCTGTATTTAATTTAATATCGTGAAAGAGCAGTTTGGTGACCAAATCTCTATGAGGAACAGTGATCCTAGGTTTCCGTTGCCAGTTTCTGCTTTAGGACCTGCAATACTAGTTGTTTGAGCCATATTTCCTCGTTTCTTCCTCTCCCTCCAACTTCCCAATTCCTTCCTAGGATTTCCCAGTGTTTTGCCTTACTAATTCCTTGTACCAGACTATTCTAGTTGCTACGTACTTCAAGTACAGATCAGACTATGTAACAGGACAGCCTGGTTGCCTATGTGTTATGAATTATAGACACTCTCCAGAGTCACTTTGTCCAAAATGCCATCATTTTACTTGTCTTATCAAGCACTCAAATGTTCCTGTGAGGGTAGAGTAGAAGTTCTATCAGTCATTTATACCACAGTTTGAATTATTTTATCATATGCTTTTCCCCTAAACATCTAGCGGTCATGAGCTACCTTCGGGAGGCTAATTCACTCATTCAGGCTCTATTTATTTAGCATCCTATTTCAGGTTAACTTGTTACAAAACTGGAGAAGACTTGTCTGACTCATATGCCAGTTGGGAAAAGAAACACACCACAACATTAATAAATGAAAACTGTAAGGAACAACCACCAGTGCTGCCTTGGGAACTGGGTATAGGCTTCAGAGAGAGGATCACAGATTTGAGGTAAATCTTGAGGTTTAAGTTGGAGTTAACCAGAGCTAGGGAAGGAGGGAAGAATTTGGAATCCTAAACATTTTAAAACAGGGAGGTTTGGCGTGAAGGCCAGGATAGAGACTTTAAGCAGCCAGGAATAGCGAAAGACAGTGGGTAGCGGAGAAGACATAGATTCAGAATTTGGGAGAAAATGTCAAAAGGGAGATGGGGACAGGGGAAGATCATAAGACAGTCTGTGACTATTTTAGACTTTTGTTATTGAGAGTTTGTTTTCCACTAGTAGGATAATTTGGAAGGAATTAAAATATGAATAATGGAACTGACAGTACATGAATCATGAACATTCCTTTTAATCAACCCTTCTCCCAGTCACCTAGGATCTTCATTGTTTGTTATACAGAAACATGTTGAAAAGCACAGGAGTCCTTAACTAACTGATTGCAAGTACTCTAAACTTCCAGGAATCCATTTCTTCATATTTCACAGGAAATCACAGGAAAAGATAATCCTTAAGGTCGACTTTAGTTTTAAAGGCTATGACTATTTTTAGGTCTCAGAAGAATTGTGTTTTGTGTAGCACTACCTTCCTACTAGGAACATAAGCATTACCAGAACATTGACATCAAAGAACTCAGGAGTTTACTATTTTAAATTTTTAAAATAACTTATTTCCTCATTACAAAAAATAATATACACCCATGACAGAAAAATTAGAAAGAAGAAAACCTGTAAAATGTCACAACTCCTACCCACTTAGACACAACCATGGTTGCTACTTGGTGTATAACCTTACTGAGAACACTACTATTTCATGTAAGACCATATTAAATTAATGGTGAATCAATCTCTACTAGAAAAAGCTGTTTGCTTCTCCTAGAGTTGAGAGATTTTTACACAAATTACTATTGAGCATTTCATGGGGTTCAACAAATCCAGGCAGATTTCATTCTCCCTAGAAACTCAATCAATCTACATTAAGTAAAAACTAATAGAATTACAACTCCATACAATGTCTTCCCTATGATTTCAGATTAATGCTTCCTTAAAGTGTTTCAAGGAACACACTAAAACATTAACAGGAGGTGTGATTTATGGGTACATGTACCATGTACCATAGAAAACACAAGGTACTTTCTATGGGTTGTGTTTAAACCTCACAATAATACAATAGGGCAGGTATTTTGATCCCAGTTTTGTAGATAAGATTTCAGAGACTTGGAGAGGTTAATTGACTTTATAACGGACATATTGTAGTAAAGAGCTGAGCCAAGATTTGGACCCCAAACGGCCTTGTGCCAAATGCCATCTTCTTACCATAACACCAGCATTCATCAAACTCTTTTCCAAATGATACAAGTGTCTGGTGAGAAAATAAGACTGTTCCCTGAAAAAGGGCTTTATCACCAACTGTGCTTGAAAAACATCACACTGCAGGCAAGAAACATATTTAACTTAATTTAATGCTCAGTTCCTTATTATTTGAACACTACACATATGTTTTTCACTAACAGACTTTCAGCCACATCACCCTAGAGACCAAGGAGAGTAATAATGAATGAGGAAACCCAGGCTTTTCCCTATTCAGTACAATTTAAACAACCACTGCCTATTAGCAACATTTTATCCAAGTTTAGGGAAACCTTGAATAATAGAGTATAAAAATATCAACGGTTATTATTTTCTTTTTAGTCTCAACTACAAACAGAAATGGATTTATCAAAGTTAATGAACCTTAATCTATAAAGCCTCTTACATTGACCCCTTCCAAAACCATGGGAAGTCCCTAACAAGGTGCACATATCACCATAAGCTTTTTGTAAAATTTGTGGAAGATAAAAGTTATTATATGTGCAATTGGTTAAGAATTTGTCTCTTTCCTCTTCATCTTTCCCTGTGCCATGTTTTGCCCTACTGAGAGATATTGGAGTAGTGGTGAAGTTTTTTGGTATTCAGTTAATTAGATGAGCTGGGAACACAACTGATTGTCTAATGCATTGATTATCAGCTGGGGACAGTTTTGCCCATCAAGAGATATTCAGCAATGTCTAGAGACATTTTGAGGTTTCACAACTTGGGTGGGAGGTGGGAATGTTACTGGCATATAGAGGAGAGGGAGGCTGCCAAACACCTGGAGTTCAAAGAATGTCCCTCCCTCCCACCAACAAAGATTTATTGGGCCCAAAATGTCAATATTGCCAGGCTGAGAAATCCTGATTTAGTGGAACACATTTTTGTGGTTTGCAATCACTTTCATGTAGAGTTAAGTTATTTCTGGTTGTCCTGGTGTAGAAATGGCTTCCATGGATATTCTGTGCTGACACCCCCAGGGTCATGATATGAAGATGGAAGAGCAGAAATTGTATGTGAACTGGCTCTACAGTAATTGACAGTAGAGAATATAAGCAGGTTGCGGAGGAGAAAAGGGTTTTGAAATTTGTGGAGCCAGAAGCTAGCCTGAGATAACTTTTCCAAACATTGAATAGCGAAACCAAGGGGAGGCTGACTACTCAAAACAGAAGTCCTCTTCTGTTGGAAACATACTAAATAACACAGCATATACAACTGTAAATGCACCATACATTTTTCTCTCTCTCTTTTTTTTTTTTTTTTTTTGTGGTACGCGGGCCTCTCACTGTTGTGGCCTCTCCCGTTGCGGAGCACAGGCTCCGGAAACGCAGGCTCAGCGGCCATGGCTCACGGGTCCAGCCGCTCCGCGGCATGTGGGATCTTCCCAGACTGGGGCACGAACCCACGCCCCCTGCATCAGCAGGCGGACCCCCAACCACTGCGCCACCAGGGAAGCCCACATTTTTCTCTTTTTGATGAGAATTATGCAAAATGGAATTTATAGAACTCTTCAGATTGATTGTAGGGCACACAGCTAAAGCAGTACTACACATTGTGTATGTTTGTTTTTTAAAGTCACCTATTTTGGGCATTCCAATATAGGGGCATCTTGGCATGGCAATACCAACCACCAGTTGTGAGGCTGAAATAAAGGTTTCTAAACCAGCATTAATTAAAACTCATTTGTTCTACAAGACTAGAATACAGACTGAATTATCTTTTCATTCCATTTAAAGAAAACATAAAAATCGTCACATAAAGAAAAAAGTATTATACAGGTATGATGGGCAGTTAATTAATTATAATTAATTAATGACAAAATGTTAGGCTTTTCTTGAATTTTGTGATGTTTATTTGTCAGCTTTTAAAAATACACAATTTATTGTGTTTTTTTATCATCTTAAATATTCACTTTTGAATCTAATTAAATTTTAATTGTAATTTCTTTTCTTAAAAAGGGTCCACATAGTTGCATTAGACTTCAGGCCTCACAGAACCTACATATTCTCTTATATATAAATTTTATTTTGATATAAAATACTGAATTTGTATTTCTTTTATTTCTTTAAAGACAACGTTTGCTTCTAGCTCATGGCTCACTGCAAAAAGCAGCCCCACTGAGAAGTCCATTTCTTTCCTTCTGCTCTCTTACTAGGACTAAAATATTCTCTTCCATTTCCCTTACTTAATGGAAAATGAAGATGCAAGGAGAAAAATCCCATTTCCTCTGTGAAACCTTCTGCCTTAAAGTCACAAACATAATTTATGGATTCTAGCCATGCTTGCATTCCTTGCCATGCCAATAAAGTTTATTGAAATTGGAACTGGAATTAAAAAGCTTAAACCAAAAGAACCAGTCTGGGACTGGAAAAAAATATGTATGTAGGCTGTACCCAAATAAGAATGTTGCTCTACCTTGGTCAGACTGTAATGCAAGTTAGCAAAAGCCAGCCTCTTATTTTTTAATCCAAGCTAATCATGTTAACATTGAGGAAATTTTTCATTTTTATTTAATATTTTATGACCTAAGACTTGTCATTCCATATTAGAAAGGAGGTCCCAGAAAAAAAACAAAAAACAACTTTTGCCTTGTGGTTCAGAGTTCTAGGGCTTTAAGATTTAGAGAGAACATGACAAAAAATATCTATGGTAAGGCTAAAATTACTAGTCAGGGTGAACATTATAAAAATGTAAGTAAAAATGAATTTAAAAGTGATATGAGTACATTGAATTGGTTGAAATGTAAAATCCCACAGAGAAGTATTTGTGGATTGCTGCAGGAAATCTACATTAAAGTACATTATTTCATGCAGAGAGAATCTTACTGAAATTATAAAGTACTCCTATGGCAAAAAGGAAAGAACAACCCACTGCTTTATAGCAGCAGTCAGAGTAACAGCACACATCTCAAAATAAATCCCTCACACTTTCAGAGGAATAACTCCTGCTAATCAAATGTCTCAAAACATCTGGGCACTACTTGAAGTTGCCTGAACATTCTGGACAAAGAGAGAGAAATGTGGGTTGCAATAGGGCATAATAATATTTCAGAGATGCTGTTCTTGAAGCATATCCAATTTCATTCCATCTTAAAATGTCCCATTATTAATAGAGAGACACAAGAATGATGGGCATTGAGAGCCCCAGATTGCAGATTAGGGAATATATGAAGCAAAAACAACTAGTAGGCTGTATGTGTGGGGATAATAGAACAAACTAAGCATCTGAGCTCCTGATTCAATTTCTACTTTGTGTAGCTCCAAAGTGATCAGGTAAGCCTGTTGCCAGAAACTTTGGGGGAGAATCTGTATGCTTTGATGTTTTAGTGGGAGAATTTAGTTGAGAATTCCACTAAACTCTTAGCATCAGGAAAATATTTACATGGGTCTATAGATTCAATCTTTTGCAGAATGAGGAAAAAAGGAAGTCGTCTGATATTAAGAAAAGGCTACCAATCCAGAGACAGAGAAACCATTCATAACTGTGACTTCGGTAAATCTCATTAATTTACCTGTAAAATATACAATAGTATACATATGAGGGTGTTGTGATGACGGTTAAATAATAGTAACATATGTGAAATGACTTCACATGGTGCTGGGAACAGAATGGTTTTCTTATAGTTGTTTTAATAGTTATCCTTTTCTTCCCTCATCTGACCTCAACTACGCTTAAAAATAATCATGTTTGGGCCTCCCTGGTGGCGCAGTGGTTGAGAGTCCGCCTGCCGATGCAGGGGATACGGGTTCGTGCCCTGATCTGGGAGGATCCCATATGCCGCGGAGCGGCTGGGCCCGTGAGCCATGGCCGCTGGGCCTGCGCATCCGGAGCCTGTGCTCCGCAACGGGAGAGGCCACAACAGTGAGAGGCCCGCATACCGCAAAAAAAAAAAAAAAAAAAAAAAAAAAAAAATCATGTTTAAGAGAAAGCTGTTTGTCTACTATATTTTGAAATTAATTACAATAATTTTGTTTCTTTATATGGGTAAACATTTTGAAATTTAAGGGAGAAGGTGTCAACGAAATGAAGAGAAAGACTTACTCATTAGATGATTCAGAGAATAACATCAGAGTTTATAATTGCTTAGGAGTGGGAATGGGCACATGGCATTTTGATAGTATTAACATTATAAATACTCAGGCTACTTTGTGCACTCAGAATTTCTTTTCAATTTATCAAAGTCCAACCTAATCTGAATAAAAATCAAATTTCTAAAAAACAATATTACTTATGAAAACCATGCTGAAATTAAGTGCATATTTTAATTGAAGCAGGAAGCCTGAGCTAACAATTTCTATCATCCAATATGAAATGTCTGATACATTATTCACCAGAATGAAATACACTTTGATTTCTCCCTCCCTTCCCCTCTTCCTTCCTTCCTTCCTTCCTTCCTTCTTTCCTTCCTTCCTTCTCTTCTTCCTTTCCTGCTATCTTGTTTTCTTTCATCAAAAAGGAAACAGAAGTCAGTTGGCCCTCAGTCTCAATGTACTACATTTTAGACCTGAAAGATTTCACTGTGATAGTCTTATCTATAAGTTTGTTCTACACAGACCCTGATGATAGTATCATAATGAGGTTCCAATGTAATAGGAACATAATTTACTACCTTAAATTTAATATAAGTATATATAAAAGTATATCTTAAGTATGCTATCTTAAATATGATATATTATAATTTTTACGGTTCTGCCTACCACACCACCATTCATAATTCTTGAGGTTTTCTCTAAAAAAACACTGGTTTCGTGATCCATAGCCACACTTTTCAGAGAATACATGGCCATTCTGTTAAAATTCTGGAAAAATGAAATTGAAATAGAATAGTTGAAAACTACCAGCCGTATATCTATATTATCAGCTCTTTGAAAGTTAATGGCAATCTGTTAAAATGTGTGCATATACCTTATTTTTCATATTTAAGGCTATCTCCTCCAGTTTTATGCCACAGTTTTCTTCTCTTCTTCTCAACATATTGAAATTACAGGTCCATAATGCCTTATCTGCAAATCTAAAATCCAAAATAGTCTGAATACCAGATGTTTTGAAACTCATATGATGGCAATACCTAGCTGAACATGAGATTATTTATGATCTCAATTTTACACACTTATGGATGTTAACACATTTCCCTGCAAAAATAGCTGAGCCTTTGATTACAGTGCTTCTACAGACCCCAATGTAGGTGTATGTGATATATGGTATATGTACCATATCACTGCACTAAAATTCTAAAAGTTCTTAACTTTGATATACATCTTGCCCCATGAATTTCAGCAAAGAGGTTGTAGACGTCGATTTCCTTTAGGATTACTCTTGTTGTATTGACTCTCAACTTTTCTTCTTTATTTCTGTTTTGTAAAATTTCAGTAAACTTAGACTACATTAAAGGTCAGCTTTGTTTAGAAATTGATCAGGGGTTAATAATTCAGAGCCTCTTTTGTGAGCTATTAAAAGTGGAATTGAAATTATTTCTGTTACAGAACAGGGGAGAACACTAGATGTTATACAAGGGTATCCTTTGAAAACCAACAAACAAAAAGATATGATTCCTTATCATGGTGGGAAATAGAACACTAAATTCTAGGTAATCTTATTTAAATGTAGAAGTTTCATTTTAGCAACACATCTCAAAAAGTGATGCCTGGCCCTGTATCCTGACTGCTAAGAGTCCCATGATTATCTACTATAATCCAGCTGTTTTCAAAGTTTTTGATAGATGGCCCTTGGTGCTCTGCCATCCTGCTCTGTGAATCATGTAATTGTTTACTGTACCAGTCCATTTCTTTCCCATTTAGTACTATATCTCATATATAAACCCAGAATATTTATATTTCCTTTCTTTGATGATAAAAAATTTTTTATGATTTATATATATGGGAATTCAGAAGTCAAGTTATTAATACAAAAAGATATAAATTTTTGCCTATGTTAGGTCTTTCCCTTCCTTCTTCCTTCTTCTCTCTCCTCCCTTATTCCTTCCATCTTTTCTTCCCTGCTTCCTGCTCATTTGTCCCTTCTTCCTTCGAATGAATATTATCTTTAAGAAATCTGATGCAATGTGGAGCCCTTCTCTTGAAATACAATGCTTTTTTTTCTCATATGGAAGTTAAATACATGAATATTGCCCTATTTAAAACAATTGTAATTAACTCTCTCTTTATTATGAAAACGCTATTAGATAGCACTTGATCAAATGATAATATGATCATATAAATTAAGCAAACATAGCTCATATGTTAATGACATTTGGTCTGGATAGAAAAATACAAATTTGAGAGTAAACTTCTTTAACTTGGTAAAATTTCTATCAACTCAGAATGGTAAAAATATCCCACTATAAACTGCACATATTTAAGTACACAATTTGATAAATTTTGACATATGTATACATCTGTGAAGACATCAACACACTCAAGATAATGAACTTATTCAGCACTCCCAAAAGTTTCTTCGAGATTTTCTGTCACCCTTACTTTCCACTCCTCTGGGCCTTCTCTTCCATCTTGTCCTCAGACAACCACTAATCTGTTTTCTGTCACTATAGAATAGTATGTATTTATTATGATTTTATATAAATGGAATCATACAATGTGTATTTCTTTTCTGACTGAGTTAGTTCACTGTCTATTTTGAAACCCATCCATGCTGTTACTCTAAGTACATGTAGGTTAATTGCAGATTGTGGCCCTTATCAGGTTGAAGATCTTTCCTTCTATTCCTAGTCAGTTGAGAGTTCTTATCAGGAGTGAACATTGAATTTGTCAAATGTTTTTTCTGCATTTTTTTCTGCAAAGAGTTCTTCCTTTTTAGTCTGTTAATATGGTGAATTACTTAGGTTAACTTATATATTATTGATTACAGTTTTGCTAAAATTTTAAGAACTGTTTCATCTACGTCCATCATAAATATTTGTCAGATTTTAGTATTAGCATATTAGTGCTAGCATCATAGTGACATGGGAAGTATTCCTTCCTCTTTAATTGTCTGCAACATTTTGCAAATACTTGGTATTATGTCTTTAATGAATATTCAGCAGAATTCACCAGTAAAGTCATCTAGGACTAGAATTTTCTTTGTGGGAAAGTTTTAAACTACAAATTCAATTTTTTCAGGTAAATATAGTGATTCAAGGAGGTGAATAAACCTGAATAGGACAAACACAAAGAAATTCACACTAAGCTACATGAGTATCAAACTTTTGAAAACTAAAGACAAAAAAAAACTATTTAAAGCAGAGAGAGAGAGAGAGATGACACATTACCCAAAGGGAGAAAACAATTCAAATGACAGTAGATTTCTCATCAGAAACCATGAAGACCACTAAAATGCAGCACAATATTTTTCAAGTGGTTAAAGAAAAGGTCTGTCAACCCAGAGGTCTATATCTAGCAAATATATTCTTCAAGAATAAAGTGGAGATCAAGAAATGTTCAGATGAACAATGTAAAGAGAATTATACACTATGAGCTAGTGGGATTTAGTCCAAAGATACAAGGATACATCAATATTTGAAATGCAATCAATATAATTCATCATATTAATAAGATAAAGAAGAAGTATCACATGATCATATTATAGAAAAACATTTTACAAAATTCAAAACCTACCTACGATAAAAACTCTCAGAAAACTTGGAATAGAGGGGGAACTTCTCAGATTGATAAAGAACATCTACAGAAAACCTCTAACCGATATACTTAATGGTTAAAGATTTGTTGTTTTTCTCCTAACATCAAGAACAAGGCAAGTATGTCTACTCCCACCATGGCTATTCAACATGGTACTGGAAGTTGCAGCTGGCACAATAAATTAAGAAAAAGAAATAAAAGGCATACAGACGAAATAGGACCAAATTGTCTCTAATTGCAGACAACATATTCTACTTAAAAAATCCTAAGGAGTTTACAAAGAAACTCCTAGAACTAATCATTGAGTTCAGTGAAGTCACAAGATACAAGATGAAGATACAAAATCAATTGCATTTTTATATTCTAACAATGAATACATGATCACTAAAATTAAAAATGCAATACCATTTACAATCACTCAAAAAATTTAGGTGTAACTCTAACAAAACATGTCCAGGACTTGTATGCTGAAAATTATAAAATGATGAGGGAAGACATGATTAAATTTCTAAATTAATAGATAGATGTAATACGTTCTTGGATTGGAAGTTTCAACATAGTATAGATGTCAATTTGTCCCAAATTGATATATAAGTATAATGTAATTCTTGTCAAAATTCCACAGATATTTGCTTTTAGAAATAAAAAAGATTTTTTTCTAAATTTATATGGAAAGGCAAAGGAACTAAAACAGGAAAGAATTCTGAAAAATAAGAATAAAGTAGGAAATATTATTTTACTTGATTTCAATACATACATAACTACAGTAATAAAAACTGTGTGGTGTTGGTTCAGGGAGAGACACATACATCAATAGAACAGAATAAAAGACTCATATATAGCTCTAAACAACTATGGCCAACTGATTTTTTACAGAGATGATAAAAGCAATTCAATGGAGGAAGGAGAGTCTTTTTTAACAAATAGTGCTGGAGCAATGGGATAACCACAGGCAAAAATTCCTTCACCAAAACGTTGCACCTTATACAAATATTAACTCAAAATGGATCATAGATTTAAGTGTAAAACAAAAACTGTAAAATGTTTCAAAGATTATATAGGATAAAATCTTTAGAATTTAGGGCTTAGTGAAGAGCCTTAGATGTAAGACCCTGCCAAAAAACAAAATATACCCCATGATCTCTAGATGAAAAGAAATCCAATAAACTTGCCTTCATCAATATTAAGAAATTTTGCTCTTCAAAAGAGCCTGTTAAGATGATAAAAAGACAAGCTACAGACTGAGAGAACCTGTCTGTATACCTCATCAGACAAAGGACTCCTATTATGAATATTTAAGAATTCTCATAACTCAACAGTAAAAGACAAAAAAAAAAATTCAAACAAAACAAATGAAGAGACATTTCAAAACAAATGGAGAGGTGATACCGATGGCAAATAAGCACACGAAAAGATGTTGTGCATCATCAGCCATTAAAGAAATACAAATTAAGACCATGATGAGATATCACTTCACATATACTAAAATAGCTAAAATAAAAGAATGATCACAATACCAAATGCTAGCAAGGATGTGGATAAACTCAGTCTCTCATACTTGTTGTTGGGAATATAAATTACAGCCCCTCTGGAAAATAGTTTGACAGCTTCTTTAAAAACTATATATATTTACCATACATTCCAGCAATTGTACTCTTTTTTTTTTTTGCGGTACTCAGGCCTCTCACTGCTGTGGCGTCTCCTGTTGCAGAGCACAGGCTCCAGACGCGCAGGCTCAGCGGCCATGGCTCACGGGCCCAGCCGCTCCGCGGCATGTGGGATCCTCCCGGACCGGGGCATGAACACATGTCCCCTGCATCGGCAGGCGGACTCTCAACCACTGCACCACCAGGGAAGCTCTTTTTTTTTTTTTTTTTTGCTGTACGCGGGCCTCTCACTGCCGCGGCCTCTCCCGTTGCGGAGCACAGGCTCCGGACGTGCAGGCCCAGCAGCCACGGCCCACGGGCCCAACTGCTCTGCGGCATGTGGGATCCTCCCAGACCGGGACAGGAACCCGCGTCCCCCGCATCAGCAGGCGGCCTCCCAACCACTGCGCCACCAGGGAAGCCCTAGCAATTGTACTCTTGAGCATCTATCCTAGAGAAATGAAAATTAATGTGCACATAAAACTTGTACATGATTGTTTAGCAGTTTTATTTGCCATAGCCTCAAGCTGGAAAAAGCTAAAATGTCTCTAAATAGTTGAATGTCTCTCAAAAGTACATCCTGGGCTTCCCTGGTGGCGCAGTGGTTGAGAATCTGCCTGCTAATGCAGGGGACATGGGTTCGAGCCCTGGTCTGGGAGGATCCCACATGCCGTGGAGCAACTAGGCCCGTGAGCCAGAACTACTGAGCCTGCGCATCTGGAGCCTGTGCTCCGCAACAAGAGAGGCCGCGATGGTGAGAGGCCTGCGCACCGTGATGAAGAGTGGCCCTCGCTTGCCACAACTAGAGAAAGCCCTCGCACAGAAACAAAGACCCAACACAGCAAAAATAAATTAATTAATAAACTCCTACCCCCAAACATCAAAAAAAAAAAAGTACATCCATTCCATGAAAACTACTCAGTAATAAAAAGGAATGAACTATCGTTATATTTGATACAGTCTTGATGTGGAAAATTTTTCATTTTTTAAAATAGCCATTAAAAGAGGATGGGCAGATTTGAATACCAAAAAATTAGCCATCTGAACAGCAACAAATCAACAAATTTGCAAATATCAAAGTTCAGAAAGCAAACAACAAATTGGAAAGTAATATGCATAATCCATATTCTAAAGAGTTTAAGTTGCTAAAAGCATGAGCTCTGGAGTGTAACTAACTGGGTTCAGATTCTACTTGTACCACTTTATCACTTACTATGCTTTGGACAATTTATATAAACACTCTGCTTTAATTATTATTTATTTGTATATTTGCTTATTTATTTTATTTACTGTGGTAATAAATATACTTAACAAGAGATTATTTTATTTAAAATGATTATAGATATCCAAGACTGAAGGAGGTGTGGAAATAATAGGTATTCCAATACACTGTTGATGAGAGAGTAAACTGTCAAATTTCATGTTTTGTTCTCTGTGTTTAATGTTGGAAGTTTTCCTCAAGTGTGCTGGGATTTGTAGCTTGTTGTTGATGTCCTTGGACATTGGCAATGGAAGAGAGCTGTTAGTGGGATGGGAGTAATAACTACAGGCATACCTCTGAGATATTGCAGGTTTGGTTCCAGACCACCACTATAAAGCAAATATTGCAATAAAGTTAGTCACATGAATTTTTTGATTTCCCAGTGAATATAAAAATTATGTGTATACTACACTGTAGTCTGTTAAGTGTGCAATAGCATTTTGTCTAAAAATGTACATATATTAATCTAAAAATATTTTGTTGCTAAACAAATGCTAACCATCATCTGAGCCTTTAGTGAATCATAATCTTTTTGCTGGTGGAGGGTCTTGCCTCGCTGTCAATGGCAGGTGACTGATCAGGGTGGTGGCTGCTGAAGGCTGGGATGGCTGCAGTAATTTCTTAAAATAAGACAACAATGAAGTTTGCCACACCGGTTGACATTTCTTTTCACAAATGATTTCTCTGTAGCATGCAATGCTATTTGATAGCATTTTACTCACAACAGAACTTCTTTCAAAACTGGAGTCAGTCCTCTCAAACCCTGCCCAACTAAGTTTATGTAATATTCTAAATCCTTTCTTGTCATTTCATCTATCTTCTCAGCATCTTCACCAGGAGTAGATTCCATCTTAAGGAACCATTTTTTTTGCTCATCCATAAGAAACAACTCCTCATTTGTTAAAGTTTTATCATGAGATTGCAGCAACTAATTCACATTTTCAGGCTCCGCTTCTAGTTCCAGTTCTCTTGCTGTTTTCACCACATCTGCAGTGATTTTCTCCACTGAAGTCTTGAACTCCTCAAAGTCATCCATGAGGGTTGGAATCAACTTCTTCCCAGCTCCTGTTAATGTTGATATTTTGACCTCTTCCCATGAATCACAAATGTTCTTAATGCTATCTAGAATGGTTTATCCTACCCAGATAATTTGCCCAGATCCATCAGAGGAATCACTATCTATGGCAGTTATAGCCTTATGAAATGGATTTCTTAAACAATAAGACTTGAAAGTCGAAATTACTCCTTGATCCATGGGCTGCAGAATAGACGTTGTGTTAGCAGTCATGAATACAACATGAATCTCCTTGCACAACTCCATCAGAGCCCTTGGATGACCAGGTGCATTGTCAAAGAGCAGTAATACTTTGAAAGAAATCTTTTTTTTCTGAGCAGTAGGTCTCAACAGTGAGCTTAAGCTATTCAGTAAATCATGTTGTCAACAGATATGCTGTCATCCAGGCTTTGTTGTTCCATTTATAGAGCACAGGCAGAGTAGATTGAGCATAATTCTTAAGGGCCCTAAGACTTTCAGAATTGTAAATGAGCATTGGCTTCACTTAAAGTCAACAACTACATCACCTCTAACAAGAGAATCAACCTGTCTGTTGAAGCTTTGAAGCCAGACATTGACTTCTCCTCTCTAGCTATGAAAGTCCTAGTTGGCATCTTCTTCAAATAGAAGGCTGTTTCACCTACATTGAAAATTTGTTGTCTAAAAATTCTTGCTTTCTGAAAAACTATTTTTTGTGTCTGTTGCAAGAACTGCACACAGCTATAAGAATGTAATAACAATCATCATAACTCCAGTGTTGTGCTCCAGTGTACTTCCTAAATATACAATCCCTTTTCAGAGGAGCTTCTAATTTCTAACTAAAACATTGACTGATTTCAAAAAAAAAAAAAAGAAAATCTTTTTTAGATTTTTAGAATGTGGTTTAGTATAGCCACCTTCATTAATTATCTTAACTAGATCTTCTGAATAACTTGCTGTAGCTTCTACATCAGCACCTGCTGCTTTACCTGGCACTTTTATGTTATGGAGATTTCTTCTTTCCTTAAATCTCGTGAATCAACCTCTGCTACCTTCAAACTTTTCTTCTACAGCTTCCTCACCTCTCTTAGCCTTCATAGCTTTGAAGAGAGGTAGGGACTTGCTCTGGATTAGGCTTTGGTTAAGGTAATGTTGTGGCTGGTTGGATCTTCTATCTAGACCACTACAACTTTCTCCATATTAGCAATAAGGCTGTTTTGCATTCTTATCATTAGTGTGTTCATTGGAGTAGCACTTCTAATTTCCCTCAAGAACTTTTCCTTTGCATTCACAACTTTGCTATTTATTTGGCACAAAATGCCTAGCTTTCAGCCTATCTTGGCTTTTGACATGCTTCCTCACTAAGCTTAAGCATAGTTCTAGCTTTTGATTTAAAATGGGAGACACGTGACTCTTCCTTTCACTTGAACATTTAAGAGGTGATTGTAGGGTTATTAATGACCTAATTTCAATGTTGTTGTGTCTCAGGCAATAAGGAGACCTGAGGAGAGGGAGAGAGATGGGGGGACAGCTGATTCTGGGGGCAGTCAGGACAGACACATTTATCAGTTAAGTTTGCTGTCTTACATGGATGCAGTTGGGGGTACCCCAAAAACAACTGCAATAGTAACATCAAGGATCACTAATTCCCATAACAATATAATAATAATGAAAAAGTTTGAAATATTGTGAGAATTACCAAAATGTGCACAGAGACATGAAGTAAATGCTGTTGGAAAAATGGCACCTACAGACTTGCTTTGATGCAGGCTGCCACAAACCTTCAATTTGTAAAAAAAAAAACACCTATCTATGAGGCACAATAACGCAAAGTGCATTAAAATGAGGTGTGCCTGTATTCAGCATTTAGTCTTTCACTTAACCTATTCCTTTTGTCAGTGCAATGCCTCAGTATCTCGGATTAAACCTCAGGCCTTCTGCTGGAACTGGGGAGCTGATCTGAGGGTCCATGGGCTCCAAGGCACACCTCTGCCTGTACCAGTGCTGAGATCTCTGTCCCAGGGCTTTCTGGGATTCTGAGGGGTGAATCTGCTAGCTAATCTTCAAAATTCTCCTTTACAGGTCTTAGATTTCATCTTCATTTAGCTCGGCCAATTTGATTACTCTCCATCTGCTTTTTTTTTTTTCACTGTTTATTTTACTTAATAATAAATAACTTAATACTTAAAATTAAAACAAATACAGATACAACATGGAATTTTAAATATTTAAAAAATAAAACTCAAGACTTTAGAACTTACAAAGCTTTTGATAGCCTACTTTGAGTTGAGCCCCAAGCCTTGGAGATAAGCTTTTCTTCTCTGTCATTATGGATATTTCACAGGAAAAGTTTGAGAAGCATTTAACCTAGCCTATTCAGCCTCCTCTTGGCTCTACAGCCTATGGTTATCTGCTTCCTATTTTCAAAAATTTGTTCACATCCCTGACTTGCTATTGTCTTCTCTTTAATTCTCTTTGTCCTTACAGGTTTATTCTTTTATTAGCATTACGTTCCATTACTTTTATTCCTTTCATTTCTAGAGGGAGTGGAAATAAACACAAGAGTTCAATCTGTGGTGCTTAAATGAAATCTGTTTCCTAAAATTACCACAAGAAATATGATTTAATTTTAAAATTAAAAATGTTACTTTAAAATGAATGTTGAATTTGACAGATGAGGCCACCTCCATCTCTATATTTCTATGATTCTTTAATTAAGTATGAATCAAACACAGAGTAAATGAACTGTTTTATAATGTCTGCATTCCATATATTCAACACAGTCCTATCAAGTATATTTTTACAGTTTCCTTTTTGTTTTTAGATTGAGATTTGAGTCTCAATTTGTTGAACAGCTTCTGACTGATGTAGGACCACAGCATGTAGGATGGGGGTTTGCACATTGAAGAACTATCAGCACACTATGAAGGAAATCTTCAGGGCTAGATTCAGGGAATTTTGTCTAATTTGTATTTTTTTAAAGTTCAAACTTTAAAAAATTTATTAACAACATTAGAAGTATAAAAATGTCAGATAATCACTAGCAGTTCCAGAAAACATGTGAATCAGAATAAAAATAATAATAATAACACCTTCCTTGACTTACATGGAATATTATTGATTTGTTGCCTTAGATTGATTTTCACAGATGTTCCCTACAAAATTTGAAAATAGAAATTAATTTTAACTAGTGTCATCTGATGTGTAAATACCTACCTTATGTGTGTATTTGTCAGTTTATACCTCTTCATGGGCTATAATACAGTACTCTCAAAGGGGAGCTTTATCTTTTCTGCTCTATAATTGTTTTCATTTCCATTAAAAGAGAAAGGCACAAATAATAGATAGAATGAAAGCATGCAATCTATGTTATGTCAGTAAATCCTTGAGGTCTATTAAAACCCCACCTAAACTTGCAATTCTCTTGAAAGAGCATATAGGAAGGCCTTTCTCCAGCTGCTGTTTTTGCTGATGAGATGCCAAATGTCTTTACAGATACATGTCAAAAGGAAAGAGAGAAAGAAAGATGAGAATGCAATTACAGGAACTCGGCTCTTAAAAGAAGTAGTTCAAAAAAGGTGACTGATTTTTATACTTACTAGATCACCACACAAGGATAATTTCAAATCATGTTCATTAACAATAAAAGATAATTTGATCTGATTTTTAAATATTGGATTATATCTAAAAAAATGCCTGAAATGGCCATCAACTGCCACTCAAAACTGTGGAGCTTCATCTTGTGATTTTTTTCATTTAAAAAATATTTCAAATTTTAAACTTTGAACATTTAAAAAAATTTATTTGGAATCCAATTTATTTTTATACATCAATACTCATGAGCTATACTCTGAAGACCTGTTACACCACAATGAATAGAGAAGCAATCAATATGTAAATATTACTTATTTTCAGGCATAGCTTTTTTTAGGTAGTATAACAAAGGAGTAGCAACAATGTTGTAAATATAAATTCTGTAGTCAAAAATTTCAGTAATTCTCTTTCCTGTTTTCAACAATGACAAAATAGTCCAATATTCAAATCATTTCCATTATTTCTGTATCTTCAAAGAGCTTGTTCTTTATATACAGGGGTTGCTGGTTTGGATGAATATTCATATTTGTGAACATATTATTGGCATTAATAGTCTTTAATGAGGATGAACACAACATTAAAAATTTCTAATTTCAAACTTGGGATTTCAGAAATATTGATTGTTCGCTTATTATTATATTCTCTGGGAATTTACAACCAGGATTAACCAGCAAATTTCAGAAGGTCAACAAAAAAGTAAAAATAACAAAACTTCTTTCTCTGTCTCTGTCTCTCTTTCCTTCCCCTCCCTCTTATCCTCCTCCTTCCTCTTTTTCCTTTTTTATAATAGTGAACATAGCAAATTGAGTTCACAGTTATTTGAGACTGGACAATATTTCTTATTCATCAGTTCCTAAGTTAAATTATACATCTGTTCTTTAAAGCATCAAATTGTTACAAAAGTGGGTAGGAAAAATAAAACTGGCTTTGAGGCTGGGTGATATATTTTTAGTGTTCTTGAATATAGGTGTAAATTGAAATGGAATAAAACAAGCAAGAGCAAACAGGGTAAGAATTAAAAACACTTTATCTTTGTTCTTTCATTTCCTTTAATACAGAGTGCAATCAATACTTTACAACAGGGTTAATACACTCTCTTCAAACATGCTATTATTCTTTCACAAGAGCACAATAACTTTGTTATGCTGTCTGCAATCTTTCCAAAGTGACAAGAATGTGTGGGTATGTTAATCACAAGCAATTCTTGGTGCCCTCTGTTGGAGTATTTTCAGTGTACACCAACAATAGCATCAAGAACCATACAGCTGCAGGTAATTTTAATGGTGGAAGTTCTAATTGTAATTAGTATAATTAACTGAAGCAAACAAAAAATAGAGGCTTACTCTTTCTGCTCAGTAGTTATTGAATATTCAGAGCTTACATCTGCTCTTCATTCAAGCAAAGCCTGAGTTGCATTACTTTGTTTTAAAGTAGTCCTAGTTTTATTTCATATGAAGATAGTTTCTCAATTTACTCCTGGATATTTTAGCATAGTTCAATTTATAAGGATTTTGTGTTTCTAAAAATGTACTAAAAATAAAAGCAAAAATATTATTTGAGCAACATATAAAATATCAAGTGACATACATTACTAAAACTTGTATTTCAACCTGTTTTTCACAGATGAGAGCAGAAAATCCTTTCTCATCGGCAGTTTTCTTCTTATGACCATTACCACCAATGTAACTAATAGTAAAAAGCATATGTGTAGAAATCAAAACCAAATAATGTGAATTAAACATCTCCAGTATATATGACATCATATTACATAATTCATCACTGTGATTTCAAATGGGAGAAACAAAAGGAAAGGTATCTGTTTGGATTGAACTGTGTCAACAAAGTACATATGTGGAAGTCCTAACCCTGGGATCTATGAATGTGACCTTACTTGGAAACAGGATTTTTGCATAGGTAATCAAGTTAAGATGAGGCCATAGTGGATTAAAGTGGACCCTAATCCAATGCCTGGGGTCCTTATAAGAAGAGAAAACAGAGACACACACAGGAAGAAGGCCATGTGAAGACAGGCAGAGATTGGAGCTATTCTGCCACAAATCAAGGAACACCAAGGATTGCCAGCTACCACCAGAATCTAGAAAGAGGCAAGGAAGAATCCTCTGCTAAACTTTCAGAGAGAGTATGGCCTTGCTGACATCTTGATTTCAGACTTTTAGTCTTCTGAACTTTGAGACAACACATTTCTACTGTCTTAAGCCACAGAGTTTGTGGCACTTTCTTACAGCAGCCCTGGGAAACTAACACAATATCCTCCAGCCAAGTGAGATAACTCCTAATCAAGGAGATTCTTTATTTATTAGGGCCCTTCAAGCCCTACATACCGCATGACTTGGCTGGGAATGCAGACAATGCTGAGAGAACAGTTTGTAGGAAAGATGACAAATCATAAACTGCTTTTGTGCACAATTACAAGAGGACAATTACCTACATCTAACTGCTGAAGTCAATAAACTATACTACAAAAAGAGGACACATTTTGATGTTCTTCAGATAGTGAAATTCTGCAAAGAAAAACACAATATGTGTACCATCACTTTATCAGCTACTTAACACAGCTGATGTTCTCTCTCTCTCTTTTTTTTTTTTTATTTTCAGGCTTTCTCTAGTTGTGGTGAGCAGGGGCTATTCTCTGTTGCGGTGCTCGGGCTTCTCATTGCGGTGGCTTCTCTTGTGACTCGCAGGCTCTAGAGCGCAGGCTCAGTAGTTGCGGTGCATGGGCTTAGGTGCTCCACGGCATGTAGGATCTTCCCGGACCAGGAATAGAACCCGTGTCCCCTGCATTGGCAGGCGGATTCTTACACACTGCGTCACGAGGGAAGTCCCTGATGTTCTCTTTTAAAAACATTTTTTGAGCAATTATCAAAGTGGAAAATTATCAATATAAAGCAAACCAATGACTGAAAATTTCAAATAATTTTAGGACTGGAAGTCTTAGCACTGATCCTGTCAAATTATTATTCTGTTGGCCTCCTTCCCTGGCCCTTGCCTTTCTGTATTTTGGCCCTGGCTTATTACAATCTAGCATTAGCTTGCGATATTATTTGCAAATAACTAGGAATCCCATAATACTGAGAGAGCAAAACATAGATGATCCAGAGAGGATAATGTATTAGATTGAGAGAATAGAAGAAAAAAGTCCATCTAACAGATGGACTGCACACAAAATAATTAAAAGATGGTACATCACATCAAGGAGAGGAAATAAACATTGAAAAGGAAGCAGGAGAAAGGAAGAATCAGAAACAGACAGTGCCCTAGAAAAACAAGAAAGTTTGAAACAATATTAGAGATAGAAAAAGAAAAATAACCTAAATTGCATTTTAGGGCAACATTTTAGAATAATATATAGGATTATAACTTCACAAATATCTTTATAAAATGATAATTTGATTCAAAGCAACTACTAAATAATTATGTAAATGCAGCTTTTTTTGGTGGGGGGCCACACCACATGGCATGTGGGATCGTAGTTCCCCAACCAGGGATCGAACCTGTGCCCCCTGCAGTGGAAGCACTGTCTTAACCACTGGACCACCAGGGAAGTCCCAATGCAGCTTATTTTTGATCAAATATGTGATTGGAGAGGTTTATAATAGATTTGTCAGAACCATGAAGAGAATATATATCTGGAGGTCACAACAGTCTTCCTGAATTTGTCTTCTTCATACTTGTCCAATAATCTCAGGACTGGTAGGTTCACTGTGTTCTTTCCATTTACTTTATTTTTATCTCTCATAATGTCTTTCCCTTTAGATGTTGTTAATAGGAGCTTCTATGATATTTAATTAGTGTTTATAAAATACTTTATTTTCACAAAATGTGATATAAAATATTATCAGAGATCTGTGTATGCACTGTGTATGTGTGAGACAGTATCCACCAATAAACAATACAACACCTTTCTTCAGAAAGCCTTCTCTGCTCAAATAATGTTCACACTCAATTACTCTTATGATGAGAACAAGCTCATCTGCTGCTGTGAATAGATAAGAGGCACAAAGTATGTAAGAAGAGAATGGAGTGGAAGAAACATTTTATAATTGATCAAGATCTGCTGTTAGTAAGTTATTAAAAAATAAACATTATTATTATAAGGTTATTCTATCCTGTTTGCTTTCCTACTCTCTATGCTATTTTTTCCCTTTCTTCCAATTATTTTCCATTTTCTACACTTTGTTACCTTAGCCTTCAAAATCATTAAGTTTCCAAAGAACTATTAGCTTGGAAAATGTACATTTTC
Organism: Mesoplodon bidens; assembly: GCF_964165515.1. Taxonomy (NCBI): domain Eukaryota; kingdom Metazoa; phylum Chordata; class Mammalia; order Artiodactyla; family Ziphiidae; genus Mesoplodon; species Mesoplodon bidens. The sequence continues at coordinate 60,257,680 of NC_138168.1, forward strand.
ACCACTCACATTAATCTATACTACCAGACTTCTTTTTTAGTCATTTTTTTTCTCCTTTCTATCACCTAGAATGCTGTCCACCTTAAAATTCTCCCCACTGCTTATAATTCCATAAAGGTAAGGGTGGGGATGAAGGATGATGAATATTAGGTTTAATCCAAATTTCCTTAATTTCTTCTGGACTATGGGGATATAAAATCTTCCTTTGGGAGGGCATGGCATACGTATATTTCTTTATAGAATACTGGACATGCAAAAAAAAAAAAAAAAAAAAAGATGTGCATCTAAGGGCCTAGGGGAGACCAGCAGTCTTGACATCTCTGCCTCCTCTCAGTCATATTCTTAACACCCAGTGATACATGCCCTTGTCCACTTGCCTAAAAGGATTTGTACAAGTGTTTCCTGTTTAAATGCAAAACACATTAATCTATTATCAACCAACATTTTAATGGCGATTATCCATGCTTCTCCAATGGCAGGCCCTGGGGAAAAGAGATAGGGCCTTGAGAAGACAAAGAACCTGGGAGGTTAGATGGACTCAAAAGGAAGGAAGATTAACACATGGGAGGAACTGAGGACAAACTGCCTCATCATTTTGACGGTCCTGCCAGCCACAAGTGCTCCAACTGTCCCAATGTCCAAAACTTTGCCATAATTACTTGACTATTCAATATTTAATTCTCAGCTCTTGCTATAATTTAGTTTCTGTACATTAGATTTGAGAGCACAGGTAGGTTGCCCTCTTCAATATCCTCCCAGGTATACTTTTTCTCTGACACCATTGAAAGCTTTTTGTTTGTTCTGTGCTCAGATGTATTAAACAAATTTGCTACTTGGAACTATGATATGAAAAACATCATAAATACTTGTGTCTTCCTTTGGGTCTTATTGTAGTTTGACTTCTCTAAAAGATTTTTTCTCTTTCTGAGTTCAGTTATCATCTCCGTGGCAACACCCTCAATTCTGTTGCTTCACTTAATAACTTTCATACGGTGATTTTAATTTTACTAACATGTCTTTTGTTGTTTTCTTCTCACTGTATTTTGTGTTTTTTTTTTTTTTTTTTTTTTTGCTCTTTCACCAATATCTCCCCCCTGCCACCCCCATCCACCCCCAGCCCCTGGTAACCACTATTCTATTCTCTGTTTCTGTTGAGTTCAGCTTTTTTAGATTCCACATCACATGTAAATAGTATCATACAGTATTTTTTTCTGACTTATTTGGCATAATGCCCTCAAGATCCATCCACATTGTTGCAAATGGTAGCATTCCTTCTTTCTCATGGCTGAATAATATTCCTTTGTATATATATGCCACTTCTTTATCCATTCACCTATTGACTGACACTTAGGTTGTTTCCAAATTTAGTGAATAATATCTTATGAATAATGCTGCAATAAATATTTTTGGTGTTTAATTTTTTTCTTCTCCTCACTAAACCTATCTTCTTCATATCCTTCTGTAAGATGTTCAAAGTCACCCCAAGCAATCAATGACCAAGCCTTTGCTCATTCTTGTTTCTCTCTCTTCTTCAAGCTCTCTGTAATCTGCTCCGTTTAATCTTAGCCCTTGGTGCTCTGGTTGTCAGGGACTTCCTCTTCTTTGCACTGATATCTATGACCTACTTCTCTTTAATTTTTCTTGCCCTTTTGCTTTTTTTTTCTAATCTATTTAATCTCCTACATTCCAAATGATTTTATTCTCTCATAAACTGCTGCATTTGTTCAATTCACTTCTACATTAGCAATGTATATCCTTTATACCTAACACCCTTCAAACTCCTTTGCCACACCCTAAGCTTTCTTCTAAATATACGTTACTGGTTTTGATAATTAATGATGTGCGTGAGTAGGTGTTTTTAAAATATGATCAGTCCAAAAAGAACTGGCAAAAATCCACAAGGATAAAGTGTAAAATTAGAAAAACAGTTAAAAAATGGTTGTACATGTGCACCAAACCCTGCTCATTCAACCACAGCTAATATCAGAAAGACCCACTGTTGAAGCTGCAACAGTGATGGAAATTTGAGCAGCTTGATTATGTGAATAAAATACAGCCTTGCTTATTTATACAAAATCAACAGGTATTTATTGAAGTTTATTATATACCTGAGTATGCTGCTACATTATATGAAAAATATAGATGAGTTTGAGAAAATGCATATCGTACAGAAATGAACAATTTAGTAGCTTTATCTTTGGACTTCTCATATGATTGTCCTTTCTCTGTGCTTAAAAGGAATTACTGGGAGTTCCCTGGTGGCCTAGTGGTTAGGATTCCAGGCTTTCACTGCCCTGGCCTGGGTTCAATCCCTGGTCGGGGAACTGAGATCCTGCAAGCCGTGCGGCACGGCCAAAACAAAACAAAACAAAAATAAACTACATAGAGAAAAAATAATTTAAAAAAAAAGAAATTATTACTTAAATCAGGGATTATCTGGGCTACAGAATTCTTGTTCTGGCTACTACGTTGCACTATTTCACAGGACCTATTTATTATTTCCTCTAAGTATTTCTCATCTATTCAGTTCTCGTTATTCCACTATTATTAATTTGGTACTTCTTTAATAATTAACTAAATAATTATATTAACCCCCTAACTGGTCTTCCTGCCTCTGTTCTCTCTGTCTCTGTCCCTGTCTCTTTCTTTCTCTTTGTTGCCACCCATCCGTCTACCTATCTATTTACTGTCTATCGTTTGCCGTGTTCTTGACTAAACCTCGGTTTAGTCAAGGCACCAAGGTGGTGCCTCCCTTAAGGAACTAACAGCCTGGTCTACTTCACTACTGCTCAGTTACACCGTGTATTTTCCTTTCTTAAAGAAAAAAAAAACTTTAACATATTCCAGTGACTTTTAGGATAAGGTTCAAATTTATCAGGGATTGCAAGACCCTTCACATTTTGGCACAATATATTATTATTTGGAGGGAAAGGCAGGAGCCAGGGATGGTTGATGTCCTGCAATGTGCAGGGCAGTTCTATATAACAGGGAATTACATAACAAGAAATCTTGCATGACATTCACATGCCCACAAGGTGTTCAAAACTTCATCTGAACCCAGAGCCTAACTCTGTTTTTCATTATGTACAAAGCTTTTATTTTATTTAATTTTTTGAAATGGTTTCCATATGCACTGATTTTGATGCTGATTTCAACCAAGATACTGAACTAGTCCAACTGCTAGATTCCTCTTTTATTTTCAACCTTCAGCAACCAGAACAGGAACGTGAACAACACTGGGTTATCACCTCTCTGTTGCTCTCTCAGCAATTGGTGTGTGTGTGTGTGTGTGTGTGTGTGTGTGTGTGCCCTCAGATGGTTTTAGCCTGGAATAAGATGCAGTTCTGTTCTTGCTCCCCTGTCCCCTTTTATCTTGGTACAGTTAACACCTGCTCCAAATCCCTGCTCAGAACTCTTGTCCCAATATCCTCAAGAGTAAATTTTGGTCAGTAGAAACAGTTCTTTCCTCCTAAGGAACTAAGAAAAATAGGTGAAGACAATCCAACCTCAGGCAATTGTGTCTCCACCCTCATTCTCCAAATTCTTGGGAGAGTGGTACTCAATTTTAGCTGCACAATGGAATTATCTATGGAACTTTAAGAAATACTAATGCATGCCTGGGTCCCACCCTTAACAGCTTTGGTTTTTGTTGGTGTAGGGTGTGGCCTGGTGATTAAGCAGTTCTCTATACAGTTTAGTACTAAAGAATTATAATCTAAGGAGTATCTCACTCTAATACTGATTCTACCAAGGGTGGTGAAAGGTGAAGCACTGACCTGAGAGGTTTTTGGAGTAAGGTGTGATTTTTCTGGAATTTGGAACTCTTCATCTTAGGAGTCATTAAACCCCCTCACAGGTACTCCCTGACTCAATGAGCTGACACATTGGGAAATATACACTGCTTGACAGCAAAGCTGATACTTCTAGAACAGTGGTTCCCAAATTTTGTTGAAATCACATGGAGATGTTAAAAAATACTAACACCTAGCTCCCACTCCTAGACATGTTGATCTAATTGCTATGGAGTGGGACCTGACTTTGGGGATTCTGAAAGTTCCACAGGTGATTCTAATGGGCAGCAAAGCTTGGGAGCTATCCCTAAAGAAAAAGCACTCACAGAATAATATAACAGGACACATGAGGAGCACAGCCATTTCCAAACGAATTTCCGGATTACAGATCTCCACAGAAGCAGATTATGAATTTAAAATTATGGAAGATATTAGAAAAATAAAAAACAAAATACATAAGTAAGAGTGTGGGTAGCCAAATTCACACCATATACATATATAAAAGACTAACAGACTCTAAAATCAGATTGATATCAGATTTTTCAACAAACATATATAAGAAGATAATGAAGAGGTATTTTATAAGTACTAAAGGAAAATAATTTAAAATATAGAATTTTCAAATATGCCAGCATAATAAAAAGGAAAATTCTCAGGCATGGAAAGTTTCAAGAGAATTGCCGTGACATAATGCACAGAGACAACAGTTTTAAGTAAAGTAGGATGAGAGAAAAATCCAAGAGATGCTGCAAAAGATATATGAATTAAAGGTGACTGACAGGCTTGGCGAAGTTTGTTCTTATTGTAGCCATTTATTTAAGACTAAATAAAAAGAGGAAATACATCCACAATAATACAGAATTAAAAGTCTTGAAAAAAATTACATGATGTGAATTGTTGTGGAGGAGAATTAAGAAATTTAAGAACTTGCTAATTTCTTGTCTTAATAAGGAAGACTAGATTTGGGTTTTTTTAAGAGATAAAGTGTTAAAAAGAAACAGTAAACAAAAATAAGTTAAGGTTGGTGAAACATTCAAGTATATGAGTAATAATGATGAATGTAAATAGGTTAGACTCATGAATTTAAACTCCAACTTAAAAACTGAATATATAAAAAATCCATATAGATAGATAGATATAGACATAGATGGAGTTTAAAAGACACATTGACCTTACTTGTGGCCAAAATAGAACAAGAAAAATAAGATTTACTCTTCAATCTGAAAGAATTTAAAATCTGGACCCATACAGGAAAGAACAGTTTTCAAGACATTGGCCTCAAATAACAAAGGACAGCGATCTCTCACAGACAGGAAACAAATGAGGTGAACCTTCTGATTCCTCCAACCTTGAGAGAATGTCCAGATTATACGGAGGGTAAACTCAGGTGGAGATCAGTGGACTTCCTGATTTGAGGAGGCTGAGCTAAGAATCCAAGAAGAATGTAGTTAAAGTTCACGTGGCAGCTAGAGTACCAGAAAGGAAATAGCTACATGAAAATAAAATTCTGGACAACTACTGGGAATCACCCTCGTATAGTCGGCAAAGTAGTGATCAGTGCACGCATTTGAGAAAACTACCTCCATAGTAACTGAGGGGAAAAGAACATCCAAAATGATTAAAGGGAACAGGACCCATCTATCATGTAGGATGGAGAATAGTCATTGCACCTATCAGCCACACTGGAAAACTATACAATTCACAGGGTCCTGGGTAGTAGGGTCTAGTCTTGGCACTGGGAATATTTAACTAAAATACACATGACTCTAGTTTGCATAAAAAAATCTTAAAAGCAGGATTCCAAAGGATCAAACTATTTTATCTCAGAAAAAGCTCAAAATATTTTTCGAATACAAAATATCCAGCACCTAATAAGGTAAAATCTATATTGCCTGATGTTTAATAACATTTTTCTAGACATAAAAAGAATGGAAAAAATACAACCCACATTAAGGGGAAAAATCAGCCAATCAAAATCAATCAATGAGGACTTCCCTGGTGGCACAGTGGTTAAGAATCTGCCTGCCAATGCAGGGGACACGGGTTCGAGCCCTGGTCCAGGAAGATCCCACATGCTGCGGAGCAACCAAGCACGTGCACCACAACTACTGAGCCTTTGCTCTAGAGCCCGTGAGCCACAACTACTGAAGCTTGCGTGCCTAGAGCCCGTGCTCCACAACAAGAGAAGCCACCGCAATGAGAAGCCTGTGCACCGCAACGAAGAGTAGCCCCCGCTCGCTACAACTAGAGAAAGCTTGCACAAAGCAACGAAGACCCAACACAGCCAAAAATAAATAAATAAATAAATAAATAAATAAATAAACAAATAATAAAATTTTTTTTTTAAATTAAAAAAAAAGAACTTCTGGTAAACCTGACTAGCGTATGAAATAGAGCTTGTGTAATATACTTTGTTAAAGGCTTCACAAAGCAATAGGAGAAGATTAAGCAAATTAACTAAACAATTCAAACCAACAATGGGCTAGTTTTAAAAAATTTTAGGTAAAAATTAAAATGTGTCTTAATTTTATGTTGGCTACCAAATGATAATCTGCACACATTTTCAAAGTTAAAATAAATATTGTATTGTTCTTGTGACACTTTTAATTCACTTATATGATTTATAATGTAATTCATTACCAAAAGATTCCTTACTTTTATGGGGATAGTTTACATACAAATATACATTAAAGTAGAATGTTTTAGGTTTTTTAAAAAAATTCTCCACATTTTCCAATTGAGTAAATCTCATCTCTGATGTTACAAGTCAAACACGAACCTCCAACAGATTTCTCTGGCTTCCTTAATAAAGGCAATAGAGTGATTCAGTATTCTGTTTCAGATTTTTTTCTCCCAACCTTTTTTTGTCTCTAGCTATGCAGTGATGGGCGGTGATGGTAGGATGGCATTGAACATAAAGTTCTGAAAATCCTATCCCTCTCACAACTGTTTCACAGTTGGTTCCTTCCAGGTATGACCTACAGAAAGACACCACAGCATCCAGAAGGAGTTGAATAAAATAATTTGTGGAAATCCTATCCCTTGAATGTCTTATGGGAGAAGTATCCTTAACGATTTCCTCCTTCTAGAGGCATGTGTGCACCTTCTAATCAAATTGTGGTCAACCACATGTTGGTCTTCTGCCTCCAGTAAACTGCCAATCAACAACTCAAATTGCCTCCACTTGCCATGAGTGAATACACAATTCCCACTGAGTTCCTGGTTGGATTCACTCATTCACCTATCTCCCTGCCCCTCTTTCTAGTTTAGTCAATGACAGATAACTGTTTTGAATTCTATTTTGTTACACGTGGTGCTCTTTACTCATAATTTCACTTAATGCTCACAACATCTCTATGTGGTTAGAACTGCTATTATTTTTAAAAAGGAAGGAAATAAAAAGATATTTAGGGAGGTAATTAACTCTCAAGATTATGCAGTAAATAAATAGCAAGGCCAATAAATTAAATATGGTTATTTAACACCAGGTTACACAATTCATTCATTTAACAAAATATCTGAGTATTTAATATATGTCAAGCAGAGAGCTAGGTGTTGAGAATGCAATGATCAAAAAGACAAAGAAGGTACCTGTCCTTTGGGAATGTAAATTCTACTGAAGGAAATAGATACAAGTAAGGAAATAGATTAAGCAGTAATAATTTGTAAACATTTTGATGAAGAAAACACATAAGGAACCCAGTAGGGAAGAAAGGTGTCTCTGAGTAGGGACTGGTTAACCTAAACCTTTATTTTATTTTTTTTAATACTTCTCTGACTCCCAGACCTTTTTTTTATTATTATTATTATTTTATTTTTGGCTGCATTGGGTCTTTGTTGTTGCGCGCGGGCTTTCTCCAGTTGTGGCGAGCAGGGGCTACTCTTCGTTGCTTCTCATTGCCGTGGCTTCTCTTGTTGAGGAGCATGGGCTCTAGGCACGGGGGCTTCAGTAATTGTGGCATACAGGCTCAGTAGTTGTGGCTCACAGGCTCTAGAGCGCAGGCTCAGTAGTTGTGACACATGGGCTTGGTTGCTCCACAGTATGTGGGATATTTCCGGACCAGGGCTCGAACCCGTGTCCCCTTCATTGGCAGGTGGATTCTTAACCACTGCACCACCAGGGAAGTCCCTAAGCTAAATATTTAGAAAGACAAAGGATTGGACAGGGAGAAAGATAGGGAAACACACAGCTTCCCAAGCCTGCACACAAGCCAGTATGGAGGATGAATTGCATGCGGTTTGGGTAAGACTTGAGAGGTCATATACGTAAGGCATTTTTTTGGCATGTAATTTGGCAATATCCATTCACATTTTAAATCCATTTAAAATTGCTTGGATGCAGCACTTTCTTTTCTCATAGACTTATAAAAAATAGTCTTGCATATGTGAACTAAGCTACTCAAAATCAGGTAAATCTTTCCCTTTCCTAAGGGAAAGGAGGAAATGGAATCCCAGGTTGTTGTTGCTGTTTTTTCTTTTCTTTTTGTATCCTCTAGGCTATAAGTTATAATGCTCCATTTTGGATTTTTTCCCTACTCTGCAGGCAGTCACTGATAGAGATCTTTCCTGGAATAGTAAGGAAAATAAGGTACAACAAAGCTGACATGCCACATGCTGGGCTGTACTGCAGGTGCAATCATAACTTTTAATAAAAAAAGTTTATTTTGGTGAAATAATATCTTTCCAGCTGTCCTAACAGATACCAGTGAGAAATGCCTTCTGTGGACAGAATGGTGGTGGGAAGCCATCCCAGAACCCTGGGGGCATGCCGTTATGGCTGAAGCACAGAGCATTCACATAGTGTAGTAGTGAGACTGCCACTCTACCAGTAAAACCTGCTCTGTAGGACTGCACCAGACTAGATTTTTATTTGTGCTTTTGTTTTCCTGCAAATCACTTTTGAGTTTGTTTCTCAAGTCTGGAAGCAGCAGGCATGTCATTTTGGCAGAACCTTTCTCAGCGAGTTTCTAGTTGTTTTATTGTTTATTTAAAGTGTGGAGTGAATAATAATGAAGAAACTGGTACCATGGATTAAGTCTGGGCAAGTTTCCTCTTGCAGCTCTGCCAGCATTCCACATTCTAGGCAGAATGGAGACGTAAGCCAATTATCTAGATAGTTTAGGCCCAAGGGTAAAAATAAAGAGAGGATGATTAAGGCTTCCTCTACCTCCTGCTTGTGTCACTGAGGCAACAACCACAATGTTCTTCTTTCGTCTGGCTATGGAAACCTGAACCTCTCGTGGCTCAAGGTGACTTGTATTGTGAAAGTAGACTCCATCCAGCTCAGTAGGCTGTGACTTCTCTTTGTGTGGTGTAAAGAATGTATGAGGTTACTGGGGCATATACCCTGAGAAAACCATAATTCTAAAAGATACATGTACCAGAATGTTCATTGAAGCACTATTTACAATAGCCAGGACCTGGAAGCAACCTAAGTGTCCATCGACAGATGAATGGATAAGGAAGATGTGGCACATATATACAATGGAATATTACTCAGCCATAAAAAAGAATGAAATTGAGTTATTTGTAATGAGGTGGATGGACCCAGAGTCTGTCATACAGAGTGAAGTAAGTCAGAAAGAGAAAAACAAATACCGGATGCTAACACATGTATATGGAATCTAAAAAAAAAACGGTACTGATGAACCTAGTAGCAGGGTAGGAATAAAGATACAGACATAGAGAATGGACTTGAGGATACAGGGGGAGAAAGGCAAGCTGGGACGAAGTGAAGGAGTAGCGCTGATATATATACACCACCAAACGTAAAATGGATGGCTCATGGGAAGCTGCTGCATAGCCCAGGGAGATCAGCTCGATGGTTTGTGACCACCTAGAGGGGTGGGAGGGAGGCTCAAGAGGGAGAGGACATGGGGATATATGTATATGTATAGCTGATTCACTTTGTTGTACATCAGAAACTAACTCAACATTGTAAAGCAATTATACTCCAATAAAGATATTAAAAAAAAAGAATATATGAGGTTAACTAGGGCATGTAGATAGACATGATCTAATTCCTGATTCCAAACTTATCACTTATTGCCTTATTTCTTTTGCTTTTGTATGCTCTTAAATCTCCAGCATAATTTGGCATCAATGTATTCACTTCTGTATTAAAACTTCTTCAGGTTCAGATCATGTGATCATTGGAATAAACTGTGACACGTATTTACATGAATGTTTATCTCCTTCCTCCTTCCCTTCCTTTCTTTCACCCTTCTACATTTATTTAGTGTATATAATATCCCAGGTACTGAGCTACATATTAGAGAAACAAAGTCAAACGATAATCCATACCCTAATAAACCCAGACTATAGTTGTTGGGGAGGCAGGCAAGTAAATTAATAATTATAATACACTGTGGATGAATACTTGGATAGAAATATACATTGGAAGCTGCTAGACAATAACACAGGATAACATTATTGTGCCCTGACTAATACACTTACACATACAAAAATACACAAAAGCAAACAAAAAACTAATAGTAAGAATCAAAGCTACCCAGAAAGGAAAATGCATATCAACCCAGATGCATATTAATATGTCTTAATTTTTTTAATTTTACAGAAAATAAACCTGATATATACTTACTGGTGGTCTAGGAAAATAGATTGACTGAATAAAATAATTTAAATAAAAAAGAGGTTAAATTTCTCTTTATCTTTCATTGAGTTATAATCTCCATTACAATATGGGTAATATTTATTCTTTCTTTGAATTATCTACATTTCATGACACATAGTCGATGCTTAATTAAAATGTTTGGAGGAAAGAAGTAAATACCACAACTTAAAAAAGTAATAATTCTTTTTTTGGTAGGATATACTTATGAAACATATTACCTACTTCTCTGAATTAGAAAGAACAACACTGAGTGTGACATCATTTCTTTGAGAATTCTGAGTCACTATTATGAGCAATAATTATTTAATTCAGCTTTAGGTGTACATGCAGATAGAGATATAGGATGTAGGGACAAATGGATGTCAATGTGAGGAAGTACATCACATTCTTGAAAAGATGCCTAGATTGCTGAATGCTTGCTTCTACTTTATTTTCATTGATCTGTTTTCTTTTTCATATATATGGAAGAAAACCAATGTATTGCTTGGCCCCCGGGAGAATGTAATATGGCTATTCTTTCGCAATGTAAATCATGGAATAAAAGTACACAGTTCTCTCTCAAATAATTTCCTTACCCTCCAGAAAATTCGTCATTCTCATTGTCAGTTGATTTCTTAGTAGCACCTAAATCATCTCCTTTTTCCAACCTGTCACTTTTAACATAGAAACTTCAAAATGTTTTTCTATATATTTATGTTAATATTTATTGAACAAGTATTTATTGAGTACCTGCTATGTATCCAATATTGCTCTAGGAGTTCAAGATACATCAAGGAACAAAACAGAATCGCTAACTTCATGGAGTTTATAAATCTAATATTTTTAACTGAAGTGTCTCTGTTTTAAGAATTCATGTTAGTATAATTGGGACAAGAACACCTATTCACTTAAAATTTTATAATATTTTACAGTTGACAATGTTCTTTTGGAGAATACAATTTCATTTGAATTCTGCAGATAAGATAAGAAGATAGGTGTTATTACTGTTTTTTTGCAATGTATAGATGCAAAACTTGGGCTCTTAGACAAAGTAACTTCTCAAGGTCACACAGGTGTAAGTAGCTGAGCTGCTTGAATGTAGAACAATTAAATATTCCAAAACTGCCTCAGTACTTTTCAATTTAGAAAATATCTTTATATTCATTATTTGATTTGTTATTCACAACGATCTATGTGGTACTTACTGATCCCTCTCTAATTTTGGTACCTAATGGTGTGGAATTGTTGGGTTATCTAATGGTGTGGAATTGTTGGGTTATCTGTCCAAGGTCATCTAGCTGGTAATGGTGCAACGAGGAATCCAGCCACGTTCATTGAAAAAAAATCATCTCTGTATGCTAAACACCAGAAAAATATTTTCTTTAATCTCTCTATATTCTTTTAGGCAGAGTCCTACAAATTCACCACAAATATGATAGAAATTTTTGAATGCTTTATGAATTAATATCCCATGAAATTAAATTTTCTTATAGCATTACATATTCTGAATAACACCCAGGTACACCATTTGAATAATGAGGTGACAGTGGCAGGCAGCAAAATCACAACACTATTACACTATGCATTCTGTTTTTCAGACTATATTCTACAATTTTCTTAGCTGAACCTATCATTCAGACAAGGCTTTTTAAAAAGTACATTGCAGGTGACAAAATAAAGTTAAAAAAACAAAACAAAACTCTAGCTACTCATCCATTAATACATGGTAAGGTATCCTTCTCCTTCTTAAACTCAGCAGTTTGAGATTGTTACTGTTTGGCAAGCAGGAGTAAACTGGACCACAATTTCACAAGCTTTGTAGAAGTGTTCCAGGAGAACGTGCTTATAAATGAGTCCTAAAATGCCACATGATTTTCCTGCAGCTTCATTGTTTGATGACTTACTTTCCATGGACACACTCAGTCCTTAGGTCTCGTGTCCCACTGCCAAATGTGAAAGCTGCTGGTCAAGTGGCACATAAAGAACTTCTGCCTTTTTGTTAATAGGAAACACTTTGTATATCTGGTTTCTATGGAATTAATTGTTATCCTTCTTGTATATACCTGAACATTGCCCTGGATATTATTATGGCTTCCTTTGCCAGTAGATACCCCTTACCCAGTACTGTTTAGAGGACCCTCAAAATGATAACTCCTCCAATACAGCCATACCCTCAAGGCACCTATGGTTAACAGGACTCAGATTGCCCGCCTCCATGAATAGCCTAAATAATCTGGTGAAATATAGCTATTTTATATTTTGTTTTAAGAGGCTAATGAGGTATTTAGAGTAAGGGAAAGATAGGAAACCATCATATATTAGGCATCTAATATTCATCAGGCACTGTGAGGTGCTTTCTACATGCTGTCTTATTTAATTTTCACACCAGAAAACTTCCTCTATAAATTACATATTATCCCTATTTTACAGATGAGAAATCTGGTACTCAAGAACGTTAAATAGCTTGTCCAAAGTTAAGGAGCAGAGGTGGGATTTCAACAGATTATCTCACTCCTAAAATAAAGCTCTTTCTGTTTACTATTTTGTCTAGTGGGCCTAATTTACCCTTAGGCCAAATGACAGTGAAAGAATCTCTCTTCTGATAGGCAAACTGGCAAATTAAATTTATTTTTCTTGACTCTGTGGATCTTTCACTTTTCATGGCTCTGTTTTTTGTTTGTTTTCTGTTGATAAAAATTGAACATATTTAGGCAGTAGCAAATTTGGTTAAGGTGAAATTTTGTAAGTTGAGTGGAAGTAAGACTGCCTAACTGGGTTTGCTCACTTTTTGCCCAAAACTCTATAATAATCAGTAGAGTCTACTCAGTCCAGATATCTATCTATATGTAATAATAGGTCAGAAAGATTCTTTTTTTTTTTTTTTTTTTTTTTTTTGCTGTACGTGGGCCTCTCACTGTTGTGGCCTCTCCCGTTGCGGAGCACAGGCTCCGGACGCGCAGGCTCAACGGCCATGGCTCACGGGCCCAACCGCTCCGCGGCATGTGGGATCTTCCCAGACCGGGGCACGAACCCGTGTCCCCTGCATCGGCAGGCGGACTCTCAACCACTGCGCCACCAGGGAAGCCCAGAAAGATTCTTTTTACTTGAGACTTTGTGAAGTTGACCAAAATAATTATTAAGAATGACTAACTGCACTCCTGAATGGGGATTACATTCATCTTCTGGATAGGTCACCTAAGTTTAGCTAGGGTGGCCATGGAAATAGCTGGTACCTTTAATTGTTCTAGACACTTTGTTTCCTTTGATCCTTTGGGGGATTTCTCCAGGCTCTACTAGCTGGAACTGAAATTTTTTCCCCCTGGAATCCTTACTAATAAGATCTTGGTCCTTGGATGTATAAATAGCCAAAGTTTGATTTAAGTAGAAGGTTTATCAATAGACTTTTATGGAGACGTTGCATCCTTCCCATATGCTTGCTGCTTGATTTACCTATTAGCTCTGGTCTTTTCTTGCCTTTGTCTGTATCTATTCAGGTAGGAATTTTGTGGGGTTTTTTTGACTTTGTTTTATTCTTTTTTTTTTTTCCCACAGCTACTTTTATTTTTTTTAATTTTTAACTTTTTGGCCGCACCATGCCATATGCAGGATCTCAGTTCCCTGACAAGGAATGGAACCTGAGTGCCCCCAACCCTGGCAGTGGAAGCGCGAAGTCTTAACCACTGGACCACCAGGGAAGTCCCTGTTTGTTTTATTCTTAGTTAAAGTAACAAGAAACCTAACTTAAAGTGGCTTAAAAATTAAAAGTGGTTAATTCACTCTCATAACTGAGAGTCATAGTGGTAGTCTGAGCTTCATGTTCTGTTCAGTGGAGAATCCAGCCCTATTTTTCAGTAATTCTCTTGGATCTGGCCTCCTGCAGTTTCAGCTTTGCCCTCAGCCTGTCTTGCCTTATGGTTATAAAATGACTGCCAGCAGCTTCTGGAGTGACCTGTTTCTTAATTCAGGTTTGTAGAAAAGCAAACATTGCTTCCCAAACTGTTGAAGTTCTAAATTTTTCTCTGAGTAAATCAATCATGGATGCCCAGGGGGAATGAGTTTAACCTAAATGATTCATTCTAATCAAGGCTCATCCTTGGAGGAGGCCAACTGCACCACACGTGCATGGTTTCTATACAATGGAGAATGACAGATACTTGTAGGTGGTAATCAAAATGCCCATCATACAGCATGAACCTAAACATTAAATTTGTCTTTATTCTTTTTGTTGTTTGTTTTTTCCACTAACAGAGGAGCAAAGAAAGTTAGAGAAAGGTTATTGGGATCCTTTTGATGAGAAAGTCACATTCTTAATGGTAACCACGATGAAAACACATTTTCTCATCTGTGTAAGTACTGACACATAGTACTGTCAACTGTTTTCAGCAGTAGTTAGTATGGTTCAACCAAGTGGTTCCCAAAGCATGGCCCAGGGATCAGCAGCATCAGCATCTCCTGGGAATATTTAGAAATGCAAATACTGAAACAAAAACTTTGGGAGTGGGCAAATCTGAGTTTTAGCAAACACTGCAGTTGATTCTGATCACGTTAGAGTTTGAGAACCAGTGCTCTGGTCTAACAGTTCCTTCAACTGTCACTATCCTGTGGTTTCCATGTATACTTCATAGGATCATTTACTTTCATTTAATTGCTATTTGAGACTCAGCTGTACCAGACAATTGAGACCCAGATAAATTGTTTTCTTGTTATGTTCTGGTACATACCAATAAAATTTTGAATTCAACCAACCTTGTATAGTCAGTTCTGTTATAATGATTATTTTTTTTAAATGTGGGGCTTCCCTGGTGGCGCAGTGGTTGAGAGTCCGCCTGCCAATGCAGGGGACACAGGTTCGTGCCCCGGTCCAGGAAGTCCCCACATGCCGCGGAGCGGCTGGGCCTGTGAGCCATGGCCGCTGAGCCTGCGCGTTCGGAGCCTGTGCTCTGCAACGGGAGAGGCCACAACAGTGAGAGGCCCGCGTACCGCAAAAAAAATAAATAAATAGAATTAAAAAAAAATGTGGATTTGTTCCAATGCAATTGATATTTTAAGAAGTTTCACATCAGACAAATTTTGCTTATGAACCGTTTCATCTGCTATTAAAAGAAAACAGGTAAACACAGGAAACTGTACACTGCTGAGGTGAGCCTCCTAGGAATGTACAAAACGTACATACATTCACACCTTACAAGGATAATTAGTGGTTTACACTCATCCATATCTGATGCTTCACTTCCTGGTGACTCAGAAAACCTTCCTTCCACACTTCACAATGACTCACAAACTGCGACCCTTTCACAAACAAACTTCAGGTCCTTTTCAAAGTAAAGTGCCATATTTATTGTAGTATTTATGTATTTCTTATCCATTTAACAAGTGTAAAACTGTGCTACCATTTTCATTGGGTTTTTTATTTTTTATTTTTTTAACGTTCTGCTGACAAATTTTTGGAGTATCATGCCCCAGCCCCTATGGTTTTAATTGCATTCTTTTGCATAGTGTGGAGATTTTTTTAAATTAATTAATTAATTAACTAATTTTTGGCTGCATTGGGTCTTCGTTGCTGCAGGCGGGTTTTCTCTCTAGTTGCCCCGAGCGGGGTCTACTCTTCGTTGCGGTGCGCGGGCTTCTCACTGCGGTGGCTTCTCTTGTTGCGGAGTATGGGCTCTAGGTGTGCAGGCTTCAGCAGTTGTGGCTCACGGGCTCTAGAGCGCAAGCTCGGTAGTTGTGGCGCATGAGGCATTTTTATTCTTATGTTTTTAATCAATGTTTTAAGGAATGCAAAAAATGCTTGGCGCATGAGGCATGTGGTCCGGTTCCCGGACCAGGGATCGGACCCGTGTCCCCTGCATTGGCAGGCAGATTCTTAACCACTGCACCACCAGGGAAGCCCAGTGTGGAGATTTTTAGAAACACCTATGTTCCATTAAAGCAGAACTGATTTCAGAACTTATTTCAGGGCAAACTTTTTGTTTTACACTTATAATTATTTTGTTTCCTCGTTAGCAAGCATAGAAAACTGAATTTAAAGTTTTTACCACCAGGGAGTGATAGCCTTTAAAATATTTACCAGTTTGCATACTGATGTATTTTGTTTGACTCCAAAATTGCAGGTACTAAATATATATTAGTCCATACCAGAAAACATTCCAAGAAAAAAAATGCATTTCTCCTTAATTTCCTCTCTTTTTGCTAACCAATCATTTTAATACACAAATATCTGAAAATGCCCAAATTTTCCTTCTCTCTTGAAATAAAGATATATTGATAAGAGCCAAAAGGTTTTTAAAGAATATTAGGAGTCTGACATTATTGTAGGAAGACTTAATAGGAAGAGCTCTTTGTTATTAGTATAATTATTGCTGTTATTACTATTTCCTTGAATACATATTTCTTTGTCCTACTTACCCTTTTCCAAAATATTTTTATTCTTATGTTTTTAATCAATGTTTTAAGGAATGCAAAAAATGCTTGGTAATTATAGTCATCCCTTGTATGAAGGAGGGAGGTCTTTAGTAATTAGCTGTGTACATGTTGTGTGAGGTGAGAACACCTGGCTTAAATGATGTTGTACAGAAATGACTCTTGGAACTTATTTATTTTTCACTATATTCCTCACCTCACCCCTTATTGCTTTATCCAGTGATAAAGTGCTCAGAAAGTATGATTTCTGGAGTAATGAAAGCTCAGTGAGGAAATAATAGCATCTGATGACCCTTTAAAGCATGTAGCAGTCAAAGGTGAGTTGTCTAAAATGCATTTACCCTGAACAAAAATACAGTGAAACTGCTAAGTTTTATCTTTGTAATTACTCATTGCTTATTATTTTGTTGTCTGCCTACCCTCTATGTTTTCCACATCAGTGTTATCTGTCTTAGATTACGATCTGTCTTGACCTAGACTCTGTTTCCTAAATTGCTCTGTGCAATTAAATGCTTTGTGATTATGATAAAAAGCACCACTATAATTGTTAGACTAGAGGTGTACATACAAAGCTGTATCCCACGGAGAGCAGCTTCTGTCACTGAGCAACGGCTGGCTGGGTACAATCCATGTAAGGGCGGGACAGACGATTAGTCACTTTAAAACAATCACTTATGCATATCTCTCAATATGGAACACCAGGCCAATGTGTGTGCGTGTGTGTGTGTAATTCAGTTCTTAATCTAAAACAAAAGGAAAAGCAATTAAATTGAGTTATAAAAAAGATCGATTCATAAATTTGTTAATTGGGGAACTTTGAATGGCTTTGCTGATCCCTTATGGTTTGATCTCTTAAATCTGCAGTCTATTTCTCTCATGAGTGACTCAGTAAGTGGTGAGGCATTTACATGTATAAATATAATATAAAACATCAGACTTTATACTTTGTACAATGAAAAAGTCCCAGGCCATAGTCTCAAATAACTTCCAGTAACATTTGCTTAATGTCTGCTACATCATTAGACACAAAGTCCTATAGAACAAACAAAATACTCTTCTTCAAAATTAAACTAAAGGATTTGCAAAGATGTTCACATTTAAAAAAAGAACACAGTTAGTTCAATGGGCCAGTCAGTTTCTATAAAACCCCTTGAAGAAATATGAAACAGTTATTAACTTGTCTATTTTAAAAATATTTTTTTCTTGACTGAGTTTGCAGTCTTCTACTTGTCACCAAATACCAAATAGGCTTAAAGTAGGAAAGGGAAAAAACCAAAATTAGATGTCAAACATACATGTGCACTTTTGGCATTGTATAACGAAGTACCCCTAAATCTTGATGAATCAATGTCTTGAATACCAAATGGATTTTCAGGGGAAATATAAACTGACAAACATTTCTAAAGTTCTAAAGTCAATTTCCAAATTCTAAGTTATTCTTTCCTAATGTACAAAACCCTTAATTCTTCAACAGAAAATACTTCTTTTAATTCCAAAAAAAAAAACCTTAAAGTTTGAAAATAAAAGCTTACATTTTAGGGAATTGGTGAGAAAATAATCCATTTTTATTTTTTAATTTCTTAACATTATTGCTTGACATAAAGTATAAATAAGATCAACCCAGTTAGAAATTCAGGGATCCACAGCTGAGTAGGTTTGAAGATTATCTATAAAGTGTTAGTGAATAATTAGGATTTAAGCATGTATTTGTCCACAGGACCACATCATTCTGTTTTTTTTTTTTTAATAGATCTTTACTGGCGTATAATTGTTTCACAATACTGTGTTAGTTTCTGTTGCACAACAAAGCGAATCATCCATATGCATACACATATCCCTATATCCCCTCCCTCTTAAGCCTCCTTCCTATTCTCTCTATCCCACCCCTCTAGGTCATGCAAAGCACCAAACCGATCTCCCTGTGCCATGCTGCTGCTTCCCACCAGCCAACTATTTTAGATTCGGTAGTGTATATATGTCAATGCTACTCTCATTTTGCCCCAGCTTTGCCCTCCCACCCCATGTCCTCAAGTCCATTTTCTATGTCTACCTCTTTATTCTTGCCCTGCAGCTAGGTTCATCAGTACCATCTTTTTTTAGATTCTATATATATATGTATTAGCATCCGGTATTTGTTTTTCTCTTTCTGACTTACTTCACTCTGTATGACAGACTCTAGGTCCAACCACCTCACTACAAATAACTCAATTTCGTTTCTTTTCACGGCTGAGTAATATTCTACTGTATATATGTGCCACATCTTCTTTATCCATTCATCTGTCGATGGACATTTAAGTTGGTTCCATGTCCTGGCTATTGTAAATAGTGCTGCAATGAACACTGTGGTATATTCTCTTTTTGAATTATGGTTTTCTCTGCGTATATGCCCAGTAGTGGGATTTCTGGGTCATATGGTAGTTCTATCTTTAGTTTTTTTAAGGAACCTCCATACTGTTTTCCAGTGTTTGTATCAATTTACATTCCCACCAACAGTGCAGGAGGGTTCCAGTTTCACCACACCCTTTCCAGCATTTATTGTTTCTAGATTTTTTGATAATGCCATTCTGACCAGTGTGAGGTGACACCTCACTGCAGTTTTGACTTGCATTTCTCTAATTAGTGATGTTGAGCATCTTTTCATGTGCCTCTTGGCCATTTATGTCTTCCTTTGTGAAATGTCTATTTAGGTATTCCACCCATTTTTTATCTGGATTGTTTGTTTTTTTGATATTGAGCTCCATGAGCTGTTTGTATATTTTGGAGATTAATCATTTGTCTGTTGTTTCATTTGCAAATATTTTCTCCCATTCTGAGGATTGTCTTTTTGTCTTGTTTATGGTTTCCTTTGCTGTGCAAAAGCTTTTAAGTTTAATTAAGTCCTATTTGTTTATTTTTGTTTTTATTTCCATTACTCTAGGAGGTGGGCCAAAAAAGATCTTGCTGTGGTTTATGCCAAAGAGTGTTTTTCCTCTATTTTCCTCTAAGAGATTTATAGTGTCTGATCTTACATTTAAGTCTCTAATCCATTTGGAGTTTATTTTTGTGTATGGTGTTAGGTAGTGTTCTAATTCCATTCTTTTACATGTAGCTGTCCAGTTTTCCTAGCACCACTTGTTGAAGAGGCTGTCTTTTCTCCATGGTATGTTCTTGCCCACTTTGTTGTAAATTAGGTGCCCATATGTGCATGCGTTTATCTCTGGGCATCCTATCTTGTACCACTGATCTATATTTCTGTTTTTGTACCAGTACCATACTTGTCTTGATTACTGTAGCTTTGTGGTATAGTTTGAAGTTGAGAACCCTGATTCCTCCAACTCCGTTTTTCTTTCTCAGATTGCTTTGGCTTCAGGGTCCTTTGTGTTTCCACATGAATTGTAAAATTTTTTGTTCTACTTCTGTGAAGAATGCCATTGGTAGTTTGATAGGGATTGCATTGAATCTGTAGATTGCTTTGGGTAGTATAGTCATTTTCACAATGTTGATTCTCCCAATCCAAGAACATGGTATATTTCTCCATCTCTTTATGTCATCTTTGATTTCTTTCAGGGTTTTATAGTTTTCTGAGTACAAGTCTTTCTCCTCCTTAGGAAAGTTTATTCCTAGGTATTTTATTCTTTTTCTTGCAATGGTAAATGGGAGTGTTTCCTTAATTTCTCTTTCTGATTTTTCATTGTTGCTGTATAGGAATGCCAGAGATTTCTGTGCATTAATTTTGTATCCTGCAACCTTACCAAATTCATTGATTAGCTCTAGTAGTTTCCTGGTGGCATCTTTAGGATTTTCTATGTATAATATCATGTTGTCGGCAGTGACAGTTTTACTTCTTCTTTTCCAATTTGTATTCCTTTCATTTCTTTTTCTTCTCTGATTGCTGTGGCTAGGACCTCCAAAACTATGTTGAATAAGAGTGATGAGAGTGGACATCCTTGTCTTGTTCCTGATCTTAGTGGAAATGCTTTTAGTTTTTAATCATTGAGTATGATGCTTGCTGTGGGTGTGTCATATATGGCCTTTATTATGTTGAGGTAAGTTCCCTCTATGCCCATTTTTTGGAGAGTTTTTATCATAAATGGTGTTGAATTCTGTCAAAAGTTTTTTCTGCATCTATTGAGATGATCATATGGTTTTTATTCCTTAGTTTGTTAATGTGGTGTATCACAGTGATTGATTTGCATATATTAAAGAATCTTTGCCTCCCTAGGATAAATCCCACTTGATCATGGTGTATCCTTTTAATGTGCTGTTGGATTCTGTTTGCTAATATTTTGTTGAGGATTTTTGCATCTATATTCATCAGTGATATTGGTCTATAATTTTCTCTTTTTGTGATATCTTCTTCTGGTTTTGATATCAGGGTGATGGTGGCTTCGTAGAATGAATTTGGGAGTGTTTCTCCCTCTGCAATTTTTTGGAAGAGTTTGAGAAGGATTGGTGTTAGCTCTTCTCTAAATGTTTGATATAATTCACCTGTGAGGCCATCTGGTCCTGGACTTTGTTTGTTGGAAGATTTGTAATTACAGTTTCAATTTCATTACTTGTGATAGGTCTGTTTATATTTTCTAGTTCTTCCTACTTCAGTCTTGGAAAATTGTACCTTTCCAAGAATTTGTCCATTTCTTCCAGGTTGTCCATTTTATTGGCATATAGTTGTTTGTAGTAGTCTCTTATAATCCTCTGCATTTCTGCAGTGTCAGTTGCGATTCCTCCTTTTTCATTTCTAATTTTATTGATTTGTGTCCTCTCCCTTTTTTTCTTGATGTGTCTGGCTAAGGGTTTATCAATTTAGTTTATCTTCTCAAAGAACCAGCTTTTAGTTTTATGGATCTTTGCTATTGTTTTCTTCATTTCTATTTCAATTATTTCTGCTCTGATTTTTATGATTTCCTTTCTTCTACTGACTTTGGGTTTTCTTTGTTCTTCTTTCTCTAGTCATTTTAAGTGTAGGGTTAGATTGCTTATTTGAGATTTTTCTTGTTTCTTGAGGTGAGATTGTATTGCTATAAACTTTCCTGTTAGAACTGCTTTTGCTGCGTCTTATAGGCTTTGATTCTTCGTGTTATCATTGTCATCTGTTTCTATGTATTTTTTTATTTCTTCTTTTATTTATTCAGTGATCTCTTGGTTATTTAGTAGCACACTGTTTAGCCTCCATGTATTTGTGTTTTTTACAGTTTTTTTCCTGTAATTGATTTCCAATCTCATAGTGTTGTGGTCAGAAAAGATTCTTGATATGATTTCAATTTTCTTAAATTTACCGAGGCTTGATTTGTGACCTAAGATGTGATCTATCCTGGAGAATGTTCCATGTGCACTTGAGAAGAAAGTGTATCCTGCCACTTTTGGGTTGAATGTTCTATAAATATCAATTAGATCTATCTGGTCTATTGTGTCATTTAAAGCTTGTGTTTCCTTATTTATTTTCTGTTAGAATGATCTGTCCATTGGTGTAAGTGGGGTGTTAAAGTCCCCTACTATAATTGTGTTACTGTCGATTTCTCCTTTCATGGCTGTTAGCATTTGCCTTATGTATTGAGGTGCTCCTATGTTGGGTGCATAAAGATTTATAATTGTTATATCTTCTTCTTGGATTGATCCTTTGATTGTTATGTAGTGTCCCTCCTTATATCTAGTAACAGTCTTTATTTTAAACTCTATTTTATCTGATATGAGTATTGCTACTCCAGCTTTCTTTTGATTTCCAATTTGCATGGAATATCTTTTTCCATCCCCTCACTTTCAGTCTGTATGTGTCCCTAGGTCTGAAGTGGGTCCCTTGTAGACAACATATATATGGGTCTTGTTTTTGTATCCATTCAGCCAGTCTGTGTCTTTTGGTTGGGGCATTTAATCCATTTACATTCAAGGTTGTTATCAATATGTCAATTCCTATCACTATTTTCTTAATTGTTTTGGTTTGTTTTTGTGGGTCTTTTTCTCTCTTGTGTTTCCTGCTTAGAAAAGTTTCTTTAGCATTTGCTGTAGAGCTGGTTTGGTGGTGCTGAATTCTCTTAGCTTTTGCTTGTCTGAAAAGCTTTTGACTTCTCCATCAAATATGAATGAGATCCTTGCTGGGTAATCTTTGTTGTAGGTTTTTCTCTTTCATCACTTTAAGTATATCCTGCCACTCTCTTCTGGCCTGCAGAGTTTCCACCGAAAAATCAGCTGATAACCCTATGGGGATTCCTTTGTATGTTAGTTTTTGTTTTTCCCTTGTTGCTTTTAATATTTTTTCTTTGAATTTAATTTTTTTAGTTTGATTAATATGTGTCTTGGTGTGTTTTTCCTAGGGCTTATCCTGTATGGGACTCTCTGTGTTTCCTGGACTTGGGTGACTATTTCCTTTCCTATGTTAGGGAAGTTTTCAACTATAATCTCTTCAAATATTTTCTCAGACTCTTTCTTTTTCTCTTCTTCTTCTGGGACCCCTATAATTCGAATGTTGGTGCATTTAGTATTGTACCAGAGGTCTCTGAGATTGTCTTCAATTCTTTTCATTCTTTTTTCTTTATTCTGCTCCTTGGCAGTTATTTCCAACATTTTGTCTTCCAGCTCACTTATTCATTCTTCTGCCTCAGTTATTGTTATTTTTTAATTAATTAATTAATTAATTAATTAATTAATTATAGTTTTGGCTGTGTTGGGTCTTCGTTTCTGTGCGAGGGCTTTCTCTAGTTGTGGCAAGCGGGGGCCACTCTTCATTGCGGTGTGTGTGCCTCTCACTGTTGCAGCCTTTCTTGTTGCAGAGCACAGGCTCCAGACGCACAGGCTCAGTAGTTGTGGCACACAGGCCCAGTTGCTCTGCGGCATAAGGGATCTTCCCAGACTAGGGCTCGAACCCATGTCCCCTGCATTGGCAGGCAGATTCTCAACCACTGCGCCACCAGGGAAGCCCAGTTATTCTGTTATTGATTCCTTCTAGTGTATTTTTTCATTTCAGTTATTGTGTTTTTTATCTCTGTTTGTTTGTTCTTTAGTTCTTCTAGATCTTTGTTAAACATTTATTGTATTTTCTCAATCTGTGCCTCCATTCTATTTCCGAGATTCTGGATCATATTTACTATCATTACTCTGAATTCTTTTTCAGGTAGATTGCCTATTTCCTCTTCATTTGTTTGGTCTTGTATGTTTTTACCTTGCTCCTTCATCAGTGACATATCTTTTTGCCGTCTCAATTTTTTTATTTTTTTATTTTTTTGATGTATGGGATTGTGTTCCTGTCTTACTGGTTGTTTGGCCTAGGCTTCCAACACTGGAGTTTGTAGGCTTTTGGGTAGAGCTGGGTCTTGGTGCTGAGATGAGGAACTCCATGAGACCTCACTCTGATGAATATTCCCTGGGGTCTGAGGTTCTCTATTAGTCCAGTGGTTTGGACTCGGAGCTCCCACCACAGGAACTTCCATCCAACCCCGCGCTCATGAAACAAGATCCCACAAGCCGCAGGTTCACTTTGGGGTTCCTCCCATCTCCTTGGGCATCAGAGTCCCCCACCAGTGGCTGGCAGGCACCCTAGTTGTGGGGAGGTGCTAATGCCGCATCTTCCCACACTGCCATCTTGACTCTGCCTATGGACCACATAGGAAATAATCCATTAAAAGCAGCTTTTAAAAATACAAACTGCTGGAGAAAAAAAAAAAAGACAATGAAAACATTCTGACATCTCGTCATGATTTAGTGCTGATGAATGTATCTCACACTTGAAGTCTTTGTTTCCTAGTTCTGCCTTGTTCACTAACTCAACGTTTGACTTTGGGAAAATTACTTAATCTCTTAGGGCCTTGTATCTCGTATGTCAAAGGAAGAGGTTTGCCTGTAAATCTTTTTTTTTTTTTTTGTAAAATCTTTAAAGTCCTCCTATTTCTAAAATATTATTAAATTATTCAGATACTATGGTACGATTTTGAAAAATTATTTAAATATTTACAGAAAAATATTTTGAAGGCACACTGAGGTAGTATGTAGAGAGTCTAAAAAAATCACTGAAGTGTAATCTTGCTCCGATAACTGACCACTACTGGAGAGGGGTGAAAGTTCTCTCTTAGAATCTATTTGCCTCTCATACTGATGGAGTTAAAAGTATATGAATGTCTATTGTAAAAGTACAGACAATTAGATATAATTTAGCATAATAGATCTATAGATAACATGGACCATTACCTACATATTATTCGTTAAATTTAATGCCATCTAGCACTCAAGTAACTGTACTGAACTCCTCACTTGTGTGTTTGTTTATCTTGAGCAAAGTTTATTTCAAAGATCAGGGAGTTTGGGGTTAGCAAATGCAAACTATTATATATAGAATGGATAAGCAACAAGGTCCTAGTGTATAGCACAGGGAGCTATATTCAATATTCAGTGATAAACCATAATGGAAAAGATTACAAAAAAGAAGAATGTATATATATGTATGGCTAAATCACTTTGCTATACAGCAGAAATTAACACAACATTCAAAATCAACTATATTTCAATTTTAAAAAAGAAAACAAACAGAATGGATGATAGTAACAAAAAATAAAATAAAATAAAAAGAAAGGCAAAGATCAGTGCCCCTGAGTTAGTCAGGGAAAGGTCAAAGCTCATAACTCAGTCCTATGCATGTTAACTAAAAGCCTCAGAACTAGTGGCATTTCTCATTAAAACCTTTCAATTGCAAGAGAGACAGAGAGAGAGAAACCACAGGGCAGGCATTTTTCTACAGTAGTTTGCTTTAGTGAATGTTGGACTAGTAAACCATTAACTGAATATAAAAACATTGAAAATACATATTTTCATGTTTGTTTTGTATTGCCTGCCACCCTGACAACTAAGGGGGAAATAATGTATTTGTAGGAGTAGGTAATCCTTGTGTCTCTGAGTTCCCTATGTCTGAAATAATTGGCAGTGTGAATCTGAAATGCAGACACAGAAAGTCACCCTTGGTTTGATGCCATGTTTTTTTTTTGGCTTTTCATGTTTTTATTTTGGTGCATTTTTTTCTGATATCAAATATTACCTTGGTGCTAAAAATCAAGAGGGGAAAATACAGGCAGAAAAATGAAAAAAATCATCTCATTACTTCTCTCCCATGTATGATGGGGCTCATGTGATTGGTGCATTAGACTTTGTAGTGTCATTTCACTCCTTTCTTTGTAGGCATCAATACTAGGAAATAAAAAGGAAAGTTCTAAAGTGGGAGGAAAAGCACCCATTATTTATGTATGCACATGGTTTGTGAGGGTTTCTAACTATTGATCTTTAGGTAAATGTCTAGGCTGAAGTAGATTTAAATGTGTAGGTGGCTGGGCTGTATTTTTACATTTATTGTAATTAATATATAAAGCAGGAAGGAAAAGACAAATTGTCACTCATTATTTCCCCCAATTGCCTCTGCACAAGTAGGAAAGACAGGGGATTGCTTTCTATCTACTTGAAATAGACATTTAAACTACAGTGAATTCAAAAACCCTTGGGCATTTTTCTTAAAGTTTCCTTCAGTGAAAATTGATAAGAATCAAAAATTTATATTAAAAAAAAAATGGCAGGGCCATTGCTCCTAGCAGAGCTATCTGAATGATTTGCTAGGTCAAGCAATCTGTCAACTATTTTTTTCTAGATCAGAGGATTAGTATATCAGGCCAGAGTCTTATCCTGTATAACATTGAACAAACTTATTTTTAGAATCTGAGAGATGGTATGATTTGACACTCCGAAAGGAGATATCTAAGACTTTACTTCTAAAAACTGAGTGGATATTATAGTAAAATATAATTCCTATGGTAAAGTACAGCTGTAAAGACTAAAATGCAGTTTGAATACATTCAGACTGAGTCTTCAATGCTTTCTCCATTAAATAAAGAGATTGCAAATTAAAAGTACTCAAAAATTGCAGTTGACATTCAGAAACTCATTAGCTTCATTCTTTTCCAAAATCACCATAGCAATTAGTCTAAACTTTAATTGGCCAAAATTGTTCATTACTGAAACACTGATTTTTAAGAGACATATTTTTTTCTGCCTTGGACTTAAATTTTTTAGAATTTTAAATTCATTCCTCTACCAGTTCCTGAAATGGTTGAGCACATTTGCATTTGCATTTTGTCTTTCCATGGAAGACATTCTTTTTCTTGAACTCTCTTATGCTGGCTTCTTATGCTTGGTCAGATGCTGTGAGCATCCTATGCCAATCAGCTATAGATTGCATGCCAACCTATATTTCTCAAGGGAAAAAATGGAAAAATTTGTACACAGGGATCCAATTTATATTTAGAAATCTCAGATAGGATCTTTTGTCATTCTTAACTATTTCTATGTGATACAATCTTTACATTTTCATCTCAGTTTAACTTCTTCAGTTTAAGACACTGCTTCCTTGTTAAAATATTTACCACCTTAAAATTACCCACTATAACTTAATACATTCAAACTTATATTCCTTCCTTCATATATTCAGTCAATTAGTTATTTGTTCATTTAGCAACTTCTAGTGCTGACACTGTGCTAGAAACAAAGAGGAAAGAGATGTGTTCTATGATCTAAAAATGCTTGTAAAGGCCAGGTAAACAAACAAGTGCAATTAAATGTTAAGAGAACAAAAGCAGAAGGAGATACAGGGTACTCTGGGGGCCCAAAGGAAGGTATGGTTTTTACCATCTGAGAGAGGGGAGATGAAACAGAAGCTTTGTGGGTACAGATGATGCATGACTTGAGTGTTCAAAAGAGTTTTTCCAGATGGTCAGTGGATGAAGGTACTCTTCTTCCAAAGGAGAACCACAGGAAAAACACAGGCTGGGAAATGGCAGGGTGAATTCAGGAAACAACAAGGAGCTCAGCCTGGCTAAAGCAGAATGAGAGACAAGGCACAAGACTGAGTCAAGGCCCATTTAATGGATGATGGATGATATCAAGACAGAGAGTGGATTTCAAACAGCAAAATATGGGTCAGGGGAAGAGTCAGCAAAGTTAAGCAAGAAAAATAATATGATACATTTTTTTTTTTTCTTTTAGAGAGAACACACCAGATACTGGAAGAAATGGAGATGAAACATTTCAGAGTCTAGCTTTTGCTTCTGGTTAACAAAGTCTCTACTACAGTGGAACAAAAACAGAAGTATGGACAAGAGGGAGAGAAGTTGCTTTCCTTCATGAATGACAAGAAGGGTGGAATATAGAATTCTGAGTATATGGGGACCCAAGCACATTCTTAACTCCATCTCTTTCACCTATGCTTGGTAAATATGTGGCTAAACATATAATTATATTCAATTAGTTTCTGTAAAACTCATATGACAAAAACCAAAACTATAAACCTATGATTGAGAAAACAAACTATATGATTGAAACTATAAACTCTATATTTGTAGAAATAATATGTATGGCAACAATAACAAAAAGGACAGGAGTGGATAAAAGGAACTCTTTGCAAAGTTCTTACATTTTATTTAAAATGTTATAAGATTAACTCTAAGTAGACAATGGTAGGTTAAGAATGCATGTTGAAATCCCCTAAACATCCACTAAAAATAAAAAGCCGGTAAAGGAATTCAAAGAAAAAAATAATCAAGTTAATCTAAAAGAAAGTAAGCAAGAAAGAAGAGAGGAACAAATAAACAGATGAGAGAAATAGAAAATGAATAAAAAGTTATAGTTTGGTCTTGAGTTTTTGGTGGTGGTTGCTGTTTTTTAATCCAGGTGAAGAATCTCTGTCTTTTAATAGGAAAAAGTAATTTATTTATATCTAACATAATTTGTGAGATGAGATGGTAAATTCTGCTTTATCCATGAGGAAGAAATTGGTACAGAATATGCCTTTTCTCTGTAAACAATTAGAAAACTGGACCAAATATATGAAACAATTATTTTCAGACATTGGCCAAAAGATAGCAGAGCACTGTAATTCCTTCACAAATGAGTTAAGTCCTACCTGCCAGAAGTAAAAAAGGCACATGAGAATGGCTTCTTTTCAAAAACATTCAAGTCAGAAAGTAATGTAAGAGTATTTTAAAATGCTAAAAGAATTTTATATCCAACAAAATATTTTCAAAAAAGCATGCAAATAAGGACTTTAAATTATTTACTTATTTAGATAAGTATTTATTAAAAAATTTTGAGGTATAATTGGCATATAACATATTAGTTTCAGGTGTACCATATGATGATTTGATATTTGCACATATTGCAAAATGATCAACACAATAAGTCTAGTTAACATCTGTCACCAAACACAGTTATAAATTTTTTGTTGTTGTGATGAGAACTTCTAAGATTTACTCTCTTAGTTACTTTCAAATATGCAATACAGTATTATTAACTATAGTCACCATGCTGTACATTACATCTTCAGAACTTATTTATTTTATAACTGTTAAGTTTGCATCTTTTGATCCTCTTCACCCATTCCAGCCCTTTCCACCTCCCTACCTCCAGTTTCTGGCATCCAGCAATCTGTTCTCCATATTTACGAGCTCTGTTTTGTCTTTTTTTTTCATTCCACATATAAGTGAGACCATATGGTATTCGTCTTTCTCTGTCTGACTTATTTCACTTAGCATAATGCCCTCAAGGTCCATACATGTTGTTGCAAATGGTAAGATTTCATTTTTTATGGCTGAATAATAATTCATGGGATGTATATATCATGTTTTCTTTATCTATTCATCCATCGAGGGACAATTGCCTGTTTCCATGTCTTGGCTATTGTAAAAAATGCTGCAGTGAACATAGAGGTGCACGTATTTTTCATGTTTGTGTTTTTGTTTTCTTCAGATAAATACCCAGGAGTGGAATTGCTGGATGGTATGGTAGTTCTATTTTTAAATTTTTGAAGAACATCCATATTGTTCTCCATAGTGGCTGCATCATTATATTTCCACCAATAGTGCACAGGGCTTCCCTTTTCTCCACAACCTTGGCAACACTTGTTATTTCTTGCCTTTTTGATGACAGCAATTCTAACAGGTGTGAGAGGATAGCTCACTGGGGTTTTGATTTGCATTTCCCTGATGTAGTGACGTTGAGCATTTTTCTTCATGTACCTGTTGGCTACCTGTTTGTGTTCTTTGGAAAAAAAATGTATGTTCAGATAGTCTGCCCCTTTTTAAAAAATTGATTAATTAATTAATTAATTAATTTTTGGCTGTGTTGGGTCTTTGTTTCTGTGCAAGGGCTTTCTCTAGTTGCGGCAAGCGGGGGCCACTCCTCATTGTGGTGCGCGGGCCTCTCACTATCGTGGCCTCTCTTGTTGCGGAGTACAGGCTCCAGACACGCAGGCTCAGTAGTTGTGGCTCACGGGCCTAGTTGCTCCACGGCATGTGGGATCCTCCCAGACCAGGGCTTGAACCCGTGTCCCCTGCATTGGCAGGCAGACTCTCAACCACTGTGCCACCAGGGAAGCCCCAGTCTGCCCATTTTTAATCTGATTTTTTGCATTTTGCTATTGATTTGAATGAGTTCTTTATATATTTCAGACATTACCTTCTTATCAGATATATGATTTGCAATTATTTTCTCCCATTCAGTAGGCTGCCTTTTCATTTTGTTGCAGAGTCTTTTTAGTTAGATGTAGTCCCATTTGTTCGTTTTTGCTTTTGTTGCAAGACTTTTTTAGAGAAACAAAAGCTGGAAGAATTGCTAGCATATTTTAACCACAAGAAATATTAAACAAAGTTCTTAGGTTGAAGGTAAATGATCCCAGATGGAAACATACATGTATACAAAGGACTCAAAAGTGCCAGAAATGGTAAATTAGCAGTAAATATAAAATATTTTCTTTTTTCTTGTAATAAAATATACATAATGTAAAATTTACCATTTTGACAATTTTTAAGTGTACAGATCAGTGGTATTAAGTACATTCACATTATTGTATAACCATCACCACCATCTATCTCCAGAACCTTTTCAGCTTCCATAAAATTCTTTTTTTTTTTTGGTTTTGTTTATTTTTCACTTGTTTAAATGATATCATACTATTTAAAGCAAAAATAATGACAATGTATTTTGGGATTGATGAAGCGAAGTATATGATAACAAGAGTGCCAAGTGGAGGAGATGTAAGTTTACAGTTGTAATGTCCTCACGTTATACATCAAGAGGTATAATATTATTTTTATGTTGAATAAATAATTTAAATAATTTAATAATTTTTAAAAGCAAATTGTGAAAAGTTAAGATGCATACTGTAAACCATAGAGAAACCACTAAAAATATAAAGCAAATAGATATAGCTAATAAGCTAACAGTGGAGAGAAAATTGAATACTACAAAATAATTATATGATCCAAAAGTCACAAAAGAGGAAAAAAAATGAACAAAGAAGAAATGGGACAAATGGAAAGCAATAGTAAGACTGGAGCCTTAAATGCAACCCTATCAATAGTTACATCAATTCAAATGATTTAAGCACACCAATTAAGAGGCAAGACTGTCAGAAGAGATAAATAATGGAGTACCCAATTACATGTTGTCAACATGAGATATACTTTTAATATAATGACACAGATTAAAAGGTTTAAAAGCTAAAGAATGGAAAGAGATGGACCATGCATTATAAAGCTGTTATGATACACTGAGAGGGATATAGCACCACTTCTGTTATAGTCCTGCCAAGAATGCATACCCTGAATCTAATCATGAGACAAACCCAACTGGAGGGTCATTTGTCCCACAAAATAGCTTACCTGTCCTTCTCAAAAGTGTCAATGTTATAAAAGCCAAGGAAAAACTGAAGAATTGTCCCAGACTGAAGGAGACTAAAGAGACCTGTAAGAAGTAATTCTGAACTGGATCCTTTAAATATAAACATTATTGGAACAACTGGCAAACTTGAATAGTGTCCAAAGAGGTAGCCTAAAGAACTAAACCAGTTAGCTGACAGTGTTGCATCAATGTTAATTTTCGAATTTTGATGGCTGCATTTTATTATGTAGGAGAATATTGAATATCTTTGCTTTTAGGAAATATATACTAAAATAATCAGGGTATTGGGGCTTCAGATTGATAACTTATTTTCAAATAAAACAGGAAAAAAAATTCTTTGTGCTACTTATGCAACTTTTCTGTATGTTTGAGAATTTTGAGAATTTTTTTTAACTTTAAAATTGACTATAAAAAAAAGAACAATAATCAGAATAACACTGAACTTCTCAGTAGTAATATTAGATGCTGGAGATAGAGGGGTACTGACTTCAAAAGTCTGAGGGAAACTGTTTTTCAACAAATAATTCAATGCCCAAGCCACCTATTAATCAAGCATGAGTGTAGAACAGCAACATTTTCAGATACACAAGAACTCAGAAAGCTCTATCAGAACTGAAGAATCCACTCTATTTAAATAAGGGAAGAAAAAAAAATACATCCATTGGTGAAGAGAAATATTAAAATGGTAGTGTTCATGTGGCCGAAAGTGTTAAAAGAGGTGCCCAAAAGTAGCCAAATCGGGAGGTGGACAGTGGTAGGTCTGGAAATTACTATTCTTCAGTTAAAAATAGGTACATGCATTCCTTTATGATGATGTTAAAGAATTATATTCTTTAAAATAAATGAAATAGGGCTTCCCTGGTGGCGCAGTGGTTGAGAGTCCGCCTGCCGATGCAGGGGACACGGGTTCGTGCCCCTATCCCGGAAGATCCCACATGCCGCGGAGCGGCTGGGCCCGTGAGCCATGGCCGCGGAGCCTGTGTGTCCGGAGCCTGTGCTCCGCAACGGGAGAGGCCACAGCAGTGAGAAGCCCGCGTACAGCAAAAAAAAAAAAAAAAAAAAAAAAAAAAAAAAAAAAAATAAATGAAATATGGTGAAGTGAGTAAATAAGTAAAGATGGTAAGTGAAGGCTATTCTTACCAATAGAAGGATGGAGAATGCAGGAAAGGTAGCTAGAGAAGGAACATAGGTTTGAGAGATTTTTTTTTCCTGCTAAATTAAGAAAAATAAACATGATTTTATAATCTGAAGGAAAGTCAGAAGGGTGGGTGATCAAATAAAAAGAACTAGAAGGAGCACTTTTTCAACTACGCTGGTAGAAAGTATGTGATATGCCACGTAAACAGAAATAATTTGAAGTCTTGTGTACTATAGAGAGCCCCACTTTTTTCCATACAGATCATATGTTAAGAAAAAATGGGACATACAGAATAAAGAGGATTTTGAAGCTTGGTGAAGATTTGAAGTCATATTTGTGGCTCACAGATGAGGGAGCTGAAACAGGGACACGTTGGATTGCCGAGCAGCACTGGATGGTCCCGTGAAGAGATGACTGTACATTTTCAGTAGCGCTAGTTGCACATTTGTATGTTTCTTTTTCCCCAAATGTTATCACAGCCTGGGTACAAACAAGTGATAACCAAGGGGGTGGTCTAAACTTTTCCAAGAGAAAAGGAAGTGAAACTATGCAAGGATGACAGACAGGATTAAGACGGAGGGGTTGAAAAGCTGGAGGTCAAAATGCACTGGAACAGCAGTAAGAGTGAGATTACAGGAGCACAAAAGTAGGATGATGTGAAATGTAGTCCAGGCAAGAATCGGGTTAAGGAGAGGGAGACTTGGAATTGGGACTGCTGATTCAAAAAAAATCGCCATTCCAAAGGAGCACGTTGGCGGAAAATAATCAGGGCTCCTCGTGTAGAATGAAGAAAAGCAGATAGTGGTGCCTCGGGAACGTGGAGCTCTCCAGTTGTTTTGGGGAAGTTAGGCTGACTTAGAGCCTCTTTGCTGTATCCTTGCATTCTTGGGGCTGACATTTCTTGGATGAATCAAACTTCCACCATATTAAACTACCTGTGGGTGATAAACCACCTACTATGAAGTTGGCCTTTTCCAGATTTCTATCTTTGCACCAATTAAACACCTTAGTCCTTTCTAGCAAGGTTGTTTTTTATTTATGCTTTCGATTTCCTCTGCATTTCAGTGATAGTTGTCTTGGCACACAGTCCCAGCTGCAGACAGCTTTTATTTTTAGGCTTCCCTATTCAGAAAGAGTAGTCCCTGTTTAGGGATTTCACTGTCATTCTAAACTTTCCACTGATCTGCGACCCTGCAGCTTTCTTCAAATTCAAGCCACTGGGGAAACCTTTTGAAATGCTGAAAAGACAAGACAACATTTTGTACAAGGGAGAAAAAGCAACCAAAAAGAGATTCCAGAACCGAGAAGATACCACAAAAACGACAGGAAAGTGAAGACAGTGACAGAGGCCAAAAGGACAGAAGACAATACATCAGACCCTTAATAAGCCAGCCAGAAGCATCAAGACCAACGGCAATAACTTGCAGCTAGAGGTTTGCAAACAGGGAAGGAAATTCTTGCTTCATAATTCCCCAAAGTACCACCCAAGGTACTATAGGTCATAAAAATACTTCCTATTGCTAAAGTAAGGAAGTTACTTCCTGGTCCACAATATTAATGAACTGGTTAGATTTTGAGGACTCTCCTTGAAACTCATTCAGGTATAGATCTTCAAATAAGTACATTATTTGAGTTCAACAACATTATGTTGAACCTGTATTTTAAAAAGGGAACAGTATAGTTAACTAATTGTGCCTAGATGTTGAAAATACATTTATCTAAGCATTGCCATAATTTATAAAGGATATGTTCAAGTCCCTTATCCCAATATTTAGCAGTCCTAGTAATGATGCACGAAAGATGAACAAATATCCTGTAAAGTAATTGTAATCAAATGTAAAGGTACAATTTAGGGCATGCATAAAGTGCCTTTAAACATGGGTGTCAGGAGCAATACATATTTCAAATGATGCCCCTAATATGCCACATTTTGGTCTCTTTGAAGAGCCTGGAAGGAATGATGGTTAGGAGACGATACAGAAGGCAAGGTACAGGGCAATTGCAAAATTGCAGAAGGAAAGAATTGTACTAGAAAGCATTAAAATTTTGTGGCTCCCAAAAAAGACCCTTCTTATCTCAGAAGATTTTAAGAATGATTTTTCAGTCATTTATTTCTTAAAAATGAATGCTATTTTAATCATTGAGGTACACCTAGGAAACACTGAAAGGCCATTAACAATTTAAACTAACTCAGATGTAGCAGCACCTGCCTCCACTCACAGCTTCACTCCTGGTTACTGCCTTCTGTTCTCCCCATATGTGGTTCTCCACCCAGGCTCATTCATTCTCAGCAGGATGGAGGGAGCCCAAGAAGTACGTTCAGGAGAGCAGGCCGCCTGGGCTCAGGGTCCCTGTCCCGGCTTCCTGTCCAACAAGTCGTGCTTTGTCCTTATGGTTCTTTGGCTCCCCTGGCAATTTCTGATGGCCTGCCTGTTTGGCCACACATTTTGCTTTTACCCCTTCTATTTCTGCGGATCATCTAGAAGCTGTTTGCTGGCGTCTCTAAAACTCCTGACTTGCTCTGACTTCCAATATTTATGTCTGTCTTCTTGATTCTTTGTTTATTCATTTCCCTGATGTTTGAAAATATATTTCTCCCCAGTTTTAAGGCTTCTTCTGACCTCCACTTTGCCCTGTCCCTACATATTTTGCTGTAATTAGTGTTGTATGAAAGAAGCTAATCAACCAATACTTGAAATTCATAAAAACTTTGAAATGAGAAAAAAAACTTACATTTTTTTCAATGTGTCCCCATAGATTTGACTATCAAACTTCAGAGTCAAAAGGGTGGCAATCAGCAACCTTAAGTGACAAACAACTTCTGGGGGTTGTGTGATAACAATGGGTCAAAGCTTCAGCTCTACTATGTCGTAACTTTGATCAAGATAAACAACAATGATGACGACGATGACAACAATTGTAATAATGATACTTTCCCCCTAGTCTTAGCATAAAGCTGCATAAATAGAAACTGTTCAATATGTACTAACTTTTATGGTGATGAATAAAAATGTGTAATGATCATTAAGATTTAGATTGACTTTTAGAGGGACTTCCTCTAGAAGGTGCCTGGCTCCCCAAATTTTCTCACATCTATGGCATTCTCTTACCCTAGCAGAGCTTCTCAGTATTATTACTGTGCTGTTTTCTAGAAGGTCCACATCTACACTTCTAGCTTTGTGGCAATACTGTCCCTCCCAACAGTCTCTGCTGACACATTTTACCTGGTATGATGGTCCCTGTCTAGTCAGATGCTATCTTTCTGTCCTGTGACACACTTACCAGAGGTGTGTCTCTCAAAGATCATCCGCTGACCTTAGGAATCACTTGGAAAGATTCCCTCCTGAATATGACTCAACACCTCTGGCTCAGCCATTCATACCTCATCACCAACGACCATCAGGAAACAAGGTCAGTACAAAAATGGCACTTGCCTCATTTACTATCTCCATCTTTTCCTCATTATGAGAAGCCTCATGACCCTTAGGTTATGATGATTTATATTGTCCTGTCTCTACAGTTCTTCCTTGGCTCTCATATAGCACTTGCCACTTGTGATTGTAATTGGTTGTTTTCAGCATGTCTCTCCTTCAAAACTCTAAGCTTTATGAAAACAAAGAAGATGCATGTACCTCCTGATTATGGCTTTATTCTGAGTTCCCAGTCCAAGGACCAGCAGTATCACATAGTGGTTAAGAGCTTGTGATCTGGAGCCTGGCTACTTGGTTCAATTTATGTCTCCAGCTCTACTATCTGTGTGGATTTTGGCAAGTTACTTAAATTACTTGTATTTCAGTTTACTTGCATGAAAAATAGGTATTTTAATAATAGTGTTTACCTCTTATGGAAGAATAAATAAGTTAATATGCATAAAGCACTTAGAATAGTGCTTGGCACAGAGCAAATAGCTATTAGAGTAGGTTCTCAATAAATGTTTGATAGATTAATAAATGCCACAGTAGGTCCAGCCATCAGCATTCTGCAGATGTCATTTAATCATCTGAATAGTCCAGCTGCCTTCAGAGCCTCTTGATTTTCTTCACACATGTTTTTCATTTACTGCCTCTCAAGCTTTATTGTATTTGTGTCAAATCCACTTGTGTAAACATTCAAAAAAGCAAAACAGTGCTACATAGTTTTAAAAACTGTTATAATTTAGCTCTATGGATTTCTAAAACCACATACAAAGTGCTTAACTGCCTCACCTGAGGTTTTATGTTGCTGATCAAATCCACTCATTTAATAAATATGTAGTAACATGGTGTGTGGTGTATAAAGAACAATGCTAGATTAATGTTTGCATGTGCACATGTACTTGTGTATATCTGCATGTGTGCATGCAGTGGGAGTGGAGCTGATAATGCTGAAGATGAAGTTTCTGCTCTATGGAATCTTAAAATTTAATAAATGACTAGCTAAATCACAAGGCCCGATCCTCTGGGAGCCTGTGAAAATCTGCATCCTGCTCTGAGAAAGCATAATCTCTCTTTGTGTCTAAATTTTACCCAGGCTGGCATCTGAGTTAGAGAGTAGACTCCTAATGTTTCACATTCTCTGTTTGTACAATGCCCTACATCTGTGAACACAGAAGTAAAGTACTGTTATTAGCACAATGTGAAAAGCACTTTTTCCCTGAAAGGAACAAAAATTTTGCCATGAAGCTATAGAAAAAGGTAAGTCTTTCAGGAAAAAGACTTTTCCTAAAAGGACCTCCTAAAGAACATTTTAAAGTATTTAAACAAACAAACAAACCAGGATGACTGAGTAGAGTTTACGCCTATGCCCCTTCTATATTCTCTCATCCTGTGTCTTTTGACCTTTAGTGAATCACTTCTTTGGGTTACTTATTTCTACCCTCACTTTGTCGTAGTAGTAAGAGAATTCTCAGAGGGGAGACTATAGAAGTCTGTCAGCATCAGGGTCCATTCTGGCAGGAAAACTATTCTATAAAAGAAAAAGAAATGGATTTCCTTTCCCTGTAGTTCAATATTTTCTTCCTCTACACATTGGCTAAATTCCTCCATCCTATTTCCTCACAAATGTCAGGGTTGGGTTGCCCCACTGTCAGAGAGCTCTCTTCATTATGATTATCTCTGTTAATGCCATGTCATTAATCCTCATGGGTGTAAGGAGGCCTCACACTGAATGAATGGGGAAGGTCACCATGGAAACATGTGTCTCCATAGCTGACTCACTGCAACCCCCATAACTGCTGAACCACATCTTGTCCGCCATATGAATTGCACTGGATGAAGCCACACATTTGGCATCTACTATAGAACCATATTCTTTTTAAAAGCTATACAAATCTATGCCAAGGAAACATACCTCAGACTTAGGGTAAAAATACCATTTCAGATGTGTCTAAGTGGGTGACGCCATGCAATTACCTGTTAACACCTTCTAATAAACACACAGAGTAAACGTTACCTGTGGTTTTCCAGCTCCGTTACTGCATGGTGTTGTAGCCTCTGGAAGTGCCTATGTAGGAAATGAGCAAAACACTGACACTCTCACATTTCAGAAAGGATAATCTTCAGTGTTGGTGTGCTCTATCAACCTGTATCACAGTGAACTGGAGGGGAATAAA
Source organism: Mesoplodon bidens (assembly GCF_964165515.1). NCBI lineage: Eukaryota > Metazoa > Chordata > Mammalia > Artiodactyla > Ziphiidae > Mesoplodon > Mesoplodon bidens. The sequence goes on from NC_138168.1 coordinate 60,295,908, forward strand.
AAGGTCTTTGCTGAGGTGTTGTTTTGCTTTGGCTGTTTCAATGCAAAAAACTTATCAAGATAACCCATGTAGAAAAAATTACATTTGAGAACTACAGATTTCTCACTTAGCCTTATGGAAAGGCAGGATATGAGCATTTCCTAGATGGGAAATTAGGTTTATGCTGGGAAATATCAGGCATAAATAAAATCACATGAGAACTACAGTGTACATCCCAGCCACCTCAGCACAGCCCAGTGGAGCAATCTGTCTAGTTCTATATTCAGAGCTGGCTGTGATTATTCAAACCTAGGCCCAAGCAGGAGAGGCAAGCATGGGAGTAAAAAAAGGGAACAGGCTATTTCCCAAGCTGCGCACTGTCACTGGATCTTCACAGAGGCAGATAGGTCCTCATTTCTTGTTTATATGTTGGATCTCAAGTGGAAGTCTTAAACTTGACTGATAATAGTAGATGTTTATATGGCACTTGCTTAAACATATGCCAGTCTGTACATGTATTAGCTCATTTGATTCTATAAATTATAATATGAGGTAGGTATATTGTTTACTTCATTTGAGAGGTTAAGAAACTAAGGCATGGAACAATTTAGTGATTTCCCCATGGTCACATAGCTCTTAAGTGATGGAACTGAGACATAAGCCTAGGCAGTCACCCTCCAGAGTTCATTTACTTAACCATTAAACCATATATTTGCTTCTTGTGGAGTCCCATTTATTCATTCTCTCCCTTTTCCTCTTTCCCTCCTTCTCTTTCTCCTTCTCTTCCTCTCCTCTCTTTACCCCGTCTCTCCATCTTTCCCTTTTTCTCCCCTCTCTCCTCCTTCCCCACATCTCTCTCTCACCTCCTTCCTGTTACTCTCCCCCGACTGCCTCCCATCTCTACCTTCATGCCCACATTAGAATGGGATCTTCAATCACATATCAAAAGAAGTGAGAGGTTTTAAAATTTACAGTTTGAGCCTTGGGCCATTTCAGTAGATTAACAGATGGTATGCAACATATTGGGAAATACAGGTGTCCAACCCCCAATGTGACTGTATCTGGAGACAGGGCTTTAAAAAAAGGTAATTAAAGTTAAGTGAGGTCCTAAAGATGGTGGCCTATTCCAATATAACTGGTATCCTTATAAGAAGACAAAGAGACACCAGGGATGGCTATGCACAGAGAAGAGGCCACGGGAGGAAACAGGGAGAAGATGGCCATCTGCAAGCCAAAAAAGAGAGGCCTTAAGAGAACAGGGCTGGTGGGGACTTCCCTGGTGGCACAGTGGTTAAGACTTCACGCTCCCAAAGAAGGGGGCCCAGCCGGATTCGATCCGGGGTCAGGGAACTAGATTCCACGTGCATGCCTCAACTAAGAGTTTGCATGCTGCAACTAAGACCCAGCGCAACCAAATATATAAATAATAATTTTTTTAAAAAAAGAGAGAACATTGCTGGCACTTCGATTTTGGGTTTCTGGCCTCCAGAACTTCAAAACTATTCTAGTAAATTCCAGAGTTTGTTCTATTATTTTAAAGTCTAAAGGCTCTGGGTCTTGCAGACAAATAAAGAGTTCCTCTACAACAAAACACACAACTCCCATTATTATGGGAGTTTTATCCCCCCGCCTTTTTTTAATTTTTTTATTTTTTTAAACTTACTAGATCACTGGTGTATTATCAGTGCTCTACATGTTCAGGGAAACTTCTACAGTAATGAGCTATAGAAATGATCCCTGAGAGTATAGCCTTGCTAATCCCATTTTTAGCTCCTGTATTTCCCAATATGTTGCATACCATCTGTTAATCTAATGAAATGCCCCAAGGCTCAAACTGTAAATTTTAAAACCTCTCACTTCTTTTGATATGTGATTGAAGATCCCATTCTAATGTGGATTAGTTCTTCAATGAAGGGGTGAGGACAAGTAGAAGTTTAAGCAGATTTGGAGCTGGGCTGCATGACTAATGACGTTTGTCTTAATTCCCAGCTTCCAGGCAAGAATGGTGTTGGAATCCATTTACTTACCTTTCACTCCAATCATACTTATGGAAAGGGCAAGTAGTGAACCGCCCCTTGAAGATCGGGGAGCTACACCAAATGGTTACAGAAATCTGAGCAGATTTGAGAAAGGAAGAGCAATGTAAACACTTCAAAGAACCGCTGGATGGGCTCTGAGGCGACAAAGCTATTACTGGTGGACAGTCAGCATGAAGAGTCCTGTGTCCTTAGGGAACATGTTCAAAAAATGAGTAGATGGAGACTTTAAGGGAAGACAGACAAAATGAACCATATTAAATGAAAGCCAGGCAAAAGATTAAATCCAGGCCAGCGTTTGTTACTGTTTTGGTGAGATTATCCATTCTAGGGTGGGGAAGGTACCTTTGGAACATAAAAAACTTACTGACTTCATGTGGTTACACCAGAGATCTAAAGAGTATGATTTGAAAAACAAATGAAACAAATGGCCAGGCCTGAGAGAGAAACTGAGAGGTCAAGAAAATGAAAAATAGTCACCGAAAACCTACAAATGGTGAGAGACCTACATAAAATAGAGGCCAATTTAAGAAACAAATTAAACTGTTAACAGGTGCATGCCTTGATTATCTTGTGCTCATCTAACTCTTTGGGCTTATCAACATGAATGAGAGACCACAAGCATTCCAGTAATAAAAAATCCCAGGCCACAGCTGCTGAAGAAACTTGAAACCCACCCAGGTGTCTGAGTGAGATGCTTCTGCCAGGATTCAGCAGTAATTGTAGAGGAATAAGTATGGACTTTAATTTCTTTGAAAAATTAGCTTACAAGGGGAAGATTTGATGTGTCAGCTCAACTGGGCTAAGAGATGCCTTGATAGTTGGTAAAATATTATTTCTGGGTGTGACTGTGAGGGTATCTTTGAAAGAAAGTAGCTTTTGAATCAGTAAACTGAGTAAAGAAAATCACTGTCACCAATGTGTGTGGATATTATCCAAACTGCTGAGCACTTATATGGCACAAAAAGGTGGAGGCTGGGTGAATTCACACCCTCTACTTGAGCTGAGATATCCATCTTTTGTGCTCAGACTTGGACTTAACACCATCACCCCTAGGATTCTCAAGACTTTGGACTGAATTATACCACCAAGCTTTCCTGGTTCTCCACTTGCAGGCAGCAGATTGTCCTATTTCTTGGCCTCGAAAACCACATAAGCCAATTCTGATAATAAATCTATAATAAATTCCTAAATAAATATCCATATATGGGCTATTGGTTCTATTTCTCTGGAGAACCCTGACTAATACAGGGCCTGACCTCAGCTTAGGCACTTTTAACTTATAATACACTGGAACTTTATTAAAACTAATTTGGCCCTAAATTTTCTAGAAAATAAAACTTGTGTTATCAGTGCTAATACTTCTTTTCTCCCTTTGTCCTTTTTATATTAGGATATATTACCAGAAGAAAGATTAAAAATTTAATGATCTCATAGGACATCCTACATACTTCAAAAATTTACCCCAATTTACTTGTCACTAACAATATATAAATATGCAATTTTAATCTGCTTCGTCAAAATAGGGTGTTGTCATGTTTTACATTTTGTTTCAGTCAGGACAGGCTATATTATCCATAGTAGCAAACAACCCCCAAACCTTAGGGACTTACAGTAACTTAGGTTTATGTCTTGCTCAAACTATATATCTTTTTCAGGCTAGATGGGCACTCTGCTCTGGAATCCTACCCAGGAGAGATCTGGAGGGTTTTAAATCAGAAATGGAATATTTTAAGCCAGAAGTGAAAAGTAGCACTTATGTTCACATCCCCATTAGCCATAACTAGTCATATGGCTTCACCCAGTCATAAGTTGCCCAGGAAGTACAAATCTACCATGTACAAAAAAGGAAGAGAGCTAGAAAATACTTCATGATCAGCACTAGGATTGTGACACATTTTCACAAATTTCATAGTGGAAAAATGACACCTTGCCTTATTTTGCATTAATACTGCAAGAAAGGTTGAGAAATGTCTCCTTTGTGAATTGTTTGTTCATGTTCTTCTTGTCTTGCATATTAATGGGTATGTTGGTGGAGTCCAATAAAAAGTTGGTTAAGGAACTGAAGTTGTTCTCAAGTTATTACCAAGGACTTGCCATGGTCTCCCTTTACCAAGAAGTTCCATACAGGGAAAAATTCTGGAGGGTAGTGATCACTTGATCTGCAGCACATCTTAGATTTGTTTCAGTAGGGGCACTGACTGTTAGCAATGTTTGGTAACCTATGATTGACTTATATTTACAGCAACACAACAGTCAGTCTACCTTACTTTGCCAAATGTATTTATTTTTCCACGGTACAGTTTGTTTGGCTTTTTTCAATTGGAAGTGACACTAGTTAGTAAAAGAAAAACATATGGCCTCAAGTAAAAATTATAGAAGTTCCCTAGTTTAGACATGCTGGATATGTGTGGTCAAATAATATCAGAATTCTTTCTCCTCCTATCTCTCACGTCTTTTTTCCTCATGTTGATCCTTGACAGTTTTTCTCTATGTGGCTAAAAAAAGAAGCTTTGTAAGCTTACAGGTAAGCTCCAAACCTATATCATTTTTAGAACTGTGGATCTCAGAACGTAGGATATGACCTTCTTTTTTCCATATTTATCAATCCTCAAAAAGACACTGGATAATCTTGCCTGAAAATATCCCCAAATGGGACCAACCTCTCTATTTAGGGGCATGGGATATACTGATTGGCCAGATTTGGTTCACCCAGGTATGATGATTCAGCTTCAATCATCACAATTTGGTATATGTTGGAATGGCAGCAGAGGATAGTATTTACAAGGCAAGAGAGAGCATTATCATCACACTCGGAGGGGGCAGATAGTGTTAATTGGAGGGGTGTGGTAAAAAAAAAAAAGCCACATTCCCAAAGACTCCTGGTAGCCTGGGTGAAAAGAATCTACTGGTTTTGTCAATTAGGAGATGACTCATGGCAAACATTAATGAAAGCAGTTTCATTCCTGTAATTGGACAGAACTCTATGGTGGACAGAGGAAGTGAGGAAGTCCTTTTCCTTTCTTTTCTTTCTCTCTTTTTTTTTTTTGGAAAGTGTTTTGTCTAATGGAGTGATAGCTAGATGAGGTATTTTATAGGAGGGCTGCTTTTTTATTATAGAATAAAACAGTGTTATTGACCAACTCGGAAGAAGTTCGAGTAGGAGATACTGCAAATAGCGTGAAGAGACAGAAACAATAGAGCCTGATTCTAGCCAGCTGTGAATGACTGAGCAAAAAAAAAAAAATTTGTACGCACATAAACCTCTTAATACGTTAATTTTAAATGTTTTGGGGGAACATTTGAGTTTCCCCCTGAAGAAATGAAAAAGTGTTGGGTCTCACCCCCCAAGCCACTTCCACCAGCCAATAAGTACCTGCTGCGAGGGCATTTCTGTTGCTCTGAAATCTTGAAATGGAGAGATGACACGCAGTGAGCCCCAGAACCCTGTCAGGCGGGGCATCAGGGCTCCGGACAGTCTCGCGAGGCGTCGCCAGGAGGACGCGAGGGCTCGTGGCTGCGGTCGATCTCCAGGTTGGACGCAGGTGCTGCGCCGAGTCCCGCCTGGGCAGAAGGGCTGCGAGGCCGCCTATAATCTGTCCTGTAAGTTGTCTGGGGCTGGGACGCCTTCCTTCAGGCCTTTGTGCTTACGTGTCTCTCCGTGACCTGGCTGGGGCTGCCGGTGTGGTGGAAGGGGTCCGCGGGCAGGGTCGGCGGGGGTCAGACATGCACAGGGCCTGGCGGCCGGTGTGGAACTCAGATTGAAGGTGAAGCCAAAGGCTTCGCGGATGGGACTTCACGACAAATATGGGGGTGCCGGCCACCGGAGCCTCCTGTAAGACCTGGCCCCGCTACCTGTTCGGGACGAGGTAGATGCCACTCGGCCCTTGGTGCAGACACAGACCTCCACAAGGAGATGGGCGCTCAGGGCAGGGCTGGTAGCCGGCGTAGCGTGGAAGTAGCGCCCTGGCGTGGGGACGCTCAGGATGGATCCGCGCAGCGTCACGTCACATCGAGGCGCAGGGCCCCGCCTGTGCTACTGGCGCAGCGCCCCGGCTCGGTGGCTCCCGGAGGCCGGCCGCCAGGCGGCGCTATTTTCCTTGAGATTCTGCACAGCCTTGCTGGTGTCGTGGAAAATGATAGGGCTGGTGCTGGCGGTCCCAAAGAACGGCATTCTTCCGGCCTGGGCCAGGTTCCATTTATATTCCTTGGCCAGATAGAGGCCTGTTACTTGAGCTCCTGGCTGGCCGACACCTGGTCCTTGACGGTGTCCTCAACCAAGGAGTCGAGGAAGGGCCCTGCCTTCATGTACAGCCTGTTGTGCTTGTGGGGACCTCTTGCTGATGGTCTCCCCAGTGCTAGATGACTGGTGGGTTTTTTTTTCACTTTATTGAAGTACAGTTGATTTACAATGTTGTGTTAATTTCTGCTGTACAGCAAAGTGATTCAGTTATACATATATATTCCTTTTCATATTCTTTTCCATTATGATTTATCACAGGATATTGAATATAGTTTCCTGTGTTACACAGTAGGACCTTGTTGCTTATCCATTCTCTGTATAATAGTTTGTAACTACTAATCTCGAACACCTAACCCTTCCCTCCCTCACACCCTTAGAAACCACAAGTCTATCCTCTATATCTGTGAGTCTGTTTCTGTTTCATAGGTAAGTTCATTTGTGTCATGTTTTAGATTCCATGTGTAAGTGATGTCATATGGTGTTTGTCTTTCTCTTTTTGACTTACTTCACTTAATATGATAATCTCTAGGTCCATCCATGTTGCTACAAGTGGCATTATTTTATTCTTTCTATGGCTGAGTAATATTCCATTGTATATATATAAAACAACATCTTCTTTATCCGTTCATCTGTCGATGGACATTTAAGTTGCTTCCAAGTCTTGGCTATTGTAAATAGTGCTACTATGAACATAGGGGTGCATGTATCTTTTTGAACTATAGTTTTGTCTGGGTATATGCCCAGGAGTGAGATCGCTGGATCATATGGCAACTCTATTTTTAGTTTTTTGAGGACCCTCCATACTGTTTTTCCTAGCAGCTGCACCAATTTGCAATCCGGGTGGGATTTTTTTGATAGTAACGCAGGTGTGGTTCTCCTCTGGGTCCTTCAGGCAGATCTCCAAGTGCAGCTCACTGGCCATCTCCATGATGTGCTCCTCCACACTCCTCCATGATGCATTTCACCATGATTGAGCAAAATCGTAATCACACAAAATGTGAATTTTAAGACTTGCTAGTCTTGAGATGGATGTCCCGTATCCTAGAGCTCAAAAAGTTTACAATAAATTTCATTAATTGACCCTACCCATTCTCAAATATATTTCTATTCCTGCCTTCCCCCTCCTAGTTATCCAGTCTCCCAAATGAGAAGCCTGGAAGTCATTTTATACTTCTCTTTTCATCCCTGCCTATTCCTCTTATCTTTCCTGCCACCTCCCATCCATCAGACACAAAGTCCTATTGATTCTTCCCTTAAATATGTCATGAGTCTATCTTTTTTCTTAATCAGGTTTCTCTTCTTGTGATCTCCACTGAACTGGAAGCAGCTTTTTGATGATGAGGGTTTTTCTGTATGTTCTTTCTCATTTCAACTCCTAAAAGCATATAAAATATAATATACAATAAGTTTTGTGGAGATGAACTAAATAATCTGGTCTCTGGTTTTCTAGTTTCATGTCTTGCTACCCTTGCATCCTACACTCCGCCCACACTGTACAGCCTGCTCTTCCACCAATACTCCAGATGATTCCATGTTTCTTTGCCTTTACGTAAGCTGTTACCTCTGCCTCAGCTGTTCTTAGCAATGCATTGTTTACCTGGAAAGTGGATATGTCTCTGAAAAATTACTAGCAGAATTAACATCCCTGTGAAATTTCCCTTTATTTCCCTACTTCTGGGCAGACCTTGCTGGAGAATAACAAATACATTTCTTTTTCTTTCTGGCACACAAGGAAACATTGCAGAGCCTCACTTGTTTGACATGGCCATAGAATGTGAGTGGAAACAATGTGTTTAGTGGAGCTCTTAGGCTCCACTCTAAATTCCTCCCAAATGACATCCTCCACTTTCAGATGGCTGGTTTAAGAACCCCTCCAGGATATCTCAGGAGCTGTGTATTGAGGCTGGTAGAACTGTTGGAAAAAAAGAGACCAGGTGGCTGAGTCATTGCTTGGAGGAGAACTGCCCAACTAGCAACTCCTACATGGGACCATTGTAGGAGTGAGAAATAAACAAACTTCCATGGTGTTAAGTCACTGAAATTTTGGAATTTGTCCATTATAGCCGCTAATTTAATCTTAACTAATATAGCTCTCACTGCATCTTTTAGCCCCCTTATAACTTAAAGTGTAGTAATTGATGGATATGTCTATTGTTCCACTAGACTGTGCCAGTCCTGCAGACTTAGTCTCTATCAATATTCCCAGTATCGGGTACAAATTAGGTGTTAAAAACATATACCCTAAATTTTATGGGAGAGCCACAGTTTACTGTATTGGCTTTCTCTCAAAGCAGAAATGAAGAGGATGGCTCACAAAAAAACAGTCCTCATAATTACAGCCAACTACATTTTTTCCTTGCACATGAAATTCTCTTATTGGAAAACATCAGATGTAAGCCATCATATTTTTACCCAGTTACCACAGCTAGTTCCTTCTATTTGTGATAACAAGTGATATTGGACATATTTTCAAATTCAAATGTAGTTTTGAAATGTGTAATTTATTATTTGTATTTTCATGAGTAGCAAGTGCAATGGTAGTTTGTGCAAATTAATGCTCACAGTAGGAGGGTTTTAATACCATTGAATAATAACAGTATGCAGTTTGAAAGGTAATTCTATTATGGCAAGCTTCCTGGGAAAAACAAATGGCCTGATTGTTATAAAATTTTGCATGATTGTTAGAAATTACAAGTTTATTGAATAATAAATACAGTAGTCACTTGGCCTCTAAAAGTGAAGTTTTGAATTGGTTAAAAGAGATAGTTTCACATAATTCTTTTCATTACCTGTCTCTTCTTTTTTCCAAATTACCAAACCCTGTATTGGGAGTAAGAAAGAGTTGTGATGGGAGTGAAAGGGTAATTGTTGTTCAAGTCAAAATAATAGCTCTTTTAGTTCTTTCTAAGTTTTTTCATCATTCCAGGGCAAAAACGATATTTTCAAGCCATTTTAATTATAATGAGTAATTGTTAAAATCATAAAGAACAGAAAATGCCTTTGTTATGCAGGATTATTCTAGAGAATAATTAGTACAAATAGATCTAGGAAGTACTGGTTACAAAAATCCAATACACACTAAAGATTGGACTTCGTCTACCGCCCAAGACCCTTCATGAATATTAAGGAAATGTAAAAGCTCAACGTGAAATTTTAAACAGTGATTCCAATGGAGTAAAAACGACTTTGTTGCATAGTCATGACATAGCTTGCCATTTCCTTGGAGGGAGGACTACTGGCACGTGAAAAGCTGCTCCACATCACTAATTATTAGAGAAATGCAAATCAAAACTACAATGAGGTATCACCTCACACCAGTTAGAATGGGCATCGTCAAAAAATCTATAAACAACAAATGCTGGAGAGGGTGTGGAGAAAAGGGAACCCTCTTGCACTGCTGGTGGCGGTATAAATCGATGCAGCCACTATGGAGAACAGTATGGAGGTTCCTTAAAAAAACAAAAAGAGAATTACCACATGACCCAGCAATCCCACTACTGTGCATATACCCAGAGAAAACCATAATTCAAAAAGACACATGCACCCCAATGTTCACTGAAGCCCTATTTACAATAGCCAGGTCATGGAAGCAGTCTAAATGCCCACTGACAGATGAATGGATAAAGAAGATGTGGAACATATATACAATGCAATATTACTCAACCATGAAAAGGAACAAAATTGGGTCATTTGTGGAGATGGACCTAGAGACTGTCATACAGAGTGAAGTACGTCAGAAAGAGAAAAACAAATATTGTATATTAATGCATATATGTGGAATCTAGAAAAATGTTACAGATGAACCAGTTTGCAAGGCAGAAATAGAGATACAGATGTAGAGAACAAATGTATGGACACCAAGGGGGGAACGTAGGACTGGTGGTGGTGGGATGAATTGGGAGATATGGATTGACATATATGCACTAATATGTATATAATAGGTAAATAATAAGAAACTGCTGTACAAAAAAATCTAATACAATGACACATGAATATTACTGTTATATAGAACCTTGTTTTATATTTTGTCTTCAGAATAAAATCTTATTAATTTTAATTGACAATTGCTTAAAATTTATGATAAATCAAATATTTTATTCTGAAGTTTGTTTTGTCTATTTTATTTTTTTATAAATTTATTATTTTATTTATTTATTTTTGGCTGCATTGGGTCTTTATTGCTGCCGCAGGCTTTCTTTAGTTGCGGTAAGTGGGGGCTACTCTTTGTTGCAGTCTGTTGGCTTCTCGTTGTAGTGGCTTCTCTTGTTGCAGAGCATGGGCTCTAGGTGTACAGGCTTCAGTAGCTGTGGCACATGGGCTCAGTAGTTGTGGCTCACGGGCTCTAGAGCACAGGCTCAGTAATTGTGGTGCACGGGCTTTGTTGCTTCGCAGCATGTGGGATCTTCCCCGACCAGAAAGGATATATGAGGACTGACTGTTACTCACAACCAAAAGTACATTATTTGAGCAAAACCTTAGAGCTTATAATGGATAAGAGAGAAAATAAAAGCATTTAAATAGTTTTATCTGGGGGCATATAGAAGAGGGAAAAACTGTCCCTCATTTTTATTAGGTTCTGATCTTTTTATTAATGTGTCACTGACAAAGTCTTTGAGCGTTGTACTCCCAACCTCATTATTCCCAAAAGCCTTTTAATTGCATGGTTTTGCAAAAGACAGTCATTTTTAGGAATTAATATGTTGAGTTAAAGAACTGACTGCATTTTACATTTTCTTTCCTTCTTTTCTCTTTTCCTTATTTCCTTATTTTCCTTTTCTGTTCATTTATTTATTCCTTCTGTTCAGGCATTCAGTTTAGTCATTCTTTTCATTATCTTCAATTAATTTAATAATTATTAAGCACCTATTTTGTATTTGTCACTGAAATAGGGGCAGAGGTTCTCCACTCAATCACTACTTGATAGCTAAAATGCAAATTTGTTTTCACTAATTTCTCTTTGTGCCTAGAAATTTCCTTATTTCTTTTCTTTTTTCCTTATTTCTCCAAAAGGGAGAAATCCTACCCATTTCAAAAGAAACCATCAGGATATTTACATGAGGGTCTCATTACTAGGCTTTGCCTTATCCATTGACCGCTGGAGCCAATTGTGTTGAAGGTTAGAGCAGGTAGCCACCTATATACAGGAATATGAACAAGTTTCTCCTTTACAGAAAATTTCCCTAGGTTTGAAAAAACATTCTGATACCTGAGTCCCAGTTGCAGTTCTCTTTCAGTTGGTGTGTGGAGAGGGGCTGGATTTTTGAGACAGAAGGATAGAGATGAAGAGAGGAAAAGTTTACTCCACAGGTAGTTCTGTTGCTCAGCTAGAATTGTAGAATTGTAATCCATTTCAAATCTATGTAACGTCTTTATTATTAAAAACCATTCCCTGTCCTGCTTAGTTACTAAAAGGACCAAGATCCAACGAGGGCTGCATCATTTAATCCTTATCTATTAGTAAAAGCTAGGACAAAATAGAGTAATTAATTATTACCTCAAAAGATCATATAAAATTTTTAAGATACAAGAAGAAACTTCAAAGTCACTGAGAGATGGGTTAAAAAAGAATGGTCACTGAGAGACGGGTGGTCCCTGAGAGATGGGTTAGAAGTCACTGATAGATGGGTTAAAAAAGAATAGTGATGTTTGTCATCAAGTTAATAATATGAAAGGTGGGACACAGACTAGTATAGAAGAGATGAACCTCTAACTGGTCAACTTTGACAGTACCTTGGAATCACCTGGGGAATTTCAAAAAAATACTAATACTCCTCTGAGATTCTAATATAATTGGTCTGGGCATAGAGATTTTAAAAGTTGCCCAGGTGATTCTGTTATGTAGCCAGGGTTGAAAACCACTGATCTAAGAGGAAATAGCAACAAAAAAATATTTCTGTAGAGGTGCAAAGACCCTTTGAGATGGCTGTCACTCTGTTCATTTATTTATTCCTTCAGTTCAGGCATTCAGTTTAGTCATTCTTTTCAGTATCTTCAATTAATTTAATAATTATCAAGCACCTATTTTGTATTTGTCACTGAAATAGGGGCAGAGGTTCTCCACTCAATCACTATTTGATGGCTAAAATGCAAATTTGTTTTCACTAATTTCTCTTTGTGCCTAGAAGTCATCTTTTATTCTGATTCCAGCTCTGTTGGAAAGGGAAGCAAGTTTCCTCTTCTCTCTCCTTTTGTTTTCCTTTCTCTTGCTTAGTTTTAGCAAAGTGGGAAGGATAGAAGCTGGGAAAGAAAGAAACTGAGAAACTTTATTGAGTACCTTCTCTCTTTTAGGTAAGAGTTAGCATTTCACAGTTGAAATCTCACAAATCTGCCAAGGAAGTATTAATTCTATTCCTACAGCTGAAGGTACCAAGACCCAAAAAGTTTAAGTAATTTTTTAAATGTCAAAAAGCCACTTAGTTGCAAAGCTAGGATATACACCGAAAAGTTCTGCCCAAGAAACTTTTGATTACAGTTTCAATAAAGTCAGAGGAGAGTAAAATTATGTCCCTGTGGAAGTTATGTGCATAGGCATGTATTTGGGGAGTGTCTGGGCAGGTAGTTGTCTTTACGTTTCTTCTTATATCTTAAAAATTTATATGAATTTTTATTTCATTCCTTACATGTTAGTTAGAGTATAAAAAAACTGTGGTTAACAGTTTTTAGGAAAAAATAATCTTACGTTTCTGCTTTAATGGGTGCAATTGCATCAAGTTTATGAATTTCAGGTAAGTATGATAAACTAAAGACAACTGACTCTACATGTAAGTTTCAGTGTCCAGGAAATGTCTGCTCTGTCTTGTAATCACTAAATTTCAGGAGTTCATAGTAACATAAATCTAGTGATACAACAGACTTTTTCACTGTGCTTCTGAAACTCTTACAAGTCTTGCTGAGAAGATACTCAAATGCTATCTAAGTTGAAAAGGTCTCTGCATCCAATTGACCAGTCTCACTCACTGATGCTGATCTTTATTTTCTCCTAATGGTGTAATTCTCATCTCAAGGATCAAGAATCTCAAGTGACTCATAGTCCTTATTATGAACTCTTTCTTCATCCAATTAAAACTTTATTTTCTGTGTAGTGATCATATATGTATTTCAGCCACTCAGTTTGCAGCACTTTGCACCCTTATAATTACTTATTCAACCCTGGTAATTATCTGTTTAATTTGTGTATTTCCTACTGGTGTAAGCTCCATGAAGGTAGGAACCTGGCTATCTTTTAAACTAATATATCCCCCACGTCTAACATTTTGACTGGTATATATTAGGCATTTAATATTTGTAGGACTTTCCCAAATAAGTTACTTCTAAAATATGCTTTTTATGTACCAAGCTTCACTGATTTTTGAAGAAAGCCTGAAGTAATTTTTAATTTCATTTATCTACTCTCTCTTTTTAGTTGCAAAATATCCCGAAAAGCTCTCAGATTTGTTTGGAATGTTACTATAAGAATGATGATTTTTTGTTGTTATTGCCTGGGAACTTAAAAAATAAAATAAAATTCTACCCAATATGTGAAATTATTTATATCTTTATTATAAAAAGTTTAAAATATAATGAGCATCAAAGTTCATCAACATCTTTAGTATTAATAGCTTTTATATACCATAAATTTATCACTTTGGATTGGGAAAAAATCCTTTGGTTGTTTCTTTTATCACGATCATTTCAAAGATATATCAGGGACGTCTGAGGGACAGTTGACTATGATATCTGATTGCTATGCATTTCTGTTGTTTTGTATGTTTTTGCTGGTTTCAGACCGATTTTCAAGTTATTGGCTTTTGTATCCCTTTCAATATTGCTAGTTAAAACTAATTCAAAAATTATCTCCCTTCTTTAAATTAAATAGAAAAGATAATAAATTCCCTTACCTACCTATAATTAGAATTCTCACGTTATTGGGGAGCTCATAATATCAGGAATTGGAATAGTGGCAAACTTGCCCTGTGTATATATAGTAACCAGGTATATGCAACCACTGTATTTCTTTTATGACATTATTTCATATGAATTTTTTATATATCACATGTCAAATTACATAGTTTTATCACATACACATGTATATACCATTTTTTAGTGACACATAACAATTTTATATTATAGTATCCTCACATTGATAGAGAAGATATTTGTTCCTTAAAAAAAAAATTAAAAAGAAAGCAACTGAGAATTTTGAGATTCATTCTTGCCCAAGGTCACATAAGTCCATCCAGAGTTGGAACCAGTCACATCTCTTCTTTAGCGCTGTCCACTCTGATTTCAAAGTAGAGGCGCTTTTTCACTTTTCCTATTTTAATTTTAGAGTTCTGGCAGAATGGAAAAAGTATAAAGAAAATGGTTCATTGCATCCTCTGGTATACACTTTATCTTGTGAGAATTTATGGTAGGTAGTACTTGCGAACAGTGCCTGCACGGCAGTTCTTGCAGCATCTCTACTGCTGTATATCATCCCATTTTCTTATTTGCTACACTGTAAATCAGCTTTGCAAATAGCCACTCATGCAGGGAAGTAACACTTTACACTGGATAGTATAGTACTTTCCAATTTTGAATGTGGTTTAGTAAGCTATATCTGCTAAATATACTGCATTTTTATCATTGTCATCTCGAAACCACAATTAATATTAACTGACATGTGATCAAGGTAACAGTCTCAAAACTATTTGGAAAACAAATGATGCTATTGCAGTACCACTGTGCTAGACAGGATGGATATGGGTAGTTTAATAATTTTAGGATATTTAAATGTCGATCCCATGGAGTTGAGGTAGAAAACCTTCACCAGGAGTTGGCAAATATAAATAAATAAAAATGAAGCAGTATGGTAAGATGCAGAAAAAAAAAATAACCTTGTCAGAAAGAACAGGTACGAAACACAAACTGGGAGTCTTTTCAAGAGAAGTTTTGAGCTGATCCAAGTGAGAATAAAGTATGAATGCCCAGGGCAAGACTCTGCAAAAAGCAGTGACTGTGTATGTATTTATCATTTTCAAAGCTAAACCTAACTTGTGCCCATGGCTTTGACAGCTTCAGGTGGGTGAGAAGCCGCAGGAGTCAGGAGGCAGCACTGGACTAGCCAGCAGCATCCTAGTTCTGGCTAACGAGCTGGCCTAGCCTGTTGCCGGGCCTGAGAAGCTGCAGTCCGCAGCCTAGATCAAGGTCCTGGGGAGGGACTAAGCAGGTGGTTTGATCCGAAACACTTGAACTGGCACAAAGTCAAGTAGGTCAGACAGGTTGGGCAGAAGCAGGCATGGCAAGAGCTCCAAGAACTTGTGGCTCTGAGAGGAGACACCTGACCTCTAAGGTCTTTTTGGCTAAGGGCTGCTTTGTTGTTCTTTGCCTTTTCTACTCTCCCATGAGGTGGAATGCTCAAGTCTGAAATCTTGAATAAATTGGGAAAATCCCTGTTACCTGAAAGTAACATCATATCTTTGGTCCCCCAGGAAAATTTGTTGTGTCCTGAATTAGAACATGTTATTCATCTTTGTCCTCAGTGGAAAATCATTCCCTGGTGCTAGGAAAGGAGGAGTTTGTGCTAGTGAAAGGGGGAATCTTAAAGCCAAGGATGCATCTGTACTTAAGCAGTAAAACCCTAATCTGAGAGATTCGTAAACTGTAGCTCTCCTTACTTTGCCCTTGACTTTGTCAGCTCCCTTATTTAAAAAAAATGATGTGAGGCAGACTGATAAGATAGGTTCCCCAGAGTATATCCACCCCCTCTTCAACCAGACTGTGGTTGACACTTCATGTAACACTAACTCTGAATATGTGGAACTGACAGTTGTCAAATTAATATTTTTTACAGAATTTGCTCCATATGCAAAACCAGTCAGGCTCAAGTTTTTAAACAGTGGACATTGGTTTACAGTTTCTGATGCTTTAAATATCATCCCGGTATGACTGAATCTTACCTTGGAAGTGTGAGTGCTGGGCCATTTTTAGTGCACAGTAATTGTCTCCCACAAGATAACTTTATTATTATCCTTCAAGGTAACCATGAGATTTTTGAAATTATTCTTCTTTTTCTCTCCTGTCTAACTCTAATGGAAAAGAGTCTTAGCTAAATTTTCGTATTCACCATAACTTCTGGACAACTCCATCAAAGCTTCAACATTTAGAATAGGCCCAAAAGCTCCTATAAGTCCATTCACTGACCAAAAGATCTCTTTTTTACATTTACAAAATGGACAATAAGCTTATGATAATTATTGCTCCAAGAAATTACGCAAGCTGAAAATATCTATGGAATTTAAAGGCATACACTTAAAATATTTTAAAAACATTTAAGTACTTCTGAGGAATACCCCTGTCACTTGAAAATATTTCTCAAACATCTTCACGTTTCACGTATGGAGTCATGAAGATGTTTGAAAAATAAGGCTTTGGTCAATGGACAGCTACTAGACAATTTCTGAGCAAGGGAGTAAGACTAAGAGGAGTTAAAGGAGATCCTTTTCTCACTTCCTCATAAGATATCTTCATTATCCTATATATTTTTCCCTTATGACACTTGGTAAGAATTATATTTATTTAAGTGAATAATGCCTGTTTCCTCAGATAAACTATAAAATCCATAACGGCAGGAACCTTGCTCGTTTTTTTCTCATCTTGAATCCTCCATGTACTGTGTATGATACACAGATCCTCTACAAGGTGAGAACTTAATACATTTTTTGTGAAAGAATAAATGAATGAGTGGAAGAATGAATGATCCTAGTAGATAATTAGAGGGTTAGACAACGAAGGAAGTAGGTCCAGGGATACCACATAAAGTCAGCAGAGTTGACCTTGAATAATACACTAAAGGTTCTATGCTCTGTGCCCTGATTTATAGCCTGTTGGGTACCAGTGGCCTGAATGCCCAAGTGTTGGCCATGGCCAGGGAGCATTGTGAGACCTGGAGGTGACTCTTTTCTCTGATTGTGTTGGTAGCAGCAAAGCTGTTATCTTACCCTGGATTCTGATTACACACTGTGTATACAGTAATTGTGTAACAGGCCAGGTGAGCTGTAAACAAAAGCTGTTTTCATTTCTTCAACTCCCTGTGCAATTCTTTAGCATGAGATGATAAACAACTTTGGCAGGCAGTCAAATGTTTTAAACGTATTTTCAGGGTGGTCATGAATACATCATTATTTGTATGCTCAAATTTCATAGTAACTCTTAATTGTATATTCAATAGGAACAAATCTAAGCTGACCTAACTAGTTGGTTGTGTAATAATTAATACACATAATGAAGACGTTAAAGGACCATTTTAGCTAATAATAGCAAGTTTATTTTCCTTAAATGGGCTATTTTCTTCCCAAAACGATTTGCAATATAATTTATTCAGGCTAGTTTGCATTCACCAAATTTCTTTACATTCTGTCTACTGGAAGTAATTTGTCTTCTTTTGTTAATAAGCTTATAAATTTGAGTTTTAAAGTCAATTAAAGAGAAAATCACCAAATGAACTAAGCCTAATTTAACTAACTGACTGGCTTTTACTTTTACAGAATTAAAAAATGTGGAATTTTATGTCCTATTTTGTCTTTAATTACTTTCATTGAGTACTTTAGACTTCAGTTTCCCTGTTACATAATCTGTAGACTGGAGTTAGTCATTTAATGATTATTCTCTGAATATTATAGAGGTATTAAATTTTAAGCTAAAGAATTTCACATATGAAATATTCAAAACAAATCTGTATTAAGGTGTTTGTTTACTACCTCTTATTTACTAAAACATTAAAAAAGTCTCAGTGGTTTCAGAAAACATCTAATAAATAGTAGGTTAGATATTGGGGATATAGGGATGAAAAATGTTATCTTTGTTCTCAAGAAGCTCACTGTCTAGTAGGGAATATAGATAAGGAAAGCAAGCATTTCATTCCAGTGTGATGAGTAATATAATAGAGGAATTCACACAATATTTAAAGATGAGAGCAGAGAGTTAGAGGCATTTTTTTTTTTACTAGAAATAATTTATTTTGTTGTCAAAGACGATTTTCTAAAGGCAGTTATACTTGATGGGTTTCTTGAAGGAAAAGAAGATACCAGCCAGAAGGAAAAGTGTGTGTGTGTCTGTGTGCACGCCTGTAGGCTGGGTATTTCAAATAGAGAAAATAGCATGTGCAAAGATATTAAGGCATCAAATAGCTCTTTATCACTTGTAGCTCTATATAGTATTTATGTTTAGTAATCATTGATGAGAAACTGAGGGGAGATAAATAGGATCCAGATCACTGAGAACCTTATAAAGCATGCTAAACAAATGGCTCTTTGTTCTAAGGATAACGTGGACCCACTGAAGAATCTTATTCAGTATAGTTTTTTTTTCTTTCTTTCCTTTTAAAATACATGCTCTTTTTCAATATACATAGAAATAATATGGCCTCCTTTAAAAGATTTTAATGTTCAAAATAAAAATTATTACTCTCCAATAAGATTTTCCAAATTACTTTATCAGTAATATGATTTGTTTAATTAAAGAAGACTCTCTTCTTTCACCCTACTCCTTCCCTAACATTTACATGGGATTATGTGATTTTCTTCTAGTCACTCAGTTAAGAATAACAGCTTTAGGATCAGTATGAAATGTGGGTAGAGAAGTTTCAGAATAAACTTGAGAGATTTGTTAGGAGGCTATTGGGTATTCCAAGTAAGAAGTGAAGAGTGCCTGAGCCAAAGCAGCAGTGGTAGGAGCTGAGAGAATGGGGTTGGTTTAAGAGATACTAAGGAGGTTAGATCAATAGGACAGCATGAAAAATTAAATAGGGGATGGAAATTATAGAATGGTTAAAGTTGATGGCTCAGTTTCTGGCTCAGCCTAATAGTTAGTTAATGATCCACATCAGAGAGTTTTGAAGGAGTGGGTATGAAAAAGAAGTAGGAAAAATGGTGAGTTCAGCTGTGGATCTATTGCTTTAGAAATGAATGATGTATAATAGACATATAGATATATGGGTTGGAGCTCAGGAGAGAGATCTGAGAGACAAATATAGATTTGAAATTCATTGCTGAACAGATGAAATCACAGGATTGACTAAGATGTTTCAGGACAAAGGGTTAATAGGAATCAGAAAAGTACAAATGAAGAAACTTTGGGAAAAACCTGTATTTACAGGGAAAAGGAGGAAGAGGAAACTTAAGGAAAGCTGAGGAAGGGTACCATAGAAGTAAGAATAAATCCAAGACATAGCAGAATCTTGGAAGATGATGGAGGAAATAATTTCAAGGTAGAAAAAACAGTCACCATGTCAAAAGTGACTGAGAGGTCAAGTAAGATGGGGACCTACGAGTGTTCACTCAATTTAAAAGTTAAAAAGTGAGGGGTGGGCATTGCCTCATTTGTGAAAATTCAGGTGACATTTTAAGGGTTTTTGTTAAGCAAAAGGATTTATCTTGAAAGGATAAAGCCAAATCAAATCAATCAAAACCCCTCTGATATCATGAAAGTATTTCCTTTACTTATTTTTCTAAATGTTACAAGACCCTTTGCTCATTTGGTTTAAAAAAAAAAGAGGGGAGGAGTTACATTTGCTCTTTCAACACCCTTATTAATTCAGAGAATTGTTGATTTTAGTAAATTCATATAATCAAAATGACAACATTGGCCTCTCAGATTCTATTTCTTTCTTTTCATGATATTATTTGTATTTCTTTTATTAATTTAAATAGTAGTAATTCTGAATGTCATTTTCTAGACTAGCCTTAATGGTTCTAAATTCATAATGTAGCTACTGTAATGTGAAATTTTTTCCAGCTTTATTGAGATATAATTGATATATAATGTTGTGTAAGTTTAAGGTATATAGCATGATAATTTGATATACATATATATTGTGAAATGATTACCACAATAATGTTAGTTACCACATCCATCACCTCACATAGTTACCCTTTTTTTTTTTTTTTTTTGGTGGTGAGAACTTTTAAGATACTCTCTGAGTAACTTTCAAGTATACAATATGGTATTATTAACTATAGTCACCTGCTATATGTTAGATTCCTAGAACTTATTCACTTATAACTGGAAGTTTTTACCCTTTGACCACCTTCACCTTCACCTTCGTTTCCCCCACCCTCCTCAACCCCGGCAGCCACCAATCTATTCTCTGTTCTCTGAGTTTCTTTTTTTCTCACTTATATGAACCCACATGTAAGTGAGATCATACAATATTTGTCTTTCTCTGACTTATTTCACTTAGCATAATGCCCTTAAGTTCCATCTACGTTGTTGCAAATGTCAGGATTTCTTTCTATTTTTGACTGAATAATATCCATTGTATATAAAGTTGACCCTTAAACAAGCTAGAGGTTAAGGACACTGACTCTCCAGGTAGTACTGTCTGTCCCTGGTGCTACATCTTTGAATTCAACCAATTGTGAATCATTTAGTACTGTGGTATGTATTTATTGAAAAAAATCCACGTATCAGTGGACCTGCACAGTTGAAACCTATGTTGTTTAAGGGTCAACTGTAAATACTACATTTTCTTTATCCATTCATCCATCCATAGACACTTAGGTTGTTTCCATGTCTTGGCTATTGTAAATAATGCTGCAATGAACACGGAAATGCATATCTCTCTTAGAGACAGTGATTTCATTGCCTTTAGATATATCCAGAAATGGAATTTCTGGATCATATGGTAGTTCTTTTTTTTTTGTGTGTGGTACGCGGGCCTCTCACTGCTGTGGGCTCTCCCGTTGCGGAGCACAGGCTCCGGACGCACAGGCTCAGTGGCCATGGCTCACTGCCCTAGCTGCTCTGCGGCATGTGGGATCTTCCTGGACCGGGGCACGAACCCATGTCCCCTGCATCAGCAGGCAGATTCTCAACCACTGCGCCACCAGGGAAGCCTGGTAGTTCTATTTTTAATTTTTTGAGGCACCTCTATACTGTTTTCCATAGCAGCTACACCAATTTACATTCCCACCAACAGGGTACAAGGGTTTCCTTTTCTCCACATTCTCACCAGTATTTATCTCTTGTCTTTTTGATAATAGCCATTCTAAGAGGTCATTATATATATAGTATAAAACTTAACATCAGTATTGGAAGAAATTAAGACAGTATTTAATTTTGTTTTTTCTTAACTCCATAGAACCTCTCAGGAAGAGGGGCTTCCCCAGGTTAATAAGTAAACGAAAAACATCAAGGAAAATTTATGCCCAGAGCTGGATTGCTTTCCAACTGATTCAGGTTTTCCAGTTTAACCCTTAAAAAATCTGAAAAACATTGTACATGAAGTTTCAACTTGGTGACAGTGAAGATAGGAGAGAGGAGAGAAATATAAATACTTAATTCCATTACTTAACAGTATTGTTGTAAACCACAGGTCAACTTCTATTTCAAAGTAGAATGATCACAAAAGCTCAAAATAGCCTTGGGCACTACAGGAGAGCAGAGAACTGTGATGCCAAATATGAAATATTATGAGAGAGAACGGGTGAAAAATGGCAGCAGGAATAACATTTTGGGCCTAAGAAGGGCTGGGATATTTCCAAGAGGCTACTCACTTCCTGAAACAGGATTATGTGAACTATGTTTCCTAGATATGCAGGACCTGCAATGTAGGTGGTTAAGAATTTTGGACATTTACCATTGCAACAAAAAGAATAAAATACCTAGGAATAAACCTACCTAAGGAGACAAAAGACCTGTATGCAGAAAACTATAGGACACCGATGAAAGAAAGCAAAGACGATACAACAGATGGAGAGATATACCATGTTCTTGGATTGGAAGAATCAACATTGTGAAAATGACTATACTACCCAAAGCAATCTACAGATTCAATGTAATCCCTATCGAACTACCAATGGCATTTTTCACAGAATTAGAACAAGATATTTCACATTTGTATGGAAACACAAAAAAACCCAAATAGCCAAAGCAATCTTGAGAAAGAAAAATGGAGCTGGAGGAATCAGGCCCCCTGACTCCAGACTATACCACAAAGCTACAGTAATCAAGACAGTATGGTACTGGCACAAAAACAGAAAGATAGATCAATGGAACAGGGTAGAAAGCCCAGAGATAAACCCATGCACATATGGTCACCTTATCTTTGACAAAGGAGGCAAGAATATACAATGGAGAAAAGACAGCCTCTTCAATAAGTGGTGCTGGGAAAACTGGATAGCTACATGTAGAAGAATGAAATTAGAACACTTCCTAACACCATACACAAAAATAAACTCAAAATGGATTAAAGACCTAAATGTAAGGCCAAACACTCTAAAACTCTTAGAGGAAAACATAGGCAGAACTCTCTATGACATAAATCACAGCAAGATCCTTTTTGACCCATCCCCTAGAGTAATGGAAATAAAAACAAAAATAAACAAATGGGACCTAAGGAAACTTAAAAGCTTTTGCACAGCAAAGGAAACCATAAACAAGATGGAAAGACAACCCTCAGAATGGGAGAAAATATTTGCAAATGAAGCAACTGACAAAGGATTAATATCCAAAATATACAAGCAGCTCATGCAGCTCAATATCAAAAAAACAACCTGATCAAAAATGGGCAGAAGACCTAAATAGACATTTCTCCAAATAAGATATACAGATTGCCAACAAACACATGAAAGGATGTTCAACATCACTAATTATTAGAGAAATGCAAATCAAAACCACAGTGAAGTATCATCTTACACTGGTCAGTCAGAATGGCCATCATCAAAAAATCTATAAACAATAAATGCTGGAGAGGGTGTGGAGAAAAGGGAACCCTCTTGCACTGTTGGTGGGAATGTAAATTGATACAGCCACCATGGAGAACAGTATGGAGGTTCCCTAAAAAACTAAAAATGGATCTACCATATGACCCAGCAATCTCACTGCTGGGCATATACCCTGAGAAAACCATAATTCAAAAAGAGACATGTACCACAATGTTCATTGCAGCACTATTTACAGTAGTCAGGATGTAGAGAATGGACTTGAGGACACGGGGAGGGGGAAGGGTAAGCTGGGACGAAGTGAGAGAGTAAATTGACATATATACACTACCAAATGTAAAATAGCTAGCTAGTCGGAAGCAGCTGCATAGCACAGGGAGATCAGCTTGGTGCTTTGCGACCACCTAGAGGGGTGGGATAAGGAGGGTAGGAGGAAGGCTCAAGAGGGAGGGGATATGTGGATATATGTATACATATAGCTGATTCACTTTGTTATACAGCAGAAACTAACACAACATTGTAAAGCAATTATACTCCAATAAAGATGTAAAAAAAAAAGAATTTCAGAGAAGTTAAATTGATTAATTATTCATTCCAGGTCAATGCAAACATTTTTCAATAAATAGAACTGCTCTACAATTAAAAAGGAAAGTTCCAGAAAGTATAACCCCTCCTAAGTCAGGGTCTCCTTTGTGAATATGTAGATGTGTTCTTACTTCCATGATCTGTGTTCACACAAGGGGCAAAGACAAGACTGATGAAGAGATTTCTATTCTCTCAATGAATTTAGCAGAGCTGGTTGGAGCCCTTGGCCTTCAGAACATCCATAGAGCTCTGATGTCCTCTAATCCAGTTTCTGAGGGTCAGAAGAGCTTCTGTCTCTACAGAGACAGAGAGGCACTTTCTAGAAATCTCCCTTGGAGTTATATCTGGAAGCGGCAGTTTCCTTTATAATTCTTATTGGTTTTAAAACATTTCAGTTGGATGTGAATTAGAATTTTTACCTAAATATTTCAATAATCTAGCACCGTACATACAACTTAACATGCCTTTGAAAATCACTGCATGTATCCATATAAGCACATGGATCACATATACCTGAACATACACAAGGTTTTCAGGGCATGACTCAAGAAAATATGAGATTACACTCTATGATGGAAAATTTCAAGTCCTGATATTTATGTCTGTCTTGCTTGATGTGAGTAGATAGTTTTTTAAGAAATATACAAATGTGCTTTAGAAAAGAGACATACTTCTCTAGAAAGTTTATCAACCAAATGATAACCAAAGGTTATCAATAAGGAACAAGTCATTGTTCAGATTTCTATGATCTTGTGAATGAATTGTCATAGGAATGGCTAATTATTCCATAAAATTTATTACCAGTTTTAAATTTGTGAGAGTTGCTGAGACAAATTAAACAGTGCTAGGAAGAGTATCAAAATCTCCCTTCAGAATGAATAAAATTGCCACTGAAGATGTTGAGGCAATACCTTAGCTCCTCCTTGTCAAAACTTGGCTACAGAGGGTGACATCTTTCTGACTTCCAATGCCTGCCACTCGTGTTCAAAAATATTCAGTGACTGCGTATTTGTTAGCAAATTACTCTTCCCCCAGCTCTACTTGACAAAAATCTTAATCATTTTCAGTTTCTTTCTCAAATGTCACTTCTTTGTGAAGCCTTTTCCGAATCTTTTAAACTGAATGTAATCTCTCCTTCCTCTGACTACACAAAATACTTCACTCTTCATATAGTTACACTTATTTGTTTAATTTGTTCATTTGCCACACTATTTTGTAAGCTCCTTAAAGACACAGAGTTTCTTTTTCAGCTTTGTATTCTCTACCTCCTTAGCCCAGTATCAGATAGATAGATAGATAGATAGCTGATGTTTAAATATTTTATTTTAAATTAAAATTATAGAGAGGAAGAGCAAGTAGACACAAAAGGACTTAGAAAGAGAGATGACACTCTGGTCAAAAAGATTTTTATCATCAGCACACTAATGACCTACAATTGGAAGCATTATGCCAATCCATGTGGGGACTAGCTCTTTTTTGGTGACTGCATACTTTTTGCTCTTGTTATAATAGTTTGTTTATTATATTTTAATCTTGGCTCACTGGCCTTCTTCTGCTGGGTTCTAGAATGATCATGTCCCCGTCTGGCCAGAGCAGGAAATGTTTAGGAGTTACTTAGGGAAGCTTAAGTTGTTATAATTTCAAGGTCACCTTATTGCTGCACTTGTAATCAGCTATTTAGTTCATCTATGATCTTTGGCATTTGTATACTTCCAACTCCACTTCGGACGCCATTTTAGGGCCTTCAGCTCCATCAGTTTTGGGTCCCAAATATCTCTTGGCTGTTCCAGTCCTGCCTCTTAGTAACTCATAACCTTGGCATGATCTTTTGTAAGGTTCTTCTTGGGCATTTTTATTGGATTAAAGTGAAAGGTGGGAAGGAGAATGGCACAGAAGAAAATAAATTTGATTTCTTGTGTTACCTAAGATTATGTGATTATTATCACATTAACTCATGCTGCCGTCTTTGCCCGTAAATTTGTCTGATGGTTGCTGCTACGCCAGGTGGTCCTGAAGTCTTCTTCGGCACCTTCTGCTTCTCTAATGATCCAGACATAGATTAAATGTAGTCCAGAACATTCAAACTTGGATTTTTATCTTCTTGATTACTAATTAAATATAACTTACAACATTCACAAGTAAAAATTCACAGTCCAGTTAAAAGTAATTAACTGATTACTTTAAATTTGAAGAATATGAGAATTTATTTGTATGGAATTTTAAGATCAAAGGAGATGAAATTCCAGAAAGCAGTATTTTGACCCTCAAATTCCCTGATTTTATATGCTCTGAAAGATATGGGGAAACTTGGGATTTTCTATGATAATCTGTATTTTAGGAAATAAAAAGCTTTTAGGAAATAAAAAGCATGAGTGAAAAAGTTTCAAAATAAATGAGTAAGAGGGTAAACTAGATATTTTAAAAACTGTTAAATATGCATGGTAAAAATGGTGATGTCTTTAACATTAATTTGCTTTATTTAAATATACAAAATTAATTTATTTAATTTTTAAATAATTCTACTTTTATAATTTTGAAAGCAAACTATAAAACTAATTGTAATCATAAAGTACATTTCTTTACAAAAAATCTTTTATTATTAAAAAGTGATACCCTGATATCACACAATTATAAATATTAGAGCTCAGATATAAGATTATATTCTTTCTACCGTGACCAAAGATGGACTACCTAAGTCTATGGAAAATAACACTTAAATGCTTGTTGGTATGTGTTTCTGTGTGTGTGTGTGTGTGTGTGTGTGTGTATTTCTACATCTAGGTACTTATACTATAGTAATAATCAATGATCCATATAAAGAATTATGCACTAAGATGTTTGCTGCAGCATTTTTTATATAGCACAGAATCTAAAACAAATGTCCAAGAATAAAAATGCTTAGGTAAAGTTATGTGATAGGGTAATATGCACTCATTGGGCTCATGTTTGCAAAGAATACCCCATAAAATTGGAAAATGATCTCCATGCAATATTAAGCAAAAATACAAAATAGGATGCAAAATAATATATATAAAATAACTTTAATATTACAATAAACAATAAACATGTATTTTTATAAAAAGGCTTAGAGGAAATACAGCAAAACATTAATTATGGTTTTATCTGGGTGATGGGCATTATGAATAATTTTTGTAAGTCTTTTAAAATGCATATCTCTTCTTTTCAAATTTTCCACAAGTTTACATTAAGTTTATAATTACAAAAACAAGCTTTGAAAAATTTCTAACAATATAATTCCTGATTTCTCTACAGGAAAATTCCTTTCATCTGGTTCCCTGACCAACTACCTTGTCAGTGGGATTTCCTGCTCATATGACAATTCCTTGCTTGGGCTAACTTTTGGATCTCCAGGTTAGAGTTACTTTCTTCTGGACTTTGAGTGCTTAGTTTTTCTCCCTCTTAAGAAACCATTCCCCATGGCAGGCTGTTGATTTCATCACCTCCCTTGGGTGAAGGGATCTTCAGGTTGAAATGGTAAACTATGCCATTCTACCTTTAGTTATTCACTGACATGCTGGCAGGCTTCATGCTTTACTGAAGGTACTCTGTTAGAACTTCAGGGGGTATAATGAATGTCTCAAAAAGTATTTAAAATATTGGTATATCAGCGGGGGATATCTTGCAGTCCTCAGAGGCTTGGCCATACCTTTCTACACACCTGTCTGCCTAGTTTGAAGACTTTACTGGCAAGACAGGCTACAAGAATGTTTTCATGAAAGCCTTTAGGGCTCCTGGGTAAATTAAGAGTAAGGAACTTTGGGATTAAAATCAGTGTCTCTCATAGACCTTGGAAACTTATGGAGACTCAAAAAATAAGTGATAAAAAAGGAATACAGAATATAGAGGGAGATAAATGTAGCCTTTAATATAATAAATATTTTTATTAATCAAAAGAATAAACCTTGTTTTTCAGAGAACTGATAAAAAGTAGAGAAGACATCTGAAGGAGGTAGAGAAATCATTCTGAGGTAGGGACAGTTTAGGGACAACTGCCCCATCTTGGGACAAATATTCAAGGTTGATAAGGAAAATTAAGAGGACAGTGTAGGTTGATATCATGTAAATGAACATCAAGATACTTGATATCAACTCTTTAACAAGATAAATTGTGAATATTTCTTCTAAGGATCCAAAGAAGTAAAGTTACTTATGGCCCAGGCCCTCTATGGCAGATATCATTGAAATATATCAAATCCTAATCTCTCAAGTTTGTAAATGTTACTTTGTTTGGAAAAAAAGGTCTTTGAAGATGTGACTAAATTAAGGATATTGAGATGAGGAGATTACCGTGGCCTGTTCCCTGGGCTCTAAATACCATCACAAGTGTCCTTATAAGTTAGAGGCAGAGGGGAACTCCACATAGACATGCATGTGACTGTGGAGGCAAAGATTGGAGTGATGTGTACACAAGCCAAGAAAGTGCTTGGAGCCACCAGAAGGTGGAAGAGGCAAGGAAGGGTACGCCCCTAGAGCCTTGGAGGGAATAAAGTTCTGCTGACACTTTGAGTTTTGACTTCTGGCCTTCAAAATGTGAAGGAATAAATTCCTATTGTTTTAGTCCACTAAATTTGTAGTAATTTCTTTTTTAAAATATAAATTTATTTTATTTATTTTTGGCTGCATTGGGTCTTCTTTGCCGCGCACTGGCTTTCTCTAGTTGCGGCGAGCGGGGGCTACACTTTGTTGCGGTGCGTGGGCTTCTCATTGTGGTGGCTTCTCTTGTTACAGAGCATGGGCTCTAGGCACGCAGGCTTCAGTAGTTGTGGCACGTGGGCTCAGTAGTTGTGGCGCAAGGGCTTAGCTGCTCTGCGGCATGTGGGATCTTCCTGGACCAGGGCTTGAACCTGTATCCTCTGCATTGGCAGGTGGATTCTTAACCACTGTGCCACCAGGGAAGTCCTGTAGTAATTTCTTACTACAACCCAAGAAATGAATACAGTAACTAAAATAACTCCTGCCTTGGAGAACATCTTCATTGCAGTTTGTTGGGGTGAAACGTGATTCTAAATGTGCTTTTAATATGGTGAAAGGTAAAATTTGAAAAGCAGGTAGGAGGTGTGGGAGGTATCTAGCAGTACAGTGGCAACAATAACATTTGCTATTGTAATAGAACTGGAAAGTGAAAGGAGGGGAGAATAAGAGGGAAAAGGTCTCTTTTTGAGTGCCCCAATCTCCCTTTTAGTTGAGATATTAAATCTAACCACTTAGATGGGATGAAGTTGTGTTAGTTACAACACTGGATGAGAATGGGTGCCAGATACTCTGTTTTTTTTCTTTTTTTGTAATCCAAGTCCTGGATTATCCTTCAAAATTGCATGGCTGAGTAAATAGGATGTATGCTATAGTTTATCAATAAAGAAACCAATAGAAGGAAAATTGTCTGAGTCATTTTTCTGGATCTGAAGAACAGTTCTTTTTAAAGAAATGGTTTAAATCACCAGTTTTTTTTTTAAAAAAAGGGCAAAAACAACTGCTGCTTCAAAACTCAAACTAGATCCACTCCAAAGCATTCTTTCCTCAAAATGACCTTGTGGATGCCAGACCTAGTAAATTTACATCTGACAGACAAAAGAAAAGTTTTTCATGTTACACAAAGGCAACATTATAATCTAGCTGTCAGGCTTTAGCTCCATTGATGCACAGAGATGTGGGACAGATAATTCAGGGAATCCAGCTGTAGCCCCAGTCTCAGGGAACCTTCCCTCAGTTAGTTGAAATCCCAAACGCTTATCACAAAAGCAAGAGAAATTTGATAACGACCTGGCAGTGGCGACCAGACTTATTCTTGCTAGAACAAGAGAGTGATATTCAGAGACTGACATACCCTTAAAACGATCAAAAGGGAAATGCAAAGGTTTTCTTTTCAGAGTTCAAGTCACACTGAGTTTGGTCAGATAGTGTGAGGGGCCCAGTCAAGTCACTTGTTAGAGTATGTAAAATAAAGTTGGGAAAGAAAAGAAGAAATTGAAAAGAATGGGATATTTAGTTACTGAAAGGACCAATGAAATCAATCCCCTCTGAGTGTAAAAGGAGGAAGGGAGGGTACTCTGCTTGATATTTAAAATGTGTATGCAGAGGATTACTTCTAAAAGACACTTAGTGGATACTTGCTGTGGTATGCACCAAAGATAATAGAATTCTGTTATGCCAGTTATCACAAAATAATGGATTGAAAAATCTATAGTAATATTTGTTTACAAAAGTACTACATATTAGAAAAGAAAAAAAACAAGAACTGTAATTCCTATGGATGTCCACTCCTTGGAGTCAGCCACAGTTAATAGCTTGGTGTACGAAACTGCAGAATTTAGAGCTGATAAATTTGTTAGATGTCATCCAGTCCAACTCCCCTACTTTATAGTGGAGGAAAATGAGGCACAAACAAAGCTATTGAGTTGCTGAAGTTTGCGCAGCTAATTAGAAAAAGTTGTTGGTTTGCTAGTACATCACCTGAGTATAGAGTTGCTTTTATTCACCTAATTTTTCTCTTAAACTACTAGGGAAACACATCGTAGATATTCTGAACTTTCTGCTAGGTTGACTCAACAAAGTAAGAAAGGAAATTTTAAAAAATAGCTGAAGACAGCTAAAGAGAGCTACCTAAGGTAATTATATGAAGAGGTAGCATATGACTGAATCATCAGTCTCAATAAATTGAAGAGGACTCCATTCTTATTTTCAAACTTGAGGAAAAAACATGATAACAATACAGTATTTACAGTCTCCAGAACTTTTTTTGTTTAATTCAGGAGTATATTTTTTAGCACTTTTTCCAGAAAATCAACCTCCAGTTGCTGAATCATTTGGGCCAGTTTCTACATCCTCCTAATCTATCCTCTGCAGCGCTTTTACTTGCTAGCTGTGCGATCTTGGGCAAGTTGCTTAGTTTCTGAACCTTACTTTCCTCATTTATAAAATTCACATAATGACTATCTTGAAGTGTTATCACCAGGATTAAATAAGATAAAGAAATAGAAGTCCTGATACAATGCCTGGCATCTAGTAGGTATCAACAAATGACAATTATTATCATTTTTTCCTCATAAATAACATTACATTGTGAGAGGACTAAACAATATTGCCTAAAAATAATCAGCTCTTGTCTTTTCTCTACCGATTTCTGCCCATTAGAAAATGCTGCTTCTTTGGAGGTCATTTGCAGGTTGTAGCTTTATTCAGTCTTTCTCAAACTTATATTTTCTCTTCTGCTCCATCTCTGACAGCTGTAGCTGCTCTGCTGTTATCACTTTCTGGCTCTTGCCCTGTTCATGCATTGTTTCAGATTGTATTGTAACGTTCTGGAACCATTTCAGGTATTCTGCCCTTTGTGCAACTGCCTTAGAATCAACTTCTTCCACAATTGGTTGTCACTTGTTACATTTTTATCAGTTGACCAAAATACTTAGTTGAATGTAGATTTGGTTGTCATGCCTCTGGAGTGCCTGAAGTTCAGAACTTTTTAATGGACACTTTTCCCTTGTCACTTGATGCTAAGAGGAACATGTCAACAGTGAAACTTATCTGGAAGCTGAATATGATGTTACTGTTAGATTTAGGTGTCACATTGTATAGTAGACAGTAGTGTTGCTTCATAGAACGTTGTTTGACTTCTTGCCAAAAGCGCATTGGGTTCACTGTAGCTGTTTAGCTCTTTGTACGTCAATATGTCATTTGCTAGCATGCTAAAGATGTAGCAAGAGGCCATGATTATTTTTAGTTGGAAAAGCTTCATTTAATTCTTATAGGATAAATAGATAATTAATGAATAACCTCTTTAATTTAGCCTTGTTCTTAACACATGAAAAAGTGAGTATTCAGTGATTTGAATGATGAGTTTTCTGTAACAATGAAATATTTAAATGCTCTTACCAGCACCATTAATAGACCATAACGTTTCTTTTGACAACCACAAGTATTTTCTGTTAAATGAGAGTAATCTTTTTTAAGCTAAACGTAAAATCACAAACAGAGAGAACTTTCATTTTGAACTTTTAATACTTAGAAGTGAGACTTTGTTCAGATTAACTTAACTGCTGCATGCATAAAGATCTCTTCCTAATCAGCATTAGTTTTATGATTAATTTTGAAACAAACCCCCCAGTTTTAGTCACTGGCATGAAACGTTTCTTGGAGCAGGAAACTGGAATTTGTTTTCCTTGCGCACTAATTCATTCATCATTTGATGCCCTCTGATATTAAATGACATATTTTCAGTGATCTAAAATGTTGCATAACTTACAAAATACTTCAATTCTATTGTTATAACATTAAATGTGGTGGTTTATATACAGTAATACGAGCTCACCTATAATAAATTTGCTGAGATTAACTGAAATCTGGCTGAGAGATATGCCTGTGAAGGATTATCCTGCCTTGAGAGTAAGAACCAAAAAGATGGTTCATTCCTTCGACTAAAGCTTTGACTTCACAGTCATGTAGTGAACTACTTTTCCTCCTTTTCCTATCAAAAAATGCATAAC
This sequence comes from Mesoplodon bidens, assembly GCF_964165515.1. NCBI lineage: Eukaryota > Metazoa > Chordata > Mammalia > Artiodactyla > Ziphiidae > Mesoplodon > Mesoplodon bidens. The sequence continues at coordinate 60,327,931 of NC_138168.1, forward strand.
CAGAAAAAAGTTTTGGAATAATTTCTTACAATAAATGAAGATAACAATAGCCCTTCTATTTCCCATACAAGTAGCCCTTGAGGTAGACTATTATATAGCAAAATCCCCTGATCTATGGTTTCATCAGAACTGATATCAAGGGTGGTTTTTGGTCGTAATTTGTTTCTTTTTTTCTTTTTATTTCTCGATTACTTTTTGGCCATTTCAAACTTGTGATATTTTCCTATATTGGAAGGTTTCAGTTTACAAAGCAGGAGCCTCTCTTGACTATTCAACAGGAACGGGTTGGACAGAAGAATTACAGATGTAACCATAGTTATGGCTGGTGATTCAGGGTAGGGAAGCCAAGACTCAGAGGCCAGCAGACCTAGAGTGGATTTTCAAGAGTTCCTCTGGAAGCTGTGAATCTTAAGAATCTCCAAGAAGTGGCTACTAATGTTCATGTTGCCTCAGGCACCCAAAGTGGTTGATTTGGAAGCCCTCATCTCAGAATCTCATGTCTACCTATGCATATTTCTTTAACTGCTGCCAGAAAATAATGCTTCTTTTCTTTGCTACTTTCTGCATGTTATTGCTTGTTTGCCCTTTGCAGACTAACTTGGAACCATCTAAAGGGGGTCTGGGAAATGGAGTTTCAAGTTCTTCTCCTTTAAGCAGACCAAAAGATAAAATGCTGTCTTAGTCAGTTGGGGCTGCTATAACAAAAATACCTTAGACTTGGTGACTTAAACAGCAACTACTTATTTCTCACAGTATTGGAGGCTGGGAAGTCCTAGATTAAGGTGCCAGCAGATCCAGTGTCTAGTGAGGGAGCTCTTCCTGGTTTACAGATTGCCATCTTAACACTCTATCCTCGCATGGCAATGAGAGAGATTCATGTCTCTTACTCTTTTTTTTTTTAAGTTCTTTATTATATTTATTTATTTTTGGCTGCATTGGGTCTTCGTTGCTGCATGTGGGCTTTCTCTAGTTGCAGCAAGCGAGGGCTACTCTTGGTTGTGGTGCATGGGCTTCTCATTGCAGTGGCTTCTCTTGCTGCGGAGCACAGGCTCTAGGCACGCGGGCTTCAGTAGTTGTGGCACGCGGGCTCTAGAGCGCAGGCTCAGTAGTTGTGGTGCACGGGCTTAGTTGCTCAGCGGCATGTGGGATCTTCCTGGACCAGGGCTCGAACCCGTGTCCCCCTGCATTAGCAGGCAGGTTCTTAACCACTGCGCCACCAGGGAAGCCCTCTTACTCTTTTTATAAGGGCTTCAGTCCCTTCATGAGGGCCCCACCCATGACCTAACCTAACCCTGATTACTTCCCAAAGGCCCCATCTCCAAATACCATCACATTGTGGATTAGGGCTTCAACATACAAATTTTAGGTGCACACAAACATTCAGTCCAAAGCAAGTGGGAACAGGAGTGATGCCAAGTTGAACACAGTCTGGCATAGTTCACAGTTTGTCAACTCAAAGTCTATATATGCCTTTCTACTCATACTTTAACATCAAAAACAACAACCATTCAACTTCATGCTTCTATATAATATGATATAACTCTGCTTTATATAGCCATATATACATCTGGCCACATATAGCTCACGTTTTCTCCAAAAAGGTTGACACATAATTCCATGAGCCACTATCTATCCCTAGGTGATGTCCATTCCTTTTCTAACTTAATTCCAATTCTCCTTTGATAGCTTATAACTTACAGACTGAATTATAAGATTAATCTCTACTAATACACTTTATATTAGATATAAGAAGAGGAAGGTTAGAAAACAAACTGATTGATATATGCAAATATGTATATCATAAGTCAGAAAAGGAAATAGGCTTAACTCCTACCTGCCTCATTTTCACAAGTAAATAAGAGGCCATAGTCAGTGTTTATAATTTCCTTTTCTCACTACCCATTCCATTTGCCCTCAGTTAACACCTTAGCTGGTTATGGTTCTTTACCTGATTGGGTGATGCAAAACTTCATTTTTGAATGGCTGGAGTTATTACTGGCCCTTCTTTTGTGGCTTGCTCCACTACTTTATTAACCTATTTTTCATGGGACATATGTGTACTAAGAGGCAACCCAGAGAACCCCTTGACTCCTCGCTGCCTTAATTATGTAGCAGTAACTATATTTCTCCTTGATAAGCAGGATCAATCACTCCAGTTAGTACAGCAAACCCTTCTTTGCCTATTGGCTTAGTGGCATGAAGAGTTCAAGGTTTAAACTTCAAGTTCGGTGGAATCATGTTTAGGTCTACTAGTGGAAACATTTACTCTTCAGGAATTAAGTCCTCTAAACCTGTAAAGCCAAAAGTTGGGGAATGGGAACAAAAGCTTTTGTGATTGGATGCTAAAAATAACAGGGAGAGGAAACACTCCCATTCCCAGTTCTTGGTTCCTTAATCAATATCTTCTGGCTATGAGAAAAATATCATAATATTGGTTGCTGGTTCCAAACATACACAAAATATTGTAGGGTAGCACCTAGCTGAGCAAAGTATTATTACTTGTCTTTAATAGGGTATTCCACTTTTTCTATCAAGCAAGGAAATTTGAAGTGATGTGACACATAATGAAACTGATAAATTCCATGGGTGTGAACATTTTCCTCATTTTTTTCTTTGCTGGTAAATGTGTTCTTTGGCCAGAAGCAAAGTTTTGTGGCTATCACAATAGAAAATCAGGAATTTCATTAGCTTATGGGTAGTGGTGCTTACAAAACGGTGCAGACAGGGAAGGCATATGCATATCTATCGTGTTTATTCTCATGACATGTTGCTTCCTCCTCTATGATGGGGTGATCATCCTGGCTAGCTAATCCCCTTGGGTACTGTGCCACAAAAGGGGATTAGCATCAGCCTCGGCTGATGGCATGTCAGATATTTAGCAATAATAACAGTCAGAATTGTTCTTGTTGAAGGGAAGACCATATTTTTTAACCCATGCATAGCCTCTATCACTGATGCTTTGAGTACTTTGTTCACGAGCCTATTCATTGGTCAAGCTGGAGTGGCTGGGGAAAGCAGGTAGCTAATATCCACAGAAAGTGTTATTTTCTCCACTTTATTATTGAGGAAATTCTTTGCAGTTGATGAGTGTTTGTGAGCACTTACTTGGGCACAAAAAATTTCAAACTCTTACTCATTCCCAGAAGTTTACCACTTCTTACTCAAATCTTCTTGTTATCAATCCTTTAATTTTTTTCTTTCAAAATTCTGAGCAACGGGAAAACTGTTATCCATTTTCCATGGTGTAAGTCTGCCATCTCTTTTAAGAAGAAGTAAACAATTGAAGGCATTAATTTATATACACAAAAGCATTCATTTCTGGATAAGTTGATGAATTTCGGCAAATGTGTACACTGTAACCTCCACAAAACCACAAATATAGAACATTTCCTTCACCCAAAAAGTACCCTTGTGCCTCTTTGCAGTCAAAACCCCCACTTACCTCCCTCCCAAACAAACACTGACTTGTTATAGATTAGTTTTGCCTATTTTAGAAATTCATATAAGTGGAATCAAGCTGTATAGAGTCTTTCATGTCTGGCTTCATTTAACTGTCTAATATATATATTTTTAATTGAAATACAGTTGACATAAAATATTACATTAGTTTCAGGTGTAAAACATAGTGATTTGACATTTATATACACCGCTGTGTAATTTTTCTGAGATCCATTAATGTTGCAGCATGTTTCAATAGTTCATTCTGTTTCACAATATTTATTGTGTGAATATACCACAGTTTGTTTACCCATCACCAATTTGTTTACCCATCATATGAATTAAGATGGATGTTCATGGGATTTTAAATTTGGGCTCTAAAATTTAAATTGAAAATTAGGGGAGCCACTTGAATGGGTAAGATGCAATGTTAGGATGCTGTAGGATGGGCATCTTTGTTCACTGTATCTCTGTAACCTTCAGAGAGAGATGAATAGGTGAAGTTAGTGCTCAGCAAGAAGCAGAGGGGAGGAGAAAGTTTCCAGGTTTTTGATGTGTTCCACTTTTCTAGTTCCAGCGTTTCTAAAAAGCCAGCCTACATTCCTGTCCTTAGGCATTAATGGAATGTACCTATTACCTTATAATAAATTCTTTCTTCCTCTTGCTTAATCTAGCTAAATTAGTTGATAATGCTTATAAGGCAGGAGTTCCAACTAATAAAGTATTCAACTTATTTTAGTAAAATTTTGGTATAAACCATCAGATATGTTATCCAACATCTACCCTAAACTATATAAACTGTATATCATCTCCTGGGAAGCAGATGAAGTCAGTTTGCAGAAGAAAGATGCTAAGGTCAAGTCAGAGGCTGGTAATGCAGATTTATATCAGATTCTATAATTTCTAAGAAGAAGGTTAGACTTGAGCCAGGTTTAAAAAAATTCTGTGTGGGAAGTTTAAGTACCAGGTACTCTAGAGCTGGAGATGGGACTGAAGCAGGTTGGAAGGATGACAGGAAAAGGCTGGGAAGTAACATTTAGGAAAATGAGGTAATCCATGCAGAATTAATCTAGGGTGAATCTCAAGGATAAGGATTTTAGTTATTCATTTAATTTTTTCATTGGGCAGCTATAGAAGCATAAGGCACTGAACATATAGCAGAAACCAAGGCAGACACTGCCCTTTCCTTATGGAACTCATATTCTTGTGGGGAGGGAAGAGGAAGATATTAAATGATTAGTTACACATTTATTTACTTCATTGTTAACTGTAATGAGTACTATTCAGGAGAACCATTAAGAAAAGGAACTTGACCAAGTCTGAATAACATGGAATGATTCTTTGAGGAACTGAAATAAAGTGTTTTTGTATATATTTTCTAAGCCAGATGTTAAAGTGGCAGACTTGTTCCAATAGGCCTGTGGAATAAAAAAAAAAATCAGTTTATAATTACTTGTAATAAAAAAGTGGAGAAATGTAAAAGGGTATGGGTTTAAATTTCCGAGTTCTTTTTTTATGACTTTGACATTAATTTTCTTCTTGAAATAAGTGTTAGTCTTGTGACTTAAAATGCAGAGAATAATACACATTGTCTAGTTTTGTCAGTGGGATGCAGTGAATGCAAAGAATTATCCTGCCTAAGAAATCTACCATTCTAAGTAGAAAGGCTTTAACTATCAAGTAAACTTAGCTGGTTATATATATTTCCTTACACTGTTTCAGTAAGACTTGTTTTCTTTCTGCTATCCAACTCATATTGCTCAGACTTTTCTCCAGACCTTCAGTCACTGGGAGGAGAAAGAATGTAGGAAAACTTACAGATTTTAAGCATGAATTATGTGCCAGATCGTATAGGAGGTGCTTGGGCATTTTTGGATGCTTCCTTGTCCTTAGAAACTTATTCTTTTCCTCATCAGTCTAATCATATCTAATTCTCTAACAGAACAGACCTTTTTCACCAAGGCTGTAGACACATTTGGAGTTTGTGCATAGGCTTCAGGGGGTCAATGAAAACTTAGAATTGTATTTCAGAGTCAAGGTTGGACAAGAGAAGTGAGTCCATAATATTTACCAGCTTTAAGAGAAAACAATGAGTCAAAATTGTAGGTAGCTGCTCAAAAATCCTGCCTTGTCCCTGAAGACTCTAGTCCACCTTTATCTCACTCTGGAAGTAGTTCTGAAATACTTAATGTACTTAAATATAAACTGGTTCACATGCTGCTTACTGGCTTGGGAAATGAATGGCTTCTGTTAGTGCTCAGATAGAAAATTCCAAGAGGCATAGTTTTTTTTATGACTTTTGTATCTCCCCTTCATTTCTAGCACAAGGGTTTAATCTTAAAGGTTAATTAAAAATTTTGTTCACAAGTAACCTATATTATTGCTTCTTAAAATTATAAAAAATTGAATTTTCTAGGGAAAATTCATCTACCATCACATATTTCTACATTTCTATAGTTTACAATTGGATTTGATTATTGTTCACAGAAATTTTTTTATTTGTAAAAATAATAATAAAATATGTTTAGTTTAATGAACAATACATATACAGTTTGCTGACTTTGTTGTTATCTAATATCACTGGGTTCTTTTGAAAAGGGATCTTGTAAATATCAATCTTTTCCTATTATGCCTAACTTTTTTAAATGTTATAGTTAGTAAATTAAATAATATTATTTAACTACTCAGTATGTGGTAAGCAGAAGAATGGCCCTCCCCCAGTGATATCTACCTGCTAATCTTCAAGTCTGTGAATAAATTAAATTGGCATAATTTCATGGCAAGGGGGTGTTAGAACTAAGACTACTAACCAACTGACTTTAGAATACGGAAATTATCCAGTGTTTTCGGGGTGGGTACAAAGTAACCACAAAGGCCCTTAAATGTGGAAGAGGAAAGCAAAAGGATTATAGTCAGAGTGATTTGATGTGAGAAACGAGCCAGACTATTACTGGCTATGAAAAGGGAAGAGGGCTATGGGCCAAGGAATGTAGGCAGCCTCTAGAAGCTGGCAAAGGCAAGAAAACAGACTCTCCACTGGAGCCTCAGGTGTAATGCAGTCCTGCTGACACCTTGATTTTAGACTACTGAGACCCATTTCGAACTTCTGACCTCCAGAACTCTAAGATAATAAATCAGCTTGGCTTTAAGTCACTAAATTTGTGGTAGTTTGTTACAGTGATAACAGGAAACTTAATATGACTGTCAGGTAGAAATAATAACATTAGATTACATTATTGTCCACATACTGTGCACAAAATAGTTGGTTAAATACTCTATATTGTTTCTGTTGTTGTTGTTCTCACACAACTTTATGCATTAGACTTTTACAGCAGAAGGCTGAAGGCAGTTTTGAATCAAACTCTGTTGGACTCCAAAGCCTATAGTCTTAACCACTGTGCTATGCAACCTCCTCTTTTATAAATCAGTGAATGAATAATTGAGATATGTAACACCAAGGTGGGTACGTATGGAGCGTAAATGAAGTGCTCAGGAAATGCTTTTGAATAATTCATATTATAATTTAAAATTGCCTTTTCTATTAGAACCCAATTCTTAATTTTCTGAAGGGCAGCATTTTGGTCAACAGGAGTATTCAGGAGGCTGGAGTTATTCTACCTCCCTGGATAGAGGCATCAGTGGCTGGGGCAACTTAGAACTTGGCTTTTTCTATTTTAGCTATTCATTACATCTATCTTTTGAGAGCTACTCAAGCCTTTGAGAGTTCATTTCTTAGAATTCTGAGAATAAGAAGATACATGAGCCTCCTAGCACACCCTGGTGAACCATCTTAATCTGGGTGTTTCCCTCAAGGTGTTCCAAACAGACATTTTTTATAGGATGAGAGAGTGAAAGCATACTGAACCTAAGGCCAAGTTATAGATTCCCTAAAGGTAAGCATCATATAAAACAAGTGATCCGGGGCTTCCCAGGTGGCGCAGTGGTTGAGAGTCCACCTGCCGATGCGGGGGACACAGGTTCGTGCCCTGGTCTGGGAAGATCCCGCGTGCCGCGGAGCGGCTGGGCCCGTGAGCCGTGGACGCTGGGCCTGTGTGTCTGGAGCCTGTGCTCTGCAATGCGAGAGGCCACGGCAGTAAGAGGCCCACGTACCAAAAAAAAAAAAAGTGATCCATTTTTTCTTCAAATTTCCAAACTTGTTTTTTTTTTTTTTTTTTTTTTCCATTTTTTTTTAAGTTTATTTATTCATTTTTTTAATTAGTTTCTGCTTTATAACAAAGTGAATCAGTCATACATATACATCTGTTCCCACATCCCTTCCCTCATGCATCTCCCTCCCTCCCACCCTCCCCATCCCACCCCTCCAGGCGGTCACAAAGCACCGAGCTGATCTCCCTGTGCTCTGCGGCTGCTTCCCACTATCTATCTACCTGACGTTTGGTAGTGTATACACGTCCATGCCTCTCTTTCGCCTTGTCACAGCCCACCCTTCCCCCTCCCCATATCCTCAAGTCCATTCTCTAGTAGGTCTGTGTCTTTATTCCTGTCTTACCCCTATATTCTTCATGACATTTTTTTTTCTTAAATTCCATATATATGTGTTAGCATACAGTATTTGTCTTTCTCTTTCTGACTTACTTCACTCTGTATGACAGACTCTAGGTCTATCCACCTCATTACACATAGCTCAATTTCATTTCTTTTTATGGCTGAGTAATATTCCATTGTATATATGTGCCACATCTTCTCTATCCATTCATCCGATGATGGACACTTAGGTTGTTTCCATCTCCGGGCTATTGTAAATAGGGCTGCAATGAACATTTTGGTACATGTCTCTTTTGGAATTATGGTTTTCTCAGGGTATATGCCCAGTAGTGGGATTGCTGGGTCATATGGTAGTTCTATTTGTAGTTTTTTAAGGAACCTCCATACCGTTCTCCATAGTGGCTGTACCAATTCACATTCCCACCAGCAGTGCAAGAGTGTTCCCTTTTCTCCACACCCTCTCCAGCATTTATTGTTTCTAGATTTCTCTTTTTTTTTTTTTTTTAATTAGTTTCTGCTTTATAACAAAGTGAATCAGTCATACATATACATCTGTTCCCACATCCCTTCCCTCATGCATCTCCCTCCCTCCCACCCTTCCCATCCCACCCCTCCAGGCGGTCACAAAGCACCGAGCTGATCTCCCTGTGCTCTGCGGCTGCTTCCCACTATCTATCTACCTTACGTTTGGTAGTGTATATATGTCCATGCCTCTCTTTCGCTTTGTCACAGCTTACCCTTCCCCCTCCCCATATCCTCAAGTCCATTCTCAAGTAGGTCTGTGTCTTTATTCTCGTTTTGCCCCTAGGTTCTTCATGACATTTTTTTTTTAAATTCCGTATATATGTGTTAGCATACGGTATTTGTCTTTCTCTTTCTGACTAACTTCACTCTGTATGACAGACTCTAGGTCTATCCACCTCATTACAAATAGCTCAGTTTCGTTTCTTTTTATGGCTGAGTAATATTCCATTGTATATATGTGCCACATCTTCTTTATCCATTCATCCGATGATGGACACTTAGGTTGTTTCCAGCTCCGGGCTATTGTGAATAGAGCTGCAATGAACATTTTGGTACATGTCTCTTTTGGAATTATGGTTTTCTCAGGGTATATGCCCAGTAGTGGGATTGCTGGGTCATATGGTAGTTCTATTTGTAGTTTTTTAAGGAACCTCCATACCGTTCTCCATAGTGGCTGTACCAATTCACATTCCCACCAGCAGTGCAAGAGTGTTCCCTTTTCTCCACACCCTCTCCAGCATTTATTGTTTCTAGATTCCTTGATGATGGCCATTCTGACTGGTGTGAGATGATATCTCATTGTAGTTTTGATTTGCATTTCTCTAATGATTAATGATGTTGAGCATTCTTTCATGTGTTTGTTGGCAGTCTGTATATCTTCTTTGGAGAAATGCCTATTTAAGTCTTCTGCCCATTTTTGGATTGGGTTGTCTGTTTTTTTGCTATTGAGCTGCATGAGCTGTTTATAAATTTTGGAGATTAATCCTTTGTCAGTTGCTTCATTTGCAAATATTTTCTCCCATTCTGAGGGTTGTCTTTTGGTCTTCTTTATGGTTTCCTTTGCTGTGCAAAAGCTTTGAAGTTTCATTAGGTCCCATTTGTTTATCTTTGTTTTTATTTCCATTTCTCTAGGAGGTGGGTCCAAAAGGATCTTGCTGTGATTTATGTCATAGAGTGTTCTACCTATGTTTTCCTCTAAGAGTTTGATAGTTTCTGGCCTTACATTTAAGTCTTTAATCCATTTTGAGCTTATTTTTGTGTATGGTGCTAGGGAATGATCTAATCTCAAACTTTTACATGTCCCTGTCCAGTTTTCCCAGCACCACTTATTGAAGAGGCTGTCCTTTCTCCACTGTACATTCCTGCCTCCTTTATCAAAGATAAGTTGGCCATATGTGCGTGGGTTTATCTCTGGGCTTTCTATCCTGATCCACTGATCTATCTTTCTGTTTTTATGCCAGTACCAGACTGTCTTAATTACTGTAGCTTTGTAGTATAGTCTGAAGTCAGGGAGCCTGATTCCTCCAGCTCCGTTTTTCGTTCTCAAGATTGCTTTAGCTATTCGGGGCCTTTTGTTTTTCCAAACAAATTTTGAAATTTTTTGTTCTAGTTCTGTGAAAAATGCCATTGGTAGTTTGATAGGGATTGCATTGAATCTGTAGATTGCTTTCGGTAGTAGAGTCATTTTCACAATATTGATTCTTCCAATCCAGGAGCATGGTATATCTCTCCATCTATTTGTATCATCTTTAATTTCTTTCATCAGTGTCTTATAGTTTTCTGCATACAGGTCTTTTGTCTCCTTAGGTAGGTTTATTCCTAGATATTTTATTCTTTTTGTTGCGATGGTAAATGGGAGTGTTTTCTTGATTTCATTTTCAGATTTTTCATCATTAGTGTATAGGAATGCCAGAGATTTCTGTACATTAATTTTATATCCTGCTACTTTACCAAATTCATTGATTAGCTCTAGTAGTTTTTCGGTAGCATCTTTAGGATTCTCTATGTATAGTATCATGTCATCTGCAAACAGTGACAGCTTTACTTCTTCTTTTCCAATTTGGATTCCTTTTATTTCCTTTTCTTCTCTGATTGCTGTGGCTAAAACTTCCAAAACTATGTTGAATAAGAGTGGTGAGAGTGGGCAGCCTTGTCTTGTTCCTGATCTTAGTGGAAATGGTTTCAGTTTTTCACCATTGAGGACAATGTTGGCTGTGGGTTTGTCATATATGGCCTTTATTATGTTGAGGAAAGATCCCTCTATACCTACTTTCTGCAGGGTTTTTATCATAAATGGGTGTTGAATTTTGTCGAAAGCTTTCTCTGCATCTATTGAGATGATCATATGGTTTTTCTCCTTCAACTTGTTAATATGGTGTATTACATTGATTGATTTGCGTATATTGAAGAATCCTTGCATTCCTGGGATAAACCCCACTTGATCATGGTGTATGATCCTTTTAATGTGCTCTTGGATTCTGTTTGCTAGTATTTTGTTGAGGATTTTTGCATCTATGTTCATCAGTGATATTGGCCTGTAGTTTTCTTTCTTTGTGACATCCTTGCCTGGTTTTGGTATCAAGGTGATGTCGGCCTCGTAGAATGAGTTTGGGAGTGTTCCTCCCTCTGCTATATTTTGGAAGAGTTTGAGAAGGATAGGTGTTAGCTCTTCTCTAAATGTTTGATAGAATTCACCTGTGAAGCCATCTGGTCCTGGGCTTTTGTTTGATGGAAGATTTTTAATCACAGTTTCAATTTCAGTGCTTGTGATTGGTCTATTCATATTTTCTATTTCTTCCTGAGTCAGTCTTGGCAGGTTGTGCATTTCTAAGAATGTGTCCATTTCTTCCAGGTTGTCCATTTTATTGGAATAGAGTTGCTTATAGTAATCTCTCATAATCTTTTGTATTTCTGCAGTGTCAGTTGTTACTTCTCCTTTTTCATTTCTAATTCTATTGATTTGAGTCTTCTCCCTTTTTTTCTTGATGAGTCTGGCTAATGGTTTGTCAATTTTGTTTATCTTCTCAAAGAACCAGCTTTTAGTTTGGTTGATCTTTGCTATCGTTTCCTTCATTTCTTTTTCATTTATTTCTGATCTGATCTTTATGATTTCTTTCCTTCTGCTAGCTTTGGGGTATTTTTGTTCTTCTTTCTCTAATTGCTTTAGGTGCAGGGTCAGGTTGTTTACTCGAAATGCTTCCTGTTTCTTAAGGTGGGATTGTATTGCTATAAACTTCCCCCTTAGAACTGCTTTTGCTGCGTCCCATAGGTTTTGGGTCGTCGTGTCTCCATTGTCATTTGTTTCTAGGTATTTTTTTTTTTTTTTTTTTTTTTTTTTTTTTGCGTTACATGGGCCTCTCACTGTTGTGGCCTCTCCCGTTGCGGAGCACAGGCTCCGGACGCACAGGCTCAACAGCCATGGCTCACGGGCCCAGCCGCTGCGCGGCATGTGGGATCTTCCCAGACCGGGGCACGAACCCGTGTCCCCTGCATCGGCAGGCGGACTCTCAACCACTGCGCCACCAGGGAAGCCCATGTTTCTAGGTATTTTTTAATTTCCTCTTTGATTTCTTCAGTGATCACTTCGTTATTGAGTAGTGTATTGTTTAGCCTCCATGTGTTTGTATTTTTTACACATCTTTTCCTGTAATTGATGTCTAGTCTCATAGCATTGTGGTCGGAGAAGATACTTGATACAATTTCAATTTTCTTAAAATTACCGAGGCTTGATTTGTGACCCAAGATATGATCTATCCTGGAGAATGTTCCATGAGCACTTGAGAAAAATGTGTATTCTGTTGTTTTTGGATGGAATGTCCTATAAATATCAACTAAGTCCATCTCGTTTAATGTATCATTTAAAGCTTGTGTTTCCTTATTTATTTTCATTTTGGATGATCTGTCCATTGGTGAAAGTGGGGTGTTAAAGTCCCCTACTATGAGTGTGTTACTGTCGATTTCCCCTTTTATGGCTGTTAGTATTTGCCTTATGTATTGAGGTGCTCCTATGTTGGGTGCATAAATATTTACAATTGTTATATCTTCTTCTTGGATCGATCCCTTTATCGTTATGTAGTGTCCTTCCTTGTCTCTTCTAATAGTCTTTATTTTAAAGTCTATTTTGTCTGATATAAGAATTGCTACTCCAGCTTTCTTTTGATTTCCATTTGCATGGAATATCTTTTTCCATCCCTTTACTTTCAATCTGTATGTGTCTCTAGGTCTGAAGTGGGTCTCTTGTAGACAGCATATATATGGGTCTTGTTTTTGTATCCATTCAGCCACTCTGTGTCTTTTGGTGGGAGCATTTAGTCCATTTACATTTAAGGTAATTATTGATATGTATGTTCCTATTCCCATTTCCTTAATTGCTTTGGGTTCGTTATTGTAGGTATAGTCCTTCTGTTGTGTTTCTTGCCTAGAGAAGTTCCTTTAGCATTTGTTGTAAAGCTGGTTTGGTGGTGCTGAACTCTCTCAGCTTTTGCTTGTCTGTAAAGGTTTTAATTTCTCCATCAAATCTGAATGAGATCCTTGCTGGGTAGAGTAATCTAGGTTGCAGGTTTCTCTCCTTCATCACTTTAATTATGTCCTGCCACTCCCTTCTGGCTTGTAGGGTTTCTGCTGAGAGATCAGCTGTTAACCTTATGGGGATTCCCTTGTGTGTTATTTGTTGTTTTTGCCTTGCTGCTTTTAATATGATTTCTTTGTGTTTAATTTTTGACAGTTTGATTAATATGTGTCTTGGTGTATTTCTCCTTGGATTTATTCTGTATGGGACTCTCTGTGCCTCCTGGACTTGATTAACTATTTCCTTTCCCAAATTAGGGAAGTTTTCAACTATAATCTCTTCAAATATTTTCTCAGTCCCTTTCTTTTTCTCTTCTTCTTCTGGAACCCCTATAATTCGAATGTTGGTGCGTTTAATGTTGTCCCAGAGATCTCTGAGACTCTCCTCTGTTCTTTTCATTCTTTTTTCTTTATTTTGCTCTGCATCAGTTATTTCCACTATTTTATCTTCCACCTCACTTATCCGTTCTTCTGCCTCAGTTATTCTGCTATTGATCCCATCTAGAGTATTTTTCATTTCATTTATTGTGTTTTTAATCGATGCTTGATTCATCTTTAGTTCTTCTAGGTCCTTGTTAACTGTTTCTTGCATGTTGTCTATTCTATTTCCAAGATTATGGATCATGGAAATAGAATCTTGGATCAGCTTTACTATCATTATTCTGAATTCTTTTTCAGGTAGACTGCCTATTACCTCTTCATTTGTTAGGTCTGGTAGGTGTTTATCTTGCTCCTTCACCTGCTGTGTGTTTTTCTGCCTTCTCATTTTGCTTATGTTACTGTGTTTGGGGTCTCCTTTTTGCCGGCTGCAGATTCGTAGTTCCCGTTGTTTTTGGTGTCTGACCCCAGTGGCTAAGGTTGTTTCAGTAGGTTGGGTAGGCTTCCTGGTGGGGGGGACTAATTCCTGTGCTCTGGTGGTTGAGGCTCGATCTTGTCTTTCTGGTGGACAGGTCCACGTCTGGTGGTGTGTTTTGGGGTGCCTATGGCCTTATTATGTTTTTAGGTAGCCTCTCTGCTAATGGGTGGGGTTGTGTTCCTGCCTTGCTAGTTGCTTGGCATAGGGTGACCTGCACTGTAGCTTGCTGGTCGTTGACTGAAGCTGGGTGCTGGTGTTGGGATGGAGATCTCTGGGAGATTTTCGCTGCTTGATATTATGTGGAGCTGGGAGGTCTGTTGTGGACCCGTGTCCTGAAGTTGGCTCTCCCACTTCAGAGGCACAGCACTGGCTCCTGGCTGCAGCACCAAGAGCCTTTCATCCACCCGGCTCAGAGTAACAGGGAGAAAAAGTAGAAAGAAAGAATTAGTAGAAGAAAGAAAGAGAGAGGGAAAGAAAGGAAGAAGGGAAGAAAGGAAGGAAGGAAGGAAGGAAGAAAGAAAGGAGGGAGGGAGGGAGGGAGGAAGGATGGAAAGAAAGGAGGGAGGGAGGGAGAAAGGAAAGGAAGAAAGACAGGAGGGAGGGAGGAAGGAAAGAAAAAGAAAGTGGAAAGAAGAAGGGTGGGAGGGAGGAAAGAAAAAGAAAGAAGGAAAGGAGGAGCGGAGGGAGGGAGGGAGGAAGGGAGAGTAGGAAAAAAAGAAAGAGCAGGTAAAGTAAAATAGAATAAAGTATGAAATATAGTAGCGTTATTAAAATTAGAAAGTAATTATTGAAAAAAAAAAAAAAAAACCGGACCGATAGAACCCTGAGACATATGGTGGAAGCAAAGCTATACAGAGAGAATCTTACACAGAAGATTACACATACACATTCACAAAAAGAGAGCAGGGGGAAAAATCAAAAATCTTGCTCTCCAAGTCCACCTCCTCAATTTGGGATAATTCGTTGTAAAAAGAGGAAAAGGGCGAGAAGTCTGAAATCTTGCTCTCTAAGTCCACCTCCTTAATTTGGAATAATTCGTTGTAAAAAGAGGAAAAGGGGGGAAAGTCTTAAATCTTGTCCTCAAAGTCCACTTCCTCAATTTGGGATGATTCGCTGTCCATTCATGCACTCCACAGACGCAGGGCACATCAAATGGACCGTGGAGCTTTAATCCGCTGCCTCCGAGGCTGCACAGAGAGATTTCCCTGCCTCTGCTCTCACAGCTCCCGGGTCTCAGCCTTGGACCTGGCCCCGCCTCTGCGCGTAGGTCGCCGGAGGGCGTCCGTTCTTCGCTCAGACAGGACGGGTTTAAAGGAGCCGCTGATTCGGGGGCTCTGGCTCACTCAGGCAGAGGGGAGGGAGGGGCGCGCAGTGTGGGGCGGGCCTGCGGCGGCAGAGGCCAGCGTGACGTTGCAGCAGCCCGTGGCGCTCCGTGCGCTTTCCCGGGAAAGCCGTCCCCGGGTCTCGGGGACCCCAGCAGTGGCGGGGTGCACAGGCCCCCCGGAAGGCGGGGCGGACAGTGACCCGCGCTCGCACACAGGCCCCGCGGCGGCGGCGGCGGCGGCGGCGGCGGCGGGCCGCGGCGGGCGGGCGGCGGCGGCGGCGGCGGCCCACGCCCGTCTCCGAGGTCCGTGCCTTACCCGCGGCTCGTGCCTGTCACCGGCGCTTCCCCAAGCAGCCCTCTTAATGCCCTCTCCTCGCGCACCAGGAAACAAAAGGGAAAAAAGTCTCTTGCCTCTTCAGCAGCTCCAGACCCTTTCCCCGGACTCCCTCCGGGCTAGCCGTGGTGCACTAACTCCTTCAGGCTCTCTTCCTGCCGCCAGCCCCAGTCCTCTCCCTGCGCTCCGACTGAAAGCCGATACCCGAGCCTCAGCTCCCAGCCCCGCCCGCCACGGCGGCCGAGCAGACAAGCCTCTCGGGCTGGTGTGTGCCTGAGGGCACCGGTCCTCTGTGCCAGAATCTCTCCGCTTTGCCCTCCGCACCCCTGTTGCTGTGCTCTCCTCCGCTACTCCGAAGCTTTCCCCCTCCGCCACCTGCAGTCTCCGCCCGCGAAGGGGCTTGTAGTGTGTAGAAACCTTCCCCCCTTCACGGCTCCCTCCCACTGGTGCAGGTCCCGTCCCTATCCTATTGTCTCTGTTTATTCTTTTTTTCTTTTGCCCTACCCAGGTATGTGGGGAGCTTCTTGCCTTTTGGGGGGTCTGAGGTCTTCTGTCAGCGTTCAGTAGGTGTTCTGTAGGAGTTGTTCCACGTGTAGATGAATTTCTGATGTATCTGTGGGGAGGAAGGTGATCTCCGCGTCTTACTCTTCCGCCATCTTCCTCCGGGGTCCTGAAGCATGTCCTTGCCTCCTATCACACTGGAATCCCATCAAGCCTTCAGGCTTCCTACCAGCTTACAGGATGGAATCTGCTGGCGTCTCCCCGCTTTTCCCCTCCATTAATGGCAGGGTCCCAATGTGTACTTGCGACCCATGCTTTTCTCAAACCAGTGCTTCTCCCGTTTAGCGCCTCCAAACTTGTTTTTATCCATTTGCTTGAAATGTTTTCTCTCTTGCTCTATGAGTACATTAAGTATAGTGCCTGATTCTCCCTATGATATTTGCTTTCCATTAACTTCCTATTGATTTTTGGTTATGCATACACAGTACTGCACCAACATAAACTGCAAACACCAGACTTAAAGAAGTTGTGAACTATAACTTTTATGTTGGTGACAGAGCACTACAACATGAATACATGAATATTGTCTGTGGCTTCTTAAAAATTGTGACAAATAAGGTCAAGTCTAACCAAGTGATAATATATATAAATTATAATGGGAAGAAATTTGGCATTTGGGGATGAAAGATGTTCAAGGAGAAAAGAAAGATTAGAATGGATAAAGATGAGTTTTTGAAAATATAGCATTACAGAAGGTGAAGCAAAGTATAAATCATTATGAAAAGAAAGGTACCAAGAGATGAGAAAAGTGGGGAGGAGTGGTAAGGAAAAAACACAGCAAGTTGAGATGACACCTAAAAGGGGATACAGTTTTTGAGACAAGTGAAATTTTAACAGTTATTTTAACTTAATGTGATTAGTAATGCCTCTCACATTTTAAAAGCATTCAAATTTTTTACTGTTTTGCTTTAGAATCTCAAAGTAGCAATACTTTGAAACTATAGAGACTTGGATATAGATTAGACAAAATAATTTCTTTATTAGTTTCCGTTATGTCACCTGTAAAATGGAGACAATAAATATTAGCTCACAGAGTTACTGAATGGCTTTTCTACTAGTAAAGAAACTAGCAAAGTGCCTGTGTGGATTTTATATTTTTTAAAGTAACATAAGTAACTCAATATCCATACTTATATTGAAGCTGATTGAAATGAAAAAGTAAATGTAACAGAAAAGACTAGCCACAAATAAAATGGATCGAAATAATCAAGTAAAAAGCACATATGCTTTAATTTCTTTCAATTATTTTAAAGATTTTGATTGAAGTTCCCAATGTTGACTAAATGTCTATCTCCATTAATAGCTGTTAATAGGACAGAAGAAACAAACAAGCTAAGGAGATTGATGGCAAAGGCAGGATTTTTTTAAGCCGATATGTTGTGGAAATGATCTCAAATTAAAAGAATGTAGTGAGATTCCTTTATATTATAATCTGAGCTAAAACTGAAATTGAGGGGTTTTTTTTTTCCCCGCCTGTATCAAAGCAGTAACAAGTAATTCTCTTGAATTTTGAGATTGGATTCCACTTTCAGACAGTATTTTTAGAAACAGAGCTAAGTTAAATTTCTTGTAAGAAAACTTTTAGCACATTTCCAAAAAACATTTACATAAAAGACCTGTATTGCATGAAAAACATTTAAACAACATTCATCTAGTTGAACACAATGTCTCCCCTAAAGCTTCTTTCTTATCAGAAGAAGGGAATAAAAAAAGGTGTAGCTTTGGAGGAATGATAAACTGCCTGTTATGACTTAGCTTTATGCATTCTTTCATATGTATCATTTGTACAAATAAGAATTTTCCATTTATCTTTCACTAGTTAATTACTGGCAATACTGTTTTGTTATTTTTGTTTTTACCATATTTTGTTTGAAGAGTTCAAGATTCTAAAGCAAGAAGCTTACTTACAGAATATTTTATATTGATTTTTGTTTTTCTTTCCATCAAAAAGTTCTTACAAATATATCAAGTGCAGGGAATAATATTCTGATGTTTTTCTCCATTGGTCTGGTTGAGTTGGGCTGAGTGGGTTACTGGAATATAGTGACATATGACTTTTTCTTGCAGAATGACTTCTTGGACCATTAAGTAATTTGTAAAAAATTAATTAAATTTTCTGTAGCCCAACTACAAGCTTCAACTAAATTAAGCATTCCTTACACAAATTATTAAAAAAAAGAAAAAGAGTGCCTACTCTCCCATTCTCACCCTTTCCAGTAATACCCTCCTGGTTGGGTACCTAGGTAAATTCATTTAAATTGCTGTAATGTTAAAGGTTCCTTTTGGACCATGGTTCAGTCTTGCAGGTTGCCATGTTTCCTAACCCAGGAGGAACAAGGCTAGGCTTTTGAGTGTCTTGGAAGAGAATGGATGCACCGCCACCTGTGGTAGTCCCGTTATGTAATCAGGGTTTAGATCTTTTAAAAGGAACTTCCTTTAATATTGCTTCTTAGTGCAGCCTCCCCTGATGACTTATTTCCTTTCCCCAATACAATTACATCAAAGAAGGACATAGAGGAATTGGGGTGAGTTTTGTGTCACTGATAAATTTTAAGTTGGAAGAAGGAAGAAAAAAGCAGAGATGATGCAAAAAGAATATTGAGGAAGTTAATTGCTGAGTCACAAAGTTATTTATGTTCAATAAATACTTGGAATGTTAACAATCCAACCTTCATTACTAGCTTCAAAAATTAGACTCCATTTTCTTTTATGGTAAAAAGGAGATGACACAGGGCTTCCCTGGTGGCGCAGTGGTTGAGAGTCTGCCTGCCAATGCAGGGCACACGGGTTCGTGCCCCGGTCCGGGAAGATCCCACATGCCGTGGAGCGGCTGGGCCCGTGAGCCATGACCGCTGAGCCTGCGCGTCCGGAGCCTGTGCTCCGCAACAGGAGAGGCCACAACAGTGAGAGGCCCAAGTACCGCAAAAAAAAAAAAAAAAAGGAGATGACACAGAGACTTAATCTCAGAGAAGGATGTTCTGGCTAATGACCCAGAGGGCAGCATTTCATCACCATGTCATGCATTCATCACCATATCAGGTCTGTCCTGAAGCATTTCAGGCAAGGATATCTGATTCATCACACATCAAGAACAGATCACTGTCTAGCAGTGAATTCACATTGAAACACATTTTCAAACCCACAGGAAACACACATTTTCAAACCCACAGGACACGTGTATAAAATTAGACTCCTCAAGTCCACATCTGATCAGAGTACTCATTATTGAAGACTCTGAAATGCATGGAATGGCTACCCCCTATTTGTTCTTTCCCTTTTATCTGATGCTGCAGACATCATTTGAAAAGTTGGCTACACTTTCCAGCTAAGGATGTTCCTCCAGATACTCCACTTTCAACTCTCCACCTGAATTCTTTTTCAACCTGTTTTCTCTCCTCTGGTTCTACTGTTTTGCCTCTTCTAATTCTTCCTTTATGCTTAATCCCGTTATATTGATAGTTCAGTCAGATGTCTGATTTGACATTCTTTTCAACTTTTCCCTGAAGTGTTTCCTCCCAAATGACTTATTTTGTTTTAAAAAACTGCAGCTGAATCCCTGTACCCATCTTGGGCTCTCTGGATAGCATATCCTAGTGTGGGATGGGAAATTCAAGAACTCACTTGACTGGACAGGATAGTAGGTTATGTAATGTGATGTTTAATGGCATCTGACAAGGAGACCCTGATACATCCATCTGCACAATAGGGATATACCTACCAGAATGGGTCAGGTCACATCTTTGGCCATGATTTTCTTTCTAAACAGTACCTAGATGAGCACTCCCAGTATTTGTCTCTGAGACACTTCTTTTTCTAGGATTACATTCCTAACTATCCTCACTTACGATGGCGACCCAAGCAGATGAAGTAGGAAATTAAAATATTAGCTAATAGTAAAAAATATTAAATAGTTTAAATCATTTGATGGCAATTGCTGGGCTGGGAATTTTTACCAGGTCCTTGTGAATGAAAGGAGAAAAAAATCCCCCTTAATCTAGGTTTGTTTTCTAAGAAAAGGAAAATCAAAATCCAACAGCAATCTGAGAAAAAAATTAGTCAAGAATGAGGCTAAAAATTATTTTATAATATTGATAAGTAAAAGTGGAAATCAACAGAAATTTGGCAGAAAGATGAATATAAAAATTGTAACCTTCAAGAGGAAAAAGGAAGTCTAGATCTTCATGAAGCAGTCTTAAAAGGTTAGAAAACGATTTATGTTAGAAAACCACACTAAAGCCTGAAAGCTTAGAATGTTCAGATCCCTAAAGAAATAAGGATACCATCATACACATTTTATGGGGCATTTTATTTTCACAGTACTTGATACTGATCGTTTTTTTTTTCCTCAGAGAGAATCTACCATATAACAACTAGTAAAATAGCAAGAACAACAGGTAAAATTGGGTAAAAGACTCCATCTTCTAGCAGTCCAGGATTTTACCCTGCAATTTGTCTTTAAGTTTTTTACTTAGCCTGTTCCTGAATGTCTCATATAACAATTGATTTGTAGATTATCCTTTGAGTGGTTTGACCATCCCTGAATTTATAGCCTGGGAAGCCTTATATATAGTCTATTTTCCTGACTCCAGGCCCAATAGCATTCAAACTAACCTAAAACATCTCTCTTTGTTCTTAAAAATCTGTGAAGAAGAGGCCACAATCTTTCCTTTGTAAGCTCTGTGGAAAATATCTAATTGGCAGGCTATTTTTAGATACATTTTCAAAGATTTTGCTTTTTCCAAGTCTCTTCTTAATATAGTACTAGCACAGGATGTCAACAGCCCATCTTATTATCATGTCATTCTAGTATCTTAATAGATAATAGACCCCTGGGAGGAATGGGTTTATTCTTTTGAAATTATATATATACTTCCTTCCTTAACTTTATCTAAAGTGTAAACTTGTATACAGATCATGTCTTGTCTTTTGTATTCTATGTAGCACTCCTTTGGCTCTAGAGAAAGTTTAGAAGAAATAATGACGGAGGATATTTTAAATGGTAGTAGAATTAAAGTTGGATGAAAGATACAGGCTGAGTGTGAAAGGGCTTAAGTAGATAGTTTAATAAGAGGGAAAGATGGGACTTTGTCTTCAGAGGAGACTTCTTGGAGAGGCAGACTAGTGTCATTGTCAGAGACAATGTGAACTAGGGACATTAATTCAGACTGGCACAAGACACTGAACAAAGCTGTGATTACTTTATTTGTAAATTGACATACTGTGTTTTTTTCCACTGTCCTTAGGAAGTTGACATTTTATTTTAAAATACTCATCTGAATATACCTACTACTGAATATCTACTTTTGCTCACCTAGAACCCATTACCTTTCTCTCTTACATTTTTTTTTCACTCTGCTCCCAGTTTTAGGGTTTATATTTTGAAAGAGATGAGCACCCACCTAGACCCTTACATGGCTATGATCCAGGCCTGGACAATGACTTTATTCAATTCCTGTGCCTACAGAGCATGGTTTGTGGGGGAGGGTGGGAATCACACCTTGCAGAACAATCCTAGGGTTGAACTATTGAAAAGGAGGAGGTCTTTCCACTGTGGTTGCTGAAAGTAGAAAATGTAGCCTGGAGCTGATAGCACCTATTTTATTACTCCCTGGGTAAGCTTGACTGAATGAAGCCCACGCAGAGAAAAGCAAACCTGAGAGAAGAGAGACCAAGTCCTTATCAATATAGTTAGAGGCACTGGATCTAGAGCCTTTTGAATGTTCAGTTTCTTAAGCCTATAGATTATCCTACCCCCTTTGTTTCCCACAAGCCACCATAACTTGTCTTTTTCTGTTACTCATAACTGAAACAGTCCTAGGTAATAAAATATGTTTTACTTCCATACCCATAGAGGAGCTTGGGTGCTTCTATATTTCAAATGCTGAATATTCTATCCAGAATCCACTTCCTTTCTGTCTTGCTTTACCCTGAAAAGAGGGCAGTGAAGGCAGGCATGAGCGGCCAGCCAACCAGGCATGCTATACAAATAGCTGCCATGGGTCATCTCTCTTATGCTGATAGCATAATAATAAATACTTCCTTCCCTTGTTAGGGAACAAGGTGGACTTATCTTAAACTAGAATTTCTTCTGTAGTGAACAGCTGTGAAAAACTGGTATTTTAAAGAGAGATCACTAACAATACACTTTAGTAGAGCCCAGGATGCTGCAAAGGGAAAGGAACAAAATGACACTTCTACTTTCTAGGCTGGAATCCTAGTGTAGAAATTGTTGCCTTATTGCCTTCTTCTTTCCATGTAGCATGGCTAGTGTTGCAGAGGATCATGAATGCTAAACACTGGTTCTTGCTAAACTTCAAAGAACTGAATAAGAGAAAGAAACAGCCCCCAGTGAAAAGTCATGGTGATATCCAAAGTTGAGTTCTGTCCCTGGAGGGGAATTTTTTATGAGATACTGGGATATTATAGTACTATTCTGGTGGTTTAAAGAAAAATAAATAGATTCATAACTGTGGACATTAATTATATTAGATGATATACATCATTTGTAATACTAGGACAGAAAGTATCGTATTTTCTTTATTAATTTTCAAGTTGTTGCATCATTTTTTCTTCTCAGGACTTAGCATGAAGGCCATTTCTGTTCTGGCAAATAAAATGTGAAATTGAGAAGGCTTGAAGTCATTTGACAGTAGGGAAAGTGTTAGATTTTTAACTTGGTAGCAGATTTAATTTTATCATTCTTAGAAAATTTAAAAATATATATCATGTAAATTGCACAAATCATAAGTGAAAAGCTTGATGAATTCCCACAAAGTGAACATGCTGGTGTAACAAACACCCAAATCAAGAAACACAACATGACTAGCACCCCAAACTTCTCTGCTCAGTTACTGTGTACCTCCTTCCTCACCAAAGCTAACTGCCATCCGATTTCTTACACACGCTGACTGTAGATTAATTGTTGGCAGAGATTTGGAATGGCAGAATGGCCTACTGAAATGTGAGGGAAGTTCCATGGATGGACTTAAGCCTAAAACTGCATGGATATTTTTTACAACAGTACCTATTTTTCCTCCAACCCACACAGGAACCCACCCATACCTACTCCACTGTCCCTCTAGAATACTCTTTATATTATATTTTCAATCTTGCAGTTGGATAATTTAAGAGACTTTGTCATAAGAGTTATACAACATTGTGTAAGGTTGCCACGTAAACACCTGCAGTAGCCATGGGAGAAAGGGCTGAGGTGGAGGCAGTCTTGTCCTTTTCTCTCTTGCCTTACTCCATAACTTCCATGGATTACTCTTTTAATAAGAGAACAAAGGAAAAGAAATATGTCTTAAAGAGTTTCGTTTAAAGTCTCTTGCTTCATTCTTAAACCCTGCTTAATCTCTCCTGATTCTGACTTTAAGGAGTACAAATCTCTGTTGGCATTTTCTATTTGCCTTCTGAGGCCCAGAAATTGGACACAAGTAAAGAGGGTAAGAGATAGTTCAGGAGCACTGGCCAGCGTGTGCTCTGGACAGATGGGTTAACTTGCTTTGGAAGAATAATGGTCATTCCAATGTACTTCTGGGTTCCAGAGTGTGGTATTCTGTGTCCAGATAAACTAATCTCTTGGTCATTTGTCAAAGAGAATACTGAATGTTTAACGGAACCTACTACACATGCAGGTGTATCCTCTCCAAACTAATAGATGTGATTCATCATGCTGGGATATTGGACAGATTTGACTTTTAGAAGCATAGAGAAATGATTTGGCTTAAAACTAGAGATGGTGGATTATATAATTACTCATAGCGTTAAGCAAATTTAGAATTTTAAAAATGTGCCTTGAAGAATATTTTACTCTTTTCAATAAACAATAATCTATAAACACTGACAGTGAGAATCTATGAATTTTGCAATTTTCAAAGCAGTTATTTCAATTGGATTTAAAGGAGATATTACATTGCTTCTCTATCTTTTGGCTAAGATCAAGTGTAGTATCTCTTATTATCAGTTTAATAAAAGCATGTTATGCTGCATAAAACCCTCAAAATATTTTTATGTAGTAGTGCCATGGTTTATTATGTAGAGCTCATTTAAAGGCACCCATGCAACATATTAAATTAGCTTCTTATAATCTTATATATTATAGGTATTTCTTCTTCCAATAAGTAATCATTGAGAAATAATGAGAACTGTTGAGAGAGTGATTTTAAGAGTTTAACAAAGAAAGTCTCTACCCTTAGAAGCTTGCAGTCTTCTTGAAGATAGGGATTCTGAGTCTGTGTGTTTTGGCTTAGTGTCATCCTTGCCTAAAATGGTGTGTGTAAAACAGCAATAATGGGAAGGAATAGTGTGTATTTGAGGGAGGAGTAGACAGGTCAGTCCAGTTGAGTGCTATGTGTATGTGGTGTGTGTGTGTGTGTGTGTGTGTGTGTGTGTGTGTTTATGAACCAGGTATAAAATAAAGTAGGAATCATAAAATTGGATATATTGTAGATAGTCTTACATTGTAACAGATACAATTGTACTCAGTATAAATGGTGAATGAATGAATGAAAAAGAGTCTTGAATACCTAGTAGAGGATTTGAGTCTTCACCCTGTAGGTACCAAGGAAATATCATGAGTGTAAATTGTTTCCCACTCTGTGACCAGAAATGCTAGAGTTCTTTTGATGGACAGAACGAAGTTTCAGGTTCTTAGATGGATGAGAACTGAAACTTTTCAGCTTTAAAGAAAGAATCCCACTCAACATTGTACATATTTAAATTTATGTGAAGTTGCCCACACGCAATGGAAGGAGTTAGCCAAATAAATGATAAAGAAACTTCAAAACATCTTGTACTTGGTTATATATTTGGTGGTTCCATATCCTATGGACTATAACCAATCCGTCTTTCCCAAGCCTAATAGACTTTTTTTTTCCTGTAACATTAAAGACTTCAAATTATACCAGCAAGTGTTGTGACAATATCAACTGTTTCTAGAGTGATAAAACCAAAATGCCATCTAAAAAATATATATGTAAATATATACACCAAAATAATATATATAGCTATATATATAAGTGCTATGCACACATACTTATTAACTAGATTTTTAAAAATTCCATGAGATGAAATTGTGAAAACTTAAAAAAATTACTTCATTAGAGTTTCTGGGTTTTTTCTTTTTTAAAAATTCAATTTATTTAAACTAAAAAAAAAATTCAAAAACCGATCACCCATTTTTTCTACCCCCAACAATCAGAGTTTCTGATAGGAATCCAGATTTTATAAGTATTTCCTTGAAGTCAGATCTATGACTTTTAAAATATAAACCAATTTATTTTATTTAGTTTCTTTTGATTTGTTTTATTTTAATTTTATTTTTAGTAATGAATTCTAACAAAATGATCCACTTGGTTGTGCTTGTGGCACAGCTGATGTCAGCATATTACTAGTCAGCTGTAGATGACATATCTTGATATCCAGTCCTGTCACTACATTGTTCCCATCAACACTGTTACCAAACATGAGATGGTCAATGGGAGTCATTTATTTTCTGATCATTATCATCTGCATAATTTATTTACCCCCTAGATGCCATCTTTGTAAATACTGTTGGGTTCTATAAACTACAGTGGGCAGGTGGCATATTGGGAAACATTTGCCAGTCTTACTTACGTATATAACAAATCCTAGTGTGAGAGAATTTAGATGTTTCTGTGGTCAGCATGAAATTTTGCTCACAAGTTTCCAACATAATATAAAACTTAACATAAAATAGTTGAGAAAAATAAAGCTTTAGAAATGTTTTCAGCTTATATTGGGTCATCAAATGAAAGAGTCTGGTCATCATTTCATTTGGCATCTTTGGATTATTTTAATGGATTATGTCCCAGATGGGTATTAGCATATTGGTAGGGCATGGTCAAATTTTTTAAGAAAGCAACAGCTACTGGATTGGCTAGAGCTGTTTCCTTAAAATTGCAGATTAGTTTTATGAGCAGTGTTTTTAATACAGCTTCACAGCAAAGCAGATTTGTGTAATTTGACCACCTGCTATAAACATCGATTTTAATCAATCACATATATCTTTGCCACTATAGTTTATCAGTGGTAAAATGTCTGAAGATTTTGAAATAAATTTCATGATAAAATTAAGCAGCCATCTGGAATTATACTATAGTTTTTCTCTAAATGATTTGCAAGGCATAAATTTGAAATGTATGTAGAGAATATACACATATAAGTGCACATCTGTTTTGTCCTTGTTTATAACGCTGTTTGTGAGGACATTTTATCGTGAATAATACAGAAAATTTACCTACTTAACAAGGCCCGTAAAGCTCCATGGGCAGAAAGATGCTTGAGCTCTGCTGGTCTAGCCTGTGCGCTTAGATAATG
Source organism: Mesoplodon bidens (assembly GCF_964165515.1). Lineage (NCBI taxonomy): Eukaryota > Metazoa > Chordata > Mammalia > Artiodactyla > Ziphiidae > Mesoplodon > Mesoplodon bidens. The sequence continues at coordinate 60,354,382 of NC_138168.1, forward strand.
ATCCATCTGCTCCACTCCGGGTCTCAGTGATTATGATCCAACCTTTGTAGCTTTTCAGTCAGTGTAAAATTATTGCAAAACACAAAATCTGCTTTCTGATATTTGTTTCAAGTGATGTTGCTTTAATAATGTACCCACATCCAAATATAATTTATGGGAAAATTATGTATTTATCCTGTATACGCAAGTTAGATTTGCCTCCCCCCCACCCCCCAATTCTCTGTGTAGAAACTTCCCAAACTGTTCATGAAAGACACATTCAAAGAATCTGCATGAAGATTATATTACAGTCTGGATCTGTGAAACCAAAAATATTGAATATTTAAATTAGTAATACTTTCTGCATGTAACCCTTCAGTCCACTTATTTTGGGGACATGGCTTATTTTAGGTTTTCTTACCTTGGTCTTATTTTAGGTTTAGTTATTTATTTATCACTAGTGATAGGGGATGTACTGGTTGGTTTCATATCCTCTGTTTTGTCCTTCTTTTTAAACTCCTTTTATTACTCATTTTAAAGTACCACCTGTGGGGTTTCTCCTTGAAATAACAACTATTCCTTCAGCTAAGAACGTATTTTATTAGTTTTATAACTTATCATGCCTTTTATGCAAAGCCACAGATTTCACAAAAGACGGCATTCAAAATTAAAAAAGTAAAATCTGAACAAAAATATGTTTAAAAAGAGACTTGAGATCACCAATGAAAGACTCATTATTAGCACTTAAAATTAACTTTTTAAGAGTCATTAAGGATGACATTATACTTTTAAATTCTATGACATTACTGTCAGTATATGGGATATGAAATCCCTACTTTATAGAGATTAACATTGAACACGTAAATAAACCAAGACATATAATTACCCTTGTGCTTTCTTTTTTTCTTTCATTTCATTTAAAAGTAAATTATTTTATATATTTGAAGGATATCCTTCAGTTATCAACTCATATAGAGGAAAGTGAAAGTTTATATCGCTTGTTCATTTAGCAAAACACATATAAAGGACTGAGTACTTACCTACATCATCTAATATAAAAACCCAGTGAGGTAACTTAGGCTGACTCTAGATGGCAAACTGTTGTCAATATACTAGAATATCTCTGATGTAAACAAATAATTTAATGCATGATATAATAATTATGAATAAATGTCCGTTTGGAAAACAGAGGAGAAAGCAACCCCCTGTTCCTTGAATAGTAGGTAATGATTTCACAGAGGAAATAACATTTATACTGGGCCTTGAGAGATGCATAAGTGTTTGTGAGGCAGTGAAGAGCATTCCAACAGAAAAAAATGCTATGAAAGAGTATAGTGAATTAAGAGAAGGCAGAGTGATTGAGGCCTATGGAGTTGGGTAAAGGAACAAGATGGTGGAGAAGTAAGATAAAGGGCTTAGAACTCATTTAAGGTCAAATTATTGAGTATTATTGCCATGATAAAGAATTATTCTGTAGGCATGGAGAACTAACCAGTATTTTAAAGCACAGGACTGACATGAATGGATGGATTTTTGTAAAAAAATTAAAAAGTGACAATGTGGAGGCAGTTCCAAACAGGAACAGATGCAGCAGAGCCAATTATACAGAAATGATAGTGATACGTGTTGCTTGAGAGGTCCATCAGGCTGACGGATTAACTCCACTGTAGCCCTCAAAACTGTTTTTTTTTTTTTTTTGAACAGTAAATATAGGTCTCCTTTATCAATATTTTGCAGTTATCCAAGAGCATAAGGAACTGGTTTGTGTTTTGTCTCCTTTACTTGACTCTTCTTCAAAAGTAGACCTAATGTAAATTATTAGATAAATATCTAATAGGTATCTGGCTAAAGAGAAAAGAAGTATGTGAATAAGGAATATATCAAAAGTTTAATTCTTGTATACTTGAAAGATGAAAAGCTAATATGTCATGGGTTTTGAAAAGTAGCAACTCTTGTGAAAATTATTATTGTTATTGCTATATAAGATGTCTTTTTTAAAAAAAATCTACTCTCTTATTTATGCTGTTCAAAATCCCTACTGTAATGGGTTTTGAAATGGGATTCACATGCCTGGGATTGTTTGTCCATATCAAGTATTATTTGATGAAAGTGACTTGATTTGACAAGTCAGGTCAATCAAAATAATGAAATAAGCCTCTACATTTTATCTAGTCTAATTATACTAACACTTAGATGTTTTATAGTAGTGATGCATATTAATTGTTTGCTTCAAGGAGTTTAGCGTCCTTAGCTGCCCTTCTAGCAATTAAAGTGTTGTTCGCTTTTAGCAAATATGTAAAAAAATAGTTGGAATAAATTTTGAGCAAAGAAATTTATTTCCTTACTTAATGCAAGACTAGTACTAATGATTCTTTTAACAGTTGTCATAAAGATGATTCATATTTTCTATGTGGCTTTATAAATGTACCATCTAGCATAAGATAGAAGATTCTACTTTAATTGCTAACATTTATCTTTTTGGGTCTCATTTTCTCCCTGGAGTAATATTTTTAGAATGATAAAAAAATAAATCATTACTTAAAAGATTGGGCTTTAAAAATGGAATTCAAGGTTATTAGATAAAGTTTTATGGGTGGGGTTGGTTGGTGGTACATGTATTATTTTTGTTTGCATTTTTTTGGTCTGTTAGGCCATAGATATAATTAAACAGTTAATTGTTATAATTGTCTTTTGGAAGTCAAAGTCTAGATTAAAAATTTAAGGGAACAAGAAATTTGCTTTAAAATTATCCTTTTAAGCAATACCTTAAATGAGCAACTTGTTTCATGTCATTCTCCATCTCTTGCCCTCTGCCTCCCCCCCACCTCCATTACTTCTTCCTCCTAACTTCTTTTCCTTCCACAAATGTATATTGAGAGCTCACTGAGTATAAAATGTGTTAATGTAATAACAAATATGTTGCCATACAAACAAATGCATATATTTCTTAGATTAAAAGTACCGTTAAGATGAGTCTTGAGCTATATTTGAAGAAGGAAAGAGCCATACTTTTTGGAGGGATGATATCATGAGTGAGCAATGACCATTTCAGGGCAAAATTGGCTATTTAGGACCAAGTCCAAAAGTCCAGTTATGTAGAAAGGATCTTGTAGGCAATGTAGATCTAGCAAGCAAGAGGTCATGTTCCAGCTAGCAGGAGGAGGTTCTATTAGACGATGATTCTGGTAAGGAAATTACAAACAAATTGCAGTTCCACGTGGCTTTTTAGCAGAACCTTATGAGGGAAGGTGCATGGTGCAGAAAAAGCATGGACTGTAAGGAGGAAGAAGGTACGAGTAGTGGCTTGTGCTGTCAAGGAAGACAAGTTCATTATAAGACAAAGCAAATCCCTTTGTCTTCATTGGTAAGCATTAGCTGGACCATGGTGGGGTTGGCCAAAAAGAGTGGGCCCTTGTCAAGAGTATTAATTTAAATTGATTGGCTAGCTGTTTTTTTTCCTTTTCTTTTTTTCTTGAGGAAGAAATATGGCAATTGTAGAATCAAAATGGTTATCTAAGGAGAATATTTCAGAGAACCTAGTGATTAAGAGCATGTACTTTAGAGTCAGACTGCCTGGATTCAAATCTCAGCTTCATTACTTACAAATCATGTGGTTTTGGGCAAATTATTTAACCTCTTTGTGGCATTTTTATCTTTAAAATGAGAAAAGTAATAGTACGCACCTCATAGAATTGTAATGAGGATTAATTGAAATAATACTTGTAAAGTGTTAGAATCATGACTGGCCAAAGTAAATGGTTATTAAAATATATTTTATTAAAGTTATTTTCTGCAATTAAAATAAAATATTTAAAAATCAAATAAAGGCTCTATGCATGAATAGCTCATAACAGAAATTGTAAATAATAAAGCATTACAGGAAAAAAGAAGGCAAATATGAGGTAATTAGGGTTTGAACTAGGAATGTAACCTGTGGTATGCAGAGGGAAGAGTGGATCTAGACTTTTTTTCCTCTAGTTTTACAAGGACAGTCCAGGTCTTGCCCAGACATGCCAAGTTAGCCTGGATGTATCATAAGCTCAGTCATATAAGTATTAGAAGAATCTAAGATTTCAAATTCTTCCTTGAAGGGACAAGAGCTGTTGAGACTCCCAAATTCACTCCTGAGTTAGCAAAATTTGGATCAAACTTCTCTTTCCATGGGACTTAATTATCTTCAGGGCTAGAAACCTTGGGGCTTCTGATAAAAATATCATACCACAGAGTCTACATGAATCTGCAGACTGAACAAACAGGCCAAACACAGAAGCTGAAAGGATTTTAGAGCTGGTTCAGAGGCTGTTTGTTATACCTGTATAGCCCATTAATAAATAGCTGGTTTTTGTGATTTGCATAGTTTTTTTTTTGTGGGTAGAACCTGGGACTGTCTGACATTTGAAAGTCTCATTCCATCTTTGAATCTGTGATATATCCATTTGGAGAGTCCTAAAAATGTGAAGATATTTTGCAGAAGCTGGAGAATGATGCAGATTAAGGAATGATTAATTGTCCTGTTTGAAAGGTTGATTCATATTTTCAGTTATTCTAGAGGGAGAGTTTTATTGGATGAAAAAAAAGTCAATTTCTCTTTAGGTCACTTTGTTCAGTCTGTGAAGAGCAAAGGATTATTTTTTACAGTATGTTTTCTAATAATTTGTCTAAACGAATTTTGCATTCCAGAGTCACATAGTGCTCTTGGGTTATTTTCCCCCCACATTTCCCCTAATGGATTATTTATACTTTTAACAAAATGATGAATGGTACTTTGTATATTCGAAATGTGTTATTTCCTCTGGAGAATTGAGTGAAACAAGTACATTCTTGTAGAAGAATCCTAATATGGTTACCTATTCCTTTGAAATTGGCTTTATCTTTGATTGTGACAATTCTCTACAAATTGAATGCTGTATATTAAAAAGCTACAGTATTTCATATTTTTAGTAGCAGAGGTAAGATTGCAGAAACAAGTTATAATAAAGAAGGGATTTTAGTTTCTTCTAGAGAGGAGTATTTCTTAACATAAAATAACGCCATTTAGGGATTTAAAAATATATTTTCCTGCATGTTACTATGAAATTTTTAAAGATGTGAAATTATTTTTCTCCTTTGTGGAGATACTCTCTCTCTCTCTGATTCTCTTCTCTGGCTGCCATCACATTTTTGCACTTTGACACTTAAGCATTTGACTACAGTTTTGACTTAAGGGAGGTATCCATTTGTTTTCATAATATATATATATGTTATATATTATGAAATATATATATGAAGGTTGATTTTGGAGCAGAAAGTATAGGGAAAAGTGAAGCTATGGGGCAACAAAGGCACAAAATTCTCCAGAAAGTTGCTTTTTTTTCTTCCTATATAAACAAAGTGTTATAAAAAATATATTTAGATTTTTGGAATTTCTCAAATTAGAATGGTATTAAATGATTTTGGAGTTTTTTTTAAAGTGTACTTATGAGCACATGCATAAGTAATTATGCAGTAGGTAGCATGAGTAGAAAATTTATGCAAGCTCATTTGTCATTAATTCTATTGCAATTGTTTATAAGATGGACTTCAATAAATTACAGATTTTTAAGTTAAAAAAAAAATTTAACTCTAAGACACTGTGGCACTTATATAAGACTGTATACACGTTCATGGCATGGTCCATACTCTACAAGGATTTATAATTTAGTTGGGGAGAAAAATGTTGACACCATGAAGATACAAGCTAGCTTGTGAGTGGCACAGGATACCAAAGGCCTTTTTGACTCCTTAGGAATATATTGGGCAGATGTGTATATTCATATTTCTCTGAAGAAAGGATTTGTACGTTCCATTAGTTTCTCCTCAAACTTTAAAACCATAATTGCTTTCATTGTTGGGGATCTTTTGCAATAATCAGTGATGGTTTCTTGGAGGAAGTAAGATAAATGTAGCACCTAAAAGTTGCATAAGATGCCTGTGGGTGGAGACACATACAGATAAAGGGAGAGCATTCTATGAGAGATCAAGAGTACAAATGATGATATAAGACAGTAAAATATAAAGTAAATTGGTTCAGAAATGATGAGTAAGCAGCCAAATTGAATTAGAGCTGAATTAAGTTGGGCCAAATTATAGAAGTCTTTGGATTCCAATTAAGATATTATTGGTGGAATGGGGTTTTTAAATGCTTTTGAAAGTTAAAATTGATTGTGGTGTATAAAAGACTGTGAAGTGAAAAGAGATGAAGTTGGTGTAAGATTTTTTTTTCTTTTTTTTTTGCATAGCATATATAAGTTCATATAAGATTTAATATGAGGAAGAAAAAGAAGAAATTAGGATGAGAGAAAATAAGAAAAAACCCTGAAAGCTCTTTTTAACTATATGTGCATGGATATAGGAGCTATAAATACATTCATTCACCCCCACAAAAATGACTGAGGGCCTATGCTATGAGCCAGGCACTGTTCCAGGCATTTGAAATACATCAGTGAACAAAGCAACATTACTGCTCCTAAGGTGTTTACATTCTAGGGGATGATACAGAGGTCCTAAGTGAACGGGACAATTATGGCACCACAAAGTGCTAGTTGTGAAAGAGTAAAATGTTACAAAACTGTGGAGGTATTTCTAGTTTTTTGTGCCAAAATAGTAGGCAAGAAATTTGCTCCTTGGAGTCTGGAAGAGATGATATTACTTGTCATTAATATTCCATTTGAGCTAAAGAATAAAGTAACTGAAGAGTATTTAAATTAAACGTTTCAGAATCATCTTATACTTTATCAGTCTGAAAGTTCTGCAGTGACCTGACAGAAAAGGAAAAGGAAAAGAAAAAAGAAAGATAAGGAAAAAGAATTGGAAAAAAATCTGAAGTTCTTTGGATAGCTGGAGAGAGGCATTGAATCCCCTGGGTATTAAACATACTATAAAACAAAAAGTCTTCAACATATGGCAGTTTTCATTCATGTTTGTAATAGTGAGATTTAAGTCTGAGAAATACATTTCCCTCAAGAGTATTGCTGTCTGTGAGACTGACTAGTTATAGTCTTACTAAGCCCTGAAAAAGGATTGGCAACAAGTTACTACAAGTCACACAGGACCCCAGTCCTATAATGTATAATGACATTAGAAATTTTCTTTGGTTGTTTTAGATTTATGTGAAATTCAAAAATTTAATTTAGCAAATATTTAATAAGTACTTTCTATGTTCAAGGTACTGTAAAAGGCAATGGAAATTTTATACAAAAGAATAAAAGACAGAATTTGTCTTCAAGAAATTCACCATCTAAAAAGGGAAACAAGCATGCTAAAAGTTAAAACAAACCAAAACAAAGCTATAATAAAACATGGTTAAAGGAGCTTAGAAAAAGGATATCTAATTCTGCTTGAGGTTATCTGGCAAGCTATGCCCAAAGAATGAATCTCAAGATAAGTCTCAAAGGTAGACCAAGTAGGAAAGGGCATTTCAGGCATAGGAAACTCTACAGGCAAATGTACTGAAGAGGTGTAAAGTAGAGAACTCTGAGGAAATTGAAAACTGAATGGTAGAATATTGGTGGAGTTGTCAAAAGGCATGACATGACCCTGGACTGTGACAAAGGCCGACTGATGAAAGGCCTTGCCCACTAGCACGTGTTAGAGCATTCTGAAGTGGACTCTTTTGAACTCTGTAATGTGAGAAGAAATAATGCTGTCATTATAATCCCCAAACGTACATTTGTGTCAAGCAGTAACACAAATCTATGGAGTGTTGTGAAGTAGGATGGTGTAGTCTAATGCAGCGGTCCCCAGCCTTTTTGGCACCAGGGACCAGTTTCGTGGAAGACAGTTTTTCCATGGACAGGGCTGGGGGGTGGGGGGATGGTTCAGGTGGTAATGCAAGCGATGCGGATCGGCAGATGAAGCTTCCCTCGCTCCCCCGCTGCTCACCTTCTGCTGTGTGGCCCGGTTCCTAACGGGCTGTGGGCCGGTACCAGGGGTTGGGGACCCCTGGTCTAATGTACAGCAAGCAAGTGGTCATTTTTGCAAGATGAATCTAGATTCTCTGGGGTGAAGGAGAGTCAGACCATAAATAGATAGAGGAGGTTTAATGAGCTTCCAAAAGGCAATCTTCATCTAGTCAGACTGTAGAAGAGAGTCACAAAATGAATAATTCTAATTTATTAATTAATCCAATAAATCTGTATTAACTGCCCATAACATATCACTGTAGGAGATGACAGTCTTGCTCTTGCGGAATTTATAAGTTACCACAAACATCACGATCTTTGAGTCTGAAGAACTAAAGTAATAGAATCTGCTGAGTGATGTTGTGGCTACTTCCTGCCGCCCCCCCCCCCCCCCGGTATCCTGGTGATCATCAAAGATCAGGAAGGTTAATGGACAATTGCATTTCTTAATGTGCTTGTAAGTGCTTCTTTTGTGAACTGAATGTTAGCCTATTTATAAGACATGCGACAAAGTGGTCTAGTGGGAACTCTTTAAGCTTGTGCTACAAACTTGGGGTGGTGGAAAATAAAACAAGTCAGTCAGTATTTTAAGTATATAACAAAAGTAAAAGAGAAGAAACGCATGAGCAGAACAAAGAGATAGCATTAGAAACCATGACAGATAGTGTTGGTTGGAGGACTACATGCAAACATTCACTGATTTTATTCATGCTCTGCCCAGGGATGTTGAGCATCAGGAGAATTTGGCTTCCTCCCCACCTCCAGGGGTGAAGCTTGATTAGTCCAAGCCAATTATGGTAATTCCATGCCCCTGCCAAGTGATTCATTCTGGCATGGGCATGTGACAGAATTTTGGCAAGTGAGATGTAAAGGGAAATCATTTGGACAGCTTCTGGGACACTTTTAGCCATTCTTATTTAGGGATGTGAAGAAGGAGAATATGTCCTCTCTTCATTCTGGCTTTTGAATATTGTTGTGTGAGGATGTAATGTTTGACGCTACTGTAGCCATCTTGCTATCAGGAAAAGACAAGCCTAAGGACATATGTCTACATTCTGTTGATGGCAGAATGGAAGAGATGGAAAGAGCCTGAGTTCTTCATGGTATAATGGACTGACAAATTAACCAACTAACCATTCCTCCCCTGCCATACCTATGAACTCCTATATGACCTAACAAATGTCTTTACTGAAGCCAATTTTGCTTTAATGGCTTTTTTCTTTCTTGCAGCCAAAAGCATTGCTGGGATGGAAAAACTTTTCCTCTTCCCTTTTAGGATCAAAGTTTGGGAGACTGCAAATTAAATTGACAAAAAACAGATCAATGGGAGAAAGGCATATGTTTCTTTATTGATATAAATATTTTTATGTGTATGCAGACCACACAGATAAAAAGTGAAAACACAGAGAGTTAGATTTGGGGCATGTATACCATTTTAACAAAGGGTCATAAATTGCGGAGAAATGATTAGACAAAGGAAGAGGGGGTTTGGGCTACTAGGGGCAGTAAATTATGGGAAGATGACTAGGAAATATATAGTAGATAAGGGTTATTGAGTGTGTTTTGTTATGCAGATAAGAGTTGTTTTCCTCTTCATGGAGAGGGGAACACATTTACAAATGGAAACTTATGCTCTCCTTTTAGGAAAAATGGGGGAGTGCAGAAAGTTCTTCCTGTATCTGCTGCTTCTCTATTGACCTCAGCTCAAAATAGTCCTTATGCCAAGTGACATATGTTGAAGTAGTATATTCTACTCCCCTTCAGCATTCTACATGATATAACAATTATTTCATATTATGACTGAATGTTTTGTCCCCCCAAAATTCATGTGTTGAAACCCTACCCCCCAAAATGACATATTAGGAGGTGGGGACTTTGGGAGGTATTTAGGATTAGATGAGCTGTCATGAGTGAGATTATTTCCCTTACAAGGGTCACAAAAGAGCTTGCTTTCCTTCTCTGCTCTCCACTATGTGACGATACAAGGAGTTGACAGTGTGCAACCCAGGAGAGGGCTCTCATCAGAACTCAGTCATGCTGGCATGCTCATCTTGGACTTCTAGTCTCCAGAACTGTAAGAAATAAAATTTTGTTGTTTATAAGCCACTTAACTTATGGTCTTTCGTTAGTGGCCTGAGCTAACTAAGATACCCACTCTTGTATTCCCAGAGACTCAACTGGAGCCTTTTGTTCAAGCTGATGTGTTCTCTAGGAGCTAAAGCAGATTGGAGGGAGTTTTGTTTTCATGTTAGACATATTTATAAATTATAATTTTTCTGTCTATAGTAAAACCAAATCTTAAGCATCATTAGAGCAAGGCTGGAGGTGATAAATAAGTTGAGAAATAAAGAACAAAATTAAAATGATTTACAGAAAAATCCACAGGCAGGTTTTAAACTAAGGCTTTAATAGTTTACAATTAAGACACTTTTCTTATTTTTATCATTACTAAGAGTAAAAACAGAAAGACCAAAAGCAAGTGATTAAGAACTAGTGATGGATTGGGCAGACAGCTATTTTTCAGGTATAAAAATAACTGCAGCTCTGTAGGGAACTTAAGCAAGTGGATGGCCTTTAGCTGTCCCTTAAAAAGACATATAAGTGAGATGAAATTTAACCCTTAAATAAAGATTGGGAATAAGGAAATTCAGAGATTTGAATCATATGATCAATAAACTGTCTCTATGTCATTGTGGATACCATTTGTGTAAGGATATGAATGACATTTAAGAACCTCTTGCTTATATGAAATTGAATTTCAGTGAAACTAGGCTGTTATTTTGTAAAGTATCTGACTTAGCATTTTTTCTTTAGGAAGATATCATTTTAATTAGTGTATCTGAAGGTTGAGTGGATAGTTTTATCCTTTCAAAGTAGTGGTTTTCTTCACAGACTTCAGTTCTATGTCATATATTACTGGACTTTAAAATGTCTCTGAATTACTGCTGTTTTCCCTTCTTACATTGGGAGATCTTTATTCCTGATTGAGAAGCAAGAACTGAAGATGTCACTTCTCCCTTTGAGGTGTGAGGTGTGGACGAAATCTTTTTAAAATGTTCAGTTTTCTAGTTTCACGAAGTGCAACTTCTACTTGTATAGAATGTTAGGTCAGAATTTTTTACCACTGGCATTTCTCACATTCAAGGGTAAGGGCTTGATGCCCATGTAAAAACAAGAAAAAAATCGTCACCTGTTTTAGGGAATTCAGTCCCCAACTGAGAGCAATTACTGGCAGTATTAACATGTTAGTAAGAAATGTCAGAATTCAAATGGCCAGTCTGAATGTTCAATTTTTACCTGCTCTCTGATAGTGGCTTAAGAAGGGTGTCTTTTGAAGGAAGAAGGTGATCTCACATGGATTGACAGGCAGCAGTCACGGCTCATGTAATATGTGTCATGGCTCTAGACCAAGAGAGAATTATTCACTCACTTGGAAAATGTTGTATGTCCTAAAATTCATCAAGGGCTTACTGTGTAGGTGTCTTGTCTCTAATCAGTGATCATAGCACTTAAAAAATCATTCTAGTAAACTTCCTAGACTGCATGAAGAAAAATTAAATTTTCTCAACCATTTATTGGTTACCACATCAGAACAGAGACCTGTATTAGGTCTTGATGGTCACAGATAATTAAGAATCTACACTCTAGCAGAAGGAAATAGATGTATACATGCAGAGATAACCAAGTGTAACAAAAAGCTTCAAGTGATATAGTTGAAGTACAATTAGATGAAGGGACAAAGATTATGTACCATTTGATGAAAAAAAAATCATGCATCCATTCATGCAACAAGTATCTATTGACCATCTCTAGTGTGCCAGGGACCATGCTTTTTGCGAGAGTTATGATGAAGAAAAACAAAACACTTATGGAGCTTATTCTTGGAAGGTAAGATATTAATTAAAATATCTCACTAATATTTAATTACAAACTAGGTTAAGTATGTGGTTGAAATGTACAGCTGGATGGGGGTTGGGGTAAATATAGGGCAAAGAATTTAACTTTTCCATTTTCTCAATGAGCTGGGAATTGTGAGGTGTGTTCCATACTTTGATTTAGCCCTGTGATCTTTTGATGCTTTGTTTTCTTCATCTTCAAAACCAGGAGAAGTTATATTTATCTTATCTCACAGAGCAAATTAACATAAATGAAAGAACCTTGAAAAAGAAAAAGCATTATACAGATTTAAGTTGTACAGTGTTACAAGATAATAGTTAGAAGTACTAAATCCAGGAACATCCTCTGCAGAACAAGATTGTTATATAAAATTAATTCCGGCACGTAATTATGACTTCTCTGTGAGCCAAATAGGCTGAAAAACCCCTAAGGCCTATGTCTGGGGTCCTTGTTGACTTAGATTTTGCACCTTCTTCCTTTTTTAAGTAGACTATTCTATATTGTTATCTACTCCTTAATGGCTTTCCTCATATTTTCCTAGTCTATGTTATCCACCCATTGTTCTTCTAAATGTAAAGATTAAATTCTGTAGATCTTGCATTTCCTTTGACCTAACTCCATGGCACACTGAAACCCGACTGGATATTGCATATTTCTGACTTTTTCCAGGTAGTCATCAGAGATACCTGACAACAAAAGCATAACAAATCAACAGAAGAGGTAGCTCATTACTTTTTGTCATTTCTCAAGCCACTCAAAATTATAATCTATTTCAGGAAGAAAAAAAATGTCTAGAGCTCCCTGTTATCTTCCTTCATGTCTGATCAGCAAGTGCTCTGATATTCTAGGTCTTTAAGAAACATATCATTTGGAATTGGTAGGTTCTTTTGATAGAATTGCCAACTCTGATATTTATTCCATGCCTATGCATCACTCTCATCAGGTCAAAAGTCATTGTATTATGAACATCTAAATTGGTTCTTTAGTAATACTTAGAGTAAGTATTAATCCAAGAAGTAGAGTAATACTGAGAAGTAACACTTAAGAGTCTATAGATATAAGGGTGATTTGGCATTGACATCTGTCAGTCCATTAATCACTAAGGAGGGTTTGGCTGAATTAATTTGTTTTCTATTTATCCTCTTTCTTCTCTACTGCTCCATTTGTGTCCTTTACCAGTTTGCAGTCTTGGACAGTTTAAAGATACCTTCCAAGATAGAGAAGGGTTTTCATCGAAGGTATGAAAATCAAGTACATAAGTGTAACATCAGTTCAGTGCAGTTTCCAACAAATAAAACCTCATTGGACATAAGGAAAGCTTTTTGTACCCCTCTCTAGAAGAGCACTTTGAATTCATGAACATTTCGTCAGACATTTAATGTCAGTTCACTCTGTGCCAGACACTCTCTATAAAGTGGGAACTCAGGCTGGGGACTGGGGATGAGGACATGAAAGTGAACACAAAGGCAGACACTCACAAAGAAGGCACTTGGAGCCCTTTTTAATTCCTTAGTATCTGACTGTATTTCTATTTAAACATGAAGGATTTTTAAAATCTTTTTTTTTGGGGGGTGTTGGGGAGAGTGGTCTGTTACCAAATGAGTCAGGTTATTTTCTCCTTTGTACTTGCAACAGTCTTCTTCCATAGTTGATACTGTCCTTGTACTCCACATGCTTGTTTCCTAAAGGTTTCCTACCTGCGATAACCCTGTCTCTTTTCTGTTTTCATGACCATTTTTCTTTTCAGGGAAAATTGGAATAAAGTAGAATAGGATGAACCTGTATTATTTTGTGCTCTTTTTATATCTCATAATTTTTTTCTGTCTCTTTTCTGCAGTACTTAAAAAAACAAAAAAAACAAACTTTTGTCCATGCTTTTCTTTCTCTTTTGAATACCCCTTTTCCCCTTTCTTCTCTTTTGTCTTTCTTGTCATAGTTAACAGTACAAGTTTTTACTGAAGTCTTTCTAAAGCTCCTTTAATAGGGGTCCTATTATATTTGTAAAAGTTTCTCTTCATTCCTCTTGTCATACATCTTCCATTTGACTTCAATGTGACCTCTGCTCAAACAACTAGAATAAATATCACCATTATTTCTGCACAGCTTACACAGCATGAAAAAGACTCTGTCCTTGTACTTTTCATCTAAAAACACATATATATTGCAATTCATGTTTAAGTGTTCAAAAACTGTAGATGGAGCAGTATTGCTTATTTACTCAAATTCTTCCTTATTTAGGTAGACAATCCTTCTTGTGACTTCTTTCAGGTGTGGAGACATTGGAAGAAAAATTAGTCACATGTCAGCAGGGAAAAAAGTGAGGTGACAAGTATTGACTTTTGTTTTTAATGAAAGGTGAGGATGCCAATTAGGATTTAAATGTACTGATTCATTTACACAAATACACATTTAGAAGAAAGCTCAAAAGTGAAAAATTTTGAGTAAGTGATCATATGATAAAACTTGGTACATATACAAGAGGTGAGGCAACCAAAAATTAAAACGGAAAAAAGAAAAAAAAAAGAAAAATTAAATAAAGGGGGAATAGCTTTAAACTATTCCACCTCCAAACTCATTATTTGAAAGTATTTATTATACATTTACTAATCTTGATAAAATGACACCAAGTACAGTTTTACTTCAACTCTATTAATACTATCATTATCACTGTCATCAACATTATCATCATTATCACTGAACACTCATTCCATACAAAGTAAGATACTGTGTATTTGTGTGGAAACAGAAATTAGACAACAGCTCTGATCACAAGGAGTAGAGACAGTAGATATACACAGCATTGAAGGAAGGCTAATCAAAACCATTAGACTTAATTGAAGAGTCCCCAGAATTTGCCCTCACTGATTGTGATGTTTCCCCTTTATGCTATTATATATAATTCCTCTAACCTTCATAATTTGATTAACATCGGATTTCAGTCTATCTGGTTGATATCAAGAAAACCTGTAATTCTAAACATGGTTTGTCCACCTAACAAAACTAATCTGGTATGAACTATATTTGAGTCACTGGAACATATAGTGAACCTTTAAATTATTGATACCTGTTTGTGTTCATCAGTGTAATTAATGCTTTATGGAACAAATAACCTCGCAAATCTCATAATTTTAATAGGAAGTCTGATAGGGGTTTGTGTAATGGTTTTTCCTGGATCTCTAAGCAGTGACTCACACCTGTAGACTCCTTCAGTTCTTAAGCTCTGCCATCTTGGAGTCCATCACCCCTGCCTCAGATATAGCAGAAAGAGTGAACTATCAAATGGGACCTTTTAAGAATCTATCACTTCTTCCAGTGTTCCACTGGCCTGAATCTAGTCATATGGTTTCAGTTTATAGTAAGGGAGGTTGGTAAATGTAGTCTTCTTGTGTGCACCATCCCCCTCTCTGCCAAAAAAAATAGAATGGCTTGGTGAGTACATAGCAGTATGTCTGTCACACTGTAGAAAATCCAAGTAGAGATGACAAAAGGCATTTTGAAATTAGGAAGTTAGGAGACAAGACTGAATAATAAATGTAGCTTTGAAGATAATGACAATTACATTGGGTTGATAAGTTGGATATTGGATAATGAAAGCCATTACCCAAAGAAAGAATATAACAGATGATTTAAAAAGCATTTGAAGAATGCTTTTAAAAATGAGGGACAAGGAGGGCACACTCTCGTGTCATGGATTTTTAATTGCCCCCTAATGTCCATTTCTTCTTTTGTGAGAAAATTCTGATTTTTTGCCCAGCTAAAAGACTATTTCCTGTCTTGCTGTTGGGTGTGATCATGTGACTAATTTATTTCCATTGATATAAGTGGAAATATTGTGTGGAATTTATGCAAAGACTTCTTTAAAAAGAGGAAGTATGCTCTTTGTCTTCCTTTCCTCTTTTTTGAACCATGATTGACCTTTAGAATGGGAAACATGTACTAGGATTGCAGAGTAGAAAGAGAAATAGTCTGGGTCTCTGAAAGCTCTGACTGCCTTCCCCCAAAATTATTTTACATGAGAGAAAAGTATACTACTGTTTTGTTCAGGCCACTAGTAATTTTTGTTTTCTGTCTCATGCAGCTGGTCCAAATCCTAAATCCTAAATAGTATATCAAGCTATACCAACATTTAATGTAAATAACTCCATGGCACACTGAACCTAGATTTGATACTTTATACTTCTGATTCTTTCCAGATGGACATCAGAGTTTCATGATAGCAAAATCACCAAAAATAAATAAATAAATAAAATAAAAGATGTAACCTCTGACTTTCTGCTGTTCTCAAACCACTCAAAATTATAATCTATTTTATCAAGAAAAAAAATCTAGAGCTCTCTGTTAATTTCCTTTCTGTAAAATAAGTAACCTCTTTGACTTTCTGGATGTTTAAGGAACCAATATATTTAGAAAATAACCATTCAAGAAAACAGAATGTACTCTATTTTTAGATCTTCATATCTATATGAAATATATAGATACTGTGGAAGGTGAAATAGAAAATGTATGTGATCATAAAAAATTTTTCATTGATTTTGGTAAACCTGTTTTTCCTATAAGCTGTTATATATATAGCATCTTGGAAAATTTAGAGGGCACTGGGATCAATTAACAATAACATGGTCTTATAAAGCATAAATTATGTTAAGATTGATAGCTTCATGTCGAATTACAAACTTTGAGAATAGAAGAAAGATAGTAGTGGCAGTATGTAGTTCCTGGAATTTAATAAACCATTAAAAGTACCTGAAGAAGTATGTGAAATATTAATTTTAATTGGCACTGTCATTCTAGCTGAAAAATGAGTGGCATTGAATGAATTGAAAACTGTCTGATGGTGATAAATACATGTTAAGATTAATGGCATTGCATTAATTTTTGGCAGAGCTGTCCAGAAATAAGTCAGTGCTATGAAGGTCTCTCTTTCTTTTCTCTCTCTCTCTCTGTCTTTCTCAGCACATTTTTATTAGTCTTATGAAAGGATCATATTATATAGTTTTATAACCAATTAATAAATAAATATTTATCACATATTGGACTGTTGTACTCCCTAAGAATTTTGATTAATTATGATTTACTGATGAATTGATCATAAATTGGTTTTGTTTAATTTTAATGTCTTTGCTTTTCACAAGGCTGCATTTCATAGATATAGTGTTTGCAAGCTTCTTTTGTAGTCTCTTGATCTATATGGTTTCCTTTATTCTTAAAGTTTTTTGGAGAGGGCACAACTTTCTTCTAGAACTTTTTTCTTGCCCTATTTTCTTGAATGGTCTTCTCTCCCTGTCCCACTGTTTTCTCTTTGCCACTTTTTTTTTGGCCCCAATGCTCTCACTAAGATTTTAGATTTTTAAGTGTTCACTTAAGTATAAATTAGTAAAAAAGTATTAGAATTGTGAAGTACAAAAAGGTTGTTCTTCAGAATTAGATCTGGTTTAAAATTACTATTACTACTTATATTAATTGAGTAATCTTGGAGAGATTGCCTAATAGCTTTGAGCATTTTTTTATTTATAAAAAATAGTATATAAATCCATGTTACAGGCATACTGTGAGAATTAAACATGATGTATATAAAATGGTTAACAGGTGCATCTTATAGAGTAGGTAGGTGGGTAGTCAAGGAAGATTTTCTCTGTCCCTTTTTCTTATGTCCATCCATCTTTCCATCCCTCCCTTTTTGCCTCCATCTTTCCAAATGTTTGTACTTTAATAAAGACAACAATATCCTAATATAAGGTTTAACTTTAATATACCTCTTAAGTCACTTTTTGCCAAATTTTTATTCAATCACTGGAGACTCAGATAACTTCTGCAAGAAAACAAAGGAGCAAACGAAATATTTCTGACCATAGTTTTACACTGGAATATTCCATGTGAATTTAGGGGAAATGTTAGCATTGGCTGCTTTCTGTTTCCTCTCAGGGGTATTTTCTCTTTCTACTTTTGATTTCACTCACCCACACATTCTGATTAATGTCATAGTGGTAGCAAGCATGCAGATGCCTAAAAATGTATACATAGTAAGAAAAAGGCTGTTTCGGGGCAGCACTCTGAAGTGGCTGTTCTGTGGGGGGTTAGCCATGTCTCTCTCCTGCCAAGAGTTCAAGACTTCCATGAGAGTTAGCAGTCAAGTCATTCCACTGGTGAAGAAATAATAGCGCTGACCATGGTTCTTCTAAAACCTCTCCTCTCTGCTACTATGGAAACTCCTAATACTTCTCCATCACATCCCTTCCTCTCCTCACCTTCCTTTACACTGAGTGGACAACCTTTATTTGAAATGTTAAGCACTGACATGTATCCTCTCACCATCCACTCTCTTGGCTTCCTTCCTTTCTTAAATGCTTCTGGCATTGCAATCCTAAACTATTAAGCAGCTAATGGATACAATTTTAAAACTGGTGAATTAGTTTGTATTTTCTTAAGAAGTGAAATTGTAGATTGACCTATTACGTACAAGTTAATATGCTCAACAGAAGACAAGGTATGATTGTAGAAACTGGGTGTTTAGTGAGAAGCTGCTACTTAAGTGACCACTTTGGAAAAGAGGCACAGAAATGTTTAACAATCTCAAGGAAAAGATCCATTTATGTTGACTGGCAGGATGTAGACATCATTTTGAATATATATATTATAAGTAAGTGGTGCAAATACAAAGATGCATCCATATTCTATGGAATTAATAGGACAAGAAATTTGTTTTCCTAAATCTGTGAACATATCCTATAATGCATCTGAAACTGCAAATTCACAAACAAAAAATTGACAGAAATATGCAAAACTTTTCCAATATTTTATTTCCAAAAACATTATAAAATATGACAACATAGTATATTTCATGTCATTTATTTCCCAAGGGAAGTTCTAGGTTTGTAAATCCTGGAATATTATCAGACTATGTTTTGAACTTTATTTCTCTTTGAGCTAGAATTTTTAAAAGATTACATATTTTCTTGAAGAAAATGTTCATCCAGTTACTACTAATGATGCTGAAGGAATGGAAAAGTAATTTCTAGAAATCACTTATCACTTTGTAAAATTTTATAGTTTAAACTGGAATACTGAAGATTGATTTAATATTTAGTGGAAGAGGAGAGTTTGTTATTTATATCTCTGATATTAAAAATTATTTGAGGGCTTCCCTGGTGGCGCAGTGGTTGAGAGTCCTCCTGTTAATGCAGGGAACACGGGTTTGTGCCCCGGTCCAGGAAGATCCCACATGCCGTGTAGCAGCTAGGCCCGTGAGCCATGGCCGCTGAGCCTGTGCGTCCGGAGCCTGTGCTTCGCAACGGGAGAGGCCACAACAGTGAGAGGCCCGCGTACGGCAAAAAAAAAAAAAAAATTATTTGAGGTTTCTGATAACAAACTTCATAAAATATATTTTGTAAAAATCATTCTTAAATCAGGTTTTAGAGTGAAAAAAAAGGTGTGCTGAAAGGAATTAGATATTTAACACTGTAGCTGACCTAAGTAAGCTGGAGAAAGTTCTTAAACAATTTTGTTTCATTTTTCCATCAATAAAGACAGAGATAATAATAATAATTTATTGCACAGGAGTCTTGCAGTAACTCATGTCATAGAGAATTTTGAAGATGAAAACAACTTTATAGGCCTCATTATTAAAGGTAAATTGTTATGGTAAATGTCAGCCAACGAAAACCATGCATTTGGTCTCTTCAATTTCTCTTCAAATGTTTAATTTGGATCCCTATGTTAATTAGGAATCTTAAAAAAAAACTATTATAAAGAGAATGTGAAATCCTGCTTTGAATTTTGATGTTTAGGCTGTGAAATCATGGATAGCTTGTTTTTCTGAATTTTGTTTTTCTCATGGTCATAAGCCTCTTTTACATCCCAAGGAGTGAGCAAAATTGCTCCCACCTCCTTATTGTAAAAAGAAATTTGTCATACCAGAGTCTCAAAGACTTACCTTTCTCTAAAGCCCTTTATTTAATGCAAAGAGCATCCATGACTATATTATGGCAATTCTGCATATGGAAAAAGCAAAATTATTAATTTATTTAAAAATATTTATTGAGCATATACTAAAACATACAAAAGATAAATCACCAATTACATTGAGAAATATAGAAATGTTCTCATTTTCATGGCAAATGCATCTAATAGAAGAACTCAAGCAATTCAGTTCAAGGTGGAAAGAGATAGGTTCTCTATAGAAGGTTAAAAGTCATTATTACAGTGGCTGAGAAAAGGGAGATACAGTTTCAAGAAATACAAAATTTCTGTAAAGGTAGCATCTTAGAGGTGACTTTACTAGGAAAAAAAGGAGGAGTGGTATTATAGAACAGTGGTTCTCAATGGGGGACAATCCTCCCCTTTCCTACCTCCTCCTCCCATCCCAGGGAGACATTTAGCAATGTCTGGAGACATTTTTGATTTTGGTCATCACAACTTGGGAAGTGCTACTGACATCTAGTGGGATGCTGCTAAACATCCTACAATGTACAGGATAGCTCCGCACAACAAAGTATAATCAGACCTTAATGTCAATAGAGAAATTCCGTTCTTGAAGAGAACACAGGGCTATCAAAGTTACCAGATGGAGAAAGTATAGGATGCTTGGAATTCGTTTGACAGGAGTAGAGAAATAGAGGTAGGTAATACTGGAAATGTTATTAATACTCTAATAATTTTCTATGGTGACAGATGGTTACTAGACTTATTGTGGTGATCATTTCATAATGTATTTGACTGTCAAATCACTATGTTGTACACCTGAAGCTAACATAATATTGTACATCAACTATACTTGAATTAAAAAATTTTTAAAGAAAATGTTATTAGGTGAGCCTTGAGTATTAGGTTAGACTATAGAGTTGATTCATTCGTTTCACTCACTTATTTATTCAGTAAATATATCTCAGGCAATGGGGACAGAGAGATGAGAAACATAGTTTCTGCTCTTCAAGGTTACAACGTGGGTGGAGAGAGTCAGGTAAACCAGCCATTGTATGGGTAGTGAATCCTTGCATTTGATTTCTGTGAAACACCGATTCTACTAAGTATCTTTAAAATAAGTTCAAGTAAAAATGAAGTTTTGAAAAGAGTACACACTATATCCTTCCTCATGCCTTAGGATTTGGCTTTATGTTAGCCAACAGTTATTTTGCCAACATACGTTTTCTTTTCTTTTCTGTAGCTGTTAGCAACCTGTGATGTGTTGGATAGCATCCATTGTTGACCCTTCCAGATTTACCCTCTACTCTTCTTCACATTGTTCCCAGGATGCTGATGTTTATGGATTTCATGCTCGAGTGCCCCCGTGTTTGTTTTTGGTTGTGTTTAGCCTAATTGGGACACTTGTACTTTCCGAAGGCAATAGTGGGAGGAGAGAGTGTTTAGGATATTTATTCCTCTTCCAAGTAACCAGGTCACCACAGATTAGCTGCTCCCTCAGCTGAAGGCCACAACTCCTTTCAGATAGCCTTTCTCATAAAGCTACCCTCTCTGAGTTCCTATACCTTCTCCTTCTCCTAACCCCTTTAGACCTAAAGCTGGCAGTACTCCTCACCTGTTGTAAGCCTTTTGAATTTACACTGTCCCTCTTTATGAACCTGTCTACATGTTTATAAAAAGTCCTTTCTAAGCTTTCCTCATATTACCCATCCAGGACCTCAGTTTTATGTATGGAAAACATGACTTGGGTAATGCTCATATGGTAGCTGCTTACAAAAAGAGTTCTGCAAAGGAAAGAGTCCAGAAAAGTTTAAATTTCATGTTATGACCTGTGAGGATCTACTGAAGAATTTATCTGTTAGCTTATTTATTGATTTGTTTATTTTTAAGTGTGACACACCTCAAATTTCCGTTGTTACACAGAACCATTTTGATATTCTCTATGTCAGTGGTCCACAACATTTTTGGCACCAGGGACCAGTTTCGTGGAAGACAGTTTTTCCACGGACTGGGGCAGGGTGGGGGGGGATGGTTTCAGGATGATTCAAGTGCATTACATTTATTGTGCACTTTATTTCTATTATTATTACATTGTAAGATATAATGAAATAATTATACAACTCACCATAATGCAGAATCAATGGGAGCCCTGGGCTTGTTTTCCTGCAACTAGCTGGTCCCATCTGGGGGTAATGGGAGACAGTGACACGTGAAGTGTGTTGCTTATGTCCAGTCTACTCCGTAATCTCGTTTTGGTTGCTGTCACTGAAGAAAACCCTGCTTCACAAGGCCACCATCATTTGCGATCTCAAGCAATTGATTCTCTTCTAGCACGGACAAGTCGATTCACCTGGCTTATTCACAAATGGGTCACGGATCCCTTCCTTCCCAGTTCAGGGGTCTTTTGTGTTTGGGAAGTAATGCTCAAACTCTTTTGAAAGCTGAGATAGGTGATCATGCACCAGCTGGGAGAAAGAAGGCCCTGGCTCAGTCTCTTGCAAAATCTCTGCTAATGTTTGAAACATGTCAAAAATCCCAATGTTCACTCGTTGCCCCCGTAATTCCAGTTTAGCTTTGAATGCAGCCATTTTATCTGCCAACTTGAACACAGTTGTCGTTCTCCCCTGAAGCGACAGATTGAGTTCGTTGAGCAGGTTGAGTATGTCACACAAGGAAGCAAGTTTTGCGACCCATTCTGTGTCACTGAAGTGTGCTGCCGGTGGTGACTGTTTTTCTAAAAGGAATCTCTGGAGCGGCTCTCCTAACTCAAAAACTCTGGCCAGTGATTTACCTTTAGACAGCCATCTCACTCCTGTGTATAAGAGAAGACGTGTGTACTCTGCGTCCATCTCCTCACAGAGCTGTGCGAACAGACGTGAGTTAAGGGCACGTACTTTAACGTGGATGATAATTTTAATCACATCCTGCAAAATGTTGTTAAGTTCAGGTGACATTTTTCAGCTAGCCAGCATTTCTCTGTGGATGACACAGTGCGTAGACTCACATTCAGAAGCAGGGACACAAGACGTTTATCAGATATAATTTGCATATATTTTCTCTCAGCCTGTGTCTTGTCTTTTCATTTTCTTTATGGTGTCTTTTAAAGCCTTGGATGTATAACCATATGTATCCATACGCATGTACATATGTTAGAGATTTTATTTGGTCTTTTGCTTTTATTAAAATAAAATCTAACTCCACATACCTTTTAGCATCTTGATTTTCTCACTCAGCATTACCTCATGGAAATTCTTCCAGTGGCTCTAATTAATTATTTTTAACGATTGCATACTATTCCATGGTGCTTATTTCCCCATTGATGAGTGTTCAGTTTGGTTCTAGGTTTATGTTTTCCCTTTGCAACAACCAGTGAAACAACAGAAACACTCATATCCATACCTATCTGTTCTAAGTATTGGTGCATTTGTTTCTGTAGCTTGAAGCATAGGAGTAAGATTTTTGGCTCAAAAGCTGTATTTACTTTTTACTTTGATAGATGTTGCTGGATTGCTTTCTGAAATGGATGTGATAACTCACTTTTCTCCCAAATGTCTGAGCTTCTTTTCTCCCATATCCACACAAATCAGAGAGATGTCCATTTAAACATGCTTGCCAGTGAGGAAGGTAAAATGTGACTAGGCATGTGCATTTCTATGATGACTAGCAAATTTTGGCATTTTTCACACGTTTGGTAGTTGATTGGATTTGTTCATCTATTAACTCCCATTTAAACTTTCATACATTTTTTTTCCATTGGTCATTTGCATTTTTCTTTTCAGAATATAAGTCTATTTGGCTATTATATTATAGATGTTAGCTTTTGCTATTTGGATTGCAAATATTTCCCCCAGTCATATTGTTTGATTATTGGTTTTGCTTTTGGTATTCTTTGCTGTAAGAATTTTTTCCTAGTATTGGTTAAGAAAGTCTTCTTCATCTCCAGACTCATGTAGTTTTTTTTTTTTTTTTTTTTTTAAAGTTTATTTATTTATTTTTTTAATTAGTTTCTGCTTTATAACAAAGTGAATCAGTCATACATATACATCTGTTCCCACATCCCTTCCCTCATGCATCTCCCTCCCTCCCACCCTCCCCATCCCACCCCTCCAGGCGGTCACAAAGCACCGAGCTGATCTCCCTGTGCTCTGCGGCTGCTTCCCACTATCTATCTACCTTACGTTTGGTAGTGTATATATGTCCATGCCTCTCTTTCGCTTTGTCACAGCTTACCCTTCCCCCTCGCCATATCCTCAAGTCCATTCTCAAGTAGGTCTGTGTCTTTATTCCCGTTTTGCCCCTAGGTTCTTCATGACATTTTTTTTTTTTTTAAATTCCGTATATATGTGTTAGCATACGGTATTTGTCTTTCTCTTTCTGACTAACTTCACTCTGTATGACAGACTCTAGGTCTATCCACCTCATTACAAATAGCTCAGTTTCGTTTCTTTTTATGGCTGAGTAATATTCCATTGTATATATGTGCCACATCTTCTTTATCCATTCATCCGATGATGGACACTTAGGTTGTTTCCAGCTCCGGGCTATTGTGAATAGAGCTGCAATGAACATTTTGGTACATGTCTCTTTTTGAATTATGGTTTTCTCAGGGTATATGCCCAGTAGTGGGATTGCTGGGTCATATGGTAGTTCTATTTGTAGTTTTTTAAGGAACCACCATACCGTTCTCCATAGTGGCTGTACCAATTCACATTCCCACCAGCAGTGCAAGAGTGTTCCCTTTTCTCCACACCCTCTCCAGCATTTATTGTTTCTAGATTTCTTGATGATGGCCATTCTGACTGGTGTGAGATGATATCTCATTGTAGTTTTGATTTGCATTTCTCTAATGATTAATGATGTTGAGCATTCTTTCATGTGTTTGTTGGCAGTCTGTATATCTTCTTTGGAGAAATGCCTATTTAAGTCTTCTGCCCATTTTTGGATTGGGTTGTCTGTTTTTTTGCTATTGAGCTGCATGAGCTGTTTATAAATTTTGGAGATTAATCCTTTGTCAGTTGCTTCATTTGCAAATATTTTCTCCCATTCTGAGGGTTGTCTTTTGGTCTTCTTTATGGTTTCCTTTGCTGTGCAAAAGCTTTGAAGTTTCATTAGGTCCCATTTGTTTATCTTTGTTTTTATTTCCATTTCTCTAGGAGGTGGGTCCAAAAGGATCTTGCTGTGATTTATGTCATAGAGTGTTCTACCTATGTTTTCCTCTAAGAGTTTGATAGTTTCTGGCCTTACATTTAAGTCTTTAATCCATTTTGAGCTTATTTTTGTGTATGGTGCTAGGGAATGATCTAATCTCAAACTTTTACATGTCCCTGTCCAGTTTTCCCAGCACCACTTATTGAAGAGGCTGTCCTTTCTCCACTGTACATTCCTGCCTCCTTTATCAAAGATAAGTTGGCCATATGTGCGTGGGTTTATCTCTGGGCTTTCTATCCTGATCCACTGATCTATCTTTCTGTTTTTATGCCAGTACCAGACTGTCTTAATTACTGTAGCTTTGTAGTATAGTCTGAAGTCAGGGAGCCTGATTCCTCCAGCTCCGTTTTTCGTTCTCAAGATTGCTTTAGCTATTCGGGGCCTTTTGTTTTTCCAAACAAATTTTGAAATTTTTTGTTCTAGTTCTGTGAAAAATGCCATTGGTAGTTTGATAGGGATTGCATTGAATCTGTAGATTGCTTTCGGTAGTAGAGTCATTTTCACAATATTGATTCTTCCAATCCAGGAGCATGGTATATCTCTCCATCTATTTGTATCATCTTTAATTTCTTTCATCAGTGTCTTATAGTTTTCTGCATACAGGTCTTTTGTCTCCTTAGGTAGGTTTATTCCTAGATATTTTATTCTTTTTGTTGCGATGGTAAATGGGAGTGTTTTCTTGATTTCATTTTCAGATTTTTCATCATTAGTGTACAGGAATGCCAGAGATTTCTGTACATTAATTTTATATCCTGCTACTTTACCAAATTCATTGATTAGCTCTAGTAGTTTTTCGGTAGCATCTTTAGGATTCTCTATGTATAGTATCATGTCATCTGCAAACAGTGACAGCTTTACTTCTTCTTTTCCAATTTGGATTCCTTTTATTTCCTTTTCTTCTCTGATTGCTGTGGCTAAAACTTCCAAAACTATGTTGAATAAGAGTGGTGAGAGTGGGCAGCCTTGTCTTGTTCCTGATCTTAGTGGAAATGGTTTCAGTTTTTCACCATTGAGGACAATGTTGGCTGTGGGTTTGTCATATATGGCCTTTATTATGTTGAGGAAAGATCCCTCTATACCTACTTTCTGCAGGGTTTTTATCATAAATGGGTGTTGAATTTTGTCGAAAGCTTTCTCTGCATCTATTGAGATGATCATATGGTTTTTCTCCTTCAACTTGTTAATATGGTGTATTACATTGATTGATTTGCGTATATTGAAGAATCCTTGCATTCCTGGGATAAACCCCACTTGATCATGGTGTATGATCCTTTTAATGTGCTGTTGGATTCTGTTTGCTAGTATTTTGTTGAGGATTTTTGCATCTATGTTCATCAGTGATATTGGCCTGTAGTTTTCTTTCTTTGTGACATCCTTGCCTGGTTTTGGTATCAAGGTGATGTCGGCCTCGTAGAATGAGTTTGGGAGTGTTCCTCCCTCTGCTATATTTTGGAAGAGTTTGAGAAGGATAGGTGTTAGCTCTTCTCTAAATGTTTGATAGAATTCACCTGTGAAGCCATCTGGTCCTGGGCTTTTGTTTGATGGAAGATTTTTAATCACAGTTTCAATTTCAGTGCTTGTGATTGGTCTATTCATATTTTCTATTTCTTCCTGATTCAGTCTTGGCAGGTTGTGCATTTCTAAGAATGTGTCCATTTCTTCCAGGTTGTCCATTTTATTGGAATAGAGTTGCTTATAGTAATCTCTCATAATCTTTTGTATTTCTGCAGTGTCAGTTGTTACTTCTCCTTTTTCATTTCTAATTCTATTGATTTGAGTCTTCTCCCTTTTTTTCTTGATGAGTCTGGCTAATGGTTTGTCAATTTTGTTTATCTTCTCAAAGAACCAGCTTTTAGTTTGGTTGATCTTTGCTATCGTTTCCTTCATTTCTTTTTCATTTATTTCTGATCTGATCTTTATGATTTCTTTCCTTCTGCTAGCTTTGGGGTATTTTTGTTCTTCTTTCTCTAATTGCTTTAGGTGCAGGGTCAGGTTGTTTACTCGAAATGCTTCCTGTTTCTTAAGGTGGGATTGTATTGCTATAAACTTCCCCCTTAGAACTGCTTTTGCTGCGTCCCATAGGTTTTGGGTCGTCGTGTCTCCATTGTCATTTGTTTCTAGGTATTTTTTAATTTCCTCTTTGATTTCTTCAGTGATCACTTCGTTATTGAGTAGTGTATTGTTTAGCCTCCATGTGTTTGTATTTTTTACAGATCTTTTCCTGTAATTGATGTCTAGTCTCATAGCATTGTGGTCGGAGAAGATACTTGATACAATTTCAATTTTCTTAAAATTACCGAGGCTTGATTTGTGACCCAAGATATGATCTATCCTGGAGAATGTTCCATGAGCACTTGAGAAAAATGTGTATTCTGTTGTTTTTGGATGGAATGTCCTATAAATATCAACTAAGTCCATCTCGTTTAATGTATCATTTAAAGCTTGTGTTTCCTTATTTATTTTCATTTTGGATGATCTGTCCGTTGGTGAAAGTGGGGTTAAAAGCCCCCTACTATGATTGTGTTACTGTCGATTTCCCCGTTTATGGCTGTTAGTATTTGCCTTATGTATTGAGGTGCTCCTATGTTGGGTGCATAAATATTTACAATTGTTATATCCTCTTCTTGGATCGATCCCTTTATCGTTAGGTAGTGTCCTTCCTTGTCTCTTCTAATAGTCTTTATTTTAAAGTCTATTTTGTCTGATATAAGAATTGCTACTCCAGCTTTCTTTTGATTTCCATTTGCATGGAATATCTTTTTCCATCCCTTTACTTTCAATCTGTATGTGTCTCTAGGTCTGAAGTGTGTCTCTTGTAGACAGCATATATATGGGTCTTGTTTTTGTATCCATTCAGCCAATCTGTGTCTTTTGGTGGGAGCATTTAGTCCATTTACATTTAAGGTAATTATTGATATGTATGTTCCTATTCCCATTTCCTTAATTGCTTTGGGTTCGTTATTGTAGGTATATTCCTTCTGTTGTGTTTCTTGCCTAGAGAAGTTCCTTTAGCATTTGTTGTAAAGCTGGTTTGGTGGTGCTGAACTCTCTCAGCTTTTGCTTGTCTGTAAAGGTTTTAATTTCTCCATCAAATCTGAATGAGATCCTTGCTGGGTAGAGTAATCTAGGTTGCAGGTTTCTCTCCTTCATCACTTTAATTATGTCCTGCCACTCCCTTCTGGCTTGTAGGGTTTCTGCTGAGAGATCAGCTGTTAACCTGATGGGGATTCCCTTGTGTGTTATTTGTTGTTTTTCCCTTGCTGCTTTTAATATGATTTCTTTGTGTTTAATTTTTGACAGTTTGATTAATATGTGTCTTGGCGTATTTCTCCTTGGATTTATTCTGTATGGGACTCTCTGTGCCTCCTGGACTTGATTAACTATTTCCTTTCCCATATTGGGGAAGTTTTCAACTATAATCTCTTCAAATATTTTCTCAGTCCCTTTCTTTTTCTCTTCTTCTTCTGGAACCCCGATAATTCGAATGTTGGTGCGTTTAATGTTGTCCCAGAGGTCTCTGAGACTGTCCTCTGTTCTTTTCATTCTTTTTTCTTTATTTTGCTCTGCATCAGTTATTTCCACTATTTTATCTTCCACCTCACTTATCCGTTCTTCTGCCTCAGTTATTCTGCTATTGATCCCATCTAGAGTATTTTTCATTTCATTTATTGTGTTTTTAATCGATGCTTGATTCATCTTTAGTTCTTCTAGGTCCTTGTTAACTGTTTCTTGCATGTTGTCTATTCTATTTCCAAGATTATGGATCTTGGAAATAGAATCTTGGATCAGCTTTACTATCATTATTCTGAATTCTTTTTCAGGTAGACTGCCTATTACCTCTTCATTTGTTAGGTCTGGTAGGTGTTTATCTTGCTCCTTCACCTGCTGTGTGTTTTTCTGCCTTCTCATTTTGCTTATGTTACTGTGTTTGGGGTCTCCTTTTTGCCGGCTGCAGATTCGTAGTTCCCGTTGTTTTTGGTGTCTGACCCCAGTAGCTAAGGTTGTTTCAGTAGGTTGTGTAGGCTTCCTGGTGGGGGGGACTAATTCCTGTGCTCTGGTGGTTGAGGCTCGATCTTGTCTTTCTGGTGGACAGGTCCACGTCTGGTGGTGTGTTTTGGGGGTGCCTATGGCCTTATTATGTTTTTAGGTAGCC
The DNA here is from genome assembly GCF_964165515.1 of Mesoplodon bidens. Classification (NCBI taxonomy): domain Eukaryota; kingdom Metazoa; phylum Chordata; class Mammalia; order Artiodactyla; family Ziphiidae; genus Mesoplodon; species Mesoplodon bidens. The sequence goes on from NC_138168.1 coordinate 60,383,455, forward strand.
TCTCTGCTAATGGGTGGGGTTGTGTTCCTGCCTTGCTAGTTGCTTGGCATAGGGTGACCCGCACTGTAGCTTGCTGGTCGTTGACTGAAGCTGGGTGCTGGTGTTGGGATGGAGATCTCTGGGAGATTTTCGCTGCTTGATATTATGTGGAGCTGGGAGGTCTCTTGTGGACCCGTGTCCTGAAGTTGGCTCTCCCACTTCAGAGGCACAGCACTGGCTCCTGGCTGCAGCACCAAGAGCCTTTCATCCACCCGGCTCAGAATAACAGGGAGAAAAAGTAGAAAGAAAGAATTAGTAGAAGAAAGAAAGAGAGAGGGAAAGAAAGGAAGAAGGGAAGGAAGGAAGGAAGGAAGAAAGGAGGGAGGGAGGGTGGAAGGATGGAAAGAAAGAAGGAAAGAAAGGAGAGAGGGAGGGAGGAAGGAAAGGAAGACAGGAGGGAGGGAGGAAGGAAAGAAAAAGAAAGTGGAAAGAAGAAGGGTGGGAGGGAGGAAAGAAAAAGAAAGAAGGAAAGGAGGAGCGGAGGGAGGGAGGGAGGAAGGGAGAGTAGGAAAAAAAGAAAGAGCAGGTAAAGTAAAATAGAATAAAGTATGAAATATAGTAGCGTTATTAAAATTAGAAAGTAATTATTGAAAAAAAAAAAAAACCGGACCGATAGAACCCTGGGACATATGGTGGAAGCAAAGCTATACAGAGAGAATCTTACACAGAAGATTACACATACACATTCACAAAAAGAGAGCAGGGGGAAAAATCAAAAATCTTGCTCTCCAAGTCCACCTCCTCAATTTGGGATAATTCGGTGTAAAAAGAGGAAAAGGGCGAGAAGTCTGAAATCTTGCTCTCTAAGTCCACCTCCTTAATTTGGAATAATTCGTTGTAAAAAGAGGAAAAGGGGGGAAAGTCTTAAATGTTGTCCTCAAAGTCCACTTCCTCAATTTGGGATGATTCGCTGTCCATTCATGCACTCCACAGACGCAGGGCACATCAAATGGACCGTGGAGCTTTAATTCGCTGCCTCCGAGGCTGCACAGAGAGATTTCCCTGCCTCTGCTCTCACAGCTCCCGGGTCTCAGCCTTGGACCTGGCCCCGCCTCTGCGCGTAGGTCGCCGGAGGGCGTCCGTTCTTCGCTCAGACAGGACGGGTTTAAAGGAGCCGCTGATTCGGGGGCTCTGGCTCACTCAGGCAGAGGGGAGGGAGGGGCGCGCAGTGTGGGGCGGGCCTGCGGCGGCAGAGGCCGGCGTGACTTTGCAGCAGCCCGTGGCACTCCGTGCGCTTTCCCGGGAAAGCCGTCCCCGGGTCTCGGGGACCCCGGCAGTGGCGGGGTGCACAGGCCCCCCGGAAGGCGGGGCGGACAGTGACCCGCGCTCGCACACAGGCCCCACGGCGGCGGCGGCAGCGGCGGCGGCGGCGGGCCGCGGCGGGCGGCTGTGGCGGCGGCAGCGGCGGCGGCGGCGGGCCGCGGCGGGCGGCGGCGGCGGCGGCCCACGCCCGTCTCCGAGGTCCGTGCCTTACCCGCGGCTCGTGCCTGTCTCTGGCGCTTCCCCAAGCAGCCCTCTTAATGCCCTCTCCTCGCGCACCAGGAAACAAAGGGGAAAAAAAGTCTCTTGCCTCTTCAGCAGCTCCAGACCCTTTCCCCGGACTCCCTCCGGGCTAGCCGTGGTGCACTAACCCCTTCAGGCTCTCTTCCTGCCGCCAGCCCCCGTCCTCTCCCTGCGCTCCGACTGAAAGCCGATACCCGAGCCTTAGCTCCCAGCCCCGCCCGTCACGGCGGCCGAGCAGACAAGCCTCTCGGGCTGGTGTGTGCCTGAGGGCACCGGTCCTCTGTGCCAGAATCTCTCCGCTTTGCCCTCCGCACCCCTGTTGCTGTGCTCTCCTCCGCTACTCCGAAGCTTTCCCCCTCCGCCACCTGCAGTCTCCGCCCGCGAAGGGGCTTGTAGTGTGTAGAAACCTTCCCCCCTTCACGGCTCCCTCCCACTGGTGCAGGTCCCGTCCCTATCCTATTGTCTCTGTTTATTCTTTTTTTATTTTGCCCTACCCAGGTATGTGGGGAGCTTCTTGCCTTTTGGGGGGTCTGAGGTCTTCTGTCAGCGTTCAGTAGGTGTTCTGTAGGAGTTGTTCCACGTGTAGATGAATTTCTGATGTATCTGTGGGGAGGAAGGTGATCTCCGCGTCTTACTCTTCCGCCATCTTCCTCCGGGCCCTCATGTAGTTTTTTGAAATACTTGTGTTGTCTTTTTTATATATTTTAAAATTATTTTCTATTTTTTAAGGTAGTTACTAAGTTTCTTTGTTTTTGTCTTTCTTCGTTAATAATAAGGTACTGTCATGAAAGTAGTGACATCCCACCGGCAGACACCTAGGGCACAGATCTTGGTTTCTGAATACCATTAACTTCTAAAGGAACCAAGCCTCTTTGGAGAAATGGCTGAGATTACAGGTTGTGGCCAGGAAAATACAATCAAGCCAGATCATCTTGTGGTGCTAGAAATAAAGGAAGTGGTCAGAGACTAATGGGGTCATTTCCAAAGGACTCAGAGATCACATTGAAGGGTCTCTGACTGGTCTAATATGGGAAAATTTGAACATTAAAAAAATATAACAGGGCTTCCCTGGTGGCGCAGTGGTTGAGAGTCCGGCTGCCGATGCAGGGGACATGGGTTCGTGCCCCGGTCCGGGAGGATCCCATATGCCGCGGAGAGGCTGGGCCCGTGAGCCATGGCCGCTGAGCCTGTGCATCCGGAGCCTGTGCTCCGCAAATGGAGAGGCCACAACAGTGAGAGGCCCACGTACCACAAAAAACAAAAACAAAAACAAAAAAACTCCAAAAAACAAAAAACAATGATGGTAAGTGATCACAAAAATTTGAATAAACAAACCAAAAATTCATCAGTCAACAGAGATATCCCAAAAAAGAAAAGAGAGAGACTAATAAATTATAGGAAAAAAGATACATTAAAAAAAATCACTGTTGCAGCATCAATGTTGTATCTGGTTCAGGCAGGAATGTCAATGGAGGCTAAAATTTTTGGCCAATGGATTGTTGGGTAACACGATAGTCTCACAGTGATAAGTCATCACTCCATAGATTGCTTGCTAATTGCAAAGGGGAAAATGTATCTTTAGTATGAAAAGATCTGTCAGTCACTACCCCAACCAACTAGACAGTCTTAGTATTTGCTAATAGTAGGATGATCTGACAGTTTGTGTCTTCTCTTCTATGTAATATAATGTATATAAATCATTGACAATAAAGTGATTTTGCCAAGAATGTTTATTCTGAATAAAGCATCTATCTAATTTGCATTTTACAAGAAGTATTGGAATTAAAGAAGCAAGTTAAATAGCATCATTATGAATCAATCAGACAAATCGATAATTTGGGACATTCTCAAAGCCGACTTGTCTGGACCTTTTAAAAAGTCAAAGTCAAGAGAAAAAAATTTAAAAAGTCAAGAGAAAAGGAGAAATACTATCTAAAGAATAGAAGGATTCTCTAGATTAAAAGTGATTTCAGAGACATAACAATCTATTGCAATATGTGACTATTTGGATATTGGAGTTCAAAAAACTATTAAAATATATTTTGAGCATAATTGGGGGAATTTGAATAACAACTGAATTAGAAGATATTATGAAATTTTTATTAATATTTCTTAGTTTTAGTAGTGGTGTTGTACCTTTTTAGAAGCATGCCCTTATTAGGATATGTGTGCTGAAATGTTGGAAGTTTTAATTACTGCAGAAGTCTTTTTCATGTATAGTGAAAATCTTTTACTACCTACTGGTCCCCATTCTGCCATCTGAAGCTCAAAACACATGAGTTAATACTGTCAACAAGAAAATACTATCTTTGCTATCAATAAAATAATTAAAGTGTGTACATATAAAGGAGATGATTACAAAAACTTGATGTCCTGATATTATTATACTAATTATATGCCACTGTGGCACACACCCTTTTAAACGCATGATTCCTCCTAGCAGGTTTGTCTAGGTATAAGTCACGTATGTCAGTCGTTTCCCACTGCATAGATGCCGTGTTAGAATTAGAATTAGAATTATGTGGGAAACTGGGAATTCATTCTTGCCATGATTACAGTGAATTATAGTCCGTTTTCAGGGACTGTGAAAAAAGCTGAGAATAGACTTACCCTAAAACAGAGAGGGGTAATAACCATGACTTTTGTCCTAGATAATTGAAAACGAATGGAAATTAAAAATAAGAAAATCAAAATATCAATGACAGATTTCTGAGGAGAAGAAAAGAAAAAGAACAGGTAAATTATCAGTGATGTAGGCGAAAAAAACTCAAAAGAAGAAATTTCTGGAAGGGGACTAAAGAAGTATAATGGTGATCATTCTGAATTGATCCACTCATTGATGGGTTAATCAAGCTGTCTACACAAGATTGCAAGGTGAAGTATGTATTCTTCCTGACCGTTAGTTACCTAGACACTTTCTCTAGTTAATGACAACTACAATAGGCAACAGGAAAATGTCATTTAGCCAGCATGCCCAGGTGGATCTTCCTTGACTTTCACGGTGAAAGCTTTGTCTATGTAGAGACTACATATTTTATCCCAGATACCTGACTGACAGTAGAGGTAAGACACGCAATGTGCTTTGGAGCTTGTAGTTTCCTATTTTTTTTTTTTTTTTTGGTTGGTACTATGTAGACGTGGAGAGAAAACTTTGGTGAGAGAAACTTTAGTGTTAAAATATATTATGATTCAGCTGCTACCTTTTTTATGCAAAAATAGTTCTGCTTTTGAAGTATTTTCCTTTAGGTGTGATCTGTTGGACCTATAGCATCATTAGTGGTATTTAAAAGTTTCTACACCTGACAGTTTACTTGGACAAATGCAAAGAACAATGAACACTGATTTTTAAGGAGCTAATAAGTAGTCATTTAAATAACAAATTAGCTTAATTTTAGTTTACAATAATCTAAATTTTGGAAAAATTTATTTATTTGTATATCGCAATGACATTTCTTAGCATAAATATGCTTATTTTCAGAGGCTTAAAAGGATACAATAGACATGATTCTGTTTAATATACATAACTGTGGATAGATTTAACATTGAAAGTTTAAACACTTTCTCTTAGAATTTGGATTTTTGTTTTCACTCTCTCTAGCAAGATAACTTTGAGATAGATATGTGTCAGAAATATAGAGTGGATGGTGAAATAGAATGCTAGGATATGAAGGGAAAGTTGATAAAAGTATAATTGGTTCAGAGATTTTTGTTGAACAAATGAAACCAAAGATTTTTCCCCCAACATCACAAACTAATAACATTTCTTTTTGATTTCCTTGGAGACACGTGAAATAAAATGTAATAAATACTGTACTTGTGTGTTTACTTACCAGAATATTCTCCTCAGAAAAAGTAATGATACCCTTTCATTGACATCATCCAAGTGATAATATACTTTTGTTTCTGTCGTTGGAGTAATAATAACCTTTCAACCATATCACTGCACATTTCTTCTTTCTTTTACTGTACATAATGCATAAAAATAAAAAGGCTATATTACTTCTTAAGGAAAAAGTTTGTTCTTTAAATAAATTCACAGACATCTGAAAACTATAGTTCCTTGTTAATGTGTGCTAAAATTTCTATAGATGCTTGTAGCTTTTTACAAAAATTTAATTTTAATATTCTTTCAATTGTCACATTATACTTAACTCTACAGATCTCTGCTAGTTCACATCTCAAAAATATGACTTCAAATTGGTTTTAGTTGCTTATATCACAATAATAAGAAATTAGATTTTATTTGCCAAATACTTCTCAGACTGTTTCAAAGTCTGGTTTGCATAAAATATTACTGGTAGATAAATTGTTTGTTACTAAAGGGCAGATATGTCCAAGCTAATGTTGATGGGTGATTTTAGTATAATTCAATAAGAGTTGACACTACTCAGAGTGAAAATTTCAACTTTTTCTTTCAAATTACTTTAATCACTTAAATATAAATGTAATATATTTAATATAAAACATTGATAGGTAATTAATAGAGTCCTTTATGAATTGCTTCCTATTGTAATAAATTGTAAACAGTATGAAATAAATGGTGACATTGGTCTCTTTACTTAGTATCTCTTAAGAACAAAGAAGGTAAGTCCTTTGTGTTTTTGTTTATTAAGTTTGCTTTACTTCATCATAAATTGTAAAACTGTGTTTTTGCAGAATGAAGGAAATCCAAACAGCATCACTCTATGTAATAAGAAAAGTGAACGATATATTGAATATTTAAAACGAAGAACTAATCGTAATAGTAATAAACTAATCATAAAGTGTCTCCATGCAGACATGAATTCTGGGAAGTAGGCTAGAGGAGTTTTATAACAATTAATTATAAAATTTTATATCTTTTCAGTATATGTTTATTAAATAAATGTCTGTTTCTGGTCTTGTTCCATGTCCCAAAGTACTTTATCAGAGATGGATAACGTTGGTTTGAAGTCACACTTACAAATGCAGGGCAGAAATGTTACTATCATTTACAGATTTCTACTACTACAAATAATCTCTAAGTTAAAGCCTAAATTGTCCATTGGATGCCTAGTTAAAGTTTTTGTTAAAAAATTCTTATTTATTAAGCAGAGCAAGAAAACAACTTCAAGACTAACTTTTAGTTGTTCTAAACATCATCTTTTGGTTTTCTTATTGGAAGGAGAGGGATTGTTCACCAAATTGGTAATAATAAGAGTGCTAGATGACTCTGTTATTTAGTTAGTGTGATTTAACAAGCCAGGTCCCTTTCCGTGAATATTAAGTGATGTGTTATTCTCAATAGCTATTGTTCTAGTCAGTTTTTTGTTACAAGTCTTATTGATATATATTTCACATACCTCACAGTTCACCCACTTAAAGTATACAAGTCAGTGGTTTTTAATCTATTCAGAGTTATGCAACCATTGGCACAGTTAAATTTAGAACATTTTCATGATCCCCAAAAGAAATCCCATACCCATTTACAATCACTCCCCATTTCCTACCAACCATCCACCTACCACCCTAACCCTAGGCAACAGCTAATTTAACTTCTGTCTTTATATAGATTTGCCTTTTCTGGACATTTCATATAACTGGAATCATGCAATATGTGGTTTTATTATGACTGGTATCTTTCATTTAGCATAATGTTTTCAAGGCTCATCCATGTTGTAGCATGTATCAGTATGTCATAGCATTTTAATGCCAAATAATACCCTATTATATGGTATACCTCATTTTATTTATCCGTTCATTGATTGAAGGACATTGGGGTAGTTTCTATCCTTTGGCTATTATAAATAATGCTGCTATGAACATTCCTGTACAAGTTTTTAAGTGGATATTTCACTTCTCTTGGGTATATGCTTAGCAGTGGAATTGTTGGATCATATGGTAACTCTATGAATAGTCATCTGAGGAATTGCTGGGCTGTTTTCTAAAGAGGTTGTGCCATTTTACATTCCTACCAGTGGTGTATGAGGTTCTGACTTCTCTACATCCTTGCCAGCACCTGTTGTTATCTGTCTTTTTTATTATAGCCATCCTAGTGAGAATAAAGCAGTATCTCATTGTGATTTTGATTTGCATTTCCCTGATGATTTTGAACATCTTTTCAGGTGCTTATTGGCCATTTGTATTTCTTCTGGGAAAAATATCTATTCAGATCCTTTGTCCATTTTAACAATTGTAATTTGTCTTTTATTACTGTCTTGAGTTGTTTATATATTATTTTATCAGTTTTGTTTTGTGTGGTTTACTAAGATGAAAATCTTAAATGTATGTGTATACGTCTATAATAAATTCAATTACTAACAAAACATTAAATCAATTAAATATAAATTTTGGTCAGTCTGATATAGGGACATTAATTTGATTCAATTTTTCTTTTAATTATTCTGAAGCCTACCAAACTGTGTGGATTTTAATAAATTACCGAGGGCATAGCTTATAAAATAATAGGATGTACTGATTGGAAGTTAAGTTTAGAGAAGTAAATTATTTGTTGTGGGATTTCAGAAAGAGCCCTCTTTTTAGGAAGATATAATATGAAGAAAAAAGTAAATTTTTATTGACCAATATTTTCATTATAATACATTTAAGTTATTTTTTAAGTGTTTAAAATTTTAGCATTTGAGCAACCGTCTTTCCTTCTTTCAAAATTTTTCGTAATCCTTTCCTCATACATATTATTATTTTGGGGCTATAAATTAAACCCAAAGGAACATAAATGTTTTCATATTTCAACAAAAACAATCACCTCCACTCCCCACTTCCTTACCTTCAGTTGAACAAGTGAGGGAAAGAGTAAAAATCATGGTTGGTCCTTTGATGTTGCTGGTCTGGCCAATTTTCCAAGCACAATGGGGCAGAGGTACAAGCCTACTTTACATGGAAGAACATTTAAGAACAATCAAAGCTTGGAGAGGAAATCAGCTGCCACTAAAATGTCAAAGTATTAAGTATTTCTGCATATGTAACTGAAGGAAATGGAGAAGACAGCTGAGTGTTCAGGATGAGGTCCAGGTTCCCTGGCATTTGAAAGAAGTTATTAATGACCCTTCCTTAGGTCTCTTTCTTTGGGTCAGGGATGTAGTATGAACGTCTCCTTACATACACTGAACAGAAAGAATGTGCAGCTCAACACATACATGACTTCCCTTTCATGTGAGAAAGAAATTATGGGAATATAACTGAAAATTATCATATCAGTTTGTAAAATCATTGGGCAATATGAATTTTTTTAGGGTTCCTTATATATTTTGCTCAGACAATAAGTCTTCACCATAAAACAAAAATGAATGGACTAGAAAACTGAACAGACTAAGCTTAATTATAAATTTGAAAGTTTGGACATGTACAGGGAGTCAGCACTTAAAATATAATGCTTATTTTAAGTGATCTTTGAAGTAAAGCAGCGTATGAATGTATGGTATAACTTTAAGATAAAATAAGTTTACATATATATAAATTTATAAATATATATAAATAATTGTTTTAAAGTTCATGCAGTTCTCTCAAACAGATGCAATTCTAAATATCAGCAAGTTACTACTAACAAGAAGATGCTGAATGTAAATCATGATCCAAGACCTGGACACAGTGATAACACTGCTATCTCATTTGAGTAACAGCTCCTTATACCATGTATCAGCAACATCATCTTCTGAGCTTCTCATTCTTATGCCTAGCCTTTACTTTAGCTCATAGGTATGTCATTGGAATTTTGCCATTTAACAACCAAGCCCTGTGACAGGATAATAAGTTAAGAACAGTTCAATAATGTGAGTGCGGAGAAGAGCATGTCTTCAGCCAGGAAAGATGGAAATTGTCCATATAGAAGAAAAAGAAAGTAAGAGGGAAAGAAACAATAAGAGAAATAAAACCTTAAGGGCAAGAATTAGCACTAGTTGTTGCAAGTCAGTGCCTATATTTTGTAGGCTTAGTAAATCATGGCTGCTTAACCACAAGTTTAAAGCTGTTAAATTACCAACAGTCAATCCCCCAAAACATATGTATGAAAAGATGTAGAATAAAATAAAACAGTAAAGAAAATTTCCTGTTTAAAATTTAATGCTGATATGATTAAAAACATATATCAACCGCTTAAAGGCAATCAGACGTCACAATCAACGAATAAGCTTGTTATAATAAAAAGAAGCTTCATTGTCATTTCTGGGTGCCAGATTAATTTATTATTGTTTCTTAAAAAGCTGAAAATGGTAAGAGGTGATTCATTTATTTGGATTGAAAACTACATCTGAGTCAAAGTTAACAGCCATCTGGAAGGAAAGTACCGTTTGAGAAGGCTTGGGGGTATGCCTGAAGCTTTTTACTTTTGTATCGTTTGCTAATAAGCTAGTTATCTGGAAGCTGTTAAATTAAAATATTTGATTTTGCTGAGATTACAAAGAAATATTGGACTCATAGTTAATATTTTGCACATAAGTCTTCCATTACATTCTGTAACTTTTTAAAATCCAATGCTATGGCCTGTTATTTCTTCCTCCTTCCCTCCTTCTTTGTGCTTTAGGCAATATTTTTCTATTTGTTGCATGTGAAATAAGTATAAGAATTGAAGTAAGATAGTGTTTTGAGCCTATGTTTTACAAAGCTTCAAACTTTAGAACTATGTTTTGTTTAAAGAACTTCGTACTTAATATTTGTGCTGTTTTTTTCACTGGCTTTTTACTAGTATATGTACTCACTGGTTTTACTCACTGGTTTTTACTAGTATAGGTACTAAATTCCCAAAAGCCTGTATCTGTAGTGTAATTAGTTATACTCTAAGCACTTTTCCCCTCTGACTCTCCTGAGAAAATAGGTATAGTACAGGAAAATGTGAGAATGTTAGTGAACCACTTAGGAACAAACTAAAATTGAGAAAAAATAAAGATGAGAGAAATGTTATGACCAACATTGAACTTAATGTGTATTTGACAAATGTTATACATTTTTTTAGACTGTAATTTTTTATATTTGGTTTTCCCTTCATTAATTTTCCTTTCTCTTTTATGCTTTTCTCCTCTCCTTTCTCATTCCTTTGTTTCTTTTCTCTCCTTTTTCCCACCAATTTTTTTTTCTGCTACGAACAAGAAATGGTTCCACTTTGAGGAGAATTTTAGAATGCCAGTGTCCTTACATTTAGTTTTGCAAGTTCAAGGTGTGTGTGTGTGTGTGTGTTGACGTTTTTCTTCTAAGACAATTTAAAATATAAATTTGAATGTATTATCTTTCTATATTGCCTAACATTTTATGCAAATCCTACATAGTTTTGGAAACAAACTGCAGTAAACAGTTCAGAATCCCTGTAGTATACTTTCCTTAAAATGTCTTGCTTACTAGAAATGTCTATATTGACTTATTTTAACTTAAAATATAGCCACAAGTAGATCTTCCTATGATATTTTTCTTAATATTCCAGCTATGGGAACTGCAAATATGAAAACATCATAACTAATTTCTTCAAGTACTTATTAAACACAGTCTTCTGTTAAAAATCAACTTCTTTAATACAGGCAAATTAATAACTAATGAATGAGATTTAAAAATTTTCATGTATAATATTGTTTACAAATTTTGGAAAAATTTTCCCACTGCAGCAATATTAAGGAGTAGGACTTGGTCCAAGAATGATCCTCAAACTGGTTTGTTTATCTCATAATGAAGCTGAAGTGTAGAAATCTAGATTCTGACTTCAATGTATTGTTTGCAGGAAAAAAAAATGGGCTGAAGCACTCTTGATTTTCTGATTTACCAGGGTTTTGCTTTGCCTGTGTAATCTGATTCTTATCCCTGGCTTCACAACTGTATAGGAAAAAAAACAAAAACAAACAAACAAACAAAAAAGGAATTGTTCAGCTCTTGCTCACCACAATTTCATGCCAATTTTAACTGAGCTCATGCCTTCTCTTTTAAAAATTATCTCAATGGTTCTCTAACAAAACATTCAAAAGAGTAGCTGCTGTGGGTTTTTTTTCATCTTTCCCCTGATCTTTCCAATTCCATATTCCCTTCTTCCTCAAGTTCCATCATTAGTCCTCATCAAATGATTATTCTTCCTATTTATTTGGAAAGATTCAGGGCATTTTCCCTCCTTCTCGGCTTGTCAATGTGTGATTCCCTTCAATTTTAAAGAAAGAGATGTTTATACTATAAAACCGAACTGTCTCTTTGTCCTTGACCCAGTTCTTCCTGTTTCATAAGCAGTATTATTCTCACAGATATTCTTTTCCAGACTAGAATCTCCTTCTTAACATTCACAGTTGTTCCCATATCCCCCCCTAGCTACAGTCCTCTTTCCTTCTTTTCTTCTATTGTTAAACATCTTCAATGTCCCTTTCAGGTCTATTCACATGATCTTAAATTCATGTAATTGTTTCTTCTCTCTCCTTCTACTGGGATTACCCTCTCAAGATCTACTCATTGTCAACTTTAGTATTCACTCTCAATCTACTTACTTCTTTTTTAAAAATTAATTAATTTTTGGCTGTGTTGAGTCTTCGTTGCTGCGTGCGGGCTTTCTCTAGTTGTGGTGAGTGGGGGCTACTCTTTATTGCTGTGCACAGGCTTCTCATTGTGGTGGCTTCTCGTTGCAGAGCATGGGCTCTAGGCAAGTGGCTTCAGTAGTTGTGGCACACAGGCTTAGTTGTTCCACGGCATGTGGGATCTTCCCGGACCAGGGCTTGAACCCATGTCTCCTGCATTGGCAGGCAGATTATTAACCACTGCGCCACCAGGGAAGTCCTCAATCTACTTAATTCTTTAATGCGTTTCACTCCTTAAAACTGTGTTTCTTTGACTTCTAGGAAAGCACATTAAATCCCTCTGCAGTTCTTACATTCTCCTCTTCCTATCTTTTAAATGCTCAGTCTTTTTCAGATATCTCTTTTCACTCCTCTGTTGTGCTCTCTATTAAATAATACACCTCAGAGATCTCATCTCCCCCAGAACTGCAACTCTCCCTTTTGTGTGAAAAATTATTTTTTTTAAATGGCTTCCCATTTTTAAAGAGTTTTGTCTGTATGGTTATATTTAATCCTCAATATGAACCTGTGAGGTTGATATTATTGTACTCATTTTACAGACTCCTGAATTCATATTTTTCAGTTTCCAACTATCTGGCCACTTTCCAAAAGTCAACTGAACATACATTGTACTTAGGCATTCAATATAGTGCAGTAACACATTCAGGATTAAATTTATAGTCTTTTATTTCTGTCCCATCCACTGTCTTCTAACTTTCCTATGGGCGTTAATAATACAACTACTAGCCAAGTCATTTAGTTCAAAATCTTCACTTGTTTGATTTTAACCAATAGAGACTTCTAACCCAATTAACCTGGATTATCATCTCGTGGTGGCTACAATGATTTGTTTCTACCCACAGTACTTCTGATATCAAGTGTGTGGGTTTTTCACACCAAGAAATTTTCCAGTTCTCTGTGGACACCAGCTGGCTTGCCTACCATTTAATTCAATTCTGACACCAACTACTGGGAGCCACAGGTTAAGGACTCAGTCCCGCAATACTGCCCCCATTTCAGATACCAATCACATGTACAGGGCCCCCAGGTTATCCACACTTTTGTCCAATTTGGCTATAAATCAGAGGTCCCCATGACCACCTCTTTACGTTGTTACAATGACCCACAGTACTCAGGGAAACATTCCACTTGCTAATACCAATTTATTATAAAGGATATTGTAAAAGATACAAATGAACAGCCAGATGAAGAAGCACATGGATTAAGGTCTGGAAGGAAAGGAGCTTCTGTCCCCATGGAGTGCATCACCCTCCCGGTGCAAGGATGCATTCACCAACCTGTAATCTCTCCAAACACTTTCGTTTAAGGTTTTTATGAAGGTTCCATTATGTAGGAGTAATTGATTAAGTCATTGGCCACTGTGATTATTAACTCAACCTCCCCTCATTCCTCCTCAGAGGGAGGTTAAGGAGTGGGGCTGAAAGTTCCAACCCTCTAATCACATGGTTGATTCCTCTGGCAACCATCGCCAATCCTGAAGCTATCTAAGGACCTATCAAGAATCGCCTTCTCAATGTAAACTCAGATACAGTTGAAAGGGACTTACTATGAATGATAAAAGACCATACTCATCCCTATCACTCAGGAAGTTTCAAGGATTTTAGGAGCTCTCTGCCAGGAATTGGGGATGAAGACCAAATATATATTTCTTATTGTATCACAGTATCACAGTGGTCCTCTTCATCACCTGTCAACTCATTCTTCAAAAGCCCACTAAGATGCTATTTCACCTGATCCCAGTGTTCTTAGGAACCTTTTCACAACTCTTTGTTCCTGTGGCACTTTTTTATTCCCATCCTGATACTGCTGAATACTGTGGTTTTCAGAGCTCAGGTTCTTAGGTTAGACAGGCCTGTATTCTGATCCTCATGCCATCACTTATAAGCTGGATGACTTGTTGCAAGCCACTTAACTTTTCTGAAGCTTCATTTTTCCATAGCCGTAAACAATATTAATAATGCCTTTTGTGGGATGCTTAAAAAGATTAAATGAGAAAATAATGCACATAGCTGGGACATAGTAAAAACTCAAAAGATCACCTCCTAAAGCATAATATTCTGAAAGTATGCAGAACCTAGAGTTTGAATATTCAGTTCCCAGTTTTGTACCCCTTGGCTTAACAGTGCTGTAACCTGGTCATAATACCTAAACCCATAGTACTTTTCTTATCTCTGCTATACAATGGGATGGATTATAATTCAAGTGAGTATTTGTGGGATATGATGAGAAATTTTTCTATGAGATGTTCATAAACTATAAGATTTGTGGTAAAATGTAAATAATGACTAAAATCAAGTGCTTGAACAGAGGAGTCAGATTTTGTACATCTTTGCATTTTGTTCATTACATGAACAAACATGAATTATATGAACAAACATGAATAACAGAGTGGCTTATATATAAAAAGACTGTGGTTATTTGTGGATTGAACTTACTTTGATATCACTTCTCCATTTCTCATATACAGACACTTTCCAAATCCTGTTGATTAAAAAAAGAATTTCTTATCTTTATTACTTTCTTCTATAAGCCAAAGCCACTTTCCTAATCAGGTCCCAATATCCTTTGAGAATAACTATAAGTGTCATCTACTTGGACACCTTGCCTCCAGGTTTTAACTCTATTAATCCTTTCATTACAATGATTTAGAATAATCCTCCTTAGACACTCATTTGACCATACGATATCCTTGTTCAAGAACCTTCAATGGCTTGCTTTTTCCTAGCACAACCAAGCTTCTCCGTTGAATTTTAAAATCTCCATCTGTTCCTACTCTTCCTAGGCAATAATATTTTCCATTATTCCTTAACAAGCTTCCACTGCCCTACCAAGACAGGTGTATTTTTTGTCTCTAGTAAACTAGGCCCTGAAGAAACAAATTTGCATAAAATATTCAGTAGCATGTTCCTTATTTTTCTCTCGCCTTCTATGCTTTCATACATGCTGTTTAAGTCTCCTGGAATGCCTTCTTCTCTCCCATCACTTTACATAAATCTACGGAAACTCCATGACCCAACAAATGTTTTTTATTCCCCTATCAATTTTTTCCTCTTATTCTTGTTAATCTTTCCCCTTTCTTAATGTCGTATACATAGTCTTTTAAAATAGAGGATTTACTCGCTTAGTATAAGATTCAGAAGGTACCATGGGACGTATACAGTCTCTGTCCCTTAGCAGCTCCCCATTTAACTCCTCCCAGAGATGTTCTATATATAAACAAATATAATATATATATATATTCTATCTTCATCCCTTCCCCTCTCGCTGCTTTTAATACAAATAATGAAGGGAGTGGTGAAGCTGTCCCTACGGAGGTCTCATTCGAGCAGAAGCCTTAATGAAGTGACTGAGCGTATCCAGTGAAGATTTGGGGAAAGAAAATTCCAGGGAAAGTAAACAGCAATTGCAAGGTCCTTTATGTGGGAACAAGCTTGTTGTACTCCAGGAAAAGCAAACTGGCCAGAGTAGACAGATTGGGAGAGTGAGGATGAAATCATAGCAGGTGAGGATGGTGTGGTATAGGGCCAAATCAAGGAAGTGACCTAAGCCATGGTAAGGAGTCTGGAATTTATTCGAAACTTGATGAACACCTTTTGTAGGATTTTGAGAAGAGCATGCCATGAGCTACTTATATTTTAAATATAAAATATTTAAAACATGACCATTATAGATACTCCATTCAAATTTGACAATAGGCAAGTACAGAATAAGATATTGTGTCTTGACATTGCAAATCAACTGAAATTATAGATTACTTACAAATTAATGACATTACTACATATTAAAACTTAAAGGATATAGGTAGAATGATACTGGGGAGAAATTTATAACAGTAAAATGATCTATTTAAATTGTTGAAAGTAAATAAACTAAACATTTAGCTAAACAAAAGTGTAATTAAGAAAGTAAGGTAGGGCTTCCCTGGTGGCGCGGTGGTTGGGAGTCCGCCTGCCGATGCAGGGGACACGGGTTCGTGCCCCGGTCCGGGAAGATCCCACGTGCCGCGGAGCGGCTGGGCACGTGAGCCATGGCCGCTGAGCCTGCGTGTCCGGAGCCTGTGCTCCGCAACGGGAGAGGCCACAGCAGTGAGAGGGCCGCGTACCGCACAAAAAAAAAAAAAAAAAAAAAAAAAAGAAAGTAAAGTAAAATAGGTGGAAAGGATGAAGAAAGCTATAAGAAGGAATTGAATATAAATGAAATAATATAACTAAAATAAAATAAATAAAATAAGACTTAAGTTCTTACTGGTTCTTTGACAAGACAAATGAAAAGGAGAAAATCGGCAAGTTGAAGAATAAGAAAAAAAAGAGAGAAAACACATTAAGACCTGTTGTAGGTAACTTTTGTGAGGGTGGTACAGCTCACAATTTCACCTTTTCTAGGATTGGCCTCCAATAAATAGTGATTGATTCATTTTTTAATTTAATTTTTATTTTATATTAGATTATAGTTGATTTGCAATGTTGCGTTGTTTCAGGTATACAGCAAAGTGATTCGGTTATATATATACATATATCCATTCTTTTTCAGATTCTTTTCCCTTATAGGTTATTACATAATATCGAGTAGAAATCAACAAGGACCTACTGTATAGAACAGTGATCGATTCTTAGTGGCCCTGTCTATAGTATGTGATCCTCTCCCAGTAGCCATCATTCACTGAGTAAGCTGGAGAACTCACCCAAGCTGGACCAATTATGATTTGCCCCCTGAAATTTTGACATTTAAAATTGTAAGAAACCAAGATCCAGAGTGGTTAGAGCATAGAGAAGTAGACTTAATCTGGGGTTCACTGTGCTTCTGCACATATGTGCAGACTCTCCAAAAGTTACTGGGACTCATGGATAGATTAAAGGAATCAATTTCCACAACCTTATTGTCCATTCATACTCTAGTTATGCTTTTCTCATTTTAATTTTCACAATATCCGTTTTCTCCTTTACAAAAAAAGACATACATCTCACTCAGGCTTCTTGAATATTACAATGGTTGGTTGCACCAGTATGTAAAAAACACCAGGGTGCCAAAGAAAGAATATTTGGAAATATTGATGTCGGTATTGAAGAAGTGAAGGCCTAATGACTGGGTAACAAATCCTCTTGCAAGTCAGGAGATTTCTTGTCATAGAATTAAATAAAATTTCAGGAGAACTTAATAGAATTTCCGTTGATTAATCATTAATAATAATTTTAAAAGAAATATCACTAAGTAATTTTTGTCATGTAAACGATGATGAGTTAAAAGAATCTAAAGCATTACTATATCAAAACTCCTTTTAGGACCAGTTATTAATTTATATGAACAAACTTTCTCAGCACTTAAATCTATGAAAATGAAAATATGAATAATATGAATGTTGAGCCCTATCTCATTCAAGCAATGTTAACATTCACCAATAAATATATGAATTAATAATAAAAAATAAATGGAAAACCAGAAAGTCTTTAGTCCCTTCCATTTCACTAAGAAATGCATTTTTAGTTAAAGTTTACATTTTATGATTGGTAATTGTTAAAATTTGTGAACTTGTTTAACTCAACAGAGAGCAACTAGTAATAATAATTCAATCCAAAAGAAAAAAAATAATTTAACACTTAGAAACTTATAATCAAAGGAAATTAAACACTAAATTTATATGCATAGTTTTCTTGAAGAAAAATATTAAAGGTTAATAAATAAAAGATGCTCAAACATAAAAATATGTATCACCTTGGTATAAAGTTTATGGGGTCAAGTGAAACATAAAAAAGGAAACAAGGAATGATGGAAATTTTTGACTTTTTAAAGCTTTTTAGAAATGGATTGTTAAAAAAAAAAAAAGGATTGTCGTGAGTGTCAAATCATTATGGTATTTAGAGTCCACTGGATACATTTTAAAATGATAGAGGAGTTTCATTTTTAAAGTCATATATTTATAACATACAGAAAATTATCTTTTTGCAACTACTTAAATTTACAATACAATATTTTAATTTTCAACTTAAAAATTCCTTACAAGTATCAAATCAATATACTGTACACCTGAAACGTAAAATGTTATATGTCAATTATATCTCAATAAAACAATTCTTTTGAAGATACATAAGCAAAATGTTTGATGACCTCTGTTTTAAAGAGAAGTCCAACTCCTGAAACTTGTGTTGCAGGGGTCTGGTGAGAACTTCTTCCTTTCACAAAAATAAGTTCAATTTGCAACCTAAAGAACCTAACAATTGCCAGATTTTTATGATGTATATGTTAAGAACATAGGGTTTGAGTTTGAACCCTCGATAGGCCACTTGCTCTCTGTATGATGTTGGTTAAGTAACACTGATTTATTCCTCAATTTCTTCATCTGAAAAAATATGGTACCTATCTCAAGAGTTGCTGTAAGAATTAAGTTTATACAGTGCTTGGCATACATTAAGAATATGAAATATTAGTTATTGTTGGTATCATGAAGAAATGGGCTCTAATTAAAGATTTGGGAAGGAATATGAGAATATTTAAAACAAGTATTTGACAAAATACCTGTGAAAAACTGGATTAATTGAATTTATCTCTAAGAAAATATAAATTGCTAAATTCTAATCATATAAAGTAGGAAACTTGAACAGAGCAACAATTACGGAAAAAATTGGTACCTAAGACAGGTAATAGGATTAGATGATTTTATGAACAAATTCTTCTAACTGGTGTAAGATTTTTAGGTTGTTTAAAACTGCTTCCCAAAACAGGACAAGATGAAAATTCGTATATTTATAGTAGCATTATACTGCTAACAAAACCTGTCACATAAAGGACTCATTTATACACACACACACACACACACACACACACAGACACGTTAAATCTCACTTAGAAAATATGATTTAAAAGTTAAAATTTACTCTAGGAGTATAACCTTGCTTAAACATTAGAGAAACTATCATTATAACAGGACTAAGAAAAAAACCATACCACTTACTTATATTCAGAATTGGTGACCTGAGAAATACCAACAAATAGGGTGTTCTTAGATAGGAAAACTCAGCATGGAATGATATCACTTGTCCCTAAATTAATCTATAAATTGAGTGTAATTCAAATAAAAATTTTAATAGTCATGATTCTAAATTTCATCTGAATTAAATTAATCAGTGTTTGCAAAGAAATGGACATATTCAGTTATGCTTGGTGGGAGTGTTATTTGCTACAATATTTTGGGGGGCTAATATGGCATTACATATCTAGATGAGGAATGTGCATATTCTTTGACCTAGCAATGAGATGGATACTGATTGATTGATGGGGATATTAGTAAGGGAAGAAAGCAAGTTGAAAAACTATGTTTAATTTCATTTTGCTAAAAATCCATATTTATACATTTAGATATATTTGAATATATAGAGGAAAATGCTCAAAAGATGCACATCCAAATGTTAACTCACGAGGCACTGGAGATACTTTACTACTTATTGCATACAGTTCTATAACACTGGGTTTTTTTTTTTTTAAACAACAAGAACACAATTTTTTATGATTAAAATAAAAGTCGAGTCTTAGGAAAAGTCATAAGGTTGGCAGAGATATTGGATAAACATGTTGCTTATCTTGGAATTACAGTCAGAGACATAGACTTTTGGGACAAAGTTAGGCTCAGAAAAATTCTTTCCATATAGCCTCTTCTCCATTTAATAATTTTGGGCAGATCTGTGTTAGAAACCAGATTCAGTCACTTCATCTAAATCACACTCTCGCTTTTGCAATCAAAAGTTTAGATCTAAGCACAGGACCTTACATTGATCTCATTTAATATTATTTTGTTAATTTAACCTATTATCTGCACCTAATCCAAATGGTATGGGAACTTTTTTTTTCTAGTTTCTGCTTTATAACAAAGCGAATCAGTTATACATACACATCCGTTTGGTATGGGAACTTTTGGTAGACCAAAAAAATCCCATATTTTCTTCCTAGTTTTATGACATACTACACACATATCTAAATTATAGCTTAAATGTTTTTATTGTATAGAAGCAAAGAGAGGATATAAGTCTGAGTTTTAGTATCAAAAGTCTCCTTGTTTCAAGGATATAGATGGTAAAAGAAAGGTAGACTTTCACAAAACTGTGATGTCAGCTATTTATTCTTGGGATGTTCCCACATTTCTGTCTTTCTTTTTGTTGCCCTGTCTCCAACCTGATCCCACCCAGAAGCATTATATGGTCATTCTTCCCCAAGTTTTCCACATAGCCATCCCTGCTTTCCTACGTAGCCCTTAAATATGGACCTCACCCTCTGTCAAATTGCTCTCCTATCTATCATCAATCTATCTATCTATCTATCTATCACCTATTTTTTTCTGTATAGGCAGCTGCCCTTGACTTTCACATGGATGTGATACATACACTTTCCCTTTAATAGCATTATTTGTTACCTCTCCCAGGAGAGTCTAAATTTGAACAGAGAACTTGACCACAAGCCTTTCCATAGAAACATTCCAAATAGAATAATGAAATCTCTATAAACCCAAGGACTTGGGAAAATAGCTTAAAGCACCCAGCAAATACTAAATTTCTTTGAAGGCCCATGTTTTATCTGTATAATTCAAGTCTGGCTGAATTCCACTTCGTAATATGTTTACTTTAATATGAAATTGTGGCTTCAAATATGAAATAGAGTAAATCATTTATTCCACCAAATCTTGAATAAAGTTGATTCCCCATCTCCAAGATGTGTTCTTGTTAATATCATCACTCTCATGTTTCCTTGAATAGCACCTTGCCAGAGCACTGTATTTACTACTTAACTTTCATATGCATTTTGGTTTAAGAGTGTGTGTGTGTATATGTGTGTGTGTATGTGTGTGTGTATGTTTGAATAGGGCATTATTTTATACTATTATTTGACAAGGAAAGATTGTCTTCCCAACATTTCTTAGGAGCTTTCTATGCTCCTGGTGGGAGTTATATATAAAAGAAAGCAAAATATGTGCATAAGCTCTTTTCTAGGATTTCAGCATTTTTGAAAGCTGAACTTCAGAGAAACCATTTCAGTGTCTTATGAAATTAGTCACTGGAAGGAATTGATGCAGCTTTTACAAGAAACGAAAGTTCCCAGAGAGTGCTAAGGCTCTGCTAGAATGAGCATCAGTAGGCAGGTAAATCAGTCATACAAAATGAAATTATGTATGCACCTATTAAGGGTTACCTTCTTGCTAAGTAAATGAAAATTTTTTATGAGACATATTTCTTGTAGTTGGAAGTCCTTGGTTGTGGGTGTATAATGACAACAGAAACTTGAGGCCAACTGTTTGCATAAATTCTTTTTACAAAGTATGGAAAATGCAGATTAAAAAAGGGTATTTTACTTTCTCCCAAATGTTTGAAATCAGAAACATAAAAGGAATAAAATAAATCTTTTAGTACTAAATCATCTTAGAGAGTAAAATTGTGTTCTTTGTTAATATAAATACAATTCTTTCAAAGCATTATTTTAATTTAGCATGTGTGATCTAAATAACTTACAGTTACAAGTTAGATAAAAGATGTTTATTAGGAACCATCTATGTGAAACATGAAGGTACTTCTTTCTTGATAAAGATGAAGGGGACCTACAGAGCAAAATCAGAGGGTATAAGAGAAAAAGAAAAAGAAAAATCCACTTTGAACAAAATTAGGGACTTAAGGAAGGTTTAGATTTTAAATGACCAATAGAAATTGTTTGCTGATAGAACTGGCATTTGGAAAGGTTAAGGTCCTAGTTGTGAAGCACTCCCCAAGCAAAAGGTTCTCTTTTCATGGACACATTAGAACAAAGCAAGAAAATGAATCCATATCCCAAGAACCAATGTGTTGTATGAGTAATGGGTGGTGTGTCAGCAGTCATTGTTAATAGCAGAAGTTCTGCTATCCTTTTAAGTTCTACTTCCCATATTAAATCAAGAATTTCATCACCACATTCAATTTCCTTCTTATTTCTTATTTTCCCCATCAGTCTGTACTGTTCCTTGTTGAGTTCATATGAGTAAAAGGAAGTAGCAGTGCTGTCCTCAGCACAAACTTTGCCTAGGCAACTCTTATGTCACTTTGGCACCTGAAATTCAAAAGGAGAGCATTAAATATCTAATTTTTGCTTAGCTCTGTGCTGGTGTCAAGTCAGCTCCAGTCGAGAACCTTAGTAAATAATGGCAATAAAACGTAATAGGAAAGAACTATAGGACTTTCCTACATACTACATTTTTTTTTCTCCAGGAAGAACTCCCCTTCACATGTAGGGTTTCTCTGTCCCAGCATGTCTTCTTTTTGCCAAAGTCTCTCTTGTTGAGTGACAATGAGTTCAAAGGACGCAGTAAGTCACTTTTGACCTCTCATTTCATTTTGTCACAAGTGACAGGTGTTTAAGCTGAATTATTTTCCTTTTTCTGCAGAACTGGTGACTTTGCGTTTCTTGAAGGTGAACCTTTCTATGCAAAAACTAGTATGGAAGTAAATGATTCTCTCAAGACTTCCTTACTAAATACTTCACACAAGTCTAATGCTATGGCTTATATAATTTGTCATCTACAGTGCAATGTGGAGTTCATGGTTGGGCATTATTTTTTCCTTAGCTAGTTTTCTCTTTGCTCATTCAAGCAAATCTTGTGCCTTTTCCTCTTATTTTATTCTTTTTCAATTTGTACATTTTCAGTGAGTGAAGGGGAGTTTATGTAGGAGGAACTGTGTTGTTTGAAAGATTTTCTTTAAACATTTTAGTAATATCTTAAATAATAATGATTTATGTGTCAATAGACAATTAAGGCAAGTAAATTAGGTGTTTTGACTTGTCTTATAACGCATGCTATTGAATTTTTCCTCACACTTGGAGCTTTGTGGTTTTACTTGAATTTGGCTTCTAAAGGCCAACACTAGGGGTCACCCTTCCTTATATTAAAATTTTAGTCATTGCTGAGAACCCACTGACAGTCCATTAATCTCAGAAGGAAGTAAGCAACTTTGTAAAAAAAGCAAAAGACTTTTGGCACTAAGTGCTAGTAATTTTGCTTCTTGTCCTTGCCCTGTTGTAAAAACCAAATTTGTAACAGAGTTTTATGAATGAGGGAATGTTGTTAAGCTTTTTTGGGCAAAAACTATTTTGAGAATAAAAATCTGCTTAGTTTCTTTGAAGCAGGGCTCTTAAGACAGTAAGCATTTTAGGGTATAATATATAGGGCATTACTTAAAACCATTAAATTTTAAAATGAGGTTTTCACTTAATAATTTACTTATAGATAAGATAATGATGTTGCTTAATAAAATAGTACAAATATCTTCATAAAATGAAATGGGAGGAGTTAGGTAATTAATGATTATGCATATCATAACTATGGGTTTATGAAAATTATCTTAGAATGAAATTGTAGATAAAGGATATGCTGAAGTATATAATGTTGTTCACTCTCTGGTGTGTGTGTGTGTGTGTGTGTGTGCTTGAAAGAATATTTCTATTTATAATAATGCAAAGAAGTTGCAGACTAGCAATTCTTACCTCAAGATTTATTCCACAGTTCAACTTTGAGGATAGGTTTTACAGTTTTATTAGGAAGCATGTTTCTCTCTGGAATATTTCAAACATAATGTGGCACTAAAAGAGATCACTCAGAATGCCAAAGAGTTCTCTTCTTCCAAGAATTTTGTTTAACAGTCTTAAGTTTTTTTTTTCTTTCCTTTAGAAACTCTTACTTTTGGCCTCTTCTTCCTTTTTCCTTGTTTTAAATGGGTTTCCAGATAATAAAGACAATACTTTTAGTTAAAAAATGCTTATTATGTGCTAGGCATTAAGTCTTCATAATGTCTTCATTTTGTAGATGAAGAAACTGAACCACAATGGTTTATGCAGAGTGCCAGAGGTAGGGTCTGAACTGAGGCTGCCTGACTGCAGAAATGCTGCTAAGCTCTAGGCTATGCTAAGTTTGCCAGCTGACCTCAGAATTGTATACCAGTTACACAGCACACATGTAGAAACACCCAAAGAGACATTTAAACATTAGGCAGCAAATGTATGATTATCTGTAGCCATCTGAAGATAGTGATGCAATTTCAAAGGAGTGATTCTAATAGTGGCATTTTGGACAGTAGTGGGATTAGTAGGGCAGCTATTTAGGGACCGTGAGGATCACACAAAACCCTAAATTTTCCATACAAAGGGAGCCATGTCAGCTTGGAGGGTAGAGTCTCATTCAGGTGGTTAGGCAGGGCCAGCAGTTTCCATGGCAATAGCCAGGTGATGCATTCCTGCTGCTTGTTCACAGTGATGTCCCAGTGTGCTGAACCGGAAGACAGGGAATGGTTAAATGGGGATTCAATTACATTTAATTGGTTCTTTAGCTATTTTTTTCCCCACATGTAGGTTTTCGTAAGTCCAGAGGAAGAACAAATTTCTCCTTTCTCTGTGCTTCTATAGCAATTTGTATATATATTTTACTATAATTTTCTCATTACCTCATAATTATGTCTTCAGTTTCCTCTTTCTGCACCTAATCTACAAATTCACTGAAGCTGAGACAATGTCTTTTTCTTTGTAGCATGCCCAATATGTATCACATTGTCAGACATATGAGAAACTAAAAAAATGGTTGTGAAGAAGAAATGAACTCTCAATTTTTAAAGGACTCTTTGCCATATTTTTCAATATGAGACTATCATCATATTGCTCAACACCAAAAAGATAGAAATTGGGGCTGGGTTGTACAAGAATGCTTTGCTAGGCAGGTACAGAAGGTGATATAGGTGATTAGGAGAAAGGGAGAGAGAGAGCAAGCCCAAATTGAACTTCCAGAAAGGGAAGGGAAGTGATGAGGCTTGTCCCATTGCTGGACCAAGGTAGCTGTTCTGTGTCAATTTCTAGATGGCAGTCTGTATATTGTACTTGAAAGGTTCAAATAATCTTTTGCAAAATTGAGTTTGGTATAGGAAATTAAATTTTCCTCACTTCATTTTCAGAGATGACTAAAACTTGATTTGGGGGCTGAGCAAGCATCCTCTTGCAATCTAGAAGCCCACTAAGGCATCTCTTTCACTGCATCGCCACGTGCTGTTTGCTCTGCCATCAGTCAGGTCATGAAATCCCATGTTTGCCGCAGCATTTTCACTCACCCTCAGTATTTTTTGAGTTTAGAAACTCTAAGACTGACGAAGCCATAGACAGCATTCACCTGCCCAACTTTATATTGTCTTCTGTCTTCTCTTAGACTTTCTGTTTCCTGTTTTCTCTGAGCAAATCCTTCTTCCTCCCTCCTGTGGTCTTGCAGCTAGCTGGTGGAGAGAAAAGAAGAAATGAGCAGGAAAGTTCTTTCTTGACTGATGATTTCATGAGCTGGCGTTCAGCTCCCTGGGACTTGATGTTGTTTCAAACTACCCATTTCTCTTAAGGCACTTTTGCGAGTTCCTCACAGACTCCTCTCCTTTCACCTCACATTGCTGAGAGTCTCACAGCAGTTGTTTCCTCGAGGGAGAGTTCCTGTCTCCCCTTCATATTTAGACATACATCACTCTCTCTAAATGGTTTCTTCAAAGGCCTTCTCTTTGGTTTTGACATGAAGACAAATGAACCCCTAATTCCTTTTCCTAGGGGAGAAGCTTAGCACACCAACTCTCCAAAATTCTCCAGCCCTTTTATACACTCAGTATGGGTGGGAGTTGAAGAACCACAAAATCAGTTCCTCTCACCATTTTCTGCAAATCTCATTGGTGGTCTTGCACCTGACTTTGATATGTGGTCTCAGGGCTTTAGCAGAAAACTGAGATAAAACAGTTCAATTTTAATGTCCTGTTAACCAAGTTCTGAATTATGCCAATATGCTGAAAAAGAATTAAAAGTCCACATGGTTAAGATCCTTGCCCAGTGTCACCTATTCAGTAAATGGCAGAATCTACTTTTTTGGTTATTGTGGTAAAATATATGCAACAAAAATTTACCATATTATCATTTTAAGTGTAAAATTCAGTTGCACTAAGTACATTCACATTGTTGTGCATTGAATCTACCAAGGTCTTTCTACTTTCAGGCTGTGTGCACGTTCTGTGACTCCGGTGATTGTCATCCTGTTTGTGGCACTCAGGCTTCAGGAGAGGTTCACCAGGCTCTAATATGAGAACTGTGTAACAAAAAGGTCTTTTAATAAACAGTTGGGTAAATTGGTGAAAAATTTTGGAGAATTGGGCAAAATATTTTCAAGCATTCACTCAAATATTCATTAAGTGCTTATAAATGTGCCAATTACTGTTTTAGGCACTGGGGTTAAAGCAGTGAACATGATAGACAAAAATCTCTGACCTCGCGTAATTTCATTCTATCAAACGTAGTGTGCAAACTCTTTGCCCCAATAATTACACTTCTAGAAATTTATCTTAGAGCTTGCACAAGTGCACTGAGGTTTATGTAAAACAACATTCACTGTAGCACTGTTAGTCATGTGAAAAATTAGAAACAAGCTAAAAGTTCATCAGTATAGGACTAGCTGAATAAGTTATGGTGTTCATTGTGTAAAATCTTGAGTAGCTAGTAAAAATAGTGAGGTAAGCTTAGGTCTGTGTGTTTAGGCATAAAAGATATTTATCTGTGTATATAAGTATGTTTTCATAGGAGACATTCTGGTAGCATATACATAAAATGGTTTCCTCTGGAGGTGAAATTATGACAGACTGTACTTTCTTTGTGTATTTTTAAGTGGTGTGAGTGTGTTTTCTAAAAGATATATTTTGTTTGTAAAAATCAGAATTTTAAAAATGGGCAACCTTACTAGTAATCAAAGAAATCCAAATTAAAACAACATAAGATACTATTGTTGCCTTTCAAATTAGTTTAAAAGAAAGAAAAAGAAAAAAATAATGGTGTTGGCAAACGTGTGGAGAAAGACACCGTAATACACAGATGTTCTAGCAACACCATTTTTTTCCAGAGGGCAGTACTTAGTCTGGGTCAGCTACAGTTGTCAAGCTAGCTTGTGGTTTTAGGCAATACTGACCCCTAGAGGTCATTATTCTTTGGTCATCCAAACTTTCCTGCTTGCAGGGAACTGGAAAGTAGATGCTCAGCTGGAAGTCTGTGCCTAGGGTCCATGCATAGGGCATGCTCGACCATCCCCTAACCAGAAATCTGTCTATCCTCAATCCTGCCTTTGTTACCTGTGAAAAAGGCCAGGGATATGAAAGGAAAGAACTGTATCACCCGGGGCCCAATTTCCTGTGAAAGAGCAAGGTCTTGAAAAGGGGAGAGCTTTCTTGTTGGCTGACAAGCAAAAAAAGCATCAGTATTCTGAAGTCCAGAAGAAAGCAGGGCCGCTGAGCCCCGGCTATGGAAAAGAGCAGGAAGACTGCATGATTAGAGGGCAACCACCAGGGGGGCTACAGAACTGTGATACCTCACTCTACTCCTCTAGCCCAGCAGTTATAGGAGGAATAATTTGGAGGGTAAAGCGGAAAAACACCGAACTTCCTCCTAATTTGTGTTATCACACTGCAATAGCCACATTTGTATTTACTTTGAGGGAACCAGTGAAAAAGATCCAGATATCAAAGGCCAAAATGTGTATCTGTTGAGCTAAAAATTCCACTTCTAGTAATTCACCCTAAGGAAAAGTACTTGGCATCCCCACAGATTTATGTTCAAGAATATTTATTACAAATAGTAGAAATAATCTCTGTTCAATAATAAGGGATTGCTGAAATATATTTGTCATGTGATTGGATAATGAGTAGCCTTAAGAATCATCTTGAAGAATACTTACTGTCAGAGGAAAATGTTATAATATTTTTATTAAGTGAAAAAATCAGATTGCAAAACAACACATAACCAATTTTACAAGAAACCTAAAAAGCATGTATATATTTATGTGATTGAAAGGATATATGTACCAAAATGTTATCAGTGGTTTATCCTGGATAGGTGGGATTTTTTTATGATTATTTTTTCCTTTTTATACTTTTGTACATTTCCAATTTAAAAATATTACTTTTATAATTAGAAAATATTTAATTTAGAAAAGTATTTCCTCTTGAATTGTAGGTACAATTCAAATTCTTTCTTTTGTGCCACTGTTCTCATAATAATTTTTTATTGGCTTAATTTAAGAGTCAGTGATTTTAGATAGCCAAATATGTGTCTTTAAGATTGTCCTCTTAGAATGATTGGTATTGGATTAAGTGGGTGACACTTTGATTTGGTGACTTTCTTTCTCTTTCTCTCTTTTTTTTTTTTTTTTTGCTCTAGATGAAAGGGCCAAGAGGTTAAGAAAAATGAATAAAATGATCCGATTTACATTATTTATAAAGAGATTGTCCTCATAATTTAATCACAAAGAACAATTATATCAATCATATGATTTTTAAAAACTGATATTTTTTTAAACTAAGGAGACTGATATGGTGTAGGTTGGGAAATATCCTCCTCTATAAAATAGAGTTAATGTCACTATTCCATTGGCTCTTGGAGAAGTAAATGAAACTGATTCATGGTAAAGACCTGGCTCATAGTAAATACTCTAATTATTACCTATCATCTTCATCAGCAGGAAGAAACAATAATATTATAGGTGTGATATTCTATATTCTACATGATATTCTAATATCATGTGTACTATATTATTGTCTCTTCCTTTGATTTCAGGCTTGAGCACTGGTCATGTATGCAGAGAGTTGCAGAGAGTTATATACTTAACATACCTCCAAGTGGTTGGTTAGATACCAGTGAATAACATGTCCACTATTCAACCATTATCATTTCCCATATTTCTGAGAAAAAAATTTTTTTTTACAAATATATTTTATTTTATTTATTTATTTTTGGCTGTTTGGGGTCTTCATTGCTGCGCGCGGGCTTTCTCTAATTGCAGTGAGCGGGAGCTACTCTTCGTTGAGGTTCGTGGGCTTCTCATTTCAGTGGCTTCTCTTGTTGCAGAGCACGGACTCTAGGCACACGGGCTTCAGTAGTTGTGGATTGCAGGCTCAGTAGTTGTGGCACACGGGCTTTGTTGCTCCGAGGCATGTGGGATCTTCCTGGACCAGGGTTTGAACCCGTGTCCTCTGCACTGGCAGGCAGATTCTTAACCACTGCACCACCAGGGAAGTCCCCTGAGAAAAATTCTTAAATCTTGAACAATCAGATCAAATCTGTTACCAAAATGTATATGGATACAATGCTACTGAATTCTATTTGGCTCTTCATTTGACTTCATTTTAATCAGTAGTCGAAGGATAGTGCTGTTGTCTTGGCAAAATATTCTAAGGTCTGTTGTTTTTTTTCTTTTATAAGTTTGCCTCTTGACATATCAAACTTTGCTCAAACTTATCAACTGAGTAAACAAAGTAGAAAGCAATTCTGAATGGCTCTACATTCTACTCAGATTCACACAGTGAATAACACTGGTGAACAGATGAATTAAGGAAGAGATCAGCAAATACAAAAGACACAGATAACTATTTCATATTCACAATGAAAGTTTTTCATACCCACACTGATACACAGGAAATTCAGAGGAAGTCTGAGTTTTAACTGTTAATAATTTTTCGTTATTTCAATATTGCAATATTTCTAAATAAATGCCATGGTGAGATTCCTACTAATTCCTTCATAATATCTTACTTCACCGAAATTAATGGAATATGAAAAGGATCTTCATAAGACATTTGGTTTTTTTCTTTTAATTTTTTGGATGAGTGAATTGAGATTCACAATCTTAGCTTGAAGGATGATTTTTTTTTTTTTTTCAGTACACGGACCTCTCACTGCTGTGGCCTCTCCTGTTGCGGAGCACAGGCTCTGGACGCGCAGGCTCAGCGGCCATGGCTCACGGGCCCAGCCGCTCCGCGGCATGTGGGGTCTTCCCGGACTGGGGCACGAAACCGTGTCCCCTGCATCAGCAAGTGGACTCTCAAACGCTGCACCACCAGGGAAGCCCTGAAGGATGATTTTTTACATTTACTTTTTGCAACTCTTCTTGGTCAATGAAAACTATTGATTGGGCAAGCCAGACATTACTATAGTACAAATGTGCAAAGTTAAATGGATTTATTAAAATGTGAAACACATACCCCTATATAATTAATAATCTATTAAACCATAGATAGAAACACCTAATTTCAATGAAATAAATGACTAATTCTGAATATTTTGTCATGGTAATTAGAATGAACAAATTTTCATTATATGAATTATTTATTAACAAGAAATCATTATCAAATGGTCTTTTGCTATTATTATGTTTATGAGGCCAGAATATAAAAAATAAATATTGTTGAAAGTGTCAAAAAATAGCAAGCTCAATTTAAATTTGTTTCCTCTCATGATTTCTGATCTGGCAACCTTTATTTTATTTATGTATTTATTTGTTTATTATTTCTTTTAAATTTTTATTTATTTATTTATTTATGGCTGTGTTGGCTCTTCGTTTCTGTGCGAGGGCTTTCTCTAGTTGCAGTAAGTGGGGGTCACTCTTCATCGCTGTGCGCGGGCCTCTCACCATCGCGGCCTCTCTTGTTGCGGACGCGCAGGCTCAGTAATTGTGGCTCATGGGGCTAGTTGCTCCGTGGCATGTGGGATCTTCCCAGACCAGGGCTCGAACCCGTGTCCCCTGAATTGGCAGGCAGATTCTCAACCACTGCGCCACCAGGGAAGCCCAATTATTTCTTTCTTTCTTTTTTTTTTTGTCATTCACCCATCATTTATTGAACATCTACAACATGCAATTCTGTGAAGGTTTCCAGCAGTATGAAAAAAATGCAGAGACCCCTATAGTCTAGAAATTTAACATTCATCTTGGGCCTAAGATAAACCCACAAACAGCTCTACCTTAAGGCAGACTGTAAGAATAAGAACAGAAGTTCTAGCAAATTGCTATGAAGGCTCAGAGACAGGAGAGATTAAATAGACTTAGAAAATTGCTCCAATTTCCATAGGAATAATAAATATGGTCAAAAACAGAAGAAAGAAAACAACGTTCACAGTTTTCTCCCTGATTAGACTGCCCACTCTATTTCGAGAAAATTCAAATTAGAAAGCCAGGCTTTACTACACACCTCAGAATGTGTACAAAATTTTAAGTTTGTCAAAATGGATGGAATATAAATTTCCAAAGACTAGATTGCCTCCAGCTCCTATTATTTGAAACTAAGGATTGCAAACAGGAATATCTTATCTAGCAACTTTTAAACATCAAGAACAGGGAAATCTGGTCCTGGCTTGTGAACTTCAAGCTTACTGAACTATTCAAGCAGGGTTAGTCCCTGTTCTGAAGCCATGTATTAAAAGTTGCTTAGTGATTTTTTTAATGCACATTTAGGCTGCTAACTGGAACTAATATAATTATCTCTAGAAATTTCACTTGGTCTAATTTATTTCAGAGTTTGATTTATAAAATTTAATGTGAGCTTTTACTGGGAACTTAAGAAAATAAAAAAGAACTAATTGATCTCAATTGTATAATACTGGTTTGCTACTATTCCCAAAAATATAGTGGGTGAGATACCTTAAACGACCCTCCCAAACAAAATAATTACAATGCTTTAAAAATATGTAAATATCTTGAAATATAATGCTTAGGTGACACAAAGGAAAGGAATTTAAAAAGGACAAACACAAAATGAAAGCAGTAACCTCTGGAGATAAGGAAGAGCTGAAACTTGCTTTCACTCTGAAAGATCTGAAGCTTATCTTTGGAAGGGCACATGATGCAGGGAATAGGCTATAAAGCCTAGAACTTATGCAGGATGCAGAGTCTTATAGGAGGCATTTGCATAAAGCTGAGACTCTATAAAGATATAGAGAAAAGAACCACAATGCTGAAGTGGGCAGCAAGGGCATTTTCCTGTCTCAACTTTTGTTCTGGGAAGAAGGAAAAAAAAAATAATACGAGAATTCATATCCAAAAACCAACCCTCAAGCAGATTTGAGATCCAAGTCACACTGTGTTGATCTAGAACATTTAAATGGAGAATATAATTTAAAATTGTCTAGGATTGTTAGTGCTTCCAGGCAATTTCCAAACACAAACACAATTCTTCTCTGCAGAAATACAACTTCAGAAAAGTCCTCAAAGAATTTCCTCACATTAAGTTCACAAAAATATGAGTGCAAAATTTAAAATATCTCATTCTCTCTCTCTCACATACACACACACACACACACACACACACACAAATAATAGACCATAGGAGAGAGTCAGATGAAACAATAGACTTCACGATAAGATTCAACATGTTAGACTTTGTTAGCTATGCCTCTTAAAATTGTAAAGGTGACTAAAAAAGTGTATACTGACAGAATAATTTCTAACAGGTAGAAGGAAAAATGCCATGAAGAAAACCAATCTCAAAGAATACAAGAAATTAGTAAAAGTAAGAAAGAGGAAAATAGAATTCAGAACAATAGGAAGCACATAAAAAGTTGGTATAAATAAATTCAAACACAGCAGTAATCACAACAAATATAAATGGGTTACACTCTAAGCATATAATTTCCAAACTAATAGGAGACTGTAATGAGGAAAACAAGATTCTAGTCCAAAAGAAGGCTAGAAATTTATAAAAGCAAAAAAGAAACAGAAAAAATATACAGGACAATAATAAAAACACATAAGAAGGTGATACAAGTAAATCTAAACACAGCCATAATCACAATAAATATAAATGACTGAACTAAATTTCTAGTTAACACAAAAATTATCAAAATGAGTAAAAATCAGAATATCTGCTGCTTATATGACATGTTTAATATTATAAAGACACAAAATTAAAAAAATTGAAAAAGATAACCCAAAAAAACTAAAGCAAAGAAAACTATATTATTATCAGACAACTTAGACTTTTAAGCAAAGTGCATTTTTAAATATGAAAAAGGTACTAAATTTGCTATAAAATGAAAACATTTAAATGATAAATGAACAAATATACTATCTGAGTAGATTTTAAAACAGGAATTCATATTTCAAGGAGACAAAATAAATAGTAAAGATACAGCACATTAACAAGTTTGATCTGATAAACAGAGAAGGATGCTCTCAAAGTATCCTGACAGACAACCACTTGGACAAACTCAGTATTGGATTTTTTATCATTCCCTACTGATTTGCATTACCTCTGTTACATATCTTTTCCATATGTGTGGAGATCTATCTCTAGGCTGTCTATTATCTATTTGTTTATAATTGAGGTAATAATTGCCATAATGATTATAGTTTTTATAATGGTAGGGCAGCATCTCCACTTTTCTTCCTCAAAATTTTGTTTTTTATTGGTAGAATCATTGTTTTCCATATGAATTTGAGGAATATAAAATCAACTTCCATGAAATTCTGTCAGGATTTTGTTTAGAATTTCAAAGAAACTATAAATTACTTTTTGTTGACATTGCAAATTGAATCTCATTTTCTATTATTTTATAATGGAAGATTACTGATAATAATTTTTCAATGCCTCATTGTTTCTAACATTATGAGTCTAGATTGTCTTTGATTTTCTAATTAAACAACCATGTTTTATGAAAATATGTCCACTTTTATCTTCTCAATTCATATTCTTGTAACTCTCTAATTTTCTTGTCTTTTTGAATTGGCTGAAGCCATCAGTATGATGTTCAGTAGGATAGTGATATCAGGTCTGCTTGTTCTTCTGACTTCAATGTCAAGGATATTTCCTATGAATTTTTTAAAATGTCTTTTTCCAGGATATAGTAATTCTCTTCTAATTCTATTTTTATAATTAAAAAAAACATGAATGCTGAATTTGGTCAAATGTATTTATCTATTGAGATTTACCTATGGATTTACTCTTTTGATATGAGAAAATGGTATCTTACATTAACATTCAATTATCCTATGGTAAAACCAAACTAGAAGTTTGTGTGTGTGTGTATGCGTGTGTACGTATGCATATGTGTGTAAGATACTGCTGACTGTGACTGGCTAATATTAGAATTTTTGCAAATATGCTTATAAAAGATATTGATATCTATTTTCCTTTTTCCTAACTGTCCTGGTCCAGTCTTAGCATCAAGACTACACTAGGCTCATAAAATTAGTTGGAAAGTATTCTATCTTGGGAACATTTTACATATGATTGAGATCTTTTCCTTGAATTTTTTATGGAAATTACCTCTTTGAGTGAAAATTAAGTAAATAAATATGTGTGAATGTATATATATACATATACACATATATATATTTACAAAATCAAGTTCATTAATTGTAATTGGTTTATTCAGTTTTTCTACTGATTATTGAGTTTTATGGCAAAAACAATTAGTTCATGTATGCTCAGAAAAAAAGTGGTAATTCTATTTTAAAGGGGGAAGAGAAGAATTAATTTGAGGAAAATTAAATTGAGTGCCTGCTCCCATATGTTTAATAAATATCCTAAGACGCTCTATCAAAATCTTTTATAGTTTGTCTTATGTGTTTTATTCTTATTCTATCTATTTCTGATAGAGGTTTGTCAAAAATTGTCATCATGTTTGTGGATTTTTAAATTTCTACTTATAATTCAGGCAGATTTTTACATTTTACATTTCAGGCCTGTATTGTTAAGTGCATACAATTTTATGGTTATTTTTTCTTCTCAGAAGATGATTATTAATTTTGTGACTGTATAGCAACCTTTATTCCTATTAATTTTTTTTGCTTAAAATTCTGTTTTCCCTTATATTACTATCAATATTGCTTCAACACCTTTGTATCTGTTTCTGTTTGCACACTGTATCTTTTTAACCTCTTTATTTTCAAACTTTCTTTGTGGTTTTGTTTGAAGCATGATGCTTAAAGGTAGAATATATATATTTGTTTAAATTTTTTTCTGTATGAATTTGGCAGTTAAATATTATTGTTTTGTTTAATCCTAAATTAACATAAATAACTACAATTTTAAACTCAAATCTATAATTTTTTAGAATTTCTGTTTTTCAAACACACAACAATAAAGATCTTAGCACGATTAGCTCATTGAACAATGTCTGAAACTGCCTCACCTTTTTATTTTAACTAAGAATTTAAATTTCCTACTTTAAAAGACAAAATTTTTATTTTTGAAGGGTAGTTAGTTGAATTTACTAGAGTATTTTTATCAATTTCAATGCTCATCATTTCCCTACCTTACCTCCTTCTTCACTTTTCTTTCCATAAAATACATGGTTCAATATTTTTTTAAGAGAATGGCTAGTGGGTAAATGATCTTAGATATTTTTATGTCTGAAACATCTTTATTTTCTTCTCACTCTTGAATAATAGTTTGTTAAGTATAAATTCTATCTTGGCAGTTTTCTTTTTTTTCCCATCTATCTGTCCTTGTATATAATTATTCTATAGAATTTTGAAATGCTTTGCTGCAGATGAGAAGTATGTGTTCTGTCTGTCATTTGTAAGTAATTTGTCTTTTTTGCTCTGGTAGTTTTCAGGAGTGTCACTTTATCGCTGATGCCCTATAGTATGTATTAGTGCACTGTGTCTATGTATAGAAGTTACCAACAAATCAGAGTGTACTTTTGATCTGAGGGTCCATGCTTTTCTTTAGTTCTGGAGAATTCTCAAGTAGTTATGTGTTCAAATGTTGCATATTTATCAGTCTCCCTATGGGACCAGCATTTTAGCTTTTCAATCCATCCTGCATATTTCTTCACTGCTTTGTCATATTTATTTTCCTTCTCTGAACTGTATTCTGGATGAGACTCTTCCTTATGCTCACCTTCCTAGCCATTCTGTATATTTGTTTCCATTTCTATGTTAATTACATATATTGTATTTTAATTTAACATTATTTTTCATTTTTAGTATATTTAAATGATATTTTCTATATTCTTAATTTATTTCTTAAGAATTCAAAAATTTGAAATTTTAAAGGGAACTGTGTCTCCCTTTTCCCTTGAAAGTCTTCAACATATTTATTTTTAAATCCTTGCCCCAATTTTTAACAATAAACTTAAATTAGTTAAAATGAATTTATTTTCTAATTATTGACTTTCTTGGCTGTCTCTTAACATTATATTTCTTTATGTGTATTATTTTTACTGTCCCTCTTTCTTTCTCTCCCTTTCTCTTTCCCTCCCTCCTTTACTTCCTCTCTCTCTCTTTCTCTCCCACTCTGTCACACTTCCCCACCCAGGATGTTGAATTTGCTTCTAGCTGGCCCTTGATCGTCTATTTCAGAAACAAGTCAAGTAATGACAATCAATACTTCCTTGCCCAGTGGTGATACAGGGAATGCCAATCTATTCACAAGGCCAGTGATCAATTTGGTTCAGCCTCCTGTCACAAGGTTGTATGTCTTTTTGTCTATTTCCTTGTCCTGAAACATCATGCTCTCACACTGTTTTGCATTTACATTACATTTTTGGTCAATGGAGATATTTGCTGTGAATTTCAGTATGGCTATGTCATTTTAGTTTTTCTGTTTTCATTTGTCATTACTATGAATCAAGGGAGCTTATCAAAGGGTGTACCCTTTGTACTATTTTGACCTGTGTATATGTTTATTCAGCTTAATGTTCACCCTTTCATCATGCTTTCTTGCCCTGACCCATGTTTTGTTTTGTTTTCTTGGTATTGTGATAATTTTTGAAAGTTAGCTACAGGTTTTTTAAGCTCCTTTTAAATTTGTTTAGTATCTGGCTATTGAATTATAAGCTTTTTCACTCTCCTAAGAGTTGTTGAGGGCACTTTATGGCTGTAGTATCTTGCTTAACCTAAATGCAGTACAAACGAAAAGTACTAGAATGTTAATGCCTTTGGAAACAGTCCACAGAAAATTGGATATGACATGGTGTGTAACCATCACAGGTTCCTGCCCCTCATTTGGGATAACTCCAAAGCATGTTCTACAGCATCTACCATAGTTACTTAGTGGGTTTAGTTCCAGTTGCCCATAGTGGTAACTTGTATTACATATTTTGTTGGCTTCCTTTCCTTTCTTTTCTCTCCACTCTTTTATAGATATTTACCTGGATCATTTCCCAAGCAAATTACTTATTCTAGCTCTTTTCTCTGGGTTTGCTTCAGGGGGATTTCAAACTCAGATACCAACCATCTTGTCGACATACTCTAACTAGTGTTTATCCATTCCTACTTGATCTCACAGTAGATATTGGTACAGCATTTTGGCTCTCTTTTCTGAATACTTTAGTTTGCTCTTTACACTCATGCCTGCTTTTTCTATGTTCCGACTATTTCACTACTCCATAAGAGAAGTCACCTTATTTTTGCAAAAGGTGCAAAATTCTACCAGTGCCGTTTATAAAAAAAATTCTCCCTTGCCTACTCCTAGGGCCTGACAAAGAGTCTCTCTTTGACCAAACTTTAGTCAGACTCTTTTGTTTTTTTTTGTTTTTAAAGATTTTTTTTTGATGTGGACCATTTTTAAAGTCTTTATTGAATTTGTTACAATATTGCTTCTGTTTTACGTTTTGGGTTTTTGCTGCGAGGCATGTGGGAGCTTAGCTCCCCGACCAGGGATCGAACCTGCACCCCCTGCATTGGAAGGCAAAGTCTTAACTACTGGACTGTCAGGGAAGTCCCTAGTCAGACTCCTTTGAATACTGTCCGGTGAGGCCTTGATTTTTGGACTTTTGTGTTCTTCTTTGCATTGCCCACTTTTAGCAAGAACCCTGTTAAGTTGGTTTAGCCAGAATCCCCTACTCTGGGTATCTGATCACCTTTGGTTTCTGATCAGGTTCTTCATTTCTCGCCATCGCCCAGGTGTTATCTGATCATCCTGGCCTACTTTCATCAAGAATTCTGTTATGTCAGTTTAGCTAGAATCCTCCCTTAGGTAATCTTCATGTTTCCTCTTAGTAATTTTCCACTCACTGCCACTCCACCCCCCACCCTCAGCTCCTTGACTATAAATTCCAGTTTCTACTTGTTGGATTTGGAATTGAGACCAGTTCTTTACTGAGGTCTCTTTCCCTTTATTGCAACAGTCTTGAATAAAATGTTTTTACTCTTTACTCTCCAGCTCTGGTTTTCTTTGACATGACTCTTCTTTAGATATATATTTTTTTTCTGTTGTTCCTCTTTCAAAATATTATAAGCTAAAGAAAAATAAAAGCTAGATTCACAAGGTAGTCTTTAAAACCAATTTTGCAGTTTGGAGCGGGCATAGGCAAAGGTTTTAACTTTCTCTTCCAAAACAGATTCTATGAGTTGGTTCATTTTGTACCAGCAAAGGAGTGATTGCATGGTGTGTTTAGGGGAGAGAAAATTAGACCTATTTGTTAGACTTATGAGTTTAAAAGGGTAGAGTAGTAGATAGTATGGTTGAGAGCTTGGTTTATAGGAGTCAGAGGTAGTTGTGTTTTGTAGCACTACTACTTCTCTTTCTCCTCATCCTCCTCTTTTTGTATAGTGATAAGATAATTATTTAATTGGTCAAATGGTAAATCTTTGTAAATGTATTCTGGATACACAACCAACTTATAACGTTACAAGTAGCAGGAGCTTTCTAGTTTCCTCTATATTTTTTATAGTCTCTGTTTCCATTTTTCATCAGTGAAGTCACATTGATTTCAGCTATAGAAAGAAGGCTAAAAACTGTCACAAACTGCTCTACAATGCAATTTAATCTCAACAGTCAGCTAGCTGAATGGATATCATTCAGGGGCAAAGGCACCACCATGCAAATTCAAGAACATTTAAACCCAATTTATTTTTAATCTCTCCCCCATTGACAATAGGCAAATATTGATACTGGGTACTAAAATCTGTAGAGCAGAAGAGAATGATTTTCATGGCTTTTGAACAAAGCCACTGGAGTCACTTTGCCAGTTGTTTCTTTTTATCTTTAAATGGCTTATTATTTCAGGCATTGTCCCTCACTCAGAGGTTTCCTTTTGCATATTCTGTTGAAGAATTTGAAGCATGTTTCCTTGGAAATTTGGGTTGTCTGGAACACTTATTTACATAAACAATGTTTTCATCAAAGATAATGTTTCCAAAGGAAGAGGAATATTAGTAGTTTGCCGCAGATAAAGCATGAAGTAAAACTACAATATTTTTATGCTCTTTCATTATGATTGTCAAAACTTGGTTACTTTCATCAACAACATGAAATAATTACAAAAAAAACTTTCCAAAGTCTGTATTAGGTTACAGGTTCTATACATTATGTAACAATATCCCTCCTACTCAATTCAGGAGTGGTGGTGGAAAGCTAACTGAAGTAGTTGTTTTAAGTTGAATATCAGAAACAAATATAGATACATATTTCAACATTCCACTTTAATTTTAAAAAGTCAGTTTGTATATTTGCCAATCTGCTGATGGAAATCCAAAACCTTTACTTTGATGGAATGGCTGAGAGAAGTTCTACTTTTTCCTTTTTATATAAACATGTCTATAATGCACTCTGTAATTTTTTATTTTGGTTTCCTTAAAATTAGAATGAGAGCCCATGCCCTTGAAAAAAAATATATTGAGAGCAAATTCCTTCTAGATTTGTCTCCTGTCAACTTTTAACAGTTTTGTCTATACTTCATACAGCAGAGAATACATGTTAGTGACTCACAATTATGAAATCTTTCACAGCATTTAACTTACTTTACATAGCACACCTATCATCAATCACATTTCATCAATTTGCATAAAATTTAATTTAATTACAT
This sequence comes from Mesoplodon bidens, assembly GCF_964165515.1. Classification (NCBI taxonomy): domain Eukaryota; kingdom Metazoa; phylum Chordata; class Mammalia; order Artiodactyla; family Ziphiidae; genus Mesoplodon; species Mesoplodon bidens. The sequence continues at coordinate 60,423,084 of NC_138168.1, forward strand.
AATTGTAGTAACAAGTTCAACTGGCATAAACAGTTAGGAAATTCAACTGAATCTTGCTAAGCATACAATTCTATTAGTGGAAGCATATCCAATTAAAAAAGTATTCACTGACTATTCAGGAGAGAAGAACTTCTTTCTGTCCTCTTAGTTTCTGTAGCTGGGTCTAAGAATTAAACAGACATAGATAAACAGGAAAAAAACCATACAAGTTTTATTTAACATTTTTACATGTACATGAGAGTTTTTAAAAGAAAAATTAAGATTCAAACATGCCATTAGGTCTTAAAACTTATATATCTTTAAATAAAGAATAATAAATTGTAAGGATGTGACAAGACAAACGGTCTTGGGCTAGGGGCAAGTAGGACAGTGGTACAGTTATTAGGAAATATACAGGGGAAACTAATGGAAGAAAAAGGTTATTTTAGCAGATTTGTTTGTATAGATCCATTTTGTTGTTGATTCCTAGTCTCTGGTGGTAAGAATGTTCTTCTCGCTATGGTACAGGAAACACATCTTTCTCATCGGAAATTTTACGACTTGCTTTTAGGTAGAAAGTGGTAGTTCAGAGACCCCTTCTTGCATCTGCTGTTTCTCAAGTGCCTTCAGCTCAAAATAATAAATATGCTAAAGTGGTATGTTCTGAACTCCTTCAGTACTTTAGTGTACCAGGCTCTGAGCTTTGTCCTGGTGATATGAGAGTAAGTAAACAGATGAGAATCCCTGCCAGCATGGAAAGGTAGATTAGAAAATAAATAAATATTTATTAGTAAATAACTATAGCCTCTCTATGACAAATCAGGGATGTTATCTACCTGAACACTTCCCCAGGTTCACAACAAGTGTGGGGTCCTTCCTCTGCCTGAGGTCCTTGATGTTTAAGTTAGAAGCTATTACTCTGGACCTTCCCACATTCAATGCATTCAGAGGATTTTTCTCTAGTGTTAATTCTTTGAGGTTGAAAAAGATATGTGATCTGGCTAAATATGTGACCAGTCTTTTCAGCCATCCACCACAAGTTCTTTTTTTTACTTTGAGCAAGGTATGCATTCTGGCTGAAGATTTTCTTTAGCATGAGTTCTTTGAGCAGAAGTGTAAGGGCACTGGGATAATAGTTGGTAGCATTCAGGAATCAATGGACATTAGTCAGTATCCTTATAGTAGAAATGGAGAGAATAGCTTACTCTGTTGAGTCAGTCAAGTAGACTGAATATTCATATAAATTTGTTATTATATTATGATTTGGGGGCATAAGAATACAATTAGGTATATATATATATTTTTCTGATTGGCACGCTGAAAGTGTTTTCTTTCAGAAAATATAAATGCTGCTGTTTTTATCCTATTTTGATATGTCAGTATTGTTATTATTTTATCTAAAAATATTTTAATAATAAGAAATATGCTTACTTATAACTATTTTTGTCAGTACCACAAACTAACATTCGAAAACTTTTTCTTTTTCTTTTCAATGACTTATTTTTTAAATCTATTCAGTACTTTAATACCATATTATGTCATATTAGTACTTTAGCAATGTCATAAGGAAATTTAGAAAAGAAACAGAGGACTCTGATTCTTTTTAAGTAAACACAAACACTAAACATGTACAATGTGAGAATGTGTCCATTAGAACACTCCCACTGTGTTAGTAAACAAAACACTATTTTTTTCAACTTTGCCTCCTTCCTATTTCTTTACCAAAACGAACCCAACTTAATTGTAGTTCTCTTTTTGCTGCTATTGTGATTTCTCATTCGGCAATTTTAGGCAAAGCAGAATCACTTGTATGTATGGGAATTAAGTGGTGAAACGAGCTTGGAATCCAAAAGCAATAGCTATAACATGCTATGTGATGTCTCTTGATTGTTTTTTTTTTTTTTTGGATAATATTGGACAGTTTTAAATTTTCTTCTTTTTCAGAAAATATTTTTGATAATGTCTTCAAGTTGAACTTTTTATTCATTCATTAACGAAGTGTTTTCTATAAACACTAAGTGGCAGGAATGATTCTAAGCATTCAGAATATATCAGTGAATCAAACAGCTAAGATTACTGCCCTCTCAGAGCTCACTCTAGCAGGGAAGAAGAATGCACAATGGAAAAGGAAGCAGAAGGGGGTAGGCAGATGGGAGTATTAGGGGCATGGTGGATTCAGGGTAAACCCCATTGGGAAGGTGATACTTGGGCAAAAACCTGAAAGAAGAAGGGAGTAAGTTGTATGGTGGAGAGAGGAAACTAGTAGAGTCCCTGAAGAGAAGTATGCCTGGGGTGATGGAGGATAGTAAGGGGGCCAAGAGGCAGGAGTGACTGAGTGAAGTGAATATTAGAAAGAGAAGTGAGAGCAGTAGAGCCATATTATCTCAAGGTTCACTCTGGTTGCTGTGCTGAGAAAAAGACAAAGTAGAGAGAATAGTTGGGAGGCTGTTAAAACAGATGAGAAATGATGGTGATCCAGACTCTAGATTTTGCATGGTAGGATTCTGGATATGTTTTGAAGGCAGAGCTTTAAACTTATATTATTGTGCTTTTTAAAAAAGTATTCTGTTTCTTTTCATGGGCTGGAAATATGAATTGGACAGATTCTATTATTGCTTTGTAACATTTCTAGAAATATTTTATTACTTTTCTTTACCATGAAAAAATTTTGAGTCTATCTGTCTTACACTCACACATAAAACCATCATTTTTTTTAGTGGGAGTGATAGGTGATTGCAAATATATTTCATAGATTGTACATGGATTAGTTTTTAAGATGAGCTTGCCTATGTTGTATGTATCATTTCTCAGTATCCTGAACATAAACATGTCTACTAATTATAGAAATACTGTAATTCATTCTAAATTTTCATTTTAAAATTTATTTTCAAAATAGGCACCATAGTTAAGAAAAATGATATACGTATACATATATCACACATATATTTTGTCTTTTTAAATTGGCCTTCTTAAACTAATAATAACTTTATTTCTTTTCTTTTATATCCAGCTTATTTGAAATGAGGAGGCTGACATTCTGAAATGTTTGCAGATGTATCTTACATTTTCTTCCTTTTCTCTAAATGCCAGTTCTGGTCAGAAATTGAAAACAAATCAAGTATCACCAACCTATTTAACAATGTTGTCAAAATCATTCAACTCCATATATAGCTGTTCTCTAGATTTTGACTCCCAATTATAAGAAGGTATCTAGTATTTCCTTTTTCAGTCTTTTACCCTAATGTCTATTACAACAGCTTATTTTCTTTCCAAACAATTTAAAATTATGTCATTACTACTTTATTGTCTTCTACTGACATAAAGACATATTGAAAATTTTTAGGTTGTAAGAACTGATATGTAATGAAAAAAACTAATGGAAATGATTAACATGAATACAGAATAGAGAGTGAATGTACTATGGTGGTAAAATCCAGTCATCTTCTAGATAGAAATTTGAATGTTCTGAACATCTTTCACATCAAATTTAGCCTGGGCCTTACTGACAGTTGAGAAATATGTGTTGAATGTTTCAAATTTTCTCCCATTTGAGTGCTGATAAGCTCGTTTCTTCTGGCAAAACCACTTTCTTTTTTATTGGAATTTAGGCAGTTATCTCAGCTGTTTATGGGCAACATGGCCTTAAAATGATGACAGAAATGGAAAAAAAAACTCAAAAAAATATTCTCAATTTTCAATTGAATTCCATGCATTTAGGGGTTCTTCATGTTTTATTATATCAATTTCAGTGGTTAAATACCACTCACAAATTTTTCTTTCCAGCCAGATCATTCCCTTGAATATCAGACTGTATATCTACCTGCTTAAAATTAATGAATCCCAAACTGAATTCCCAATCTGGCCCACTCTTCACCACCTCATTCTTTTCAAACTCCATAAACGTCATCTGCATCTTGATTGATATCATTAAATCTTTTCAGTTGTTCTGGCCCCCAAATTTGACTTCATCCTTTTTTTAAAAAAATATTTTAAAATTTCTTTATTTAATTTATTTTATTTTTGGCTGTGTTGGGTCTCCATTGCTGTGTGCGGGCTTTCTCTAGTTGCAGTGGGTGGGCTACTCTTCATTGCGGTGCACAGGCTTCTCATTGTGGTGGCTTCTCTTTGTTGGGAAGCACAGGCTCTAGGCACCTGGGCTTCAGTAGTTGTGGCTCGCGGGTTCCAGAGCACAGGTTCAGTAGTTGTGGTGCACGGGCTTTGTTGCTCCCTGGCATGTGGAATCTTCCCGTACCAGGGCTTGAACCCATGTCCCCTGCATTGGCAGGCGGATTCTTAGCCACTGCAACACCAGGGGAGCAGTTGAATTCATCCTTGACTGCTCTGTTTTTCCCTTATCCCACATTCTATCATCCGGAAATGCTGTTTGCAGTAAATTCAAAGTATATATAGTATCTAACTAGTACTGTTTGAACCACCACAGGTAGACAATTTCGTTAGACTTCTAAATAGTCTTCCTGCCTCTTGTCTTGTTTCTTTACAATTTATTCCCATTACAGTAACTGAGTGATGCATTAAAACACAATTAATTTTCATGTCACTTCTTTACTGAAAAGCTCCATTGGTTCCCCATTTTAATTAGTGTAAATGCCAAAGTTCATACAATGGCATGTAAGTCCCTGCATGACCTGGCCTACTGTTACCTCTCTTATACAAGAATAGTGTTCAAGATCCACCAGAGAAAGAGGCACTAGTAAACACATCTGAAGCTCAGATGAAAATAATGAGGGGCTCACCTTAGGAGTGAGTAAAAATCAGAGGAGTCTTAACAAAACTGTAATCAGACTCTACTTAGCTTAGTCCCTGATTAGATTAAGATGATAGCTACTCCATACAACTGTTTTTTCTAGGCAGAGAGAATTTAAAAAACAAAACAACAAAACAAACAAACAAGCAAAAAGAAAACTCCTTAGAGGAAGTCAATATTATCTGGAGTTACAACTTTTTACACAAAATTTGTGCTATTTCATTAACACTGGGCACGTTATGAGATAGAATCATGGGATCAGAATTAAGAAATAAAATAGACAATAGAAGCAGAATCACAGGGAATCTAGTAACCAGAGTTAGCAGATAGGAACATTAACATAACTATAATTAATATGTTCAAAAAAAAGAGGAAAATGTGTGAAAAGTTAGAGAATGTTACTATAGAATTAGAAATTGAAAAAATTTTGACATTTTAGGACTCAAATTAAGAACTCTATAAAAGATTAGAAACAACAGAAGACTGGATTCAATGGAAAATATCCAATTTGAATCCTTGAAAGAGAAAGAACATCAGAGACCTATGGAAACATGGATATGATCTAGAGTTCTAGAAGGAGAGAGAAAATGTGGCAGAGGCAATATTTGAATAAATAATGGCTAAGAATTACTAACATTGATGAAAGATGCAGTAGAATGACTAGAAGAAAAACTGTGCTGGAAAACTTCTAGCAGAATACATACAAAGAAATCATACCCAGGTATACCATAGCAAAACTTTGAGAACCAAAGACAAATAGAAAATTTCAAAAGCAGCAAAAATGAAAAAGACACTTCATCTTCATAGGCTGACAGTTAATTAGTCAGTGAAAATGATGGAAGCCAGAAATTAGTAGAATGCTATCTTAAAAATATTAAAGAAAAGACATGCCTGAATTAATTTTATATCAAACAAAATAATCCTCCAAAAATGTAGACAAAATAATTAATGACATTTTCAGACAAACAGAAAGTGAGAAGTCATCACCAGCAGATCTGAATGAACAGAAATACTTAGGGGGGCTTCCCTGGTGGCGCAGTGGTTGAGAATCTGCCTGCCAATGCAGGGGACACGGGTTCGAGCCCTGGTCTGGGAGGATCCCACATGCCGCGGAGCAACTGGGCCCGTGAGCCACAACTACTGAGCCTGCGCGTCTGGAGCTTGTGCTCCGCAACAAGAGAGGCCGCGACAGTGAGAGGCCCGCGCAACGCGATGAGGAGTGGTCCCCACTTGCCACAACTAGAGAAAGCCCTCGCACAGAAGCGAAGACCCAACACAGCAAAAATAAATAAATAAATTAAAAAAAAAAAAAAAAAAGAAATACTTAGGGAATTCTTCAGGCAGAAGTAAAATAATTTCAGATAGAAATATGGAAATTCAGGAGGTCAGATAAATATGTGGGTAAATCCAAACCTAGATTGTCCATAAAACAACAATAATATTAATGATTTATGGTGCTTAAAATATGTGAAGATTAAAAATCCATGAAAATACAAAATATGGAGGGGATAATAACCAATCTATGCTATTAACATTCTTACTTTTTCTAACCTCTTTCCCTAGAGCTACAAGCTGGGTAACTTTCAACGTATTGATGTTTATAGTTTTACTAGATATTTTGCTATTGGATAATATAGTTATCCATCTTTTCCATTTCTAATATCAATTTCCTAACTGTCTACTGCCTAATCACTAAGCCAGTGCTACACAGCAAAATATTTCTTAAAGGAAGTATCCCACTTCAAATTACTAATATCTATATTAATTAAAATAATACCAGGTGCTATAAAATTAACAAACAGCACAAACAAAACAAAATTTTGGTTTATATGACTGAAGATTATATTTTGCTCAAGTAATATCCAATATAGTTGCTCTTGGTTGATAATTTGCCTGTATCAAGTGATTCAGGACCTCAGGCTCCTTTCATCTTGTGTTTCCCCCATCCTTTAGGACCTCGAAGTCCTCTGCGTTTAGTTGGTAAATAAGAAAAGAGAGTGTAAATAAAGCAGGGCTGTTTCTCAGCCTGAGGTGACATCACTTTGATTCACATTACGTCAGTGTCACTGCCTAAAGGTGGCAGTTAGACTTCGGATGGGTAGGCTTCCCATGGGAACTCTTATATTAGTGAAGAGGGATCAGAATTTTTTTGTACAGTTAACCAGTTCTGTCACAGAAGCCTTTCTGAATGAAAAAACTGCATGGTTTTAAATTCATAAACAAAGCTTACCTCTCATCACAATAACTTTATACCCACATTCAAATTTAAATAGAGTTGATGAGGTATCCATTGTGTGGGAATGGAAATGCCATGTATTCTGTGCCATTATGTAAAACCTTTCGGTTAAATCACTTATCTAGGAGCATGTATCACTAAAAAGATAAGTAAAAGCTGAAAGCAATCATGCACGCACTCTATTCTATGATACATATGTTAAAAAATACATACGTTTTACTTGAGAGTAATATTTGTGAATTTTAACTTATTCACAGTGAATTTAATTAAAGACACTAAAAATAAAAAGGTCTTGATTAGAGTTTTATATGTGAATCTTGTATAAATCCTCATTTAATTCTACCTGCAATAGCAATAGAGTCCTGAAGTTATACAAACTTTCAAGATTTAGATTAGCCTTTCAAAACTAGCTCCTCTTAAACATGGAAGAGTATAACACAAAAATGTGTAGAATTAAAGATATAGTGCTGAAATGCTTAATTTCTCAAAATCACTCATACTTTAATAGTGGAAGAAACAAACGATAATTATGGTCTTCTCATCTGTGACCTAAGCTCATACTTCCAGAGAAGAGAGATGAATATTTTGACAGTATAAATTCAAACTCACAGGCTGTTTGCATATATTAGATACACACTGCAGTATCAAGCCCAATTAATTGGAGAACATATTTTGTGAGATGCAATAACATCATAACACATAAAAAAGTCCTATAATACTAAATCTAAATTAAATATCTACTCTTGACTATTTATACTAAGCATTTAATGTGGAAGCACTACTTTTTAATTAATTAATTTATTTTTGGCTGCGTTGGGTCTTCGTTGCTGCACACGGGTTTTCTCTGGTTGTGGTGAGCAGGGGCTATTCTGCGTTGCGGTGTGCGGGCTTCTCCTTGCAATGGCTTCTCTTGTTGCAGAGCACAGGCTCTAGGCGTGCGGGCTTCAGTAGTTGTGGCATGAGGGCTCAACAGTTGTGGTTCACGGGCTCTAGAGCGCAGGCTCAGTAGTTGCGGCACAAGGGCTTAGTTGCACCATGGCATGTGGGATCTTCCTGGACCAGGTCTTGAACCCATGTCCCCTGCATTGGCAGGTGGATTCTTAACCACTGCACCACCAGGGAAGTCCCTGGAAGCACTACTTTTTAGGTTTTAATTTACAAATAGTAACATTTAAAACAATTACATTCATCCATGGATATATTTATTTGCATCTCAGAATCAAATGGGATGGCTATTTAGAAACTGCTCAATCTTACATACTGAGCTTATGCCTCCTATTAGTCTGCAGAACCCATTTAGATTTAATGAAAACCTCTTACTAGTTATCCATTTCTAATATCCTTATTAAATTAGTGCTGAAATATTGTGTCTATAATGCATTGAGTTCATTCATTCTAGTTGAGTTCCTGTTCAAAAGGCACCTTCCAGTATGACACAATAAAGACACCATTAAAAAGTTTTAAACAACATATTAAATGCTAATTAGATCTGATCAAATACATAGTAAATTTTTATTGTAGTTCATTTTGCTTGATTTATTATTGAGTAAGGTAGTTGCATTTTTTTTAACTTGATAGCAAATGAATTGATTTCAACTTTATAATCATCATTAAAAATATAATCAACCTGTTGATTTTTCTCTTGTTTAATACAGGATTTTTGTTTGTTTCCCACTGGAGTTTTAAATTTTTTTATTTATTTTATTTTTTATTGAAGTATAGTTGATTTACAATATTGTGTTAATTTCTGGTGTACAGCAAAGTGATTCAGTTTATGTATATATGTATATATATATATATATTCTTTTTAATATTCTTTTCCATTATGGCTTATTACAGGATGTTGAACATAATTCCTTGTGCTATACAGTAGGACCTTGTTGTTTATTTTATATATAATAGTTTGTATCTGCTAAACCCAGACTCCTAATTTATCCCTCCTCCACCCTCTTTCCCCTTTGGTAAGCATAAATTTGTTTTCTATGACTGTGAGTTTGTTTCTGTTTCATAAATAAGTTCATTTGTGTCATATTTTATGTTTTTTGTTGTTGTTGTTGTTTTTGTTTTTTTGTTTTTTTGCGGTACGCGGGCCTCTCACTGTTGTGGCCTCTCCCGCTGCGGAGCGCAGGCTCCAGACGCGCGGGCTCAGCGGTCATGGCTCACGGGCCCAGCCGCTCCGCAGCATGTGAGATCTTCCCGGACCAGGGCACGAACCCGTGTCCCCTGCATCGGCAGGCGGACTCTCAACCACTGCGCCACCAGGGAAGCCCTGTGTCATATTTTAGATTCCACATATAAGTGATATCATATGGCATTTGTATTTTTCTTTCTGACTTACTTCATTTAGTATGATAATCTCTAGGTCCACAATGGAATTTTTTTAATAGACAAAGTAGAGGAAGACCTGCCTGTGAGGTATTTATTTTGCCTTTAGGGCCAACACTGGAAAAATTAATATGTACAGTTCATTGCTAAAATCAAGGAAATTTTGGTCTTTTGTGAATATTATAAATTACTTGAGGGCAAAAACTGTGTCTTAGATATTTTTTATATCTATACTGTAGGTAAGCAGTTTTATAGCCTGCAAGGGTACTGAAGGAAGTGAGGGAAGGATCAGGGAGAGGGAAACAGAATCTCATTCCTCACCAGCACTGGAGAGATGAATGAGAAAGCTCTTGTAGCAGCCTCTCATGAAACTGGTCCCCTCTGTGAACATAGAATATCCCTGTTTGTTTTTCTTAATTTCTCTCAGATGACTTTTGTAATTTTCAGTATATAGGACAGGTATCTCTTACTTTAAATTTCTTTCCAAGTATTTTGTGTTCTTTAACGCTTATATAAATGCTATTTTAAAAAAATATCCCTTTCACAATTGTTTCTTGCTAATAGAGACAAAACTGATTTTTAACAGATATTGACTTTGTATTCTATGACCTTGCTGAACTCATTTATTCATTCTAGCCATTCATTTTATAGATTAGTTAAGTCTATATATAATGATGCAGTCTGTGAATAAACACAGTTTTACCTCTTGCTTTCATATTGTTATTATTTAAAATAATGTATTTTTCTTGCTTTATTGTATCTCTGAAGACTGCAGTAAAATTTTGGATAAAAGTGTCAAGAGTGGGCAACTTTGTCTTGTTTCATATATCAAGTGAAAGCATTTGATGTTCTACTTAAGTAGTTATAGATTTATTGCAGGTATCCTTCATTAGGCTGATGATGTCTTCTATTCCTAGTTGCTATGGATTTCTATCATGAGTGGGTGCTAAGTTTTGTCAAATGTTTTTTTCTGCACCTACTGAAATGATTATATGACTTATGTTAATATGGTGGATTACATTGACAGATGTTCTGATATTAAACCAACTTTGAATTTCTGTGTTAAACTCCATTTAGTCAAGATATATTATCTTTTTATATATTCCTGGATTAGGTTTGCTTATATATTAAGGATCTTTGCATCTATATTCATGACAGATATTGTTCTGTGATTTTCTTTTCTTTTAATGCCCTTTTCAGGTGTGACTCTGAGGATTCATTTTCAGCAGGGCTCTGGAAACTTTGCACCCCAGAAGGCATAACACTGCATGAATTCTGTTTCATACTCTTCTTCCATTGCCAGTGTTCACCAAAATTCAGGGAGTTTTGGGAGAAATTGTCAGGTACATTGATATCTTGGGATCTTCCAGATTTTAATCCTCTTTGCCAGTGTACACTTTTAAAAAGCTAAGCTGGTTTCTCCTCATTTCTGCCAAGTCTTTCTATGGCAAGCCCACTTACTGCCCACTTGTACCCAGAAAAGGCATGCACCCCAGGCATGGAAGCTATCTTGGCCCATTACTTTTCTGTGCATGGTTCATTTCTTGATGGGGTTTAACTTCTCAAGGCTTCCATGAATCCATCAGCCTTTGATATTCCCATAGACTATTACGTATAGGTTTGTTATTTGTCATTTTTCTTGTGGCTACCATGAAAAGTCTGTATTTTTTGCATTTCTCTACATCCTACTGAGAAGCAGAAATTCTTTCCACTGTATTATATTGTTCTTTCTGTTCTTAAAGATACAGAATTATCCTTATTGACTATGTTTGCTGTCAGACCAATTATTTTCCTACTAAACCTTTTTACCTGCATGAGTCCAGTGTATAGTTATGTCAAAGATCTTGTCTCCTACTTCCATCTGTGCCTTAAAATCCAAGCCTTTAGTTTATTAAAATCAATAAATATTTCCTGAAGAATCATCCTGAGGTTTTAGCATACTATGCAGGTTGTCAGTGCTTTCTCTTTTCTTTCTTCTCTTACTCTTTTAGCCACCATTGGGAATTTCCTCACTCTCAAATGAGATAAATTATGCTTATAAAAGCTTGTTTTCTATATTTTATCCCGCATTTCTAGGTTTTCTGTAATTGGACAATATCTAGTGTGTCATATTCTCAGGAAACATAAGTCACTTCTTAGGCCTTCATGGAGCTTTTAACCTTTCGCTCAAACAATCTGGAAATACTTTTTTTCTTCCAAACCTGCCAGTACTTTTCAGTTCTCTTTTTATATATTTAGAACATGCTCTGTGCTATTGCTATATCATTGCTAGTTTGCATGCTTGTTCTTGCTGTGCTACAAGAGTGTAAGTTCAGTAAAGAAAGGAATTTTTTTACATTCTTTATATCATAGTGCATGCTCGGTGCAATACATTACACAAGCTATACACTCAATGGAGGAGTTGATGTATAACGAGTGTAATAATGTGGATGAATTTCGATGAGAAAAAGCAACATTTCTGTGGGCAAGGTAAATTTTGAAGATTCTTTTCCCTTTAGTTGTAGCTGCAAACAAGAATAAATCTAAAGGCAAGAAGACAATGGACAATGGTGGTTTTCTCAAACCACTTACCCAAAGTTGTGTTGCCTTCATACCATGTTTGCCAGACTTACTAAACAACAAAAATGATAATGATAATAATAATAAAAGCATCCAGTTACATTTGAATTTTAGATAAACAAGGAATTATTTTTAAATATAAATATGTCCCAAATTGCAATATTTGCTCAAATTTACCAAGATGTTTTGTATTTTATCTGGCAACCCTATTCACATTACAACTAGGATGAATGCCCAGAGCCCCACTGTTGAACACTTTCCAAGTTTAGCTTCATTGCACTGTATCCTATACCCAAGACCTTCTCTCTGAATTCCACTTCTCTCATGAGGATAATTTCCTCAGCATTCTTCTTCCTGTTTTTCAAGATGACAATTAGCAAATTGACAAAACTCAGCTGCATTGTAAGTGAATAATAACGGGTTAATTCCCCAATTTTCAACTCATATAACATATGCACAAGGTAATAGTGGTCTTTTGATGTCAGTGTCATAATCCAATATAAGTGATTCTACTAATGGGAATTTCAAACCAGAGACAAAGATATTTCCAAGAAGCAACAAAGAAGTTTTTGTCTTCAAAGCAGCCCAGTAATGTGGCTGCTGATTACAACTGTGTTAGAAGAAGCACTTCCAGCTTGTTGGGATCATCAGCACCTAGACTTCATGATTATTTAACTATAATTGGTGGTCTTAACTATAATTGAAAATCTTTTTTTGGTGTTGCTACTTAAAAATATTTTAAAGAATTTTCTTGGAATTAAAAAAAAATTCAAATGATCACTTATAGTCTTGGTTTCTAAAAATTTGGTGATAAATCATAAAAAATACAAAAAAGCAGTTATAAAACCCACAAAATTCCTCACCAGTGATTTTTTCTCTCCAGATTACATATACTTACTGAATATCACAACTTTCCCATTATTAAATTAAGTAGTAAATCCGGAAATAAAATAGAATATAATTGGAATTAAAAAGAAGTAAACTGCTACCTAAAGTATTCATCTAACTAGAAGAATTTTTACATTTGGAACTAATGGGAACTTTTTAATTTATAAATTTAGATTTAAGGTTGATTCTTCCAGAGAATATTATTATTAGAAGAAGAGATGGAAAAAGGAATTATGAAATAGTTTCAAGTAAAATAAGAGGAATTTTATTAGTATTTTAAGTACACATTTTAATTTTTTGGAATAATAGAGATTTTAAATTATAGCAGAAACAATGGTTACATTGAATATAGGGGAATACTTGTAATTGGAGTGTATAAACAAGGAAAATAGCTACCAACTTTGGACAATTTTTAAAGGAACCCTTATAATCATCCCTCTAGGATAAATATCTTCTTGATGATTTTGTACATTCTAAAGACTTATCTGTAGTTTATTTCTGTATAACAAATGAGATTTTAGAGCTGAAAAGAGCTCTTTTCCTGTGGTCCTCAACCATTTTTCTCCCTACTCAACACACTTGATGGAAACAACCAACTCCTATAGGTAACAACTGGAGTGGTTCCCAAAAGGGTGTAAGTTTAGCCTCTTGGTGAGGGGCTGGGAGGCTACAGAAGGGCATGGATACTTTGACAAAATTCTCCGAATAATTCTTGTATCCTTTTCCATTCCTTTAAAAGCTTGTATCTAGTACATTTTTTTTAACAAGGCAATTGAGAGTCAGTTTTGTTCAACACTGAACAAAAGATTAGGTCCAGAAAATTAGGTGAAGAGTTAGAATTAGAACCCATGTCTCCCATTTCCAAATGCAATGCTCTTTTTAATGCCTCGTGTTTTACTATACCCCTCTTAAACTTATCTTAGTGTCAGTAATGATTTATCAATTTAATTCACAAATGGATTTAATGTACATGGATTCTTTGACCTCCTTTTTTTGTTTTAAACTAATTTCCCTTAAATATTGTAAAGCAGAGGGTCTCTGGAAGACATATACTCAAATATGAATTGCCTGAGTTAGTCTTGGTTTGATGCTTCCTGACAAACTCAAAGATATCAAGACAATTTTACCAGTCTTTGAACAGATTTTGTCTTATTATTTTAGATTTTGAAACATATTGTTAGAATCTTTAATCAAGGATGAAAAATGTCAGAGCTCTTGCCCTAATGACTAATTTCGATTAACTCATCCAGCCAATCTGGTTTGCATTTCCATACTGTGGTTTCACTAATTTCATAAGTTCAGACAGTACTATAACTAGGAGAATAATTTTAGGGGACAGCAGACAGTGTTGGTGCATATTCCTATTCTGGCAGTAAGGACAAGTGGATGAAAAGAGGCATAGTTACGCACCTGGGATCTGTCAGCCCCTGCTCCAGTTACCTGCTTCTTGGGTGAATCTTCAAGAGCATAAATTCAGATCAAAATATTTCATCATCTTTTATTCACATACCCACTATATAAATTCATTCATGTCCTTCAATTTAATGTCTGAGCTTTGAAAGATACTCTTATTTTCTGTTGCATCTTGGGCTTTCTTTTTCTCTTAAATATGTGTGTGTATAAACTCTTATCTGGATTATATTCTTTTAGTAGAGATTTAGTCATTTATTTTTAAAAATTCATTAAGTGCCTACTATGTATCAGACCTTATCCTAGGTCGTGGGCACAAAGCAATCAATAAAACAAAGTCTTTGCTCTCATGGAATTTATAATCTTCTTGGAATTTACAGTTGTATAGTCTGGTTGGTAAAGATTTTGTGTATATACACCAAACATATATGTATCTCTCTCTACATACGTATGCATACACATATATGCCATGTCTACATACATTTAAATGTATATATATGTATGTGTGTTTCATGATGCAAACTAATATGAAAAATAAAGAAAGGGAAAGAGAAATTCACAGCGTTGCTATTTTAGCTAGTCAGAAAAATGCCTCCCTGATGTAGTAACATTTCAGTACAGACATAGATTAAGTGAAAGAGTGAGACAGGACAATATCTCAAGAAAGAACAATTCAGGCCAAGGAAGAAGCTTGCTTTGTATGTTTGTGGAATTACAAAGAAGTGATGCAGCTGGAGCACTGGGACAGGAGAGTGAGAAATGAGATCTGAGGTGTTGCCAGGAGCCAGGACATGCAGGGCTTTGTGGGCCTTAATAAGGATTTTGGAATTTTTTCTCTATAAAATGGGCATATACTGGAGTGTTCTGAGTTGAGGAAGGGCATAATCTGGCTTATGTTTTAAAAAAATGCTATGTGTGTGGTGTATAAATAGACTATAGTGGAACAAGGGTAGAAGCAGGCAGATACATTGGGAGGCTATTAGCATAAAACAGACAAGAAATGGTGATGCTTGGGCTGATGTGGGATCTGTAGAGGGCTGCGATTCTCACTCCATTTCAAAGGTAGAACCAACAGGCTTTGCTGATGTTTGGATATGGAATGTGAGAAGAAGAAAAGCTAAGATGACTCCATGATTTTTGACTGAAGACCTGGAAAAATAGGCATTACTATTTTACTGAGAGGGAAAAATAATATTAGATATGTACTGATTTCCAAAGTCTTTCCTAGGAGTGTAACAATTCTCACAGGATATAAGTAAAAACTCAGAAAGACTGAATTGGTCCAGGACCTCTTTATGTTACTTTGTGAGCATTTTTCACACTTGCTAATGAAAGTTCGGGTTGGCAGCAGGGATAAAAATGATTGGTGAAGCTATTAGGGAAATATTCACAGAGGCTAACAACTATCTTGCTTGACAGGCAGAAACAATGACTACTTAAGTGGCTTTAGGGACTGCGAGTGGCCTAAAAAATCCACTAGCTTAAAGAAATGTCAATCCCAGAGAGTCCCTGACTTCACCATTTTTTTGCTAGTATAAAAGAAATAGAGAAGTTTCCCTGCCATGGTTGGATTTTAAATCAGTACTAAATGTTGAAATGCCAAAAATTAAATTGATTTAATTCTCCTTTATAATTAGCGGGAAAAGATTTGTTGTTTTTTTGCTCCTGGGAGTAGAAAGGAGAACTCTTGGACCACTTAGTATACTGATACCTCTTATACAGACAGAAAAATAGACAAAAACATGATTAGAAAAAGATGCTTGGTAGAAATTTTTTAGACAGTATATAAAAATAAGTCTTCAAATTTGTATAATGGACTGATTTTTTCCTTGATATATGCTTTTTGATATTTATGTTTACATTTCATAAAATCCAGGATAATTTATTGCATTCTCTTCTGAAGGCTCTAGGAGAGAATCCATTTCTTTGCCTTTTCCAGCTACTTGTAATTCATGATCCCCTTCCTCCATCTTCAAAACTATCAGTGGGGGTTGAGTCCTTCTCAAATCCCATCATGCTGACCTTCCCTTCCCTCTCCCTCTTCTACTTTTAAGGAACCTTGTGGTTACATTGGACTTACTGGAATAATTCAGGATAATCATCTCAATATCCTTAACTTAATCACACTTGAAACATCTTTTGCCACGTAGGGTATCATATGCACAGGTTCTGGGGATTATAATGTAGAAAGCACTGGTGGGCCATTACCCTGCCTACCACACCCTTCAAGTACCCTTGTTGCCACTGGACTCATAACTATGGTTATTTATCAGCATGCTTCAGAGTGCCAGGTACAAAGTCTGAGCAGGGAGGAAATAACTCATTTACCAAAAAAATTGCAGAAAATTTCTAATGTATGTTGCAGATGCCTGAGGAATAGATGCGGGAGTGCCTTTTAAGAGTATTAGACCAAGGAGAACAGAATGTAACATTAGATTGTATCAGTTTTTAAAATGTAAATTTGCTAGCTATGTTAAATTTTATATATTAACTTGAACAGCTGGAAAAAGCTTTAATAATTTGTTTTGTTGTTGATTGATACTTAGATTGAAAGAGGTTGATATCTGGAACTTCCCTAGAATAATGTAAAGGAAGGAATCCAAAAGTCTAAGGAAATATGAGTGTTGAAATATTTATCATGTATGACCTGTGCATTTCCTAATCTTTATATATTTTAAAGAGACCTAAAAGATCCTCATTTAACTAGGGCATTGACCACCAGTGTCCTTAAAAAGCCTAGTGGTGACTGTATTCTGTAGGCTAGTGATGACCATAGGAGATGCTGCCAGTGAGATATATTCTCTGGCTTTATTAAGGGTGATGGGATCCAGAATGACGTAACCTAAGCGTCAGTGCTTAAATAGGATCAGAGACAAGGTAGGTACATTTACAGTAATGGGCAGCACGAATGAAGTGGTAATCTGAATATTTTAACTCACAGGGATCTTTGGAGAAGGCTATTTTTAAAAAATGATAACACCCATTTATGATAAAAACCCTGCAGAAAGTAGGCATAGAGGGAACTTTCCTCAACATAATAAAGGCCATATATGACAAACCCACAGCCAACATTGTCCTCAATGGTGAAAAACTGAAACCATTTCCACTAAGATCAGGAACAAGACAAGGCTGCCCACTCTCACCACTCTTATTCAACTTAGTTTTGGAAGTTTTAGCCACAGCAATCAGAGAAGAAAAGGAAATAAAAGGAATCCAAATTGGAAAAGAAGAAGTAAAGCTGTCACTGTTTGCAGATGACATGATACTATACATAGAGAATCCTAAAGATGCTACCAGAAAACTACTAGAGCTAATCAATGAATTTGGTAAAGCAGCAGGATACAAAATTAATGCACTGAAATCTCTGGCATTCCTGTACACTAATAATGAAAAATCTGAAAATGAAATCAAGAAAACACTCCCATTTACGATTGCAACAAAAAGAATAAAATATCTAGGAATAAACCTACCTAAGGAGACAAAAGACCTGTATGCAGAAAATTATAAGACACTGATGAAAGAAATTAAAGATGATACAAATAGATGGAGAGATATACCATGCTCCTGGATTGGAAGAATCAATATTGTGAAAATGACTCTACTACCCAAAGCAATCTACAGATTCAATGCAATCCCTATCAAACTACCACTGGCATTTTTCACAGAACTAGAACAAAAAATTTCACAATTTGTTTGGAAAAACAAAAGACCCCGAATAGCCAAAGCAATCTTGAGAACGAAAAATGGAGCTGGAGGAATCAGGCTCCCTGACTTCAGACTATACTACAAAGCTACAGTAATCAAGACAGTGTGGTACTGGCACAAAAACAGAAAGATAGATCACTGGAACAGGATAGAAAGCCCAGAGATAAACCCACGCACATATGGTCAACTTATCTTTGATAAAGGAGGCAGGAATGTACAGTGGAGAAAGGACAGCCTCTTCAATAAGTGGTGCTGGGAAAACTGGACAGGGACATGTAAAAGTATGAGATTAGATCATTCCCTAACACCATACACAAAAATAAGCTCAAAATGGATTAAAGACCTAAATGTAAGGCCAGAAAGTATCAAACTCTTAGAGGAAAACATAGGTAGAACACTCTATGACATAAATCACAGCAAGATCCTTTTGGACCCACCTCCTAGAGAAATGGAAATAAAAACAAAGATAAACAAATGGGACCTAATGAAACTTCAAAGCTTTTGCACAGCAAAGGAAACCATAAACAAGACCAAAAGACAACCCTCAGAATGGGAGAAAATATTTGCAAATGAAGCAACTGACAAAGGATTAATCTCCAAAATTTTTAAGCAGCTCATGCAGCTCAATAGCAAAAAAACAACCCAATCCAAAAATGGGCAGAAGACTTAAATAGGCATTTCTCCAAAGAAGATATACAGACTGCCAACAAACACATGAAAGAATGCTCAACATCATTAATCATTAGAGAAATGCAAATCAAAACTACAATGAGATATCATCTCACACCAGTCAGAATGGCCATCATCAAGAAATCTAGAAACAATAAATGCTGGAGAGGGTGTGGAGAAAAGGGAACACTCTTGCACTGCTGGTGGGAATGTGAATTGGTACAGCCACTATGGAGAACGGTATGGTGGTTCCTTAAAAAACTACAAATAGAACTACCATATGACCCAGCAATCCCACTACTGGGCATATACCCTGAGAAAACCATAATTCAAAAAGAGACATGTACCAAAATGTTCATTGCAGCTCTATTCACAATAGCCCGGAGCTGGAAACAACCTAAGTGTCCATCATCGGATGAATGGATAAAGAAGATGTGGCACATATATACAATGGAATATTACTCAGCCATAGAAAGAAACGAGACTGAGCTATTTGTAATGAGGTGGATAGACCTAGAGTCTGTCATACAGAGTGAAGTAAGTCAGAAAGAGAAAGACAAATACCGTATGCTAACACATATATATGGAATTAAAAAAAAAATGTCATGAAGAACCTAGGGGTAAAACGGCAATAAAGACACAGACCTACTTGAGAATGGACTTGAGGATATGGGGAGGGGGAAGGGTAAGCTGTGACAAAGTGAAAGAGAGGCATGGACATATATACACTATGAAACGTAAGGTAGATAGATAGTGGGAAGCAGCCGCAGAGCACAGGGAGATCAGCTCGGTGCTTTGTGACCGCCTGGAGGGGTGGGATGGGGAGGGTGGGAGGGAGGGAGATGCCTGAGGGAAGGGATGTGGGAACAGATGTATATGTATGACTGATTCACTTTGTTATAAAGCAGAAACTAATAAAAAAAAGATAAAATATCAAAGATGTATTTAACTCATTATTGACGGAATCAATAAAATGGTCAAGCTGATTTAAAAATTTATAGGGTAGATAGAATTATTTATCGCCATGGAAGGAAAGAATGCTAGCTTAAGATTTATAAATTACATACAAAAAATTTCAATACCCTACAGGATATGTAAGAGTTTCTATGGCATAAAAATATTTTGCATATCTACAGGACAAAATCTGCCTCGCTATAGAAACAGGATCATCCGCATCACTGTCAGTTTTATACTCACCAACACCTACCTTTACAGAGTGGCAAAATACCACAATCAAATGTACATGCCCCTAGGAGTTAGCTAATACTTATTAGACAAACCTGCTATAAAAGGATCTAACATGACATTGAAAGGACATGCAGTCATACATTTGCCTATTTCCAAGTTTTGGATTTTTTTTTCTTATCAGTCCCTCCTTTTTAAACACAAATTCTCTTCAACTCTGGCCACAGGCAACTACTGATGCTTTCTGTCACTATAAATAAGATTTGTCCTGCGTGAAATCATACACAATGTACTCTTTGTGTCTGAATCTTTTGTTAGTATAAAATTGTCTAGCTAAATATTTTCTAATATCTATCAGTAGTTCATTATTTTTGTTTTGTTGAGTTGTATCCCGTTATATGGATATACCAAAATTTATTTATACGTTTGTCTACTGGTCGACTTTTTGTGTGGCTCCAGTTTTTAGCTATTTTGAATGAAGTTGCTAAGAATCTTCATATACAAGTCTTTATGTGAACATATGATGTTTCCATTTCAACTGGTAAATAACTATGAATGGAATTAATAAGTTGCATGGAATGTGTACACCTTTATAAAAAAGCTGCCAAAAAGTTTTTCCAAGTGGTTAAATCATTTTACATTCTTACCAGTAATGTATCAGGGTTCCAGGGGCTTCCCATTTTTACAAATACTTTGTATTGTTAATCTTCTTTATTTTAGCCATACTAACGGGTGCATAGTGTGTCTTAGTTCAAGCTGCCAAAACAAAAATACTATAGACTGGGGAACCAACAAACATGTATCAATACTTCTCATAGCTCTAGAGGATATGAAGTCCAAGCTCAAGGTGCTAGTGTTAGGGCCTGTTTCCTAGCTCATAGATGACTCTTCTTGTTGCACATGACAGAAAGAGAATGACAGCTCTCTGGGGTCTCTTTTATAAGGGCACTAATCCCATTTATGAAGACTACCTCATGAACCAATCACTTCCCAAAGGCCCCATTTCCAAATACCATCTCATTCAGAATTAGGTTTCAACATAAGAGTTTTGAGGGACACAAATATTCAGTCTACAGCATAGTGGTAAGTTATTGTGGTTATAATTTTCATTTAACTGATCACTAATCCCATTGAACTGTTTTTCATGTAGTTGTTTGTCATTAGTATGTCTTCTTTTGTTAGGTACTTAATTAGGTCTTTTGTCTATTTTGGTGGGAAAGTGCTTTGTCTTTTAAATATTTAGTTGTAGAAGTTCTCTATATGTTGATGATAAAAGTCAGTTTCCAAATATACATATTGAGGACATTTTTTTCTCAGTCTGTGGATTGCTTTTTCTATTTTCTTAACACTGTCATTTAAAGAGCAGATGTTTTGAATTTTAATGAAATCCAGCTTGCCAATTTTTCTAAAATGGATGATGCTATTTTCCCCTATCTTTGCCTACTCCAGAATCACAAACATTTTGTCCTATGTTTTTTAATAGATGTGCTATATTTTTAAGTCTTATGGTTATGTGTGTAATCCACTTTGAGATAAGCTTTTTGTGTTCTGTAAGATAACGGTCAAGGTTTATGTTTTTTCATATTTATATCTAGTTGTTCTAGCACCATTTATTGAAAACACTACATTTTTTTTCACTTAATTGCCTTTGTCAGAAATCAATTAGCCATACATGTGTAGGTCTATTTTGTTCCTTTGATCCATGGCTTGATCTTTATACCAAAGATAAATTGTCTTCATTTCTTCAGCTTTATACTGTCTTGAAGTCAAATAATGCATGCTCTTCAAATTTGTTCTTTTTAAAAACTATTCTTGGTTTTCTGTAGTTCTATATAATTTTAGAATCAATGTATTAATTATCACAAAAAGCCTGCTTGTTTTGTTGGAATTGTAAATATTAAAGCCATATTTCATTTATGTAGAATTATCTCAACAATTAAAAGTCTACGAATTCATGAACATGGTCTACCTCACCATTTCTTTAGATGATTTAAAACTTTGTCCTACAAAGTTTTGAAGTCTTTAATATACAAAGTAGTCACATAGTCAGCCAAAGAATTAAGGGCAACACTGTGCATCTTTCTGGACTTCCTTTTCTGTGTAGCTCCCTCATCTGTAGAATACTGTTCTGTAATT
The DNA here is from genome assembly GCF_964165515.1 of Mesoplodon bidens. NCBI lineage: Eukaryota > Metazoa > Chordata > Mammalia > Artiodactyla > Ziphiidae > Mesoplodon > Mesoplodon bidens. The sequence continues at coordinate 60,444,941 of NC_138168.1, forward strand.
TCCAGCTACCTAAACTTCCCTCAATCCAGCTTTTCACTCTTTAATTCAATGAAATCACTGTTTTCTTTGGAATCTTCCCCATGAACTTAGATCTGGACTGTGCTTGCAGAGACAAATCCAGGGCAATGTAAGTCTCACTGATTTGTTTCCTGTCTCTTAGTTGTTTCATATATTTTTTGTGCAGTTTTTTCATTATGAATGGTGAAAGAGCTAGTTGGCTTTTGGTACTCTACCTTGGTCAGAAGCAGAACTCCTAAAAATCATTGTATGTAATGGAAAAGAAAATAGTTTAATTTCTAATTAGTAAATGAGTCCTCAAAGCACTGTTTAAATCTTTATTCATTGATTTGAAATATCAACTTTATCATAAAGTTAATTCTTAATTATACTTATATCTCTTTCTGGACTTGCTATTCTCTTGCTATTCATATGTTTGTTTATACTTAAGAAAGTATCTAATAGTTTAATAATAGGAAGTTGAGAATATATTTTAGAATCTTGTAGTGCAATAACTTCTAATGATCTTTCATTTCTTGTAATTGATTTAGTATGATATGCTATGATGAAAATAAGAATATAAGATATTGTATATTTGTTTTTATTTTTTATTTTTTTATTTTATTTTTTTTATTAGTTTCTGCTTTATAACAAAGTGAATCAGTCATACATATACATCTGTTCCCACATCCCTTCCCTCATGCATCTCCCTCCCTCCCACCCTCCCCATCCCACCCCTCCACGCGGTCACAAAGCACCGAGCTGATCTCCCTGTGCTCTGCGGCTGCTTCCCACTATCTATCTACCTTACGTTTCGTAGTGTATATATGTCCATGCCTCTCTTTCACTTTGTCACAGCTTACCCTTCCCCCTCCCCATATCCTCAAGTCCATTCTCAAGTAGGTCTGTGTCTTTATTGCCGTTTTACCCCTAGGTTCTTCATGACATTTTTTTTTAAATTCCGTATATATGTGTTAGCATACGGTATTTGTCTTTCTCTTTCTGACTTACTTCACTCTGTATGACAGACTCTAGGTCTATCCACCTCATTACAAATAGCTCAGTTTCGTTTCTTTCTATGGCTGAGTAATATTCCATTGTATATATGTGCCACATCTTCTTTATGTATATTTGTTTTTAATGTCATTTATCCACAGAATTTTTCTTCTTTTATTAAAAATATAATTTAACCTGATTTTGGTAAATTATATATTTTTCTGAACTTAGTTGGTTAGTAGTGTTTAGATTTGATGAAGAACAAGAAAAGATTAGTCTGAAGAAACTATTCCTTGTTAAAACAGTTTTATTTTCTCTATGTTATGTTGTAGATGAGTGGATGAACTAGTATATCTGAGCTATTAGTAAGAAACTTGTACAAATTCAAAGTAATGTTAATAATTTTAAACTTATAAATGTTAAATGTAATGTAAGGGTTTAAGGTGAACAGTCTACCTAAGGAATTGAGAACTTGATTTGATTCAGTCTTATAACAATAGAAGTATATTTTTGAAGATTGAGTAACTTATGAAAGATATTGAATTGAACTAAGTAAATGAAACAAAATTCCAATGAAAGTATGAACTTTTGAAAACTGAATATAATATTATTTAGAGATATGAGAAATCCATATATGAAAACTACAGTTGAAATTAAGTTTGCAGAAAGAAACATAAATATTAAAAACCTTACGTAAATTCAGGAGACGTATGTGAAAGAAGAAAAACTGTTCATTTGCTTCTAGAAGGATTTCACTTTGATCATTCATTGACTTATTCAATCTACAAACATTTATTGAGCTTAGTTAGCATCTGCAGTATAACACATGGATATTTATTGAGAGAATAAAGTAATATAAGACTTTCTCTAACTTCAGTGAATTCACATGTTCATAAAGATCAAATTAATTTTTATACAAATATTAAAAGTAATAATATAGTTATTCTCTTAATGAATCGATATATGATCTATAAATTTTATAACATTAATGATAACCATGCTAATTATGAATTATGTTAGCCTATTATCAATATTTTCCAGGTTTAAAAATACTGCTTTATTATATTTGCATATTTTATACCAAGCAAATAACCTAGCAATCTTTTTTTTTTGAGATGCCATACACGTCTTTTTTTAAAATTAATTACTTATTTTTTAACATCTTTATTGGAGTATAATTGCTTTATAGTGCTGTGTTAGTTTCTGCTGTATAACAAATCAGCTATACATATACATACATCCCCATATCTCCTCCCTCTTGCATCTCCCACCCACCCTCCCTATCCCACCCCTCTAGGTGAACACAAAGCACTGAGCTGATCTCCCTGTGCTGTGTGGCTGCTTGCCACTAGCTATTTTACATTTGGTAGTGTATATATGTCCATGTCACTCTTTCACTTCGCCCCAGCTTACCCTTCCCCCACCCTGTGTCCTCAAGTCCATTCTCTATGTCTGCATCTTTACTCCTATCCTGCCCCTAGGTTCTTCAGAACCATTTTTTTTTTAGATTCCATATATATGTGTTAGCATACGGTATTTGTTTTTCTCTTTCTGACTTACTTCCTTCTGTATGACAGTCTCTAGGTCCATCCACCCTCACTACAAATAACTCAGTTTCCTTTCTTTTTATGGTTGACTAATATTCCATTGTATATATGTGCCACATCTTCTTTATCCATTCATCTGTCGATGGACACTTAGGTTGCTTCCATGTCCTGGCTATTGTAAATAGATCTGCAATGAACATTGTGGTAGATGACTCCCTTTGAATTATGGTTTTCTCAGGGTATATGCCCAGTAGTGGGACTCAGGGTCGTATGGTAGTTCTATATTTAGTTTTTTAAGAAACCTCCATACTGTTCTCCATAGTGGCTGTATCACTTTACATTCCCACCAACAGTTCAAGAGGGTTCCCTTTTCTCCACACCCTCTCCAGCATTTATTGTTTGTAGATTTTTTTGATGATGCCCATTCTGACTGGTGTGAGGTGATAACCTCATTGCAGTTTTGATTTGCATTTCTCTAATGATTAGTGATGTTGAGCATCCTTTCATGTGTTTGTTGGCAATCTGTATATCTTCTACGGAGAAATGTGTATTTAGGTCTTCTGCCCATTTTTGGATTGGGTTGTTTGTTTCTTTGATATTGAGCTGTATGAGCTCCTTGTTTATTTTGGAGGTTAATCCTTTGTCAGCTACTTCGTTTGCAAATATTTTCTCCTTTTCTGAGGGTTGTCTTTTCATCTTGTTTACATTTTCCTTTGCTGTGCAAAAGCTTTTGAGTTTCATTAGGTCCCATTTTTTTATTTGTGTTTTTATTTCCATTTCTCTAGGAGGTGGGTCAAAAAGGATCTTGCTGTGATTTATATCATAGAGTGTTCTGCCTGTTTTCCTCTAAGAGTTTAATAGTGTCTGGCCTTACTTTTAGGTCTTTAATCCATTTTGAGTATATTTTCATGTATGGTGTTAGGGAGTGTTCTAATTTCATTCTTTTACATGTAGCTGTCCAGTTTTCCCAGCATCACTTATTGAAGAGGCTGTCTTTTCTCCACTGTATATTCTTGCCTCCTTTATCAAAGATAAGGTGACCATATGTGCGTAGGTTTATCTATGGGCTTTCTATGCTGTTCCGTTGATCTATATTTCTGTTTTTGTGCCAGTACCATACTGTCTTGATTACTGTAGCTTTGTAGTATAGTATGAATTCAGAGAGCCTGATTCCTCCAACTCCATTTTCTTTCTCAAGATTGCTTTGGCTATTCGGGGTCTTTTGTGTTTCCATACAAATTGTGAAATTTTTTGTTCTAGTTCTGTGAAAAATGCCATTGGTCGTTTAATAGGGATTGCATTGAATCTGTAGATTTCTTTGGGTAGTACAGTCATTTTCACAATGTTGATTCTTCCAGTCCAAGAACATGGTATATCTCTCCATCTGTTTGTATCATCTTTAATTTCTTTCATCAGTGTCTTATAGTTTTCTGCATACAGGTCTTTTGTCTCCTTAGGTAGGTTTATTCCTAGGTATTTTATTATTTTTGCAATGGTAAATGGGAGTGTTTCCTTAATTTCTCTTTCAGATATTTCATCATTAGTGTATAGGAATGCAAGAGATTTCTGTGCATTAATTTTGTTTCCTGCTACTTTACCAAATTCATTGATTAGCTCGAGTAGTTTTCTGGTAGCATCTTTAGGATTCTCTATGTATAATATCATGTCATCTGCAAACAGTGACAGTTTTACTTCTTCTTTTCCAACTTGGATTCCTTTTATTTCTTTTTCTTCTCTGATTGCTGTGGCTAAACCTTCCAAAACTATGTTGAATAATAGTGGTGAGAGTGGCCAACCTTGTCTTGCTCCTGATCTTAGTGGAAATGGTTTCAGTTTTTCACCTTTGAGGACGATGTTTGCTGTGGGTTTGTCATATATGGCCTTTATTATGTTGATGTATGTTCCCTCTGTGCCTACTTTCTGGACAACCTAACCATCTTAACAACTGAAAAAAATTGTCACAAATGTTACCACAATTTTAATCAATGAGAAAAAGGATCTATAGTTTGTCCGTCTGAATTTGCTTCTTTCCCTTGGGCTTCCCTTAAACCTGAAAAAATAAAAACTTTAGCCAGTTAATTGCTTGAGAGAAAGCAGTTCCTGGAGGAACAAGAGAGATCATGAAAAGGAGACTAAAGATATTTAAGCACAAGATCGTATTCTGAAACTGTGGCTCTTGTGTGTGTACCTCAGGAGTTCAAACCAGTATTATTGCTTCACCTGCCACGTTACTCATATGGCGTCTTTAACTTTGTCTTCCCCTAATCATTCACTTCCTCCTTTACCTTCATATCATCTGTGCTTCCTCCTTAGTTGAAGTGGGACTTAGGCATGCCATTCCAGAACATCTGAGAACACAGAAGAACTGTGCCCCCCAGTACTCCCCTGCACTCCTTAAAAGTAACTGCAAGAAATTCTGGTTAATTCTCTGTGACAAATTCTAACTGAGGATTGCATGCAACAGAGATCACATTTACAAATTTACACATCCATCCAAGTCTTCATTACAGTATATTTCTATGCTTTTCATGAACTCATAAGCATTGGCAGAAAAAAACCAAGTAGATATCTATCGCACTGTCCTACATTAGACAGACACTGACAGTCTGATGCACTGGTTTTTTACTTCTTGAGAAACTTTTACTTACTCTCATATTTAAATGTGTCACTCTGAAGGAAACTTTACTCTCTTCTTCTCCCTCCCAAACCCCAGCATTTTTATCTTTATCTTCTGGGATACAGATATCATGACCCTTCCCTATGGTCTTTCTGGTGTTGATAGAACTTATTCCTGTCCCAGGGTTCTTGGAATACTCTCTTTGATCAAACCACAGTTTGTTTGTCTCTGAAACAAACAAGTGAATAAACAATTAAAGCTCTAATGCTAGCTTCCTGGAATTTTGCCTGTTACTAGTTTCTATGTCACTGACATGTATTCTTCATGTGAAAGACATTGTAAAGCCACAATGCTGGTACCATGCATAAAATTTCTTCACTTTCAAATTTTAGGAATTTAGTAAGTGGGAATTGACTCTAAAGGAAAAATGAGACTGATTTTTATGGAATGAATTTTTATACCTTGAGCAGCATGTCCTAAAGCAAGACTACAGAATATCCTGTGGGATGATTCATGGAAACACAAAGGGTTTTATGGTATAATATGCAGTGTAATAAGCATAAACTATGTCTCATCTTGTAGATTCAATGAATTTAAACATAATAGTTTCTCTCATGTGTCCTGTTGAAGAAATCTGCTTGGCATAATAATTCACAAGTTTATTTGAAAAGTGGTTTAGTGAATTGGTTAGGAGCTCAAAGTCTGTAGTCAGGCAACTCAAGAGCACATTCCAACTCTGCCATTTGCCAGTTGGGTGACCTTTGGCCAATTATTTGATCTCCTTGTTCCTCAGTTTCATCATCTATAATGTGGGGATAATAATAATAACTGCCTCATAAGTTTCTTGTGAAGATTGAATGAGTTAATATAGGTCAAGTGCTTAGAATAGTATTTGATATAAGTGCTCCCAAAAGATTTTGATTATGACTTAACTTTGGTATCCTTTTTTTTAAAAAAAAATGTAGCACCTACTAGTAGCTTGTTATTAATAACTCACTTATCATTCACTGACTAATTCACAAATACTGGTCATATGTGAGCTATTGTGTTTGTCAGTTTGGGTTGCTCTAACAGAATATCACAGACTGAGTGGCTTAAACAAAAACATTTATTTCTCACAGTTATGAATGCTAGGATGTCCAAGATCAAGGTGCTTGCCGATCCTGTGTCAGTGAGGGCCCACTTACTGGCTTATAGATGGCTGTCTTCTTCTTGTATCTTCATATGGTGCAGGGCAGAGTGAGGAAGCAAGGTTCAATTTCTTTTTTTATAAGGGCACTAATCGCACTCAAAAGAGTCCAACTCTCATGAACTAATTACTCCTCAAAGGTCTACCTCTTACCATCATCACATTAGGGATTAGAATTTCAACATGAATTTTAGGGGGGACACAAACAGTCTGTAACAGCTGTACTACTAATATTTATTTTTATTTTAAAGATAAGCAAACAGAAACATAGATTAAATTGTTTCATTTAATCAACAAATATTCACATGGGAAAATGTATCAGACATACATTTGTAGATAAGAGGCACCCATATAGTAGAACTTTGGTCTCTCTGACTCCAAAGCTTGTACTAGCAATGGATGGGCTTGACAGTTTTATTCTGTTTATTTAAGATACTTCAGACATTGAACATGACCATCTACTACCAAGATCTCAATTGCAGAAGAATCTATTATGTTCTTGGAACTTGGCACATTTAAGAGTGCTAATAGGTTTTTCCATGGCTGATTGCATCAGAGGTAAGTTTCTGACCCAGGGATGGATGATCAGTTGCCTGATGAGTTCTGCCAAAGAGCGATAATAGGTGATTAAATGAACAATTCTAGACTTTCTCTTATGGCATTTGAATATCGGACATACTGAGAGGGAGTCTTTAATCTCATGAATACTGGATGGAGAGCCAGAATGTTGATAACGCACCATAATGGTTAAGTCCTAGGCTCAAAACACTCACTTCTGATAAAACAATAAGAGCCAGGTTTGTCTGATTTTCTGCTAGAGCTACCACTATATTTCAATGTCTATGAGGTCTGGTTTGTTGCTGTTCACATTTTCCTTTCTTCCCACATATCCTTTAGTAACAGGAAAGTTTTGACTAGCTAAGATAGTGCAAAGATGCTGCTGACACTTTTCTCTAGCTCTACCTGCTACAAATATCAGTATCCACATGTGTGAAGTATCTTTATTTCCTAATTAGAAAAAGAGGGAAGAATTTTAGTTAGAGTATGGATTTTTTGAGAGCAAGAGGATAGAGAAGCTGATTCTTCAACTTTTGAGCCCTTTAAAAGGGAATTAAACTCAACCACAGGGGTTGTAAAGAGATTTAATTTCCTTCATCCTTTGAAAGAACTTTGTGGTATTCAGGCAAGAGATTGTGACCAAATTTGACAGAGCTCTTTGTGTAGATGTTGTACATCCAGGGGCCCTGCAGAACAGGGTTTATTTTCACAGTCAAAGTATAGCCCAAAGTTAGTAAAAGGTTATTCTTCCCACATTTGCATTGAATACAGCATCTTTCTAGTCCTTTAGAGTCCAACAACATGGGGCATTGGAGTTTTCATTACTAGAAGCAGCCACTCTTTTCCAAGGGCTTTTGCAATTAGGGGGTGTGAACTTATGTTAAATCTGAAAGGAGAGCTGAAGATGAGTATAAATGTGACATGATGACTGCAACTGACAGGCTGTTTTTTAAGCATAATCGAAACATTCTTTGAGCACTTCCAGAAAAAGATAAAAAACCTGGAGAACAAGTTGAGGGGAACTTATTTCTTGCTTAGGCAAGTAGGAGAGAGGTTGATGACTCATAATAAAATATCTCTCAATTTAAAAAAATTCACAGTCTGTTAAGTCTTGGGAATACTGGTTATAATTAAAATAAATCCCTATCAACTGAAATAATATCAGCATATCCTAAAAGATTTCTTCCAGTCTGGAAGAGCTTACCTATCACGATTGTATGGTATACTGCCTACAAGAAGTGAGTACAGACAGCAGTATTGAGAGATTTTTTTCCTACTAAATTAACTTAAGGACTGAGAAGGCTGAGTGTTATTTTGTAATTTTTATTTTTTTGCCTTTTCAAACCAGAAGTGGTTGCAATCAAAGAAATAAGCAACAAACTAAGAATCACATGGTAGATTCTTACTTATTCATACTCTCATAGTAGTAAATAGTTGAATTAATTTGTACAATTTAACAAACTGTTAACAATTACTATTAAAAATACATGTACTTCTTTTTATTCAACTTTTTATTTATTTCACTAGAAGTTGTGAAAATAGTACAGACAGTATGCATCCTCCAGCTTCTGTCAGTGGTGACATATTATGAATTACATTATCCAAAACAGGATATAGATATTGGCAAATTACAATTAACTAGACCAATTCCTCAAATACTGCAAACCACCAAAACTCACTCAAGATGAAATAGATAATCTGAATACTTCTGTGACCATTAGAGAAATTGATCTTTAATTTAAAAGCTTCTGGAAAACACATTCCCAGATGGTTTCATTGGAGAATTCTACCAAGTACTTAAAGAATAGTTAAGATCAGTTTTACATAATTTCTTCCAGAAGACAAGAGAGGAGGAAACACTTCCCTTTTTTTTGAGGCTAGCATGACCCTACTACGAAAACCAGATGAAGACTGTACAAAAAAACAAACTACTTCTTCATGAACATAGACACAAAAATCAGCAACAAAATATTAGCAAATTGAATCTAGCAGTGTATTAAAAATGCTATGTATAATAACCAAGTGGATTTTATTCCAAGTATGCAAGGCTAGTTCAACACTTGAAAATCCATTAATGTGTCTGCATGCTAAAAACTACAGAACCATGGTAAAAGAAATATAGAAGATCTAAATAAATGGAGAGGGAAGCAATGTTCATGGATTAGAAAGTTCAACATAATAAAGATGTCAATTCTCCACAAACTGATCTATAGATTAATCACTATTCTTATCAAATTGTCAAAAAGATATTTTTTGTAGACTTAGACAAATATATCTTAAAATAGGTATGGAAAGGTGAAGGAACTAGAATAGCCCAAGCAGTTTTGAAAAGAAGAATAAAGCTAGAGGAATCACACTACCTAATTTTCATACACTGTAATATATATATATATATATATATATATATATATATATACTTTTAAATTAATTAATTAATTTCTTCCAGTTATATTGAGATATAATGAACATACAACACTATGTAAGTAAGTTTAAAGTGTACAGCATAATGATTTTACTTACATATGTCATGAAAATGACTATCACAAAAAGTTCAGTGAATATCCAACATCTCATATAGATAAAAAATTAAAGACAAAAATTTTTTGTGTGTGATAAGGACTCAGGATTTATCATCTTAACAGCTTTCATATATAACACACAGCAATGTTAATTATATTTATCATGTTGTACATTACATTCTTAGTACTTATTCATGTTATAACTGGAAGTTTGTAGTACCTTTTGACTGCCTTTATCCAATCCCCTTACCCAATCCCCGGCCCCTGGTAGCCACAAATCTGATCTTTTTTTTTCTATGAGTTTGTATGTTTGAAGTATAGTTTACCTACAACTCTTTGTTAGATCCTTTTGAATAACATAGTGATTTTGTTCCCATACATTCCAAAATGATCGCCACAATAAGTCTAGCTATGATATTTGACCAAAGATATTACTTAGTTGTTAACTATGTTCCCCACACTGTACATTTCATCCCATGACCCACTTATTTTGCGACTGGAAATTTGTACCTCTTAATCTCTGTGTCCTATTTCTTTACTTCCCCCAAACCCCCTCTGGTAACCACCTGTTTGTTCTCTGTATCTATAACTCTGTTTTTGTTTTATGGGGTTTGTTCACTTTTTTTTTTTAAGATTCCACATATATGTGAAATCATACAGTATTTGTCTTTCTCTGTCTAACGTATTTTTCTTAGCGTATTGCCCTCTAGGTCGTCCATGTTGTTGCAAATGACAAGATTTCATTCTTTTCTATGGCTGAGTAATATTCCATTTTGTGTGTGTGTGTATACACACACACACACACATACATATGTGTGTATATAACCACATCTTGCAGTATGCAGGCCTCTCACTGTTGTGGCTTCTCCTGTTGCAGAGCCCAGGCTCCGGACGTGCAGGCTCAGTGGCCATGGCTCATGGGCCCAGCCGCTCCATGGCATGTGGGATCTTCCCAGACCGAGGCACGAACCCGAGTCCCCGGCATTGGCAGGCGGACTCTCAACCACTGTGCCACCAGGGAAGCCCAACCACATCTTCTTTATTCATTCATCTATTGATGGGTGGTTGGGTTGCTTCCATATCTTGGTTATTGTAAATAATGCTGCAGTGAACATAAGGGTACATATATCTTTCTAATTAGTGTTTGTGTTTACTTTGGATAAAAACCCAAGATTGTAATTGCTGCATCATATGGTAGTTCGGTCTTTAACTTTTTGAATAATCTCCATACTGTTTTGCGTAGTGGCTGCGCCAACTTAACATGCCCACCAGCAGTGCAGGAGGGCTCTCTCTTCTCCACATTCTGGCTAACACTTTTTATTTTTGGGCTTTGGATAAGTGCCATTCTGACAGGTGTAAGGTGATAGCTCATTGGGGTTTTGATTTTCATTTTCCTGATGATTAGTGATTCTGAGCATTCTTTCATGTACCTGTTGGCCATCTGTATGTCTTCTTTGGAAAAATTTCTATTCAGATCCTCTGCCTATTTTTAAATCAGTTTGTTAGATTTTTTAAAATGTTTAATTGTATGAGTTCTTTGTATATTTTGGATATTAACTTCTTATCAGGTATAGTACTTGCAAGTATCTTCTCCCATTCAATAGGTGGTATATTTGTTTTGGTGATAGTTTCCTTCACAATGCAAAAGCATTTTGGTTTGATGTAGTCCTGTTTGTTTATTTTTGCTTTTGCTTCTCTTGCCTGAAGAGATATATCCAAAAAAAAATTACTAAGACCAGTGTCAAAGAGAGTACTGCCTATGTTTTCTTCTAGAAGATTTATGGTTTCAGGTCTTACATGTGTCTTTAATCCATTTTGAATTTATTTTTGTGCATGGTGTGACAGAGTAGTCCAGTTTGATTCTTATGTACATGGCTGTTCCATTTTCTCCACGCTATTTATTGAAAGGCTGTCTTTTGTTGCATTGCGTATTCTTGTCTCCTTAGTCATAGATTGATTGCAATATAAGTGTGGGTTCATTTCTGGGCTCTCTTCTGTTCCATTGATCTATGTGTCTGTTTTTGTGCCAGTACCATACTATTTTGATTACTGTAGCCTTGTAGTATAGTTTGAAATCAGGGAACGTGATACCTCCAGCCTTGTTTTTCTTTCTCAAAGTTGTTTTGGCTATTCAGGGTCTTTTGTGTTTCCATAAAAATTTTAGAATTATTTTTTCTAGTTCTGTGAAAAATGCCCATGGTATTTTGATAAGGATTGCATTGCATATGTAGATTGCCTTGGGTTGTATGATAATTTAAACAATATTAATTCTTCCAGTACATGAACATGGTATATCTTTCCACCTGTGTTGCCTTTAATTTCTTTCATCCATGTCTTATATTTTTCTGAGTATAGCTCTTTTACTTCCTTAGGTAGGTTTATTCATAGGTATTTTATTCTTTTTGATGTGATGGTAAATGGGGTGTTTCCTTAATTTCTTTTTCTGATAGCTCATTGTTAGTATATAGAAATGCAACAGATTTCTGCATATTAATTTTGTATCCTGCAATTTTACCGAATTCATTGATGAGCTCTAGTAGTTTTTTGATAGTGTCTTAATTATTTTCTGTGTGTAGTATCATTTCATCTGCAAACTGACCATTTTACTTCTTTCTTTCCAGTTTGGATTCCTTTTATTCCTTTTTCTAGTCTGATTGCTCTGGCTAGGACTTCCAATACTATGTTAAAAAAATGGTATGAGTGGGCAGCCTTGTCTTGTTCCTGATTTTAGAGGAAATGCTTTCAGCTTTTCACTGTTCAGTATGATGTCAGCTATGGGCTTCTCAGATATGGCCTTTATTATATTGAAGTATATTCCCTCTATACCCACTTTGTTGAGAGTTTTTATCATAAATGGATGTTGAAATTGGTCAAAAGCTTTTTCTGCATCTATTGAGATGATTATACAATTTTTATTCTTCAGTGTGTGACTATGGTATATAACATTGATTGATTTGAAGATATTGAACCATCCTTGCATCTCTGGGATAAATTCCAATTGATCATGATATATGATCTCTATGTATCGTTTTATATGTCTCTACTTAACATGCTCAATTTTTCTAGCTTTGGAATATATAAAAAACAGTTATAACGATGAACATGTTTTCACATTCTGTCTGCTCATCCTAACATCTGTTCCAGTTCTGGGTCAGTTACAGTTGATTGATTTTTGTCCTAACATAATTTCCTCTTCTTTGGGTGCTTGCTGATTTTTTTAAATTGAATGACAGAAATACAAATTTTACTTCCTTGGTGCTATGTACGTTTGTATTTCTAGAAATATTCTTGATCTTTATTCTCAATGCAGTTATAATACTTGGAAATAGTTTGATTCATTCTGGTCCTGTTTTAAAAATTCAATTTTCAGGAAAAGTTCACCATTTAAGTCTAATTTTACTCCATTACTGAGTTGAGACCCTTCTGAGTACTCTACACAATGCACCTTGAGCTACGAGGTTTTTCCAGTCTGGCTGGTGGGAACAGGCACTATTTCTGGTTTTGGGTGAGCACCAGATACTGCTCCCTTTATTTATTTAAGGTGTTTTTTTTTTCCTTGGCCTTGGGTGATCTTCTCACATTAATGCACCAGTGAGTACTTGTCTATATACTAGAGGGGAACCTAGTAGTTCTCTGGTGTTCAATCTCCGTGAAGCTGTATTCTCACTGATACCCTTTCCTTTGACTCTTGTCACTTTGGTCTTTCTGGATTTTCAGCTCTGTTTTCTCTACTGAGGGAATCTGTTAGTCTCCTCCATTGTGACCCCCCCCCCCCCTGCAAAGACGCCTGGAAATTGTTTTAAGGCAGTAAGCTGGGACAGTAGTAGAGGTCACCACTTTGAGTCTCATATCTCAGGAATCACTGCCCTTCATGTGATATATTGAAAATGTTTCATTTATTTCCTTTTCGTTTTTCAGTTGTTTCAAGTAGGAAGGTAAATTCAGTCCCCACTACTCCTTGGCCAGGTGTCTAAGTTCCACCATTCTATTTTACCTGGACATCTTTAATGTTTCCTATATCTCTCCCTTCGTTTTCACTCTCTTCTAATAAATTCCTTTTGCTGCAACCAGAGTAATTCTTCTGAAATACATAGTTGATCAAGAACTCTGCTAAAACACTTCATGACTTCTCATAGCATTTAGCATGAAAAATAAAATCTAATTAAAGCTTAATATGATTTTGAGGCCTTCTGTCTAAATCTGGCCATAATCCTTTCAATCCACTATCTTCCATTTCTTCCTTATATACCCTATACTCTAGCCTCACTTAACCTGGAGTTCTTCAAATGTATGAGATAGTCTTGCATCTTTAGATGTTTACACGTCCTTACCCCCTTCTCCTAGGTATACTCTGTTCAGCCTTCACTTCTTCACTTGAAGTATATTTTCTCTGGGTTTAACTTAAGTACTTAGCACATAACAGGCAAATAAGAAATATTTCATTTAGCATGTTGTTATTTGGGGTTGGTGTTGGAAGGATATGTTGAAAATAGACTAATCTTGTATGTCTGGGACATTTTATTTTTAAAATTAAATGAATTCTAAATAAAATTAAGTTACTAATGTTTATATTCTCGAGATCTTTCCATTTCTACTGAAGAGTTATGAGCGTGGCTGTTTTCAACACTTGAGTTTGCAATGGAGTTTACCCACCTGCTCCCTTTTCTCGTCTTTCCTACTAAGTCATCTTGGCCTTTCTCCAGGGCTCTCTGTTTAGTGCCAGATTTCACCCAATTCTAGGTTGGCATGATCATTCAATTTTATTCCAGGAAAGGCTCTTCTACTTCTTCCCCAAGCCAGCTGGCATCTCCTTAAAATCCTTTGCCATATTCGTGGCCTATCTCATGTTCCAGGTTCTTCTTGCCTTGGCTTTTTCTCATAACACACCAGATTCTCTAATGAGGCAAAGACTATTTGTCTTGACTGCTGGCAGGCAGAATTCCTAGTCTCATTATAAACCACCAAGTAGAAATTATTTAACTAGAAAGAAAATATGGCATTTAAAAATTTTTAAATAATAAGGGTTGAAAATAAAGTGCAAAATTTTATTTCTACACTTTAGATAAAGATCCTCTAGAGAATATTCTCATAAAAAGATGAAGTTGTTAATTATTGTCATATACTTTGGAACGTGTTTCAGAGTAATTTTTATATAAATGACTTTAAAGTATGTGTATAATGTTTTTTGGAAAATAATTATTTTCTCCTACTTTTTATTTTAGGGGCCTTCTTGAGTATAGACTGGGTTAATATTTGAATCATATATCCATTTGTCATAAAGTATTTATTAAGCAGAGCTATATGCAAAGCACTGTGCTTTGTTGATCCTTTGTTGATCCTTATGTGGGACACATAAGGATCAACAAAAGACATGTGCTCTCTGCCGTCATGTAAAATTATGTGAATAGATCTTTAGAAGGCGAATTATTGATTTCAGGATGAACTACAAAATTTTACAACATCTATAATGCCTAACTATGATCCATACCTATTATGTTTTTTGAACTTTGTAGAAACATACATTAATTAACATTTATCTTCCTTTGTATCTTAGTGTTTCTAAGTTTGTATCTCAGGGGAACAGGTTGGACTAATATTTATCTTTATTTTACCACACACACTCATCAGTGGCTCTTGCATATCTTATTAGTTTGTTTTTATATGTTAGTTTAGTTTGAAAGCAGTAGTATAAACGATACCAATTAACATAACACCCAATTTAGAAAATGAAACATCTAATGACCTGGTTTTTACTATTTCTACCCCAACCTGAGTCTCACCACCTTCTGTCACTATTATCTTGGATCATATATGGATATTATATTGCTTTTAAAAATATGTCTTAGTCATTGCTAAGACATATTTAACAAGTAGATTGCTTTGTTTTAATTTTTTAATTTAATTAATTTATTTATTTATTTTGCAGTAGGTGGGCCTCTCACTGTTGTGGCCTCTCCCATTGCAGAGCACAGGCTCCGGACACGCAGGCTCAGCGGCCATGGCTCACGGGCCCAGCCGCTCCGCCACATGTGGGATCTTCCCAGACTGGGGCACGAACCCGTGTCCCCTGCATCGGCAGGCGGACTCCCAACCAGTGCACCACCAGGGAAGCCCCGTATAGTCTTGATTACTGTAGCTTTGTAGTATAGTCTGAAGTCAGGGAGTCTGATTCCTCCAGCTCCGTTTTTTTCCCTCAAGATTGTTTTAGCTATTTGGTGTCTTTTCTGTCTCCATGCACATTTTAAGATTTTTTGTTCTAGTTCTGGAAAAAATTCTGTTGGTAATTTGATAGGGATTGCTTTGGGTAGTAGAGTCATTTTCACAATATTGATTCTTCCAATCCAAGAACGTGGTATATCTCTCCATCTGTTGGTATCATCTTTAATTTCTTTCATCATTGTCTTACAGTTTTCTGCATACAGGTCTTTTGTCTCCCTAGGTAGGTTTATTCCTAGGTATTTTAATCTTTTTGTTGCAATGGTAAATAGGAGTGTTTCCTTAATTTCTCTTTCAGATTTTTCATCACTAGTGTATAGGAATGCAAGAGATTTCTGTGCATTAATTTTGTATCCTGCAACTTTACCAAATACATTGACTAGCTGTAGTAGTTATCTGGTAGCATCTTTAGGATTCTCCATGTATAGTATCATGTCATCTGCAAACAGTGACAGTTTTACTTCTTTTCCAATGTATATTCCTTTTATTTATTTTTCTTCTCTTATTGCCATGGCTAGGACTTCCAAACCTATGTTTAGTAATAGTAGTGAGAGTGGACATCCTTGTCTTGTTTCTGATCTTAGAGGAAATGCTTTCAGTTTTTCACCATTGAAAATCATGTTTGCTGTGGATTTGTCATATATGGCCCTTATTATGTTGAGTTAGGTTCGCTTATGCCCACTTTCTGGACCGTTTTTATCATAAATACGTGTTGAATTTTGTCAAAAGCTTTTTCTGCATCTATTGAGATGATCATATGGTTTTTATTCTTCAGTTTGTTAGTACGGTGTATCACATTTATTGATTTGCATATATTGAAGAATCCTTGAATCCCTGGGATAAATCCCACTTAATCATAGTGTATGATCCTTTTAAAGTGTTGTTGGATTCTGTTTGCTAGTATTTTGTTGAGGATTTTTGCATCTATATTCATCAGTGATATTGATCTGTAATTTTCTCTTTTTGTAGTATCTTCGTCTGGTTTTGGTATCAGGGAGATGGTGGCCTCATAGAATGAGTTTGGGAGTGTTCCTTCCTCTGCAGTTTTTTGGAAGAGTTTGAGAAGGATGGGTGTTAGCTCTTCTCTAAATGTTTGATAGAATTCACCTGTGAAGCCACCTGGTCCTGGACTTGTTTGTTCAAAGATTTTTAATCACGTTTTCAATTTAATTACTTGTGATTGGTCTGTTCATATTTTCTATTTCCTCCTGGTTCACCTTGGAACATTATACCTCTCTAAGAATTAGTTCAGTTCTTCCAGGTGGTCCATTTTATTGTCATAGAGTTGCTTGTGGTAGTCTCTTAGGATGCTTTGTATTTCTGCCTTGTCTGTTGTAAGTTCTCCTTTTTCATTTCTAATTTTATTGATTTGAGTCCTCTCCCTATTTTTCTTGATGAGTCTGGCTAATGGTTTATCAATTTTGTTTATCTTCTCAAAGAACCAGCTTTTAGTTTTATTGACCTTTGCTATTGTTTTCTTTGTTTCTATTTCATTTATTTCTGCTCTGATCTTTATGATTTCTTTCCTTCTGCTAACTTTGGGTTTTGTTTTTTCTTCTTTCTCTAGTTCCTTTAGGTGTAAGGTTAGATTGTTTGAGATTTTTCTTGTTTCTTGAGGTAGGCTTGTATAGCTATAAAATTCCCTCTTAGAACTGCTTTTCCTGCATCGCATAGGTTTTGGGTCTCGTGTTTTCATTGTCATTTGTCTCTAGGTATTTTTTGATTTCCTCTTTGATTTCTTCAGTGATCTCTTGGTTAGTTAGTAACGTATTTTTTAACCTCCACGTGTTTGGGTTTTTTACGTTTTTTTTCCCTGTAATTCATTTCTAATCTAATAGCTTTGTGGTCAGAAAAGATGCTTGATATGATTTCAATTTTCTTAAATTTATTGAGGCTTGGTTTGTGACCCAAGATGTGATCTATTCTGGAGAATGTTCATTGCACACTTGGGAAGAAAGTGTAATCTGGTGTTTTTTGATGGAACGTCCTATAAATATCAATTAAATCTATCTGGTCTACTGTGTCATTTAAAGCTTCTGTTTCCTTATTTATTTTCATTTTGGATGATCTGTCCATTGGTGTAAGTGAGGTGTTAAAGTCCCCCACTATTATTGTGTTACTGTCTATTTCCTCTTTTAGAGCTGTTAGCAGTTCCCTTATATATTGAGGTGCTCCTATGTTGGGTGCATATGTATTTATAATTTTTATATCTTCTTCTTGGATTGATCCCTTGATCATTATGTAGTGTCCTTCCTTGTCTCTTGTAAACTTCTTTATTTTAAAGTCTATTTTATCTTATATGAGTATTGCTACTACAGCTTTATTTTGATTTCCATTTGCATGGAATATCTTTTTCCATCCCCTCACTTTCTGTCTGTATGTGTCCCTAGGTCTGAAGTGGGTCTCTTGTAGACAGCATATATATGGGTCCTGTTTTTTTATCCATTCTGCTAGCCTGTGCCTTTTGGCTAGAACATTTAATCCATTCACTTTTAAGGTCATTATCGATATGTATGTTCCTATGACCATTTTCTTAATTGTTTTGGGTTTGTTTTTGTAGGTTCTTTTCTTCTGTTGTGTTTCCCACTTAGAGAAGTTCCTGTAGCATTTGTTGTAGTGCTGGTTTGGTGGTGCTGAATTCTGTTAACTTTTGCTTGTCTGTAAAGCTTTTGATTTCTCCATCGAATCTGAACGAGATCCTTGCTGGGTAGAGTAACCTTTGTTGTAGCTGCTTCCCTTTCATCAGTTTAAGTATGTCATGCCACTCCCTTCTGGCTTGTAGAGTTTCTGCTGAGAAACCAGCTGTGAACCTTATGTGAGTTCCCTTGTATGTTATTTGTTGTTTTTCCCTTGCTGCTTTCAATAATTTTTCATTGTCTTTAATTTTTGCCAGTTTGATTACTATGTGTCTCAGCATGTTTCTCCTTGCGTTTATCCTATATGGGACTCTCTGCGCTTCCTGGATTTGGGTGGCTATTTCCTTTCCCATGTTAGGGAGGTTTTTGACTCTGAGCTCTTCAAATATTTTCTCTTGTCCTTTCTCTCTCTCTTCTCCTTCTGGGAACCCTATAATGCGAATTTCATTATGTTTAATGTTGTCCCAGAGGTCTTTTAGGCTGTCTTCATTCCTTTTCATTCATTTTTCTTTATTCTGTTCTGCAGCAGTGAATTCCACCCTTCTGTCTTCCAGGTCACTTCTCCGTTCTTCTGCCTCAGTTATTCTGCTATTGATTCCTTCTAGTGTAGTTTTCATTTCAGTTATTGTATTATTCACCTCTGTTTGTTTGTTCTTTAATTCTTCTAGGTCTTTGTTAAACATTTCTTGCATCTTTTCGATCTTTGCCTCCATTCTTTTTCCGTGGTCCTGGATCATCTTCACTATCATTATTCTGAATTCTTTTTCTAGAAGGTTGCCTATCTCCACTTCATTTAGCTCTTTTTCTGGGGTTTTATCTTGTTCCTTCATCTGGTATATAGCCCTCTGCCTTTTCATCTGTCTATCTCTCTCTGCGTTGATAATTCTCCATCAAGGTAGTCAGTTCCACTCCCAGAGACTAGTTACCTCACTCATGGAGACCAAGGTTATAGAGCCAAGCCCTGGTCTGCACTCCCTCGCTCCTTCTCTTCCCTATCAAACAACTGACCTTCCCCCATTTAAATTTAGATTGCTTGCATTCCTTAGTGTTATTATATGTAACATTTATTCATTCATTATTTGACATTATTACATTTTATGAATATACAATAATTTAGTCATCCATTTGCCTGTCAGTGTACTTTTGATTGTTTACAAATTTTTGTTATTACAAACACTCCTGATATAAATATTCTGTATATATGTCTATTTACTTTTGCATGAGATTCTCTTTAATATAAAATTATCTGAGTTAACCACAAGTTTCTTAAAAGTTATCAGGAAAAAGAGAAATGTTTTAGACTGTGTTTTGCTATTATATAAACTTACGTATCCCAGACAAATTCTATTTCTTGTGATATACACGTTTAGAAATGTAATATTAATACTTTTTTTGAAAATTATTTTTGTCAGAACTCTCAAATTTGCTGTCCAACCTGCAAATATTTTTCTTTGTTTTCTTATTTTCAAAGGTATGCACAATGCTCTTTTGCTTAATTTTTTAAAAAAGTTAAATATTATGTTTTATCTCACTTGGTATATCAGTTGATGTGAAGAAAACATCAATTTCTGTCCAGGACAAGGATTTGTGTTCAGCTAAAAAAAAAAAAAATGTAGAGGAGAGTTTTGAGTAGATTTGACAAATTGAAAGAAACTAGAAAGCACTGTCCAAATACCATTTTCTCATATGACAGAACACAGAAGTTTGAACAAGCAAATTGCAGTAAATGAATCTACTGATATTTGTTCAGTATTGCTATTATTCAACATAATTTTCAATAGCCTTTCTTACAAACTTAATTTGAGATAATCTTTTTGTCCTAGGCTTCTTATTCAAATCATTTATCTTGTATCTCCTTTTCTAAAAACAAAAGTCACACTAAACCTATTTTTCCATAACCACGTAGGACAATGGCTGGTGCTTTCTGAAAGTACCAAACAGGTGACTCACAGTTGTTTCCTTTACATCTGGCTTTATGCTCTGAAATTTTTAAGGTTGCATTTGTAAGGTATGACTTGACCACAAGGGTGCACTAAGAAGCACTCATAAACACAAGAATCAGCTATTTAATTTGCTGTAGCTCATTTATCTAGAGCAGTAAGATGTTTCTATTGGATTCACATGGAGGTGTTCATACCCAAAGAACTTTCCTACATTATTAGAGATTATGTGCATAGGAGCAAAAAATGAATTTCCCTTACAAATAAAAGACAACAAATAAGAATTTATTTATAATAATTATTAAGTTTTAAAAATTGCTTCATAGATTGTTTCAGGCATGGAAATGAATTTAGTCAGGTTTTTTTAAAATTTCTTTGACACTTAAAAAATAGTTTCCCACTCTAAAAAGAATTTTAAATTATTTGGGAGAAACAGTGATGAGATTTTAGCATATATTCTAATTATGAACTATAAAACTTTAATACATTATGTTACATTATATTAATTTTTCTTCATTACTTAGGCTAAGTAAAATTATATATTGGGTTTTTATGAGCCTTACATAAATCAAGAAACACTTTACATACCGCTTATACCAAGTTGGACTGTTGGAAGTGAGTTTTGTTTCACTTCACAAAACAAACAAACAAAGAAAAAACCCACACCAACAATAATGCTTCAAACCTATTTATGTCTGTATATCAGAAACATACACATCACCTCTGTCATCTAACTGACAAAAAGTGACAATTATTTTGCTTTCAGATGAAGTTTTGCAGTTGTTGACATGTAGATCTGCCACATCCTTTATTCTCCAGTGGACATTCATTAACTGCCTCTTGTATGTCAGGTACTGTGATAGATCTTGGAGAATTAAGGTTAATTGATTGAAACCTTTGAAATTGAAACCTTTCTTCAGTATTCTTCAATATTCACTGGAAAGTTTGCATTAGTTGCAGTCAGAATGGATTTTTTTGAAAGGGACATTATCTTATCATGTTTTTAGGGTGGGTAGTGGAAGAAACACTGGGTCGGGAGGCAGAAGTTCTGGGTTTTAGTCTCAGCTCAGTCAATAATATTGTACTTGGGAACTTTAAAGATCCTGTTTCCTCTTTTGTAAGATACAAGAGTTAGAGTAAATGATCTTTCAATTTTCTCTGACTTTTAAAATGCTATGATTCTACTTATGTGACTGTGTAATTAAGAGATTTGCTCTACTAAAACGCAAAAGAAACTGGATTGCAAACTGAACATTTTGTAGTAACAGGACAATAAATATATTGTGGGCCCTTGATTTTGAAGATAAAGACATTATTCTTTTTACAGTTCAGTTCAGCATTCAGCATCTTGCCAATGCGATAGGCACAAAACGACCCCTTACATACAAAATAATCCTTTAAATACCACAACATTCCAATCCACTGCTATTCATCACTGTAAATTTCTTGGTAGGCTAATCGGCTTGATGATGGAAAAATATGGAATATCATTCCAAGAAATTGTATTTCATATTGAAGATTTAATATTATGGAATTTACCAAGGACTTCCTTATTTTCTTGTCTATAATCACCTTTAATTTACTTCAAAAATGTTTATTACGGAAAATGCCAAACATAAAAAATGAGAGAGAATGATACAATAAATTTCCATGTATTCATCATACAATTTTAACAATTATCAACCTATGTCCAATCTTTATTACTCTATGCTATCCACTCCTGATTACTTTCAAGGAAATTCCCGTACTGCATCATGTCATCTATAAATACAAAGACGAAGCAATCTCAACCTTTTGTAAACCAAACTCAGCCTTTTTCCTATTTCTTCATTTGTTTGTATTGGACCTTCCTCCTTTCATATGACCATCAGTGTAGGTTAAGGGAGTGGCACTGGTGCAAGCATGGTGGGTGTTATAGGATTATGGGATGCCTGCTTTAGTGTCTTATTAATGTGCTTTAGGTGTGCTTGAGCTTGATCCCAGATGTACCACTTCCATCTTATTATGATGGTTGGTGTGTCTTCCTGACTTTTTGACTTAGTGTACCTAACAGAACACACAACTCATGATAAGCGGTTCCTTATGTGTGACCACTTGGTGTTCTACTGTCAAGTGTTTCATCTTTACCAGGGCCCAGTAGCCCACCAGGAACTGTTTTTCAAAAAGTGTATAATTCTCCACTGTAGATGGTATGACTTTGCTCCATCACCCCAGCTGCCTGCATTGTGATTCACCTACTGGGGCTTTCCATAAATCCCTCACTATCTTTAGCTACCACTGAGACTTCCACTTCAATATAGGGTCTACTAACTTGTATAGCCTAAGCAGCAGGCTCCTTACAGCATGCCTGAAACCATTTCATATACCCTATCTGCTCCAGTCAAAGACAGCAGTTTCTCATGGTATCCAGTATATGAACCAGATCAGTATTCCTCAGTGAGAAATGTGTTGCTTCAGAACCTTAAGAGGTGAATGTGTTTCCTATGTTAGGGAGGAAGAAATATTCTTCTACCCTTCTAGGTTCTTCTGGCTGATCTAAGAATTAAATTGGCATAATACAGATTAACAGGAGAAAATCAAACAAAAGTTTAATAACATGTATACATAGGAGAGACCTAGGAAAACTGAGTAACTCATCACAAAGGCCAAAATCCTCACCTTAAATATCATTCTCAGCTGAAGACAAAAGATATTGGGGGTAGTTGTTTGGGACTACAGAGGGGAGAAGGCAATTCACATGGAGATGGAAAAACAAATGTTTGCTGGGCCATGCAGAGACAATGGGACACAGAGTGGACTCTAGGCCCTGCTGAATTTCCCCTACCATACTATGACTATTAATTAATTTAGTGTGTTTGTTTCATAGGGCTACCATAACAAATTACCACAAACTTAGTGGTTTCGAGCAATAAAAATTTATTCTCTCACAGTTCTGGAGGCCAGAAGTCAAAACTCAAACTGTCAGCAGGGCCAAGTCCCCTCCAGAGACTTTTAGGGAAGATCGCATTCCTTGCCTTTTCCAGCTTCTGGTGGCAGTTGGCATTCCTTGGCAGTCCTTTGCTGCACCACACCAATGTCTGCATCCATGGCCACATTACTTCCTTGCTCTTCTGTCTGTTCTCCTCTGTCTGTCTCATAAGGTTCTTGTCATTAGATTTAAGGAACACTCAGATAATCCAGAATGATCACATCTCAAGATCCTTAATTACATCTGCAAAGATTCTTTTTCTGAATAAGGTAACATTTACAGGTTCCAGGGATTTGACTTGGAAATCTTTTGGGTGCCATTTTTCTTTTCTTTTTTTTAACTTTTATTATGAAGTACTATCATCACCCAATCATCAACATTTTGACAAACTTGCTCCATCTATCCTCCAATTATTTATACTAAAGTATTTCAAAGCAAATTGCAGAAGTCATGTCGTTTCAATCTCTAAATACATCAATTTGCATCTCCGAAAAGGGGAGGCATTTTCTTACATAACCACAGTGCCGTTATCACATCTTACATAATTATAATTTTTATTATGATCTAATATCCAGTTCATATTCAAATATCCCGAAATATCTAAAAAATATCTTTTTGCAGTTGGTTTGAATTAGGATCCAAGCAAGGAACTCTCACTGTGCTTGGTTATTATGTTTTTTAGGTTATTTCTAATGTTGAATGGTCCTCCTTTAGTTTTTCATGCCATTGACTTGTTGAAGAACCTGGGTCAGGTGTCCTGAGGAATTCTGGGTTTGACACCTTTCTTTCTGTGGTATCATTTAACTTGTTTATCTACAGTATTACCTATAGACAGGAATTTATATGTAGAAACTTAAAATTAGGTTTAAATTACTTTGGGGTGCCATCTGTTAGACTACCTCATTTAGTATCAGTTATTGCTCCCCAAACTCAGTGTAAAATAATTGTAGTGTAACTATACTTTTAGAGAATGTAGTTATTTGTGACTATACTATTTTCTTTATAACCATCATTTACTTTTAGTTTTGCAGATAAATATATCCTTAAAGCTTCTTCCAGACATCTTGCTGATGACTCCCAATTTATTTAACTTGCCTGAAACTTTTTCTTTAATAGATTCCTTCAGAATGCTCATGGAAGTAATATTCTCTGGCTCCTGATATTCCTAAGAGTTGGACGCTTTTCAGCTTGTATATGTAGTATGCTTGTATGTATGTATGGCAATTTGCCTGAATATAAAAATTATTGGCTTACATTTTCTTTTATTGTGTTTCTCAAATCTGTTTCTTCAGTTGTCTTCTGGCATAAAGTGCTGCTGTCAAAAAGTCTAATAACAATTTAATTTTCTTTCTCTTTTAGATATCTCGATGTTTTTGCCTAACTGCTCAAACTACAGCCCCCCCCGCCCCCTTTTCCTTTTTCTTAAAAATTCATTTGTTTTCCTAAATGTGAGTGAATGTATCCTCTTCTGGATCATTTGTCCACATATATAATGTACCTTACAATATGTACTTTCAGCCTTTCTTTTTTCAAGAAAGTGTTTTTGAATTGTGTTTTTAGTATTTGTTCTGTTTTATGGTCATGGTTTTCATATGTTGGATCTTACCTAACTTCCAGTGATCTTTATCATTTTCTTTTGAATCCCCTTTTATCTCTATTTTATTTTCCTTTTCAAACATTAAGCCCTTTCCATCTTTTCTTTCTCTTAAGCCATTAATCATGCTGGTGTGCGTGTGTGTGTGTGTGTGTGTGTACATGTGCGTGTATCCCTTCTAGTTTAGTCTTCATTTCTGAAGTGATTTTTTTCTTTTATTTAGAATTCTTTCTAAGTTTTTTAGCAGTCTTTCAAATCATACTTTTGTCTAGTCATCACATTTATGAATTTGTATAATTCTTTAGTTAAGCTATTAATTCATAGTTTGTAAAAATTTCTTAAATTCTTTGGACTAATATTTAATGATTAGGTAACTGTTTTGTGAGAATATCTTTCTAGTGCACTTTCATTGTCTGTAGGGACATAAACTTTCTCCTTAATTTCAGTTTTGCTACAATAATTTTATCTGTGATTTGGCTGCAATCCTTTTCATTGCTAATGCTTCAGATTAATTTTCCTGTATTCTTAGGAGAGAAAAGTGGATACAATTGTATTTCCTAGCTTCATGGTTCTAGACCTCTCTCTTCTGTTAGTTTAATGAAGTGTTGGAGAAAATATGTCTTCATACTCTCTGAGATCTTATGTCTTTTTTCCCCTCTCCAATATTACATGACCTTTTTCTTTCTTTGCCCCTCCCCTATTTCTCATTCTACTCTCCAGCAGATTTTGGAAGGAGTTTTGATTGTTTCGTTTGTTTTTTAAATAGAGTTTCGAGGGTTCAGACTACTCCAACACCATGTGATCTTACAATGTTTTCCTGTATTGTACCCACAAATTGGAAGCTGTCAAGTCCTTTTCCAAATCAGTTGATGTTCCCATATTTCCTTCCCAAGCTTTTCAGAGCTTGATAATTTGAGAGTTATCTAGCTCTTATGGCTCTAAAAAGTCCCTGTGCCTGTCCTCTACTTCCTCCTGCAGAGTCAACCAACAAAACTGTTTGGGTATTTTTCTTGAGGTTTGTATCGTTACCTATTTTCCACAGTGTTTGATTTTTCTACCCTGAGTGTTCCATCTGGTTTTATGGGAACATTAACAAAGATTTGAAAATGACATGTATTAGTTTGCTAAACTGTCCTAACAAAGTACTACAGACTGGGTGGCTTAAACAACAGAATGTATTATCTTGTAGTTCTGGAGTGAGTCCTAGAAGTGAGATCCAAGGCCTAGAAGGGAGAGAATGTTCATGCCTGTTCAAATTGTACAGAGAAGATTTAGAAATTACAGTAGACCTCAAGAAGTAACCGGGAAATGATTGGATAGGGATGATGTGAACAACTTTTGGTGACCTTGAAAGTTGGGTGGTGGAGCTAGACTACCTGAGGAAAAAAATGGAAAGCTGATCAAGATTTTTGAGGCATATTGTGTGTTAAAGCAAATTTAAGGAAATTAGTCTATCTGCAATATGATTGATGGATTCAAAACAAAATTAAAATTACTAGATTAATTTACAGTTTATAAAATATGTTTACATCCATTTTCTCAATTCCAGTAGAAGATAGGAAATAAAGACTTATTTAGACTTGATAATTTCTGAGGAGACTTGCACAACTGTTATCTCATTTACTCCCTGCAAAAACACTTTGATATAGGTGTTAATGCCCATATATTACAAATGATGAAATTAAGCCAAGAGAGTTGAAGTAACTTCTTCAGAAACGTATATTTCATGAGTGTTAATGTTAAGATTTGAATCTAAAAGTCTCTCTGCCTTCAAAGATCATGTTTTTTGCACCATAATGCTCTGCCTCATAGGAAATTGCTATATTTTAGAGGTGTGGTTATAAAATGTATATTAGAGACTAAGCAATGAGAACAGAGAGGCAGGTATAGGCATGAGAGATTTTGGGAAGGAGGATGAGTTATTGAATGACCATATATTTTGCAAGGTAAGGGTTACATCTAGCTCATTTTCACATCTCCTATACTCAACACAATGTGGCAACATATTAGTCTCTTGAAAAGTTTTTATGGGAATACAATGCTGAACATCATTCTCAGTATTATGCAAGTCAAAATAGCATTCTGTAATTTTGTGTTCCCCCCCATTAAAAAAAAGGGGGAAACATTAATAGTGTGTAATTAATCATTTACAGATTTTTTTTTTTTTTTGTACAAGGGCCTCTCACTGCTGTGGCCCCTCCCAGTGTGGAGCACAGGCTCCGGACACACAGGCTCAGTGGCCATGGCTCACGGGCCCAGCCACTCTGCAGCATGTGGGATCTTCCCGGACTGGGGTACAAACCCATGTCCCCTGCATCAGCAGGCAGACTCTCAACAACTGTGCCACCAGGGAAGCCCTCATTTACAGATTTAATTGTCCTACATATTAAAAGGAAACATTTCTTTGGTCGTTTTTCTTACGTTTGTGGTCAACTATGTCCTATGTATTGTGGGTCTGAGATAAGTCTACTTAATAGTTGAAAGGACCAATAAAAATTGAGGGAAGGAAAAGAGGTGCAGTAGTCACTAGTTAAGTCTCTCTTTTGGGGGAATAGGATTTAGCTCAAAAGCAGCTCATTTTACCTTCACCTTCTCGCAGGGCTGATTTCTAGTCTTTTATGATTCTATACACAGAATGATTTTTGTACCTCTCTTAATTACATCAAATTTTGGCTAATATAATTATGTTACCATGTTGTCTGCACAAAACAGGGAAAAGAAACAAGAGATAATAATGGTGATAAAAACATGGACAGACCAAGGAGTTTCTTGCATATAATATTTTAAGTTATGCTTATATGTTATTTTAAAGTATTATGTTAAAAATTTAAAAATTATGGAATTATGTTGAAAAATAAGGAATATATATTTGCGCCTCACTAATAGTGTTGAATGTTATTTTTAGAAGTGCTTTTTGCTTATTATATTATAAAATTAAAAGCTTCATAAAATCAAATTTTAATGATTAAAATAAGTAATAAATGTATTAAATTTATTATTATAATAAATAGTAGGGGGGACCTTCAAGATGGTAGAGGAGTAAGATGTAGAGATCACCTTCCTCCCCACAAATACATCAAAAATATATCTACAGGATAAGGGAGGCTGTGGTGGCAGAGGAAGCTCAGTGGCTGATGGCGGATCAGGCTCAGAAGTCTCTCTAACATTCCCATCTGCCTGAAAGTTCCTCAGTTGCTGTGTGGCTGACAGGATCTTGGTGATCTGGCCGGGTGTCAGGTCTGAGCCTCCGAGATGGGAGAGCCAAGTTCACGACTGGACCACCAGAGACCTCCCGGCCCCACGTAATATCAGTCAGTGAGAGCTCTCCCAGAGATCTCTGTCTCAACGCTAAGACCCAGCTCCACTCAACGACCAGCAAGCTCC
The DNA here is from genome assembly GCF_964165515.1 of Mesoplodon bidens. Lineage (NCBI taxonomy): Eukaryota > Metazoa > Chordata > Mammalia > Artiodactyla > Ziphiidae > Mesoplodon > Mesoplodon bidens. The sequence goes on from NC_138168.1 coordinate 60,473,102, forward strand.
AGTGCTGGACACCCCATGCCAAACAACTAGCAAGACAGGAACCAACCGCAACCATTAGCAGAGAGGCTGCCTAAAATCATAGTAAGTTCACAGACATCCCCAAACACAGGACCAGACATGGTCCTGCCCACCAGAAAGACAAGATCCAGCCTCATCCACCAGAACACAGGCACCAGTCCCCTCCACCAGGAAGCCTACACAAGCCACTGAACCAACCTTACCCACTGGGGGCAGACTCCAAAAACTAGGGACTACAAACTTGAAGCCTGCAAAAAGGAGACCACAAACACAGTAAGTTAAGCAAAATGAGAAGACAGAGAAATATGAAGGAGCAAGGCAGAAACCCACCAGACCAAACAAATGCAGAGGAAATAGGCAGTCTACCTGAAAAAGAATTCAGAGTAATGATGGTAAAGATGATCCAAAATCTTGCAAATAGAATGGAGAAAATACAAGAAACCTTTAACAGGGATCTAGAAGAAATAAAGAGAAAACAAACATTGATGGACACAATAAATGAAATTAACATTTCTCTAGAAGGAATCAATAGCAGAATAACTGAGACAGAAAAACGGATAAGTGACCTGGAAGATTAAATAGTGGAAATAACTACTGCAGAGCAGAATAAAAAAAAAAGAATTGAGCACAGTCTCAGAGACCTCTGGGACAACATTAAATGCACCAACATTTGAATTATAGGGGTCCCAGAAGAAGAAGAGAAAAAGAAAGGGACTGAGAAAATATTTGAGGAGATTATAGTTGAAAACTTCTGAAACATGGGAAAGGAAATAGTCAATCAATTACAGTAAGCACAGAGAGTGCCATGCAGAATAAGTTCAAGGAGAAACATGCCAAGACACATATTAATCAAACTATCAAAAATTAAATACAAAAAAAATATTAAAAGCAAGGGAAAAACAACAAATAACATTCAAGGGAATTCTCATAAGGTTAATAGCTGATCTTTCAGCAGAAACTCTGCAAGCCAGAAGAGAGTGACAAGACATATTTAAAGTGATGAAAGGGAAAAACCTACAACCAATACAGCTCTACCCAGCAAGGATCTCATTCACATTTGACGGAGAAATTAAAACATTTACAGAAAAGCAAACGCTGAGAGAATTCAGCACCACCAAACCAGCTTTACAACAAATCCTAAAGGAACTTCTCTGGGCAGGAAACACAAGAGAAGGAAGAGACCTCCCAAAACAAACCCAAAACAATTAAGAAAATGGTAATAGGAACATACATATTGATAATAACCTTAAATGTAAATGGATTAAATGCTCCAACCAAAAGACATAGACTGGCTGAATGGATACAAAAACAAGACCTGAATATATACTGTCTACAAGAGACCCACTTTAGACCTAGGGACACATACAGACTGAAAGTGAGGGGGTGGAAAAAGATATTCCATGCAAGTGGAAATCAAAAGAAAGCTGGAGTAGCAATTCTCATAGCAGACAATATAGACTTTAAAATAAAGACTATTAGAGGAGACAAAGAAGGACACTACATAATGATTAAGGGGTCAATCCAAGAAGATATAACGATGATAAATATTTATGCACCAAACATAGGAACACCACAATACATAAGGCAAATGCTGACAGCCATAAAAGGGGAAATTGACAGTAACAAAATAATGGTAGGGGACATTAACACCCCACTTTCACCAAAGGACAGATCAACCAAACTGAAAATAAATAAGGAAACACAAGCTTTAAATGGTACATTAAACAAGATGGACTTAATTGATACTTACAGGACATTCTATCCCAAAACAGCAGAATACAGTTTCTTGTCAAGTGCTCATGGAACATTCTCCAGGATAGATCATATCTTGGGTCACAAATCAAGCCTTGGTAAATTTAAGAAAATTGAAATTGTATCAGGTATCTTTTCCGACCACAATGATATGAGACTAGATATCAATTACAGGAAAAGATCTGTAAAAAATACAAACACATGGAGGCTAAACAATACACTACTAAATAACCAAAAGATCATTGAAGAAGTCAAAGAAGAAATCAAAAAATACCTAGAAACAAATGACAGTGAAAACACTACGGCCCCAAAACTATGGGATGCAGCAAAAGCATTTCTAAGAGGGAAGTTATTGTGTTGTAGCAATACAATCCTACCTCAAGAAACAAGAAAAATTCCAAATAAACAACCTAACCTTACACCTAAAACAATTAGAGAAAGAAGAACAAAATAACCGCAAAATAGCTGGAAGAATGAAATCATAAAGATAAGATCAGAAATAAATGAAAAATAAATGAAGGAAACGTTAACAAAGATCAATAAAATTAAAACCTGTCCCTTTAAGAAGATAAACAAAATTGATAAACCATTAGACAGGCTCATCAAGAAAAAAAGGGAGAAGACTCAAATCAACATAATTGGAAATGAAAAAGGAGAGGTAACAATTGTGACACTGAAGAAATACAAAGGATCATGAGAGATTACTACAAGCAACTATATGCCAATAAAATGGACAACCTGGGGCTTCCCTGGTGGCGCAGTGGTTGAGAGTCCACCTGCCAATGCAGGGGACACGAGTTCGTGCCCCAGTCCGGGAAGATCCCACTTGCCACGGAGCAGCTGGGCCCGTGAGCCATGGCTGCTGAGCCTGTGCGTCCAGAGCCTGTGCTCTGCAATGGGAAAGGCCACAACACTGAGAGGCCCGCATACCGCAAAAAAAAAAAAAAAAAAAAAGGACAACCTGGAAATAATGGACAAATTCTTAGAAAAGCACAACCTTCTGAGACTCAATCAGGAAGGAATAGAAAATATAAACAGACCAATCACAAGCACTAAAATTGAACCTGTGATTAAAAATCTTTCAACAAACAAAAGCCCATGACCAGATGGCTTCACGGGTGAATTCTATCAAACATTTAGAGAAGAGTTAACACCTTTCCTTCTCAAACTCTTCCAAAATATAGCAGAGGGAGGTACCCTCCCATACCCATTCTACGAGGCCACCATCACCCTGATACAAAACCAGACAAAGATGTCACAAAAAAGAAAACTACAGGCCAATATTACTGATGAACATAGATGCAAAAATTCTCAACAAAATACTAGCAAACAGAATCCAACAGCACATTAAAAGGATCATACAACATGATCAAGTGGGGTTTATCCCAGGAATGCAAGGATTCTTCAATATATGCAAATCAATAAATGTGATACACCATATTAAGAAATTGAAAGATAAGAACCATATGATCATCTCTATAGATGGAGAAAAAGCTTTTGACAAAATTAAACACACATTTATGATAAAAACTCTCCTGAAAGTAGGCATAGAGGAAACCTACTTCAACATAATAAAGGCCATATATGACAAAACCACAACCAATATTGTTCTCAGTGGTGAAAAACTGAAACCATTTCCACTAAGATCAGGAATAAGACAAGGTTGCCCAATCTCACCACTGTTATTCAACATAGTTTTGGAAGGTTTAGCCACGGCAGTCAGAGAAGAAAAAGAAATGAAAGGAATCCAAATTAGAAAAGAAAAACTAAAACTGTCACTGTTTGCAGATGACATGATACTGTACATAGAGAATCCTAAAGATGCTACCAGAAAACTACTAGAGCTAATCAATGAATTTGGTAAAGTAGCAGGATACAAAATTAATACACAGAAATCTCTTGCATTCCTATAAACTAACGATGAAAAATATGAAAGAGAAATTAAGAAAACACTCCCATTCACAACTACAACACACAGAAAAAAATACCTAGGAATAAACCTACCTAAGGAGACAAAAGACCTATGTACAAAAAACTATAAGACACTGATGAAAGAAATTTAAATGATAGAAACAGATGGTGAAATGTACCATGTTCTTGGATTGGAAGAATCAACATTGTGAGGATGACTATAGTACCCAAAGCAATCTACAGAATCAATGCAGTCAGTATCAAACTACCAATGTCATTTTTCACAGAACTAGAACAAAACATTTCACAATTTGTATGGAAACACAAAAGACCCCGAATAGCCAAAGCAATCTTGAGAAAGAAAAATGGAGCTGGAGGAATCAGGCTCCCTGACTTCAGACTGTACTACAAAGCTACAGTAATCAAGACAGTATGGTACTGGTACAAAAACAGAAATATAGATCAATGGAATAGGATAGAAATCCCAGAGATAAACCCACGTACATATGGTCAGCTTATCTTTGATAAAGGAAGCAAGGGTATACAATGGAGAAAAGACATCCTCTTTAATAAGTGGTGCTGGGAAAACTGGACAGCTCCATGTAAAGGAATGAAATTAGAACACTCGCTAACATCATACACAAAAACAAACTCAAAATGGATTAAAGACCTAAAGGTAAGGCCAGACACTATAAATCTCTTCATGGAAAACATAGGCAGAACACTCTATAACATAAATCACAGCAAGATCCTTTTTGACCCACCTCTAGAGAAATGGAAATAAAAACAAAAATAAACAAGTGGGACCTAGTGAAACTTAAGAGCTTTCTTTTTTTTTTTTTTTTTTTTTTTGCGGTGCACGGGCCTCTCACTGTTGTGGCCTCTCCCACTGCAGAGCACAGGCTCTGGACATGCAGGTTCAGCGTCCATGGCCCACGGGCCCAGCCACTCCATGGCATGTAGGATCTTCCTGGACTGGGGCATGAACCGGTGTCCCCTGCATCGGCAGGCAGACTCTCAACCACTGCGGCCCCAGGGAAGCCCGAAACTTAAGAGCTTTTGCACAACAAAGGAAACCATAAACAAGACGAAAAGACAACCCTCAGAATGGGAGAAAATTTTTCCAAATGAAGCAGCTGACAAAGGATTAATCTCCAAAATTTACAAGCAGCTCATGCAGTTTAATATCAAGAAAACCAACAACCCAATCCCAAAATGGGCAAGTAAATTAATATATAGAAATCATGAAGGGAGTTGCATTATGAAACTTTTTTTAACCAATAGAATACTGATTAGAGTTCGCATTCCAGAAATAGTGAGTAATTTTTATGAGACTTATCCTCCTGTTGATAACTATTATAACTCTGAATTAAAAAAACATTTTTATTGACATTAAAAGCAATCGAAAGCATCAGAAAATTTATGGACCCCAATCTTCTACAGAAAAGAAGTAAACATGATGACATTCTTGTTTAGTTGGTTTTCCCTCTAGGCCACTCCCCAGTTTCCTGAGTCATACAGAATAATAGAATTCAAATAAAAATTTGCAGTCTTACTGGACTGAAGAGACAGAGATTGAAAAAGACATGAACAGATGGAAATTTAGGGAAGACCTCAGAAATGAGGAAGCAAAGAAGGAAAGTATGCCCACCCTCAAATTCTGCATACATATTTCCTTCAACTGTTTAGGTGCTTCCTAAAATGTGTATATGATTAACAAGACTCCAAAGAGCCAAAAGGAAAGCAGAAGGTGGGAGGTTAAAGAAATGAGAAGAGGTTTTAGTCGCTGACCATTGCTCGGGAACAAAAGAGTTTACCATTTAAATGTTGCTAAGTTCTAGATTCCAAAACTGTGAGACAATAAATTTCTTTTCAAACCACTTAGTCATGTACATCTTTTTGGTGGCCCTAGCAATGAGCAAATCATATGCAACAATATATTACAAAGATAATAAGTCTTGACCAAGCTCACTTGTTTCCCTGAATGAAAGGTTGGTTTAATATTTGAAGTCAATCAATGTAATTTCAACAGAACAAAATGAGAGCATAAACATAGGAAAAAAATATGATCACCTCAATAGATGCAAAAATATCATTTGACAAAATTCAACACTGATTCATGATTTTTAAAAAGTTTTCCCAAAACAAGAAAACAAGGATACGTTCCATCCTCACTGAGGACATCTGTGAAAACACTACAATTAACAGTGCATATAATGGTGAAAGACTAAAAAGTCTCCTTATGCGGAATGATAGACACATCGGTCGCACCACTTTTATTCAACACTGAAATTAAACTTCTAGCCAGTAAAATAAAGCAAGAAGGAAAATTAGAAAAGAAAATGTAAAACTTTATTTAAGGATGACATGTGTACTTAATAAAGTTTATTCATTTTACTAAAGGAAACAAAACAAAAAACAAAGCCTACTAGATCTAATGAGTTTATTTAGCACTGTCAAACTCTTCTAGAAAATATATAAATAGATAGAAAATTGAAAAGGAAGGAATACTTTCCTTGAGGCCAGCTTTATTCTGACATCAAAACCAAACAGATGCACTACAAGGAAATAAAAATAAATTAATATCCCATATAAACACAGAAGCAAAAATTATTAAAGAAATTTTAGCCAATCAAGTACAATATATATAAATGATAAAGTATTATGACCAAGGTTCATGTGGTTAATACAGGTTTGATTTAACATTTGAAAATTAAAGATATTATTCAAAAATGAAAAAATTGAAGGAGAAAAATTATGTGATCATCTCAACACATACAGAAAAAACATTTGATAAAAATCCAACTTCTATTCCTTTTAAAAATATTCAGCGAACTAGGAATAGAAGTATATTAGTATTCTCCAGAGAAACAGAACCAATAAGATATCTATATTTTTATCTTTCTATTTATCTATTATCTATCTATCTATCTATCTACCTGGAGAAAAGGGGAGGGTTGATAAGGGAGAGAGGTTGAAGGAGGGAGAGAAGGAAGGAAGAGGGAAAGGGAGAGGTAAAAGAAAGTATTTATTTTAAGGAATTAGCTCATGTAATTATGGGGGCTGGCAAATTTAGAACCTGCAGGGCAGACCCTCAGGCTATAAGCCCAGGGAGGAGTTGACATTGCAACTTTGAGTACGAAGGCAATCTGGAGGCAGAATTCCTTCCTTTTTGAGGGATCTCAGTCTTTTATCTTAAGACTTTCAGTTGACTGGATGAGACTCACACACGTTATGGCAAGTGATCTGCTTTACTCAGTGTCTACTGATTTAAATGTTAATCACATCTAAGAAATATCTTCATAGCAAATCTAGACTGGTGTTTGATGACATAACTGGGCGCCATAGCCTAGCAAAGTTGTTACATAAAGTTAGCCATCACAGAAGGAAACCGCCTTTAACACGATAAACGCTTTCCAAGAAAAACCTACAGCAAATCTTGTAAGTGAAAATTTATGGTGAAAGATTAATGCTATCTTCCTAAGATGAGGAAAAGGCAAAGATATTCAATCTTACCACTTCTAATCAACCTTATATTGTAGGTTTCAGCCAGTACAATATGGTAAGCAAAAGAAATAAAAGGAATCCAGATTCGAAAGAAAGTCACATCATTTGTATAGAACATGATGATTTGTAGACTATTCCTTGGAATCCACAAAAAAGCTATTATAATTAATAAGTGAATATAAACATGTTGCAGGATACAAAATAAATATATAAAAATCTATTATATTTCTACATACTACCAACAAACTATAGGAAAATTAAATAAAATAATGCTACTTACAATGGCATCTAAAATATGAAAAACGAATAAATCTGAAAAAAAAGAGGGCAAGACCTATACAATGAAAACTACAAAATGTTGCTCAGTAAAATGATACAGCTAAATAAATGAAGAGATGCACTGTGTTCATGGATCAGAAGACTAAATATTGTTAAATATTTTGATCTATATTGTTCTATATTTTGACCTCCACAAATTGATCTATATAGCAATTGGATTACATTCATTTATATATTGTCTAAGGTTGCTTTAGCTCTGCAATAGCAGATTTGAGTAGTTGAGACAAGAGACTGCATGCAAATCCTAAAATATTTGCCACCCGGCCCTTTACAAAAAGTTTGTCAACTCTTGCTCTATTTTGTTTTCCACACTAGCCCTGGGTATTTTACCACCCCCATCTCTGTCATTTCCCACTCTTGCACTCTACCCATGTTAAATTTCTTAGAGATCATCTAATATGCTATGCTGTCTTTCATCTGTGGCTTTGTACTTGCTCTACTTAACAATATTCTTTAACTACCCTACCTGCTATTTAACTGTGTTGTCCCTTTTTTTCACCCTTCAAGCCTCATTTTAAGATGCTGCTTCCTTTAGAAAGCCTCATTGAGCCCTGAAATCTTATGGAGTTGCCCTGACCATGTGCTTTTACTGTGCTTTGTACATTTACAACTGTAAGAGTTAGCACACTATAAATAATCTCTAAAAGCTTGTAAGCTGTGTGAGGAAGGAACTGTGGCTTATTTTTGTGGGGGGGTGGGATAGGCATATAATATTTATAAATAACTATTGAACAAATTAATAAATAAATGACAGCTTAAGACCAAGATAGCTTTGGAGTTAGAGAGCATGCTCAAAAAAAGCATTTATGAATATCACAGTGATGCTATTGTTTTCTTCAAGAATAATTGCATGCCATTTTTCTTGGTTAGTCTGGCTTCTAATTTGAGACGCAGAGTTACAGTTCTCTGACTATCATTTCAGAAAAAAAAATCATGGAAGCATATTACAAAGAATTCTATAAATATATGTGAAATTAACCTTTCTTCTGGCAGAGCATTGATAGAATTCTGCCTAGGCTATAACTGAAACCAGTCCCTTCCAGTCTTATGATTTTATCTTAAGTGAAAATAAAAATTAGTCTATTTACTGATATGCTAACATAAGAGGCAAGTTTCCTGGGCTCCTTTCCCAGACCAACAACTGACTTACTTATGTAAAAAGTGCACACTTTTATTTGCAGTCCAGCTTCTCCCTATTTAAAGTGGCAAGACAACCGCTTTCCCTGTAATTCCTTAATATGGTTGTTGAGAGGATTGGCATCCCTGAAATATTTTAAAATGAAAATTTAGGAAAGCCTCTGAGTGTGCCTTCAGGTTACATGAAGGGAAAAAAAAGCACAGCAATACTTGGCTGGGTAAAGGAGAGGACAAGAAATTATATTTATGTCATATAAAGAAATACTGTATTGATATTCAAGTTAAATAAATGAAGTTGCTTCAAAGTAAAAATAAAATTTGAAACTAGTGTGCAATGAAGACAACCATATGACAGTGACAAGTCAGATTAATTTGCCGAAGTTTTACCAGTAAAAATTACAAATGGAATCTTGAATGCAAATTAGTAGTTCAAGTAGTTAACTAGTCTAATATTTGGAGAATTTGACCCAGGACAGCTGCATTTTGACTGGTACAAGATGGCTCTAATATTAAATGTTTGGTAGTTTATATTAAATACAGTAGGAGCAACTCTGGGAAGCTAGAAGGTACAGTGAGATGTCTAAACAATGAGAGGATGATATTTGAGAAGGAGATAAAGACTCATTTTTGAGACTTTAGAAAGTAAAAGGCGTGTTAGACAGGAAGTGCTGATTTTTAGTTAAGGAATTATGTCATAACCATATAATGGAATATAAAAAAATAGTAAACATATATTTCAATATAAAGATAGTAAGTTAATGGAAAGAATACAAAGTGACATCAGTCATGTTGCCTCAGAAAAATAATGTCCTAAAATCTTTCTGTATATTTTGCACATTTGGCCTCCATCTGTGAGAGAGAAAAGGTGATGAGCAGAAGCTGCTAGCTTCCCCGTAGAATATTTTTGACTCAGCAGCTGAAAGTGACAGCTTAAGTTATAGAAAATTGGTGGAGATACAATTGGATAAATAAGAGTCATTTTTTTCTTTCAGAAGTTATAGTATATAAACTAAGAAACAGAAGTTTGCGAAGCCTAAAGATCTAAACCTTAGAGGAGAGCTAAACAGAAACTGTTGACTTAGAGTGAAAAATAAAAAAGATAAAGAATGAACATGTTTTAGGATTACTGATGTTCTTTGTTTCCTCTCAGTCAGTTCCCAGTTTCCAGAGATGGAGGACAGATGTATTAGATAGTAAGCAAAACGATGGCAAAAGCAAAAACCCACCACCAACAGCCCCCCTCCAAACAACAACAATAACAACTCAATGTACTTATGAAGAAAAACACTTGAGGAGGGCAAAATTGAAACTAATCAATAAATAAACATTTATTGATGTTTATTAAATAAGAAATCATTTAGCAATAGGTTTATGATATTTATACAATTCTTGTAGTATTTTTAGAGGGAATGTATCCTTAGAAGAAAAATAATAAACTCTTTGGTATTGGGCTTAGGGGATACTTTTCATCCAAATTTGGAAAATAGCAAGAGCTGTTTTTTGAAAAGCTGCTATCATAAATAATAATAATAATAATAATAATAATAATAATAATAATAATGTTAAAAAGCCTTTTGTTATGTGAAAAGTTCAGTTTATTAAACGTGATTCCATGATTCCACTGACATTGACTGATGACAATGCTCCCTTGAGGGCTGAATAGCAGAACTATTTTCCGGGTGCTTTGCTAGGCACCAGAGACCCTCAGGTGACAGTCCCAGTACTTGCTATTAAGCTTCTTATAATGAGAAAGAGACAAGGAAACAAGAAAATACATTACCATGTACTTTGGAGAGGTATGCTTGGTATATACATGAAATGTTGATGAAAAAGCTCTAATGTCTCAAATTCTCAGAATTGGATGCTCAACTTGTAAGAGCAGAGACCTTACCTGTTTTGTTCAACATTACATTTCCAGTTCCTAGAATAGTGATTGGCATAGAAGAGTACTCAGAAGTTTTTTAAAACAATAAAAAAAAATTAAATCTGCCTTGGGGAGTTAGGCTAGATTTCACAATGGAGGTAATGATTCTTTAGAAAAGGCAGGCAAACAACATACCAATATGCCCAATGGCACAGAAGCAGCCTGATTGGTCAACAGCCAGTAGTGGCTGTCAACCTTGTAGGAAGAGATGAAGTCTCTAAAGTCTGAAGAGCCTGGAGAGGCAGGCAGCATTCATTGCATTAGATGGATCAGAAATGTGGAGGATTTGATATGGATATTTGCTGAGATAATGGAAGCAAAACGAAGATGGAGAAAAATGGAAGATGGAGAAAAATGGAGACTTTGGAAGAAAAAAAATTTTCTTCTTGAAGGAAATGAGTTTCAACACTTTTTTTTTTTTTTTTGCAGTACGCTGGCCTCTCACTGTTGTGGCCTCTCCCGTTGCGGAACACAGGCTCCGGATGTGCAGGCTCAGCGGCCATGGCTCACGGGCCCAGCCGCTCTGCGGCATGTGGGATCTTCCCGGACCAGGGCACGAACCCGTGTCCCCTGCATTGGCAGGCGGACTCTCAACCACTGCGCCACCAGGGAAGCCCTTCAACACTTCTTAAAATCTGGTTTAGACAGGTATGAATGGGTACCTCAATCAGGGCAGAGACATTTCTGAGACTTGGAGGTGCCAGGAGAGTTTTTGGGGGTGAAGTCTGAGATGCCTATGGACATGGGCAGGCAGGCCAAGGTAAATAGCTCCTAGAGCTTGGGCTAATCTATATCACAGTATAAGTTACTTACTGTTCAAGAATTCTCTTCCATTATCACCCAGTCTTTAGGCAGAGTCACGTCCAAAGTTATAACCTGATCCTGGTTGACTGTGGAATATTGGGGATACCATCAGGGATATCTGGAGGACACTGCAATAAAGCCATTGATACCTAATTTGGTTACAGCTTAATAAGACACTTAGCACATTTCTTGGGCATAGAAGTCGTGCATAAATATTAGTTGCCTTTGTCTCCTCTGCCCTATATCACTGAGTACTTCAGTCATCACAAGTATTTATTTCTCTCTCACTGCTCTGTATCAGTGAACCTCTCATTTAGTGTTTGATCTTTTTCTTTTCTTTTGTATAGACAATTTTTATTTCTGTTTTTCCTGTACCCTAAGATGCTTCCCCACATTCTCTCTAATAACCACGTTAATCAACTCCATTAGAAATCAGAGGATTATTTCTATCAGGATACCTAACATCAACTTAACCCTATGTGTTTATTTCCAGTGCTTGAAAGTGTTTTTCCTTTAGTTTCACAAAATCATGGCCAACCCTTAAGCCTCATCACAGGCCCTACCTACTCCATGAAGATACCCCCAGCCCTACTGAGTTTGTTTGGATTCAGTCTACTATTTCCTTTAGATGAGTCCCACTCATTAGGCCTTAATGATTTTGTGTGTTAGCTACAGCATCACAAATAGATTGTAAACTCCTTGCCTGTCAGGACTTGATGTGTATTTGAATCCCACGTAGTGCAAATTCCAAGGTAAGAACATGGCAGATGTTCATTAAGTGCTTGTGCTTACTGACTTAAAGAAAGGTTTTGTGTGGGTGGAGGAAGGATTCTTGAACCTCTGGACAATACAAACACTTGGATCTTTCCTAACAGGGAGTGGTTAGCGGATTATTCAGTGTTGGCAAGCGCCTCTTCCACGTCTCTTCCTTGTCAGACATATTTATGACCTTCCTTTTGTCGTTCTACTATTTTCCTTCTGCCATCAACAATTTGCTCGGCTCTGCCATCTATGAGATATTTATAATTATAAAATTACATGAGGTAAGCATGGAAAGAATTTGTTGAATATCACTGAATAAGAGATGTTGCTCATCACGGGGTAATGTGATATGGCAATCCCCTAATCACTGGAATGTTCTGTGTATATTATTGAACACAACAAAAACGGAACGGTTACACCATGCACACATGACTTTACAAATTTATTCTCAGAATCGGTGAAGCAGTAACCATAAATAGCTGCTTGTATTTTGCTCTGTTATATATAAATGTAACAACTAATTATAGACCTATCTCCAGTGTCTCTGGGTTAGTCAACCGGTTATTAGATACCTACAGATTTTGCTGCTATATAAATAAAAAATGGAGTAATGCTTGGTTGAGCTTTTCTTTTTATGCTCTAAAAGATTAAAATAATCAAGAACATTAGGACATTTATGAACGTTACTAATATTGCACAAAATCGGTATAGTAAATTGGACTGCTGATATAAAATTGTTATCCCTCTCAATATCCTTATTACAGAGCTTTTTTTTTTAACATCTTTATTGCAATATAATTGCTTTACAATGGTGTGTTAGTTTCTGCTTTATAACAAAGTGAATCAGTTATACATATACATATGTTCCCATATCTCTTCCCTCTTGCGTCTCCCTTCCTCCCACCCTCCCTATCCCACCGCTCTATGTGGTCACAAAGCACCGAGCTGATGATCTCCCTGTGCTATGCGGCTGCTTCCCACTAGTTTTCTATTTTACGTTTGGTAGTGTATATATGTCCATGCCACTATCTCACTTTGTCACAGCTTACCCTTCCCCCTCCCCATATCCTCATGTCCATTCTCTAGTAGGTCTGTGTCTTTATTCCCGTCTTATCCCTAGGTTCTTCATGACTTTTTTTTCTCTTAGATTCCATATATATGTGTTAGCATATGGTATTTGTCTTTCTCTTTCTGACTTACTTCACTCTGTATGACAGACTCTAGGTCTATCCACCTCACTACAAATAACTCAATTTCGTTTCTTTTTATGGCTGAATAATATTCCATTGTATATGTGTGCCACATCTTCTTTATCCATTTATAAAAATATGGAATGCTTCACAAATTTGCGTGTCATCCTTGTGCAGGGGCCATGCTAATCTTCTCTGTATCGTTCCAATTTTAGTATATGTGCTGCTGAAGCGAGCACTACAGAGCTTTCTGAATAATAATTTTCTAAGTTATTCTAAATAGCAAATGAGAATCATGTAAATAATTAATTGGCAATTTGGTTAAATGAATTATGGTAGTATTTTTCTAATGAGTAACTGATAATATTAGGAAAGGCAAGATGATATATTTTCTGCATTTTTTCTTCAGACAGGGCTGTGTTTTTACTTCTATTGACCATAACAAAAGTTTTCTCCCCGAGTTGTGACAGAGAAGGAGAGACAGTCATTTTTTCTCTAAGAATATCTGTGATTGTTATTCCCATGAGAAATTGCCTAAGGGTCCTCTTCTCCAGTTATAAGCTTTCTCAAAGACAAAAAGCAGTCTCTCGTAAACCATGGAGAGTTGTGAGCAAATGAAGCCTTTCCCATGGGCATTGCTACAGCACTTCAGGTCTAATGCCTCAGCTATGCTCCCTCAATACCTTTCAACTGATTCTTATCTTGAAATTGAATAGCGTTAGAAATTAATACTAGAAAGACTGTTTGGAAATACTTGGTGAGATCAATTTAAGAGTGACCAGTTATAGGGCTTCCCTGGTGGCGCAGTGGTTGAGAATCTGCCTGCCAATGCGGGGGACACAGGTTCGAGCCCTGGTCTGGGAGGATCCCACATGCCGCGGAGCAACTGGGCCGGTGAGCCACAACTACTGAGCCTGTGCGTCTGGAGCCTGTGCTCCGCAACAAGAGAGGCCACGACAGTGAGAAGCCCACGCAAAAAAAAAAAAAAAAAAAAAAAGAGTGACCGGTTATATGCTTCCTAAGTGTTATTTAAAGTTGATTAGATATGATAAGGTGAAGCAGAACTCTAAAAGGAAAAAGATTCAATATGATAGACATGTAGTACTGGTTTTGATTGTTGGTTTTTTGCAATGGCAAATGGGATGATGTGAGGTTTATGTCTAGACATCTTTGTGGTGCACTTACACATGCTTTGTAACTGTTAATACTTAACTCTTCAATAGCTATGGATTGGTCCTTCTTTTTAATGTGTAATCACATTGTCTTTCTAATGGCCGACTTCCTGTTTATGGATTCAAAGTGTCCAGAAAAGAGACTTTTTCAAAGGAGGATCACAGTCTGTGAGAAATACATTGGTGCTGATATGGTTCATGTACTTATGTTTTCAATTTCCCATTCTTTGGGAGCCCTTGTAATCTTTTACTATGGTGACTGTTTCCACTACCATTGAGAAGCTCCTGCAGGACTCTGAGTGCACACCCCTCATGTCTACCTTTAGAATATTCAAACTTCTTTTTCTCACTCACTATTTCCCTCATCTCTGAACACTGCCACAGACTGCTTTACAAGATCACAGAGTTGGTGAGATTTTCTTCATTGATTTCAGCACAAGTGACTAACAATGTATAATTATATTTCTCAATGATTACTGCATTTTAACTTCAGCTTCATGTAGTACTTTTCACTAAGGTTAGAAAAAAGAGGGGTAATCAAATATACGAATTAATTTTTTTAAGGTACCTTTGGCAGCCATGGAGGTGGGCTGCTTGAATCTTCCTCCAAGAAAGTATCAATACATTTTGTTCAACTGTAGTTAATATAGTGATCTCATAATCTACAGCTGGAAGAATTGCAGTCTCTGTCTTAGCCTTTGAGCCAATCCATGCTATTCCCAGCCAGCCCATAGTCATGACTGAGCCTGCTACAGGTGCTGGTCCTGGCATATCTGTTCAATACATACAGAACTCTACTATGAGACAGTCTTTGCTTCAGAGCTCCCAACTGGTTGGCTGAGATTTTGTTAGACCTACGTCACTGTTAGAATATCTCCTTGTCCAATCTTTCTTATAGCTTCCTTTTCCTTTCATAAGTGTCAGGTTTTCACTATCATGACCTCAAGTCTTTCTCTACAAGATTCTGCTTCCTCCAACTTTTATCTTTTATAGGCATTATAGCTCAACAAAGCCTTTTATTTCAGAGATGACTTCCCAGGGCACTTAACTGACATAATATTTTAACTGCTTTGTTTAATGCTTAAAAAATTCACCATAGTTTATAATCTAATTACCCTTTTACTCCTTAAGTTCCCTATGAAGCAGAGCTTTAGACAAGAACTTATGTCCAGACAGCTTATTTTGCTAAATTATTCTAGGGAACAAGGATGGGGCAGTGGACAGAGTGAAACAGATAATCCAAAGGTAGTTAGGATGACCATTGAGAGCTACTGGGACTAAGTTCCACTAAAGACCAGTGGGGAGGCTTCAGAATTGTCTCCTGGAGAAATGCAAAAGGGGAGTAATTTTCATCAGCCCCAGTCTTTCACTGGTCAAGGGATGCCCTTGGGGTGTTAACTCCCTTACATTACCAGATTTGCCTATGTATCAGAATGGCTGAATAGACTCCTACTGAAAACTCAACTGTGGGATAGCAGAGAATCATCCTCTTGCTAGAAAGTGAGAGAGATGAGGACCACCTGAAGTAACATGCAGGTGTCAACCTCTGCACAGCTGGCAGCTGCAACAACAGCTGCAATAAAAAGTTGGTTGTAGTGGATGGGAGGTGTGGAAGGATGTGTCAGATGTAACCCCTCTAGGAGCTTCATTTCCTATCAAGTTAGGTTAAATTTCTTTCATCTTAAGGGCTTCTGGCAATTTTTCATCATTAAGCATCTATTTATTAAGGAAATTCTAAAATCAACAAAATTATCATGGATGGTGTAATAGAACCCCATGGATCCAGCTTTAAAAACTAGGGATTCAATGCAATCCCTATCAAATTACCAGTGGCATTTTTTATAGAATGAGAACAAAAAATCTTAAAAGTTGTATGGAGACACAAAAGACCCTGAATAGCCAAAGCAGTCTTGAGGGACAAAAATGGAGCTGGAGGAATCAGACTCTCTGACTTCAGACTATACTACAAAGCTACAGTAATCAAGACAATATGGTACTGGCACAAAAACAGAAATATAGACAATGGAACAGGATTGAAAGCCCAGAGATAAACCCACACACCTGTGGTCAACTAATCTATGACAAAGGAGGCAAGGATATATAATGGAGAAAGGACAGTCTCTTCATTAAGTAATGCTGGGAAAACTGGACAGCTACATGTAAAGGAATGAAATTAGAACACTCCCTAATACCACACACAAAAATAAACTCAAAATGGATTAGAGACCTAAATGTAAGACTGGGCTCTATAAAACTCTTAGAGGAAATCATAGGAAGAACACTCTTTGGCATAAATCACAGAAAGATCTTTTTTGATCCACCTACTAGAGTAATGGAAATAAAAACAAAAATAAGCAAATGGGACCTAATGACACTTAAAAGCTTTTGCACAGCAAAGGAAACCATAAACGATGAAAAGACAACCCTCAGAATGGGAGAAAATATTTGCAAACGAATCAATGGACAAAGAATTTATCTCCAAAATATATAAACAGCTCATGCAGCTCAATATTAAAAAAAAAACAACCTAATCCAAAAATGGGCAGAAGACCTAAATAGACATTTCTCCAAAGAAGACATACAGATGGCCAAGAAGCACATGAAAAGCTGCTCAATATCACTAATTATTAGAGAAATGCAAATCAAAACTACCATGAGGTATCACCTCACACCAGTTAGAATGAGCATCATCAGAAAATCTAGAAACAATAAATGCTGGAGAGGGTGTGGAGAAAAGGGAACCCTCTTGCACTGTTGGTGGGAATGTAAATTGATACAGCCACTATGGGGAACAGTATAGAGCTTCCTCAAAAAACTAAAAATAGAATTACCATATGACCCAGCAATCCCACTACTGGGCATATACCCAGAGAAAACCATGATTCAGAAAGACACATGAACCCCAGTGTTCATTGCAGCACTATTTACAATAGCCAGGACATGGAAGCAACCTAAATGCCCATCGACAGACAAATGGATAAAGAAGATGTGGTACATATATACAATGCAATACTACTCAGTCATAAAAAGGAACGAAATTAGGTCATTTGTAGAGATGTGGATGGATCTAGAGACTGTCATACAGAGTGAGGTAAGTCAGAAAGAAAAAAACAAATATCATATATTTACGCATATATGTGGAACTTAGAAAAATGGTACAGATGAATTGGTTTCCAGGGCAGAAATTGAGACACAGATGTAGAGAACAAACCTATGGACACCAAGGGGGGAAAGCAGCGGCAGGTGGGGGTGGTGGTGGGATGAATTGGGAGATTGGGATTGACATGTATACACTGATGTGTATAAAATGGATGACTAATAAGAACCTGCTCTATAAAAAAATAAAATAAAATTCAAAAATTCAATAAAAAACCTACTGATATTCTGCTACTCTTTTTTTTAAATTAGTTTCTGCTTTATAACAAAGTGAATCAGTCATACATATACATCTGTTCCTACATCCCTTCCCTCATGCATCTCCCTCCCTCCCACCCTCCCCATCCCACCTCTCCAGGTGGTCACAAAGCACCGAGCTGATCTCCCTGTGCTATGCGGCTGCTTCCCACTATCTATCTACCTTACGTTTCGTAGTGTATATATGTCCATGCCTCTCTTTCGCTTTGTCACAGATTACCCTGCCCCCTCCCCATATCCTCATGTCCATTCTCAAGTAGGTCTGTGTCTTTATTCCCGTTTTACCCCTAGGTTCTTCATGACATTTTTTTTTAATTCCATATATATGTGTTAGCATACGGTATTTGTCTTTCTCTTTCTGACTAACTTCACTCTGTATGACAGACTCTAGGTCTATCCACCTTATTACAAATAGCTCAGTTTCGTTTCTTTTTATGGCTGAGTAATATTCCATTGTATATATGTGCCACATCTTCTTTATCCATTCATCCGATGATGGACACTTAGGTTGTTTCCAGCTCCGGACTATTGTGAATAGAGCTGCAATGAACATTTTGGTACATGTCTCTTTTTGAATTATGGTTTTCTCAGGGTATATGCCTAGAAGTGGGATTGCTGGGTCATATGGTAGTTCTATTTTTAGTTTTTTAAGGAACCTCCATACTGTTCTCCATAGTGGCTGTACCAATTCACATTCCCACCAGCAGTGCAAGAGTGTTCTCTTTTCTCCACACCCTCTCCAGCATTTATTGTTTCTAGATTTCTTGATGATGGCCATTCTGACTGGTGTGAGATGATATCTCATTGTAGTTTTGATTTGCATTTCTCTAATGATTAATGATGTTGAGCATTCTTTCATGTGTTTGTTGGCATCTGCTACTCTTATTTCATCAATACCTTCTCTCTTTTTTCTTTGTGTTTTTAAAACAAAGTCAAGGTGACATATTAATTTTCATCCACAATAACTTCAGTATATATCTAAATGAAATAAGAATTTTTAAACCTAATCATAATACCATTTTTATACTTAGCAAAATAAACTCAGTTGAATACCCAGTCCACGTTCATTTTTACCTGACATTTTCCAAATGTGTTTTATAATTGGTTTATCTGAATTACAATCTTAACATTGCATTTGATTGAATGTCCCTTAAGTTTAAAAAAAATCTGTTATATTTGTCTTTTTAAAAATCATATATATATATGCACACACACAATATTTATTGAAGTAACTGGATGTTATGTTCTGTGGAATTTCCCATACTTTGCCTTTGACTGATGATAACTTCATAGCATTCTGTAATACTCCTCCACACCAGAGTTCTTAACCTGAGGGTCTCAAATCCATAGAATTCAGTGATTCTATGACATGGGTTAGGAAAAAGACATCTTTATATTCACTAATGTTTAACAGAAATTTAGCATTTCTTTCATGTTGAATATGGGCAACAAACCACAGAAGTATTAGCACTACTATATAGATTTTTATTTCTATTTGTCATAAATAGAAATTTTTATGTCCATATTATATTACAGTTGTTTTAGAAACCTTGAAATATTATTTTCCTTCATGATTACTTTAAAATTTTACTGTAGTTATTAGATACTCCACTAGACTCCAATTAATCACAGTCTTCTTGTCCACAAACCTGGCTGGCCAACTAAGGGTCAAACCTGGAGCTAGTAATTATTCAGTGATGACATAGTGACCTTAAAAAGCCACATGAGAATTCTCAATTCTCACTCTGTGTTACAAAAATACAGTAGCCTTTTGTAACACAAATGAGTGCAAAAGCTATAATTAAAGAGTGAGCAATTTTAAAACATTTTATCATTGAGGTAAATACAGTATTTGCTATTTAATGTAATTTATTATGACTACAAGCAGATTAGGTAGTGGATTCTTCACTGGTTCTAAAGTCTGTGAGTAACAAAGATATTTCTTTTGGTTTTCTTTTTTCTGCTCCCTTTGAACACTGTATTATGAAATGAAAACATTCCCATGCTGAAAAAATAGTAGTGAAACTTGATTACGGGGAGGCTGTTTATATATGTGAAAGATTCTTAGAAGTGTTTGTGTTGAAGTGGATTCTAATTTATTTCTTTTGACAAATCTAAGTCAGTTAAAAATCATTGCTTCACTTGGAGATGAAGAAAATAAAGAGAAGCAAAAGATATTACCTTTGTTAGAGATAATTCCTTTTTACTATTTTATTTGAAGATTTATAAAAGTTCTTAATTTGTTGAGAATTATTCATTAAATTACAGGTGACATGAAAACATTAGGGATTCATGTTTTGTTTAAGTCTTTCCTACCATGTAATTGTTAGGTGAATAATACTGGATGAACTAGGAGTACTACTAATGTTTGACAAATGCTACTAATGGTACACTGTATAAGTGCGACATATTACATTGTGTATTTTTTGAAAGACCATCATAAATATTTTAAATGTTACTTAAAATTTAGATTTTTAAGAAGTTATAATTTATTACTATATTGTCAATATTTAATATTATACTAATGAGTTACTTGCAATATTACAAGATTTGGAATCCAAATAATTATCAAAACACTTTCCCTTTTAATAAACATCAATTGTTATTAAAATAATATCTGGAAGAAATAATTCTATTTGTTTATAAGATAAGGAATGCTTTCTCCCCGCACACATTTTCAAAATCATTCATTTATTGTTGAGACACTTGGATTTATGTGGTGACAAGGAGTGGTTCTGAAATGTTACCCTGTATCAGAATCTCTTGAAGGCCTTTAAAACTCAGATTGCAGGGCCTCAGAGTTTCTGATTCAGTAAGTCTAGAGTTGGATTCAGGATTGTTCCTAAGATGTTCTTAGGTGGCATTGAAACTGATGGCCCAGGGACCACACTTTAAGAACCTCTACTATGAAATATGATATGAATTTATTCAGTTATCAATTCAACCATTCTATAAAAATTTGAGTACTATGTGGTAAAATCTGGGAATAAAAAGGTAGAGAAGTTACATTTTCTTTACTGGAGGAAATTATCCTGAGGTGTTCATGTTCACTTCATATTGCAAAATAATTGCCAGTGTTTAGCTTCTACTTGCAATTTCATGTTTCCACATTATGGTTACCTCACTCAATGTTTTTTCTATAGGGAATGAATCAGTATTTTCTTTAACAGCTTAAGACAATTTGACCTAAAATAAAATGTGATAGATCAAACTTAAAGCCACCTCAGTAAATCTGAAAAACAAGGTAGCTTTGAAGATCTTATACATAGTAGATTGAGATACTAAGTTCACTAGGGCTGCCATAACAAAATATCACAGCTTAAACAACAAAAATTATTTCTCACAGTTCTGGAGGCTGGAAGTCCAAGATCAAGGTGTTAGAAAGGTTGGTTTCTTGTGAGTCCTCTCTTCTTGACTTGCAGATGGCCTTCGTCACACTGCATCCTCACATGGCCTTTTCTCAGTACCTGAGCATTCCTGGTTCTTATAAAGACACCAGTCATATTGGATTAGGGTACCACCCTATAAGCCTTGTTTCAACAAAACCACTTTTTTGAAGGCCTGTCCCCTAATATGGTTACATTCTGGGGTACTGGGGATTGGGAATTCAAAATATGAATTTTAAGTGGACACATTTCGTCCCATTAAAGATGCTCACAGTTGTTACAAGAAAACATACCTTTGAAGATACAACTTTAAAATTGTTCTCCCTGAGTTTGTATCTAAAGCATCATCTTTTCCCCACAATCAGCCCCTATATAACCAAATATTAAGAGGCTTCATTTCCAGGACTATAGTGGGAGCAAAAGGAATAAAGAAAGCTTATTTTGTCTTCAATTTTGAAGGTTATTTCTACATGTTTATTTGTAAATTTGTCTATTTGCAAATTATGATGCATAATCTTTAAGAAACAATATTTTGGCAGAAGGTCAGTTTCCTAGAAGAATTCAAAGAGTCTATTTAATCTATGATGAAGTTGAACTACTGTATAACTCAAACATAAACTAATTCCAATTTAGACTAAATATAATTTAGATTTTCTTGATGCAAGTGGTAAAATGAGGACGATTTTAATCACAGCAGCAAGCAGGTTCTTCCTTGATGTTTAGCAGCAACTTCCATCCATTCTACAACAAACATTTACTGGACTTTGTGTTCAAGGTACTTTCTGAGAGCTTAAAATACAGGACTGAGTAAGAAAGACACTTCAGTGGAGCTTGTGGTCTAGGAGGCAATTGAAAAGTGAAAGTGCAATAGCAGAAGGAAATCAAGCTATCCATAGCAATAGTGGAGAGAACTGTTTTGGACACCAAATGGTCTTATCAGGAAACAATTTTACCCCAAATGACTACAAAGAAGGTTCTTCTAAAAAGAACTACTTAGCCAGGTGTAGGCAAGGTTGAAGAAACAAACAAGGTATATTGAGATTCTCAGAGCCCTAGCCATTACCATCCCTAGGTCTGAAGGGTCCAAGTAAGGAATTCCTGGTACTGGATGGAGCCCAGCAAGTAGAGAAATCATTAAGGAAGGGACACACAGTGGGAGCTGACAGAAATATGGCCCAAAGTAAGGAAGTAAAGAAGTGGTTAGAATAAAACATCTTAGTTTCTCTCCTGCTCTCTATTTTGATGGTGCTTTCCTTTGTCCAAATCCTACAGGAAGTCAAACAATGAGGGAACTTGAGTGATGTAGTCTACTGGGACTAGCAGAGAAAGAGAAGAATAGATGGGGAGAGGAGAGGTCCAGGGGAAATAGCAAATCACCAGCATAGAGGCTGCAGAGGGCCCAAGATTATAGTTAGAACAGCCATTCTAACACATTATCTACAAACAAGAATATTTGTATGTCAGCTCTATTGTTATGAAATAAAGTTTATATTTTGCATTTGAAATCAAATTATGGAGAAGACTAAGTAACATATGCAAAAAATCACAGAGCTATAAAGAACAGTAAACAGTCATGAGCTAAGTCATTTACCAAAAGTGGAGGCTCAGGCAGAGAGAAAGATCACTGGGTGTCACAAACTTACATTTTATCAAAAATCAATTTTGATCAATTGACCCATTTATTTAACGGTGGCCTAATTTTTTCCGAAGCTTGTACTCAGAGTCATGGCAATTCCATAGCTGATGTAAGATATTTTTTTCAATCTGTGCAGTGAATATGCCCTACTGGAATCTATTTCTTTGAGAAGGCTTTGAAGGTAAAATCTTGGCAGTATTCCTGGGGTGACAACATCTTTCTGTCTTTGGAAAGAGTTGTATAATTTCAGAAACTGCTAAAGTAGCTGGATGGTACTTGGATTCAACATAATTAGATAGTATTTTTAGGACACTGTGTGAGCATGAAATGTATTAAGTGATAAGGTAGATGAGTCCTGGTAGAATGATAGGAAGTCACCAAGTACTTATGAACACAAAACAACAAAAACTACAAATAGTTTTTAAAATATTTTCACATCATTTATCAAAATAAAGGGAACACTTGTAAATAAGAAATCCACTATCTGATTACTTTACACCCATCTCTGCATAGATTCTTGGCTTTCTAAAATGCAGTATATTATGACTAACAAGAAAATACATCTTTTAAGTAGTTTCTAAAACTTCATCCCCTCAAACAAATATTTCTAGGTTTAATCTACGTGAACATGCAAACTTTGTAACTCATTATTTCCTTGGTGTATCATTTGCACAAAATATACGTCACTACTGAAAATAATTACTTTAAAAAATTTTTAGATTTAAGTCTATTCTTTAGTTGCCTATCATCTGTTTCTTATATATTTGTAGTAATTAAAAAATCTTTATATTGCTAAACTTTAAATTGAAAAAGTTCTGATATCCTGGGAAGAATCATTCAGTGAGTAATCCCATAGGCTTGAAGTTGGATTCCATGGATTTCAGCTTTGGCTCTCTGTTTGCCAGCTGTTTACCTTAACCAAGTTATTGAACTTCTATAAACCTTAGCTTCTTAATTTGTAAATAAGGAATAATAACCTCCAAGAATTATTATGAGGAATATATGAGAATGTATTCCTGATTAAGCAGCAATTTAAAAATTTAAATTATTATTGTTATTAGTACAAACAGCTCGAATTATAAACATTTAAAATATCTAACTATTAAAGGATTTAAGCATTTATAAGTATCAAACCTCTTGATATTTATGTAATTTAATATTATCAATCATGATACAATATACATTCTCATACTTTAAAATATGACATAGTTACATAATTTAATGTATGACATTCCTAAGAATAACAGTAAATTAAATATTTTAAAGATTTGATATTTATCTTTTGTAATTATTGATTTTTTAAAGTAATTTATTATTGACTTTTGAGAAATAAGGTTTTAATATTAAGAAGTTCATCTTATCAAAACACACAATAAGTTAAAAATTTGGGTGAGATTTTGGAGAAAAAAATTCCTAAATGTTAGGATTTGCCTCTAGTCAAATTCTAAAATATTTTAACATATTAACATCTCCATCTGCTCTTTCCATCACTAGTGAAGCAGGTGGTATATGTAATCTCCAAGGTAAAGCAAAAATCATGTGGGCTTTCAATAAGTCTAATGTAAGTTTAAAAGAAATTATTGCTATTTCCATTTGCAGAAATATTTTAAAAATATAAGATAAGTAATTAAAGTAACTGATATTTATTTTATCTTTTATCACATAACAATGACAGAGGATTAAAACCGTTTGTGCCTAATGCCATATTTTAAAAGTAGAACCTCCAGGAAAAGAAATTTCTAGAGACCAGCAATTCATTTCCATAGCTAATATATCTTGTCTTCTCTATACTATACTATACTACACTATATGATACTTTAGTTTTGTATTTTTTTTAATGTTTCATGTAACTAAAAAAAAAAATCCCAATGAATGTGGTTTAAATATTAAAGAGGATGTATTGGCTTTCATAAATATATAAATCTGGAAGCATGCTGAATTCATTTTGATTCAGCAACTTAAAGATATCTTTAAAGACCCCTGTTTTTTCCTTCTTCCTTCCATTGTCAAGTTCACCTTAGAAGTTTCCTCATATTAACAAAATAGCTCCAGCAGTTCCAGTCTTTATAAACACACATCCTCCAGAAATAGGAGTGTTTCTTTCTTAGGGTTCTAAGCCAGAGTCCTAAAATTTACTTTTTAAAATTTGGTTTCTGGGACTTCTCTTGTGGTCCTATGGTTAAGACTCCTTGCTTCCAATGCAGGGGGCACGAGTTCGATCCCTGGTCGGGGAAAGAAGATGCCGCATGCTGCGTGGCACAGCCAAAAAAACCAAAAAACAAAAACCAGAAACAAACAAAAAATTCAGTTTCTGCTTGGATTGGCTAAGGTCACATATGTCTGAACCAATCACTATGCAAGAGAATGGAAATGTGCTGAAAAGTGCTGATTGGCTTAGGTCGATCAAATGCTACTCTATCATATTTAACTTTCCCCAGAACATATGGGCTGCATAGTGAAATTGTAGATACCCAAACTGAAATTTAAAAAGCCTTTAGGAAAGATAAAGGAGCCAATAGATGCTGACTAGGTGACCGGCAAATCCGCTGCAGGCACTTTGATCAAAGTCAGCAAAAAGAATGACAAAAATCATAAAAACTAATCTTGGGGATTTTCTAAATATAACTATACATCTTACATTACTTGTAGAAATAAATAAAAGCACATGTAAAGAACATATCTACAGTTATTACAGTAATCCCTTAACGTTTTTTTTTCCTTTTTTCTTTTTCTTTTTTTTTTTTTGCGGTACGCGGGTCTATCACTGTTGTGGCCTCTCCCGCTGCGGAGCACAGGCTCTGGACGCGCAGGCTCAGCGGACATGGCTCACGGGCCCAGCCGCTCCACGGCACTCGGGACCCTCCCGGACCGGGGCACAAACCCGTGTCCCCTGCATCGGCAGGCAGACTCTCAACCACTGCGCCACCAGGGAAGCCCAACTTTTTTTTTTCTTAAATAGAACCTCTATTCCCAGGAATTTTATTTATTTTTCTATGTAGATTTTGTTGAAGTTTATGGACCTGGAGATCCAGGTGTCTTAAATGACTGTGCCTGTGAGTACTGAGTAATGTGTCCCAACCAAGAACATTGTCAGATATGGGAACTGAACACTTGTTTTGAAAATATACCTCCCGGTAACTTGCTCTCGATGGCATCTGGAAGACACTTGTCATGTGGTTCCATCATGCACAGTTCAGACACTTTTTCATCTGGAAGCATGAGAAATACTGCCTTTATAGATCTGATTAAATAATGAACGATTTAAAAATGCTACATCAAAGTTATAGATGGTTTTCTATCTCCAATTTCTCTGATGCTAGCAATAACCACACCGCCTTATTTCAAATTGACTTCCAGGACTGACAGCTGTGTCCGAAGAGGGAAAAAAGAGTTAACATTCTTTTTTCTGTCTTTTTGGTTTTAGCAAATCACTTCAGGTGAGCTGAGGCAAAGCTCCAGTTGGAACAAACTTGAGATCACTAGGCGAATATTGCAGTACAAGTTAAGGATGGTTTGTGTTAAAAGTTGACAGATACTTTAAGTTCTCTTAAAGGCTCAGCCAACAACCCAATAGTCAAGATACTGTGTACTATATGTTAAATGAATTACTGCCCAGTCAGGCCATTCATTAATTTATTTACATGAAGGAGAAAGGACTTAGAGGTGGTTTGTGCCTGGTTGGGTGGTAGTGTGAAGCTGTGCAGAGATAGACCTATGGACTCTTCTTATAAAATACCCCACAAACCAAGGGTGGCTCCGTCAAAGCCATTCAGTGCTTTGGTTTAAAATGTATCTAGAGAGGCACATTCCACTTGTTCATTTTTCAGAGCAACACAGCATGAAGCAGACACAGTGAAGAGTGAAGTAAATGCAGTATCATTTTGTTCTCTAGTGGTTCTGTAGCTTTATAAGCAACAAGAGAAGCTACCCTTATCCTGAAATAATACTTTCATGAAGGGCACAGACAGCAGAAGCAGCGTGAGGGGGCCCACTCAGAGAGCCGTGGTAGACAGCAAACTTCAGGGAAATGTTGGACTAAGACCTGAAACTTATTTGTGAGCATATATGAGACAAACAACAAGAGGTGGGCAACTGGGTGGGGATGTTGAGTATTTTTCATAGACAGATGGAATCATAATCCAGTGATATTTGAAGTATTGCTGTTAAGATTATTTCATACTAGTAAGGGATGCAGACAATAGCCTATTTCTTAACTCTATGATCTTAAAAAACTAAACAAACAATCAAATAAGCAAAAACAAAGATGATTAATGAATCTTAAGGCAAAGAATGGTATATTTTATTTACACCGTGTATTTTAAGAGTTGTGTCCCTCCTACGTTGTTTCCGTGGCAGTTACTTCTAACATCAGTTGTGTAAATGATAGTCAGTTTCTTACTTTAAGTTTAGAGATTAGTTTGATTGCCTGAAATGTGAAGAATTAAATGCATAAAGGAATACTCAGAGGTCTTTTTTTTATAACGTGGGAGGATAGCATTACATTTGGAAAACTTTAGAAAGTAATTCTTCAGATTGCTTAAGGCTCATAGATTTCAGAAGTGTTCACTTATGAGAAAGACATGGAATGTCTTTGATAGGTTGGCATAAATGACTACTATTGCCCTCGTTCTGATGTTTTTTGATGATTTTAAGTAGAAATTTTTTGGTAGCATAAATTTCAAGTATATGAAAGGCTATACAATGGCCTTTCAATATATTCTTTGTTCTGCTTATAATAGAAATGTTAGTTTCACATATTGAACCAAGAACCTTGTCTGGAACAACAGACATGAAGTAAAATGGATCTTGTTTTCTGTGGAATTGCTAAAGGACACATACATCTTTAATGGTATTATTTTAGAGTATTAAACTGGTTGTCAGGGTTGGACTGATTCTTCAGGCTCTGCAATTTTTCTTTTCTCACAGTCAGTACCTCCATTAACTTTGCTCTAGATCCGGTTTAACCATAAGGGAAGAAAGAGTAAGGATTGCTCTTTTGGTAGGTTGAAGCTCAGCATCGTCACCATGACCACCAATCTACCTCTCACCTTTTCATTTCTGAACACTGGGATTCTGCTTGCTCCTGTTAGTAGGATGCATGGATTAATTAATATTAAAAGAACTTGTTATTGTTTATGGATGCAAATGTATTCTTTCAACTTCACTATCTCAGTAACACCACTAACATGGATATCCATGTAAGAAAGTTTGGAATTGTCCTTAACTCTACCCTCTACCTCTTATTTTTCATTTAGTTGTTCATCAAGTTTCTATGCTTTTTACTGCAAAAGTGGGTCTCAACTATTCATCCCAACTCCTTTTTTCATAATCATAGAATTTCATCATCTGTTGTCTGGTCATTTGGTATTACCTCTTATAGAGTTCTGTTGCTTTCGGGTTTCCATTTATAATTTATCTTTCAAACCATTCCCAGAAATGTTGGAGTTAACATGTGAAGTGGCAAAGATTCTTGACCCAGCTGTCAGACCACCTGAGTTAAAATTCTATCTATGTCCTGGCAGTCTGACCTTGGATAAGTTGCTTATCCACTCTGTGCCTCAGTTTCCTGTTCTATAAATTGGGGGAGGGGGAAGAAGAAGAAGAAGTAAAAGGGAAAAAATTGAAAAGGAGAAGAATATTAAGAGTTCATGTTAGTTGCTCTTTCTTGTTTTAATAAACTACAAGAGGAAATTAACTGTTGAGATAAAGGGACAAGAAAACTTTAAGCTTGAATGACGTGGAAAAGAGACTTGGAAAACCTGATTAGACTAGTGTAGATAGATAATTAGTGATGAGTCAAAGTACTGGCATTCTTCAATCAATAAACAAGTAAACCTATTATGTTTCATGTTCTATATTGAGCAGGACTGAGACCATTATATCTGAGAAGTAATACAAATCTATAACCTTATGTCAGTCTTTTTATTCTAATTTTTTGACCAAGCTACCTCAAAATGCATATAAACAATACCATCAATCTAAAATATAAAAATACTCATAAACAAAGACAAAATTAAGTTAAAAATTGTTGTGAAAGTAAGTATTCCTCTATAACATATAGCTGCTATCAGTGTCAGAATCTATTATTTTGCTATTTTGTTGTCCAGTAAAGGGAAAAGTACCTCTGGCAATATCACTTTCTTTATTATCTCTGCTGATGTTATCCAGAAAGCAGAATATTTACTCCTTGTACTAAAGCAGAAAAAAATGTCTGCTAAGGTCTTCTCAGAGGTTTACAATATATTCTAAAGTCTAATTTTGCAGCTAGAGACTTCTGACCCAATTTCACAATCCTAAGAAATTTTATGCCTATGGCAACTGTCTTAATCTAATGCGTCAGGTTTTAAATTCAATCACAATCTTATATTCTTCTTCTTTCATATGACTTTTCTTTAGCACCTTATCAGTTTTCTCCAAAAAAGCAATATTATATGTCAAAATTACAATATACTTTTGGACCTTGTGAGAAGTTTATTATTGCAATTATAAACAATGTCCATAACAGCTAAGAGGGTGGATTTAGCATCTGACAGACCTGAAATAGAATTTTTTTCCTGGTACTTATTAGCTGTGACTTCAGATAAGCTATTTAAACTCACTGTATTTTAGTTTCCTCTCTGAAAATGGGGAAAATGGAGTAATGTAAGAACTAAATAAATTAACAGATAGAAAGCTCATAACAGTTCCTGGCAATGATAAGAACCTGATAAATGTTAACAATTTATATTGAATATTTGCCTTTCTTCTTGTTTGTCTATCATACAGACCATCTTCCTATACATAGGGAGTTCCCCATCTAAAACTCCTTGGGAAGAGGGAGAGTCAACTGTCTTATATAGAAGTTTAAATGGCAAGTATTTATGATGCTTGAATATCTAGCCTCCTTTGTACTTAGGCTTAGAAGCCAGATGCATGTAGCCAACATTTTAAATTATGAGATAATGATGCAAAGAAATATACACAGAAGTGAATCTATTCTGTAGAAGACCAAGACAACTGTAGCAGCAACAGCCACCTTCCAGGGCAGTAGCAGGGGTCCTGCCTGACAGTGACTTCCAGAATTGTCGGTGGTTCTTCTGGCTTGGAAGGTTCAACAGTGACAATAGCGGCACAAGAAGTGGCCAGTTTCTAGGGTATGATTTGGCTGCTGCTCATGTTGTTTGGCCTCTGAGTCTGTTCTCCAGCCCCCTTGGCATTTCTTTCAAAACATTCTTTTATCTTGAATCAGCCAGTGTCAGTGTTTGCTGCTTCAGTGAAGAGCCCTCATATAAAATTAGGACCAGAAATGTTTGCAGTCAACAAGCTTAAGGGAAAATAGGGGGTGGGGTGGGAAAAGAGCACATGAACACATGCACATTGAAATGTCTGAGATTTGTTAACTGGCCTAAGGGCAGAAAAATTCTAGCAAATATTAAAGGGTAGAACTCTAGTGGCCAGTGGCATGTGGTACCTGAACCACTAATTAAATTATCCCTCGGGGTTATCTACTATAAAATAACAATTCAAAGCAAGGCTGTGAGGCACCAGTGGCTATTACAGTGAAGTATGAAGGGCAATTCAATGAGTATGAGAAACTTTTTTCCCTAAATGCATGGACATCTTAAAAAAAGTGAATGGCTTGCTCATTTTCAAAATTCTTGGCTTAAGGCACAGTCTGTAAATAAGAAAATCTTTATGTCTGTGTTAAAATAAAAAAGAAACCCTATAATCTTTTGTTGCACAGAGCTAATATATTGAAAACTAAACAAAAGTTTGAGTCTGTGCATTGCTGAATTACATTGGGTGAATTCATTGTTCCACTGACTTTCTTGGATGAAAGAGCACTGTTTGAAAAAAAATGTGCCCATGAACATTGGAATTGAGATGTTTGGAAAATTCAGAGAAACCTGGGCCTCCAATGCTTTCTGAGCCTCCTTTGCCTGCAGAAAGCTACCACTCCTCTGTTTTGATGTGGTTGCCCCTCTCTTGCTTATCTCACCTAAGAGATGAATGAAGGAATTGACAGGAGGAAGCCAATTCTACTCATGTCCCTATCCCAATAGTTCCCTCATCTTTAAATCAATCAGAAAAGTTAGATCCCACCATGCTTTGGGGCACAATTACAAACTCAGATCTTACAAAGCTTTGTGCATACATGCATGCACACACACAGACACACACAAACACATGAAGAGTTGTAAGAACTTGCAACTTTGTGTAGTAAAATTCTAATGAACATATGTGGGATTGTTTTCTGAGGGTTTAGATTAGAAGTGACCTGTAGACAAAATCTGCTCAACTAACTGTGTTTATAAAGAAAATTTTATTGGAACACAACTTTACTCTTTCAATTACATATTGTTTATGGCTGCTTGATCATTATAATAGCAGAGTTTAATTGTCCTGATGGAGACTGTCCCACCTGAAAAGCCAAAAATCTTTACTATCTAGACGTTTCCAGAAAAAGTCTGCTGACCCCCTGTTTAAGCCAAGAGAAGAGAACAAAGTTTTGAATCAGCCTGGACTTATTGACTTGGGTTGGCCACACTAGCAATTCTGGAGCCAATGTGCTGCTTGAGCTGTTGGAAGTAATCTGAATTTTTAACTTCTGTTTTTCATTAGACTCAATAGTGACAGACTCTACATTATGTTAGGTGCCAGAAATTCCTCCAGTATGATAGAGCAGAAAAAACAGTCTCAGTATTGAGGATGTTGGGCATTTTGGAGTGGATTTAGAGTATATGAAGCACTCACTTCCTCCCTAATCTGTCACGTCCTCCACCCATGTAAATCTACAGAAGCCTGTAGGAATATTTCATTTTCCGAGGCAAAATGGGGATGGTTACCATAAAAGGTAGTAGGACTATCTTAGAAATTGTATTGGTCATACACACAGGTGTTGTGGTGGTGCTTTTGTTGTTGTTTTGAAGTGGCTAATTGACCATGGAATTTCTAGCACTGAAGAGATGGACAATTCTTTTTTTTTTTTTTTTTTTTTTTAAATTTTTTTTTATTATTATTATTATTTTAATTTTTTAAATTAGTTTCTGCTTTATAACAAAGTGAATCAGTCATACATATACATCTGTTCCCACATCCCTTCCCTCATGCATCTCCCTCCCTCCCACCCTCCCCATCCCACCCCTCCAGGCGGTCACAGAGCACCGAGCTGATCTCCCTGTGCTCTGTGGCTGCTTCCCACTATCTATCTACCTTACGTTTGGTAGTGTATATATGTCCATGCCTCTCTTTCGCTTTGTCACAGCTTACCCTTCCCCCTCCCCATATCCTCAAGTCCATTCTCAAGTAGGTCTGTGTCTTTATTCCCGTTTTGCCCCTAGGAGATGGACAATTCTTTAAGGCCCTACTTGATTTATATGTACCAAAAACTCTGGGTCTGAAGAACAGAGGCCCAACTTGAACTCATAAGACCTGAGTCTATTTACAGGTTCTCAGTCTCTGGATTAAGGGAGGTTAGGTCTGTGGAAGGAGGACCTCTTAGTAACAGCCCAATACACAGAATACCATTAACCAGGATAATTGTGCTCTGTGGAAAGAGAAATTCCCACATGAATCAGGAATGATTGGACCACAGCCTGAATAACACTGGTTTTAGGGGACTAAGTATGCTGATGAGCCACTGGGAAGAGTTAAGATTTAAGGAAGTTATTGATAAATAGAATTCTGACCCATGCATACCTCCCATTAGGCTCAGATAAATCCATCTATATTCATTAGGATTGTGTATGCCTGCAAATAATAGAATAGCCCAACTAGTGTGATTTAAATAAGCAAGCATTCATGTTACACTTATCCCAAGAGGTGTGGAGGTAGCAGATATCAATGAGTTGAATAGTTCTGTGGTGTCAGAGGTTATGGCTCTGTTTCCCTTTGCCATTCCCTCATGTCAAAGGACAGCCCCTGCAGTTCCTACCTCTACATTCATGTTCAAGACAAGGTCAAGGTAAGGAAAAAAGGCTAACCTTCTGCCTATTTCCCCTTTTATAAAGCAAATGATTTTCCAAGAAATAACATCAGTTTGACTCTGCTAAGAGATCATTTCTAGGATTGTGTAGTATGTATTCACCCTGACAATAAGAAAGTATAGGAAAAACAAGGAAGGTTTGTCATGATACATTCAGTTGGGCTGGGCTTATTGCTCCCCTGAATTAAAATAAGGACATTAGCAAGGATGAAGTGGGGCATGGATGTTAAGTTATCAAACAATAAACTCTGCCACAACATGCCATATTTATTTTACCAGATCTTGAGTGTATTAGTAGAATACATGTATTTAATAACTAGCAACACCTCCTATTTACCCATCTGAACCATGAAATATAGGTTACTATAGTAAGGATGGCCAAATTAAATGCCCTGGAGCTTTCCCTTCCTAGCAAGGTAATAACTTGAAAGCAACACCCTCTCCCTGGGGGAAATTAATACCATCATCAAAGACTTGAAAGGACCCCAGGAAGCCCACCAAGGCACCATGCTTCCTTTTTAATGTTGGGAGATGTAAGATACAATGATTTGTCCTGTCCTTTCAAAAGGATCTACTGGCATGTCCCCCAAATTTCACTAACACTGAGATCCCTGAATTTTAGTAGTTTATTTCTCCCCTTTGGGAGCTCATTTGTGTTATCAGGGCTTCCGATTTAGTTGCCTCTTATTGCTTATGTGACCCCTTTAGGATGCTGTCATTGATATATAGGAAAACATTATCCTGTTCTGTGGAATGTCTAGATGTTCCAGGTCCCCTCAAGCTACATTGTGATAGAGCATGTGTGAGAGAATGAACATAGATGAGGGACAAGATTGCAAATGTATATGCCAAGAATCAGATCAGTGTCCTTAATTGTTTTTTAGATTTGAGAGCCTGATTAATCACAGTTCACCATGTGTATGTGTGTGTGTGCAAGGACAACTCTAGTATAGAAAGAGATTTATTTCTAACAATTCCTGTATAGTTGGTTACATGGGCTTTGGATTATTCCTAAATAAAAACATATTGTATTCTTTTTTTTCTTTTTTTTAATAGATTTTATTTATTTATTTATTCAATTTGGGCTGCGTTGGGTCTCTGCTGCTGCTTGCGGGCTTTCTCTAGTTGCGGCAAGTGGGGGCTACTCTTCGCTGCAGTGTGCAGGCTTCTTTTTTTTTTTACATCTTTATTAGAGTATAATTGCTTTACAATGGTGTGTTAGTTTCTGCTTTATAACAAAGTGAATCAGTTATACATATACATATGTCCCCATATCTCTTCCCTCTTGCATCTCCCTCCCTCCCACCCTCCCTATCCCACCCCTCTAGGTGGTCACAAAGCACAGAGCCTATCTTCCTGTGCCATGCGGCTGCTTCCCACTAGTATCTATTTTACGTTTGGTAGTGTATGTATGTCCATGCCACGCTCTCACTTTGTCCCAGCTTACCCCTCCCCCTCCCCATACCCTCAAGTCCATTCTCTAGTAGGTCTGCATCTTTATTTCCGTCTTGCCCCTAGGTTCTTCTGACTTTTTTTTTTTTTGGATTCCATCTATATGTGTTAGCATACGGTATTTGTTTTTTTCTTTCTGACTTACTTCACTCTGTATGACAGACTCTAGGTCCATCCACCTCACTACAAATAACTCAGTTTCATTCCTTTTTATGGCTGAGTAATATTCCATTGTATATATGTGCCACATCTTCTTTATCCATTCATCTGTCGATGGACACTTAGGCTGTTTCCATGTCCTGGGTATTGTAAATAGAGCTGCAGTGAACATTGTGGTACATGACTCTTTTTGAATTATGGTTTTCTCAGGGTATATGCCCAGTAGTGGGATTGCTGGTTTGTATGGTAGTTCTACTTTCAGTTTTTTAAGGAACCTCCATACTGTTCTCCATAGTGGCTGTATCACTTTACATTCCCAGCAACAGTGCAAGAGGGTTCCCTTTTCTCCACACCCTCTCCATCATTTATTGTTTGTAGATTTTTTGATGATGGCCATTCTGACCAGTGTGAGATGATATTTCATTGTAGTTTTAACTTGCATTTTTCTAATGATTAATGATGTTGAGCATTCTTTCATGTGTTTGTTGGCAATCTATATATCTTCTTTGAAGAGATGTCTACTTAGGTGTTCTGCCCATTTTTGGACTGGGTTGTTTGTTTTTTTGATATTGAGCTGCATGAATTACTTGTATGTTTTGTAGATTAATCCTTTGTCAGTTGCTCCTCTGCAAATATTTTCTCCCATTCAGAGGGTTGTCTTTTCTAGGATTGTGTCTTGTTTATGGTTTCCTTTGCTGTGCAAAAGCTTTTAAGTTTCATTAGGTCCCATTTGTTTTTTTGTTTGTTTTTTTGTTTTTATTTCCATTTCTGTAGGAGGTGGGTCAGAAAGGATCTTGCTGTGACTTATGTCATAGAGTGTTCTGCCTATGTTTTCCTATACGACTTTGATGGTGTCTGGCCTTACATTTAGGTCCTTAATCCATTTTGAGTTTATTTTTGTGTATGGTGTTAGGGAATGTTCTAATTTCATTCTTTTACATGTAGCTGTCCAGTTTTCCCAGCACCACTTATTGAAGAGGCTGTCTTTTCTCCACTGTATAGTCTTGCCTCCTTTATCAAAGATAAGGTGACCATATGTGCGTGGGTCTATCTCTGGGCTTTCTATCCTGTTCCATTGATCTATATGTCTGTTTTTGTGCCAGTACCATACTGTCTTGATTACTGTAGCTTTGTGGTATAGTCGGAAGTCAGGGAGCCAGATTCCTCTAGCTCCGTTTTTCTTTCTCAAGATTGTTTTGGCTATTCGGGGTCTTTTGTGTTTCCATCCAAATTGTAAAATTTTTTGTTCTAGTTCTGTGAAAAGCGTCAGTGGTAGTTTGATAGGGATTGCAATGAATCTGTAGATTGTTTTGGGTAGTAGAGTCATTTTCACAATGTTGATTCTTCCAATCCAAGAACATGGTATATATCTCCATCTCTTTGTATCATCTTTAATTTCTTTCATCAATATCTTATAATTTTCTACATACAGGTATTTTGTCTCCTTAGGTAGGTTTACTCCAAGATATTTTATTCTTTTTGTTGCAATGGTATATGGGAGTGTCTTCTTAATTTCACTTTCAGATTTTTCATCATTAGTGTATAGGAATGCAAGAGATTTCTGTGCATTAATTTTGTATCCTGCTACTTTACCAAATTCATTGATTAGCTCTAGTAATTTTCTGGTAGCATCTTTAGGATTCTCTATGTATAGTATCATGTCAACTGCAAACAGTGACAGCTTTACTTCTTCTTTTCCAATTTAGATTCCTTTTGTTTCCTTTTCTTCTCTGATTAGTGTGGCTAAAACTTCCAAAACTATGTTGAATAATAGTGGTAAGAGTGGGCAACCTTGTCTTGTTCCTGATCTTAGTGGAAATGGTTTCAGTTTTTCACCATTGAGGACGATGTTGGCTGTGGGTTTGTCCTGTATGGGCTTTATTATGTTGAGGAAAGTTCCCTCTATGCCTACTTTCTGGAGGGTTTTTATCAGAAATTCATGTTGAATTTTGTGGAAAGCTTTTTCTGCATCTATTGAGATTATATGTTTTTTCTCCTTCAATTTGTTAATATGGTGTATCACATTGATTGATATGTGTATATTGAAGAATCCTTGCATTCCTGGGATATACCCCACTTGGTCCTGGTGTATGATCCTTTTAATGTGCTGTTGGATTCTGTTTGCTAGTATTTTGTTGAGGATTTTTGAATCTATATTCATCAGTGATATTGGCCTGTAGTTTTCTTTCTTTGTGGCATCTTTGTCTGGTTTTGGTATCAGAGTGATGGTGGCCTTGTAGAATGAATTTGGGAGTGTTCCTCTCTCTGCTATATTTTGGAAGAGTTTGAGAAGGATAGGTGTTAGCTCTTCTCTAAATGTTTGATAGAATTTGCTTGTGAAGCCATCTGGTCCTGGGCTTTTGTTTGTTGGAAGATTTTAAATCACAGTTTCAATTTCAGTGCTTGTGATTGGTCTGTTCATATTTTCTATTTCTTCCTGGTTCAGTTTTGGAAGGTTGTGCTTTTCTAAGAAATTGTCCATTTCTTCCAAATTGTCCATTTTATTGGCATATAGTTGCTTGTAGTAATCTCTCATGATCCTTGGTATTTCTGCAGTGTCAGTTGTTACTTCTCCTTTTTCATTTCTAATTCTATTGATTTGAGTCTTCTCCCTTTTTTCTTAGCAAGTCTGGCTAATGGTTTATCAATTTTGTTTATCTGCTCAAAGAACCAGCTTTTAGTTTTATTGATCTTTGCTATCGTTTCCTTCATTTCTGATCTGATCTTTATGATTTCTTTCCTTCTGCTAACTTTGGGGTTTTTTTTTTCTTCTTTCTCTGATTGCTTTAGGTGTAAGGTTAGGTTGTTTATTTGAGATGTTTCTTGTTTCTTAAGGTAGGCTCATATAGCTATAAACTTCCCTCTTAGAACTGCTTTTGCTGCATCCCATAGGTTTTGGGTCATTGGGTTTTCATTGTCATTTGTTTCTAGGTATTTTTTGATTTCCTCTTTGATTTCTTCAGTGATCTCTTGGTTATTAAGAAGTGTGTTTTTTAGCCTCCATATGTTTGTATTTCTTACAGATTTTTTTACTGTAATTGATATCTACTCTCATAGTGTTGTGGTCGTAAAAGATACTTGATATGATTTCAATTTTCTTAAATTTACCAAGGCTTGATTTGTGACCCAAGATATAATCTATCCTGGAGAATGTTCCATGCGCACTTGAGAAGAAAGTGTATTCTGTTGTTTTTGGATGGAATGTCCTATCAATATCAATTAAGTCCAGCTTGTTTAATGTATCATTTAAAGGTTGTATTTCCTTATTTATTTTTATTTTGGATGATCTGTCCATTGGTGAAAGTGGGATGTTAAAGTCCCCTACTATGATTGTGTTACTGTCGATTTCCCCTTTTATGGCTGTTAGTATTTGCCTTATGTATTGAGGTGCTCCTATGTTGGGTGCATAAATATTTACAATTGTTATATCTGCTACTTGGATTGATCCCTTGATCATTATATAGTGTCCTTCTTTGTCTCTTGTAATAGTTTTTGTTTTAAAGTCTATTTTGTCTGATATGAGAATTGCTACTCCAGCTTTCTTTTGATTTCCTTTTGCGTGGAGTATCTTTTTCTATCCCCTCACTTTCAGTCTGTATGTGTCCCTAGATCTGAAGTGGGTCTCTTGTAGACAGCATATATATGGGTCTTGTTTTTGTATCCATTCAGCCAGTCTTTGTCTTTTGGTTGGAGCATTTAATCCATTTACATTTAAGGTAATTATCGATATGTAAGTTTCTATTACCATTTTCTTAATTTTGGGGGGTTTATTATTGTAGGTCCTTTCCTTCTCTTGTGTTTCCTGCCTAGAGAAGTTCCTTTAGCATTTGTTGTAAAGCTGGTTTGATGGTGCTGAATTCTCTTAGCTTTTGCTTGACTGTAAAGCTTTTAATTCTCCATTAAATCTGAATGAGATCCTTTCTGGTTAGAGTAATCTTGTTTGTAGGTTTTTCTTCTTCATCACTTTACATATGTCCTTCCACTCCCTTCTGGCTTGCAGAGTTTCTGCTGAAAGATCAGCTGTTAACCTTATGGGGATTCCCTTATGTGTTAATTGTTGTTTTTCCCTTGCTGCTTTTAATATTTGTTCTTCGTATTTAATTTTTGATCGTTTGATTAATATGTGTCTTGGCGTGTTTCTCTTTGGATTTATCCTGTATGGGACTCTCTGTGCTTCCTGGACTTGATTAACTATTTCCTTTTCCATATTAGGGAAGTTTTCAGCTATAATCTCTTCAAATATTTTCTCAGCCCGTTTCTTTTTTCTCTTCTTCTTCTGGGACCCCTATAATTCGAATGTTGGTGCGTTTAATGTCCCAGAGGTCTCTGAGACTGTCCTCAGTTCTTTTCATTCTTTTTTCTTTATTTTGCTCTGCAGTAGTTATTTCCACTATTTTATCTTCCAGGTCACTTATCTGTTCTTCTGCCTCAGTTATTCTCCTATTCCTCCCTTCTAGAGAATTTTTAATTTCATTTATTTTGTTGTTCATCACTGTTTGCTCTTTAGTTCTTCTAGGTCCTTTTTAAATGTTTCTTGTATTTTCTCCATTGTATTTCCAAGATTTTGTATCATCTTTACTATCATTATTCTGTATTCTTTTTCAGGTAGACTGCCTATTTCCTCTTCATTTGTTAGTTCTGGTGGGTGTTTGCCTTGCTCTTTCATCTGTTGTGTGTTTCCCTGTCTTCTCAGTTTGCTTAACTTACTGTGTTTGGGGTCTCCTTTTTGCAGGCTGCAGGGTCGTAGTTTCCATTGTTTTTGGTGTCTGTCCCCAGTGGCTAAGGTTGGTTCAGTGGGTTGTGTTGGCTTCCTGGTGGAGGGGACTGGTGCCTGTGTTCTGGTGGATGAGGCTGGATCTTGTCTTTCTGCTGGGCAGGTCCACATCTGGTGGTGTGTTTTGCAGTGTCTGTGGCCTTATTATGATTTTAGGCAGCCTCTCTGCTAATGGATGGGGTTGTGTTCCTGTCTTGCTAGTTGTTTGGCATGGGGCATCCTGCACTGTAGCTTGCTCATCTTTGAGTGGAGCTGGGTTTTGGCGTTGAGATGGAGATCTCTGGGAGATTTTCACCGTTTGATATTATGTGGAGCTGGGAGGTCTCTTGTGGACCAGAGTCCTGAACTTGGCTCTCCCACCTCAGTGGCACAGCCCTGACACCTGGCTGGAGCACCAAAAGCCTTTCCTCCAAACGGCTCAGAATAAAAGGGAGAAAAAAGGAAAGAAGAAGATAAAATAAAGTAAAATAAAATTATTAAAATAAAAAATAATTATTAAGAAAAAAAATTAGAAACAAAACAAAACAGAAAAAAAAAGGGAGAGATAGCATCCTAGGTCAAATGGTAAAAGCAAAGCTATACAGACTAAATCACACACAGAAGCATACACATACACACTCACAAAAAGAGAGAAAGGGAAAACATATATATATATATCGTTGCTCCCAAAGTCTACCTCCTCAATTTAGGATGATTCTTTGTCTGTTCAGGTATTCCACTGATGCAGGGTACATCAAATTGATTGTGGAGATTTAATCCACTGCTCCTGAGGCTTCTGGGAGAGATTTCCCTTTCGCTTCTTTGTTCGCACAGCTCCCGGGGTTCAGCTGTGGATTTGGACCCGCCTCTGCGTGTAGGTCACCTGAGGTCGTCTGTTCTTTGATCAAACAGGACAGGGTTAAAGGAACAGCTGATTCGGGGTCTCTGGCTCACTCAGGCCAGGTGGAGGGAGGGGTACAGATGCGGGGCAAGCCTGCAGCGGCAGAGGCCGGCGTGATGTTGTACCAGCCTGAGGTGTGCCGTGTGTTCTCCCGGGGAAGTTGTCCCTGGATCACGGGATCCTGGCAGTGGCGGGCTGCACAGGCTTCCACGAGGGGCGGTGTGGATAGTGACCTTTGCTTGCACGTAGGCTGCTTGGTGGCGGCAGCAGTAGCCTTAGCGTCTCATTCCCGTCTCTGGGGTCTGTGCTGGTAGCCGCGGCTAATGCCCATCTCTGGAGCTCCTTTAAGCGGCACTCTTTTTTTTTTTTTTTTTTGCGGTACGCGGGCCTCTCACTGTTGTGGCCTCTCCCATTGCGGAGCACAGGCTCCGGACGCGCAGGCTCAGAGGCCATGGCTCACGGGCCCAGCCACTCCGCGGCATGTGGGATCTTCCTGGACCGGGGCATGAACCCGTGTCCCCTGCATCGGCAGGAGGACTCTCAACCACTGCGCCACCAGGGAAGCCCTAAGCGGCACTCTTAATCCCCTCTCCTCACGCACCAGGAAACAAAGAGGCAAGAAAAAGTATCTTGCCTCTTTGGCAGCTCCAGACTTTTTCCCAGACTCCCTCCCGGCCAGCTGTGGCACACTAGCCCCCTTCAGGCTGTGTTCACGCCGCCAACCCCACTCCTCTCCCTGGGATCCGACCTCCAAAGCCCGAGCCTCAGCTCCCAGCCCCCCACCCGCCCCTGCGGGTGAGAAGAGAAGCCTCTCGGGCTGGTCAGCAGCGATCCTCTGTGCGGGAATCTCTCCGCTTTGCCCTCCGCACCCCTGTTGCCACGCTCTCCTCTGCGGCTCCGAAGCTTCCCCGCTCCGCCACTTGCAGTCTCTGCCCGCGAAGGGGCTTCTAGTGTGTGGAAACCTTTCCTCCTTCACAGTTCCCTCCCATTGGTGCAGGTCCCGTCCCTATCCTTTTTTCTCTGTTTCTTCTTTTTTCTTTTGCCCTACCCAGGTACGTGGGGACTTTCTTGCCTTTTGGGAGGTCTGAGGTCTTCTGCCAGGGTTCAGTGGGTGTTCTGTAGGGCTTGTTCCACATGTAGATGTATTTCTGATGTATTTGTGGGGAGGAAGGTGATCACCACGTCTTACTCTTCCGCCATCTTGAAGCTCCTCCAAAAACATATTGTATTCTTAATCATGTTAGTTACTAGGCCAGCCCACAAAGGCCAACTTAGTCCCATTATAGTACAGATACATTATGATAGTAAGATGTAGATTTTAGGCCCTGTGAAAAAACAGCCATGAAATGCAGTAGAAGAAAGAAGAGTCTTCTGCTGTCTTTAGTTCTTAAAAACCAAACCAAATCAGAACAAAACAGATTTTCCCATCTTGCTTATTGATCCTTTTGTACTTTTACTTCCTTGACTGAACTTGAGTTGCTAACCTAGTTATTGAAGTGTAGCGCTGACCCAACCTTACTACATGATCTAAAGGGATCCTTGTTCCAAGATTATCTACTTTTTAAAAATTAATTTACACTAGTATTTATAGCACTGTATTTGCATACAAAAAGTGAGAAGGCATTCAATTCGGGTGGATGAAACACCATGTTGGTAGGCTGCTCTGCCTATATATTTGCTCCCAAGGTTGGTTCACCAAAGCTGTTCTGCTTTCTACAGGTCCTTCTTTTTTCCATTTCTAAATACATAGATCCCTTGAAAAACTTGAAGGCTTTTCTGGAGATTCCTTTGGTATCACAGATTGGCTTCTGAGGATGGAGGCAGTGGATAAAGTAAGTGGTTACATTTTGAGATTTTTTGTGAGTTGAGTTCTAGTTAAACTGAGACCTGTAAAATAAACATTATCTTCTCATTAGGCAGTTATCATCATTAGAGAGTTTTGTTAGTTTTATTCAGGAATACATGATGCGCTAGAGGTCCAAAATGGAGTGCTGGGGACCAGTGCAAGGGGAAAAGAGGGACAAGGACAGAGAACTGTTGAGGCGGCAGGGCTCCAAGTCTCATCCCTCTTCCTTCCCATGGCAACTCCTTCTTCCCCACTCCCAATTGTATTCAGGTACTTTGATCTGGTTCTATATATTAGATTAACTTTACTTGTTCTCTATGTTCAATTTTCATCTCATATTTTATTTAAAGAAAGGATTCCATTGCACAAAGACTTTTGAGAAGCACTAGATAAGATGATGTTTTGTGTCCATTCCAAATCTGAAATTCAATGGCTTGGTACTTAAAATCTCACCACTTATAACATCCTACCAATTATTTGAAATAATTGTTTGAAGTATTTTGTTTATATTCTTTGATGAATTTGAGAGAAATTAAATAAAATGTATTTTAAGTTTGATTATAAATACAAAATTTAAATGTTAATAATAGATAGTACATTTAACTTTAGAGCAAAAACTTTTTTTTATTTCTTACAAGGCTTGATATTTTAAAACAGCATTGAGTCCCTATTCTACCATTTCCTAACACTGTGAACTGGATAATTGTCTTGAACTTCTTATTCTTCAATTTCCTCATCTGTAAAATGGAGATAATAGATGTATATACTTAGTGGTTATGGCAAAATGGTAAGACATTTAAAATCTTTAGCAGACTGACTGGAATCTAGTAAGAACACATATAAATTAGTAATTATTATTATTGCTTATGTTGAAATCATCAACTCTTTGTTACTTGTTTGACCACTGAGAATTCAAGTAACTAATTTATGAAACCATGAAAAAAGAAAGAGAGAAAGAAAGACAGGAAAATTAGGACATCTAGAATAGTTTGAAGTAGAAATGCAAAGAAGGAAAACAGATGGGCAATATCCAGAAAGAAAGTTTTGCTCAGTACTGCCCATCTGCTACTCTTTGCCTGTGTGCTTTGCAAGTAATATAAAATTTCAAACAGCCAAGCAATATAATCCTCAATCTAGTTTAATTTGTG
This sequence comes from Mesoplodon bidens, assembly GCF_964165515.1. Classification (NCBI taxonomy): domain Eukaryota; kingdom Metazoa; phylum Chordata; class Mammalia; order Artiodactyla; family Ziphiidae; genus Mesoplodon; species Mesoplodon bidens. The sequence goes on from NC_138168.1 coordinate 60,516,277, forward strand.
TTTGCACCTCATTGGCTGCTGGCAAGGGAATGGTTAGATTCAGATTTGATTATAAAGCCACATAGTCCTCATGTTTATCCCATGAGAGGCAAAGCTGTAAAAAGATTAAAATTAGTAGGAAGCAACTATTCTCCTTATGAATCAATTCTAGCCACATTAGGCAGCTTTTCTCTTGCAACAGAGGTACTATTCAAGTAAAGGTGGTAGTGACTCTCTTCAATAATTTTTTTATTGAAAGTATCAAGCTCTCTTTAGTAGCATAATCTTCTTTGCCCACGAAAGTGTTAAGATTACTGTTTTTCATTTGAAAATTACATAATTTTCTAAAAGCACCATCATTATTTTTTTCTCTTATTAATTTAAACTATGCTTATTCACAGTAAAAATAAATAGAAGTTTGTTTGACTCAGAAATTAGAGAATAATGCATTTTTCTCCTAACAGGAAAAAGTTGGTATTATTTTGTTTTCTTTTAATTTAATTTAATTCTTTTCTTTTCATTCCAGATCAGTTATCAGATGAAAAATTTTTTTAAAGCAGGACTAAAATAAACCTCTATATTTAGTAAGAAGTTACCAGTTTTTACAGAAATAAAGATGGTAAGGGATTAAGTCTATAGATTACTAGACCAAGTGATCGTTTTTCTGTTTTAATCAGTCAATTCAGGGACTTAAAGATGAATTTTAACATGAGTGATTTTTATTTATTTTTAATCCAGAAGAGGAAAGTATACTGAAGGCTTTTTTTCTCTATTCTCTTGGATGATTCTTGGTACCTAGGGATAGATATGCTCTAATGCGGTCAACAGCAATTCCCAACTGTCAGGGTCTTATAACAGCAAATGTTTATATCTCACTTACACTACATGTCACTTTAAAACCCAGGCCGGTGGTCCTGGCTTATTTGGAGCATTGCTAGTCCTCATGAGGGAGTGGGAGAGAAGCATAGTGAAGCACAGAATGACAAATACCACATTTCCCATTTCACTGGCCAAAGCAAGTCACACAGCAAGCCTGAGTTCAACACAGTGGGGAGGTGTAATCCCCCCATGGGTAGGGTCAGTATGTTTTGCAGCACTTGTCACAAATACAACTAAAAGAGGTCTTGGCAAAGCCCTGTAGACTTGCATCAGAAATATGTAAGGAGAGAAGACTTTTAGTTGTAAGTTGGTTATTTCTCTAGTGTGGGAAGAGGTAGAAAAGATCAAATAAGAAGTAAGAAAGTTAAAACTAACACAACATTGTAAAGCAATTATACTCCAATAAAGACGTTAAAAAAAAAAGAAGTAAGAAAGTTAAAATTGACCTTTTATCCTGAATATCACCTCTAGCCATTCCCAAATTACTCTGATTAAGAGTGTTCTGAGACTATGTGTCCTGACAAGAACAGGGTGTTTGAATTTTGTAAGGGCATCTTGCTCACTAACTGAAAATTAAGAGTCTGTCAAATCTTTTTCTTTCTGAATACCTCTTTTTTTTTTTTGCTACGCGGGCCTCTCACTGTTGTGGCCTCTCCCGTTGTGGAGCACAGGCTACAGACGCGCAGGCTCAGCGACCATGGCTCACGGGCCTAGCTGCTTTGCGGCATGTGGGATCTTCTGGACCGGGGCACGAACCCGCGTCCCCTGCATCGGCAGGTGGACTCTCAACCACTGTGCCACCAGGGAAGCCCCTGAATACCTCTTTTGATGTAAGTGTTCTTTCAGTGGAAAATTTCTGTAATACTACACTAGGTATAATAAACCTACAAGTACTTTGTCATTCTTTATATATTCCTTTTTTATAATTTTTGCCTTCATGTAGATCATGGAAATATTTTGCTCTCAAACTGTGATACAATGTGAGGCAAAATAGGCTGGTGGGACATTTAATCCTAAAGAACATTATTTGACATTAAAATATAAATTTCAACCCTATTTTTTCTCCTCAGAAGAATGTTGATTCAGGGATCATTCTATATTTTTAAAATTCTAAGTCAAGGTTAATGATGCATTTTATGTTTCATATAAGGGTTTTAAGCTTATCTGCGGCATAAGTTACATAAAAAACCCTGAAAGGAGCAAATTTCCTCTAAAATAGTAGAAACTGTTTTATAGTATGCTTTATAATTTACATTAATAGCCATAAGAATTATTCTTTGAAACTTTTCATCTCTTCTGTGGTAGACGTCCCCTAATTACTCATTTAAATCTCTGCTTTCTCTTCTGGTCTCTGTAAGAAGGGATGGGCCTTCCTTTCACTTGCCTTCTTGTTCTCCGTGAGGGATGTGGATTGACATTCCTGCCTCTCAGTCTCCTCACTCTGTCTTCTCCATGGGAGGAGGAGAGAGCTATCTGGTTGATAACTACAGAGTGGGAATTGGGTATGTGAAGCCTAGGCTTTCTGCTTTTGGTGTTCACCTGCCTGCTCAGGTTCTCAGCCCCATAACAAAGTTTTATTTGGGTGGGCTCCATGGGAGTGCTTGTTGGTCCCCCAAGTTGACTGTCAGTAGGTGGATAAGTATCTGACTAACTTTGGGGTTGGGGCTTAAGGACTTGTGGCTACACAATTAAGCTACATTCTCCAACAGTACTATCATGTTATACTGATTTTCCATTACTCCTCTGCCTGACTTCTTTGTCTAACTTTTAATTGATTCTGAATTCAGGCAAGGAAAAAAATCGCTGTTCTTCAAACCCTAACCATCTATCCCTCTTTTAACCACTCCTACACTTTGCTTACATCTTCGGATTAACAACTTTACAATACCATGTTATTTTTTCCAGCTTTCCTCTTCCTCTTTGCCAGATTGAATTGGAATTTCTGGGGGTGGAGAAGGGCATCTATATTTTCAGAAAAACACATATTTTTTGATGTGCTCCTAAGTTAATGAAGATATTGACTTATATCAGTTATATCTTTTGCATGTATTTTTCATGTTTGTGTTTATATTTTCATTTTATTTATAATTTTTGAGAAAATAAACATATGAAATTTACTAATAAAGGTTATTTGTCTTTTTTAATCTGTTTTCATTTCTATCCCCCTCTCTTCTAAGAGCTGAACATTTTCTTGTAGATTTTTAGTGTTTGAATTTAAAGTAGGTTATTTAAGATCACTACAAAGATGATCTGTGAATATATGCATATTGTTTTAAAAAGCTTTAAATCATACAGAAACATATTTACTAAAACTTGAAAATTCTCCATTAACAACACTTGCATCCTTATATGTAATCACTGAGAACAATTTGGTACATGTAGATAGTTTTATATTCCTGATTTTAATGTAAAAATACATATTGCTTAGAGGCTTTTTAAACAATACATCTTGGTAAAATTTCCATGCCTTGTTTTGATAAATGCATGGGATTCTATAGAAAAGACAGATCGTAATTTATCTAACCAGTTCTCAATGAATAGACTTTAGGTTTCCAATTATGTACCATTGCAATCACTCCTGCAATGATCATCTGTGTACCCATATTTATTTGCTCACTTGTGCAACTATAGGCTTTCTTCCTACAGCTATGTATGAGCTCCTAAAAACCTCATGTTCTTCAAAATAGTGCAATTAAAATACCAGGACATAAAATAGAGTTGTGGCAGACTACTCATTACCTATGCACATTTGAAACTAGAGCACCACCACAAAACCAAATTGATACTTAGGAAGATCATGTGGACAGTCAGGGCAAGAGAGCTTTGTGTGCCGGGGGGACTGTCACAGTGGATACTAAAAATGTACAAAATTACTAACTTAAAATGCTGATAAGAGTAGGGCTGGTGGTGCTGAAGGTGTACAGATTAAGTGTAGCCATAAATTGGATGAATGCCATGAAGGTGGCAATACAAATTGCCAAAGATGAAAGCGACATAAGGCTGAGGGTGAGCAATCATGGGAGAGGCCTGGGCTCAGGCACTGATTTTTAATTTTTAAAAATAAAGCTGAATGGAGTTCTGATTCTACTGTATCATCAGCCCAGCTATGGGCTTTTTCCTTTTCTGCTTAAGGTTATATTTTTACTTTTGCTTTGTCTGCTTCCTTTGCCTGGAAAAAATAATGTATAAATCTACATAGCATCTGTGTTTCTGCATCTACTCCCTTACTTATGAATCAAGTATGAGTAATTCAAATTAGAGAAACATGGGCTGAGGTAAAGACAGACTGTGTTTATGAAATATATGTTTCTGCAAGAGGAATAATTGGGTCAAAGGCAATGTATGTTTCAAATGTGTGGATTCTGTCAAATTGTTCCTCAAAAGCATAATAAGAATTTCTGACCACAGAGTATGAGGAAGTCTATTTTCCTATTATTTTCACCAGCACTAGGTAAAATTAACCTTTAAATTTTGTGATCAATTTATTTCACTTCCCTGGACAGTATATGAGCACCCCATTATCATGTTTTGTCCAACCTTTGAAAGTTTTGACTTATTTTTGCCAACCTAATAGTTGACAACTGTCATTTCATTGTTTTAAGTTGTGTTTTCCTACTAAGAAGGATGAGTGCTTTTCTGTTTGTGTATTGCTATTCACGTTTTACTTTCTGTGAATATCCTCCATATATTCTTTGCCCACTTTTCAATTTGCCTTTTTCTTGTTGAATTTATAAAGGTATTTTATATATTCTAGGTACTAAACTCTAATCTCTTATACATTACACATATTTTCTACTTGTCTGTTGTTTATCTGTTCATTTTATTTATTTTAATGTTGATACTATTTATGAATTTTGAATTTTAGAATGTTGTCTTCCCTTTGACTGCATTTCCTTCTAATGATTTTATGATTTTATTTTTAACAGTTTTAAAAGCTAGCTTCTTAATCCACTGGAAATTTGATTTTGTGAAAAGTGTGAAGCAAGGAAATCCTGTGGGCTGTACCTTTAAAATATATCCAAAATCTGTCACTTCTCTCCACCCCAGCTACTCCTCTGGTTCAAGCCATCTTCACAAGTTTTGGATTTCTGCAGTAGCCAGCTAACTCATCGTCGTATGCATATACTTGCTCATGACAGGCTACTTTCAACAAAACAACCAGAGACATCTTTTTAAAAAGCAATATAGCAATAGCTGCCCTTTTCACTCAGAGTGAAACCAATGTCCTTAAAAAGGCTAAAATGATCTGGCCCCATCACCACCTACCTGTCACTTACCACTTTGTCTACCCCTTCCTCTGTCCCTCACCATCTTCCACTGTGCATTGGCTTCAGTTTATACTCAACCCCTGACTTGTGCACTTTGCCTTGCTTTCTACTTAGAGTAGTGGCTTGCTGTGTCCCACAGGCCTGGAGCCAGATTGCTGCTATGGCAGCTGCTTTTGCTTTAGACTGACGCTGCCACTGTGCCTGCTGCTCCTGATCCCCCTTTAAAGTCTGGGTATAACCCGTCTTGCTTCCTGTTTCTATGTTCCATGTTGCCACGGGTTTTCAAGACACGGGCAGCAGCTATCCGTTTCACTAAGCACCACACATGTGCTGCTTGGAAGTCGGAGGGGCTAATTCCTAAAAGATGAACTTTGACTGAAGGGGGATGGGAGTGAGTGGATAAATTCTTTCTTCTTCCTCTCTTTAAAGGCAGAGTAGCTTTGTGTGATCTCCCTGAGAATGGCTTGCATGACCCAGCCATCAGTTTGCATAAAGCCATGTCCTGGTCCATAACACTCTGCCTTATTTTGTTCTATCTCATCCCCTGCTCTACTCCATTTTCCCAGTGTTCATGCTTCCCTGGGATTGTACTTCCCAATAAAACATTAGCAGAAATATGTTTCCTTCAGAGTTTGTTTTCTAGTAGAACATTGAGTGCAAATGTTTATTCTAAGTTATTTTGTATCCTTACATTTGTTTCTAGACTAGCTATGTCTTCTAATTATTCCCTTCACACCCACTCCTCAACTTCATAGAGAAATCTATTCCCTTGAATGTGTGGTCTGTTCATGGGATGACTGAAATGTGATAGAAGAACTAAAAATAACCAACTGGATATCTCCAATGGCAGTCACCTCAACATTTCTAACTCACACCTGGCGGTCTTCCTGTATTTCCTATCTCAGTATTAACACTGCCAGACAGCCAGTTGCTCCAACCTGAAACTTTAGAATGATCCTTAAATCCCCATATCCGGTTGGTTAGCACGTCTTGTTAATGCACTTGCTCGAACATCTCCAAAATATTTTCTCTTCTCCCTACTGACCCTGCATTCATCAGAGTCCTGTGCTCTGTCAAGTCTCAGCTTAAGTGTCACATCCTCAGAGGGGCTCTCCTGACACCCTCTTTAAAGAGTCTTCACTTTACAGTTACAGTTATATCACCCTGTTTATTTCCTTCATAGTGTTATAACAAATTATAATGACATTTAAAACTTTTTACTAATTATTTGTTTCTTCATTGGAATGTAAGTGCTATGACAGTAGGGCCTTGCCTATCTTGTTTTCTGTAGTAGTCACAATGTCTAGTTTCTAGCTCATAGGAGGCACTTTATAAAGATTTGTTACAAGAATGAATGAATGAAGAACACATTGCTTTCTATTAGGGTCATTTGATTCCACTTTCCTTACTCATCTCTTCTAATCAACCCTCCACCCTGATAGAATTGTTTATCAAAAACAGAGATCTGATCACGTTATTTCCCAGTTTAAAAACTTTCTTTATCTTCGTAAGTACAAGATAGACATCAATTTCCACAGCCTATAAAAAGTGGTAAAATTACTTTTATCCTATTTTTTTTTTTTTTTGAAGATGTTGGGGGTAGGAGTTTATTAACTTATTTATTTATTTTTGCTGTGTTGGGTCTTCGTTTCTGTGCGAGAGCTTTCTCTAGTTGTGGCAAGCGGGGGCCACTCTTCATCGCAGTGCACGGGCCTCTCACTATCGCGGCCTCTCTTGTTGCAGAACACAGGCTCCAGACGCGCAAGCTCAGTAGTTGTGGCTCACGGGCCCAGTTGCTCCGCGGCATGTGGGATCTTCCCAGACCAGGGCTCGAACCCGCGTCCCCTGAATTAGCAGGCAGATTCTCAACCACTGCGCCACCAGGGAAGCCCTATCCTATTTTTTTTAACAGGAAAACAGCAATTTTTTTTGGAATTTGGTATATCTTTTAAAATTTTTATACAATTTTTAAACATTACTTTCCATTTACAGTTATTAGAAAACGTTGGCTATTATCCTCTGTGTTGTACAATACATCCTTGTAGCCTATTTTTTTTTTAACATCTCTGTTGGAGTATAATTGCTTTACAATGTTGTGTTAGTTTCTGCTGTATAACAAAGTGAATCAGCTATATCTATATATATATTCCCAGATCCCCTCCCTCTTGCGTCTCCTTCCCATCCTCCCTATCCCATCCCTCTAGGTGGTCACAAAGCATGGAGCTGATCTCCCTGTGCTGTGCAGCTGCTTGTAGCTTATTTTATATCCAGTAGTTTTTGCCTCCCACTGCCCCTTCCCTCCACCCCAAACTGGGAACCATGATTTTGTTCTCTTTATCTGTGAATATGCTTCATTTTTTGTTATATTCACTACTTTGTTGTATTTTTTAGATTCCATGTGTAAGTGATATTATACAGTATTTGTCTTTCTCTATATGACATATTTCACTTAGCATAATGCCCTCCAAGTCCATCCATGTTGCCACAAATGGCAAATTTTGTTCTTTTTTATGGCTGAGTAGTATTCCATTATATATATGTACTGCATCTTCTTTATCCATTCATCTCTTGATGGACACTTAGGTTGCTTCCATATCTTGGCAATTGTAAATAATGATGCTATGAACATTGGGGTGTATGTATCTTTTTGAATTAGTGTTTTTGTTTTTTGGGGGATATATACCCAGTGGTGGAATTAATGGGTCTTATGGCAGAGAAATGAAGGAAACAATCCCATTTATCATTGCATCAAAATGAATAAAAAACGTAGGAATAAACCTACCTAAGGAGGCAAAAGACTTGTACTCTGAAAAGTATAGGACACTGATGAAAGAAATTGAAGACAACACAAACAGATGGAAAGATATACCATGTTCTTGGATTGGACGAATAAATATTATTAAAATGACCATACGACCCAAGGCAATATGCAGATTCAGTGCAATCCCTGTGAAAATACCAATGGCATTTTTCACAGAACTAGAAAAAAGTAATTTAAAATTTGTAAGGAAATATGGCCCCGAATAACCAAAACAATCTTGAGAAAGAAGAACATAGCTGGAGGAATCATGCTCTCTGACTTCAGACTATACTATAATGCTACAATAATCAAAACAGGATGCTGCTGGCATGAAAATAGAATTAGATCAATGGAACAGGATAAAAAGCCCAGAAATAAAACCATGCACTTATAGTCAATTAATCTATGATAAAGGAGGCAAGAATATACAATGGAGAAATGACAGTCTCTTCAACAAGTGGTGCTGGGAAAACTGGATAACTACATGTAAAAGAATGAAATTAGAACATTAGAGCACCATATACAAAAATAAACCCAAAATGGATTAAAGACCTAAATGTAAGACTGGATACCATAAAATTCCCAGAGGAAAACATAGGCAGAACACTCTTTGACATAAATCATGGCAATAATTTTTTGGATCTATCTCCTAGAATAACAGAAATAAAAACAAAAATAAGCAAATGTGACTTCATTAAACTCAAAAGCTTTTGCACAGCAAAGGAAACCATCAACAAAACAAAAAGACAACCTACTGATTGGGAGAAAATATTTGCAAATGCCACGACCAATAAGGGATTAATATCCAACATATATTAACAGCTCATACAACTCAACATCAAAAAAAAAAAAACACAAAAAAACCGAACCTGATTAAAAGAATAAACAGAAGAGCTGACATTTTTTCCAAAGAGGAAATACAGAAGACAAACAGGCACATGAAAAGATGCTCAACATCACTAATCATCAGGGAGATGCAAATGAAAACCACAATTAGATGTAACTTCACTCCTGTCAGAATGGCTGTCATCAAAAAGACCACAAATTACAAATGTTGGCGAGGATGTGGAGAAAAGGGAACCCTTGTACACTGTTGATAGGAATGTAGATTGGTCCGGCCACTGTGAAAAACAGTATGGCAGTTTCTCAAAAAACTAAAATTAGAAGTACTTTTAATGTACTTTAAATGAGGCTTTAAGTAGAATTGAATGTACAGTACTAGGTCAAAATCTTAAAGTTCATATTTGGTCTTAAATTATGCATTTAAAAAACATGATTATAGTTTTGGAATTTAAAAAAGCTCATGAATTTGTATAGATTTTATCCTTTTTTTTAAACATCTTTATTGGAGTATAATTGCTTTGCAATGGGGTGTTAGTTTCTTCTGTATAACAAAGTGAATCAGCTATATATATACATATATCCCCATATCTTCTCCCTCTTGCGTCTCCCTCCACCCTCCCTATCCCACCCTTATCCTTCCTTCACAGATGTTTTTGACTTAATTTTTTACATAGATTAAGTTTTATTTTTTCTCTTTTCCATATGTTTCCTTTATTTTTCTATTTTAAAATTTCAATTGTTAGCTTTTTTCTATATTTTAGAATCTTAACAGTTAAACACTATCTTTTTCTAGATAGAGCTATAGAAATTACACATAAAATAATTGTATTTTGTGATTAGCCTGTGGGGTTGATTTGTCTTATGCCATTATCTCTTTGCAGATTATATGTTTGTGTGTGGCAATTACTAAAAATTTACATTTTAATATCTCGTCCTCTTTAAATAAAAATAATTTAAAAATCATACATATTTGACATTAAAAGTGTGTATTGGCCATATAATTCATTTTTAATAGTTTTCTATATCATATTTGTCCTACAATATATAGGGGATTTTTTTTACTACTAAATTTATTTCCTTACAATTTAATGGTATGATTTAATCAATTCCTTCAAAGTAAAATATAAAATAGTATTTCTATGTTTTTTTGTTTGCAGAGTATTTTAACAATTTTATCTTGAATTTATACTTTGTTCCTTTCAGATCTATGCTGTTTTTACTTATACATTTTTCTTTTTAAGTTAGTCTTTTAAATTACAGTTGACCCTTGAACAATGTGGGGGTTAGGGGTGGCAACTCTCTGTTCAGTCAAAAATCCATGTATAACTTATAATTGACCCTCCATATTCATGGTTCCTTTACATATATGGTTCTTCTGTTTCTGCAGTCCTGCATCCTCAGATTCAACCAGCCGTGGATCATGTAGTACTGTATTTACTATTAAAAAAAGAATCCATGCATAATCGGACTCACATAGTTCAAACTTGTATTATCCAAGGGTCAACTGTATATAGATAAAACACTCTTTTTGATAAAAAAATTCCTACTTTGTAAATCAACTCTTTAATTTCCTGACCTTCAATACTACTTTGTAGGGTAAAATGTTCCCACATTTATTGCCAATCTGATATTTTGTGATTAATTACTTAGAGAATATATTTTGGTAAATAAGTCTTCAGCTTATTAATAAATAGTGCTATGACTTCCCCATTATTTAATATGGATAAATTCAACAAATAGTCTGACATAATTTTACAGATTTGTAAGAAATGTTAATTAGGTTAACCACAATTATTTTTCCTGTTCTTGATCTTCTCATGTTTTCTTAAAGTACAGCTTGTGAGGAGCTGTTAAGTATAATTTGTAAAAACTTTTAAACACTGTGAGCCATTTCAAAGGTCATATTATTAATATGAAGAGTAATAAAATAGTCTCAGGCTATGATCATCAAAATTGTTCTGCTCATTACATTTCTTAAATCATTAGGATGAATTATGATTATTTGTATCTAGTCTTTTTAAAAAAATATTTAAAGAGTGTAACTTTGAGTCATTTACTCCTAGCCATGAAGGACTAATAGGTACTGAATTTTCTATATATAAACAACTAGGGAAAAATGTGAACAACTGGGGAAAATATAAACATGCTGTTTTAAGACACTAGATGATAGGCAGTGCAAATCTGTATGTCTTGAGAAAAAAGAAACACACTAGATAGTGCCAGTGATTAAACCAACTTTCTGCTGGAGACAGTTTATGACCTATAGCAGTCCCACTGAATTGCAGAGATAGAGATCAGAGTTTGGGGAGGCAACTTAAATTCGCAAAGCAGAGTACTGGAGAAGAGTGATTTTGAGGGATAAAGCTCCAGGAATCTCTTTGTGGGTCCCCTTGTATTTTTGACTGAATGTCGTTTCTCCAGCAAAAGTTGAAACTCTATGAAACCATGCAAAGAATTACAAGGGAGTTGTAGTTGAACACACAGGACTGGAAGACATGTCATTTTCAGCCAGCCACAATGAAGAGATATTACTTAACAATTCTATAATCCCGTACTGAACTTAGAGGAGTGATGCATTAATAGGAGAGCTAAACTAGACCTAAAGTGAAGGCTACCATATTTATACCCTAAAAAATCTTAAAAACTAACACTGAAAGGATCATGCTGATCTACAAAACACTTAATCTTAGCCAAAAGGCCAAGAAGTGATTAATCCACAAAACAAAAAACATTATTCTTCAAAGGAAGAAATCAAAGTCCAGACACTCAACAACATAGAATTTATAATACTTCATCACTTTAACAGTCAGTCAATAATTACTAGATACACAAAGAAGCAGAAATATATGATCCATGGTAAAAAAAATACATTAAAAAATACATTGATAGAAACAGAATCAGAAATAACAGAGATGTTTGAATAAGCAGATAAGAACTTCAAAACATCCATTGTAAATATTTTCAAAAAGTTAAAAGTTAAATTTGAACACAAGAAGAATAGAAAAGGGAAGCATAAAATTAAAACTAACAATTTGTTTACTTAAAAAATGCAATATAAAACAGAAAAAATGTGCTGTAAATGGGCTTGAAAGCAGATTAGATGCTGAAGAAGAAACGATAACACATAGTGCTATAGACTGAATGTTTATGTCCTTTCAAAAATCATGTGATAAAACCTAATCTCTAATGTGATGGTATTTGGAGGTGGTGCCTTTGGGAGGTGATTAGGTCATGAGGGTAGAGACCTCATGAGTGAAATTAGTGCTCTTATAAGAGAGACCCCAGAGAGCTCCCTTACCCATCTGCCATGTGGTCTATGAACCAGGAAATAAACTGTCACCATACACTGGATCTGCCAGCCTCTTGATCTTGGACTTCCTAGCCTCAAGAACTCCGAGAAATAAATTTCTGTTGTTTATAAGCCACCAAGTCTATGATAATTTGTTATAGCAGCCTAAACAAAGACACATAGATACAGCAATAGAAAGTAACCAAACTGAAGCACAAAGAGAAAAAGGAATTTAAAAAAATGAATAGAATGAGAACTGATCTCAGAAGTAGAGGCAGACAGGGGTGGGGGTGGGAAAGGACATAAGAGATTATAGAAGAAATTACTTAAATTTTATGAAAACTCTAAGCTCACAGTTCCAAGAAGCTCAATGATCCCTAAGCAGTATAAACATCAAAGAAATCCATATCAAGGTACATAATAAAAAAATTTACCAAACCAAGGATTATATAATAATCTTAAAATCAGCCTGAATAAAGAGAAACAAAATAATAATTACAGACTTGTCATCAGAAATTATGCAATCTAGAATATAATGCAACATCTAAAAGTTGTATATTGCATGCCATTTATATATACACACAATATATGTACATATATGTAGACCATTATAATAATGTATATTATGATGTATAATAGTGTTATTATATCAATGTATATATGTACTAGACATATATGTGTATATATCACGTATATACACAATAGTACAATATTGCAGGTATAAATAGAATACTAAAAAATAATTATTCATAAAGAAAGGAGAAAAAGAAAAAAAGAATAAAGAATAGATGGAGGAAATAGAAAACATAAAAACTGGTATATTTAACCCAATCATATCAATAATTATATTAAGTGTAAAGTGTCTAAACAAGAACTGCATGATAGAACTTTCAGTTATAAAAGAAATATTCCTTTTCCACATATAGCCTATATTGTCCACATGTGGCTTTTGAACATTTGAACTATGCCTAGGGTGAGTGAAGATTGGAATTTTTAATTTATTTTATTTTAATTTATTTAAGTTTAAATTTAAACAGCCATATGTGGTTAGTGGTTACTGCATTAGATAGTGTAGGTCTAAACACTCCAATAAGAAGGCAGTAGTTATCAATCTAGATGAAAAAGCAAGATTCAATTATATATTGGCTGTAAGAGACACTCTGCATATATGAAGATTCAGATTGAAAAGTAAAGGATGGAAAAAATATGCTAAGCAAACATTAATTATCAGAAATATGGAGTAGATATATGAATAATAAGAAAATGGATTTTAGATGAAAAATATTAATAGAGATAAGAAGAGATTTCATAGTGATAACAGATTAAATTTTGAGGAAGACATAACAATACTAGTGTGTATACACTGAGCTTCTTATTTCACAAAGCAAAATCTTACAGGATTGTGGTTGTTTTAAAACATACCCACAAATTTTCTGATACTCTTTCTTCAAAAGGTGGAGGCTAATTCCCCATTCCTTGAGTGTGATTTATACTTATCCTGCTTCTATTGAATAAAATTTGACAAAAGAGATGGTATGTGATTTCTGCGACTAGGTCATAAATAGCATTGTAGATTCCTCCTTCCTTTCTTCACCCAAGTGAAGAAAACCACAAAATAAATGGTTCTGAATTCCTGATCCATAGTAACTTTGAGATAATAAATGTTTATTATTTTAAGCTTCCAAATGTGGGCATAATTTGTTATGAAGCACTAGATAATATGACTCGAAAGGTAAAATAGAAATATTAATAATTACAGTGGGAGATTTCAATATTTATCTCTTAGTAATTGATAGACCAAAAAGCAAATGAATAAGTATAAAAAAACCCACTATCAACCAGTTTGACCTAATTAACCGTTATAGAACTTTCCACCCCAGAACAGCAGAATGCCATTGTTTTCAATTGAATATGGAACATTCATTAAGATAGACAATGTGCTAGTATTAAGAACAAGTCTCAATATATTTAAAAGTATTTAAATATAACCTCTGACCATAACAGACTGAAACTAGAAATTAATGACAATAAAATATCTAGAAAGACCTCCAAAAATTGGATATTAACAACTGTCTTAATCCATTTCAGCTGCTATAACAAAATATCATAGACTGGGTAGCTTATAAAGAACAGACATTTATTTCTCACAGTTTTGGAGACTGAGAAGTACAAGATCCAGGTGTCAGCACATTTGGTGTCTGGTGAGGACCTGTTTCCATGTCTTTTTGTTGTGTCCTCATATGGTGAAAGGGGGGCAAGGGAGCTCTCAAGTCTCTTTCATAAGGGTACTAATCCTATTCATGAGGCTCAGTCCTCATGACCTGATCACATTCCAAGGGCCTCACCTCCTAATACCATCATATTAGGCATTAGAATTTCAACATATAAATCTTGGGGAGATACAAACATTGAGACCATAGCAACAACACACTTCGAAATAAAATATGTCAAATAAATCACAAAAGAAAATTTTAAAAATATTTTGAATTGAATTAAAAAATTTTTAAATTCCAAATTTGTTATTTGTAGCTAAGGCTCTACTTAGTGAAAAATTCAGAGCTTTAAGAGTCTTTTAATAAATATTAATATAAAGTTATAATAGTGATATAAGTTATATAAGAAGAAAGGTCTATAATTAGTGATCTAAGTTTCCACCATAAGAAACTAAAAAGAAGAGTGAAGTAAACCTAAAATAAATAGAAGGAAGGAAAATTTAAAGATACAAGGAAAAATGAATGAAACAGAAAATTGACAAACAATAAAAAAAAAAAATCACTGAAACCAGAAGTTCATTCTTTGAAAGAATGAATAAAATTGACAAGCCTCTATGAAAAAAGGCTGATATAAAAAAATAGAGGAGGGACTTCCCTGGTGGCTTAGTGGTTAAGAATCCGCCTGCTGATGCGGGGACACAGGCTTGAGCCCTGGTCTGGGAAGATCCCACATGCCGCGGAGCAACTAAGCCCGTGTGTCACAACTACTGAGCCTGCGCTCTAGAGCCTGCAAGCCACAACTACTGAGCCCACATGCTACAACTACTAAAGCCCACCCGCCTAGAACCCATGCTCCGCAACAAGAGAAGCCACCGCAATAAGAAGCCCATGCACTGTAACAAAGAGCAGCTCCCACTTGCCACAACTAGAGAAAGCCCACGTGCAGCAGTGAAGACCCAATGCAGCCAAAAATAAATAAATAAATTTATTTAAAAAAAATAGAGGTGCAAATTACCAATATCGGGAAAAAGGTGTCATTTACTACAGATGCCGTA
This sequence comes from Mesoplodon bidens, assembly GCF_964165515.1. Lineage (NCBI taxonomy): Eukaryota > Metazoa > Chordata > Mammalia > Artiodactyla > Ziphiidae > Mesoplodon > Mesoplodon bidens. Next base: position 60,531,603 of record NC_138168.1, read on the forward strand.
GACATTAAAAAGGTAATAAAGAAATATTAAGAATAATTTATGCCAATAAATTTGACGACTTAGCCAAATAGATACATTACTTAAAAGATACAAATTATCAAAGTTGATTCAAGGGCTTCCCTGGTGGCGCAGTGGTTGAGAGTCCGCCTGCCAATGCAGGGGACACGGGTTCGTGCCCCGGTCTGGGAAGATCCCACGTGCCACAGAGCGGCTGGACCCATGAGCCATGGCCGCTGAGTCTGCGCGTCTGCAGCCTGTGCTCCGCAACGGGAGAGGCCACAACAGTGAGAGGCCCGTGTACCGCAAAAAAAAAAAAAAAAAAAAAAACTGATTCAAGATAAAACAAAATTTGAATCATTCTATACCTACATAAAACATAGAATTTGTAACAAAAAAATCTTCAAAAAAAAAGAAGCGTGGACTCAGATGGTTTCACTAGTATAAAACACTTAGGGAAGAAATTGTATAAATTCTATACAAACTCTTTCAGGAAGGATGATATTCCAACTAATTATATAAGGCCAGCATTACTCTGATACCAAAACCAGATATAAATATTACAAGAAAAATTACTATAGACTAATAACCCTCATGAACACAGACATAAAAATACTTAATCAAATACTAGTAAATCGAAACCAGCAACATATAATAGGGATAATCTCTCATGACAAATTGGGGTTTATGCCAGGACTGTGTTTGATTAACATTGAAAATCAGTTACTGTAATTCACCAAATAGAGAAAAATATGTTTTTTTAAATAGATGCAGAAAACCATTGCCCAAATTTAATACTCTTTTGTCCCAAAAACTTTCAGTAGAAGAGTGGAATTTCCTTCAACTTCATAACAAGCACCTACTGAAAACCAATAACCATCACCATAATGGTGAATGAATGACTGCTTTCCCCTCTGATCAGAAATAAGGCAAAAAACATCCACTCTCAACACTTTATTCAACTTTTTACTGGAGATCACATCCAGGGCAATATGGCAAGGAAAAAATATAAAAGACCTACAGATTGAAAAGGAAGAAGGAAAATTGCTTTTATTTTGGAGATCCTGTACATGAGGTATTCTAAGGCATCTACATATAAGCTACTTGAAGTTATTTTAACAATTTTGCTGGATCCAATGTATATAACCAAAATCACTTGTATTACCATTAGTATGAAAAATTAAATTTAAAAATACTGCTTATGATAGCATCCCAAAACATGAATGTTTAGAGGTAAATTTTAGGAAGTATGTTGAAGACATAAATTGAAAACTAAAAAGCTCTGCTTATAATACTGAAGATGTGAATAAGTGGAAACATGTTATGTTCATGGATTGGAAGGCACAGTATTGCTAAAATATCAGTTTCCCCCCAAATTTAGCTATAGATTCCACCCAAATGCCATCAAACTCCCTACAACACTATTTTTTGGGGATGGAAATTGACAAGCTGACTTCAATAATTGTATGGAAATGCAAAGGACCTAGAATAGACAAAAGAGTTTTGTTTGTAAAACAAAATTGTAGGATTTACATTACTTAACTTCGAGGTTTCTATAAAGCTACACTAATAAAGACTATGATATTGGCATAAACTATCATATATATATATTTGGATATATGAAAAGAGAGTCTAAAATTAGACCCACATTTGATCAATTGACTTCTAAAAAAAGGGCCAAGGTAATCAGATGGGAAAATAATAATTCTCTCAACAAACAGTACTAAAATGAATGGATATTTGCATTAAAAAAAAAGCCCTTTCCTAAGGCATTTACTTCATAGCAAACACTAATAAATCATAAACCCAAGACTGTAAAATTTCTAGGGAAAAATAGAGAAAGCAAAGATTTCTGAAATAGGACACAAAAACTATTAAGCATAAATGAAAAGGCTTAATAAATGGAATTTACAATTAACTACTTCTGCTAAAGCAGTTGTAGCCTCACAAACTGGCCCCAGTACAAGGAGGGCAAGAGGAGACAGAAGAGGCAAACCACTGAGGATTTGTAGGTGGCAGATTTAACAAGCAAGGGAGGCTTGTCTTGTGCAACTGCAAGATGCATAGATCTTCATACCAGCCCGCTGGAATCTTAAAGTTTATATGGAGGCCTTAGCTGGCTTCAGTCACATATACCGTCCAGATGATCTCAACAACACATTACTGTTTCAAGGGTGTGTCCTAGAGGCAGCTTCTAGTGGAGGGAAGGCAGGCAGCATTAATGCGCTTTCCAAGGATAGGGAAGGGGGAGAGGAGCCTGCAATTGCCCGGCTCAACCGGCTGTCACGTCCTCCCGATGACCTCCTCCAACAGTAGTCGAGAAATTGAAAAGTCAAGCCACATACTGAGAACAATATGCACTACATTAAGTATATTTGACAAAGGACTTTTCTCCTGAATTTATATTTAAATCTTATCACTTAATAATAGTATGGCAAATTAAACAATTAGAAAAATGAACAAAAGATCTGAATAGACATTTCCCAAAAGAAAGTCATAGGAATGCCCAGTAAGCCCTGAAAACATTTTCAACATTACCAGAGAAATGCACATTACAAGGCCAGTGAGATACTAGTCAGTAAAATTAAATAATTTTAATTATTGGTGTTGGCAAAAATGCAGATAATCTGGAACTCTCATATACTACTGGAGGAATTTAAAATGATACAGCCATACTGTAAAACAGTTTCATAATTTCAATTATATACCTACCAAAACCCCCAATAATATCACTCTCAGGAATTGAGGAATATAAGCATATGTCCACACAAACACTGTATTCAAATATTCATAGCAGCTTTATATTTAATAGCTCAAAACTGGAACAGTCCAAATGTACTTCAACAGGTAAATGTATAAACAAATTTTGATATATCCATACAATAGAATACTATTCAGCAATGAAAAGGAGAACGCTACTGACATAAAGTAACAACATGGCTATACCTCCAGAACACTGTACTGAGTGAAAAAAACAGACACAAAAGATTATTATTTTATTATCCCATTTATATAAAATTTGTGAAGAGCTAAAATAATATATAGTGACAGAAATCAGATCAGTGGTTGCCTGTTTCTAGGGATGCTGGTTGGGGAAATTATTGCAAAAGGGCAGAAAATAAAACTTTGGGGGAAAGATAGAAATAGGCTATATTAATTGAGTAGTTGTCAAACGGTTGCTTACATTTTTAAACATATCAAATGGATGCATTTATTTTGTGTAAATTGTATCTCAATTAGGTTTATCTGAAAAAAAATTATAGCTCTAATAGTACTGGTTTTGTATCTTAATTTTGGTTAAATAATTTTGTATTTTTTTTCCCTGTGTTGAATCAAACAAGTAAAGTTGACAGCAGAGATCACAGTCTTATTCTCAAGGTGTGGGCCATTTTCCATTTTGCTTCTACAATAAAGAAAAATTGATTTTAAAGTTTCCTAGCACTAATATTAATAAAACTCAGAAAGATGGGTAACATTGAGGGATATTCATTCACTTCAGTACCATTTGGCCAATGGGTCTCAATCAATCCTATTAGGAACAATACCTCCTTTATTTTAGTGAAAGGAAATCCATAGATAATATCACCTAACTTCAATATAATATTTTAAAAAATCAATGTAAAATCTTAATATAAAAATAAAGGGGAAAAATGTTACCTATATAAAACAATATGTATTTCAATGTGTAAATGCTTGGGTAAAACTACCTTAGCAGGCAAAATGAAACAGATGCGTGAACCTATTCCCAGAGCCACCATCAATGTGACAGGTGGGGTATTGTTATTGTCCTGTAGTCAATACCATGAGCAGAACTGTTACCAGTAATGTGATTTTCTGAAATGGTTAAACAAATCTTGATAAGGTTAAAAAACACAGACATATTCTTTCCTCAATTTACATAATAGATGCATCCAGGAAAATAAAAACTGTGTGAAAAATTTTGCTTGAGTGCAAAACAGACTTAAATTGGGCTTCAAATATAATGCAAGGGTTTTTACATACATGAATGTCCAGCGGCCCTTTCAGACCTGCATGGGGGACAATTTATGGTGTGGGCCTGTCCCACCTATTGTGGGACAACTAGCTCTCTGACCTCACTGTATACTGATGCCAGTAGTACCCCTAGTCACTGAGTACACCAAAAGACATCCTGCCATTCTCATAAAACCCCAGTAAGGAGCTGTTCCAAACCTTATGAGAACCACAGACCATAAAAAAACAAACACACAAAGAAACAAAAAACTAGTAAGGAACTGTCATCTGAACATGGGGTGTTAGAAAGACTTGCAGAAATTCTGTTGAGTTAAAGGGAAGGAATGGGGACTGGAAACATGAAATTTTGAGTCTGAAGGGAAACAAATGAAAAGACCTTTTGTCCTCTTTAAATAAATGTTTCCTGACTGAACGGAAAACCTTAATTTTTCCCTTTATATTGGTCATAAACATTGCAGTGGATGAAGGGGTCTTGTTTTATTTTGTCCTCCCTTTGCTGCCTTGCCAGCAGTCTACCGAGCAGTAAGTCTCCTGGCCTGATTGCAGCATCCCGGGGACCACCTTCTGCCTCCTGGTAACTTCGCAGTCAACGGGGCCTTTGGATAGTCTTACCACCAACGTGGATCACCTGGCTCCACAGTGCTCGCACACGGCTTTGCCAGGCCTTTCTCAGGAGGTACATCTACTCAGCTTCGGTAAAGACCCTAGCTGTGCAGATTTCCCACAAGTAATGCCTTCCCTGTGGAGGGATTTTAAAGATCACAAACTGCCCTCATATCAATTACTTTCTTTAACTTGAAGTTCAGCTAACAGATGAAGCCAATCCTTTCTCAGAGGGAAGGACCGCCGTAGGAAAGGCCTTTTTCACGGAGGACCCTTTAAGGGCCTGGGCCGGGAAGTCCGTGGGGCAAGGGCCCGGGAAGGGGGAGGGAGGGGGAGTGTCCTCTTTCTCCCCCCACGCTCCGGCGCCGGCCGAGCCCGAGGCCGGCGGGGGCTGTCTCCTTCCCTTACCCAGCAGCTGCGGCTCATTCGGCTCACAAGCTCTGGCCAGGGGAGCGGGCGGCAGCGACTCCGGCTCCTGAGAAGTGGATCTGCTCGGGGCCGCCGCAATGCCTGGAGCCGCCGGGGTCCTCCTGGTCCTGCTGCTCAGCGGAGGCCTCGGGGACGGCCAGGCGCAGCGTCCGCAGCAGCAGCAGCGGCAGCAGCCACCGGCGCATCAGCAAAGAGGTACAGTCGAGGCACGGGCTCCAGATAACACCCTTTGCCGGGGCCCGCGGCCCCTCACGGGTCCCTTCTTTTCACAGTTGCAGGCGAGGGACCGCTTTCTTGCTTTGCCCTTGAGGAGTGCTCTTTGGGGCAAGAGCGGCTAAGCTTGATGCAAGTTCACTTTCAACTCCCTGAGTTCACGGTGTAGGGGGAACTGCCTAACTCCCCCAAAAGAACACGAAGCGCTTTTCATCTTTCATTCGTTTCTAAGCGGACTTGCTATCACTATACCTCCTGCAAATTGATTTCCGAAATCTCTCTAAGAGGCAAACTTTTAACCAATTAAATGTTTTTAAAAAGTTTCTCCCAGTTAGATTCCATCCCTACATAGAGAGCTTTCCCAATCTGTGGTTCGTCTTGGAACTTAAGCGAGGACAGCTGATACATCTTTTTTTTAAGGACTTTGTTTCCAACTCTTTGAACGGGGTTTGTAAAGGCGTTAAGCATGTGGATTTTTTTCCTTCATGGCAGTGTTGCTTCCAGCCTCACCTTTTCTTTACCCATATCTTATTTTAGGTATCCTATTTTATTATAGTGAAATGTCTCCGCTTGCTTAAATACAGGTGAGACCTCTATGTCATTAGTATTTTAATTAAGACCACAGTGACCAGATAAACCCTTCACGGGACTTCGGGAAACAGCTGCGCTTAATGTAACTCAAATTATACTCCTCAGAGCGCCTTAATGTTTATAGGCATATCATTTCTGGAACTCTTGGGAGACTTTGAAGAGTTACTTTATGATCATGAACTTTAAAAGAAACACATGTGCAGCGTTTCAAAAATAATTTATAATACAAAATTTCAGAAATCTTTTCTGTAAGTTAGAAAACATGTATCAAATTTTAAAAATTAAATATTTAAGGTTTGGTTTCAAATATCAAAATATTTACCCTAAGAGTACAAAATCTGGAGATTAGTGCTTTTGACAGTTTTGATGAGGCTGAATCTGCCAAAATTTTGAAATATACTTATCCCTCTTTTAGTTAACTGGAATAAAGCTATGTCTAACAGTTCTGATAGGTCTTCTGCTTGTAATGTAGCATGTCTAACATTACTATTTTATTTTAAAAGGAGTAGAAAAAGCACTCTAGGCTCCTTGCTATAATAATAACCTCTTGATTAAAATTCCTAGAATGAAAGTGACCTTAAGTTCACTATAAACTTTTTTCCTTCTATTTTTGCTTTTCCTTCTTTGAGAAGTAAAATGGGGTCAATGTGGCTTAATTAACAGAATTTATGAGAGTGAGTTTGAGAATATCTTTGGCAGCTGGTTTTGAAAAATACTACTTTTAAATATTAACTTTACTTAATTATGTGATATGTTTTAACAATACATAATACTTTAATAATGTTAGGCAGCTGGGAGTGAAGAGACCAAGATCACCAATCCTCTGTTCACTTGGAGTGGGCAGAAGCTCAAAGCATGCAGAGTAGGGATCAAGTGGGTTCCTGACAATTTTCCATAGTGTGCTCCCCATCCCCCTTTTCTCTTATTCTCTCTCCCTTCCCATCCCCCCTCCCCAGGTTTATTTGAGGTAAAATTAACTGCGATTTCTATGGTCCAGGCACAAGATGAAGTGAATTCAGAAGGGAGAATTTATACTGCCATTCTGTTGAGTGATAACTTGAACATTATACTCAATAAGGAATTCTATGCAAAATAACTATAGCGCAGAGTCTACTATACACTGCTATATTCTGCCATCAATTATTGTGTATTTTATAGATTATTTGCAATATGTTTAGAGCCTGGATAAATGGTTAAAACCTGTTAATATTAAAAGTCTACATAAAATATATTTCATATTGCCTTAAATTTGTATAGTGCTTTATAATTTTAAAATGCCTTATATACATGAGATTATTTCACCTCCAGCCATTATTTATTACTGTTGGACAAATTTAGAACCTGGGGCTTTGAGTAGCTGTCTCTTAAGTTCATGCAAATGATAATAACTTAATTTTTAACAACTAAGAGGACTTCTAGTATTGCTTTATGCTAAAGGGAACTTTATAAGGAACTTTATGCTAAAGTTCCCTTTTTATAGTACCAAAGTTTCTTTCCATTTAATTTTTGAGACCATGTTTCCTTTTCAATGCCGGTCTGTTAAAGCAAGCTCTCAGTGAAGATCATTGAATATGAGTTTGATTGAAGAGGTGTTTTCTCGGCTGTCATCAATTTTCTCTTTTCAGTTATACTAGCACTGACCTTCCTGACCAAGAATTAATTGTTTAGAATGAGTTCTGTTTTCCCTTATAGTATGGTGCCAGTTTACTAAGAATGTTGACACGAAGCAAACTTTTTCAGATGTTGTAACTAAGTTAGAAACTTAATCAGATTTTTAAAAAATTATTTTATTTGAAACCTTGTGTAGTTTCTAGAACACACTGTATTGTGGTATGAATAGCATTGACTCAGCAAGAAAGATATTCCAAGGAAATTCCTTAACTAAATTGAAGATTGACAAAATGGGAAAACGATGTAGTCAAAGTAGTTCTGTATTTCAGCAAGGCAGCAGAAAAAATCTTTTCCTCACATCTGTAAATAATATGTGGAAATGGAAATGTAATAGTAGGTAAATTGCCACTGATTGAAAACAGTTTCCAAAGACTATTGCATGGTGGATCACGGTCAATTCAGAAAGAAGTTTTTAGGGCTGTGACAGAGGTTTCCTTATGTTCATTTGTTTTGGTAATGGCTTGATGGAAAATAAAATCCAAACATATGACAACTGCAGGTGGTCCAAAATTGATTCAGGTAGCTAAGCTGGTGAATATCAGATTCAGGAATCTATAAATGTCTCTATAGCCTGGTCCATGAATAGAACCTACATGGAGTTGGTTTTATTATTTGTATCCAGATGTTAATTTCATTTTGTCTTCTGGAAATTTGTTTTCTCCTTTATATGTACAGGAATGAGTACAAAGACAGGATGAGAAAGGCAGTCTGAATTGCAGCAAGTTCAGTAAGAACATATAGTATGATATAGTGACAGAAAAATTAACTCACTTTTATAAAAAACTCAGAAGCGGATAGGTTTGTTTGTTTAATATACATTTGGGTGCTTCATTGACAAATGGATGTAAATTCAGAGAAGGGAGAGTAGAATGGTTAGAAGTCTGAAAAGATTTTCAGAGGAGAATTATTCCAAGTAAAGACTGTTAATTTGGAGAAAGAAAGACTTAGGAAATCATAAGATATATCTTTGAATGTTTAGAAAGGTTGTTATTTGGAAGAGAGACTAAAATATTCTTTCTAAAGCCTGAACTTGGATCCATAGAAGAGTGTGACAAAGAGGAATGTTTGAGTTAAATAAAATGGGAGGAAACCTCTTCCCTCTCCTCTCCCTTCCGTATTCTGAGCTCTTCAGAAATAACTGGGTTGTGCTGGAGCACCCAGCTTCTGGAAATGTCCATGCAGTGATCAGATGTGCAGCTTGTCAGAGATGATTTGGGACTGAATGCCTCTACAGAGAGGAAGTTAAGACTCATCAAGTCTCCAAGTCCTTTTTCAAGTCCAAGATTCTAGTATTACATTCTATTGTTTTCAGAATGCATACTTGTATTTGAACTTCTGAATTCTTAAAAAAAGTCAAGAAAGTATTAAATGAATATAAATGTGTTTTTAAATGTCTTCTGGGATTTAAAATAAAAACATGTTTGAGACGATCCTCACTCACGTTTGGCAAGAATACTTAAAAATTTAATATGGAACTTCCACATCACCATAAATTGCACAGTTCTAAAACATCCCATGCTATAAAATGTGAGAACACTTTATAAATTACCAGAGAACTTTTCAGGGGATTTATTGTGGCAGTAAAGCTGGAATTGATTTTTTTTTTTTGATATTTTCTTTTGCTACACATGTAACTTGTTGGCTTGTTCACTACATACTGGCCTACTAGTTTGGTAAAAATGATTAATAATAGATAAATGTATGGCTAAGAATAAGAACATATTCAACATCGACTATTATATTATGGATGGGTTAGAATTTTTTTAAATGACATATATTAGATATTATATTTCAGAAATCTGATATATCAGTGTGTGCAAATTGCTGATATATCTTATTCCTAAAATATTTTTCTTCTAAGATTTCTTGCAGAGTGATGAACTGAATCTGTATCAAGAGTTGCTAGGGATTATGAAAGAACTGTGCCTGCTCTGCCAATTCTTTCTTAGTATACTTCAGTTACTGTAGCTCCTGAGAGATGGGATAACTGTCACCTCACTGTAATAACTACACTCTTCACCTTCTTCAGATATAATTATTTAACAGCTCAAATAGATATCCCAAGAGTTCTACCCAGATATGACTGCTGTAAGAAAAACATGAATTTGTTTTTTTATGGGACGGATTTATTTAAATAAGAATTTCTGAAGTAGTATTTGGAATTTTGACACCTTACAATTATATTGTAATAGCTACTACTCAAAAAAGTTTACTTTTTGGTAGATTTCACATCCTAGTATTTTCTCCATTCCCATTTATCTAAAGCAGATCACTGCCACTATTTTTCTATTCATACATTTAATAAATACTGCTTATTCATAGTGACTAATGTGCTAGACTTTTCAATGTGGACCTCTGAGACTGAATCATTGTTCTTTCTTTTAATCCAAATATATTTAGCAGTGAAATATAAAAAGAAATTCACTTAAACTTTATATGAGGTCTCATATCTTCTTTCATAATCTGTTTTAGAATTATGGAACTACAATTGTGGGCAACAATGGAAGAGGAGGAATAGAGGTCTATTGGGGTCCAGAATAGGGAAAACTAACTTCCACCTAGCTTATGCATAACAAGACTTGTGGGGCGGCTAGCTGTCTAAGTTGTAGAGTCCAAAGGATGTATCAAATGCACACTTGAGTCCGGTCAGCATTAGCTATCCAGTAGGATTCTGTCATGTGGGTGGAACATGTCTGGAAGAGTTTCCAAGAGGATAATTAAAACAACAAAAAAAGGTGACTCCAGGTCATCTGTCTAGTTTGCAGTAGGTCCTTATTTAGCACCTGGAGACCCAGTGGAAAAGATCAGGAAGAAAATGTCAATGGCAAAATTGTTTAGTTTCTAATATAGAAGATTGGGGTTTAGGATTTGTGTAGAGTCACAACTTTGAAATGGGTAGCTAAGCGGGAACTAAGGCAGAAGCCTAGTTGCAGTGAATGAGAAAACAAGGTAGAGGTTAGAGAAAGATGGCATCAATTGGCACATGGTTCTCAAGACTCATGCCAGGCTCACTGTATACCAGGCAGACAGAAAGAAGACAGATTCTGGGCTGTACCCATTGGTAAGACTGAGTTCAAAGGTCAGAATTTGAGCAGGAAATTGGTGGGGTTGGGCCTATGTATATTCTTTCATTGATTAATGAATGAATATGTTCAGTGAGTAAAAGAGAGCCAAAGACAAAACAAAAAAACCCACACACGTATCCCTGCTTTTATGGAGTTTATATTCTAGTTGAGGAGACAGAAATATGAATATATAATGAATAAGTAATAAAATGAATACCTATATTGTGTAGAATGTAGAGGGTGATGGATTCTGGACAAATACAGCAGGGTAAGAGGAGTCAGGAGTTCTAGGAGTGAAGGATGGTTGCTATTTTTAAATAGTGATAAAGGTTGACCTCACTGAGAAGGGCACACTTGAGCAAACACTTGAAACTGATGTGGGAGTGATTCATACAGATATCAGCTTGAAGGGTACTCTGGGTACAGGGAACAGGCTTATAAAGGTCTAAAGGCACAATTAGAAGGGACAGAGAAGTAACAGGAGGCTAGATCATTGTAAAGATTTTGCCTTTTAATCTAAGTCAGATGGGTGGTATTGAAGAGTTTTGAGTAGAATTAAATGAATGAATGAAATAATAATTAATATTTTTCATCTCAAGCAGACTCTTATCCATTGGACTAGACCAGTAGTATAAATGTAGGATTATTTTAAATTCATCTCCTGCCCCAAACCTTTTATTCATAGAGCATATTTAAGTGACTCCATTTCAGAGTATTCCACCTCAACAATCTTACCATTGGGAAGCTCAGATGTGTCTTTGTAAAGTTTCTTTTTCTTTTTTCTGTTTTTTTTTTTTTTTTTTGCTGTTGGCATCTCACTTCCATTCCATGATTAAAAGAATATCAATACCTCAAAACTACTCAAGTGCAAGGAATTTCTACATATCCTTTTATTTTGTCCTAGTGTTCTTAGAAAGATTTCATAGGTTTCTTAGAGTATTTTTAACTAATGTGCACGTTAAAACAAAAATTATCCACAATCCTACGTGGATATATGTGTACCTTGGAGTTCTCTTTTTTATTATTCATTTCAGTATCAGAGCTAAAGTTTAGATACTATTGTTAAAAATGACACAATGATGTATTGATCTGATGACTTTTATGAAATGGACTTTGAAATGTTACCTATTTTTACAATCAGAAACTTATTCTACGCTCTGTTTCAATTTTTATAACTTCTCTAAGGGTCTCTGTAAGTCTTGTAGTAACCTTTGGAATAAAGTAACACAATTTTGGCCTGACTAAGTTCTGTCATTTAGAACAAACTTAAGTGAAGAAAATTGTATAGCTTCTCTCCCTCCCTTCCTTCCCTCCTCCCTCCTTCCTCTCTTTCTCTCTCTCTAATCTCTCTCCTTCTCCCTGTCCTTTCCTCCCTCATTCCTTTCTTCTCTCCCTTCCTTCTTTTCTTCTATAGTACCCTGATTGTGAATACAATATGGTTTTCAAAGAGATGATTCTAACAAATGTAACTTTTTAGAAAATATGAAAGGCAAAACTTTGCTTAAATCTTTCTTCTTATTAAAAGCCACTGATAATTACTATCTAAAGATAGTTTTGAGACATAATCTAAACTTACATGGTGAGTTAAAGCTAGGGGGTTGCCTGCCAAAGATGTATAATATGAATAAAAAATAGTGTTTTTCCAGTCATCTTGAATGTGGATTTTAATATGGGAGCTTTATCCTATTTGGCACATGACATTTAGAAAAAGATCATAGAGGGTAGTCTATTAGTGGTTTATTACTCATAACACTCGCTTTCTGTAACAGGACTAATCTAATACAAATAGCAAGTTCATCTGTGCAAATTCTGAATGATGAACACCTGAGCAACTATTTCGTGCCTGGCACTTGGGAAAGGCACCTTGTGCAATGTTAACTATGTCTCTCCTTGTACGGTCCTCTCAACTGACCACTGGGCTGTGCCATTTCCCGAGGCTCTTTGTTTAACTGCATCTTGAATGCCAGATGCTTTAGATTGGTTGAATAGTATCTAGTGCATTGTGAATGTTAACACATTCATTTACATAGCAAAAATTTTTAGTAGGTTAATATAATTATCCTCATTTTAAAGAAGGAGAAATTTGTCAAGGACAAACACAAGTTCCAATGTTAGCTTTAGAATTAGAAATTAGAATATGTTCCTGTTCCTGATTTTATGGATCCTAAGTTGTCAGCTCTTTTGGAGTTTTAGATCCTTTCTTATCTTTTATAAAATACCTCAAAAATTGTATTTTCATTTCTAAGTTACGTTAGTAGTCTAATCTGAAACTGGAGATTCACTAGGTATTATGTAAGAATAAGAAAAATAAAATGGGTAATCTTCAAAACTCATTTTCATTTAAACACACATACACACTACTTAAAACTATGCAGAAATACACACACACATTACTCAAAACTATGCATAAATTTAAAAGTATTCATCAAAGTTTAGTCTTTAAATTCTTAGGATTTGGATTATTGGGCACTAGACTGTGAGAAAGTATTAATTGATTATTGGCTTTTCTGGAGTTACCTTACAGAAATTACTTCAGCAGGCTAGAAACATAATGATATTTATTATACAAAAGATTCTTTAAAATATAGTCACTGTGTATGTCTGTGAATGAAAAGAGCAAGAATCAAATAGATACACCTAAGAATCAGAGCAGAGTGAATCTCAGAATTCCTTCTGAAAAAGTATAGAACACTGGCATCTTCATAAAAAGATTTAAAGAGTTCTATTTGAAGTTGAACCTCTCAGTTAAGAGAGAAAATTTTGCAAACCTCCTAGATTTTGAGAGGATGTGCATGTATGTACCATTTATAGTTTAACACTCTCACAGTACTTAATATATTTAGTATATTCCAATGTGATTTGTTTTTTTAAATCATTAGATTTTCAGTTTTATAAACAAAAGTATAGAATAAGGGAATCTAAAAATTTCCCAAATTCTGAATTTGCAGAAAAGTCTAGTTGCCTTGATAAATGATTGTGGACCACAGAATAAACTGTAAATTGGATCATTATATTTTTCAGTCTGGTAGCTGTACTGTTAAAACTCTAAGGGTAATTCTTTTTAAGTTGCTTGTAACATATAAGGTCCTATTCTAAAGAGGAAATAAGGTTAGTCGAGCTTGCCACATCCGATATATTTTTCCACAAGCCTGTATAGCTACCCCAGTTTTCTGGCTTATTGCCTGCTATGCCTTTTTCAATTACTGAATAAGGCTGAAAGTATGAAGGAGAACACAAAGTCATGCAATTGTCATTTCAGGTAGCTGCTTCATCTCATTGGTTTGTTGTGAGGAGTATATAAAACATAGAGCATCTAGTAGGGACTCAATCAATGTGAATTTTCAAAATGCCTCAAGAAAAATGAATTAAGTCTAAAAATTGTCATGGTGTCTTCTGGCTTAAAGCAGCACTTTTTTTCTCCAATACTGTGGTATACCAAACTCAGCTGAGGTTGTTAATGAAGGTATTTGCTCATATACTTGAAAACACAAATGTATGAATTCAATTTTAATTGGAATTTGTGTTGTAGTATTTCGCTATTCTGAACTTCATAGCTTAGCTTACAAAAATACTCTTATTAACATATGCTTCTTTTTTTAGTATAGTTGATTTACAATGTTGTGTTAATTTCTGCTGTACAGCAAAGTGCTTCAGTTATGCATATATGCATTCTTTTTATATTCTTTTTTCTTTTAAGACGATGTTGTGGATAGGAGTTTATTAATTTATTTTATTTATTTTTGCTGTGTTGGGTCTTCGTTTCTGTGCGAGGGCTTTCTCTAGTTGCGGCGAGCGGGGGCCGCTCTTCATCGCGGTGCGTGGGCCTCTCACTATCGCGGCCTCTCTTGTTGCGGAGCACAGGCTCCAGACGCGCAGGCTCAGTAGTTGTGGCTCACGGACCTAGTTGCTCCGCGACATGTGGGATCCTCCCAGACCAGGGCTCAAACCCGTGTTCCCTGCATCGGCAGGCAGATTCTCAACCACTGTGCCACCAGGGAAGCCCCATTCTTTTTATATTCTTTTCCATTATGGTTTATCACCAGCTATTGAATATAGCTCCCAGTGCTACACAATAGAACCTTGTTATTCATCCATTCTATGTATACTAGTTTGCATCTTCTAACTCCCACTCCATCTCTCCCCCACCCCTCTCCCCCTTGGCAACCACAAGTCTGTTCTTTATAACATATATTTCTTTATGTCTTCAATTTCCATATACATTCCTCTGCTTTGAAGATAACTTTGAATAGCAGAAGAAGTGTAAACTTGGGAGATGGAAAGTATTTTCTTACTGAGACCAAAAACCTGAGTCAACAGAGTTTAAATTTCCTATTAGTAAAATAGAATTAAGCTAGATAATATTTGTGAAAATACTTGGCAGTTAATCAGTAAATATTAGCTAGTTCCTTCTTCTTATTTGATCACAAAGCTCAAAATGATATTTGCAGTGCAGATGACACCCCTTTAGCTTAAGAAGAGCAAAATATTCTAAAAGCTTCGTTGAGTAGACCCTAAGAGGTTATAGATGGTAAACTATTTATGTCACTGCAGGGTGACTGAAGAATTCTATCAAGGTCACACAACAAGTCAGTAATAGAGATAGGAAGAAACACAAGGTCCTATAATTAGCTAATAGTTATGTTAGTAGCTGAATGTAAGAAGTGATTTAAACAGGCAACAGAATGGAAATTTTAGCAGTACTTTGTGGCTTTTTATATTTCAAATATGATATAATAAACTTTTTAAAGGAACTTCTCAATTCTGGACATGAATTTATTAGGGATTGATAAACTACTTTTTAAAGACTTAATATATGTAATGTGTTAGAAAAATGTATGGCACATAATAAGGGCTTCGTAAAGATTAATTATTATTTTCAGCCTGTGAAGCTTGTCTTCATTAACATCAGCTTGGGTAGAGATGACAATTCAGCATGTTTGACACACAATGTAAATTAATTTCAGGATGGTCTTCAATGCAAAGTCTAATTGGATTGTAGAAAACCTCTCAAGATAGACCCTCTTTATTTGGACTCTCTCTATTCACTAAGGTGAAAAATAGTCTTGGAACACATTATTTAATATCAACCTGAATAGGGAGAATTTTTAGTGTGTCTACCTATGTGTTAAGTCTAATGGTAAATTACTAAAAAAAAAACCCCAAAACTACCTCAGGAAATCATGTAACCCCAACAGATCTCTAGGGAAACCTGCTTTTTAAACTTGGGAATATCAGATTTTGAAAA
Source organism: Mesoplodon bidens (assembly GCF_964165515.1). Lineage (NCBI taxonomy): Eukaryota > Metazoa > Chordata > Mammalia > Artiodactyla > Ziphiidae > Mesoplodon > Mesoplodon bidens. Next base: position 60,547,410 of record NC_138168.1, read on the forward strand.
TTAATTCAGACAAAACACTTCCTATAGGCCCTTTTCCTATTCAAAAAGTTTCAATCATGCCTAACATGTAATGTACAACTATTTAATTTTTCACTGTGGTAAATTGGAAAAATCACTGGATTTGTAATTGGAACTCCAGGATACAGGTTTTGTTTCCAGCTCTTCCTAAAGCTGTGACCTTAAACAACAGTTCAGTCATTTAACTATTCTGAAACTCAATTTCCATCTAAAAAAATGAGAACATAATGTTCAAATCTATCTCATGGGGTTGTTATAAGAGTTAAATAAAATGTTCCATACAAATAGTATTATTAATGCTACTACTCTGTATTATAATAAATGATAGGTCTGGTCAAAGGCATTGTTGGTTTATAAAGTTTTTCTTCACTCCCTTTCTTTGATTTTTTCCCCCCTAGTAGCTCTTAATACACTTAGTTCTTGTGTATTGAAAACCGTGGTGCATCTTCCTTCTACTTCTTTTTTTCTTTTTTTGTGATGTATCTCCCAGTAACACAGAAAAAGTAAATTGGTATGGAAAGGAAATATTTAAAATACATATCCTATCTTTATTGGTTTTGCAAGTAGCTATAGATGCACTTTGTATACAGACAATGATATGTTTAAAAATTCTTCAAAATACTTTTTATTTCTCTTTATTATCTTCCTCAAGCTGGTATAAAATATTTTTCACTCAACTTTCAAGAACTGATTTTATCCACAGGCTTCCTAATATGTGCTACCTAAGATGTGCTAAGAAAGCAACACTAACCTAAAGTTCCTATCCATCTAGGATCTGAAATTTTAACTTTAGGTCCTTTGGACAAAACATTGCCCTCTCAGATCATTTTCCATATTCTAGGAGATCCCTACTTTTCAAAAATTAATTAATTAATTAATTAGTTTATTTTTGGCTGCCTTGGGTCTTCGTTGCTGCACACGGGCTTTCTCTAGCTGCGGCAAGCAGGGGCTACTCTTTTTTTTTTTTTTTTTGGCACGTTACGAGGGCCTCTCACTGTTGTGGCCTTTCCCATTGTGGAGCACAGGCTCCGGACGTGCAGGCTCAACGGCCATGGCTCATGGGCCCAGCCACTCTGCGGCATGTGGGATCTTCCTGGACTGGGGCATGAACCCGTGTCCCCTGCATCAGCAGGCGGACTCTCAACCACTGTGCCACCAGGGAAGCCCTGGGCTACTCTTCATCATGGTGCACGGGCTTCTCATTGCAGTGGCTTCTCTTTGTTGTGGAGCATGGACTCGGGGCGCCCGGGCTTCAGTAGTTGTGGCATGTGGGCTCAGTAGTTCTAGCTCACGGGCTCTAGATCACAGGCTCAGTAGTTGTGGCACTTGGGCTTAGTTGCTCCATGGCATGTGGGGTCTTCCCGGACTGTGTCCCGTGCATTGGCAAGTGGATTCTTTTTTTTTTTTTTTTGTGGTATGTGAGCCTCTCACTGTTGTGGCCTCTCCCATTGTGGCGCACAGGCTCCGGACACGCAGGCTCAATGGCCATGGCTCACGGGCCCAGCCACTCCACGGCACGTGGGATCTTCCCAGCCCGGGGCACGAACCCATGTCCCCTTCATCGGCAGGCGGACTCTCAACCACTGCGCCACCAGGGAAGCCCGGCAAGTGGATTCTTAACCACTGTGCCACCAGGGAAGTCCGCCCCCCCCCTTTTTTTTGAATTAGCAAATGACTGCATTCAGGCTCTTCTGAACGTAATTCCATAGGTTAGGTCAAAATTGGTTCACGTATATAATTAATCCATCTTGTTTTATGATTTTCAGCTATGTAATAAGTTGAACGACCAATCCAATCTTATACAAACTTCAAGAGCTATTGCTATTTCAGAAAGCTAGAAGGGCATATAATTAACTAGTTCCTCTTCCAAGATCTTCAGCTATGTGATGGTTAGAAATTAATATGTTAAGTTTCATAATAATAGGGCTTTTTGGCTTGTTATTTACTGCTCTGTCTCTTGTCTGGTATATAGTAGGCACACAATAAAACTTCTAAAATGAAGAAGCCACTCTTTTTGGACAGACTAAAAGAGTTGCCTTTAAAAATTTTTGTACATGTATTATTTTTCCTAATGCTTTCATAGTTGAAATGAATATTTTTATAAGATATACATTTCAAAAAATACTGAAACACAGTGTGTACAGATACAAGTTATTGCTGTCAATGCCACTTAGGTGATAAATGAAATATTTTAGAAATATTTTAGAATACTTTATTTTGCTCTTGATGCATATTTTTTCCCCATAAGGATATTCCAGTGAGAGCTGAGCAATTTTTAAGCTTTGGATGAAGAATGCATATTTCTTTGCTTAGTCAGAACTTTTCTATATGTGAGGTCTTTTTGGATGAATTATAATACAAAGGATTAAAATGTTTACCAGCTATCATTTTAGATATATCATAGACACTAATATTCAAAGCTCCCCACCACTTTCCTTCCTAACTCTTCCACTTTCCAAGCTTAGAAAGGATTCCTTTTTTTACTTTTTCCGAATTAATCTGTTTTCACCCATTTTTGCAAAAATGTAATTCTCACCCTCTCTGCCTGTACTAAGCTCTTTGAACCATCAAGACCTTTCTTTTTCCTCACACACCCTGCTTTTGAACACCCTACATTCTCTTGCACTTTTAAAACGGAGTTAAAAGCTCATTTCCTCCAAGTCCTCAGGTATGAATCCACCTGTGTCTGATCACTTCTGTAACATTAGTCCCACATATCATTACGTATAGTGTAAAAATATTCATCATATTATGTATGTGAAGTTTTTCTTAGTTGTCTTGCTTCATTTATGTGTTTATGAGCTGAGACTGTGGGAGGGGTAGGAATTTCTGTTGAAATTAGATGTGTTTTCTTCATTTTATGTAATACCAATTGAAGCGCTAGTGATTGAATTCTACGTGAACTCACCAGGCCTGGGCAATATTTTCAGCTGAGATTACTTAAAGGGACTAGAAAAGAGGCTTGCCACTCTAATTTTTATTCTCTTGGTGTGTATTATTCATAGATGAAGAAAGAGTAAAGTGACTGAAAAGACACTATAAATCAAATAATAAAAAAATTCTGCAGTCAACTATAGAATTATTAGCATACTACCGAATTTCTTTCAAGTTGGGTGTTCTGCTACAACTGGGAATTAATATTAAACACTTTAAAAATTTCTGTACAGCGATTAGCTAGTATAACTTTAAGATAGAGCAGATCCTATAAACGAAATTTCTAAATTTAAGTAACTGCATAACATAGTTATAATGATTTCCATGGAGAGATAAAGTCAAATCCTTTCTGATAGCCTTAATTACAGCCTCATTTTCCACCATGCTGCTATCATATGCTTTACATTTGTGTAGCATCTGGCGTCTAGGATGTTTTATTGTTTCACCACCATTTCTGTGCCTCCACACAAAGCTTTTGAGTATTGTTGTATATAGCAGCGAACTCCTACAGTTGGAGTAACATTGGGGTCAATACTTAAAATGAACGACTTAGCCTGATAAAAATAAGAATGGAGATATAGAATCCCAGATTTTCTAAATCCCAGACGTGCATTTCAGTTCTATATAAATTCTTCTTTCTAGTATGGAAAGTAGCAATTTTTAAAAGGAGAAAGCTAATATGAAAATTGCAGCATTATAACAATATTTAGGAAGGGTAGGGTTAAGATTTTTGAAAACTGACTCTATAGATACTCTATAACAGGTTTTTAAATTCAGTCAAAAATGGTGGTTTCTCATGTTCTCCAGAGAGAAACATCCATTCATTTTATCTGTGTGTTTAAGATAATTCTTATTCCTTCCATAACTTAATTGAAGTGCTAATTCATTTTTTACATTCTGTTCATAAATATGACCAGACACAACTTAGAATATGTATACTGTATTGTTTTATATTAATACACATGTATTTTCTGTCTTTCTTGGTAGACTTGTATATGGTTTCATATACTGGGGAATTATGAACTGAATTTATTGTAATTCACTGAGTAAAATATTGATGTTAAAATCTAACGTTATTTTGAATATCACCTTTGAGAGATATTGGAGACTTATAGTGAAATCATAATTTCACTAAGATTTCTTTCTAATAAGACATTCACCATTACTGGAATTATATTTTATGCGTTACATTCCATTGATGTAATTTTAAACTTCCATTCTACTTCACTATAAATGGAATTTCATTATATCTGACTCCACAATAAGTGGGTTACAGTATCGTTGACATTTAGTAGAATTACAGATCTTAGTGTCTTTGTACACTCTGCATTAAAATGCATTATGTGTGCTTTCAGTTCTGTTTCAAAGAAACTACTGTTGATTTACATAGTTGTTGTATAGAGGAATTCTGTTAAACTCCATTGCTTGATTTAATGGTGGCTTTTTTTTTCCTTTCTGAAATCATTCAAAAATATTTCTTCGTGTAGTTGCAACTATTGTATAAAAATGAGATAAAACTTATGGATTATAAATATATTTGCATGAATTTTCTCTAACAGTAGGTCTTTATAAAACCTTTGTGGAACTTAAGCTGTAATTGTAGCTTTCTCTTGTAACTTTCTTTTATTCTATACTTTATTATGAAAACTCTTGTAGAAAATTAAGTATTTTATGTAGTGCTGAGAATGCTTTCTGTTTTAAAGAGTAAAATTAGAATATTTATTTTGTCTCAAGCTCAGGGGAAAAAGCTTGGTGAGAATAGGATCTTTTGTCTGGATACATGTTTCTGGGATTAGATGGCAGAGTGATTGCTGTGGAGGCCGGAGAAGGAGGGGGCTGGGCTGAAGGAGGTGACTAAGACAATGGACTTTGGTTTTAAGAGGGATCGTGTTGAGACCTCCTCATCTTTCACCCTAGAAAATCTCAGACATAGGCATCCAGCTGCAGGTAGTCCCTTTTTTTGGCTCAGAGGGGCACTTAGAGTGCCATATACAAAAGGGAAATTGCCCTAGAATAATCTTAAAGCCGTTAATTCTAGAACCATTTCCTCAAGGGTCCGAGACCCAGGGATTACCAAGGCTGAGGATACTTCTCAGTCTAGTTTGATGGGAGGAACATTTGAAATTCATCCAGGTCAAAATGACCTGCTATGTCCGTGCTTAAACCTTACCACACCTCCTCTTCTTTCTGTCTGTTCTTTCTGTGGGGACAGTTAGTAACCACCTCAAAAGACAGCTTTATATTTCATCATTATGCCACCCACAGTCTTAGGTTTCCAGCTTGGTTTGGGGGCATCGTGTTTGAAACTTAGGTAACATATTTGAAATAGAGATGCCCTTGATGATGTTTTAATGAGCATTTAAAACTCCACAATAAAGTAATTCAGAGAATCGTGTTCCTTTGTCTCTATCTCCCAAGATAAGAGTATCTGGAGGCCAGATTTCCTGCTGAGTTCCTTAGCATTATTTCTAGGTCAGAAACTAGGCATATTAACGTGAAATGTTGTTCTGCATCTGGAAGCCAGAGTCTAATAAGCATTGTTAATTTAGTTAAAGAAAAAGACAGCTGTTTAAGATTAACTTTCTTGTGTATGTGTGGGAGTTAACAGAATAATATCTTTTTCCCGAGATGTGTATGTTTTGCTTATTTGCAAATTTTAATTGATGAAGGAATTAATGAGCTAAATGAAATAATAAACTATTTTATAATTTTAATTGGAAACTGGTTGACAAGTACTCAACTAAATGGTGCTATAAAGTTCTAGAAACCATATAACTTCCAATATCTTTCTATACTGTGCATTGTATTCTGAGCATGGTTTCCTGTAGTACAACTATTAAGCCAGATAAAGCAACACTATTTCCAAAATTAACCTTCATGGTAACCATTATTTAGAACCCTAGCCTAAATGACATCTTGCAGTTAAAACACTGTTGTTTTCTGATATGTATTTTGATAATTATCTATTTTAAACACATTTATGTAGATGTGTGTAATGAGGTTTCTTTGGGAAATATATATGTTGAGTTTAAACCTATTTCCATTTAACTTTCACAAGCTTTCACTATTTTCCTGTTCTACCGAAGGGATACTACCAATTATGTGTCAGGCGTTTTATTCACTTTGTCTCTACTATTTCTGAGATCCCTGAGGACTAGTTTTATGGTTACCATTCTAGAGAATCAGGCTGAGAAGATGAGGCTCATATGACTGTAAAATATTTACAGTATGACATAAAGGCACAACCTCTGTTATTTTAAATTAAATTAAATTAATTTATTTGGCTGCATTGGGTCTTCACTGCTGTGAGTTGGCTTTCTCTATTTGAGGTGAGTGAGGGCTACTCTTCACTGAGGTGCACGGGCTTCTCACTGCAGTGGCTTCTCTTGTTTGTGGAGCACGGGCTCTAGGGACACAGGCTCAGTAGTTGTGGCACACGGGTTTAGTTGCTCCGTGGCATGTGGGATCTTCCCAGACCAGGGCTTGAACCCATGTCCCCTGCAATGGCAGGTGGATTCTTAAACACTGCGCCACTGGGGAAGCCCACAACCTCTATTTTTTTAAACAACTTTTCTGTAAAAGTCATCCATATTTTTGTGTTCATCAATATTTTGTTCCTTTTAATTGCTAGGAATTAACAATGTATGAATATATGTCAATTTTAAATTTAACACCTGTTGATGATTTTTAGATAGTTTTCAGTTTTTAGCTGTTGTGAATAAATTTGCTGTATATGAGTCATGCACAAGACTTTCTATGGACATGTTTTCACTTCTCATATTTATCTAGGAGTAGAATTCCTGGGTTGCATGGTAAATATACATTTAACTTTATAAGAAATAGGAAAATTGTTTTTCAAAGTGATTGTACTGCTTTACTTTTCCAAGACAAAGACATGACCTTAATCTAGTGATGTTTACTTACTTCAAGCACCATAAATGTTTAATAAGCTAAATTTTGGTATAAAGAATGATATGACAATTGACCATTTTTCTCTCTACTCCTTTCTTTCTGTTTCTCTCTTTTTTTTAGAAAATTAAAAAAAAAGTAAGATTTTATTCTTCAAGAGGCTTTCTTGTAAATTGAAGATTTCTTAAAATTCTACATAGGTATACAAAGCAGAATAAATATGCTTTGTTCAACTTTTAAAGTAGGTTATTGGTCATCTTATTTAACTGTTTTACATGTACTCTGATCATGGGTAAAGCAATAATAATAATACTAATGGGAAAAGAAAAAAATTCCAATTTATTCATTAAACAAAAGTGTGTTGAACGTACTATGAGTAAAAAAAGTTTTCTATACTGTACATACAAAGATGGGAAAGACATAATTTTTTTCCTACAGAATTATATAAGTAGAGGAAAACGTAAATGTATGTATGCAATGAAATTAATACAGGCAGTATGTATGTGGAAAGGGATTTAATGAAATTATTTTAAATGTTTTAAAATTCTTAGTGAGGTGGAAGAGTAAAATGGCAGAGTAGGAAGACACAGAGTTCACATCTTCTCACAATTAGGCAACTACAGGGCACTGGTAGGTGGCCCCAGACACCTAAAGGGACGGGAGGAATCCCTGAATGACCAGGTAAGATGTGGGGGTGAAGAAGGAGGGGAAGAAAAGTGGAGTTGGGATGGGACTGGCACCCCTGAGGGGCAGCTGGGCGAGGGGAGGGGTTCAGACCCTAGGTAATATTAATTGGTGTGAGGTCTCCCGGAGTTCCTTATCTTGACACCAAGAGCCAGCTCTACCCAACTGCCTGCAAACTCCAGTACTGGATGCCTCAGGCCAAACAACCAGTAAGACAGGAAAACAGCCCCACTCATCAAAAAAAAAAAAAAAAAGAGATGACAAAAAAATATATTACAGATGAAGGAGCAAGGTAAAAACTTACAAGACCAAATAAATGAAGAGGAAATAGGGAACCTACCTGAAAAAGAATTCAGAGTAATGATAGTAAAGATGACCCCAAATCTCAGAAATAGAATGGAGGCATGGATCGAGAAAATACAAGAAATATTTAACAAGGACCTAGAAGAGCTAAAGAACAAACAAACAGTGATAGACAACACAATAACTGAAATAAAAATATACTAGAAGGAATCAATAGCAGAATAACTGAAGCAGGAGAATGAATAAGTGAGCTGAAGATAGAATGGTGGAAATAATTGCTGAGGAGCAGAATAAAGAAAAAAGAATGAAAAGAAATGAGGACAGTCTCAGAGACCTGTGGGACAACATTAAATGTACCAACATATGAATTATAAGTGTCCCAGAAGAAGAGAAAGAGAAAGGGTCTGAGAAAAAATTTGAAGAGATTATAGTTCAAAACTTCCCTAACATGGGAAAGGAAATAGCCACCCAAGTCCAGGAAGCACAGAGAGTCCCACACAGGATAAACCCTAAGAGAAACACACCAAGACATATATTAATCAAACTAACAAAAATTAAATTCAAAAAGCAGCAAGGGGAAAGCAACAAATAACATACAAGGGAATCCTCATAAGGTTATCATCTGATTTTTCAGCAGAAACTCTGCAGGCCAGAAGGCAGTGGCAGGATATATTTAAAGTGATGAAAGGGAAAAACCTACAACCAAGTTACTCTACACGGCAAGGATCTCATTCAGATTTGACAGAGAAATCAAAAGCTTTACAGATACGCAAAAGCTAAGAGAATTCAGCACGACGAAACCAGCTTTATAGCAAATGCTAAGGGAGCTTCTCTAGGAGGGAAACACAAAAGAAGAAAGAGACCCACAAAAACAAACCCAAAACAATTAAGACATTGGTAATAAGAAAAACATATCAATAATAACCTTGAATGTAAATGGATTAAATGCTCTAACCAAAAGACACAGACTGGCTGAATGGATCCAAAAACAAGACCCATATATGTTGTCTACAAGAGACCCACTTCAGACCTAGGGACACATATGGACTGAAAGTGAGGGGATGGAGAAAGATATTCCATGCAAATGGAAATCAAAAGAAAGCTGAAGAAGCAATACTCATATCAAATAAAATAGACTTTAAAATAAAGACTGTTACAGGAGATAAGGAAGGATGGGATCAATCCAAGAAGAAGATAACAATCACAAATATATTTGCACCCAACATAGGAGCACCTCAATACATAAGGCAAATGCTAACAGCCATAAAAGGGGAAATCAACAGTAACACAATAATAGTGGGGGACTTTAGCACCCCACTCACACCAGTGGACAGATCATCCAGACAAAAAATAAATAAGGAAACATCAGCTTTAAATGACACAATAGACCAGGCAGATTTAATTGATATTTATAGGACATTCCACCTGAAATTGGCAGAATACATTTTCTTCTCAAGTGCACATGGAACATTCTCCAGGACAGATCACATCTTGGGTCACAAATCAAGTGTCAGAAAATTTAAAATAATTGAAATTGTATCAAGCATCTTTTCCAAACACAATGCTATGAGGTTAGAAATCAATTACAGGAAAAAAAACTAAGAAACAAAAACATATGGAGGCTAAACAATATGCTACTAAATAACCAAGAGATCACTGAAGAAATCAAAGAGGAAATAAAAAATACCTAGAAACAAATGCCAACAAAAACATGACAACCCAAAACCTATGGGATACAGCGAAAGTAGTTCTAACAGGTAAGTTTATAACAATTCAGTTTCACCTCAGAAAACCAGAAAAATCTCAAAGAAAGAATTTAACCTTACACCTAAAGCAACTAGAGAAAGAACAAAAAAACCCTCAAAGTTACTTGAAGGAAAATATCATAAAGATCAGAGCAGAAATAAATGAAATAGAAATGAAGGAAATAATAGCAAAGATCAATGTTGGTTCCTTAAGAAGATAAACAAAATTGATAAATCTTTAGGTAGACTCATCAAGAAAAAAAAGGAGAGGATTCAAATCAATAAATTTAGAAATGAAAAAGGAGAGATTACAGCTGACACCACAGAAATACAAAAGATCATAAGGGACTACTACAAGCAACCATATGCCAATAAAATGTACAACAGAAGAAATGGACAAATTCTTGGAAAGGTACAACTTTCCAAGACTGAACCAGGAAGAATTAGAAAATATAAACAGACTAATAACAAGTAATAAAATTGAAACTGTAATTAAAAATCTTCCAGCAAATAAAAGTCCAGGACCAGATGGCTTCACAGGTGAATTCTATCAAACATATAGAGCAGAGCTAATACCTTTCCTTCTCAAACTCTTCCAAGAAATTGCAGAGGGAGAAATACTTCCAAACTTGTTCTACGTGGCCACCATCACCCTGATACCAAAATCAGGCAAAGATATCACACACAAGAAAAAATTACAGACCATGTCACTGATGAACATAGAAACAAAAATCCTCAACAAAATTCTAGCAAACAGAATCCAACAACACATTAAAAGGATCAAACACGGCTTCCCTGGTGGCGCAGTGGTTGGGAGTCCGCCTGCCGATGCAGGGGACACGGGTTCGTGCTCTGGTTCGGGAAGATCCCACATGCCGCGGAGTGGCTGGGCCCGTGAGCCATGGCCACTGAGCCTGCATGTCCGGAGCCTGTGCTTCGCAACGGGAGAGGCCACAACAGTGAGAGACCCATGTACCGCAAAAAAAAAGGATCATACACAATGATCAAGTGGGATTTATACCAAGGATGGAAGGATTCTTCAGTATACACAAGTCAATCAGTGTGATATACCATATTAACCAATTAAAGAATAAAAAACATGTGAGCATCTCAATAGATGCAGAAAAAGCTTTCGACAGGGCTTCCCTGGTGGCGCAGTGGTTGAGAGTCCGCCTGCCGATGCAGGGGACACGGGATCGTGCCCCGGTCTGGGAAGATCCCACATGCCGCAGAGCGGCTGGGCCCGTGAGCCATGGCTGCTGAGCCTGCGCGTCCGGAGCCTGTGCTCCGCAAGGGGAGAGGCCACAACAGTGAGAGGCCCGCCTACCGCAAAAAAAAAAAAAAAAAAAAAAGCTTTCGACAAAATTCAACACCCATTTATGATAAAAACTCCACAAAATGTGCATAGAGGGAACCTACCTCAACATAATAAAGGCCATATACAACAAACACACAGTAAACCTCATTCTCAATGGTGAAAAACTGAAAGCATTTCCTCTAAGATCAGGAAGAAGGCAAGGATGTCTACTTTCACCACTCTTATTCAACATAGTTTTGGAAGTTCTAGCCATGGTAATCAGAGAAGAAAAAGAAATAAAAGGAATCCAAACTGGAAAAGAAGAAGTAAAATTGTCACTGTTTGAAGATGACAATATACTCTACATAGAATATCCTAACAATGCCACCAGAATACTACTAGAGCTAATCCAATGAATCTGGTAAAGTTGCAGGATACAAAATTAATGCACAGAAATCTCTTGCATTCATATACAGTAACAACTAAAGATCAGAAAGAGAAATTAAGGAAACAATCCCATTTACCATCACAACAAAAAGAATAAAATACCTAGGAATAAACCTGCCTAAGGAGGCAAAAGACCTGTGCTCAGAAAACTATAAAACACTGATGAAAGAAAACAAAGATGATACAAACAGATGGAGAGATATACCATGTTCTTGGATTAGAAGAATCAATGTGGTGAAAATGACTGTACTACCCAAAGCAATCTACACATTCCATGCAATCCCTATCAGATTACCAGTGGCATTTTTCACGTAATCAGAACAAAAATTTTACAATTTGTATGGATAAACAAAAGACCCTGAATTGCCAAAGCAATCTTGAGAAAGAAAAACAGAGCCGGAGGAATCAGGCTCCCTGACTTCAGACTATACTACAAAGCTACAGTAATCAAGACAGTATGGTACTGGCACAAAAACAGAAATATAGATCAGTGGTACAGGATAGAAAGCCCAGAGATAAACCCATGCACATATGGTCACCTAATCTATGACAAAGGAGTCATGCATATACAAGGGAGAAAAGACAGTCTCTTCAATAAGTGGTGCTGGGAAAACTGGACAGCTACATGTAAAAGAATGAAATTAGAACACTCCCTAACACCATACACAAAAATAAACTCAAAATGGATTAAAGACCTAAATGTAAGATCACACACTATAAAACTCTTAGAGGAAAACATAGGAAAAACACTCTTGGGCATAAATCACAGCAAGATCTTTTTTAACCCACCTCCTAGAGTAAAGAAGATAAAAACAAAAATAAACATATGGGACCTGATGAAGCTTAAAAGCTTTTGCATAGCAAAGGAAACCATAAACAAGATGAAAAGACAACCCTCAGAATGGGAGAAAATATTTGCTAATGAAGCAACTGACAAGGCGTTAATCTCCAAAATGTACAAACAGCTCATGTAGCTCAATATCAAGAAAACAAACAACCCATTCCAGAAATGGGCAGAAGCCCTAAATAGACATTTCTCCAGAGAAGACATATAGATGTCCAAGAAGCACATGAAAAGATGTTCAACATCACTAATTATTAGAGAAATGCAAATCAAAACTACAATGTGGTATCACCTCACACCAATCAGAATGGCCATCATCAAAAAATCTACAAACAATAAATGCTGGAGAGAGTGTGGAGAAAAGGAAACACTCTTGCACTGTTGGTGGGAATGTAAATTGATACAGCCACTATGGAGAATGGTATAGATGTTCATTAAAAAACTAAAAATAGAACTATCATATGACCCAGCAATCCTACTACTGGGCATATATCCTGAGAAAAGCATAATTCCAAAATACACATGTACCCCAATATTCATTGCAGCATTATTTACAATAACCAGGACATGGAAACAACCTAAATGTCCATTGACAGATGAATGGATAAAGAAGACGTGGTACATATATACAATGGACTATTACTCAGCCATTAAAAGGAATGAAATTGGGACATTTGTAGAGATGTCACTGGACCTAGAGTCTCTCATACAGAGTGAAGTAAGTCAGAACGAGAAAAACAAATATTGTATATTAACACGTGTGGAATCTAGAAAAACGGTACTGATGAGCCTATCTGCAGGGCAGGAGTAGGGATGAAGACATAGAGAATGGAAATGTGGACATGGCGTGAAGGGGAGGGGGGGACAAATTGGGAGATTAGGATTGACATATATACACTACCATGTGTGAAATAGGTAGCTAGTGGGAACCTGCTGTACAGCACAGGGATCTCAGCTCGGTGCTCTGTGATGACCTAGATGGGTGGGATGGGGTGGGAGGTGGGAAGGAAGTCCAAGAGGGAGGGGATATATGTATACATATAGCTGATTCACTTAGTTGTGCAGCAGAAACTAAAACAACATTGTAAAGCAACTATACTCCAATAAAAAATAAAGTAAAATTCTTAGTGAAGCAGAAAGATTTCCGTCTCATACGAGTAGAGACAGTTTCACAGAGAAGATGGAATTTGGCTGAGCCTAACAGAAGAGAAGAATTTTAATAGGCAGATCGGGAAAAGAACAGTTCAGGAAAGTGAAGGGTGTGTTGTGGGGTATGGCTGATCAGAGAGGCAGATAAGTTAAACAGAGTTGATGAACTGGGAGAACAAAGGATGAAGTTTAGGTTTATTATTTTCTAAGGAAAGAGGTTCATTTTCAATGGGAGAAAGGAAAGCTCAGAATTAAATTTTGAAAATGTTCCCACTCAGAGAGCTTATGAAAATTAAAGGTGAGGTCTCCTTGTATGTTATTGAGATGAAATGCTGCCACCAGGCATTGGCTTTAATGAAGTGTGGAAGGTGTGATAAAGGTCATCACTATGTTAGCATTTTTAAGTGGCTGCAGACTTTCAAATTTCACATTTTTAGTAACTTTTCAAATTTGATTACTCTAGCCAGAGAAAAAGACACGCCATCATTGATTTAACCAATTATTACAATGGTTTATTTGACTGGTGTACTTTTTCTTTTAATGACACATTCTTATGAAAAAAAAGAACAGTTTTATTCTACTCAGGCTTCTTTTCACACTGGATAAACATCCACAGGAACTTAAGCTATTTCTTTATCCCAATTGTTTAGATGACTTTAATAATTTGGTTTTTAACTTATTATTATTAACTGGAGGTGTTTTAATAGAAAATTCCTTTAACAGTTGTATACTTGTATCTTATTGCAACATACTTCTACCTCCAGAATCTGATTTGTGGTCATTGTCTACAGTACATTTTAAAGCTGCAGTAATAAATCAATCAGAGTTAAGCTCTCAGAGAAGATTAGACATGCTTACTAACAATAAAATATAGTCAAAAGATACCAGGCATAAACATATTTTTATGAGTGGGATTACCTCAGCACATGGTTAATCTAAATTAAAAGAGTTTATAATTGAGGTTTGTGCACAGGAAAAGGGAAAATTTGTCTGTTAGATAGACTATATATGTTTTTAATATCACAGCCAAAGTTTTAGGTATCCTCTGAGAGTAAGCGTAGGTTCTGTTAAATGTGGCTCTGCTTTTCTGCTGTGGGTACAGATATATGGCAAAGCTAGACCAAAATTAGAAAAATAAAAAAGGGATTGTGGGGAAATGGAAGAGAAACAAAATTAGAAGAATAGAGGACAACTAACTTCCTCATCCTTTCTTTTCTTAAGGTTGTTGGCCCAAATAATTTCCAACCTTAATAGTTACAGAAAAATGGAGATTTTACTTTTATTTAGAAAATAGCTGTATATAGCTCAAGGTTTGTTTCCGTTGTTTAACTGTCACAGCTCCCAAAAGCCACGTTTTGGGCATGTTGTATTAGATTCTTCAAACCAGTGGTTTGTGTTCATCGCCTTCCTGGTGTAAATAGGGAGACAAATGCTGCTTAAATAGTCTTTAGGTGCATTTGATTTTGCACTTTAGAAACTATATGCGTGTTTATTAGAAACGTGAATGTTGAAATTAACAAATAGAAGTGAAGTGAGTGACAGAGAAATACTACTGATGATAAGAGCTGACCTTTGTAATTTAGCTGTGTCATCCTCCATAGCATATGTATATAATATTTGCTTCGATTCACCATAGCTTCTGGGCCCTGTATATTCCAGTCTGGTCTCAAGCATGTCTAATTTTGAAAGAGCTATGCTCACTTCAAAGGAAGAATTTGCTTTATTTTTATTTTACTTTATTTGTTTTAGTTTTAAAGATGTACCACCTATTTAGATAACTAAGTCAGCTTTCATGGACACTTCCATTTACAAGAGTCTTAAGATAATTCTTTTACTTGAACCTTAAGGTGAAGATAGCATATTCTTTAAAACAGACTGATAATTGAACATGGGTTAGTCATTCTTGAGTTCATTACTATTGAACCTAAATATGTTTTAATTTATAATATCGAAAATGTGTTCTTAAATTTGGTAGGATATTCATATTGTTTAGTATTTTACAAATTTCTAAATTCAATAGGATATTCATAATATATGGTACTTTTGAATATTTTTCTATTTTACTAACAACGATAAAAACATTTCCCCCCAAATGTTTTTATACTTAATACACATTACTGATTTTGAGTAATAGTAAGAACACTTAAAACAAATGGCTAGATCGATTTGTGAATGGTTCTACTTGGAGCAGTTTGTTTCTAGACCCTATTAGGTGATAGAGATAAGGTCAAGATGGGAGATAGTTGGTCTAATTCGAAGTACTTTGCTTTACGTGGAACTTAGCCTGAGTGCCATTGCTATGTATTCAATATTTGTCCAAGGGCTGAAGATCAGCATATATTTGCCTGTGTCAAAACATTTTGTAAACATTCCACTTGGACACTCACATGAACAAGACAGAAAGGATAATGGAAAAAATGTATTTATTTTCTTTAAAAAAAGACCACACATACATACATACTCACATAAATATTTCCCCCTTTTAATTGCTAATCTTTTTTTCAGATTAGTCTGTGGTTGACTTTGAAGAGTTATGGGAGCACAGGGTAAGAGCTAAGGAAGGCATTTTACCTGGAGCTTTTCTGATTCCCTTAGTACTTTGTGGAACAGCATGAGAGGTCTCTTCCAATTGTGTAGGATAAGTACAGCCCACTGAACACTGCTTAACTGCAGTTTACCACAAGCCAGTTACAGTGTCAAAAACATTGGAACCTGTTCTTCTATATTTAAATAATGATAAATGCCTTCACGCTGTGTGAGAACTATTGAAGTGTGTTGCTCTGCAGGTAAACTTGGCAGTGTCTTATATAACTCCACTCAATGGGAGTATTACTTAAACAGTGTGAAATACATTTTCTGACAAGAGCTGTATCACAATTTGGAGTGATGTTTATGCAGGTGGATAGTCTGCCAGTTATTTGTAGTTTAAAAAATGGACCTCTGAGGCCGCAATATAAAACCCCAATCCTTATCTGTAGCGAAAACTATAATTGTTTCTTGTGGGTAAATATTGTAAACTCAGTCATTTGGCCATAGTCCATCAAGTATATATGATGAGAGATAACTTCCCTGTTCTTTACTTCTAAAATAAGATGTATAATATAATTAATAAGCCACTGTTGTTTTTAAGTGTCTAAATATAATTTTGTTGAAATTGAAACATTTAATTGCACATGTACCTAATACCTGATTATCTACCTTTTGCTGCTCTTATTTATTATCAAATTGCTGCTGGTTGTCACCATCCATCTCCCTGGGTGATGATAGTCCTGCTTCTTACGGCAATTTTTAGTAGTGATTTCATGGTCCTAGCTGGGCAGAATAATAGCCAGGTAACCAAAGAGTGTGTTTGCCTAATGGAGATATGGGAATGGAGGCCAAAACTTTCAAAGTCGTTGGCAAATTTTTGAAAGACTTCAATTCTATTAATTTGTATTCTATTCATTGAGTTGGTAGGCACTCCAGAATAAATGCAATGATCAGAGAGAACACTAAGTGTAGGTACTGAGTTTAGCAACTGAAATAGTTGGTATTTGAATCACTGAGTTTTTGATATACAAATACCTCACTAGTTATGTGACTACTTGTGAGATGGTGTATGCAATGCTGTTATAATTGAGCATGGCAGTTGAGCAATATAATCTGAAAAGTTTCACCACTATGATCATGCTTCAGTAAAATAACTGGCATTTTAATTCTTCCTTCCCTTGTGATTTCTTCGTCTTTATTCAACGACTGCTTTTTAAGTTAGAATCTGATTGCGTGCAACTCCAAGATCCATTCCTTATAAGATGGGGTTTCTCACACAACTCTGAGAAGCTGTTGTGTCCTGTCAACAGTGGCTGTAAGACCAGCCCATGACTTACAGCTAGAGGTGATCCAAAGTCTCCCTGCCCGACTTCTTTTCCATCTGATGGGTCAAGTATTCCATTAAAATTGTAGACCTGTTTGTCCTCAAGCTGGCTCTTTTCTCTGTTTTAATAGGAGTGATTTGGGTAAGTTATTGTGCAGATGATAAGAGTGGATCTGAAGGGGTGGAGATTTGGGAAGTAGAACCTTTTAAGCATTAGATTTAAGATAGGTGAGGAGTGTTGACCGCCCCTCCCCCACCCCATTATCTTTACATTTATGTTCACTATTCCCCCTTCTCTAACTCAACCCACCAAATTCTTGTCTTTCTTTTATTCCTGTGTTGGATTTCTTTCCATTTCCTCTATTCCTTGGTATCTCATTGCCTCTCCTTTTCTTCCCCCTTCCGCGGTGGAATATGAAATTGAAGCTCCCTCTTAAAAAAAAATAAACCTGATAATAAAAGTAATATATGTTTATTGCTCACTCATTACAATTAGAAACTATAAGCAAAAAAGAGAAAAAATCCATCTTTCCAAACTAGAAATGAATCAAAAGCACTGAAGAATTGTAATTAGAGAGAAGTATAATTTACCTAGTTTTTCTTAGCTATTTAAGAGTTTATTGTGTTCTCAGTTGAAAAATTCATTTTATCTTTTATTTTGCTTTCACCTTCCTCCTTTTCCATGCCACAAAAGCTAAATTAAATTTTATTTGCTTTGTATAAGACCTATTAACTTCAGTGGAGAAAGAGGCTCCTTTTGCTTGCTTCGGGATTTATATATTTCCGTATTTAGTTTTTGAGGTGTGGAAAATGAGAAGAAATGAGAAGAGCCTGACATCAGCATTAGTTCTTCCCCATGGATTTTTAATTCCACCACAACCCCTTCACTGAATGTGTACAATGGTGAATGTTATTTCATTTTCTTACATCTATTTTTCTCTTTATTTTATTCTATATCCTTCTAGCTGTCTTCCTTTTTATCTTAATATCTCTTATTTGTCCTCTTTGTTCCCTTTCATTTAACCTCATTTTTATAGAGTGGTTGAGTCAACCTAGTGTGACAGAAAGGTTAGTTTTGTTATTTTCTTGTGAATGAAAGTTTGGGAGCAAAAGTGATTCCCCCAGCTTGATGATGTTTACCAAAAAACTGGTATCATTACTGTAAATTTTCTGAACTTATAATTCAGTTTAGTGAAGTAGGAATTCTGTACTTGATTCTAGAAATATTGGAAACATACACTTCGAGATCTAAGTAAACTTGCTAGAATGAATGTATGTATATTTGCATTCCGGTAACGGTTGTGTTTGAAAATTTAATATGTTTTTATCATAAAAATCTACATAATGCTGAATTATCTAAAGAGAGGTGGGAGTTAAAAAAAGAAATAGAAGAATGTTGGAAGTTAGAATTTGCACATTTATCGTCTTCTATTCCTCTTCCAGCTCTCCTACACTGAACACTAGAAAAGCACTATCACCCAAACTTGTCCACCCGGAAACCTTTTGTCTTCCTAATCTTCACTTTCTTCCTCCCCTCCATTATACCCAACATTCTCTTGTAACAGGGATAAACTTAGCAGTGTTGTGCAAAAAAATGTAAATGTAATATTTCTAGTATAGGACTTGATTTGTAACTCTGAGCTTTCAGGGTAAGCAGTTTAATCTAGGTGTTTTCAGGTAACGTGAATTCAGTCCGGTACTTTTGGGGTCACTTTTCAATTTAAAACTGACACATTGCAAGTGTCAGCCTCCTGATCTTTGTCCTGATATAAGATCTAGGTGGGGGGTGAGGGGAGCATATGTAGCTTCATAGTGTCATAGTGTCAGGACAGGGAGGAGTGCGTTTTGGATCCTGATTTGATGTATCAATATAGAGAGTATATTGTGATTACTTCAACTAGTGGAGTTCAGGAACCCCTCCTCATACAGATTCAGTTTTCCCATAGTAACTTCAATATTCACTTCGACCATACATCCCATCTGGCCCAAGGTTTTCTCCTAAGCCGGTCACTTTACACTGCACTCTGGTGATCTCTAGCAAATGAACTGACTCCCCTCAGTTTTCTCACTAATGGGCCCACAAGAGTGTTGGGGTTTTCTCCTCCCTCCCCCTTGAGAACAATGGAGCACTCGTGGGGATTGTCCAGATTGATTCCCTGCTTGTGCCTGTTTATGCAGGAGCCATATATCATCAGCTGTTCTCCCAATATCTAGAGGTAGCAATTTTGAGTGTTCTATGTTTGAAACATTAATATACAGTTGGTGTCAGTCAATCCTGGTAATAGTACTCATACTACTTCTATTACTACTAAAATCATGTAACAGATGTATAGTGATTAAGATTTGCCATGTACTATTATAAGTGCTGGAAATATATTAACTCATTTAATTCTCAAAACAATATAATGATGTACATAACATTGTTCTCATTGTGTAGATGAGAAATTTGGGGCATAAGGTTAAATAAATTTTAAGTGGCAGAACCAGGTCATATGACATTAGGGTCTGCCCTGTTGATTCCTAAATTCGGGGGGGTACACCCATATGTTTAACTTTTCTCTTCTCATCTCTGCCAATTATTTTGTCCTCAGTGGTCCAGGGGCTGATCGAAGCCAGGGGATGGTGGTGGAGGGTTGTGGAGGAACTTGTTCAGTGGAGAGCAAATTTCATTTTCACATGAATTCTGACCTTTTAGGTTCAGAAACCACAAATTTGAGATCTTTATTTATTGTTCTTTTCCTCCTCTTGCTGCCAGTCTCGGACTCCTCCCGGGAAAAGGATGCCCTTATAGTTTAAGATTCAGCCAGTATTGGTCACATGGGAGAAAAACCAGAACACATTAATGTTTCAAATTGTTAATTTGTCTAGTGCACACTCACCAAAGAAGTCCAATCTAGCCTATTTCCTGCAAATCTATTAGTTGAACCTTATGAAACTGCCACTTTTGTACATTAAAAATGGTAAGTGGCAGCAATTTCATGTGGTTCAACCTAATATTACTTCATCAATTTCCTTACAGACTCATAATCATTACAATTATTCAGGCCACTGTCATCTCACAACTAGAAGTATCACAGCAGTCTTTTAATGGATCTTCCTGCTTCTCATTTCACCCTCTCCCATTTGTTTGTTATACTTCAGCTAGAGTAAGGTTTATAAAATTTAATGGTATTGAGCCACTTTTCTGTATAAAATTCTGTAATGACATCTGATTGACCTTAGTATAAAATCCAAGCTCCATTAATGTAGCTTGTAAGTCATGTAACCATACATCCCTGTTAGTCTCTGACAGCCCTGGTTTATCCTGCTGCCCCAGCTCAATTATTAAAGGCGCCCCTTTTAGTCTCACAAGTGGCCTGGTTTGGATGATGAATTGTATGATCACCTTATTTATAAGGTACCTTATGAACTGGCCTCTGCATTTCTCTCCAGCCTCATCTCTCACCACTTTTTAGATTACAGTTGGAGCTGTAACCATCCTGAACTCCTTTGAATTTATAGAACATGTCATGCCATCTCTCAGTTCTGAGTGCAGGCCCATGATGATGCCGCTGGCTGCAATACCCCTCTGTTAGCCTAATTTGTGCCAGTTTGTCATGATTGCATTTATATACTTATCGCTAGAAGCACCTCCTGATCTCTAGACCAGCTTGAATTCCCCGGTTTTCTGTACTCATATTTGCTCTGTACACCCCAGTCAAAACCTCTTCCCATTTAACCAGGTTTCTATCTGATTTCTGTGCTTCCTTTCAGAGTGTTAGTTCTGGCAAGACAGGGCTCTCAGTTTATTCAGTATTGTATCCCCCAGGCTTAATAAGTGCTTATTGTTCATAGATGTTACTAAAAATATACTTATATGTGCTGAATGAATATATGAGACAAAACAATTTTAGGGTGACTTTGCACTTTGACACCTGCTCCTGACATTTTATGAGAGAGATGTTGAGAGACCATACACTATAACGAGGAGAAGAAGAGAAAGGGAGAACAGAAAAGGGACTAAGTCTTGAGTATCAAGAAAAGAACAAATGGAAAAAAAACGGAGAGGCTTTGAACTGACAATTTGGGTGGACACGTATGTTCCACTTCTGATCATCTGATCCTGTCTCTGCCCTGCTGCTCCCGCTTTTCTTAGTAGGGACACTTAAAAAGCCTGAAACCCATTATATTTTGCCTGCAGTGTGCAAACTTATTAGAGCATCATATATAATAACATAATTTTCAGTAAGTGCAGAAAGTAATTATGTTTGAATTTGAGGAAGAATTGTACTATGATAATCTCTCCTTTTAAAAGTTGGTAACAGTTATAGTAAACAAAAACAATGATTTCTGAAATGGTGACTAAAAGTAAGGGCTGTTTAAGTCCAATTTATAGCACTCACTTCCAGAAAATGAAAGTGGGAAGCTGTTTGTAAGCTATTGTTGAAAGCTATTGTTTGCAAGCTATTATTGTGGGTTGAATTGTATCCTTCAAAAAGATATGTTGAAGTTTTAATCCCTGGTACCTACAAATGTGACTTTATTTGGAAATAGGGGTTTTGCAGATGTAATAAGTTGAGCTGAGATCATACTGGGTTAGGGTGGGCCCTAACCCAGTATGATTGGTGTTTTTATAAGAAGAGGATGAGAGACACTGAGATAAAGGGCGATCATAAAAGACACATACTGTGTGATTCCACTTATATGAGGTACCTAAAGTTATCAAATTCATAGAGATAGAAAATAGAATTGTGATTGCCGGGACCAGAGGGAAGAGAGAAGTTATTGTTTAATGGTACAGAGTTTTAGTTTTTCAAGATGAGAAGGGTTTTGGAGATGGATGGTGGTGATGGTTGTACAACAATATGAATGTACTTAAAAACTACTGAACTCTACACTTCAAAATGGTTAAAACAGCAAATTTTATGTGTATTTTACCACAATTAAAAAAGTTCACACATTCCTAGTGCTCTACCCAGAGAAAACCACTGTCTTTATTCTTCAGTTGTGAGGTTTTTCTTATGCCTTTACATAAACACATATTCTCATGTAGCAATATATGGTTTATTCTTTGATTAGTTTTGTTTTTCACATAAATACTATCTTACTGCAAATCTTGTTCTGCATGTCCAACAATGTTTAAGTCCTATTATGAGAGATGGCGGAAGAGAATTTCTGGGCCCAAACTGAAGTGACCTCTTACTCCCTTCTCTGCCATGTTCCCTGTGGTCTTAATTTCATTAGAATGAGACTCTCCATCAGTCCTTCACTAATGAGCCATTCTGATGGACTTTTTCATGGCCCACCAGACCTGGGATTTCTACCTTCAACTTCTACCATTTCCATATTGCTTCTCCCCAATTCCCTTTTCTACTGAAGATTATGTGTCTCTATCTACGTAGATAGAATCTATCTATCTATCCATCCATCTAGGGGTATGAGTGGAATGTTGAGCTTCAAAGGTGAAATCAAACCTTTTTACAACTCTTCAAATAGCCTTAGCCTTGAGTCTATTCTGAATTTATGTAAAAAACCTTTTTGATGGTGGTGACAGTAGGGGTTAGAGTACAAATATTAGTTTTCCTTCAGGTCTCTAATCTTTAGATATGAGCAATTCACAATTTCAAGGTTGAGAACATATCATACCCCGAATTTATAATTCTCAGAGGTTACTCAGATATTTTATACTTCAATAATATTATTATTTGTTCTGAGTATTTAGGATGAACCCAAGATGAAGGATTGGGAAGAAAAGTTTCAAAACCTAAATGCTTAAAAAACAAAGACAGCTTAAATCTTGTTTCTTTTTTCAACATAAGGAAATTTCCAAATAACAGTGAGATACTCCATATCTAATCCTTATTTAATACTAATATTGTGTTTTGATTAATAAAATATAGATGATATTTTGAATATTTATGCTCATTTTAAAAATTGGTGATCATTTTCTGAGATAAGTTCAGGAAATTTGACCTTTCTTCTGAGCCCCTCACTCCTTTTGAAGTAGATAAAGACCACTTTGGCAATTAGAAATATTTAGTATAGTAGTCAAGTTCAGGGTTGATAAGGTATTTTAGTATTCAACAGATATAATGTTATAGTATTACTGGTAAGATTGTGAAACAAATCCCAGTACACTTAAGCTCTGCTAACAAAGATGAAATGGAGAATAATTATGTATATGCTGAATCTGATTAAGGTTGACATACAGTTTGAATACATTCATTCTCTAAGGTGTAGTTTTGGGTATAAATCATCAACCAAGCAGAAAACGGTGAAGTTGAAAGCAACAGAACACAAAGACCTGGTGGATTTTAAGGGACTGAGAATGTTCTATGGCTATTGAAGTGGGATCCATAGCTGGTATTTTCCTGTAATTAATAAAGTGGCTAAATATATTTCCTGGTTAATACACCAGTCTCCCTCCTGTCTCCTTACTCCTGTAGAGCAGTGGTCTTCAAACTCCTTTCTTGGTAAAAAAAAAAAAAACAAAACATTTAAATTATGACCAGTTCTCTCTGTCTAACACACACATACACACACACACAATGAAAGTGTCATAAAGTGTCTTCAAGCAATACTTAGACTTATTAAATTCAGTGCACTCCAATATTTTAACTCGATATTCTTTATTTTAATACTAGGTTTAACCTACTAACTTGATTTAAATATCCACTCACAGATTGTAAAATCAATTTGAAAAATCCTCCCTAGAATGTTTCATTTTATATATTTGACTTCACTATGAGAGTAATTGAATGTGTGTTGACTGAGTAATGGATCACTTCATATTTACCTGCATAGACAAGTGAAATGTTTCTGTGAGCTCAAAGCTTTGTTCAGGAAATTTGCTTGAAATTCTTTATAAAGGGTTTACCTTATTAGCTTTCTACTAAATGTTGATGTCTGAGCACGCTAAGGCAAAGGAAAAGGAAAGTTCTCTTTTTAAAAATTGCATAAGTGTTACAACACCATGAGGAGGATTATCTTTAAGTATGTGCTTATTAATTATCCCAGTGGAGATTAGCAGTCTTCACTTTCATTTACATTGTGACCTTCTAGGAATGAGATATAAAAGTTGTAAGATTGTATTAACAAAAGACTCCTGACAGATTTGAAATTCATCACTATCACCAATTTTAATACTTAAAATAGTAGTGTATCTTCCTCCAGAACAACTGCAAATTCCTGTCTGCATTATTTTTATCATTAGTAGTTTATTTTCTTCAGGAGTATGAAGCCAGTAAAATAAGATCAACATTCTCTCTGTTAGCTCAAGAATGTGGTAAGGTCAATCTAATGATGCAAAATTTGTAGTCTCATCTAAGCCCATAGATTTAAACATTACACATTACTTCTATGTCAATGAGTCTAAAATCCTTATTTCCACATTTGAACTCTTCTGTGAACTCCAGCTCCTAATTTTCAACTGTCCTTTGGATATCCTTATTTACAAAGTATAAATAAGGATATTTATTTATTAAGTTATTAAGGACTTATAACTTAACATAGTCTAAACTTAACAACTAAGCATTCTCTCTTTGAAGTTCTCCATCCTCTATACCACTCTTCACCCCTCAAATCAACTCCTTTCTCCTTATTTTCTAATTTCTGCTAAGGACACCATTAGTCTTCTAGGTAAGCCCTTAGACTCATACTATATCCCTTTTTTCCTCCTATATTATATCAGTCAACAAGGCCTTGACTCTATTTCTAGAGTATTTCTTTTACTCTTCTACTTCTTACAATTCCCATAGCTTGCATCCTTATTACCTTTTATCTGAACTATGGCAGTCATGTCTTGAGGTAGTCACTGGTGCTGTTTGTGGATATTTCCCATTCTTCTCCTGGATTCATAGCAGGATTGTACTTGCCCATCCCCTGAAGTTAGGCATAGCCATATGCAATGTGAACAGAAGTGGCATGTGTTACTCCTAGACTGAGTCCTTTAAAATCCAGTGTACAATTCACCATGCTGTAGAGACAAATGATCTTCCAAATAGATGCTTGAGTGCAGAAAATATGTATCAATGGCCCCTATGGGCCCCTGCATCACATGGAACAGGAGCAGGGAATAAGTCTCTGTTAGTTTAATCCACGGAGCCTTGGGAATTTCTGTTTATACAACATCCCACCTGTCCTGAGATATAGTATACCTTAACTGACTTCTCTACTCAGTCTCTGCCCCTTCCAATTATTCTCTCACTGTCAAATTAATCTTTCTAAAATATGTCTAATTATATAAATTCCTTACTAAAATATTTCAGTATTTCCTGTTATCTTCACTCTGGTCCTCACATCACATGTATCTCAACTTCCTTTTAAACAACACTGCTGCTTCTCTACATGCATACACACCAAACACCTTCTACCTCATTTGCTTCTCTGTTCCTCTGATCCAGGATGCCATCCCCTTCTAGTGTTGTCCAAGTGCTACCTATTCTTTTTTTTTTAACATCTTTATTGGAATGTAATTGCTTTACAATGGTGTGTTAGTTTCTGCTTTATAATAAAGTGAATCAGCTATACATATATCCCCATATCTCCTCCCTCTTGCATCTCCCTCCCACCCTCCCTATCCCACCCCTCTAGGTGGTCACAAAGCACCGAGTTGATCTCCCTGTGCTATGTGGCTGCTTCCCACTAGCTATCTATTTTACATTTGGTAGTGTATATATGTCCATGCCACTCTCACATCGTCCCAGCTTACCCTTCCCCCTCCCCATGTCCTCAAGTCCATTCTCTACATCTGCTTCTTTATTCCTGTCCTGCCCCTATCTATTCTTAAGTAACAGTTCAAATGCCATCATTTCTATGAGGGCTTTTCTGGACTCTTGCATAAAAGGGGCAAGAGATAACTCCCACATCTCCCAGAGGACTTTGAACCTCCATTATAGCTCTCACACCCGCACTTACCATTCTGAGTAGATTTCTAGTTATTTTCAGGTAGGAAATGGTCTTCTTTCACTTCCATATTATTGCAAATTCTCTTGCATGGTGCCTAGTAAATATCTTAAAATTGAATAAATGAATACATGAACTTAAGTTTACATTTGATTTAAAACTGCCACTTTGCTCTTTAGAAACCGTGTGGTATTGGCAACAACGAGACAAGTGCTGCAATGAATATTTCTTGTTAGAAAAATGTAAATTCCATGATAGTCATTTTCTTTCAAATGATCTTCTTAAAAATATTTTTTCCTAAGGTCTACTTTGACTTTTACTCTTTTGTCTGACTTATTTGACTTTCAAGCATTTCTTTGTGACTCCAGTTTTTAAACAATTTAAACAAATAAAAATTATTTTAGAGAACTTATTTTCAAGCTGTTACTTTCTAAATAGTGCACTTGGTCTGTTACTGTAAAATCTGTTCATACTCATTTTAGATCTATTACTTCATTTTAAAAAATAGCAATTGTTCATTATATTTTTTTCTCAAACTGCTTTAAATGCACCAACCATTTTTTTCTGAGTATATATGGACCTAAGCCAATGAATATTCTTCTATATTGCCCTAATTGTAATTATTAAAAGGAAAAAAATCTAAAAATTTTTATTCTGCATAATCATACTTAAACATGCCTCTATATTATACTGTAAAAGTAATCTTCACAGTAATAAACAAAAGAACAAGATTAAGTCATTCTTCAATACAAATTCCAAGAGCTTTGCCTCTTCGCTATGGGCCCTTTAGCAATATTCTCACAAGTGGAGCTCTGTGTCATGGACTGCACTTTTGCTAATGTGAAATCTTTAGTAGGTATGACCAGACCTTATGCAAATCTCTCCAGTTGTTGTTTCTTCCAGTAATGATGCCTTGGAGCCTGAGAATCAATCACTCAAAAAGAATTTACTGAGAACTTAGTGATACTCAGGCCTTAAGCTATTACTAGAGAGAATACCAAGTATGGAATATAATCCCTGCCTCAAGGGCTTATGTTCAAGACAAGACTCACATACATTATAGAGAAATGTACAAGTAAATGATTGTCTTAAATTGTACTGTATAGCTTATAAGTGGAAAGAGTAAAAGGAGAAATCAATATGGAGCATGAATGTTATGGGAGAGAAATCCTTCGTGGAGGCCAGATGTCAGTAGGTGAGTACTTGCAGAAAGCTTGTGGGATCAGGCAAGGATATCCTTGGAACCTTGTGGGAACTTCAGGATCTCCTGGAGTTAAAATTTCTGACTCCAAAGCCAGGCTGCTTATGTTCAAATGACAGCTTCAGCACTTGCAACCTATATGACTTTAGACCAATCACTAGAATTCTGTGCCTCAATTCCCTTATCTGTAAAAATGGGATGATTATAATAATAATAATAATAATGATAATAATGCCTGTCTCATTAAGATGTTATGAGAATCAAATGAAGTAGTAGGAAGAAAAAGTAGTTGGAACAGTGCACAGTATATATCAATATTTATTATTATTACTTAAACTAATGTTTTATGAGGACTTTACAGTGCTAGGCACTGTTTACATGGATTATTTCATTTGATCTTCACCACAATCTTATGAAGAAAGTTTTGTTGTGCCATGTTTTTGGTGAAGAAACACTTGGAGAGGTTAAGCCAGTTAGCATATGGAAGAGCTGGTATACAAACCTCAGGTTTTTTCATCCAGCACAGGAAGCTGAGCACTTCACCACCACATCTGCCTCCCCAGATGTGTATGCATTTAGTGCCTGGATTCCATGGAAATGAGAAAGGATTAAGGCACTGGACATTAAAATTTCCAACTCAAACTTGGCAGAATATGTCCTTTTCAGAAGTATTCCTCCTCCTACTTATTTGTGTTTTGCTTGTTTTTGTTTGTCTTTATTTGTAAACATCTGTTGTGCTTTATTATATACCACAGGGAAATCCCTGAGGGTACCAACATTTGAGAGTAAGCAAAAGAAAAAGAGCCAGCCAAAAGGATAGAATTCTATCAGCTTGACTCCCCAGTGCACTCCATGTCCGGTGGTCTTAATCTCAGTTAATGAGTCCTGCTGCCTGATTCGGAAACCTCAGAACGACCCCACT
Source organism: Mesoplodon bidens (assembly GCF_964165515.1). NCBI lineage: Eukaryota > Metazoa > Chordata > Mammalia > Artiodactyla > Ziphiidae > Mesoplodon > Mesoplodon bidens. The sequence goes on from NC_138168.1 coordinate 60,575,599, forward strand.
CTTTTCTCTCCATCTGCGCAGCTTGTTACATCTTTACAGTCCAGACTTCAGTATTTTCTCCCTGTACTTTCACTACAGACTTTCAACTCATCTTCCTGCTGCTAGCCTTTCCTTATTTTAAGCAATCCTCCACCCTACCCTAAATCCAGCTATTTTTTAAAAAAACAAAGGTTCTGCAACTTTTAATTTCTCCTCAATTCCCACTCAGATTTTTCGCACGCTCATCACCTGGTCTAGAGAGGCCTTCCTCTACCATTATGCTTGGGAAACTCCCTTTCGTCTTTTAAGACTCAACAAAAATGTTGCTTTTTCATGAAAATGGACACTCTTCTATCCTCTCAATATTAACAGTTTTCTTTTTTGTTCCTGTTTCTATAATAGCCCTTAGCATAATGTGTTACAAATGTTATCTTCCTCACCTGAGGAAAGCAGCACCAAATCAGGCATTTTCTTGTTTCACTTCTGTATCCTTATGCTTGGTACATGGTAGCTATTCAATAAATAGGCACTGAGTGAAAGCATGAAACCATTTATAACATCTTCACTTGACTTTGAGTTTTATGAGTCACAACTGCTTCTAATTCATCTAATTAGAAGAGTATCTGATACACAGTACAAACCTTAAACATATGAATAAACAAATGTTAAACGCCTAATTATTTTAGAGGAAGGCAGAGAAGAAGATTTCAGTATCCAGAAAGTTCACTCAGAGATGGCAGATGGGTATCATAGTTACAGGTAGGAAAGCAGAGTCCAAAGTGTAGGGTCATAATTGAAAGCAGAGAGGAACAGGAGGATCAACAAAAAAGAAATGGTCACTCGGGTTGAGTAGAGGCTATAATACCTATCCCTCCATTATCTTATTGACCAACTCCTACTTCTCACAAGATAATTAACTCAAGCACACATCATCTGAGAAACAAGTGTCTCTTCTATGCAGGTTCAGCTGCCCTTCCTGATTCTCTCTGAATGCTCTGAGCAAGTCCCCATCATTGTTTTCTAAAAAGACTTCCCCACTTCTTGTTCACTCCAATCTGTTCTCTTCACAGTAGCCAGAGATGTTTGTCATTCCCCTATTTTAAAGTTATAGTGAAGTGATCTGCCATTGTTCCTGTAAGAAACACCAAACAAGTCTCCACCATTCTTGCCTCTAGCAGGTTTTGCCATTATTTGTCAAGTTGTGTCTGTTCATACTAGACTCTTTTGATTTCTTAAATATGTTCTGTTCGCTTCACTGAATTAAAAGTCCTTATCTCTGAGCCTTCCTACTGCTTTAGAAGATCGCCCCCACCTAGCTTATTTATTTTTCAAACTTCAGTTCAAATATCACTTCCTTAGAGAAGTCTTTTTAAGGTTGCTTCCTACCTCCCAAGTAGATCATACTCCCTTTATTGGGGGTGCTGTCATTTCCTATGCTTTTCTGTCTTAGCACTCCTCATGGATTATAATTGTCGACTTTTTTTTTTTTTTTTTTTTTTTTTTTTTGCGGTACGTGGGCCTCTCACTGTTGTGGCCTCTCCCGTTGCGGAGCACAGGCTCTGGAAGCACAGACTCAGAGGCCATGGCTCATGGGCCCAGCCGCTCCGCGGCATGTGGGATCTTCCCGGACCGGGGCATGAACCCGTGTCCCCCGCATCGGCAGGTGGACTCTCAACCACTGCGCCACCAGGGAAGCCCAATTGTCGACTTTTTGAATGAGTTGATGAGTGTCCCTTCTTTCTCTATTGTAAACTTTAAGAGGGAAAGGACTATTTCTGTTTTCCTTACCGTCTCTCTCTCTAATGCTTAGCATATTGTTTGGCACTGATAGACACCCGATAAAAGTTTGTTGGAATGAATCAATATTGAATGAGGGAATAAACAGATAATGCATTCATGAATGAATAAAGAATGTATCACATTTTTGTGGTAAATATTTTGTTTAACTCCATGGCTAAATCTAGGAGTGCCATATCCTAAAATATGACCTAGAAGCCATGGAAACACAGAGGGTATATTAGATATGCAGAATGCTATTTTAAATCTTAATGAGAGGTACGTAGTACTTACAGGGGTATAGAACCACATATTCCATAAAGGAAGAATTCAAGGGCAATGACATGGCATAAGACTGGGGCTTTTAAGATAAGATGCCAGAGCAGAAGGTTTTCTTTGGGTGATGGCGGAAAATAAGGCTTGGAGTGGAGCAAGTAAATGGAAAAACTTCAGAGTAATTTAGATGGAATGAATTTATGTCAAACTTTCCATGAACACTGACTTAATGTCTACTAGTTACCAGCCATTTAATATTAGGTGCTAGAGAAATGGAGGAAAGTAAAATGAGGTGGGAGAGATTTACTGTGAGCTCTTGAAAAGTAAAGTACACCATCAAGGTTTGTGTTAGGAGATTAATCTGAAAGGTTTTGAGAGACAGATTGGGGATAGCGAGGAAGTTTGTTGAATGAATGAATGAATCAATAAATCAAATAAATGAGTCATGCTTTTTGTGAATATTCTGTGCATCCTCATTCAGTTTGGTTCCCTTGACTGTAAAATTTGACTTTGTATTTCACTAATCCTTTGGGTCTCTTACATTCATTTTAAGAGATTTAAAAAATATAGTTTATAAGATTCAAAACAAACAAAAAATTCATGACATGCTGAACAAACAGATGAGATCAGAACTAAAAAAAAAATATTAACCAGATGATAAATATGTAAGTGAGAAACATGATAATGAGTTTCATTAACAAGATACACCATTAAAAGCAAACATATTCTCATGTGGTAGATGGTAGTTTTACGCTCTGTGCCCAGTGTGCTATAATCTACTGACAGTGATTCTTCAAATACACCATGTAGCTAGGGGTCATCACATAACCTATATATACCTCTGTCACTGAGAAGTTCAGAGGCAAAAGATAAAGGAGGAGATTGTTGGCCTATGTTTATCTTAGCTTGAAAAGATTATTGCTAGAGAACACTATCCAAATTTACCTGTGTTTAAAGATCTTCACCACAAAAGAGCAGCAAAAACAATCTCATTAAAACAAGCTCAGAAAACAATTCAAAGATATATGATTAAGAGCAAACCAAACAACTGAAGCACAAATACTGTGACCTTCCCTTGACTTCTACTTTCACAGCTCCTTATTCAAGTTCTGTTTTGGACAGTAAGCTTTCTTCATAGCCATAACTTTTGTGGTTTTTCACCCATCCCATCTACTATTTTTCCCCTTTGATTTTTATTGATTTCTTTTAGGAGAAACTTGAAAAACAACCTTTATCAGCAAAGGTTTTCACTCAAGTGCTTTTATTTTATTTTATTTTGGTCTCTTTTTTTTTTGACTTGAATAATATATATATTTTTATACAGCAGATTCTTATTAGTCATCAGTTTTATACACATCAGTGTATACATATCAATCCCAATCTCCTAACTCATCACACCACCACTTCCACCCCCCTGCCACTTTCCCCGCTTGGTGTCCATACGTTTGTTCTCTACATCTGTGTCTCAATTACTGTCCTGGAAACCAAATCATCTGCACCATTTTTCTAGATTCCACATATATGCTTTAATATATGATATTTGTTTTTCTCTTTCTGACTTATTTGACTCTGTATGACAGTCTCTAGATCCATCCACATCTCAACAAATGAACCAATTTCGTTCCTTTTTATGGCTGAGTAATATTCCATTGTATATATGTGCCACATCTTCTTTATCCATTTGTCTGTCGATGGGCATTTAGGTTGCTTCCATGACCTGGCTATTGTAAATAGTGCTGCAATGAACATTGGGGTGCATGTGTCTTTTTGAATTATGGTTATCTCTGGGTATATGCCAAGTAGTGCAATTGCAAGATCATATGGTAATTCTATTTTTAGATTTTTAAGGAACCTCCATACTGTTCCCCATAGTGGCTGTATCAATTTACTTTCCCACCAACAGTGCAAGAGGGCTCCCTTTCCTCCACACCCTCTCCAGCATTTGTTGTTTGTAGATTTTCTGATGATGCCCATTCTAACTGGTGTGAGGTGATACCATTGTAGTTTTCATTTGCATTTCTCTCATAATTAGTGATGTTGAGCAGTTTTTCATGTGCTTCTTGGCCATCTGTATGTCTTCTTTGGAGAAATGTCTATTTAGGTCTTCTGCCCATTTTTGGATTGGGTTGTTTGTTTTTTAATTTTGAGGTGCATGAGCTGTTTATATATTTTGGAAATTAATCCTTTGTTGATTCATTTGCCAGTATTTCCTCCCATTCGGAGGGTTGTCTTTTCCTCTTGTGTATGGTTTCCTTTGATGGGCAAAAGCTTTGAAGTTTCATTAGGTCCCATTTGTTTTTATTTCCATTACTCTAGGAGGTGAATCAAAAAAGATCTTGCTGTGATTTATGTCAAAGAGTGTTCTTCCTATGTTTTCCTCTAAGAGTTTTACAGTGTCTGGTCTTATATTTAGGTCTGTAATCCATTTTGAGTTTATTTTTGTGTATGGTGTTAGGTAGTGTTCTAATTTCATTCTTTTACATGTAGCTGTCCAGTTTTCCCAGCACCACTTATTGAAGAGACTGTCTTTTCTCCATTGTATATCCTTGCCTCCTTTTTCATAGATTAGTTGACCATAAGTGTGTGGGTTTATCTCTGGGCTTTCTATCTTGTTCCATTGATCTATGTTTCTGTTTTTGTGCCAGTACCATATTGTCTTGATTACTGTAGCTTTATAGTACAGTCTGAAGTCAGGGAGTCTGATTCCTCCAACTCTGTTTTTTTCTCTCAAGCCTGCTTTGGCTATTCAGGGTCTTTTGTGCCTCTGACAAATTTTAAGATTTTTTTATTCTAGTTCTGTAAAAAATGCCATTGGTAATTTGATAGGGATTGCATTGAATCTGTAGATTGCTTTGGGTAGTAGAGTCATTTTCACAATATTAATTCTTCCAATCCAAGAACATGGTATATCTCTCCATCTGTTGATATCTTTAATTTCTTTCAGCAGTGTCTTATAGTTTTCTGCATAGAGGTCTTTTGTCTCCCTAGGTAGGTTTATTCCTAGGTATTTTATTCTTTTTGTTGCAATGGTAAATGGGAGTGTTTCCTTAATTTCTCTTTCAGATTTTCGTCATTAGTGTATAGGAATGCAAGAGATTTCTATGCATTAATTTTGTATCCTGCAACTTTACCAAATTCATTGATTGGCTCTAGTAGTTTTCTGGTCACATCTTTAGGATTCTCTATCTATAGTATTTGTCATCTGCAAACAGTGACAGTTTTACTGCTTCTTTTTCAATTTGTATTCCTTTTATTTCTTTTTATTCTCTGATTGCTGTGGCTGAGACTTCCAAAACTATGTTGAATAATAGTGGCAAAAGTGGACTTCCTTGTTCCTGATCTTAGAGGAATGCTTTCAGTTTTTCACCATTGAGAATGATGTTTGCTGTGGGTTTGTCGTATATGGCCTTTATTATGTTGAGGTAGGTTCTCTCTATGCCCACTTTCTGGAGAGTTTTTATCATAAATGGGTGTTGAATTTTGTGAAAAGCTTTTCCTGCATCTATTGAGATGATCATTTGGTTTTTATTCTTCCATTTGTTAATATGGTGTATCACATTTATTGATTTGCATATACTGAAGAATCCTTGAATCCCTGGGATAAATACCACTTGGTCATGGTGTATGATCCTTTTAATTTCTTGTTGGATTTAACATTAACATTAACATTTTTAAAATATCACATATTTTCTACCTGTATATTATGGAGCATATTGAACAAATATCAGTTACATTGGTAACTGCCTTGGTTGCAGTTAAGCCCAAGTACTTATCAGAGGGAACTCACTTGGGGTGTCAGGACTGACTGCAAGGTTGGCTGAAAGACTATTCTAGAGACCTGTGGGCAGTGTGCTTACTGGAAGAGGAAGAGTGCCAGTTGTGCAAGCTGCTCTGTAGGGCTCTCATTGTCATGAATTTCTACACATGCTAATATATATTTTTTAAACAGAAACTGTTGATTTATTTATTTATTTTTAACATCTTTATTGGAGTATAATTGCTTTACAATGGTGTGTTTGTTTCTGCTTTATAACAAAGTGAATCAGCTATACATATACATATATCCCCATATCTCCTCCCTCTTGCATCTCCCTCCCACCCTCCCTATCCCACCCCTCTAGGTGCAAACTATTTATTTTTAAGGCATAGTTTTTATTTTGGTGTGATCAGAGAATGTGTCTTGGACAGTTTCTACTTTTTGGAAGTGACAATGATTTTCACTGTGGGCTTGTATATAATACATTTTTCCATATGACTAGGAAACAATGAGAGTTTCATAAGTTTTTTTCTACTCACTTATCAGAGAAAATTAGTGGAAATAATATTAAATAGAAATAATATTAAATATTATTAAAATAGAAAATAGAAATAATATTAAAAAGAAATCACCAAATACTTCTCATGAATAATGTAGAAGAAAACAGTTATAAGGTAAAGATAAAGAAGAGGAGGAGAAGCATATCTACCTTGTGAGAGTATGTCAAATGAGAGGCTTTTTGGATAGGAGGCACCTTGTGAAGAAAGAGCCACTGACTTTAATAAAGATTTAGAGAGACAACTTATAAAATATATTTACAGTGGCAAGTTCATTAGGTACATATATGTATGACGAAATCAAGATTTTGGAAGATTGTCAAAGGTTAGAGTGATACATCTATTATGATGGACTTCTGTAGTACTGTGTCAAAGCCCTTGTGATTTGTCCCCTGAACTTGATAGTTTTATATTGCATGGGAACTCATATATATAAAATCTTAGGGGTTTTAGTGAACAGGAAATTCATTAGGTGTCAGTCCTCTGATAAGATTACACAATAGCTAATGGAATCTTATATGATTTCAAGAGATAAATTTTCTCCAGTAGTGGCTTATGATTCACCTGAGTCCAGATTACCAAGGGTTTGAATATGCACATTCAAGGGACCCTACCCAGATTAAATGAAATAATCAGCATCTCTGGATTTGGGTCCAGTAATTTGCATGTTTACCAAAATCCTTATATGTACCCCTAAGTTTGCAGCCCACTGATTTAAAATAGAAAAGTGATAGCTCTGATCTGTCTTTTGTTTGCTGAGTTAAATCTGAAGACATAAATTTCAGATGCCATACCTCAGAGGCATATAGGAAAGAAGTTTACTTTTTGAGGAAAGAGTGGATATTGGAATGAAGGCCCATATGAGTAATGCCTGGGGTGATGGCAAGTATTTATCATATATCAGAGCAGGCTCAGAAAAAGTATACTAGTTGTCTTCAAACATTTGAGAGAATATCAGTAAGAAGAAGTATATTCATAAGGGGGCCTCACTTACCTAAAAATTTTTATTAACTGCAAGATGATGCAAAGCCTTAAAAAAAAACCTAGATCGTTTCAGCCTAGATCCTTTCACTGAAGACTTTAGGGAGGAGGTATGATTTTATAATGTTCACTCATTGTATTTGTGGTGAAGCTGGGAATGCTCTCAATAAACACTTATGGAATAAAAAAATTAAAAATGCATTTTAGTAGATTTAACTGTGCCTTTTTCCTGTAATGTCTCTTCAAATTTTAAATACCAAGACCTATGAAAAATTTTATGTCAGTAAGATACATTTACTACAGCAAGCTTCTCCCTTCTGGACTTTTTAATCAGCATCACTGCCATCAGACTGACCAACCAGCTTGCCTGCTAATCCATTTGATCCATGTCATACTAATTCAGCAGCAAGTGGAGAAAAGCTGCTGCTATTATTTCATTTCTCCTTCTGTCATAGCATCCAGGTGCTAATAACCGGGAATAGGCATGTTACCAAAAAGAGTTTTTACGGTAGCTTGAACTCTAATCCCAACTCATTTCCCACAAAAGAAAACGTTGAGTATAAATTTCAATAGTGAAATGTAGATTAAATATTTGGAGTTGGTAATCTTAAATTGTGTTTTTTTAAGTGACTGGTCTGGATGTCTGAGGGCTTTGTGTATATACAATTATATTTTGGGACAATTAGTTTCTTTAGTGTGGTGGGCACCAAGGTTCCCAACCCTGGGGTTGCATGTCCTGTATAATCACTTCCTCTTGAGTGTGTGAGTGGGACCTGTGAAGATGATGGGATATGAATTTCATAATTAAGTTCCATTTTATGACAAAGTACAAGGGGCAATTTGAGATATACTTCAGATCTCTAACTAGATTACTTTGAATTAATCAAAAGGGGGATTATCCGAAGAGGGCCTGACCTGATCAAATGGGCTTTTAAAAGAGCACCTAGAAGTCAGAGAGATTCCTGTGCTGGCCTTGAAGAAGCAAATAGCCCGGTTGTTAGAGGGTCACATGGCAGGGATCTTTGGGGGCCTCTAGGAGCTGAGAGCAGCCCCTGGTTGATAACCAGCAAGAAACCACAGCTGGATTGCAGCTTTGTGAGACCCTAAGCAGAGGACCAATCTAAGCAATGACAACTCCTGTCCCACAGAAATTGTGTGATAGTAAATGCATGTTGTTTTAAGTTATGAGGTTTTTGGTAATTTATTATGCAGCAGTAGAAATCAAGATTAAAAAGATAGTACTACAAATCAACAATCCCATACTCAAACACTGAATATTTTCTTTACAATACATATAACTTCTATTTATTTATTCTATAATTATTGATTTAAAAGAGGATTCAATGATAACAGAATGGAAAAGTTTGAATAATTATACTTCGTTTTTTTGCTTTATCTACAAGTTATCATCCAGTTTTGACATTGCCTTTTTAATTCTCAAGTTGTAAACTGCTGAAAGTTGAGATTTTCCTACTAATAATTCTGTTAACATTTGATAAATATGTCTCATTGGATACAAAAATTAAACTACTTAAGGTTGAGAGATTTACTGTTTATCCATGGAAAAAAGTAAAATAGAATGATAATTTATATTTTCCCCTACCTCATGAACATGAAATATTAATTTAATGGTCTTCACCTTCTATGGCTTGTTAAATTGTTAGCTATCTAGCTGGAAAATAAAACATTATACCATAGATAGCTTTTCCAAATGCAAACCCGTCAACTTTGTTTATTCATTTGCTCATCAATCTTTGATTAGGTATCTATCCTGTGTTAGGGAGATGTTTATAGCTGTTGAGTTTTATAATGCAAAATCAGAGTACATCCTTTGTAAAAGAAAAAAGAATTACCCGTTTATATTAATAGTAATAATAATATTTAACATTGTCAGATACCTTCTACGTACTGTCCTAGATTATTCATTGCTAGAATTATATAAGATAGGTAGTTTCTCTTATGTTAGTCTTCAGTTGCAGGTGATGCAAATAAAAATTTAGCCTCTATTGACAACTCTTGGTATTTTGTCCAGAGAGTGCAAAGGAGACCTGACTTAACCACCTGTTGACGAGGGCTTTCAGTTGCTTCATTGGGGCTCTCCCCTCTCACCTTTCAGTTTTCCTTTTTGTTGTCTTTAATTTCATTCGGGATCTCTCTACAAGATGCCTAAGTTATAGGGTTAGGTGGTCCTCAGCACTTTAAATCTCAGAAGGAGAAAGTCTTCCTACTTCCAGGCTCTGATTAGCTTACATGGTTCATATGTCCAACCATGTGTTCATAGGGGCCAAGATACCTGGCCATCTTAGGTCACATTTCCCTGAGTATCAGGTAGGTGAAAATGCCTGATACGTATTCCAGAACTAGTCAATATCAGCTGGGATTGGAATCCATGCTCCTTCCAAAAGATCACCCTGTCTCTGCTTAAAGTACTTTTCAATTGAGACTGTTTCCTGGTTTGTTTCTTTAATTTTGTGTGAAAACGTATTATTCTGGTTTTCATATAAAAGCAATAAAAAGGCCCTGTAATATTTTCTTCTCACAAAGAAGCTAGCTTTTACACAGAGTGGATTTCACTAGTAGATCTAATCTTTAAGGAAGAAAAACATAGTTTTTATAAAATATTAGAATATCCTTTAATATTTAATACCTCCTGGATTCTGACATACTTGACAGTCTGTATGATCCATTTCCCAACCTCCAAGTATGCCCCTTGTTAAAAAAATACTCCACAACAAACCTGTGTCTGTAGTATGTATGCTTGTGCATATGAATGTGTATGCAGATGGATGTGTGTGTGTGTCAGTATTATGTATACATTGTGGTATGTATGAGAGGCACAAGGAGAAGAGAGAAAAAGTATGATATTAGCTTATTGAGGTTCTATGATAATTTTGTTGAATGTTTCTTTTTTCCTTTCTTCCAAACTGATAAAAGGATGACTTGGGATGTGCTGTTTAAAGGAGATAAACTTGCTCCCCGCCACCCCACCTTTTCTGAGGACAATTTTAAAAGAATTTCATTTCTTAGATGTTTCTAGTCAAAATTACAAACCTGCAAAGTACATTTGCATTATTCTAGGTATATTTTATTGGTAGTATCCTTTAAATGTTGAATCCCAGCTGATTTTTCCTGATCTTCAAAAAGTTCAGGGACCAAATTATATCCTGCAGGTTTTTTGTTATTGTTTTGCTAAATTTCATGTTTCATCTCTAATGCTGTATTTCTACAGGAATGTTAGATCAAGATTGTTTGAAGTAGACTTGAATCCTGAAGTCTGTCTCCTAGACCAGTAGATTATTTCCTAGTTTTAAAAAATGTAGTATGGGCCTCCCTGGTGGCGCAGTGGTTGAGAGTCTGCCTGCCGATGCAGGGGACACAGGTTCGTGCCCTGGTCCGGGAGGATCCAACATGCCGCGGAGCGCCTGGGCCCGTGAGCCATGGCCGCTGGGTCTGCGCGTCCAGAGCCTGTGCTCCGCAACGGGAGAGGCCACAACAGTGAGAGGCCCGCGTACCGCCAAAAAAAAAACAAAAAAAAAAACATGTAGTATGCATGTTAAAGATTTTATTTTGAGTGCCAGTGTGTTGTCATTTTTAGGAGCAGAACACATTTTTCAAAGAAAGAAATATGAACTTCATAATGATGATTTATTACTCTTGAAGGTGGCTCTTTAGCTTTATAAAACAGGAAGAAACATCATGCAACATTAAAATATAATATCTATAGTAAGAGTACCATACCATTAAATAAAGTGAAGACGTGAATATTTAAATTAGGATGTGTTTTTTATATTATATTATTTCAGGAGGAAATTGCAAGCTCTGGAAGTTCTTTGTGTCTGAGTGAAAGAAGTTTCTGGTTTTTATAGCTCTTTTAAAGGAATATCTGTATCAGCAAAAGATCGCTAACAGTCATCATATTTGATTTTATTTAATATTTCTTAACCACATACAGTTGTTTTATGAAAGGGGGCTTTGTTAGCATTTTACATTACCAATTCCTTGATGTAATTTTTACTCTCAGTGCTGACCTGTCATATGGGATAAATCTATACCACGGCAAAGCTCTGTTGTTCTCAAGTACATAGCCAGATATGACACATTTGAGTGAAAAAATTACAAAATCATATAAGAGGAAATATTTAAGAGCTTTTTAAACAATCCTTTGGTTTAAAGCACAGAAGTATTCTACCATCAAACACTAGATTGCGTGAGATGTCTATGCATGTTCCAACTTAATTTTCTTTATCTTTCTAAGTACTCTCCACATGAAATTAAATTTCAGCTGTATTAATAAGCATTCTTCAGTGTGTCAGAAGAAGATTATGATTTATGAGCTAGATAAACCTATAAGAAACAGATGTGAGCAAGGAAAGTACTAAGAGTAGGAATCACTCTTCACAAGGAAGTAATAACTAATAAAATTATTTAATGCAACAATAAATGAAGCATAATCTTGGGGAGATCAGAAGAAAGAGAACAGGGAATTGGAAACAGGATCCTGAGTGCTGTTAGAGCTAAGCACAGATTGCTGGAGAAATGTAGTGGTGGGGTGGCCAGTGGGCATGGGGTTCAGAGAAAGTTCATGGTGAGGACCTTGCACGAGGTCATAGATCTCTTCACTGGTGACATCCATATTCTAACTCAAGTTGTGCTAACTTCAAGGCATCCACTCTCAACCACTAAGTGTCACTTTGTCATTTTTCACTAAGTGTGAGCTTTGGATGGAAAAATCTTCAGGTAATAGTTATTTAATCATTCATATTATAGGATCAGAGGAGGAGCTTAATTTAGATGTGTTTATACTTCAGTAAGATGTGATTATTTCATGAAAGACCTTATAGAATTCCAATGTCCAAACAGCATTATGTTTCTAAACATTATGTTTCTAATATGTATCTCAGTTCCCTTCCTGGTGATAGTGCAGGAATGTAGTGAGAATGTCTGAGAATATATTTCTTTTGATTTTTTTCTTTTTTTTTTTTTGCGGTACGTGGGCCTCTTACTGTTGTGGCCTTTCCCTTTGCAGAGCACAGGCTCTGGACACACAGTCTCAGCAGCCATGGCTCACGGGCCCAGCCGCTCTGCGGCATGTGGGGTCTCCCCGGACCGGGGCATGAACCCGTGTCCCCTGCATCGGCAGGCGGACTCTCAACCACTGTGCCACCAGGGAAGCCCCTTGATTTTTTTAATTGAAAATTTTACTTAGACGATTGTAAATTCACGTGCAGTTGTAGGTAGTAACACATAGAGAGCCCACTGGGTCATCCCAGTTTTACAGTATATATGTATTATCAAAACACCGAGTTGTACGTTTTAAATATATGCCATTTTATTTGTCAATTATACCTCAGTAGAGCTAAAAAAATTCCAAATTGATAAAATTGTCTGAGTGTATTTTGATTTTGTTTTCTTTATTCCTTCCAAGGCTGTATTATAAAAGCAATATACAAAAAATATTATTGAAAACTTCATACAATATTTTTTCCACACAAATAAGAACTACTGTCTTTAGAAAGCTAGAAAGTTCAATCCGACAGTCAATGAATTTGTTCTATTTAAAGTAGTGATAAATCTTGTGTTTACAGATAATTTATTAATTTTCTCACTAACTGCTATGAGATAGGAACTATTGTTATTCCTGTTTTACAGATGAAGTCATAGAGGTAGAGGTTAAATAACTTTAGTGAGGCCACACAGCTATTAAGTGCCAGATCCAGGATTTGGGCACATATACAAACGTAGTATAATCTGTGTTGTCAACCACTAGTCTGTGAGTTATGACCACAGCGAGTGAGTTAGAGAGATAAGTCCTAGCTTTATCAAAACTTGAAAACAAAAGGTCAGAATATGTGGAGGCACTCAAAACTGGGAATACTTTTAAAATAGAATAAAATGAATAGAACAAAACCCACATTTAATAGTTTCATCCTTATATTACTTTTGCCACTCTAATTATGAGCATTTTGATCCTGTTTGGATTTCTAAATTTGGTTTTTATTAAAATAAATAAATCTGTCATCTACCTATTGTATCACTGTATCTCTCTTTGCAAGTTTTGTCTAATCTGAGTAGCAAAAATCAAGCTACCCATACAAAGTTTTAACATTAAGTAGAGCCATTAATTAATCATTTCAGAGACATTTAAAATGCCTCTACTTCTCAGATGAGAATAGGTAATGTGGTTGATTAGTATATCTAAACAATCTCCAATGTGTAAAAAATTCAATAAAAAATTTGGGGCAGAAAGGAAAAAATAAAAGCTCATCTGAAAAAAATACATGAATTCATATGAGTTAAGAATTCTTATATTATTATAAATTTCACTACCATTTTTAGAGAAAAAAATTCACACAATTTGCCATGTGGAGAGCAGTAGCTACTAAAGATATCCATGGCATAGTGATATGCCGTGGAGTTCATAAAGCCACAGCATGAAAATAGCATGTCTTTTTGGGCCATCGATTTTATTCAAGAGCAACTTGAAACATTATTTTTATTTAAATAAAATATATATGAGTAGACCAACATTTATTTGAATTTTTGAAAGATCCAGTCTGACTCTTCAAAAAAAATTTTCAGAGTTGTGGCTGTTAAACTGGGGCTATACCACCAGACCCCAGGATATATCCAATTTATTCTTCTCTACCTTGTGGGAAATTTTGAAAAAAAGTTTGAGAAGCACTGAGATAATGAGGCTTTCCATAGTTATTCTCTCCATAGATTGCTAGTAAATTTTTGATACTTACTGTGAAGCTGAGAGTGAAGGTGAAGCACAGTGCTGGAAATTTTTATATACCTTATGTGTACTGATCGATGTTACTCAAATAGGATGGATAGATGAAGAGTTTATTTAGTGAAAGAAAATAAAGAGCAAATAATATATAATAAATACAAATTAAAGTTACATGTTATTTTATATAGCATAGGATTGAAAAGTATGTGCATTGAGTAATCATTTTCACCTTGCAATTATTGCTTTTTTAAATAGATTTTTACTGTTGTTCTCTGTAAAGATATCACAGCATGTGCTAATATTATCATCTACTACTTCCACTTTATTTGTCATGTCAGAGAAATTCACTTCTCAAGTAATACTGTTTCAGGAGGCCACAATGATGGAACTTTTTAAAAATTTAAGGAACACTGAAATCAGATGATGGTGTGGCTGGATTTTATGTGTGACTGTATGTAGAATGAAGAGAAATTCAAACTAAAATGCTCTATAAGACATACTGCATGGAAGAAGCAAAGCAGTGCAGTTCTTCCATAAATTGTTATACTTTCATTCAGAAGATGGTAACCTTTTGATGGAGGCTGCTCTTCTGTTTTTGATTGTGAAACCAAAAGATTTTCCAGGAAAAGAAATGATTTGCCTTCATGATGTCTGTCTAATCAAATTAGGAATGTTTTCCCGAACATTCATTCAAGTTATTGAGTATTTATTATAAGTGTTTATTATGCGGCAGACACCAGCCTAATTGCTGGTTGGATATAAAGGTATTTGGATTCTAGTACTATTCTCGAGGCTATTTTTTTTTATGTAAGGTCATAATATTTTTTTATTGAGGTATAATTGGCTAATAATATTATATTAGTTCCAGGTCTATGATGTAATGATTTGATATTTGTATATATTGTGAAATGATCACGACAATGAGTCTAGTTAACATCCGTCACCATACATAGTTATAAAATTTTTTTCTTGTGGTAAAAACTTTAGATCTACTCTCTTAGCAACTTTCAAATATTCAATACAATATTGTTAACTATAGTCACTGTACTTGTACATTACATCCCCAGGACTTATTTATCTTATAAGTAAAAGCTTGTACTTTTTGATCCCCTTTATCCATTTTTGTGCACCACTACCCCCATTGGCAACCATTTGAGCCTATTTTTATTTTTAGTCTGTGTCAATTTATAAACCATTAAATCCTGTAGATTTATTCCTGGAATTCCTTTCTTTCTGAAGTTTACCTGCCACACAATTTAAGTGGTTAATTCAAATACAGCTTTGACATTTTGTGGGTTCAGTTCCAGACCACTGCAATAAAGCAAATATCACAATAAAGCAAGTCACACAAATTTTTTGTTTCTCAGTGCATTTAAAAGTTACATTTATACAATACTGTAGTCCATTGCACACTTGTAGAGTGCAATAGCATTATGTCTAAAAAAATCAATGTACATACCTTAATTTAAAATGCTTTACTACTACAAGTAACTCTATGCCAATAAAATGGACAACCTGGAAGAAATGGACAAATACTTAGAAAGGTATAACCTTCCAAGACTCAACCAGAAAGAAATAGAAAATATGAACAGACCAATCACAAGTAATGAAATTGAAACTGTGATTAAAAATCTTCCAACAAACAAAAGTCCAGGACCAGATGACTTCACAAATGAATTCTATCAAGCATTTAGAGAAGAGCTAACACCTATCCTTCTCAAACTCTTCCAAAAAATTGCAGAGGAAAGAACACTCCCAAACTCATTCTATGAGGCCACCATCACCCTGATACCAAAACCAGACAAAGATACTACAAAAAAGAAACTTACAGAACAATATCACTGATATATATAGATGCAAAAATCCTCAACAAAACACTACCAAACAGAATCCAACAGCACATTAAAAGGATCATACATCATGATCAAGTGAGATTTATCCCAGGGATACAAGGATTCTTCAGTATATGCAAATCAAACAGTGTGATACACCATATTAACAAATCGAAGAATAAAAACCATATGATCATCTCAATAGATGCAGAAAAACCTTTTGACAAAATTCAACACCCATTTATGATAAACACTCTCCAGAAAGTGGGTACAGAGGGAACCTATCTCAACATAATAAAGGCCATATATGACAGACCCACATCAAACCTCATTCTCAATGGTGAAAAACTGAAAGCATTTCCTCTAAGATCAGGAACAAGACAAGAATGTCCACTCTCACCACTCTTATTCAACATAGTTTTGGAGGTCCTAACCACAGCAATCAGAGAAGAAAAAGAAATAAAAGGAATGCAAATTGGAAAAGAAGAAGTAAAACAGTCACTGTTTGCAGATGACATGATACTATACATAGACAATCCTAAAGATACCAGCAGAAAACTACTAGAGCTAATCAATGAATTTGGTAAAGTTGCAGGATACAAAATTAATGAACAGAAATCTCTTTCATTCCTATACACTAACAACAAAAGATCAGAAAGAGAAATTAAGTAAACAGTCCCCTTCACCACTGCAACAAAAAATAAAATACCTATGAATAAGCCTACCTAAGGAGGCGAAAGACTTGTACTCAGAAAACTATAAGACACTGATGCAAGAAATCAAAGATGACACAAACAGATGGAGAGATATACAATGTTTTTGGATTGGAAGAATCAATATTGTGAAAATGACTATACTACCCAAAGCAATCTACAGATTCAATGCAATCCCTATCACATTACCAGTAGCAATTTTATAGAACTAGAACAAAAAATCTTAAAATTTGTACGGAGTCACCAAAGACCCTGATTAGCCAAAACAGTCTTGAGGGAAATAAATGGACCTGGAGGAATCAGACTCTCTGGCTTCAGACTATACTACGAAGCTACAGTAATCAAGACAATATGGTATTGGAACAAAAACAGAAATATAGATCAATGGAAAAAGATTGAAAGCCCAGAGATAAACCCACACACCTATGGTTAACTACTCTATGACAAAGGAGGCAAGGATATACAATGGAGAAAAGACAGTCTCTTCATTAAGTGGTGCTGGGAAAACTGGACAGCTACATGTAAAAGAATGAAATTAGAACACTCCCTAATACCATACAGAAAAATAAACTCAAAATGGATTACAGACCTAAATATAAGACCAGACACTATAAAACTCTTAGATGAAAGCATAGGAAGAACACTCTTTGACATAAATCACAGCAAGATCTTTTTTGATCCACCTCCTAGAGAAATGGAAATAAAAACAAAAATAAACAAATGGGAACTAATGAAACTTCAAAGCTTTTGCACAGCAAAGGAAACCATAAACAAGAGGAAAAGACAACCCTCAGAATGGGAGAAAATATTTGCAAATGAAGCAACTGACAAAAGATCAATCTGCAAAATATACAAGCAGCTCATGTAGCTCAATATCAAAAAAACAAACAACCCAATCCAAAAATGGGCAGAAGACCTAAATAGATATCTCTCCAAAGAAGATATATAGATTGCCAAGAAACACATGAAAGAATGCTCAACATCATTAATCATTAGAGAAATGCAAATCAAAACTACAATGAGATATCATCTCACACTGGTCAGAATGGCCATTTTCAAAAAATCTACAATTAACAAATGCTGGAGAGGGTGTGAAGAAAAGGGAACCTTCTTGCACTGTTGGTGGGAATGTAAATTGATACAGCCACTATGAAGAACAGTATGGAGGTTCCTTAAAAAACTAAAATTAGAACTACCATACCACCCAGCAATCCCACTACTGGGCATATACCCTGAGAAAACCATAATTCAAAAATAGTCATGTACCAAAATGTTCATTGCAGCTCTATTTACAATACCCAGGACATGGAAACAACCTAAGTGTCCATCAACAGATGAATGGATAAAGAAGATGTGGCACATATATACAATGGAATATACTCAGCCATAAAAAGGAACAAAATTGAGTTATTTGTAGTGAGGTGGATGGACCTAGAGTCTGTCATGTAGAGTGAAGTAAGTCAGAAAGAGAAGAACAAATACTGTATGCTAACATATATATATATATGGAATTAAAAAAAAGGGCATGAAGAACCTAGGGGCAAGACAGGAATAAAGACACAGACCTACTAGAGAATTGACTTGAGGATATGGGGAGGGGTAAGGGTAAGCTGGGAAAAAGTGAGAGAGTGGAATGGACATATATACACTACCAAATGTAAAATAGATACTAGTGGAAAGCAGCCGCATAGCACAGGGAGATCAGCTTAGTGCTTTGTGACCACCTAGAGTGGTGGGAGGGAGGGAGACGCAAGAGGGAAGAGATATGGGGACAGATGTATATGTATAACGGATTCACTTTGTTATAAAGCAGAAACTAACACACCATTTCAAAGCAATTATACTCTAATAAAGATGTTTAAGAAAATAGAAAACAAGATGAAAAGACAACCCTCAGAATGGGAGAAAACATTTGCAAAGAAATCAATGGACAAAGGATTAATCTTCAAAATATATAAAGAGTTCATGCAACTCAATATTAAAAAACAAACAACCCAATCCAAAAATGGGCAGAAGACCTAAATAGACATTTCTCCAAAGAAGACATACAGATGGCCAAGAAGCACATGGAAAGCTGCTCAGCATCACTAATTATTAGAGAAATGCAAATCAAAACTACAATGAGGTATTACCTTACACTGTTAGAATGGGCATCATCAGAAAATCTACAAACAACAAATGTTTGAGAGGGTGTGGAGAAAAGGGAACCCTCTTGCACTGTTGGTGGGAATGTACATTGAGACAGCTACTATGGAGAACAGTATTGAGGTTCCTTTAAAAAACTAAAAATAGAATTACCATATGACCCAGCAATCCCACTATTGGGCATATACCCAGAGATAATCATAATTCAAAATGACACATGCACACCAATGTTCATTTCAGCACTATTTACAATAGCCAGGATGTGGAAGCAACCTAAATGTCCATCGACAGATGAGTGGATAAAGATGATGTGGCACATTTATACAATGGAATATTAGCCATAAAAAGGAACAAAATTGGGTCATTTGTAGAGGTGTGGATGGATCTACAGACTGTCATACAGAACGAAGTAAGTCAGAAAGAAAAAAACGAATATCATATATTAACACATATATGTGGATCCTAGAAAAATGATACAGATGAACCAGTTTGCAGGCAAAAATAGAGACACGGATGTTGAGAACATATGCATGGACACCAAGGGGGAAAGCGGTGGGGTGTGTGGGGGGGGAGGTGGGATGAACTGGGAGATTGGGATTGACATGTATACACTAATATGTATAAAACAGATGACTAATAAGAAAATTATGTGTTTAATTAAACTGAAGTATAATTCTGACAAAAAAATTTAAAAATTAAAAAATTAAAAAATAAAATGCTTTATTGATAAAAAATCTTAACCATCACCTGGGCCTTAAGTGAGTTGTTTTTTGCACTAGTAGCATCAGAGATCCCTGATCACAGATCACCATGATACATAAAGTAATAATGAAAAAGTTTGAACTATTATGAGAATTATCAAAATATGACACAACACCAGGTGAGCAAATGCTGTTGGAAAAGTGGTGCCAGTAGACTTGCTCAAAGCATGGTTGCTATAAACCTTCAATTTGGGAAAAAAAGCACACTATCTACAAAGCGAAAAAAAATGAAGTATGCCTGTACTCAGTTGGCATTTGATATACTGTGTCTTTTACGTCATTCTGCAGATCTCAAATGTATATAATCTTGTAAAATCTGTTCTGTAGCAGCCCCTGGATTGCAATAATTGCTTTTATCTTTTTCTGGACCTTCCATTACGTCAATATCCTCTCAAAGTTGTGGTTACTTATAGCTGTGTGAGGGGCACTTTTTTGGGTAACAAATGTAGAATAATACTTTTCCTTTTGTTTGTAATATCCTTCTCAAGGATGCCTGGTGTTTTATTGATCTTACTGACTGTCTCAGTGGCTTAGATCTGTTATCTTTGAGGAGCATTTGACACAGTGTGGACGAGGACCCTGAGAGCACAGAGCTCAGTTTTCATTTAAGTAGAGTTTGTATTTTCCCTAGGGTGTACTATTTCACGCCAATTTTCTGCCTATTTTATTTACATTTTTTCCTGAAATGTATTTCTGTGTATTTGGCTATCAAGAAAAGCTGTGCTGCTCAACAGCACTAATCATTAGAGAAATGCAAATCAAAACTACAATGAGGTATTACCTCACATGGGTCAGAATGGCCATCATCAAAAAGCCTCCAAACAATAAATTCTGGAGAGGGTGTGGAGAAAAGGGAACCCTCTTGCACTGTTGGTGGGAATGTAAATAGATACAGCCACAATGGAGAACAGTATGGACGTTCCTTAAAAAACTAAAAATAGAACTACCATATGACCCAGCAATCCCACTACTGGGCATATACCCTGAGAAAACCATAATTCAAAAAGAGACATGTACCAAAATGTTCATAGCAGCCCTATTTACAATAGCCCGGAGATGGAAACAACCTAAGTGTCCATCATCGGATGAATGGGTAAAGAAGATGTGGCACATATATACAATGGAATATTACTCAGCCATAAAAAGAAACGAAATTGAGCTATTTGTAATGAGGTGGATGGACCTAGAGCCTGTCATACAGAGTGAAGTAAGTCAGAAAGAGAAAGACAAGTACTGTATGCTGACACATATATATGGAATTTAAGAAAAAAAAATGTCATGAAGAACATAGGGGTAGGACAGGAATAAAGACACAGACCTACTAGAGAATGGACTTGAGGATATGGGGAGGGGGAAGGGTAAGCTGTGACAAAGTGAAAGAGCGGCATGGGCATATATACACTACCAAACGTAAGGTAGATAGCTAGTGGGAAGCAGCCGCATAGCACAGGGAGATCAGCTTGGTGCTTTGTGACCGCCTGGAGGGGTGGGAAAGGGAGGGTGGGAGGGAGATGCAAAAGGGAGGGGATATGGGAACATATGTATATGTATAACTGATTAAATTTGTTATAAAGCAAAAAAAAATAAAAATAAAAATAAAAAATAAAAATAAAATAAAAAAAAGAAAAGCTGTGTCATCAGCAAGTTTGAGGTTTCACTTGAAAATCCCCCTAGCCCATACAGGTGATAATTCAGCTCATCTTCAGTTGGTTCTTTTTATCTGTTCTCTGTTTCCTATTTCTAATCTATTTATTGCTTTTTTTTTTAAAACTTGCCATGTATTCCTTTTCCTGATTATAAAATAGTATATATTTATATTAAAATTTGGAAAATTCATAAAAGCAGAAACAAGTTACCTCACCAATCAAAAATAATGTATGCTAGTATTTAGCATATGTTATATTATTTCTATTTGCAAGTATACATTTTATATATTTGTGATCACCTGTACCTACCATGTTATATATGCATTTCTTTCTTCATGGCTTTCAATCTGTCATCTACATTTTTTTATTATCTGAATGTTACTTTTATTCCAAGATTATCAAGTGATCTTTATAAAAGTACCTGGTGAATTTTTAAAAAATCTTTGTAAAAGTTAAAACAATTTATCAACAGATCCCCTTCCAAAATTTACTATTGGTTTTTCTCATTGTTACACAATTGTCAATAAGCTTCAGACAGATCATGCTTTTGGCATTTTCATTTTGGGTAGGTTATTTTCTTGTATTTTTATGTAAGCAATTCAAATTATTCCAAACTTTAAAAATACCTAATTGTTATGAGAAAAACATCTGTGCTTATTGTCAAGGCAGTGTTTTCTAATAATTACAGTTATTTATATATTTTGGGTTTAATTTTACAGTAGTTGGTCTTCTTGAGCTGTAGCACACATTTTTCTGTGACTTACAGATGATACTATTAAAGTCTCTGGACTTAAAGCAAAATTCTTAAAGTTACTGTTTTTATGTTGAGTACATTTTAATCTTTTTATACATTAACTTTTGAAGACAGAAAAATGATATAGCAGACTCTTGAGTACCATGTGTTTATTACATTGTTGAGAAATGAGAAATAAAGTATTACAAGTGCAGTGGAGGCCCACTATGTACTACCATCACATCTATCCTCCTCTCCTCAAGGGAAACGGTCATAATTTATAATTTGTGATCATGAGTGACTTGAACTAATTATTATGGTATTTATGTTTATTCTTCACATTCACCCTCATCATCATCTTTACAGTAGATTTTGTAATCTGGAAATAACAGATAATATAGATGTGCTCCAATCATGACCTGCCTCTTGCCCAAGCAGGTTGAATGAATTTTATTATTTTTTAATTAATTAATTAATTAATGGCTATGTTGGGTCTTCATTGCTGTGCATGCGCTTTCTCTAGTTGCGGCGAGTGGGGGCTGCTCTTTGTTGCAGTGCGTGGGCTTCTCATTGTGGTGGCTTCTCTTGTTGTGGAGCACAGGCTCTAGGCACACGGACGTCAGTAGTTGTGGCACGTGGGCTTAGTAGTTGTGGCTCGCCGGCTCTAGAGCACAGGCTCAGTAGTTGTGGCGCACAGGCTTAGTTGCTCCCTGGCGTGTGGGATCTTCCCTGAGCAGTGCTCGAACCCATGTCCCCTGCATTGGCAGGCAGATTTTTAACCACTGTGCCACCAGGGAAATCCCTGGATGAAATTTAAAAGAGGTTATATGTATTTTCATTCAGTTTAATCATATCTAAGTAAAACCAGCTAAACCAAAAAAATAATATTGAAAATTATAATAACAAAAAATTACAATTTGTCTATCCCTTCTTCACTCTGAGAGGCGTGATTGATCTATCTTAGCTGTTTCTTCTAACATTTAACTCCAAATTTTTAAATATCTTGATTTTTAAAGTTTTAGATATTATGTTTTCCTTTCATACTGTGGAAGACAAAGATTGAACTCTCTCATCCAACCTGTACACATACTTCTATATTCTCCAATATATACTTATATTTTAAGATAAAGATTTAGTGTTAACATAATTAAAACTATTTGAATATTACTCACAGCTGAGTTCTGTGATGCACTATGCCTGTGTTTTCTTTCTTGTATATTTGTCCTAGCATTAGTAATTGCCTTGTTTTCTTTTTATATCCTTAGTTTGCTATAGACACATCCTTAATTCTAAACCATACTCTTTGATGGAATTGTAAATCTCCTCTCAGTATACTGAATAACACTTCAAAATCTATTGGTTGAATTTTTTTTTCTGAAACAATCATCCTGAAACTCTTTACTCTCACCTTTCTGTGAATAACACTCTCCAGTGGTTTCCTTAGAAACCTACCCTCACCCACATCCTCCACTATGTGGAGAATGGAGATTTTCTGATTTAATTTCTCTGGGGAATAAATCCCCTATATCCTGACAGGTCAGCAGTGGGATTGTAGCTAGACTTTATGGGGTTGGTGAGGGTACTTGGGGACCTAACTAGTTTTTAAAGACAAATTTTGTAACCTCAGTTTTTACTCTTGCCTTATGAATTATTTGATGCCGCACATTTCAGAGACTTTCTGGGGATCAAACTATCCTTCTTGCTATTCCTCCCCATCCCCTACCCGTCCAGACACATCCTCACCCCAGCCTTCTCTGCTCTGAGTTAGGACCACTTACTCAATCCACTAACTTTCCATCCTCTGTGAATTTCTCTTCTGCTGTCATCTTCTGTCTAGTTATCTAGTGACTGTATATCTTTTTATTACTTTACCCTTACTCTGGAAGGTTTTGTAGGTTAAGTAGGATTTAAATGTGTGTGTTTGTGGCCATCTTTAATCAAACTCCCAGGTATGGGTATTTTAATGGGAAGCACAAACAGAATATGCTTTTCCTATCCCATTACTTTTGAGAGTCTATGATTCTGAACCCTATGTTTTCAATCAAATTACATACAAGTAGTGTTCAACTGTTTGCTAATTCTATGTGCATTTCATTAATGCACAGAAGTGTATGGTGTCTTAGAATTTTCAATCGCATGACTATGGTGAGGAGGATGCTAATGAGTTATTCTTCATTGCCATAGTGACAAGGACAATGAAAATTTAGTATAACTACATTAAAAGTTTTGTTAGAAATTAGGAAGTAATTTTTAAATATTAAACAATGAAGGAAATTTTCTCTTTAGCCCATGTTTGTAAAGAAAAGCACCCTGAGTGATTTAGTCCAAGACTTTATCATCCATGTGATGTGGGCCTCTGGTTACTGAAGATGTCTATAAATCCAGACTATGTCTGGATTTAACTTTAAAAAAATTTATATATATTTATTTAGCTGATGGCAGAGGTAGAATCAGTTAAAAATTATTTCAAGTTCAATGGCTCTATTTTTTAAATTTAACAACAGAATCTTCTGGAATGGCAAAGAGAAAGTTGTCATCTACATCCCTTATTAATGAAAGAGCAACAAACAAATACCTGTATTTTTCCTCCTACTGAATAAGACAAACTAATGATGATAGATTATGCTAATTATTTTAGTAGCTTTGTTGTCTTATTATTGTTATTACTTTTTCTTTGGGGAGAAAAAAAACCACATGGTTCTGTTGGGGGAAGAATATTGGCCTGAGAAATAGATGGCCTTTTTCAGGTATAGTTCTTTCACTAACTGATGTATTTAGTCCCTGATGTGTGACCACAGATAACTGTAGGACTAGATGATTGGTAAAGCCCCCTTCTTTCTATTCTCCCTTGCTTTCTGTGATTTTGCCTTTCTTTTCTTTTTGATATTAACATAAATGACTCTTGCTTTCAACTGGCTCACATTCTAGGGGTAAAAATGTTGGTGCACATCATTGACAAACATACAAATAAATAATAGCATATGACCATATGATTACTGTAAAAAGGTATGTAGAAAATGCTGGGGTGATATGGACTTTTTTTTTTTTTTTTTTTGCGGTACGCGGGCCTCTCACTGTTGTGGCCTCTCCCGTTGCGGAGCACAGGCTCCGGACGCACAGGCTCAGCGGCCATGGCTCACGGGCCCAGCTGCTCCGCAGCATGTGGGATCTTCCGGGACTGGGGCAGGAACCCGTGTCCCCTGCATCGACAGGTGGACTCTCAACCACTGCTCCACCAGGGAAGCCCGATATGGACTATTTTTTACACAATCTTATTCCTTACCTAGTTATCACTTCCAATTATCAAAATGTAATTAAAATAGTGTTTTTATGACTGAGATCTTTCACATATGGCTATCTTTAGACCCCGTGTTATGCAAAATTCACTATTTTCTACCAAGTGCTTTGTTTACTGCCATAAGATCTTAAATTAAAATGTTACATCAAAGGAAAAGTTTCATCAAAAGAACCTCAGCGAAACCTTAAAACGACCAAACACTCTATTCATCTCTTAATGCATTAGCAAAGGCAGCATTATTATCCCAGTTTATAAGCTAACTAGACTCATCACTTTGGTCCTCTCATGAATGCTTTTCCCACGGCCAAAATTCTGCAAATTACTAGTAAACACTGGCGAGGAAAGAGGTTAAAAGCAGACAAACCATTTCATTTTAACTGACAAAACATTTATTGAAATGTTATCTGTGTGAAGCACTGGGAAATTTATCATATGAATAGTCTGAATCCAAATCCCTGAAGAATGTAACCCATCTGGTGGGAAACCTTCAACATTCTTCGTCTAGGTTAATTTAAACCAACATGTAGATGTTTTATATGTTCCACGCATGGTATCCCAGAAGGTTGTGTTTTTCCTTTTGAGCTTTGAATATGCTGATCACCTTTCATAAACAGTGCCATTCAGTGCACTTAAAAAAAAAAAATCTTTGGTGTAAGTAGTGGGAAAGAACCATCATTAAAGACTGGATTATAGAATTGTTGTTGATTGAAAGGGTATCAAGTGAGTTGAATGCCCTGTATTTTTAAAATGGGAGTGATCTCTCTTGTTACTAAAAGAATCTGCATTTATGCAATACCTGCCATCAGAAAGGAATGCCTGATGAGCAGCCAATGATGTCGAACTTGCTATATTTTCCAACTGACTTGTTTTTCTTATGAAGGCAGCATCTTAGTGAAATTGTGTTTGTTTTTCTCTCTGATAGGTTCTAACTGAAGTTTGAAGATTCATTACATAGTGTCTGGGAATATGTTGTCAAATACAATTCACCTCTCCCATAGTGAATGTTGGCATAATTTTATAGGACAGGGGACTGCAGAGTACTCTGCTGTCATTGTGTTTGGCTCCAATTTGCTTCATCATGGGCAGAATTTCTACAATGTTTAGAATCTCTACTTTCAAATTTCAGTACGCTCAAGCAAATATTAAAGAACAGGTTTGAATCTGAGTAGATGAACGTTGGCATTCAATCACTTGGTAAGCTAAACCATATGTCCCTTTCAATTATGTTGAAAAAAATACAACATTTAGTGTTTCATAGGTGTATCACCTGAAATTCAAAAAACATGTACTTCATCAAAGTCATCTTCATTTAAGTTTAATAAGAAAAGTAAAAATCAAAAATGTTTGCTCTTATTACACACACATGTCTCACGTAGCAGGACATTTCTGATTTTATTTGGGAAATTGAATATATGTTGGGTAAGCTTGGGTTGCTCGGTAAATGTTTGCTTTAGTGTGAGCACTGTTTTTATTAACAGATTTTATAAACTGGCTTGGTGGTTTCCAGTTCTGTGGCAAGAACAATCTATCATAATAAACCTGTAACATAAATGTACAGGATACATTCTTGTTTCAAGAGTCTATAAGAGGAGTCCCCTCATGAACAATTTATGTGAGAGTATCATAAAATGAAGTTCAGCAATAGCACAAGCAGCTGCAGTGACTAGTATGTTGTTAAGATCCTTTAAATCATGAAAAAAATATACTTTCAAGGATTTATTAATCTTACTCCAAATATATATATATATATATTTGTAAATATCAATTGGGAGGAAGAGTTTATATTTTTTTAGAAGTACTGAGCTGACCGTATATTAGAAAACTAAATAAAGAAGGGCAGTGATCTCTGTTCTGAGTGAAATATTTTGCTCTGTTTGACATTTGGGTGTAGTGATGGCTGTGCCAGTATCATTTTATTTTTCTCTTGCACAGGTTAGGTAAAACTCTTCAGATATATTAGTTTGTACGTTGGAAAACACAACTCTGTTATATTATATTTAGTGGAAAATTGGCCTCAAGATATGAATCAGATTTAATAATGTGGTCATCAACCAAACTATAACAGATAACACTGTGAAAGAAAATTGGGATTTGTCAATTTTTATTTTACTCCTATCTTGTTTCTTCTTTATTTGAATCATTCATTTCTTCTTCTTCCAGCTCAGAGGGACCAAGCTCTCTAAAGGAAATGAGAAGTAATTTAAAGTGTATAGGTTTCTGAGTGTGGGTGTTTGCAAACAAACAAATAATAACAATGGCATTATTATGGTATCTAAAAATTGTTTTAAAACAGTTTTAAAGTATCTCCTGAGTTACATTTGTTTTATAATGTTTAAAAATGAATCTTTAGGGCTTCCCTAGTGGTGCAGTGGTTGAGAGTCTGCCTGCCGATGCAGGGGACACAGGTTCGTGCCCCAGTCCGGGAAGATCCCACATGCCGCGGAGTGGCTGGGCCCATGAGCCATGGCCGCTGAGCCTGCGTGTCCAGAGCCTGTGCTCCTCAACAGGAGAGGCCACAGCAGTGAGAGGCCTGCGTACCGCAAAAAAAAAAAAAAAAAAAAAAAGAATCTTTAAAATGGCTGCCAATATTTTTCCCCCTTGGTATAGCAATATTTGAATCCATTTAAAGTCATCTATTATTCTAGTGTTCCCTTTTTTAAGCGTATCGGCAATACATCAAAATAGTAAACAATGGCCTATACTTCTATTCCCATAGTTCTTCATTTCTGTTGGAATATAGCTTGTTCTTTGGAAGATTAGATATATAAACCAGCTTTTCAAAAAAATTCTTAGAATAGTCTAGTCTAAAACACTTTTTTAGGATAATATTAATTGTCAATAAGAAAGATTGAAATCCGCAGATAAACTTATCAGGAATAGAACATTTGTTTGAATACCTTTGTTTGATATTTAAATAGTAATAGATCAGAACTAGATTTTTTATGAAGAACTTTTCAATTAGTAGGACTTCACATTGGGTTCAACCTGGTATCTGAAATGCAAATGTTTTTATTTGCTTTTTTGCTAAACAATGGTCAGAAATTGTTCATAGATTTTAAAATGTAACTGTTGTTATGTTCTCTATTAGGACAGTTGACCCTTGAACAACACGGGCCTGAACTGCCTGCATCCACTTATATGTGGATTTTGTTTACAATAAATATAGTACTTGTATTTTTGTTTTAAGGACCTTTAAGTGTGGGGAAAAGTTTGTGTTCAGTTAGAGATCACAATATGTGGAATCAAACTAGGGTTTGAGTCCTGATTCTATTCAAATTGTTTCAGCTTCCTGCCCTAAGGAGTCATTTATCAGTTTTTTTGTTTTTGAGGCAGAGATAGCAGTAGGCAGATTTTTGACTGAAGTGGGGTGGGGGTGGGGGGAGGGTCAGCGCCCCTGTGCTCCTAACCCCTGAGTTATTCAAGGCTCAGTTGTACAAGTTTATACGTTAGACCCTTGTTTAAGAGCAACTGAATATCTGAGTTAAATTCTTTTTAGGAAATACAAGTCTCCTCTGTAATTTTTACCTTCTGTGGACAACTTCTGGAGGTCTCTTCTGTTGTTCCTGGTTAACACATAGGCCTTTCAACTCAAATAAATAAACTAAAACAATACATGAGAACAAAGACTGAAAATAAAAGAAAACTAATTTGAACTCAAGGGATTTTCTTGGACAAGGCCTCAGAGAATGTGCCAGCTCTTTTAAAGAAAGGCATTGTGTTTAAAGGCCACATTTAACTGAATAGATCGACAAATCCTTATTATTTTGATTAATGGTTCAATTGTTGTCTCAATGCTAAATATTCATAAAAAGTATCTATTCATTCACATTTTAAAATGAGATAAATTAAGGAAAAAGTAGGTCCTGAGAAATGAGCTTTTCTTTATTAAATAGTTAATTCTGTGCTCTTTAAGAAGAGCAAAGATCAGCTCAGCAAATAAGGTACTTGGGATAATGAAAGTACTGTACACAGGAAAACTGTCCTTTTGTTTTGAACCTACAATTGATTAATTAAATTTCACTGTAGAAGTATTGCATAAAACACATTTCAAGGTCAAAATTCTTCCTCATTACCCAACTAGTGAAGGTCTAAATTTTAATGACTAACTCAAGTGTAGGTGGGAAAATGTGCTCACAAATTTTATGCAGATTGTTAGAGAAACTTACATAATATCATTGGGAATATGGAACAGGGATGTGTCCAGGAGTCAACAGCCTCAATTCATTCTTGCTGCTTTAAAGCTTTCAGGGCTAGGCTCTTTGCACTGAGACAGAAAGCAGCATCAGGGAAGCTTTCATTACCACCTGTGCCCAGTGGGGTTTGTCTGACTGACTGCTAATGAACCCATAGATTGAAGTGCTCTAGCATTCCCCAAAACATACTAAATCAAACATTAATAAAAATAGAAATATTAACGAAATAAATTTTAGAAGGAAAAGAAAACAAATAAATATTTTTTAAAAGGTACCAAAGAACAACACAAAGAACAATCGATATCAATTTTTTAAATTAAGTATTCATTGTGCAAAATATCTGTGTGGGCACTGTTAGATTGACCTCATGTGCTCTGCTTGTATACCCACTTGCTATATGTCAAGCTTGGAGACACACTCCTCACCACTCTTCACGGTACATGTGACTCCTGTCTGATATTGTACTGAGGAGACCACCAGAATCTATACTGAGGAATACCTGATGAATATATTTGCCAGACATTTAAAAAACTATCCCTCCTGTTCAAGAGTGTAGGGGAATCCCTGCCAATCAAGAGCACAAGGTTTGCATAGGCTTCTAGGAAGAAGACCCCATTCTCTACTGAGGAAAGCAAATTTGAGTCTGAACTTTGCATCACAGGTTGTTTCTAAGTTATTCAGTGTCTAAAGACCATTAAGATTCCAAGCCTCAGGTCCATCATTGCTAGGGTGTTGTGCTAGTTCATGGGGTGGGAGTCAATTTGACTGGGAGGTCAGGAAAGGCTCTGCTAAAAGAGGCAATGTGTTAGCTGAAGCTCAACTGAAGGCCTTTCCAGCTATGAGAGATCTAAGGTGCAGGTGGCTCTAGAAGGACAGAGAGACTCAGAGATCCTGAGACGTGAATGAATGTCTCATGTGGGATGAACTTCTTATGTTTAAAGAACAGAAACAAAGCTAAAAGCTACAGTACTGTGAGTCATAAAAGCTACAGTACTGTGAGTCAGGGCAAGGGTGGTATGAGGTAAAATCAGAAGACATGCAGGGGCCAGATCGATCTTGTAGGGTCCTTTTAACTGTGGGGCTTTGTTTGAGCCTTATTATAAGTGCATGGGAAACGAATAGAAGGTTTTGAAACTGTGCTTGTTTAATACGATGATACTCTGCCTGCTCTCTGGAAAATAGACTAGGGAGACAAGAGTTGGAAGCAGGTGATACTTCTAGTCAAAGACTACAGAGGACACTTTGCCAAGTTCAGTTCCTATAATTCCCAAACTCTGAAGGAGACCACTAGGGCTTCTTCCTCCATTGCTCTCATTTGTTACAGGTCAAGACAACTGAGCAGGTGAAATTTGGGACCAATTACAGCTGTTAGTTCTGGCTCACATCTTGGCCGGTTCAATAGGGTTAATGCACCTATAGGGAAGATGACAAAGTGAAACCTTTTTTTAAAAAAACAAACAAACTTTTCCTTTGGTCTCCACAGGATGCAATAGCACTTTAAAATAATCACATTTGTACAATTTAACAGAAGTTTTGAAATCTTAAATTATCACTGACATTCCAATTTCTAAAGGCAGTTCACATGAATTCCCAGTTCGTTGAGAATATACTTTATTTTTATATTACAATTTCCTGTGTAGTTTTAAATACTTGGGTTAATATATTTTTATTTTTAAAGCAAGTTAATATTCTGCATACAAAAACCATAGCAACAATGTTAGTATTTGTATAGACAAGGAAAATCAAAAGTGCTCTATAAGTGGAAGATATGACATTGGTGTTCCTAGAGGTAGGCTCAGGTCTAAGGCTGTGTGAAGATCAACACCAAATACAATTACAGCTGGTGTTGCAGTTATTTTGAGGTCCAGAAAGGAATAATAAACAGCTAGAATCTGGGTTGAAAATAAGTGGAAGTAATTTTTTTTCAGGATTAAATAACTCGAGTGAAATAAAGAATTTGGCTTTTAAGGGGAAAGTATGATATCACTTTCCTTAAAATGTATAAGTTATAAGCTGCAAATCACTAGCATTATTATGATTGAAAATTACCAAGTTTAATTCTTATGAAAATTGAAATAATCTTCTAGCCCCACATCATATTTTAGTCACAAGGCTTTTTTGCTTTTTTAATAGATCTTCGTTGGAGTATAATTGCTTCACAGTGCTGTGTTAGTTTCTATTGTACAACAAAGTGAATCAGTTATATGCATACATATATCCCCAAATCACCTCCCACTTGAGCCTCCCTCCCACCCTCCCTATCCCATGTATTTAGGTCATCACAAAGCATCGAGCTGATCTCCCTGTGCTATGCTGCTGCTTCCCACTACCTATCTATTTTATATTCAGTAGTATATATATGTCGATGCTACTCTCACTTCGCCCCAGCTTACCCCTGCCCCTCCCGTGTCCTCAAGTCCATTCTCTATGTCTACGTCTTTATTCCTGTCCTGCCACTAGGTTCATCAGTACTTTTTTTTTTTTTTTTTTTAGATTTCATATATATGTGTTAGCATACGGTACTTGTTTTTCTCTTTCTGACTTAATCACTCTGTATGAGAGACTCTAGGTCCATCCACCTCATTACAAAAAAATCAATTTTGTTTCTTTTATGGCTAATATTCCATTGTATATATATGTCATATCTTTCTTATCCATTCATCTGTCGATGGACATTTAGGTTGCTTCCATGTCCTGGCTATTGTAAATAGTGCTGCAGTGAACATTTTGGTACATGACTCTTTTTGAATTATGGTTTTCTCAGGGTATATGCTCAAGTGGGATTGCTGGGTCATATGGTAGTTCTTTTTTTAGTTTTTTAAGGAACCTCCATACTGTTCTCCTTAGTGGCTATATAAATTTCCATTCCCACCAACAGTACAGGAGGGCTCCTTTTTCACTACAGCCTTTCCAGCATTTATTGTTTCTAGATTTTTTGATAATGGCCATTCTGACTGATACAATGTGATATCTCATTGTAGTTTTGATTTGCATTTCTCTAATAATTAGTAATGTTGAGCATGTTTTCATGTGTCTCTTGGCCATCTGTATGTCTTTTTTGGTGAAATATCTATTCAGCTCTTCTGCCCATTTTTTAATTGTTTCTTTTTTTGATATTGAGCTTCATGAGCTATTTATATATTTTGGAGATTAATCCTTTGTCTGTTGTTTCATTTGCAAATATTTTCTCCCATTCTGAGGGTTGTCATTTCATCTTGTTTATGGTTTCCTTTGCTGTGCAAAAGCTTTCAAGTTTAATTAGTTCCCATTTGTTTATTTTTATTTCCATTACTCTAAGAGGTGGGTCAGAAAATATCTTGCTGTGGTTTATGTCAAAGAGTGTTTTTACTGTGTTTTCCTCTAAGAGTTTTATAGTATCTGGTCTTACATTTAGGTCTTTAATCCACTTTGAGTTTATTTTTGTATAGGGTATTAGGTAGTGTTCTAATTTCATTCTTTTACATGTAGCTGTCCAGTTTTCCCAGCACCACTTATTGAAGGGACTGTCTTTTCTCCATTGTATGTGCTTTCATCCTTTGTCATAGATTAGGTGAACATAGGTTTGTGGGTTTATCTCTAGGCTTTCTATCTTGTACCATTGATCTATATTCTGTTTTTGTGTCAGTACCATACTCTCTTGATTACTGTAGCTTTGTAGTATAGTTTGAAGTAGGCGAGCCTGATTCCTCTGGCTTCGTTTTTCTTTCTCAAGATTGCTTTAGCTATTCAGGGTCTTTTGTGTTTCCATACGAATTGTAAAGTTTTTTGTTCTAATTCTGTGAAGAATGCCATTGGTAGATCGATAGGGATTGCACTGAATCTGTAGACTGCTTTGGGTAGTATAGTCATTTTCAAAACATTGATTCTTCCACTCCAAAAACATGGTATATTTCTCCATCTCTTTATGTCATCTTTGGTTTCTTTCATCAGTGTTTTATAGTCTTCTGAGTACAAGTCTTTCGCCTCCTTAGGTAGGTTTATTCCTAGGTATTTTATCCTTTTTGTTGCCATGGTAAATGGGATTGTTTCCTTAATTTCTCTTTCTGATTTTTTATTGTTAGTGTACAGGAATGCAAGAGATTTCTGTGCATCAGTTTTGTACTCTGCGACCTTACCAAATTCATTGATTAGTTCTAGTAGTTTTCTGGTGGCATCTTTAGGATTTTCTTTTTTTTTTTTTTTTTTTGTCCATACGTTCTCTACATCTGTGTCTCAACTTCTGCCCTGTAAACTGATTCATCTGTACCATTTTTCTAGGCTCCACATACATGCGTTAATATACGATATTTGTTTTTTCTGTTTCTGACTTACTTCACTCTGTATAACAGTCTCTAGATCCATCCACATCTCAACAGATGACCCAATTTCGTTCTATTTTATGGCTGAGTAATATTCCATTGTATATATGTACCACATCTTCTTTATCCATTCATCTGTCAATGTGCATTTAGGTTGCTTCCATGACCTGGCTATTTTAGAGTGCTGCAGTGAACATTGAGGTGCATGTGTCTTTTTGAATTATGGTTTTCTCTGGGTATATGCCCAGTAGTGGGATTGCTGGATCATATGGTAATTCTATATTTTTAGTGTTTTTTTTTTTTTTCCTAAGATGTTGGGGGTAGGAGTTTAGTAATTTATTTAATTATTTTTGCTGTGTTGGGTCTTTGTTTCTGTGTGAGGGCTCCCTCTAGTTGTGGCAAGCAGGGGCCATTCTTCATCACGGTGCACGGGCCTGTCACTATCACGGCCTCTCTTGTTGTGGAGCACAGGCTTCAGACACGCAGGTTCAGTAGTTGTGGCTCATGGGCCTAGATGCTCCACGGCATGTGGGATCCTCCCAGACCAGGGCTCGAACCCATGTCCCCTGCATTAGCAAGCAGATTCTCAACCACTGTGCCAGCAGGGAAGCTCTATTTTTAGTGTTTTAAAGAATCTCCATACTGTACTTCATAGTGGCTGTATCAATTTACATTCCCACCAACAGTGCAAGAGGGTTCCCTTTTCTCCACACCCTCTCCAGCATTTGTTGTTTGTGGATTTTCTGATGATGCCCATTCTAACTGGTGTGAGGTGATACTTCATTGTAATTTTGATTTGCATTTCTCTAATTATTAGTGATGTTGAGCAGCTTTTGTGTGCTCTTGGCTCTCTGTATGTCTTCTTTGGAGAAACGTCTATTTAGGTCTTCTGCCCATATTTGGATTGGGTTTTTTTTAATATTGAGCTGCATGAGTTGTTTATATATTTTGGAAATTAATCCTTTGTCCATTGATTTGTTTGCAAATATTTTCTCCCATTCTGAGGGTTGTCTTTTAGTCTTGTTTATGGCTTCCTTTGCTGTGCAAAAGCTTTGAAGTTTCATTAGTTCCCATTTGTTTATTTTTGTTTTTATTTCCAGTACTCTAGGAGGTGGATCAAAAAAGATCTTGCTGTGATTTATGTCAAAGAGTGTTCTTCCTATGTTTTCCTCTGTGAGTTTTATAGTGTCTGGTCTTACATTTAGGTCTTGAATCCATTTTGAGTTTACTTTTGTGTATGGTGTTAAGGAGTGTTCTAATTTCATTCTTTTGCATGTAGCTGTCCAGTTTTCCCAGCACCACTTATTGAAGAGACTGTCTTTTCTCCATTGTCTATCTTTGCCTCCTTTGTCATAGATTAGTTGACCAAAGGTGCATGAGTTTATATCTGGGCTTTCAATCTTGTTCCATTGGTCTATGTTTCTGTTTTTGTGCCAGTACCATATTGTCTTGATTACTGTAGCTTTGTAGTATAGTCTGAAGTCAGGGAGTCTGATTCTTCCAGCTCCGTTTTTTCCCCTCAAGACTGCTTTTGCTATTCGGGGTCTTTTGTGTCTCCATACAAATTTTAAGATTATTTGTTCTAGTTCATTAAAAAATGCCATTGGTAATTTGATAGGGATTGCATTGAATCTGTAGATTGCTTTGGGTAGTATAGTCATTTTCACAATATTGATTCTTCCCATCCAAGAACATGGTATATCTCTCCATCTGTTGGTATCATCTTTAATTTCTTTCATCAGTGTCTTATAGTTTTCTGCATAGAGGTCTTTTGTCTCCCTAGGTAAGTTTATTCCTAGGTATTTTATTCTTTTTGTTGCAATGGTAAATGGGAGTTTTTCCTTAATTTCTCTTTCAGATTTTTCATCATTAGTGTATAGGAATGCAAGAGATTTCTGTGCATTAATTTTGTATCCTGCAACTTTACCAAATTCATTGATTAGCTCTAGTAGTTTTCTGGCGGCATTTTTAGTATTCTCTATGTATAGTATTATGTCATCTGCAAACAGTGACAGTTTTACTTCTTCTTTTCCAATTTGTATTCCTTTTATTTCTTTTTCTTCTCTGATTGCCATGGCCAGGACTTCCAAGACTACATTGAATAGTAGTGTTGAGAGTAGACATCCTTGTCTTGTTCATGATCTTAGAGGAAATGCTTTCAGTTTTTCACCATTGAGAATGATGTTTGCTGTGCGTTTGTCATATATGGCCTTTATTATGTTGAGGTAGGTTCCCTCTATGCCCACTTTCTGGAGAGTGTTTATCATAAATGGGTGTTGAATTTTGTGAAAAGCTTTTTCTGCATCTATTGAGATGATCATATAGTTTTTATTCCTTAATTTGTTGATATGGTGTATCACACTGATTGATTTGCATATATTGAAGAAATCTTTCATCCCTGGGATAAATCCCACTTGATCATGGTGTATGATCCTTTTAATATGTTGTTGTATTCTGTTTGCTAGTGTTTTGTTCGGGATTTTTGTGTCTGTGTTCATCAATGGTATTGGCCTATAATTTTCTTTTTTTGTGATATCATTTTCTGGTTTTGGTATCAGGGTGATGGTGGCTTCATAGATTGAATTTGGGAGTGTTCCTCCCTCTGCAATTTTTTGGAAGAATTTGAGAAGAATTGGTGTTAGCTCTTCTCTAAATGCTTACTAGAACTCACCTGTGAAGCCATCTGGTCTTGGACTTTGTTTGTTGGAAGATTTGTAATTACAGTTTCAATGTCATTACTTGTGATATGTCTGTTTATATTTTCTAATTCTTCCTGTTTCAGTCTTGGAAAATTGTACCTTTCCAAGAATTTGTCCATTTCTTCCAGGTTGTCCATTTTATTGGCATATAGTTGTTTTTAGTAGTCTCTTATAATCCTTTGTATTTCTGCATTGTTGGTTGTGATTTCTCCATTTTCATTTCTAATTTTATTGATTTGCATCCTCTCCCTTTTTTTCTTGATGAGTCTGACTAATGGTTTATCCATTTTGTTTATCTTCTCGAAGAACCATCTTTTAGTTTTATTGATCTTTGCTATTGTTTTTTTCGTTTCTGTTTCATTTATTTCTGCTCTGATCTTTATGAATTCTTTTCTTCTACTGACTTTGGGTTTTCTTTGATAGGTGTAGGGTTAGATTGTTTATTTGAGATTTTTCTTGTTTCTTGAGGTAGATTGAATTAATATAGACTTCCCTCTTAGAACTGCTTTTGCTACATCCCATAGGTTTTAGGTCATTGTGTTTTCATTGTCATTTGTTTCTTTGTATTTTTTAAATTTTTTCTTTGATTTCTTCAGTGATCTCGGTTATTTAGTAGCACACTGTTTAGCCTCCATGTATTTGTGGTTTTTACAGTTTTTTTCCTGTAATTGATTTCCAATCTCATAGCATTTTGGTCAGAAAAGATGCTTGTTACTATTTCAGTTTTCTTAAATTTTCTGAGGCTTGATGTGACACAAGATGTGATCTGTCCTGGGGAATGTTCCATGTGCACTTGAGAAGAAAGTGTATTCTGCCACTTTTGGGTGGAACGTTCTATAAATATCAATTAAACCTATCTGGTCTATTATGCCATTTAAAGCTTGTGTTTCCTTATTTATTTTCATTTTGGATGATCTGTCCATTGGTGTAAGTGAGGTGTTAAAGTCCCCTACTATTATTGTGTTACTGTTGATTTCCCCTTTCATGGTTGTTAGCGTTTGTGTTAGGTATTGAGGTGCTCCTGTGTTGTGTGCATAAACATTTGTAATTGTTATATCTTCATCTTGGATTGATCCCTTGATCATTATGTAGTGTCCTTCCTTATTTCCTGTAACAGTCTTTATTTTAAAGTCTATTTTATCTGATACGAGTGTTGCTACTCCAGCTTTCTTTTGATTTCCATTTGCATGGAGTATCTTTTTCCATCCCTTCACTTTCAGTCTGCATGTGTCCCTAGGTCTGAAGTGTGTCTCTTGTAGACAGCATACATATGGGTCTTGTTTTTGTATCCATTAAACCATTCTGTGTCTTTTGATTGGGGCATTTAATCCATTTACATTCAAGGTTATTATCGATATGTAGTTCCTGTTACCATTTTCTTAGTTGTTCTGGGTTTGTTTTTGTGGGTCTTTTTCTTTTCTTGTGTTTCCAACCTAGAGAACTTTCTTTAGCATTGGTTGTAAAGCTGGGTTGGTGGTGCTGAATTCTCTTAGCTTTTGCTTGTCTGAAAACCTTTTGATTTCTCCATAGAATCTGAATGAGATCCTTGCCAGGTAGAGTAATCTTGGTTGTAAGTTTTTCTCTTTAAATATATCATGCAACTCCCTTCTGGCCTGCAGAGTTTCTGCTGAAAAATCAGCTGATAATCTTATGGGGATTCCTTTGTATGTTATTTTTTGTTTTTCCCTTGCTGCTTTTAATATTTTTTCTTTGAATTTAATTTTTGTTAGTTTTATTAATATGTATCTTGGTGTGTTTCTCCTAGGGTTTATCCTGTATGGGACTCTCTGTGCTTTCTGGACTTGGGTGAATATTTCCTTTCCCATGTTAAGGACTTTTCCATTATAATTTCTGCAGATATTTTTCATACCGTTTCTTTTTCTTTTCTTCTTCTGGGACTCCTATAATGTGAATGTTGATGCGTTTAGTGTTGTCCTAGAGGTCTCTGAGATAGTCTTCAGTTCTTTTCATTCTTCTTTATTCTGCTCTTGGCAGATATTTCCACCATTTTCTCTTCCAGCTCATTATTCATTCTTCTGCCTCAGTTTATCTGTTATTGATTCCTTCTAGAGTATTTTTCATTTCAATTATTGTATTGTTCATCTGTGTTTGTTCTTTAGTTCTTCTAGATCTTTGTTAAACATTCATTGCATTTTTTCAGTCTGTGCCTCCATTCTATTTCTGACATTCTGGATCATCTTTACTGTCATTACTCTGAATTTTTTTTCAGGTAGATTGCCTATTTCCTCTTCATTTATTTGGTCTTGTAGCTTTTAACCTTGCTCCTTCATTGTGACATTTTTTTGACATCTAATTTTTTTTCCTTTTTTTTTATTTAACAAATTTAATCAGTTATACATATACATATGTTCCCATATCTCCTCCCTTTTGCATCTCCCTCCCGCCCTCCCTATCCCACCCCTCCAGGCGGTCACAAAGCACCAAGCTGATCTCCCTGTGCTATGCGGTTGCTTCCCACTAGCTATCTACCTTACGTTTGGTAGTGTATATATGTCCATGCCGCTCTTTCACTTTGTCACAGCTTACCCTTCCCCCTCCCCATATCCTCAAGTCCATTCTCTAGTAGATCTGTGTCTTTATTCCTTTCTTACCCCTATGTTCTTCATGACATTTTTTCCCTTAAATTCC
Source organism: Mesoplodon bidens (assembly GCF_964165515.1). Classification (NCBI taxonomy): domain Eukaryota; kingdom Metazoa; phylum Chordata; class Mammalia; order Artiodactyla; family Ziphiidae; genus Mesoplodon; species Mesoplodon bidens. The sequence continues at coordinate 60,614,625 of NC_138168.1, forward strand.
ATATATATGTGTCAGCATACAGTATTTGTCTTTCTCTTTTTGACTTACTTCACTCTGTATGACAGACTCTAGGTCCATCCACCTCATTACAAATAAGTCAATTTCATTTCTTTTTATGGCTGAGTAATATTCCATTGTATATATGTGCCACATCTTCTTTATCCATTCATCCGATGATGGACACTTAGGTTGTTTCCATCTCCGGGCTATTGTAAATCGGGCTGCTATGAACATTTTGGTACATGACTCTTTTTGAATTATGGTTTTCTCAGGGTATATGCCCAGTAGTGGGATTGTTGGGTGGTATGGTAGTTCTAATTTTAGTTTTTTAAGGAACCTTCGTACTGTTCTTCATAGTGGCTGTATCAATTTACATTCCCACCAACAGTGCAAGAGGGTTCCCTTTTCTTCACACCCTCTCCAGCATTTATTAATTGTAGATTTTTTGAAAATGGCCATTCTGACCAGTGTGAGATGATATCTCATTGTAGTTTTGATTTGCATTTCTCTAATGATTAATGATGTTGAGCATTCTTTCATGTGTTTCTTGGCAATCTGTATATCTTCTTTGGAGAGATATCTATTTAGGTCTTCTTTTTTTTTATGAGTGGAATTGTGTTACTGCCTTACTGGTTGTTTGGCCTGAGGCTTCCAGCACTGCAGTCTGTAGGCTGTTGTGTAGAGCTGAGTCTTGGTGCTGAGTGGAGGACCTCTGGGAGACCTCACTCCAATGACTATTCCCTGGGGTCTGAGGTTCTCTGTTAGTTCAGTGGTGCGGACTTGGAGCTCCCACTGCAGGAGCTTTGGTCTGATCCCTGGCTTGTGAACCAAGATCCGGCAGTGTGTGGGGTGGGGTGGGGTGGAAAGGACAATGACAAAGTAAAAAATAAAATTAGACTAGGGCTTCCCTGGTGGCACAGTGGTTGAGAGTCAGCCTACCTATGCAGGGGACACGGGTTCGTGCCCCGGTCTGGGAAGATCCCACATGCCGCGGAGCAGCTAGGCCCGTGAGCCATGGCCACTGATCCTGCGTGTCCAGAGCCTGTTCTCCACAACAGGAGAGGCCACAACAGTGAGAGGCCTGTGTAGTGCAAAAACTAAAGAAATAAAGTAAAATAAAATTGGACTAGAAAACTAACAGCTGTGTTAGAAAAAAATAGTTTAAAAAATATAGATGAAATAACAACTGGAAGATAAAACAGAACCACAGTAGTAAAAAAGAGGAGGAGAAAAAAAAAAAGGTGGAAAAGGCCTTGGCTGTGGAGGGTAGGGCCTAAGCAGGGGTGAGGTTTGGGTGGTGTGCAGGGCCTATGCTTAGTACCCACAGGGATGGAAAGGGCTGAGGTGTGTGGGAGGTGGCGCTTAGGCTCAACGGAATAGAAGGGGCCCAGGGGTGCCTCCCACCTTTGGGCTCAGAGGGTGGGGGACTCCACCTGGGAGCCTAGCAGTCTTTCTGGGCTTGATTGGAAGAGGCAAGTGACCTCTGCTCCTCCTGTCCTGGAAGGCCCCTCCTGTGTGCCTCTCCTGATCTCCCCGACCTCCCTTCCATGCCCCCAGGGCCCATGCAGGCTGGAGTGGGCTTTGGAGAGCGGGAGAATGGCCTGGGAGCTTAGCAGGCTCCCTGGGCACTGGTGGGCGGAGCAAATGCCCTCTGCTCCTCCTCTTGTCCTGGAGGGCCCCTCCCGCGTGCCTCTCCTGTTCTCTCCTGGTCTCCCTTCTATAGCCCCAGGACTGACCCAGTCCGGAGGGGGCCTCTGAGGGCGTAGGACCCGGCCCAAGAGCTGGGCAGACTTCCCTGGCCGATTGGGCAGGGGAAATGCTGGGCCTGCTCCCTCCTGATCTGAGCCCCCGAAGGTTCCTCCAGGCGTGGGAACCCCTCCCCCCTCTCAGCCACCCCTCAGGGGCACTGGTCTTGTCCAACCTCCACTTCTCCTCCCCCCCCCCAGTCCCCTAATGTCCTACTGGTTCGCTTGGGGGTTATTCCTGTCTCCTTGGGTGTCAGGGTTCCCCACCAGTGTCCGGCAGGAGCCCTAGTTAAACTCTGCATCTTCCCACACGGCCATCTAGACTCCTCCCCGCATCATAAGTCTTTTTGTTTTGTTTTGTTTAATAATCAGTTCTTGAAAGAATGCAAACTTATGGTGACTTTTATTATGCTACAAGTTATTTTTAAAAATTTCTGTATGGATAGAATATTATAGAGTTTGAATTCAAGAAGTAAAGGTGGAAATTAGAGTGTGATGAGCCTTCAAATATACTGTCACTTTAAATAGTTCTCTTCTATATTACATGACCTACTGTGTTAAGAGTCTGTATGAGTTTTTGCAGCTGCTTTTGATTTTACCAACCCCCTATGGGTACGGATAAGAAGATGGCTTATTTGGGGCTTATAACTTAAGTTGGATAAGGTTCAAAGGTTCAACAGACATAAACACACTTTTATTAAGAAAAACAGTCTATTAAAAATTTGCTCAAACAGCTTTTCTCTAAAATTTATTCCTGAATATCAATAAATAAACTTTCGTTTCATGATAGAAAATTCAGTTGTTAGAAACTGTATTCTTATTCTGATAATGTATTTCTCTTAACTTGTTAGGATACTTGTTTTTAAAATGTGTTTGCTGATTAATGATAGAATTATCATCACTAAGCTGATCATTCCCAATTGTTTTGTCTATACTAGCGAGCTGTCTTTTGGTGCAGTGAATTAAGTTGTAATTTAGAATGACTGTAGCCTACAGCTGTGAACCTTGGTAGCTAAACGTGTCTCTGGTGAGAGGTGCTAGCTTTCTTTTGCATGTCCCTTGAAGCAGGATTCATTTGCTGAAGGGCTGGTTTTATTAGTGACTGTGTGGGAAGGTAAGAATAGGAGCCCAAACTACTCCTCTCATTTCCTGGCAATGGTATCCTCTTTTCTTGCTCTGACCAGTCTTTCAGTTGACTCAGGAGTGTTTGGGTGCCCAAGCCTTTTGCAGTCGCAAGAGCCCACCTCCTTTGCTCTCCTTCACCTGGCACTGGAAAGGCACAGTGAAGACTAAAGAAAAAAATTCTTATATGGAGAAAGCATTTTAAAGCATTTTGTTACCTATATTTATAATTTAACATAATACCTCTATTGATAACTGAACATTCAACACGTTCTTTTAGCAGGCAATTATTAATATATTTTTATGTGCTTAGTGTTGTTGTAGGTTTAAATGAAGTAGGTTACCTGCCCTCAAGAAAGCATACTGTTGATTCTTGAATGACATGGGTTTGAGCTATGTGGGTCCACTTACACGTGCATTTTTTTCAATAAGCACATACTGTAGTTGATCCTTGAACAATGAGTTGTGCAGATTAGGGGCACAGACCTCCAAATAGTTGAAAATCCACATACAACTTATAGTTCGCCCTCCTTATCTGAGGGGCCTCCGCATCCTCGGTTTCAACCAACCATGGACTTTGTAGTACTCTAGTATTTACTGCTGAAAAAATCCTCCTATAAGTGGACCCTCACAGTTCAAACTTCTGTGTTCAAGGGTCAACTGTATAGTGCTGCATGGTCTTCATGGATTTTTGGCACCCCAACTGTGGTGTTGTTCAAGCTTCAACTGCATAACTATATTATGGATTGGAAAAGAAATGAGTGTTCACAGAAAAAAGAAATTATAATTAAACTCTAACAGAGAGAACTTAGGCAAATAGGTATCTGAGAATATAGAGGACGATGAGAATCACTGCCAGGTGAGTAAACAAAGAGAGCATTCTAGGACAGGTGTACTTGTACTGGGACTTGGAGGATGTGTTGGGATTAAATAAGAGAAAGGTTAGAGAGAGAAGAGCAGCAGGTCTTCCAAGCAGTGTATCTAGAAACAGAGCCCAAGGCAGGAACTGTAGTGTGAGTAACTACTGAGGGAGTGCTCTCAGAGGAAATCCGTGAGAGGGAGGGAAGCCGTAAAGGGATGGGGGAGAAACTGGACAGATGTTATTTCAGGAGAAGCGGAGCCTCAACCTGACCCACGGTGTGGTCTAGAGAGAGAAGTTCATCACAGAAAGGGTTTCCTCATTGCGGAATGAGGTGTCAGGATTATACACCCCATATCAGTCAGCCACTGGCTGCAGCCCAGGGGTCAGGCTGATGCAAGTGATGTAACTTGCTGGGTGTCGCAGGCCAGGTAGCTCTCGTCCGCATAGGGCAGGTGTCTGGAATGGCGCAGCCGCAAGCCTTTAACAGCCTGCCCTGGCTGCATGGCATCAGCAGAATGGCCTATGCTGGGGAAATTAATGTTGGGAGCATAGCGTGTTAGGTGTGGGAAATGAGACCAGACTACTGGTCAGTATCCATTAATGCAGATTTGTCAAGACTTCTAATTGGTAATACTGTATTAAACTTCAGCTATTGCTCCTTTATGCATTTTGAAGAAATGACAGTTTTAAAAAAGCTCACTTAGTAAAAGATCCATATCATTCTCTTCCTTACAGATAGGAAGGTTTATTGATTAAGAGCACTTGATTTCAATCCAGTGAGACAGACCTGGACTTAGACTCTGGCTTTGTTCCTTGCTGTATAAATGGTTTGTGTGAGTTACTGAACCATGCTGAACCTCAGATTCCATCTGTAATATGTGGTAATCATGTCTGCCTCAAGCTTGTTGTATTAAAACAGTAATCCATGTGAAGCATTCAACAGAGTGCCTGGTGCATAGTAAATGTTCAACGAATGGCATTTATTGCTTTACTAAGTGTGTAAAACTTTACTCTTTCAATACAGGGTATTTTGGGCCATTGTTGATTCTCTCTGGGGAATTATTGACAAAGACTGTGACCAGGATGAAGGAATGAGATGCCTTGGGCATCTGCCATCTTAAATTTTGTGTCATAGGGCACCTCCCTGACCTCATCATTGAAAAGTAAATCTTTATGCTGAATTAGAAAAAAAAAGTGATATTGAAAAGGATGGTTTATTGATATGTTAGAGCATCCATAAAATTCATTGCAAAGGAAAATATATTAATAATGAGATGATTTTAGTAATACCTCGAGAATAGCTCTGATTCCAAATGATCTCTATGTCTCTTGTAATAGCTTTCCAATATTCTATGAAAAGTATTGGCATAGTTTTAGTTACAATATCAGTATTTCAGTTTAGTATTAATATCCTTTTGTTGTTGAGATATAAAATTTCAACTGAGTGCAAGAGTTGAGAATACATAGGAAAATAATGGGCTACAATGTAATCAACTTGCTTATTAATTTAAAAGTAGTTACCAGTAAGTTACTATATTGCAGTGGAAAAATAAGACTGGTAATTCAACAATTGCTGCCCTAATAGGTGAAGTCATTTTTATGTGGGGCAATCCTAAATCAAAGTCCTTGTAAGAAGTTACAGACCTCTTAATAGCTTGGCTCAGTTGCTAATGAGCCTAGGACATTAGAGCTCATTTGAGAGCAAGATTCATGATTTCTTTACTGTGCAGTACTCCTACTTCTGGCTTTGGCTCAAAGACATAGCTGTATGGAGAAGGACACTGATAATAATAGAGTTTGACATTTTTATAATTTTTCTTCTGCCAGCATCACTTTCTAATTCTTGAATCAAAAATAACAAGGAAATTATTTAAAAATAGAAGCTTAATTTAAAATATAGTATTTTCTGCCTTTTTCTTTCCTAACACCCTTAAAAACTCTACTGTTGATTAAAAATATTGAAGCCATATCAGTATTTATGGCATGATTTTAAAATCCTCCTTCTCACTATATACTTCTCTAGCTAAATGACTCAATATTTGGTTTAATCATCTCTAGACAGTATTAATGATAAGAGTTTCCTGACTTGCTTCATGGGAATTTGAGGTTGAAGGAGGGAAAATGGAGGGGTGGGTGGAGGAAGAACAGAAACTCCCTTTTTGAGCACAGCTTCAAATTGCAAGAAGAGATGAAAGTCACTGAGACAAAGGACCCTTTAAGTATAGGGTTAACCATATTTCTTTACTTGTCCCATGAATAAATAACTAAGAGACTCACTAAAAATGGTCAGCCACCATGGGAGTGGATGGAGTTCTTGCTTTGTGGGGACAGTGCCGTGGGATCTTATAGCTGGTGCCCCTTTCCATAAACAGTTCTGGGAACTGCCTTCTAGCACGAATGCAGTCTTACATTTCAAGTAGATGCATTTCCCTCCTCAACTGTTTTTTAAGTTTGCATATTAACACTGACCTAGTGCACCATTTAAAAGGCCTGAATATATCACACAGTGGCTAATTCAGTCAAGGTAAGTAGTCAGACACCAGCGTGCTGTGCATGGTATGTCCTCTGGCTGGCCTTTCCTGTAATTCAGGGTACTCCATTTATGCCCAGTTAACCAGTTGACCCTCTAGTTTCTTTATCAAGCATAGACTAGACTGTCAAAGAGGTCACAATGGGACAAAAAGTATACTGGCATTCTACAGAAATTGTTGCTTGAAATCACAGAATATTTGCTATTATTTGCTACATCCAGTCTTCACTAGAAGACATGCCTTCATGACTCGTGGAAAAATCAATCCTGGAGGTAGATAGGATCTTAAACTCAAATACTCATATCTATTGGGGTATGTAGCAGCATGCCAGCAGATAACCAAAACTACAGCATGAACATGGTACTAGCATCTTGTGGAATATAAATTTCACCTAAAGATTTTGTTGAGGTATGGGGTAAGAAAAATACTGTTTTGTATTAGGATATATTCAAACATATTATGGTATATAACTGAACGTTCATATGCAGTTTTCAGATAACCCCCCAAATTAATACATTTTCTGGGGTACTAATTCAGACTCTTCTGCCAGTAGTATTAATGCCTTCAAAAAGTTTGGGAAGTGTTGTCCTAGACTGTCATTGATTTTCAGAGAAATATTTGCAGAATAAATCAATAAGAAAAAGCTAGTGGAAATGAGCCTATGGATTCACTGATTCATTTTTTCATCCATCCATCCATCTATCTATCCGTTCATTCACACAGTACATATTTATCAAGTCACTCTTATGGACTAAATATATTTTATTAACTTTGAATATCAAAATTAACTGAACAGGAATTCTGCTTTGTGACACAATCTATTGAGAAACAATTTCTAATGTAAATAGCATATGGTGAGCAAAGTACAACAGTAAATTAAACAAGATGCTGTAGGAACATATAACAGAAAAAAGAAAAATAGGTCTTCAGAAGAGTTAGGGAAGATTTCCCAGAGGAAGTAACAACTAACCCGAGATTTTTAAGGATGAACAGGAGAAGTTCATGTAAAAAGAATTTGCAGTGAGGTTGGGAGTGGGAGGACGGGGCAGAATGTTTCAGGCAATTCATTTAGCACTTACTTTTCCAGGAACAGAGAGAAATTTGGAATGCTTGGAATTTAAGTGTGGGGACAAAGATGGAGAAGAAGGAGGAAGTGAGGATCAGAGGGAGTGGAGGGAGGGAAGGTTGAGTGATACAAAAGGATCTGATCATGAACCACTTTATGAGCCTTGATAAAGAGTTTCAGGAAATCCTTTTGATGGCAGCTAGGAGGAAAATGAATCAGAGGGGTCAGGACAGGACAATTCATTAGGACGTTATTGAGGTAATTGAAAGGATTGGTGATAATGACCCGAACTACAGTGGTGGCAGTGGAGTAGGACAGGCATGAATGGACTGGCAGAATTTTTTTCTTAGTGGTCTGACTCAAAAAGACTGGGTAACTGATTAGATGTAGAGTGTGAAGAAGAAGGGGTTAGGCATGACCCTCAGATGTCTAAGTTGGTTAAAAGAAACACAGAAAGATTTCAAAAGGAAACAAGAGTTTTCCACTTGGGTTTTTTTTTTTTTTCCTTTTTATTTCCCATGCCTGATAAATACTCACAGGCAAGTATCTAAGCATCAGTTAAACAAAGTCAAAGCTCACGGGAGAACTCTAGCTGATGATAATGATTTGGGAAATTTCAGCATGTAAATAGTCACTGGAACCCAGGGGAATGGGAGATGCTGTCTAGGACAAGTTTGTAGGGTGAAAAGGAGTGATAGGAACACTGAAAGACATCAGCATGGGAGAGGAAGATGCTTTGTTTGAGGGTGTACTCTACATTTTGATGTTTCTGAAGGAGCATCATAACAAATTATTTTTTCCATATTTCAGAATATTGTACAGTGATATCTCACTAATGAAGAGTGTATGATGTGAATGCTGTTAGCATTCATGAAGAATGTGTCTTGGGACCTTCAAATCTGTAAATGTCATTTTAGTACATTTGAATACAAAGAAATTCTGAGATGTTAAGTTTCATGGTTGTGTTGCAAGATATTCTTCAAATATAGCACTTATGAAACTGATCCATACAGTAGCCTTGTGACCCAATGCCAATATATGGATATAAGTTATTATTCTTATAACCCCCAATTGGGGTTCCCAGTATAATATAGCAAAACACTATGTGCTACCAATAGAAGACATATTTGGTTATTTCTCCTCTTCAGATATGTTCACAGATGCATTTTATTCTGGTGATATCTGTGATGAATGCCTTTCCTGGTCTATAACCTTTTTCTCTATGATCACCTTTGGTTAGGAAGAACTTCATAAGGCTATGTGATCACCTTTCAGCCTCTCATCTTAATTTTTTTTGAAAGAGAAAGATTCTTAAACTATGCAAACTAAATTTTACTTATGATAAATGCTGGTTCATTAGCTTCAATACTGCTTTCAGCCTCTTTTGCTTCAGAGGAATGATAATATATACTTTACATTTCACATGATTTAGGTTTCTGTTGAGACGAGTATTTTCTGAATGTGTCCTCACTTCACAAAGTTAATTTATTTTCAACCTCTATCTAGTTTTACCACTATTTTGATAAATAGTTTTATAGCAGAGGGAATCGTATGGAAACAATTTCAAGACCTTGAAAATTTTTTCTTGTTTGCCTCAGAGAATATGTTTGATTCATTCCCTCTCCAGATTGGAAATACTGCAAAATCAATGCTTTACTTTTACATGAATCCCAAATGTATATATTCTAGTTAAGAACCTTCAGCATGGGCCTTCCCTGGTGGCACAGTGGTTAAGAATCCACCTGCCAATGCAGGGGACACGGGTTCAAGCCCTGGTCCAGGAACATCCCACATGCCGTGGAGCAACTAAGCCTGTGTGCCACAACTACTGAGCCTGCGCTCTAGAGCCCACGAGCCACTGCTTCTGAGCCTGCATGCCATGACTACTAAAGCCCGTATGCCTAGAGCCCGTGCTCTGCAACAAGAGAAACCACCACAGTGAGAAGCCTGTACCCTGCAATGAAGAGTAGCCCCCGCTCGCTGCAACTAGAGAAAGCCCGTGCGCAGCAACGAAGACCCAACACAGCCAAAAATAAATAAATAAAACCAAAAACAAACAAACAAAAAAGAACCTTCAGCACTGTCAGTTGACTTTCTTTTAAGGAGAACTTCTTTTATAAAAAGAAACCATTAAAACAATTATTTCCTGATTTACTCTAGGAGAGAGGATGAATGTGGAGTAGCAAGCCTGCAATAAAATAAGTATCCTGGGTGCCAGCAGCTTCACTGACTAGCTAATGAACTCACACATTAACCAAACAATTTTTTTTTTTCGGTACGCCGGCCTCTCACTGTTGTGGCCTCTCCCGTTGCAGAGCACAGGCTCTGGACACGCAGGCTCAGCGGCCATGGCTCACGGGCCCAGCCGCTCCACGGCATGTGGGATCTTCCCGGACTGGGGCATGAACTCGTGTCCCCTGCGTCGGCAGGCAGACTCTCAACCACTGTGCCACTAGGGAAGCCCTAACCAAACAATTTTGAGATTCAAAGCAGGACCTGAGGGGAACTACCAATGAATATTTGTAATAAATTATTGGAACTGTCTGTAGATAGTTGAAACTTCAAATATTAGGTCTGTGTATCCCAAGAATCCAAGTATTCTTTCAGCAATTATTTTTCTGAACACCTACTCTGTGTCTTAAGCACAGACACTGAACAAAAACCAGACCTCTCGTTTCTTTAAAGACCTTTGCAGCCTATGGGAGAAACAGACTATAATCAAATAATCAAGCTAACAGAACATGAAGTAAGATAAGGAATGGTGTTCTCGAAGGTGTGTCACCAAAGAACCTGATTTTCAGGTCAGGCAGCAGTCATAAGCCACTTCTCTGAGGAAGTGACTCTTGGAGTATGAGTAGGAGCTAGTTAGGCAAATTGGGGCAGCAGGTTGAGGAAGGTGTTTAGAGAGAAAGGCTTTAAAGGTTACGTTAAGTATTTGGTACAATATCCTAATTAAATAATATTGACCATTTAGGTTAGGGGTAGACAAATTTACTTTGTGTAGGGCCAGATAATAAACATATGGTGGCAGCTATTCAACTCTGCTGTTGTAAGGAAGAAACAGCCATAGACAACACATGCATGAGTGGGTGTGGCTGTGTTTCAATAAAACTTTGTTTACAAAAAAGAATCAAGGGCAGTATCTTGCATACTCCCTAATTAGGTAAATCCTAAAGTTCCTGCCTTATTTCCAAATTTCTCCACTGGAAGTGGCACAGGGGTATTTGGGGGACGTTAACAGTGCATAGTCAGCAAGCAGCAATGTACTTTATACATTGAAAATTGGGTTCAGAAAAAAAAAATTGGACTTCTCTGATTTTCCTTTGAACTCATGTCATGAGAAAAAAGTAACAGCCTGGTTCATCTGCCAAGAGAAAGAGCATAAAAGACAAAACAAAATGCCAGAAACTGGGTTACTAGAGGGAATGAGTGCTAAGAAAATGTTAAAAATGTTTCTTGAAAAGCAAAAATCGCTTGGGAGGTGAACTTGTTCAAAGCATGCATTAACTTGCCTCTTGCTAGAACAAACTGTATTACAAGGCTGTGCTGCAGCTTGTCTGATATTCAGCACCTGTGGTCTCCATAGACAACAGACTCTCTACTTAAGAAGTATTGAATTTAGTGCTCATGCTGTAGAGAATGATGTACTATCATAAATGTGTTCAGATGAAATCTGGAAAAGCTAAAAAGACTTTAAAAACATGGGTTTGACTTCTCCTTATAACTATGGTACTAACTTCTTAGAGTAATTTCATAAAACTTTTTTATGCTCAAGTGACCAGTTCATAAAATCCTTGTCAAAATTACATAGCATATTTAATATATTTTGGAATTATAACACTAGGCACAATTTAGAAGAAATTTATTACTTAGGATGGGCTAGGTTATGCTGCAAAGACAAACTACCCCAAAATCTCAGTGACTGTAAGCAACCAACTTTTTTGTCACTCACAATATATGTTCATTGTAGTCAGCACAGGGCTCTACTAATCTTAGTCACTAATGGAGCAGTCATCATCTCAGTGTTGCTGGTGGCCATGATGGAAGGAAAGAGAGAGCTCTGGAGCAATTAAACATTTAGCCCAGAAGTGACTCATTAATTTTTCTCACAATGCCTTGGCCAGAACTAGTTAAATGGCCCCCACTCACCCATAGTGGGCCAGGGTATACAGCCTTACCATCTGTATGCCCAGAAAGTGGAAAGCTGGGAGTATTTGGCAAACAGCACTCAAGACTATCACACACAGTTTTATATTTGCTTGTATAATTGTTTTATTAATGCTTATCTCTTCAACTTGGTAGGGAGCAACATAAGAGCAGGGACTGTGATTGATTTTGTTCAGTTTCCTCCATTCAGTGTCTTAAAACATTGCCTGGCACGATGAGGGCCTCAACAAATATGTAAGTGGATGAAGACTTTTGTCTAGTCTAACCCTTTGATAATAGACCATGCAAGATAATGTGCTCTTTTTTGTCATCAGAGTCTTCAGAAATGTGAGTTCTATGTAATATTATCCTCGAAGTAGATGTAAAATCACTATTGAAAATTATAGCCCTAAAGTTTCTCTTTAAAACAGATACTGTTTAGAAGGAACTGAGGATAATTTTTAAAAAATATCCACCTTTTCCCCACAATAGCGGGAGACAGTTGAGATGGTGGCACATTTGACCTTGGGGGTTTACTCTATTGGTTCATGCTAATCAAGATTATTCTGCTATAATAAGCAACCCCTCAGTTTTGGTGGCTTAACACAACAAGGTTTTTTCTTCTCTCTCACATGACTTGTCCAACTTCATTTACTTGGGAGGTAGAAAGAGGAACTATGCTCACATAGCCACATTAGGGCTGAAACTAATGGGTGCTCCACTGTATGGACAATTGCGGGGCACTTGACTGATGTAGGGACACCTGGAGAATCCCATGCATCTCCTCCTTTCTTGGCCAGGATGACAAGCACCACTTATACCTGTAGGTCACTGACCAGAACCCCATCACACGGCCTCACCTAATGCAAGGTATCTGAGTAACATGGAAGAGCAGGTGGGATGTTTGGAGGGCACCACTTTTTCTACCACAGATAATCTCGACAGAGGTAGTTAAAAAGTCTAAATATTTATATGTAGATATGTAGAGAATTCCCTTTGGAACCGTGTGGGTTTTATCCTGGATATGGAACCCCCTAGAAAGTAAACTCGTATTGACACCATGGGGGATAGAGTAGCTCAGTCATGACTTGCAAAAGCTATCAATGTAACTGATATGATAAAATGATAGGAAGAGTATCAAATAGGAAATTGATTGGATTTTTAGTGTCATGTCTGGTCCCAATAAATGTAGGCTGTCACTGCTGTTATGGTACAAAACAATGAAAGGTCTGTCTGCTATTAGGAGAAACATTTTATGAATTGATGTCAACAGTCATTTCTGATATCATATATTAGAACATTGTGAGGGAAAAAATTGTTATTTTACTTTTCTAGATTGGTGTCATACACAGTAACATTTGTTGTACCTTTTAAAATATTTTTGTTGGTTGTCCTGTAGATCCCCGGACTTCCCACACTATAGCCCACTTGAAATGACACTTCACATATATGAATAACATGCCAGGTTCTAGATTTTCATATTGATTAAAGAGGTTCTCTTTGGTATTTAATTTTCTTTTTAACCAAACAAGTCCATTCTCTTCTTTTTTTGAGGGACATTTCTCATGGAATAATGGGTCATATTAGGTTAAGTTTAGGAAACTTGTGTTTATCAAGCTGTCTACATATCTGTTAAAAGAATTTCACATCTATAAATAAATAAGCTTATTTTTCCATGGTGCCAGAGAGATAGCGAAACTTTTGTATAAAAATATTTCTACCAGCTGAAATATCATGATTGTTATTCTAATATTCCCTCCACAAATACTTAGTGAACTATGTGTCTGTTTTAGAAAGTTAGGGTAGATATTTTATTTTTTACTTTCTTCTTGAGAACTTCAATAACAACAAAAGTAGATTTGATTTTAGTATGTGTATCTTAAGATTTCTTTGGACCAGTACTAATAACATGAAAATAAATTTGGGATACCAATCACTGAACAAATGTAGGATTGGACAAAGGATAGTATTTAGAAAGTCTTAGTTCTTATCCTTCCAACTTCCCCAAACCAAACTACATACTCTTTCCCATATTCCCCTGTTTGATGAAGACACATCCCATTCATCCAGATGGCTAAGCCAGAGCCTGGCTTCATCTTATTCTTTCTGCTCCTCAAAGTCACATGTAATTAAGTGTGTCCTGTAGTTTTTAGTCCCGAAATACTTCTTGATTCCCCTCCCTCTGCCCTATTGTTTCTCTGCCAGTGCAGGTCATGTTCAGTCTCCCTGCAGTGATCTTTCTGTAATCTACACCTGGTATTATCATTCCCCTGATTAAAAGTCTTTGGTGGTTTCCCATCCATCAGGATAGAGTTCGAAGTCCTGAGAGTTGGAAATACTTCTTTTCAGGATCTCACCCTTGCCTGCCTTTCTGGCCTCAATTCTCATTACCTGTCTGTACACCATCTGAACCCAAGGCATTAAAAATGACTTCCAGTTCCTTCAGAATATCCTATTCTCTCTTGCTGCCTTTCCATTGTAAATGCTATTCTTCCTGCCTTCAACACAAAAACACAATCCCCAATTCCCAGTTCCTCAACTTCTACTCATCTCTTAATTGGCAGTGACTCCTTCTGGAAGCCACTCCTTCTGGAATACATCCTGTAATTCCTGGTCAGTTAGGCAGCCCACCCTCTCTGCTCTCACAGCACAGTCTAGCCCTCTAACAGCATGTCACACACTATCAGAATTGTGGTTTTCCTTGCTTGTCTTCTTCACTGCTTTGTTCTTTGAGTATATTAACTGTGTTTTCTTTGTCTATTCATTTTTTTTTATACTGAGAAAATTAAAAAACACAGAAAAAAGAAATACCCACAGTTCTGTCTCTTAGAAATCACAACTTTTGACATGTCATGTTTTCTTTTTCTCACCAAAGAAATAAAACAAAATACAACTCACCTCTATCTCTACCCTAAATCCTACTCCTCTTCTGCCTCTCTTATAGGAAAACACCATCATGGGTTTGTGACCGTTTTCCTTTCCACTAAAAATACTTTTACATATGTATTATATATACATGGTCAATACTGACATTTATATTTTTACATGCCATAAGATACTACTTGCAATTTTATTTCAATATTATACCCATATGTATAGGTCTCAAAAACATAATACTGAGTGAATATGTCAAGATGTAGAATGTTAAATTTTAATTTTTGTCAATTTTATGAGTGAACATGCTATATCATTGTGGTCTTCATTTACCTTTTTGATTAATAACAGATTGAGCTTTTTCCCATTGGTCCGTCAGATGCTGCTGACTCTGAATTTCCTGTAAATTCATGTTTTCCGCCCCTCAGAGAGTGAAAAAGTGAATGTTCACAGGCTTGAGGAAGTGGGAGTATTCTATTATGCATAGGCAGGCAGTGTGGTCAGTAAACATTGTATTGTGAAAGAATGATAGAAGGAGAGGACAGTGAGGAAAATGGAAGAACACGCTGCTGAGAAGCTTGGATTTTATCATCTGTTGATGGAAATTTATTGATGGACTCTAACTAGAAGAGCAACAGCTTCAGAACTGGTTTTTAAAAAATGAGCTTTGAAGGATGCTTTGGAGGTCAGGGCAGTAGGGAAGCAAGAAAAGGGCTTCGAAAAATATTGCAGTGGACCAGACAAGAAATGGTAATTGTCTGAAATGAGCAGAGGGAGTGGAGAGAAATGACTGCACTTGCCATTTATTTAGGAAGTTGAATTTCAGGGATTTGGATCAAGTACACACGTAAGTATTTTGTGCACATAATACAAATATTAATTGTGACATTTACTTAATATGTACCATTGATAGTTATTTTTCCTTCATTAAACTGAAAATTAAGGTAATCAAACCCTATTAAATATTGTCCTATGTTCATCATTTTATATCCAGTGCTAATACATAAAAAAGTGTACAGTGAATAAATACAATAGATACATGCACGACTACCTGAATTTTGCAGTGGGGTTATTCTTGCCAATTTCACCTTTTCCTTTCCTATCTTTCAGTCCTTCTCATTTCCCCGTGCCCCGATATGGTTAACTGCCGCATCATTCTGTTTTGTTTTATTTTGTTTTCTGCTGTGATGCTGGGACAATTCAGAACTACTAGCAAATTCTCATGTTTAGTCGGACATGATCTGTTTCTGTTCATCAGCTGCTCACATTCTTGCTGTGTGGTAGTCACTATGTATAACCAATTTGACTAATGCCTCCTCATTCCTGGCAGATGTTTGAAAACTTACTTCTCTCATTAAGGACCCATTCATATGTATTTAAACATGAAGATCATTAGAAACAAGTATCTGGATGTGAACTCCCTCTGCTACTCTCCTTTTCTCTAAACTTCTCATTTTCTCTGTTCAAAACATGGCTTTCAACTTTCTGGACACCTCTAAAGGAAAAATGCTGTGCGTACAAATTCTGCAGGATCAAATTACAAATTTCTCAGAGTAAAAACCATTTTTCTATGGAAGAAACAAAGTTTATTTGTAGAGATGAAAAATTTAATGAAGTTTTTGCAATGGGAAAGAGAGACGTTTCTCACGAATCTTACTGGGGTTTCCATCTGAATTTCTCTGTAATTTAATCTTGATAGTTTAGATGGCGACAGACATGGTTTAGTTAAATTTTATTTGATTCCTTAGTTTTCGGGGGTGGAGTACTTAGGGGGGTAGTTTTCAGGGGGCTGTGTTTGTATTACAAAACAACATAAGTTTCCTATATGCACCTTGGGAATCACTTGACTGCATTGAATCGGGATGGAAAATAAAGACTCATGAATATTTCAAAGTTTATTAGAAACTATCATTTACTTGCTCTTCTGTGTAGATCTTCTACAAATTAATTAGTCAGTAGGTCTGAAATATATGATTTTTATTATGCATTCAAAGACTATCACTTTTTTTTCATTTGGTATAAATCATAATATAGTGTCTTGTAAGTACAGCTTTTAAAAAACTCTTGTTCATAGCCTGCCTCATTCTTTTCAGATTTATGTTCATGATGTTCATGGTCCTGAATGTGGAATGGGTCTCTCTGAAGGAAAGTGGGTCAGATGGCTGCTTGTGCAGATTGAGGAGAAACTGATAGCTTCTTGGGCTTTTTTGAAGGGTGATGTTTTATAATAAGGATTAGTCAAGGTTTACAGTGCTGTTACCAGCCTGAACACTTCAAACCACTATGCAATTTTAAACTATTCAGTGCTTATGGCAAAATTCTGGTTTTTTGATGTTGGGACAGGAGTAGACATTTTATTGGAAAGTGAGGCAAAAATAAAGACAAAAACATTGGATGATTGTGGGGAGGGGATTGACTTTAATAAGAAAGTTTGACTCAAGATCTAGAAGTGTCAACAAAATGGCACACAAAAACAAAGTAAAACTTCGGTTTGGAGCCCACTGGAGAATCTGACATTAATCCTCCAATATTTAAAAAATGTTTTATTATGGAAAATTCCAAACATAAAAAATAGAGAATATAGTATAAAAAACTCCTCAAGTACACATTAGTCACTTCAATAAGCACTACTCATCACCTAGTCTTTTTTTTTTTTTTTAACATCTTTATGGGGGTATAATTGCTTTACAATGGTGTTTTAGTTTCTGCTGTATAACAAAGCGAATCAGCTATACGTGTACATATATCCCCATATCTCCTCCCTCTTGTGTCTCCCTCCCTCCCACCCTCCCTATCCCACCCCTCTAGGTGGTCACAAAGCACTGAGCTATCTCCCTGTGCTATGTGGCTGCTTGCCACTAGCTAGCTATTTTACATTTGGTAGTGTATATATGTCCATGCCACTCTCTCACTTCATCCCAGCTTACTCTTCTAGTCTTTTTTGTTAATCTGAAACCCTACTGACTATCCTCTTTCCTCACTGGATTCTTTTGAAGGAAATCCTGGATATCTTATCATATAATCTGTAATCTGCAAATATGTAAGAATGCATCTCTAAAAGACAAAGATTATTTTTAAAAACATTATCTCAATATCATTATACACTAAAAAGTAAACAATAATTATGTTTTATCATCAAATAGTGATAATCTAACATTCCTTTTTAATATATTTGCTGGAATACTTCTATAAAGAAAAGCTTTCCATCATTAACTATTTTTTTAACCCCAGGTAGAGTTCACACAGGAAAACATTAAATACTTGATATTTTCCCTTCCAAGTTTTTGGAAAAATCAGTTCATTAATCACCTTTAATGGTGACTAGTTTGCTTTTAGTATCTTTAAAAAAATTTTTTTTATTACAGTATAGTTTACAATGTTCTTTTAGTTTCAGGTGTACAGCAAAGTGAATCCATTATACATATACATATATCTACTCTTTTTTAGATTCTTTTCCCATATAGGCCATTACAGAGTGTTAAGTAGAGTTCCCTGTGCTATACAGTAGGTCCTTATTAGTTATCTATTTTTATATAGTGGTGGGTGTATGTCAATCCCAATCTTCCAATTTATCCCTCCCTGCCCCTTACCCCCTGGTAACCATGTTTGTTTTCTACATCTGTAACTCTATTTCCGTTTCGTAGACGAGTTCATTTGTACCTTTTTTGTAGATTCCATGTATCTTTTTGAACTCATGGATTTTGAACATATTTGATGTCCTTCAATTCATTGTAGTTATCCCTGTCAATGCTTAAATTGCCCCACCTTTGTCTGGTGGGAGTATTTTCAACTTGGCTTTTTTACTCTTTACAGCCTAATTTTCTTTGCTATTTTTTGTGCTGTCTGGCATATGAAGATGTTGCAGGATTGTCTTGCTTGTGTCTTACTCTTAGAAACAGTCATTTCACGCAGGAACTCTGGTCTTTGTAGTGGGAAATGATATTTATAGGCCACATCTAGGCCTGTAGGGCAATTCACTGTTAATATGTCGGTAGTTTGTAGGTCTTGCAATGGCTCATGTGGGAAATATGTATTTTTTGATAGTGAAAATACATCATGAGTTCATGCTGGTATGTCCATTCAGAATAATGGGGCTATGTTTAATTTTTTATATTTTATATTGTATCTATTTTCTCATCTACTGAAAGCTTTTATTCCTAATAATTTATTTGCCCTGTCATGCTATCTCTCTGTCTGTGTATGTACTTTTAGAATAATACCAATATTACCATATACAACATAGTTACTGAAATTATTTTAAAAGAATTCCTAGTCATTATTTTGTACTTCTGAAACATCCCACTAGGCATGTGCCGTCAAATTACCTTTCTTAAAAAAAAATTCACCTGAAAAAATTTTCCTGTGGTTAAGCTACCAACTCTAATCACAGCTTCATTTGTTTTATGTGATTGTTTGCTTTAAGGCATTACAATTTTTTTTTTTTTTTTGGCTGTGTTGGGTCTTCGTTGCTACACATGGGCTCTCTCTAGTTGTGGTGAGCAGGGGTTACTCTTTGTTGTGGCATGCGGGCTTCTCCCTGCAGTGGCTTCTCTTGTTGTGGAGCACGGGCTCTAGGTGCATGGGCTTTGGTAGCTGTGGCAGGTGGGCTCAGTAGTTGTGGTGCACAGGCTCTAGGGCTCAGGCTCAGTAGTTGTGGCACACGGGCTTAGTTGCTCCATGGCATGTGGGATCTTCCCGGACTAAGGATTGAATCTGTGTCCCCTGCCTTGGCAGGTGGATTCTTAACCACTGTGCCACCAGGAAGTCCTGGCATTACAATTTTAAAGTTTTGTTTTTTTTCATAAAAATGTAAAACTTTTTCATAGTTCCAAAGTCAAATCTATGAAATAAAGGTATGTTCAGGGAAAACTAGACTCTGTCTATCCATCCTGTTTATTCTCCCCTTTATGTGTCACCATTTTCTTTAGTTTTGGATTATCTTTACATTTTGAGGGGAATGTCTCAAAATAGTTTATACAAAGAATCCACTTAAGGGTATTTTTTCCAGTCTTTTGCTACTACAAGTAGACTGCAGGCAGTTGTTTGTGTATGTCTCTTTTATATGTTTTTCACTATGTATTTAAATAGAGTCCTAAAAGTGTGATTACTCAGTCAAAGGATGAACATGAATATAAATTAATTAGATATTGCCAAATTCCTCTCAGTGTGGGTATGACCATTTTCCAATCTCAAGACCAGTATATGATAGTGTATTTTTCCCTGCAGATTATCTAACAAATCATTTGTCTAAACTTTATGTTCCAAAGCTTCTGAGGGTACATCTGATAGTTAGGGAAGAGGAAAAAGGGAAAACTCAGTTTGAAGGGAACAGTCCTGGACTTGAAGTTAAAAGATCCAGGTTCAATTCCTGGCCTGTCAATGACTACGTTTTTGACTTTAGATGGGTTAGTTAACTTTTCATTTGTTCCATAGATCTGTGGTGAAGATTGTGTCAACTGAAAAAAAAATGCACAACTTGAGAGTTGTGAGTTAAGTTTTATTTGGGGCAAAATGAGGACTATAGCCCGGGGGATAGCATTTCAGATAGCTCTGAGAAACAGCTCCAAAGAGGCAGGTGGGAAGGTCAGTATATATGTGATTTTTGTGAAAGGAGAGTACATGCAATCAAGCACACATTTTTGCAGAAGATTGCTGCTACTCTCGTGAAGATTACTGCTAGTCACGAGGAGCAGACGTCACCATGAAGGAGTTTAGTGCTTTTCTAGGTTCAAGGAGATGCAAGAATTTGGCTTATAAAAATCTCCTGAATATATCTAACTATCTGAAGACCTGTTCTGCCAGTTTTTCCCAGAGCACAGAGAGGGCCTCACTACTGATCTCCACCCTGAACCCCTTTCAGGGGGTGTTGAAGGTCAGCAGCTGCAGTGGCTCATAGTTTAATCCTTTTAGAGGTAGATGGCCAGTTCCAGTTTGTACTTGACAGAGGTGATATTATGAAATATATGATAGAATACCTTATCATAGTAGTTACTCAGCATGCAATTTTCAAATGTAAAGCAATTGAGATTTTTTTAACTATTTGGAAATTTCTAACAGTGTTTTGATGAGAACAGAAAAGGGGATATCTATTACTGACCAATGATTTTAGGATCACCACTATCCTAGATGTTATGATAATCTCTAGTGCCCCCGCCAAAGGCCATGTTGAACAATAATTAAAATAATAATAAATATGTATTACATTTAAAACTTACATGCCAAATATTTTTCCTGAATTAAAAATTATATAATTATAATTATCACAAAACTCTGTAATATAGAGATTAACCCCATTTGACAGATAAGTAAACTGGGTAAGAAAGGCTTAGTGATTGCACAAGTTCATGTAGCTACTATGGTTGAATCAACTTTTGAAATTGACAGTCTGCAAGTGTACGTGCATGAGTGTGTGTGTGTGTGTGTGTGTGTGTATTTGGATGTTTGGGTTTGAGGGAAGAAAAAGTTCAGTTCAAGAAATCAAAACCAGTTCAGTGCCTTATAGATAGTATGACTATATATCCTTGTTTGCCCAGGATCATGCCGGTTTACACTTCATATCCTGATACAACTGCTAATAGCACCAACTTTCATTCTTAGAAGTTACCCTACTTAGAGTAAAAAGAGGCTATAACCCTGTAGGCAATTTGTGAAGTGGCTTAATGTTATAGTTGTTCAAAGAGTTTAGTGGAAGAATCTTCTCTCCTAAATTAAAGAAAGACCATTGAAAACATCACCCTCCTGGTGGGTGGTCTGCTAACTTCTTTATAGTACCTGGGGGTTAATTCAGCCTGAAACTGTGATAAACATCCCCTTAGAGTCTTGGTCTCTAGTGGAGCTCAGCCTGAAGCTGTAGAGAAGAAAAAGAGCACGATGCTCTCCATGATGGTCACTGATTCCTCACATTTTAACAATCTATGTATTCCCAGGGCTTAGATTAGTGCTTGGCACAAACTGATCACTTAATGTTTTTTGGATAAATGAATGACCCTTAATTGGTCTCTTGCTACTGTGATGGAAATAAAGTTAGCTTAACCAGAGTACTCACTTAAGTTGAATACTCACCTAAATATTTACATTCATATTAATTCGCCCTCTTTTTTCAGAGAAAAATGACACCAACTTGAACTGGAAATGCCTTTTTCAAATTATGTCACTATATTTGTTTTTTTAAAGGAAAATCAGGAACCAGGGTAACTTGTTTGTCAGCCAAAGTCATAGTTTGTTTTTTTTAAATTCATTTTATTCAAGTATAGTTGATTTACAATGTTGTGTTAATTTCTGCTGTACCGCAAAGTTATTCAGTTATACATATTATTCTTTTTCATTTTCTTTTCCATTATGGTTTATCACAGGATATTGAGTATAGTTCCCTGTGTTATACAGTAGGACCTTGTTGTTTAGTCATAGCTTGGTTTTATTTTGCTTATTTACTTTATAATTTTTATTTGTGCAAGTACTGCTCAACATTTGATCTGATAATCAGCACTTGAAATGTTAGTCTATTTAGAGAGTGTACCACGTTGGACAAGTGAAGGAGTTTTAAAAGGGGGCATGACAATGCAAATTTAGTGGAAAAAAAATAAAGTGTCCACTTGTTAATGAAATAGGCTTGCTAGTGCCAAACCAATGCACAGACTATGAAAATGTGATCCTGGGCAAGTAACATTTTATTTTCTCCATCAAATTCATTTTTTGATAAAAAATAAACATATTAAGTATGGACAAATGTTTTACTAAAGGAGTTTTAGGTATTAAACAAAACCTGCTAGGCCAGCCTAAGACTAAGGCACTAGAATAATGTACATTACATATGCTACCATGGGCATGAGAAGTGATCAGGAGGCACGGACCCCCAATACTGCATAAGCATTGCCTGGACAATTAAATAGTGATTGGTATTCTCATAAATTCTCAGAATTTAGAATACATTAGAAATATATTTTTTTCTTTAAGTCTGATATCATAGGACTAAGAGAAATTTGGTTCTCCACATTTATTTTCTATGTTGATGGAGGTTAAGTTTCATCTGAGTTGAGCCAAATAAATTAAAACTGAAGCATTTGATTTAGAAAACTCAGAAATTTCTTCATGCTAAAGTTGTTCATTTATCAAGTCTATTAGATTCACTTCAAATTAATAGAATATGGAATAAAAATGAAATTATCCTTTCCTAGTCAATTAAATGAAAAACAGGACAAAATTGTTCTATAAAGTAATATTGAGTTTCTAGAAGTGAAAGGATTGTCTTCACAAAAACATTTTATAAAAAATGGCAGTGGTGGTGATGTGTGGTTGTAAGTTGCTTAAAAATAATGATTGTCTAGAAGATATTATGACTATGTGAGTCTGGCTTCTTGAATTTTATAATATTTAGTTAAACAAGTTTGTTGATACTTTATATATATATATTTTTTAATTACTGAAATAGGGCTCCATCCTTCAAAATTTTAGCCACTGAATTGTAGTAAAGCATATACATGTGAAACATTTGTTCTAAAATTTAAAAACTATAAAAATTAAATATAAATTATGAGGATGGAGTAATTCAGAGAAGAATCATGTGAACTTAATTTCTTTTGAGTGAGTGAAATCATGCATGGTGCTCATTTATGCTCAGTTTATAAAACATCAGTTTACAAAATAGCGTTCAAATAGCCTGCATGGGCTATGTAAGAATAGACCTTTGAATTTGTGTTGAAATTCTTGTTGTACCTTTTCTAGCTGGCTACTAGAAAGCAAGACATTTTCCTCTCATGCCTCAGGTACTCTGCCTATTAAATCTCTGCCTCACAGAGCTGTCCTAAGAATTACGGATAATACATACAAGGACCTGGCACATAATAAGAGCTTATAAAATGTAACTTACTGTTTTTCACTTCACATCAAACTTCATTGATATTTATAAAAGCCAGTTTTCTAGATAATTTGCTGAATAGAACTAAGAGTAGTTATAAATGTTTATTATTTTTAAATGCTTTCTATTTATTATGGCCACTGATGAAATATTACTAAACTCAAAGCTCTAGCACAAGCCAGGATATCTCATGTAGCTTTGTTTCAGAGAAGTGTTTATCAGTCTTCCACAGCACACAATATGTAGTTAACTTTTTTTGTTTTTCAGCTCTTCCTCGGCCTGTGCTTTTCAGAAAAAATATTATTCTCTTTTTTATTTCCTGTTGGTTCCCTGAAGGGTGTAATTATTCTAATTATTGATTATTGATGGTTTAATTGGGGACTATTTTATTGTAACTCATAGGAATAAAACAACAACAAATGAGATGCAAGTGAAACATCTCAGAAATGTGTATCTAACAAAGAAAACATATATCTTCAAATATGAACATGCATTTAGAGCCTGGCTGGCTGCCCGAGCTCCTAATAAGTTGTTCTGTGCTTCAACTTCCTATTATAATAGATCCTGCTAATGGAAGCTCTGGGTCCACAGCTAGAGGTAATAACACCCAATAGAGTTTTGTGTCTGGGAAGAAGTTGACTTCTTTGTGGTGAGCTTATTAAATATTTATTGGTTTGCCTTAAGCCAAGTACATGGTAAAAGACTAGTTTGTATTTTTGTTTTGTTTTCAAGCAGGCCACTTTGACTCTTATTTATCTTGCCTTAATCAGAAAGTTCATTGTTGAAAGCTTTAATCTGAAATACTTTCATTGTGTGTTGTTTGTTACCTAAAACAAATGAGCTAAAATTAGTTTTTAATTGAGCTGCGAGGACTTGTCAGTACATAAATCACACAATATTGTATATTTCTATATATGCATAAAGAGGATATTTTAATCAGCATGGGTTCCTGTATTTAAAGGTTGAAAGAACTAGTCTACAGATCTAAGAATGTAGGTATTAAAAATGCTTTTTAATCATTATAAAGGGGACAATTTCATTGTTATTTCTTTAATGTTGGGTAGAAGATTGTGATTCAATCAGTTTAAACAAGTATAAACATAGAGATGATCATTTAGGTTGAATTTTGGTTCAAAGAATAAATTCTTGGGATTTGGGGTATTGTACAGTCTATCCCATACAAAGGGAAAAATCACCTTCTTGTGATTTTTGTTTATTTTTTTTCCTGAGAGCAGCCTCCTGCTGGGAAGCTTACTTTATTCTCCTAGGTTTGCTTCCTTCTACTTTTTTTTTTCCCCTAACAATGATGACTGGTTTACAAACAGAAATTTGTATCAATTGACATAGTCCTTTTTCCTTCTGCTGTCCTGAAATATGAAACACTCTATTGCTATATTTTAGTAAAACTAGTGCTCCCCAAAATGTAAATGGATGAAAATGCTACAATCTATTATGGAAACAAAAACATCTTCATATTTGCTTTACAAAATTTTCAAAGTAAAATACAGTCATGTTTGTATAATCACATAAAAATTCATTTTAGAATTATTCACAATAAATTGAAGAAGGTAAAGCAATCTGCTTCTCATATTAAATAGTGAAGCAAAAAGCACGATTTTAAAAAACTCTTCCTGTTTTGTTAGGAAACAAAAGTCTGTGACAGTTGCTGACTTCTTTAAGAAACCCTTCAAGAGAAACTTATGGTTGGCTATGAAATCTATTTTAAGATAAAATAAAATGATATTGGAATTACATACTTAATTCATTGGTGAAATATTTGAGCAAACTGACCATTTGAGTTTTAATTTTCAAAAGTATTTCCTGCGTTCTCTTGACATATGTACATCTGTTTAACTTCCAGCAAAAGCAAAACCCTGGAATTAGGCTCATTTGAGTATTAACTTGAGAAATGCATTCATGGTCTAGTAATTTTCTTTTATGTCCACACTATTTTAAATCACAGCATGAATTTGCCACTGTATTCTATGGCCAGATCACGTTTATTGTGAATTATTTAACCCTTTTTATATTATAGCATATAGTATAGAATAATTGACATAATCAACTGTTTAAAAATTTTAATGCAGTGATAGAGCCTTGGCATTTGTAGATTTACCATATACAGTCACAAATCTTTCAGTTTCAGATATTTGTGAGAAATATCCAAGGTGTGTAATACACTTTGAAATTTTTAAGGACAGTAATTTTTGCTCTGACTTCAGTTATTGGCAGCCAGTAAGTGAGTCCAGCTGACTACACAGTACCAACATTGCAGTGTGGTTGTCAGTTAATTAACACCTTATATTAACTTTTAAAAAGTAATCAAAACTTTGTTTCATAGCAGGAAGTGGTACCTAAAAAGAAGTTCAACTTCTAGTCATTTAAATTTTTTATGTATTATGAGATTTGTGATCCCAAGATATATCCCTCAAGAATGTTATGGTTTTACTGAAGTTAGAGACATTTCTTGTTCTGTGATCAGATTATTTCAGGAGTTGGGATGTAGCCCTCCATTAAATGAGAAATGTTGCAAATTAGAAATAGTTTGCAAATATAAGGCATTCAAATAATTATCATCTTTGATAAAAATCTTTTTTTTTTTTTCAGTTTAGGGTATCTGGATATGAGACCCAGATTGTCAGGAATTGTCACTTAAGGAGAACTACACACACACACACACATACACACATATCATAATTTCACATTTAAATTTAAATAACACGTCTATATTCTACAGTATCCAATTACATTTATGTTTAGTGAAGAGTAGGAAGAGTGTAATTCCTGACTAGCTAGGTTAGGGTAGGAAGAAACCAATTGTATATTTTGTGCAGTAACATTTCAGTGTTTCCACATGGCTTTTGTCCTTTTTGTCTTCACTGTTTGTTGACAGTTTTGTTGTAGATACTTCATGTGCATCACCTCATTGAATCTACTGATGTGAAGAGAAAACTATAACTAAAGTTGGGACAATGTCAAAGTAAGGTCTAGTTCTCAGTTATGTACAAGGCTATCCAAAAGGAGAATGGAAATTTCATTTAAGATAGCAGAATGTTTTTTTTTTAATAAAAATATTTTGGGTTTCATATGCCAGATACATCGCTGGCACTACTTAATTTCTCTACCTGTCAATGAGACCCATCCTGGAGATACACTGCAAAATCTTTCTGCAGATGAAATCACTGAACCCCAGCAGTGAGTGCCATGGATTATTTATTTTAAATGACAACAGCCACATTTTTATGCACATATATCGATCGTGCCAAAAACATCCTGGCTGGAAAGCTGAAGAGAAAATGAAAAAGTACTCTCTTTTTCGTATGAAAACATTACTAGCAGAAGAAACTGGAAAATGATCCACCAAGAGTTTAGATATAATGTAGATGGAGCCTGACTTAACAATGAGTGAACAGTTACTTCTCACAAATTTCAGTAACATTGTCCTGACAGTGGTTCTGGGTACCTTCGTGTTGCTAGGCAACTCAAAAGGGGATGGGAAATTTACACTAAAATTTATTTATATGTTAGATTTTATACATATTATATTGAGAATATATTACAAACATCATTACAGGCTAGCTGTACATTTCTGTTCTATTTTGTGTGAGCTTTTCAGCATATACATGAAAGATACTCTTACCTGCGTCCTTCCTCCCGACTTTTTTTGAAAATTAACATAGCCCTAATATATACATTGTTATGGTTGACTATTCTGGCTACGTGAAAGAAAATATGTAGCTTTTTTGATGCAGAAATAATAGTTTTTTAAAAAACATAAAGTTTACAATGTGTGTGTGTGTTCGTGCTGGGGAGGGAGGCAGTGTTTTTTAAACAAGAAATCTATGAAAGAAAGTAGTGTCTTTGTTCCACATGTTCCTCTCATTTAATTACTATGATTAATAGACTCAGAGAAAAATTAATAGAAAGTTTAAATCCAGTGAGATATTAAAAGTCCAAACTGTGGCTATTTTAATTAAAGACTAATCAGCTTGGGCTTTCTGAGCAATACTCTGTGGTGTTTAATAAACTGGTAGCCTAATTTCAAGCGGGAGTATTATACTTGAGAACTGGAGTGGTTTTGTGAATCAAATTTTAAGAGTTAATGCTATGTCAATGCTAAGAACCAGAGAATTAGATATTTATTACAGAGGAGCTTTAAGGAATGGGGCATAATGGTTGTGACAGCTGAAACTGCTGAAAATTGATGGTCCAAATCAAAAGGATAGATTAGGAATCTCTGTCGTATGATTACACACCTGTAACTGTGAGGAGGACAGGTGAGAAAAACAAGGAATACCAAGGATTTTTATTTCAAGGAAGACTCCCAGGATTTGGGGTGTCCGTTATCTTATTAGTTTACTCAGTTTCCAACTAGCTGAATGGTCCAAATTTGTGAATGAAGATGTTTTTAGTGTATCACACCAAGGTTATGGAACCATTCTAGGACAGTAGGCCAGAGTTTATAATACCTATGCTAAAGGAATACTAAAGGGATGGAATCTGATCTATTTAGAGTCTGATACACTTTGAGTTTCTTATGGTAGTTTGAATCAACATTTAGCTGAGTGCTTTTTGTTTATTTATGTGTATTGTTACCATTTGATCAAACCTATGTAGTTTTATCTTTGAAACTGAAGATTAAATTGGATGTAAGTTCCACTGTATATTTTACCAAGATTACTTTTAAAAATTACATTTATTATACAAATCCTGATCACATATCTAATACAATCTTCTACCCCATAGAAGTTTAGAGATAGTTAAAAAGTATCCTCATGGGTATAGTTTTATAAGCAGAGAAAATAAAGAACATGTAAAATTTATCACGTTGAATTATATATATTCAATAGAAATTATTTTCTGAGTGAAATTTCTCATAGATATTATGTCAGATACTATATGTATTTAATATAATTCTATTATACTTAGCATAATACTGTATTTACCTGGATAGTTAAATAAGATTTCTGTCGGATGAAGTTGAGAGGGTTGATAAGAACCTGATATTTGGTAGAGAAATCCCATGATTTGTTAGATTTGTGACTCATCAATGACATATTCAATTACTTAATATTTGTGAATTTCAGAATTTATTGTAAATATTATGATTTAGCATATATTTGTTATTTCATAATTTAAATCTGATTCTCTTATAGATGAATTTCTGGGTTCTACCTATCTATATTTTTCATGCTGCTTTCATTTTAATTTTCAAAAATTGAATTCAGATATCATTTTCCTTATTATATGCTATCAAACAACCCACTTGACTGGTTTTTCTTTTTTTTGATTAGTGAATTTTTATGTTAGTTATTACCAGTTTTTACATAAAAATACATTTATATGGCTTAATTTCTCTTAGTTATGTTGACCAAAATAAGAGTATAATTAGTAGACTTGGTGTATACTGATTTTTTTTGTATAGATGGCTAAATAAATATTGAATTCTTTTTTTTACTATTTTTCTATATTTTTTCCTTTCTAAATCAATTTTTATTTGTTCATTTATTTTTCTTCCTTTATTATTATTTTTTTTTTTTTTGCAGTACGCGGGCCTCTCACTGCTGTGGCCTCTGCCGCTGTGGAGCACAGGCTCCGGACGTGCAGGCTCAGCGGCCATGGCTCACGGGCCCAGCCGCTCCGCGGTATGTGGGATCTTCCCGGACCGGGGCACGAACCCGTGTCCCCTGCATAGGCAGGCGGACTCTCAACCACTGCACCACCAGGGAAGCCCCTCTTCCTTTATATTGATATTTAATTGATATATATCACTGTATAATTTTAAGGTGTACAGCATAATAATTTGACTCACATACATCATGAAATGATTATAACAGTAAATTTAGTGAACATCCATCATATCATATAAGTACAGAATTAAATAAATAGAAAAAAATTTTGTGTGTGTGATGAGAACTATTAGGATTTATTCTCTTAACAACTTTTGTGTTTAACATACAGCAGTGTTAATTATATTTATCATGTTGTTTACATTCCTAGTACTTATGTATCTTATAACTGGAAGTTTTAGCACCTTTTGATGGCCTTCATCCAACTCCACCCCCCCCTTTTTTTTTTTTACTATTTTTAGATTTTTGACATGTATATAGTCAAACCTTACTCTCCTATTACTTCCCTTTTGTTCATTCTATTAATTTGTGTATGAATTTAATATTTGCTAATATGTAATATAAAAGTGAACAAAACAGATAAGGGCTTTTGTCCTTATGGAGCTTATAAGTCTAATGCAGGAGATAGCCAGTAAGTAATTAAACAATATAACTATATATACAGTTACTTCTAAGAAGGAAATAAACAAGACAATGTAATAGAAAGTCATTGTGTCAAGTTATTTTAGATGAAATGGCCAGAGAAGACTATATGTGGAGGTGACATTGCAACTGAGAGAAGAAGGATGAGAAAGGCTGGCAAGTCAAGAGTTGGGGAGATAAGCTCATAAGGCAGAATGATGAAAAAGTGGATAGGCATAATAGTAAGAAAGGGTTTGGTGGGTTCAAGAAATGGCCAGTGTGGTTAGGGTAAAGTAAGGGAGGGGAAGAATAATATGAGTCAAGTTTGGAACTGTAGGTACAAGCTGGCTATTCAAGAGTTCATACCTGTGATAAGATGTTCAAATTTTCCAGTGATTTTTAAGTAAAACAATGAAGCAGCTTTCTTAAAAGAGAAATGGAGTTAAGGAGGTTTGTAATGCAGTGATTTTAATGATGGATCATGGAATCATTAAGCCAGGGAGGAGGGAATGATGGCAGGAAAGAGAGGATGGATAAGAGAAAGGACCGTGACTTGTAATGGGGTACAAGAGTGAGTGAGCTGAAAGGATGAAGTGGTGTGGTGAATTCCAGGTCTAGGGAGGAGCCCTGAGGGTGGGTACTGGAGATGGAGAGGCACAAGAGAGGTTGATGAGGAAATCAAGGACCTGAACACTGGGTGAGTCACATGTGTAGATTTTGCCATTACACAAGGAGAGGTGGGAAGGAAGATGAACCAGAAACCATGTCCTTAAAATGCCTGGAAGGTGGTTTTATGAAAGCAGTGGGAGATGTAGTAGGTGGTATAGCTTGATGATAGAAGCTTCAAATAAGCTGAGATTTCTGGAGGGAAAGAGAAAACTGATTTGCTAGTAGCAGCAAAGAGGAGCAAGGTGGACATGTAAACTACTGCTACGTCTTGAAACATTTTAGAAAAATAAGTTTCCGAATCAGAGGTAGGATGATGGTGGTTATTTTCAGTCAAATACAGTCATGTCTCAATACTCACTGATTTACACCCATATGTATTTCTGAACAATTTAGCAAGGATGTATTTCTGTAAGAGCAGGGATCATGTTTGTTTTGTGAACTGTTGAATCATCGGAGCCTAACATATTGTCCTCTTAGTAAATACAGTTTGACTAAAATTAATTGACTAAATTGTAAACTGAGTTTCTTGTTTTTCTTACTTTGATTTTAATTTGCAAATTAAGAACAATGCACTTTTCTTATTTTCTGGCTTTATTTCTAATTCTTTTTCTTATATTCTATTATAGTATATGCTCATATTTTGACACGTTCTAATTATTGTCAAATTATAAACACAATTAATATCTTTTTGATGCTTCCTAATATTCTGTTATATGGAATTTAACACATTTCCCACTAAATTCATTTCAGGATATATTTATAGTTAATGCTTGTTGACAAAATTTCACCCTGGTTTCAATTTATGTGATCCAGACTTTCAAGTGAAACCTTAAGGAATTATCAGATTCCTCAGTAACATTCAAAACTTCTATAAAATATCTGCTGAGTTGTCAGAAATTTATTTTGGAAAGAAAAAATATACTGGAAAGAAAATTCTACTTTAATGTGTGTTTTTTTGGATAAAAACTTCTATAAGTTATGATTTACTATCCTTTTTGTGTAAAAATGCAAAGGTTTCTTTCCCAGAGTTTATTCTCGGTGTTTATGTTGACCGCTGAGGTTAGGTTTGTGTAAGGCAGTGAGTTTAAGTTCTCCCTCATTTTTCTCCCCATCCCCCCTTCCTTCTTTCTTTGTTTTCTTCCTTCTTCATTAATTTTTATAGATAACACATCTCACATTTTTCTTGGAGGAGGAGGGGATAATGATTGCTCCATTCTTAGCCCACTCAAATATCTCAGCCTTGAAATTTAAAAAAAAAGATTTACTAACGGTATCTGTTGTGGTTTTTTGTTTTTTTTTTAATGGCCATAACAGCAGCATTTTCCTGTCAGGCCTGATTTTTTTTTAATTAATTAATTTATTTTTGGCTGCCTTGGGTCTTTGTTGCTGCGCCAGGGTTTCTCTAGTTGTGGCGAGCAGGGGCTATTCTTTCGTTGCAGTGCTCGGGCTTCTCATTGCAGTGGCTTTTCTTGTTGCAGAACATGGACTCTAGGCGTGCAGGTTTCAGTTGTTGAAGCCTATGGGCTAAGTAGTTGCGGCTCATGGGCTCTAGAGTGCAAGCTCAGTAGTTGTGGTGCGTGGGCTTAGTTGCTCCACAGCATGTGGGATCTTCTTGGACCAGGGCTCAAACCCATGTCCCCTGCATTGGCAGGCGGATTCTTAACCACTGTGCCATCAGGGAAGCCCTATTATGCTTTATATAATAAGATAAAATAAAGAAAACTTGCTTTTTTAGCATTTTATTTTTAATTTTTTAATTAATTTTTATTGCCTTTACAATGTTGTGTTAGTTTCTTGCTGTACAGCAAAGTGAATCAGTCATAAGTATACATATATCCACTATTTTTTAGATTTCCTTTCCATTTAGGTCACCACAGAGCATTGAGTAGAGTTTCCTGTGCTATACAGTAGGTTCTCATTAGTTATCTATTTTTTTTCTTTTTAGTAGCTTTATTTAAGTATAATTTACATATCAAAAATTCACTCATTTCAAGTGTACAATTATTTGTATCCCTATTAATTTCTTTTATTTTTACAACTTTATTGGAGTATAATTGCTTATCTATTTTATACATAGTAGTGTATATATGTCAGTCTCAATCTCCCAATTCATTCCCATTGCCCCCTTCCCCCCCTTGGTAACCGTAAGTTTGTTCTCTACATCTGTGACTCTGTTTCTGCTTTGCAAATAAGTTCATCTGTACCATTTTTCTAGATTCCATATATAAGCGATATTGTACAATATTTGTTCTTCTCTTTCTGACTTACTTCACTCTGTATCTGCCCTCCAAAAGGAGGAACAGGTGAGGATTATCCTACCTGATGATTTTTTTTACCATTTTATTTATTTATTTATTTTTAATATTTGTTTATTTGGCTGCACCAAGTCTTTTTTTTAAAACATCTTTATTGGAGTATAATTGCTTTACAATGGTGTGTTAGTTTCTGCTTTATAACAAAGTGAATCAGTTATACATATACATATGTTCCCATATCTCTTCCCTCTTTTGTCTCCCTCCCTCCCACCCTCCCTATCTCACGCCTCTAGGTGGTCATAAACCACCGAGCTGACCTCCCTGTACTATGCGGCGGCTTCCCACTAGCTATCTATTTTACGTTTGGTAGTGTATATATGTCCATGCCACTCTCTCGCTTTGTCCCAGCTTACCCTTTCCCCTCCCCATATCCTCAAGTCCATTATCTAGTAGGTCTGTGTCTTTATTCCCATCTTGCCCCTAGGTTCTTCATGACCGTTTTTTTTCTTAGATTCCATATATATGTGTTAGCATACAGTATTTGTTTTTCTCTTTCTGACTTACTTCACTCTGTATGACAGACTCTAGGTCCATCCACCTCACTACAAGTAACTCAATTTCGTTTCTTTTTATGGCTGAGTAATATTCCATTGTATATATGTGCCACATCTTCTTTATCCATTCATCTGTTGATGGACACTTAGGTTGCTTCCATGTCCTGGCTATTTAGCATTTTAATACTGGTATTTTACTAAATTTTTGAGTAATTGATAACTTGTCGACTTCTCATTACTTTAAAATATTTCCAATAATTTAATAGTAATTGTACAATTTAAATTAATTCCAGTCCCTATGCTAAATACACAGACACTAATAAATTGTTGTTGAAGGAATACTTACAATAGTTTCATTCTAGAAAAGTTTTCCAATTATTCTATAGCTCTGTAGATTGACCCAAAGATGCCTCAACTCAAGGGAAAGAATATGTCTATATTATATATAATTGTGTATATATGTATAATTTTTGTGCTTCTGTCCCTTTTTATATTTATTTATCTACCTATTAGCTCCATATTTCTAGTTTTTGTTAGGGGAGATCCTATTTTCAAGTGTTTCCTATTCTTATGCTTTTTCTTCAGAACTATCTGTTTGAGATTTATTGTATTTTTAAAGAAAAGATATGTAAGTGTGATATAATTATTCTTATGTTTTGGTAAAAAAAAAAAAAGAACCTAAGATTGAAAAGTGCCCATCAGTGTGTCTGATGGCAAAGCCTAATGTTAGACATTTATCATAAATGCCTAACAATCAGTATTTAATCAGTCTATAATTAAATATATAATATTGGCAGCAGATATCACAGGCTAGGTAAGAACCAACTTGTAAAGTGTTTAAAATGTGATCTTCGATTATTGAAACCCAGAGACATGTCATTTGTGGTTATGATCATATATGGGAAATTGTTTTGTTCTCTGCATAACACTTTTGTAGAATTTTAATGTGAAATTTTAAAGTGCTTTTTGCTAAGAGTTTAGTGTTTTTTACTACTTGTGTTAACAGATTTCTTTTAGGAAGAGATGGGTGATAATCTTATTTTGTTTTAGCTGCCTTAAACATACTTGTTCCGATCATAGCGGTTGGGCACTAGTCATTGTGACCTCTCATTTCTTCCTCTATATTCCTGATCTTGATGAAGAGCCCCATTCACCCATTATCCACAACACAAGCCATACCATGGAGCCCGCTTTTACAGTTGCCATCCACTCAGCCACCAAGTGCTGTGGGTATTGCCTCTGACATCTTTCTAAAAGCCTTCTGCTTCTTTCCAGTCCTACAGCCATTACCTTCATTCAAAATCTAAATATTTCTTCCTTTGATTTCTGAACAGCCTCTTAAGTTAGTCATCTGCCACCCTCTCTTCCTTCTCCCATTCTCACATCTCTGTTGCTTAATATTCTCCTAAGGATGCCATGGTCTCCAATTTAAAGTTTATATTGGAACTTTTAATAAAACAGGCATCTCCTTTATAATCTGGTCCCTGTTCATCAGCCCAACCTAATCTTTGACATGCCTCACATTGACACACTGTGCTCTTGTCATGCTGATTGCCTTGTAGTTATTGCACAGTGAACTTGCATACACTTTCTCAAAGGTTGCCCCTTATGCCTCCCTTCTCCTAAACTTCCTATTATTTGAGTGGGCAACATGTCCTCACCTTTTAAGAATTTCCTAAAATTATCCCCTCATGTCCTAATCTTTTAACAGTCACCACTCTGGGCTACAGAGGTCTTTGTATTTATGTTATTTATCACATGATATTGCCACTGAAGGTTTGTGGCTGTTTCCCATCATGGGCTTAGGTAACTCTGTGGAGAGCTCAGGGGAAGCAATCTTGGAAGGAGGCCAAGGAGACTTTTCTCTAAGATGCAGTGGCAGCACAGTGTTTTACTTATATTGTATTGATTCGTGATGGTTTTAGGGAAACTCAGGGAGATTACCAAGGAAAGGCGAAGTATGATGAATGCTAAGCAACTCTTGGTGCCACCGCTGCAGTTTCCTCCACAATGGAGTGAACTCCTGGAACACTGGGGCTATGTCTGTGATCTGTGTGTCCCCTGAGCACCACATGGTGTTTGGCAAACAGATTGTCTGCTGGTACATAGTAGGTTCTTAAATGTTAAGTGAATTGGGGGTCCTAGATGCTATTCATGGAACCATATTAAATTGCTTTCAAAAAGTAATTTCTCTGTAGCATTGGAATCTATTTAAAATACATCCTTTTTTTCCAAATGGAATGTCTGATCCATGCTATTTGATTAAGATATGTGGGCTCAAACAGGATTACCAAATTGTTGCCACGTGTATGTAAATCACACACGAATAACTAGTCTACCATTCTATTCACTAAGGGAGATTTAGTGAAAGGAATCGCTTTGGCCAGGTCTTTTCTGATGGAGGAATACATCAGAAATATTAACAGCCAGCTTTCTTCATTTTAGGCTGCCATTTTTTCCTAAGAGCTGCTACACATCAAGTATACCCAAATTGCCTTTCTGAAATACGGGAACACAAGTGTACTGTCAGTAAAATGGTCTGTGTTGATTAGTTTGTCTTTGGGGGTATAGCTGACTCATCAGGTGATGGAGATGCTGCTGGCATTTCACGCAACCTGCCGTGGTGTGCTGGCTTTATTGGTTTCCTAGCAGCGACACTGACACAAATTGTCAGATTTTATGGGCAGTTTTAAATCTAATGAAATACATCCTCAAGAAACTTGCCTCACCATTTTAGTAGCTGTACAGTTTGAAAGAAAAGAACCAAGTTACAAAACACATGATAGTTCAGGACTGAAATAATGGAAGACGGTGACAACATGCTTATTTTGTTCTTGCGCATGGTGTCATTACCTGCACGATGGGATACTGATGCTGTCTCAGAGGATGGCATTAATCTTTCTGCCAAAGCTTGCAGAAACCCTGCATGCATTCACTGACGCAAGTGTTGCTGTCCATCTTTTTGATCTTAAGATTACTCCTTTGGGATATAAGGTAATATACGGCTGCCAAACTTTAAAAAAAGACTTCAAAGTTAGTGAAGGTAAAAGATGCTCATTTTCTTCCAGTACTGAAAATTAACTACAAAGCCACATAAGAATTTACATCCATCATCTTATTTCATCATAACAGTGGGAGAGTGGAAATATAATTAGTCCTATTATACCAATGAGAACTAAAATTTTGCTCATATTTGGTCCCAGGTCTACAAGAATCCAAAGATGTAGCCTTAATTAGTACTATATAGAGTCTCCTAACAAAGCAGTTGTTTTACTAAAGTCTTGCTGTTTGTTCAATCTAGATTCAAAAAAATTCTATCTCCACATGTAAAGGAATGCTGAGAAAAATATGCATTCAAAGATAGCTTATCTTTTCATTTTTTCTACCTCTTAAAGTATTCCCTAAATAGTGATAGAGTCAAGATCTGTATATTGCCAGGACCTTTGGCAGGGAAAGATGACTTTTTGGATAGAATCACTTGTAGGAATTTTCCAAACGATTCACACAGAATGAACTTAATCTCCTGGAAAACATTGTAGGGACCACAAATACATATTGTACCCAGGATGTAGAGTGCTTACTGCAGTGTGGTCTGTGATTTTTTTTTGTGGAGGGGTATGCATAACCCAAAGTCCTAGATAGAAATGGCTAATTTTAGCACTTCTACTATGAAACAGTTTCCTACAAGAGAATATCTTCATTCATATTAAACATACCAGTATCTCTACCAACTACAATTAATTAAGAAACATATGCCATTGAAATCTCACCTGGTGGTGATGAGGAAACAATCTTCTCCACTGGGTGTCTTTGGAGATTATAGACGTTAACTCTTTAGTAAAATAAAGACTCATTTAGTATAAAAATTGCCTATAAAATGCTTGAGCCAATGTAGAAATAAGTTAATTATCTTCCTACCCAGACCACAATCTCTCAACTATTAGGAATTCTCTCTCTTTTTGCTTCCAAGGAGTTTGGAGTTATGGCTGAAATTTTTTAAAATACTAAAACTGGAATTTATTTTTTAAAATAGGGTATAAAAGGATTATTCACTTGTCAGAAGGATTCATCTTACAGTTTCTTATTGATTTTTTTCCCCGAATATATTCAGAGCTTGTAATTTTATTTTCCCAACTTTGGTTCACACAGATTTCCAAGGGTACCACAACTGCAGAAGATAAAGCATGCTGGTGTTATTTATGTGTCATAGATAGTAAAATTGAGTCACAATGCCTTGCCAAGAATGACAAAAACTCAATACTAGAGTCAACGTTACGGCTCAGATTCTTTAAAAACTGTGTTGTGACTAGTTTTTCAAAAACCTCAAAATTTTGCCAAATATTCCACAACTTCTTATAATTGGGATAGTTATTTTAAAAAATCACAACGTGCTTAATCCAAAAATCCAGGCTGGAGACAGACATTAGAGTGAGTCTTCAGAAGAATGAAGGAATAAGTTTTTTGAAAAGCATAGAGTCATTAATTAAATATTTGACCTTTTGTGGCTTCTCAAATGTCCATTTTCAGAAAGAAGCAGTTAGAAGGAAAAGATATGAATGTAGATTCGGGGCCAGAGGACAAAAATAGTTTAAA
The DNA here is from genome assembly GCF_964165515.1 of Mesoplodon bidens. Lineage (NCBI taxonomy): Eukaryota > Metazoa > Chordata > Mammalia > Artiodactyla > Ziphiidae > Mesoplodon > Mesoplodon bidens. The sequence goes on from NC_138168.1 coordinate 60,652,147, forward strand.
TTGCCTTGATATATGTTCACAGATTGCAAAATGAGCACTTCTTAAAATTTAAACCCTTGAATGTGATATCTCAGGCACTGAGTTTTTTATGTATACAGTGTGATTCTTACTGCCTTCCAGCTGTGTTCTGATTTCAGAAGATGACCTTCCCTATAAGTTTTATATGTAACTCATAAATTGCACGACTCTGTAGAACAATTATCATGACAGGGAATGTGCTTTCTTGATTATGCGGTGGGGTCCTGTTTCCCACCTCTGTTTTTGAAGGATATTAAAGGTAAGATTAAAAATGCTCCAGTCATTCTGCTTGCTTGATTGTAACAGTGAAGGAGACAAAATTGATTCTAGCTTATGGCTCAGTGTTTCAGTGTTATTCGGCAGCACCTGTTAGCCAGCAGCTGTTGGGGATTATTGCAGGTTTCTTTGTCAGGAACAATGTGGCAACAGTAATAAATCAGATTTAAACTGGTTACTGAATTGATTTTAAAAAGTCTTTTTATAATCAAAGATGTTAATTCTAAGTGGTGAACCCGAATGAACCTGTATATATCTTGGGACCAAGTTATACTTTCTAAATCTGGCTAATGACTATACATGTACCGAAGCCAGGACAATTTTCTCCCAGAAATACAGCAACATTGAAAGTATCTCTACCAAACATGCCTGAAAAGATGGGAAAGCTACAATATTCCTTTAAATTTTTTCCCTTTGGTTCAGGTGAAATGGAGGATACAGCTCTGATAATTAGAATTTCATATGGCAGGCGTTCACAGACATAGTGGATTTGAGGAAATCAATTTTCACTAATCTAGAAAATGCTCTCCTCAAGAAAGAGGGATTTAAAAACTTTCATGATCTATTTAAATTCAACATATCTTTCTCCTATTCTGAATAAGGAAAAGTGACTCTAAGGTCATAATGTGGAATTGACTTCTCCCTTCCTAGTATATTATGACATTTCACATTAAGGCAAAATAGAGAGAAACATTCATGGGTGAAGAGGAAGGAGAGAAATGTAGTTGTTTACTTTATTAGTTTTCATGACAATACATACTTTATACAGTCCATCATTCCTGGTTGTCTAAATATGTGTTTTCCCTAAGGTAAGGTCTCAAAAATTTCAGAAGATGTTTTAGGAGTTCTGTGAGAGAGGTGAATGGTCTAGAGCTAAAGCAAGTGTAATATGACTTTTTATTTAATATATTTGTTTCCTATATCTATGCCTTTATCTATGCATACATGTACATCCATATGCCAAAAATTCAAGTGTTCGTTTTTTCATATTCAAATTTTATTAGTGAGAAAAGCAGACTTATACGTAATCTCATTTATTTATGTGGAGACTAGCCCACCTTGCTCATTGTACTTTGTAAACCCACTCACTATTCTTCTTACCCCTTCTTCTCTTTCTTTTCATCCTTCACTAATAGAGCCTTCAGCTACTAAGGCAAGACATGCAGACCACTTTCTGAAGAGTAACTTAAACACATACGTCATTTTGGTGGCAAACCTGACAGTCGCCAGTCTTTTATAAAATCAGGTCCCTGCTCTTTTGGTAACAGGGTTAAGAAATGCTACACCAGCTCCTTGTGTGGAGAAAAGAGATCTGCTGATTGTTCTATTTGGAAGCCTTGAGCCCACCCCCATGTCCTTGCACATTTATGAAATTACTGTGACTTGTCTTTTATATCTTTTTGAGCATTTATGTAATTAGGTTAGGCTCTACCTAATGGAGAGGAGTTGCTCTTATTCTGTGCCTGGTGATTCATCCATCTCTGAGTCTTTCCGAGACATGAAAGGTGGCAGTAGTGTGCCCGGCATCAAGACTGAGCAAAGAAAAGATCTTCAGAGATTACTCTTGAAATCTGTTCTGAGAACACACGGTTTTCCTAGCGCTGTTTACTTCAGGACTTTTGGGGTCAGGAGGGAAGTTTTACAACAAATCTGGTTCTTTTTCAAAACTATTTTTGGTATTTTTTTTACATGTGCCTGGTAATTCATTTTAAGTGTAAAGGGAGGGAGATAATGAGTAGATAGAATTCTAAATGAACTAAGGCTCTTTTATGATCCTATTTTTTTCATAAATTTTATCTGGTAGCATACAAAAATTGTAAAAATGAGTAGGTTTAATGTTGTTGAATACAGAAAATTTATTGAAAGAGGGCAAATGCAGCCCTAGGCTCCTGGACCATGGCTTATATTCTCCCTTTGCTTCCTCCAACCCAGGGCCCAACTATAGACTTTCAGGATTAATTTTAGTCATTTCACACAGTTCCATACTGTACCTTGTCTTTCTACAAAGCAAAGGTAACGTTGTAGTTCAAAACTCGGCCATCCACGACCCTTAGGATATATCTTTTTATTATTTCTGGCAGGGACATTTAAAATTTCTTTACCTACATTTTGCACTTATTTGCATTCTTAAACACAGAATGTAGATGATAAATTTACTGATTTTTGTAACTCATTCACTATTACTATAATTATAGTTCTGATTTAAATACAGTGATAACATTATACACTGTAAATTTATTTAGAGCTGTTTATCTCTATCTGCAAATAATCCCAGACTCCAGTACTGTTACCACCCTTAATCTGTTTCCTTAAAACGGCTGTAATTTGGAATTAAAATTATTAAAGTTGTTATAATTATTTATGAAAAAAAGGATTTATCCATTCTCCTATGGATAAAATGCACACTTATTTTGGATATTAAGAAGACTTCGTTCATTTTTGGAATACTTCCTTCTTCTTGGCTATTCACTGGAAATAGCCAGTTATCATTTTTACATGTCTCTCAAAATTATTGCAGTTTCATTAAAGATAATGGGGTTTTGTCCTAGTGGAAAGATACTATGAAAATAATGCTTGCTCACTGAAGGACAAGAATAATACTGTATTGTTTTTCTGGTTCATCAAGGTGATGGTTCATAAAGAATAAATAAATGTTCCATTGACAATGTTAGTTATGTATTTTAGTTTATTAAATGAATTAAAGCACAATAAAAAGAAAATCATTTTCAAACCTGCTGCGCTTGGCCCAAAAACTGATTATGTTTTTGTCTATGGTATCTACATCTTAAAGGCTTTATTTAGAGTCAGTGACAAATGTGCCATCTATATGTGATAAGATATAAAATGTTTACCTTAAATAGGAAGGTGCTGTAATGTCCCCTTCTCATTCAACATAATCATATTACAAATTCCCATCTCTTCTTGAAGTCTTATCTATGGCTATCAGACTATGATATGAAACTCACTTTAAAAAATAAAACAAGTATAGCCAAATATCATTAGTCTTTCAACTTTTTTGTATATTGATATTTATTATTTTTTTGAATAAATAGGCTAATATGATAACAAATAACCAAATAGTTATCAAGGTGGTCAGAGAAGACCTAGTAAAATAATCCAGAGTTGCACATTATAGGAAACAAAAGAATGCTGGTGTGACTGGAGCATAGAAGGTATGGGTTAGAGAAATAGAATATTCCTATTCTAGAAAGAAATGTCAGAGAGGTAGACAGGGCCAAAACATGTAGGGCTTTGTAAGCCAGGAGAAACATTTGCATTTTACTCTAAATAGATTGTAAGTAGAGATGTGTATTACTTCTGACATATTTTAGGAAGATTTATGTGACTACCATATGGAGAATTTATTATTGGGATGCAAGAGCTGAAGTAGGGAGACGAACTAAGAGGCTGTAGGAACCCAGGTGTGAGGGCTTGTATAGGGTGGATTTCATGGAAATGAGAAAAAAGAAGATGTGTATGGGATTTTTGGCAGGCGGAATAAATGCTACTTTCTGCTGAATTGGATGTAGGTGATAAGGGGAAAAGGAGAAAGTTTAATTAAGGTAGTTAGGAAAGGAAAATCAAGGATAGATCCTAGATTTTGGTCTTGAGCAATTACGTGGATGATGATGTCATTGAAAGTGCTGGAATAGATTAGGAGAAGAGCAAGATTTTTAGGGAGGAAAAGCTGAGAAATAAAGAGTTTAATTTGAGACATCTTTTAGACATCAAAATAGAGCAAGGTCCTTGAGAAAGTGGGAGAGGTTGTAATACAGACTTTATAGACCACATGTGGAGAGCTTGGTATTTGATAAGAGTGTCGTTTCCTCTATAGCAACGGTGATGTGAACATGAGAAGGTTTCTGTCTCATTGCTTCTAATTTCTTGAAGGGGTATGAGACAAGACCAACATTGGAAAATAAGGCAGAGGAGGATGGAGCCTAGTATACTTGAAGAACAAGAAGATATGGATGCCTCAGCTATGCCTTTTCTGGTCATCTTACATTTGGATCCTGTGTACTTTTTACATTGGCCTGGGCTACCTAGCAAAACCTGGAGCTGGGTGTGTCCCCTGTGCACTTTTACCACTTCAGTGGGCAGGTCTGGTTTTGGGTTCTACATCTTACAGTCAATATTCATTCATGCACAAGTATTTATTGAGTTTCAACTTATTGAGTACAAGATACTGCATTTAATCATTCCAACTTTAAGTTTTTCATCATTCCATCGTCTAGATTTAAGCTGCATCAGAAGAATCCATATAAAACCTGCCTTCAGGTGGCTCGTTAGTTTTATAAAGATTCTGTAAAGTTGTGTTTTCTGAGTACAAAACAGAAGAAAAATACCACTCATCCTGTGCACACTTTCTAGATGTTTGACTGTGGTGGAATTATTTAACCTACCATCTTTAAAACAAGGAATATAAAATCCAGCTAACAAAGCAGAACATAAATATGAACAAGTAAGGACATAAGGCTTATGAACTAATAAGTGTAAAATATTGTCATTAGACTCTAACCAAGCATGAGTATATCAGGTATTATATTCTGTCAGGGAGAATTATCAAGCTTTAATGCTTTGAAATAGAACTAAGGAATCTCTTCAAATAAGAAATTAAATAGAATTTACTCCAAGGTAACTAATTAACACTTTTCAAAATAGCTGAGAACACTCTTGTCTGAAATTGAACTCAATATAGATCATTTATCATGAAAAATGTAAACATACTAACTAAATTATACCAATTTAGAGTTTAAAAACTGCTGTAATCTTATTTGTAGATACAAATCAAGAACAGATATTAAGGAGAAGTTATCTTAATTAATCATATCAAATCTCCAGGGTTTCCCCACTTCCCTTAAAAACACATGTATAAATTTAGGCTGATTGTCTTTGCTGTGAGATCATCAAAGTCATGTGTTTAATTTAAGAAGCACTGGTGACAAATGAGAGGCAGAAGAGGGGGCCTCACTTGTGAACCCCTAAGGAAAAGGAAATATGCAGCATCTCAACCACTTTTGCTTCTCCCTACAGTTTATCTGTATTATGGATTGTAGAGGTATTTTTTAAAAATATTTTTCTTAGTGTAATAATATTCACAAATATTTCACCATAAAAAGCACTAAACATTTTAAGTATATAATATTAAATGTACCATCTTTGCTAATTATTTTTATTGACCATATTCTTGTCAACTCTAACTTTATTAAGAAATTTAATACCCTAACACTCCAGAATTTTATTCTTGTTCAAGTCTTTGAAGGTTTCTTATGACTGTCAAAGGAAGGTATTTCTTTAAATAAATATAGTATTCCTCATTGTTCCTAATCAAAAGATCTCTTTTATGTAGTCTGCACAAGAAAATGGAAATGATGCACAAAAATACAGCTTTTTATCTTCCAAGTTGTTTATGCATCTTGAGTTTGCTTATTTTTGCAATCGTGTGCATTTTAAAATTGCCATTTGTATTTTGTATTCTAACTCTTGACTGTAGTGGAAATTTGGATTGAAGACAATAGGAACTGTGATGTACAATATATAAGCTTGCATCCAACTGAGAACAACCCCCACTCTTGTCTATGCTTCAATCAGCAGGAGATTTTCTTTCAGTTTGTTTAGAAGAACCAGGTCCTGTCATCTGCATAGAATACAATATTTGACAGAAAGATTTTTCTTTTGCCCTTTGTGGCTTAAATGCTGCATGCCACAAAAACTTCTGTCTAGCTGAAGAAGAGTTTAAGGTATCCTCTATGATGATGGGTAACAATAAAACCAAATAAAATTTTAAATTACTATGCATAGTAGACCAAGAACCATTATCTGAATACCAAACAGAGCCAGAAAATTCTCTAAGATCCAGATTAGACATAAAAACATTTTAAAAACAGGTATGCAGGTATGTAGTGTAAACCATTTTGGAAAACTCCTTGGCATTATTTACTGAAGTTAATAAATGCATACTCTGTGAAGTTGCAATTCAACTAGTAGGCATGTATTCAAGAGAAATGTGTGCACCAAACACACATCCAAAAATGCTTGTAACAGCACTATTAATAATATCTAAAGCTGGAACTAACCTATGACATAAATATAAGCATGGATAACTATTTTTTGGCATAGTCATGTAAGGGATACTATAAAGCAGTAAAAATGAACCTATACCTGACAGCATGGGTAAATCCTAAACATAATGTTGAGCAAAAGAAATTAGACATAAAAGGCTATCTACTGCATGATTCTATTTATACAACATTCAAAAATAGATACAACTGAACTATCGTGTTAGAACTTAGGAGAGTAGTTATCTTTAAGGAGGGTGGATACAGGGATTGAGAGGGTAGAGTCATGGGAAATATTGTCTTGACCTGGATAATCATTATGTAGGTTTTTACTTATGATAGTACATTGATAATATTAGTATAAGACATTAAGATTTTACATTTAAATTATGAAAAGATAATACATGTGTATATTTTTATATTGATACATATATATAAAATACATGGCATTTATAATATATAATATGTTGGTATGTAGCATGTACCAATTTTAAATATGCTTTAAAAAGAAGAAGAAAAAAATTTCAGGATATAAAAAATACTTCATTTCCTTTTCGCTAGAGATAATTCAATTATGTACAAGTCATGTATGCATATATATGTTAAAATATGCTAAATAAGCAATTCAAAAACTGCATGTAGGCTTCTGATGGGTCACGAAACAGAACTAAGTTTAGTTATTTCACTTAGCCACTTAAAAAATTAAAGTGAAAACTGTTTTGCTTTCTTAACAATCTTCAAGTATCTTAACTATAAGCAAACTTAACATGATTTGATGTTAAAGTTTTTGTAACTCAGAGTCTGTTGAATTCATCTTGATTTTCATCAAGTTCAATAATTCACTTCAATTTTAAGTTAAAACATTTTATTTTGCTCCTACTCTATGGGAGGCACTATGGTTTTTATATAATAAATGTTCCTATTGTGGCATCCCAGTTAGAAAATTTGATACATAAGAGTACTGTTGATTCCAGCAAGTGAGTACATATGCGAATCTCTGGATTAGTTATCGACTGCTCAAAAAGTGCACTTTGAAAGGTAGAAGATCTGTGTAAACATGCCTGGCATCTGGAAGCTGAACTTGGTAGTATAAAGTCTAGCAAGACTTTATTATTCAGATATATAATGTATTACTTAAAAAAACTACTTTTCATAATCTCTTGGGATGCATTATCTAAGAGGACGATAAAGGTGATACTAAGCTGCTATTTCCCAGCCATATGTCATGTGCCGGGCACTTAGTGCTATGGCCGATAATACATATGATACCTATATTTCCAGAGAGAGTTAATTTAAACAAGGAATTTTTTTCTGCCTTAAACTTGGTGAAGTGATTTTCCTAAAATTATTATTTCACTTATACTATTGAAGAGAAAATTGACCATTTTTAAAGATGAATGCCATCATTTGATGGCTATTATCCAGGATACTTAAAGATTCTTTTAAAAAGTTAGCATCAAGGGAGGATAAAAGTAAATGCAGTTATCCTACCTTAGATCTTGTAGATCTAAATATATGCACAGAAATACCTAATATCCTGAAACCAGCAGTTTCATTACTGATGACATCTTTTTCCATTACAATGACCTGAAAAATTTAAAGGGATTTTCCAGTCTACTTTGCATGGAAAAAAAATAGAATGAGAATATTTCTTTTTCAAATCTAGTTGCCTTGGAACGAGTATGAATGACTGTGTTGGATGTTGTAAAGTGTTTTTGCTATTTCAAGTTAGAATTGGTTGTGAAATAATAGCGTCACACTGAATAAAAGATTTTCTTTTAAGAAACAAAAATTAAGTATTTTAGAAAAGGATCTACTAAAAGAAAGGACATGATGATCTTTTATGTTGCTTTAAGAAGCATATGCAGTAACTCTGAGAGGGTTGAGCATGTCAGAAAATTAATCTGAAGGCAAACTTGCATACATGAGAAAAATAAGAAACGATGACTAGGGTCTTAAAAGGAAGAATTGATGGTATATGTTAAAAGTGATATAAAATTCAAAAGAAAAGATTGATGAGATTTATTATTATAAAATTTTGAGTTTTTTAAAATAAAAAATATAAGTACAGGGCTTCCCTGGTGGCACAGTGGTTGAGAGTCCGCCTGCGGGTGCAGGGGACACGGGTTTGTGCCCCAGTCCAGGAAGATCCCACATGCCGCAGAGCAGCTGGGCCTGTGAGCCATGGCCGCTGAGCCTGCGCATGCGGAGCCTGTGCTCCACAACAGGAGAGGCCACAACAGTGAGAGGCCCGAGTACTGCAAAAAAAAAAAAAAAATGTAGATATAGATATAGATATAGATATAGATATAGATATATAAGTACAAAAAATGTTAAGTAATATTAACAAGATTGAGAGAAAAGAAAACACATTTATTCATCCCTCTCCAGTTATTTTCCTCTTAGGTGTCTAAAGTTAACAATTTCTGGCAATTTCATCTCATATTTTTTGATAGACTTCTATTCATATTTCTAAATTTGTCAATTTTATATACTATCAATTGACATTCTGTTTTTATAAATCACAACTTAGCTTTCTTGCACACCATCTTTCTTGCCTGTCTTGAGAGTTATTTTTTATTTGTTTATGTTTCCTGGATTTCTAATTCTTCTTGTACTTCTTGTACTACTTGCTATTATATTGTTTCCCCTCTCAGAAGTGTTTCAGCACATTAGTTTTTTCTAAACAGTCCCACTTTTCTTTAGATCTCTTTGCCCAAAGTCCTCTGTGTTTTGCCTGAACTTGGATTCATTGTTCCCTAGATCTACTGTAAAATCTTGTCCTACATTGAGTCCACCTTGTCTAGGAATTCACACCTTCCTCTTTTTTGGTTTACTTTCTCATTTTGCTGGAGTACATCCTCAAATAGTTTCTTAAGAAATGTTGCATGGACACTAAACTTTTTGAGTCCTTTTAATAAAATTTAAGTCATTGTATTATATAAAATTTTTTCAAGTTTGAGTAATTTCTCTGTTTTTTTTTTAGTAGAAATTCTTCTATCTAGTTTCTCTATTTTATTTTTTGAAGCTCCTTTTCTTCAAATTTGGCCTTTTTCATCTTTCCTATTTTTAATGTTTTCCTTTTGTTTCTCTTTTATAGGCAATGTCTTTAACTCTATCTTCAAAAGTCGTACTGAAACTTTATTATCGATAAATAATTGTAATATTACTTTTTCATGTTACTGTATTCTTTTTCTCTTCTCAAATCTCTCCAGGAATATTAATTAGAATTTTCTTTCTTTCAAAAATGGTATTATCAGTCCTTTGTATAATCTTCTGTCTTCCAGTTTTTTTTACTGTTTAATCTTGGTTCTTCTTTTCTATGAGGTACTCTTTACTAAAAAAAAAACTGCCTATCTTTATTCCCTATTAATATTGTGCTGCGAGGTCTTAAGATGATCTGCTTGAGGAGCTGATTGAGAGGACTGAGGGCCCAGGTCGTGATTAGGCAGGGAGCTAGCTCTTCTGCGGAGGCAGCATCAAATGCAAGAATATGTTTTTTTCCTCTGGGATCGTATTTCTCCAGAGAGGTAACCTTCATTCTTTTTCCTGGGGGAGAAGTACCTACGAGTATTTGGGGCCACAGCTGTTCTTGGCCACAAGTAGAAGTGTTCACCTATAGAGAAAAGTTTCCATTACTTTTGTCAAATTACACCTCTTATGAGAATCACATCTTATGAATAACCCCCCCCCCCCGCCCCGGGTAATTAACTCTTCAGTAGGCAGGTTAGTGCCCCAGTAAGATTTTTTTTAACATCTTTATTGGAGTATAATTGCTTTACAATGGTGTGTTAGTTTCTACTTTATAACAAAGTGAATCAGCTATACATATACATATATCCCTGTATCTCCTCCCTCTTGTGTCTCCCTCCCACCCTCCCTATCCCACCCCTCTAGCTGGTCACAAAGCACCTAGCTGATCTCCCTGTGCTATGTGGCTGCTTCCCACTAGCTATCTATTTTACATTTGGTAGTATATACAAGTCCATGCCACTCTCTCACTTCATCCCAGCTTACCCTTCCCCCTCCCCATGTCCTCAAGTCCATTCTCTTCGTCTGTGTCCTTATTCCTGTCCTGCCCCTAGGTTCTTCAGAACCATTTGTTTTTTTAGATTCCATGTATATGTGTTAGCATACAGTATTTGTTTTTCTCTTTCTGACTTACTTCACTCTGTATGACAGGCTCTAGGTTCATCCACCTCACTGCAAGTAACTCAATGTCGTTTCTTTTTATGGCTGAGTAATATTCCATCGTATATATGTGCCACATCTTCTTTATCCATTCATCTGTTGACGGACATTTAGGTTGCTTCCATGTCCTGGCTATTGTAAATAGAGCTGCAATGAACATTGTGGTACCTTATGAATAACTTTTATTTCACATAACTGATTCATTGAAGAAAACTTCGTAACTTTAATTCCCCAGTAACTCTTTGAAGTTTTTCCTTTTTGGATTCACATTTCAATGTATAGTAGGCTTAAATCTTAGTGTCTGAGAAAAATCCCAGCTTTTGAATTATAGTCCACTTAATTATGGGGAGCCCTGGTTGCTAAATTATAGTATCTCATGCATTGAGCGAAATATTGAGTTGTTTAGCACATTGTATCACTTATTCAAAATATTTCATCTGTGAATTGACTGCTCTTTTATGTTGGCTTTTCTTTATATAAAAGTTAAAATAATGTTAGAAAGGCAAATTATTCAGATGCTGAAATTACGTTTTCCTTGATTTCAAGTAACTTATAAACTGGGAGAATTAGTATATGTTTTATGTAACATAGCTTATTTCTTAAAATTATACAGAAAATGCACATAATTCTGGAAATAAAAATGTTCAGCTGCTAAATATCTCTCCCTGTTACTTTGCTATTTTTCTTCCACTTGCTACACACACACGCACACACACAGACTCACACACATATATAGTGTATTTAGTTCTGTAGCCACAAGAATTAGCAGCAGTTTTGGAGAGAAAAGGTAGGAGAAAGAATGCCCTGAGCATCCCTTTGAATAGCTCAGTCAAGAACAGGTGTTATTATCCCAGGAGGAAACTGTAAGTGACTTTTTTGTAATTGGAAGTGTGTCCTGCCCTGATAAGAACTTGTGGATAAGGAAACAAGAGACTCATAAATAGCCAAAGGGAAGAAAGCCAGAAAAGCTTGCTGTGCTCCTCCACTTAAATATACGTCATTTCTTTAGGGACTACAGGTTTTACAGAAAGATGAGGACTAATTTGGGATGCTACTTACCTTTGTTTCCAAAAGAAAAAGACTCCTCTAGAATGTGATTTTAAGTAGGCCATGGACCAAAAATAGGTCATAAGGCCTGCCAGGCAGCTTTATGAACTTCAAGGTTCTAGGATATTTCATCCATTGGAGAGTTCACCAGTGCTTTAAACAGTATTAGAAAGAAAACAGCAGCAAAAAATCAACTATGCTAGTAAAATTTCTCTTGCAAGAAATTATTGGGGGGTAGAACCTAAGTAGTTTTGTTGCCGCTTTGTTGTTGTTTTGTTGACTGGATGGTTCTGGATATTTGCTTACTTCTTGGCTTGTTGATTTTCAGTATATAAATATAACTTTGCAATGACAAGAAAAGAAAAGAAAAAAGAAATCTTTCAGGAGTCTTTAAGATAATATCATACAGTTTTGAGGTTTTTAAGACTGAGAATCAATTTTGCTTTACCTAAAATGAATGTTATAATGCTTCACATTTTTGCTTATTCTGCCCATTGACAAGCTCTCATTTGTATTAATCACAACATGAAACCCTCACTTACTCTCAAATTAAGTGTTCAGTGCTATGCATGTTATAAATTCATTCTCAGTGGCAAAATTTTCTTGGGGCTTAAGAAATTGTACTTTAATCGCTTTTACCCAAAAAGATTAGCAAAAATAGTACTTTGACACATAATGTCAGCATGTTCTTAGATTTTGATAAATGTGGACAAAATCGATAGATAGATACATGAGGAGTGCCCACATAAAATCATCATACTTCAAAAGCTTTTCCTAAGGTAACTCACAACTGTAGACTTTTCCTTTCAGTAATAAGAAGCATCAGTGTTGATAACTAGAAAGCATCTAGCCAGCTTTCTATTCAAAGAGGACTTTTTTGAAACAATAATAATAATTCAACAAAACAAACAGAATCACTAACTTCAAAATACTCTCATACTTAAAAGTCATGTGAGTTTTAAAATTGTTTACTGCTTACAGTTTAGATATTTGGGAACACTATTTGCATCTACATGCCAACATTGATCGACTCCTTGAATTTGAATATTCCCCATAATCAGATCCCACTCCATCCATTTTTTTCTTCACTCTCAGTTATACTTTTAATATACCACCCTATTATTTCTTTCCCTGCAGCATTTTGTTTGCTTTTTTCCCCCTTTTTAAATGTGAAACAAAAAAAATTTTATATGCTACCCTCTGCGTCCATGTCCATACCACCTGCTGTCTCATATCCATCCACTCTTCGACTGGTGACAGTCTGCATTGTTTCCATCTCTCTAACAAGCAGTTCTCATTAAATTCATCAATAAGCCCTGGATTTCTGAATCCAGTGAAGATTTATTTTTTTATTTTCCCTGAATTCTTTGTGACATTTAACATGTCTGAGCACTCCCTCTTTCTTTGAGAACCCTCTTCCATTGACTTCTGAGATGACACTCTGTAGGTTCCTCTGCATAATGCTTATATACAGATGTTCTGCATTTTTTCAGTTCCACAGAGTTTCTCTGTGTCTCTGCACACATTTCCTTGGCATCCATTCCAAGTGTATATCGGAGACTTTCAGGACTAGACCATCAACCGGATCTGTTGTTCTTTCTGTATACCATCGCAGGGTGCCAGCAAAGAAACTTGGGGATCACCAGTGAGCCCTCCTTTTTTCCTACCCCTGCATTTAAGGAATTACCAATCTCACTGATTTTGCTTTCTTAATGTCTCTTCAGTTGTTGCTTTTTTCTCAGTACCCTATTGTCAGTACCCTTCAGACAGGGTTATATCCCACCTGCATTGCTAGAATAGCACTCCAGTTTGCTGTCTTGTATCTAGTCTTGCCAACCCCATGCAGTCCATTCCTCTCATCTTCCTCTCTTTTAACATTTATCATATCACATCAATTTTTATTATATATTTGATTTTACTTATTCACTTATGAGTCATGCTCTTTGTTAGCTCATTAGGTACCAATTCTATATATTTTTTAACATCTTCATTAGAGTATAATTGCTTTACATTGTTGTGTTAGTTGTTGCTGTATAACAAAGTGAATCAGCTATACGTATACATGTATCCCCATATCCCCTCCCTCTTGCATCTCCCTCCCACCCTCCCTATCTCACCCCTCTAGGTGGTCACAAAGCACTGAGCTGATCTACCTGTGCTATGTGGCTGCTTTGCACTAGCTATTTATTTTACATTTGGTAGTATACATATGTCCATGACACTCTCTCACTTCATCCCAGCTTACCCTTCCCCCTCCCTGTGTCCTCAAGTCCATTCTCTACATCTGTGTCTTTATTCCTATCCAGCTTATTCCTGACTTACTTCACTCTGTATGACAGACTCTAGGTCCATCCACCTCACTACAAGTAACTCAATTTCGTTTCTTTTTATGGCTGAGTAATATTCCACTGTATATATGTGCCACGTCTTCTTTATCCATTCATCTGTTGATGGACACTTAGGTTGCTTCCATGTCCTGGCTATTGTAAATAGTGCTGCAATGAACATATGTACCAATTCTATATTAATATTATTTTTGTCTTTGTCATTCATACCATATCATAGTACTTGTTATAAGTACTTAATAACTTTTTATGCTAAATAGATATGTGAATAAATACAGTCTCACTTCTCCAAAGCCAGTTGATAATGACTGAGTTAGTAGTGGGGCATGGATAAGAGCTAGTCACTGAAATTGGAAGGATCATTCAGCAGCTGTTTCGGCAACAGTCTGGGAGAAGTTTTCTATTTCTTCCTTGCATTTGTAAAAGTTGACTGTATTAAAAGCAGGGTTATTCATACATTTAATGTAGAACTTAAATACAATTCAATGCTGAGTCTACTTAAGTATTTATTATATAGAGAGTACATGAGATAAATAAGTCAAATTATGTGAAAAAATTTAGGAAGTATGATAAACTTATTTTCTAATTTCTATGATAATATGCCCAAGGAATAGATTCAGCCCAAATATTGTATAGTTGTAGATCTGTCTAACCCAATTCACGTTATGTTATGATGTTAATGGTATGTCCAAATATCTTTCCAGTTCTTGATTAGGCAGAAGTGTACTTAAGGTCAGTCAAAATAAAAGGTCAAGTGCCACAAGAAATAATTTCTTTTAACTTTGAAAATTTAAAAATTAATTTAGTGCTAAATAGTTTTGGGGTTCACAGTGTATAGAAAATAATTTTGCAATGACAAAAATTACACATAGTAAATGTCCATATCTGAGTGAATTTATTGAGGAGTGTAATTTAGTTTGAGTCATTGGGAAAAGAGAGAACTGAGGTATTATAAAATGTGAAAAATTAAATGAATTGTATATTTCTGCTCTTTTTGCATAAATTAGATCTTTTACTTCCAATTATGAAAAAAAAAGTCTTTTTTGCCTCCCTTCTCTCTGGGTAGCTTGTTATCTGTAGCAAATAAATGTCTAAGAAAAGTGAAAATATTCAAATACATTGTCTTAACATTTAAAAGAAAAGTATACATATTCAGACAATGCTACCATTTTAAAAAATTAAAGCTTTTGTTTTATTAAAGATTTTTTTAAAATAGTGATCTGACAACAGTTATTGCTCTTTTATAAAGGTAGAAATATCACATTTTGCTTTAATATAGCCACGATTACTCTTTTCATCAGTAGCTTTGTTAGTAGGTCAAGGAGAAATCATACCTAAGAAGAAGGGTCCATGGAGAAAAAGATGAACCATATCAGAATTAAAATTAAATTGAAAAAATTTAAATCAAGGAAACCAGTTTTACTTCTTTCAGTATGATGTGCAAATTCATGCATTTTAAATGGGAAATGGGAAATTTCATAGCTGCTGAACAGCAGTGATGTGAGCTCTGTTGTCAGAGTGGATGCAGGGTACAATAAACCTATGGCAGCTTTTGCTCTTTTAAAGAAATTACATTTGAAATGTTCTGACTACATTATGAGGCCATAAGAAAATTTACGGTGATTTCTTTTTAGTGGAACAAAGTACTTGCTCTTTTTCATCTCAGAATCATTTTCTAATTTTGCTACGCTTAAAGGGGAGTGCAAATTCAGTCATAGATGTGTTGCTGTGCACATACCTGCACAAATGCTCACACGTGTCAAAGTTTACCAGCTCTCTATATATTTATTAGTGTGTGTCAAACTTAGCCATCAACTATAACTTACGTTTTGCATTAAGACCGTTGCATAAATGTGCACTAAAATTGAATCTAACAGCAAAGATGAAGGTAGTGGTGACAGATTTAGAAAGAAACTCCAAGAATAAAGCTGTTTAGAAGCCATTAGTATACATGTGCTTTGAGAGTAGGGATGCAGTAATTCTTTCAGACATAAGAATTCTATTTTCCAAGTAACTCCATTCATGTAAGCAATACACTTTATATAAGACAGGTTTCAGCTTCCAGCTGTTTTCTGATGTTGGAAAGTGAAACACTAGGGCTTGAAAGTGAAACACTAGAGCTTGAAAGTGAAACACTAGAGTAGGGATGCAGTAATTCTTTCAAACATAAGAATTCTATTTCCCAAGTAACTCCATTCATGTAAGCAATACACTTCATATAAGACAGATTTCAGCTTCCAGCTGTTTTCTGATGTTGGAAAGTGAAACACTAGGGCTTGAAATGGTTCTGGGGACACAGCCTTTCCTGTCAGGGATTCTAGCAGATGCTGATATAATTTAATATTCGTGGAAGACAGACCAAATATAGAATAGCATCAACTTGATTTTGCAGAGTTTTCAAGCCAGCTGTCCCTTGGTATTTACATGGAAGAAGTCTACAGTGTACCAAGTTGCATATTTTTGTGTGCAAGTTCTCAGCCATGGTATGTAGTCATTGGTGTTTTGACAGCCATCTGCTCAGGCCTTACTTTCTCTATTCAGCCATAGCTAAAATTGAACATTTTTCAAAGTGGAAAATTCCAGGTAGTTTTGACTATAAGAGAACATAAAACTAGCACTCAATATTAAAAATAAAAGCAATATATATTTTTTGCTTAGTAATAACCCGTATATTAAGGTGAATGTCTTATAAATAGCTCTGAAAAATAAATAAGCTCCTTTAGAACAGAGGCCGTATCTTCTTATTGATTAAGTTTCATTTAATTGTGTGTTAAGGCTCTAGCTAGACACAGAGGGAGTTACAGAAATGAATAACTCGACAGTGACTTAGCCAAAGGCTGACCTTGTCTTGTATACAGCAAGACCTCCATTAATATTTGCTGAATGAATGAATGAATGAACAAGTTAGAATCCATACGTAATAATCTGTTTATTTGTAGAAATTTTCACCCAGAAACTTATAGGTTTTAATACATGGGGATGCATGCATGCACACATATATGTGTATGTGTGGGATAAGTATGTTTATATACTGTGAGTGAAAGAAAGTTTGATAAGACCTTTTGAGCACTGACTATGCACTTCCTAGAGTAGGGATTTAAACAAGTATGTAACATTTTTTTTCTCATCTCCTAAGTACATTTGCATTAAAAGAATAAAGTAAAGAACATTTGTTTAAAATGATAAATTGTTTAATAAAGATTGATTTTTTAATGCAAAAGATTGGGAAAGGATGGATAATTTTTTTAAATCAAGATATTGAGGGAAATATTATATTTAGACCCATGGAGAATAATTCAGGTAGAGAAATGAATACAACCTAGGTGAGGTGGATAATGAGATAGTGGTTTCAGAATAAGATAAGGAAATTACTTGAGCATGGAATTTTAATTGAGAATAATAGAAGATAATTTTAGGGGAATTTAGGTAGGAAAGGTGGATTAGAGTGAGTTTATGGAATACTTGAAATATCTAGATGAAACAGTTATAGTTAGAGTCAAGTGACAGTTATTATAGGACCTGGAGTGATGCAAGAACTTGAAGAAAGTGGACTTCTATGGAGCTTATTTTAACAATAATGCACGGGAATCTAACACATGATTATAATCTCTGCTTCTAACAAAAATGGGATTTAGGCTGCATCAGTCCTGATGGAGGATAATGTAAATTTTGAGTATATTTTGAAAAATAAGTATAAGATTTGATGATTCAAAGATGAAAGAGAAGAATTTGTCTTAGATCACTTTAAAACAATGCAAATACAGACACACAGTCAAATTTAAACTGTAAATTATTTGTATTGTTCTCTGCAATGCAATTTTAATTCATATTGTAAACAGCCTTTTATGTTGAATTCATGCATTGATTTATTTATCAAATATTCTTTTGAATATTTTCTTGGGTCCAGCATTACATTAAGCAGATATTGGGGTGGCCAAAAAATTCGTTCGGGTTTTCCATAAGAGCCCGTGGAAAACCCGAACAAACTTTTTGGCCAAACCAATATATTGTTAAACAAGTCTTCACTTTAGTTCAGAAGAATGGAGACAATATAAAAATATTATTATGAATGCCTAAGAATCTTAAGTCCCCAAATCCATCTGTCAGTTTCATGAGCATGATTTACAAGCCTGCTTCATTACTGACAAGGTAGACAAAATATATATCTCTAAAGAATAACATTTTACTGGGCATGTTTGTTGTAGCGAAGCAAATATATAGTGTTCTGAAAGTGTTGTTTAAATCTCTTGTTTCAACATGCTTGGGACCAGTTAATGTTTACAGTTTTGTGAATGAATAAATCTATATACTGAAAACATTTCGTTCAATAAGTTGACCTTCTTGAGTTTTGAATAAATTTTGGAGCCTTAAGTTTAATCTTCCATGTGTGTCTAAGTTTAATCTCTTTGTATTATCAACTCTTTATTGTTATTATTTTAACATTTGGAGTAAAATAATTACCTTTTGGACTATTTTACTCTGACCAGTAACTTCTAGCCATAAGCCAATCTGGTATCAATTGTGAGATTCAGTATCAACAAGGAAAAGATAACCAACCCTTAGCTGTCTTGACATGACTGAATCCACCAAATACACACACACACACACATATCTCACTTCCAAAGTGAGTCAGGACATATTATCTAGATATGATTTTAGATGATGTAGTATATTATTAAATTAACCAGTAGTGCAAAAATAGATTAAATATTATTAAAGACACAAGGAGAGAAGTTAGAGAAGTGGGCAGACAGAAATCATAAGTTTCTTATATAAAACTGAAGAGCAATTTACTTTGTAAGCAAAAATCTCATGACACTAAAACAAGATGACGAAGAAATTACACTGTGTGCAAGTGTGGAGAAAAAAATAGCTTGTGATACCATAGTGATCTGAGAGCTCATTATACATCAGCAATGAAAAGCTCTAACTACCATGCAATTAAAATACTAGAGAGTATAAATAAGAGTGTATCATGTGTGGTGGCATATAAAAATTTAGAAGTGGATGGAATTTTAGTAGAGTGATACTCTTGAAAAAGGAGACTGATTAGGAATATTTAATTAGAGAACAGTTACACAGACAACTTCTGTAATATCTTTCAAGCAAGAATGTCTCATTTTGGATATCATACTTATAGTAAGAACGATACGCCAAAGATGCATCAACATCCTCTATGCTGATTGGAATGTTCTCTTTCACGGCCAGTAGTATATATCCTATACTCCATTAACGTCCCTCTGTCAACTTGATTGCCAAGCAAGATTGAGAACTGAATAAGTTTCAACGCGGATAACTAGTAACCACTGCAAGTTATAAAGAGTCCTATTCGTCTCTTCTCTGTGTCCTAAACTCATTTATTCTAGTGATGATAAAACGCTTTTTGGATAGCTACATGTAAAAGAATGAAATTAGAACACTCCCTAACACCACACACAGAAATAAACTCAAAATGGATTAAAGACCTAAATGTAAGGCCAGACACTATCAAACTCTTAGAGGAAAACATAGGCAGAACACTCTATGACATAAATTACAGCAAGATCTTTTTGACCCACCTCCTAGAGAAATGGAAATAGAAACAAAATTAAACAAATGGGACCTAATGAAACTTAAAAACTTTTGCACAGCAAAGGAAACCATAAACAAGATGAAAAGACAACCCTCAGAATGGGAGAAAATATTTGCAAATGAAGCAACTGACAAAGGATTAATCTCTAAAATTTACAAGCAGCTCACGCAGCTCAATATCAAAAAAACAAACAAGCCAATCCAAAAATGGGCAGAAGACCTGAATATACACTTCTCCAAAGAAGATATACAGATTGCCAACAAATTCCTGAAAGGATGCTCAACATCACTAATCATTAGAGGAAATGCAAATCAAAACTACAATGAGGTATCACCTCACACCAGTCAGAATGGCCATCATCAAAAAATCTACAAACAGTAAATGCTGGAGAGGGTGTGGAGAAAAGGGAACCCTCTTGCACTCTTGGTGGGAATGTAAATTGATACAGCCACTATGGAGAACAGTATGGAGGTTCCTTAAAAAGCTAAAAATAGAAGTACCATATGACCCAGCAATCCCACTACTGGGCATATACCCTGAGAAAACCATAATTCAAAAAGAGTCATGTACCACAACGTTCATTGCAGCTCTATTTACAATAGCCAGGACATGGAAGCAACCTAAGTGTCCATCAATGGATGAATGGATAAAGAAGATGTGACACATATATACAATGGAATATTACTCAGCCATAAAAAGAAATGAAATTGAGTTATTTGTAGTGAGGTGGATGGACCTAGAGTCTGTCATACAGAGTAGGGAGGGCAGGAGGGAGGGAGATTCAAGAGGGAAGAGATATGGGGACATATGTATATGTATAACTGATTCACTTTGTTATAAAGCAGAAACTAACACCATTGTAAAGCAATTATACTCCAATAAAGATGTTAAAAAAATGCTTTTTGAAGATCTTTGAAATACTTGCAGTGGTATTTATTTGGGAGGAACTCTACAGAAAATTAGAACATTTGAAGTGACTGAAGTTATTAAGGAACATAAAGTTGATGGTGATGAGTTATTATCTTAATGTCTACTAATAATTGGAGAAAAAAGACATGCTTCCAAATAATCATGAGAAAAACTAGGAAAAAGCCCCCACAAGACCAAAGGACATTTTTGAAAACGTTTTTAGCCTGCAATGCTAAACTATTTTGGGTCACATTTTGACAGTAGTTTTTCAGAAATTTTCAAATTTTGAAAATCGTAAGTGGATTTTTTAGGAATGGCATGGTTGCTTTTTCCTCAGATCTCTAAGACAACTAATTGTAGAGCCTTCTTGCCTTTACCCATTGCAAAGGCTACCTCTGCCTTTAGGTTAGAATACAGAGGTTTTCCCTTTGAAAGCAGCTGACTCAGAGTCAGACCCCTTCTCATCGATCCATAGCTTTAATTTCTGCATCTCCAAAGTTAGGTTTCAAGTCCTTGCCTAGGTATTTAAGGTGAAGATTAGTTGAGTCTGGTTTCTTTGGCCTTATAGCCATATTTACCTTAGGACACCCTCTGGGCTTGACCTCTGGCCAGACTTACTTTGTGTATATTCGAAATTCTCTCCTTGCTGCCTGCTGTCACCCCCTACTTCCAGTCCTTCATTTATTGTTTCTAATACAATTTATGCAAAAATTCTATTATATAATTCTCTGGCACTAGTTTGAAGCTCTCTGAAGGTGGAGGGTTTGCCTGTGTTGTTCATTCTTGTATGTATTCGCTGCCTAGCTGAGTGCCTGGAGAGTTGGAGGAATTCAATGAATTTGTTACATGTAGTCGAAGAAAAACTGGGATTGGATTTGAAAAACACAAGTTCTATATTTAGGAAATGTCCTATCATTACTGATGTTCAATTATTTCATCTATATAATCGAGTGAATAATGCCTATACCATCTATCTTATAGTTTTGTTGTGAGAGTCAAGCGATAAATGAAAATCTTTGTAAAATTCAATGCTACTCTTTTATTATGATCAATGAATTGCATTACTCAAACAAACGTTAACAGTACGTACCATGCGACAAAGGAAAGTTCATGGTTCTTGGTTTTGTTTTTGTTTGTTTTAGTTCAAACTAGAACAGATATACTTACTCCAGAATTTTTAAAAAGAAATTAGAACTGATGTGATGAAATCAATTCACCGAATCTCATTCACTTTTGATATTCATTAATATTGTGAATATTAACTGAGCATCTATTTGATGTCAGTGACTCTAGTTGTCTCTGAGAATAAAATGATTCATGAATTATGGTCTCTGCCCTCAAGGAACTTAGAGTTTAGTGGTCAAAGAATGTTGGTAAAAATGCAAAAGCAAAACTGACAAAAACCTCATTGTATATGAGAGTTTATATGTGCTTGGTAAATGAAAAGTATTATTAGCAACACTATGCTAAATGACTGTAAAATGCTGATTTTTTGCTTCAAGTATTTACAAGAGCAAACAGAATATTTGTGAGTTTTTTTGCATATTTATATGTGTGTTCAAACAGCTGCTGGAGAACAAAGTGTTTTGCTATAAACACTGTCAAATCTCACTTTGAAAAAAATTTGTCCATAAAACAAGTATTTCCATAGATATACTAAAGCTGCATAGAATTTGCTTTTAAAGCATAAACTAGAATTAGATGCTTGAGTCAGCTGTGAAGTATTTTTTCATACAACTCTCATTCTAATTCTTCAGCCTATGGATCAGGCTAAGACCTGGTACAATTTGAAAGGGATGATACAATATAAAGTTCCAGTGGTGAGCATAACTTTAACATTGTATTTATTAGAACCATACATTTATATATTTATATCTTCCAAAAAAAATTTTTTTGTAGGGGGGCTTTGGGATGAGGATGGACATAGACCAGGGTATGGGGAAATACATCAATCAATAAATCCACCTTCTGATTTATCAACCAAACCAATCTAATCCCAGAGAGAATTCAAAGTTGCTCACATAAAACACAAAAGACAGTTTTATTTTCTAAGACAGAAGATAAGAAACTACCCAGAGATTAGGGACTTGGGTTTAAGAAGACAATTAACACAATAAACTTTAAGAAAATAATGGTTTTAGCCTTGGAGACTAACATTGTCTCCGTTGTCAAGTCACTAAAACAATAAAAGAGATGTATCTGTAGGGTTTTTGTGTGTGTGTTGGTTTTGTTGTGTTTTGCTTCTTTCATGTTTTATTCTTTTATATTTTGGCAAAAGGAAGTTTTCCACTTCTTCAGACTAGGCATACAATTATACCCTAAGTTCTAAGATGAATTTCTCCTTAGAGAATATTTTTGAGCACCTTTTTGTGTCCAGCCCTCGCTAGGCCCTGAGAATACCATGGAACAAAGTAAATAAAATAAACATGGTTTCTTCTTTCATGGAGTTTCTGTGCCAGTATGGGAGATAGACCTTGGATAAGTAATCATTAAATAAAATTACACATGGGCAAAGTATGGCATATTTAGGGATTAAAATGGGGAATTGTTTAGAAAGAGTTAGGAAAGATCTCAGAAGAATTAAGGTATAAGGAAAAAAGATTTGTGAAAGATAGGAAGGTATAAAGAGTGGAGGAAAGTTAAGAGGCAGGGATTTCTAGGCAAAATCCTGAGGAAGGAAAAAACAGGACCTTGTTCTAGAAACTAACTAAAGGTAGTATTCTTTGAATGTGATGAGAGAATATTATATAAAACAGGATAATAATTTTAAATTTTAACCTAGGTGCACTGATATTCCCTTGAAAGATGTTAAGAGTGACTTGATCAGATTTGCATCTTAAGAAAATCCATTTTGTTAAAAATGGATTGAAGAAAGGCAAAGGGTAGTCAGAAGTCCATTTAAGAAGCTATTGCAAAAATCCAGATGTTAAAAACGCCTGTGACTCGGCCTTGGCACTGGGGAGAAGCGTATAGATCTGAAATTAATTTTGGAGTTAGAATAGTTTTTGGTGATGGAATGCATCAACAATGACTTCTAGCTTTCTGTATGAGACACTGGGTGGGTAAAATAAAATGTGTTGAGCTAGAGATAACTCAGGAGTAGCTAATTCAGGGCGGTTGTGTGGGGATGGATGGTGGTGGTGCCTGAGTACTGGAAATCACAAGCTCTGCTTTGTGTAGATTAAGTTTGAGATGCTGGTGAGACATCTAAGTGGAGGTAGTATTTGGATAATTAAACCAGGAGCTTCAGAAAAATATCTGGCCTGGAGATATAACTCCACATTGACTATGCAGATGGTATGTAAATGGTTTAGAAGTAGATGAGATTATTGCGGATTATTTGGAGATTATTTGGGGATGCAATGAAATAAGAAAAGGATCTAGGATCAAGCCCTGAGGAAGTCTAATACTTACTGATAAAAACAAATGAAAAAGAGCATAGTAAATGAATGTGACTTTTCTGTTTCCTTTTGTCTAGATCTTTTAAGCCAGAGGAAGCACAATGTAGAATAGTGTTTTGTTTTGTTTTAAAAAATATCTGTCTCATCATTAGAAATAAGAAATTGTCTAGCAGTCCTTAAAGAGCAGGACCCATGGGGAACAGCATCTTTCCTGCTGCCATTATATGCACCAAAGCTTACTTGAGTCCCTTCTGATATTTTTGTTTGAGGGCCATAAATATAAGCTCACGCTCTTTGCAGAGCAATTAATTTAGAGCTTTTTTATATTTTTTTACTTAGGATTGTCAACAGCAGACACAGACACAAAGTTTTTATTTTGTTTTCTATATTACAAACACCTCTGTCGTGGGGTAATTGCCAATTTAAGGCTCTAAATTTCGTTTTCAGTGACTTAAAATTGTTTCACGTTTCCTCTCCTTTGCCTTTTTTACTTCTCATTTTGAGTTTGCAGACAGACCTGCCAAAGAGACATCTAGTTTATGGGCTTGGTTTTGGAAGCCAGGCAGGAGAGAAGAGAGCAGATACTGAACATATGCTCTGCTGGTATGGATGAAGTGAGATTGGAGGAAGCTGGGAAACAATCTATTTCTCCCTAACTGCCACCCCCTCAATGAATATTTTGGGTACCCTTATGTTAGAATATTCTAAATAAGTGCCCCAGCTATAATAATTATTTTTTATCATATGATTTTGAAAACTTCTAGGATGATTCACGATTGTTCTATAAGTGGAACATAAAAAAAATAAAAACAAAGCGGTTTGTAGATACTAATTTTAAATGGATACTGGGTGAGATTTCCATGCAATTTGAAAGGAATGGAAATTTTGTGACCAGGGCAATGTCCACCAGGTCCTCAACAAATAATGGAAGTGGGAGTAGTGGGGATCTGTATTTTGGGGATATAAATTTGAAGTTTGAAAAAGAATGTATTCAATCTAGCCCTAGAGATGATATTTTGCTGAAATTTACTTATTTATCCATTTCAAGAAGTCTTTATTGATCAAATATAGTGTGGTCAACTTCAATTTAATGAGCATATGGTAGTTAGAGAGTTGGTTTAAAAAATATATATTTTGAGGAGTTTGAGGAACTTTGAGTACAAATGCCTTATTTTGAGTCATTGTCATAGAGATGTATTGTCATGTCCTTCCTGGTGTTATCTGTTAGAGTTCTTACCAGAAATCCATGTCATAATGACAGTTATTTTCTTATATATATATCATTTTAGGTTATTGAAAATCCATGATATAATCCTGTCTTAATAAGGTTAATGGTATGCTTTGTCAGAAATTTAATAAAATCCTGTAGCACTTGGTTGTGTCAAGTGGCTAAGATGGCATTTGAGTTCATTATGGCCCTTGTAGTCCTTATTTTAGTCAGAATATCTGTACATAGAGTTGATATTCCATAAGCAAAACTTGCTTAAGACCCTTTGGAATATGTGTGTTTGCATCTGGTTTATTTTGTTTCTGATGATAATAAAAATACTTAAAT
This sequence comes from Mesoplodon bidens, assembly GCF_964165515.1. Classification (NCBI taxonomy): domain Eukaryota; kingdom Metazoa; phylum Chordata; class Mammalia; order Artiodactyla; family Ziphiidae; genus Mesoplodon; species Mesoplodon bidens. Next base: position 60,677,520 of record NC_138168.1, read on the forward strand.
TTTCATCTTTGTTTAGAATAAACAAAGTAAACAATTTTTAACATGTACTAAGTAGGCATTGTACTACTTTTTCTGATTAGAAAAGAAGAAAGGAGACCAAATCAACCCTTAAGCCTCCAAAAAATATCCTTTTATTTTGGAAGCTGAAAAGAGGAGAACTGAGCAAGAGTACAAGACATATTTGAAAGGCCTGTTAGGATGAGAATACATGCCCTCCTTTTTTTTTTCTTCTGAACAACTGGATTCAGCAGTTTTTTTTTTTTTTTTTTTTTCCAGCTTACAAACATTGTTGTGTCTGGATGGCTAGTAGTTCAAATTGGACTGATTTTCTAGTTCTGTAAAACTCTTCATCTGCATCATGGATCAGGAGCATTAAGTTACTTCCTGCAGTGCACAGCTGGAAATCATTCTCTTTGGCAACATGTTGTTTTGTCCCATTTTTGTTTTATACCAATGTGTTCCTACACACCCGCATAGCTCAGGATTTCAGACAAGTATCTCCTTTTCTTCCTTGACACGTCTTAGAACATTTTAAATTGACATGTTCTCTTTTGTCTTTCAAATGCTGAATTACTTGCAAACAGCTCTGTTTGCCTGCATGAGAATTTTTAAAAATGCTCCACAGACCTAGAGACTGAAATGGAAAGTCAGAAACATTCAAACAGACAGTTTCCTCTTATTCATTTGAGAGGGGAGAGATGCTTGGCATAAGCGAGCAAGAGAAATATTGTGTATCAAGACTAGGATGACAGAAGGAGGTGGGGGGAGAAATGTGTATTGTATTATTGTAAAAAATATGTGATGACTTTTAAAAGTTATTTAAAAATTGAATATATTGGAGAGAATTCATTGACTGGATGACTTTCCCATAGCAAGTCTCCAAGTACTGTCTGTTATCAATTATGTTAACGATGGTCTTTGTGAGTTGGACTGTAGATGTTAACAAGAAACATTATTTGAGGAATTAAAATACATATACTGATATTTAACATGTTTATCAATATCTCTGAATGTTAATTAAAAAGTATTATAGTATGCTAGGCACAGGTAGTGAAGACAGCTCCTCGACAATATTCATTTAGTTTAATATTTTAACTGATGAAAACAAGAAAATATATTTAGGAATTCTTTTTGCCAAACTACATTAGGAAGATTTTCTTTTAAGATATGAGTTATATCACTGTCATATTAAAATGGTGGTTCACCAAACGTCACACAGTTAAGTATAATCAAGATAAAGAGCACAATGGAAACAAACAAATAAAATAAGCTAGAAGGAACCTTTCATCATAAAACATAATTTAAAAAATTTTTTTAAACATTTTTATTGGAGTATAATTGCTTTGCAATGGTGTGTTAGTTTCTGCTGTATAACAAAGTTCATGAATTTATTCTCATTCAATAAATTTAAATTTGAGTGCTATTATAGGCTAGCTAGTATTATCCCCACACTCAAAAATGTTATAGACTGTAGATCCACTGTAAAAGATATTAAAGTTTCAGTGTAATAAGGGTTATAATAAAATATAAACTAAGTACTATGTAGGCACCAAGAAGGTAATAACCAATTCTGTGTTGCAAAGTCGAGGAAACACTTTCACAGAGATGTGGATATTTGAGCTGGGTCATGAAAGATGAGTAGATGACCATGTAAGCAAAAAAGGAAAATGTTCTATGGACAACATAATGTCATGACAAAGAATTTTCAAAGCACCTGATATATTTGTAAACAGTAAGATGTTAGTACTCTGGATGTGTAGGAAGGCATGAAAGAGGATGGAAACAGATGAGTTTAGAGAGGTAGATAGGGGCCTGATTATAAATGTTCAGATTACCAAGAAATTTGGCTGCTATGTTATAGGCAACAGACAACTCACAGAGGTTTTAAACAAGAAAGTGATATGATCAGACTTAATTGTTAGGAAGAGAATTTCTCCAGCAGTTTGGAAGATGAATAGAAGTGGAGTCATGAAGGAAGACTAGTATGGATGCTGTTGCATTAGATGTAAGATCAGATAGGATACGTTTACCTGAAAGTATAGATAGATGATAGATAGATAGATAGATAGATAGATAGATAGATAGATAAATAGGTAGATAACATTAAGCTGGAGATAAAACAATTAATTGGAAGCAGAAATCTTAGAATTAAGATTAGAAGTAAGACATGTTTGTCCTTAAAGTACCTTTTTTAAACATATTCTAGTTTCTGTGGAATAAAATTTTATTAATGCTGGTTTATGTTCACCTATTTAGTAAGAATGACAGAGATTTGGGGGATGAAGATTACTGTGAATCAGTTACCAATATTTTTGTAGATGGTCTTCATGAAGTCAGTCAACAGAGATGAGCACTTGGAAAGTTTGGATGACTTGGAATTTTTAAGAAGTTATGAGCGCCAATGAGAGGAACTGATTTGTAAGTAGCATTTAGAAGCCAGAAGGAGGCTATGTTTCGTTTCCCAGTGCTTCTAGGGATCCACTGGGGATATCTATGAAGTGTCATTTTCAGAGGAAGTCCAAGCTTCAATTACAATAAGCAGGTTGAAGGAGTGCTTTCTTAAAAAGGAAAATTTGGTAATAAATTATAGGACTTGTAAAACTACGATGGAAGTTGGCCTGTGGGTGTGCATATAGAAGGGAAAAGGAGAACTGGATGACACAGAACTCAGGAATGATGTAGGAGGTGAGAAGGATTTTCATTTAGAGCAGGAAGAGGAGTGAGGCAGGGTGGATCTTTAATGATAAAATTAATTCTAATTTATTTGGGATTACAGTAATTGTGTTTGAAAACCAGCTGTGCCATTTAGGTTCTGGGAGTTATTTTCCTCATTTGTAAAACTCAAATTCAAAATAGTCTTCTTTTTCCTACTGGATAACAACCCTCTGGCTCATCACCTAGAGAAACATTGCCTAAATCCTAAGGAACGAGTCTGAATTGTGCCACACAGTAGATCACTTACTCATACATAAAATGCATTTCTCTGTGACTCACTTGTAGTTATTCAAAAGACAAACATGTATTAAATATGATGCTATGTCAGAGTTCTTCATTTTTATAAAATAAAAGCTGGAAGACCTGGAAAGCTGTACAGGAAAATGAATTCACCTGCTGTTTGCTGGCCAGCAGGTGTCTTGGAAAGACGTTCAGCTGTTTTGCTAATTCAGGGTTTTCTTTCTCTCCATTCTTCTGATTCTGAACAGGATTGGAAACAGTTTCCCTTTGTAGTATCTAACCAGTTTTTCCACATTTGATTTGAGAAATGTCAGATTAAAATTCTATTGTTACTGGTATTGATAATTTGTAAAAGCCAAAGAATGACATGAATCATATATACATATATATACATATATGTGTATAAGCATACATGTGTATGTATGGTTATACACACAGGTATATACTTATACATATATACTATTTCTTTTTTTTCTTTTTGGCTGCATTGGATCTTTGTTCCTGCGCGCGGGCTTTCTCTAGTTACGGCGAGTGGGGGGCTACTCTTCGTTGTGGTGTGTGGGCTTCTCATTGAGTTGGCTTCTCTTGTTGCAGAGCACGGGCTCTAGGTGCACAAGTTTCAGTAGCTGTAGCAAGAGGGCTCAGTAGTTGTGGCTCATGGGCTCTAGAGTGCAGGCTCAGTAGTCATGGCGCACGGGCTTAGCTGCTCCACGGCAAGTGGAATCTTCCCGGACCAGGGGTCGAACCCATGTCCCCTGCATTGGCAGGTGGATTCTTAACCACTGCGCCACCAAGGGAAGTCCTCCAATTTTTTACTGATCTCATGTAATATTTATTTTTTATTCTAGATATTGCATTTTTCAGTTCTAGAATGTATATTTCACATTTTTTGTAGTTTCTATTCTCTATTTTTTATTATAAGCATTTTTGTGTGTGTGTCTTTAATCATAGTTATGAAAGCTGCTTAAAATTATTTGTGTACTAATTCCAACATCTGGTTGATATCAGTGTTTGTCTCCGTTCACTGCTTTTCTTCTAAGTACTGGTGGCATTTTATTGTTTCCTTGTAAGTCTATCTAATATTTTTTTGTAAAATTGCATTCTGGATGTTGTGAACAATCCATGGTAGAAAACTTAGGATTCTGATATTTTCTGAAGAATAGTTATCGATCTTATAGTTTTGTGTTATACTGGTTAACTTATCTGGACTCAAACACTCTTGTCTTTCTTATGGAATGCAGCAACTATGATCACTGTTTTGTTCGTTTAGTGCAATCTGGGGTACTTGGAGTCTGCCTAGGGCATTTGTATATCTGTTATTGATGAGAGATTTGAGAAGAGTTTATACACATATTTTGAGGTTCCCTGTCTGTAGCTTTCTTTTTTCCAGTATTTCTTCCTCACTTTACAGCAGCTGTGATCGTTCTTGGTTCTGTTTTCTGATTCTTCAAGACAGTTAAGTAAAAAAAAAAAAAAAAAGAAAAAGACAGTGAAATTGTGGGTTTCCACTTGAGTTTTAGCCACCTTGCATGGCCAGTCTGAGGCACATCCATTATCTTCCTTCTAAGAATACACATCCTCCTGGTTTAACTGTTTTGAGTTGTTCTTCAATGTCTTCAAGTATTTGAGATTTTTAAAAATATTTTTTATTTAGAATTCATAGCTGTTATCTGTGAGTGACTTAATTTAATAGGAGCTACTCCACAATTACTGAAAGTAGAACCTCCATATGCAGGTTTTATAGATGCTTCTGCCATTTAAAAGCAAATTGTGGGGTTTTAAGGCACATCATCAAAATCATGCAAAATTGCATGAATAGAGCACAGTATGTGAGTAAGCAAATATAGTCTAAAAACATTCAAATAAAAACAGTGAAAAGTTGGTGAATTTTTAAATGTTTGCCATATTGTAGTAAAATTTCTATTTTTCCCATGATGTAAATTTTTCTAGACTATTTACTAAATGTATATATTATAGAAAAGAATTTATTATATTATTCTCTATATAGTATACATATTCTAATCTCCAATAAAATATATAGTATAGGGAGAATAAATATTATTTGTTTTTTGTTTAGACTTTGTTCTTTAAGCCACAAATCCAACTAAATTTATTTAGTCTAGACACTATTCAGAAAAAAAAAATGTCAGACATAATTGTATGGGTAAGGATGACTGGCTTTTATGTCATTAACATTACATGACCTCAAATTAAGAATTTAATTAAGAGGTTGTAAGTCAATACTCTATAAATGTTCACCATCTATTTGTAGTTCATTTACACTTGCAATGTTTATATAATCTTAACCAAGTAACCCATATTGAATATAGCAATAAATATTGCTCTGCTGCTTTTGAATGGGAATAAATAGGTACAGTCTAATAGATTTAACTTATAATGAAAATGGGCTGTAATCTATAATATAACCTGCTGAAAATTCAGTAGAAGCTCAGATATTGAATGACTCTTCAAATTGGTCATTAGAAACTACTTGGGGAACTTCCCTGACCAATACACTTTACTGATTTTTTAAAATAAACAACAAAATTGCTAATAAAATTTCAAAAGGCACCTGTTCCCTGATCACAAAGCAAGGCAATTAAATTATGAAAAGGTTACTTCTGAGCACATGATCAATAAATGTAACAGAAACAAATCAATGGAAAGAACTGAAAGAAAATAAATGTAAATTATATTAACATCTTCAGTTTATGATTGGAAAACTCTATGAAACAACAAAGGGGTGGTGACTGGGTAAGTTATTTCTTTTATTAAGTATGTAAATTGATAAGCTCTGCCAAGGACCAGGTTTTTCTTCATGCCCTGATGAGAATTAGCCTTCTGAGTTAAAGAGCTGAGTTCAAATAGTTATTGAACTTGGTAATTCATAACTTTGTGCATATTGTTTATTTTCTCTGAGCTGCATTTTCTTCACTTGTAAAATGGGTCTAATAAAATCTACATAATGGGGTTACTGGTGATTAAATCATATTAATGAATATGAAATAGCTTCTTAATCAGTGTTACTTCTATACCCATAATCGTTTTATAACCATGTCATTTTGCTCACATTTTATTCATTTAATGCTGTGGGTAATTTGGGATGTAATCCAATTCTATATTTTGGAACATACGACATACAGGAAAATAATTTTCACCAGCCATCTTCCCATCTCGGCTCCCTCCCATGATTCCTCAGATCTAAGGAAGTCCAGGCCTACCCAACTCCAATTAGGTCTCACAGGGCTGTACCAAAGCAGGGCATGGGGTGTCTCACCCATACTTACAAAACAGAACCCCAAGACAGGGTCAAGGTCAAGACTAGCCAGAGGCAAGGGAGAAAAAGATCACAGAGTAAAACTGACAATGTCCTGGGGCAGTTTTAGAGATATTGGCTCTTGCCTGATCTGGCTTTTGTGTAAGTAAAGTGGCTTTTGTTTGAAGAAGCTAGAAGGGACTTAACTATCTAACTTCATCCTGCTGGCCAGCAAGGTGTTTTGACCTCTTAAGAACAGGATTCCCAGCATATTTCTTCCTTCCTATTACCTATTTTTTTAATACTATAAATTATAATTTTAAAGACCTGGAAGAAAATCCCACTAAAATTACTAACAATGACAAACAGGTAATGGTTTGGGTTGATATACATGTGAACCATTGTGTATACTCTGTGTATAATCTGTAGATAGCTATACTATATCTGTATCTACATCCGTATCTGTATCTATATATGATCACATAATCTAACAGGTTAGAACAGTTACTAATTCAGTCCTCTTGTCAGTCACTCAGCATCCACATACGCTTTCAGAATAAAGTCCATACTCATATAATATTCCCTCTGCCTGGTATGTTTGTTTTTTTCTTCTTCATTTTCTATATCAAATACATTTCTATTTCTCCTCCAAGATTCAGATCAGGATCACTTCCCACAATAAGCCCATCTTAATAGTATTTTCATTCCCAAACGCCCAAACCTTTTATGGTATCTGGCATAGCATGTGCTCAACACGTTTTTTTGTTTGTTTGTTTGTTTTTATCATCCTTATTGGAGTATAATTGCTTTACAATGGTGTGTTAGTTTCTGCTTTATAACAAGATGAATCGGTTATACATATACATATATCCCCATATCTCTTCCCTCTTGCATCTCCCTCCCTCCCGCCCTCCCTATCCCACCCCTCTAGGTGGTCACAAAGCACCCAACTGATCTCCCTGTGCTATGGGGCTGCTTCCCACTAGCTATCTATTTTACATTTGGTAGTGTATATGTGTCCATGCCACTCTCTCACTTTGTCCCAGCTTACCCTTCCCCCTCCCCATATCCTCAAGTCCATGCTCTAGTAGGTCTGTGTCTTTATTCCCATCTTACCCCAGGTACTTCATGACCTTTTTTTTCCCTTAGATTCCATATGTATGTGTTAGCATATGGTATTTGTTTTTCTCTTTCTGACTTACTTCACTCTGTATGACAGACTCTAGGTCCATCCACCTCACTACAAATAACTCAATGTTGTTTCCTTTTATGGCTGAGTAATATTCCATTGTATATATGTGCCACATCTTCTTTATCTATTTATCTGATGATGGACACTTAGGTTGTTTCCATCTCCGGGCTATTGTAAATAGAGCTGCAATGAACATTGTGGTACATGACTCTTTTTGAATTATGGTTTTCTCAGGGTATATGCCCAGTAGTGGGATTGCTGGGTCATATTGTAGTTCTATTTTTAGTTTTTTAAGGAACCTCCATACTGTTCTCCATAGTGGCTGTATCAATTTACATTCCCACCAACAGTGCAAGAGGGTTCCCTTTTCTCCACACCCTCTCCAGCATTTATTGTTTGTAGATTTTTTGATGATGGCCATTCTGACCGGTGTGAGATGGTATCTCATTGTAGTTTTGATTTGCATTTCTCTAATGATTAATGATGTTGAGCATTCTTTCATGTGTTTGTTAGCAATCTATATATCTTCTTTGGAGAAATGTCTATTTAGGTCTTCTGCCCATTTTTGGATTGGGTTGGCTCAACATGTATTTTATGAAATAATAATTGTACAGCTAAGTGGAAAATAATGATGAATGACAGAAGAGAAACCTTATTTATTTAATAATAAATCATGTACCAATCTAGAGAATACAGTGTCTAAAGGTAGAGAGGTAATGTTCTGGGGATGGTTGAATTATTTTAAAATTTGTAACCTGACAAATTTCACAAAATGGCTGAAATGTAGAATGGAGGTTTCAATAAGACTTGTGTCAATAACATGAAGATAACAGAAGACATTTTTAAAAGTATGTTTTAGAGACAGGATTTTCTAAATATGTATTAGAGATTAAAAATTAAGAACATAAGGCTTCCCTGGTGGCGCAGTGGTTGAGAGTCCGCCTGCCGATGCAGGGTACACGGGTTCGTGCCCTGGTCCGGGAGAATCCCACATGCCGTGGAGCGGCTGGGCCCGTGAGCCATGGCCGCTGAGATTGCGCATCTGGAGCCTGTGCTCCGCAACGGGAGAGGCCACAACAGTGAGAGGCCCGTGTATCACACACACACAAAAAAAGTAAGAAGATAGCTTTAGAGTTCATATTTAAGACCAAGAAAGAAAAAAAATGTTCACTTGATAACACAAGCTACTTATGTAGTGTACTTAATTAAGTCAGATATTTAATTATAACTGATTATTCTGTTTTCATTTAATTTAATGCTCTGGAAAACATCTTATCTTAATTTCATTTTAAAATGCAGCAAAATCATCTCACACACCTTCATTTGTTCATCTTTTTTAGGTTTATTCCCTGCTGTCCTGAATCTTGCTTCCAGTGCTCTCATTACCACAAATGCAACATGTGGAGAAAAAGGACCTGAAATGTATTGCAAATTGGTAGAGCACGTCCCTGGGCAGCCCGTGAGGAACCCTCAATGTCGGATCTGCCATCAAAACAGCAGCAATCCACACTGTATGTATTTTAGGATGAATTTGTGTGGCACTGGGTAGGAGCTGTAATTGAGGATGTTGAGACCAAAGTGCATTAAAGTAAAAGGGTTTGTGGTCCCCCAAATTTCTAGAACTTTACTCCCACTGTGAACCTTACAGACCCTCTCTGTCACTTAACAGATGTTATTGGAATTCTTTATGTGTAGTGGGTGTGGTGCTTGAGGAGAGTTTTCTAGCTGAAGACTTGTGGCAGTCCTTAAGTTTATCACTTGCAGAAGATTATCTGAAGATGTGGTTATTAATTCAGGTTTTAGTCATTCAGTAGTCACCTATATGCCAGGTACTGTGCTGGGGATCCAACAGGAATAAGATGTGGCCCCCTGGCTCAGTTGAAGAAGTGGCAAAAAGCAGATTATTGCTGTGTAATGTGGTAGGTACCAAGGAAAGAATGAGCATAGGGGCTTTAGGGAGAAAGGGGAGGTTTACAAATTTAGTCCTAGTGTAGATGAAGGCTTGCCAGAAGTGACATCTAAACTGAGACCCAAGGACAAATATGAGCTGAGCAGGTAAAGGGGAGACAGAGGGAAGAGAAGGAATGCCAGGAAGAGGTTTCAAAATAAGACGGAAGACAGTACTTGCTCAGGGAACTAACAGGTAGTTAGGAATGGCTGCAACTGAAAGTGTCAGAGGGCAGAGAGTAGGGATGAGTCTGGTGCAGGGCTGGAATCAGACTATACGGTTCTTAAACACCACAAGAAGAGTGTTTCAAGGAGATGTGTCATACAAAGCCCTCTTGGGTGGCCTCTAGGAACCACACTGATATCTCAGATTCATTCATGCATTTATTCAGCAAGCATTTGAACACCGGCTACTAGAAATGCATTCTACTGGAGCAGAGTGTTGAATCATACATAGTCCTTGACTTAAAGGACTTGGAGGGGGGAATAGGGGAAACAAAACTAAATTGAGTATTAAGGGAATATCTAGAGATTCCTGGGAGAAAGTGACCATGTACTGAGAAAATAAGGGTTAGTAAGATGAAAAGGGGAAAAGTATTATATATATTAAAAAAATACATAAATCTTGAAGGCATGGAACACGATGATCTATTCAGAGAACTATAAGTAATTAGGTTTAATGAGTAAAGAATTTATATGGAGAAGGGGAGAATGGTGTGAGATAATTCTAGAGATGGGGGTTGATTTATAAATATATTGCTACATTGGGAAGTCATCAAATATTGGGGAGATTAATAAAGTGAAAAATGTCAGTGAGGTGCTTTATAATAAAGTTTCAGAATTATACTATTTTAAAATTTACTTAGTTTTTCTTCTCTTTTTAAACAAAGTTGTAATGCTCATAAAATGAAGAAAGCTTTCTCTCACAGTTTATATTTTTTAATCTCAAAAGAAAGTTGGGAGGCACTGTGCATTCTTTCTTGGAGCTGGTTAAAGGAGAGAATGCATAGTCCCTTCTCTATTATACAGTTGAGAGATACTGAAAACGTTAATATGTTTGGAAAACTGGGACTTTTATGAATACAATTGCTGGTCTTGTATATCACAGAATGTTAAACAAAAGGTTAAGAAACCAAAGATGGCAAGCATCAGAAACCTTCCTTGCCTGTTAAATGGCTCTGGTTATTTTCTATGGTGTAGATTGTTATGGGTGTAGGAGTCGGGAATATTGGAACACATCCTATCTGTTTGCTGTTCTTGTACAGAACGTTTAGGGCAAAAGACCTAGGTCGGAGCCCTGGGGAAACATCAGAAGCAAGAAAATTGAGGTAAATAAATGAAAATAAAATGAATTAAAAAATAAATGAATTGATGGACTATGAGCTTTAGGTTCGTTAGAGAAGAAGATGAAGACTGATAGGGAGAAATTGCCATTGTTGCAATAATTGGTGGCCTTGATGATTTCACAGAGAATGTGAGGAAGCCTGGAGACATGGAATGGCAGGGAGGGAATGATGGGGGTGGTTGGGAGTGTGTTTATGTGTGTTTAGGACGGGCTGGGCAGAGAAAGAGAGTTAGAGAAAGTACGAAAATCGTATGTATGCTTGTTTGTGTGTGTGTGTGCATATATACATGTATATGTATGTGTATGGTTATCTATATATACATATGCATAAAATTGGATATAGAAGACAAACAGATATTCTAAGCAGTAAACTCAGGGCTATACCTTAGGGTACATGTTATCAATGATGTAGAATTTCTAAGAAGGAAAACATCAGTGGGAACTGAAGTAGCAAGAGAAAGTTCCAAGAAGGTGGTCAGAGTCAGAAGGGCTCTAAAAACCTGAATTACCCGAGATAAGAAGGAAAAGCATTCCAGGAAAGGAGAAAAAGATGGAAATGTGTAAATAGACAGGATGGAAGGAAGGTACAGTGATTCAGGTAGAAAATAATTGAGTGGACACTCTTGGTAGCAAAATCAGTGAGACGTATTCACCAACTTAAGTCTATGAGTGGCTGTCACTCCCTTCTTCAGAGTTCAGTATTCAGGGTCTTTCAGTGGGCGACATCTGTATTTAGGAAATCCTACCCCATATTTTCACTTTGGGACAAAAAAGTGAATAAATTGTTTTAGTAAAGCAAGGCACATATGAGGTATGTTTTGTATTTCCCATTTTATTTAGTTGTGGTAAGTTTTTAAAACTTATCACAGCCTACATTTACTTTGATTAATTTAATTTCAAATTACCAGCTTCATTACATTTCAGAATCCTGTTTTGGAACCAAAAATTTAGAAAGAATAATACCCCACAAGAATAAAAAATCTAGCCATAATCAACATGGATATATTTTAGTAAAAGTTGAAGCAACAGATGATAAAATTCCACAAATTCACTGAACAGCTAGAATTAATGTGGAAGGTTGGTACTTAAGTACCATACGAAGAAAAGGAAATTTGAACCTCCTGTTAATAGATTGTGCTTTCCAATTAAATAGCAGTTTGAAAGGCTTACTTCATCAATGATTCCCTCACCAATTTTCAGATGCACTTAGCCTTTGGATTGACTTGAGTCACTATCCCTGTTGAGGATGTTATAAGTTTCTGTCTCTTTTTAAATAAGGGAAGTATGCCAACAATAAATCAGTATTTTCAAATTAATTATGATTAAAATTTCATAATGGGGATTATGGTTAATTGTTGATTCATCTCCCAGTCTTCCTTTTCATGACTAATTCTCATATCAATTTGACCTGAGGTGACAGATATCAAAATTTCCAATTAGATAGCTCCTCTCACAACTACCTTATGAGCCACAAGTGTGATTTGGAAATGTGGTTTTGTGTGTGTTTTTCTCTCACATGTTAAACCCACAATCTGTGAAGAAGATTCAGGAGGATGTTTAAGGAATGTTTGCTGTGATATTTATTTTTCTTCAGAAGCAGTGCCAGTGATATTTCACTTATGGTTCTGATTCCTAATGTGCCAATTTCAGCACCCACTCATACCACCAAGGACATTTAGTTGATATTTAGTTATGCTTCTTGTATTTGTTGATGTTATAAAGACCTAACACTTTCCCTAGCTTCAGCAGAACAAGTTACCTAGTGCTAATTATTAAATTTAGTCAGTAATTTTACTTTTCATTAATGAGATAAGGTGCCTCATCTCAGTGGACTTCTAATGTGATAAAACTTGGTACAAAACAAAGCCCATCCAGATGTTCAGCTGAATTAAGTAATTTACCAATAAAAACAGATTATTTTTGTCCTGTCTTATATACTCATGTTACCATAGTAAATCAAAGATATAAGCCTTTATATTTTCAATTAAACAGATTATAGCAGACTATGTTAATAAATTAATATGTAATAAAAATGTTCACAATCTGAAAATGGCAAATTTAATGAATATTTAGTTTTTGTAAATTTTTTGAAGATGATTTTACTTTACTATCAGACTCCTATTGCATTGAGGACTTCTTTTTGCTTGGTTTTTATCTTCAAAAATTTTATTAAATGTAATTTGTCCCCAGTAAAGATTCAGAATCCTGCATATTTTGAACAGATGTATAATTAATTCTATGTATATACATAATAATGGCTAGAGTATTAATGGTTTTAATGTCCCTCTGGTAACCCTGTGAGTTGAGAGTTCCCATCCCATTACTGGTCCATGACAAAATGAGAAAATGAAAACAAAATTCCAAATTTTTTATGAAGATAAAATGAATACCTTTTAAAGAGTTATCCTTCATTTTAATATTATGTTGTTTTAAAACTTTTGCTGTTTTTAAATGTCCTCCATTTTATGAAATAAGTGATATTTTAAATGATAGCAAGTGTAGGCTGAACGCTACTATTACTTTGAGAAATAAAGAGCTAGAACTCCTGTATCAAGTCCACAAATCTCTTTCATACACATTTAATTTTTTTTTTTTTTTTTTTTTTTTTACTTTTTTCTGAGAGTTAAGATTCTGGATACCTGTGCTATGAGTGGAGTTATGTTATCCTCACTTCAAGAATGACACAGAGTTTAAGTGACTTGCCCGTGGTCAGTTAAGTGCTAAATGGTGGGTCCAGATAGGCTGTCCAGCTGCTCCTACTCCAGCACTTCATGGTTCAAATCTTATGCTCTTTCATCACCATTATCATTAAAACACCTGGCTAGATTACTACATTACGTCCACAGATTGCAAATCCATGATTGTTCCTCATAGTGATATGGCTTGTTTATTATTTGAAATATTCCTTCAATTTGCAGAAAAAGATAATGTTCTAATAAGAGGGTATTCTTAGGCCATTCATTTGAAACATCTTCCCAAGGAATTAGTGTTATAAAAGTTCTCACGACTGACACTCCAAAGCATAATTAACCAGAGTAGCAGGGAAGCTAACCTCCACTTTGTTTACATTTCTGTGGGCAAATAGGGTGACTTCCAAGTGAGATGTTAGGAAGTAAGAACTCTAACTGCAGCCCTAGGAATAGAAATAGGAACATCCCCAGCAAACTGCCCTCCTGCCATCCTCACCCGTGCCTGAGCTGGACCGGATCAGAGGAGGAACAAGTTCTGTTCCTCCTTACTTGGGAAATGAGAAGCACAGATGGCAGATAAGAACCAATGACTGCATCCAAAAAGGAACAAGAGTTTTGGCACTCCAGAGGAAATGGTTGCTGTTGTGAGATGCATGGAACTAAGTGGGAGGAGATGAGGAATGTGTGAGTTTTGAGGATTGTAAGAAGGAACTGTGGGGGGAGGTGGCAATGATCGTCCACACCTCCTATTTTTATTGCCAATCTCCTTTTTAATTTTCACAATACGTCCTGTTCTCATGTATCTGGAGTAAAGACAAGGGGAGATCCATGTTTAGTTAGTAGGATGGAGTTTCATGTGCCGAGCTCTCTTTGCTTGTTTTTATTGTCCAGACCCCTCCACTGAGTTAGTGATTATGGGGACAGGCACCGCTGGATGGGAGATTTGTAGTATCTTTCATTATATTTTTAAATAGTGGTTTAAATAGAAAGTTGGCAGATTGAGGACTGACTGCAAAAAGCCTCATAGGATGGATTTGACCGCATTTTCTATTAAAACCAGATACATATTGAATTGCCAAAGTCCTGGTAATAATGTATGTGTCAGAAGGGCAAATCTTCAAGAATCTTTCAACCACAATTCAGGATTTTATGTTTCTGTTCAAAAAGTTGATGTCATACTAAAGCTGCCTCAAGCAGTAGAGTTTTTGCTTCTTTGAATGACTGACACATCAATTAGACTTCAGTATCACTTTTTCACACTTAATTTCTGTAGTTATCTTTAAAGTTGCCCATTTTAGTTGATGGCCAGAGTGCTGCACAGCTTCTTCTCTTATAGTCTTTAACCATTTCACACTGCCTTGCGGAGTGCTGTGAAAAAGTCGACCGTAACCAAATTCTGTTAAAAATATGAATTGCTCTCTCTTTATGTTGTTTTAATGTTTGACCTTCACACGATGATGGTTTTAACTTAGTTTTACTTTTTACTTTAAAAAAACAGCTATAAATTCTTCATATGATCTTTTCTTCTTTCACATGCTGCTGCTGATTCAATAGTGAGACACCCGATTACAAATGCTATTGATGGAAAGAACACTTGGTGGCAGAGTCCCAGTATTAAGAATGGAATTGAATACCATTATGTGACAATTACACTGGATTTACAGCAGGTATTATGCCTTTTTTTTTTACTTTTCATTTTATTTTTTATCATTTTCCACTTTGAAATTGGATCTTGGATTTGCTATTTGTGTAGTTAGCAGTTCTTGGGTGAAAGGATACTCTTTCTTATTACCCTCCATTGTTTTCTTGATACAGTGAGCAAAGGGCCTTATTCATTTAGTAAATTGCTATTTAAAAACATTTGGCATTTATTTCTAAAGCACAACTATTTGGGTTGGCCCAGAAGTTCATTTGGTTTTTTCCATAACACCTTACGGAAAAACCCAAACTCACTTTTGGGCCAGCCCAATAAAATGAATTTGCATGAGAAGTTTAGAACTGAATTAGGAGCTGACTCTGTTTTGACCAATGAGAGTTAATGATAAAAATGTTGATCAATGAAATCTTACATAAAGAAAATATAATAGTGCCTATATAATATAAAAGTTTAAAACAAATAATAATTTAAACTTTTAAAATAATAGAGTGCTGCCACTCTGCTCATGGTGGGTGTACGAGAAGGTTCTTGGATAACAGGATTCTTGAGTACATTGCCTCTCATTACTGGGAGTTGAGCAAGATGTGACAGTTGATTCTTAAAGTTGGGCCAGTAATGTATTTGTAGTTGTATAAAGTTGATGTTGGAAGTTGTTAGAGATTGTGGTACATAGGTCTAGGTGCCTTCTACCTTAATTTTTTCTTCTTTCTGTTTACAATATTCAGGTCAGGTGGAAAGTATTCATCAAGAATTATTTAGGCTTGCAAATAAGATGGAGTCTGGAAAAATGTTCCCATATTTTACTGTTATTCCAAATACAAAAGTTTATTTGATTGATTGAAGGCTGAGACTGGAAATGTTGAACTTAGATGACTTTTTTAACTCAACCTGTTCCTCTCTCACTATCTGGCATAGCATAGGGAAGTTACTTAGGCATTCCTCCCTGACCCAGTAGAGGCAGAGCAGCAAAGGGGCTTGGGGTTAGTGGAGAGGATATGGCTAAAATAGTTAATGACAGATACCATAACTGCAGAGCTTGTGTTTCCACATGTGATCACAGTGGAGGAAAACACTAGCCAGTGGGGGTTTGTCACCTTCTCAGGAGGCCAGATAGGCACCAGGCATTTCCCTAATGGATGCTGTTTGTCATCAATAAGATACGAACTACCCACTTCAGGTTTGGGGCCCATTTAGGCCAGGGTGCACATATTCAGGAATTGCAAAGGGCTGGTTGGTGGGTCTCACAGCAGATACTCTTTCCACCCATTTGGGACTCCTCAGGACTTGAGCAACAGGGTAGCAGCAGGGACTCAGTGCTGCAGCTAAATTGCCAACTGATATGTATTTATTTCTACCCATACTGGCAGCTGAATGTCAGCCTTGAGTTAACAGTATTTCTCAGGAAATCTCAGAGCACAATCGGGGAAGGCAGGCAAACTACTACATTGATCAATTATGCTTTAGTTCAGAGAAGTCTTATGCATGAATTCCCTGAAAATCCTAGCCTCAAAATGGACTTTATCCCTCTCTGGATAAAGACAACTTGGTGCTTTGCCAGTCACAGCAGTTGTCCCCCATCATGTGGTCATTGAAAGCTGCAATCCAACTTTCCAATCAGGAGTGAGTCTGCTGTCTATTACCTTGGGTCATCTCCTGGGATAGAGAATCAATAAATAGTGATGGTTCATTGCTCTGGTTTACTCTCTGCCTATTCTTTTAAATCACACATGGAGCAGGAGACTCAATTGTTAATATAATTTGCACAAGTCACTTATACTACTCTTTGAGCTCAACCACAATAGCATTGGGTTGGCCAAACTGTTCATTTGGGTTTTTCTGTAACATCTTATAGAAAAACCTGAACGAACTTTTTGGCCAACCCTATGTTAACAGGCACACCTCATTTTACTATGCTTTGTTTTATTACGCTTTGCAGATATTGCATTTTTTTTTTAAACAGATTGAAGGTTTCTGGCAACTCTGTGGCCAGCAAGTCTATTGGCACCATTTTTCCAACTGATTTGCTCACTTTGTGTCTCTGTGTCACATTTTGGTAATTCTTGCAATATTTCAAACTTTTTCATTATTATTATATTTGTTATGGTAATCAGTGATCAGTGAGCTTTGATGTTGCTATTATAATTGTTCTGGGGTTCACGAACCATGCCCATACAAGAAGGTGAACTTAATAACTGTTGCATGTGTTCTCACTGCTCACCAACCAGTCATTTCCCCATCTCTCTCCCTCTCTTTGGGCCTCCCTTTTCGCTGAGACACACAACACTGAAATTATTAACCCTACAATGAATAACCCTACAATGGCCTCTAAGTGTTCAAGTGAAAGGAAGAGTTGCACATCTCTCACTTTAAATCAAAAGCTAGAAATAATTAAGCTTAGTGAGGAAGGCATGTCAAAAGCTGAGACAGGCGAAAAGCTAGGCTTCTTGCACCAGTTAGCCAAGTTGTGAATGCAAACGAAAAGTTCTTGAAGGAAACTAAAAGTGATGCTCCAGTGAACACACAAATGATAAGAAACCAGAATAGCATTATTGCTGACATGGAGAAAGTTTTAGTGGTCTGGAAAGAAGATCAAACCAGCCACAACCTTCCCTTAAGGCAAAGACTAATCCAGAGCTAGGCCCTAACTCTCTTCAATTTTACAAAGGCTGAGAGAGGTGAGGAAGCTACAGAAGAAAAGTTTGAAGCCAGTAGAGATTAATTCATGAAGTTTAAGGAAAGAAGCTGTCTTCATAACATATAAGTGCCAGGTAAAGCAGCAAATACTGATGCAGATCAGATGCAAGCTGCAGCAAGTTATCCAGAAGGTCTAACTAAGATAATTCATGAAGGTGGGGAGGCTAAACAACAGATTTTCAGTATAGATGAAACAGGCTTCTATTGGAAGAAGATGCCATCTAGTACTTTCATAGCTAGAGAGGAGCAGTCAATGCCTGGCTTCAAATCTTCCAAGGACAGACTGACTCTCTTGTTAGGGGCTAATGCAGCTGGTGACTTGACGTTAAGGCCAATGCTCATTTACCATTCCCCAAATCCCTGGGCCCTTAAGAATTATGCTAAATTTATTCTGCCTGTGCTGTGGAACAGCAAAGCCTGGATGACAGCACATCTGTTTACAAGATGGTTTATTGAATATTTTAAGCCCACTGTTGAGAACTATTGCTCAAAAAAAAAAAAAAGATTCCTTTCAAAATATTACTGCTCATTGACAGTGCACCTGGTCACCCAAGAGCTCTGATGGAGATGTACAAGGAGATTCATGTTGTTTTCATGCCCGCTAACACAAGATCCATTATGCAGTCCATGGATCAAGGAGTAATTGCATCTTCTAAGTATTATTATTTAAGATACACATTTTGTAAGGCTACAGGTGTCATAGATAGTGATTCTTCTGACGGACTGGGGCAAAGTAAATTGAAAACTTTTTGGAAAGGATTCACCATTCTAGATGGCATTAGGAACATTCGTGACTCATGGGAAGAGGTCAAAATATCAACATTAACGGGAGTTTGGAAGAAGCTGATTCCAACCCTAATGGATGATTTGGAGGGGTTCAAGACTTTAGAAGAGGAAGTAACTACAGATGAGGTGGAAATAGCAAAAGTACTGGAATTAGAATGAAGCCTGAAGATGTGACAGACTCGCTGCAATCTCATGATTAACAGATAGGGAGTTGCTTCTTATGGATGAGCAAAGAAAGTGGTTCCCTGAGATGGAATCTACTCCTGGTGACAGTGCTATAAAGACTGTTGAAATGACAACAAAGGATTTAGAATATTACATAAACTTAGCTGGCAAAGCAGCAGCAGGTTTGAAAAGACTGACTCCAAGTTTGAAAGCATTTGGGTAAAATGCTATTGAACAGTATTGCATATTACAGAGAAATTGTTCATGAAAAGAAGAGTAAATCAATGCAGCAATGTTGTCTTATTTTAAGAGGTTGACATAGCCACCCCAACCTTCAGCAACCACCACCCTGATCATTCAGCAGCCATCGACTTCCAGGCAAGACCCTCCACCAGCAAAACGATTTTGACTGGCTGAAGGCTCAGGTGATGTTTAGCAATTTTTAGCAATAAAGTATTTTAAAAATTAAGATGTACATTGTTTTTCTAGACACAATGTTGTTGCACACTTAATAGGCTATAGTGTAGTGTAAACAAAACTTTTATATGCACTGGGAAACCAAAAATATTCATGAGACTCACTTTATTGCAATATTTGCCTTATTGCAGTGGTCTGGAATCGAGCCCGCAGTGTCTGTAAGGTATGCCTGCGTTTGTTATTAAACATAGCAGCATTTTTTCCTTCTAATTTACAACTGGATGATACAATCACAGGTTTTTACTAAATCATTTTTACTAAACATACCTATCATTATTAATTCCACAGGTCAAAGAGTACATCTGAAAACCCATTTTTCATTGAAGCCATTTATACCATTTATATTTTCCCATTTGCTTTGCATCCCCACTCATCCATTCCCCATGGTATCTTTGTTTTCCTGTTCTCTCCTCTTTCCTTTTAGTTGAATGGCCTTCAGAGGTGTGAATACTCAAGACATCTTTTATAGTTCAGTCTTCATAACAAGTGGCAGGAATCTGTTTATAAGACCAGTTTACCTGTCTCCAGAGTCTGGGGTACACCTCATGGAAGTGGCACAGACATGTGTCCTCGTATGGTCTTATATCTCAAAATGGCACACACCCATGCCCTTATTCACTTCAGCCCTCTCTTACCTCCTGTAAATCAACTCATCATGTGTTTAAGAGAAGCAGAACACAACCTATAAATTAAAATAAATCCTTATTTCTACTTGTCTCAAGATTTTAATTTAGTCAATGATTTAATAATGTAAAAAGCTAAGCATATTTTGTAATCAGATTTTATAAGGGAATTCCACAGACAGAAAGGGGATTTAGACCTCTTATTTAACCTCAGGTTTTGGAGGAACTAACTGTGGAACAGCTTCTTAAACCTATTCAATTAAGGGGCAAAGCTGCAGGAAGGCATGTTACAATGCATTGGCAACAGAGAAAATGTGGACATCCTTATTATATCATTTACTTCTTACAATTAGCTGATAAGGCAGCTAGTATTATTACCCCTCTTTAATAGTTGAAGAACACTAAGACTTAGAAAAATTAAGTGACTTGGGCTTCTTACTAAAGTCTATTATGGGCAGGGCTGGGATTTCATCTGGAGTTGTCTGAATCCAGACCCCAAGCTATGCCAGTATTTCCTAAACTGGGATTGGAAGACCTAACTTAGGGAGAATTTTTGGTATATAATTTCAAGGCGTCCATACATTGTTTGGGTTTAAGGAATACTGGGTTATCATATCCTGGCTTACACAGGAGAATATAGCCAAAGTCTGTTTTGTCATAAAACAAGGACTAGATCTCTCATTTTCTACTACACTTTACCATATCTCTAAAACAGCATAACTTCAGTCTTTTTCACCTACAGCGTGAAGGATTAATAGGTTTTTCATCATAATATGAGCTATTATTCAGCTGGGAGGCAAGGGCAGTAGTTTCATAATGAATAGGTAAATATCACTAAATGTTTGTTTGTCATTGATTCAGCAAGAGGTTTGACCATTTATTAGTTCTCCTTTTTATTTTGAGGTGCATGAATTTCAACAAGTGCCAGTTTTTTATTGTTGATATATACTTGGGTCCTCTGTGGAATACTTTTTTTTTTTTTTTTTTTTTTTTTTTTTTTTTGCGGTATGTGGGCCTCTCACTGTTGTGGCCTCTCCCGTTGCGGAGCACAGGCTCTGGACGTGCAGGCTCAATGGCCACGGCTCACGGGCCCAGCCGCTCTGCGGCATGTGGGATCTTCCCGGACCGGGGCACGAACCCGTGTCCCCTGCATCAGCAGGCGGACTCTCAACCACTGCGCCACCAGGGAAGCCCTGTGGAATACTTTTAATAAGTTACTATTTTAAATAAAGGTCACCATTGAATTTCCTTGATTGAATCATTACAGATTACACTGGGAAATTTCTTTTACATTTTATCATTCAAGATGAGCCCTAGAAAAATATAACACTTATTGAGAAGAAAGTAGGTACTTATTTTATAGATTGTTTTTAGAATTTTATTACTAAGGGATTATTAACTTTTCCCAATACTACTATTTACTCACAGCATATCTTGAGCAAATAATTTAATCATGCTGTGCCCCAAGTTCTAGATTAGCAAAATAAATATTATAATATCATGGCAAGAAATTGAAATAATGATAATAGCAATGCAACAACTAAATTACATCTGACAATTACAGTTATCATAAAGACCTACTATCAGTATAATCTCAAAGAGAAGCTTAGCTGTTCCAATGATGTGTATGCAAAACCCCAGTATAATGGTAAAGAAAAATATACATAAATTTAAAAGACAATAATAGGAAATTGAAGGTTAATAGCATGTCCAAAATATTCCATTTTAGTCCCTTTCCAACGGATTTTCATGACAATATATATTATAATATATGATCTCATTTTATGACTTTTTAAAATCTGGCCATTTCCTTAGGCTTGCCCTTTGATTTGTTTAGGAAGAAAGTTGATTGGCAAGTGGGTTAAAATACAGAGGGGCAGTTTTTTAATAGACCTTTAAAAAACGTACATTGAGTCATATTCATTCCTGGATAATCCAGGTACACCATGGAATTAGTTATGCTCATGTGTAGGAATCTCCTTTATCTCCATACATAATTCCCTTCTCTTCCTGGTTTATCCCCCAAAACTAAAAATGCATTTATCAAGAAAAATTGTCTTACAGCTACAGAGATCAAGTTCCACATGGTCTTGACCTAAATGTTTTATTCATTGACCTTATAGAGACATATCTAGTGAGATAGGTTAACAGTTTAAAATAGGAGTTAGGTTTTGGAGGAGGATGAATTAATATTTCTCTAAAATATTGCTATACTTTTGGAATGTGTGTGAATAGCAGAAAACCATTTTTTCTTGAACTGTTAATGTAATAATTAATCCCTTATATAATAATAAAGCATGAAAAAATTGATAGATACAATTAATTATTAAATATTCAACAGGTAGAAAGAAGTATAAATGACATTCCTACATTTAATATCCCATCATCTAAATAAGGAAGATACAAGTGATATATTAAAAAGCAAGACAAGATTTACATAGTTCTGGTTGAATATGGTTCTGTTCAATACAGTCTATTTGATCTGTCTCCTGGAGACAGATCTCTATGAAAGATTTAGCCCATGACATGGTGATTAGATGTATTCCCCTGTTGTCCTTCTAGATTGAGCATTCTTGAAGGAAGAGTTCTCAGACTGTTTCTACCCACCATGTCACTCAGCATCTAGCAGGAACTCAGCAGATTTTATGAAAGAATGAATTTTTTCTTGGTATTATTTGGGTCACTGCTAAATTGATGAATATAAAACTAACTATAGTGGAGATTATAATCTACACGTTCAAAATGTCCTACATGATACGTCTTGTTTAGAATAGCAGAATATAATTAAATTCACAGTTCTTTACCTGCTTTAGTTTTTTTTTTTAAGATCATTGATTCAATGTCACAAGTAGGATCTGTGGTTAATTAGAAAGTGTAACCTCCCCCACTAAATGAATTTGTACTGATCTTTTAATCACTAATAAAGGTGACTACCAGCTTTAGTGTCTGTATTGTGCAGAGCATTAGTTTTAATTTTCTCCCCTTCAGTCTACTTTCAGCACTGCACTCACATTGATTTTAGTACCAAATTGGATCAGATCACTCCTTCCACTAAAACCCTCTAATGGCACTCAGTGGAAAAAGCACAGTTACCCACAAGGATTTACCTCACCCCCTTTCATCCCTGGCCTCAATCTCCCCTCTTCACTTGCCCCACTGGCTACTTCACTGAGTCTTGAAGTCCTTTGCACTTTCTGTTCCTTGTGTTGGAATTATTGTCCCTAATTTCCATACAGTCTGTTTCATTTCCTTTGGATTTTTATTCAAGTGTTATGTTCATAGCAAGGACCTCCTTGATAATCCTATTGAAAATTACAAATCCCTCCCTAGTTCCTAACCCATTTCCCTGCTTTATTTTTCTCCATAAAGTACATGGCTGTCTAACTTACTACATATATTTTACTACAGCTCTTCCTCGACTTATGATGGAATCACATCCCAATAAACTGATCACAAATTGAAAATATTGTAAGTTAAAAATGCATTTATTACACCTAACCAAACATCATAGCTCAGCCTAGCCTACCTTAAACATGCTCAGAACACTTACATTAGCCTACAATTGGGCAAAACCACCTAACACAGGCATACTTTATAATAAAGTGTTAAATATTTCACCAGTAATTTATTGAATGCTGTACTAAAAATGAACAACAGAATGGGTGTGTGGGTACAAAGTAGTTGAAAGTGTATCAGTTGCTTACCTTCCTGATCCCGTGGCTGACTGCGTCTTGCTGCTCACGGCCACTGCCCAGCATCACAAGAGAGCATCATACCACATATTGCTAGCCTGGAAAAGATACAAATTCAAAATTTGAAGTGAAGCATAGTAAGTCCAAGACCATCTGTATTTGTATTGAATGTTGTTTATCTCCCTTTTAAAATGCAATTTTCATGAGAGTGGAGATATTTGTGGTTTTTTTGAATTGCCGCATTCTAAGCACTTGGAATAATACACAGCATATAAGAAGTACTCTATAGATTTATATTAAATGAATAAATGATTGAATGAATAAACAATCAGAACACCAATTCATAGTGTAAGAATCATATTAAAGCTGAAAATTAAACAAAGGAAGAAATATTCTTGCTGTATTTCTTATGATAATATATGCTATGAATTTTCAAATTTATGTTTCTCCTTTAAGTCTCCAGTTAAATAGCATGAAGTAAATTTTCTCACTAATCCTTTTACTAAATATGTTCTAAACTTCAGTCATATTTGTCACTCTCTGTGTGGCTTTACCACATTTATAGCTTTATTTAGGAAAAACAGATTTTAATCAATTTAACTCTTCATTTGTAACAGAGAAGTCTAGGACTGTAATTTTTTAATTGATATTTTAAAATTTCCCAGTTGAAAAAAGTAGAAGTATAAAAGGGGGAAAGTGCCGCCAGAATGCTGTTTAAAGATTCTAGACAAAAGATATTATGTCTTTTTATATAACTAGGTAATAAACTAAATTCTAGCAACATCATGAAATTGTAAATGTTTTGGAGATGCAGATCCTATTTCAAATAGTGTCAAGATGACTACCCTGGAAAATGATTCTTGAAACCAGAGAATAAATTCAAGAATTTTTAAAAATAGAAATACTAATACATAATGAAAAGATCGGTCAAATATCTGTGGGAAAAGATCTGTTAAAACTTTTAAATCATACTGATTCTGTTATGCAAAGTCTGAAGAGGACTGCCTAAAATATGGATTCTGTAGTCATTGGCTGCAGTTTTATGAATATATCAGTGAGTAAGTTTTTGTTTATATATATTGAAGCTATTTTATTAGGGCATACAAATTTAGGATTTGAGCTGTATTAACCCTTCTTTTTAATACTACCATTGCTAGCAGTAATTCTATCTTTAAGATTTACTTTTGTAGCTTCACGAGCTTCCTTTTTGTTAGTGTTTACATAATATTGCTTTTTCTGTTTATTTTGGGGTCTTTATATTTAAGGAGTACCTGTTTTCAGCAGTATGTAGTTGAATTGTTTATTTAACCAGTCTGCTGATCATTGTCTTTAAATTGGATATTTATTTATTTGTGTTGAATATCACTATTAATATTTGGGTTCAAAGTGACATATTCCCATTTGTTTTCTATTTGTCTTATTTTTTGTTATATTTTTTCCTCCGACTTTAGTTCTTTGGGCTATTAAAGATTTTTCCCCATTTAATTATTCTATTTCTCCTTTCATTAACGTGTGTTCTGGGCAGTCTTTTATTACTTGTATTAATTATAATATTACAGCATAAATATTATAGCATGTATTTTTGATTTCAGAACTTGCTATAAATTAGTACTTTCATCACTTCCCAGACAAGGCAAAAGACCTTATAACATTTTAACTCTATACTCTCCACCCACCCCCCGCTCTCCCCTGTCCCAGTCAGATTTTCACCCATAGTTCTGGTGTGTTTAATTCTATGTATATATTAAGCTTCATAAGAAGTAACTATTACCATCATAAACAAGCCATATTCATTTAATTTTAAACACGTTTTACTTTTTCTGTTGCTTTTTGTTTATTCTTTTATTAGTTACTTCTGTATAAGGTAATTTCCCTTCTTACTTTTTTTTTTCAATGACAGTTGGCTGGTGACAAATTCTCTCAATTTTTTCCTGGAAGTGTTTATTCTTCCTTTATTTTTTGATTTATATATTTCATTAGGAATAAAATTCTAATTTGGAAGTTTTTCCAACACTTTAACAATTTTATATCATTATTGCCTGGCTTTCATAATTTATGTGAGGTCAGTGAAAGACATTGCTTCTCCTTTGAAAGTAAGGTGTCTTTTTTGCCTTTGAAGATTTTATTTCTTTGTCTTTGGTGTTCAGAGATTTACTACCCTGTGTCTAGGAGTGATTTTATTTGTATAAATACTGGTTGGGATTCAAAAGCTTCTGTATTCTATGGATTGATGTATTTCACTGGTTTTGGAAAATTCCCAGCCAGTATTTCCTCAAATGTTCCTATCTACTTTCTCTCTTCTATTTCTGGGACTCCAGTTACATATTTTATGCTTTTCCTTATTTTCTTCTTTTCTCTCTCTCTCTCAAAGCTTCTTTAGTCTATACATTTTCGGGTGACCTATTTTTCAGTATATTAATGCTTTCTTTTGTTGGATCTAATCTTCTATTAAACACATTTACTCAACTCTTAATTTCAATAATTCTATTTTTCAGTTCTAGAATTTCCATTTGATACTTTTTAAAAATAGATTCCAGACTACTTCTTTATTTAGTCATCTGGAACACATTAATCACAGTTTCTTTTAATTATATGCCTGATAACTAACATTTCAAACACCTGTGAGTCTGTTTCTATTTTCTTTTTCCCCCTTCTTTGTTTACTGATTCATGGAAAGCTTGGTAGTTTTTTGTTTTGTTTTGTTTTGTTTTAATTAAATAATATACATTATATCTGAAAATTTGTAAAAATACTCTTAAATGGATTTATTTTCATTCTGGCAAGAGTTAGAGTAGGACCAGATTGCCTTGATTAAATGAGCTATTTAGATTTTTGTGGCTTGATCAGGGATTCTGATGGCTATTTCTGGTTTGCCCTTATTTCTAGGGGTAGACCTTCAGGGTTCATAACTGAAAGCCTTTTCTTTCTTTCTTGGCAGACTCTGAACTTTAAATTTTGTCTTCTCAGCACTGTGAGACTTACCAAAGATCTGCTTAGCTTTTCACTTCTTATGAGTTAATTTTTGCATGGTGTTTATCTTCTGGCTCCTTCACCACTTAATTTGGCAAATCTCTTGAAGTCAAAAGCTGAGCAGAACGTAGGATTCATTTCTCTGTGGCTCATGGCCCTTCACATCCTAGCTCACTTCATAGCCATGAACTTCAGTATTCATCTTCTCATCCTGAGAGACTGATGATAGCTCTAGGATGTAACTTCCTGTAAGAATACCCTGAGAGGAAAATGGCCAGCTCATCTTTATTTGTATCTCTTTAATCAAGTTTGGCTGCTTTGCTTGCTCTCTGATGCCTTCAAACAGCTGTTTTTAGTATTTTATTCATCTTTTATAGTTCTTCTATTTGACAGAAAATGTGTATTTGTTTTGTTTATAGTTAAAAAATCAGAGAATATTATCTGATAATTTTGGGGAGGTTCTTTTGGTGAATTTAAGGAACAGTTTCAATTATTGTTTCAATATTAAAATATACTAAATATTGGAATATTTTGATGGGTTATGAAGAAAGCAAGAAAGCATATTTAAAACTGAGATCATCCTGAAAAATCTGAGATGCATGAAATTGTCATCTAAAGCAATACTAATCAAAGTAGGGACGTGATCCTCAGTAGGAAGCACCATGCCCCTTATGGTATATGCCCTGAATAATACATAAAGAAAATCATTTAACAATAATACACTTGAAAAATATTTGTTGAGTAACTACTACTTGATGGGCACTGTTCTAAGCCTGAAAGTCTGGCCATGAAGGAGACAGAAGTTCTTGTTTTCCAAGATTTTACATTGTAATTGCAGGGACAGGGAGGGTTGCTACAGAGAGAGAAGGGGCATGGAAAATCAAATAAATCATTTAAAATAGTGAAAATGTCATGGAAAAAGCAAAACAGGATAATATGATAGAGAGTGATAAAAGGTGCTACTTTATTTGTATGGTTTATCTATGATTTAAAAATATATATATTTATTTATTTTTGGCTGCGTTGGGTCTTAGATGCGGCATGCAGGATCTTTCACTGTGGCTCTTGGGCTCCTCCCTAGTTGTGGAGCGTGGGCTTAGTTGCCCTACAGCATGTGGGATCTTAGTTCCCCGACCAGGGATTGAACCCACATCCCCTCCATTGGAAGGCGGATTCTTAACCACTGGACCACCAGGGAAGTCTCTATGTATTTTTAAGAAAGTGATATTTGAGCTGAGAATTGCATAACAGAAAGTGCCAATCATGAAAAATGCTAAGTAAATTTTATACCAAGCAGGAATAAACTTGGTAGGCTGAGGAATTAAAAGAAGGTCAGTGTGGCTAGAGCATAGTGATGAAGAGCAAAGTTTTTATGAGATGATGTCTAGGACATATCCAGGTCTACTTACAGTAGGAGGAAGTTGTCAATCACCATAAGGCGCTAGATTTAATTCTGAGTGTAATGAGAGACCTACGGTGGGATTTAAGAAAGGAATAATATGATTTCATTTATTTTGTTAGAAATTTTATTGTGCCTGCTAAATGGAGAATGATTGTAGTGAAACAAGAGTTAAAAACTAGGTGGCAGTTAGGAAACCACTGAAATACTCTAGCCAAGAGATGATGTTGACTTGGACTGTGGTGGTAGGAGCACAGATGGACAGAAGTGGTAGGTTGGGATTTACTGTGGAGGATGATGTGACTAGATCTGATGGTGGAATGGAGAGAGTGAGGCAAAGATGTTGACTCCTATGATTTTGGCCTGAAAAAAATTATTTTACTGAGACAGTTACAGACTCAAGAAAGACCAGGATGGGGATACTAGGTGGTAAATAAGGCCTCTGTTTTAATGTGTTATGTTTGAAAAGCATAGTAACCATCCAAGTGGAAACATAAAAGACATGATTGGATTTTTGAACACTGTATTTAATACTAAGGCCCTGTTTAAGATCACCTAGAAAGAAAGTATAGAGTTAAAAGGAGGTTCTGAAATTGAATCCTAGGCACTTCAAATTTAGTGGTGAGTGGAGTAAGGAGAAGAGAAAGGTAAAATCAGAGAAGCCAAGATAAAATAGATCAAGAAAGAGGGAACGATAAACTGTGGCAATGTAGCTGCTAAGAGGGACGAGTTAAACCACTCAGGTAGTGGAAATATCAGAATATAGAAGAAAAGCACCATATTAAATTTCAGTGAGTGACAATATTTTTTTATTAGAGAAACTTTAATACAGGGTGAATGGCTCCAAACACCAAGATTTAATTTGGAAGCTTTCACCACAGCAACACCTATCAGTGTTCAGTTTACTTATTTAAACATGCATGTGTTGATTGTATAATTTTCAAATTAAGGTGATAGCTAATAAAACAGTACAGAAAAAAATAGATTTTAGCATCCTTTACTTATTAGCCAGGTTGAGTCTAAATATTAAAAGTAATATGTTTCCTGTCAAAATACTCAGTTCTGTTTGTTTTTACAAATATTTTAATGTGGTATTTCAGCCAGGTTTGCTGTTGAAGGTCATGGTAGATTAATCTCTAATTAGCTGAAACAATGAACTCAACTAAAAGAAAAATCAGCATCATAATGTAGTATAACCAAGGAAATCAGCCCAAACCTAATGAGCAGTTGCCTCTCTGCATTGGGTCATTATGATTATATTAATTTAACAAGCCAGGTTGGGAAGCACAGATGAATACTCTTGCAAATGCAGAGGAAATACTTAATTTAGCAGTCTGCCATCATAGTATTTACTATTTCTGTGATAAAATCTTGCAGTAGTGGGCTGGAATATGTCATCGTCTCAGTAATAATATTTAAATACAGTTTCCATGTTTGCTTCATTATTATCCTTACTGCCACCTCCCTCAATTAATTCATTTTAAATGATAAGCTTTTCCATCCATCAGTGTTGAGAATAATTTCTTTAACTAATTAATGATTCTGGAAGTATGGCTTTTGTTGCTTCCATCTTTTGGCTATTACTAATAATGCTTATAAACATAGATGTACAAAAATCTTTTTGAATTCTTGCTTTTGTTTCTTTTTTGGGTATATACCCAGAAGTGGAATTGCTAGATCATACGCTAATTCTATTTTTAACTTTCTGAGGAGATATCATAGTTTTCTGTAGCAGCTACACCATTTTACATTCCCACCAACAGTGCATGAAATTTCCCAGTTTGCGTACCCTTGCCCACCCTTGTTATTTTCTGCATTTTTTTGATAGTTGCCATCCTAATGGGTGTGAAGTGGTAGTGGTTCAGATTTTCTTTCACAGTTTTTAATCTTTCTTGAGATAACTTGGGATAAATCATTCAGAGAGATATATAATAACTTTTAGACCATATGCTGTTGGAAAGAATAGCAGTAAAGAGTGCCCATGTAAAATGTGAGAATCTTGAAACATGACAGATAAAAGAACTATATGAAAGGAAGTTAAATCCGGGGCAATTTTGCTCAGCTTACAGAAATGTGTCATCAAAAAGAGCCCTGTGATAACTCTGAGTCAGTTAGGAAATCAACCATTTTGCTTATCATAATTTATTTGTGTAAATTATGTTTTTTACAGTATAAATAATTTGATAATATAAATATAATATGTAGAGTACTTGTGTTAAGAAATACAGCAGAGGTACTTTTATCTCTAGGGAGTTTTAACTGGCACTTTTTGTAAACCTATTTTTTCCCAGACATGGGGCAAAATGTTTTACAAGAATCATCTTATGGAGTTTTTTCAACTCTATTAGAAAGATGAGAGATTTAGCAACTTCATCAAAATTTCACAACTGGCAAGCAATAGAGCCAGAGTCCAAACCCAGTTCTCTCTGATTTCAGAGCCTGCCCTCTCTACTCCCAATAGACATTCATACAACGTATAATTCCTTACCTGAATCTTAGAGTAATTAAGAGCATAGGACTTCTCTGTATACCGTATACATTTGCATGTATAATGGCTTGTGTACATGCAAATAATTGCGATAATCTCGCTAAAAACAAGAATAGATGAATATAAAAGAGTATTAAAATTTAAAACTCTACCTCAAATTTAAGATTTACCAGGATACTACTAACCTCTAACATGTAATATATGTATAGATATAACTTGAAATATTCAGTTGGCTATTTAAGTGCATATCTGTGTCCTTGGTCTTTTCAAAATGTTTTGAAGACAGTTATTGCATTACTAAATGCTATTCATTGCTCAGTTTAAGTATATCTCTTTTAAGGAATCATGCAGAATTTGTGGGCCTCTATAATAAAATTATTTGGGCAGTTACAGTTGCAATAAACTAAACACTGTGCTAGAAGATATGAGAAAAATTATCATTAATCCAATTTGGTTAAAATGATTTCCAGAAGTTTAAATCCTTATTTCTTAATTTTTAGTGATATTCATTGATTTTCCTAAGGAAGGGCTTTTAAACTTCTCTCCAGTAATCACAATGAAAGCCTGCCTGAATATTTACATATCAACATAGCTTTTAAAGTTCTTAGTACTTATAGATATTAAATAGACTCCCATACTCTAAATTTTACAAAAGAAGCATTTCTGAAGATATAGAAAATAAGTAGAAGTTTTTTAAACACAAAAAATTACATGCTTTTTAATATCATTGTCAAATGTAGAAAATGAAGGTTAAGGTGCTAAAACAACTTGATAGGAAATAATGATTTATTATAAACTTGCTGAATCTGTATGTCAAATAGCTGGGTTTTTAAAGTCATATATCTCAATCAAAATATTTCTAAAAACATGATGATACCTTTGACAAAATAATTTTTTATACTTGAAATAAAATTTATAATGTATGATTGGTTTAAAAACTGTAATTGCATATGATACTATTTAGATGTAGAAATATGTAAGAGTTCTTGCTAATTCATTTACAGATTTTCATTACTTTTCTAGCATCAGTGGATACTGGTGACTAACATATAATAGGTGCCCAATAAATAGCTGTTGAATAAATGGATAGCTTTGCTGAATCTTCTTGTCTCTGAACTTTCTTCTTTGTGTTGCTATGACATTACTTTCTAATTATATTATATCACTCCTTTATAATATGATTATATAAATGATTCCTTGCTCCAGAATAACATAAATTGCTAATCCAGTCTTTTAGTCTTAACACATTTTTTCAGTAATCTAAGTCTTTTAAACACCCAATAAATTTAGGATATAATGTGACTTCTCTAGTAGGTGCCTGCTTTCAAGTGTCCAAAAGAGTTCAGTTTCAACAAGAAACACTTGTATCTATTGATTATGTAATGTGGAGATTCTGTTTTGGGAACAAACTTAAAGTAGATGATACTGTAAATTGTAAAAAAGAGGACCCATATACAGTCCTTTCTAATTTAGGCTATATTGTCAATTTCCTAGGAATAATTTTTATTCCCTATCTGAATACTGACTGTATTGACTATCTTTAATTCTTTTGATTTTCATTAAAACTTTGAATTCCTAATTAATTTGTGAACTACATGCTCATATAAAAGTACACTTCATCAAACATCTTTTCCTTTATATCTTTAAAATCATTTCATTTTACTATTTCCTGTATATATATTTTTTATTTTTATTGGAGTATAGTTGATTTACAATGTTGTATTAGTTTCAGGTGTACAGCAAAGTGAATCAGTTATACATAGACATATATCTACTCTTTTTTTAGATTCTTTTCCAGATAGGCCATTACAGAGTATTGAGTAGAATTCCCTGTGCTATACAGTAGGTTCTTTTAGTTATCTCTTTTATATATAGTAGTGTGTATATGTCAGTCCCAATCTCCCAATCCGGTATGGTTAAAAATGAGTACTTTAAACTTTTATTCTTGAAACATTTTCTTTTTCCATGGGTACTTTCCTATTGATTGTTTCTCCCTTATACATCTTGGGATTTTTTTTACCTAGGTTTCATAGCATGCATAGCTATATTTACAGTTTTTTTTTTCTCATGAACTTTTTGATATATATTCTGATTTATTGAATTATAAAAAGTTAGTTAATAGCAATAACATTTGGTTTTATTTTCTTTTACTTCTACACACACACACCAATGCATATGTGCACACACAAATACATATGAATTTTAAATTGGTATCATACTGTACATAAAGTTTTATCCTCTTTTCAACTGTGTTTTGTCAACTGGATATTATATTATGAACATCTTCCTCATATAATTATGTAGTCTTTGAAATTTAGCTATTTAAAAATTAAATTGCAAATATATGGTCTCATAGACTATGTTCCTGCTTCCAGACCTCCTAGAAGTTGTGGACTCCCTGGAATGCAAGGGTGATGTAAGTGAGACAGAACACCTAGCCAGATCTTAGGAAAACCATAAACTTTATGCTACCTGCAATATCATTGGAGCAAATGATATGACTTTTCAAAACAAGTAATAAATCTCAATAATAAAATAAATTTTAAAATGTATTCTGCCATTGCATTATTTACAACCCCTTTTCTTCATTTTCTGTTCATTACAATAGTAAAACCAAAGCAAGACAAAACAAAACAGAAATAACCAAAACCCAAATGCCTATTGGCATGTGAATTATAAGGATAGAGAGGAGTAAAGGCTAAGGTAGACTTGGCTTCCACTTAGAAGATATTTATTAACTAATCTAATTTCTCTTTGGCTCTGTGTCTCTGTCTCAGTTAAAAGTTTTAAAATAGATATTTTTGGCCAACTCTATAGGCAGGTTTCTTTGCCTTTCAAGGTTATCTAAAAAGTATAACAATTTAGAGCCTATGTATCAGCTAGGAAATGGATGAAAGCATTGCTAACACTTAATGACTGTATAACATGGGCTGGACAGTGCTGTAGCACTTTATGTGTATTATGTTTTATAATCCTCACAACTTTATGATGGAAATGTACTATTATTCCCATTGTCCAGATGGAAAAAAATGAGGCACTGAAAGGTTATGAAACTTTCCCAAGTGGCAATAGCCCATTTAACACTACCCTGCCTCTGTCTCTCAACCAGCAACTCCACTTGAATGTCTAATGAAGCATCACATATTTTATAGTTCAAAACAGAGGTCTTGATGATTTACTTTATCCAAACATGTACCTTCTCAGTAATAGTACCACTCTTAATTCAGTTTTCCAGGCAAATAGATAAACACAAACAAAAACCTTGGGAATTATATTTGATTATTCTTTTCCCTTCATACCCCTTATCGAAGTTCTGAAAACTCAACCTACAAAATGTATCCTGAATTTGGCCACTTCTTATCTGCTCCCTTACAATCCTAATCTAAGCCACCATCTCTCATCTAGATTACTAGCATAGCTCCCTGTCTAGTCTCTCTGATTTCCCATCCCCTATTCATAACCTACTCACCAAACAGCAGCCACAGTACTCTTTAAAAAATATATGTTGGATCTATCACCTCATTGCTCAAAATTCTACAATGATTTCCTAACATATAGAAGGCAGAATCCACACTTCTTGCCACATCCTGTAGAACCTGCAAGACCAGGCCTTTGTGTGCTTCTCCAAAATCATAGCTCACAACAATCTGTAGCTGCTGTTTTATTCTAGCCACATTGGCCTTCTTGAGACGAACCAAGTTCATTCCTGCAACAGGCTCTTTACATTTGCTATTTCCTTTGACTTAAATGTTTTTTCCCCAGATCTTGACATGGCTTCCTCTGTCATGTCATTGAAGTCTCTGTTCAAATAAAAATTCTTCCCTGATTACCATCTATTATAGAAACCCCTACCTAAAATTGCATTATTTATTCATTTGTCTTGTCTGTTGCAGTAGAGTACTGGCAGATGTTTAACAGTTGATTCTCTGGGGGTGAAAGAAAAGTGCTGATTTGTAGTGTTAGCCAATTTTGTGGTGTAAATATTCATATCAGGATTGATTTCAAGCTACCAACATGATGTCACTGAACAAGTAATTGGGAAGAGATAAACACAATTGGCTTTTAAAAAAATTGAAATATATTTGATATACAACATTGTATAAATTTGATATGTACATGTTAATTTGATACATTTATATAATATGATTGCCATTATAGCAATAATTAATACCTCTATCATATTAATAGCTATCATTTATTTTTAATGGTTGTAATAATTAGTTCTAGTCTCTTTGCAAGTTTTATGATTATAATACTATATTGTCTGTGTTCACTCTACTGTGCATTAGATCTCTAGGACATATTTGCCACTCATTGCAATTTTGTACCCTGAAACCACATCTGTCCTATTCCCTTCCTCCCCAGCCCCTAGTAACCAACATTTTACTCTCTGTTTTCACCAGTTTGGCTTTTTTAGATTCTATATATAAATGATATCATATAGTACTTGTCTGTCTCTGTATGACTTTTCTAACTTAGCATAATATATGTGCTCAAGGTCATCCATGTTGTTGCAAATGGCAGGACATCCTTCTTTCTCATGGTGAAATAATATTCCATTGTATGTATATATATATATATATATATATATATATATATATATATATATATATATATCACCTCTTTTTTATGCATTTATCCATTGATGGGCACTTAGGTTGTTTCTATATCTTGACTATTGTGAATAATTCTGCAATAAACATGGGAGAGTATATATCTCTTTGATATCCTATTTTCAGTTCCTTTGGGTGTACAACCAGAAGTGGAATTGCTAGATCATATGCTAGATCTATTTTTAATTTTTTGAGGAGCCTCCATGTTGTTTTTCTTAATGGCTGTGCCAATTTACATTTCCACCAACAGAGTACAAGTATTCTCTTTTCTCCACATCCTTGCCAAAACTGGCTTTTGAAAGTCAGTGCAAGCTGGCTCCAGCAGACTACTGGTGTGTTTTCTGTTTTTCTAGAATATAATCTCCATGAAAGAGCAATTTTATTATCCTCACTGCTATATTTCGACACTTAGGTTAAGGGCTGGCACAATAAATAATCTGTTGTTCAATAATATTTGGAGAATAAATGAATAAATGAACTAAATATATTACTATGTGAGCCTTTAAAATATGTATGGAAGTACAGAATTTTAGAATCCATAATAGGAATCTTGGAACAAAAAGGTGAGAGTAACACTAGCTCAAGCGAATTTGACTGCAGGTATAACTGTCTTTCCCATCCTTCTTAATCAAGGAGTTGTTCCAATACCCATTTGAATATATTCTTTTAAACCTCCCTAAATAGATTACTGAGAATATAGACATTTAAATTTATTCTGTTCATATTTAAATAATTTCATTTATGTTTAGTCTGGAAAAATGAATCTGAAGTTATTCCAGTATGTTATGTTCTTTAAGCACTTGATGTATGTCTAAAATGTTGTTCATGTCAAGAACATCTACAATTCAAATCATGACTTTCTTTTGGTTTGTACTATAATTTTAAAGTGACATAGACACAAAAAGGATTAGACTAAAAAATGTTAATAGTCATACAGCTATTCTTCACTTCTGTCTGTGATGATACTTGGTAATGTATTTTGCTGAACAGGCAAGCAATGGAAAAAAGGTCTCCTTCACACAAAATGTGGTAAAGTCTGCTTTCAATAAGTGACTTTATTTACTACTTGCTTTTCATGGTCACTATTTGTAATACCATATTTATGCCCACTGCAGACATGAAGCCTGGAATAAGAAAAAGTTAAGTTTTCATCCTTCATACCTTTCATAGCGTTTTACTAATAGCTGCAGTTATTTTGCAACAATCCACTGTATGTTTAGGTTTAACAGAATCTTGGCTTAGTAATGAAGCACTTCATTAAAGTGTTGTTTATAGTGTTTCTATTCACAACTATCCCTCCATATATGCTTATGGTAGAGTTGTGTGGATATTCTGCTGTCATCCATTCTCTGCTGTTTAGACAGATTCAATTTATAGTGTCGGATTTTACTCTTGATGATTTTGCAGCTTTATTATTTGATGTTGAATAATTGTAGTCAATCAAACTGTTCAAGAAGCCCTATGGATTCTGTTTTATGCCTTGGGTATCATAAATGAGTTAGAGCTTGATTCCATATTGATGAAATACTACTTCTGTTACCCAAAGATATATTGTTCTTTACAATTTGTTTCTAGACATTGTGATCAAATGTTCTATTGGATAGCAATTTCAGAATCAGAGTACAATGATATTTTGTCATAATTTAAATAGAAATGTGTGTAGGGTTTTTCTAGTGAAGGCTTTTAAATAAATTAATTATGTTCAGGGCTGATAGAAGGTTCACAGCAGGACATGTAGTACTACAGAAAATGTCCAAAAACATTTGCTCTTTTTCAGGACAACTATAACCATGACTTTTTGTGACATTCATAACCTGCTTAACTGGATGAATTTCAGTGTCAGAAAATTATTTTCTAAGTCACTTTTTAAGCTTTTTTCCCCCCTTCCTGTGCTGAGTCCTAATTTGATTACCCTTGATTTTCCTCTAAGGGTGAGGGTTTAAAAAAACTTTTGCTTTGGTGCAACCACTTAATTAGTCCTTCATGGAGAGGTTTGGAAAATCCACAAGCAGTCAAACTTGCTGACAGAGTAAAACACAATTTTGTGAAGGCAGCATAAAGGAGACAGTAAAATTCCCTAAGTGTTATCTGTGTGCCATGGATCCTTTTGGAGCTTCAGAAATCCAGCTCAGCACTTCATAAATCATTTTTGACTTGACATCACCAAAGTTCTATGATGATTTGGTGTGTTTTGAACTCATAAAAAAATCAGGAGAAATCTAGGCAGAATACAAAGAACAAAGAATTTGTAGGGTGGTTTTGTAAGAACTTTATCCTATGTCCTCTTGAAATGGTCACCTTTCAGGCATATTTGTCATAACTGTTGGCACTCAGTCTTTAGAAAATGTCTATACAGTTATATGAGTGCCATCTCCTATCCTTATTTTAAAATCTTAGCCAGAATGATATCAGGCTCTGCAGTTTTCTCATTTTTCATTTCATTTACACTGTTCACACTTCACTGGCAAGTGAAGTCACCTCTTTAAAATTTGGGGTAAAGGCCAGCTTGACAAACCTTGTCAGAATTCTCTTTTTTGCAGATTTTCATTTCAGAGGAAGAATATGTGATTTAGACGTATTTAAGATTGTTACCTTGGTGGAAATTCCCAAGGAAATTAGAAATGATGAGGGATGTGTCACCTGTACTTATAAATGTTGAATGGTAGCTAGGTAGGTTCACACTTTAGGTGCTTGTAGAAATTACTTCTGAGGTTCCTTAAATTGTTTCAGAGGTGGCATTCCATTTTTGATCACCTATTCCATTGAATTTTAAAAAATAATTGATAATTATGTGTAAAGCATTAAAAAACATCTATAGAGTATTCTACAGGTTCTACTGCTAGTAACTTATATTAGTTTTGGTGGTAAAATGAGGGAAAAATTAATTTCTTACAAAGCAAAATTAAATTGTCATAGAGCTGTTCAGTTGTTAGTTTGAAATATAAAATGGGACATGAGAATGTGGTTAGGTTAGAAATTGAGATATGGGACATATCTGTATAAAGGAGTTAGTTGAAATAGTCATAGACATGGAAGGTATTATGCAGAAAGCAAAATTAAACAAAACTGGATCTATAGACTTGCTCCATAATTTACTAGTCATGTAAATGGAACAAGTTACCTAGTGTACTAGTTTTCCATTGCTGTCATAACAGATTACCACAGATTTAGTGGCTTAAAGCCACACAAATTTATTATCTTACATTTTAATAGGTTAGAAGTCTGACATGAGCCTCACTGGCTTAAATCCAGGTGTGGGGAAGGCTGCATTCCCTTCTGAAGGTTCTTGAGGGGAATTCATTTCCTTGATTTTTCCAACTTCTGGAGATTACCTGTGTTCCTTGTCTTGTGGCCTTTTCTTCCATCTTCAAAGCCAGACATGGGTTGAAGCTTTCTCATGTTCCATCTCTCTGGCCTCCTCTTTTGCTTCTCTCTTCTATTTTTAAGGATCCTTGTGATTATATTGGACCTATTCATACAATCCAGAATTATCATTCCATCTCAAGGTCTTTAACTAAATCATATCTGCAAAATCCCTTTTGACATATAAGAGAATGTATTCAAAGGTTCCAAGGATTAAGATATAGACATTTTTGAGGAGCTATTATTCTTTCTACCACACAAATTAGGGTAACTCTCTCATTTCAATTTCTAATCAGTTCCTACCTATCTCATAGGGTTCTTGTTAACAGAAACAAACTTCTGCATGCTGAAGTGCCTGGCAAAAACTAAGCACTAAGTAAAATGCTCCTTTCCCCAAGAAAAGATTATTAGGACATAAAACATTGGGACACACCTTTGTTAAAGAAATTTGAATTAAAAAGACCGACAGCAGGCGTACCCCACACAGTGCTCTCTTCTGAATATTCCTTTTGTCTTCACTCCCTTCTCTCCTATTGTTTACCTTCCATTTTAAGTAAAAAGCCATATAAGGAAAACATGTTTCTCTTTTTTTTAAAAAAATCCCCAAATTATAAATAAATATCATTTTTCCAAAGATAAAGAAAGTTTCAGATGGGGGCGGGGAGAACAGTATAGTCAAAAGCTGTGGAGATCTCAAAGAAGATGAAGATGGAGGAAAAAAACATGAATTTTCCAAATGGGTTGCTGTAACTCTTCTGAAAGTGATTCAGGTAGGGTGGTGAGTGTTGCATGAACTGCAGAGGGTTAAACAGAGAGGAGGTATTAAGGTAATAAACAAAAGAGGGTACAAACTACTCTTAAGAAAGTCCCTAGAGAAGGACAAGGAAGTGGGTCAATATATTAGCATGAAAATAGCTGATGCTATTTCATTTGTAATGGCTAAAATTGAATGAGTGTTAAGTGGCTCTGATCTGTTGAAAGAATTCATGAACCAAGATCAGAAAGTTTCATCTGTCTTTGATTTGTTATTCTCCACTGTTAACATTATATTTCTAACTCTTCTCATCACTACAAATCTTTGCCATTATTCCCCAAATGCTTTGAACTAGAGTGATTCATTCATGTCTGCAATGTCATAAATTTGAGAAGGTATAGGTTCTTCTTACCCTGATCACTATAGAAGCACAAAAACAAAGGCAATCCTGGGTATTTCTCCAGGGTGGATAATTTTTAGAAGGCAAGCTTTAAACTGTCACATTTCTGATTGTCTGTGATTCACACCAATATTGTCCTCTGTGATGGCTTCATTGAAAGGACTGTCATGTTCTATGGGGGACTCAGCCTACCTGCTCTTTACCAGTAGCTGGTGTGAAAGCCATGCTGTGCCAATGGCTCATTCACAGGAGGCAGGTCAATGTTTTGAAACCATAGATTGTTTCGGATAAGAGAGAAATATGTGAGGAGAGAAGAGATGTCAAGGGCAGTGCTAAAGAGAAGGAAAATGCTTGTCTGAATTTTACCTGCAGCTAACATTGTTAAAAATGATAGCAACTTAATGAAGCATAGAGTACTAAATGCATTAATAAGCTGAGGGAGGAACTTACTCATTGCAATTTGGATTCCATTTATTCGTGTTCCTAGTTTTCTTAAGATGGGACTAAAATTTTGGACCAGCAATGCCCATCAGAGTTGATAATTAATTTGAAAGAATTAAGATATATTTCTTGAGCTCAGAATGCAGTGTCTTCACAGCATGAAGCAGAGTTAACCATTTATCAAGATAATAAAGAAAATGCATTAAATATTTGCTTTTTAAGAGCAAGCACTGAATTACCAATAGTGTTAAAATCATTATGTAAAAGAGAATCATTTGTTTATTAAAATGAGATGTATTAGTAATCTTTTAAAAAATTCTCATTATGAAAATTTCCCAACATACACAAAAGTATGGAGAAGAATACCCTAGACCCACATGTAACCAACACCCACCTGTAAGAATTAACTTGTGTCCCTTCTTGTTTCAATTCTACATTTTCATACCCCACCCCACCCACCAGATTATTTGGAGGCAAATTCCATGCATATTACTTCCTCTATAATTCAGTATGTATCTCTGAAGGATACAGCTCTTTTGTAAACAAAAGCATTGTCACACCTAAAAATTAATACTATTACTACTACTTCTTTAATACTAGCAAATATTCAGTCAGTATCAAAATTCATCACATTTGCCTCCAAATTTTTTAAACAGCTGATTGAATTTTTTAAACAGCTGAAGTTACATACTGCATTTATTTGATATCTCTTAAGTTTTCTTAATCTATTACCTCATTATTTTTTATTTTCTTGCAATTTATTTTTGGAGGAAGCGATATGGTTTGTCTAGTAAAGGTTCTCACATTCTGGATTTTGCTAATTGTATTCCTGTGGTGCTGTTTTCATGCTCCTTGGATACCTCATTTCCTATAAACTGATAGTTAAAAATGTAGAGACCCACTCAGATTTGGGTTCACTTTTCTGGCACGATTAATCGTAGATGGTGCTGTGTTTATAGATGGTGCTGTGTTCTCTCTTTTGGGGACATTAGTGGCCATGATGACCATTAGTCCCACCACAGATCCATCATTTCAAAAAAGGCCCTCTTAGTAAACAGCAGCATCCAGTATAACTGAATATTCTCTATGTTGATTATTTTTCATTTAATAATACATCCCTGCATCTGTTGTTCTTTCATTTCAGGTTCTCTTGGCTATTCTTTCTTGTTAATTTTTCCAAATCAACTTTATAATCAACTTGTCCAGCTTTAGGGGGAAAATAAACCTAATATTTTAATAAGAAATTAAATTGCTTTAGATTTATGTATTAATTTAGAGAGAGCAGAAAAGTAACTCCTGTTACTTTTCAGAACTATAAGTTGAGATTTTCTTCCTTGCATAGTGAGGTGGAGCAGTCCTTCAAATACTTTCCCATAAGTAGTTAGACATTGATAAAAACCCTTTAAAATTTTTTTTCAACAAATAATTGAACATTTAATCTTCAAAGGATTATTAGTCATTCAGGTAGATTATTATTTCTTAGAAATTCTGGAGTGGTAGAGTAATTCATTTTCAAATGTATAAACTTTATATGAGCTTAATGTGAGTATAAAAAAGTCTGTTTTAATTGAGGGCAGAGTGTTTCTGTTCCTCTGGCGACTCGGGAGCCACTTACCCTGCGGTGAAATGGCACATTTGCTTACCTGAAACTCCCTAAATTCACACTCAGCAATTGTAGTATACACTTGGGGGGAGGAGAATAAATGGACTGCACATTATAACTGAGTGACAATCACAAATCATTTCCGTCTTTGAAATCATTGTAAATGAATTTGTCTGAAGGCACAGGCAGGCAAGGGGCTATCCTTCAGGACTCCCCACCACATTATTCTAGGTTTATTGAAGTAAGTGTAAATTTACAAGGGACATAAAACTCACTCAAAAATTAATAATTAGAGTTATTTGTAGGTTATTTTTTTTAAGTTTAAAGTATCATTTAAAAGCTTTTGTTTTTGGAACTTGATCCAATATGTCCAGTAATAATATTTTCAAAATCAGTATAATAATCTCTTCAGATAATTTTTAAGATTATAATGAGCCACTTGTTTTCTGTGATTGCTCAGAAATTTTTGCTGGGGAGTAAGAATTTGGTTACATGTGGTTGGATGGGGTGCATCTTTGAGTGAAGCCTCTATTAAACTCAGAATTATGATGAATTTCCTACATTCAGCCCCACTTCTCATCCCTGCTTCTGGTCAGACCTACCTTTGTGAGTTTCTGCTGGACTTGACCCAGGGAAAGTACTGAGTACTTCAGGCCATGATCTCTGCTCTCCCTCCTCAGCTGACTCTCATTGACCTTCCAGAAAAATACTGAACCCTCCTCATGCTCTTATCTTTGTTGTTATTGGTTTCTTATTTATTTTTTTATCCTCTTTTTAGGTCTCAGGTGAAAGATTATGTAACCACATGAACTCCATCTATCAACTCAAACACAGAGACATGCACACATTTCTATAAGGCTTCCCTGATTATTCTAGTGGGTACTAAGCTTGGAACTCATGATTCCAAGGATCCTTTCAGGTCTGATATTGTATAACTCTCATTGCTTTCTGAAAGCCAACATACCTATATGAATAAATAAGAGTATTTGACAAACATATACTAGAACTAAGAATACACAGGAGTGTTCAAAACATATTAGAGATGACATCACAGCTTGTGGAAATGTTTAAATCCATAACACTGGCAAGAGCAGGTAGTAGAATATTGCAAAGCCTCTTTCACAACGAAGCAATTTTGTTATGTGGACAACTATTTGCTATAGGAAGTTCACAGACAGATAGCAATGGTGGGAGGGAGGCAGAGCTTATCAGTGGGCAGAAGTTAGATGGCCGTGTGTTTTTCTCTTGACAAGTTAGGAAACAAGAAATAGAAGAGAGTAATTCAGGTCAAGTTCTATGAGAAAGTTGAAGTACCATTTTCCACAGAGAGTGACCTTCATTAATAGTTTCATGGCTTTCACGGGGGATCAGCCTATAGGAAACGGAGGTCCTCTGTCCTTGCTACATCATTAAGGAGTCCTACTTTGGCCTGGTTCTCTTAACTGTATGCCAGTGACACTCAAAAGTATCACTAAAATCTCCAAAACACAATATTCTTTGATAGCATTTTCCTAGATCCATGATTCTTCTGAGGACAAAAGAACTGGGATAAAGTAGGTTCCTGAGAGTCATAGTAGATAATATTTTTCAAAAATTCAGACCCAGCAATGCATGTGCTAGAATTGGTTCTGGAGGTCAGACTTACCCACATGGGTTACAGGTGAGCTAATGTATATCCCGTCCTAGGACAGTATCTAGA
Source organism: Mesoplodon bidens (assembly GCF_964165515.1). Lineage (NCBI taxonomy): Eukaryota > Metazoa > Chordata > Mammalia > Artiodactyla > Ziphiidae > Mesoplodon > Mesoplodon bidens. Next base: position 60,720,729 of record NC_138168.1, read on the forward strand.
GTGGCCAAAGTTCCTAGGCTGTTTACTTCAGGCTGTGAGGTCTCCTCTTATAATGTGAAAAAGATGGGAAAGCATCAGTGTGAATGATGGTCATTGCATGTTACTTGTTACTTTGGGACTGAAGGATTCTTCAGAAAGACTGTATTCTTCATTTCCATCCTAAATGAGATCAGGTTCCTAATACTCTAGGAACATCTAATTTAATGCTACCTCAGTGACATATGATTATAATTACATGATATTTTATTAGGTGATACACAAATGGAATATGAAATAGAAAGTTCTCTTTCTTACAGTAAAATGTCAAACATTTGGTATTATTTCAAAAATTATTCGGGATTTTTTTTTAGCCACCAAGTTTGTAAAATGTGCCCTCCAAAAATTTGGGTATTGTGTATTGATATCTACGGTTTATAGAAGCCTAGCCATCATAGCATTTTTGTACTTATAATGAGGTGTTTGCTTTCCTTGTTGTACCCCATACAGATTGGGTTTTTTTCCATCTGGAAATAAGGTTTTATAACTACTGATTTTGAAGAGCCTTTATACTGAAAACACAAGACAGAGTTAATAAAAGTAGCATGAGTACATTAGAGAATTATTCTATTCAAGTCATTAAAATTTTGGTATACTTAGAAAATCACTATTAGAATTTTCACAGTCTTTGCCTGACGCCTTCAAAGAATACTTCTATTCATTGTGTTTTCCAATAATGCTGTCTACCACATTTTTAAAAGTTTATTCAAAATACTACATGTAAACTAATTTAATTAATTTTGCATGAAATGTGAAAAAATCCATAGAAGATAAATGAAAGAAGGATATTGTTTTGAAATGGGGTGACATATTCTCGAAGGCAATGACTGCTTTTCCATGTCACTTAATGTAGGCTGTTATGTTGAATTATAGAAAAAGTCTATGTGGTTTCTAGTATAACTTCTTTTTATGGATTTCATCTATTATTCCGGAGCCAGCACAGAAGCTCCTAAGTCATAAGTCCATGTTGTAGCTCCAAGACAATTTGGCCTTTTCCTATATTTGCTGGCTGTGTTGTTTCTAAACAAAGTACTTTATCCATACATCAGTGTATCTTTATTTTTCTTATTTGTACTTGTGATCTCTAATTATGCTTTGATATTTCTCTTTTGGTTTTCCACTAAGAAAATATCTGTGCATTCTTTTTTCTGGATAGAAATTTGCTAATTTAAAATATTTATGTAGATTCTTTTTTCCAAAGACCATGTAGTATTTTATATTCATTATCTTTCCATGGTTTTGACTTTGGAAAAGAAACACTGGGAAACAGAAGGTAAAAGAGTTTAAGAAATTTTTTCAACTCATAGAGATGTAATAGGACGAACATACAAGCAATGTATGTCTTAGTTCCTACAAGTGACAAAATATACTGGTTGACTGAAATTCAAGCTCTAACAAACAGAAAAGAAAGTGTTAAGCTAGTAGAAGTAACATGGAAGCATGTTACAATGATTTTGGTTATTCAGTTAAAACTAATAAATATTGAATGTACACTATTTCAAAAGAATTATAATAAGGATTGTAGCATCTCTGCTCTTTAGGAGCTCACAATTTATCTATTCATATTCTTTATCATTTTATAGACTTTGTCACGAATAATTTAGGATTACCAGAAATTAGGACCAGGGTAATTCAGATTTTTAATAGAATCAAATATCTCTCTGTTCTATCAGATTATTCAATAGGTTTGTCCTTCAGTGAATTCCCTTTTAAAGAGTTTCCATGTTATGAGTTATTGAATACAGAGTGTCTAAGAGAAATAATTCCTTATGAATAACACCTAAAAAATGCAGAAGTAGCAAATACTTTAGATTATGATAGCTAGAGTATATTCCATTTTACTCCTACTCTTGTCCTTTCTTCAATACTTTAAAAAATATTTCTTTATTTTAAAAATAATTTTATTAAAAACCAAGACATTTATGTTAATGCAATTAATATAGCAGGTTATTAGATGAAATTTAAAAGCTCTTCTTATCTCTTTGACTCCTGATTGCCAAACCCCATTGGTCATAGCTTTAAGATGTCCATATCTTCCCTTCCCCAAAATGTCTAAGTGTATTCCAATAATTATAGACACATATGCATATATGTGTGTATATCTGCAATTACACTTATCTATATACCTTTGTAAATATAAATTCATAATATTTCCCACCTGGAGTGATAGTCAATAAACTAGAATTGGTCAAAGCCCAGACTAATCAGAGACAATGTCTTGGCTGTTCCTTGCTATCCCAAGGTTAACCAGATGATCTCAGGAGAGAGGAGGCATTGGGGAGGCTTGGGCAGCAGTGATTTACCAACTACAGAAGTATTTCAGTATTTTAATTACCAGTATTTCCACAACTGTGCCTAAGACACAAATACCATCCCTACTTTCAGTCATATGATGGCTCGTGATTCTTCCCTTACTGCACACAGATAGAAATGCTCACATCCTAGTAAAGATCTCAAAAGACCAGCATCAGAGCCACGTGCCTTATGTTTTTTTTTTTAACATCTTTATTGGAATATAATTGCCTTACAATGGTGTGTTGGTTTCTGCTTTAGAACAAAGTGAATCAGCTATACATATACATATATCCCCATATCTCCTCTCTCTTGTACCTCCCTCCCACTCTCCCTATCTCACCCCTCTAGGTGGTCACAAAGCACTCACCTGATCTCCATGTGCTAGGTGGCTACTTCCCACTAGCTATCTATTTTACATTTGGTAGTATATGTATGTCCATGCCACTCTCTCACTTCATCCCAGCTTACCCTTCCCCCTCCCTGTGTTCTCAAGTCCATTCTCTACATCTGCAGTTTTATTTCTGTTCTGCCACTAGGTTCTTCATAACCATTTTTTCTTTTTAGATTCCATATGGTATTTATTTTTCTCTTTCTGACTTACTTCACTCTGTATGACAGTCTCTAGGTCCATCCACCTCACTACAAATAATGCAATTTCATTTCTTTTTATGGCTGAGTAATATTCCACTGTATATATGTGCCACATCTTTATCCATTCATCTGTCGATGGACACGTAGGTTGCTTCCACGTCCTGGCTATTGTAAATAGAGCTGCAATGAACACTGTGGTACATGACTCTTTTTGAATTATGGTTTTCTCAGGGTATATGCCCAGTAGTGGGATTGCTGGGTCGTATGGTGCTTCTATTTTTAGTTTTTTAAGGAACCTCCATACTGTTCTCCATAGTGGCTGTATCAATTTACATTCCCACCAACAGTGCAAGAGGGTTCCCTTTTCTCCACACCCTCTCCAGCATTTATTGTTTGTAGATTTTTTGATGATGGCCATTCTGACTGGTGTGAGGTGATACCTCATTGTAGTTTTGATTTGCATTTCTCTAATGATTAGTGATGTTGAGCATTCTTTCATGTGTTTGTTGGCAGTCTGTATATCTTCTTTGGAGAAATGTCTGTTTAGGACTTCTGCCCATTTTTGGATTGGCTTGTTTGTTTTCTTGATATTGAGCTGCATAAGCTGCTTGTAAATTTTGGAGATTAATCCTTTGTCAGTTGCTTCATTTGCAAATATTTTCTCCCATTCTGAGGGTTTTCTTTTTGTCTTGTTTGTGGTGTCCTTTGCTGTGCAAAAGCTTTTAAATTTCATTAGGTCCCATTTGTTTATTTTTGTTTATTTCCATTTCTCTAGGAAGTGGATCAAAAAAGATCTTGCTGTGATTTATGTCATAGAATATTCTGCCTAGGATTTCCTCTAAGAGTTTTATAGTGTCTGGCCTTACATTTAGGTCTTTAATCCATTTTGAGTTTGCTTTTCTGTATGGTGTTGGGAAGTGTTCTAATTTCATTCTTTTACATGTAGCTGTCCAGTTTTCCCAGCACCACTTATTGAAGAGGCTGTTTTTCTCCATTGTATCTTCTTGCCTCCTTTATCAAAAATAAGGTGACCATATGTGCGTGGGGTTATCTCTGAGATTTCTATCCTGTTCCATTGATCTATATTTCTGTTTTTGTGCCAGTACCATACTGTCTTGCTTACTGTAGCTTTGTAGTATAGTCTGAAGTCTGGGAACCTGATACCTCCAGCTCCATTTCTTTTCTCAAGATTGCTTTGGCTATTAGGGGCTTTTGTATTTCCATACAAATTGTGAAATTTTTTGTTGTAATTCTCTGAAAAATGCCATTGGTAGTTTGATAGCAATTGCATTGAATCTGTATATTGCTTTGGGTAGTATAGTCATTTTCTCAATGTTGATTCTTCCAATCCAAGAACATGGTATATCTCTCCATCTGTTTCTATCATCTTTAATTACTTTCATCAGTGTCTTATAGTTTTCTGCATACAGGTCTTCTGTCTCCTTAGGTAGGTTTATTATTAAGTATTTTATTCTTTGTGTTGCAATGGTAAAATGGAGTGTTTCCTTAATTTGTCTTTCAGATTTTTTTCATTAGTGTATAGGAATACAAGAGATTTCTGTGCATTAATTTTGTATCCTGCTACTTTACCAAATTCATTGATTAGCTCTATTAGTTTTCTTGTAGCATCTTTAGGATTCTCTATGTATAGTATCATGTCATCTGCAAACAGTGACAGCTTTACTTCTTGTTTTCTGATTTGGATTCCTTTTATTTCTTTTTCTTCTCTGATTGCTGTGGCTAGAATTACCAAAACTATGTTGAATAATAGTGGTGAGAGTGGACAACCTTGTTTTGTTCCTGATCTCAGTGGAAATGGTTTCAGTTTTTCACCATTGAGAATGATGTTGGCTGTGGGTTTGTCATATATGGCCTTTATTATGTTGAGATAAGTTACCTCGATGCCTACTTTCTGGAGGGTTTTTAATCATAAATGGATGTTGAATTTTGTCTAAAGCTTTTTCCGCATCTATTGAGATGATCATATGGTTTTTCTCCTTCAATTTATTAATATGTTGTATCACTATGATTGATTTGCATATATTGAAGAATCCTTGCATTCCTGAGATAAACCCCGCTTGATCGTTTGGTTTGATTCTTTTAATGTACTGTTGGATTCTGTTTGCTAGTATTTTGTTGAGGATTTTTGCATCTATATTCATCAGTGATATTGACCTGTAGTTTTCTTTCTTTGCGACATCTTTGCCTGGTTTTGGTATCAGGGTGATGGTGGCCTCGTAGAATGAGTTTGGGAGTGTTCCTCCCTCTGCTGTATTTTGGAAGTGTTTCAGAAAGATAGGTGTTAGCTCTTCTCTAAATGATTGATATAATTCACCTGTGAAGCCATCTGGTCCTGAGCTTTTGTTTGTTGGAAGATTTAAAATCACAGTCTCAATTTCAGTGCTTGTGATTTGTCTGTTGATATTTTCTATTTCTTCCTGGTTCAGTTTTGGAAGGTTGTGCTTTTCTAAGAATTTGTCCATTTGTTCCAGGTAGTCCATTTTATTGGCATATAGTTGCTTGTAGTATAGTCTCATGATCCTTTGTACTTCTGCAGTGTCAGATGTTACTTCTCCTTTTTTATTTCTAATTCTATTTATTTGAGTCTTGAATTCTATTGTTTTAAGTTTGATTTTGTAGGTCTTTTCATTTTCTTGTGTTTCCCGCCTAGAGAAGTTCCTTTAGCATTTGTTATAAAGCTGGTTTGGTAGTACTGAATTCTCTTAGCTTTTTCTTGTCTGTAAAGGTTTTAATTTCTCTGTCGAATCTGAATGAGATCCTTGCTGGGTAGAGTAATCTTGGTTGTAGGCTTTTCCCTTTCATTGTTTTAAATATGTCCTGCCACTCCCTTCTGGCTTGCAGAGTTTCTTTTGAAAGATCAGCTGTTAACCTTATGGGGATTCCCTTTTATGTTATTTGTTGCTTTTTCCTTGCTGCTTTTAATATTTTTTCTTTGTATTTAATTTTTAATAGGTTGATTACTATGTGTATTGGCGTGTTTCTCCTTGGATTTATCCTCTATGGGATCTCTGTGCTTCCTGGACTTGAGTGACTATTTCCTTTCCCATATTAGGGAAGTTTTCAACTACAATCTCTTCAGATACTTTTTCACTCCCTTTCTTTTTCTCTTCTTCTTCTGGGACCCCTATAATTCGAATGTTGGTGGGTTTAGTGTTGTCCCAGAGGTCTCTACCACTGTCCCCAGTTCTTTTCATTCTTTCTGCTTTATTCTACTCTGCAGTAGTTATTTCCACTATTTTGTCTTCCAGTTCACTGATCTGTTCTTCTGCCTCAGTTATTCTGCTATTGATTCCTTCTAAAGCATATTTAATTTCATTTATTGTGTTGTTCATCATTGTTTGTTTGCTCTTTCATTCTTCTAGATCCTTGTTAAACATTTGTTGTATTTTCTCCATTCTATGTCCAAGATTTTGGATCATCTTTACTATCATTACTCTGAATTCTTTTTCAGGTAGACTGCCTATTTCCTTTTTGTTAGTTTGGTCTGGTGGGGTTTTACCTTGCTCATTCATCTGCTGTGTGTTTCTCTGTCTTCTCATTTTGCTTAACTTACTATGTTTGATGTCTCCTTTTTGCAGGCTGCAGGTCTGTAGTTCCCGTTGTTTTTGGTGTCTGCCCCCAGTGGCTAAGGTTGGTTCAGTGGGTTTGCAGGCTTCCTAGTAGAGGGGACTAGTGCCTTTGTTCTGGTTGATGAGGCTGTGTCTTGTCTCTCTGGTGGGCAGGACCACGCCCGGTGTTGTATTTTGGGGTATCTGTGAACTTAGTATGATTTTAGGCAGCCTCTCTGCCAATGGGTGGCGTTGTGTTCCTGCCTTTCTAGTTGTTTGGCATAGGGTGTCCAGCACTGTCACTTGCTGGTCATTGAGTGGAGCTGGGTCTTTTTTTAAAATATATTTTTATTTTATTTATTTTTGTCTATACTGGGTCTTCATTTCCATGCTCGGGCTTTCTCTAGTTGTGGAGAGCGGGGACTACTCTTCATTGTGGTGTGTGGTCTTCTAATTGCACTGGCTTCTCTTGTTGCAGAGCATGTGCTCTAGGCACATGGGCTTCAGTAGTTTTGGCACACAGGCTCAGTAGTTGTGACTTGTGGGCTGTAGAGTGCAGGCTCATTAGTTGTGGTGCGTCAGCTTAGTTGCTCCTCAGCATGTGGGATTTTCCTGGACCAGATCTTGAACCCGTGTCCCCTGCATTGACAGGCAGATTCTTAACCACTGCACCACCAGGGAAGCCCAGAGCTGGGTCTTAGCATTGAGATGGAGATCTCTTGGAGTGCTTTTGCCGTTTGATATTACATGGAGCTGGGAGGTCTCAGGTGGACCCATGTCCTGGACTCAGCTCTCCCACCTCAGGCACATGCCTGACACCCAGGCGGAGCACCAGGACCCGTCAGCCATATGGCTTAGAAGAAAAGGGAGAAGAAAGAAAGAAAAAGAAAGAAAGAAAGAGAGAGAGAGAGAGGTAGGGAGGGAGGGAGGGAAGGAGGGAGGGTGGAAGGAAGGAAGGAAGGGAGAAAATAAAAGAAAAAGAAATAAAATAATTTTTTTCATTATTAAAAATTTAAAAAATTAAAATGTAACAAAAAAAGAAAAAAAGAAAGAAGAGAGCAACAAAACCAAAAAGCAAATCCACCAATGATAACAAGTGCTAAAAACTATACAAAACAAAACAAAGGACAAACATAACCCTAGGACAAATGGTAAAAGCAAATTATACAGACAAAATCACACAATGAAGCATACACATACACACTCACAAAAAGAGAAAAAGGAAAATATATATATATATATATATATACATTAAAAAAAAAAGGAAGAGAGCAACCAAATCAGTAAACAAAACTACCAGTGATAATAAACTCTGAATACTAAACTAAGATAAACATAAAACCAGAAACCAGTCTGTCGCATATAGAAAACCCCAAGTCTGCAGTTGCTCTCAAAGGCAACTGCCTCAATTTTGGGATGATTCATTGTCTGTTCAGGTATTTCACAGTTGCAGGGTACATCAAGTTGATTGTGGAGATTTAATCAGCTGCTCCTGAGGCTGCTGGGAGAAATTTCCCGTTCTCTTCTTCGTTCACACAGCTCCTGGGGTTCAGCTTTGGATTTGGCTCCGCCTCTGCATGTAGGTCACCTGAGGGCATCTGTTTCCACCCAGACAGGTGGGGGTTAAAAGAGAAGCTGAGTCGGGGGCTCTGGCTCACTCAGGCCGGGGGAAGGGAAGGGTACAGAGTGCAGGGTGAGCCTACAGTAGCAGATGTTGGCATGACGTTGCAACAGCGTGAAGCGTGCCGTGTGTTCTCCCGGGGAAGTTGTCCCTGCATCACGGGACCCTGGTAGTGGCGGGCTGCACAGGCTCCCAGGAGGGGAGGTGTGGATAGTGACCTGTGCTTGCACACAGGCTTCTTGGTGGCTGCAGCAGCAGCCTTAGCATTTCATTCCCAGCTCTGGTGTCTGTGCTGATAGCCGCGGCTTGCGCCCGTCTCGAGCTCATTTAGGTGGTACTCTCAATCCAGTCTCCTCGCGTACCCCGAAACAGTGGTCTCTTAGGCAGTTCCAGACTTTTTTCTGGACTCCCTCCCAGCTAGCTGTGGCGCACTAGCCCTCTTCAGGCTGTGTTCATGAAGCCAACCCCAGTCCTCTCCTGAGATCTGACCTCCGAAGCCCGAGCCTCAGCTCCCAGCCCCCATCCGTCCTGGCGGGTGAGCAGACGAGCCTCTCAGGCTGGTGAGTGCTGGTCGGCACTGATCCTCTGTGTGGGAATCTCTCCGCTTTGCCCTCTGCACCCCTGTAGCTGCGCTCTCCATTGTGTCTCCGAAACTTCCCATCCTGCCCCGCCACCCACCGTCTCCGCCAGTGAAGGGGCTTACTAGTGTGTGGAAACTTTTCCTCCTTCACAGATCCCTCCTCGAGGTTCAGGTCCCATCCCTGTTCTTTTGTCTCTGTTTTTTCTTTTTTCTTTTGCCCTACCCAGGTACGTGGGGAGTTTCTTGCCTTTTGTGAGGTCTGAGGTCTTCTGCCAGCGTTCAGTAGGTGTTCTGTAGGAGTTGTTCCACATGTAGCTGTATTTCTGATGTATTTGTCGGGAGGAAGGTGATCTCCATGTCTTACTCCTCTGCCATCTTGAAGGTCTCCTGTCTTATGTCTTATATATCAACCTTTCATATTTTTAAATTCAGTCCCTTAAAGTGTACCACAGACAGTGTAGATGCATTCCTGAAAGTCTCATATCAAAACTATGTAGCAGATAAGGTTTATTTTCAGAATATTCCTTTCAAGCTCCCTTCTAAGCAGACCCTTAATCACATTTTAGAAGATTTGTCCTCCAGTTGTATCCTTTCAATGACCCCAATCACCCAGAGCTTAGGGTTGACAAGCTCCTTGTACCTAGCTGAATTTACTAAAAAGAACATATACCACTGCTTTATTATTAGTGTACTCATTATATATCTAATTATTATAATATATTATCAATTCATAGATGGTGGGACAATAACTTAAACTAGCTTGTATCTACCTTTCTACCCAGGACATTACAAATAAATTTCATTCAGTAATGTTTGTGCATTGTTCTTTTGGACTTTTGGATTGAATTGGTAAAGACACACATGGACCATCACAAAATATCCAGAATATTTATTTTTTGCCTCTTCAAATATTATGTAGATTTGAACAAAGAGGATTGCCATATTCCACTCAATTGTCACTCTGTTGACTTACAGTCACTTGATGGCTTTATTTTCCTTTTCTTTAACACATGTTTACCTCTTATACAGAAGGTACAGAAACCCTTCATTGAATACATTCCAGTTTCAAACAGTTGTCTGCATGTACTAGAATTTCCTCTCCGTTATTTTCTATCTGGGGATGTAAAGGAAATGACATTTATTGAGTATTTATAGCCAAGCCTTTTGCTAGGTATTTTGCATACATTATCTCATTTAATCTAAATTGTCTCTCAGTAGTGTACTTAATGTACTTATTATTGACCCTAATTTGCAGAAAAGGGAGCTAGGAGTTGACACCAAGGTCACAGAAATGCTGGGACCACAATTTGAATACAAGATTGTGCCTCTGAATCACTATGTTGTTTTTGCTGTACCACAGTAACGGATGGTACTTGTCTGAGGATTAGGTGACATAAGTAACTGTTTTCTAATCTATCAAGCACTATCCACACATGGAATTTCTAACTCATATATTATAATTTCCAACAGAGTAAGGTGAGTAAATTGGTATGTAATAAATGCTTTAACTGATTGTGATTATAATAGAACTTCAAGAATTACATGAAGTGATGTTAATGAGTTATTAGAGAACTAAAATCCACAAAATGGAACATCTCTTCTTAGCCAAAAGGTGTAAAATATGAATATGTAACAGTAAAAATATTTTTAGAGAACATCATAGGGTTATGGAATAATATCTGAATAAAATCTATTGTGGCCTTAAATTTGATATGTAATAGTGAGAACGCTTTGGAATTCAGAGTTACATGTTGTTGTTGTCACTCTTCCTCAGGTGTTCCAGATTGCATATGTGATTGTGAAAGCAGCTAATTCCCCTCGGCCTGGAAACTGGATTTTGGAACGCTCACTTGATGATGTTGATTATAAGCCCTGGCAGTATCATGCTGTGACGGACACAGAGTGCCTAACACTCTACAATATTCATCCCCGCACTGGACCACCATCATACGCCAAAGACGATGAGGTCATCTGCACTTCATTTTATTCCAAGATACACCCCTTAGAAAACGGAGAGGTAAGATGAGAAAACTCACCCTCAGTGTATTTAAGGTGGCAAAATAGGCCTGTCATAAAAACTTGAATATATCAGTCATAATGTCAGGGAGATTTTAAAATAGGATTTAGCAGAAGTGCATTTTAAATAACATTAAATAAAAAGGAAAAACTGAAAGTGATGAGAATTTTAACTGCCTTCCTCTAGTGTGTTATCTCCCGTTCCCAATAGCGATCAGAGAAGAGGAAACGGGCTTAAGTTGGAAAGTCAGTGATTAATTTTAAATATAAAGAGACTTTTCTAACACTGTGGTTTGCTAGTAATTGGAGGGGGATTGAGAGCTTAAAGGAAGGCCTAGATCTGTGTGTACTCTGGTCTGAAGATGGGGACAAAAGAGGTAAATTTGGGAAGAAATATAATTCACCTGAAGGACCTACAGAGAAGGAAATTTTGTCAGTTTTTGTATGTTTTTCTGCTGTCACCACATAGTGCTGCAGTGGGGTTTCTTTCCATTGTTCAGGCTTTGCTTATTATATGCTTAATTCAAAAGCGTTCAATTTCTCCATAGCATTTTTTTCCTATGGGTAAGATTTTAGATTCATTCATTGCTTTTCAGCCACAGCCAAACCATGACTTCACCTCTACTAGCTGTGTGATCTTGAATCAGTGACTTAAATTCTCTGTGCCTTAGTTTCATCTCCCATAAATTGGAAACAATAACAATAGTTCTTATTTCTTATGATTGTCAAGAAGATTAAATGAATTATTATGTTTAAAACATTAGAACAGTGCTGACAGACGTATACACTATTGCTTTGTAAGCATTAACTATTTTTGTTTCTCTTGTTATAATAATAATAATAACAACAACAACAACAACTATTGAGATTGTTGTTTTTGTTGGTAGTTGTAGTCGTAGTCGTAGTCGCCTCCTCTCAAATACCCAAACCTAGACTTAGTGATTCTTTTGGATTCTCTAGTTATATTTCCCCAATCAGTCTCCCTTCAGTATATACGGTCTAGCTCTTTTTTTCCTCCCTGTTTGTATACATCTCTATTTATATTCATGTCTGATATTCTCTCCTCACCAGTTCACACACCTAAAGCTGGTATCATTTTTTATATTCACAGTTTCAGAAAATCCATATTCATACACTATCATGCCCACCTCAACTAATCTAGGGTTATCTCTTTAAACACTTCTGGGGGCAAGTTAGTTTTGAAATAAATCTATCACACTCTCTTTTGGCACTATTATTCTATGAATGTATACCACTGCCTCACTATATTTCAATTTCATGTTCAAAAGTATCAGTTTTGGGCGAAAAAAATTCCAAGTGGTGCTCTCAGCAGAGATTCCAATCTGCCAAATGACAAGGAGTCAAAAACAGTGAGTCAAACAGCTGTTCAACCTGCTTTGTGCCCAGAGGCATCCAAAGTCCTGGCCAGATTGGCATGAGAATATGGGAGTAAGGAGGAGTGCAGAGAGACTATATTTGAGTTGAATTTGTATTATTTTTCTCCTGGATCCAGTGTTTACCCAGAACCAATAATTATCTAATATTTATAAAGCTATTCTTTACCTTTAAAAAAATGGTCTAATTCAGAAATTTGTTGCACAATGTAAAATGTACCCAGATAGATATGTAACATATAAGTTACATGTATATCCCCGAAGCATGCTCTCCCTACAATGATGGTGGTTCTCCATCCTTTAGACTGTGTCAACTTACCAACGTGGAACAAACAGACATTCTATTTGTTTGTGTTTAACTGGCTATGTTGTATTAGACATTCACTAAAAACTAACCATTGATGGTGACTTTTAAGAACAACTTATTCAATTTTCTCTGTGACATGCTTTTTTAAGTCTATTTTTCTCTCATTAGAAAGTGGATGAGGTGAGGAACAGAAAGTCAATTCAAAATATTTGATGTAGAATGATAGTATTTAAGAATATGAATTAAATTCAGACCTCTCCTAGAATATCTGCTTCATTTTATATTTTATGCTGTGAAACCTATTACTTTTGGGAATGAACAGGTCCAGCAAAGGTAGGTGATGCTCTCCCAAGACTCCCAGATCCACTGGTGACAAAGCTGAGATAAGAATCCAGGTCCCCTGACTCCTAGGTTAGTGTTTCTTTCAGACTGAAGACTGGAAGTCGATTTTTTTTAAAAAGTTGGTAATAGCTAAACTCAAATATTGGTTTAGAAGAGATATAGAGATAGATATGCTGTATCCATTAAAGTAGAAAGATTCTTAATCCTGAGATATCATGATATAGAAGAATGTACATGGGACTGGAAGACTGGGCTCTTCTTCTGGCTCTAGTTTTTGTGGGATGTTGGGCAGGTCACTTAATCTCTGAGTTTGAATTTCTTTAATACATGAATTAGTTTTAAATATAAATTGTCCTAAGGCATCTTTCAGTTCTAAAGTAATAGTTTTGGATATCAACTACAATATAACGTGGGAATATTTTAAATTTTTGGATGCTTGTCTCCAATATTTCCCAGACAAGTGACTATGAAATAAATCTTACTCTCATTAAATTTTAGTTTTAAAATGATTCACTTTTGAGTACCATCTGAAATCTAGTTACTAGGTGCTTATGTTCAGAACTTCCCAGAGAAGTGACATTCAAGTAAAAACCAAATATGTAAACCAGTAAATGCAAAATGATAGTATAAATGCCACAGTAGAAGTGTGTACAGAAAGTGGTAACGTCCCTCTGGGTGAGCCAAAGGAGCCACATTGAGAAGTTGAATTCTTAGAGTACAGGGAAACAGAAACAAAAGTTTCTTAGTATCTCAGAAGTTTCAAAGGCAATAGGCAAATTCATGTCCAATATGCCCTATGAGTTAAACTAGGCATATAACAAGAGTTCACCTCCATTGTTGAAGGATATTTTTATTGGTTATAGAATTGTAGGTTTCTTATTGTTTTTTGGCATATTTTATTGTCTTCTGGTTTCCATTGTTTATGTGGAAAAGGTAACTATTTAATAATTGTCCTTTGTGAAGTCTTTTATTTCTTTAAAGATTTTTATCTTTGTTTTTCACTAGTTTTACTATGATGCTCCAGATCTGCACTGCCCAAAACAATCTTTATTAGAGATATGTGGTTATTAAATTTATATTTCAATTAATTCAAATGAAATTAAAATTCAGTTTCTCAGTTGCACAGCCACACTTCAAGTGCTCAATAGCCACATGTGACTAGCAGCTACCACACTGGATTGCACAGAATAGATCATTTCTATCATTGCCTAAAGTTCTATTGGGCAGTGTTGCTATAGATGATAGCTTTCTATTTTCTGGATTCGGATTTATTTGGTTGGTATATCTGCAGAGTGATGTCTTTCATCAGTTCAAGAACTAATTCAGCCACTAACTCTCCAAATATTGCTTCTTCCCCATTATCTCTCTTCTATAAATATGATTTAGAATAATTTGGAACTTCTCACAATATACACTATGCATCTTACACTCTCTTTTATTTATAGTCATCCTTTTGGCTTTCTGTCCTTCATTCTAGATATTTTCTTCTTGCTTACTTCCAGTTCATGATGTATCTCTTCAGCTATGTAAAAACTACTATTGAAACCAATCATAAGATTCTTCATTTCATGTATTATATTTTTCAGTTCTAGAGTTTCTCTTTGGTTCATTTAAAATAGTTTAGTATCTAGTTTTATATCAAAATTTTGTATACCTATTGAATTTTTAATAATAAAATTATATTCAAATTTTCAATATTATATTTTTATCTCCTTGAGCATAAAGTAACAATTATTTGAGTTCTTATAATTCTAGTATCTGGCCTTTGTGAATATATTTTATTTCTGTTTCATTTGCTGATTCTTTCTTATGCTCTCTTGTATCCTCACATTCTTGATTATTTTTGCATATCAGAAGTTGTATTTGAAAAAAGTGTGTGTAGAAATAATTTAGGCCTAATAAATTATCTTTACCTTATGAGGATTTTCTGATGATTCTGCTAGGCAATGGGAATATGGATCATCTTAATCCAATTTCTGGGATACTTAGATGCCTCAAAGCTGTGCTGAACTCCCAAGACAGCTGATTTAATTCTAGTTTATCCCCATCCTACACTTCCTGTCTTTGAAGTCCAAACTAAAGTGTGTGGAATTTACCTAAGTCTCACCCATACAAGTTCCAGAATCCAACTTTTGTCCTCCTAGTACAGCAAGACTGTCAAAGCACTGCTCAGTCTCTGAGCCATGTCTTCTGAACAGGGAAATGCCCACAGGACAAAAGCTGTCACAATACACTAATTATCTCTATAGACATCAATCTTCTCCTTGATATTGAGAAGTTGATTCTTTATCTTCCTGATAGCTGTCATATGGCTTTACATAAATGTTTTTATATATTTTGTCCAGTTGGTCTAGTTGTTATCATTGACAGTGTTAGCACTAATTATATAATTTACTATAAACAGAAGCATAGTTTCATATGCACTGTTTAAAACCTTTTTATTCTGGAATCATTTTAAATTTACATAAATGTAAGAAGAGGACAGAGAATCCGCATGTCCCTTTTACCCGGCTCCCACTAAGGATAATATCTTACATAATTACAATTCATTTGTCAAAATAAGAAATTAATATTGATACTCTATTACCTAAACCACAGATTTATTCAGATTTAATTCATGTTATCATTAATGCTTTTTTTTTTCTCTCTTCTGGGATCCAAGTTGGGATACTACACTGCATTTATTGCATCATTGTGTCCCCTTAGTCTCTTCTAATCCATGACAATTTCTTAATCTTCTCTTGTGTTCCTTGGCCTTGATCACTTTTAAGAGTACTGGTCAAGTTTTTTGTAACATGTTAATCATTTTGAGTCATGATTAGACTGGGCTACGGGGTTTGGGGGAAGAATACCGCAGAGGTGAAACAACTTTCTTATTGCATCACTCATTTATTTTTATATGCACATCTCCTATTTCCTCCTTATTTGTTTATAAGTTTTACTGTCTTCTAGATAGGATTTTATTTTAGACAATAATATCTAAATATTCACCATGATTTGAAATGTATATTTTTGACTAACCATTGAATGATCATTTGCTTCCAGATCTTCACAATACCCTTTAAATATAAATTTAAGTCAGAGAATAAGAAAAATAAGAGCAGAGTATTTTTAAGACTCACCTGTGCAGCAAGACATTATGAAATAAACATGTCTAAATTATAACACACTAATTAAGTAATAATGTTTATGTTATAGGTATAGAACATTAATAGAAAATAGTCTTCTGTGATTAACATCAAATCTATTGAGTCTAAGGTTTATTACATTGTTACTTGTCTGTAGAGTTTTGGAGACATGTGCCATAACTTTTGGAACATTCCAAGATATCATATTTCAGGTGAAAAGTACATCATTTTAGAGCTGAAAGATACCTTAGGTAAATACCTTAGGAATTCAAGGATATCATAGCCTTGACTTTGACATCTATATCCAAACTTCAGCACTCTCCTCTGTCCATATTATCACTGGAGACCATTTAGCCTTTCCTTCTGACCATTTGAGTCTTAACAGCATCATCTCTGCTTATTTCTTCAGTTTTATTTGTTGCTACAGCCACCCCCACTTTTTGGCCTCCACCCTCTAGCTTGGTCCATTCTCTGTCCTCCACCTCACATTGCCTGCAAGAGATCAACAAATGTTAGTCATGTGGATTCACCAGAAGCATAGTATAGGGCACATACCCAGTCCCCTAGATGACTGGGTTCAACTGCATCCAAGAAGGAGAGTAGTCCTGCAGGCTAGCATCCTGGGCTTGCACCCAAAGGGAGAAGAGAAATTTACTGAGCTATGAGATAATCAAGTCTCAGGACTGGCAGAGGAAAAATAATAGAGGGCAATGGAGGCAATGGTCATAATAGTATGGCCTAGTATGTTGTTATCCATGGTGTAAACAGAAGGATACTTGGAGCAAAACTTTCCAAGAGTTTCATTTTAGAAAGACGATTTTGTGTCAGCAGTGCCAAGAGAGGGCTCAGCAGGAACCCTGCTTGCCTTGTCTTGAGAGAATGATCCTAAGCTCCAGAATAGTTGTGTAGTATGTAGTAACAGACCGCAGGGGGCCTCCATTACTTTGAGGGCAGCCAAAGACAAAAACTTTGGTGGGTACAGCTGCAAAGATGTACCTCTCCAGCAGCGCCAGAGGGAGCCAATTCCAACCAGAGCTGCTATCAGCCCAAGTGCTGCCTCTGCTGAAAGCACTTGCCCCTGGATGCTATTTAGAACTGCTAACAAGAACCACCACTTGGAGGCACCACTGTGAACTATGATTGCAGCCATGGCTCCTCCCAAACTTGGCTTTACTTGAAAATCACTGGGGACATTTGAAAGATAGTTATTTCTGGGACCAGGGTTTTTAATTCAGTAGGTTTGGGAAAGGCTCAGGAAGCTCTATGTATATGTTAAACAAGTACTCCTGGTGATTTTGATGCCCCTCCTTTTGGCTCATTGTTCAGATATTTCCAGCTTTCCCAAACCCTGGAGAAGAACAGATCATTAGTTATTTAGGGAAAGTGTATCAGACATTCTAACTCCTTCTAACTGAAGGTAGAGACTTACATTTCTGACAGAAAATATGATTGACTTTGGTGGACCGAATCTGTGGGTGAGTTTGAGTTTAGTAAATAAACTTTGAGCTGTCACTAAGTTATAGATGGGTAAAGGAGCAGCTGGGAGAGGAGAATCACATTGATAATATTGACAAGAATGGGGCTGTATGGATGGCACTGCTTTAGGGTTCTAGAATTAAAATTGTAGTAAATGTGTTTCTGTTATATGAGACTCTTCCCTTTCTGTGACTGGGATTATTGCTTTTAATTTCTTTGGATTGTCACTAGACTGCTAAATAATATTCATAGTTACCATATTATTTTTTTGCTTCAGTTTCCTCATACAGAGACCTTTAAGTTATTCACATATGATTTCCTCTTATTTTTACTACAACTCTTCCCAGCTCTTCGGGACTGCAACTCAGTTGGAACTTAGATTCACTTTGATTCTGCTTTTGAAACATGGCAGGCTTGTATAAATTCCCTGGAGCAGCCATCATTAATTCTTGAAGACACCTTTTTTTCCTTTAAACTGTGTGTAGAGCTTTGATATTATTTTCATTTCCTATGTGACAGAATTTTATATATACAGACAGAATTTTTTCTCCCTCTTTATATCACTTGACATTATGGTGATCCTTAGAATTGCAAATACTGGAGAATGAAGAAACAAACCCAACACTGTGTAAAAAAAGTTTCTGAGAACCTTCTTTGATGTGATATTGTTCACAGTATGACATGATTGCATGTGTGAGTTTGTGTGGAAATGCAGGGATGGAAATGAGGAACGAGCCTTTCTCAATTATCCTTGGAGTTGCTCCCTTAAGGAGAAGCATCAGGGTATCACTAATTTGTATTGGTTTTGAATAGAGATTTAGGGAAATAATTTATGGGGGTTTCAGATTTCCTTCCGCTAAAAATAGTTCTTGCATTG
This sequence comes from Mesoplodon bidens, assembly GCF_964165515.1. NCBI lineage: Eukaryota > Metazoa > Chordata > Mammalia > Artiodactyla > Ziphiidae > Mesoplodon > Mesoplodon bidens. The sequence goes on from NC_138168.1 coordinate 60,738,961, forward strand.
ACCAACATGGAGACAGTTAGTACCTGGAGCAACAAGGTGAAAGTGCCTCAATACAGTGAGGTTTATGTGGCTTCCTCCAAAAATACCCCCAGCTTATTTCAATATACGGACCACTTGGAATACACGGAGCACTTGAAATATATTGGAATTACACACACATAAAATCCATAATTCATTTTTTTCCTTATTTGGATCACTTTTTTTTGACATCTTTATTGGAGTATAATTGTTTTACAATGGTGTGTTAGTTTCTGCTTTATAACAAAGTGAATCAGCTATACATATACATATATCCCCATATCTCCTCCCTCTTGCATCTCCCTCCCACCCTCTCTATCCCACCCCTCTAGGTGGTCACAAAGCACCGAGCTGATCTCCCTGTGCCATGCAACTGCTTCCCACTAGCTATCTATTTTAAATTTGGCAGTGTATACATGTCACTGCTACTCTCTTACTTCGTCCCAGCTTACCCTTGCCCCTCCCCATAACCTCAAGTCCATTAACTACGTCTGTGTCTTAATTCCTGTCCAGCCCCTAGGTTCATCAGAATCTTTTATTTTCTTTTTTAGATTCCATATATATGTGTTAGCATACAGTATTTGTTTTTCTCTTTTTGACTTACTTCACTCTGAATAACAGACTCTAGGTCCATCCACCTCACTACAGATAACTCAATTTCTTTTCATGTTATGGCTGGGTAATATTCCATTGTATATATGTGCCACATCTTCTTTATCCATTCATCTGTAGATGGACACGTAGGTTGCTTCCATGTCCTGGCTATTGTAAATAGTGCTACAATGAACATTGTGGTACATGACTCTTTGAATCATGGTTGTCTCAGGGTATGTGCCCAGTAATGGGATGGCTGGGTCATATCGTAGTTCTATTTTTATTTTTTTAAAGAACCTCCATACTGTACTCCATAGTGGCTGTATCAATTTACATTCCCACCAACAGTGCAAGAGGGTTCCCTTTTCTCCACACCCTCTCCAGCATTTATTGTTTAGATTTTTTGATGATAGCCATTCTGATAGGTGTGAGGCGATACCTCATTGTAGTTTTGATTTGCCTTTCTCTAACAATTAGAGATGTTGAGCATCCTTTCATGTGTTTGCTGGCAATCTGTGTATCTTCTTTGGAGAAATGTCTATTTAGGTCTACCACCCATTTCTGGATTGGGTTGTTTGTTTTTTTAATATTGAGCTGCATGAGCTGCTTGGATATTCTGGAGATTAATCCTTTGAGAGGTGTTCCATTTGCAAATATTTTCTCCCATTCTGAGGGTTGTTTTTTCGTCTTGTTTACGGTTTCCTTTGCTGTGCAAAAGCTTTTAGGTTCCATTAGGTCCCATTTGTTTATTATTATTTTTATTTCCATTTCTCTAGGAGGTGGGTCAAAAAGGATCTTGCTGTGATTTATGTCTTAGAGTGTTCTGCCTGTGTTTTCTTCTAAGAGTTTTATAGTGTCTGGTCTTACATTTAGGTCTTTAATCCATTTTGAGTTTATTTTTGTGTATGGTGTTAGGGAGTGTTCTAGTTTCACTCTTTTACATGTAGCTGTCCAGTTATCCCAGCACCACTTATTGAAGAGGCTGTCTTTTCTCCACTGTATAGTCTTGCTTCCCATATCAAAGGTAAGGTTACGATATGGGCCTAGGTTTATCTCTGGACTTTCTGTCTGTTCCATTGATCTATATTTCTGTTTTTGTGCGAGTACCATACTGTCTTGCTTACTGTAGCTTTGTAGAATAGTCAGAAATCAGGGAGCCTGATTACTCCAACTCCATTTCTCAAGATTGCTTTGGCTCTTAGGGGTCTTTTGTGTTTCCACACGAATTGTAAAATTTTTGTTCCAGTTCTCTAAAAAATGCCATTTGGTAGTTTGATAGGGATTGCATTGAATCTGTAGGTTGCTTTGGGTAGTATAGTCATTTTCACAAGGTTGATTCTTCCAATCCAAGAACATGGTATATCTCTCCATCTGTTCCTATCATCTTTAATTTCTTTCATCAGTGTTTTACAGTTTCTGCATACAGGTCTTTTGTCTCCTTAAGTAGGTTTTATCCTAGGTCTTTTATTATTTGTGTTGCAATGGTAAATGGGAGTGTTTCCTTAATTTTTCTTTCAGATTTTTCATCATTAGTGTATAGGAATGCAAGAGATTTCTGTGCATTAATTTTGTATCCTGCTACTTTACCAAATACATTGATTAATTCAAGTAGTTTTCTGGTAGCATCTTTAGGATTCTCTATGTATAATATGTCATCAGCAAACAGTGACAGCTTTACTTCTTCTTTTCTGATCTGGATTCCTTTTATTTTCTTTCTTCTCTGATTGCTGTGGCTAAAACTTACAAAACTATGTTGAATAATAGTGGTGAGAGTGGACAACCTTGTCTTGTGCCTGATCTTGAAGGAAATGGTTTCAGTTTTTAAGCATTCAGAATGATGTTGGCTCTGGGTATGTCATATATGGCCTTTATTATGTTGAGGCATGTTCCCTCTATGCCTAATTTCTGGAGGATTTTTTTCATAAATGGGTGTCGAATTTTGTTGAAAGCTTTTTCTGCCTCTATTGAGATGATCATATGGTTTTTCTCCTTCAGTTTGTTAATATGGTGTATCACATTGATTGATTTGCATATGTTGAAGAATCCTTGCATTCCTGGGATAAACGCCACTTGATTATGGTGTATGATCCTTTTAATGTGCTTTTGGAGTCTGTTTGGTAGTATTTTGTTGAGGATTTTTGCATCTATGTTCATCAGTGATATTGGCCTGTAGTGTTCTTTCTTTGTGACATCTTTGCCTGGTTTTGGTATCAGGGTGGTGGTGGCCTCATAGAATGAGTTTGGGAGTGTTTCTCCCTCTTCTATATTTTGGAAGAGTTTGAGAAGGGTGGGTGTTAGCTCTTCTCTAAATGTTTGATAGAATTCGCCTGTGAAGCCATCTGGTCCTGGACTTTTGTTTGTTGGAAGATTTTTAATCACAGTCTCAATTTCAGTGTTTGTGATTGGTCTGTTTATATTTTCTGTTTCTTCCTGGTTCAGTTTTGGAAGGTTGTGCTTTTCTAAAATACGTCCATTTCTTCCAGATTTCCATTTTATTGGCATATAGTTGCTTGTAGTAATCTTTCATGATCCTTTGTATTTTTGCAGTGTCAGTTGTTACTTCTCCTTTTTCCTTTCGAAGTCTGTTGATTTGAGTCTTTTCCCTTGTTTTCTTTATGATTCTGGCTAATGGTTTATCAATTTTGTGTATCTTCTCAAAGAACCAGCTTTTAGTTTTATTGGTCTTTGCTATTATTTCCTTAATTTCTTTTTCATTTATTTCTGACCTGATCTTTATGATTTCTTTCCTTCTGTTAACTTTGGGTTTTTTTTTTTTTCTTGTTTCTCTAATTGCTTTAGGTGTAACATTAGTTTGTTTATTTGAGATGTTTCTTGTTTCTTCTGGTAGGATTGTATTGCTATAAACTTCCCTGTTAGAACTGCTTTTGCTGCGTCCCATAGGTTTTGGGCCGTCATGTTTTCATTGTCCTTTGTTTCTAGGTATTTTTTGATTTCCTCTTTGATTTCTTTCATGATCTCTTGGTTATTCAGTAGTGTATTGTTTAGCCTCCATGTGTTCGTAGTTTTTACAGATTTTTTCCTGTAATTGATATCTAGTCTCATAGCATTGTGGTCGGAAAAGATACTTGATATGATTTCAGTTTTCTTAAACATCGAGGCTTGATTTGTGACCCAAGATATTGTGTATCCTAAAGAATGTTCCATGAGCACTTGAGAAGAAAGTGTATTCTGTTGTTTTTGGATGGAATGTCCTATAAATATCAATTATATCCATCTTGCTTCATGTGTCATTTAAAGCTTGTGTTTCCTTTTTTATTTTCATTTTGGTTGATCTGTCCATTGGTGAAAGTGGGGTGTTAAAGTCCCCTACTATTATTGTGTTTCTGTTGATTTCCCCTTTTATGGCTGTTGGCATTTGCCTTATGTGTTGACGTGCTCCTATGTTGGATGCATAAATATTTACAATTGTTATATATTCTTGGATTGATCCCTTGATCATTATGTAGTGTCCTTCTTTGTGTCTTATAATAGTCTTTATTTTAAAGTCTATTTTGTCTGATGTAAGAACTACTACTGTGGCTTTCTTTTGATTTCCATTTGCATGAAATTTCTTTTTCCATACCCTCACTTTCAATCTGTATGTGTCCCAAGGTGTGAAGTGGGTCTCTTGTAGACAACATATGTATGGGTCTTGTTTTTTTGTCTTTTGTTTTTTGTTTTTTTGAAGTACGCAGGCCTCTCACTGTTGTGGCCTCTCCCGTTGTGGAGCACACGCTCCAGGCGTGCAGGCTCAGTGGCCTTGGCTCACGGGCCCAGCTGCTCCACGGCATGTGGGATCTTCCCAGACCGGGGCATGAACCCGTGTCCCCTGCATCAGCAGGCAGACTCTCAACCACTGCGCCACCACCGAAGCCCTGGGTTTTGTTTTTGTATCCATTCAGCTTGTCTGTGTCTTTTGGTTGGAGCATTTAATCAATTTACATTTAAGGTAGTTATCGATATGTGTGTTCCTATTACCATTTTCTGAATTGTTTTGGGTTTGTTATTGTAGGTGTTTCCCTTCTCTTGTGTTTCCTGCCTAGAGAAGGTCCTTTAGCGTTTGTTGTAAAGCTGGTTTGGTGGTGTCGAAATCTCTTAACTTCTGCTTATCTGTATAGGTTTTCATTTCTCTGTCGAATGTGAATGAGATCCTTGCTGGGTAGAGTAATCTTGGTTGTAGGTTTTTCCCTTTCATCTCTTTAAAAATATCCTGCCACTCCCTTCTTGCTTCCAGAATTTCTGCTGGAAGATCAGCTGTTAACCTTATGGCGATTCTGTTGTATGTTGTTTGTTGCTTTTCCCTTTCTGCTTTCAATATTTTTTCTTTGTATTTAATTTTTGTTAGTTTGATTAATATTTGTCTTGGCATGTTTCTCTTTGGGTTTATCCTGTATGGTACTCTCTGTGCTTCCTGGACTTGATTGACTATTTCCTTTCCCATGTTGGGGAAGTTTTCGACTATAATCTCTTCAAATATTTTCTCAGACCCTTTCTTTTTCTGTTCTTCTTCTGGGACCCCTATAATTCGAATGTTGATGCTTTTAATGTTGTCCCAGAACTCTCTGAAACTGTCCTCAATTTTTTGCATTCTTTTTTCTTTATTCTGCTCCTGGCAGTTATTTCCACCATTTTATCTTCCAGCTCATTTATCTGTTCTTCTGCCTCAGTTATTCTGTTATTGATTCCTTCTAGAATGTTTTTAATTTCAGCAGTTGTGTTGTTCATCACTGTTTGTTTGCTCTTTAGTTGTTCTATATCCTTGTTAAATGTTGCTTGTATTTTCTCCTTCTGTTTCCAAGATTTTGAGTCATCTTTACTATCATTACTCTGACTTCTTTCTCAGATAGGTTGCCTATTTAGTCTTCATTTATTTGGTCTTGTAGGTTTTTAACCTTTCTCCTCCATCTCTACCGTTTTCTTGTCGTTTTTTTTTTTTTTTTTTTCTGATGGGTTGTGCTGTATTCCTGTCAGGCCTGAGACGTCCAGCACTGGAGTTTTCAGGCAGCTGGATAGAGCTGGGAGTTGGTGCTGAGATGAGGACCTCCAGGAAGCCTCACTGTGCTGAGGTTGTCTGTTAGTCCAGCAGTTTGGACTCAGAGCTCCCACCTCAGGAGCTTGGGCCCAATCTCTGGCCTGGGAACCAAGATCCCACAAACTTCGTTGTGTTTAAAAAAAAAAAAAAAAAGGAAGAAAGAAAGAAAAAAAGGAGCAGTACAATATCAAAGAATAAAAAACAAAATAAAATTAGAATGATAAAAAATATATTAGAAAAAATTAAACTATAAGTGAAATGACTGCAACAAAGTAAAATAAAACCATAACTGAAAAAAGAAAAGAAAAGAAAAAGTGGGGGTGGAAGCAAGCCAAAAGGAGAGATCACTGAAAAGTATATGAATAAATTAAAATTTGAAAAATAAAAGATTTATTAGAAAAATAAAAATATAAAAGAATCAACAACAGTGAATCAAGGTAAAACAGGACCCCAATCTAAAAGAGGAAAAAAGAAAAGAAAAGAAAAGAAAAGCATTGGCTGTGGTAGCAGAATTTATGTAGGGGGTGGAACTTTGGCAGGGGTGGGTTTTTGGGTGGGGCAGGACCTAGGCGGGTTGGGGGGGACTTTTGAGCATGGGGCGGGGCCTAGGCAGGGCGACATTCAAGCATGGATCAGGGCCTCTGCTTAGGACCTGCGCAGAAGGGGCAAGGCAGCATGTCAAAAGGTGGGCCTTTGGAGTGTGGAGTTCCGGAGTTTGGCGGTAGGGCCCTGAGTGAGGGTGTGTGGGTGGGGCTTAGGCCCAGACTGGTTGGAGGGGGTCTCCGAATGTAGACATGGGGCCCTGGGTGTGGGTGTAAGGGCAGGGCTTGGGGTCTTCAGAGCAGGAGGGAGGCTCTGAGGGCAGAGGATTAGGCCCGGGAGCCCAACAGGCTCTCCTGTGCCTAAGTGGACAGGGAAAGCACTGGCCCCGTTCCCTTCTGTTCCTTCACACTCCTCTCCCACCATCTCCCACAGGGTCTCCCCTGCCCCCGCTGGACCCCTAGTGGGTGGATCCCGCTGGGTTAGGAACTCTTTCCCTCCCCCAGCCACCCCTCAGGGTACCATCTGGGAGGTCTGGCCTTTACTTTTGCTCCCCCTTCCCTCCCTCCCACTCCCTCAGGACCCCCAAGGCTGGAGGGGACCTCAGTGGGCAGAGGATCAGGCCTGGGATCTCAACAGGTTCCTGGTGGTCCAAGTGGGCAGGGGAAACCTGGCCACATTCCCTTTTGATCCTCTGCCCTCTCAGCGGTTCCCCAATTTCCCCCTGCGGGCATGGGATCCCTTCCCCTCCCCCAGCCGCCCCTCAGGGGCGCCAGTCCAGTCCCACCTCCACTTCTCCTCTCCCTTCATTCCCCCAAGCCCCACATTCTACCCATCATTGGGGGTTCCTCCTGTCCCCTTGGGTGTCCATGGTCCCCCACCAGTGCCTGGTAGGTGCCCTAGTTGTAAGGAGATGCAATTTCCACATCCTCCTAGGATGCCATCTTGACTCCACCCCCCCAAAATCCATAATTCATTTAAGGTATTAACATTGTATTTTAAAAACATGCCTGTGAAATTAAATAAATACAAAATTAAGAAGATTATATTCCTCTTTTCTATTGGTCATTTTATAGACTCCTCCCCACAATATGGTGCCTAGAAAATATCAGTAAATCCTTGTTAAATTAATACAGTGTTGTTGAAAAATCATGAAGGCCACAGCAACTGAACTAGAATGGAATCTTGAGGAGATAACACCAATTTTTAAGACCTGGTTTTCTCAGCACTGTAGAATAGGATCTTACAGTATTCACTAAAATGGAACAGAAGAGTAGGCTTCTGTTAAGCTGGGAAGGGAAGTGCAGGGTTGTGGTAGAGGGCACAAAGGCACAGCTTACTCTCTTTAAGGGTGTTCGCTAGATATGGCTCTCACATATAGCTCTGTCACTGATTAACCATGGGGCTTGGGCGGATGAGTAACAACCCTATTCATGCCCCAGCCAGTTCACATAAATATAATAAAGATCAAATTAAGTCATTTATGGTAATGCCTCCTTGTAACCTATATATTAGGATGTAAATACTCTAGTTTAGTAGGTAACATTGGCTTAAGCTCCCCTCTAAATGTGAGATGACTGGTCAGTGCTAGCCTCACTATTATATAAGGAAATTTGCAAAGGATAAAATAAGATTTATTATTATATATGCAGTCTTTAGCTTATACATCCAATAATGTTATTCTTCCCTATAAATATTGTAGAGACAAGTACACAAGCTTTAAGTTATGCGAGCACCTTGTAGAGGAATTTCAAGAAAACTGGGTAAACCAAGTTCCATTTTTTGTACTCATTGCAACTTGTAATAGAAAAACTTATGTTAAAATTCTCTGAAAGTGTTTTCAGTATTTTGAGACCCAGCTCTAAAGCGTATTGAAATTACAAAATTATGAAACGGAATTGTATTTGTTGTGTACAAAAAGAGGAAAAAAAGAACTATTAAATGCACTGGACATTGTAAGAAGCATTTGAGACCATTGAAACTCACCTTGTGGCTTTTAGAATCAAGTCTGAAGTCCTGAGCAAACATTCCATGAGAGAATCGCAGGTCATACTATACTTAATGGTGTCAGCATTTTTTTTTTCATGTTACCAAAGTAGGGACTAAGTCTTCAGTTAAAATGTAAATCCCATGGGAAGGAAGAGGATTCGTGGGTACTGTTGTTATTGTTATCAATAATGTTGGCAATGACCATTTTGGATATAGTGCTTCACTGGTTACAAATCACTTGTCATACACTCTTCCATGTGATCTTTATCAAAGCCTTGAAGACACTTGAAGCCAAAATATTTATCATTCTCATTTTACTGATGGAGGTTAAATAACTTGTTTGTGGTCACATAATGGTAAATTTTCAACTTTAATCTCTGGTTCAGGTCCAGTTCAAATCTTCTGATGGCAAATCTCATAATATTTCTACTTCATAAACTGAACCCTTAAGTCCAATCAGCCATCTTCTAAATGTGCATTTACCATTGGTCACAAGGGCCGTGTGACACTGTGTGGTATTTAAATGCCATCCACCATCTCTACTGGGAAAAACCTGAGGACCTGAGGGTGTGTCAGTTAATCAGTCTCACAGAGGAAAGATAATGTACTATTATCTTTATTGCAGAAGTATACTTGAAAATACAACAAAGGATCTTGAGACTATTAAAATAAGCTTCTGATCCTTGGGGAAACTATTTCAATACTAGAGCTATCATCAAAAGTCCTTGAGACAAGTAACTCAGGAGTGGAATAGTTATGATTACACTTTACAGGCAAACTTAAAAAGATACCAGGAGCTGCTTTACCAGGTCTCCTGCTATGAAATAAAAACTGGAGAAAAATCTACTGCAAAGCATTCTAGCCTGAGGATGTGTACTAGTTTGCACTGTGGTAGACTGACTGCAGCCAAATATCTTCATTGAAAATACCTAAGTGAGTAACTGCTGAATTCTGCTACCTGGGAATCAGATGAGACACACAATTTAAATTCTAATCATAGGTAGCAAAAATCTCATGATACTCATTTTGCAAAGAAGAATGGCAACCTGGCAAGACTACAAGTTAGAAGAAAATTATATTGCCCTTGGGTAAATTTGTTCTTCAGCTTCATTCAGTAATAAGAATTATTTATTTTCTTACTCGGCAGATAAGTGCCTTCTAAAACCACGCTTACTCTTATGTTGAGCCATATGAAATTGCCAATATTTGGCTATTTTTAGACAATAAATATGCAGTTTCATATGGTTTTAACTAATATACGCCAAAGTATGAATAGAAACATTTGCAGAAATTTAAACTGTCCTCAGCATAACCTCACTTGTACACCTTATTTTAGCAAAAGCATTAAAAGGAAATCAAGTCCCTTCACTGAAACGACAATTTATAAGTATAATAATTTATAATAGTTTGTGAAGTTTATTTTTTTTTACTGTGTTAGTTATATGGTAAATATTAAGCTAAAATGAGTTGTATTGCATTTGTTTCTTAATTTTTGGTGGATGGGAGAATAGCAAATAGCATTTTCATATGAATAATCAGGCATTACATTGGGTACCATGGAGAACCACGTGGGAGTTGAAGGTGTATTGGTTACTGGGAATAAGTTTGGGAGCTGAGTAGTTTTGGTTCATAGAATGTAAAGCATATCTGTGTTTTTACACACATAAACATTCCAGTGCCCATATATGTGCAGCATAATCATGTAAATAGATGTTAGTCGTATCAGGAGTGACGGCTGCAACCTTCTTAGAGGCATTTCAAATATTTTAAAAACTGGCATCCATCTTATAGCAGTTATCCACTCTTCAGTATGAATTACCTTATTGTAAGATTATTTGTGAAAATTCTTGAAGATTATGTTAAAGGGAAAAGAAACACTTTGTTCTTAAAGGGAAAAAAATCATAGCAATGTTTCCATTTTGCTTTCTTTCTTATCTCTACACTTGTTCTTTTTATCAGCAGATGAAAAAACATTTTGTTCTTCCTTTTTATAATTTGTTATGTTGCATCCATTAATCTTATAACAAGATAAAATTTTGTGGTGAATTAGCTACAGTAGAGAAGTTCACACATTATTCACTACAAAGCCAAAGCATTACCAAAAAAGATAGGACAAAAAAAATATGGCCAGGATGCAGTTTCAGTTCAACCACCAAATGATTTTATATTATGAATAAATGTTATGGGTTTATATAGCCAGTGAGTAATCCTCAACATTTAGCTATTTTTTTCCATTAACAAATACTGATCACCATCTATGTTGCAAACACTCTCTTAGGTGCAGGGGATAAAGGACATTATATTTTGGGTGAGGGTAAGATAAGAGATTCAATAAATCAAGGAAAACACCTTGGAGGCTTGGACAAGGTGGTAAAGGCATACATAGCACAGAAAAGTCTTGGTTACAGACACAGAGAGAGAGAGAGAGAGAGAGAGAAAATGAATAGCAGTGACCTGTCTAGGGAACTGAATAGTGCCACATAGAAAATGTGGGAGGGGATAATGGGAGACAGGCTGTGCTCATAGCAGTTGCTTTGACGCACTGTGATTATTTCAGCTACTGCATATCTGAATAAATTGAATAGAAAGGCTGCCTGTATTGAGCTGTAAAACAGTTTCAGAATGAAAAAATTCGATTTTAAGCCCACACCCAGAAAAAAATACCAAACACCCGCCTTGCCGAAACATATCAGAGAAATGGATTTTAGGGGAGCAGAATTCTTCCCTGTACAATAATTATGGCTAAGTGCTTGCTAAATTACAAAAAAATAAGGATGTTATCAGCCTAAGGAATGAAAGCATTTGACTTCTTTGCTTTAGATTATAAAATGTATCCTATTTTGTAATTCTTTTCCAGTAAGGCTCATGTAATGTGGGGTTTGCCCTTTAGCATGAGGGACCTTTTATGAGAGTTGTAATGTTTTAGTCCTTCATTTTTTCTCAGTGTTCTGATCAGCCTTTCCATCGGGAGGTAACTTTTTAATAATTTCCTGGAACAAACACAGAGTAATGTTTAACCTCTAACTTACCATCACAGATGAAGCAGTCCAGTTGGTAGAATATGGATGTACTCATCTTTAGCAGGGCTCCACACTAAGGAAAGTGTCTACATGTTTCTTGAGAGAATGGTTAGCTGAAAGCATCAGAGAACTGGTAGAAAGATAGAACTAATAGAACTATAGGGAAAAAAGCCAAAAGCAAAGCACTATAATTGGCACTCCATATCCATGGGCTCTGACTGGGCTGTGCCATTTTATAAAAGGGAGTTGAGCATCTGCTGATTTTGATATCAGGGATGGGGGTGGTCCTGGAACCAGTGCCCTGCAGATATGAAGGACCACTGTAACGCATTTTGTCAGCACTTACATCTTACATTGTGTTGTCTGGGTGCTGTGACATAGTCTCTTCTAGTTAATTCCATTAGGCGTCTGATGTTTACTGAATGCTAACACAGATGATGTTAAATGTAGGCAAACAAACAAACAAAAACACACCTCTTTATATGGTCACAACTCTCTGTGACCATATAGAGTATTGAAACTTGGACTGAGGATTGCAAACGGTGTTCTCAGGAAACCAAATCATTAGGGCAGTAGCAAAATGAGGGGAAATGGTATCTGGGGCATGTAACGTGTTTATACCCACCTTCTTACCCTCAGAGCCACTCTGCTGAAGTTTGCCAAGGCTCTCTAGTGTCTTCAAGGCTCCCCAGGGAGGGGAGTCCAGGATATCAGTCACCCCCAGCCTTGCCCTGGTTAAGGCTCAGCATTAGTACTGAGAGAAGAGATGGTTTGGGGCATTTTATCTCTATCACTGGAAAAACAGCACAGCTGGTGCCTAACTTTCATTTCTGAAAATAGCACAGGTGACTTTTCAGCCAAAGGAGATTTTTATCAAAAGAGGAAACAAAGGCAGAATATGGAGAGAAGCTGATATCAGCTTAGAATATACAAAGATTTGTTTTAAAATAATAAAAGAAACAGTATCTCCAGGCACTTTAGACTCTAAAATTGGAAACAGATCAAATAATGACAAATAGGATATTCATCCATTAAAAAGAGGGGGCTTGTAAAGCATAAGATAAATGCAAATCAAGGTTGAAAAGATATAAAATAATTAGGTCAAGAGCAATCAGTAAAATATATGCCAACCAAACAATACTTTGATATTCTGGTCTGGAATGAGGATTTGGGGTTACTTTGAAAAATAACATCACTACAACTCTGTCCAGAATTCACAGCTGCAGAAACAGAAGTAAACAAGTCATCCTATTAGAAGCCTGGAAGGTTAAAGAACAACCAAAGACTCAAAACTCAACAAAATTCTTCTTAGTTCTCAGTGATATAGTTACCTCGTATACAATTCCCTAAAGGAAAACTACAAAAGGATGTTTCTAGAGATAGGAATACAAATATCGTTTGCTCATCTGTTTGTTTTTAAGTCAGATAACAAGAATGAAGATGAGGTAAAAAATATTTTCTGTATTTGCTTTTAAAAAGTATCTCTGTATTTTATACCTGATCATTTAACATAAAATCTTTTCCCACTGTCATAGATCATTAAGTAGTTAGTTGAAAGATACTGCTGTTTTCCGAGCATTGCTAAAAGCTATTGAATTCCATGAGAGAGGAATATGACTTAATCCTTTTTGCATTTTCCCACTCCACCGTTTATATCATGTAGACATATGTGTAAGGTCTTCCATACCAACAGCCAAATCGGATCATTCTTGCCTGGGAGTAGAAAGTGGAACTTGACTTACTTAGTTTGACTGTCTTGACCAGTGAACCACATAACTTTCAAAAGTGTGGCAGGAAAGTAACACCTTAGAATTTTGTAGTATTTGCATGTGTCATTCTTTTATGTGCTAGAGCAACATCAAACTCCCAGGAAAATGAAGAACAAAAAGATAATCAATTATTCTTGATTCAAATTTAAACATTCACATAGGAATATTAATAGGTAAAATATATTTGTATAACAGTTTTTCTTTTGTGTATTGTATCTCTTGGGGGTACCTAAGAGAGCTATACTTTTTCAATCCAAAAGTAACACATAAGCAAAATGCTACAGAGGCCCCAGAATGTTATCTTGAATACTGTACATTAATTACTCATCAATAAACTTAATTTTGCAACCCTATTCCATCATTTAAGAGAGTAATTTCTAAAAAGCAGAGAAATAGCCAGTCTCCTGTAACTTAGCACAAAACCGAATTGGTGACTCCACTTTGATTTCTCTTCTGAAATTAATTTCCACTTCAGTTTTCTTTTGCCTCTGGTGTTCTGGATGATCATTTTGTAGCATCTGGATAATTTTATGTTAACATCTGGAATTGAGGGTCTTTTTTTTTTTTTTTACTTGTCTGATGCATATAGAATACTTCTGTAAGAAATGTATTTTCCCAGCTGCTGTTTATTCATTCCAGAAAGACATGGTTAAGTGAGTGTAACAGCCTCTGAAATTCCTGAGGAAACACAAAGCATGTTTAATACAAAGTCCTGACAATTGACTGTCTCTCCTACCAGCTTTTCCCATAGGAGAAATGGTTGAGATCTGTATAGAAGGAAGAGTTTTGAATGGTAACAGGTGGTGTCCTTGAGCACATGGGATTTGAAATCAGGCCTGGTTTGGAATCTTGGTCTCGCAGCCAAGAGCTGTGTATCCTTGGGCAACTCTTTGAAGTTCAGTTTCCTTATCTCAAAATGGAGAAGTATAAATACATGTCTTCTAATACTGGTTGTAGTAAATGAGACAATTTATATAGATTATCTGGTCCAAGCTGGGGACTCAATAAATGGGAGCTGTTATTACCATTTATTTGTGTGTATTACAGAATGCAAGTTAGAATTTCTTCTTTTTCTGACCTCCTAGGGCTTTTATGTATATAATCAGCAGTTTGGCAATTTGTACAGGTTTTTGAGAACTGTGACTAAATCTTTTCAAGTTGCTCTTTTGAGTGGAAAGAAAAGGAAGGAATCAAGCTAGCTAAAGGCATTATTGAGGAAACCAGAGAACACTTCCTTTCTGAACTTCTGTAGCACAGGCTATGATGTATGCTTCCAAAGTAACTTGAATTTTTAAGCAGTGCTTTGGAATTCACATACCAAAATAAAATCTTTTAAGTTCAAGCTATTATGGTAAGAGGTAAAAATAGTTTTACATTCATAATCGTGAGTGAAATGTTATTCAAAATGTTTTGGAAATCTTCTTGGAGTCTATTATTTTTATATTGATGACTTCATTAACCACTCTTGACTCCAAATGACATTTCTTCATTCCCACCCACCCATTATTCACCTTCAAAGACAAAATTTTGTAATATCAAGTTAGTCAAAGGAATCTACTGAAGGTTCTGAACACAGCTCTGAAGAGTTCAAAAAATCTCTTGAGTGCTGTTGAGATATGTGTAGAACCAAGGCAATTAATGTAAAGTGTTTTTCATTCATTTAGTTGTAAGATTTTTTTGATCTCTTTGTTAAAAAATTAGCAGCTTCATTTTACATTCACAGATTAGAAGGCAGTTTTCAAAGGAGCATGAGTTAACAGAGGTTCAGAGAAATGATTTTAATAACATGGGTTTCACACAATGATCTGAAAACCCAATAATTTTCTTAAATATTTCCTTCCTCATGCTTTTATGCTACAGGTTTACAGACTAATTTTTCATTCTTTCCTAGATACTTGGCAGGGTTGGTGCTCAATAATACTAGATAATACTAGATGAGCAAATGAATGAACAGATGATAAAATAAATGAATATATTACCATCATTTTTAAAGACATTCCTTTTTGTACCTCCACTTACTTCCAAGAAAAGTGTCAAGGTGGCATACATAACAAAACACAACTTTAAACTGACAAAAAAAAAGAGAAAATTTAACAACCAGAAAAATATTAAAGTGCACATTTATTGTTCATCTGCAATGAGTTAGTTATTGCAGTTGAACACTTAATTCAGAATTTTCAGATAATTAGGGCAAAAAAAAGGAGAAAATGCTAAATTATACAGTTTCCTTGTCTAACAAAGGACAGCTTCCAAATTTTCAAGACAAACATTTTCTTGGCAGTGAATTCTCAGAGAACATTTTAATGCAATCCTTATGTAAAGACTTCAGATAGAAGAAAGTGTAAGATCTGCAAGCATGACTAGTACTATTATTTGTTTATTTCTTCCACATTAAGGATACAGACTTAAAATTTTCACTCAATAATGATATGTGGAGGAGTGAGTGCACAGGCATGAGTGGAGTGAGGTGTGAGGGCCGTGCTGCTGAGATGATGGGGCTCCTGGAAGATCCCCATCCTGAGGAAGGGAACTTGGAGACTGAGTTTGTCCCCATATTGTGCTGCTTTCAGCAGGGGAGCAGTGCAGAGACAACCGTATGGCTGACAGGGTCTTGGTGCTCCAGCTGGGTGTCAAACTTGAGCCTCCGAGGTGGGAGAGCTGAGTCCAGGACATTGGACAACCAGACACCTTCCGGCTCCATGTAGCATCAACTGGTAAGAGCTCTCACAGAGATCTCTGTCTCCATGCTAAGACCCAGCTCCACCCAACGGCCAGCAAGCTCCAGTGCTGGATGCCCCATACGAAACAACTAGAAAGACAGGAACACAGCCCTACCCATTAGCAGAGAGGCTGCCTAAAATCATACTAAGTTCACAGATACCCCAAAACACACCACCGGACGCAGGCCTGCCCACCAGAAAGGCAAGATACAGTCCCACCCACCAGAACACAGGCACCAGTCCCCTCCACCAGGAAGCCTACACAAGCCACTGAACCAACCTTAGCCACTGGGGGCAGAGACTAAAAACAACGGGAGCTACGAAACTGCAGCCTACAAAAAGGAGACCCCAAAACAGTAATTTAAACAAAATGAGAAGACAGAGAAATATGCAGCAGATGAAGGAGCAAGATAAAAGCCCACCAGGCCAAACAAATGAAGAGGAAATAGGCAACCTACGTGAAAAAGAATTCAGAGTAATGATAGTAAAGATCATCCAAAATCTTGGAAATACAATGGAGAAAATACAAGAAACGTTTAACAAGGACCTAGAAGAACTAAAGAGCAAACAATGATGAACAACAAAATAAATGAAATTAAAAATTCTTCAGAAAGAATCAATAGCAGAATAACTGAGGCAGAAGAATGGATAAGTGACCTGGAAGATAAAATAGTGGAAATAACTACTACAGAACAGAATAAAGAAAAAAGAATGCAAAGAATTGAGGACAGTCTCACAGACTTCAGGGGCAACATTAAACAGACCAACATTCGAATTACAGGGGTCCCAGAAGAAGAAGAGAAAACGAAAGCATCCGAGGAAATATTTGAAGAGATTACAGTTGAAAACTTCCTTAACATGGGAAAGGATATAGTCAATCAAGTCCAGGAAATGCAGAGAGTCTATACAGGATAAATCCAAGGAGAAATATGCCAAGACACATATTAATCAAACTATCAAAAATTAAATACAAAGAAAAAATATTAAAAGCAGCAAGGGAAAAGCAACAAATAACATTCAAGGAAATCCTCATAAGATTAACAACAGGTCTTTCAGCAGAAACTCTGCAAGCCAGAAGAGAGTGGCATGACATATTTAAAGTGATGAAAGGGGAAAACATACAACCAAGATTACTCTACCCAGCAAGGATATCATTTAGATTCGATGGAGAAATTAAAACCTTTACAGACAAGAAAAAGTTAAGAGAATTCAGCACCACCAACCAGCTTTACAGCAAATGCTAAAGGAACTTCTCTAGGCAGGAAACAAAAAAGAAGGAAAACACCTACAATAACAAACCCAAAACAATTCAGAAAATGGTAATAGGAACACACATATTGATAATTACCTTAAATGTAAATGGATTAAATGCTCCAACCAAAAGATATAGACTGGTTGAATGGATACAAAAACAAGACCTATACATATGTTGTCTACAAGAGACCCACTTCAGACCAAGGGACACATACAGATTGAAAGTGAGGGGATGGAAAAAGACATTCCATGCAAATGGAAATCAAAAGAAAGCTGGAATCGCAATTCTCATATCAAACAAAATAGACTTTAAAATAAAGACTCTTACAAGACACAAAGAAGGACACTACATAACAATCAAGAGATCAGTTCAAGAAGAACATATAACAATTATAAATATTTAAGCACCCAACATAGGAGCATCTCAATACCTAAGGCAAATGCTAATAGCCATAAAAGAGGAAATTGACAGTAACACAATCATAGTAGGGGACTTTACACCCCACTTTCTCCAATGGACAGATCATCCAAAATGAAAATAAAGAAACAAACACAAGCTTTTTTTCTTTAATTTAATTATTTATTTATTTAATTTTTGGCTGCATTGTGTCTTTTTTGTTGCTGCCTGTGGGCTTTCTATGGTTGTGACGAGGGAGGGCTACTCTTCATTGTGGTGCGCACACGTCTCATTGCGGTTGCTTCTCTTGTTGCAGAGCACAGGCTCTAGGTGTGCGGGCCTCAGTAGTTGTGGCTCATGGGCTCTAAAGCACAGGCTCAGTAGTTGTGGCATACAGGCTTAGTTGCTCCACAGCATGTGGGATCTTCCCAGATCAGGGCTCGAACCTTCCCGGTCCGGGAAGATCCCACCTGCCACGGAGCGGCTGGGCCCGTGAGACATGGCCACCGAGCCTGTGCGTCTGGAGCCTGTGCTCCACATGGGAGAGGCCACAACAGTGAGAGGCCCACATACCACACACACACACAAAAAAGAAACAAGGAACATCTCAAATAAACAACCTAACATTATACCTAAAGCAATTAGAGAAAGAAGAACAAAGAACCCTCAAAGTTAGCAGAAGGAAAGAAACCATAAAGATCATATCAGAAATAAATGAAGAAGAAATGAAGGAAATAATAGCAAAGATCAATAAAACTAAAAGCTGGTTCTTTGAGAAGATAAACAAAATTGATAACCCATTAGTCAGACTTATCAAGAAAAAAAGGGAAAAGACTAAAATCAACAGACTTCGAAATGAAAAAGGAGAAGTAACAATTAACACTGCAGGAATACAAAGGATCATGAGAGATTACTACAAGTAACTATATGCCAATAAAATGGACAACCTGGAAGAAGTGGACAAATTCTTAGAAAAGCACAACCTTCCAAGACTGAACCAGGAAGAAATAGAAAATATAAACAGACCAATCACAAGCACTGAAATTCAAACTATGATTAAAAATCTTCCAACAAGCTAAAGCCAAGTACTGGATAGCTTCACGGGTGAATTCTATCAAACACTTAGACAAGAGCTAACACCTATCCTTCTCAAACTCTTCCAAAATATAGAAGAGGGAGGAACACTCCCAAACTCCTTCTACAAGGCCACCATCACCCTGATACCAAAATCAGACAAAGATGTCACAAGAAAAGGAAACTACAGGCCAGCATCACTGATGAACATAGATGCAAAAATCCTCAACAGAATTCTAGCAAAACGACTCCAACAGCACATTAAAAGGATCATACACGATAATCAAGTGGCATTTATCCCAGGAATGAAAGGATTCTTCAGTCTATGCAAATCAATCAATGTGATACACCATATTAACAAACTGAAGGAGAAAAACCATATGATTATCTCAATAGATGCAGAAAAAGCTTTTGACAAAATTCAACACCCGTTTATGATAAAACCCTCCAGAAAGTAGGCATAGAGGGAATTTACTTCAACATAATAAAGGCCATATATCACGTACCCACAGCCAACATCATTTTCAGTGCTGAAAAACTGAAACCATTTTCACTAAGATCAGGAACAAGACAAGGTTGTCGACTCTCACCACTATTATTCAACATAGTTTTGTAAGTTTTAGCCACAGCAGAGAAGAACAAAAAATAAAGGAATCCAAATAGGAAAAGTAGAAGTAAAGCTGTCACTGTTTGCAGATGACATGATACTACACATAGAAAATCCTAAAGATGTTAGGAAAACTACTTGAGTTAATCAATGAATTTGGTAAAGTAGCAGGATACAAAATTCATGCACAGAAATCTCATGCATTCCTATACACTAATGATGAAAAATCTGAAAGAGAAATTAAGGAAACAATTCCATTTACCATTGCCTCAAAAAATAAAATACCTAGGAATAAACCTACCTAAGGAGACAAAAGACCTGTATGCAGAAAGCTATAAGACACTGATGAAAGAAATTAAAGATGACAGAAACAGATGGCGAGATATACCATGTTCTTGGATTGGAAGAATCAACATTGCAAAAATGACTCTACTACCCAAAGCAATCTACAGATTCAATGCAATCTCTTTCAAACTACCAATGGCATTTTTCACAGAGCTAGAACAAAAAATTTCACAATTTGTATGGAAACCCAAAAGACCCCGAATAGTCAAAACAATGTTGAGAAAGAAAAATGGAGCTGGAGGTATCAGGCTCTCTGACTTCAGACTATACTACAAAGCTACAGTAATCAAGACAGTATTTTACTGGAGCAAAAACATAAATATAGATCAATGGAACAGGATAGAAAGCCCAGAGATAAACCCACGCACATATGGTCACCTTATTTTTGATAAAGGAGGCAAGAATATACAATGGAGAAAAGACAGCCTCTTAAGTAAGTGGTGCTGGGAAAACTGGACAGCTACATGTAAAAGAATGAAATTAGAACACTTCCTAACACCATACACAAAAATAAACTCAAAATGGATTAAAGACCTAAATGTAAGGCCAGACACTATAAAACCCTTAGAGGAAAACCTAGGCAGAACTCTGTGACATAAATCACAGCAAGATCCTTTTTGACTCACCTCCTAGAGAAATGGAAATAAAAACAAAGATAAACAAATGGGACCTAATGAAACTTCAAAGCTTTTGCACAGCAAAGGAAACCATAAACAAGACAACAAGACAACCCTCAGAATGGGAGAAAATATTTGCAAATGAAGCGACTAACAAAGGATTAATCTCCAGAATATAAAAGCAGCTCATGAAGCTCAACATCAAAAAAACAAACAGCCCAATCCAAAAATGGGCAGAAGACCTAAACAGAGATTTCTCCAAAGAAGGTATACTGATTGCCAACAAACACATGAAAAAATGCTCAACATCACTAATCATTAGAGAAAGGCAAATCAAAACTACAATGAGGTATCACCTCATACTGGTCAGAATGGCCATCATCAAAATATCTACAAACAGTAATGCTGGAGAGGGTGTGGAGAAAAGGGAACCCTCTTGCACTGTTAGTGGGAATGTAATTTGATACAGCCACTATGGAGAACAGTATGGAGGTTCTTAAAAAACTAAAAATAGAACTACTATATGACCCAGCAATCCCACTACTGGGCATATACCCTGAGAAAACCATAATTCAAAAAAGTCATGTAGCACAATGTTCATTGCAACATTATTTACATTAGCCAGGACCTGGAAGCCACCTAAGTGTCCATCAACAGATGAATGGATAAAGAAAATTGGCACATATACACAATGGAATATTACTCAGCCATAAAAAGAAACAAAATTGAGTTATTTGTAGTGAAGTGGATGGACCTAGAGTCTGTCATACAGAGTGAAGTAAGTCAGAAAGAGAAAAACAAATACTGTATGCTAACACATACATATGGAATCTAAGGGGAAAAAAAGGTCATGAAGTACCTGGGGTAAGATGGGAATAAAGACGCAGACCTACTAGAGCATGGACTTGAGGATATGGGGAGGGGGAAGGGTAAGCTGTGACAAAGTGAGAGAGTGGCATGGACATATATACACTACCAAACGTAAAGTAGATAGCTAGTGGGAAGCAGCCGCATAGCACAAGGGAGATCAGCTAGGTGGTTTGTGACCACCTAGAGAGGTGGGATAGGGAGGGTGGGAGGGAGGGTGACACAAGAGTGAAGAGATATGGGAACATATGTATATGTATAACTGATTCAGTTTGTTATAAAGCAGAAACTAACACACCATTGTAAAGCAAGTATATTCCAATTAAGGCGTTAAAAAAAAAAAAGACAAGCAGCTTATCTATAGGCCAATTTCATGGCATTTAAAGTTGGAATTTCTTCTGTTGTAAATTTGTTCTTAACTACTCTGATTCTGTCTTTGAGGAAACTTTAATAGACTGGAATATATGCCAAAAGTATATAGAGTCAGAATGTCTCTAACAATCAAAAGCTGATGAGAGACTTCCCAAAACTGTGAAAAGCATGTTATTGTTTTGCACAACTTCCCTCAAGAATGGAAGAAGTGAAGCCAGGACTAGTAGTGGTACTGATGTGCTCCTTATGGGTGATGCATAAGACTGAGGGATCCAGCCTAAAGATTCCTTAAGGGGTCAAAAGTTTTATAACATACATAAAGTTTTGTTTTAATGCTTTTTAAATGTTAATTTAAAAATAAACAGAACAAAATTATATAATGTAATTATATGAGGAGTATTGCACTGTGGTCAATAGGCCAAGATGAAGGAGAGAGTCCTCGCTTCCCCCACTGTTCCTTCCACTGCTAACAACTATTAATGGTTTGGTATGTATCCTTCCTAGACATTATTTTTTATTTTTATTTATTTTTTATTTTTTAAATTTTTTTATTTTTTATTTTTTAGTTTTTTTGCTTTATAACAAATTTAATCAGTTATACATATACATATGTTCCCATATCCCCTCCCTTTTGCGTCTCCCTCCCACCCTCCCTTTCCCACCCCTCCAGGTGGTCACAAAGCACCGAGCTGATCTCCCTGTGCTATGCGGCTGCTTCCCACTAGCTATCTACCTTACGTTTGGTAGTGTATATATGTCCATGCCGCTCTTTCACTTTCCTAGACATTATTTTTAATGCATATATGAAAACATGTGCAAAATATATTATGTGTTCTTGCTTTTTTCACAAGTGGAATTATCCTCTGCATGGTATTTGTGATAAGCTTTTTCACTTATGATGTTGTAGACAGTTTTTTTCCATTTCAGTACTGGTAGATTTACATTGTTTGTTTATTTTAATTGTGATGCAGTACTTCATTGGAAAGTAGGTACCCTACAATCTATTTAATCATATCCTCATTGATGGTTCTTTATTTCCAACTTTTAATGATTATAAACAATGCTCTAATGGACATCTTGTACAAAGATGTTTATATTCATCCATGAATATTTCTGTAAATAAATCTAGTAAGATGAATCACTAGTCAAAGGATATACACATTTTATTTTGATATGCACTGGCACAGAATTGAGTGAATAACCAATAAAAAGATATTTCTAGGGGATGTAGAAGTTATATTAGCTTATATTAGCTAATTATTATTAGTAGTAGTAGTAGTATCACTTATATTAGCTCTAATTATATCTGTGATATGACCAACTTAAGAAACTTTAAAACATAATTTCCAGTACTCGTATATTAATGTCATAAAGAAGTTCTATTTATAACCAGAAACTTCTAGGTTCACAGGAAAGTCAAATATGTCAAGAGCCTTTTTAAAGTTGTCAGAGCAGATTTCAGCATGTCTGAGCCTGAGTCTCTCAGATACATATTTTTGTACATTCAAAAAAAATCAAAAGAAATTATTTAAATATCCAAAATTCCATTCTCTCCCCTTCTCCTTCTCTCTTAAGAGAGTCACCATTGACACAGTAATGTAAAGCTCAAAATTGAGTTTTAAATGTTTTGGGATTTCTGAACCCAATTAGTGAAAATCCATAAATGGGTTACCATTTTTAAAGTTTCAAAATTTATTATCCAAAAAAGGGGAAAAAAATGTCAAATGATGTAAAACAATAAGCTTTGTGCCATGAAACATCATCACACATAAAAACTGATATGATTAGACTAATAAAATTTTGAACTGACAAGATTTTATGAGAATCATACTGAGTAAAAACGTATAATTATTTTGTAAATAAAATC
Organism: Mesoplodon bidens; assembly: GCF_964165515.1. Lineage (NCBI taxonomy): Eukaryota > Metazoa > Chordata > Mammalia > Artiodactyla > Ziphiidae > Mesoplodon > Mesoplodon bidens. Next base: position 60,762,043 of record NC_138168.1, read on the forward strand.
AATTATGGGATTTCAGATTCAAAAATCAGGAAAAGTGAAACAGTTTTACAATGTTTACTAAAAGATAAGAAAAGATAACATCTGGATTTTAGATATTTATATGACCTTCAAAGTCAGACCTTTCTCCACAGATGACTTTACTTTTGTCTCTAGTGCTATTTTATTTAAAGGCTTATTTATCCTCCATCAAGCGATCTTTCTAAGGCTTTCAGCATGTCTTTTCCAACTGGTTGAGAAATCTTCTTCAAGGAAATTAGTATTCTCAAGTGTCTCCACAGTCTTTAGCTATTGCATTTGCTGTGACTTAGAATAAAGGCAAAATATACAGGGAAATGTAGAAGTGAGCACTCTAGAAGAATTCAAATGCACCTAACATCTTCTCATGCTGCTTCCTTATTGCCTTTAATAAAAAATAGCTTCTGAATTGCAAGGATATTTTTCAGCCATGTGAATCAGTATGCTCCTTTAGCTGGACTTTTCAAGGAGAATTTTTGAATGTTGAAATGATTAACAATATCTGAAGTGAAATTGCACAAACTGTGCTGTGGTAATCATGGGTGTGTATACATATTAGTCTAGAGGCCCCTGCTGAGTGCAAGATGAAAACCTTCTTCCCCATTGTCTCTCACCAATGGTGGGCCTGGGATTTCAGAAATAATTACTTACAGAGCACTTATAAAAACAAATGACTCAATCTCTTCACAGTGCTTGTTCCGTTTTGGGAAATTTGTCTACCAGGCTGTTAAATTGGGAGATTTGCCAATTTAATGAAAATATTTGCTATCTTTTTGAAGACCTCAGAGTCCTCTGCAAATATACTTTCAATTTTTTTATTACAAACCTCCTTAATACTGTTGTTTTCCATATATTTTTACTTACTTTTGATATTTTAATTTAGCCTGAGTCATTCCTGTAGAGTAACAACTTTCCATCCTAGCTCTATCTAGCAGTATCTTCTATGTGTTTTCAGTGGTGTGTCTGCTATTTCAAAGATCTCCCTGAACTTTACACATTAGACCTGACAGAGCCTCATGACACCTGGAGTAAAAGCTGAAAGCTCTGGAAGGAGGTGCTAACAGATATCCTCAAATCCGGAAATTGTATGCTTTAGAAAAATAAAATCATCTTGTTTGTGAAGCTCTAGATTAAATCTTCTAAAAAATTTATAAATAAGTTTTAAGAAAATTATATCTGGAACCTCTGAAAACTATGGAAAAGGCTGTGGGTCAAAGAAATTAGAAGGTAGTAGCAAATTGTAAATAATTTTTTTTGAAATTATAATTAAAATTAACTAGGGTCAATTTTCTGAGGCCTTGAGCCATTAAAGATGTATAAGTTACCTAAAATCTCAAATCTTTCTGAGGTAATCATTTCAGTTGAGATAAAGGAAAGATATCTTATTTGCTGCTTCACTGCTTAGACCAGCATGAAAAAAATCAAATTTGTGATTATTACTGATTCCTATGTTTATTGCAAAATTATGGTTAACTCAACATTGTGTGAAAAAAAATTACTAAATGTTGTTTTGGTCTCTCCTTAACACATAAACATAATTTACAAGTTTCCTAAACCAGTTAATCTCTACTTGAATACACAGCTAAATGTTCTATGAAAACTTAGGCTTAACTCTATGCAATACTTTCATCATATCAACTGATAATTTATATATGATTAACAGAATATTGAAGGAAACTTTTTTTTCTCCTAATCACATTTATACAATCAACATTTATAATGTGGTTTTGAAAAAATCTTATATCAGAATTGCTTCCCTATTTGTCAGATGTTCCTTCCTGAGGTCGTACCAATACAGACTTCTGTGTTTCCCTAGGCAACGGGATTTCATTCCCTGGTGCTTCAGTGGGAAAATGTGCTCATTATTGCAAGCACATCCTTATTAATACTTGTGGTCCAAAGTGAAAATGCAAGAAAATGGGACTCAGAATGCCTTCATGCTATTCTTTGCTTCATGCCTTTGGAAATCTTTGGGAGTCCCAGTAGCACTAGACAGAACGTTGGAAAGCAAATTCATATATGAGGTTTACAGCCTGATTTTTCCAAAGTGTTGCTTATGTGAACATTTGTAACTTGTGTTTTTGTGGGTGTTGAACGATCTCTGGATTTGCAGGACAGGAGTTGTGCAGAGGATTTGTCTGTGGCAGGTGCGTTCAGCTTGGGTTACCTGCTCCAGCTCACCCACACAGCCCCACCACACACACATTTACTGTCAGACTGTCCCAGCTCTGTCACTTCCAACCTGTTTGCTCTTGGGCAAGTTCTGTAACCTCTCTGAGCCTGTTTCTTCATCTGCAAAAATGAGGAACATGGTAATTCCTTCCTAACCCTGAGAATTAAAAGAGATAAACTTAAATGTTAAAATCAGCATATAAATGCCCGTTTTTAAATTACTGCAACTTAAAACCTTCCAATTCATGTGGTGTTTTCTTGAAATAATAGTTATATTTTGGTTAATAGTTGAGATTTAAAAGCTTATGCCTAGGGCTTCCCTGGTGGCGCAGTGGTTGAGAGTCCACCTGCTGATGCAGGGGACATGGGTTCGTGCCCCGGTCCGGGAAGATCCCACATGCCGTGGAGCGGCTGGGCCCTTGAGCCATGGCCACTGAGGCTGTACGTCTGGAGCCTGTGCTCTGCAATGGGAGAGGCCACAACAGTGAGAGGCCCGCTAAAAAAAAAAAAAAAAAAAAAAAAAAAATTTATGCCTAAATTCAGATGACACACCTTGATAAATTGGTTATATATTTTGAAACCGGCAGCATTGATCATTTTTGTTCCGGGCTATCTTTTCAAGGCTATTTATAGACTGAACAGCCTTGGAAAGTAGTGATAGTATCTCCCTGTGAATCCAAGGACAGGTTTGCTTATAGCCTTGAAAGATATGGGTGGTATCTCCCCCCAGAGTAAAAGATTTGGATTCCTTACCCTCAGAGTTCTCCATCTGTAACACAGCCCACTGGAGCGCCAGTATCAGCTGGTTCTCATTGTATCTCTTTGTGTGGCAAAGTGAGGCTCAGGGACTGGCATCAAATATGCTGATGCGCATGCTGCCTCCTGTACTCGGAGTGATAAAGACCCTTTTTCCTGTTGTTGGAGTCTCATATGTTCCACCAGCATCCAGGAAACTGTGTCAGTCTAACTTGTTACCTTGCAAATAAGGTAAAAATCGAAAATCTCAGATCCTTCACAGTTTATACTAACAGCTTTATTAAGATATAATTCACATACCACAAAATTCAAAAATTGAAAGTGTACACATCAGTTGTGTTTAGTGTCTTCACAGAGTTGTGCAACCATCATCAGAATCTAATTGTAGAACATTCTCAAAAAGAAACCTAATACACATCAACAGTCATTCCCTATTCCTGTCCTTCTCCCCCTCTCCCCGGCTGTGTTGGGTTGGTTAACACATGAGGGGGAGGGTGGAAGCAGGAGAGCAGTCAAGAGACTTTTGTGGTACTCCAGGGGGTAAATGGGTTTTCCATTAGGTGTGAGAGAGTGAGATGAGTAAAGGATGAGTCTACAGTTTTTGGCATGAGCGACTGGAAGGGCTGAGTTGCAGTTAAGCGAGTTAGGGAGGACTGTGGGTATAGCAAGTTTCGATGAGGAGGAACAGGCGTTCAGTTTTGAGTATGTTAAACTTGAAATGTCTATTAGACATTATGGCAAGGTTGAATAGGCAGTATATATTCAATAGTATTCTAGAGTTCAGATGAGAAATACTGCCGAAATGTCTGAATTCGAGGATTTAAAGCTGTAAGACTGCACGAGATCACCCAGGAAATACATGAAGACCAAGAAGAGAAACAGCTCTAGAACTGAGCCCTGAGGCATTTCCACCTTTAGAGTTCAGAGAGATGAGGTAGAACCAGCAAAAATAAAGAGCAAACACACAGTTTGGGACAGAGAGTTTTCTCACAGGAATATTGCAAGCATTACATATTCTCTTTGTTGCAGGATGTAAAAATAATCTTTTGGGCGATGTGCACTCAGACCTTGGTGTGATTTATATAATAAACAATGGACTATTTGCTAATTCCATTTGATTACTATTAAAACTAAAATGTTATTTATTATTAAAAAAACAATATCAGGGGAAGGGGCTCCAGGCTTATAAAGGAGAACTTGATTAGGGTTTTCCAGGAAAGGTGTGGAAAAGCCCAAGCGTTACTATACATGAAACAAAAGCAAACAAACTAGTGTATACTGTTTTATGTCCTTCAAGCTCCACATTCCAAATTGTCATATCAGATCTTATATGCCATATATTCTAAGATGTCTCACAATGGTACATTCTTGAAATAAGATCTAAAGGATAAGTTCTGAATTTAGAGACTTGCTTTGAAAAATTTTTATGATATAAATTATTTAATTATTTTGTCATTCTGGCTTTTGGCTGCATTGGTAAAACTTTGAAAGGCGTTTATTTATTTATTTATTTATTTAAATTTATTTTGGGCTGTGTTGGGTCTTCATTGCTGTGCACGGGCTTTCTCTAGTCACGGCCAGCCGGGCTATTCTTCGTTGAGGTGTGCAGGCTTCTCATTGCGGTGGCTTCTCTTGTTGTGGAGCACGGGCTCTAGGCGTGCGGGCTTCAGTAGTTGTGGCGCATGGGTTCATCAGTTGTGGCTCACGGCCTCTAGAGCTCAGGTTCACTAGTTGTGGCGCACAGGCTTAGTTGCTCTGCGGCATGCGAGATCTTCCCAGACCAGGTCTCGAACACGTGTCCCCTGCATTGGCAGGCAGATTCTTAACCACTATGCCACCAGGGAAGCCCCAAGACATTTATTCTTAAGTACAATTTCATTTCTGTGTCTTACAAGCCTTGCCAGTCAAATTTTACATATTGAGAAAAAAAAAAAAAGCACCCACTACGTCATTCATATTAGTTCCCCTCCACCATAATGTGCCAGAATTCAAGAAATTTTTTTTTTTTGTTAAACTAAGTTTGGTGATGCCAAACATCTGGGTGAAACAGAAAAATATTGTTAGTCATCAGTGTTTATCACTACCTTGATATTTGGTGTCATGGAAATGATAAATCATAATTAGCGTTACAATTTGTCAAACAGATGTTCATTGAAATACAAACACAACTCATTCTACAAGCTGGAAGGACATTTTAGATGACCCATAATTGTTTGTTTTCTTCTCAGAGTTAAAGAGAAAAACACTATTAACATAATCCATCCAATGATGTATAACGATAAGGTATATTATTTTATAAAAGAATTTACACTAAAATGATAATTGTTGAAATTAATTTTACCTGTTGTGTTTTAATGATATTAATGACTGAAAACAGCAGCAGGCAGAATTATAAATTACATTTAAGGTTCAAGCATAGTGTACATTTTTGTCAGGTTTTCTTCTTTTAACTCTAAGTTTTTTTTAATAAGGGTCATTGACATAGTAAAATCCTTTCCATCATGAATGATTATTTGTCTTCAATGGGCTACAAGTATTTGACTTGACAAGTGAAAAGATTTCTCAAGTAAACTATCTTTAGTTGCCAGTTTCTTTCTTAAATGTTTAATATTTCCCAACAGCCTTTGTTGTTAAGTCTTTAGGAATGCCAGAGCTGTAAGGAGCCCTGCAATTCTGGGTGGTGGAGGAAAAATGTGAATAGGCTTTGCTAGGTGTACCTTTCTCTATTTCAAATTTTAATTTTTAATTTCTATCCTGACCTTTAATTTTTGTGACTTATTTTTCTTTTCCCCAATAACCTTTGTTTTTGAAATAGTCTTCCTCCTACCACTTAAAGAAAAATTTCAGGAATAAAGAAAAACACAAGGACTATTAAAATGATTAAGGAGAAGGCACTATTGTTGTAAATAGAACACTCCGAAATAGGTATTTTGAAAGAGCAACATTCATTTGAATGTATGAACTCTGGAATACTTATTTTAAAAGTATTCACTAGTTTGTTGACCTACATACATATTGTATTTTTATTTGAAGAAGAAATGATATTGCTGGTGGTATATGTGCACTTCTGTAGACATTGTATAAATTGATAATGATATTTATAAGAGAATGTTTTCCTTTCTCTTTGTTGGTGCCATCATTTCTTAAATATACTACTGGTAGGAAAATAGGGATTTATAATTGTGCAGGAAGAGATTCAGGTAAAAACAAGGCAGTAAATTAAAATTGAAAATTAGTTCAATTTTATTTTAAATATGACATACTTTTAAGACCCATTAAAGGGACTTTAAAGAAGCTGGGGTATAGATGCAGCAGTTAAGAGGAAGGACTATTTCTCCTAAAGTAAATTACTGGAGGATGGAAAGGTCATGAGATAAACCAGTGAAAGAGCTTAATTATGATAGAGAAGAAAGAGAAACAGAAAAGAAGGTGGATTATCAGGAGAGAAAGGAATGAATATTGATCAGATTTTCAGAAAAATCTACAAATAAACCCCAGTCCATACTATGCAGTCATAGGCCCCATATTTTTTCAAAACCAGCTCTAGTTCATTGTGAATAAAGGTGGGCTTTGGAGCATGGCCGTTGTGATCCCTGGGCCTGGGCAATGGAGTGAGATGACTGGGATAAGAAAAATCTGTACATCATCTTTCCACATAGGTAATCAGCCCAACGGGATGCCTATAAATAGGATTTCATAGATTCTTACTTGTGTCTCTCAAAAGACTGCCATACCTAGGCAACTAATAAGGAATGACATCTCCTATTAATGAGTCTGTCTTTAATAAGCACTTGATCAGACAGAAGATGGCAGGGATGCTGATAGTGTCAGGATACAGGAGGCCTAGAGAAAAGATACAGGGAAGTCTGTGATGAGAGAGAAAGGGTAATTTTGGAAATGGAGAGACTGGAATCATTGCATTCTGGTCAGTGAATATTCACTGGATTTTCAGTGTACTTTTATTTCAAGGAATGAAGTTCACAGCTGTTAGAACTACAGAAGCAACATATCAATAGATAATCATGACATATGCTTATTTTAAATATTTTATAGGTATTATTATATAAACTATCTCAAAAAAGATTAATCGTTGCTTTTTATTTTGGAAATAAACATAGTAAGAGGAAAAAATAAATGAAACAGTCTGGTTGCCATTTCTCATTGGAGAAACAAACAAACAAAAAAATTCTTAAGCCCAACAGTGACATTCATAACAGTTTTCTTAATTTAACTCCTTTTTTGCTAAGGAGGAACAGTTGTATTTTTATCATTAATAGAAAGGGGGGCAGGGCCTAAACAGCCTATTATAAATTCTTCTAGGAAAGCATATTACAAATAATTAAAAACAAACCTGATTCTGTGAACTTGGCAGCAAATGTGTAACAGAAAGCAATTCAGCCCTGGCGCCTAGATGATTGATTAAATTTTTTATTCCCTTTACCTTTCATTCACACCATGTTTGTCAGAGGAGAGAGAAAAGGGAGTGTTGCAAAACAAAATCCACTTTAAACAAATAACAGGATAATGATCAGTGACCTCGAATCAGCCGTTTATTCATCTTTCTCAAGTTTGAATGTTTCTGAATATTCGCTATTCTGCATGGGTTCCTGCAGAAAATGAGACCCTGAATTTCAGCACCCCCCCACCCCCACCAGCTAACCACAACACGAGCTGTATTTGAGCTTCTTTGAGGGCATGGCCCTGCAGCTTCCTGTGGTCAGTTATTAGTGTGAGTCCAGCAAAGGAACAAGAACACTGTGTACTCGGTGAATCTACAGAAAACTTCATCTTCTGTTTGTGTGGGAGGAGAGGTCCCTTGGTGCATTCTGTTTCTTTGAAGGGACTAGAGATCTGTTGGTGCTGTACAGATGTCAGGGGTGCAAGGAGCCAATGTCTTATAAACCTAGTAAATAAATGATTATGGTCCAATTCTGTACAGAATAATGGTAAGAACCTGAACTTAGGCTACTCTTGACATGGATCATATTTGTTCTTATTGTTCAATAAAGCATATAAAATTAACACCTAACCTCTTATATGAAAAACTTCCTTAAAACCTTGATATTTTCAAATGGTATCTAGTCATCTGTGCACATCAGTTGCAAACCTGGTGGCTCCAACGAAATTTTAAGTATGACTGCACATTTATAGAGAGTCCCTTCCTGTGACAGATCCTTTTCCTTTTCATCTTTCTCTTCTCACAAACTATTGCCCAGATGTTGGTAATTCTACAGCCTCCTCTTCCTGTTGTCCATGTGTTGGCACTTGGTCACCTACTCTGTCCTCAGGCCCAAAGGTTGTCATGTCAGGGGATGGGAATATAAGCCATCCCCAAAGCAACAGTCCCAGCATGGAGCTGGAGGGGGTTTGAGCTAGAAAGTCCTCTGATCATTCTTTCTCTTAATTCTTGTGTGAAGTTGGATATGAACAAGGAAGCAAAATGCAGGAAGAGGTCCTGCTCTTTCTTCTTGACACATAATCTCCCGTTGAAGTTCAACAATCTTAGTATTTCCAGATTCACCTCTCCATTGTGGGTGGGAACTTTATCACTACTACTTCCACTGTTCTGAGGCTGCCCAGGTTGCTGATAGGTAAAGAGGACAGCATATTCTGCTTAGCAAAGAGACATACAACTGTTTGTGTTAGTTTTCTTACTCTTTCAAGAGTAACAACAATTAGCACTTAGTTTTTCCTGTATGCCAGGCATTTTCTATTCAGGTTGCATGAATGATCTTTTTTAATCTAGCAGCAGCATAATAAGTAGGTATTATTATTATTACTTGCCTTTTACAGAGTAAACTGAGGCACAGAGATATTAAGTCAATTGCCTAAATTCACACAAGTAGTAAGTGGCAGAGCCAGACTTTGATCCCAAGCAGTCTGCTTCAAAATATATGGTCTTCAACTGTCATTAACTATCTGAACACACACAACACACATCCACACATACTATCATACAAAGCACCAGAAACAGTATTAGCCCAAATTAGAAAAGCATATATGTACAAACATTTTTGTAGTCTTACATACAGACTCATCGGTACTCAGATTTACAAGCCCACTGAAATAAAAAGCCCTCAGTTATCTAAGTATAAAATTTTGTTCCACAAAAACACCAACTTATTTTATTAATTGTTTTTACTCTGTGCAATGAAAAATCTTAGGACTAAAGAGGTAAAACCTGCAGTTTCTTCTTACAAAGCTAGGCTAGAGGCCATATTTAAAGTAATTGAACACATGTTTTCACTTGAAAGCATAGAAACTTGATCAACTGTGGATGGACAGTTTCACTCTAAAGATGAAATAAAATGAAGCAGGGCAAGAATAAAAACCATAAGAGGTGAGTGGAGAATAAGAAAAGATATGAAGAAGACACCAAAAAATTAATAATGTGAAAGCAAAAAAAGAAGAGAGAGAAAGGTGGCAAAAGAAAGGAACATTCAAAGAATGAGCCTGTCCTTGTATTGGTTCAAGAAGGCAGTCGGGGGACACATATCAGAGGGTGGGGGACACGGCAGTCAACTTGCACACACATAGGTCAGGGATATCAGAAATACACCAAGCCTAGAGGGCATGCTCAATCTTGAGGACCTTGTGCTATGTTCAGACCCCTCTCTAAGGATATATTAGTATGTCTCGATCATTTAAAATCTGTCGTTTGAAGTTGAACATTTCTGAATGTTAAATTAGTTGAGATTGCCAATGACCATCCCCAAACGCTATTCTATATAAATGAGAAAAATCAAATTAGTGTGTTTTTATAGCTTTCATTTAAATACTTGCAACAGACACACACACACACATACACACACCCTTCTCTCTGAGGAACTCTTGAGTCAGAGAATGAGAATGAGAGACTGCATTTCTTTTTCAAGTACACATCTAGGTTTTGTTCCAATGGAATGACACAGGATCTGGCACTGCATTTAGACCTCTTGCTCCAAGATTTTATTTTAATTTTAAACAAGTGTTCCCACACAGGGACTGAAAACAAAACAGGAAAATGTTGCTTAAGTTTTCCTTTGTTTTGTTATTAAATGCCTTTCAAGTGTACTGATTGTTCTATCCTACTAATGTAGGTCATTGTACCCTCAGTTGCTTTTTTTCTATTCGGAACTGTCTCTAACAGCTCTCCACAATAAGGAAGAGCATGTTAGTTTCACAGATATTTATTTTTGGTATTAGCACATTATTTTCCCCTTCCCTCTATAACTTGAGATTTTAGTACTTCCTACTTAGTAGAATTTGCCATAAAGTTTAAATTAATTTTTTTGCATACAAGCGTGTGGTTTTCACTTACTAAAATGCTTAAGTACTAAACCTGTCATAACTAATTTCATTTATTATGATGTTAGTAAGACCTTAGGGGTGGGTTCTTTTCAGAACAATTGGTTCTTTAGCCTTCGATTATTGGACAGGTTCTGGTTCTGATTTTGATTAATGTAGAGCTTTGCTTCCATTTACCAGGAGGTTCTCTACTGATATGAATCAATGCCAGGAGACGTTGATGAGGTCTGAGGCTATCCCTTGCCTTAGTGATCCTCTGTGCTTTAATATACTTCATTCTTGCCCCTTTGCAGGAGACCTGGACACCATCTGACCTGGGGGTGGGTCCTGAGTGGTGACCTGGGGCATGGTAAACAGTTTACCCAAGGAAGTCTAGAACAGATAAAACTAGTGGGATAAACCTGACACAAATTCATGAAGAAAAACCAAGAGGTGGGGAAATTGAACAAGCTAGATAATTCCAGAGGAGCAAGAGCAGGATAATAGAGAGAAAATGAAGTTAAAATACTGGTGTCAGTCACAGACCGGTTTGGAATGGAAGTAAGGCAAATAAATAATGGAGAGCATGTATGGAGAAGATTGTCTCACCAGTGGTGAGCTTAATGTTGCTAGAAGTCTTCAAATAGAGCCTAGATAACCAGCTATTATTCATTCAACAAAAGCTGACTAAACCCCTATTCTTTGAGGTAGTGAAATGGTGAGCTGAGGAACTCAGCCAAAGAAGTCAGACTAGAATCAGAACACATCTTGGCTATACAAACTTAGCCATCCTTGTTAAAATTTCAATGTCTATTTTCTTTTCTTAAAAAAGGAGATAATAGTTGCACCAATTTCATGAGGTTGTTGTAAGCATTAAGTGAGTTAATACTATTTGACTTAGTACACAGAGATTATATGCAAGAGTGTCTGGTATCCAGTAAGTACAGAATCATAATCACTATCGTTTTTATGAGTAAACTCTGGTATATTGCAGATAAATTTCTGAAATAGCTATGAGGTTGGAATAGGTAACTAATGATTTATTCTCTTAATCTATCTCTGGTTGAGACACACCCAGAACAAAATTTGGAGCAATGGAAATGTTTGAGGAGAGTTGAAAGAATTTTTCTTCTGGTGATTTTTCCTTCATGGTCTGCTCTGAAGCGACTCCTCTTAGATTCTTTTCTTGCTGTGAATTTCAGATGATGTCTATATCCCTATATAGTCTTAGCTGGACAGCACAAAGATTTAGTAATGATACCTGCATTTGATAAAATTTAAATGAGATGGTCCCAAAAGAGGTTGAGAAAACCTATTTTGACAACTCTTCTTTGATCCATGCAAATATTGTATACTTTAATGGGAGGAAGAAAAACACAAACAATAAATGAAAAATTCACAACTTGGAGTACTTTTAAAAATTATTATTTGAAAATAATTATAAATTTTTAGATAGATGTAAAATGAGGTCATGTGTCAAGGTCCTTTTTGAGGGAAAAAAGATATTTACATTTAATAATTATTTCCTTTTTTTGAAAATTTCAGGAACTTAATTGTCATCGTTTCTTTCATACATCATGACCAGTGGGCTCTTCTATTCAATTATGATGGATTACATGTCACTCATCTGGACATGTTTCACATGAAACTAATCTAAGAGCAAAGGGCTTAGAATTAAATGCTTTGCTGGATTGCTTTGACTTGTACAAAGCAAGAACACCACCAGAAGCTTTTTGAAAGAAGGACCATACCAATTTTGAAACTTTGAGAAAATTGGAACTCCTAAAGCAGCTAAGACTTTACTTCTATTTTTAATCTTTCCAAACCACTTAGCTTTTCTGTATGTTAATTCCATAGGATTTAAAAAGCACTGCCACATGAAATCTGGTATTTGTACAAAAAATAAATAACTCTGAATAACTCTGATACAGAGAGTTAGAGACAGAGAGAGAGAGAGGGGTTCTCTTCTTTGACCAAGAGAGAAGCTACACAACCTTTGGAGCACAATATTTTAACTAGTTTCACTAAGAGAGGAGAAAAATAAAAACATAAGATGACAGGTACTCATTGAAGAAAACTGATTTTCTTATTCTACTGTAGTTTATTAATGACCATTGCTTTGACAGTGATGAATCTGTATAAATATTTCAGTTTTCATCCAGGAATAACAAATTCCAGAATTGTAATTCTAAAGAACAGGAGGAAAGCAGTCTAAGTTTCAGGGACAATTGGAGCCAAGTAGGTGTCAGAAAGGAGATATTTTATGGGAGTCTGAAAGACCTGTTAAGACTAAGCTCAGGGTACAGGTGTCAGTGATACAGTCATATTTATTAAATAGTTCATTAAGCTGACATTTCCTTATATTCTTGGAATAGATTAGTTAAGGAAGTTAATGTCATTCACAGTCTTTGACATTTTATATGTTAAAATATTACTTTTCCAGCAGCACAGTAGTCATCAACCATGGAAGTATAGTTGTTTTGGTTGGGCTTATAAACTTCTGATGATAGTGTGATGTTTATTAAGGACTTTCCAAGATAATTCAGTAAACTACACTCTGCATGAAAAGAAAATCTTTCCAGTTCTGTTAAGTAGGAATACTGAGGCACCTAAGGATATACAAGTATATTGCATTATTTTTATATTTGAAAATGGCTCTATTAGTGACTTAAATAATTTTTGGATGATTTATCCAAATGTTGGGGCAACAGGAATCCACCTGTAATGTTTTTTAGGTACTTGAATTATTACACCTCTAGTGAGATTTATTGAATTATGTCAAATAAAATTTATGCTAAAATTCTTGATGTACATTTAATAAATGCAGTTAAAAATATAGGTGAAATATATACAAAGTCAAAATTTAAATGACATACACAATTCAAAAATTGTGAATGTTTGAAGAAAGAGTTAATTCATTGGAAATTCTATCACAGTCTATAATATTTGGGCACTGTTAATGATTTACTCATTCAACAAATAATTATTGAATCAACTATATGCTACTCACTATATTAATCACTAAGACTATACTGTAGGGCTTCCCTGGTGGCGCAGTGGTTGAGAGTCTGCCTGCCGATGCAGGGGACACAGGTTCGTGCCCTAGTCCAGGAAGATCCCACATGCTGCAGAGCGGCTGGGCCCGTGAGCCATGGCCACTGAGCCTGCGTGTCCGGAGCCTGTGCTCTGCAGCGGGAGGAGCTGCAACAGTGAGAGGCCCGTGTACCGCCAAAAAAAAAAAAAAAAAGACTATACTGTAAATAAGACAGTTCCTACTCTCATTGAGCTTACAGTCTAGTAGCAGATACAAGCAAGTAAACAGGCAGTGATCACAGTGGAGCTCAGAGAATTCATAGGAAGAGCTCCTAGATAGGACATGGAAGTGTTCATGGAAGGAAGGAATTGACATCTTAGCTGAGACCTGAAAGGTATAAAGTATATCTGTGCTAATGGGAGCAGTAGGGAGACATAAAACATGTTTGGCAAAAGGCCCAAAGATGAGATAGATCATGATACAGAAGGGAAAGTGAAAATGATTCAGTGACCTGGAATGTAGTAAGCATCAAATAAATATTTTTGAATGAATGAGAGACTGACTGACTAAATGAATGAATGAGAAATATTGAAGCATGAAGAGGTAGTCTAGAGATAAAGCTTTGTAAGCATGTGTTTTAAGCCCTCAGAGTATTTCATTTTCTGGATGTACAAATGAACAGTATTTTTTGTGTGTGTGTGTGGTACGTGGGCCTCTCACTGCTGTGGCCTCTCCCATTGAGGAGCACAAGCTCCAGACGCACAGGCTCAGTGGCCATGGCTCATGGGCCCAGCTACTCCGCAGCATGTGGGATCTTCCCAGACTGGGGCACAAACCCATGTTCCCTGCATTGGCAGGCAGACTCTCAACCACTGCACCACCAGGGAAGCCCCAAATGAACAGTATTTGAATTAATAAAAATAATCATAAAACAACAGTCATTAGTTGGAGGAAATAACCAAATATGAGGAAAAGGAAAATGAAAAGCGGACTTCAATAAACTGTGCCTGATATAACTGGAAATAATGGACTAGAAAAAGATTCATTTTATAATACCCCATTTTCTCATTAAGAACCTAACGTTTCTTGATAGGGAAATCTCTAGTCTGAAATGTTTAAATATTTTATCAACTTGTATTATAAATGACATATTAGGTAACTTTTATTATTTATCTAGTGTATTTTTATTACCCATGAATTAATTTTCATATATTCATGTATTTTCATATTTTTAAGACTTTAAAAATATTGCATTGATTTGGAAAGGTTTTTAAAGCTACAATGAAACTTTTCTGATAAGGTAAGGCAGGTTATTTTTCAATAATTATTCAGTTACATATAATAAAACTAATGACAATCCATAAAGATGATAATACATTTAGTAAAAACTTTTCTTGTAGAAGCAATGTACTCTGTAATTGTTAATTAACTTTATCAATAGTTATTGCATGCCCATAGAGTTTAAGGAATATACTCTATAATTTAAATATACTCTATTGTGTTGTCATGGACTCTTGTGTGACTAATAGCACATCCAATTTATTGGTTGGATTATGAAATAGTCAGAATATGATTGAAGGAACTAACCAATGGGTAAGGTCCACTTTGCTCTGGTTGAAATTAAGTTGAATAGTTCTTAAGTTGAAATACAATGTCTTATGACATTTCTATGTCCTTATCAGCTGAAAATAGCCTGTCAAAATGAAACTTAAAGTTAATTAATGTTTAACTAATATTAACAAATGTAGGAGACCTAGATATAAGGAAATTGTGGATCAACTGTTAATGCCTAATTTTCTGTAAATCAACTTAACCCAAAATGCTTTGGTAGAAAGTGATATGAAGGATTACTGACTTTAATTTCATTCTCTGGAAATACCATACTCAAAGATTTACTCATATAATAACAGAAAAATCTGAGTAATTATTCTGTGAAATTGCTTTACAGGTAGGAAGCTAGTTGAATATGCTAAATATTTAGAATTTATATGAGTTTCTTTATTCAAAAATTTTTACTTAGCACTCAGTTATTTTTAGATATTATCCTGTTTTCTGGGGATTATGTCAGTTAACAAAAAAGATAAAAAATCCCTGAACCCTTGGGACTTATGTTCTAGAGAGTGAAGAGGAATAATCAACAAAGCAAATAAATCATATTCACAGTATGTTAGAAGAAAAGTACCGTGGAGAAAAATGAAGGAAATAGAGGAAATTGTGAGTGCCAGGATGAAGTTCACACTGTAATTAGATAGTCATGGAAGGGCTCATTGAGAAGGCCTCGTCTAAGCAAGGTTTGAAAGAAATGAGAAAGTGAGCATTGTAATATCTGGGAGAATAACATTCCAGGCAAGGGATCCCAAGTTTAAAAGCCCTGAGGTAAGATTCTTTCTCACATGCCCAAACAAAGATGGCAGCCTGGCTGGAGCAGTGTGGATGAGGGAGAAAGTAGGAAAAGAGCTCGAAAAAGTCATTGTTTTCTCCTTTGGCAGTATTAAGGGGTAGGAGTGGGGTGGTGACATTGCAGATAGTATAGGATCTCATAATTCATTGTAAAAATTTTGGCTTTTATTGGTAGTGCAATAGAGAAGCATTGAAAGGTCTTAAGGAAAAGCATGACATGACCAGAGTTATATTTTTCAAGGAATATTTAGAGAGCTCCCTGAAATGTGCTGTCCTTGACAAAATTTGCAAGCCAGTTTTTGAGGCACCAAATTATGAGGATAGAATAAAAGCTTTTGCTCACCTTCAGGAAATAATGACTTTTGTATAGTTTTCTAATGATGAATGTGATTATGGTATGGGGTTTGAGACGGGAATGGACCTCTTTTGTTATGGTTTACACTATTTTCATAAAGTTGATGGCCAGCTTTTACTGCTTGCATGTAACCTATTGAAGAGGAGTCACTTGGCAGAAATTATTGAAGATCATCTGGCGAACAGAAGTAAAGAAAACACCAACCAACTTGCAGCATGAGTGAGAGTTGGCTTTGTTTGGTCCATAATATTTTAAATTATTAATATTAAAGTTATGATTTTTGTTTTTAAGGAATACAGAGAATAAATTGATGGAAACATTTACTAAAAACTTAAGAAACAAAAACAAAACAACAACTGCTATGTTGCAAATAGACCCTAAGGAGGTGAGAGTTGTAGCAGGAAGACCTGTTCAGATCCTTATTGCTATGCACAGGCACGAGATGATGAAAGCTCTTGGACCAAGATGGTTTTAGTAGAGGTGGTGAGAAGTGTTTGGATGCTGGATATATTTTGAAGGTAAAGCCAACAAGATTTGCAGAAAAGTTGGATGTAGGAAGAAGGAAAACAAGAGTAGGCAAGCATGACTCCAAGTTGTTGGTCCTGGGTAATTGAAAGGATAAAATTATTTAATGAGATTGGGAACACTGGGGGTGAAGAAAGGGAACTCAGTTTGAGACATAGGTTTGAGGTACCTATTAGACAGTCACATAAATGGATCAAGAAGGCAGTTGGATTCTGCATCTGGACCTTAGGAGAGATCAAGCCTGGATATATAAGTGTGGGAGGCATCAGTATAGATGGTATTTAAATCTGCGAGCTTTGGTGGGATCACTAAGTGAGTGTGGATAGAACAGAAGACAAGGCCAAGGACTGGGCACCGTGGTACTCCAATATTAGAAAGTTAGGGAGGAGAGAAGGTAGTAAGTAGAGAGAGAGATTGGGAATGGGTCGCTGGAGGCAAACAAAGACAGTGTGGTGTCCTGGAAATCTATGGAGTAATCAATTGTTTCAAATGCTGTTAATAGATCAAGTATGGTGGAGACTGAAAACTGATCATTTAGAGGCTCCTGTCGACCACCCAGAGCCAGAGTCAGAGCCTTTGTTTGTGCTGTGCTAGAAACACAGTGGCAAATTGTTGCACTGTCACCTTTTCCTAAGCTTCATACAGATCACCCCCTTTCTCCAAACGTATGCTTTCTTTCTTTTTCTTTTTTTTCCCATGCTGGGTAAAATACAAGTGATTAAGTTCATTTTTCAAAGTTATCGTTGTGATCTTATTCTCCCTCTCTGAATTAATATCACATTAATCATGATTAGATTTAAGAGGTTCCACAAGTCTCAACCACTCATTTACATACATGTTCTTTGACCACACCTATAGATAGCTGATCTCATCCTATACATGTGAAAATTATTGTTCTATCTCCTGGTGTCACCTTACTTTCAAATTGTTAGACCAATTTCATTGACACATTTAGAGACCGATAAAGGGGATTTTAAAATGTTCGTCAAGTTATCAACTCCATCCACTTCCACTACTCATTTCAAAGTTTCTTATCCTTATTAATGATCCTTAAGTAACCTTCATTCTCCCATCCATCCCATCCATCCGCTCAGTAAACTTCTATCATTGGGGAGGCTGTTAGGAATATAGCTTTTCCAGTAATCTAAAGCAAATGTAGTAATATAAATAGAAAAACATAATAATAAGGGGCCATTATCCATACTAGAATTTTGATTATTTGCTGCATAAAATGTCTTCAAATTATATTCTAATTATCAAAGTAAAAATGCCATAGAGGCCCTCAAATCTTATCCTTCTGCAAGGGAAACATGATTTATATAATACCCTTACACTAATAAAAATAATTTATTTGGATGGGTAGAGTGTAATATTGATTTAGTCATTTGATCGTAAAAAGAGATGATCTCTCATGAGTTTTTTTTCCCCCTTTATTTATCTGTGAAAGTTAATTTCAAAGAAGAGTGTAATTTTAAAATCGAAAAAAACAGTGGTTAATCAGGCTGATATTTTCAGTTGGAATAAATTCCTTTGACAGCATGAACATGTATCCACTAACATGTCTGTAATGGAAGTCATTTCAGAAGACACTAGACTGCCACAGACTTCCCACAGCCTCGCAGCAAGACAGTGGTGGTCTTGAGGAATGATACTTTTCATCTTTTTGAAGATAGACACCCTCCAGTTGTCACCCCACAGGAAATCAGGAAGTATGCTAAACTATCCAGTGGAGTTGGAATTACACAGTGAGGTTCCAGTGGAAATATCTTATCCAATATTATGATTTATTTTGAAGGAGAGTTTTTTTAAAAAGGAAAAAAAATGATGGAAGTAAGCTGCACAAAACATGGCCAAACAGCTGTCTGGTTTTCTGTCTCAGAAACAGCTTGGGACTAACTATACTCACAAGATCTCTTGGCGGAGTAGCTTGATGAAAATACAAAAGCTGTGAGAAGTATTCTTTTGCTGAAGGCTTTCTTTCTCTATCATATTGTTTATTAACGTAAATGAGAACATGTTCACCATTTTTTAAAGTTCCTGTATGTTTAAATGAGGCACTTACTGATTCCATGTATAGCACAAATACAGTTCACCATAGCATTAACGCCAAATAAACCTTAATAATTTTTGGAAAACTTAATTCTAGACATGGTCTGATTTTCTCCCTTCAAATAGCATTTTTAGGAGCAGTCGAGTAAGAGCTTGATAAGACAGAAATTTAGCATGAATTCAAGGGCACTGGTGAATTTTTGGATGCCAAAATTAATCTCTAAGGGGAATTCATTTTAATTGCTTCATACATCTATTTATTCATTCTTAATCGTTTAATGGATACCTTCTTAAGTAATAGAGATGACTTGATTTTAAACACATTTCTGGCTCACCTGTTAGATGCCAGAAATGTGGAATATACAAGATCTGTCTTACTCTTAAAATTTTCTACATCGGGGGGGGGTGGGATATTCAGTATTTAGAGATTTATTAATTTAGGAGACCTTGTATTTTATCATCCTCAAAAGTTGATTTAAGTGAATTTATTCTTTACTAAATATCCAAGGTAGGTTCAATTAGCTGGGACATTTCATATTTTTATCATGAAGCATTTCGAGTCTATTCTTTGTGGCATCAGAATTCGTTTCTCATCTCAGAGTTTGCTGTATTTATTCCTCTAGTGAGTCAGTAGTTTATTGGCAGTCAGTTTGTAAAATTCTCTCAGGGATTATCTAAATGCAGAATGTTAGGAATGGAGACACACATTGCCATTCCTGTCAAAAAATGTAATTAACACAAATGATATATTGTCTTGCAAAAGTGGATGAAAATTCCAGTGGGTGACCTCAAGTCACAGTTCCCAGTGCACTTACAGACTGTTGTGTTCCTTAATAGCTCCCAGCCCAGCACAGGACTCCTTTCTTCTCTTTCTTATTTTATTTTTAACATCTTTATTGGAAGATAATTGCTTTATAATGGTGTGTTAGTTTCTGCTTTATAACAAAGTGAATCAGCTATACGTGTACATATATCCCCATATTGCCTCCCTCTTATATCTCCCTCACACCCTTCCTATCCCACCCCTATCCCACCCTTCCTATCCCACCCCTCAAGGTGGTCACAAAGCACCACGCTGATCTCCTTGTGCTATGTGGCTGCTTCCCAATAGCTATCTGTTTTACATTTGGTAGTGTATATATGTCCATGCCACTCTCTCACTTCGTCCCAGCTTACCCTTCCCCCTCCCCATGTCCTCAAGTCCATTCTTTACGTCTGCATCTTTATTCGTGTCCTACCCCTAGGATTTTCAGAACCTTTTTTTTTTCAGATTCCATATATATGTGTTCTATACTGTATTTGTTTTTCTCTTTCTGACTTACTTCACTCTGTATGACAAACTCTAGGTTCATCCACCTCACTACAAATAACTCAATTTTGTTTCTTTTTATGGCTGAGTAATATTCCATTGTATATATGTGCAACATCTTCTTTATCCATTTATCTGTTGATGGACACTTAGGTTGTTTCCATCTCCGGGCTATTGTAAATAGAGCTGCAATGAACATTTTGGTACACGACTCTTTGAATTATGGTTTTCTCAGGGTATATGCCCAGTAGTGGGATTGCTGGGTCATATGGTAATTCTATTTTTAGTTTTTTAAAGAACCTCCATACTGTTCTCCATAGTGGCTGTATCAATTTATATTCCCACCAACAATGCAAGAGAGTTCCCTTTTCTCCACACCCTCGCCAACATTTATTGTTTGTAGAATATTTGATGATGGCCATTCTGACTGGTATGAGGTGATACCTCATTGTAGTTTTGATTTGCCTTTCTCTAATGATTAGTGATGTTGAGCATCCTTTCACGTGTTTGTTGACAATCTGTATATCTTCTCTGGAGAAATGTCTATTTAGGTCTTCCACCCATTTTTTAATATTGAGCTGCATAAGCTGTTTGTATATTTTGGAGATTAATCCTTTGTCCATTGATTCATTTGCAAATATTTTCTCCCATTCTGAGGGTTGTTGTTCATCTTGTTTATGGTTTCCTTTGCTCCTTAGCCTCCTGTGTATGCATACACAAGCTGTGTGTGTGTGTGTGTGTGTTCAGTCCAAAACTTACCACTCAATTTCAGTTTCTTTAACAATTTTAATCTCATTTGATTTATTGCATAGGTAATAATGCATTTACAAAGTACAAAAAAGTGAAAGTAGTTCTTCCTATCATTATATTGAGAGTTTCCTTATTCTTTTGTAAGGTACATATAATTCACTGTATAGATGTATAATTTATTTAACCAGTCTCACATTGCTGGATATTAGATTGTTTCCAGTCTTCTGCTATTACCAAAAAATGTGGTGGGAATTCAATATAGTTTTACATTTCATTAATTACATGTTAGTTAGATATATATATATATATATCTGTAGGGTGATTTCCCAGAAGTGGAATTTCTAAGTAAAAAATTCTGTGCATTTGTAATTTTTACAGTTATTGCTTAATTCACCTTCATAAGGACCTATGCCATTTTACACTCACACCTGTAAGTATGTGAGGATTGCTGTACCTCTTTAGTCTTGCCATCAGGGAGTATTATCAATATTTTAGGATTCTGACAACCTGAAAAAAATGGAAAAGGTTTTTCGAGTTGTTTTAATTAATGGTTCTGTTATGAGTGAGGTTCACTATCTTATCAAAAGTTTAATAGCCATTTATATTTCCCTTTCTTTGAATAGTCCTCTTACATCTTCTGTTATTGTGTCGTTGGTATTTTTTCTTGTTGATTTATAGGAGTTCTTTAGGTATTAGAAAAATAATTCCTTTATCTGTGATAGAAGTACTTCTTATTTTATCAAATGGTTTATTCCCCATTAGAATTCTCTGCTCTCATGAAATCCCTGTTAGAACATGTGGGCCCCATGCCTCCAAATTACCTTTGGAGGGTAATTCCTTGACCATTTCTCCATTTTTTACATGGAAAATGGCATGGTTAGATTTGATTTCTTCTGGTGTCAATTGTGCTAAATTATTTTCCTGAAAAAATTGCCATCCTGTCCAGGTTTTAATATTTTCACAGAGTGTATTTTTTATAGAATGTGTTATATCCTTGGTAAATTTTTTGCCTTCTTGATCTATCAATTACTAAAAAACAAACAAACAACAACAACAAAAAATACCCAGCTTATTGAAATTTCTCACTGTGCTTGGAGATTTGTGTAGTTTTTCTTGTAATGTGTCCATTTATGCTCTCCATATATTAAGGCTATATAATTAGATACTTTCAAGTTCAGAATAAAAAAAATTAAGCTCCTGATGGTTTCTTGCTTTTGTCTGATATTTTGTAACTTTATTATACCAAGTTTTCTGGTTTCCCACTATATACTACAGTCTTAAATAATGTTAGGGCACAATAATTTTCAGAAAAAGAATGACTGACTTAAGAATTTATAGAAATCCTAGGAAAGTCAAGTAGATGCACTGCCTTGGAACAGAGAAATATGGGTAATAGCAGTATATAAAACACACCTGAAATATAAGCAAATAAATTGCATGTATATGTACTAAAGCATTCATAAAATTCCTCAATTACTTCACTGCATTCCAGTAAGTAAATATGAACCTGTATCTGCCTGACTAACTGGGAGAAAGGGAACTTAACTTTATTTTTCTAAGAAAAATTAAGCAAAACCAGATATTTAATTTTTGGTAACTTTAATTGTCAAATGATTTCCCACCTTATGTAGATTCACATCTCTTTGATCAATGGGAGACCGAGTGCTGATGATCTGTCTCCTGAACTGCTAGAATTTACCTCTGCCCGCTATATTCGCCTGAGATTTCAGAGGATCCGCACCTTGAATGCCGATTTGATGATGTTTGCTCACAAAGACCCAAGAGAAATTGACCCCATTGTCACACGAAGAGTAAGTTACAATGAATCATACTGGAACTTGTGAATGATATTGCAGCCATCGTTTTAACTGTCTGTTAAATAGTTTTAAAAGATATTTTTCAGTGAAGAAGTGAAAGACTTTGAAAGGCCACAGACCTTCCTTTGTTTAAATCTAAGCTCTGCCACTTATTAGATGTGTAACATTTATCAAACTTTTTAATATTTCTAAACTTTAATTTCCTCTTTGGTACGATGGAGATTGTAATGCCTAGATCATTATCTTAATTTTGAGGCCTAAGTTAGTTTTTCGACACTTTGGGTAATCCATACTACTATTATAATTGGCTTCTGGTGGGGGGGCTTACTACAGGAAGGGAATGGGCTTTGAAACATTTTTGGTTGCAACCCACACTAAGAAATACATTTTATATCATGACTCAGTACACAAACACACAAACACACACACACACATCACATGACATCTTGATAACCTTTAATGTGCATAGATCAGCTGGTGATGTGGAAATGCAAATTCGGATTCAGTAGGTCTAGGGCAGAACTGAGAAACTGCAATTCTAATAAATTCCCAGGTGATGTGGATGTCACTGTTCTGTGGACCATTTTGTCTAATTAAATAATTTAGTTTTATGCTTCATTAATGAATCACAAGACACTGCTAGTTCAAAAGAGCGCTGCTATAGGAAAAAAGTGATTATATATACTATTTTATTTTCCTTTATGAATTGAATATCAGGAAAAAATGGTTATAGCATCCTTTCAACAGATCATTGAAAGAAGGAGCTAACAAGTGTTGTTTTCCAGTGTTAAACAGGAATTTGAGAGATTATGACATAGATGATCAGCCCAAGTTGCTGTGAGTGATAACTGTTCTTTCTCCTATCCACGCCTCACCGTATTCACTGGTTTACTCACCTCCTTTATATGCTGCTACACAGCCAAGACACTATTATCAAGAGAGTCAATTAAGCAGTAAATCCATAGAACAAATATATGCTAACAGTGGAGGAGAAAAGAGGATTGTAGGGAGAAACTGAGTTTGTGAGAAAAAGCATTGTTCTAGAATGACCCTACTAAGGTTAGAAGGTTGCCACAAATTACCAAATTGCTGAACTGGCAGGCTGAATACTGAAGGGTGGTACTTTTCACAATTCCTGAGAACCCTTCACATATTTTCTCTTCTCATTACTTAACTTACTCACACCTAACCTCTCCATCATTGCAAAATAACTTTTAAAGTTTTATTGTCCCCATGTAACACGTGTTGGATGTTTTAGTGCCCTGTATTTTCAAAACTGAAATAATTTTACCTTGTCTTATATTTCAGTATATTGTAAATTGTCTTATGCAGAAGTAATCATTATTTTTCACCAATGTTTAGATTCTTCACTTGTTAAAAAAAAGATTTTTAATTATAATTTTGGCATGACTTAAAAATACACACCAAGGAAGATTGAATAATTTTGAAGTGAAATTTAATCTTTCCTGACAGTATATCTATCAAAGAAAAAAAATCAATGGAAATAAATGTGTTCCTTTTATCATCTTTTGCAGAAAGCAGAGAGGGGTTAGGGTGCACATGTATTATTTATAACTTCATTGTACATGAGCCTTTAAAATAGTGCAGTAAAATTCAACATATAAATATGTTTTTTGAAAGTACTCAAGTTCTATAAACACTACATATAAATTTAAATATATAAAAATAGGATATTGAATTTTAGCTCCTCTTCATGACACAGAAATGAAGCATTGCACATTTATATTTAAAGCAAATTTCTCAATTTTAAAAATGCCTACAAAACTACTGTATCAGCTTTCTGAGCAACTATCCCTGTTTGTATCTGTATTATAAGGTGATGAAGTTAGTGAAAAGCAGACTTTTTTATGTTTAAACTAAACCTAACTTCCTTGCAAGTTACAATAGTGTGAGGTCTAAGTATATCAAGTAAGATAAAGTAACAAAAATATTATAAAAGACACTATACATAAATAGCAAAAACAAAAAAAGAATTTTAAAAAGAAGTAAAGAAAAGAAGTAAATTGGAAAAGGGAATTTGTAGTCAGGGAACTTTGTGTCCACCTACTTATTCACACTAAATGTGTGGGGTTTTTTTTTAGTGTAAATAATTGGAATAATAGAACTATCTACCATAAGATGGTTATTTGGATTCCACAAGGTAATATGAAGTACTCTCACAACTATAAAATGCTATATACAAATTAAGTAAAATTTTTAAATAGTAATGTTCTGTAATTACAAATAATCTTTTAAAAATAGCTGAGTATGAGGAGTTCTCACGCCAAGGAGTAGTTCCCAGAACTTCTGCTGCCAGTGTCCTTGTCTCCACGGTGAGCCACAGCCACCCTCCCCCGCTGCAGGAGACCCTCCAACACTAGCAGTTGTCACACACAGAAGCTGTCAGCAGAGGTAGCAAGAGCGAGACATAGGGGCCTGCCGGCCTGCACCCACAAAGAGCACGGAGACCAGCAGAAGAAAAGGTGATAGATAAGAAAACTGCTATGTAGAGACTTCCGGGTAAGAGGGCGGAAGAGTAAGACGC
Source organism: Mesoplodon bidens (assembly GCF_964165515.1). Taxonomy (NCBI): domain Eukaryota; kingdom Metazoa; phylum Chordata; class Mammalia; order Artiodactyla; family Ziphiidae; genus Mesoplodon; species Mesoplodon bidens. The sequence goes on from NC_138168.1 coordinate 60,787,036, forward strand.
GGAGATCACCTTCCTCCCCACGGATACACCAGAAATACAGCTACACGTGGAACAACTCCTACAGAACACCTACTGAACGCTGGCAGAAGACCCCAGACCTCCCAAAAGGCAAGAAACTCCCCACATACGTGGGTAGGGCAAAGCGGAGAGATTCCCGCACAGAGGATCGGTGCCGAGGGGCACTCACCAGCCCGAGGGGCTTGTCTGCTCGCCTGCCGGGGCGGGCGGCGCTGGAAGCTGAGGCTCGGGCTTCGGTCAGAGCACAGGGAGAGGACTGGGGCTGGCGGGGAGAACTCAGCCTGAAGGGGGCTAATGAGCCACAGCTAGCCGGCAGGGAGTCCGGGAAAACTCTGGAGCTGCCGAAGGGGCAAGAGACTTTTTCTTCCCTCTTGGTTTCCTGGTGCGCGAGGAGAGGGGATTAAGAGCGCTGCTTAAAGGGGCTCCACAGACGGGCGCGAGTCACGACTGAAAGCACGGAGCCCAGTGACGGGCGTGGGACGCTGGGGCTGCTGCTGCCGCCGCCAAGAAGCCTGTGTGCGAGCGCAGGTCACTGTCCACACCGCCCTTCCGGGAGCCTGTGCAGCCCGAAACTGCCGGGGTCCCGGGATCCAGGGGCGGCTTCCCTGGGAGAACGCACGGCGCGCCTCGGGCTGGTGCAACATCACGCCGACCTCTGCCACTGCAGGCTCGCCCCGCACTCCGTGTCCCTCCCTCCCGCCCGGCCTGAGTGAGCCAGAGTCCCCGAAGAGGCTGCTCCTTTAACCCTGTCCTGTCTGAGCGAAGAACAGACGCCCTCCGGCGACCTACACGCAGAGGCGAGGCCAAATCCAAAGCTGAGACCCAGGAGCTGTGAGAACAAAGAAGAGAAAGGGAAACCTCTCCCAGCAGCCTCAGAAGCAGCGGGTTAAAGCTCCACAATCAACTTGATGTACCCTGCATCTGTGGAATACATGAATAGACAACAAATCATCCCAAATTGAGGAGCCAGGAGTCAGTGCTGTGCCTCTGAGGTGGGAGAGCCAACTTCAGGACACTGGTCCACAAGAGACCTCCCAGCTCCACATAATATCAAACGGCGAAAATCTTCCAGAGATCTCCATCTCAACACCAGCACCCAGCTTCACTCAACGACCAGCAAGCTACAGTGCCGGACACCCTATGCCAAACAACTAGCAAGACAGGAACACAACGCCACCCATTAGCAGAGAGGTGGCCTAAAATCATAAAAAGTCCGCAGACACCCCAAAACACACCACCAGACGTGGACCTGCCCACCAGAAAGACAAGATCCAGCCTCATCCACCAGAACACAGACACTAGTCCCCTCCACCAGGAAGCCTACACAACCCACTAAACCAACCTTAGCCACTGGGGACAGACACCAAAAACAACGGGAACTACGAACCTGCAGCCTGCAAAAAGGAGACCCCAAACACAGTAACATAAGCAAAATGAGAAGACAGAAAAACACACAGCAGGAGAAGGAGCAAGATAAAAACCCACCAGACCTAACAAATGAAGAGGTAATAGGCAGTCTACCTGAAAAAGAATTCAGAATAATGATGGTAAAGATGATCCAAGATTCTATTTCCCAGATCCAAAATCTTGGAAATAGAATAGACAAAATGCAAGAAACAGTTAACAAGGATCTAGAAGAACTAAAGATGAATCAAGCATCGATTAAAAACACAATAAATGAAATAAAAAATACTCTAGATGGGATCAATAGCAGAATAACTGAGGCAGAAGAACGGATAAATGAGGTGGAAGATAAAATAGTGGGAATAACTGCTGCAGAGCAAAATAAAGAAAAAAGAATGAAAAGAACAGAGGACAGTCTCAGAGACCTCTGGGACAACATTAAACGCACCAACATTCGAATTATAGGGGTTCCAGAAGAAGAAGAGAAAAAGAAAGGGACTGAGAAAATATTTGAAGAGATTATAGTTGAAAACTTCCCTAATATGGGAAAGGAAATAGTTAATCAACTCCAGGAGGCACTGAGAGTCCCATACAGAATAAATCTAAGGAGAAATACGCCAAGACACATATTAATCAAACTGTCAAAAATTAAACACAAAGAAATCATATTAAAAGCAGCAAGGCAAAAACAACAAATAACACACAAGGGAATCCCCATCAGGATAACAGCTGACCTCTCAGCAGAAACTCTACAAGCCAGAAGGGAGTGGCAGGACATAATTAAAGTGATGAAGGAGAGAAACCTGCAACCAAGATTACTCTACCCAGCAAGGATCTCATTCAGATTTGATGGAGAAATTAAAACGTTTACAGACAAGCAAAAGCTGAGAGAGTTCAGCACCACCAAACCAGCTTTACAACAAATGCTAAAGGAACTTCTCTAGGCAAGAAGCACAACAGAAGGAAAAGACCTACAATAACGAACCCAAAACAATTAAGAAAATGGGAATAGGAACATACATATCGATAATTACCTTAAATGTAAATGGACTAAATGCTCCCACCAAAAGATACAGATTACCTGAATGGATACAAAAACAAGACCCATATATATGCTGTCTACAAGAGACCCACTTCAGACCTAGAGACACATACAGACTGAAAGTAAGGGGATAGAAAAAGAAATTCCATGCAAATGGAAACCAAAAGAAAGCTGGAGTAGCAATTCTCATATCAGACAAAATAGACTTTAAAATAAAGACTACTAGAAGAGACAAAGAAGGACACTACATAATGATCAAGGGATCGATCCAAGAAGAAGATATAACAATTGTAAATATTTATGCACCCAACATAGGAGCACCTCAGTACATAAGGCAAATACTAACAGCCATAAAAGGAGAAATCAACAGTAACACAATCATAGTAGGGGACTTTAACACCCAACTTTCACCAATGGACAGATCATCCAAAATGAAAATAAATAAGGAAACACAAGCTTTAAATGATACATTAAACAAGATGGACTTAATTGATATTTATAGGACATTCCATCCAAAAACAACAGAATACACATTTTTCTCAAGTGCTCATGGAACATTCTCCAGGATAGATCATATCTTGGGTCACAAATCAAGCCTTGGTAAATTTAAGAAAATTGAAATTGTATCAAGTATCTTTTCCGACCACAATGCTATGCGACTAGATATCAATTACAGGAAAAGAGCTGTAAAAAATACAAACACATGGAGGCTAAACAATACACTACTTAATAACAAAGTGATCACTGGAGAAATCAAAGGGGAAATTAAAAAATACCTAGAAACAAATGACAATGGAAACACGACGACGCAAAACCTATGGGATGCAGCAAAAGCAGTTCTAAGAGGCAAGTTTATAGCAATACAATCCCACCTTAAGAAACAGGAAACATCTCGAATAAACAACCTAACCTTGCACCTAAAGCAATTAGAGAAAGAAGAACAAAAACATCCCAAAGTTAGCAGAAGGAAAGAAATCATAAAAATCAGATCAGAAATAAATGAAAAAGAAATGAAGGAAACGATAGCAAAGATCAATAAAACTAAAAGCTGGCTCTTTGAGAAGATAAACAAAATTGATAAACCATTAGCCAGACTCATCAAGAAAAAAAGGGAGAAGACTCAAATCAATAGAATTAGAAATGAAAAAGGAGAAGTAACAACTGACACTGCAGAAATACAAAAGATCATGAGAGATTACTACAAGCAACTCTATGTCAATAAAATGGACACCCTGGAAGAAATGGACAAATTCTTAGAAATGCACAACCTGCCAAGACTGAATCAGGAAGAAATAGAAAATATGAATAGACCAATCACAAGCACTGAAATTGAAACTGTGATAAAAAATCTTCCAACAAACAAAAGCCCAGGACCAGATGGCTTCACAGGTGAATTCTATCAAGCATTTAGAGAAGAGCTAACACCTATCCTTCTGAAACTCTTCCAAAATATAGCAGAGGGAGGAACACTCCCAAACTCATTCTACGAGGCCACCATCACCTTGATACCAAAACCAGACAAGGATGTCACAAAGAAAGAAAACTACAGGCCAATATCACTGATGAACATAGATGCAAAAATCCTCAACAAAATACTAGCAAACAGAATCCAACAGCACATTAAAAGGATCATACACCATGATCAAGTGTGGTTTATTCCAGGAATGCAAGGATTCTTCAATATACACAATCAATCAACGTGATACACCATATTAACAAATTGAAGGAGAAAAACCATATGATCATCTCAATAGATGCAGAGAAAGCTTTCGACAAAATTCAACACCCATTTCTGATAAAAACCCTGCAGAAAGTAGGCATAGAGGGATTTATCCTCAACATAATAAAGGCCATATATGACAAACCCACAGCCAGCATCGTCCTCAATGGTGAAAAACTGAAACCATTTCCACTAAGATCAGGAACAAGACAAGGTTGCCCACTCTCACCACTCTTATTCAACATAGTTTTGGAAGTTTTAGCCACAGCAATCAGAGAAGAAAAGGAAATAAAATGAATCCAAATTGGAAAAGAAGAAGTAAAGTTGTCACTGTTTGGAGATGACATGATACTATACATAGAGAATCCTAAAGATGCTACCAGAAAACAACTAGAGCTAATCAATGAATTTGGTAAAGTTGCAGGATACAAAATTAATGCACAGAAATCTCTGGCATTCCTATATACTAATGATGAAAAATCTGAAAGTGAAATCAAGGAAATACTCCCATTTACCATTACAACAAAAAGAATAAAATATCTAGGAATAAACCTACCTAAGGAGACAAAAGACCTGTATGCAGAAATTTATAAGACACTGATGAAAGAAATTAAAGATGACACAAATAGATGGAGAGATGTACCATGTTCTTGGATTGGAAGAATCAACATTGTGAAAATGACTCTACTACCCAAAGCAATCTACAGATTCATTGCAATCCCTATCAAACTACCCCTGGCATTTTTCACAGAACTAGAGCAAAAAATTTCACAATTTGTATGGAAACACAAAAGACCCCGAATAGCCAAAGCAATCTTGAGAACGAAAAATGGAGCTGGAGGAATCAGGCTCCCTGACTTCAGACTATACTACAAAGCTACAGTAATCAAGACAGTATGGTACTGGCACAAAAACAGAAAGATCAATGGAACAGGATAGAAAGCCCAGAGATAAACCCACGGACATATGGTCACCTTATCTTTGATAAAGGAGGCAGGAATGTACAGTGGAGAAAGGACAGTCTCTTCAATAAGTGGTGCTGGGAAAACTGGATAGGGACATGAAAAAGTATGAGATTAGATCACTCCCTAACACCATACACAAAAATAAGCTCAAAATGGATTAAAGACCTAAATGTAAGGCCAGACACTATCAAACTCTTAGAGGAAAACATAGGCAGAACACTCTATGACATAAATCACAGCAAGATCCTTTTTGACCCACCTCCTAGAGAAATGGAAATAAAGACAAAAATAAACACATGGGACCTAATGAAACTTAAAAGCTTTTGCACAGCAAAGGAAACCATAATCAAGACCAAAAGACAGCCCTCGGAATGGGAGAAAATATTTGTAAATGAAGCAACTGACAAAGGATTAATCTCCAAAATTTATAAGCAGCTCATGTAGCTCAATAACAAAAAAACAAACAACCCAATCCAAAAATGGCCAGAAGACCTAAATAGACATTTCTCCACAGAAGATATACAGACTGCCAACAAACACATGAAAGGATGCTCAACATCTTTACTCATTAGAGAAATGCAAATCAAAACTACAATGAGATATCACCTCACACCAGTCAGAATGGCCATCATCAAAAAATCTACAAACAATAAATGCTGGAGAGGGTGTGGAAAAAAAGGAACACTCTTGCACTGCTGGTGGGAATGTGAATTGGTACAGCCACTATGGAGAACGGTATGGAGGTTCATTAAAAAACTACAAATAGAACTACCATATGACCCAGCAATCCCACTACTGGGCATATACCCTGAGAAAACCATAATTCAAAAAGAGACATGTACCAAAATGTTCATTGCAGCCCTATTTACAATAGCCCGGAGATGGAAACAACCTAAGTGTCCATCATCGGATGAATGGGTAAAGAAGATGTGGCACATATATACAATGGAATATTACTCAGCCATAAAAAGAAATGAAATTGAGCTATTTGTAATGAGGTGGATGGACCTAGAGTCTGTCATACAGAGTGAAGTAAGTCAGAAAGAGAAAGACAAATACTCTATGCTGACACATATATATGGAATTTAAGAAAAAAAATGTCATGAAGAACATAGGGGTAAGACAGGAATACAGACACAGACCTACTAGAGAATGGACTTGACAATATGGGGAGGGGGAAGGGTAAGCTGTGACAAAGTGAAAGAGCGGCATGGACATATATACACTACCAAACATAAGGTAGATAGCTAGTGGGAAGCAGCCGCATAGCACAGGGAGATCAGCTCGGTGCTTTGTGACCGCCTGGAGGGGTGGGATAGGGAGGGTGGGAGGGAGATGCAAAAGGGAGGGGATATGGGAACATATGTATATGTATAACTGATTAAATTTGTTATAAAGCAAAAAAAATAAAAAGAAAAAATAAAAAAAAATAGCTGAGTATGGGCTTCCCTGGTGGCGTAGTGTTTGAGAGTCCACCTGCCGATGCAGGGGACACGGGTTCCTGCCCCGGTCCGGGAAGGTCCCCCATGCCGCGGAGCGGCTGGGCCCATGAGCCATGGCCGCTGAGCCTGTGCGTCCGGAGCCTGTGCTTCGCCACGGGAGAGGCCACAACAGTGAGAGGCCCACGTACCGCAAAAAAAAAAAAATAAAAAAATAGCTGAGTAGATGAAAATAATTAGAAACAGTCCTGTTAACTCAGATAGGAAAGTAATTGCATGGATATTTTAACATAATAATGAAAAAAAAGTGTTCACATCTAGTTTACTTCTTACTTTATGTTAAATCAATCTTATAATTAATTTTCATTTTCTTCTTGATATGGTTAAGAAATGTGTTATTATGAGCACTATTTCCCTAAATTTGTTGATTCTTTTCAAATCCATGAAGTAAAACAGTCTGCATATGATTCATGGACACCAATGTTCCTATAATGATAATAAAAGAGGTTTTCTTTCTTTCAACTTTTATGAAGAATATGTGCCCTTGCTCCCCCACCCCATAACAATTTGCTCTCAATAATAAATACTCCAACATGGTGTGTTTGTACTGTGCAGTACTTTGTACTGTCTGTAAGAAAGAAATTTCTCAAACGCCCACCTAACATAAATTAGAGGCATTCTGTCCCTGGGCTATGACTTCAATGTGAGGAGTTACTGGATACTTTTGTGAACCTCCTGTTGTTCTCTAGTGCTTCAAACTAAGGATACAAGCAGAAAGTCAAGTTTTTAATTGAATGTTCCCTTTTGTTGCTTTCACCTTGCAGTAGTCTTAATAGGATTTCTCTCTGGATTGCTTTTTTGCAGTATTACTACTCGGTCAAGGATATTTCGGTTGGAGGGATGTGCATCTGCTATGGTCATGCCAGGGCTTGTCCACTTGATCCAGTGACAAATGTATGTATATTTATAGGATGCTTAGGTAAAATGAAGCTCTGAACTGTAACATGCTTCATGAGAAGCTTTGCTGACAGGGACGCTGTGAATGGGTGTCAGGCCCCCACTTAACAGAAAGCCATGCCAGGGTGAAATAGAGCTGGCAGGTAGAATGATAGACTTTGAAGGCAGCCATCACAGTATCAGAAAACAGATTAGTTTTCTTCCAAAAAGGCTCCAAACTGGTCTATATATTTTGAAACCTTTCTAGCTATGACAGCCAGCTGTATGATTTAGCTTTAGAGAATGCCTGTCATCAATCACCCTGACTGTTTCTTTTAAGAAGTTTCATCAAAAAAATTAATGCAAACAAATGAAAAATGTACGTGGAAGTAAATCTAAATGACCATGGAATCGGAGGCTGAGATAGGACAGGGGCAGGAAGGAGTGGGGTGGAAGAGAGTATTCAAGAGAGCTTGAAACCACCAGGTCAGAAAACGCTGGAGTGGTTTTGGGTTGAATTTTTCATTAATGACAATGGACTAAATGAACATAACCTAAAAAGGAAGATGAGGGCTTCCCTGGTGGTGCAGTGGTTGAGAGTCCGCCTGGCGATGCAGGGGTTATGGGTTCGTGCCCCAGTCCGGGAAGATCCCACATGCTGCAGAGTGGCTGGGCCTGTGAGCCATGGCTGCTGAGCCTGCGCTCTGCAACGGGAGAGGCCGCAGCAGTGAGAGGCCTGCGTACCACAAAAAAAAAAAAAAAAAAGAAGATGAATGAGCATCTGTTTTTCTCAGTCATAAATAAACTGGTGAAAAAGAAAATCATGCACTTTATAGTGTATGGAAGAAATATATTCAATAGTAAGATCTGTGAATGTAGCTACCTATGTAAAGATGTTTTTTCCTACTAAAACTATAATGCAAATGGTATTTCTCAAATAGTATTAGTTTTCTGACTAATGCATCATAGTATTACCTCCTCAGGAAGATTCAAATCCCTGGCATATTTTTCTGGGTAAGGTTGTGGTCCTGCTTTCTTCAGAGTGTGGGCACTGTCTATCAGGGGTATTGATGAGCAGTATTTCCCAAGCTTTGAGAGACCACATGGCAGCTTTGGAGGGCCAGTTCCACATGATGAAATAAGACTGTACTCAAAACACAGACAGGAGATTCAGGCTTGGGGTATTAGATACCTATGCTATCCATGCCCCTCCATGCCTAGGAGTCTACTCTTTCCCCTCTTCCTACACCAAATGTTAATTGTACTTTGAGGGAATCCTTAAAATGGATACATCCCACCCAGAAGACCTGTGGATTTCAGGAATCAGAGAAGGGATTCTAGTCTTCTAGACTACTTCCAGCTGGGTCTCTTCTCTCTTCTACGTCTGAGCCCAGTGATTCCAGAGCCAGCCTGGATCTCCCTCCCTAAGCTGGTGTTGATCAAATATACCCACTCCCAAGGCTGGCACCTCTTCCTTCCCAGACTGACGGGAGTTTTAGATTTTGGTACATAGTCTTGATGTTTTCTTTTCTCTTCATTCTACCTTTCAGGGGAAGCCCCTCATTTATGGTTCCAAAGAATGCTGAAAGTATGCTTTTTCCCCATTTTTTGACTAGAAATCCCGCTGTGAATGTGAGCATAACACATGTGGTGATAGCTGTGATCAGTGCTGTCCTGGATTTCATCAGAAACCGTGGAGAGCAGGCACTTTTCTGACCAAAACTGAATGTGAAGGTATGTCCTGACAAGCCAGCACCATGGGTAATTAATTCTTCCTTTCCTGGGGCACAGGTGCTATAAACATGTACTGATTTCAGGTGAGTGCATACTTCCAGTTCATATATTTTATCCAAGACAGTAGCTGGTAAGCTCATTTACCCTCCTGCTTTAGAGTTTTCACATTTTTTTTTAATTTGACAAATATTTACAAAACACCCACGAATTTACCACTGTGTGAGAATAATGAGAAATAGATAAAAGCATAGTATACACTTACTGTCATCAGGGGTGAATCTGAAGATTATAGCATAATATATATATATATATATATATATATATATATATATATATATATATATATATATACAAATGTAAATAAACATTCAGTAAAACCTACAGGGTATAGAGATTACCCTTCTAAACACGTATGTTTATAAAATGGTTCTGAAACCAGTATAGCTCCAGATCCTTCTGCCTGTTCCCTTTGTAGTTCCTCCCCTAAATAGCTTAGGTAAATAGTAAATAGCTTTTGAATACCCATCATCTAATAAATGGAGAAAAACCAGAGGGGAGATATCAGACCCTACAGGTTAGAGTCAGTTTATTATCTGGGAAAGAAAGGACTCTGATTCATTAGTAATACTTATTAAAGGGTAGTGTTTGCGGGCAGTAGCTGGGAAGTATAGGAGAGTAAAACATAACAGACAGAAGGCAAGAAGTCAAATTTGTGGAGAAAGAATATTTATTTTAATAATAAGCATTAATATTTTAAATGTGTGGTTTCACATTAATAACAGTATAAAATGCTACTATTAGAAATGGTATCAGTGACAATCATTAGCATAAACTACGCTATAGTAATTATTGGACAGTGACAACCAAGAAAAAGCCGGTAATGAAAAACCATAAAACAACTGGCTATGCAAACATTTGCCAACAAATACTCATTTATACTTTAATATGATCACTTTTGAAGTTTTTCCTGAAGGGAAATACCCAAGAAAGGTAGCAGATGACTTTGTAGCCTAATATTGCCAACTGTCCCAACACAGTGACAGGGAAACTAGAGAAACTTCTGTTTCTGGAGATCTGTTCAGGCCAAGATGAGACCTGAAAACAAAGACTTCTGCTGAACTATAAATCCGAACTAGCCAGAAAGCCCAATTCTATTGAATTCAAATATTAATATTTTAGTGAATCAGTTCTAATCACATTTTTTCAGTTCAATAGGTGTATGTGGTCACCAAAACAGGCTTGGTAGACATTTTAAGCCAGTATCAACCTTATATATTTATTGAATAAAAATATTTATCATGTATCATGTGTCAGACAAGATAGGTCCTTAAAATTATTGAATTGTAACAGACTTTAATCATAAAATATTCCCCAATCATAAAATACATTTTCTTTTCAGTTTAAGATTCTGCCTATCCTATCAATGTCTTGAGTCCCTTCATTTTCTGCACACATCTCTTTTGCCTTTTAATTTGTGTCTGCGTGCTTGTGAAGATATTTTGGTTTAAAAATCACTCATTGTTACTGAGATGTATCTGAGGGAATGGGCCACCACTACCCAGTGTTGTAAGGGGGGGGGTATCAGATGCCCAGCCCTTGTTTTTTATCATCTACCCCCAACCCCATTCCTGACGATCCCTCAGGATCTCCACAGCTTCTCCCAACAAGAGCAGACGTTCATTCCTAAGACTGAATTTAAGTTAAATGGCACCATGAATATCTCTTCTCAAACTTCCTTAAATACAATTACTTTCTCTTCTGCTTGTGGAATATCAGCAGTCATGCGTGGAACTTTTGAGCATTTGAGGGTAGGGATTCTTCTTGATGTCTCTGACATTCTGTCACAAAGTTATCATGATGTAACGTTAAGTGGATCTGCAGAATCCTTTACCACTCTCCACTTGTGTGTATGTGTTTAAACAAGGAAACAGAAAGGATGGATCAGACTTATTAGCAATAGGGATGGACAAAGCAACACAGAAGGAAATTTCCACTTGCTGCTATATACATTTTTATAAAATAGTGTTATTATAAAACAATTTATGTTTCTTTGTGGAAGAGATGGGAGGTTGTATTTCCAAACTGAAAAAATAATTTTTTTTTTGAAATCCACAAATTAAAGATAGGGGTCTTAACCATAAAACCTTGTATAAATATTGTGCTTTTGGCAATGTATACATTCGTAAAAGCTTATATGAAAATTTTATTTTCCAAGTTGAATTGTGTTCCAATCACCTCTTAATATTTAGAAAAATCCTTCTGCAACGTGACAAATCCCTCTATAAAATGAATAACTGCCTTCTAATTCATTTGAATTTAATTTCGACTTTTATCAATCTAGCTTATTTGAGGCAGGTTATATCTCTAAAGTGCAAAAGATATGTATTCCATTGCTAAGCCTCTACTAACAGACAGTTTCTATCATGTGTCTTGGACATTCTGTGAAATAACAAACTTCTGATGACAGAGTGAAAAATGGCTCTTTGTGAGTAGATACTATCCATGTCCTCTAAGGCTATAGATAAAAGCTGTTCAGGCCCAAGACCTTCAACCAGCAGCCAAGGCTGTAGGAAAGGGCCCTCATACATGGAGTGTGAAAAGGACTGCTCCTCAGGCATCAGTCTTTACCTACATTAGCTCATGGTTATAAGTACAGTCAGCAATACTAGTTCTAAATAATGTGAGAATAAATTTGTATCCCTCTGTATTTCCCTCTAGTTGTACTTGTAGCAGAAATCTTGACTATTTCTTGCAATATATTTTTACAAGATTTTTGAGAATTCTTGTGCATTGTCCTAAAGGTATAAAACTGCTTATGATGCCTAGTGATTTATATTTATGACTACATGTCCCCTAGAATACATTTTGAAAACTCTCCATTAATATAGCAAGAGTATTATATCTTAAATCAAAAGCCAACAAGCTGAAGAAGATATTTGCAACAAACAAGAAAAGGAGATAATATCCTTACTGTATGAAGAGATCTTCCATAGCAATAAGAAAAAAATTCAAAACAACCTGTTAAAAATGAGCAAAGATCAAAACAGATATTTCTCAGGAAAAAAATATGACATAACCATATAAAGAAATGATCACACTTATTTATAATTAAGGAAGTATCCATTAAAACAATAAAAGTACTTTTTTTTAACTTACCAAAGTGTTCATTCATTCACTCAACATATGTTTGAATGCTCACCGAATGGAAAATGTTGGTAATACACAGTTTTGGTGAGACTGTGGGGAAACAGTTTTATCCTATCTATCGGAGGGAGAGTAATCTGACAGCATTTGCAGAGGGAATTTTTTCAAGTTATTTAAAATTAAAATTTCCCATGCGCCTTGACTAGAAATTGCACTTGCAGGAATTTAATCTGTAGATGGACTTGGATAGCTGTACAGGACATTTTATGATCCTTGTCTTTAGTACCCAATTGCTAATACCACTGCTACTGACATTTACAGGGCTGAGTATTTACTGTCTCAGGTATTCTGCTAGATGATCTGCATTCTCACCACAACCTAAGAGTTAAGTACCAAAATGACGCTAAGACTTGAACTCTCTCCTCAAAGTCACTCAGCTGGCAAATGGGGAGCCATCTAACACCAGACCCCCACTCCTGCCCCCACCTCCATTGCCCTCCTGGTAGGTACTCAGTGTTATAAAGGAGAAATCTGGAAACAATGTAACTGCCCACTATTAGGCATCTAATTAATCAAGAAGTACCCAGTGTAGCCTTAGGGAAAACATAATACCAGTAGAGAAGGAACCATGCCATTTACTGTTAGTAAAAATATAGTTCAGAACAGTATATAAATGTCCCCTTTTGTGGAATTAAAAAAAAGATTGAGCTGTGTGCCGCACACAGGCCTGTGCACGTGCATACACATGCACACATACGCACACACATATAGATGTGGAAATCAATGCAAGGACACCTAAGAAACTCAACATATGAGGAAGGACACTGCATAGTATATTTTTTGCCTAGTTCCCATCCTAAAATAAATTCTACCCATTTTTCAAAGCCTTACCCAATTCTTCCTGGGGAAGTGATTTTTCATTCCTCTGAACTCCTGTAGTGTGATATGAAAAAGAAAAGGAGAGGAAGAGAACGGGGCTACGAAAACATAGAGGATGAAGATGAGAGGAAGTGGAACAGAGAAAATCAATTGGGAACTTATTTATAGCGTGTTATGCTAATGATTTTACATGCATTTTTAATATCCCTACCTCGTAATTACTACTGACCACTTGATGTTTTATATGGAAACTGAGCTTTAGTGAAATGAAGTTCCCTACCTCACAGGACTACTAAGGAGTGAAGAGGACACCCAGATCCAAGACTGGCACAAAATAGCATGATCTCACCACTGAGCAAACCAGCTCTCATCTTGTCCTGATACCTTGGCACTTATCGTGCAGCTTTTTCTTATCAGATAACTTGAAGGGATTGTGGTAGTGGTTAGCCCTGCAGACTCTGGAGCCTGACTTCAGAGTTTGGCTTACAATACTGATTTGGTGAACTTTTACTAGTTACTTCACTTCTCTGTGCTTGAGGCTCCTAATATATGAAAAGAGGTTAATAGAGTCTGTAAGTCACAAAACTACTTGAGAATTAAAATCAGTGGTAATAAATATAAAACATTTAGAACAGAATGTGGCATATAAAAACATCCCTAGGTTTTAGTTATGTTTAGTAGTAAAAGAAAGAATAACATTTGACTCTTGAACAGCATGGATTTGAATTGCAAGGGTCCACTTATAGGCGGTTTTCTTTCACTAAATGCAAACAACAGTGCTACAGTACTATACAATCCATGGTTGGTTGAATTGGGGGATGAGAAACCAAGGACGGGGAGGGCTGGCTGCAAAGTTATACTCTAATTTTCCATTGCACAAAGGATTGGTGCCCTTAACTCCTGCATTATTCAAGGGTCAAGTGTATATACTAAGCATCCTTTTTACCCGTAGTATCTAACACAGAGGTTCACATATAATAATTATTCATTACAGATTACATGGATGTTAATCATTCAGTACCATACTTCAGTAATTTGTTTGTCATAATAGGAAATTGTAGGGTGAATTATATGAAATATCAGTTTTATAAGATAAAATCAGTCAAATATTGGCAATTTCATATGCTTCAGCTTAATTTATGTTTTAACTATTTCCAGTTCCATTAAAACATGCAAATTTATTAATATGTCTAATAAATCCAAGTACTTTCTAGATACCTTTGTATTGATTATATATATATATATATAATGTAATATAATTTTCCATATGGTATAAAAATCTCTTATGTAACAAAATATTATTTTAAAATATATCTGAAATTAATGTTTATAAATTTATTTTTCCCTAATGCAGCCTGCAATTGTCATGGGAAAGCTGAAGAATGCTATTATGATGAAAATGTTGCCAGAAGAAATCTGAGTTTAAATATACATGGAAAGTACATTGGAGGGGGCGTGTGCATTAACTGTACTCGAAACACTGCTGGTATAAATTGTGAGACATGCATTGATGGTTTCTTCAGACCCAAAGGGGTAAAGTATGCTTTTTCCTTTCATTAAGTGTTATTTTGGCTTTTTCAGACAGAGATGTATTATGGGGAAAAATAATTTTGATAGCTTCTCTAAATAATTGGACTTCAAATTCTCAAAGGTGACTAGAAATATTTCATAGTAGAAACTGTATAAATCTTTCAGGATATGATATAAAATATTTCCATCTCTCTAGAAAGTCCCATTGTGCCTCATTCCAGTCAGTCACCACCCCCAGGCAAACTCTGTTCTGATTTTTAGAGCATAAATTTGTTTTACCTCTTAGTGAATTTCCTAAAAAAGAAATCATAAAGTACATAAAATTTTTGGTCTTCCTTTCACTCAATTTAACATGTTAAAATTTATTCATGTTGTACACATCAGTAGTTATTTCTTTAAAAAAATTGCTAAGGAGTAGTCCTTTGCATGTACATATCTTGATTTTTAATCCATTCTCCTGTTGGTGGATATTTGGGTCATTTTCAGTTTTTGGTTAGCTCCTATAAAACAATTTTATATGAGTCTTTTTGTGGTCATGTGTTATTAACCTTGTGTAAATATCTAGGAGTAGAGTACTTGTTTCATAGGATAGATATATGTTTGACTTTATAAGATACTGCCAACATTTTGTCAAGTTAGTAATACTGTTTTACATGTTCACCAAAAATGTATGTAAGTTCTCGTTCTTCCATATTATCTCTATTATTTGGTCTTGACTATCTTTTTGAATTAGCCATTCTAGTGGATGTGGGTGTAGTAGGTATGGCAAGTGGATACTAGGCAATCACTAAGTCATTCCCATCAATGCTTGGTGCTACAGCAGATCTTCTATTATGAATTTTACAGCAGATCCCATGGATTAAATTATTATTTTAAGTGTTTATTGGCTATTCCTATATCTTCTCTTGTGAAGTATTTCTTCAAGTCAAGAAATTGTTCTTTTTTATTCTAGAAATGTTATAATTTTAACTTTTAGGGCTATGGCCCATCTCAAGTTAATCTTTGTGTAGGGTATGAAATAATGATTGAGATCTATGTGGTTCATCTGTTGTTCCAGCACCATTTTTGGAAAAATATTTCTTTTTCTCTTTTAAATTGTTTTGAGGCATTTTTTGAAAATCAGTTGATCTTTTGTGTCAACATCTGGAGCCCCAGTTCTGTTCCATGGATTTATTTGTGCTAATGGCACACTATCTTGATGACTTTAGTTTTTTTTTTGTTGTTTTTTATTTTTTTTTGTGGTACGCGGGCCTCTCACTGTTGTGGCCTCTCCCATTGCGGAGCACAGGCTCCAGACACGCAGGCTCAGTGGCCGTGGCTCACAGGCCCAGCCGCTCCACGGCAGGTGAGATCTTCCCAGACCGGGGCACGAACCCGTGTCCCCTGCATCGGCAGGCGGACTCCCAACCACTGTGCCACCAGGGAAGCCTGATGACTTTAGCTTTAATAAAACTAGAATTCAGAAACATATGTACACTAACTTTATTCTTCCTTTTGAAGATTGTTTTGGCTATAGTAGTTTCTTTACATTTCCATACAAATTTTAGAATCAACTTCTCAATGACAAATATTAGTTGGGATTGTTGTATAGAACCTAAAGGCAAATATGGAGAGAACTAACACTTTAACAATATTGAGTCTTCCAGTCAATGAATATAGTATATCACTTCCCTTATTTCTGTCTTCTTTAATTATTCATATCAGTGTTTTCAGTGTAGAGATCTTGCATGTGTTTTGTTAATTTGTTAATTTTGTATAATTTCCTTCTGCCTGAAGAACTTCCTTTAGCTTTTTTTTTAAATAGGGCAAGAATTGATGGTGACAATTTCTCTCATGTTTATTTCATCTGAAAATGTCTTTATTCTACCCTTATTACTGAAGTATATTTTCATTACATGGAGAGAGATGTTTGTTTTTCTTTCAGTACTTTAAAGATATGGTATTTTCTTGGGCTTCCCTGGTGGTGCAGTGGTTAAGAATCTGCCTGCCAATGCAGGGGGCACAGGTTTGAGCCCTGGGCCGGGAAGATCCCACAGGCCTCGGAGCTACTAATCCCATGAGAAACAACTACTGAGCCTGTGTGCCACAACTACTGAAGCCCACGTGCCTAGAGCCCGTGCTCCACAACAAGAGAAGCCACCACAATGAGAAGCCTGCTCACCATGACTAGAGAGAAGCCTGCATGCAGCAATGGAGACTCAACACAGACAAAAATAAAATAAATAAATTTATTAAAAAATAAAGATACAGTATTTTCTGGATTTCACTTATTCTAATGAGAAGGCAGCCATCATTTGCATTTTTTTCTTCTATATATAATGTGTCTTTAATTCTCTGACTGATTTCAAGATATCCTCTTTTTATTTGTCTTTTAGCAGCCAAAACATGTATTGGCAAACTATGACCTCTAGATCAAATTTGGCCCATGGCCTATATCTATATGGCCTGCAAACAAATAATTTTTTTTTTACATTTGTAAAAGTTTGTTAAAAGAAAAAAAAAAGAAAGAGGCGGAGGAGAAGTAAGGGAGGAGAAAAAGGAGAGGAAGGGAAAGGAGATGCAACGAAAATGAAAAGAACAACAAAAAAATTAAGGAAAAGAAAAAGAAGAACAAGATGAACAAGAACTAGGTGGAAGAGGAGGAGGAGAGAAGGAGGAGGAAGAGAAGAAACAAACCTTATGTGCCTTACAAAGCCTAGAATTTTAGTTACAGAAAAAATTTTCCAATCTCAGAATTGGACCATGTGTGTCTAAATGTGGCTTTCTTTGTGCTTACCTTCTTGGCTACTGAGCTTCTTGTAATTATAAATTGAGATTTTTATACCACATTTTGGAAATTTTAGGCCATTATTTCTTTAAAATTTTTTTTGAACCATGCTCTCTCTTCCCCTTTTGTGACTCCAACTGCATACAGGTCAGGTTCCTGGACTGTGTCCTATAGGTTACTGAGTCTGTGGTAATTAAAATTTGTTTTGTTCTTCAGATTGGATAAATTCTATTTATCTCTAATTAGGTATACTACCTTTCTCCCTGCCATCACTTACCTGCTGCTAAGCATATCCAGTTAATTTTTTTGTTGAGGTATTTTGTTTTCAGCTTTTTGACTTATTGTGTTTTTTGTTATTTCCATTTTTCTGTTGAAATAATCCATGTGTTTACTCCTTATGAACATTATTTCCTTTATATTCTTGGGCATATATACAGACCTGTCCTTGTCTGCTAATTTCAATACTTGGGACACCTCAGGGTCTGTTTTTATTGACTTGCTGTTTCTTGAATAAGGACCACACCTATATTTTTCTCCTCGTGTCTAGCAATTTATGATTTACACAGGACATTGAGGATGATACAGTGTAGAGAAAAGATTTTGTTGTCTTCTTCCAAAGATTTGTGAATTTTGTTTTAATAGGTAATCAACTTACTGACTAATCACTATTAAACTGAGGAGGCTTGCTTTTATACCTTGTTAGGACAGATTAATAAAAAGCTCAGGGTGTTTATCTAACCTTTCCAACTTTGTTGATAAACTCTCATTTCTGTTCACTTTATGGTGTGTAGAATGGAAAATTTTACTCAGATCATTTAGCTTTCTAGCTGTTGCTATCCATTGGGCTCCTTGGATTCCCCTGATTTAATGTACAATTAAAGGATCAGTTAAGAATTGAGGGGTATTGATATGCAAATTTTGTTGTTACCCTTATATGAACATGGATCTCATCTACTGTATTTTCTTCTTTCAAATCTCAAATCCTTCTAATTTCTGCCTGCTTCTGATTATTATCCCAAGTCCTCAAATGTTTGATTTTTATATTTTGTCCAGAATTCATAATTGTCATTTGTGTGCTAGACCTATACAAGACACTGTGCCATCATTAAAACTGGAAGCTTGATCAAGTTGTTATTACAAGTTATTAAGTGAATCTGAGCCTAGATTTTGGTATTTTAACACATAAAAATACGTATGCTATATTGTGTTAAAAATTCAAATCTTTCAGGTTCTTAAGGGTAGAAATCCATGTGTTTTTATGAAGATATAGAAAGAAAAGTTTTGTGCACTGCAAATTTTATAGCTAAATAACGTATCTCTATGATATTCTTAAAATTATTGCCTTAAAATCTAATTTTAGATTTATCTCCTAAATACATACATTTAAATGTTAAAATACACACACACACACACACACACATATATAGCGGTGCTTACTTTGAGGATTGATTAGTAATCTGATTATTTGAATAAAATTAAAAATCAAGTATAAAGTAGATGAATTTATAAAATCTCTTATGTTAGAACTTGTTCCTGATCAGCAGTCTGATTCAGGCAGATTTTCCCAATTACCACAAAGAAGGATAACAAATTAAGAGGCTTTGGTTTACTCAAGATCATCATTGGAATCATAAATCATATTTATAAGAGCTAAGAATTTATCCTAAAGAAATTTATTGCTATATGCCCACAGAGAGTTTTGTTTTGTTTTGTTTTTCTTCATGTCTTGGTTTTCTCTTGGTTAGAAAGCCCTTCTCCCAATTCCACTCTCAAATTGCTACTCATATTTCAAGCTCCAGTCTAAATGTCACTTTTTCTGTGAAACATTGCTTGACTTCATTGTGTTTTTACTCTCTCTTCTTTTGCCCCAGAACGCTCTGCCTGTGTGTCTGTTTTATCACTTTGCACATTCTATTTAATCAATATCTTTCAAGTCTGCTATTCCTGTAAGCTTCTTTAAGGCAGAAATCAGGGCTTATCTGTGCTTTGCAAAGTCCTTACTTCATAATAGGAAGTGAATGAATGGGTCTTTAACAAATGATGATTTTGAAACTGATCTGTGGATATAGTTGATTGAATTCTATCAGACATGTAAATATTTCTCTACTTGTGAAACTTTGATTTATATTAGCAAAGAGGTTTTCATTTATCAATTAAACCTAGATATATACATATAAAACTGTATTTTTTGGGAGAAACATATATATATATACTTATATACACAATTTTTTGTATATATTCAGAGTATTAGTATTTCCTAGGCAAAGAATTTGTTGATTTTTTTTGTTCTCATTGCATCTTGAAAATATTGTATATTTGGTACATTAGCACAGTCTAGGTGTGTTTAATTAAAATATTCTAATTAAAAACTACTAGTTGTACTGTTTAATGTATGTGAGGAATCTTATGAGATGCTTTATATGTTATTCCTCTTAATTTTAATTTAATAACATCACTAAAGTTTCTACTATTATCCTCATATTATCAGGAAGTAAGTAAATTGCAGGAGGCCACATAAGCCAGTAAGTGGACACAGTGGGATATGAACTCAAGCCTTCCTAATTACAGAGCCTACATTGTTTCCCCCCAGATTATGCTGCCTCCTGAGAAAGTCAAATTTTTAACGTAACTATTTAACATCTTTTTCAAGCACCAAATATAAATTTCTATTTAATTAGCTATATCACGATCAATGTAAAAAGTTTTTGAAAAATTAATTTGGGGAAAAATTACTAATTTTGAACTATGTTGTAATAAAACAGTAAGGTTTTACTATGGAATGTATATTTCTCTAATATTCTAATGTTCTCTATATAAGCAAACATTGTTCTTTTTGTTTGTAATGATAATGATACTGTGATTATAAAAGAAAGAGATGCATACTGAAATGTGTAGGGATTAAAAGACTCTTTATTTGGGATTTTCTTTAAAAACTTCAGCAAAGAATAAAACGTGATGAATCATATAGCAAAATCTTGATAATTGTTGAATCTAGGTAACAAATATTTAGTAGTTTATTATACTATCCTCTTTATTTCTGTGTATCCACTTAGATGAAATTGATTTTAGAAAATGCAAACATATAATAAAGAAAATTTCTTATATTATCATTTTCTAAATATAATTTATTATCATTTATTAAAATGTTCTTTAAAGGCTTGCTGAATTGAAAAATTTAGTGTTTTTAAAACAGAATTTTAATATATTTTTTTAGATATCTCCAAATTTTCCAAGACCATGCCAGCCATGCCATTGTGACCCAGTTGGTTCCTTAAATGAAGTCTGTGTCAAGGATGAAAAACGTGCTCAACGAGGTGAGAGCTATAGTAGAAGGCCATTGTTCTGATGAAAGGACAACTAAAGCCAAGTGTGATTATTTTCAGAAGAACCTGTTGCAGTAAATTTCATTCATGTAATAAATTTATTCTTTTTTTTTTTTTTTGGCTGCGTTCGGTCTTTGTTGCCGCGCAGGCTTTTTTCTCTAGGTGCGGTGAGTGGGGCTATTCTTTGTTGCGGTGCACAGGCTTCTCATTGCGGTGGCTCCTCTTGTTGTGGAGCACAGGCTCTAGGTGCGCAGGCTTCAGTAGTTGAAGCATCCAGGCTCAGTAGTTGCGGCACGTGGGCCCCAGAGCATGTGGGCTCAGTATAAATTTATTTTTACAGCTATCAATGTCCCCTACAGGAAGCAGTTTTTAATTCATCTCAATAATTATGTTTGTTTAATTATACTTTAAAAGCAAGAAAAGTTGAATCATTTGTTTTGCATTAGTATACATGTGTATATACATATATATACACATATATACATATTTACATATCTATATATATATATCTTCTAGTCTATTATAAATCTGTGGTGTATGTAATTTTTTGATGTCTTGCTATTTATTATATTGCTTTATAGCATGTATGATTTCTAGGGTGAAATGACAGTGTTCATTGAGGGATGTGTGTGCTACAGTGGGAAGAGCGAATAGATGAGATCA
The DNA here is from genome assembly GCF_964165515.1 of Mesoplodon bidens. Lineage (NCBI taxonomy): Eukaryota > Metazoa > Chordata > Mammalia > Artiodactyla > Ziphiidae > Mesoplodon > Mesoplodon bidens. The sequence goes on from NC_138168.1 coordinate 60,808,600, forward strand.
CAGATTGAGATGTAGTTAATAATACAGAAAGCGAGAAGTCTACATAAAGGACTGTAAAAGGCGGTAGGAATGAGTTAATGAAGGGAAAGAGGCTGACATTAGTTTAAGACAAAACCTTTTTTGAGGATTGAAATTCACGATGTACTCCAAACATTAAGTAATCAAATGCCAAATTAACTCTTTGATGTAAAATGTTTAGGAACTACTTCCAGGAAAGTTGCTTGCCAAAGTAGAAAATTCATTGAATATATCTGGAACTGTTTCTTTATATTTCTAAGACTGGATTCTTCTCTTCTGTGGAAAGACTAAAATAAATCATGGCTCTGCTATAGGCTTTTTCCCCGAAAGACCTTCTATTTAAAAGACTGGCAATATTTCTTTGGCACAGTTTAGCTTACCTGCTTTCTTTACAAAACTATTTTATTATCTGTTTAAGCCTTACAGTCTTAAATCTTAAAAGATTAAAAAAATGATTATTTAAAAACTCAAATGGTGAATTATTGATGTCACTTTTCATTTTATGGTCCCTTATCTTTTTATGGTAGCAACTAAATCGCATTATTTTGAGCAATGTAATTTAATTTTATCCCCTGAGTTTAAAATGATAGGTATTTTGTTGTTGAAAAAAGTGACTAAAAAAATAGAAAAGTAGAAAAATGAGTATTCAATGCAGTGGTAATTCAGCATAGTACTGTTATTAACATTTGTGTGTTAACTTTACATGATGAATTTTTCCCCATATCTGTTCGTTTCTCTGAAATCTGGTTTTAGCTCCTGAATAGAGTACTCAACTTTGAATAGATATTAAGATTGTTTCTAAATTTTGTGTATTTTAACCAATGCTTTAATGAAGATCTCTGGATATAAATATTTTTCAATTATTTTTTTCCTCTGTGCTCTAAATTCTTTTTTCCAAATTGTGGTATAGTTGATGTACAATATTATATAAGTTACAGTTGTACAAAATAGTGATTTTTCAATTATTATTAAAACAACACATGGTCACATAAAATTTTAACAGTAGGGAAGGGAATAAAATAAACAGCAAAGTGTCCTCTTCAACTTATTCACCCCTAGTCTCATTTCCAAATTTAATCACACTGATCCTTTCCTCCTATTAAGTTCTTTTGGAAGAACTTATCTTTCAAACAATATCTGAACAATATTCTTAGTATTTTTCATCACCATTAAATATTGCCCACTGACTGTCCATCTTGGAACACAAACATTTCATTCATATCACCTTCTTCCTTCTTTCTACCATTCATATCTTTTTATAATTTTTTTCTTCTACGGTATTTTTACCATGTTAAATAAAAAGCTTAAATTCCTAGTTTTTGATTTATTAAAGTTGGGCTTTATCCCTTGAAGTCATACTACACAAACTTAGAAAAAGAGCATCCTTACATGCTCCCCTGATCTTCAACCTACTTGACAGTGTCTGTCAATTGCATCTTCACCTTTTCAAAAATTGTGTAGAGATATTTGGTTCCAGGCCAATAATTAATTTTTCTAATTTTAAATTGAAGCAATAATCAATATTTGTAATGTTATAATTAGATCTATTTTATTCAATATGGACTTGAGTTGAATAATTAGACATATAACCGTGATACATTTTTCTCTTCCTGTTTAGTCTGATGATCTCTTTAGGAAACAGTCTCAGATGTAGTCTAATGATTTGGATTTCTTAGTCAGAATGAGTAACCAGATCGTGAGAAATGATGTTCAGTATATCATTGACATTAACCTGATGGCTAGAGAAAAACAAATATTTTGTGTGTGAATTTTCTGTTTCCTTAATTTTCTTTTTGGTGTAAGGTGGGTTTTTTTCCTCCATAGATTTGTAAGAGCTCTAATAGTATGTCATATTTGTTATGAACAATTTCTAGATTTTCTTTGTGTCTCATTATTATAGATAATTTTTAATGTATATAATTTAACAATTTTTATGTAATAACCTATGAAAATTCAGAAAACCCACTTTAGCTATAATAATGACATGCTAAAATTATTATGCATAGTAATATTTTTCTATTGGATTTCTTACATGCCTTTATAATCCTAAAATTCTTATCTACTCCAAGTTTAGACAAATTGTTTATTTCTTTAGTTTTTATTTCCTATTATTCTTCCAGTTTTATTGAAATATAATTGACATACAACACTGTTTAAGGTGTTCAGTATAATAATTTGACTTTCATACTTCATGAAATGATTACCACAATAAGTTTAGTGAACCGTTCATCATCTCGTATAGATACAAAATAAAAGAAAAAGGAAAAAAATTTTTCCTTGTGATGAGAACTCTTAGGATCTACTCTGCTAACAACTTTCATGTATAACATACAGCAGAGTTCATTATATTAATCATGTTGTACATTACATCCCTTGTACTTACTTATCTTATAAATGGAAGTTTGTACCTTTGACCACTTTCATCTTGACCACTTGATTTCTTTTTATGATACTTAAGTCTTTAATCCATCTGGAATTTATTTTGGTATATTTTATAAGAAAAGTTTCTAACTGCATTTTGTTTTTCTAATAGTCTCTTTTAATTCACCTATATTTAATATTATTTTTGTTTCTTTAAACATATTAAATACAGTCCCCCGTATCCCTGGGGGTATGTTTCAAGATTCCCAGTGGATGCCTGAAACTGCAGATGGTACCAAACACTGTATATACTGTGTTTTTTTTTACTATACAGGCATACCTATGATAAAGTTTAATTTATAAATTAGACACAGCAAGAATAACAACAACTAATAATAAAATAAAACAGTTATAGCAATATACTATAATAAAGTTATGTGAATGTGGTCTTTCTCTCTCAAAATATCTTTTTGTACAAATTCCATGCCTTTTTCATCTTAACCAAACACTTATCATGCCCTGTGGTCAAAACTTTTACAATTTGAGGTGCAACAGCAAAACTATCACAAATTTCTTTTTCCTTCTTCACAATTTCATAGACAGATGATTTGTTCTTACGGTAGACCTTAACAACCTCAGCATACAGTTTGTCTTTCTTAAGTTGAAAAATTTCATCTTTTCACTTAAAGGAAGCATTTCATGGCTTCTCTTTGGCATATCTGAATTGCCAGTATCACTACTCATATTTTGGGGCCATTATTAAGTAAAATAAGGGTTACTTGAACGCAAGCACTGCAAAACCTTGACAGTCAATCTGAAAACCAATATGGCTACTAAGTGACCAGTGGGATGAGATATGCTGCAAAAAGGAATGATTCACATCCTGGGCAGGATAGAGTGGGATGGTGCAAGATTTCATCACTGTACTCAGAATGGTACTTGATGTTAAACTATGAATTGTCTGTTTCTGGAATTTTCCATTTAATAATTTTCGACTGTGTTTGACCACAGGTTAACTGAAACCATAGAAAGTGAAACCGCAGATAAGAGAGGACAGCTCTATGTTTACTTTATAATTTGTATCTGTTACTAGTATTCTCTGCTATCTATTTGATTCTGCAGTTTGATTTTTCTGCTAAGTCTTTATCAGGGCCTTGTTTTCTTGTGTGTTTCATGATTGTGCGTGTGTGTGTGTGTGTGTGAGAGAGAGAGTGTGTGTGTGTGAGAGAGAGAGAGTGTGTGTGCACATACCTGTGTATTTTCTAGTTTACCCTTTCAGGAGTCTTGAGTTTATATGTAAAGTTCTCTGATATGTCCTCCTAACTTGAGTAGTACCTAGAATTTGTCTTTTGTTCCATAAAACCATGCTCCATGCTCTAGACTAGTTAATCAGAATTAGTCAACTTCAGGAAAGACACTGGTTTAAGGACTGGCTTACCACTCTAGAAAGTAATTCTTTTAGTTTCTGATCTCCAAGGGGTTTCTCTATTCCATAACAGCACAACCATTTTATATATCTCTCTCTCTGCTAACTGTCTGTCTTTAATTTCATCCTGCATAGTCAAGTATTCTGAACAAGGAAGTCTTTATGGACATTCACTTCATAATATTTCCAGAAACAAACATTAATAGACATTGTTTATTACTTGCAGTATTTCTGCATTTTGTCTCAAGGTCTGGAGATTTTAACATCAGAAACAAATATTAATTTGGGGGAATGCGTCTGCAACCTTTAATGAACGGATTTCTTCTCCATTTGACTTATACATATGATTAAAAAAATAAATGTATTAATGTTAAACGATACAGGCATACCTCAGAGATTTTGCAAGTTCAGTTCCAGACCACTGTAATAAAGCAAGTCACACTAATTTTTGGTTACCCAGTGCATATAAAAGTTATGTTTACACTATACTGTAGTCTCTTAAGTGTGTAATAACATTATGTCTAAAAACACCGTACCTTAATTAAAAAAGTACTTCCTTGCTAAAAAATGCTAACCATCATCTGAGCCTGTAGTGAGTTGCAATTTTTTGCTGGTGGAGGGTCTTGCCTTGATGTCAATGGCGGCTGACAGATCAGGGTGGTGGCTGCCGAAGGCTGGGATGGCTGTGGCAATTTCTTAATATAAGACGCCAGTGAAGTTTGCCATATCGATTGATTCTTCCTTTCATGAACGATTTCTCTGTAGCATGTAATGCTATTTGATAGTATTTTACACACAGTAGAATTTCTTTCAAATTTGGAGTCAATCTTCTTAAGCCCTGTGGCTGCTTTATCAACTAAGTTTATGTAATATTTAAAATTCTTTGTTGTCAGTTCAATAGTCTTCACAGCATCTTTACCAGGAGTAGAATCCATCTCAAGGAATCTCTTTGCTCATCCAGAATAGGTAACTCCTCATTCATTAAAGTATAACATGAGATTGTGGCAATCCAGTTCCATCTTCAGGCTCCACTTCTAATTCTATTTCTCTTGCTATTTCCAACACATCTGCAGTGACTTTCTGCACTGAAGTGTTGAACCCTTCAAAGTTATCCATGAGGGTTGGAATCAACTCCTTTCCAACTCCTGTTAATGTTGATATTTTGGCTTCTTCCCATGAATCTCAATTGTTCTTAATGGCATCTAGAATGGTGAATCCTTTCCAGAAGGTTTTCAATTGACTTTTCCCAGATCCATCAACAGAATCACTATCTATGGCAGCTGTAGCCTTATAAATGTATTTCTTAAATAATGAGACTTGAAAGTCAAAATTACTTCTTGATCCATGGGCTACAGGATAGATCTTGTGTTAGCAGGCAGGAAAAAAAAAACATGAATTTCATTGTACATCTCCATCAGAGCTCTTGGGTGACCAGGTTCATTGTCAAGATGATCAGTAATATTTTGAAATGAGTCTTTTTTTTTGAGCAATAGTTCTTAACAGTGGGCTTAAAATATTCAATAAACCATCTTAAACAGATGTGCTATCATCCAAGTAGGGTAGATTTAGTATAATTCTTAAGGGCCCTGGGATTTTTGGAATGGTAAATGAGCATTGACTTCAACTTAAAGTCATCAGCTGCATTAGCTCCTAATAAGAGAGTCAGTCTGTCCTTTGAAGATTTGAAGCCAGGTGTTGACTTCTCCTCTTTAGCTATAAAACTCCTAGATGGCATCTTCTTCCAACAGTTGCCTGTTTCATCTACACTGAAAATCTGTTGTTTAGTGTCCTCACCTTCGTGAATTATCTTAGTTAGATATTCTGTATAACTTGCTGCAGCTTCTTCATCAGCACTTGCTGCCTCACCTGACACATTTATGTTATGGAAATGGCTTCTTTCCTTAAGCCTCATGAACCAACTTCTGCTAGCTTCAAACTTTTCTGTAGCTTCCTCACCTCTCTCAGCCTTTATAGAATTGAAGAGAGTTAGGGCCTAGCTTTGGATTAGTCTTTGGCTTAAGGGAAGGTAGTGGCTGGTTTGATCTTCTATCCAGACCAATAAAACTTTCTCCATATCAGCAATAAGGCTGTTTCACTTTCTTAACATTTGTGTGATCACTGAAGTAGCACTTCTAGTTTCCTTCAGGAACTTTTCCTTTGCATTCACAACTTGGCTAACTGGTGAAAGAGGACTAGCTTTAGACCTTATTTCAGCTTTTGATATGCCTTTCTCACTAAGCTTAATTATTTCTAGCTTTTGATTTAAAGTGAGAGACATGCAACTCTTCCTTTCACTTGAGCACTTAGAGGCCATTGTAGAGTTATTAATTGGCCTAATTTAAATATTGTGTTTGAGGGAACAGGGAGACCTGAGGAGAGGGAGAGAGATAGGAAATGGCCAGTCTGTGAGCAGTCAGAACACAACCAACATTTATAGATTAAGTTTGCTGTTTTATGTGTGTGTGGTTAGTGGTGCCCCCAAACAATCATAATAGTAACATCAAAGCTCTGATTGCAGATCACCATAGCAAATATAATAATAATGAAAAAGTTTGAAATATTGGGAGGATTATCCAAATGTGGCACAGAGACACAAAGTAAGCAGATGCTGTGGGAAAAATGGTGCCAGTAAATGTGCTCAATGCAGGGGCAAAACATCAATGTGTAAAAAACAAAATATCTGCAGAGCACAATAAAACAAAGTGAAATAAAATGAGGTATTTATATTACCAAAATAAATTCTACTAGGTCATCATGGAAGGTCCTTTTAATTTACAGTACTTTAGGGTTCAGCTTGGTGTTTATTTTATTTAGGATTTTCTCATCTGGATTCATATGTTAACTTGTTCCTGGCTCTGACACCTGCCAGCTGTGCTACCTTGGCAAATCACTAAATTTCTGTCTTAGTTTCCTCATCTGTAAAGCAGGGAAGATAATAGGGTCTACCTCATATTGTTATTTTGAATGTTAACTCAATTAGCATATGTGTAGTGTGTAAGCAAAGTGTAATGCCTAGCATAAAATAAATGCTATTTAAATATTACTTGTTATGTTTATTTTGTATTATCTTTGTTAGATTTTTATATCATGTATTCACTAGCTTAATAAACTGAATTACGTACCTCTCTGTTTTTTATATGCTCCATAAGAGTTTCAAACTTTGAAAACACTGTAAAAATTAACTGGTACTGAAATATTTGTGGGAATTCTTTCATCATTTAACCTCTTTTGATATCCTTAATTAGCTTTGTCTAAGTTTCCCTTTTTTTGCTTCCTTTTCTTTTTGTTTATGTTTCAAATCTACCTTTTCTCCCAGGTGTTCATTTTGGTTTTTTAAATTTTTTGATAATTACATGAATTAAGTTTTAATTTATTTACAATTTTAAAAATAATGGAATATTTAAGCCTAAAAGTTTGGTTTCAGTTTTTCAACATCCAATGAACATTGTTAAGTTACTTTCTTACTGCTTTTATATTCTATTTAAAAAACTATTTGATCTGCAATTGAAGTCTTGATTTTCTTTTTAACCTAAGAGTCATTAGGAAGAAATATTTATTAATTTTTAGTGTCTGAGTTTTGCATAAAATTCTATCTTCATGTTTGATATTCATAATTAATTTAATCCTAATTTAATGTAGCATTTGGTACAAATATAGAAGTAGCAATTTATGTTAAGAAAATAAGCCTTAAGGGCTTCCCTGGTGGCGCAGTGGTTGAGAGTCTGCCTGCCAATGCAGGGGCCATGGGTTCGTGCCCTGGTCCGGGAAGATAACACATGCCGCGGAGCGGCTGGGCCCGTGAGCCATGGCCACTGAGCCTGTGCGTCTGGAGCCTGTGCTCCGCAACGGGAGAGGCCACAACAGTGAGAGGCCCGCATACAGCAAAAAAAAAAAGAAAAGAAAAGAAAAGAAGCCTTAAATAATTTCTGCTTTGAGAAATTGAACATTTTTGTGGATTAGTTAATGATAAGCTACAATAAATATTTATATGCCATTTAATATACAATTCAACATTATTAGATTATTCAAATTTTTGTGTTTTGCTTTTTACTAATTCATGTGTAAATATTTAAAGTTGGTAGGTTAATGTCATTCTCAGCCATTGATTTTGGGGCAATTTTTCTTTGATTTCCAATATCTTTCATTGTCTATAATTTTTTGTACTTCTAATTAGTGCTTATTTGGAGCATAAATATAATAACTTAAATTATGTTTTTATTGTACCTTTAATAATGTAAACAGAGAGCTTGTTCTATTGAATTATTTTAATTGAATTCTATTTTGGCCCTCATTAATACTACTACAACTGTTTTTAATTTTCTATATGCTTTCCTAATGTATATTTACCTTCTTTTATTTTTAATATTTCTTGTCATTTTGTCTATTTCTTGTGAACATTACACACACATATTTTTAATTGAAAGAGTAAGACTAACTCACTTATGTATTGCTAGTATGTATGTTTGGCACTCTTTCTGTCATTGTTTTATGTTTTCACAGCATAATGTTTCCTTGCTTTTTTCTCCCTTCTTTTGTTTTTTGGGTGGACTATATTTTACTGATTTGCTCTTATATTTTTCCAGATTTTGAAGGTCAATAACTTGTATTCATTCATGTGTTTTTTTTCTATTTTTCTAATCAAAGACAAGAATAAAAATTGTCTTTTGCATTTCTCTATTTAAAATGAAAAAGCAAATTTAAACGGCTATTATTTCCCTCCTCTATTCCTTTTTATCCCCCAAATATGTATTCCCATGAACACCCTCAGTCTCTTTTAAAAATTTACTTTATTAAAGTATAGTTGATTTACAATGTTGTGTAAATCACAGCCAAGTGATTCAGTTATAGATATAGATATAGATATAGATATAGATATAGATATAGATATATACATTCCTTTTCATGTTCCTTTATATTATGGTTTATCACAGGATATTAAATATAGTTCCCTGTGCTATACAGTAGGACCTTGTTGTTTATCCATTCTGTATATAGTTTGCATCTGCTAATCCCAAGCTCCCAGTCCATCCTTCCCCCAACCCTCTGTTGCTTGGCAACCACAAATCTGTTCTCTAGGTCTGTGAGTCTGTTTCTATTTGGTAGATAAGTTCATTTATGTCATATTTTAGATTCCACATATAAGTGATATCATATGGTATTTGTCTTTCTCTTTCTGACTTACTTCACTTAGTATGATAATCTCTAGTTGTACCCATGTTGTTGCAAATGGCATTATTTCATTCTTTTTTATGTTTGAGTAATATTCCATTGTATATATGTACCACATCTTCTTTATCCATTCATTTGTTGATAGACATTTAGGTTGAACACCCTTAGTCTTTTTTTTTTTTGTACTTAGTGATGTTGTACTTAGATGATTGTTGTTAGGTGTTTTTTTCAAGTAGTATATTTTTACGCCCAAGGCACTTTCCCATCTTGTGATAGTCTGAGGGGGGTTATGAGTCAGTTAGAAAATATTGATATGTGTCTCATCTACCATTAGGTCTGGCACCTGGGTCCTGTCATTGCAAACCTGGCTTCAGAGGGGTGAGCTGCGATCGGTGTGCCAGAGGCTACACTGGCTACCCAGACTGCAAACCCTGTAACTGCAGTGGTGCAGGGAGCACAAATGAGGACCCTTGTTTTGGATCCTGTAACTGTAAGGTATGTTGTTTATTCGAGTAATGTCCCATTGTTTAGAGCAAAGGTCATTTTTCTTGGTTTTTCTCATATATCTGCAGGCATTAAGCAATTGGAACTTCTGTAAATCTCTATTCTCTATTTTATTGGTGGCATTCCTGTAAGTGTCTTTAGAACCAGGTTCACTGCAGCAAGACATATGCCATTTGTCTAAAAACCTACAAATACAGAAGATAAGTCACCTTAGGAATGTGTTATTTTATAACAAAAACAGTTTTCCCTCACCACCTATCTAGTCTGTTAATTTTAAAATACACAACACTAAAACTAGCAATCCTTTAAATCTACTGTACACTCAAAACTACTTTAGCTTTGTATCTAATTCTGAAAATAATTCTGTCAAGGGTTTTATTCTAGATTTTTAAATAATCTTCTGAATTTGAACCCAGATAGGTCTGAAAATACCATGTTAAAAATCCTCTGTTTAATTACCAAATAATGTGAGAAACCCTAGTGGAATTGATGAAATTCTCAATATTTCCTCCCAAGAGTACTTTCAGAAATGCAACTTTATTTGTTGTATACACTCAGATAATAGCTCATCGTGTTAACACCAAGTGATATATTACACCTGGAGCTTATACACATAGGGGAAACATAGAGGCAAGCCCAAGTCTAAAATGATAAAACTGATTTCCTTTAGCTATAGTAATCAGTTCCAAAACGTTCAGATCAGACAGTGTTAGCTATATTAGCTGAGAGAATAAACGCTCCATTGAAAAAGTTAGCATTCCATACTGATGTAAAAATAAATATTACTTCTTTTTTTCTTTGTTCTCAAACATAGGTGGAATCTTATTAAGAATCTTTCCTTTATTAATTCATTAATCTTCTCTAGGCAGCTATAAATTATATGCTGATAGTTGTTATATGAATGTGCATATGTATACAAACGTTAGACCGTAAAATAAGAAGTAAATATTAGTATTGATGTTGAGTGTTCATTTATTGGGACAGGAATGTCTGAAATATGAAGCTAAATACTATAATAGTTATGTAATAAGTATATGTTTTATCAAGGATAATTTAGGTACCTATCTTGGACCACTGAAACAATAAAACTCCTGTCCATATAAACAGGCAGAAAGTCTACAGTCCATGGTAAAGAGTTGCCATGTACTGAAATATAGTAAATTAACTAGATTTAGTACCTTTTATTCTAATATTATCAGAAATGAAGACTTACACTTGTAGATCAAGACTGGAGTGGTCTTTGGGTGATCACTTTTTAAAGGACACCACCTATCTTCATCCTGTATGTCTTTTGGGGCAATCCTAGAGGCTCTTAATGCATCTTCTCTAATATTTACCAAATATATTCCCTGTGTGTGATTTATTCCTTTTCCAAAACTCCACAGAAATCTCTAACCTTTATCACTTGCTCAAATAAAGTACAGACACAGCTGTGCTTAAAATGGAAGAGAAACCTCCTGAGTCTCTAGAATATAGGAAATCAAACTGGAAAAAAAAGAAAGGGGGCTTCCCTGGTGGCGCAGTGGTTAAGAATCCGCCTGCCAATGCAGGGGACACGTGTTCGAGCCCTGGTCCGGGAAGATCCCACATGCCGTGGTGCAACTAAGCCTGTGCACCACAACTACTGAGCCTGGACTCTAGAACACATGAGCCACAATTACTGAGCCCACGTGCCACAACTAATGAAGCCCATGCACCTAGAGTCCATGCTCCACAACAAGAGAGTCTAGAACAGGAGAGTTGTTGCCATTAGCAGAGATCCGAGGGATAGTTTCCTGAGCCACCACCTGCTCTCTGCCTGCCTCAATATTGCACTAAGAGTGATTATAATCCTAATAAGAAAAATGCCTTCTACAAAGTCACTTGAAGCTCTACATAGACAATTAAAACACAACAATAAGTAGCAATTAAGAAATCATAAAAGAGAATGAAAAATTAAGTAACTAGCATCATGAAAAGAGTTACCCTTCAACTATGTGATATTTTAAATAGATTACTATAAGTTCTTATAAACTAAATGTTTTTTGGGATAAAAACTTGGAGAAAGCAAGTCTCAGTAGATATCTACATAATTTTAAAAGTCATGAATTATATGCATGTTTAACAAAAAGATGATTCGACATAGGATTGTCAGTTGATTATTCAAAACAACATATATCAAATGCTATTTAATAGGTAAAACATTATTGAGAAGCTAAGATACTAGAGACTTAAATTCAGGTAAAGTGATATCTATAAAAGAGTTCATCTCCAAAATGTGTATTAACCAGTAAGCATTTGCACATTTATTCTTTTTCACTATAATATATAACAGTTTTCCATAATTTTCATTAGAAAAAAATATTTACTGAAGTTTGTAAACATTTTTAAAAAGTACTTTGTCATAAAGTCTTGGGCCTAAATTTATTTCTATTGTAAATTTTAAATGACTAACATTCTATTAAAATGCAGTACTGAGAAAAGTTGACACTGCTTTTCCCATTTCTGCCATTTCAAACACAAGAATTCTGGATAAAACAGAGCAAATAAATTTGCAATCACATAGATTCAGGAAAGAAAGGGAATTTCCTAGATGTTAAACCAAAGAGAGAAGTCTAAGTTAAGCATAAACTCAAGCAAAACTGTGCAATTAAGGTCATGGGGGTGGGGTGGGGGGGAGAGACTGGTCATAGTCCTAAGATGGGAGTTAAAGTTTAGAGTTTTAATGGCTTTTCTGAGACTTGACACTAGGATTTGGACTCACTGCGGGAAATTGGAACTGAATTCACTTAAGCTTAGACTCTAGAAATGTCCCCTGGCAGTGAAACAAACAGGCACGAGAAAATTGCACCTGCAAGCTAAGTGTGGCAACTAGAAAACATTCTCTTTCCTTTGGGGCTCTAGGTGGGTAAAATTGGTGCATTGTCAAATCCTCAAACCTGTGTGCCACATGGGAATGGGGTCAGTTTTATTCTCCCTTTCTGTGCTAGAATTCTTCAACAAGTCAAGCAAATGGTATTTCCACAGGAAAGAAAGTATAGTCTTAACTGACAGTGAGCTCACTGGAAAGCAGTATACTGCACAAAAGGAAAATAACTACAAAAGGGAATCAGAAGCCATAAAATTCAGAGTATTTGTACACTAAAAACTAAAAAAAAATAGGATAGTCTAAAAAAAGTATATAAACATAAAATATGTAATCATAATTTTATAATATAAATAGAATAAAATATGTAGAAAATGTACAGTCATAAAAATATGACTAGAAAATAAAAGAACAAAGAAAAAAATAGGAAAAAACAACACAAAATAGAGCACTATATTCAAAGAATAAGCAGGTGTGGAGAAATGTTACTGTAGTTTACTTCTAGAAATAAAAATATATGTAGTCATTGAAATTTAAAATTCGGTGAATGGGTTGAACAAGAGGTTAGAAGCTGCTGGATAGAGAATCAGAAATACAGAATGGAGGAAATTACTTGTAAATTGTCCTAGGGAGGTAAAGAAATAAAAATATGAGATGCTAAGTGGCATGGCTGATAGAATGATAAAAAACAACATAAAATTTAGCAGGACTGGCCAAAGAAGATATTAGATGAAATTGGGGAGAAACAATATTCAAGAAATAATGAAGGAGTAAAGAATTATGTAGAATTAAAGAAAATTGTACATCCTTTGAAGAAGATAAAAAATAAAAAAAGACCACCAGCAGGGCTTATAGTAGAAACCCTGCCCACTAATCAAGACAAAGAGAAAAATATTAAAACTAGAGACGAATATCAGATTATTGTGTTTCCCTCTAATAGTTCAACTTCACTGAAAAAACTTCTCAGAATATATGTACTTTAGTCAAAGAATTTTGAACCCAGAAGAGTTCCACTGGATTGAAGAATACAAGAATCAGTCTATAAAAAGCAGTAGCATTTCTATACACTAGTGATGACCAATTAGGAAATGTAATAAAAACATTTAGAATAGTAACAAAACTATGTGGTGCTTAGAAATAAATGTTCTCAAGTACAGGTGTTTTTTAAAAGATTATTGAAGACCATAAAGTAATATTTAAAATGGGGAGATAGCTGCTAATATCAAGTGCTGGTGAAAATCTGGCGAAATGGAAATGCTGTTATTAGGATGAATTAGTACCACTACTTAGGAGGCCAATATGGCATTATCTAGTATCATTAAAGATATTAAAAACCTGTCAGCCAGCAACTCAATATCTAGATGTTTACCCCAAAAGAATCTTATATAACGTGTATAAAGAGGCATATAAAAGCATGTAAAAGATGTTCAACATAGACCTACTTGTTATAATGAAAATTAGGAAAAATCTAAATATCCATAAAGAAGAAAAATAAATTATAATATATTCACGTAATCTGGTACAAGAAACAACTCGAGTGAGTGAAATAGGTCTTATGTGTAAAAACACTGATAAATTTCAAGTGAAGTGAAGGGAAAAAATGCCATTATGTTATCATTTATGTAAAGTTGTAAAACATAAAACATTCTATGAGCACACAAATATCAATTTTAAAAATTTAAATACACTGTTATGATGTGTACTAATTTCAGAATAATAGTTAACTCTAGAGAAAGAGGGAAGGAATAGGATTGAAGTGCAGTGAGAGAAGTGAGATTCAAATGTGCTTAAGCTTTATTTCTTTAAAACTAGCTGAAGCACACTTGGGAAAATATTCATATTTTTACCTCTAGGTTGTGGGTAGTGGATAATTATCATATTATATGTACTTTTCTAATGCTTTAAAATAATTCAAGATTTAAATTTTCTCTAATTGAAGGAAAAAAAGGATTTCCTGATTTAAAAAGAGGTGAACAAAATTTCTCGCTTAATACATTGTCAAATACTATTACCTCTACACATAAGATTTTCTGTTATATCCTTCTTTAGATAATGGTATTACTGAGCACCCCATCCTAATTATATTTCAAAATATGAAAACAATGCAACACAAAAGTATTTACTAATTGTTATGCATTATTAAAATTTTGAAAATTCCTCTCTCTTCTGGTAAATTACAAGAGATAAGACAATCTCAGATATATGACAAATCAAGTAAATGTAAATGCTCTTCTGACTCTTGGTATTTGTTCATTTTAAGTACTACATGCTAAAAATTGGCTCTTTTGAAGTTTGGTATTATATTATGTATCCAAAGTCAGTTGGATTCCAGGATCTGATAAATAATATAAATAGACCTTGATCTAGGTAGGAACATGTGCTTTTATTTTTATCAAAGTCATAATGGAAAGATAAATAGTGAAGTCAAAGACTAGAAATCAAAATCTGTATTTTCATCTTGTTTTGCTTTGGGTTTTTTATTGCACTTTACATTAAGTTCTTACTAATGCACAAAATGATGTGATCTGACCTTGGTTTACCTCACCAGAATATTCTTGCACTTCAGTCACTGTCTTCCAGCCTTGCTTAAATTTCTTGACTCGTCAACCTCTTTCTAACTCTGTAATTTTACAGATTCTATTCAGACTGCTGGGAAAACCTCACTCTGACCTTTTCCCTTTGCTTACCTAGGCATTTTTCAAGGCTCAGTTCCGCTTATCAGAAAAGCTATCCTTTATCCCCTGGTATAAATCGTTCTTCTGCCATAGTCACTTGTCACCTTTTTCTTTTCCTTTATGATCTTTTCACAATTTGCAATCCATTTAATGTCTATTGCACCTCTGTGATGGCATCAATTCTGTATATTTTCTTCATCATTAAAAAATAAGAAGATAACACAGTGGCTCATACATTAAAAAGAAGGAAAGGAGAAAACTAAAAAACGTGTGAAGCTTTGACAATTGCTTGAACTGTCTGATTCATATTTCTTAATCCATAAAATGATATTAAATCTTTCTTGCCCAGCTCTCAATAGGTGTAATTATAACATTGAAGCCCTGTACAAATATAAAGTATAATCATAAATACCTGCTGGATTAATTTTTTTATTATTTATATTGTTTTTTACAAGTAGAGATAAGTTTCCATTCTTTTCCCCAATGAGATTTTTATGGTGTATGCTAATATTTTTATTGGTTTGAGTTTCCCTCCTCTTTTCCATTTATGTACAGGAATGATTACCTCTTTAACTTGTTAGGCTCGAACCCAGGGCATTTTTACAAGAGCATTTGATTTATATATTTGATCCCAAATCTAAATTACAGACGTAAAATTTTTAGCATAAAAGGTATATACCAGAATTTGTCTCTTGCAACAGTTACAGTTCAAAAATATTGTTTCTTTCTAATATTAAAAGTTAAGGTTATAAAAGTGAGAACTAAATTTTCATTTATTTTCTTCTCTGTCTCTTTCTAACCCACCAAGTATTTATTATTTAGCCTTGAAACAGTATATTTAATGAGTAAACACTCAAGAAATAATGCTAATTATCTAATTATCCTTCTTTTGTTAACTTCTTTTAATACTAGGATACATTAGAATGAAGGCCATAACAGGAAAATCTGTAATTGACTACAAACACCCCAATAAACAAGCATGACTGCAAAATTTCCGAAGCAATTATCACAAAAAATAACTTAAATGTCACTGGAGATATTCCTGATAACTTTGTCAGTAGAATTCCCAGTTGGCTAACAATCACAGATAAACATGTACTGTTGAAGTTGTTCCTAAGTTATAAGAAGGTGGCTTCATAAGAAATAATACAGGGAAACTATTGTGACTATATTTCTCAAGAGAGAAACTGTGCTAAGGAAACTATAGCAAAGAGAAAACTGATGTCAACCCAACAATATCTCACTTCAAGAAAAAGAACCTAGTCAGATTTTTCTAATTCAACTTTGTTTTTAGGGAAAAAAAAAGTACTAAAGACAAAAAGGACAGTTATTACATATATTTTTTGTAGGGTAGGCCACAAAATATCTAATTAGATACTCAGCTAAATATGTTCAACAGAAATATGTAAATAAAGCACATATTTCTCTCTAAGGGGATGAAAATTTGTTCTTGGGGCAAAAATATCATATCCATTTTATGTATAAGGCAAACATATTCACACAGTACATCAGCACATGCAGTATATCTGTAGAATTAAAATTTCATGGTAGAGATGATTATGAAAAAAATGACTAAAGAGGATCCTTAGGGATAAGATAATAAAAACTAGGTTGAGAACCACTGGTCTGAAGTGACGCTTTTTATTATCATGATACGTAAGAGAATAAAAATATTATTATGTGGACTAATATTTGACAATGAAAAAATAATTAACTCTCATTAGTTCCTGTTTAATTTTTGTTAATATAACCAACTGGAGTAATGGTTTAGAAATGAAAAAATGAGAATATTTGTTTTTAGGAAAATATGGTCATATAAGGGAATGTTAATCTCTAGAGTGGAAGTCTGAGCATTCTGGAAATTAAGTCTGGAGCATTCTGGAAATTACCTATTTCATAGGTTTAGGTATAAAAATAACCATTAAATTTGTAAATTAGAAAGAATCACTATTGAACTCTAAATAAATAAAATATTAAAATACATTTACTGGATTGACAAGAGCTATCCATTTGAAATGCTGAGAGAGAGAATAGATTAGACCCCATTTTGTTTAGATAAACAGTTAAAACAACTTTTAAAATTTGTATTAAATTACATGTTAACAATTCTTTTTAAAGTTGATCCGTACAAAGAAGTGATAGGATAATAGCTAAAGGAAAGAGAAGTCTCATAATGACTAAAATAATATTTGGGCTAGAAGTCACAGACTCTCACCATCATTATTAGGTATTCAGGATCAATTGTTTTCACATCCGTGCTTTAGCAACTGAGTTGGATGGTGACACATTATAAGGTATTTGCCTTTGAAGATCTTAGTAATATAAGTGGCAAGAAAAGAACAGAAACAGTGGTTTTACTGTTTGGACTGATTGATTGATTTAAAAGACCTACAATAGACATTCTTACATCTGTTAACATTCTAATTAAAGAGAACAGTGCTGCAGTAGCCTATTTTACTCCTATCATGCAAACCTTGGGATACACCTTTTTCTTTCAGCCTTGTGGCTTTTCTGTCTTATTCTTCTTTCAGGGGTTGGAGAACTTTGGTCATAAATCTGGTGTCAGATCCAGAGTACGTACTCAATACTCCTCTTAGGGCAGTAACTCCCTTGTGCCTTATATTATACTTATTTGTCCACATTCTTACTTCCTTTGCTATAATTGTCTTGAGGGCATTTTTTATGTTCCCTCTGGCATTTCATATAATGCCTTATATGTAGTAGCTCAGCTATGATTTGATGAATGAATAATAACAGAGAATAAAGAAACAGTGAGAAGTGATATACAGAGCATTTATTAATAATTTGATATTGATAGCAAAGGAAATTAAAATGCTTAACGAACTTACCCATAAAACTTACCCATCAAGCTTAAAATAAATTAGGAATACAATCAGGGGTTGCTTCATGGATGACAGTTGTTGATGGGTCATAAAGAAGTTTTGAAAAAGCAATTATGCACCTGGGAACCCATAAAAAGAATTGAGACCCAAGCTTCCAAGATCACATGTATTAGCAAACTACTAGAAAGTGGGGAACCTCTGTCTCTATGAAGGTGCAATAAAAGTCCTGGAACACCATGCTTCTGTGTTTGAATTGTGCCACTCTAAAAATCTAAAATTTATTAAATATCAAACTGTAATGTCCTCTAGTAATCACTGTTTTAAAACTAGTATCTTTGTAAAGAAAACTCTGGAGACACAGTCCTTAAATTACTCTCTCAAGGGAGATTAAAAAACTAAAAAGGAAGTAGAACTTGATATAACTAATTAATTCTATACATGTCCAGAAAGCAGAGTGCTAGGGAGCTAAAAAGATGTTCTCCCTGATTCTTCATTTTCCTACCAGCTTCAAGAGACTCTTTAACCAGTCCATAAGGACACACATATAAGTAGGTGCTATATCCACCATATTTACTATTTAGTGTTGGCTTAATATTGGACTGTAGTAGAGCTAGAGAAAAGTCAGAACCAAGAACTTCTCAACTGAATGAGTCTAGCTCAATCTGATTAGGAGCTAGAGAAAGTATGAAATAAAGAAAAAGTATGGTATAGACTCAGGACTGAAAAAGTAGAAGTCTAGAAACTTAAAGTGGTGGCTTCAAGCTGGGGTGCTATACAATATTATATAAGGTCTTTGCAAATTTATGAGTTGATAATTGCTTGTGAAGAGGGTTGAAGTGAATTGAGTATAGGATTAGCTTGAGGATCTGTAGCAGGATCTAAAATATTTTGCCTCAAAGATTTGTCACAATAAACAAAGTAAAACTACCAGTTGGCTAACCTGTTCTTATAGGTGTAGACATCCTATTATCTTTACCGTGGTGTGTTGGGGGACTCAAGACAACACTCATTTTCAGTGATTCACTAGAAGGATTCAGAACTCTGAAAAGCTGTTATACTTGTGGTTTATTAAAGTGAAAAGGATACAGATTAAAATCAGCAAAGACAAAAGGTGCATAGGGAAGAATCAAGGAGAGACCAAGAACAAACTTCCAGTTATCCTCTCCCAGTAAAATCATACATACAAAATTCTCCCAGCGACAGTATGTAACAACATATGTGAGGTATTACCAACCAGGAGAACTCACCCAAGTCTTGGTGTCCAGGGTTTTTATTGGGGGTCAATTAAGTAGATATGGAGTCCTCATATAACTGGCCTTATTTACTCAGTCTCCAGTAACCCCAGAAGTCAAACTAAGCTTTGAATTATTTCTTATTCCTAATATCTTTACTAACATAGGCCTCTATTCTGTCCCCTCCAACAGGTCGAATTTTTAAACCATGCTCCAAAGTTTAAGTCAAATCCCACTCCTTCATAAATCCTCCTCAGGCCTGCATAACAGAAACTAGCCCCTCCTCCTCTGTGTTTCCATAAGTTAATTTATTTCTGAGATGACCTTTTCATATTCCACCTTGCATTAAGTTTGATTGTAAATGTATCTTTTTACCCAACTCTAGATGCTGGCTTGTAAAAACAGAGACCTTGACTCACCCATCTTTATAGTCCCTAGAATGTCTACCGTAATGTGATGCTTCAGTTTATTAAATTAAATTGAATATTGCTATTATTTAATCATTACTTTTCAAGGTCATATTGCCAGGTGAAAATGTAGCTACAGAAAATGTAACTAATGTCTAAAAGTTTCTAATTGTTGAACTCAGTCTGAATCTCAGAAAAGTGGTATTCCAAGCTTTCAAATTAGAGTAAATGAAAGTAGATTAGACCAACCACGTAAGAACACAGTGTACAGAACAGCTGTACTGTGTCTTCAACAGGATAAGCTAAATTATGATTATAGATATGTTTCATCTTTCCTGCCTGTGTACTCTTCTGAAGATGCTCTCAACTTCAGGGTTTGGGGGATTTATTTGTCACCTTAGGTCTGAAATTAGTTTGATTAGTTTTGTTGGCATCTACCATCTCAAAAAATCTGAAATTTACCTTAGAAACAAAAACTAGCAAGAATATCAGTGCAGTCATTAAATCTGTGTACATATTGGGAGGCTAAAATTTGACACATGAAACGGGCCTAGAGATGCCTCTTTGTTTAGGCTCCCGGCAATGTAGAAATGGTTGAGGTGGTAAATAGCTCATAGAAATTGACCCCAAAAGTTACTTTCAAATAAATTATTCTCTTGGATACAAGGAGAACTTCTTTGTTTATTTTTTATAAATTTGTCTATTTTTTTCTCTATTGTTCTTCCCTCTTCTGTCTTTCCCCCATGTTCTCAGATTTTATTATCCTATCTTCTGACCAATCTTGCTTTATTCAAAAATGTTTTTATGAAACATCTACTAGGTGAAAAATATGACCCCCAAGAGACTTATTTAAACTTAATTTATTAAGCTAGTGCTCAGTGTTGTACCAGGAACACTGCCATTTTCTGGTACTATAGAAGTAAGTAAGACAGGGTTCTACCTCTGAACGGATTATGGTATGTAGCTGGAGAGAATAATCTTAGAAGATACAGCAGTACATTTTTGTGGTTAGAATAGAGCAATGTGTAAGGGGCAGTGGGAACACATTTGAGAGAGAAGTTAGTTCTCTAAGGAAAAGGAAAGCTTCAGAATTGAAGTAATAAGGGAATTCAAGGAAGAGGGAAAATGTGGAGCAATTTCGTGTGTGGGGAATATTGAGAATCTGTTTCCTGGAAAGCAGGGGACTTTCATTGAGAAGACATTAGTCAAGATTAACCATTCTTTAAATTGAGAGATTATACCCTTCCCAGTTTTTCATCATATAGTCAGCTTTCCCTGGCTTGAATCCCACCTATAAACAAATAATTTTTCAGTGTATTTGGCCTAGGATTAATGAAACCAATTTGGGGAGCAGTCACTGAATGGGAACTATTTTTTCCCATAATGTTACTATATGTTTAACTGGCTATACCAACAGGTTAAAAGAAACACTGAAAATTAACCAGGGAAAATTTGCCTCCCTTCCTACTGGATCTCATCAGGGAAATAGTATAACTATCTGCCCCAGTTTCTCTACCTGTCAGATTCTTATGCTTGTTTCAAATATATGTATTTTTCATATGTGGAGTGAAAAGTATTTTACCATCTGTATAATTTCAATGTTCTATTCTACATCCATGTATTAGCTTAATGTCTTTTATTTTTATCATATATCATGTGTTCCTAAGAGGAAGTACTTCAACAGCATAGAACAGTAAATAGTAAACCAAATGTCTAACTTATTGCTATATTTATCATGACATTTACTCCATACCCTTGACAGAAATGAAGATCAAATTGTAACTTACTGCTGTAGATTAGAATCCAAATTATTTCCCATCAGTGTGGTTAGGACAGCATATAACTTAATAAGAAGCTTTTGAGAAGATTTTTTAAAATATCATTATACTTTAAATAAGGCTAAGAGGTAAAATGAAGAATAGAAAGCTTATATTTTTCATAAATGAAAATAGAGACAATGCTCCATTTTGAAGGGCACCTCTGTTGCTAACCCACCTCTCTATTTATAGGAAAATGTCGAAGGAGGAGACTGTAGTCGTTGCAAATTCGGCTTCTTCAATTTGCAAGAGGATAATCATAAAGGTTGTGATGAGTGTTTCTGTTCAGGGGTTTCAGACAGATGTCAGAGCTCCTACTGGACCTATGGCAATGTAAGCAACAGCCTTTGAATCCTATGTGCTGCTCCACGGGGCTTCTTGCTATTGTTGTTGTTTTCCTTCTATAAAAAATTAATTATTTTTCGTGTAGTGAGCTTCTACTTAAACTTATCATGAAGAAGTGATAGAATTTTCTTTCAAATGCTAGTTGTGCCTCTTTGACCAAAGCCTTTAGGATTTTATTTGTACCGATGTGTACACTGGAACCTCTTAGAATAAGTCAACACTAGCCTTTCCGGTGTCCATGATTATTATGTGAAGCAGTAACGGAATTAATGTTGCTTTAGCCTCAAGGGCAGATGATTCAACAGAGAAAACATCAGATTGTGCTATGAAAGATTATGTATTTCACTCACCAGTATTTTTGGGATACCCATTAATAAAAACTCCTTTAATCACTATATACATGGTACATATTACCCACCAGCCGTTAGTCGTGATTTGATGTTGCCAGAGCCGTTTCTTCATTAAAAGGAGACACTGAATATGAACAATACCTTCATTCTTAATTGATTTGAAAAAGTCCAAATTATTACCTGTTTAGTAGTTACTGGGATATTCTACCTCTACCATAAACATAAACATGTTTCCCTTCCCACCTTCACTGCTCATCATACTCCCACTGCCTTTTCAACCCTTCACAGACAGCGATTTGTCTCCTTATAAAAGAGGACCTTTGGGAATTTCAAATAGCCTATGTGGCAGCACTTAAGAGTACAGAGTAACAAGAAACAGGCTGGGGAAAGAAAAAGAAACCTACAGAGTGAATGAGAAACTATACCATATAGGGCTGAGTTTACTGAGCATTTGAGTTCTTATCCTTGGAGAGTCACTGGAGGATTTTAGCAGGAGACTGTTATGATTAGGGTTGGGTTTTACAAAGATCACTATTTTAATAAAACTGTCTTTCAAACACTACTCTTGCCTTTCAACTTCAGTCAGCTAACTAATCCTTAACACAACTATGAAAATTTTCTCTGCCTGTATTGCTTTTAAAGTCTGAAATATTATGAGTAGTTTCTGATTGTACTCTCATACCTAAATTTGAATCTATACATACTTTATCAAATGCATAGCTTTTGGAGCAGATTATGTAGAACCAACAACATATGAACATCTAGTCTAACTTCTTTCTTTTGTTTGTAGAGTCGCACCTCACCCTCTAGACTGTTCTATTAATGTACTAAAGTTTTATGGTTAGCAGAGGAACAGAGGTAGAACTCAGCTTTGTTCTTCAGAAACTAGGTCCATTGATATTTGCATTTCAGTAGGTCTTCTGGAAAGAACCTTCTCTGAATCTCACTGGGCTGTCTTAGAATGTCTGATGATGATGTTGGAAAGGGAAGAGAAGGAAGTAATATGTATCTTGTAGTGTGTCTATCCCATAAGCTTTTACTTAATCTCTCTTTCTTTGACCAGGGCAGTCCCAGCAATTCCACAGCTTTGGGAGATGCAGAATCAAATGACCTCTACACGAAGAAATTTTAAAAAACATTTCATCCACATATTATCACCATTACCATTCTGCTCCCCATCACCTACAACACCAAGCAGCTCACCCACATCTAGTGGGCCCCTGGTAGCCACAAACCCCAGTATCCAGTGTTTTGTCCTGACGAGGTTGGATGGTTTTGAATTGTAGCTGTGTGCCCACCCATGGCTGGAGTATAAACATGGAAAAGCAAATCATCATGTGTTCCCTAATTCCCCCTTAAAGGCTCCTTCCTTCTCTGGGCCAAGGATCTAGGCTAGGAGTTCCTACAACACTTCCAACCTCATGGGAAGGAATAGGTACAGTATTGTGAGCTGGTAGATTCAAATGCCCTTGAGCCTCAAAGTTTAAATTTAAATTTCATAAATATATGAAAAGGAAGGAAATATTAAATGAAAAGCTACCTTTCATATCTTTTTTCTTCCTCTGCTTTACAAACACATACGTAACACCTTTTGAAATAAATTTTTCTATAAGAAACAGGAAATTACTAGTGGAGTGAAAAACATGAAAATCAAAGTTCAACTATTTGATAATTTATATAACATTACGTGTGATTTTGAATGAGTTTCTATTTTTAAGAAAGAAGTATTTGTAATCATAATTTTAAAAAAGCACATTGGATCAATAAAAGCAGGTTACTATATCGTACCATCCAAACTCTTAGAAACATCAAGCAAAAAAATAATTGGTACCTAGAGTTGAGTACATCTGATAAGTTTAATGATACTCACAGCTCTCATATTTTTCTAAACTTTCATAGTTCTTGCATTTTTAATTTTCAAAAAATGAAGACTACAGGAATATGAAAGAGAAAAGAAGTGGGTGGGGTTTTTTTTCCTAAGTAATGATGGTTGTGTGTTTTCTTTAAGATACAAGACATGAGTGGCTGGTATCTGACTGACATCTCTGGCCACATTCGAGTGACTCCACAGCAGGATGACTTAGATCCACATCAGCAGATCAGCATCAGCAGCTTGGAGGCCCGACGAGCCCTGCCCCAGAGCTACTACTGGAGTGCGCCAGCTCTGTATCTGGGAAACAAAGTAAGTCCAGATAGTGCTTGCTTCATGCTACTTTGCTTTAACTGATCAATAAGAATAATGGGTTTTATTTAGTCTTTCTTTAGAGACAGATAAAATCAAATGTATACTGTATTGAATTGCTGGAAACAGCTAAATCAGATTAAGTTGGACATTTCCACCCTGCCCCGTGGGCCACAGCATCCCTACTTCACAACTCTACATAGTTGCTGTTCTGTGTCAACATTTTGAATCTACAAATAGATTAATGAAGCCTCTAGGATACTTTTTTGCAAAACAAATTATAGATATTGGAAGAGACGGTGTTATGTTTACCTGAAATAGTTGTTTTTCTAGAGTTGTCTATGGTGCAATACTTACTGAAGTTTTTCTCATCCGTCTATATTTCATTTCAAAACTGATATTCAAGAGAGCTACTTTTTCTACCTTGTCTGAATGTTAACTGGAAATGAAATTTATTACACAACTAATTTAATGCTTGCCATGAAGCTTATATAAACACCATATTTCCTGGAGCTCAGGAAGAGAACTATCCTAAGAGAAGTGCCAGACTGAAAGCACATGTTTGTTTCCAAGCCCACTCACACACATATAAAAACACACACAGATAAACAAATGTAGCAATCTCAGAAATGCAGGTGTTCCCCCCCCATCCCGGCCTGTTGTGGATTAACTTTATCTAGATAGGTTCCTTGGCTTTTATCATTTTATTTTATTTTATTTTGCTTAACAATTTGTTGGAAACAAAATTTGATATAGTAATTCTAAGTGGGAATATTTGCTTGGTCTGTGGAACTTAATACCTTTTCAGCTAATAGTTAAGTCACCTAATCACACCAGAAATTGTGACAGTCCGAGAAAAATTCGCTAGCAAGTTGATGCTATTTAAGCCTAGTTTTCACCTATAAGAATATAGCATTACTTTTGAAGAAATCTTCATTGATTAAATAAATTAAAATATATTAATAGTGGCGTGTGAGTATTGAGATAGAAAACCTTACTAGTTCATATGAATGGGAACTAGTGGTTTTAGCTGACTGAAAACATTTTAATTCGTGGCTTGTTTCTTATTTTTACAAGCTTCTGAATACCATTATGAAAAATGTGTAAATGAATAAAACACTTTTTCATTGAATATGTATTTTTAAAGAGACAGTGCATATTGCATAAAATTTTCTATCTGTAATAAAATGCAATTAAACTTTTACTTCAAAGCCCTTTCCAACAAGAAGTCATTCTATCCTATTCTATTTAGGAACTTCCTGAATCCCTGACAGGAATAAAATAGCACATACGACTTGAATGTCTATAGCTTAAAATTGCCAAAAAAATAAATACATACATAAACTATCTTTTTTCTAATTGCTCTGAGGAGTTTAGTGAAGAGTCATTGGATGAGTTTCAGAGGTCTTACTTTTCTTACAATGGAAAAATTTACTTACAGATAGTTTTTAAATAGTATATGCTTTACCATATTTTCCATCATTTCTTCTTTGGTCATATGCTTTTGCCTTCTGTTGGCTGAAAATCAAACTGACAGAAGGAAAGCAAGCAAATGCAATATTAAATAGCATCAGAGCAAAGGATTTGGACATCCTGTTCATAGTTGTTGGTTCCCAAAGATAACTTCCCTTATCCTGGCTGAACTGCTTCTTATACCCACCCACAACGAAGTACTTCATGTCCCCCACACATCATTTTCACATCAAAAAGCTGTGCTTGCCTGTGCTTCAGTTTCCATTCAGTGAACAAAATAATCGTAACAGGGTGTACAAATTGTTTGAATATGGAAGACATTTTTAAATGTAATGTGAAATCCCTCTGTGGTTTACAGTCAGATATCTCAGTATGAATGAAATAATTCGCCTTAATAACTGGACCATATTAATTTTTGATACTACAATAATACTGCCAACTCTCACAAATTACCACAGTACATCTTAACTGTCATGTTATATCACATAAATTACAGTCATGATGACATGCTTAGCTTGGTTGATTTGATATCTTGCTAAGGAAATGGAAAATTGTAAGCCCTTGTTTGTAAATCCAGTAAAGCCACTTTTCTAAATAGTTGAGGCTAAGTTCTTTACCAGTAATTGCTGTAGGAATCAGAGCCATTGCCTGCATCTGACAGAAATAGTATATCAAGAAACTAGTACATCTGCTTAAATACTGAATTTCATTTACATCCATGACCAGGGGGCTGTGGGTACATGATCCCTCCTCTGCCTTTTTATTGTTAATTCCTAAGTCAAAAAATGTATATATTTATGAGATGCTATTAGCTTTTCCTAAATATTTATATAACCAATTTTTAAACATTTTCCAAGTTACTTGGTTATAAGTCCACTTCTAACAGAAGGGAGATGTGTTGTACATATTGTTATAATGAAGGTGCCACATGCCAGTCTTCCTTTTTTTGGGTAACCTAACCCCAAATAGTAAAACTATTCTCACTTGGGATACACTTTGCTAACATAGAAACCTGCCTGATCATAATTAAACTCAAGAGCACTAGCCAATTTAGTGAAGGAATACTTTTCATCTTAAGAAACATTTTTATTGACTACAGTTCCTCTTTGGACTAATGAGGAGTACATAAGTGAATATAGTTATGTATGTGGATGGTGGATGAGGCATAGAAAAAGGTAGCACATTTTTATACTACCCACTTAAAAAATTTCCATGATCTTGTTGTCAATTGCAAGTTTTTGTGCCCAACACACAGTGAAGCCAAACAAACCAAATCATCAGAGTTGGAGCTGAGAAAGGTTTATTGCAGGGCCAAGCAAGGAGAATGGGGTGGCTCATGCTCAAAAGACCCAAAATCCTTGAAGTGATTTTAAAGGCAAAGTGATGGAGGGAAGTTGCCTGGTGTGTGATCAGCCTGAGCACAATTCTCTGATTGGTTGACGGCGAGATAACAGGGTAGTGTCACAGGGCTTAACATTATCAATCTTCAGGTGCAATAGGTCTGTGGGCTAGTGCTTATGGTCATTAAGTAGTTAACTTCTTCCATTTGGTGGGGGTTTTAGCATCTGTAAAACAACTCAGGAAATGTGCATCAGATACAGTTATCTAGGTGCTTCAGGGAGGAACTAAAGATTCTGTGACTGTCATATGGCTGATTTATTGTTTAAGTTCTTACCAGTTCTCCTGGCCCAACTGCTATTTTTGTCACTACATGTTCACATCCTTTCAATCATTAATTCTTGAGCCAGGGTTTGTGACTCAGGGGAGGCCTGGGAGCATACAGCTTTTCTACAAACAAGAGGCCAGCAGAGGACATGGGGGAAGGGGTCTGTCCTGAGAAGGCCCCAGAGGGTCTTGCTGGATTACAGTCTCAACTATGAGTTAGTTCCTCAACAGCAATCTTGAAAATGTTTGTTTTCTCATATGTGAGTGAGTATTTAACACAATTGTCACAATCGAGTATTAATTCCCTGCCCTCCTCCATTCTAGATATTCAAAGAGAATTAAGTCAGGCACCCACAGGGCTCTACTAGGCAGCAGCTTATTTTCAAAATGCTTGGCACATGTTAATGCTTGGTTTTAGGGCAGTTGTTTAAGCATGAAACTAGGCAGGAATGGAAAGAGCTAGAGGACAAATAGTCCTGCTGATTTGCTACAGGCTACAGCTATTGATAAACAGTTTGGGTATTTCAGAGTTGGAATAATTTACTGCTTTAGTAAACTAAGTGCTAATGGAACATTGAAATGGTCATTTAATTAAGGTTACCCTAGTGGTCTGAAATAGATACTGCATCTTCCAAAAGCAATTATCTTCCCATCTGTAAAGTTCCCTGAGAATCTGGCTTGGCCTATCTACTGTTCCCGCATTACCATTAAGGTTTGAAAATCTCTCTCTGAGTGTTATTAAATTAATCTTGTGTGATGTGGTCTTTACAAAACAATGTTTATTTTCTACAACATTATACTATCTTTTTCTGTTTCTAGCTTAGAGAAACTTTTAAATTGTTTCATGTAGTTGCCAAGAATACCTACAGTTTAGCTTAAGATGCACATTATGAGTCTGCAGACAAAATAGGATCTGGTTCTAAAAGTAATCTCTGGTATTTCTTTGCTGTGTTTCCTTGACTTTCAGTTCTACCCCTCAGATCCCTAATTAAAGCTGTGGATTTGAAGGAGATTGATGTTTGAGGTTTACAGGACAGGGTAGTCCTTGTTACATAAAAGGAACTTCACAAATATTTTGTGATCAATGCTACATTTTTAACAACAACAGAATAGTTTTCATTAGATGGCTCAGAAATGACTCTTGAGTTGGGATTTAAGTTAGAACTGAAAGATGATTTCAATCTTGGTTAAAAAAAAAAAACTAAAAACTTGCTAATAAGCATGATCCACTCTCCTTTTAGCAGCATAATTTGTATTTCTGACTTCTTTGCTCCACATTCCTCAAAATTATTCAGAAGTAAAGGTCAAACTCTCTCCCTCATCCTTAATATCCTTCAATTTAAGTCTTAGATTAAATGGATTAATTAAGAAAGTATTATGTATGTGGTGAACGGTAGGGCCATAAAAGTAAGTAGTATAAATCAACTGTGATTGAATTTTTATTCCATAAATGAGATCATATAAAAAATGATTTGGTAGTGGAGTAGTACTAGAAGAAGATCTGTTGTCAAGAATAAACCAAATGAATTGTTAGGGGCAAATGAGGAAACATATTATTAAAAAGCAAACAAAAGAACTCAAGAACTCATTTATTGCCCATAGTTCTGGTAATGTCTACTATACAAAATTAGCCTACCTATGAGGACTCAAAGTCAAATTTCTACAATAATGAAAATTAATAAGACTGACTCAAGTGGAAAAATGTGAAAAGTGATATGAATATTAAAGCAATTGAAACAGTAGTCAAAAAGTTCTTCCCATAAAGAAAACAAGTATTTTGTTTACTTTTGTTTATTTTGTTCAATCACATTTCAAACCTTAAAATTTTTTTTCAATCTTACAAGGTTTCCAGAGAACAGAACAGTGAGGACTACTCCTCAAGCAATTTTATGTGGCTTAATATGCTGGATATCAGGGAGGTATGAAAAAGGAAATCCCTGTTCAAACTCATTCATGAAAATAGATGCAAACATCCTAACCAAAACATGAACAATCAGAATCCATAATGTATAAAAATGGTAAAACTAAATTGGCCAGGTTACTTTTATCATAGGAGTTCAATGTTGGTTTAATATCAAAAAGTCAGTGTAAGTAATTGACAATATTGACTGATTAAAGGAGAGGGAAAAAATATTTCGATAGAGGTAGAAAAAGAAATAGTTAAAGTTAAATAATGATTCATGATGTTTTAAAAATTTTGCAGACTAGGATTGGAAAGGCACTTCTTCATCTGATGAAGAGTATCTACACAAAAATGAATAGCATCTATGTTGAAAGAATTCTTTAAGATCACAAGCAATTTTCTCTCTGACCACTTTTATTTAACATTGTACTAGAATATTTGGAGAGTGCAGTAAGATAAAAAATAAAAGATACAGAGATTGAAAAGGAAGAAATAAAACTGCCATTTGTAGATGATATGATTATTTGCTTTGTGAACTCAGAAGATAAATTATTAATAGGTGAATCAAGAAAGTCTGTATACAAAGTTAATATGTAAAAGTCGATTGTGTTTCTTTACATCAGCAAAAATCAGTTAAAACAACACTTTAAAAATAAGTCCTCTATGTAGACCATCTTATTTACAAAGCAGAAATAGAGACACAGACATAGAGAACAAATGTATGGACACCAAGGGGGAAGGGGGGGGCTGTTGGGATGAATTGGGAGATTAGGATTGACATATATACATTACTGATCCTATGTATAAAATAGATAACTAATGAGAACCTACTGTATAGCACAAGGAACTCTACTCAGTGTTCTGTGGTGACCTAAATGGGAAGGAAATCCAGAAAACAGGGGATATATGTATACGAATAGCTGATTCACTTTGCTGTGCAGTAGAAACTAACACAATATTGTAAAGCAACAGTACTCCATTTAAAAAAAAAACTTAACAAAAAAAGAAGTGCTTTATAATAGCGATAAGTAATAAAAGTACCAAGGATAGAATCTATACAGAAAACCAAAGGGCCAAAAATAATTGAAGGAAATCCTAAAGAAAGCTGGAAATGGAGTATTAATCAAAACTTACCTGATATAAAGACTTAGGACTCATTTTAAAAAAGAAATAATGACTGAGACAAAGTGCTGTCGGTGAGAAAATAGGTTAAAAATGCTCAATAGAGCTGAAAAAAATAGCCCAGAAATATCCCATGCATATATGGATACTTGATTTTTAACAATACAGATATTGCAGATCAATGACAATAAGGTAGACCATATAATAAATGCTACTGGTACCACTGGTTATCTAAAGAGGAAAAAAATAACCATCTCTACCTCATATTATACATAAAAATAAACTCTAATTGAATCAAAGACTACAATTTCAAAAATCATACTAAAAAAGCTTTTCAAAGACAATATCTTGGATTTTTGCTTCTGACCATGATTGAATAAACGTTTCTTAAACAACAAGAAAACTTGAGAAAAAGTGTCAAACAAGAGTTTTTAGACACTGGACAGCAGATGGTGTAGGACTGTGATCCCTGAGAAAAAAGAAATAGATGAGTTCAGGCTTAACAGCTGCTAAGATTGTTGCCTGGGTGTAGTTTCCAAGGTGAAATGCATTGAGGGAAAACCCAAACAACATTGTTTGAAAGAGGGAGATTGGAGTTCAGGGAAGCCCAGGAAGCTAGAACTTGTGGGACAGAATATTAGCGAAAAGGAAGGTGGAGAGAAAATGAGAGAGAGAAGAGAGAATCAATCCAGATATCTGTAAAGATGTAAAGGAAACTTACAACCTGGCTGAATATTGACTTGGATGGCAGAAAACTACCTATCTAATGTTGATGGAAGAACTACCAAAAAGTAATGAGAAAAAATTCCTAGCTCATTTTCCCATGACCTAAAGGGGAACAGTGTCATAATAGAGACGACTCCAGTAAAATACTTAGTACTGTCCTAGTAGAAGGGCTAAATTAGCCCCAGACTACAGGCTGCTCTAACCCACCTTAACAAACCTTAAAAGTGACCTTAAAAGAAACCACTTTATTCCAAAACTGCATACCAGAACAAAATCCAATACTATTTAATTAATTACAACAAAATTCAACACCCAACAAAGTAAAATCTAACATGTCTGGCATCAAATAAAAAATGACCAAGCATGTAAACAAGCAGGGGCATATGAGCCATAACCAGGAGAAAAATCAGTCAACAGAAACAGACCCCAAATTATAAGGAAATAATGTCAAAGTACATCAGAATCAAATTATTAGAAAAACAAACAGTGATCAAGATAAAGAGAAGATCTTAAAAGCAGCCAGAGAAAGAAAGACACAACATGAACAGAAGAACAAATATAAGATAGAAGATTCTTAGACATCACAAGAGCCAGAATATAGTACAGAGATATTTTAAAATATCGGGGGAGGGGGAAGAAACAACAGCAAACAAACAAAAATTATTAATCTAGAATTTTTTACCAGGCCAAAATATCTTTGAAAAAGGAAGGCAAAACAAAGAGTATTCCAGAGAAATAAAGGCTGAGATACATTTTCACCAACATATCACTAGAAGAAATGTAGACAGTTCTTCCAGTAAAAGGAATATGATAGCAGATGAAATTTGTCCCTACAAAAAGAAACTAAGAGTAACACAAAAGTTTAATAATGCTTTCTCCACGGATTGCCACCTACCATGGGACCTCAGGCTGGTCACCTCTTTAGCCTTAGGGTTTAACACAATGGTTATCAAATGAACGACAAAACACACAAGGTGAAAATAGAAATTTGGGTACTCTATATAATTTTTTATTTGGAATTGTAAAATGGAAGACCATGAAACCCCCATTCCTTATCTCAAAAGTAAAGAAAGCAAAACCACCATCAATTTGAAAGTTTCAATCAAATCTTAATGGAAAACGTTACATTTTTACTATATCCTTTTCAATAACACTTTTACACCAGTGTTTCATGTGCAGCTCAGTGAAGAACTATAGGGAACCAGTGGATTGCTGGTTCTGATGTACTAGCCCAAGACCTTGTGGGACAAACCTCCAGTGTGCTGGCCTCTGCCACTTGCAATAGATCAGACCCACTAACTATTGCTGTTGTAGTTTAGCGGGGCAGTATTATGCCCTTTCTGAACCTATCATGGTCAGAGTGTTTTATCTACTGGGTTTTTGTAGGTAACCCAGTGTATGCTGCTTAATTGTTGGTAGTGGGAGAAGAGCAAGATGGTGGAGAAGGATGGAATCCAGATATGTATAGAAGGATGATGGCCATCTGTAAGCCAAGGAGAGAGGTCTGGAGCAGCTCCTTCTCTCACAGCCCTCAGAAGAGACCAATCCTGCTGACATCTTGATTGTGGACTACTAAAGGAGTAGTTATTTTCTTTCTTCATTTTCATTTTCTATACATACCTGTGTCCCATCCTTTCCCACCATCTTGCTCTTGATTGAAAGCTATTATTTATGCATGGGGAGGCTCTGGTAAGTTATTTTCAGTGTTTTGATCCTTATGCCTTTCACAGATCTGATTCAAATGCTGCATCTCTTCCTTATTAGTTTTGTAATCTTGACACATCCCATTATTTAGTTGAGACTTACTTTCAATATCTGCAAATTGAGAGTTCCAGCACCTCCTCAGAATAGTACAAAGCCCTCAAAAATGCCCTTAGCATGCAGAAGCTGTTCATGAATGTCAATTGCTTTGAGAATTTCTGTAGTTGTATGCTGCAGTAATTTATACAGAGGTAATCTTTGTATCAATATAAGACACTTGTTAAAACGCTTTGTCCCTTGCTTATTATTGTTATCTGATATAGCATCTGGTGGTGGTAAAGATAAGGTAGCAATAAAAATAAAAATGGACAATCACAGAGAGTTGATTTTAGCAAGTAAGTAGATTATGTAACTTAAACAGCAGCTTTATGGAAATGTGAAAAACACTAAATCAGTTATCTAGATTTTTGAGAAACCAGCAGAGTGTTTTACACTTTATCTTGAAGGTACCAAAATAAATCAAACAAGCATCGCTTCATGTCTTTCCAAGTAAATGACGTGATTAAGTATCTAACTATTCCTGCTTTACTGAAGTATTTAAAGGGATTTAAGATTTCTGTCCATCAATAACTGATTAGGGAAGTTAATTTTATAGGCATTATAAACAGCATCAACACCCTGCAGCTATAATGTACCAAGTTAAAATGAGGTCATTAAGGTAGACCCAAACTCGATATGACTGATATCCTTATAAAAAGGGAAAATTTGGAGACAGATACTCATACAAGGAGAATGCCATGTGAACATGAAGACAGCCATCTACAAGCCAAGGAAAGAGGCCTAAAACAGATCCTTTTCTCACAGCCTTCAGAAGGAACCAACACTGCCAACACCTTGATTTTGGACTTGTATCCTTTAGAACTGTGAGACAATGAATTTCTGTTTATTAAGACACTTAGTTTATGGTTTTATTGTGGCAGCCTTAGCAAACAAATCAAGTAAAATATCAATTATTTTTAAAATTTGATAATTCTCATTTTGTTTTAATTTATTGCAAACAAAAGCCTAATCTAATATCTAAAGAAGTTATAGAAATTGATAAGAAAGACCAACAGTTCAATAAAGGAATGGGCAACAGATATGAATGAACCGTTCATAGAAAAGGAATACACATGGCTCTTAGGTATATGAAACAATGTACAACCTGACTCATAATACAACTACACTGAGAAATTGTCATTTATCTTGGAAAAGAGAGCAAAATGGCAAAATGGATAGCACAGCATTAGTAAGATTTTTAAACGACAAAGATCTTATAATATTGGTAGTGGAGATACATATTGATGCAATCCAAGAAAACTAATTTAGAAATCTTTACCAAAGCTATAAATGCACATGTGCTTATATATTTCTCCTCTGGGAATTTTTTCCTACTGGTATATATAAACGTGTGAAATGCAAAGTTATTCATTCATAAATGTTTGTGATAAACACAAAAATGTCTGTCACTGAGAGACTGATTAAGTGAATTTTGGTACATACACACAGTCAAACACTATAAAACTATAAATAAGAAAAGAAGTTCTTGTCTACGAATATGGAATAATCCAAGGTATATGGTTAAGTAATTAAACCTAGAAGTAGAATAGTGTGTATATGACCACCATTTGTGTAAAAAATAGTGGAGAAAAATAATATGCTTGTAATTATAAGGTAACTTAACTATTTAAAGACACAGCCAGAATTTGATTTGAGGTGCGTTTGCCTCAGAGACTATCTACTGCCCCACTCAATATTGTAATATTGTCAAAGTTGTAAAATAAGATATTTTAAGTAACAGTCTGTTTTTATTTTGATCTATTATAACCTATTAATTTTCTAATCTAGAGTTTGTTGTAAAGATTATTGCTTTGATGTGATCACTTAAGTGCCTCAATTCTATAAGCTAAAAATTGTTGTCATGCTTAATCACAAGGATTCCAGTAGCACTCTTATCTTACCAGGTAGTTTCAGGAAATTCTGTTATTGTCAGCAGGGCATTTTGGGGAAGCATAAAGCTTACATTTATATTACTGAGGTCTTCTCATCACTTCCAACAGTAGTAGTTGAGTAAAGCAGACACTCTCTCACCTTACTTTTTCTGAAGCTCTCCCTATATTACCTAGGTCAGAGATTCCAAGTAGTTAAAATTCAACATTTGCCACATGGAAAAAGGAGCTATGTGATAAGATCCCAATCTGAAATGTGATGAATTATTGAACAGGTAGTTTGTTGGGTGATTGAAAATTACCTGTGAAAGAGTGCTTATCTCCTTGAGGCACGTCGAAAGCTGACGGAATTGATCCAATTAGACTGACTGTCTCTTCAATGAGTTGTGACCTCTCAATGGTAATAACTTATTATGATGATAAATGAACCCATCTCTTCAACTGAAGCCTGAGTACACACTTCAGCAGTTTCCTTGAATCATGAGTCCATTACCTCTCAAGTTCAGATCGACAGCAGTGACAGCCACAGGAGCAGACAGCATGCATGACTGGACACAGATGATTGTTTTACTCAGATGAATATATTTACAGCTATTTCCAAAGAAATGGGACCTCCTTGAGCCTTGTATGTTCACACCTGAAATATTTACCATGTGACGTTTCCTTTATCAGGAAAGCTACATCATTCTGAGATAACTAGGTTTTTCTCCGGTTGTTTTTTGTCTTAGTTTCTGTTTGTTGTTTTTGGTGTTTAAATTGCCCAGTCTTGGTCTCCTGATTGAGTAAAATTTCAGAATAACAATTTTTTTTACATTAAAGAAGTTTGTAATATACAAACAACTGTTTTTTAAAAATTAATTATTTTATCCCCACAATTTAAATCTCACAATTTATATTTGATGTGAGTTAGGGAAACTAGTCAGAGAATTCTTTTTATTTGTAGAGAACTTTTGTAAAGCTCTTTGCTTTAAGAATCACACAAGCATAAATACTTTAGTTTTTGGATTTCTATTTTAAGGAAATGTCAAAAATTCTTTAAGCAGTTACTGAAGGTTGATATCAATTTCCTTATTCTGCTGTAGTGATATCTCTAGTTTGAGAAGAATTAGAGGAGAACAGGTTATTTATTATGTCTATAACAAAATACAGTCTTCTAATTCCTAATAATTATTAGACAGCAGTCAGTTGCCAACCTCCCAAATATATCCTGAAAAAACGTATTCACCAAGCAAAACTAAGTTTATGAAGTCACTGCAGTAAGGGAGAACACCAGCCACCTTTACAAAGTCTTAGTAGTGTCTCAAAAGGAAAGGAAAGATCAGAGGAGGATACTCGTGGGCAGTATCGCAGTAGGGGAAAGGTTGGCTGACTTCAGGGTGCATCTTGCATTGCAGGCAAGTGGGCAGAATTTATGATACCATAGCTTTGGATTTGTCACAAGT
The DNA here is from genome assembly GCF_964165515.1 of Mesoplodon bidens. Taxonomy (NCBI): domain Eukaryota; kingdom Metazoa; phylum Chordata; class Mammalia; order Artiodactyla; family Ziphiidae; genus Mesoplodon; species Mesoplodon bidens. The sequence goes on from NC_138168.1 coordinate 60,844,794, forward strand.
GTCTTGAAGTGTTGAAGAGCATGCTATTAGTATATAAGTAAGCTGGTTGAGACAGATCACAATCCAGGAATGAGGTTTTCTTGGAGCTTGTTTGCAGAATTATTTAGTTAGTTAGTTTTCCATATATTTTAATCTTTTTATAATAAAATGTTTCAAGCACATACAAGGTAGTGAGACTATTATAATGAACCTACCACCCAGCTTCAACAATGATCTACTCATGGACGATCTTATTTCAACTATAATGACACCTATTCCCCTACACCTCCCTCCCTCCACCACACTGAAGCAAGTCCCAGGGCTCTTATCATAAATATTTCAGCAATAGGAGTTAGAAATTATGCTTGCTCCCAGCCTTAACATAGGAATAGGGAATTATGTTGACTTTGGTTCTTACAGACAATAGCTGTGGGATCATATAATATAGTTACTTAGTTTTTTTGTGCCACTGCTTCCTCATGTGTAAAGTGGAGATAATACTAATACCCATTTCAGCAGAGTTATTTTGAGGATTTAATACATATACAGCACTTAAGACACTGCTTGATAAATAATAAGCACTCAGTATTAGTGGGCCTATTTTGAGGTCAGACATTATTCACTGAAATTTTAGAAAAACTACCCATAAAGAAAGGAAGGAAAGGAAAGGACAGGAGAGAAAAGGAAGGGACGGAGGAAGGAAAGGAGGGAGGAAGGAGGGAAGGAAGGAAGGAAGGAAAGAAGGAAGGAAGGGAGAAATAGAGCAGAAAAGGAACTGCTCATATATATTTCATTTTTTAGGGTGTTTTGATTTAGAAAGTAACTATCTATTGGGACCTCTCTCTTCTAGTCCAAATCTATCAAGAGGTGGTTTGGTCTTTGAGTAAATACCCTTTTCCCCAGTTTTCTTCTGAGGCTGGGCTTGACATGATTATCAGCCCCAGTGTCCTTGAAATAAGTCCTTTATAATGAAATGGAACTGGAAATAACCCACAAGCACAAAGCTTGGCAGGCCATTGAAGGTCTCCGAGGCCATTTACTGCCTTAAGCTTATTTTTACTTATCATCACAGGGGAAAAAAAATGAATAGGGGCATTGTCTTATATCAAATAATTTTAAATTAAGATGTGATGTTTTTTATAAAAGTCAAAATACTTTTTGCTTTTCTTTCAAAACACATGCAGAGATAAAATTTGATTATGTTAATATCTAATCTTAATTCTGCTCTTGATGAGAAACTCTTGAAACTTTAACACAGGAAACAACACAGCAGTTTAATGGATCTCACTGTCTAGCAGATATTTGGAGGATGAAGGATAGAGTAAGTGTTTGGAACAAGAACTAACTTTCTATTGTGCCAAACACATGAACTTTGTGCCTGGTGAAAGATATTTAGGCTAAAGGAAATATAAACTATGCTGGGAATGAACCCTATGACCACTTGATCCTGTAAGACTTAGCAGGGATGGGTTTGGTTCCATGTCCCTGACTCGTGTGGTACGATAATTTTACTTAAAAGAGACAAGCCAGGTTAAGGGGTTCAGCAAAACCATTTACATCAACCCCTTTTAAAAATGTAGTTAGAGCTACATCAGTCTCTCAAGTGTGGTGCTCAGGCCCACATCAGAGTCACCTGGGGTCTTTACTGAAAGTGGGCATTACTGACCCCTATCTTAGATTCACTCAGTCAGGAGATCTGGAGGAAATGTGTGGAAATCTATATTTTTAAACAACCTCCCCAAGTGATTCTTTCCACATAAAATTTTGAGAGCCACTCTTTTATGATTACTTTTAAAAATTACTGCTGATGAATTAAGTATCTGTAGATGATTCCAGAGAGTGAAACTTCCCAAAGCTTAAAAAAAAAAAAAAAAAATCCTGCCACATGCTTTACTCTGAATTCAGAGGTTGACTTTTTTACCCAATAGTAATAGTTTAGCCTGTGCAATGGAACCCTATCATAATATTTTCTTAGCTACCACAAAATGTGTAAATCCAAACCTATATATCCATCTCATTACAAACAGAAACACCCACACACAATACGCACAAACATACATATTCACATGGGAAGAAAATGACTCTTAGAAATAAGCTGTGTTCTTTTTTAACAGGAAGTCTAAAATGCCCTGCCATTAATATCTGGAATGAGGAAGCTTGGCAAGATCAGAATATGACTTGGGGATTAGGGAGAGTTTCAGATTCTAGAAGAGGTTCCAACTCTTCCTGAATGTGTTAACAGCTTTGCTACTTGAGCTCTGCTGCTCACTAGCTAAGTATAAACACAAGCAAGGCCCTTAACTTCATTGTGTTTGAATTTTTTATTGGTGAAGTTAGGGAGAGGTTATAACTTTAGCAACAGATCCTGTTTTGCAAATAAAATCTTAATTAGAACACACAAAATCAAGAAAAATCGTTCAAGTGGGTGATAGGGCTGGTGCTGGTTACCAGGGGCGACAGGAACGGTGCTGGTTACAATGACTGGCAGGGCCAGTCCTGGTTATACTGGGTGACAAGGCCAGGAGCTCTGTCTGCATTTTATCCCATAGCCTCATCTGTCATTTCCCCAAAAGAAAACTAGGTTTTGGAGAAACATGGTATGAAAACAAACAGACCAAATGAATTAGAGATACTCTTGAAGATTTAAAATTTTATGATTCTAACACCAAACAGAATAATACAATCAGCTGACTACTAACAATGAAATAATAACTCTACAAAGTATGGTAAAGAGGCTACTTGATATCAATTGAAAAAACAAGTGTTTCTCAGCTGAGCTATTGTCCCTATCCAGATGCCTTGATGATACATACACCCAGCCATAGAAAATGTGAGAGGTTTCAGAGCAAAGCAACTAAAATGATTTAAGACACTGAACAGTCAGTGTTGAGCCCACATCATTTCTTACCTAAATTACAGAAAACACCATCTAACTTTCTACCTCCAGCCTTCCCATTCTAATACTTTATTCACATACCTGATGGAGGAAGATCTTTATAAAACTCAAATTTGATGGCCTCAGTCCACCGCACTGTCTTAACGATACAGTGAGGTCTCTGAGACAATTCTGGCTTTGTACTCAGGAAGGAACTCTGTGGTCCAGCCATTCAAATGCCCATGTGTATTCCATGCTCTCTCATACTTTCCTATCTCCCATTTTCCTTTTGTCTGAGATTCTCTTGTACCATTTTCCTGAGTGACTAACTTGTATTCATCCTTCAGAATGCAGTTCAAGCATTGATTTCTATAGGAAAATTGTCTGACCCCATCTCCCAGGACAGGCTGAGTTAGGCCTTCCTTTGTGCTCTTTCCCTGAGACTTCCCACCACCCAGCATACAAAAATATTCCTCGCTAAACGGTGAGTTCCTGGATGCAACTGGGTTCTGTTCCCCTTTGTACTTCTAGGACTTAGGAGATTGCTTAGTGTTGTTTAGGAGCTTAATAATCACCTGTAGAGTGAATAAATAGATGCTCTATGTGAATAGTTAATATTTATGTTTCCATAGAAGATGAACAAGAGGAAATATAGGTAGAATTCTCCTAAATAAAAAAGTTTTGAGGCTGTAGAAAAATAACTTGTTTGGGATTTCTTCAGAAGTGCCTGTCTGGATTTTCTAAATATTGTAAAAAAATAATTCTGGGATCATTTAAGGCCACATCCACTCAGAGCCAGGCAGATGACCTGAATAGTCTGCCAAATTCTTTTCCAGCCCTCAAATTGTATGAGCCTGAGTAACATTGTTTGAGTAAAAGTCTTGTTCTCTGTGAATCAGGAGGGAGTTATACTGTTTTGAATATTTACACAGAAAAAAAGAATTTCAGAACTGGAAATCATTTGAGCCATATTCTATTAAATGGTTTTCACATTGTGTTCTGTGTGGTCTTCCTGTGCTGTGACAGGAGGCATGGAGCAGACAGGGAGCCCCTTTCCTTCTTAGACCAGTTGTATTTATCTATTTTGCACGTTGAGAGTACATGGAATGGAAGCTGAGGCTGTGAGAGATGAAGTCACTTGAACAAAGATACACAGCTTCTCCAGAGACGAGGCTGACGTTAGAGTTATGACCCCCTGACTTCCGTGCAGATCTCTTTCCATTTTCCTATGCAACACATGAAAAAGGGCAGGTTATTTACATAATGGTCAAGGTAAGTTAAAATTGTGACATTTGTTTTGAAACATCAATTTTGAGTTCATGCCATCAAATTAAAGAAGTTTGTTAACTAAGTTTAATTTGCTTTCACGTAGGAAGCAGCTGTCTTTCAAGATAATAAAATAAACAGATACAATAATATTTAGTCAGCTGTGGCTTTTAATTTAAATGTTTGACTTAGTGCTGTTTAGTCTGCTGATTTCCAAAATATTCTCGTGGAGAGAGGTGTATGCATTTTAAAGCATTTTTTTTTTTTTTTTTCTTTTTGCGGTATGCGGGCCTCTCACTGTTGTGGCCTCTCCCGTTGCGGAGCACAGGCTCCGGATGCGCAGGCCCAGCGGCCATGGCTCACGGGCCCAGCCGCTCCGCGGCATATGGGATCCTCCCAGACCGGGGCACGAACCCGTATCCCCTGCATCGGCAGGCGGACTCTCAACCACTGCGCCACCAGGGAGGCCCTTAAAGCATTTTTAATGTTTATTATGATGTCCTAGGTCTGGCTGTCTTTCTATCTCTCTGCATCCCCTGAATAGACATGACACTGCTTTGGCAGCACCTGTTTGACAATATATGTGTTACTTTCATAATCTGTATTTTTTAAAAGAAGCGGTAAAGATGCGATAGGCCATTTTCTTCTTTATTGTCTCCATAGTTTTGTCTTTCAGAATGTCATGTAGTTGGAGTCATAAGTATGTAGCCTTTCCTGGTGGGTTTCTTTCAATTAATAAGATACATTTAAGGTTTCTTCACTTCTTTTGGTGAATTGATAGTTCATTGCTTTTTAGCGCTGAGAAATACTCCATTTTGGGGCTACACTACAACTTATTTATCTATTCACTTACTAAAGGACATCTTGGTTGCTTCCACGTTTTAGCAAAAATGAATAAAGCTGCTGCAATCATCCACAGGTAGGTTTTACTGTGGATATAGAATTTTTTGTGGGCTTAAGTTTTCAATCTCTTTAGGTTATTGGAAGAGAATGTTTAGTTGTATATGTAACTGCCAGTGTCTTTCCAATTTAGCTGTATTGTTTTGCATTCCCACCAACAATGAAAGAGAGTTCCTGTTGTTCCACATTCTTGCCAGTATTTGGTGTTGTCAGATTATAGGTATTAGGCATTTTAATTGCTGTGTGGTGGTATCTCATTGTTTTAATTCTTGATTCTCTAATGATGTATGATGCTGAGCAACATTTCATATGCTTTCTTTCTATCTGTATAAAATCTTTGGCGAGTAGTCTGTTCATATTTTTGCCCATTTTTTAAACTGGATTGTTGATATTTTTATTGCTGAGATTTTAATGTTCTTTGTATGTTTTATAATAAGTTCTCTATCAGATACGTCTTTTGAAAATATTTTCTCCCAAACTGTGACTTGCTTCTCATTCTCTTGACGGTGTCTTTTGCAGAGCAGATCATTTTTAATTTTAATAAAGTCCCACTTATTTATTTTTCTTTCATAACTATAGTATTGTATCTAAAAACTCATTACCAAACCTAAGATCATCTAGATTGTCTCCTGTATTATCTTCCAGAAGGTAAAAGACTGAATAGGACCCCAAGGGATTATCCAAATTAGAGGGTTTTTTCCCCAATAGATTCATAAAGGGTTACGTACAGTATGCTATCTGCAAATGTAACCCAATATCAAAGCTTCTGATTTAGACCACTTCCCCATATCCGTAAGTCTTTTTTTTCCTCAGTAAGAAGTAACTAGAAACACCATTTTGCCACTCCATGCCACAATAACGCATTTCTGGAGAATGCTAGGGTACCCAGCCCATATATATTTCTCAAGGTTGTGTAGTATAATAGCAAAAATGATGGAGTCAAACAGACCTGATTTTGTTTTTTAAACCTAACGTTTACTAGCTGTGAGATTTTAGAAAAATTATTTCCCTTCATATCCTTCATCACTTTAGTTATAAAATGAAGATTGTGAATGCTACCGCATAGAATTATCATGATGATTTCATTTAATAATACATAAAACATCTGGTATGTAATAGGAACTGGATTATTATTTATCCCTTTGGTTTCCCTTGATATTCCCATAAAAATAATTTGATTTAATATGCAAAATTATATGATAGATTCCAGTTGACTAACTGAATCTGGAGGAAGAGGCTTATCACTTATTTTTCTCTTTGGTTTTTAAAAAGTATCTAGAGAAGAAACAGAATCAGTGACCATAAACAAATTGCTGCCTACTGATTCAGGATGAACAAGGGCAATAATGGTTGTCGATGCCCTACTGTGCAGAGCAAAAATGAGCTCAGTATATGACAGAAATCATGAATCAGTAAGCAAATTCTGTTTTACAAATGATGGATAACCACAAATCATCTAGCAAATGGAGTCTCTAGTTGTACAACTACAGTAAACTGCAGCTACATTCTATGGAATAAACACCATTGTAGAGATAGAAACTTTATTGTTTATAATTTATCAAAACTGTTCCTCTTTGTTTTCATGTCAGTTTGAGGACAAGAGAATATCCTTTAGGGCAATACATGCCTTTCATATATTAGGGCTGCCTTGAGCATATTCTGGCACATTATATAAATATTAAGTAATCCCTATAATTAAAATGATGTTCCTTGACATGAGGATGGAGACACATGGTTATCTGAAGAGCCTTGAGGTAGTTTTGCAATAAGTAGACTTTTGCTTCTCTGGAATGTGTAATGAATAATGCTATGTTACAAGTAGGTATTAATTAATAGTTGAAATACAAAAGACATTTTCTTCGGATTATATAATAATCTACATTACAACTACAGGTATTATCATGATAAATGCTAGTTAGTACTGAAACATAGAGGGATATAAGAGATCCATTTTCACTCTTAATGGAAATTATTTTTTCACTTTATTAATACACTATTAACTTAATAAATAATAAAAAAACATTCATATAAAGTGCCATTCTTAGTATTCTATTTATGATGCATGATTTTTGTCACAAAATTATAAAATACTTTAAAGTTATTGAGAATAGTTTGTATAGATTGTACTTATTGGAAATACAAATTGTACCTAAACATGGGTTAAGGCCTTTGTTTTGAAATTAGATTTTGGAGCAGGAAAATAAGCTGTGTAATTGTGTTCTTAAAGTGTAGATAAGTACAAAGAGTGTGCTTTGAATAAAAATACATATTTTTAGAATCTTAAATCAGTTAGTTACTTCCTTTCAAATACAAGTCCCAACATCTGTTTTCTATAATCAGTTTCTGTCTATTAGGTTTGTAATTACATGAATGCACATGAATATCAAATCATTTGGTCAGTCTTAGAAATCTTTTTGGCAATTGTCTACTCCCCTTGGAGTTGAATTCAGCCTTCCCTTTAAACTAGAGAAAAGAATGTTAACAGACTACCTTCAGTAAGACTACCATAATACTATGGAGAACTATACCTTACTTTACCTCAACAATCTTTCTCCTGCAAACGTTTCCATCGTGTTTTCCACGGAGATCATCTGTTACCAAGTTGTGAATAAATTCAAACCTTTCCTCTTTTAAAATAATCTGTTCATATTAAAACATGACATGTTTCCTACTTTGAAATAAGATTGTTAAAAAGATCTGGTTGATAGCCTTTTCATTGAGAAAAAAAAATGAAGACAAGTTTAAACATGTCAGAGTTTCTGAAAACTTCAGGATGTAAACTATTCTAGACTGTCATTCACAGACAAAGACAGCTTCCTATTTATGGGCTTGGGGCAGTTAAGCCTCTATAACTTGAAGAGTTAGTTCTGAAGCTCAGATGCAAAGAGATATTGTCACATTTCAAAAAATGTTTCAAAAAATCCCTTGAGAAAAATAAATTTGGGCCAGTAACCAGTAGTTTGTGTTCCAGAAGACTCTATGTAAACCTAGTCAAGTGAAGAAGAGTCTTTCTCTCTTCTTAGAAATGCACAGAGGAGGAGATAGTTGGCACTTGTATGCCAACCAGCACAATCCCAATGCCAAAAGCTCTTGGCTCGCATCACCAAAATTCACCAGAGTTCATAGTTTGTTTTTTTTTCAAATATTAGAAACATCAAATTTTCTTTGCCATAAGGTTCATGACATATAAAAAGAGAGTGTACACTCCCAAACTCATTCTACGAGGCCACCATCACCTTGATACCAAAACCAGACAAGGATGTCACAAAGAAAGAAAACTACAGGCCAATATCACTGATGAACATAGATGCAAAAATCCTCAACAAAATACTAGCAAACAGAATCCAACAGCACATTAAAAGGATCATACACCATGATCAAGTGGGGTTTATTCCAGGATTGCAAGGATTCTTTAATATACGCAAATCAATCAACGTGACACACCATATTAACAAATTGAAGGAGAAAAACCATATAGTCATCTCAATAGATGCAGAGAAAGCTTTCGACAAAATTCAACACCCATTTATGATAAAAACCCTGCAGAAAGTAGGCATAGAGGGAACTTTCCTCAACATAATAAAGGCCATATATGACAAAACCACAGCCAGCATCATCCTCAATGGTGGAAAACTGAAAGCATTTCCACTAAGATCAGGAACAAGACAAGGTTGCCCACTCTCACCACTCTTATTCAACATAGATTTGGAAGTTTTAGCCACAGCAATCAGAGAAGAAAAGGAAATAAAAGGAATCCAAATCGGAAAAGAAGAAGTAAAGCTGTCACCGTTTGCAGATGACATGATACTATACATAGAGAATCTTAAAGATGCTATCAGAAAACTACTAGAGCTAATCAATGAATTTGGTAAAGTAGCAGGATACAAAATTAATGCACAGAAATCTCTGGCATTCCTATATACTAATGATGAAAAATCTGAAAGTGAAATCAAGGAAACACTCCCATTTACCATTGCAACAAAAAGAATAAAATATCTAGGAATAAACCTACCTAAGGAGACAAAAGACCTGTATGCAGAAAATTATAAGACACTGATGAAAGAAATTAAAGATGATACAAATAGATGGAGAGACGTACCATGTTCTTGGATTGGAAGTATCAATATTGTGAAAATGACTCTACTACCCAAAGCAATCTACAGATTCAATGCAATCCCTATCAAACTACCACTGGCATTTTTCACAGAACTAGAACAAAAAATTTCGCAATTTGTATGGAAACACAAAAGACCCCGAATAGCCAAAGCAATCTTGAGAACGAAAAATGGAGCTGGAGGAATCAGGCTCCCTGACTTCAGACTATACTACAAAGCTACAGTAATCAAGATAGTGTGGTACTGGCACAAAAACAGAAAGATAGATCAATGGAACAGGATAGAAAGCCCTGAGATAAACCCACGCACATATAGTCACCTTGTCTTTGATAAAGGAGTCCAGAATGTACAGTGGAGAAAGGACAGCCTCTTCAATAAGTGGTGCTGAGAAAACTGGACAGGGACATGTAAAAGTATGAGATTAGATCACTCCCTAACACCATACACAAAAATAAGCTCAAAATGGATTAAAGACCTAAATGTAAGGCCAGACACTATCAAACTCCTAGGGGAAAACATAGGCAGAACACTCTATGACATAAATCACAGCAAGATCCTTTTTGACCCACCTCCTAGAGTAATGGAAATAAAGACAAAAATAAACACATGGGACCTAATGAAACTTAAAAACTTTTGCACAGCAAAGGAAACCATAAACAAGACCAAAAGACAACCCTCAGAATGGGAGAAAATATTTGCAAATGAAGCAACTGACAAAGGATTAATCTCCAAAATGTATAAGCAGCTCATGCAGCTCAATAACAAAAAAACAAACAACCCAATCCAAAAATGGCCAGAAGACCTAAATAGACATTTCTCCACAGAAGGTATATAGACTGCCAACAAAGACAGGAAAGGATGCTCAACATCTTTACTCATTAGAGAAATGCAAATCAAACCTACAATGAGATATCATCTCACACCAGTCAGAATGGCCATCATCAAAAAATCTAGAAACAATAAATGCTGGAGAGGGTGTGGAAAAAAGGGAACACTCTTGCACTGCTGGTAGGAATATGAATTGGTATAGCCACTATGGAGAACAGTATGGAGGTTCCTTAAAAAACTACAAATAGAACTACCATATGACCCAGCAATCCCACTACTGGGCATATACCCTGAAAAAACCATAATTCAAAAAGAGTCATGTACCAAAATGTTCATAGCAGCCCTATTTACAATAGCCCGGAGATGGAAACAACCTAAGTGTCCATCATCGGATGAATGGATAAAGAAGATGTGGCACATATATACAATGGAATATTACTCAGCAATAAAAAGAAACGAAATTGAGCTATTTGTAATGAGGTGGATGGACCTAGAGTCTGTCATACAGAGTGAGGTAAGTCAGAAAGAGAAAGACAAATACTGTATGCTGACACATATATATGGAATTTAAGGAAAAAAATGTCATGAAGAACATAGGGGTAAGACAGGAATAAAGACACAGATCTACTAGAGAATGGACTTGAGGATATGGGGCGGGGGAAGGGTAAGCTGTGACAAAGCAAATGAGTGGCATGGACATATATACACTACCAAACGTAAGGTAGATAGCTAGTGGGAAGCAGCTGCATAGCACAGGGAGACCAGCTCGGTGCTTTGTGACCACCTGGAGGGGTGGGATAGGGAGGGTAGGAGGGAGACGCAAAAGGGAGGGGATATGGGAACATATGTATATGTATAACTGAGTAAATTTGTTAAATTAAAAAAAAAGAGAGTGTACATATACATGTATGTATTGCATTGGCCAAAAAAGTTTGTTTGGGATTTTCGTAAAATGTTATGGAAAACCCGAAAGAACTTTTTGACCAACCCAGTAAACATGCATGTATATATGTACTCTCATATATATGTGTATATATACCCTAAAAAGCATTTTTGTAGCTAAAATTGTAAAAACAATTCTGGCAACCCCTGCTCTAGGTAACTGAGTACTGCAGTAAATCTAGCCCTAAGAAAAATCTGTGGAATAGATGAAGTCTGTCTTTCATGCACAATTAATGTCTTTCCAACTGTGGCCCCCATTCTCCTGATGGTTATCTAGGATTCTTCTATTCCTCTTAATTATACTATTACTTGGATCTAAGTACTCAAGAGAGACACTTAAGAGAATTATCATTGCAAATTACCATTTGATGACTGATGTATATATTCATTTATCAGGAACTTTCTAGTCTCTGAGCAGTGAATACAACAGAAAAAACTCTGCCCTCCTAGAGCTTATTTCTAGTTAGAAAAGAGAAAATTGTTTAAGTACATAAAATACAGTATGTTAGGTGGTTATAAATGCTAAGGAGAGGGCTTCCCTGATGGCACAGTGGTTAAGAATCTGCCTGCTAATTCAGGGGACACAGGTTCGAGCCCTGGTCCAGGAAGATCCCACGTGCCGTGGAGCGATGAAGCCCATTCACCACAAATACTGAGCCCACGCACCACAACTACTGGATCCCATGCACCTAGAGCCCGTGCTCTGCAACAAGAGAAGCCACCGCCATGAGAAGCCCGTGTACTGCAACAAAGAGTAGCCCCCGCTCACCACAACTAGAGAAAGCCCGCACACAGCAATGAAGACCCAATGCAGCCAAAAATAAATAAAAATAAAATAAATTAATTTTTAAAATGCTAATGAGAGAAATAGATCAAGGAAGATGATAGGAAGAGTGATGGTAGGTTGATGATGCTATAATTTTAGATAGAATATTTATTCAAAGAACTCAAAATGATATAGGAGCAAACTATGTGGATATCTTGGGCAAGAGGGTCTTAAGGCAAAAGTAAAGCAATTGTAAATGCCCTAAAACATAAATATGGCTGGAATGTTAAAAAAAAATCATTCAGTATGTGGTGAGTGAGAGGGAATGTAGAAGGGGATGGGGGTAATGTTGTAGGCCTTTAGGTCATTATAATGTCTTTGGATTTTTCTCACAATGAAATAGGAAGTCTTTGGAGTGCTTTGAGCACAAAGTATAATTATCTGAACTGTTTTAATAGGGTCAATATGGTTGTTACATCGAGAATAGAATGAAGGGACAGGACAGAAATAGGGAGACCAGAGGCTTTGTAATCATCAGATCAGTAGATATGATGGCTTCGACCAGAGTGGTAGCAGTGGAGGTAATGAAAAGTGATTTGATTACAGATTATTTTGAAGGTAAAGCCAAAATGATGTGTTGAGAGTTTGGTTGTGGAACATTTTAGAGAAAGAGGAGAGTTGAGGATGACTTCAAAGTTATGAATCTGAACACCTAAAGGAATAGAGTTACCGTTTACTTCAGTGAGGAAGACAGGGAAGAGCATATTTTGGGAGGAAGATCAGAAGCTCAGCCTAGCTGGTTCTATTAAATTAGAAATGCCTTTTAGATATCCAAGGAGAGATGTTAAGATGATAATTGTCATACAAGTCTGAAGTTCAGTGTGTGTGTGTGTGTGTGTGTGTGTGTGTCTGTGTGTGTCTGTGTCTGTCTGTGTAGGGAAGGGAGGGCATCTAGACTAAATTTCTAAAAAATGTTTTAATCTTTAATACAGATGTCGGTTAAGCTAGGAGACTAGATATGAAAACCACAAAGACGAGAAAAAAGAGATAAGAGAAGAAATCTGAGGATTGAGTCCTGGGACACTCCGACGCTTAGACATTAAGAAAGTGAGGAGAAACCAGAAAGGAGACTAAGAAGGAATAGCCAGAAAGATAGAAGGAAAATCGGGAGAGGAAGGTATTGAAAGCCAATTGAGTTAATCAAGAGGGCACAACTCTGTCAAATACTACTGATGGATCAAATAAGGTACAGAATGAGGATTGACCATTGGATTTAGCAATGGGTGCTACTGGTGACCTTGGAAAGTGCACTTTCAGTAGAGTGATGGATATAAAAATTTGACTGGAGTGGATTTATGAGAGAATGAGGAGAAAGGATTTGGAGACAGCAATGATAGACCTCTCTTTCTCGGAAAAAAATACAGACATATGCTTGGACATGAATTGAAGTGAGGGGAAGGGTTGAAGTTTTCTTCTATTGGCTTTTATGTTCTTAGAAAAGTAGAAAATGGTTGAGCATGAGGATATGGGAGGAGGATTTTGGAATTTTAAGAAGAAAGGAGAAAATACGAAATAGCAAACAAGAACATAGGAGGAAAAATGGACCAGGAAGTACTAAGGAGTCACCTGAGTTTAGTGATCATGAATTTGATGTGAAGTCAGTCAACAAGGTGTTATGTGTTTCTTCAAATACGTCCAGCTCAACAGTTGCAGATACAAAGAAGGTAGAGAGTTGGATTTAACTAGGGTATGTTTAGCCAAGGGAGTACAATGAAACTAGAGAAGGGCAAGGGAGTTGAGATTTATGGAAGGGAGAGATTTTTTTTTTTTTTTTTTTTTTTTTGTGGTATGCGGGCCTCTCACTGTTGTGGCCTCTCCCGTTGTGGAGCACAGGCTCCGGGCGTGCAGGCTCAGCGGCCATGGCTCACGGGCCTAGCCGCTCCACGGCATGTGGGATCGTCCCGGACCGGGGCATGAACCCGTGTCCCCTGCATCGGCAGGCAGACTCTCAACCACTGCGCCACCAGGGAAGCCCTGAGAGATTAAAATTTTTGACCACAGAGTTCAAGATGGTGATGGTAAAGTCTCAGGTCATAACATTTTCTCATTTTCCCCTCCTTCTAAAATGCTATTGGGGGCTTCCCTGTTGGTATAGTGGTTAAGAATCTGCCTGCCAATGCAGGGGACATGGGTTCGAGCCCTAGTCCTGGAAGACCCCACATGCCGCGAAGCAACTAAGCCTGTGTGCCACAACTACTGAGCCCATACTCTAGAGCCCGAGAGCCACAACTACTGAGCCCGTGTGCCTAGAGCTCGTGCTCTGCAACAAGAGAAGCCACCGCAGTGAGAAGCATGCGCACTGCAATGAAGAGTAACCCCCCGCTCGCCACAAGTAGAGAAAGCCCGCACTCAGCAACGAAGACCCAACACAGCAAAAAATAAATAAATAATTAAAAAAAAGAATTTAAAATGTTATTGGTATTTTAGGTAAAATAAGTCCTTGTTTTATGGGATTATGCAAGGCATTATAAAATATTTAGTATCGTTGATCCCCCCAGACACTAAATATCAGTAGCACTTCACCAAAATTAAGAGAACAGTAAGTAATCATGAACAGTTTTTTAACCTCAGTGTCTTTTCTTCTTTTTTGAAATGGGCCTTTTTCTACATGCCCCCCAAAACAAACCTAGTTTATATAATATTAAAATACTTATGCAAAGACAAAAAACAAGCCAATCATCTATTTGTTATATCCAGTACAAAATATGGCAACAAGGAAAATATAGGTTAATGTCTTGAAGTAACACTTTGCTATACACACAAGAATGTTTACCAATTATTTAACCAACTGTCATATTTCATAATTATATTAGTAATAGCAATAACTGAAATGTATTGAGTAATTTTGTGTATATCTGAAATACTTCGTGTTCACATGTGTACATGACACAGTGCCAATTGTTTTACCTACATTATCTGATTTGACCTTCACACAGTGCTCTGAAGTATCTATTATCATTATTCTTATTATGTAGTAAACTATAAAAATGTGCTTATTACTTGGGGAACGGAGGAATGTTTTGCAATATTATGTATGGTTGTTCACTTTTCATTCGTATGTGTTGACACTGAATAGTTTCAGGCTGCTAAGGCAGCACTGTAGAGTACACCCGTTTTTCTAGGCATAAACACACTTTATTCTTTGTCCTTTAGTTCCTCAAACTGCCCATGCACTTCCTTCCTCTTTCTTTTTACACTGATGATTAAAATGGAGAGCTTAAATTTTTTTAAACAAAAAGAAGCCAATGGAACATATGCCCTCCAAAATATTGTTTAGAGCATCTTAAGCATAAAATGATTCAGCTGCTTAAAGAAAATGTTCAGCTTCTGGAGTGGCATGTCATTAGATATTAGTGACATTTACTTGTAAATGAATACATGTCCTCTGCTTCAATGTAGTCACCATCGCTGTATCAACACACTATATATAGACTTCCAAATACATTGCAGAAAAATGATATAGAAATAATAGTGGTCACTAAGCCGTCCTTGATTGAAACTGCGTTATACAATGTTCTTTCTTTTAAGCTGAATATCCTGAAAAATATAGCTGTCTATTTAAAGAAGACATTTTCATGTTTGTCAGAATATTGTCATCACACAGTTTATGTACAATATGGTCCTAATTTGTGTCTATATGTGCTAGGCTTAGAAAAGTCACTTTAAGTTTTACTTAATTTATTTTGGAGTTTAACTCTTACTTTTGACATGATTTATATTCTAAGGAGATCTCAGCTTCTTCCTGCTTGAAACTCAGCAAAATGTCATTAGATACATAGGGAAAGTATATGGTCTTATTATAGCTGTGTCTGCTAGGGCTGCAGTCCTGTTGTTAGAAGCCTGTCAGAATTTTCAATGTGAGCCTTCCTTTTCTGGGTGTTATGATTTAATCTGTTAACTCCTATTGCTCCCTGGATATTGTGCAGCCATTCTGTATCTTAGAACAAAATCTATAATTGCAAGTCCCTTTTTCTTTCTCCATATTTCCCCTCCTTCACGTTTTATTTTTACTATTTCAATATCACAGCTCTTGATTCCAAATTGGAATTCTGGATCTGTTTACAGAGCTGTTGACTAGTGACCCCTCAAGAATTTCTTTATATTCACTGATATATGTGGTAGGTTGAATAATGATCCCTCCAAATATGTCCACGTCCTAATCCCCAGAACCTATAAAATTTTCTTTACATGACAAAAAGTTCTTTGCAAATGTGCTTAAGTTTAAGGACTTGAGATGGGGTGATTATCCTGGATTATCTAGGTGGGCTCAATCTAATCATATGGGGCCTTAAAGTTAGAAGTGGAAGGCAGAAAAGAAGGTCAGAGTGATATGACAATGGAAGAAGAGGAAGGAGAGATTCTAAGCATGAAAGAGATTCTGTCCATTATTGCTGGCATTGAAAATGGACGGGCCCATGAGCCAAGGAATGTGGATGACCTCTAGAAGCTGAGAATAGGCATTGGCTGACAGCCAGTAAGGAAATGGGAACCTTAGTTCTATAACCACAGAACTGAATTCTGCCAATACTCTGATGAGCAAGCACATGGATTTTCCCCTAGAACCTCCAGAAATTAATGCAGTCCTGCTGACACCATGATTTAGCCATTTTAGCCCAGTGAGACCTGTGTTGCAATTCTCACCTACAGAGCTGTGACATAATAATTTTGTATTGTTTCCAGCTGCTAAGTTTGTTCTGACAGCAATTGGAAACTAATATAATATATATGGATGCTTGTATCTTTGTTCAGAAGGAGGTGAGTGTTATTTTGTGCAAAAGACCAGGAGGAAATAATGGGATGAAAAAAATCAATAGGGAAGATGTCATAGTTTTTGTTCCTTTTTCTCCTCTCACCTTCTTGGAGGGCCATGAGAAACTGGTATTTGAATCCTCATTACAATAGAAAAAGGTGGAGGACTGAAAATGAGTAAGATATTTTTGTGAAAATTTTGTGAAACACAGCAGAGGAAAAGCCCATTTTCCCCACATCTAATGAAAAGCAGATTTGATATCCTGAGAGCTAAGAGCAGATTTGTGTGAATCTGGGTTCCTGCTATGGGCACCAGCAGCCACCTAATGAAGAGGTGTCTTGATGAGCAACTAGAAAAGATTTCCTTTGGAAATGAAAGGGGTCTGAGACTATCTTTACTGGACCCCAATGTCAGTGAGACCTCATTTCTACCCATACGTTTGTGAGGTCTGGAAATATGGGCATCATGTAAAACAGACTATATTTATCATTAGAAAAACCTGAAGTAATTAATGTCCAAATATTCAGCCATTTTAAATGATGTATAATGCCACATATTTAGGTTAAAACCCCCAAAGTGAATCATTTATCATAATAATTCTACCAATCCAGCTGTTTGTTATTATGTAGAACCTCCTCAGAGCTCACCTATTGCTTTTGTGTTTTTCACTTATATCACAGAGTCAGGATGTTCAAAGTATAACAAAAATGGGAGCTAAATTGAAGAAAGAATGTAATAATGGTATTTCTGCTCCATACACATGTTGTACTGGAGCTATTTTTTAAATTAATTAATTAATTTATGGCCACGTTGGGTCTTTGTTGCTGTGTGCAGGCTTTCTCTAGTTGCGGCAAGCAGGGGCTACTCTTCATTGCGGTGCGTGGACTTCTCAGTGAGGTGGCTTCTTTTGTTGTGGAGCACTGGCTCAAGGTGCACAGGCTTCAGTAGTTGCTGTACATGGGCTTCAGTAGTTGCGGTACGTGGGCTCAGTAGTTGCGACACACGGGCTCAGTAGTTGTGGCTTGTGGGCTCTAGAGCGCAGGCTCAGTAGTTGTGGCACATGGGCTTAGTTGCACCACAGCACGTGGGATCTTCCTGGACCAGGGCTTGAACCCATGTCCCCTGCATCGGCAGGCGGGTTCTTAACCCCTGCACCACCAGGGAAGTTGGAGCTATTTTTGTGATAAGAAATCCATTAACATGAATATAGTTTAAATTGAACGAGTAAATTTTATTGAACCAAAAAAATGTTTATTTGGGAGGGTACACTTATGAAAAGTTGAAAAATCAAAACTGCATTATTAAAATTAAGCCATATTGATGTGAATAAATCAGTTAATATGCTCATTATTAATTGTGTATATACTTTCATGAAATTTAGAAAATCAGTTACATGGAATGTGTGTTTAAGGATTCAAGTGTTAAACAACCTAGGCAAATACTAGGAGGCATAAAACTGACAATTGACTCTGGGTCTTTCTGAAACTATATGAAAAAAAGAGAAATTTGTTAATGGACTCAAGTGAGTTCATCTCATTAACCTACTACAAATTGTGGCCTGTGTGCTTGAGTGAACGAAATGCAGTACATTAAGTTAATCTTATCTTATTCTAGTTTATTTTAGACAAAATGTATGATTTAAAAGCTGGAAGTAAAATTTCAAACACATTTGTGAAATATTAAAAAGATAATTTCATAATTCCAGCCTTTACATGGGCGTATGGACTCATCTGAGCATGTTTTATACTCAGAATTGAATGCTCACATTGGCATGATTGACAAGCAAGAAAATTCCAGGGACTGGGAAGCTTAGAACCAATTGAACTGGAAGAAAACAAACATTATTTATTTCAGTGTATAGAGTTTGTGGACAAAAAAAAAAGGGGGTTCTTCACAATTATTATGCTCCTAGAGTATCCACACTTTGGGTTTGTTTTGTTTTGCTCTTATCAAGCCATGGTGAGGAACAAATGAGCTTTAATAAGATGACTCAAAGACCCCTGGTACTCTTGATTTCTCCCCTCACATGCTGTGCATAATCAGTACTCCTCCAAAAGAGCAAACTTTGCTTCACCCCACCTTTTTCATCCATTGACACGGCTACCAGGCTTTTCTGTCTTTCTAACTTGACATCAAAAAAGATTCACATTTTGTAAATTGAACTAAAATAGAAATACATGATTCTTTTTGCTATATGCTTAGATTTATACATACTTTTGCATAAGGCCAAGCTTAATACCAAGCCATATGTAAAAATATGCTTATTGAATTACCTAATAATAACTAAAATTATAACAATTTTATTTGGTCCAGAAAAATGATCAAATATTCTTGAATGTCAGATGTATAAAATAGGATAGAAAAAGTTAATAAAATGATGAATGTGCTTGCCTGATGATTATGATACACATTAACATTTCAATTCTCATTAGCTAAATATAATGTAACTCTAAAAATGTCTATTATGGCATTAATGTGTTATAAATTTATTATGCAAATTACCTTGCATAAAAAATACTTTGCCTGGATGTTCTTTTTCTTCTCATTTTTGAACTTCTTAATGCATTCAAAGTATATTTTCAGATTTGATAACATTTTTAGAAATAGTGATATTTATTGTTTATGTTTAATTATTTGATTCTTAATTTACAATTTTAAATAAATAAATTATATAGTTAGTATATTTTCTTAGAATTACTTGCTAGTTAGAAATGCCCCAAATGTTGTCCTATAGATATGAAACTATACATATCATTAGTTTACCCCAGGCTTTCTTTGTTAGAATTCAAACTATGCCAGTATATCATGAATTTCTTCTTATGTTTGAAGAATACTCACTGCATATTCCTTGACACTATTTTATTGATATGCAAGCAAACAATTGTAGTAGTGATAGACTTTAATACATGACTCAATCTTTGAAAAGTAAGGAGAGAGGATGTAAACATTGATAAATCTTACTGAAGATTAAAAAATAAATAATAGCACTTTGTTAATTTTATATTCATAAATAGGGCCTATACTGATGGAATATTTTAAAAATCAGTCTCATGACAGACTACACAGGCATACTTATGTACACACACACTTTTCAGAAATTCTAAAACCAGAAAATGTTTAGTTTTCAGTCTCTGATCATGATGTGGTCAAATATAAATTAAAAGTATTAAATGAATTAAAATCTTGAAACATGCTATATAAACTATCCTGCAAAAAGAAATTTAAATTACAATTATATATAATCTAGAAAACAGTGTATGATTAAGAAAAAACTCAGATGATGCAAAAGCAGTATTCAGGGTAAATCTAAAGTCCTAAATGCTTTCACTATAAAATAAAGAAAGGAGGAAGAGGAAAATAAGAACAAAAAAATCAAACAGCAGCTCTCTCTTCCCACACTCTCTGGAGAACAATCATTTTATTCTGTTCATCTCTATATCTTTGAAATCTATTAATTTTTAAAATATAGATTATATATTCAATACATGTTTAGTGAATGAAATTTTAAAAAGAAATTTAACCCAAAAAAGTGCTATTCTATGCTCATAAAAATAATATGTAAAAGGATGGCAGAATTATAGCTCTAAAGAAAGGTCTTTAAGAAAAGCTAAGCTATAGAACAGTATACCTTTTGACTGGCAATAGCTAAACGTATCAAAATAACCAGCGTGCTTAACCCCTATGGGAGAGAACTAAAATCTAAGAGTTTTCCAGTTATCTATTGCCGAGTGACAAACCACCTCAAAATTAGTGTAAAACAGCTATTTTAATATGTTCACAAATTTTGCAGGTAAGGAATTTGAAGAGAGTATTGCAGGGATGGCTACTCTTTGCTCAGTAATATCTTGAGGCTCAGGCGGGCAGACTTGAATGGTTGTGAGTGAATTGAACCATTGGAAGCTTCTTCACATACATGGCTATTGCCTGGAATGCAATAGCCCAAAGGCTGAGCTCAACTGAGACAGACCAGGCATCCCACACATGACCAATATATGTAGTTTGGGCTTCCTCAAAGCATGGTGGCCTTAGGGTGGCAGGAACCTTCATGGCAGTGCAGAGTTCCAATAGAATATGCACCCAGAAAATAAGGCAAAAGCTTAATGATGATTTATGACCTTACCTCAGAAATTGCACATGATATTCCATTGGTCAAAGCCATCACAAACCCATTCAGATTCAAGAGACAGGACAGATACCCCCATTGACTCTCACTGGAATGGGTGTCAAAAAATTTGTGACAGTATTTTAAAACAATTATAACAAAATAAAATAGAACAGAAAACATGTTGTCCTAAGCAAATAGTATCTATGAACACATGTAGAGATGCAGAACTGAAACCAAGTCCCAGAATCTCTGCCATTATTTACACTTTGGCTTTGGGCAGATCACATATCTTCTCTGGTCCGATGTTTTCCTTATGATAAAATAAGTGTTTGGGGGCTAAAAGGCATAAAAAATTCCTTTTATAGGTGGGGAAATAAATGAAGTCAGTTGATTTGCCATCAACTTCTTCATACATGATTACTTTCAGAAATACTGCTGTAGACTCTAAAACGATGGGAGGTTCTTCATGTTATCACACTTCTGCTTATTTATCATTGAATAAATGAGTGCTAAAATCAGACAGTGATGCATATAGGTTTTCTTTATTACCTACTTTTAGTGAATTTCTAAGAAATTTCTAAGAAATTGAGAGTCCGCCTGCCGATGCAGGGGACACGGGTTCGTGCCCCGGTCCGGGAAGATCCCACATGCCGCGGAGTGGCTGGGCCCGTGAGCCATGGCCGCTGAGCCTGCGCGTCCGGAGCCTGTGCTCTGCAATGGGTGAGGCCACAACAGTGAGGCCCACATACCGCCAAAAAAAAAAAAAAAATCTAATATTTTAAAATTAAATCTATCACTTCCAAGAATTACATTAGTGGTCTAACTGATTTGATTTAGGAGAGAGATAAAGGTCCATATTTTTATGTCTCAGCACTTAGGGGATGGATTAATTCAAAGAGGTGTTTTCCTTCTTCTCCCTCAGTGGGAAGGGAAGTTGCTGTTAAATGGACCAGAAAGCTGATGAAGTTTTGCTGTTGCCATTTACAAAGTATATGAGGTACTACACATTTAATTGGAAATGTTTTATATTAGTCATTAGTAGCTGGAGATAGCCTTCTGTTTTAACTGATAATACAAGTCCCATGCTTTTCCACGTACAAAAATATAAATGGTAGCTCAACGAGAAAAACTGATGAGGAGACTAAAATTTAATGAGACATAAAAGCTTTTGACTCTGACCTTGAGATGCAATTTGGTATTTATGATGTTAAATCACTTGCCTTCTTTTAAATAGAGAAACAGCTGGTCTGTGTGGGAGGGATGTTCAGTTATGACTGAGAAGAAAGAAAAATAACAGAGATGTTGAAAACTTTAGAAATAGTATATAAAATAAAGTATGTACTACAAAATTCAATGCAATATGCTAAAGTTCAAAGACTGCATAAATGTTCCCCCCCCAAAAAAAGTATACAGTGGCTATGCTGATGTGAAAGTGCATGAAGAAAATAAGTGTCCAAAGCTGCATAAATATTTGCACCCCTGTGAGAGTGTGAGAAAGTGTGTGTTTCATGTTGTGATTGATGGGGCTGCTTTTACGTGCCTTTTTGAACTCTTAGCAGAATGGAGTGTCCTAAGGGTCTGTCTGCCTTTGTATGGCAGAAACTCTGTTTTCTTAGAAAATAGTAAGGAACACTATTTGTACTCCCTTTGTTATAAAAGCGTACCTACAATTTATGGGAATTGGGGGACTTAGAAAAATCACAAATTTTCTCCTATATCTTACAAGAAGTACTAAGCTTTATCTTAAAATTTTGGCTATTGTTTTTCGCTGACTTCTGGGTTTTTGTTTTTTTGTTTTTGTTTTGGGTTAAGGAGTCCATAGTCTGATGTACTTTTAATATATGAGTGACGAAATTTGTAGATTCATGTAGGGATATTTTAGTGTAATGATTTATCTACTTAAAAGAAATGAGGGCAAGACATATCTAAAATACTGTGTAATATATTTACTTGAATGCAATCATTTCTAAATATTAGAGTTTCACTATTGAAGAAGTCTGATGTATCAGATTTCTATTGTCATTTAGTCAGAGAATTTTAGAACTAAAGATATCAAATAATAAAAATGTACATATATGTAGTCTCCAAAATATACTAATATTACTTATTAGAAATCTCAAAATAATACAGTAAAATAGCAGGAAAATCACTGAAATTTGCACAGTAAAGGTGATGATTTTAAAGCTCTTTTCAGATAAATATCTCATATAAGTATAACAGAAGTCATACTTCTGTGAAATACTCATAAGCTGAGACATCATGTCAGCTCTTTTCACTTCCATATTCAGAGTCTAGTTTTTTTTTTTTTTTTTTTTTTTTCGGTACGCGGGCCTCTCACTGTTGTGGCCTCTCGCGTTGAGGAGCACAGGCTCCGGACACACAGGCTCAGCAGCTACGGCTCACGGGCCCAGCCGCTCCGCGGCATGTGGGATCCCCCCAGACTGGGGCACGAACCCGTGTCCCCTGCATCGGCAGGCGGACTCTCAACCACTGCACCACCAGGGAAGCCCCTGGTTTTGGTTTTGTTCTTCAGAAACAAATATTTTTTAAATTACACATCTGGTTTGAGCAGGGCTAGCTAACACTCAAGTCTCCTGACTCCCTTTTCTTTGTATTTCCTCAGTATCACTATTCCAGAAACCCCTCTAAATATATTTGCAAAGCATTCTTTATAAAATGCACTTTCTCCCTGATTACCAGGGCCATTTTACAGGTGCTTAAATCACAAATATTTGACCTTCCTCAGATATCCCAGCTAGTGATGCTGATTCTATTAGTTATTTCATCTGATAAATTAAGAATAAATAACATAAAAATAGTAACTGCCATGTATCTTGGGGTTAACTCTTATTTTCCCTATTTCTATATTACTTTTTATGTATATATATATATTATATATACATATATATAACTTTTCTCATTTTATGTAAATGGTAGTATGACATACATATTATAAAAGCACATTATAGTTTTTATTTAATGTGATGAAAATAATTCCATATTGAGGGATAAAGATTTTTCTCCTCCATGTATAGAAATATATATATATATACTTATATGTATAACTTTTGGTTAATTTTATTTTGTTGAATAGATGCACCCAAATTCATTCACCAGTCATAAAAGAGGTTAAACTTTGACTCTAGTGCTAGGTCATGAGGTTCAAGTCCTGGTTTCACCACTTACCAACTTTATAACCTTGAGCAAGTTATGTAATCACTCAATGCTTCAGTTTTCTCATCTTTAAAATAAATGTAACAATGATAACAATATGCCTATCTCATAAGGCTGTACGAATATTATTTTGAGGGTTAAATGAGTTAATATATGTACAGCCACATTGCAGAATATTTGCCATCTCCGTTATTATCATTATTAATATGTCTAATAATGATCACTATTGATGGACATGGGTCTATTTTCAATGCTATTCTAGTACAAACATTGTTGTAATGAATAATCACGTGCTTAGCTATATCTTACATGTGCAAGTATAACTGTTGGATAAATTTCCAGAAAATTGCCATATCAAAGTGTATATGCATTTGTACTTTAGATATTACCAACTCAATCCCATAGATTTTATACATACACCATCAATGCATGCAAGTGCTTGTTTCCCTAAGCCCTTCACCAATAGAGTATGTTATCAAACTTTTGGATCTTTACCAATTCAGTGAGTGAGCAATGGTATTTTAGCAAAGTTTTACTTTTTCTTCTCATTATTAATGAAGGTAATATATTTTCATGTTTAAGAAACAGCAGTATTTTCTTTTCTACATGAACACTTAGACTCAAATTAAGAAACTTATTTTAAGCTTGTTCAATTCCCAGAATAATTATAAGAGAAAATGAGACTATGTTTGAATAAATTCAATATGCCTGGTATAGAACATGAAGAATAGGTTTTACATAGTTTCTCTCATGAATTATTTTACAAAGACACTTCAATGTAAGTATTTTCATTCTCTTTTAGACATAACACTATGTATACTATAGAATTAAATTAATTTGTCCAAAGTCACACAGTAAGTGTAATGGAGAGTGAGTCAGTCCTATTCTGGAGTACAGGATCTTTGAATTATAGATACCATGCACACTGAGTGTGTGTGTGTGTGCGTGCGTGTGTGTGTGTGAGAGAGAGAGAGGGAAAGAGAGAGAAGAAGGGAGAGATACAGAGTCTTGAATTTAAAAAGGTAAACATAAATCAAGGCTGCATCTCGATATCACTAAAGTAAAAGTGTGACCTTGAACAATTTAACCTTTTGGAACCTTAATTTCCCCCTGTATATGATATGATATAATAACAATAATACTTACGAGATTTTTCAAGAGTAAATAAAATGATGCCAAAAGTGCTATTGAAATTCTAAAGTTTTATATAAATGTTTTCTTGATTATATAAGGCTCAGTAATTGAGTCCCTTAATTTTTGAGACCTACCGTAATTTTATGTTATGCATATATTGCTTAAAAATGTGACAAATGTTTGTTTTCAAACTTAAAAATACCCAGATCATACTGATTTGTTGAAATGATGTGATAATCAGATAATCTTGCTCTGGATGGTTACAAACTTTTGGAGATTGTTTTACATAATAGCAACAAGAACAGTGATAACAGCTAACCTTTATTCAACACTTGTAAAGTGTCAAGCACTATTCTAGATTATTCAATTGAATTCTCACAACAGCCCTATAAAGCATGTACTGTTGTATCATATCCATGTTTCAGATGAAGATTTGAGACAAAGAGAGATTAAGTAATTTACTCTAGTCATAAGCAATTAATAAGTGGCAGAGCTGACTATTTCTTCCCCAGAAGTCTAGCTCCAGAACATGTTCTTTTTCCCACTATGCCATTCTGTCTTTGTGTATACAAGTAGTTTTCTCTTAATAAAATGTGTTGCTCTTTCCTATAAATTCTTTATCCCCAAAATCACAGAGCAGAAAGCAGATGTATATAAAACTGATACTATCCTGGGGCTCTACAATAGAAATTGCAGAAGGTTACCCTGATATTTAGTCACCAACTATAATAAAGCTGTAAAAAGCATGGTGGAATTTCAAGTTGCCCAGTGGTTTCAGATCTAGTCCAACCTTTCAGCTGATATAGTCATTCCTCCGCCATCATCCTGGACAGATGAAGCTCTATTCATATATCTTCAGGGATACGGATACTCTACAAGGTATTTCATTCCATTTTCAACAGTTCTAGATATGAGAAGTTAATTTTTCCACATGACCAAACAATACTCCTTCTCCCCACTTCCTTATATAGGCTCAATTTCTGTGCTACAAACAGAGCACGTTTTTTTCCTATTATACATGCTAGAGCCTCAAACATTCGAGAAAACGATCATGTTTTCCCTAAGTTTTTTCTTTTTTAAAATTAAAGATTCCCATTACCTTTCTAAACCTTTTGCTCAGCTTTTAGAGCCATCAACGTCCTGGTCATTCCTCTTTGAATGAACTCTAATTTGTCAACTACTCTCTTAAACGGTGATATCAAGAATGTGCTCTTACTAGCTGTGATTGCAGTTGGATTATTGCTTCCTTTAATCTGTATGCTAGGTATCTTCTTAATACAGAGAGTACATTGTTCGCCAATGTATCAGAACGTATTGAAAATGTGCATATGACTTATAAAATATGTATTAGGGGGTGCTGGAAATTGTGCTATTATCCTAGCACATAGAAGCTGGTGAAAAGTAATGGCATATAGTTGCTTCATGTGTGTAAATGTCTAAATGACTTAAATATTGATTTTTTTCCCTTCAACTTCAGATCAAACTTCCCGGTGCTAAAACTTCCTTATTTTAAAACAAATGCATTTATAGTTTGCCAGTCAGCAGTACAGTAAGTTCCTGTGGTAAGCTCAAATCACCAAAAAGCTCAAATAGACATGTCTAGTTTGGTTTGTTTTTAGGACTGATAAAGATAATAATAGAGAGACCAATAAAGACCTACGTTAATAACAACTGCAAGTTATCTCATGGAGTAGTACAAATTTTCCAAGCTTTTTTAATGCCTTCTCCATCTATTCAATATCATATATTGAAATGATATATGGTGTTGAATTTTATTAAAATTCAGCAGATATTTATGTACTATCTACTATCTGTGAGATACTTATGCAGAGTACCAGAGGGAAACATTAAAGCATGAATAAGATCTAAATCCTGCCATCACTGTGACTCTTCCAGAAAACCTAAGATTTTAAAGTGCATTTACAATTGTGAAATAAATATTATTATGATTTGAATTTTTGTGTGAAGTGTGTATATATTTAATTTTGAAAATATATTAAAACAGTATAACTTACAATATTTTTTACTTATATACTATATGCTAGGTACCAGGGGAGGAATTTACCTTGTATTTTCTCATTTCATACTCAGAACAAAATTCTGAGGTAGGTGTAATTCAGCTCATTTTAGTGAAAATTAACTGAGACTCTGAAGGCATAAATAACTTTCCCAAGGGCCATACAGTAATTTAAAGACAGAACCAGGATCTGAAATTAGGTCCGGAAAATCTCCAGGAATGGGTTTGATCTTTGGTGTGATTTATATCTGACCCCTGTATTAATAGACATCAGATAACTAACACAGCCCTTTATCTGTTCATTCTGGAAGAAGATACTTAAATGTATTTTATTAGCCTGTTGATTCTCCTCTAGGATGTGACTTAGTTTCCATTGCACATTTGGGAATGTTTTCTTCTAAAATTCATAATCAGCTTCTACTGCTGTAATAAAGAATCACCTGCAGAGTTCACAAATGTGGAAAGAAACAAAAGAGAATAGTGGTAGATCAATTTAGCATCAAATCGGAATAGTATTCCACGATGTGTTCTGACTTCTGCTTTTGAGGGAGATAAGTTGACTGCTATTTCAAAATAAGCTCTATCTAAATAATGTAACTTAAAATTAATTGAACTTATTTAAACATACAGCAGTTCCAACCATATTTAGTGTTGCTAAAGATACAAACTGTTAGAATTGCCTATGGGCAAGAGGAAAGCTCTGTTTATTACACTGTTGTTGTTACTTTTGCAATGTGAGGGGAAAAGGCTATACAATAGCCATATACTATCCAAAGTAATGAATATACTTATAAGATAAAATACTTAAGCAGTAAGAGAAAGGTTAAGTAAAATTCTCATTCACATAGAAAATAGCAAGGCTGATAACTCTTTTTTACAGTGTTTTCTAAAATTTTCCACAAGGATTGTATATTTTGCTTTCATTCATCATTTATGTGAAAATAGTAAGTCTGTTTCTATTTAACTTACTGGAACTTGGATTAAAATGGGTCCTGTTATTTTAATCAGATCAATGTTGTATATCATGAGGATATAGTTTTCTGTTTTCTTGGCAGAGAACTTAAAGAAAAAAATTAAGCCCTAGTCAATATGAAACATATGTATATATAAAAACATAATTTATGGTTTATTTGGTTAGATCAATGTTTAATAATATACTACATGTATTTTTTGTACTAAATATTTACTCATAAATTAATCCAACCCAAAGAAAGAGTACTAATGGAAGCTTCCATCCAAACATAAAAAGTAAACAGAAGACAAACAGCTGTTGCAAAAATCCTATTTTTGAGTCTGGGCTTGATAACAAAAAACAGTTTGGAGAATTTGGCTGCTACCATTTACTCGCATCTGTTGAGACTGTACTGTTTCAACTCAATATTTGATCAGTGCATGTCACAAGGTAGCAAGTAGTTCTCTAAGTCAGAGAACTTAGAGAAAACACTAAATACTAATTGATGTATGGGATGTTGTACTTCTAAGTGCTTCGTCATCTATGTAAAGTTTAGCAGATCTATTCATAAGATGTTTATATTTTTAAGTGCCCCCAGAAGGATCTAGGCGTTTGTAGAAAATACATGAAATAGAAAAAGGTTAACCCATTCATTGTAATTTTTAAAAATTTGATCCGTCAGGCTTCTCTGGTGGCGCAGTGGTTGAGAGTCCGCCTGCCGATGCCTGCATCGGGTTCGTGCCCCGGTCCCGGAAGATCCCACATGCCGCGGAGCGGCTAGGCCCGTGAGCCATGGCCGCTGAGCCTGCGTGTCCGGAGCCTGTGCTCCACAATGGGAGAGTCCACAACAGTGAGAGGCCCGCGTACCGAGAAAAAAAAAAAATTGATCTGTCTACCTTTGGACTTCTTGTTATATGAGAACCACTAACTGTCTGGTTTTCAGTTGCAACCAGATACATTCTTACCTGATCAAACCTTTATAATTCCATTTGCTTTGAATCATAACTGAGTATAGGGAAAGTATAATTGGGCCTCACTTTGTTACGCAGGAGCCAGAAAGCTTATGCTGGAGATAGGTTGGCATTACTCAAGTGAATAAACAACTAATTTAACAAAAATTCATATGGGAATCTCATATTGACTTCTTAATTGCTCTAGATGTATCTCTCACAATTACTTTGTTTTCCCTCTGCCAACCAAAACGCTGTAATGAATATCTCTTAGCATTATTAATAAGAAACATTGTATATGAATACTAGCTAGGAGGTAGGTTGTGAGAATTTGGAAAAACATGGTGAAAGTTGGGAAGAATAAATATGTGTGAGTAGTTCCATAAGCAGTTGGAGGACTGGGCTGTAAGGAAACTGACTGATCAGGTAGTGAGTGTTACACTGAGGGAGTATCCTTGGTGGGCTGCCACAAAACTCTGTTCTTGGCCCTGACGCATTCATGATTTTAATTACTGCTTTGGATACATATGAACTTTAGATGATACAAAGTACAGAGGGATGCAAAATTATCTTATCAGGTTGGAAGTGGCCAAGTCTAAAAGGAAAAAAAAAATCAGAAGAAAGAAGAGAGGAGATGGTGGGAGTGGGGGTAGGGTTTGAAGGAGATGTGTAAAAGGAAGGAAGGAAGGCAGAAAAAGCAAGCAGCGAGGAAGAAAAGAAAGGGAGTAAGGCAGGCAGAAAGTAAAATTCCTAGAGTTTTTTCTTTGTATCTCCTTGACTGCATAAAGTAGCCTCTTGCCTTCCAAAGCCACATTTCTAGAATGTATTGTCCCCATTTGGCACCCACAACTCCTAGTTCATTTTCTGTGCATTAAAGATTATGTAACTTTAAGATCTCCCATGTAAATTCTGCCTGTTCTCTAATTCAACATCCCCTTGCATCGGTTCTATTCTAATTATCAAGTTTTGAAAGGAGAGAAACATGCACTTTATCTCAATGTTATAAATGTACAGAAGAACATAACAAAACCTGTAGTGGAATACTTTTTCCATTTTGAAAGAGAGCTTCATGAATAGACACATTAATAAACACTTAAATGGAAGGGTACCTTTTCAGAGTTTAATACTCTGGGGCTTTGGAATCTAGAAAGATGAATCGCCTGCCCACTTTGTGATACTAAATTGAAATTGACAGCTCTGTTTCACTTATCCTGCTCAATATTACAAAGCCTTTTCCTCATTTGATTTTAGTATATCCCTTCTGAAATATTTGCTCTGGTAAGAAAAGCAAATATTAGGTTTCACACCCCATTTTGTGGAGTAAGAGTGATGATGTTCTGACATCAGAGGACCAAATATTCCAGGCTTATTTTTCTGAGAAAAATTTCCTTGCAGATATATTGTCCTCCATAGATCATCCACCCTTCATCCCTCAATCCATACTTCTTAAATTGGGGCGGGGGGGAAGAGAGACTAGAACACACAAAACCTAATACTAAATGCTTTTGTAAAGCTTAGTTTTATGAATTAACTTTAGACTTTTCTACTCATGAGGAAAAACTTTCCTGCCTCATTAGATCTTTAATGCAATGTGCTGTATGCACACTACATTATTAAATGTGACATTAGGTTATATTTTGCATAGTGACTATAATGTTACTTGCAATCAAGCTGTTCCTTTCCCCTGAAGGTAGAATTAAAACAGGAATTCAAGGGAAACAGCTACTCGCATTGCTCTTTTCTTAATGGGGTGAATTTGAGGATCAGGAGAGTGAAGGACTTAGCATTGAACCATCTCCAGGAATGGATGGGTTCTGCTCCTTTGTCTTGCAGTGCCTTCGAAATTTGATATCTGAATCTCCCCGAAGAGAATTTTGCTTAATAGATAAGGGGAAAGATAAAAGGCTAGGTCTTTGGGAACTCTTATGGAATGAAATATTTTCATTAAATTCACTTTCTCTTTGTATTGAAAAGGAATATAATTTTCATCTCTGGTAGATATAGTCTAATCCATCCAGTAAATATAAGAAAGGCCCTAAAGCAAACTGGAATTGCACTTATTTCTACCTGTGGAAAAGCATATTTCTCTAGCCAATAGAATGATGACAGTTTAGTTCCTAAATAGCAGGAGAAAATGAAATGTTCTATTGGCTGTGTATGCAGTGCTCTGTAAGATTAGAGAAATCAATGTTGTCCCCAAAAAGGACTAATATGAAAACCTCAAATATAAAATTAGTAGAGTCTACAGAGTCCAAGATTGTGGAAAGTTAGTTATGCACAGTACATATAACTTACCAATGTCACATGATGTATGGTTAGAATTCTTTAATGTTATTGGATGAGTTGGTTTATACAGCACTCTACCTGTTCTTCTGTTTTTTAGCTCTTTTACTAGTTGTGGTTGCCACTGACTTCTCAGTAGACTTTAAGAATATCACTGAAAGAACTTTTTTCCCTCAGTCTTCTGTCCAGCGGGACATCAACCAGGCAAAGAAAGAAAAGCAGCATTTGAATGGTCAGAGAGCTGTAGGAATGAGAATTTCAGCAGGAAAATTACTTTAAGCACATATAAGTAGCAGAATGGATAGATACAGAGGCTAGATTGGGAGTTCTGAAACTTTTTCAATTTGTGGTATTCTTAGTGTCTCCATATTTTTCTCACAATGCCTTCTAGATCAACTGAAATATGCTGCAGTAGTTAGGGCTAAACAACTTAACAAATATTTGAATTTAGCAGTCATTAAAAAATAATGCACATAAATTTAGACAATATAATAATTTCTTTTCTTCATAAATTACCACAATTACTTACTAATGGGATCTTTCTTGCTGAGTAATATTCAAGTTCTGAAAACTGAGAATCAGATCAGACATTGCTGCCTTTATTTTCTGTTTCACATTGATTTTTGTACAATGCTTGTTTTTGTTTTTGTTTATCACAGCATCCACTGAAAACTTTGCTTAACAAAGATATAACATGGCCGAAAATGCAAGTAAACAAAAACATAGCTCAAAATTTTGAGAACATCCTCTAGAGGAATATAGCATTATCTGTTAAAATTGTGAACTACGTAGAGCTAGTTGTTTGTGTGGTGTCCAACCATTATATAGTATTGCTGTATTTCCTTCAAACATTTACAACATCCCACAGTGCCTTTGTGAGTTTACTGAAGTGCCCTGGGACATCTCTGCACAGATTTTGTGAACAGAGGGCTAGATAGATCCTACAGAGTACTGAAACTGCATAGAAACTTGAATGATATCATAGATCCCAGAGCCACTAGAGGTTCTTCATTAGGCAAGTGCAACAACAGAAGTAATTGTTGATAACACTTTCCCCAAAAAAGAACACTGAAGTCAGGGAATTGAATTCAAATGCTTGATGAGGACCTAGTGAGTGGGATGTAGCAATGGGAACAGAAAGTTAGACAAGAAGCATTTCAAGGAATAGGATTGAGGCACTAATCTGATACAGAAAATAAAGTGAAAACAATATTATGTGGTACCTATGGTTTCCAAATTACAGTAGAGAAACAAAGCAATTGGCTTGACCCATGCTTCATGGAAGTTAAGAAAATAGTTGTTTCCTGGGAAGACCCAGATAATAAGATTAACTTTGGGTATGCTGAGTGTGTGATACATTACTGAACAATCATTCAGTACAGAACTGTTACAGGCTGAATTGTTCCCCAAAATTGTATGTTGAAGTCCTAACTCCCAGAACCTAAAAATGTGACTGTATTTGGAGAAAGGATCTTTTATTCCAATTAATTAATTAAGTTAAAATGGGGTTCTTAGTGTGGTCCCTAATCCACTATGACTGGTGTGCTTATAAGAAGAGGAAATTAGGACAGAGACAAACACAGAAGGAAGACCATGGAAGAACACAGGAAAAAGATGACCATCTATAATACAAGCCAAGGTGAGAGGCCTAAGAAAAACCAACCCTGCTGACATCTTGATCTCAGATTTCTGTTGTTTATCGAGTCACTGGTCCTTTGTTATGACACCAGGAGCAAATTAATACAGAGACATGGGACAGGATAGAAGATATGGATTGAGAAACCAGGTATGAACATAGTTCAATCCATGAGAGAGGAATAGAAAGTCAATAAGAAAGGATAACCAAAAGAGAGTAAGTCTTGGAGACATCCATACACTGAGTATGGAATAAAAGAAAACTGTATCTATCACAGAGACAGAGGTATGACCTCTGTCGTACTCCAGGGGAAGAAGTATCAGAAAAGTCTAAAGTATTAGAAGACCAAGGAGTCAAGAATCTTAAGAATTATCACATGACACATAGAACTAGACAAAAGCCCATTAGTGGTTGCTAGATAAAGCTGATAAATGACCTTTCAAGAAGCACTTGTAGTGAAGTACTAAGGGTGGAAAGCAGGCTGCAGCTTGATAAAATAAATAAAGGGTGGATGGGTAGAAATAAAGAAAATGAGTGTAATACCACATATCTTAGAGTTTGACAGCAAAACTAACAAATAACCAGAGATAACAGCTAGAGGAGACAACAAAGTTAATTGATGACTTGCAGCCCTGTGCACATTTGATTTGATAGAGAGAGTGAAGATTGGGATACTGAAGGAATTATAGGAGAGTGGAGAAGCAAGCATGTGGCGGAGCCAAGTAAAAATGGCATTTGGAATATGGAGCAGTACATTGATGGAGAAAAGACAGAATTCCTCATCCAAGCCATATATGAAAGGACAACTTATATTCTGAGTATTCGCAAAGCTTTTTCCCCCAAAAAACAATATTCCTCAGAAAACAAGGTGTTATCTTACAATTGAATCATTACAAAGACCCTACAATGGTATGTACTCTTTGGGGAAGACACATTAGCTGGAAACACCACCAGGAAGTGCTTGGTCTTATTGCTTTTGAAGAGATTACTTTATGGAGTTGAAGGAAAAATAGAGGCAAAGGAGTTTAACAGAGAATAAATAATTATTTCTAGGAGATACAATCTCTAAATTGAAGGATGATATCTTAAACAGTCTTTTAAAAAATTACCTAAGTACTTGACTAAGTAGTTATATAGAGGTGATCATAAATATATACCTTAGGGTGAATGAAGTAGACAGTGATTTTAATATTATAGAAATGAACACTTGTGGTTTGGGGAAAAAACACCTGGTAACAGTATCATGCATCTATTTAAAATTTCCTATTTTTCACAACTTAGGTGGACGCAAAATAGATACTCATGAAAATTGTTAGGTGATTCAAAAACTGGTTCTAATGTTGCCAAAGCATGGGTATCAAATATGCGTGAAAGAGTTTGGAAAAAAAGTTGTTTTATGAAATGTGAAACCAATTTTTCATTCTTATTATTACTACTATTATTATAAGCCCTCAGGAAAATAGGTTGAATTAATTATATTCCTTAGTTCATGTTTTATATTATCATTGACCCACAGAAGGCCCCTCTCTTTTTCTATGTAGTTATTTGTTCTTTTTCCCTCGTTTCCACCCTCATTACTCTCCCATATTATATTATCTCATATACTATATGACTTGATTATAAGCAGGTATGGAAAATACATTGACAAGTCAAATATTGTAACAGGTCAAACATTTTTGTATTTCATCTTAAGTCTTAACATTTAGGATACTCAAATTACAGACACTTTGGCTCTTTTTATTGGCAAAGTGGGAATTACCTTTAATTCTAAGTTTCTCCAATTGATTTAAGAAATTAAGAATTAATTTACATTCATCTTTTTTTTAGAGAAACATATCCCAGAAGAATAATAACATGTAATCCAAATTTTAAATAATCAAAATACATTTGGAATCTCAAAAGTTTGCTACATTAGAGATCTATGTCCCAATGTCCTTCCCAAACTCAATCCCTACCTCCTACTAAATATTTTTATTAATTTAGGAAATTCTGAATAGTTAAGTCCTCTTTGAAATATATGAAACATTCTTTCTGCTGCCTTTCTAGGCTCCTGTCATTGAGAAAATGTCTGGCTGATTTTGAACAAGCATGCTATGTGAAATTTTGGAAGCTTATCTTAATAGAACCAAAAACCTTTTACATAGATTCACCCATCATTACTCACAATAATGCCAAAGGCTATAGTCTAGAGAGAAATTTATTATTTTATATATGAAAAGACATTAGAATAGGGCTATTTCTCAGTGGAACAGGGGAATAAAAGTTTTCTGAATTTTAGTTCCTTATAGAGCTCCCTGTAATGAGCTCTTAGAAGACATTAGGAGCTGCAATTTAAAAACCCTGTTTAATCAGCCATGGCGAGCTATGTTCCATTCTCTATGGAACAACTCTGAGAGGAATCCGGGTTCCTCCTCTTCAATCCAGAGCATCATCGGGAATTGCTTTGTGGTCAGGGTCTGCTGTGAGAAGCCACAGAGAGCCTAGGGCTGCGAAGCTGCGTCTGTTTGTCAGCATGGAGGAAACTGCAGAATACAAATCATCAGCTTTGTTTTATGAGTGTCTATTTACAATGCTGGGGTGGAATTTTTTAAAAAGCACTGCAGCATTTGCATCGAGTCTGTCACTCAAGCTCCAGTGTTGGTTCCTATCCTGTAAATGATCTTGCTTTCCTATTTTTTTTATCCTTTCTGCAAGGTTACTGTCAATGTCAGAGGATGTAAACCTCAAGCATACATTGTATGGGGCTCGGTATGCATGTTGGAAGGAAAGAAGTTTGTTTAATGAAAAGGGATAACAGCATTCATTCAAACTAAGCATATTGGATTGCACAGGGGAAAGTGTATCTTCTTTGGGAGTTTTGATTGGATTTTATCATGATATAAAATTTGCTGCTACACTTCTTTTTCTTTGACCAACAACATTTCCCAGCTTAGCTTATAGTCTAGGTAAAGTGCCTGTGAAATGGAGTGATGTCTTTGCTGAAAGCATTCAGACCCACAGAAAGTGAGTGACCCTCAGGGATGGGTAGAAATCTCCCAATTTTAACAAAGATCCTTCTCTGGGAATTTTAAAGCTCAAGCTACACACTAGGAGAAGGACAGGAGGGGCTGTGTTTGGTTCCCTGGAACTTAACCTATTTCAGCAAGCCTGCAATACCAGGGAAAATAATACATGAATTTATATTTGTGTCAGGCTTGCTGTTGATGGGTAAGGTTCGTATAAAGGTTACTCCTAAAGAAATGTCTATCATTCTCACTCTGCATGCTCATGATTTCTGCTTCTTCCAAATCCTGCCCTCTAGAACAATATAATAATTTTAAAATAATAAGTAAAACATGATTTAATGACCCATCTCCAGTCCTGTAATGATTACGCATCTCCTCTCTTGTAGCTCACAGCAGTTGGAGGACAATTGACATTTACTATATCATACGACCTCGAAGAAGAGGAGGAAGATACAGAACATGTACTCCAGCTTATGGTTATCGTAGAGGTAGAGTATGGAAAGTGTCATTTATATTTAACTGCTTTACACTCTTATGTTATTGGAGGTTATTCCTTACTTGGCTAGTTTAACATTAATTTACATACTACTAGAGAAAAATATCATATTTTGGGAGTTTTTTATGCCAGTCTTATGTTTCACTCCGAGACATAGCTAAAAGACTGAGCATAGGCATTGGGTTCCAATGGTACATGGGAGTTGTAGAGCAGATTTGGAATTTAAATTTAAAACTTAATGACTATTTTCCCAAGAATATAAGGATACTGAAAGTATTTAGGCAAATGGCAGATTTACATAGTTGTATTTTATCCATCTCTCCTTGCTTCCAAGTAGATTTTATTGTTTATTTCTTTGTTTATATTAGGTACAAGTAAATGGAAAAGGAAACATTTATTTAGGTGCAGTTAAATCGAATTCAAAACTCCTAATTTAGATAAGAAAAATATAGGAGAAACTGCTTTCGGGATTTGGAGGGCCATAGGGAGTTCCCAAATGCTAGAAGGCTAAAGTTATCACAAAGGCTGTCTTCCATCCTTTCTCATACTCTTCCTTTCACATAATACATGCCCTCCTCCCCTCAAGTCACACAAAAGCACACATTTCATGCATATTTATGAGTCCAAATGGATCTATGTTGATTTAGCATGAGGCTTTGTTGTTTTTCGTCTTGAAACTTTCATGCATGAGAATCAATAAAAAAAATTCTTTCCCCAAAATGAATGTTCCCAGTATTAGATGAAGTGATCTGGGTGATATATATCATTACATATGTATGTGTATGAAACTAGAAGTATGTCATAGAATTCCTTTGAGATAAAAGGGATTCTCTAAATGTAAAATGTTGAGAAGTTACATATTATTAATACGAATGAACTAAGATAAAATGTTAACTCAAATGGTAATGATGCCATTATCCTATTGTGAACATTAAACTGCAGGCTTTTTTCTTGTTTGTTTTGGGTTTTTTTTCCCCCAGATAGAAGAGTCCTTTAAAACAATAGCTTCATACACTGTTCTAAGTTTTCTTCCCTATTTTCCTATACAACCCACGTTCACCATAAAACACTATATTTGAAATACTCAGTTTTTGTACACTTCTGTAAAACTGAGACATTTGTAATCACATATATCCATGAGTTGCCAGGTATTTATTATTTTATTTAATGGGGGAAGCAAAGTCATGCATAACCAGGAAGCGTATAATTTGTGATGCATCTGGTTAAGGCTAATATTTAAATTGTTTTCTCTGCCTTTTATACATACTAGAAATATGCTGACTGACAGGGGAAGCTAACCTGAAATTAAAAACCTACTGAGGATAATCCACAGAGAATCCCTTTTTTCCCAGTTTTACCCTTTTATACTTTCTTTTTCTCTTTAGGGAAATGACTTGAGAATCAGTACAGCCCAAGATGAGGTGTATCTGCAACCATCTGAAGAATATATTAATGTGTTGTCACTTAAAGAAGATTTATTTACCATACATGGCACAAATTTCCCAGTCAGTAGGAAAGAGTTTATGACCGTGTTTGCGAATTTAAAGAGAGTCCTTATACAAATCACATACAGCCTTGGGATGGATGCCATCTTCAGGTAAACTCAAGAACTGCATCTCCCAGTGTTCACACATTTACCTTGGGGCAAACACGCATGTGCTGAGTGACTGAAGATCCCTAATGTTTGCTGTCTTCAAATAGTAGATAAGAATGGAGCACTGGTTTTCTGAAAAGTGTTTCTATTAAGCTTTAATATTTTGCATACCCAAGATGAATTTGTCTTAGTCCTTTTTTAGTATTGATGATTCTTTCTCAATTCTGCCAGAGCATGCAATAAGAATGCTTCCCATACCGAGAAATGCTATACTGGAAAAGAGTCTCCTTTATGATGACTCAGATAGTGGAAAACTAAAGTGATACAATTCCAGGATACCCGTATTCAGAAAGTGGTTTGTAAAATATTTTCTTCCATTAATTAATTCAGTCGTCTCTGACTTAGTAGTATATAGTTTATGATGAGAAATATAAGCATCTTCATTTAAGTAACTACAAGTTTTTTTTAAAAAATACTGTAATGGCTGCATGATATAAAGGAAAGTATGAGCTTCGGAGGTAACCTGACTAGGAATTAAATTAGCTCTATTGCTTATTATATGTGTGACCTTTGGCAAGTGGTTGGTTCTTGTGAAAACTTGATTTCTTCAAATGTGAAGTGGAGAAAATAGTGCCTACCTTTCAGGGTCGTTGTGAAAATTATATGTGATAATTATGTAAAGGGCTCTTTACCTAGAACGCTTTCAAAGGATTATTCCTTTCTGTTCTCCATTTTTTTCCTTAAAGAGAGAGCTCCCTGACTTGAGCCAAACATCCATAAGGGGCTGACTGTAGGCTGCTGTGCTTTCCATTTTTAAAACAATGATGGGGCTTCCCTGGTGGCACAGTGGTTGAGAGTCCGCCTGCCGGTGCAGGGGACACGGGCTCGTGCCCCGGTCCGGGAAGATCCCACATGCCACAGAGGGGCTAGGCCCGTGAGCCATGGCCACTGAGCCTGCGCGTCCAGAGCCTGTGCTCCGCAACGGGAGAGGACACAGCAGTGAGAGGCCCGTGCACTGCAAAAAAACAAACAAACAAACAAAACAATGATGTATTTTTCTGACAAAATTTTGACTTTGTGTCTAAATGAGCTCTTTTCCATTCTCCTTTTCTACTCTAATAGTAAATAACACAAGCTCTCCTGGCAATTTTGTCCTAAATCAGGTTAATTAGATGAACAAATGTGACCCCAAACCGACAACTTGGCCTACCCATAATCAAAGCAATGTCTCCAATACTGATTTATCTGCAAAACGGTTTTTTTTAATTACTGATGCTCCCCTACCTCCTTCATTTGCTTGCATGGCCTAGTTTGTCTTTCATTTGTAGTACTTTAACTAAGTGTAATCATCATTACCATCTCCCAAAGGAGAGTATCGCAGATTCATAAACAGAACCACTGCCAAACAATGTACCTCTTCTACAGAGTCAGTTCTGCTAGAAGCTGGGTTAAAATGCCATGAAGATGAGAAGCAGCACTTAGGAATTAATTATGTTTTTTCACATTTAGTAAATAGAGATTGCCAAGATGTTTAACAAGTACAACGAGATGAGTCCTCTGGATTTCAAAATAAATGACAAGCAAATTGACAAAAAGTGGCTGGGGGACTTATTTATTTTTGCCAGCATTGTTTCTCAGACAAGTTAATCCAAAGACATGAATCCCCCTGATTCATGTCAGATAATTTTAGTGTCTACCCATCTTAAAATCACTAGTTTCTTTTGAACCTGCTGAGGTTTTCCCATACACGAACAACGTGTTCACAGAGTGTGTGTATGGGATCTGACACAGGAACTAATCCAAGTAGGTGATGCTTTCTGCAGCCTACATTTTGTAAGGCACTGTGGTTCAAGAAGTGAAAGCCATATCATATTTGAAACTCCTACCCACTTCAGGTGAGCCGAAAGTCAGCATGAATCCCGAGTCAGTACGCTTGTTATGTTTTATTTATCTCTGATCTACTAGTAGATAGAGTCATATTTGTAAAACATCATTTGAATTGATTTCAACTTGTCTTGCACAGTAGGCTTCCAACTTGGTACACAGCTTGTGTGCAAGCACAAGTAAATTGAAGCTATCTCAACAGAAATTCATGTTTAGAATTACTTAAGGAAGATGTATTTCCAGGGTAGTTCTCTCAGCAAATGGGCTTATGTTCCTTCCATTATGGAGGAACTGGAATTGAATAGTGGAGGGAGAAGTGGGTTGCAGGTCAGGATTTTGACTTCTGTTTTCAACTTAGCTATTTAATAGTTGTAAACATAAGTGTCATTTTGACCTCTTTGGATTCAGTCACCTCGTCTGTAAAATAAGGATGAGGACAATTGCTTGCCAACGTCAGAAAGTCACTATGAGAATGGAATTAGAGGGCTGCAAAAGCATTTTACTAATGGCAAATCAGCACACAAATCCGAAGCATTTCTATCTGACCTGCATCATTCCAGGGAATACCATTTTTTCCAAGTGCCGTTAAGACTTGGAGATATCTAGAATAAGCATGGACTGATATTTTTAAAATTGAGACCATTTTTGCTGTCATTCTTTTTGACAATGCTGAGAGGCCCATACGATAAAATTAATTGATTTCCTTCTCATTGTCCTCATTGATAAGATGAAGATAAAAATGGAAAATTTTTCATTCTTCCTTTAGGAATGTAAGAGAAACCAACTTAACCTAACTGTGTATCTTTCTCCTTTAAATTCACCAAACCTTATTTTTAGTAGCATCCTTGATATTTAACTTGATATTTTTTCTTATACCCTATAGTAGACATTAGTACAGTTCATCAAATTTTTAATCTCCTCCTTTTGGAATACTGCATTTTCTTTGAGGGTAGATGTGGTCATAGGACTTGGTTTTGCCAATGAAATGTGAGCTGAAATGATGTATTATTCCTCTGCTCCTCCCCCCAAGCCCTGGAAAAGCATTGAATTGCCTGTTTGAGACTCTGTGGAGCTTGCTTAGCTACCAGAAGATCAAAACAGCCTGAAATATTGACAGCACACATAGGTCAGCTACCCGGAATAGTTACCCAGGCCTGTAGAGGATTTCACATGAGTAAACTTTTGTTTTCTGTTAAGCCACTGAGAATTTGGAGTTGTCTGTTACCACAGCATAACTAAGCCCATCATGACTTTATTATGATGCAACCCATGTGTCTTTATTGCTTGAAAAGAAATACGAAGTTTCTCCAAGGCAAGATGTTTTCACATGACTTTTAATAGTAAATTTTTTGGTATGGGTATCAAAAATATTACACAGAATTTATGTAATAAATAATCTAGAAAAATCCTTATAAACAAAGGAGTGTTTTGAGGCTTGTAGAAATAGTGTTGATAGTATACTTCTACCTTTTGAAATTAATGATACAGGTAATCGCATATTGAAGAAATTATTATGACAAGGGCTCTGAGGCTCTTAAAAAGATTTATGTAACTTGCTCTTGGGAAGAGGTTCAGCCAGGGTTTATGCCATGTGTTTTCTCCCCATTATCTTTGACTACCTCCCAAATCTATTCTGTAACATTGGATTCATTCAGTCTGCCAGCATTTACTGAGTGCCTTCCCTGTGTATTTGAGTCGCAGCTCTCTCTTCTGTAAATTGGCAAAAAGAATACCTAACTTTCAAGATTGAATGCTAAGGTGAGAAAATGATGTATCCAAAACATCTGACCTGCTATCTAGTATATGTTGGGAGGCAATGTCGAGTAACAGGCTAACCACTGGGTTTGGGTTTGAGTCTGTGCTGCACCATTTGCTAATGGTATCATAGTGACAAGGCACTTTACTTCTCTGAGCTTCAGGTTCTGGCTTTTTAAATGTGGACAAAAACATGATTACCACATTAGTTTCATTGATATTTAAAGGAGCTATGTCTCAAGTTCCCATGATAGTGCACAGAAGACACTCAGTACACAGTAATTATTATGTGATAGTTCTAGGCTAAGGAAAGAGGATACAAAGATGGATAAAGGATCATTGAATTCAAAGAAGGCATGGTCAAGTATGAAAGGCAGACATGTAGAAACGTTTATGGTAGTATAATAAAGAGTGCAATGGAAGTGTGCATAGAGCATCCTGGTGGACCTAGGGAGGAAGAGATGAATTCTTATATTAGCATTTAATATATTTTTGATGAATGGCTGCAACAATAGCAGATTCTGTCAGTTATTTTCCTTACTTGGTTTGGGATTGAAGATGTTTGGAGAAAATGTCTAGCTTGTTCCCAGATGGCCCACTCGGACATTGAATGACCTAGTGAATGATTCTGTTGCCTTTTTAGGAATGAAGTAAAAACGATCAGGCTTCACTAATTGAGTAGTACTTTGTGGAACTTCCACAGGACAGAGGCTAAAGGAAGTTCTAAGTCATCATCTTATGTTTTGTCAAAAATGAAATAGAACAAAGCACCTGAACAGTGATAAAATCTTTATCTGTAGTGACCAACCTGAAGTAACATTTGTTTAAGTAGAATTAAATAGATATCTTCTATACAAAAAAGATGAATTAAAAATAATTATTTAAAAGAGTTTTAACATCAAGTGTCCTGTTGTTTAAAGGATAGTTTGGGTTTTTTTCTTTTTTGTGTGTGAAGCATGACATAGCTAACTCTGGTGGAAAATATAGGAAAACAAAAATATTAAGAACAATCTTTAAGACAGTTCCAGGACAGTGTTTCTTATATGATTCCAATATTTTCAATACTAGCTTATATAATTATATCTTTTCTCTTCATCCATCATCTTATCTGTATTCCCACTCATAATAATAAAGAGAAATAGCCAGCTAAAACATTTGATTTAGTTGACAAATCTTTGACAGTTCATGCATCTCCAAACTTTAGTACTTTATTACTATCAGCATTATGTATTTAAATGAATTCAGCCTGTATCAAGAAAATAAAATGACCATATTGAAGGGAGAAAAAGAATAAACTGCAGCCTTCTTCATGAGTAACACTAAAAACTGTTAAACACATTAAAATCCCGTTTAACAAATAGCAGAACCTAATGCACATTGGGACTGCTCAGTGAATACTAATGTGGAATATTGCTGGGAAAGATGTTTGAGTGATGAAATTTCTCATAGCTCAAAATGGTTACATAGATTAAGAAGAGGAACATCTGTTGTTTCAAAAGACAAATGAAGGTTGGCAGTTCATTGAAAATATTTTTGTTTTTGTTTTGTTCTATTTTAAATTGTTTCTTAAAGCAGTCAATTACTCATTTTTCTATTTTAAAACATTCCAGTAATCTTTCTTTATGTTTTGCTCATTA
The DNA here is from genome assembly GCF_964165515.1 of Mesoplodon bidens. NCBI lineage: Eukaryota > Metazoa > Chordata > Mammalia > Artiodactyla > Ziphiidae > Mesoplodon > Mesoplodon bidens. The sequence goes on from NC_138168.1 coordinate 60,887,897, forward strand.
ATTTTATACTGAAAATCCTGGGATTATATCTATATATAGTTAACCAGGCTGCTGTTTAGTAAGTGTGATAGTCTTTGTATGATAATCGGCTAGTATAGTAATCATGAAATCATCTAATTCTGAAATTAAAGTGATCAGAAATACAAGTTTGTCATGTGACAGTCCATTAATTGCAGGCAATTAGATGTCACAATAAATTCAGATGAGTTCTGGCCTCTGGCCTGAAGTCCTAATGCTAGCAGTTTTCAATTTATTTTCTTTGTTAGATAAAACAAGTAAGTTTTCTTCTACTTATCTGATTTTATTCATCTGAAATGTGGATCCTGGCTTCAGTGTATCATTTGTTATGGAGTATGTTACAACACATTGTTTGTAATATAACTACATTCCATTCATCTATCCATTTATTCATTCATTTATGTATGTATTTGGTCTTGTATCCATCCATTTATCCATCTATCTATTCATCTACCCACTATCTGTCTATCCTTCTATCCATCCAGAGATTCATCCATCCAACAAAAATGTGTTGAGCATGTATTGATGTGATCAGGCTAGGTAGAGAGATGACACAACAGGGTCTCTGTTCTTAAGGAGTACTCATAAACTCATGTTAGCATAAACAAGTACTATCCTTATTTTAGTAACTCTCCAAAACCTTATGTTGTGTTAAAAATTGCCAGATCTAGGGATTTCACTCCTACTTATATACCCCAAAGAATTAAAAGCAGGCACTCAAAAATAGTTGTATACAAATGTTTATAGCAATATATTTACAATAGTCTAAAAGTAGAAATAGCCAACCATCCATGAACAGATGAATGGAATAAGAAAGTGTGGTATATTCATGCAATAGAATATTACTCATCCATAAAAATGAATGAAATACTGATATGTGTTATAACATGGATGAACCTTGAAAACATTATGCTAACAGAGAGAAGCCAGACCCAAAAGGTCATGTATTATATATGTCCATTTGTATGAAATATCCAGAATAGGTAAATCCATGGAAACAGAAGCAGATCTCAGTTGCCAGAGGTTGGGAATCACCAAACAATAAAAATCTACCACCACTCTTAAGAAAGCAACTAAAAATGCATATCCTAGCAAGAATCAGTTACATCTTTTTTATGGTTAAATAATGGCATATTATGTGTTATGGAGATCTATCAGTCATTTTAAAAAACAATAATTATCATTATGAATCAATAGCAGTCATTTAATTTTGTGCTCTTAGAGCTTATTTAAAATTTATTTTAATACATTAAAATGACAAAAATCTAGTTTTGGGGATGGAAATAGTATTTCTTGTGCTACTCATCTAGTCATTTTGATCCTGTTGCAGCAGTCAATATATGGTAATAAAATTCCTAGCATTTTATAACCACATATATGAGTTATGTACTATATCAAGAACTTTACATTCATTATTTCATTTAATCCTTTAATCAAGCTCATCATGTATGGACTCTTGTTTTATCTCCATTACATAGATGATGATATTGAGGCTGAGAGATGTTAAGTAATTTTTCCTAGGCTACGGGACTGGTAGATGTCAGAGACAGGATATGAATCTTGATCTGTCTGACTTCTGAGTTTGTGTTCTTAACAATGAAGATTTTACATTTTGTTTTTCTTAATAGGAAAAAGCCAATAAGACACTAATGAGATTTATTTAAATTGTGAATGTATATTCGTTGCATATTTGGAAAGAAATACATACAAACACTATACATATATACCACTTATGTAACAGCATTTTTCAACTTGGCCAAACCAGCTTTTCCTAGGAATAATGAATGATACCAAAGCTCTGTGCTAAAGTCACCAGATTGTACAGAAGTACCAAAAAAATGAAGCCCAGAAGTACAGAAAACAGTGAATTTAATTTAGGCCCCAAACAATTTAGGAAAATAGTTCTAACTAATTCAACTGAGCATTTGAAAAAGTTTCACTTTTACCTACCAATATGAAGATCTATCTCTGAGAAAAAGCAACTAAAATAATTTCCATCTTTCTTTTCTTTCTTTTTCTTTTTTTTGCTTCCATTTTTTCTTTAAATTTAAACTGTTGGACTGAATATTAATATTATGTCCTTCTGCTTTTCTAGTTTAAATATTAAAAATAAGTCAGTCATATGAATGTTTTCTGTTTTAAAAATTCCTTCAACTATGTTTTTTTTTTTTTTTGCTGCATTGAGTCTTTGTTGCTGTGCACGGGCTTTCTTTAGTTGTGGTGAGTGGGAGCTACTCTTTGTTGTGGTGCACAGGCTTCTCATTGTGGTGGCTTCTCTTGTTGGGGAGCACAGGCTCTAGGTGCGCAGGCTTCAGTAGTTGCAGCACGCAGGCTCTGTGGTTGCAGTGTGTGCAGGCTCTAGGGTGCACGGATTCAGTAGTTGTGGCTCGTTGGCTCTAGAGCACAGGCTCAGTAGTTGTGGCACATGGCCTTAATTGCTCCACAGCATGTAGGATCTTCCCAGACCAGGGATCGAACCCATGTCCCCTGCATTGGCAGGTGGATTCTTAGCCACTGTACCACCAGGGAAGTCCCTTCAACTATGATTTTAAACTCTTTATCTCAAAAAAAAAAAAAAAGGCGGGTGGGGGAATCAAAACACATAGCCAAAAACCAAGAAATGAGCAAGAATAGTCATATCTTTTCAACATTTGATTATGGTACTGGTTGTGAGCACTTTTAACTGGGCTGACTTTGCCTAATATGATGAATGACCAGAGCATCAAGTTATGGATATTCATTTGCCTTCTTTTTCAACATAAAACTTTGCTTATATTTACATCATTGTTTCTGTACTATTCCTCAAGGGATGTAACACCTAGGAGTTTGTTGCTTATTTACCATTTCTTTTTCCTTCTGCTCCAGGCTGAGCTCTGTTGGCCTTGAATCTGCTGTCCCCTATCCTACTGACAGAAGCATTGCAGCAGCTGTGGAAGTTTGTCAATGTCCATCAGGGTATACTGGCTCCTCCTGTGAAGTAAGTTTGCAAGAATATAGCTTCAGTGCATTCTAAGTTCCTTCAGCATTATTTTCCATAAACTATTCTAAAATAAGCTTAGTTTTTTCATCAAGGATTGCACAAATGATAGTATATTATTAGTTAAAGAAGAAACTCCAATGTCTGCGAAAAAGTCATGACTTTCAAATAGTGTTACTCATGTAATGCCATCTTGAAATCAAGTTTCTTGTAGAGATATTTTGCCTTATGACATATAGCTAAAAATCTGATGTTTCTTTAGGTGTTTGTTTTCGATTTAAACTGTTGGTAAAATAGAATAAATGATGGTGGAATAATATTTCAAAATATTTCTCTTTCATTTCCACCTGATTACTTACGAGGAATTTAGCACTATTTCTTTTCTTTTTCACCCTTTCCACATTTTTAAATCCTATGTACCACATTCTTTCTCTACTTTATTCCTAAGAATACAACCAAATCACAATCTTCTGAAGGACTCAATCTTTAAAATGTCCAGAACATAATATATGGAAGAAATACCTTGATCTAGAAAATTTCCTATAGGTCTTTGATTTGTTTAGCACCTAAAATTTGATATATTTATTGCTGTCTCAATATTCTAGATTTATAATAAGATTAATGTTCCTTACTTAATATCACAGTGTGTCATTCTAAGGTAATAATTTTTATTTACTTTTAAGTATTTTCTTTAGGTAGTTTGAAAATTGATTTTACTTGAAATCTGGTCAAAAAAATATAAACACCATTTCCTTTATAGAGGGCATGGCTTGCAGACAAATGGGAACTTAAATTCTTTAAAAATGGTGCCTTTAAGGAATCATCTGACTGTACCAAGATGTTCCACTTCAGCACACTACCCCATTATGCCATTTACAAAAATACCCTAGGCCTTGCTTTGTTGTTTCTCTTGTACTTTAAAATAATGCATTCTATGAGAGGATACTCAGGGCTTAGAGTCATATTGGTGACAAATGTGTTTTCTTTAACTGGGCTCAGATTCACCTATCCAGAAATAAAACTAAATGTAATTCACTGTCACTTTTCCAAAATTCAAATAGAGAAGAGAAAAATAATCATGGAAATGAATTAGCTCTGTCAACCTAAATTTGATTTTACATGTAAAATAAATACTGTACTTGATGAAAAGTATTTTTTATTAAGAGCCTAGCAGTTTGTATTTCAAACCAGAAAGCTCTCTTTGAACTTTATGTTCTCATTTCAACTGAAATAATAAATAACCTTGATTCTATTCTTGGTTTAACCCTTATTCCCACATTGATTACTCTCAGTGCTCTTCATCATCTTTTATACAAATTTAAAATGCCCATTGAATCTAAAATTGTCTGAATATTAGAATTATTTAATTGGTTATGCATTTTGTTTCTTCTTTTCTTTCTTCAAAAGTATTTATTAAGAATCTTTGGTAAATTCTGCCCTAGATGCTGAGGGGATTATCAAGAAGATTACATCACAATCCCTATTCTTAAAGAGCTAACGGTCTGTTTAGGGAGACAGAACAAATACCTGTGAAAAATTGGATCACAGCACTATATAATTAAGGCACCAGTTAAGTGGTACAGAACTTAAGTGCAATAATCTTTCAAAGAGGTGAGCAATTCCAGTGGAGAGAGATGTCACAGAAAGTATCCTAGGGTGGAAAAACCTCAAATTGGATGCTAGATAATGGTAACAATTAGGTAGAAAGAGAGAAAAGCAAGCGAGTGTGGGAGAGTCAGAACAAAGAAGCAGAGCAGGGATAAGAAAACCTTCCTGTGCCTCTCACATGATAATTGATAAATAAAGTTACTTTGGAATCCATAAAAGAATTTAGTTGAATCAGAAGACAATGAACTCTGGAGTTTCTCTCTGGCTTCTTAGTTTTTTCTACTCTCTAATAATTCCTTCTTTTCTTTGAAACTTCCTATTCTTAAACTCACTGTTATCTATTCCTATCCTTTCCTAAATTCATTTGCTTTTTTATTGAGTTCCTAACGCCAGACACTCTAGTTTTGTTATCACTAATATCACTGGATCCTTTAAAAGCTGAGTAAACTCCAAAGACTATTAATTTCTTAAATCTAGCTTACCAAAAACACATGCCATAACTCCATTATAGAATCACTCTCTTCTGTTTTGTTTGGGTCCACAATGTTGATTCAGAATCTTTTTTTTCTCATTTCTACTTCTTATAAATCCCCCCACAGTTCATCTTTCAAATATTTTCATACTTTCCTAGTATCATCATAATTCATTTCACTTGACAAGTGGAGCAGGTGAGGAAGTGAAAGCAAAGTTGGGTACTAAAAAAAGTTGTTTAAATTCAAATCTCAGTTCCCTCTTCTATATGATACCACTAAGAAAATTTAGATAAATATGATAAATTCCATGAAGAAAATAAACAGGGTGCCTTGATAGAGGTACTGTGAATGGGTAAAGGAAGATTAGATGGGAGGGACTACTTTATGAGAGGTTGTCAGGAAGGTTTTCTGAGGCGGTAGCATCTAAACTGAGTTTAGGGTCAGCTTAGTTAAAGGAGCTGAGGAGTTAGTGCAACAGAGTTTGGAGTCGGCAAGGAGCTGAGTGGGGGCAGGTATGGCTGGAGCTTATAGTAAGCAAGTAAGAGAGTGGCACAAGGTATGATTGAAGGAGGCTGGCCATTCAGAGCGTTGCATGCATGATAAGAACGTGTGGTTTTATTCTAAATTCAATGGAAAGAAGGCTTTAAGCTGGGTGATGCCATGATCTGAGTTATATTTTTTTGAAAAAGTCATTATAACTACAGTGTGTAGAACATATTTTACATGGCAGGAGTGGTAGGAAGGAAAATGGTTAATATGCTACTGTGGTAGAATGCAATGATGATAGTGGTTTGTTAGTATAATGACAGAGGATGTAGAAAGACGTGTTTATTCTAAATATATTTTGGTAGTAGAACCAATAGGACTTACTGATAGACATGCCATGGGAGAGTTGAAAAAACTAAAGATTTTAAGAATGAGTCAGATGATGAGCTTGAGCAATTGGATGTGGTACCATTTACTGAGCTAAGGAAAACTGGGAGAGGAACAGCTGTGATGGGGAGGATGAAATCAATGATCCATTTTGGAAATATTAGGTTTGAAAGAGCTATGAAGTGTATTGTCATGTCCAATGTAGGTCCTGAACTCAGAATATCTGTCTGGTCTATAGATATGTATTTAGAAGGAATCATCAACTAGGGGACTAAATAAAATGACCTGGGAGAAACTGTGGAAAGAAAAAGAAAAGTGACTAAGCCCCCAGGAGCTCCTGACAATGAGAAGTAGGTTGAAGCAGAGGAGACAGCAAAGAAATGGGGTGGAAACTTTGGGACTGTAAAAGCATGGAAGTTTCGAGAAGAGGACTTTTGAGGGAGATAGGAATCAACTAAACCATATCTTGATGAGAGAGCAATAAAGTGTTGATTGTAGAATTGTTTATTGGATTTGGCTCCCTGGAATTTGGTGACATGGACAAGAGCAGTTTTAATCAAGTGGTGATAGCACAAGACTGATTAGGATGGAATGAAGCATAAAAGGGAAGTGAGGAAGAAAAGACATTTTATTTTTTTAAGTTTTTTTCTTTTTTTAAACTTCTATTGGAGTATAGTTGATTTACAATGTTGTGAAAGTTTCAGGTGTACAGCAAAGTGAATCAGTTTTATATATATATATATATATATCTCCATTCTTTTTAGCACAGTCTTACTGAAAAGAAAAACAGGTAGGTAACTGAAAGTTATAGATATTAAGGAAGTAATTTTGTCTTTTTTTTCTATTAGCTGATTTTTGATGGAGATACTAGATCATATTTTCAAGTTGATAGTAATGATCCAACAGAAAGGAAAGCTATTACTGATGCAGCACAGAGAGGAAATACTGGGAAGACAATAGATAATGGAATACAGATTACAAGTGCAGTGATATTCCTTTGAGAGGATGAGGAATCCTGCATGCCTGTTCCAGAGGGGAATATGACAAATGGAAATATACACTTATGCTTGTGGACTTGGTAGTGGAAATTTGGCTTCCAATGGCTTTAATTTTCTCTGTGACTAATGAGATGAAATTACTGGCTAAGAGAGAGGTGTAAAGAGTTGGGAAATTTGAAGAAAGAAGATGGGGTATGAGTAGTACATTTGCAGATATATATATATATCACTTTTTAATGACAATTCCATGAATATTTGTCCTGAAAAGAGTAAATCCGTTCTCTCCTTGTTATCAACATCCTTAATTTCTACCCCCTTCTGGATATGTAGCTCCACCAGTTTTTAGAAATATATATTACATTACAAAATCTCTTCTATAATGGGTCTAGGATGACAAGATTTTTAATGAGGATAAATTATTAGAAGAGGTTAGAAAATTGACACCTTTTCTGTACTGCGCAAATTAAGAGGAAAGTTGTTTTGTTTTCCTTTCAGATATGAAATATCAGCTCATCCTTTTTTTTTTTATGTGTTTGCTATCGATGTTCACATTTAAGAGTCCTCACATCCTGAGGCAGAAGGAAGATTTCCAACAATACACAGTTCTATATTCTTTATTACTTCAGTGGTTTCTCTCTTGATTCCACTTTCAACTGGGAAAAAAAGGCCTTTTCATGATATATTATGTCGTAGTTAACCATCCAGAAATATGGTAAATAACCCACAAAATGCAATTTTAACTTGATGGAGATCATAACCTCCTAGAGGGCAATGAAGTTTGTCCCCTTATTTTGCATCCCGTCCAATTTATAGTGACCCCCACGGAAGATAAACTTAAACATGACAGTGAACTGAAAGCCAGCACAGACACACAGATACTGTATGGCCCAAATACCCTTTTTCTAATCAGAATTCTATTTTTGGATGGTAAAGTGTTTCACACTTAAAAAGGAAATGATAGATATAAGTAGAGTTCTAGTAGAATAATGCCATAAAATAAAATATCAATGGAATAAATATATGGTAAATAAATCATAAACTATTTTGTGTAAATTTGAAAGCATAATAGGATGGAAGAAGTTGAGAATGAGAGGTATAAATTATATATGTGTGTGTGATCAAATGTTAAGAGCGGATGCTACCTTTCTTCCAAATGACTGCAAAGATTTTCTGAAAATGACAGAGTTATGGGCAGTTTGTACGTGGGAAAGGGAGGTCACTCCAGAGAATCTACATTCCTTGGAATGACATTAGGTGCTCTCTTAGGCTAAGGTTCTGAAGAGTCCATTTCTGTTGGCTGCTTTTTTTCAGTACTTTTTCTTCCATTTTCTTATCTGTGCTTTATACTTTGCGACTGTCATGTTTCAGTTCTTTATATCTCTGCTTTATTTTGCTATTTCAGAAGAGACATCAAGCTAATGCTTCTTCTAATCTCATACCTGCCAATAACACTAAGGTTAGTACGAAGCTCCCATGTCAGGAGGAATAGCTCTGTAGCAATATTTCCATAATGACAGTGCTTTGACAAGCACATTTGCTGGGTTTGCTACCTAAATATTCTCCTTTATCCAGTAAAGACAAAAAGCAAACTTTAAAAAAATCCCTGAGACTAACTTGAAGCCTTATCTTCCTTTCAGTCTTGTTGGCCTAGGCACAGACGAGTTAATGGCACTGTTTTTGGTGGCATCTGTGAACCCTGTCAGTGCTTTGGTCACGCGGAATCCTGTGATGATATCACTGGAGAATGCCTGGTAAGTGCTTTCTCCTTTGGAGATGCTGATTGACAGGGCTGAAATCAGCTCAATAGGTCCTGCAATTCAATTACTACCTTTGGGACTTTAAATACTTGAGTCGGGAAGTGATTTGATGGCACTCTTTATATTGAACTGAGTTGGAAGCTGAGAACGTTCTTTCATATGTGGTCTCCCTGACTAACAAGCATTAGAAAGTGTTTATTCATATTAGTCTAAGAATTGAATTAAGATCAGATACATCATAATAAAACATAACTAATGACTGGGATACCTATCTACAACAAATATATGATTTCAATCCCTTCCATAAATCTACCAAAAAATAGACTGTATTTCTGTAACAGGAAATAATTTATATGCTCCTAATATGAAAAGCATAAAATGTAACCTCTGTAATAGGCATAATTCAGTTTTTTTCACTTTGAAAATGAGGGAATACTATATTTTTTTCTTGTCAAATGTCAGCATTTAACTAAATACAAAGCATCATATATAGATTAAAAAATAATAAATATATGCAATACATATTCACCAGAGCTGCTTACTCCTTTTACAATTAAGTCTATACTTCAACCAGAAAAAAAGCTCTGCAAAAGGCAAAGTACTTTCCATCCTGCTAAGAAGCTTTTGGATTAGAGAATTACACTGAATAGACCATTCTGTTTAACTCAAGGGCATGTTAGTTTTATATTGTCTGACATGGCATGAAGCTTGAAACAACACTTCTCATTTCATTAGTCTTGCAGAAACACAATTTGAAATGGTGCCAGTTTAGGAAGATATCATACTCTCATTTCCCTGTAGAATTTAAGGCAGACTCTGTTATCTGTATTTCTTAATGTTCTCTCTTTCTCTTGCTCATTCTTATCCCCCACCCTTTTTCTTCTACTTAAAAGATTCTGGGAAAAATCCAAAATGAAAACTCAGGGCTTTTGTTTCAATGTGATTTGGCATTTAGGTTTATTGATGCTCTTTCTGTTTTCTGTATAGAAGATTTTGTTTAATTGTATTGCAGTATAAAGCGTGATAGCCTTAATTTGTGGATCAGTAGATTTTTCAAATGGCATTGTTATGAATAGAAAGACTAAGTGATTTTCATTTTAATTACACAATAAGTCTTTTAAAATGTACCTTGGAAAAAATACTGAGTTACCTTTAAACACTTTACTAACATGCAATAGGAAATATTCAGTCCAAACCAGATACAGATTTGCTTTACTGAAACCTAGAAAGACAAAAATAAATATTTCATGATACCAGACTTTTAATGTTCCCAATAATAATATTTCATGTTGCATTCATTAAGTCTAAAATCATGCTGTTAATTCATTTGGTTATGTAATATTTCTAAGAATGAAAGCCCATTGTTTTAGAATAAAATAGTTTCATCCAGCATAATTTTGGGAGGAAGAAAGGAGGGGATCAATGATTATGTGAGACCTTCTACTAATGAAGCCTAGTTTACTGACTTTGTTTCATGGACAGGGGGATAGGCTACTTCAAATAACACAATGAATCTTAGGGAAACAACAGAGATCTTGATGATAGAGATAGAATCTGGGGTGTTTTCTGAGTTTTCTGCTGTAGCTGGTAAATAGGTGATCATGTAAGATATTTCTGGAGACTTTCAAACGCTCTTTATCTGAAATGGTGTTGACAACTAAATGCTGCTGTTCCATTTTGAGTGTATTCATTCTAATGTGATCCACAAAGAGAAAAATATTTAAATGTTGCACATCAAAGACATTCTTACTGTTCAGTTGACCCACATTTTAGCTTCCTTTTTTTTTTATTATTTATGCTTCCCCCCACCAGCACTAGATAGAAAATTTACAAAACTTACAGATAAACTGCTTTTTAGTTTGGCTTTGAAATCTAATTAGAAATTAACTGAAATATTTTTTGATATTAGACCAAAATCCAGACCTCTGTTATAGGGCAGACTTATTGTATATTAAAAGGTCATTTTGACTCAAAGTACTTTTTTTTTTTTTTTTTTTTTTTTTTTTTTTTTGCGGTATGCGGGCCTCTCACTGTTGTGGCCTCTCCCGTTGCGGAGCACAGGCTCCGGACGCGCAGGCCTATCGGCCATGACTCACGGGCCCAGCCGCTCCGCGGCATGTGGGATCTTCCCGGACCGGGGCACGAACCCGTGTCCCCTGCATCGGCAGGCGGACTCTCAACCACTGCGCCACCAGGGAAGCCCTCAAAGTACTTTTGAAGTGACCTAGGAAACACTCAAGCCACATGGGAAGATTGCATACTTGTTCCTTGTCATTGTTCTTGTGATAAGCGATGTGAATAGACATTTGGAAAGTACTTTTGTAGCAGGACACCTGTAAAAATAACCAGCCCATCAGAGCGAACCTTTCATCTTTTTCAGTTTGGGTTTTCCAATGTATTGTTGTCTAATATTGTTTTATGGTTTCAACTGCAGAAACAATTGAGGTTTAAGATTAATTTTATTTACATTAACTGAAATATGACATTAGGAAATGTAAGAAACTCCTACATGTTATTTTTCTTTCAAATCAGTAAAGAAAAGCAGGGTCTCTGGGTTGTGCAAGATTTTCAGTTGAGTTTTAGAAATACCATTTTCAACATGGTTAAGACATAATCAGTTTTATAATCTTATTTTTTAAAGCCCCTAAGTCTTTGAAGATATAATTTTGATTGTGTCAATCTGACAATATGTAAAGAATATTGCAAAAAACATACTTTTTTTTTAGTAAGAGACAGCTTTAAACTTGAAAACTGCAAGGAACTAATATGAAGATGAAATCAAAGAGGAAAGCGTTTCATCAAATTGATCCATGTTTTGCACCTTCCATCCCAATGTGCTGTTATTTAGACAAATGTGGATAATAAAGTTAACACCTTTGCTACTTTGATAGAGGGTTGCTAAATAAATTTGAGAATTTTAAATAACCTATTTTCAAGTATCACCAGATACTAAAGAATTACCTACTCACTGTCATGAAACTGTCATGAGATTTCAGAGCTAGAAAACTTCATATATTTTGAGCTTAACTCCCACATTTACAAAATGTAAGCAAGTGGATTACTGGATTTTCATTTAACATTGTCTACAATAAAGAATCTGTCCCTCTCCCCAAGGAATTTAACAAGCTATGTTCAGAGGTGTTTATTTATGGGTGTTTTTTTTCTTAAATCCATTTACTAAGTGTAACTAAAATTGAGCTTCTTAAAAATATACTAAAAGAGGGCTTCCCTGGTGGCGCAGTGGGTGAGAGTCCACCTGCCGATGCAGGGGACACAGGTTCGTGCTCCAGTCCGGGAAAATCCCACATGCCGTGGAGTGGCTAGGCCCGTGAGCCATGGCCACTGGGCCTGTGCGTCCAGAGCCTGTGCTCCGCAACGGGAGAGGCCACAACAGTGAGAGGCCCACATATCGCAATAAAAAAAAAAAAAAAAAAACTAAAAGAAATAATAATTCAGAATTTTCATTGAATCAAACTGGCTATCCCATTGGTCAATCAGATTAATAAACTTGTACTTTATGCTTAAAGTGAATTTATATTTTGGCTATTAGCTATTTCCTCTACTTATTTAGTTACTGATGATAAAATTAAACGTTTTGCACTCCAAGCTCTGATGAATTCTTTTGAAATGAGAAAAAAATAGCATTTTACATGCTTGTAAAATTAAAAATGTATTTCAGTCATAATAAATCCATATTGTATGATAGGTAATAGGCATTAGATACATTTTATTGTATCATTGGAGACTGAAGAAGTTATGTTTACATGATGCCAGAACATCATTAAAACTTATCAATGCTTTATAGACAGTTTCATTTGTTGATTATCTGATTGTTCACCTTTACCAGTCTTGATCAATTTTGTGAACACAAAGTGGGTTTATGAATATACTTTAATTAATATGAAGAAATCAAGATATAAATGACTTTATTTTGATTTTTTTTATTTTTGAAAAGAACATGGTTTCAAAAATACTAATTGACAGAAAAATACCATTTCAATTTTAAAAAACAGTGTGTGTATGCAGAAAATTATAAGAAACTGATGAAAGAAATTAAAGATGATACAAATAGATGGAGAGATATACCATGTTCTTGGACTGGAAGAATCAACATTGTGAAAATGACTCTACTACCCAAAGCAATCTACAGATTCAGTGCAATCCTTATCAAAATACCACTGGCATTTTTCACAGAAACTAGAACAAAATATTTCACAATTTGTATGGAAACACAAAAGACCCCAAATAGCCAAAGCAATCTTGAGAAAGAAAAAAGGAGCTGGAGGAATCAGGCTCCCTGACTTCAGACTACACTACAAGGCTACAGTAATCAAGACAGTATGGTACTGGCACCAAAACAGAAAGATAGATCAATGGAACAGGATAGAAAGCCCAGAGATAAACCCACGCACATATGGTCACCTTATCTTTGATAAAGGAGGCAGGAATGTACAGTGGAGAAAGGACAGCCTCTTCAATAAGTGGTGCTGGGAAAACTGGACAGGGACAGGTAAAAGTATGAGATTAGATCACCTCCTAACACCATACACAAAAATAAGCTCAAAATGGATTAAAGACCTAAATGTAAGTCCAGAAACTATCAAACTCTTAGAGGGAAACATAGGCAGAACACACTATGACATAAATCACAGCAAGATCCTTTTTGACCCACCTCCTAGAGAAATGGAAATAAAAACAAAAATAAACAAATGGGACCTAATGAAGCTTCAAAGCTTTTGCACAGCAAAGGAAACCATAAACAAGACCAAAAGACAACCCTCAGAATGGGAGAAAATATTTGCAAATGAAGCAACTGACAAAGGTTTAATCTCCAAAACATACAAAAAACTCATGGAGCTCAATATCAAAAAAACAAACAACCCAATCCAAAACTGGGCAGAAGACCTAAATAGACATTTCTCCAGAGAAGATATACAGATTGCCAACAAACACATGAAAGAATGCTCAACATCATTAATCATTAGAGAAATGCAAATCAAAACTACAATGAGATATCATCTCACATCAGTCAGAATGGCCATCATCAAAAAATCTACAAACAATAAATGCTGGAGAGGGTGTGGAGAAAAGGGAACCCTCTTGCACTGTTGGTGGGAATGTAAATTGATACAGCCACTATAGAGAACAGTATGGAGGTTCCTTTAAAAACTACAAATAGAACTACCATACGACCCAGCAATCCCACTACTGGGCATATACCCTGAGAAAACCATAATTCAAAAATAGTCCTGTACGAAAATGTTCATTGAAGCTCTATTTACAATAGGCAGGACATGGAAGCAACCTAAGTGTCCATCAACAGATGAATGGATAAAGAAGATATGGCACATATATACAATGGAATATTACTCAGCCATAAAAAGGAGCAAAACTGAGTTATTTGTAGTGAGGTGGATGGACCTAGAGACTGTCATACAGAGTGAAGTAAGTCAGAAAGAGAAAAACAAATACCATATGCTAACACATATATATGGAATCTAAAAAAAAAAGAAAATGGTCAGAAGAACCTAGGGGCAAGACAGGAATAAAGATGCAGACCTACTAGAGAATGGACTTGAGGATATGGGAAGGGGAAGGGTAAGCTGGGAAAAAATGAGAGAGTGGCATGGACATATATACACTACCAAACGTAAAATAGATAACTAGTGGGAAGCAGCCGCAGTAACACAGGGAGATCAGGTCAGTGCTTTGTGACCACCTAGAGGGGTGGGATAGGGAGGGTGGGAGGGAGGGAGATGCAAGAGGGAAGAGATATGGGGACATATGTATATGTATAACTGATTCACTTTGTTATAAAGCAGAAACTGACACACCATTGTAAAGCAATTATACTCTAATAAAGATGTTAAAAAATAATAAAAAAACAAAAAGTAAAAAACAATGTGTGAAGGAAATTGTTATGTGCCTTGTGGTTTTATTATTTATTGGTATACATTTTTTAATTTTTCAATATTCTCATTTTAAAATTATGAGTGAAGCAAGGCCCTCGCAACTGTTATACATTAGTGCATTGTCCACATCATCAGAGCCTACTGAGGTCCAGATTAATCTCTGATGTAAAAGGCCATTGTGTCAGAGGATTTGTAGGATTAGCCATAGTTCTCATTAAATCAGCAGTTTAAGTTGAACAATTGATTTTTACCCAAATCAGGTACAATTTCCATTAAACATATATTATTAAGACTCTATAACTATACACACATACACACACTCACAATCACTTGTATTTCCTTAAAAAAAACAAAAAAGGGAAATACTGTTTGCATAATGAAAAAAATTTATAATAAATTTCAGTCATCTTTTTGTAAGTATGCATATGCTGAAACTAGTGTGTAGTTTATAAGTTGGATATTAAATTAACTTTCAGTGCTCTTTCCAAGCTGTAAAATTGACCATTTTAATGTGGAAAATTATTCTTTCTGGCGGGAAATAGACTAATGACTCTGTAGATGTATTTTTGGTAACATGTTGATGCTTGAGACCGAGATAATAAACTCTGATGTGCATTTCTTCCTCAGAACTGTAAGGATCACACTGGTGGCCTATATTGCAATAAATGTCTTCCTGGTTTCTATGGTGATCCTACTAAAGGAACCTCTGATGACTGTCAGCCCTGTGCCTGTCCACTCAATATCCCATCCAATAAGTGAGTAACAAACTTAACCTCTCTCATGAGCTGGGAATCCAGTTCTGCAAGTGCATTTTTGATATAGAATTTACCCTTTCTCTTGTCACACATAAAAAAATAATACATTTATGCATGAATTTCTCAAGAAGATACTGTGAGTTTTTCCAAATATAAAATATTTAAAGTTATGGCTATTTATTCCGCAGAATTTTTAGTATTTTAGCTCTAGTTTGGGGGACTTAATATCTAAGAGACAGAACTCAAATAGATTTTCTAAACCAACTCCATAGAACAGAAGACATATATTATACAAACGTAGACATGTGCCCACAGGCAAGCACTTGCACACACACACACACACACATCTTCATACTGTAATAAAATGACTACTAATATAAATGCTGCTCATTTAGGTCCCAGTCACACAATATTTGTAACTCTTAGGTAATTCATAAACCCCTCAAAAAGGTAAAATAAGAGATCAGTTAGTTGACCTTTAAGCACCAGTTCTGTCCCTCAGCGCACAGTTTATCATATTATCATATATCATATTATGTATATATATATGTTTATCTTATTGAAATAATTATAATTGTATTATATGATAAATTATATAAATATTGAAATATGGGTGATAATTTGCATCTTATTTTACATAAACTACATCTTGAAAAAGTTTAATGCAAACTTCATACAATTTTTCTAGTCATCCATGTTTCTTTCTGTCTTTTTTTTAAATTTTCTGTTTGTTCACCTAAAATAATAACCTTTTGTAACAGACTTTGATTTTCTTTTGTTTTTGTTTTGCTTTGTTTTATCAGTTTTTATTGGAATATAGTTGCTTTACAATGCTGTATTAGTTTCCTGCTGTACAACAAAGTGAATCAGTCATACATATACATATGTCTACTCTTTTTTAGATTTCCTTCCCATTTAGGTCACCACAGAACACTGAGTAGAGTTCCCTGTGCTATACAGCAGGTTCTCATTAGTTTTCTGTTTCATACATAGTAGTGTATATATGTCAATCCCAATCTCCCAATTCATCACCCTCCCTTCCCCCCTGGTAACCATAAGTTTGTTCTCTACATCTGTGACTCTGTTTCACCTTTGCAAATAAATTCATCTGTACCATTTTTCTAGATTCCACATATAAGCGATATTATATGATACTTGTTTTTCTCTTTCTGTACCAAACTTTTAAAAGTATATATTTTGTCTGCTCTTCCTTTTACTCTTTAGGGGAACACTGTATTTCAGCTGCTCTAATTCACTTTCCCCTTAGAGCAGCCATCCCTTAAGCAAATACGTAAGCAAGATCCTGAAACCAAAAATGTTTTTTATTTTAATGGGACATATTATGTTGAACAATAATCAATACTTTTTACTAGTAAAAATTAAATATAACTATAGTTTTAAATCAAAGAAATTGTAGAACTTTTTCTTAAAGGCAAGCTTAGTGTTTAATAAAATTCATATTATTTTATGTACTTTCCACCTGTTTCTAAATGCTGTATTAATGCTTGCAGACCAAAAGTTTTTAATGATTTTTAATGAAATCTGTCAGTTACAGTTTTTTAATGTGAAGGTGTTATCAAGTTGGTCATACTCTGAGGTCCTACCCAAGATATTCCTAATGGAAATGGTCTTTTGTTACTAGAGTCCATAAATACTACAAGCTAAAGACTTTGAGAATAATTCTGTCATTAAATTTAAAAGTTCTCATAGGAACTATGCTTCCTACACTTCATCTCACATGAAATCCTTGTCCTCTTTCCTGACAACCTTCCTCCCTCAGAATTTTCCATCCTAGTCACTGGAAAAGAAGAGAAAGAACTAAGATTAATGAAAGCAGCCTACTACATTCTAGGCATAGGCTCAAGCACTATATTTGGCATTATTTAACCTTCAAAAACTATTCAATAAGTGGGTATAATTACTCTTATTTTATAGATTAAGAAAAGGGTTTCCGAGTGGGAAAAGAGCATTATAGTGCCAATTCTCAGAGAATTCCTTGATTTAAATGCTGAGTTTCATACTTTCTAGCTGTGTGACTCTGGGAAAGTTACTTAAACTCTCTGTGCCTCAATTCTCTTGTCATTAGTTGTGATAATAGGACCCTCTCCTAGGGTTCTTGTGAGAATTACATAAATTAAAATACACAGAGCACCTAAAACAATGATTGAACACAGTGAGCCTAATATAAGGACTGACCATTATTAAGTAATTTGCTCAGAGTCATAAAATATTAAAGTATCAGAGTTGGAATTTTAAGTTTAAAGTCCAATGTGCTTTCCATTTCTCTACAGTTTTACATTGAGGGCTTCTTTAAAAAACACACTGCATTTTAAGTGATAGCATTAAGAGACTTAAATGGGAAATGGGGTAACTATATCAGTGATCAGAACATTTTCAGAATTTAGGGCATGAGCCTGGGTGGTTACAAAACTGAAGATCCTTTGGTAACCAGGGATGTCAGAGAAGAGGAAGAAGGCAAAAGGAAATCTGGAAAATAATGAATATGTTGGTCATAACATGACACAAACCTTGCTCTCTGGTGTACTTGTGAAGGGTCAGATCAAGCAATGGAGAACCTACTCACTCACGTAGCTGAATGGAATTCTCCAGAACCATCCAACGTACACAAAACTTTCACTGAGGTGAGGAAAACAAAGGGATAGCATCAGGACACTCATCTGCATTGCACTCCTTCTCAGACAAAATGTCAATGGCATTAGCACAGCTGTCAATTCAGCACAGCTGACCATTAATAGTACCATGGGAATCCTAGCCTAATACATTTGCAGAATTATGTAATTTAGTGAATATGTAGACCTTATGAATTTATCCTCAAATTAGACCAACTAATTACCAATTACTATAAATGCAGAAGAGCCATTAGGGAGAGAACTTTGCTTGGGTAATTATAGGCATTCATGACCCATTCTTCTCTGTTTACTGTGCCTCTACTTTAAAATGGATTCTAATCGTGTTCCTGAAAGGAGAAAGTCAGCAAACATTAAAATACCATCCGTCAGTGGTAAAAAGGATTGAGGTCCCAGTGTCCAGTGATAAAATATTCTTTAGTATCATATTACAGTTCGGTACATTATGCAGATCTTGATTCTTTAAAATAAAGACAACTCGATAATAACAATGTAAGTTACACCCACTATTTAAAGATTCTTAATTTCAGGTGCTTTCATTTATATTAAATAATTATTAAGTAATAATTTTAACTTTAGAAGTAGAATTGACAATAGAGGGCAAAAACCAATTTTAAATGCCAGCTTTAAATGTGACATTTTTACCGGGAATTATACCCCGTATCTTGTAATAACCTATAATGGAATATAATCTGTAAAAAACCTGAATCATTGTGCTGTACACCTGAAACTAACAATATTGTAAATCAACTATACTTCAATAAAAAAGTGGCATTTTTATAAGTAGAAAGAGGGAACAGTGATGATGCACTTTGTTTAAAAATTTGTTTTCAAAAAAAAAAAATTTGTTTTCAGAGGTATTAGGTCTTTTGAATTTAACACACTTTGAAAATTAACATAGTTAAGCTGCACAATAGTGATGAGAAATTCATTTTAATCTAATAACCTGAATTTTTTTTATTCACTAAATAATGGGGACACTTAATGACTTAGAGAAACTCCCCTTTTAAAAAAGTTTTTAAAAAGTCATTACACTTATAATCTGAGTTAGAAACTATGAGGAATAACTTGACTAGTTACATATTATTCAGAAGATGGGATTTGAATGTTCATAAGTTATTCAGAAAAAAAAAATTCAACTAAAGATTGCTGCAACCTTCATCTAGAATTGTAAGGCTTAGTGATAGTTTTGCCTTGGTGATTTATCTATTTAATCCCCAGTCATAAATCTTATAGATCATAAGCATTTTGGCTCCAAATTTCTTAGATAATATGGCAAAATAAATCAAATGTGTAGGGAGATAGAGATAGATCAGTACAATTATTATGTATGAATACAGATAAGCATATAATATTTAAATTATATATATATATATATATATATATATCACTTCATCAACTATTTACAGTGTCCACTGTTTGCTTAGCCATCTCATCTTGGTGATGTATATATTCTAGCTATAGATTGTAACTAGGTAGTGAAATTTATCTCTAGAGAATAATAATGTAATTATTATTACATTATGTAATAATGCAAATAAAAATGTAAATATTTCAAATGTTTATATAATTAATTTCTGGCATCACACAGCTTATAGATTAAATATGATATGAAAGAGACACATGATTGTCTGCCCTTGAACACTTAGGATGTGTTTGAATAAATAATATTATTGAAATCATTGTAGATTTTCATCAGTTATATAAAAAAATTGGAGATAATCTTGGCACAAAGCTGAACAGAGAGTAGGCTCTTAATAAGTTCTGTCTACTAATATCATTGTGAATACTACTTCTTTATGCACATCAGAAATGCTAGACTAAATTTTTGAAAGGATGGACCACTTCTAGAGCTGACTTTTGGACTCACTCAAGGGGCCACATTGAATTGCTGTTAAAATTAGTACTTATAACAGAGAAATATAAATATTCTAAGACAAAATTTAAATTTAAGGACATGTTCATTTCAACAACTTTATTTAGAAATTTTAGAGCGTGATAGGTATTTTAGAGCACTTTCCCACATATAGTTTTATGTACACACAGGTGATTATCGTGTATCTTACTAGTCCCATATACCAGAGGGAAAACTAAACTCCAGAGAAATTAAGTGCCTGGATCATGATCATACAGCTTGCTTGTGGCAGAACCAATATTAGAACCCGTATATTCTGATTCACCTCTCTGTGATTCTTCCAATGGCACTATAGAAATAGAAACAATTACAGAGACATTGAAGAGAAGCAAAAAAAAAAAAATTAATAGAACTTAATGTTAAACAAACTATGAATGTCCATTGTAAAAAATGACTCTAGTGTTTGGCAACAGCTATGCTAACTCAAATGTAAGGAGCTAGACAGGATGAAAAACTGCAGGTTTAATTACTTAATTTATTGTGGCACTGTGCTAAGTATTTGCTTTCATAATTTATCAGCATGAAGGCTTTACTCAGATCACATTCCTATTTTGCTAAATGAGAAACTCGTGTTTAGAGAAACACAGAAAATAACCCAATTCTAATTACAAAATCCAATTATGGACATTACATCAGATTTCACATTATTTAAAGATAATTAAAGAAATATGTTTGTTAAATGGGTCTCCTGAGAATAAAGAGAACAGATATCACTGGACTGAAGGAAGAAAGAACTTAAGGAGAAATTTCAAAAATTCGTGTGACGCAAACCACAGTCATGAAGTAAGATGAGTTTGCCCTTCATTTTTCTCCTCTTTCTCTCAGTCCTCTGCTCATTTAGCGGTTATTCGTGGACAGTCACACCATCTTAGCCCTAGCTTCCTCACTCACCGACACTTTGCAGCATCTTATCCCTTCTGGTCTGTCTTCCCCTACCCAAGTGTTCCAGGTAACAATTAGTTAAAAGGAGTCCTGCTCTCCTATTTTATATGCACACGTAGAACATGTCCCGATTGTCTAACCCCTAATGATGGAAAATTTATGCCAGTGATGAAAAAATTCATTATTTCCTGTCACATCACAGAAACCAAGAGGCAATTCAGTTCCCTCTTGCATTGGCTGTGAGAAAGTTCAAAGCCATATGTTGATCTGTCACTATCCAATGAACATATTGTACAATATATACATATACACATATATATGCATTTTTTACAATACACATTCTGCACTCTAAATATACCCCTGATTTTATCTTATTTTTTAGTTTTTTTCTCTTTAATCGTATTGCATCATTTTATCTTAATGTACATATTTTGATAGGTAAGATTAAATGCATTCTGGAACAAAGCTAATTGTATCTGTATTTATACATTCACATACCTAAATACATACACATATGCTCACATACATATTCATTTGTATGTACATATATACACTTACTTATAAATGGATTATTATAAATATAAAAATTTACATTCAGCCATTTAAAAAGACTGTTTCTATGTGTAGTTCCTTACTGTTTATTCCAGCAATAGCTTCTCTTCCTCCCCCTGTTTGTGGAAAAAGCCTGCTATTCTTGATCTCTTGTGTCTTCTGTAGCATGGAGTGGATAATCCAGGAAGCCGAATATTGCCTCTGCTGGTGTAGAGCGAGCCAACTAGAGTTAGATGACATAATCTTGGAATCACTTGAAGTCAACAAAGATCTTACAGTTCCCTCTTTCTATCACAGAACGGTTAGCTTCCTGTATCTGCCAAAATCAGTGTCAAGTTGCTGCATTTGCCAATCCAAATTCTATAGACATTTTTTGTTGCACATGTTTATTTCTCATTCAAATTTTATGTTTGTATTTGAATACCATCTTCTCCATACTTATAACTGCAGTTACAGCAGTAAGGCAGTGAACCCTCAGTTTACATTGTTTAAGGAGTATTGAAGCACAAATACAAATATATTTTATGAGGAGCTTTTATTTAGATGCATCATGTCAAATAGTTATATTACTAGAAGTTTAAATTCACTTAATTCTGAATACTGGATGCTTATAGGGAAAAGAGAGCATCAAGTTAGAAATCAAAAGTTTTGGATCCTGTGCTAAATTCTCCTGGAAATTAGCATATGACTTTGAGCAAGAAAAATTATGCCCTCCCCCACCAGCTCATAGGATTTTGTGAAAATGTGATAGAATTATTCATAAAAGTACTCTAAAAATGTAAAGAGCTAGTCAAATCTGATATATTGCTATTGCTTAAATTTTTCTGAAAAAGCATTGATTTCTGTCAGTGAGTGTGTTTTATTTTACTTCTGTCAGCCTTAACTGAGGCATGAATATGTTCAAGAATTTGAAATCTATTTTATAAATAGTTTTAAAGTGTCAGAAGCCTTATCAAGAACCTTTGACATGACTTATGGTAAACTAATTTAGGATCAATAAACAATTGGTATGGTTTTCTTTCCATCATTGTAGTCCCACATGGGTGGGAAACCTAGGGCTTCTAGTTAAGAGTCACTTTCTCTGTAGATGATGAGGTAAGGAATGCCAGTTTTAAAAGAAAACATACGTGCTTTCCAGAGGTTTGTCAAAATCCAGTCCTCCGTTTTATGTCTGAAAACAATAGCAAACCATGGCATGAGGAGGAAAAAACAATTGTTTCTTTCCATTTTTACATGTGCCTCTTCTCCTCAGTGCAGTCATACTCCTGCCAAGAAGATCACCCTTAGTGAGCTCCCTTTGGATCATGGGTGGCAAGCCACAGGCTGCTCTCTGAAAGATGGGTCCCCTCTCACAGACCATAGGCTGGGTGTAACTTGCTTCTGCTGCTTGTGGCAGCCACCAGAACCCCTTAACGTGAAATGTTTTATCTGAGTAAGATTTGTAATCTCAAGATACGCCAGACCAGGCTTTTCCCCACTTACCTCAACAGATTCATTTAAATGTTCCACTGAGTTGAATTTTTTTAAATGATAGAACTACTTGGTTCAAATAGCTTGCTACTATCAAAAAATAAAAATTATTAAATCTTTAAAAACAAACAAACCAATGAAAAAATGGGCAGAAGACCTAAATAGACATTTCTCCAAAGACATACAGATGGACAATAGGCACATGAAAAGAGGCTCAACATCACTAACTATTAGAGTAATGTAAATCAAAACCACAATGAGGTATCACCTCACACTGGTCAGAATGGCTATCATCAAAAGTGTACAAATAATAAATCCTGGAGAGGGTACACTGTTGGTGGGAATCTAAATTAGTGCATCCACTATGGAAAACAGTATGAAGGTTCCTTACAACACTAAAAATAGAGCTACCATGTGATCCAGCAATCCCACTCTTGGGCATATATCCAGAAAAGATGAAAACTCTTAATTTGAAAAGATATGTGCACCCCAATGTTCATAGCAGCACTTTTTACAATAGTCAAGACATAGAAACAACCCAAGTGCCCATCAATAGAAGACTGTTTAAGAGGATGTGGTATATATATATATAAACAGAATATTACTCAGCCACAAAAAGAATAAAATAATGTCATTTGCAGGAACATGAATGGACCTAGAGAATATCATACTAAGTGAAGTAAGTCAGACAGAGAAAGACAAATAATATATGATATCACTTATATGTGGAATCCAAAAAATAATACAAATGAATCTGTATACAGTAGAGGTCCCCAACACCCGGGCCATGTACCGGTAGTGGTCCACGGCCTGTTAGGGACCAGGCCACACAGCAGGAGGTGAGCAGCGAGGGAAGCTTCATCTGCTGCTCCCCATCGCTTGCATTACCACCTGGTCCATAGAAAAATTGTCTTCCACAAAATTGGTCCCTGGTGCCAAAAAGGGTGGGGATCACTGATACACAGAACAGAAACAGACTCACAGACATAGAAAACAAAGTTACAGTTACTGAAGGGGAAAGGGAGTGGGAGAGGGATAAATTAGGAATACGGGATTAACAAATACAAACTACTATACATAAAATAGGTAAGCAAAAAGGATTTACTAAATAACACAGGAAACTCTATTCAATATCTTGTAATAACCTATCATGGAAAATAATTATATATATATATATATATATATATATAAATATATATATATATATATATATATATATGTAACTGAATCACTTGCTGTGCACCCGAAATTAACACAATCTTGTAAATCAACTCTATACTTCAGTTAAAAATAAATAAATAAAAGAATTATTAACTATTTTACAGGACTACTATGAGTTAAGCCAAAGGGAGATTATTAAAAAAAAATAGTATGTATGATCAGATCTGCACAAAAGTTAAGAAAGTATTCCAAAGTCATACAAGTGTCAGGAGCAAAATGAGCTCAGTGTTTAATTTGTTGTTCTCTCTTTAATTCATTTAGCCATCAAGCAAACCTCTACTGAATTGTTCTGTCATATATAATAGAAAATAAATCTATTTAGGGAAAACATAGTGAGAGAAAGAGTAGTTGGGGGCATTTCCTTTGAAAATGGCAGAGGAGCAGAACTCACAGAATTCAAAACAGTTGATGGCTCTTCAGAGAGCCATTGTGTCACTTCTGAGGTAACGGTCCATGCATGAAGGGTGTCTCTCACAAGGCAAAGAAGTATGGCCAGAGTCGAACAGGTTGATGAGGCTAAAGCTAGCACATAATTACTCTGCTAGCTCCTGACTTGGTGTTCAACTCCGTGACTTCAGACCCAGGATGGAAATATGTACAAAGAGAGAGGTAAACTTTGGAACATGCCAGAAGATATGAAATGGCAAGGTTGTTTTGGTTTGTTTCATTTTATTATAAATTTAGGCAGAATATGCATGCTTGATCTCATCTGAAAGCTTTTCTGAGGGTTCCGTCTGTGTAAACAGTGTAACCCTGAGTATACATGGGCAGCAGCCTGCACACACACACACACATCCACGCCGATGACAGAAGTACTGGACAGAGGAACCCCATCACCACCACCACCACTACCACAGCTTCCACTACCACATACTGAGTTTTCCAAAATCTCTAACAGATTTCTGTGGGTTGCTTCAAATTCATCAGGATTTGGCTAGAGAGAAAGTATGTGAGACTGTATTTTTCCAGGCCCGGGGAATCCCTCAAGAGCAGCTATACAGTCCCACTTGTTACTGATGATCATGGACCCAGAACAGTCAAAAATCAGTTAATAGCATGTCACAGGGATACTGTTTTCCATTGGACTGTGTTCACATCTGCAGAAATAACAATGTCATTTTATCCTGGATTGGCCAGATCCTACTCTCCGTCTGTGAGATGAGAATGACCAGCCTATACCCTTTTGTCACAGCAACATTGGAAGAAGAGAAATGAAAATATGCTGCTAATGACTTTGTTTATATGCTTTTTCCTTGTTGCCGTTGTTCTCCAATGACATCAACATAGCTTTAGCCCGACGTGCCACTTGGACCAAAGTCTTGGCTTGATCTGTGATGAATGCCCTGTCGGGTACACAGGACCACACTGTGAGAGGTAAGCACATACTACACTGTCTTTCAATGTGATTTCCACCTTGGGAGTTATAAAACCACAGGCATTATCATCCTTTGCACTATCCCAGAAAAGCCACCACACTCAGGTGAAATAGTTTCTCACCACACTCGTCAAACAAATGCAGTGTATTTTTATAGTTTATTTATTCTCTAGAAATTGCTCTATAAATCTCCATTCACTCAGAGAGTGTTTGATTAATGTTTTAATCTTAAAGGTTAAGCATTAACCTGCAATCTTTCTAGAAAGTATTGTTCAAGTGGAAAGTCATGCACTTTAAGATTTATCTTACTGTCTACGTTGGCAACATTTATTTTTCATAATTAGCTTTTTGTCCTTAAAATGTAGCTTAAATGTGTAGTTCATAATTCAGCAAGTGGTCCATAATTTACCTTAAATATATTTGAAAATCGAAACAAAATGTAATTTATTATCATGATTTATATTCTCATCTAATTACTTCTAAGCCAGTATTTTAATTCCCGTTGATTTTACTAGGTTGTTTTGCAGTGGAGCCAGGGATATTATTTTATGTAATTTGTGTGATTATTTTTCCTCCTAAAATCTTGTGGAGGAAAAGGTTCTTCCGTATTTCAGTCTCACTGAAAATGGTACAAAGTTCTCCCATAATGTCATTGACAACACAACAGCATCTTCTGGGTGTAGCACTGAAAATAACCCCTTTTGTTTCTGTCACTAGAGGGTGGGTGGGGGTCAAGGTAGGGGGAGAGGCAGAGAAAGTACCTGCTTTCACCCAGCATCACCAAGGCTAACACCACAGAGGGCTATTTCTGCCTATCCTTTCCTGTCCCCTTAGCAGCCATCAACCCTATTTCAACCAGGCTGCATAAAGTTAATGAAGCAAGAGTCAATCACCCAGAGAGAACATAGCCAGCAGCTAGCAGTCTGTGGACACAATGCCAGTGATAGCTCCTAGTGGCAGCAAGTACTACTTGTGAGTATGGCAGCATCTGTAATTTAGTAATGGAGGAACAGAACTGAAATAAGGAGGGTTTATTTGCAGTTGGGAAACTAGAAGTCTTTGATTGTGTTTTTTTTTTTTTTAAAGGAGGACACATGCATATTACTTACTGTAATAGGAGAACATATCATTGCCAAGACAGATTTACATCAAATGCCTAATCCCTCTGGCTCACTTCAGGCAATCTTTTTTTTTTTAGCAAGTGGAAAATGACAGCTGTTCTGTCATACAAGGCCATTAAATCCATTTATCTAAGTGGACTTAGTCTCTGATGTATTTATACCGCTTTGCTCCATGATATGTATTTTCTGTATACGTTAGACAATGGTTTCTGAACCATCTACAATTTAAAATCCTACATTTTATTTAAGAAACATTTGTTTGGCAACTACCATGTGCTGTGCATGGGGCTAGACATAGGCTCTAAACAGATGTATCCTACCATCCTTGCCCTCAAGCAGCTCACATTTTTAATGGGGGTGAGAATATTTGAACATATTCTAGAGAACATTCTGGTCTGAACAATAAAATTCACCTAGGAAAGGAATACCTGACAGAAAGGATGATTTCCTGTCTAAAACCTTTATTAATCTGATCAAAAAGAAGAGAGAAACATGCATCAAATGGCATATCTTACCTCTAATTCAAGTTTTTCAGTCAAAAATAACCTTAATCCATTATTATATAGAAGATGTGATATTATATTTTTCTAGCCAGAATACAGATTAGGGTTTTACAGGAATATTTAGAGTCTATCATTTCTCTGCATTTGTAGGAGCTAAGAAGTCCATTAGATGGGTCCAAAATATTAGGAGAGATATTTTTGGGGATGTGCAGGCTGAAGTAGACCAGGGTGTGAGGGAGAATAAGGGTCAGAGAAGGAAGGAGATACGGGTTGTACTGAAAATCCTGTAATCAAAACTATTCTGTGAGTGATTGGTGTAATCAGTTATGCATATCATCTACACAAAATCAGCATTGAAAAACTGAAGCTGTGTTTTCCAAGCTATAGATGTTCTTGGAATAGAGTTCTATGATCACTTACGTTTGGGAAGCATCTATTAGCATGTGAAAGGTTCTGACCAGTCCTGGAGTGAAAAAAAATCTCTTCAATTTGTTTAACTAATCACTTTCTAATCTTACGTGACCATAAATCCCCTACTTTTATTATATAGCAAGAATGCCTCTTTCTTAAGGTGGGATTGTATTACTATAAACTTCCCCCTTAGAACTGCTTTTGCTGCGTCCCATAGGTTTTGGGTCGTCGTGTCTCCATTGTCATTTGTTTCTAGGTATTTTTTTATTTCCTCTTTGATTTCTTCAGTGATCACTTCGTTATTGAGTAGTGTATTGTTTAGCCTCCATGTATTTGTATTTTTTACAGATCTTTTCCTGTAATTGATGTCTAGTCTCATAGCATTGTGGTCGGAAAAGATACTTGATACAATTTCAATTTTCTTAAATTTACCAAGGCTTGATTTGTGACCCAAGATATGATCTATCCTGGAGAATGTTCCATGAGCACTTGAGAATAATGTGTATTCTGTTGTTTTTGGATGGAATGTCCTACAAATATCAATTAAGTCCATCTTGTTTAATGTATCATTTAAAGCTTGTGTTTCCTTATTTATTTTCATTTTGGATGATCTGTCCATTGGTGAAAGTGGGGTGTTAAAGTCCCCTACTATGATTGTGTTACTGTCGATTTCCCCTTTTATGGCTGTTAGTATTTGCCTTATGTATTGAGATGCTCCTATGTTGGGTGCATAAATATTTACAATTGTTATATCTTCTACTTGGATGGATCCCTTGATCATTATATAGTGTCCTTCTTTGTCTCCTGTAACAGTTTTTGTTTTAAAGTCTATTTTGTCTAATATGAGAATTGCTACTTCAGCTTTCTTTTGATTTCCTTTTGCATGGAATATCTTTTTCCATCCCCTCACTTTCAGTCTGTATGTGTCCCTAGGTCTGAACTTTTATTATATAGCAAGAATGCCTCTCAGACTCAGAGAGATGGGAATTATAACTTTATATTTTTATCTCAGTTTAATTTCTACTTTGAGATCAAATTCTTTATATGTAGGAGCTGTGAGGGCTTGGACACATAATCTCAGTCAAGTACACTTTAAACTTACCCAGTGTTATATGTCAATTATGTTCCAGTTTTTAAAATTTCTTTTAACTTTATTTCTCTTCTCCCCACTTTCCACCTCTAGCTTTGGTTGGAACCAAAGTTCTAACAAGCTTACTGATAGTACCAAGAGCCTTGAATGCTGGAATGAGTGTGTGTGTGTGTGTGTGTGTGTGTGTGTGTGTGTGTGACTGTTTGGGGTAGTACACATATGGTAGGGCCAACCTGTTCTGAGTAATTCATCCAAATGCATTTCTGCTGACCTCTTCCTGTTTCCTGTCCTCCTGATTACCTTTCCCCTCAGGTCTAATAACTCTCCCCACTACTGTCCTACCACTTGTGGGCACACAGGACACATACTGCTGTCTTCTTTCCAAACTGGGATCCACCAGCATCCCTACTCTCATCATTTCTCCTCCATCTGCCTTTCTAACTCCATCCCATTTCCTATTTGGGGATGAATTGCAGGAGGAGGTGCCACATTCATAGAAATGGTGACCTTTAAAGCCAAAGTCCAGAAGACTCCTATGTCTCTGCTTTCCTTCCTGTCAGATCCCTTAACTCAGTCAAGCAGCACAGGTGGTCTTGCTGCTTAAATTGAGGGAATGGAGAAAAATTGTGAACAAGTGGATGGCAAAACAAGATATGACAAAATATGGACTGATAGTCTGTCACACATAGGACACTGGTTACAGTTTTCAGAAACTTTTGCTTGGGGCCAAAGCACACATACCTTGAGATAGTACTGCTTTCCTCTGACTAGGGATTGTTTTAAACAAAATGAAGAGAAGAGAACCATGGGTGAGGGAACTGGGTATTCATCATGGCACTTTGCTAAGATTCTAGGCTTTTATTATCTGGACAAGAAGAGAAAAATATAGAAGAACAAGGAGACAGTATTTTGAAGGGCAAAAAGGGATGAGTGCCGGAGCATCAGTGAAATTAAAAAGAACATGGAGAAAAAAAAAGTGAGCTAAATGCTGATGACATCTGCTCTACTGGATACTAAGCTACTTTCTGAATAAGTTTGTAGCCTCAGCAACATATCACACTACATGGAGACAGACATTTTAATAGACTGTGACAGGTTCATCCAATGAGATCCATAGGACCACAAGAAACTTAATGAACTATGTGGACCCCTTAAACCCTGTCCCCTCCTGAGCTGGGCAGTTTTTTATGTCCTCCCTAAGTAAGGAGAGAGAAGTCAAAGTTAACTTTAATTTCTCAAATGCCACTGAGAATGCAGAAGGTATTTGAATTCAATTGCTTAGTATTTGGAAAAGTTACCTACAGTTTTATCCACATGATTTATATTCAGTGTCAGAGAAGCCCTCCCTTTTTTTTTAATTTCAATTCCAAAATCCAATTTAGATATTCTCTGCTTCAGAAACGTCTTGACTCTGAACCAAGTCTAATTGTCATCTGATCACTATGCTGGTGAGAATTTCTACTCATGGCTGAGTCTCCTTGATCCCTGAGTCCTGTATGCAGAGCATGGGGTTACAGAAATTAGAGACAAGAGACAGTTATGCTTACTCGGTAGTGCCATTAGGAAAATTGTGACTGGAAGTGAGGTTTCAAAAGGCTGCTCATTTGCAGTTGTTCAGTGCGTACACTGCACAAAAGTACTCAGCCAAGGGGGAGACTGGGGGCTCGAATCCAGTGTGCCCTCTTCTTGCCAATACACTAGTGCCCTCTTCTTGCCAATACACTAGCTGTGCTGTGCTTGGGTGCCCAGCCATGTCTACTGTCTTCTGTTCATTTTTCTGTATCTGCCCAGAGAGAATCTTTTTTTTTAATTTGCCGAAAGCACCATATAAGCAGGCACACTTCCTCAGTCTTCAGCTGACTCAGTCAAGTGGGAGGTAGTAAGAATACAGTGCAGTTCCACAACCATTCCCATTTAAACTCCAGCCACCCTCCCCTGTGCCTTTGCCAATACTGCTTCCTCTGCCTGGAAGACTGCAACCCTTCCCCCACCTCTGTCTGAGACCAACTCTGCTACGCCCTTAAAATTCAGCCTGTCATCCTGAAAGGGTCCTTGATGAATCCTAGTTCGAGTTGGTTGCCCTTTTCTATACTTCTTTAACAGTATTTGCATATCTCTAATAGTTCACTGCTACATTTTTAACTGTAGATGACCCTAGAAAAACATGGGAGTTAGGGGCACCGACCCCTGTGCGGTTGAAAACAGTGTACAACTTTAGAGTTGGCCCTCTGTGTCTGCAGTGTGGTATCCGCACATTAAACCAACCTTGGACCACGTAGTACTATAGTACTTATTGACAAAAATCTGTGTAGAAGTGGACTCACGCAGTTCAAACCCATGTTGTTCAAGGTTTAACTCTATATCTTTCTTCTCCATGGACTGTAGTATAAAGGCTGTTCCTTATTTATATTAGTATCATGTGCAAGTGCTCAGTAGATGTTTAAGGAAGAGTGGAAGGGGAAAAAAAGCAAGAGCTTTTCTAACTTGCTTAGACTGAAGCATTGTTTTCAGCCTATAGATAGGAAGAACGTAGACCAAAGATTTTAGCCAAAAGTTGTTGAAAAATGATGGACCAGAATGAAATAGAGAAAAGTCTCACCAATTTCCTTTCTTCTTTTCATTATTGTTTCTCTCCACTGCCATTTCCTCTCTCTCTCTCCCTCCCTCCCTCTCGCTCTTGCTCTCACTTAGATAGATAGACAGACATAGATATATATAGATATAGATATAGATATATACCTTCCTTTAATATTGCTCCTAAGTCATCTTACATAACTGCATGTGTTATCTATATTTAAACAATCTCTTTCTAAATATTGCAATTCGATTTGAAAAAAAGTTAGCAAATGTGCAAAGGAGCAGGGACTTTGTCACGTTAAGGTCCATCTCTAGCAAAAAAAAAATCCAATTAACTCTCTGTTTACAAATGTCTTCCTTCTGCCTTTCATATGAAAATGAGAGGACTTTAGATTTCAACTAACACTTTGTTTTGGTAGAGTGAAAGCCTGAGAAGCTGGAAAGGTCTAAAGGACTGTGATTTACACTAATGTTAATTAGATGAATCCAACTTGATCAGACTATAAAACACTATTATTAATTCAAGTTATATGATTAGCGTTATTGTATTCACTGACCCTAGAATTACCTTTTAATTTCTATTGATGGGACTTCCCTGGTGGTCCAGCGGTAAAGAATCCGCCTTATAATGCAGGCGATGGGGATTCGCTCCCTGGTCAGGGAACCAAGATCCCACATGCCGCAGGGCAACTAAGCCCGCGTGCCACAACTACTGAGCTTGAGAGCCTCAGCTAGAGCCCCTGTGCCACAAACTGCAGAGCCCACGCGCTCTGGAGCCTGTGCGCCACAACTAGAGAAGAGAAAACCTGCACGCCACAACTAGAGAGAAACCCGCGCACCACAACAAAGAGCCCGCATGCCTCAGTGAAGATCCCGTGTACCGCAACTAAGACCCGATGCAGCCAAAAATTTAAAAAATTAAAAATATATAAATAATAAATTAATTTAATTTCTATTGAAACATTTCTGTAAGTCTCTAAGAATACTGTTCTATGTATAGAAACACACACACCTGCACACCCCTAATAAAATCTGAATGCTTACTTTCAGTAAAGTGCCGTATGAATGATGTATCATATATATTCATTAAGTCTCCTTACATGTCCTACAACAAAAAGTAAAAGACAGATGCCTCTTCAGTTATTCTATTTAACTGTAATTATTTTCTCATGGATTGAGTTGTTTTTTTAAATTGTTGTGGGAGAATTTGGGACTTAATTGGTATCCACATTAAAAAAAAATATCAGATCTTGTTATATAATGCAATCTCTCCTGAGGGCAGTAAGTCATTTTAAGGAAAGGGAGCTGAAAATAATGGGGGTTTCTTATCTGTGATAATGATCATTGTATGTTGTTTTTCTGGTGGAGCAAAGTCACTTTCTTAATGGTAAACAAAATGAGATGTGAATATATGTGGATGTGATCATGAGCTCTGAATATCAAGTAAGGCAAGAAGAATCGGATTAAAATTCAAAAGGATTTTCTTCTTATCTTTATTGACTACCACTCCTGAAGGGATTGTGGGGGAATTTTATGCACTAAAATATTAGTTCATTTTTACAACAGAGAATTAATAATTAATATTTGTGGGTGGCAGTATTCTTCCAAGCAATATTTATACAATGACTTTCACAATTTATAAAAGATTTTGTTAAAATTAAAACTAGTAATCTCATTAAATTTATGATAAAAGGTTAATTCTACAAGATTATTATGTCACCTATAAATGTTCTAGAAAACTTAGACTAATCAATGTATCTTACCAAATTAATGACTTTGCCCCACAATCATGATATTATTAAAGTATCCTTATATGATGCACTGTATTTAAACCATTTCTCTTTCTAGAGTAGAGAGCATTTTTCTCTACGTATCTGTAAGTAGATGAGCATAAACATAGTGTACTTTTGAGATATATTCCCCTTCATTTTTGACCCTTGCTGTAAAAGACTTTCTATTTTGCTAAGATGGCACAGAAAACAGAGCTAGCCTGACCATAAGACTTCAGATGTACTGTTTTATTTCTCCTTTGGCAAGTGGTGTTTTTAATATGAAGCATAAGCAAATGTAACTGAAAGAGAAGACAGAGTAGAATATAAATAAGTACTTCCTATAAAGGTGTATCTGTGCATCTGTAACATTAAGTTGCATTGTAAAACATAACGGTGTGGTTAAAGGGAAATTTGATACTATGATTGAAAAAAATTCTCTCCCATGCCTCATAAATAAATGAACTTTTGTTTTTCCAATAATATGTACAATAGTGTTTAGTCCTTTAAAAAAAAAAGAACTGGAGTTTGCTAATAAGAGTTCTGGGCACCATTAAGCCTCGCCTTATGTCATGTTACCATAATATGCAGCAGGCCTGTTACTCAGTAAAGACTCTTCAGTGGAAACCTGCCTCCATATGGATGTGCAAATGTATAAAAGCCTATTAGTCAGGGAGACATACGGCCCTCACGCAAATGATGAGGCTCTTTCGATTTTCTATTTAATAAACTCTGAATTCTCACTACTGAGTTGCCTTGTGAGCCTGCTTCCCCACAACAAGCCCTTGCTGCAGCAACAGAAACGTATGAACCTTACATATGTGTACAGGAAACAACCAGCTGCGTACATATGATGTGTTGTACTGCAAAGGCTTTCCAGCATGGACCTGGATCCTGCCGCAGTGCCAGCGTCAGATTTCTTATTATGCTTTGGTCTCGTCTTCAGTGCCAGTGACAAGATTTTTTTTTCTGGCTGAAATCTAATTACTCGTGGGGCTGGCAGGATTTCATCTTGTATCTACACTGCAGTAACAGAAAAACATTCTTTTAATCACCTTGCATTTGAGAAAAGGAGCGCTTAAAGGGAAAACATATCCTGGGAGAGGGATAGAATGAAAAAATATATAAACATTGCCCCCAAAGGGTTTCATGAGTTCTCCCCAAATACTCACTGATGAAACTTTTCATCTTAGGTGTGCAGAAGGCTATTTTGGACAACCTTCTCTACCTGGAGGATCATGTCAGCCATGCCAGTGCAATGACAACCTTGACTTCTCCATCCCTGGCAGCTGTGACAGCTTGTCTGGCTCCTGTCTGATATGTAAGCCAGGTACAACAGGCCGGTACTGTGAACTTTGTGCTGATGGATATTTTGGAGACGCAGTTGATGCAAAGAACTGTCAGCGTAAGTCCTGAACTATTGATGCCCCTGACAGAATTGATGCATTGCACCTCAAAGTAACTGATGAGTTCTTGAGTGGGGATTGGAGGGTAGCAAATTATGTGTAATACGCATAAGATAGATAGATACACAGCCTATACACAGGGGCTGAATATTCTAATACATTTCTTTGTGCTAATAGATTAAATCCTTTCAAAACTGCTACATTGTTGAAGTATCATTTTTCAAATGATACACAAATCTCTGTTTACACATGGGATGAAGATTTTTAAATAAGTTTCTGTCTATGACAGGAAAGAAGAATTTGAAAATTAGGTAGCCCCTCTTTATCCTTATTGTTTATTACATTTCTAACCATTTTCTTGAAATAAATTTATCCCTCCGTATTATTTCATTAGTACCTGTCAGTAAGTATTAATCTGTTATGCTTTCATATGTAAACTTTACATTCTTGCATTTCTCAGTAGGTGTAAAATTCTGCCAATATTCTTACACACTGGCATTTGTAACTGTTGAGGTATTAACCTTAGGACTACTCACAGAATGCTATTTCTGTGTTTTACTTCCACAAATTAGCTATTGTAGGACTTCACCCATATTAGTCAGTACATTCCTACCCTCATCTTGATCTCCTCGGCTGTATTTTTTTGGTGTTGCATAGAATTTACAAATGCTTTATATTAGTGGTAATATATTATGCAAGAGAGATCTCATTGTGGAGAATTAAATGGAATGAGCATCCGTGTTAGTCCACGTTAGTGCTGGGCACTGCCATCATCAACTTCACCTGCTGTGATAATCTTTAGGCAGAAAGGTTATGATACCAGATCAACAGTTCACTTCTGCAGACTTCGTTATCTAAGAAGGGACTCTTCCAATCACTCAGTTGGGTCCCAGGACCTGCAACAATACAGAAACCACTGGAAATGTGCCTGTTAGTATCTCTGCTGTAAACACCAAAGACCTGATAGAGTCCCCCATTTCAATAAGAAATGTGTCTTTCTCCTCACAGGTTTGGAAGATAAGTGCCAGCTTTTTGTCATTTAAAAATGACAATTTATTGAATCAAAAACAAACTACTCTCTGGAACAGTTGGTAGCTATTAATATCACGTGTAAATTCTCAATTGTTCTTAAAGCAAAATTTCCACCAGGCTCAGAAGCACCTTTAAACACTGTGGGTTTATGGCATCTGTGTAAAATCATAAGGAACTTAAGAAATTCTCCAGTTCAAACTCATCATCTAGGATCTACACTTTCTACCTATCTGATGCTGGGCAAGACATTTGACCTCACTGAGATTCGGTTTCCTAATTTACATAAAGGGTCCTAATTTTCAATGAGGATTAAAGGATCTAGCACGTGAGAGTATCTAGTGAGCTGCCTGGGGCGTGGGATACTCACACATGGTGTCTCCTTTGGTAAAGATGCTCACTAATTCTGAGGCTGTGTTACTCACTGAGTGACCTCATTTTCTTTTTTTTTTTTTTTTAAAGTAAAGTTTATTTATTTATTTTTTTAATTAGTTTCTGCTTTATAACAAAGTGAATCAGTCATACATATACATCTGTTCCCACATCCCTTCCCTCATGCATCTCCCTCCCTCCCACCCTCCCCATCCCACCCCTCCCGGCGGTCACAAAGCACCGAGCTGATCTCCCTGTGCTCTGCGGCTGCTTCCCACTATCTATCTACCTTACGTTTGGTAGTGTATATATGTCCATGCCTCTCTTTCGCTTTGTCACAGCTTACCCTTCCCCCTCCCCATATCCTCAAGTCCATTCTCAAGTAGGTCTGTGTCTTTATTCCCGTTTTGCCCCTAGGTTCTTCATGACATTTCTTTTTTAATTCCGTATATATGTGTTAGCATACGGTATTTGTCTTTCTCTTTCTGACTAACTTCACTCTGTATGACAGACTCTAGGTCTATCCACCTCATTACAAATAGCTCAGTTTCGTTTCTTTTTATGGCTGAGTAATATTCCATTGTATATATGTGCCACATCTTCTTTATCCATTCATCCGATGATGGACACTTAGGTTGTTTCCAGCTCCGGGCTATTGTGAATAGAGCTGCAATGAACATTTTGGTACATGTCTCTTTTGGAATTATGGTTTTCTCAGGGTATATGCCCAGTAGTGGGATTGCTGGGTCATATGGTAGTTCTATTTGTAGTTTTTTAAGGAACCTCCATACCGTTCTCCATAGTGGCTGTACCAATTCACATTCCCACCAGCAGTGCAAGAGTGTTCCCTTTTCTCCACACCCTCTCCAGCATTTATTGTTTCTAGATTTCTTGATGATGGCCATTCTGACTGGTGTGAGATGATATCTCATTGTAGTTTTGATTTGCATTTCTCTAATGATTAATGATGTTGAGCATTCTTTCATGTGTTTGTTGGCAGTCTGTATATCTTCTTTGGAGAAATGCCTATTTAAGTCTTCTGCCCATTTTTGGATTGGGTTGTCTGTTTTTTTGCTATTGAGCTGCATGAGCTGTTTATAAATTTTGGAGATTAATCCTTTGTCAGTTGCTTCATTTGCAAATATTTTCTCCCATTCTGAGGGTTGTCTTTTGGTCTTCTTTATGGTTTCCTTTGCTGTGCAAAAGCTTTGAAGTTTCATTAGGTCCCATTTGTTTATCTTTGTTTTTATTTCCATTTCTCTAGGAGGTGGGTCCAAAAGGATCTTGCTGTGATTTATGTCATAGAGTGTTCTACCTATGTTTTCCTCTAAGAGTTTGATAGTTTCTGGCCTTACATTTAAGTCTTTAATCCATTTTGAGCTTATTTTTGTGTATGGTGCTAGGGAATGATCTAATCTCAAACTTTTACATGTCCCTGTCCAGTTTTCCCAGCACCACTTATTGAAGAGGCTGTCCTTTCTCCACTGTACATTCCTGGCTCCTTTATCAAAGATAAGTTGGCCATATGTGCGTGGGTTTATCTCTGGGCTTTCTATCCTGATCCACTGATCTATCTTTCTGTTTTTATGCCAGTACCAGACTGTCTTAATTACTGTAGCTTTGTAGTATAGTCTGAAGTCTGGGAGCCTGGTTCCTCCAGCTCCGTTTTTCGTTCTCAAGATTGCTTTAGCTATTCGGGGCCTTTTGTTTTTCCAAACAAATTTTGAAATTTTTTGTTCTAGTTCTGTGAAAAATGCCATTGGTAGTTTGATAGGGATTGCATTGAATCTGTAGATTGCTTTGGGTAGTAGAGTCATTTTCACAATATTGATTCTTCCAATCCAGGAGCATGGTATATCTCTCCATCTATTTGTATCATCTTTAATTTCTTTCATCAGTGTCTTATAGTTTTCTGCATACAGGTCTTTTGTCTCCTTAGGTAGGTTTATTCCTAGATATTTTATTCTTTTTGTTGCGATGGTAAATGGGAGTGTTTTCTTGATTTCATTTTCAGATTTTTCATCATTAGTGTACAGGGATGCCAGAGATTTCTGTACATTAATTTTATATCCTGCTACTTTACCAAATTCATTGATTAGCTCTAGTAGTTTTTCGGTAGCATCTTTAGGATTCTCTATGTATAGTATCATGTCATCAGCAAACAGTGACAGCTTTACTTCTTCTTTTCCAATTTGGATTCCTTTTATTTCCTTTTCTTCTCTGATTGCTGTGGCTAAAACTTCCAAAACTATGTTGAATAAGAGTGGTGAGAGTGGGCAGCCTTGTCTTGTTCCTGATCTTAGTGGAAATGGTTTCAGTTTTTCACCATTGAGGACAATGTTGGCTGTGGGTTTGTTATATATGGCCTTTATTATGTTGAGGAAAGATCCCTCTATACCTACTTTCTGCAGGGTTTTTATCATAAATGGGTGTTGAATTTTGTCGAAAGCTTTCTCTGCATCTATTGAGATGATCATATGGTTTTTCTCCTTCAACTTGTTAATATGGTGTATTACATTGATTGATTTGCGTATATTGAAGAATCCTTGCATTCCTGGGATAAACCCCACTTGATCATGGTGTATGATCCTTTTAATGTGCTGTTGGATTCTGTTTGCTAGTATTTTGTTGAGGATTTTTGCATCTATGTTCATCAGTGATATTGGCCTGTAGTTTTCTTTCTTTGTGACATCCTTGCCTGGTTTTGGTATTAAGGTGATGTCGGCCTCGTAGAATGAGTTTGGGAGTGTTCCTC
The DNA here is from genome assembly GCF_964165515.1 of Mesoplodon bidens. Classification (NCBI taxonomy): domain Eukaryota; kingdom Metazoa; phylum Chordata; class Mammalia; order Artiodactyla; family Ziphiidae; genus Mesoplodon; species Mesoplodon bidens. Next base: position 60,926,364 of record NC_138168.1, read on the forward strand.
TCTCTGCTATATTTTGGAAGAGTTTGAGAAGGATAGGTGTTAGCTCTTCTCTAAATGTTTGATAGAATTCACCTGTGAAGCCATCTGGTCCTGGGCTTTTGTTTGATGGAAGATTTTTAATCACAGTTTCAATTTCAGTGCTTGTGATTGGTCTGTTCATATTTTCTATTTCTTCCTGAGTCAGTCTTGGCAGGTTGTGCATTTCTAAGAATGTGTCCATTTCTTGCAGGTTGTCCATTTTATTGGAATAGAGTTGCTTATAGTAATCTCTCATAATCTTTTGTATTTCTGCAGTGTCAGTTGTTACTTCTCCTTTTTCATTTCTAATTCTATTGATTTGAGTCTTCTCCCTTTTTTTCTTGATGAGTCTGGCTAATGGTTTGTCAATTTTGTTTATCTTCTCAAAGAACCAGCTTTTAGTTTGGTTGATCTTTGCTATCGTTTCCTTCATTTCTTTTTCATTTATTTCTGATCTGATCTTTATGATTTCTTTCCTTCTGCTAGCTTTGGGGTATTTTTGTTCTTCTTTCTCTAATTGCTTTAGGTGCAGGGTCAGGTTGTTTACTCGAAATGCTTCCTGTTTCTTAAGGTGGGATTGTATTGCTATAAACTTCCCCCTTAGAACTGCTTTTGCTGCGTCCCATAGGTTTTGGGTCGTCGTGTCTCCATTGTCATTTGTTTCTAGGTATTTTTAAATTTCCTCTTTGATTTCTTCAGTGATCACTTCGTTATTGAGTAGTGTATTGTTTAGCCTCCATGTGTTTGTATTTTTTACACATCTTTTCCTGTAATTGATGTCTAGTCTCATAGCATTGTGGTCGGAGAAGATACTTGATACAATTTCAATTTTCTTAAAATTACCGAGGCTTGATTTGTGACCCAAGATATGATCTATCCTGGAGAATGTTCCATGAGCACTTGAGAAAAATGTGTATTCTGTTGTTTTTGGATGGAATGTCCTATAAATATCAACTAAGTCCATCTCGTTTAATGTATCATTTAAAGCTTGTGTTTCCTTATTTTCATTTTGGATGATCTGTCCATTGGTGAAAGTGGGGTGTTAAAGTCCCCTACTATGATTGTGTTACTGTCGATTTCCCCTTTTATGGCTGTTAGTATTTGCCTTATGTATTGAGGTGCTCCTATGTTGGGTGCATAAATATTTACAATTGTTATATCTTCTTCTTGGATCGATCCCTTTATCGTTATGTAGTGTCCTTCCTTGTCTCTTCTAATAGTCTTTATTTTAAAGTCTATTTTGTCTGATATAAGAATTGCTACTCCAGCTTTCTTTTGATTTCCATTTGCATGGAATATCTTTTTCCATCCCTTTACTTTCAATCTGTATGTGTCTCTAGATCTGAAGTGTGTCTCTTGTAGACAGCATATATATGGGTCTTGTTTTTGTATCCATTCAGCCACTCTGTGTCTTTTGGTGCGAGCATTTAGTCCATTTACATTTAAGGTAATTATTGATATGTATGTTCCTATTCCCATTTCCTTAATTGCTTTGGGTTCGTTATTGTAGGTATATTCCTTCTGTTGTGTTTCTTGCCTAGAGAAGTTCCTTTAGCATTTGTTGTAAAGCTGGTTTGGTGGTGCTGAACTCTCTCAGCTTTTGCTTGTCTGTAAACGTTTTAATTTCTCCATCAAATCTGAATGAGATCCTTGCTGGGTAGAGTAATCTAGGTTGCAGGTTTCTCTCCTTCATCACTTTAATTATGTCCTGCCACTCCCTTCTGGCTTGTAGAGTTTCTGCTGAGAGATCAGCTGTTATCCTGATGGGGATTCCCTTGTGTGTTATTTGTTGTTTTTGCCTTGCTGCTTTTAATATGATTTCTTTGTGTTTAATTTTTGACAGTTTGATTAATATGTGTCTTGGTGTATTTCTCCTTGGATTTATTCTGTATGGGACTCTCTGTGCCTCCTGGACTTGATTAACTATTTCCTTTCCCATATTGGGGAAGTTTTCAACTATAATCTCTTCAAATATTTTCTCAGTCCCTTTCTTTTTCTCTTCTTCTTCTGGAACCCCTATAATTCGAATGTTGGTGCGTTTAATGTTGTCCCAGAGGTCTCTGAGACTGTCCTCTGTTCTTTTCATTCTTTTTTCTTTATTTTGATCTGCATCAGTTATTTCCACTATTTTATCTTCCACCTCACTTATCCGTTCTTCTGCCTCAGTTATTATGCTATTGATCCCATCTAGAGTATTTTTCATTTCATTTATTGTGTTTTTAATCGATGCTTGATTCATCTTTAGTTCTTCTAGGTCCTTGTTAACTGTTTCTTGCATGTTGTCTATTCTATTTCAAAGATTATGGATCTTGGAAATAGAATCTTGGATCAGCTTTACTATCATTATTCTGAATTCTTTTTCAGGTAGACTGCCTATTACCTCTTCATTTGTTAGGTCTGGTAGGTGTTTATCTTGCTCCTTCACCTGCTGTGTGTTTTTCTGCCTTCTCATTTTGCTTATGTTACTGTGTTTGGGGTCTCCTTTTTGCCGGCTGCAGATTCGTAGTTCCCGTTGTTTTTGGTGTCTGACCCCAGTGGCTAAGGTTGTTTCAGTAGGTTGTGTAGGCTTCCTGGTGGGGGGGACTAATTCCTGTGCTCTGGTGGTTGAGGCTCGATCTTGTCTTTCTGGTGGACAGGTCCACGTCTGGTGGTGTGTTTTGGGGTGCCTATGGCCTTATTATGTTTTTAGGTAGCCTCTCTGCTAATGGGTGGGGTTGTGTTCCTGCCTTGCTAGTTGCTTGGCATAGGGTGACCCGCACTGTAGCTTGCTGGTCGTTGACTGAAGCTGGGTGCTGGTGTTGGGATGGAGATCTCTGGGAGATTTTCGCTGCTTGATATTATGTGGAGCTGGGAGGTCTCTTGTGGACCCGTGTCCTGAAGTTGGCTCTCCCACTTCAGAGGCACAGCACTGGCTCCTGGCTGCAGCACCAAGAGCCTTTCATCCACCCGGCTCAGAATAACAGGGAGAAAAAGTAGAAAGAAAGAATTAGTAGAAGAAAGAAAGAGAGAGGGAAAGAAAGGAAGAAGGGAAGAAAGCAAGGAAGGAAGGAAGGAAGAAAGAAAGGAGGGAGGGAGGGAGGAAGGATGGAAAGAAAGAAGGAAAGAAAGGAGGGAGGGAGGGAGGAAGGAAAGGAAGAAAGACAGGAGGGAGGGAGGAAGGAAAGAAAAAGAAAGTGGAAAGAAGAAGGGTGGGAAGGAGGAAAGAAAAAGAAAGAAGGAAAGGAGGAGCGGAGGGAGAGAGGGAGGAAGGGAGAGTAGGAAAAAAAGAAAGAGCAGGTAAAGTAAAATAGAATAAAGTATGAAATATAGTAGCGTTATTAAAATTAGAAAGTAATTATTGAAAAAAAAAAAAAAAAAACGGACCGATAGAACCCTGGGACATATGGTGGAAGCAAAGCTATACAGAGAGAATCTTACACAGAAGATTACACATACACATTCACAAAAAGAGAGCAGGGGGAAAAATCAAAAATCTTGCTCTCCAAGTCCACCTCCTCAATTTGGGATAATTCGTTGTAAAAAGAGGAAAAGGGCGAGAAGTCTGAAATCTTGCTAAGTCCACCTCCTTAATTTGGAATAATTCGTTGTAAAAAGAGGAAAAGGGGGGAAAGTCTTAAATCTTGTCCTCAAAGTCCCCTTCCTCAATTTGGGATGATTCGCTGTCCATTCATGCACTCCACAGACGCAGGGCACATCAAATGGACCGTGGAGCTTTAATCCGCTGCCTCCGAGGCTGCACAGAGAGATTTCCCTGCCCCTGCTCTCACAGCTCCGGGGTCTCAGCCTTGGACCTGGCCCCGCCTCTGCGCGTAGGTCGCCGGAGGGCGTCCGTTCTTCGCTCAGACAGGACGGGTTTAAAGGAGCCGCTGATTCGGGGGCTCTGGCTCACTTAGGCAGAGGGGAGGGAGGGGCGCGCAGTGTGGGGCGGGCCTGTGGCGGCAGAGGCCGGCGTGACGTTGCAGCAGCCTGTGGCGCTCCGCGCGCTTTCCGGGGAACGCCGTCCCCGGGTCTCGGGGACCCCGGCAGTGGCGGGGTGCACAGGCCCCCCGGAAGGCGGGGCGGACAGTGACCCGCGCTCGCACACAGGCCCCGCGGCGGCGGCGGCGGCAGCGGCGGCGGCGGCGGCGGCCCACGCCCGTCTCCGAGGTCCGTGCCTTACCCGCGGCTCGTGCCTGTCTCCGGCGCTTCCCCAAGCAGCCCTCTTAATGCCCTCTCCTCGCGCACCAGGAAACAAAAGGGAAAAAAGTCTCTTGCCTCTTCAGCAGCTCCAGACCCTTTCCCCGGACTCCCTCCGAGCTAGCCGTGGTGCACTAACCCCTTCAGGCTCTCTTCCTGCCGCCAGCCCCAGTCCTCTCCCTGCGCTCCGACTGAAAGCCGATACCCGAGCCTCAGCTCCCAGCCCCGCCCGCCACGGCGGCCGAGCAGACAAGCCTCTCGGGCTGGTGTGTGCCTGAGGGCACCGGTCCTCTGTGCCAGAATCTCTCCGCTTTGCCCTCCGCACCCCTGTTGCTGTGCTCTCCTCCGCTACTCCGAAGCTTTCCCCCTCCACCACCTGCAGTCTCCGCCCGCGAAGGGGCTTGTAGTGTGTAGAAACCTTCCCCCCTTCACGGCTCCCTCCCACTGGTGCAGGTCCCGTCCCTATCCTATTGTCTCTGTTTATTCTTTTTTTCTTTTGCCCTACCCAGGTATGTGGGGAGCTTCTTGCCTTTTGGGGGGTCTGAGGTCTTCTGTCAGCGTTCAGTAGGTGTTCTGTAGGAGTTGTTCCACGTGTAGATGAATTTCTGATGTATCTGTGGGGAGGAAGGTGATCTCCGCGTCTTACTCTTCCGCCATCTTCCTCCGGGGCCCCGTGACCTCATTTTCTATCTTCCAATAACCCCCTCTATAAAGTTGAAGAGACAGTTCCACTCTTTTTATTGTGGTAAATTCAAGGTCTGTGGCATGAAGTCTTAACACATAGAAGAATATGGTATAGAAACATTTTTGAACCATCACAAATTTTTATATCACTTGCCATGAAGTATAGACATAATTATGTTTTTAATGCTCTTTAGCATATAAAAATACCAAAACACATTTATTATCTATTTTTAACTTTTCATAGTTATAATAGCTCTTCTATGCATAGTTAGTAAACCTTTACAAAAAGAAAATTCATAATAAACTATTATTTTAGTTGCCTCTGTATCTGTTCATGAAAAGTACACCACTACTAAGAAATATATTTTGCTTTTTAAATTTATATACATATTTTTGTGTCATACATTTCATTTAAAAATGCCACTTAAAAATTCTTTATTGCTTTTTTTTTTTTTTTTTTTGCAGTACGCGGGCCTCTCACTGTTGTGGCCTCTCCCGTTGCGGAGCACAGGCTCCGTACACACAGGCTCAGCAGCCATGGCTCACGGGCCCAGCCGCTCCGCGGCATGTGGCATCCTCCCGGACTGGGGCACGAACCCGTGTCCCCTGCAATGGCAGGCAGACTCTCAACCACTGCGCCACCAGGGAAGCCCTGCTTTTGTTATTTTTAAGATGACTTTTTAGTAAATTTAATCTTGTATTCCCCACTCTAAGAAAAAGTGGCTTTTAATTTATAAATTATTGGAGATTTTTAAAATCGATGTATCATATATATATATATATATGAAATATATAAAGAAATTTAAAGTATATATAACAATTCTAGTAGCCAAATGAAATGGATATTAAAAGAAAATATTTTCTTCAACCTCTTCTCACACGCCAGCTATAGACTATCCGTAGGCTATTACCTGAGTAAGATAACTGGCTGGGACCAGTTTTTAAATGGCCACCCAACAAGTATCAAGTTAGCAGACACTGAAGACCAAACTATTGGAAGAAAAATCAAGCAGTTTTTAGGAAAGCAGTAAAACTAAGTAGTGCTTCCAGCCCCGTGAACAGAAAAATAGTGCAGGCTGATGGAGTAGCTATTTATAATGTATTTATAAATTGTGCTCAAATCAAAGTATTCAGAGACATGAAATATTGTACAAAATTTACAAAAACCATCTACAAATAGTCTAAATTCCCATGTCATCTCCCCCTCACATTTTTATTCTGGTATCAATGCAATTATATGTACCATTAAAAATACACTTGTAGAGTACAGAGTGAACCATTAATTACTGTTCTATTTGTGAAAAAGCTTCTTAATTTTTAGACTGATTTATTATATGTTTCAGAATAACATCAGACAACTTTGTAGCAAAAATGACAAAAGGTTACTTAAACCAAATACATTTTCTATCTTTGGAGATAGTATATAATATATACTATCATAGTAATAAGGTTTATAGTATATAAACTGAGGATAGTATATATCTTCCTCAGTGTAAAAATTATAATACTGTACTCCTAATACACTTGAAAAAGTTATTTTTATCTTATATACATTTTATTGAATATGTTTGACATATAACATTGTGTAAATTTAAGGTGTACAATGTGTTACTTTAATAAATTTATATATTGTAACATGGTTGCCACTGTAGCAATATTTATCCTGTTACATAATTTGTAGTACAATATTGTTGTCTATATTCATTATACTGTGCATTAGATCACTATAGCTTATTAACTACTTGTTGCTATTGTTTACCCTTAAACAGCAATAATTTTATCCCCCCATTCTCCATCCTATAGTAAAGATTATTTTACTCTGTTTTTTTTAATGAGTTTGACTTATTTAGATTCCACATATAAGTGATATCATACAGTACTTGTCTTTTTTTTATTTTTATTTTTGGCTGTTTTGGGTCTTCGTTTCTGTGCGAGGGCTTCCTCTAGTTGCGGCAAGCGGGGGCCACTCTTCATCGCAGTGCACAGGCCTCTCACTATCGTTGCCTCTCTTGTTGTGGAGCACAGGCTCCAGATGCACAGGCTCAGTAGTTGTGCTCTGTGGCATGTAGGATCTTCCCAGACCAGGGCTTGAACCCGTGTCCCCTGCATTAGCAGGCAGATTCTCAACCACTGCACCACCAGGGAAGCCCAGAACTTGTCTTTCTATATCTGACTTGTCTCACTTAGCATAGTGTGCTCAAGGTCCATCCAAATGGCAGGATACCCTCCTTCCTCATGTCTGAGTAATATTCCATCATGTATATACATTACATCTTTTTATCCATTCACCCACTGATGGGCAGTTAGGATGTTTCCATATCTTGGCTATTGTGAATAATGCTGCAGTAAACATGGGAGTGCATGTATCTCTTCAAAACACTGTTTTCATTTACTTTGGGTATATATCCAGAAATGGGATTGCTGGATTGTATGGTGGATATGTTTTAAACATTTTGAGGAAATTCCATATTGTTTTCCATAGTGGTTGGACCAGTTTACTCTCCCACCAACAGTGTGTAATGGTTCCCTTTTCATCACATTCCCACCACCACTTGTTGTCTCTTGTCTTCTTGATGGCAGCCATTTTAACAGGTGTGAGGTGATAGCTCATTGTGGTTTTGATTTGCATTTCCCTGATGATTAGTGATGTTGAGCTTCTTTTCATGTGCCTGTTGGCCACTTTGATATCCTCTTTAGAAAAATGTCTACTTGGTTCTACGGTCTTACATACTTGTCTAATCTTAAAGGTATGTATATATTTCCCCTCAAGCTCATTTTTTGAGCTTAACACGAAAACTGGCATATTGTAAATAATCATTAAATTGGAAAAAAATAATTAATTTTGCTTCATTAATTGTAGAATTAATATGCCATGGGTGCTATTAATTTTGATAATTTCTCAAAATTATTTCAGCTCTAGAGTCAGTATGCATTACTTATATTGAGATTATATTTTAGATGCTACCCCAGTGTATCTATGAAGAAGCAAAACAGCTGGAGGACTGATGGAAAGAACATTTTACCTGAAGTCAACTGTATCACCTACTAATCACGTGGCATTGTTTGAGTTATGGCTACGTGGAAATTCAGTGTCTTCATTCTCAGAATTTGAATAGTAATGGTGACATTAGTATTTTCACAGCATATGAATGTGCCAGGAACTGTGCTGTTGCTTTACATAAATATCTCTACAGCTTATAGAGTGGATGTAAACATCAAATAATATAATGCTTAGCAGAACCCCTAGCAATCAGAAAACATTCTATTCTAAAACTTCGTGGCCAGTGTTACCACCTGGGGGATATTACTATTTAACAAACCTATTAAGACTATTAGAACATTTTTCCCAATCACAGATCTCTCTTCTCTTTGCAGCTTGCCACTGTAATGCCAATGGCTCCTTCTCTGAGGTTTGCCATGCTCAGACGGGACAGTGTGAATGCAAACCTAACGTGCAGGGGCGGCAGTGTGATGAATGTAAGGTAAGAAGTAGGAGCTGACCATGATTACTTCTTCCTTCAAACTTCTCATTGGCTTTCACTGACCTACTCCTGAGCATATTGAAAGACAAGTTCAGGAATATCTCATTGTACATATAAAATTACTGTGATCATTGAAATGTTTTTTTCAAAATAGAACAAAATTTACCATACACTAGCATTTGACCCTCAACCTACATTTCCTTGGTAGTGAATTTGTGTAATATTTACTGGAATTCAGTTGCTTCTGAAACAACATACAAATTTAATCCCAGTCTATGGCGAGTCATGTATTCTTTCTTTTGCTTTTATGTTTTTGGCATAAAAAAAAAGTGTCACACCCTTTGCTTTTATCAAACACTTTGTACTAGTTCCATCAATTAGAAGTTCCAGTGAGCACTCTACTCAACAAAAGTTTTCAGTAGAGAAGTAAATCAAAATATTTTTTAGATACCATTTTGCTAAAATGAAACAAAAATCAAAATATGTTGCCCTCTGTTCCTGCACGTATTGCCCTGCCTTCAGTATGGTGAGCACCTGAGATTCCTCCATAAGAGGACATGGATTTGCACTATCTCTTTCACATATATATGTAATTTTTTGGTGATAAACACTGTTAAGCAGAACCAAGCATTTCTCCGGTGTCAAACCGGCCGTCTGTAGGAAGTTTGGAAATATCATTTGCCTCTATCTCTTGAATAACATGATATGCTCTTTTTTTGTTGTCTTTGTTTTATTTTTCTGTTGGCTTTTAAAGCCCACTATGTGGTGGGACCCAGAGAAGCGATTCTGTGTGTCCTGTGGCTGCAATCCCATTGGCTCTGTGACACCACAGTGTGATATCATAGGAAGATGTGTCTGTAAATCAGGCTTCATAGGGAAACGATGCAACCTCAGCAGGCAGGTGCACCGACAGAAGGAGCAGCCACAGAGAGCGCAGCCCGTGCTGGGGTCTCCCCAGAGGTGGGGCGTCAGCAGCTCCAGCGGATGTCCTCGGGGAGCCTATCGGCCCCCAGCTCCGGTAATCCCAGAGGCGCTGCATGGCTCGTGCCTCAGCATGTTGTGTTCCATGTGCTGCTGCTGATCTGCTCTGGTGCCATTTTACCAAATAACGGTTGCTAAGTGTGCAAATTGCAAATGCGAAAACTAGACAATTCCTGATTGAAATCTTGTCTTTTAAAAATAGCTATCAATATCTTTTTTAAAGCCTATTCAAGTTCATATGTTCATAAAAGTTTCAATTGATCATGGATATGTAGAAAACAAAGGAAAATTGATCAGTAGGAACCTATAGTCTTAGAAGGGGAAGGAACCTCGGGCATCATTTGGAGCAAATGAAGGGAACACACGAATGAATAAATGAAGGGAAATCTTGCAAAGAAAGTGAGATCTAGCCAAGAAAATCTAGCCCATTGATCTGACATTTGGCTGACCTTTCATCATAATTAATGATTTTGTTACATTCCCACATTACAATTTTGTTCACATATACAACAAACACAAGAAATGCACTTTCACACACTATAAATGTACAGCATACATAAAGTAAGTTAGCATGTCTTCTACTACAAAAGTTTGGTCCCCCTTCTCACAAGGCAAAACAAAACAAATGTTGGGAGGAACGAAGTTAGGAAGGGAGAGGGAAGAATAGGTCCAAGGCCACGTTGCAAAATACCAGGAAACAGGACTTTCCAGTGTAGAATCAGAGCTCAGGAGAACTAAGGGTAGGGGATAGAAAAAGGAGATGGAGAAGGAGGAGGGTGGAGGAGAAGGAGGAAGGCCGGGAGGAAGAAGAACAAATTTATGATTTTATTTCTTTATTGACATTTTTAAAAAACTACTTTTGATATCAGACTGCCTCAGATCAAATCCTAACTCCAACACTGCCTGTAAACTGTAAAAGAGTCTCTTAAATCTTTCTGTAATTCAGCTTTTTCATCTATAGTAGGACCTACTTCATAGAGTTTGTGTTGGCTCAGATCCTCCAAGGAGCAAATGCCAAGAGATTTACTGGGGGAAACTCCAGTGAAGGATGATGGAAGAGAGAGCAGTATGCAGGGAGCCTTCTACTGAAATGCAGGTCTGACCATGTGAAAGGAGGGAGGGAAAGAAATATTGAGTAGGAAAGTCTCATTGGGTGCATTCTGCCCAAATCTCAAATTCTTAGCCTGGCCAGTAGGGAGTGCCCCAGCAAAATTTGCCCACTGGAGGAATCTTGGATTGGGCAGGAAGATTCTAGTACTTCAGTGTACCAGTCATTGACTTGGAGAAGTGTGACTTGCTGTGAGCTTCTCCACTAGATCCAAGAGTGGAAGCTGGGGCTTGTCAATCGGTGACACTCCCACTGCAGGCTCTCTTGAAGGGAGATCTATCCAGGCCCCTCCCTGGCTGTTTCCATGTGTCATGAGAAGAGTGCATAAGACACACATCTGAAGAGTTCTCAGTAAATGTTAGGTATTATTACTGTTATTATTACTATTGTTATTAAATGAAGAAATCTTTAAAAGAGATTATGTTTTTCCGAAATAAGTGCATACATTTAAAGTGAAAGAAAAGGACAATAACTGATCAGTATGTCTCCAAAATATAAATTTAGCAGAATTTTAACCCTGATACATGCCCTTTTCCTACATATCCTACAGCACTGACGTATGATGGAGTGGTGTTTTGTCCTGAGACCATTTTTCCTTTGAGGCAGTATGTGTGAGAGTTAAGAGCACAGACTCTGAAGCCAGTCTGGTTGATTTGGCTGACTCCACAATTGGTTAGCTGGTAACCAAATTACTTGATCTTTCTATGCCTCAGTTTCACCACTCTGTAAAAAGTTGATGCTAATAACTATCTTCCAGGATTGCCTTGAGATTTTGAATGAATTCATATTTTTAAAGGGCTTTAGAACAGTGCTTGGCACATAGCAAGCACAATACGTAAGTGATAGTTTTTATTATTACCCCAAATGAGAATAATTTATGGGAGCTCATCAAACTCCCCGCTGAGATTGGGCAGGCACTTTCTTCCATATATGTTTTACCTCATTAATCTCAATTACTGACTACGAATATTTGTTCCTTAAAGTTGTTTACTACAAGGTTTTCCCTGGTCTGTGAAATAAATTTTTGATCACCAATTTATTAAAATTTTATTACTGAAATTTGGTAGTATTTGTTTTGGTATAACCTAGGCTTTAAAATTACATTAGTTAAATATTAGAAAAGTATGATAGGGACATTACTTCTGATATATTTCTTCATACAATCAACTTTGGAATTTTTAAAATAACTAATGATTTGAAAGTTTATTTAATATTTTATTGATTTATCCATTAAAGATAGATAGATAGATATGCTAAGTAAAACAAACTTAGGAAATAAAGATGAATGTAAAGTACTATCTCTACAATTCACATTCTAAGTCAAGAAAATTCAGGAAATAAGGACAAATGCGAAGTACAACTTTTTAAAATTTTAATATGTAATGTTCTAGTCTTTTATTTCTATGTATATATGTTTCTATTAGTGTGTGTCTGAATGGGATGTGTATCTTTATGGATATGTAATTAGAATTATAGTGTGTATATAATTTTGTATTCTGCTTTATAAATTTTACTTAATGCTACATTCTACATATATTCATATCATTAAAACTGCTTCAAAACAGGATTTTAATGATTGGATATATTTCATGACATGAATGTATCACAATTTAATTTATTCAACTTTTTCTCTAATGTTGAACATTTAAGTGCCTCTACAGTTACTCACTATGATAAATAATATTGTAATGGACATGCTTGTACTTTAACCATTTTCTTAATTTCTGATTACATATTAGAAGGATACATTGAATTGCTTTTTATGAATAAAAATAGTATATGTTTTCATTTTTTCTTATAACTGAATTTAACTTCAAAATCAAGTGTTAGGTCATTTGTTAGTAGTGATGCATACTTCCTTCTTTAATTATATAGTGAAAGCTGAAATAGAACTAGAAATAAAAATAAAGTCAGCAGGAAATATAAAGATTAAAATGATTATCAAACATAACCCATTTTAGATTTAAAAAACAAAACTATTCTTAGCAACGGTCATTTTAAGAGACTAATTTTCAGTGTGATTTTGTTTTCTAGGACTTATTTTTAATATTGTTAATAATAATGGCAAAAATACATAATAAGTCGTCTTCATTTCTCTTTGGGTGGCTCACATTAAAGAGCAAGATTTATTTTTTCCAAGAAGTAATTATTAACTCTAATTTTCCAAAATAGGAATTAGTTTTACAAAGAAGTAATTACTGAGACTAATTTTCCAGATAAAAATATCATAATAATGTGACAAACTTCTATTTAAAGGAAAGCCCTGACATACTTTAAGTAGGATATGTGCTTTTCATTTTTCTGGTAGGAGTGATTTTTAATCCATCAGCATTTTCTAACATAGTCACTCTAGGTATGATAACATGTATTTCCAGAAAGTCAGCCAAAGCTAGTAATGCTTGACCATGAAAGGTTATTTGTTATAAATATATAAGAGATATGCATATGAATCACTCATCAGAGGATGAAAGTTTCCCTTTTTCTACCTAATCTGGTACTTTGATATGTGATCTCACAAATCAGTTTTGATTGTTAGAATGAAACCCAACAAACTAGATACCAGTCAAACCACTTATTTTGTCAGTATAGGCATAACCTAAGAGTTATATTTATAATGTGAGCCCTATAGTGATGATTAGAAGTATTTATGGATATATGACAAAAATTACATCAAATATAAGAGAGAAAAAAAGATTTATTTTAACTTTAGGCTGCTGACCAATAATATTGAAAATATTTTTACCAAGTAAAAGGACTTAATAAGATCTGAAAATAATCAATTCAGATTATTAGGAATGAAACAAGAAAAATTTTTAATTAAATAGAAATGCCACCCTTGCTTACTTCCACATTTCCATTAGAATCTTGAGAGGTGTAGGGAAACCCTGGTGAAAATATAACAGACAATAATAGTGCCTTAATTCTTCCAATAATCTCGATAGAATTTCATAGTAATTGAACTTTTCTCTTGGACATTGTAGAAAAGGTCCATTAGATTAAATGACAGCCCAGTTGTCATAACATCACTGAAGAACCTGGATAACCCCAGGCTCCTCTTTTCCCACCCGATCTTACCGTGCATCTTGTGCCATTGTGAATTAATTGATTTAAATGTAATTTTTCTCTTTCCTCTTCTATGCCAGCCTGAAACCTTTGGCCTCCAATCAGCAAGGGGATGTATTCCCTGCAACTGCAATTCCTTTGGGTCTAAATCATTTGACTGTGAAGAGAATGGTCAATGTTGGTGCCAGCCTGGAGTAACAGGAAAGAAATGTGATCGCTGTGCCCACGGCTATTTCAACTTTCAAGAAGGAGGATGCACAGGTCTGTAAATGAGACTAAGCTCCATGCATTCATTATCTGCTTTTGGTGTTTAAGCATCTGTAACAGTTGGTTCTACAAGATTCCTAAAAGTTAAGGGAAATACACTTTGACAACAAGCAAGTATTGATATATAATGCAAATAATATTTAACCTAACATATATATATATATCTTAAATAAATTAGATGAAATACATTGCAGTTTGAAACACTGCCCTATAAATAACTGTGCTTGCAATAAAAATCCATCAGCAGGTCCCAATTCTGCTGTCTCCCTCCCCTTCTGTGACCTCTATTCAGCCAGTCACTCAAAGGCTACTGCAGCTTGAAAATCAGATGTTCAATTTTTCTGGTGCCAATGTTACCTTAGTTTAAACATTACTCGCAGGCTAATACAGTTCAACTTTTTCTCTTCCTATTGCAAAATTGGTACAAGGATCAGGGAAGTTAATATCTTTCTCTGGTACAAAAAAAAATGTTTTCATCTACTTCCTGGTGCCTTGAAAACTGTGATGTCTGAGAGAGAAATAGATTGGCTCTAGATATTTGTCAGTTCCTGAGAAATTGCAAGCCAGGTTTTCTAACCATGGCTCCCTCAAGCAGTGTTCTCCTGTGTCTGGCCACAGCCTTCCTACAAATCCTGAATGAAGAAAATAGGAATTAGCACACTACAGATGAAAGTAAAGATTGAACATTTGCCTTAATTTTATGCCACTAAGTTGGAATTGACCCCTCTTCCAACAATCACTAGGTTGAATATTACCCTTGTTTACTAAACTCACTGATGCAACATTGATGGTACTCACAGCATCATGATAAATACATGGCAAGATTTTAAGATACTGTTATTGACTACTGTAGCAAATTTATGTGAGAAGTGGCAGGAATAATATTTAAAATTCTTTTAAAAGCCAATAACTTTCAGATATTCTCAACCACTTCTGATGTATACAGGTTTTATCATAAATTCAGCCATTATAAGTTATTCTGAATATTATAATTACAGATCCTCTAAGAATCTATGTATGAACTCTAAGCCATATCTGTATATACTAAAAAATTTATAGAGCTGCATTTTAAAATATACTCTGCTCTTTATAAACACAACTGTCACTAGCATTTTCACTGAATCTGAATTGATGAAAAAGTACTACACATTCAAATATATCCACTACCAGAAATTATAAATACCAAAAAAATTATTTTAAATTATGAGACAGTGATAACATTTTAGAAATGCAAACTTAGTAGCATTCGAACCCGGAGAAGCAGAACAGAAAAAAATATAGCACAGGACAGGCAGGGTAGCATTATGGTTGAGAGCATGACTCTCACCAAAGAGCTTGGATTTGTTTAGTGACTCCACCAGCAACTAGTTATATGACCTTGACTGAGTGACCTGGCCTCACTGTCCCTCTGCAAAATTCATCTATTAAGTCAGGAAAATAATAGTATCTACCTCACTGGGGTTTTGTAAGAACTAGTTGAGTTAATGGCTATAAAAGATTCAGAGTAATGCCTGTCACTAAAAGTGCCTATGTAAGTGATCATCATCATCATCATCATTATCATTTTTGTTCATTAGTATTATCAACTGTGATAAACATTCTGTTTTGGTAGGGAAAACTAGCTCATTACTCAAGTCTTCCTATTCAGTGTTGTGCTTCCATTGAAGAACTACTTAGAGAATTTCTACTTGCGAGTAGATTGTAACTGTCCCAAGGCATTCTTTAGCACATAAGTTTAAACATAATGTGAAATATTTTTCTTCTTAATAAAGGGTATATATAAAGTAAATCCTTTGGCTTAAAATTAGCAACAACAACAATAATAAAAACAACAGCTAACATTTATGTCAAGCATCGTGCTAAACATTTTTCACAGTGGGATAGAATGCTGTGAGCAATGATAATTGTGATCCCTTGAAAAGCGAACTTAATCAAATAAATTAAATGTATTTTTAAAAAGATTTAATCATCATATAACTAATTAAAGATTTCTCATAACATTAGTCTTCTATTTGAATCTGAGTATTTGATGGTATTTTTCTCTTTCACTTTTTTGATCTGAAATGCTGCACTAAAGTATACTCAGCAACTGAGTCAACTATAGCTAATAAGTGACATGCACTCCTTGTCTTGAATGGCTTTGAAGATCTTCTCAAATCTTTTTTTTTTTTCCGTCAGATCTTATTTTTGCATTCTTTGAGAAAGTGCAATGGATAGGGATGTTTGCACTCTTCATATATCGTGTCATAGCTAGGAAAATGAAAAATCCATTGAAAAGAAGTAATGCAGGTGGTAAATGAAACTCAAAAAATATTTTTATATGTAAATGTATTTCTGTAGTTCAACTATTTAAAAATATTTGCAAAGCTGAAATATCCTGATGTTATTTTAATTAAATGTACGATATACTGAATTTAGGAAGCTTATTAAGCTTATTGTTTTTATTGCAAATCTGAGTCATCAAGAGGAAGGAAATATTAATCTATATAGCACAGAAACATTAGTTATGAACTTAAATATAGAAACAGAATTGTAACCTTGATAGTATCTAGATATAAGGGAATACAGTTAACAGGGAATCTGATACATCGGTTCTTTTTATCCTTAATCGAAAAGCAAAAATGTTTTACCATTTAAAATTGTTAAATGGAATTCAGTATATATTTATTGAACAACGCCTCTGAAATACACTGTACTATAATATAAAAGATGAATGAGGTGAGTTATTTTCGAGGATCTTTAACCAAATAAGACAACACAAATCGCAAAAAAAAACCAACACAAACACTTTATATCAAATTATTTTTTTCTTTTTTATCCTTTCACCTGTGAAGCTTGTGACTGTTCCCATCTGGGTAATAATTGTGACCCAAAAACTGGTCGATGCATTTGCCCACCCAATACCATTGGAGAGAAATGTTCTAAATGTGTACCTAATACCTGGGGCCACAGCATTACCACTGGTTGTAAGGTGAGTGAATTGATTTATTTCATCTCATAATGTCTTTTAAGGATTTCTATTTTGGTAGACCTCAGTAGTCTGGCATTTCAAAAGTCAATATTATATTACAAAACAATACAGATCTATCACTATAACATGCTTGCAGGTATTGATCAGTATCTTACATTTTACTTGTGGGAAAGATGATAAAGTAAATATACATTTATGCAGCTTCATCCATGATACTTACAAAAAAAAGGAGGAAAAAGAACCAAAAATTCTAAAATAAAACCAGAAACATCTATAACTTGATACCTACGCACAATGAATATATCTGCAAAGTACAAGGAAATTAAGAACGAATTAAAAGAATTTGCCAAAAATCCATAAGAATTTCCCCCAACTTATACCTAGATGTCAGTTTTCAGGAAATAAGTGAGAGGATTCTGAAGAGTCATATAAACAACTTTTAGCTTACAAAACTACCCATTTTTTTTTTCCATGAGTGGACCATAGAAAGTGGTGTGACCAGACTCACATTTAGAGAAATCTATACAGCTTCAGGGTAGAAGGCTGCTTGTAAGGCCTTTGCAGAAATGTTGGTGAGAGTTGACAGAGGTTTGGCCCCAGTCAATTATCCACCAGCATTTAGGCGGCAAGATAAGTTATAGAATTCCTAGACTGTTATGGCCTGCTGAACTCATGTATTTGGGGGGTGAGAAAGAGAAGGTGTAGGGATGCCTGCCAGGTTTTGCTTTGCAACAGGTGATCGTATCATTTACTGCTAGAGGGATTATAGGAGGAGATGCAAGTTCAAAAAGGAAAGGTGATGAGTTCGGGGTTTTTTGTCAGCTTTTTGTGAGACTTTAATTAAATAAAATACAATTCACCTATTTAAAGTGATGAGTTTGGATCAATGATTACAGTTGTATAACCAACCCTTGTGCTCCATTGCAGTCTACTTCCCCTCCCCCCCGCCCCCAACCAGCACCAGGAAACTACTCTTTTCATTCTATCACTATAGTTTTGCCATTTCTACAAACACATAAATAGAGTCATATTCCATGTTGCTGTTTGGAGGGTTTTTTTGTTTGTTTTGGGGGATTATTTTTAGTTTGGCTTCCTCTACTTAGTATAATGCTTTTGTAATTCATCCATCTGTTATATTTTATCAGTAGTTCTTTTTAATTGTTTAATAATTTTTCATTGTCTGTTATGCTATGACTTGGGTCATTTCCAGTTTGGTCCTATTATGAATAATTTTGCTGTGACCATTAGTGTATAAATGGCAAAAGCAAGTGTGTAGACACAATTTCATTCCTCTTCACAAGAACACTCCACATCCCTGCCCGTACTCAAGATAAGTCTTTTTTTTTATTTTAAGCATTCAGTTGGGTGTGTATTCATATATTTGCATTTCTTTTTTTTTTCAATGATATTAGGAATAATTTTGTTTATTTGTCAGTTATATATCTTCTGGGTGCCTATTTAAATCTTTTGCCTATTTTTATTTGGGGTTGTTTGTTTACTTAGTAATAAGTTGAAAGAGGTCTTTATATATTCAGGATACTAGCCCTTTAATACATCTAGTTCTGCAACTGTTTTCTCCTAGTATATGACTTGCTTTTCAATTCCTCTAAATATCTTTAATTTTTATAAAAATTAGTTATTTTTCTTTCATGGTTCATGCTTTTTATGGTCCATCTAGGAAGTAAATTTATATTTCTTAAAGGTCTAAAGTATCTCTCCTGTGTTTTCTTCAAGAAGTTTTGCAGTTTTATGTCTTAAATTTGGATCCATTTTTAATTTTCAATAAAATTTTAATTTTTTAATTTTAATTTTCAAAAAATTTCAATATTAATTTTTATATACGGTATGAAGTAAAGGTCAAAATTCACTATTTTTCTGGATGTCCAATTTTTCCAACACCAGTTGTTGAAAAGGCTATCTTATTTTCCCCATTGAATTACTTTGATTCCTTTGTCAAAATAAACTGACTATATATGCGTTCACACACTTCTGGACTCTATTCTGTTTAATTGATTTATGTCTATCCTTATGCTGACAGTACATTGTCTTGATTACTGTAGCTTTCTAGCAAGGAATGAAATTAGGTGGTATAAGATCTCCACCCTTGTTCATCATTTCCCATACCATTTGGTTACATTGAATCCTTTGCATTTCCATATAAATTGACAACTCAGCTTGCCAATTTCTTTCTAAAAAGCCTGCTAAGATTTCATTGGGATTATGTTAAATCTACAGGTCAATTTGGGAAAAATTGACATTTTAAGAACATCAGATCTTCCAGTGTATGAACATGGCATAACTTTCCATTTAGTTAAGTATTTATCATTTTCCTCGACAATGTTTTATAGGTTTTGGTGTGCAAGACTTGCACATGCATTATTAAATTTACTGTTGTATTTCATACTTTTGATGCAAATGCTATTATTTGTTCCATTTCAGTTTCTAATTGTTTGTTACTAGAATAGAAAAATACAATTATTTTTATACATTGACCTTCTATACTGCAATCTTCCTAAGCTTATTAGTTTTATTTGCTTTTTGGTAGATTCATTAGGATTTTTTATCTAGACAATAGTGTCATCTGCAAATTGAGTTTTACTTCTTCCTCTCCAATCCATATAAGTTT
This sequence comes from Mesoplodon bidens, assembly GCF_964165515.1. Taxonomy (NCBI): domain Eukaryota; kingdom Metazoa; phylum Chordata; class Mammalia; order Artiodactyla; family Ziphiidae; genus Mesoplodon; species Mesoplodon bidens. Next base: position 60,945,740 of record NC_138168.1, read on the forward strand.
TATTTCATTTTCTTGACCTACTGCAGTAAATTGTTGACTAGAAGAAGTTGGAGCAAACATCTTTGCCTCATTCCTTATGTTAAGTAGAAAGCATTCAGTCTTTTATAATTAAAACATAATTAAGAATGATGTTAGCTATATTTTACTTATAGATGCTCTTTATCAGTTTTAGGATGTCTCTCATGTTCCTAGGTTGCTAAGAACTTTTATCAGTAATGTGTGTTCAATTTTGTCAAATGAATTTCTGCAGCTATTGAGACGATCATATGATTTTTCTTTTTAAGCTGTTAATATGGTGAATCATATTGATTGATTTTCAAATGTTGATCCAATTTTGTAATCCTCAGATAAACCCTGCTTGATCATGGGGGATTATTCTTTTAGAATTATTTTAGATTATGTTTGCTAGCATTTTGTAAATGGTTTTTGGATCTATATTCATAAGGAATATTGGTTTATATTTTTTGTAGTGTTGTTTTCCAGTTTTGGTATTGGGGTACTGCTAGCCTCATGAAATAGATTGGGAAGTATTCCCATTACATAATTCCTGAAGAGTTTACATAATCAATGAAATAGAAAACAAAAATACTCTAGAAAAAAGTCAGTGAAGCCCAAAACTGATTCTTTGGAAAGATTAATAAAGTTGACAATACTCTAAGAAGATTGATCAAGAACAAAAGAGAGAAGAAACAAATAAAATCATGAATAAAGAAGGGGACATAACTATAGATCCTATAGACATTTAAAGAATAATATGGGAATAATCTGAACAACTTAAAACAATAAATTTGATAACATATTAAATGAAGTGAATGGAGGAATATTTTCAAAGGTTTATTTTAACATCACTTTTTTTTTCTTACTTTGAAGTTAATTTGCCCTTGTGTTTCATGTTTCTTAAGGTGAAAATTTAGATTATTGATTTGAGATCTTTCTTTTTTACTAATATAAGCACTTCATATTATAAATTTCCTTCCAGGCACTACTTTAATTGTATCCCATACATTATGATATGCTGTGTCTCAATTTTCATTGTTTAAAATATTCTTACTGGGCTTCCCTGGTGGCACAGTGGTTGAGAGTCCGCCTGTCGATGCAGGGGACACGGGTTCATGCCCCGGTCTGGGAGGATCCCATATGCTGTGGAGCGGCTGGGCCTATGAGCCATGGCCGCTGAGCCTGTGCTCCGCAACGGGAGAGGCCACAACAGTGAGAGGCCCGCATACCGCAATATATATATATATATATATATATATATATATATATATATATATATACATATATATATATATATGTATATATATATATATATATATATATATATATACATACACACACATATTCTTGTTTTATTTTTAATCCAATGATTATTTAAAAGTATGTTCTTTAATTTGCAAATATTTGGGAGTTTTCAATATCTCTTTCTGTTATTGTCATCTAGTTCTGTATTGGTCTGAAAACATAATTTGTATTTTTTAGTCCTTTTGGATATATAGAGGTTTCTTTTTTGTCTCAGAATCGTATCCATTTTGATTAACATGTGTCCTTGAAAACAAGGTGTATTATGTTCTGGCATCGTTGGATAAAATCTTCTATAAAAGTCACTTATCTTTAATGTTTTTATGTCTGCATGTTTTCTCAATAACTGAGGGTGTTGAGCTATACGTGTGATCTATTTCTTCTTTCAGTTCTCTCGGGTTTTGATTCATGTATTTTGTAGCAGTGATGTTAGGTGTATGCTCATTTAAGATGAATCTATCTTTTTGAAAAGTTGATGCCTTTATCATTATGAAGCATCCCTGTTTATCCATGATAATGTTCCTTGTTCTGAAGTGTACTTTTTTCTGATATTCATATAGCTATTCTGTCTTTCTTCTGATTGGTGTTTTTGTGGTCGTATACATTTTTAAACATTATCATTTATTCCATCTCTTTTTAAAAATAGTTTAATGTGTTTCTTTTAGGTAGCATATATCTAAATCTGTTGTTTATCTTATCTTAATGCTTCAGTCTCTTAATTCAAGTATTTAAATCATTTCCACTTAATGTAATTATCAGTCTGAATGGGTTAAGTCTACATTTTGTTATTTGCTTTATATTTGCCCTATCTGCTCTTACCTTCATTTTTCTTCTTTTTCTACCTCACTTTGGACTGAGTAATTTTTTATAATTACATTTTATATTCACTTTGACTTCTTAGCTCTACTTATTTATTTTATATTTTTGTCTTTGTCTAGGGATATACATCTTTAACTTTTCATAATGTACCTTAAAATAATGTTTTACCACTTTACATTTAACATAAGAAACTTGCAAGGGTAAACCTCTAATTTTCTTTCTTATCTTTATGCTATTTTTGTCATATATTTTACTTCTATATATTATATATCCCACAATATAATCTCATGATTTTGATTTAAATAATCAATTATTTTTTCAAAAGGAGAAAAAACTTATTTTCTGTTTTTCTATATAAATATCAATTCCAGTGCTCTTTATTACTTTGGGTACATCCAAATTTCTATTATTATTATTATTAATTATTATTATTATTATTTCTAGTATTTCAGGTCTGCTGACAATGATTCTTTCAATTTTTGTTACCAAGAAGTCTCTATTTTTCCTTCATTTTTCAAAGTTATTGTTTCAGAGTATATAATCCTAAATCCTGTTTTCAGCAATTTGATTATGTTGTCTTTTTTTTTTTTGTAGTCACCTTATATTCATTTCTCAGGGGGTTAGTTGGACTTGGATCTGTGGTATTGAAGACTTAATCAAAGTTGGAAATTTTCCAGCCATTATATCTTTAAATTTTTGTTTGTTTGTTTTTCATCCCCATTGTCTCCTTCTGGAACTCATTATGTATGTGTTGGACCACTTGATATTTTCCCACAGCTCACTGAAATTCTGTTTATTCTTTCATTCTTCTTTTTTCTATATTCTTCATTTTTGTTAGTATCTATTGTTAGGTGTTCAAATTGACTGATTTTTTTTTCTTCTGTAGTATCTAATCTGTTGTTAATCCAGTTGCTAGTCTTTTTTCATTTCAAATATGTATCTTTCATCTTTAAATTTCCTTGTGGATCTCTTTATATCTTTCATTTCTCTCCTCCTTATATTCACATTTTTCATTTATCCTTGAGAATATTTATTTATAATATTTATAAATATTGGTTTTTGTAAGGTAGTTTTCTGCTAATTCTATCATTTGTTTTATTTCAAGATCATGCTTACTGGTTGATTTTTTTTCCTGATTATGAACTATACTTTCTTGCTTCTTTGCGTGACTGGTGATTTTTATTTGGATGCCAGATGTTGTACATTTTTTCATTGTTGCACATTAGATTTGTTGTATTCCTTTAAAGAGAGTTGAACTTATCCTGGCTATCAGGTTAGTTACTCACTGATCACTTGAATCCTTTTGATGCTTGCTTTTAAATTTTACTGAGGAAGGTCCAGAGCAGCCTTTAATCTAGGAATCACTTAACCCTACTACTAAGGGGCCAAATACACTGAGAACACTACCCAGTGCATTACTATCTGTTCACTCTGGCTATTGGGAATATGAATTATTCCAAGCTTTCTGTGCACCCTAGGAATTTTTCAGCCTCAGGCTTTCCAATTATTTTTTTCTCCAACCATGTAGAATTTCATTCCATGCATGCACAGATCAGTACTTAGCCAATGACTCAAGGGAACCCTTCTGCATATCTCTGGAATTTTCTCTCTAACTTCCTTCTTTTTGGACACATATTCTACTTGTCTTCCATAAATTCTAATTGCCTCAGCTTCTCCAAACTCTACGCTGTTTCTCAATTCAGCTATAGTTTTGGGCTTTATTTGGTTTTCCCCTCTTTGGGTTGCAGATTAGACTGCCTTTATGTTCTAACTCATTTGTTTTCCTTCTCTCAAAAATCACAGTCCTTCGCTTCCTGTTATCCAATGTTTGAAAACAGTTATTTCTTGGTTTTTATTTGTGTATGTGTTTTGTTTTTAGTTTTGTAGTTTAACGGATTAAAAGAGAGGAGATAAACCATGCAAGTGCTCTAAAAACTAAGAGACTGTTTAAAAAGAAGGAATATTCTTTAGTGCCTAGTGCAACACAAAGTTCAAGTAAGATTAGGGCTGAACTGTGTCCATTAAATTTAAGAGCAATAAATAAGGGCATTTTTGATGTTAGTGAGAGTCATTCCAGTTGATCACATTGGACTGAGAAATACTGGAACATAATGAACAAGTGTGGCCTGTTTGACTCCATGGTAGTACTCTATAGAGATGTAAACTATTATTTTCTACTGAGTTAGCACACATGTAGACTGTAACCATTATTACATATTTGATAAAATATCTGAATACATTCGTCTAGAATACACTGATCTAGAGGAAAACAAGAGTATTGGTGACTGTTCAAGGAAGCGCAGACACATGACTTCAGTTAGACATGTGATTAAATTAAAAACTGGACAGGATGCTCATTTTTCTATTGTCAATAGCACTATTAAGTTTGAAGGTCCATAGAGATACATTTTTTTGGAAACAAAACAAAAATTTCTCAAGAGTGCCAAAGATTTTTGATGAGTATGAACAATGTTTTAAGTTTCTGTGACTGACATTTTGCATTTTCAACCTCAAATCCAAGCATCTGCCCCATCGCTTGACTCATGAATAAGTTGTACATAAACTTAAGAGGGTTCCATGTTATCTACAAAATCCTATGATATGGCCAAACTCTAATGAAACTCCTGAAATTGAAGCTGATTCTTAATGTTCAGGATGTAAATCAGGATAGAATGTAGACCAAGTTTTTTTTTTTTTAAGCATTTGTATGTTTGATACCATTATATTTACTGATCATTGAATAAACATTATGTTGACTGAAGTAGATCGAAATATTTTGATTACTTTGAACCACTGTTAAAAATCTAAATTTCTGAATAGCTAGACACTTCATCATTCTGAATAATTACAAAAAAATTCATACATCCCCCACAAATATTTATAAGCATGAATCCTACTATTTAAAAATCTTGGATGATTATAATCTAAATGAACAGTGATTTGAGATTTATAGCTTTTGTTTCTTTGTGTCATGGATAATTTCTCTGCTGAGGTGTGAGCACACACATCATCTGAGCTTTTATTGAACTAGAATACAAAGCCTGCCATCTTTCACTAGCAGGGGAATAGTGCATAAATCCTCTATTACTAAGCAAACATTACATCTAATTATGATTTACGTTTCATGTTGGCTATAGTACTCTCTAAACATATGGTTAATGGTCTCTTTTATTCTCTACTATAACTTCCTGAATAAACTCCCTGATTTGGAAAGGTCCCAATGTCTATCTGTACTGTTGACTAGTCTTTAAGAATTAATGCCTTTGTTTTATAATAATAAATTTGTAGCAGACATTTCATATTTTAGTTAAAGTCTAAATACAGTTATTTTAGTTAATAAAGTCTAAGACATCTATTTTAGTTAAGTATCTCTATCTCATAAAACAATTTTTAAAGTTATTACATGATTATAGTTTCCATAACATATAATTTTCTCTTTCTGATTATGGTCAGTTTTGTTTAAATGAGTCAAGGAAAAATTATTTAAAGGAATAAGTCAGTCATCCTTATTTTGAATTCTCATTCTACATCTGATGTTCTATAAGGATGAGTTACTTGGGGGGATGGCAATTGTTTGTTCTATGCTTTGGAAACTATGGCCATGTTTGTAGTATAATAAATAATCACGTTTTAGATCTTTGAGTTTAAAATACCTTTTAGGAGCATCCCCTACTGCAGGCCTTTTTACTGGATAGCAATGAAGACAGAAAAATACTGAACCAGAAAGACACCAAAAGTAAGGCCAGGTGATATTTTAATATCAGAATCTGGGGAAATATTTCACCAAACATTTCAACAGGGAAGAGATAATAGATGGAAAGCTGGTGATTGGACATCACATCCTGGAAAGTGTTGTCCCATAAGTAAACTGCTGGCAGGAGCAGAAGCAGGAATAGCCCTAGTAGTAGTGGGTATAAGAATTAAGCTGAGCAATGACAGTGTGAGAAATGCAAAATGAGATCCAGCCAGACTTGGATCTGGAAATTTGGCAAGTTGTTTTGCATATGAGTATGCCACAGAGCTGTAGATCTGAGAAGGATAATTAATAGAAACTCACCAAAAAAAAGAGGTCATAGACTAAGTACAAAGCCTGTATGGTGGCAAACTCAGACACAGAGACAGGTGGTACTCACTTGGGAGACAGAAACCACACTAGTTGTTTAAACAGGGAAAGTAGAATATAAAGAATTGTTAACCGGTAAAAGGATAAAAGAGGGATATAAAATGTCCTGAAGTAGTAGGTACAAAAGAGTAGCTACTACTTCCAGGGTGAGGGGTGGTGGACAGTGAAGGAACCAAGGGCTAGGGGAAGGCACCCCACTGCCCTCCACTCCCAACAAGGCTTAGGTTCAGACATAGTTGAAAAGAATGTGGCTACCACAGCAATGCATAGCCTGCTGGTGGTAAAACACAAACAATAATAATAATACACAAAACTTGCCAGAGTTTGTGGGCAAGTGTTTGTCTATAGATGCTACCCATCGTTGCTGGAGGATATGGGTATGCTGGAGCTACTTAGAAGCAGCCTGTTGTGGTCAAAACTTGTGTGCAGACCTAAGCAGCCTAGGGGAGAGAGTGGCCTGATGGCATAGCTGGAATTCTTTCTGGGCCTCTGGGCTCCCATGCTAAATAATTAAATAATAATGATGGCAATAGTAATGAAGAACCAGAACCCAGAACAGAAATGTCTTTCCACCACTATGGCCTTCTAATGAATAAGCCTAATGTTCTGCTACCTGGCCAGGGAGAAGTGTCCACAGGGTCTAACTGCAGTATCACAAAGCAGGGCAAGGAGGAGTGACTTTAGAGCTCAGAGACAGCAGAGTAATCACTGGCACAGCTGATCTGTGAAAATGATGTATTCCAAGACCTTAAATAACATTTAGAAATCCACTTGAATTTTAATTAAAATGCAAGGAACTATGAGCTGTAAATCAGAAACAGAGAGCCTTAAGCAATAGGAGACAAAGAGAAATGTGGATGAGCAGCAATTGAAGATTGTTGATGAGATGAGATAAAGAAATTATTGAAAAGAAGCTAAAAATGCAGCAGTGTTTTTAAAATAAGTATTGGTGGTATATACATACAACAGAATTTTCATGGTGTAGAATGGAAAGGACAAAATGGAGAACAAATTTGAGAGGCAAATAAGGAAACGACTACAGAAAACAGTAGTATATTATTGATTTGGCAGACAGACAAAAATGATGTACTTTAAGAATTATAAATGATCCTGAAGAAGAATATTGATAAATTAGAACAGAAGTAGAAATCAAAAACAAATTTGAAGAAGTAGCACTGAATTAAAGAACAATTTTATTCTCAAACTGAAAGAACTCACCATGTTCCAGTAAATTAATTTTTAAAAAGACTCAAGCTTTTAAAAATTCTAGCAAAACTTGGAATCATTTTATTTTATTTTTCAATTTTTTTATGTTTTTAATATTTTTAACATCTTTTTGGAATATAATTGCTTTACAATGGTGTATTAGTTTCTGCTTTATAAAAAAGTGAATCAGCTATATGTATACATATAACCCCATATCTCCTCCCTCTTAAAAAAAAAAGTAGCTGCTTAAACATGAATATCAGAAGGAAAACAAAAAGATATCTTGAATTAGTAGCTTGATCCCCTTCTGTGCTAGTTTCCTTTTCCCGGAAATACATTTTGTACTGTTTTGTTAGTTGAGTTTTAAGTGTCTCAAGAGGTGGTGGATCTGGCACTTCCTTGGCAGCATATTTCACAGTCTAATAATCTTAATAGCTTCAATACTCGGGAATGTGTTTAACCCAGTCTTATTTGTTTGTATAGGTTAAAATTTTCCAAGGGCCTCTCATCACCCTAGCAATAGGAATTTTTTAATGGTCTCATCACTTTTTAATTGCTTAAACTTTTACCTTTTTTTTAGTGTTTAAAATAAAAGGTTTGGAATGAGCATAAAAAAAATTCTAGCAAAATTTCAAATTACATATATAAAGAGAAAATCCTATGCATATCTAGGAAGAAGAAAAAAGGTTACCAGCAAAGTACCTCAGATTGGGCTTTTCTGCAAACCTAACTCTAAAACACAGCATCCTAGATATCACTTCTCCTCTAAATTCTCCCTGGCTTCCCCACATCTGGTTTGGTGCTTTTTATACGTTCTCATAGCATTTTGCGTTTTCCCTATTATATCATGCTTATTCCACTGTGTTATATTTATGTATTTACTTCTCTCCCTACATTAGATTGTAAGGTATGTCTCTATACAATAAATGCTATAAAAATGAAATAATAAGGTAAAATGGCTTTGTCTAAAGTTCGATCTCTGAAGTAAGAAGTATTTGAAGAAAACCTATACCTAACTCCTGCTCACCACAAAGACAGAGAAAACACAGTTTCTTTCTTATTCAATAGCTTTATGGTTTCTGGACACTCATATATTTTAGTAAATGCATGAAGCAATTTTAACATTATGTTCACTGATGTTTCCCAAGCGACTAAACTAGAACAGTACAAAGCATATAACAGACATATGATTAATATGTGCTTAATGGAAGCATAGAAACATTAGAATTAAAATTTAAAGATATTGCCCATGAAATGATGTTAATCATTGCTGTTTTTATCTCCTCCATAGCCTTGTAACTGCAGCTCGGTGGGATCCTTGGATTTCCAATGCAATATAAACACGGGGCAATGCAACTGTCGTCCCAAATTCTCTGGTGCAAAATGTACAGAGTGCAATCGAGGCCACTGGAACTACCCTCACTGCAATCCCTGTGACTGCTTCCTGCCAGGGACTGATGACTCAACCTGTGATTTAGAGACTAAAAAATGCTCCTGTACCGATAAGACTGGGCAGTGTACTTGTAAGGTATGTGCTGCCGAAATTCAGTAAGGAAAAACCTTACTCAATTCTATTTCCATTGCTCAGCTTTAACTTCATTCAGTTATTTATTCCTGCATCATTAGGCCAGACAGACAGACAAATGAAAATTCATTGCCAGACACAGTTTTTTCTAGCATACAGATAAGCATTGATTTTTAAGAACTGATTTTCAACCAAAACCCAACGTATTTTTCTAGCACGTATAAATGATATATTTTCGACAGTAAAGTTCAGTTTGTCTTTACATATTCACTTTGCTTCAACAAGAATAATGTGGGAGAGAAAAAGTTCTCTTAAGCATCATCAGAGAAAATCACAGCTAAATGATAAGGTTTATTTAAAAAAAATTTCTCCTCAAATTAATCCGCAATCACTGTACACTGAAAAATAGATATACTGCTGTGGAAGTTCAGTAAAATTTCATCACGTATAAGCACTGACATTACAAACAGTGACTATATGCAAATTTCAGTCCTCATTAATATTGTTAAATGATGTAGGAAAACAGCCAATTACAAAGGGTAAGAAGGGCTTCCCTGGTGGTGCAGTGGTTAAGAATCCGCCTGCCAACACAGGGGACATGTGTTCGAGCCCTGGTCCGGAAAGATCCCACATGCCGTGGAGCAACTAAGCCCGTGCGCCACAACTACTGAGCCTGTGCTCTAGAGCCTACGAGCCACAACTACTGAAGCCCACGAGCCTAGAGCCCACGCTCTGCAACAAGAGAAGCCACCACAATGAGAAGCCCGCGCACTGCAACGAAGGGTAGCCCCTGCTCGCTGCAACTAGAGAAAGCCTGCGTGCAGCAACAAAGACCCAACGCAGCCAAAAATAAATAAAAATAAAATAAAATTTTTTAAAAAAGGGTAAGAAGGATTTTTTTCTCCCTTAGATATTTCTGGAAAATCAGTCCCAGGATAAATGCAGTAAAGACTGTATCAGAAGTATCTTTTCAAATCTGAATGAGATCCTTGCTGGGTAGAGTAATCTTGGTTGCAGGTTTTTCTCCTTCATCACTTTAATTATGTTCTGCCACTCCCTTCTGGCTTGTAGAGTTTCTGCTGAGAGATCAGCTGTTAACCTGATGGGGATTCCCTTGTGTGTTATTTGTTGTTTTTCCCTTGCTGCTTTTAATATGATTTCTTTGTGTTTAATTTTTGACAGTTTGATTAATATGTGTCTTGGCGTATATGCAAAGAGAGTCAGAGGAAACAGAAAGATGAAATCTAGGGAGTGGTTGTAAAGAGTCTTGAGAATTTAGGAAAATGGAAGGTTCTGTCATTAAAGGTCCTAGACAAAGCACAAAGTATGATGCTGCATTGTTACATATTATAATTATGATTATACTTAATACATGCTATATGTGCATATATACAGTGTAATTCAATAATAATTATTTAAATCTATATTTTAACATCCTGCCTGTTTTTTACAGCTTTATTTTGCTTTCAAAATTCTCATGACTCTTTCATATTCCTCACAGTGGAATAATGGGAAATGTGCTGCCTAAATTTAAAAAACAACATACAATATCCTTAGTAATGCATGTATTTATAAATAAAGCATTTTTTTAGACCCATGCCATGCTAACAAAGAGATTAACTACATATGCTATTTGAGATGTGAGTCTGATATTCAGCATTCTTTTATTTTTTGTTTAATTGTCTTTAAAATGTGCTCCTGTTATTCATTCTTGAGTTTATTTCTCTCACCATGTCACCGTATGGACTCTGGGGATCTCTCATCTTTCTTCAGGTGAATGTGGAAGGCATCCGCTGTGACAGGTGCCGGCTTGGAAAATTTGGACTTGAGGCCAAGAACCCACTTGGCTGCAGCAGCTGCTATTGCTTTGGCGCCACTACTCAGTGCTCTGAAGCAAAAGGACTGATCCATACGTGGGTGAGTAAGGAACTGCTGAGCCATGTAATGGTATAATGTTAGTTCCTGCTGGCGTCTTTTGGCCAGGCACTGACAGGTAGGAGGAAATGGCAAAACATTTAAGTAACCTTTTCCCCTGCGCATGTTTAGAACTGGTAGAGGGGCCATGTGCCATTAGACAGTTGGAGTAAATATCGTTTTTATCCTGCCTTTAAAAGAGTTCATTTATTGCAGATAAGGAAATAGATGTCGAGTGAAAAAGGAAAACATTATAAGTGAAATGTTATGTTTGGGGATGGGAAGAAGCTGCCTTCTGAAGAGCAAGGGCACCAGAGTGGGAAGATAGATGTGTGTTCATGCAGTAATGAAAACCAGAACTTGCACATTTAGTCCAACCAAGCTTAGAGAATCATCGCTCTTTAAGGTGGAAAAAAGTTCATTTTTGCCTTAATTTTCCTTTAACTCTTCCTACTTTTAAACTCTACTTATTGTTAGTGTAAAAGAGCAGTTTTCACAGATGTTGTGGGTTTCACTATGCAAACAAGTCAGAAGGGTTTATCCCCTCTCCTACCTGTTCATTGTGCATGAGTTCTGTTTCTCATGAGAACAGTTCATCAGAAGGGGATGGGGCTGCAGATAGACATGCAGTCTATCACTCTTTTATTTTTTTAACATCTTTATTAGAGTATAATTGCTTTACAATGGTGTGTTAGTTTCTGCTTTATAACAAAGTGAATCAGCTATACACATACATATATCCCCCTATCTCCTCCCTCTTGTATCTCCCTCCTACCCTCCCTATCCCACCCCTCTAGGTGGTCACAGAGCACCGAGCTGATCTCCCTGTACTATGCGGCTGCTTCCCACTGACTGTCTGTTTTACATTTGGTAGTATATATAAGTCCATGCCACGCTCTCACTTCGTCCCAGCTTTCCCGTGTCCTCAAGTCCATTCTCTACATCTGCGTCTTTATTCCTGTCCTTCCCCTAGGTTCTTCAGAACCACTTTTTTTTTTTAGATTCCATATATATGTGTTAGCATATGGTATTTGTTTTTCTCCTTCTGACTTACTTCACTCTGTGTGACAGACTCTAGATCCATCCACATCACTACAAATAACTCAATGTCGTTTCTTTTTATGGCTGAGTAATATTCCATTGTATATACGTATCACATCTTCTTTATCCATTCATCTGTCGATGGACACTTAGGTTGCTTCCATGTCCTGGCTATTGTAAATAGAGCCGCAATGAATATTGTGCCACATGACTCTCTTTGAATTATGGTTTTCTCAGGATATATGCCCAGTAGTGGGATTGCTGGGTCACATGGTAGTTCTATTTTTAGTTTTTTAAGGAACCTCCATACTGTTCTCCATAGTGGCTGTATCAATTTACATTCCCACCAACAGTGCAAGAGGGTTCCCTTTTCTCCACACCCTCTCCAGCATTTACTGTTTGTAGATTTTTTGATGATGGCCATTCTGACTGGTGTGAGGTAATATCTCATTGTAGTTTTGATTTGCACTTCTCTAATGATTAGTGATGTTGAGCATTCTTTCATGTGTTTGTTGGCAAGCTGTGTGTCTTCTTTGGAGAAATGTCTATTTAGGTCTTCTGCCCATTTTTGGATAGGGTTGTTTGTTTTTCTGATATTGAGTTGCATGAGCTGCTTGTAAATTTTGGAGGTTAAGTTTAAAGCAGGCCTCCAAAGACTTAAACTCAGCCCCCTGCTGTGTTTTGATCCCATGCAGGTGACTCTGAAGCCTGAGCAGACCATTCTGCCCCTGGTGGATGAGGCGCTGCAGCACACAACTACCAGAGGCATCATTTTTCAACATCCAGAGATTGTTGCACACATGGATCTGGTGAGACAAGATCTCCATTTGGAACCTTTTTATTGGAAACTTCCAGAACAATTTGAAGGAAAGAAGGTAAGGACGAGAACTTTGAAGTCACATGAGAACAAAATAAAATATGTTTTTAGAATAATGTTATTTGAAGATTTTTCTAACTCATCATTCCTCATTCTGTTTTATCAGTTGATGGCCTATGGTGGCAAACTCAAGTACACAATCTATTTTGAGGCTCGGGAAGAGACAGGTTTCTCTACATATAACCCACAAGTTATCATTCGAGGTGGGACTCCTAGTCATGTGAGAATTATCGTCAGACATATGGCTGCTCCTCTAATTGGCCAGTTGACAAGACATGAAATTGAAATGACAGAGGTAAGGTGGTTAATTGTTGGGTGCCAGGATGCCAATGGATTTGCACTCGGTTTTGGCAAAGTAGTTTCTTTTCTTGTTAACAGAAAAAATGGAAATATTATGGTGATGATCCTCGAATCAGTAGAACTGTGACCCGTGAAGACTTCTTGGATGTGCTATATGATATCCATTATATTCTTATCAAGGCTACCTATGGAAATATCATGAGACAAAGCAGGTAAATTATAATGAATATCCAAGTTAATTTCTTATTCTAGAGTCTATAAGAGAGATCAACAAAGATTTAAAAGTTTGGTTTGGGAGTGTGATGATAGAAGACTAGTCAAGGATGGCATCCAGGTCATCTGGTGGAAATTACTGCCATTCCCCCCAAAAGGGAAACAGAGTCAGAAGCAAGATTAAGGGGAAAAAATATTGAATTGATCTTTGACATGGTGAATTTTAGATGTCAGGTAGAAATTCAGGAGAAGATGTCCTGCAGGGTAGAGAGAATTCACTGCTGTGCTATAAATAGGTTGTAAGATTGCTGAGAAGGTATCCTCCTTCAACCGTCAGGGGAACCAGGCAGGGCCAAGTTGGTCCTGTCTCTCCCAACCATATGCATTCTCATCTGTTCACCCCAGTGTGCCATACTATATTGCCATTTTCCCTGTGCCTTATGATGTGAAAAGACTGGGAATCACATTGAATAGGAAAGTACACGGAAGAAGAACAAGAATGAATGTCATGAAAGCCAACGGATGAGAATACTATAAGGCAGTAGGTATGGTCGTATGACCCAAAGAGGACAATTAAAAGGAGGCTCTTTGAAACTGACACTTAGGATCACACTGGTGACATTCATACCAGTTTTAGTGAAGTCCTGGGGCAGAAATAGTCTCAAGGTTTTGAGGAATGAATGGAGTGCAATGAACCTAATACTATGAATGTAGACTATTGTTCTCCATGAACAAAACCATAAAAGGGAGGAATGAGGCCGTGTCAAAGGTCAAGGGAGGGTTGTTTAATCGGAGAGAGAAGTAAGCATGTTTATATACCATGGGGCTGGGGAAGGGGAGGAATTAGTAGCAAGATATAAATTTAAAAATGATAGAATAAAGAGAAAATAAATAATGGAGAAGCCAGGATTCTTCAAAGTCATGAGTATACATGAGTATACTTGAGGTTATGTGCCTCAAGTATAAGGGAAAACTTATCTAATGAGATAAAATGAGGAACTGCACAGATGTAGCTAAATGTATGCCATGGAGGCAGAAAGTTGAGTTGAGTTCATACACATAGTCTCAACTTCTCCGGCATATTAGCTTCTCTGTTGTGTCTATAAGAAAATGAAATCAATAGATGTTTAGAAATAATCTTATATAACAAAATAGTAGATCAGTGCAGGACAACAAAAGAGAACAAAATTATGAACCCTCTCATTGACAAACCAATGAATATAAAAATACCATGTTTCACTTCGTCCCAGCATGGACTTACATATACTGCCATGGACTTATATATACTATTATGTAAAATAGATAGCTAGTGGGAAGCAGCTGCATAGCACAGGGAGATCAACTTGGTGCTTTGTGACCATCTAGAGGGGTGGGATAGGGAGGGTGGGAGGGAGATACAAAAGGGAGGAGAATGGGGATATATGTATATGTATAGCTGATTCACTTTGTTATAAAGCAGAAAAGCAGAAAAGCACCATTGTAAAGCAATTATACTCCAATAAAGATGCTTAAAAAAATAAAATTAAAAATTAAAAAATAAAGAAAATAAAATAAAATACCTTAAAAAAAAACATGTTTCAAATGTTTACACTGTTAAACATGTAGCAGAAAATGCTTTCTTTGTTGCAGAAGATCCATATTGCTCTTCTGATTGTACCAAAAGTAAGGACCAAATCAAGGACCAAAATTTACTTTTAAGTCTATATTGTTTTGATTTTTTTTCATATTTCTCATTTCTAACAGGAGATTCTTTGTTTTGTTTTTTACAGTAGGTCCTTGTTCATTATCTATTTTAAATATAGCAGTGTGTACATGTCAATCCCAAACAGGAGATTCTTTTATATGAAATAATTTTTAAAAAACATATACCAAAATATCTTGTCAGTTATATTGTTAATTATTTTAGAATTTCAAATGTAAATTAGGTGACAGAAGCCAAAGCAGGTTTGCATGTCCTAGAAGACAGCAGGTGACTTTGTGAGTGTGAAAATATGTTATTTTGAAATTGTTCTGTGCTTCAGTAAAAAAGTTTGGTAGTACGCAGAACATTTTGTTAGTGGATCTGGTAGAAACAGTGTTGTCATGCATTTTTCATCATGCTTTCTTTGCCTCTCTCACACCAATTCCACCTTTCTTTGCTGTAAGGTTATTTTTTTCCCCCATAAGTCTCTTTCTCTTATCACTTTATTTCATATACCTCACTAAATAATATCCTTTGGCTTAGGAGTTCCTTTTTTTAAACACTAGAGTAAGTAAATGCTTCACTTTTTCTAGGCTCAAAAAAACTAGAGTGAACATCTAGTAACGATAAAAACAAATAAAGCAGTGGATCAGCACTTGATTTTGTAAGACAGTGGAATTTTGACAAAGGTCAGAGATATGTTTGAGTCTTCCTCTCAAAGTGGTTAGCACATAACGCTGCATCTTTATTCAGTTACAAATTTAAATAGTCTCAGAAGCAGAGAGTTTGTTATACATGTGGTTTGAGGTTCTGACTTTGTACATATTGCAATGCTGAAATTTTCTTTTTTCTTTGCTTTTGTCCTCTCTTACATTTATTTGAAGAACTTAACGACTTTGTTTTTCAGTATTCATTTAAATAGATGCCTGAGTTTGACCAAATCCCTGATTCAAGCAAAACAGTTCCTCTCTGATTCCCTGAGGAAAAATAATGATATGTTGCAGAAATGTCTGTTGCTAACACCATTCAGGTTTCACTTGGTTTTTAAATACTCACTGGTCTGTTGTGTGCATGCATGTGCCAGAGAAGGGAAGGTGATGCTAGAAACTCCTCAGGTTATAAAATACCATGAGATACTAGCAGAGATGACTTTGCAACAAACACCGAGTTACCTTCCTACTCCCTCAGAGAACCCAGAGTCTTTCTTGTAGGAGGGGAGCGGTTTATTTACAGATCACAACTGCTGTGCATCCTATAATGAAGGGAGCATGAAATCTGAATTTTAACTGAACATGTGTTTCATAAAGGCTGGCTGGTCTTCAGATTGTAGATTACAATGGGAGCCAAGTCAGAATGTGCATTCATAATCCAGTGTCAATAAAACCTACCTATGCTTGTTATAAAGTTTATGATTCAAGCTCCTTAAGCTATTAGAGGTGCATTTTATTGAAGCAAAACTATTCATTGTCTCGTTTAAAAGTTTATTTGCAGAACATTTCATGTTACCAGTTAGTCATGAAACAGTCTGAGTTTATGGACTGTGTATATTTTTTAATGTATAATTTCAAATTATTACAAAGGGTATCAACATTTTTATTGTGAATAATTATTTTCAATTATGAGGACCTTTCCACCAATAGGAAGGTTGGGTTAAGTTACTTGAAGGATTTATTCAATAAAGTTAACAAAAGACTAATATGAGAGGTTCTTTATCCTCAGAAAGTTATCAATATTACTAGCTTATGCTCAGTCATTTCCTAGATGGTTTTCTAAAGTTCTTGAAAGGACATTCAGAGATTCAAGAGCAAGAAATTGGGACCAGTTGCAAATTAAAAGCAATTTCACTAGTAACGACTGGAGATTTTCCAACAGGGAATGACCTTGGGTTGTCTGTTTGAAAGAATGAAAATGTCTAACTAATTGGCCATGTCTACCTGAAGCCACTCACATTTTTAAAGGTGGGAGGAAAACTCTTTATAATAACTTCTCAATAGGACATCAGACATCTGATTTCCTAAATGCTTTATGATTTATGTGAAAATTTTGCTAATGTGTAATCTCACCCTTTGAGGAAGCAAAGTTGCTGGAATAAGATGTGGCACACGGAGCCCCTGAAATTTAGCAGCTTCAAAACAATAGAACAAGTTTGTGGTTGTTGACAAAACTTTGAGAAGACCCTTCTTTCAGGATTGAGTGTTTGCTAGGTAAGCTTAATTTACTGGTACCCCCATCTAAGTATTTGCTCGCTGTTCCAGGATTTCTGAAATCTCAGTGGAGGTAGCTGAACAAGGACGCATCACAGCAATGACTCCTCCAGCTCACTTGATAGAAAGATGTGATTGTCCCCTGGGCTATTCTGGCTTGTCCTGTGAGGTAAGCTGGCTCCAACTAACCTTCTCAAGCCCCACTCAACCAGCCAAATGGAAATACTCCCAGGACCACCTTTACTGCAATCAGTTTTACTTTCAGGCATACCCTCAACCTATTTTATCTGATCTTCCATTCAAAATATGAGACGCAGTAAGAAGAGGATGATGTTATAGCTCCCTAGAAGTAGGAATCACAACTCAAGGGGAATAGCTAATAAAAATTAAAAGATTTGTAAAAATATGAAACTGTCAGGAAATAAGAATGTTTTCTTAAGGCCCCTCTATTGTATCTGATCTGTTTTCTTGGCACCTTTTCAGAACAGAGACATTTAAACTGCAGTGATTATGAGACAAGATTATATTGGGATTTGAAAGATTGTTTTTATATAGAACATGACAAAACTTAGGCAATAAATATCAGACTGTTCCCTTTAACATAGGCTTCTCAGAAGGACATAAATTGTTCCAACAGTGCCACTGTCACTCAGTCATTATATTTTAAAAAAGCATTTTTTACTTTCTAGGATATTCCTTTGACTATCTTCAGAATTGGTAAATTTTCTAGATCTTTATTTTCTGGAACCAATTTAAATTTTACAAATATTAAATCTTAATAGGAAGAGTATGATCTAGGGAGAGGTGGAATTGCTGAAAAAGTGGCCTGGATTTGAATCTCTACTTCATCATATACTAAAACTGAGACCTTGTGCAGCTTGTAAACCTGCTTAAACTTCAGCTGGTAAATCTCCAAGCCCCTGAGTAACTGCCACCACACTCACCCCTTCTCCTGCAGACCCTATAGTCCTCTCCACAGTGCAACAAATAAAGACTGGCCTGGGAGGGGCCTCCAGGACCTGCTGCAGCCCTACAGCATGGATTCTTTCCCCTTAGTCAGGTTGGTTGGTGGCCACTACATACTAGTTAGATATTTTTAATATCTCCCGTACCTACAGCCCAAGAATCACATGAAGGCTAAATGAACTAGAACCTAAGCACTTATCACAGTGCCTGGTAGTAGTCATAATAATAATACCAAAGTCAATATGGTTAATAATATTATTAATGGAATAAGTAGTTATAGATCTAACTATTGATTTATTTATAAATACAGTTGACCCTTGAACAACATGAGTTTGAACTGCCTGGGTCCACTTATGTATGAGTTTTTTTCAGTAAATATACAATGGACCCTCCACGGTTTTCCAGTACATAGATCCAACCAACTGCAGATCAAAAATTCTATCCGTGGTTGGTTGAATCTACTAATGCCATACCAGCGGATATGAGAGTGCCGACTCTGGGACTTAAGCATCCACAGAGACTCATGGAACTAATCTCCTGGCAGATAATGAGGGAGGACTGTAATCTTGTATATCTTTTATAAATAGGATTTGAGAAGTTTTATTAAGTATGGCTCACAAGGCAGGTGAAGTACACTTAAAACCAATGAATATAACTCTCTTGAGAGGTGGCATGGTATAATGAAAAGAAAGAAGGAGTTTGGTCTCGGTGAATCCTCCCTAGCTTCTCCACTTGAATAGGACATTTGCTCTTTGTTGCTGAACTTTGGGGTTTTTGTACCCATAGAATCATCATGAGGATTAATTTAAATGAAATCATACATATAAAAGCTCCTTTGTAAATTGAAATGTCATTCAACTTAGTTGCCATTGTATGAATTCCACACAGGTCAGAAAACAAATTTCATAAGAATAACTGCAAATATCTGTGAAATATCCTTGGAATAATTTTATAGTTTTGTGACTGCTCTGAACAGCAATATTTATTTGAATGTATCTATTTTGATCTAATAAATGACCAAATAATCCATCTCATTATTAAATCATAACTCGTACATACACATGTATACATTTGTACATACACCAGTAAGTATATATATTGTACCTATATGCACAACCCAATATGCGTGAAATATATATATGCACACACATTGTAGATGTGAAAAATGAGGCAGTGACAGAGGCACATACAAAATATGCTACCTTTCCAATGAGCATGAAAAAGATAAAAGATAGAATTTGAGATTTTTCTAGACCAGAGGTGGAATTTTATTTATCCCAGGGAGTGTTTGGCTATACTGCTGTCTCACTGTGTAACCTTGGTCAATGCCTTAATTGCTATAGGCCTTAGTTATTATATAGTTATCCAGTCTATAAAATTACAGGTTGGGTTTTGAAGTTCTAACATTATCTAATTCTGCAATGTTATTTTGCTATACAAGATATTAAGTAGTCAAGATTGACCTTAGATATCTTGAAGAGAAAGTTACTACAGCTATATTTTTCTGCATTTATTTAAAGAATACTCTTCACTTATGAACAAAAATATTAGCAGAGTAGCAGATTATTTTAATGCAATCTACCTTCCATTCCAGATTTGAAATGTTAAAATTCATCTTATTATGATCATCAGGCTTTTTAAATAGTAATTCTAAAACATACTTTCCTATTAATTTTAGTAATTTTCCATCATTATCTGAAAATATAAATTAACCAATACAAATACAAATGAAGCCAATGATATATGAAGAAAATCAAGAAAAACTAGAAACACATACAAACTATTATCTGCATTGGTGGCTTCACCTATGTCCTGTGAATTTCACTTAAGCTTCTGTTAACAGACAATAATTACAGTAATATCTTAGAGGAGAGATTAGGGGATAAAGACCTCTCTCTTATGATAAGCTACCTGAGGTTTTCTTCACAACTCATTGCCTCTAATCCATTATACATCTTATTTATAATTCATCTTGAATCTAAAGTGTAATTACTCAGGCATAAAATCTAATCATCAAAGCAAGAACTAAGGACAGTTTTGAAATAATACATCCCATTCTAGTAACATATGCTTTGGGTCATGAATACACAAAGCAATTCCTTTACAATATTTTCACCAAATGTAAGGTATTCTAGAGACATTTGCATTTACAAGCTACTCATTTCATGTTTTTATCCAGAAATGTGGTTACAAAGAAACAAAATTAAGTGTTGGTTACCATTGTAAATATAGCCAGTTGTAAAGACACTTAGCCTTGCCTATTACCTGTAGGGTTATAACACTGTAGCCCTGTTCATTAAAAATGTCAGTTCTAGAAATGCCTACTTATTATAATTTATGATTTGAAGTAGAGACTAGGTTACCTCTAGAAGTCAAAGAACCCAATTTCCTCACCACACTTGTTGGTGTGGGCGCCGTTGAGTTTACCATACTTTACCTAAGCTACTCACTCCTCAATGTTGTCTCGGTTAACACTGTTGCCTAAACAGACCTAAACTCAGGTTAGGTTGTAGGTAGAAATGGAAACTATTCAGTGCTGAATATGTGGTTCTCTGCAATAAGATCATGGAAGTCAGAAATTCACAGGTGATCTCCTAATGATATTTTGCTCATTTCATCTTGTTTCCCCTTTCCATCATGTTTTATTAGGGCTTCTGGCTCACAGTTGAATGGCTAGTGTGTACTGGGTCACCACTCACAAGCCATCAATTGGCCATCAACAATAATTTTTTAAATCCTCAAACAAAAATCCTCAAACAGTACCTATTATCAACTCATAAAACTCAAACGACAAAATAGTGAGACTAGACTTTTTTTCTTACACATGAACATTTCTAGGAATGCTCTTTACCACTTCAGTAACACATGGAAGACCCAAAGACTCTTTTCATATACATTAAAATATTAAAGAACATGGTATAGGTAAGTGGCATACATTGTCATTTTGTTTCCCAATGCAGTGTAGAACAATCACTGTTGCCTTTGTTTTCAGTGTATTCTTGATGACTATATCTAAAAAATTATCTGGAATAGAGGCACCCATATTGATTTATTGTATTTCAAGCACTACACACACATCATCTCATTTAATCCTCACAACCCTATTAAAAAACACACACAAAACTGACCATTTATTGAGTGCTTACTGTATCCTGCACAATGTCAAGTGCATTCGCTAATACACTTACACCAACATCATTAAGCACATTATAATTCCCATTTTATGGGTGAGGAAATGGAAGCTCAGGCAGGTTCGGAAACTTGACCTTTATCACACAGTTGGAAAACAGCAAAACAGCAATCTGAACCTACCTAAGTCTGTTTCAAAAAACCTAGCTATATTAAAAGTCAACTAGTAAGTTATACACCATCCTTACATTCCACGTGAGGAAGCTTCAGCCCACAGTATTTAAAACCTGCATAAGTCATATGTAGTAAGTGGTGAAACAGGAATTAAACCTAGGATTGTCTGATTGCAAAACCCATGTAAAGATACAAGATAGTGTTTTTAATGGCAACAGCACAAGTATCTTTTTTGTTGTTGTTGTTAAACTCTGCGTTATGTAACCCGGCACCTGGAGCATGTTGACTCCTTACTCTCTTTGTCTCCCATTCCCTTCTCTCCTCCCTCCCACATTTTTGTGCAATTTGATTCTAACATTATGATGGGATACCATATTATGAAAACAAAGTAAAGATGGAAGGAGAGCAGAAGGAAATTGAGCTCTGAATAATTTCAGCACAAGGCAAGAAGAGAACTTTGGAAAAGTTTGAGTTAGGAAAAAAAAAGGGATAAGATTAGGACAGTGTTTATGTACTTGCTTTTCTGTAATTCTTTATTTTGTTCCAGCAAGAATTTTAGATGGGACTTTAAAAAGTAGCTATTATCTTTCCTCTTTTTTCCCAACTCAAATATAATCATTCTCATGAATTTTGCCCCAGCTGACTGACAAGAAAAATATCTGATTTTGAAAAACATCCTCAAATATTTGAAAAATGGAAAAAATAAATACAGGGTCCATGAAAGGAGGAGATTAAAGAGAAATAAATATGTCTCATTCCTTTACAAAGTGTGTTTGAAGTTTCTAATCCTTGTGTTGCGGAATAGACTCTCTCTCTTTTTTTTTTTCTAACTCAGAAGTTTATAAGGACGCAAAATTAATCTAGAGTGTTAGAACTGTAGAAACTTCAGAAATCAACTGAATTAATACATCTGCTCATTTGTGGGATGAGGAAACCACATCTCAATGACACCAAACGACTTGCCTGTATCCCTCAGGCAAAACTAACTAGTAAAATCAAGGCTTCCGTATTCATTGATGTTACAGTACCAGAGTCTGTACGCCCTTCAAAGACACACATTCCCAGCAGGGAATGAGGAGTGTGCCAATGACTCTCAATCCTGGCTGCTTATTAGACCCTCCTGGGAGTTTTACAACAAACCCTGGCCCTAGTCTCCACCAATTATATTAGAATCTCTGGGGGCAGAGCCAGGTATCCGTATTTAAAGCTCCTCAGACGATTCTATGTGCGACCAGGGTTGAGAATCACATAGATAGGCCTAAAAGCTTCCACACAGGCTTGACTTGGAGCCCAGACTTTTACCCGCACTGGAGTACTTTTCTACTTTGTCCTACTCTTTCCAGAGAAGAGCCATAGTAATAAGAGAAACTGGGTGTAAACTTTACCTGCAGTGCTCACCTTCAGATTTCAGTCCATAACATTGAATTTCATATGATTCCTCAATGAAAAGTACCATTTCTTAATGTTATTCTTCTTCTAAGACTTTTTTTAAACTTTTGTTTGATATAAAAAGTAGAGCTAGGAACTCTCAATTTGTGTGATTTTTAAAGACACACACACACGTGCACACACACACACACACACCAAGCAAATATACCAGTAAAATAACAATAATTATATAGGTATCCAACGATGAAATCTATATAAAGAAAATCCAATTTTATTCTACAGTCAGCACACACCAGAACTGGAACAACCCATACTATGTAACATTTTTAAACACACCTTGGATTGTTTCTTCAGTTATGCTTAAATGAATTCCTCAGCCATAATTTCCAGACCTTATTTGGTAACAATGGCAAAACTGAACCTTTATTTTGAAGAATATGAATAAACTTATTAAAATATCTTAGGTCCACTATAAGACAAATAGGACTCAAAATATTTTGAATACTATTCCCAGTTTTATCAGCTTGCTCAAATCCAGGATATTATTAAATCTCATTAGCATGTCTTATAGGCTGAGATAAAAGCAGAGAGACTCTTAAATGCTTAACTGAAGTACTCTCACATTATCCAAATCCAAACAAACAAGGAGAGTGCTGACTATTGATCGTTTTTCTTCTAAGGAACGTCTACTTACTCCACTCTGGATGACCTAGTCCAGAACCAAAAGGATGCAAAGGCATTAAGAAGTTCTTAATTCACTATTTTTCCCCCTGCTTATTCAGCAATCACTTTTCTCATCAATGGGAGCAAAATATCCTGTGAAAAAAATTTTACATAGCTAATATCCCTTTATAACCTTCACTGGAATCTGGAAAACTAACTCCTATCTCTTACTCATAAATCAAACAATGGCTAATAAATGCAGCAGCTTTGCACACCAAGAGATTTGAGCCCAAAACACAAGACTCTTCTTATTCCCTCTTCAGAGCTATGGGCTTTCTTTCAAAAAGCCAGAGATGTTTCTTGATACATTTACATAATAAACCCGAATGAAGATGGAAGTCTTGATTTTGCATATGTCAGCTTTGCTAGCAGTTTCCTGTTTGCTCTCAGATTTTTATTGCAAAATGAAAAAACTAGATCAAGGAAAGATACATTTTACTGGTGGCCTAATATTCCCAAGACATGTAGAGCTTTTATTATTTTGAATTTCTTACTTTTATAGTCTTCAGATTATACCGATATAAATAACACAACCGTGACACTTTTTTATTTAATTAATTTTTTTCTGAGTCTCATTGGACATTTCCTAGTTACCCATCAAGCACAGTGGAAGCAGATTTTAGGTTGTCAAAGACATTGGAATTCTCTCTTTACTCCAAATGACAATTTTATTTAAAAACAAACTTCTTTTTCAAGAAAAAGAAGACTATTTGAAGTTTGTCCAGGCTGAGTGGTATTTGCAAATGACAGCTTTCCTTTGCTAAAGTCTGATGACACAGATGCTGCTTGTATACTCTATGGACCAGGCAGAATACACATTAGGAATCAAAAGTGACATTCATTGTTTCTAAGTGGTGTTGTCTTTACTGCTGATGGGGGGGAAAGAAATCCTTCTTTTTAACTACTGAAGAACCCAAGTGTTGCTAAAGAAAGATTTCCAAGTTGGCTGTCCTAATTGGCTTCGTTTTCTTTCAGGCATGCATGCCAGGATTTTATCGACTGCGTTCTGAGCCAGGTAGCCATACCCCTGGACCAGTCCTGGGCACCTGTGTTCCATGTCAGTGTCATGGACACAGCAGCCTGTGTGACCCTGAAACCTCCATATGCCAGGTATTCATCTGAGCCTTTCTTGAACAAAGCCCATGTGCTTATTTCTCTTTACACATATCCATATACTGAGTGCAGAGGTCAGCTAACCTGCAGGGGACTTAACTGAATGTGTGTGTGTGTGTGTGTGTGTGTGTGTGTGTGTGTGAAACAAAATGTGGGAAAAAATACATTTACCATATTATGCATTTTTTAAAGTAATTAAAAAGTTACAACTGGAAAAACCACTGCTCATGTCAAGAAATAGTATATTATTATCAACAGCATCATAGACAAATACCAGACAACATAACGATTTATTTAAAAATCACATGAGGGTTTTTTTCTGATTATAAATAAAAATAAGCTCTTCGTAAGACATTTGGAAATCATAAAAAAGTGTTAAAGAAAAAAATGAAAGTCACCCAAAATTTAACATAAGATAAACATTTAATATTTTATGTGTTTCCCACCAATTTTATGTATGTGTTTATAAAGAAGATTTATATAACACCATAGGTGTAGTTTTATGTTCTGCATTTTAAAAAATGTACATATCATGAGCATATGATGTTGTTAAATAGTCTCTAAAACCTTTACAATCTTTGATTTGATATCCCATAATTTAACCATTTCTTTAAAACAGTTTACTGCTCTTATTTTTTTGTTGTTGTTATTACGTTCCTGCTAACACTCTACTCTGTCACCCCTGGAACAATCAGGACTGTGGAGAAATTCAGGTTTCCTGTGTCACCACTTAGGGTCCCCAGACTCTAGTCCCCAGGCAACTCTGGGTGTCTCCTCTGCTGAACTCACTTTCCACCTCTCCTCATCTCCTGAAACTCTTTCATGGACCTTTGTGGAACTCATGACCAGACATCAGCAAACTCCCCTATGTAATCTCCCTCTTCTTTTGAGGTCCTCTTTATTTGCTCAAACTGAAACCTGGTTTCCCAACACACTACTCCCTTGGCAGTGCTCTCAAGTGGAAGCCGCTGTTTTTTCTCACACTCTTCATTTCCCTGAGCCTGAGGGCAGGGCAGTGGCCCTGCTCCTTGCTGCCACTTTCAGGTCATCCTTGTTTTCTCTTCTGTAACAACACCTAGTTTTGAATCTCATGTCTCCATCCATTTGCCCACTACACCTGCTTGTTGAAGCCATTTACTAACCCTCAGGTCACCCACCTCATTCCTTGAAGATTTTTCCTTTGTATCATTGCCGTTCACTCTAGCACCACTCCTATCATACTTCCTGGTGATTTTGATGCCCATAAAATGGACTCTTCCCATGTCTTGTCCTCACTCCATGAGCCTGTCTGAGAACTTGTCATTACCAGGAACTGAGTGCCTCTATAGTCTCAATGTCAACTATTCTCTCTTTGACCCCTGTTTCTTTTCTTTCCAGTTCACTTCTTCTTAGTACTTCAGTGTCAACATTTTGTCTCGTCATCGACACTCACATCTTTATCTTTCCTTATGTTTCTCATGCCCTCACTTTCTTAAGCAGCTTAATATTCATGACCCTTTTTTTTTTCTGGCTGTGTTGGATCTTCATTGCTGTGCACAGACTTTCTCTAGTTGCGGCGAGTGCAGGCTTCTCATTGCGGTGGCTCCTCTCGTTGCAGAGCACGGGCTCTAGGCGCGTGGGCTTCAGTAGTTGCAGCACACAGGTTCAGTAGTTGCGGCTTGTGGGCTCTTGAGCACAGGCTCAGTAGTTGTGGTACACGGGCTTAGTTGCTCTGTGGCATGTGGGATCTTCCTGGACCAGGGATCGAACCCGTGTCCCCTGCATTGGCAGGCGGATTCTTAAGCACTGCACCACCAGGGAAGTCCCATGACTCTTCTTTAATATCACTGCTTTGTAATGTTCATTTCTCTTATTACCACTCCTTTAGGAATAGGTTAAATCCTACTCCTCCAATACCTATGCCTTCTAATCTGAATGTGGCTCTGGAAAATAGTCGACTATGCTGATTAGTCTCACTGTATGTTCACTATCACTCACTTCAAAGGGAACCTTTATTCTGCTCTTCCATCATGCCACGTTTCTCCAGTCCAGTGCCTCTCTCCCATTCCTGCATGATAATTTCCTACCTTCTCATCTCTCTTCAAATCCCAAACCCTTCCCAGACCCATTTCCATCCTTACTTTCAGTTGATGGCCTTGTTTCTTCTTATTTCACTGAGAAATTATAAACAATCAGAAGAGAACTAACCCAAGCTCCCACTAATACATGCATCTACCTTTCTGCATCTGTGTACAATTACTCTGGTTTTTCCACCAATTTGGATGAACTGTTCCTCTTTGTAGAAAAGACCAACTCCGCCACCTATGCTCTAGATCCCAGCCCTCCCTCCCACTCAAGGACATCACTCTGATTCAAGGACATCACTCTGGCCATGCCTATTCTCCCCTCCCTTCTGAATCACTTTTTGGTACTTCTTCTATCTTAAAAAAAAACATAAATAAACAAACAAATAAATAAATCTCTCTTGACTTCACTTCCCCTCTTGATTTTTACCACTTCATTCCTCTCCTTTCACATAGAGAAGAGTTTATACTCTTGTCTACAATTTCTCTCCTACCATTATCCCTTGAACTACTAAAATCAGGCTTTTCCTCCACCACTATATGCATACCAACTACTAGTGTTCAGCTCTTCATTGTACTTGATTTATCAGCAGCATTTGCTCCTCTGAAGCAGCCATTCCTCTTGAAGCTTTTGTTCAGTTTGCTTTTCTGGGCATGATATTCTAGGGTTTTTCAAGCTAGATGGCTGCTCCTTCTCAGTCCTCTTTGCTGTTTTCTCCTCATTACCTGAAATCAATATACTGGTGCTCCTAGGATTCAATCCTTGGAGCAATTTGCTTGTCTGACTGCACTCATTCTCATGGTGATCTCACCCAGGCAATGACTTTCAATATCTATACTGAGATCTCACAATATTTACCATTATTTCTATGATTAAATTTTAGATCCAACTCTTTAATCTTTACAGAATTTATTATAATGTGGGGAGATAATTTTCCTTCAATATGTTACTTTAAAGAAACATTTATTTGTTAATATTTCCTTTTCTCCTTGACACATCATGGTATCTGAATATATACACATTTGTTTTGTTCATTTTAAGATATGTTTAAAGGATCATCTATTCTTTTCTGCTTACCTTTTATTTCCTATTATAATGTTCTGATTACCTTCATTTTATAGTACGTTATAAATTCTGGTAAAGTAAGACCCTTTACTACTCTTCTTTGCCTAATTTTCTTAACTTGATGTACTTATATATTCTTCCAAATGACATTTTGATTCACTATTTTAATCTCTTCCCCAAAAAATATTACTGGAATTTTTAATGAAAATGCATTAAACCTGTTTGTAAAGAATTGCTATCTTTACAGTATTCAGCTTTCCTCCCTAAACCCAGGAATGATACTCTTCTCTATTCAAACATTTTATGTCTCACAGTTTTTAATATTATCCATATGGGATGTGCATTTGTTATGTTAAAATTATTGCCATTTACCTAACATTTTCTTTTTAATGGTGAGCATTACATTTTTTTTGTTCCAGTATATTTATTAACTGGTCATTACTGGTAAATATTGACAAAATATATTTTTTACATGTGTTTGATATCCAGCCACTTTTTTTCTAGTTCTAGAAGTTTCTTGCTTGATTCTTTCAGTTATTTTTATATTTACAACAATAATACTTGCAATAACTATAATTGTGTCTTCCTTGCCAGAGCTATATCTAGTATAATAATTTCATTGTTTGCATTGATTAAGTCTCCCCAAAAACGTTAAATAGGAGGGTAGTCAGCTTCCTATCTTATTGCTGATTTTAATACAAAAGCCTCAGGTCTTTCACCACGAAGTATGATGCTGGTGATTAGTTTAAGGTAAATATTTTTTATCATGTTAAGAAAACTTCTTTTTATTCCTGACTTCTTATATATATCTTCTTTCAATCAAGACAGAGTATGGAAATTTATCATATGCTTATTTGTGAGGACTGGAGTGGAGGTGAAGGTCTTACCCATCCTTGAATTCTTGAAATAATCATGATTTGGTTTAAGTGTAGCATTTTTTTCACCAATCTACTGTCTTGTAAAATTCAATAGATAATTTCAGGGAGGTGGTTAACTTATGCATTCTTAAGTGGGAATTAAATGCATTTTTCTTTCTTATGCAATAGTCGCTGGAATCTTTAATAGTAATGTCACTCCATATGAATAATTTAGAAGCATTCACAAAATATACAGTTTACTTTCATTTTTATTTAGAATAAAAAGTTGCTGTCATTATATTGTCCTGTTTTGACCAATAGCCTATTATATCTATTTTTGTGCCTTAAGGATCCTAATTAGAGGTCTATTTTCTGAGATATCCCTAGATGAAGTAAAAAATAAATACATAGGTGCATCAAACATGCACAGCTAGTACAAATTGCTGTGCTCTGAATTTTTATATTTTCCTTCAGGGAACTTATAACTTCTGAATTTAGACAACTTTGTTTATCTTTGAAACAGCCCCATGAGGCAAATAGAAAATAGCTATTATTACTCCGATGCTATAACTGAGGCAACTGAAGCATACTGATTTCTTTACTATTTGTACTGTGTTTCCCAGTTTAATATCATATCCACTACACAGTGCAATGCCCTCTATGTTGGTATAGTGGTTATAAGCATGACTCTGATCAGACTGCCTTGATTCAAATCCTGGCTTCATCCCTTTTGGGCTGTGTGGGCCTAGTCAATTTATTTAGCCTCAGTGGTGTCTTAATTTCCTCACTTATAAAATGAAGATAAGAATAATACCTACTCATAGAGTTTTTCTATGGATTCAGTGAAATACTAGATAAAAGGCTTAGAACATTAATTAGCACATGATAAGCTCTATAGTGGAAGTGATAGCTATGATGATTGTTGATGATAAAGATGATCATTACCATACATGTTAGCCACTATTTATAGTCTAAGAACCAATCAGATGATAAATAATCAAAAATTAATATAAAAACCACTGTTATATCCAGCGCTATACTAGATTTTCTCACTTGTTTTTCTTTTTTCTTTATTCCTTTCTTCAAAAATAAGGGGTAGAGAAGAAACAAAACTATAGAAAACTTCACAGCCTAGGCATTTCAACTGTTAAATAAAACCCACATCATTTTTCTCTTCATAATTCCTCATGACACTTACAAGAGAGCTGTTGCTTCTTTGTAGATGCTAATAATTCCTACACATAGGCATGTTATTACCAATAGCTCAGTGACCATTACCCCTTAAGGAAAATTTTCTTCAAAATGGAGGAGTAAAACCTACATAATATTGAACCCCAAGCCAGAAGGGGGAGAAGAGGTAGGTGAATTAATACTAATCAGTACACACATACACAATCACATAGATAGATAGATAGAGTTTTCAGAGTTTATATAACACACACACATCTATGCCTATATTTATTTATAAACATATATATTCTCATTTAATTATCACTATAGCTCTATAGTCAATATTATTTGCCCTATATTTTACGTGGAAAAATTGAAGTCCCAGCTAGTGCAAATAACTTCTCAAGACCAAATGGTCTGTGAAAATATTTTCACTCTATCACAATTCTTATTTTAAAATGAAAAGGATAAAATAAATCTTTATCATTGATCTGCCCTGTTGTCTGTAACATTTCAGTATCTGTGGTTAATCAATTAGCTATATCCTCAGTAAATAATCTCATAACTATAATCTACTGTATTTAAGGTGTTTTATAAACCTTATCTTATTTAATCTATCTGACCTCTCACCAAGATAGGAATCATTAGCATTTTATTATAACTCTGAAAATTAATCCTAAAAAAAGTTAACTAACAGAGCCTTGGCTAAAAAGCATTAGACTCAGGTTTCAAATCCACTGCAACACGGTACCTGGAGATTGTGAGAGAGAGTAATCACACTTTTAGCTGATTAAATGAGTTTGATTTGAAGGTCCAGGTGAATTATACCCTAGAATACTGATAGAATCTGCAGTGTGATTAAGAGCCATATATGAAAAATATTTGCAAAATCATGAAAATATGAAATTTGTCACAGGATGGAAAGCAGTGAAATGTCATTCCAGGTTTTTGTTTTGCGGTACGTGGGCCTCTCACTGTTGTGGCCTCTCCTGTTGAGGAGCA
Organism: Mesoplodon bidens; assembly: GCF_964165515.1. Taxonomy (NCBI): domain Eukaryota; kingdom Metazoa; phylum Chordata; class Mammalia; order Artiodactyla; family Ziphiidae; genus Mesoplodon; species Mesoplodon bidens. The sequence goes on from NC_138168.1 coordinate 60,976,594, forward strand.
CAGGCTCCGGATGCGCAGGCTCAGCGGCCATGGCTCACGGACCCAGCCGCTCCGCGGCATGTGGGATCTTCCCGGACCGGGGCACGAACCTGTGTCCCCTGCATCGGCAGGCGGACTCTCAACCACTGCACCACCAGGGAAGCCCCATTCCAAGTTTTATAAAGGAAAGTATTGTAGAATATGAGAAACATTGATTTCGATCTCCAGTGAAACATAAACAGTGCTTATTAGGAATCAGAATAGGTTCCCTCAAAAACAAAACATATCAAACTAATTGCTAGAGTTACTATGTATATAATATCTGAGACTCTAGGTCCCTGAATCTCAGTATAATTTCAAATTCATCAGAGTGTGATAAATCATATGTCAAATTTAGTAAAAATGGTAACAGCTACCATGTGTCCAACCGTATATATGTACCAGAACCAGGGCTTGCCACTGTAGATAGATCTTTTCTCATTTATTCTTACAGTAAATTTATGAGACAGACAGGATTATTCCTTCTAATACAGTTGATGAACTGATGCTGAGAGAAATTATATAATTTGCTTAAGTCATAAGCCTATAAGGGTTAGATCTATGGTTCAAACTCTGGTTTGTTTAAATAGGCATTTGATAGAATGTTTCATTATATCCTCACAAACATGGTTGAAAATATGGTCCAAGTGGTAATCAGTTAACAGAAGTTAGAAGTTGCTGAACAGCCTGACCTCGAATAAGCTCTAGAGATGTCTCCAATGATGAGGCATAGGATTTGTTCTTGACCCTGTCATTTTCAAAATCTTTATCAGTGATTTGGATGAGACCTATCAAATATTCAGATGACGTAAAGCTAGAAGTTATACCTACTGTGTTGAATGGTGGTCAAGAATCAAAAAGAGCCTGGTAGGTGGAACTATGAGCTACAATTAACGAGATGAAATTAATAGAATAGGTTTTGAACTTAGGTAGGCTCACTTGTTTATTCATCCTTGAGGCATTTGTTAATAAGTATTTCCAAAGTTCAGGCACTGTGGTGGGTGCTGGGAAAATAATGATGAGGAATGTGTGAACATTGCCCTCTAGGAGTTTATATTCTAGTGTTTAAGGGAAAGAACAAAGGAAATGACACATAGTAGCAATTTCTGTGAAATAGGAGTTCTTACTTGACTACAGATTCATTTGTATGAGATCAAGATCAAGGAAGGAAGTACATTAAATATATTTGCAAAATTTATAATCTCTATTTTAAGGGAAATTCTGAGTAACCAGGGTTGTTAGCTGTTTAGCTTGGGGGAAAAAGATATTTAGATTGAAAAAAGATTTAGGAAATAATAGTGTTCTTTAGATATTTGAGGACTTTCCCCAGGAAATGGGAATTAGACTTAATCTGCATAGCTTCAGAAGGCTGAATTTGGATCACTGACTAAAAATTAGAGTGAAATAAGTTTTCATTCAGCATAAGGAAAAACTTTATAGCTTGTAGTTATACACAATGAAAAGGGCTGCCTTATAAGAATCCATGCATTTAATAATATGTCAAGGAATGTGTAGAGGCATCCCTATAAGGAAAGAAGGTTAAGTAACTTCTCACCTTAGTTTTAAGATACCAAATATAAATATAATATTCATTTGATCTAGTGGAAAGAATATATGCCACCAGTTTTCCCATGTACAAAAAACAAAAACAAAAACAAATGTCATATATTCTAATCTACTATTGAAAAGATAGTAGCACATGTTAATCTTGAGATAATTAAACTTCTCATTAAGCATCTAAAACTTTTTCCTAAAGATTAATTTCTATACAAGAGAAATATTATGTCCACTATTTCAGAGCAGACAGGAAAGTCATACGAAAGGTCGATGTCAAAAAGTTTCAAAAATAGCATCATGATTTATGTGCTGTGTTTGTGGACCTAACAGGGACATTTGATTCCGTTAACCAAGTTTAGTATGTCAGCAACCCTGTGAAAGATTGACTGTCCAAAGAAAGTTAAAATATTTGCTTTCTCTGTGAAGAAATTATACAGAGTTGTAGGTATAAAAGAGGCAAACCATATTTTTCAGAGGCAAACCATATTTTTCAATCTCTGTATTTTTAGAAATGATTAGCATTATTGTTTTGATTCCGTTGTCAATGTTATAGGAGGTTACATAAAATAACTCATGCAGTTAGCTTTTTTACAAAGGCAAAAGCTGACAATTATTGTTTTAGATTCCATATATTTGGGGACACATGTTCATTTCTGTAACTATAAAGTATGTTCTTAAAACACTCCCCATTTGACACTTATTCATCATTTGGCACCTTGCTGAAAGATTTGAGACTGCAATGCATAGATAATTATTTTATCTTGGAACCATTATCACTCACCATGCTACTGTTAAATATGGAATGGCTATTTTATTGCTAAAAGAGAGTGGTTTCTTTGGATGATTGAATAAGAGAGGATTATGGTACTTAAATCAATATCCAAATATGACAAATCCTCTTTCCCTACTAACCACTTTTCTGCAAAGTCATCAGACTTGAAGCTTGGCCTTTTTCATCTTAAGAAGCCTGACCAGTTTCCTCTATAATACCTAGAACATGCATTCATTTATGTAGTCATTCAAAATAGTCATTGAGGGCTTCCCTGGTGGCACAGTGGTTGAGAGTCCGCCTGCCGATGCAGGGGACACGGGTTCGTGCCCTGGTTGGGGAAGATCCCACATGCTGTGGAGTGGCTGGGCCCATGAGCCATGGCCGCTGAGCCTGTGAGTCTGGAGCATGCGCTCCGCAACGGGAGAGGCCACAACAGTGAGAGGCCCGCGTACCACAAAAAAAAAAAAAAAAAAAAAAAAAAAGTCATTGAATGTCAATATATTTCAGTCACTGTGTTGAGCTAGATGGAGCATTTAGCCCAGACTTCGGGCATCAGGGAATGTTTATTAGAGAAAGCAACAGTGAAAATGAGAGCTGAATGAATAGGTGTTAACCAGGCAAGAGGAGGAAAAACATTCCAGAGCAAGGGATTTGCATATGAAAATTCCTAGAGGTGAGAGAGCACTGCACAATTTGAGAATTTCAGATGGCCGCATATGGGTTTAGCATAGAGTGCAAAGTTTACAGTGACTAGACAGAAGGCTGGAGGGGTAAACAGAAGTCAGATTATAAAGGTCTTCCTTGCCATGCAGGAGAGATGATAGTGAATGAAATGGGAAATGCAGGAGCATTAGCAGGTTTTAAAAAAGATGAGCTTGATTTTTGACATCTCAAATTCAAATGCTTTTGCATTATGCAATAAGACCTAGCTAAGAAGCAATTAGAAACGTAAGTGTGGAACTCATTAGAGATAGATATCTAAGCAGAATATATAAAATTTAGAGTTTGGGGTACATAGAAGATAGCTGAAGTTCTAGTAACAGTTAAAATCACCAAGGTAGAAAATGTAGGAAAGAAAAGAGATAAGAGCCAAAATTAGAATCAAGGATCCCAGTCTTACTCAACAGAAAGGGGAAGAAGAATCAATGAAGGAGGGTTAGAAAGAGTAGCCATAGAGGTAGGAAAACAATCTACATACTGTACTATTAAAGAACCCATAGGAAGAGGAAATTTCAAAGAAAGAGTGGCCAGAAGTATCAGCTGCTGCAGATAATTCATCTATCATGAAGACTGATTATTGTCAGTAAATTTTGATTTAGCAACAAAGATCTTATGCATGAGTCTGGACTTATCTTTCAATAGTGAAATCAGAAGCCTGTTTGGGGGAGGGGAATAGACAAGTTAGGAGTCTGGAATGAACATGTACACACTACTATATATAAAATAGATAAACAAAAAGGACCTACTATATAGCACAGGGAACTATACTCAATATCTTGTAATAAGCTATAATGGGAAATAATAAATATATACATATATATATATATATATATATATATATATATATATATATATATATATATATATATAGAGAGAGAGAGAGAGAGAGAGAGAGACTGTTTAAAGAATGAAGAGGTGAAAGGGAGATGAGGAAGTAGAGACCAGCAATGTGAACAATGCTTTTAGAAAGCCTATCAAACATAGGATGAAAGTTGTCCAGAAACCCCAGAGATTTTTTTAAGATAAGAAAAGCTTGACCAACCTCAACTGTCAATGGAAATAAGCCATCAAAGAAGGAGAAAATGCAGGTGCTGGAGGAAATGGGAGACAGGAGGGCCTTCTTCCTAAACCAGAGTTTAGGAAGAGAGAAGCTTTAGACAGAGAACAACACACCACTTCTTGTGGACAGAACTAAATGTCGAAGGGATGGAAAGTAATGCAGACAAGATGGTGTGTTGTTTGGCAGGAAGCTAAGGGAACACTCAATGAGGGCTTCCTTTTCCCTGAAAATAGAGGGCTAACATCTGCTGAGAGTGAGGTGGAGAATTAGAAGATTTGAGATTTGCATCCTATCATATAGAAAACTGGATCCATTTAAGAGTGAATTATAAAATCTATCTGTAAGTAACACAATGTATTTTCAAATATAACAACAAAGAATGAAAAAGAAATCCCATGGTATTCTAAAATTCATTGTGATAATGGCATGGTTTCTCCCCAGAGAATGTTTATGTTTTTTATAAACATAAAAAAAGTCAGAGGAAGAGACTTCAGTTATTGTTTGTGGTGAATGACCACACATACCATACCAAACACTGGCCATTAGATGACACATGAAAAATAAATATGTTCTTCTAGATTAATTGAATAAAGCAAAGAGCCCAGCATATGGAAAATTTACTGTAGAGCTCACAGGTGGCTATGTGGTTCCAGCTGAGCTGATCAGGAGATGGGTTCACTAGCATATATATAAATTTATTTTGTTACTGACATTTTTGCTTCTTAACCTTTTAAAAAAATACTATTTATAAGAAATTACCCTTCTGACCATTCCAAATGTGGTTTTATAAAATCAAGCTAAAATCCAACTCTAAATTCCTTCTATTTCTTCCTTTTTCTCAACTCCTAAAGTCAACTGTCCCATTTCCACTAAGTTACACATTTCTTATTTGCCATGTTTTTTATTTGCCTTTTTAAAAAATTTTTCCAAAAGTGGAAATAAATTCTTATAGGTTAGAATGTTATTTTACCTGTTCCCTCATTTGATTCCTCCCGGGGCCTTTCTCAGTACCTGGCTTGCAGCTCTTCCTAAGTCCTTATTGCATGAATAATTGCTAAATATATTGTTAAATAAAATTCCACTTTGTGAGAATTTTAATTTCAAAACTGTTTACACAATATTCTGAAACTGTTCTCATTTTCTTATGGAAGTGTCTTAAAGCATATTACCCAAGTGCCTCTTACTATGCAAACATAAAAAGAAAATATTGACTTGAGATCCCTGGTTTTAGGTTGGGTACTCTCTATCTATAAAGAATGATCAACATTTGGCAAGAATTAGGTGAATAACATTCTTAATGTGGTAACTAGGCTGACTTTTTTTTTTTTTTTTTTTTTTTTTGCTATTTCTGCCTCTTAAAATATTTATGTTTTCCACCTTGGTTTGGTTTCAAAAAGCCCACTGATGGGTATGCACCAAGGGCCCAGGATTTTTAGCACTTTTTTAACAACTTGTAGAGCAGAAGTGTAAATAGCCAGATGATACAATAAATTTTAGAAATTTGTGAAGTCTATTCCCCAGATTAGAGTAAGAGAAAAATTAATGCAGAGATTGATGTAGGGAAAAGAGAAGAGAAACTCTTGTCAGTATAGCTACAACAGCCCAGTATTCATTTCTCAAATCAAAGAGCTTCTTTAAAAATATGTATCAATATGTTTAAGAACTGAGTTCTCTCTCAGTGATATGTGTGTGCACATGCGCATGTGTGTTCACTGGAGCACACAAACTCATAGGTGGGGAGCTGTATGATACATTACATTCTTTCATTAATTTAAAAACAAACATCCCTCTTCCTTTACAGAATTGTCAACATCACACTGCTGGTGACTTCTGTGAACAATGTGTTCTTGGATATTATGGCGTTGTCAATGGATTGCCAGATGACTGTCAGCAATGTGCTTGCCCTCTGATTTCTTCCAGCAACAAGTAAGATTGCAAAATATTACCATGTTTCCCAATCAGTAACACCATCTGTGTAGCACATGGGCTTTCTATGATTTGGCTATTCTTTTCATGTAGACAAAAATCTCAATTTAAGGTAGAGTTTTTAAACAATATAAAAACATGACAAAAGTGAGCACATAGTACTCTATGGTTCATTTTTCTTTTAAAACTCTGTCCCAAGTAAATAATGCTTATTAATTAAAATGTAAATACCAATACTAACTTATATTTATGAAATAAATAATATATGTACAAATGTGCATAATTTTATAAATTTTTAGAAAGGTCTAGTGTTTGCATATAGTTCTGCCATAAATTCAGCTATGAAGGATTGTTTGGTGCATATTATATAAATTTTGTAGCTGTTTCCATTCATTTTATGTGTTTAATTCATGATTGGTAAAGAATTTAAAAATAATGTTTTTAAAGAAGGGTGACTTATTGTTATACTCCAGAGTAAGTCAGTATCTCCCAGAATCACAACCCCCTCTCTGTTAAGATAGTCTGAGCTTGGTACCATGGAAACACAGCCATAAGGGGAAACAAACGCTGGCATATTTTATTTTAGTGCTGTGAGAACATTCTGCACTGTTTATGTATTGATGAAAACCCCTAGGTGTTTTCACTTACCTTTTTGCTAAGGCTATCTATACTTTCTGCTAAGTGATTTATAGACATCAATCTCTACATTGTAGGGCATTTATTTCTCTAAGAACTTGCTTTTGAAAAGAATGTAGGGCACTTTGTTCAGAATTAGAATCCTGGACACCTTATCTTGAGTGTATAAGAAACACGAAGCAACTCAGATGAAGAACTATTTCCACCTATACTCACTAAGTTTCTTTTTCCATCTCTGGCTTTGTTTACATTTTGAAAACATTTTCACGTAATTGTCTCCCATTCCTCTGTAAGCACCTCTTTTTGGTTGAACAGAGTCACAAGTTTTGCATAGGGTCTCAAATGTACATCTTTAGGTAAGTGATGTATTGATGAGGATAAAATACATGATCTTATTGTTCATCCAAGCACCAAGTGGTAGGTGTATGAAAAATATCATTTTCCTTTCCCTAATCTACCTCTGATGACCAGATTTTGAACAAGAGAATGCTGTTTATTGTTTATTAAAATGTAAATGATCTGGATTAGAAAAATTCAATAATTAATTGATAATTTCCTGTTGGGCGGACTATAGCAAAAGCTCCAGGAGATATAAAAAAGAAGCATAACATCTCTTGGAGAGGCTCACAGTAAAATGGGTGTCTTCAGAGGGGTCAACTGAGATATAAAGATAATTCAGAGGCACAAAGTACCACAGTTGACTGTGGAAACTTAAAGAACATATTTAAAGAAGTAGGAGTATTTATAATAAATTTTAAATGTATTTAAATTATTAAATTTACAGTGGATTGAAGGGTTTTTACTGGTGGAGATAGTAGAAAATTTAAGGAGCAAAAGCTTAACAGCAGAAAATACAAATCATGTTTAAGAACTGTTAAGAGTTTGGAGCATGGGTTCAAATAGAATTTCATAATTACAGAAGAAAATGAATGAGAGAATGGAGACCATAGTGTAGAAATCCGTGAACACCAGTCTAAGAAATTGCTATTTAATTTTCTATGTAATGAGGAAACACTACAAATTTTTATTAAAAAAATGATTAATGTGATGAGAGCCACACTTTAGGAAGACTATTATGATAGAATTGAGTATAATGAAATGAAACAGGAAAATAAGAGAAGCAAAGAGACTGATTAAAAAGCTATTGCACTAGCTTAGGCAAAAGATAATTAGAACCTGAAAGTAGGTAATAGCAACAAGAATAGAGACAAGGAGATGGATGTGAGAAAATTGTTGAATGCAGCTCTACAGGGTTGATAACTAATTAGATACGACAGGTTTAAGCAAAGCAGGATTTTAAGCCAGGGATTTGTAGCCAGGTTGAGCCCCAAAATGGTGGGGTCATTAACTGAAATAGAAACCAGGAGAGAGCTGCTATAGAAGAAAGACAATTTATGTTTCAAATAAGTTAAATTGATATGAAAGGTCTATCTGAATGAAATATGCAAATAGCCACAAGAAATCAAAACCTGAAAATTGGGAGGGCAGATGAAGGAAGAGATATGTTAATAAATGAATTATAGATAAGATTCCCCAGGGTCATGTTACTCAAGGGGAGCACATGGAAAGAAGGAAAGACAAGACTATGTACATTAGAGAAGTCAGAAGAGAAAGAAGAGCCAAGACAAGAGCTGTGAGGGAGGCAACGGAACTGAGGCCACACTGCCACTGACACAGTGAGAGAAAAGAGCAGCAGCGAATGAGCATTGGATGCTGCTCTCCCAAGGGAGACTAAGTACATACAGTGGCAATTAACTGTGCAGGTCCTTGATGGATTTTGGCAATCAAGAGTGGAAGCAGACATTAGGTCACATGGGTGTGAGTGTACAGCTCTAAGAAATTTGAAGAAGGGAAAGAAATAGTACTACCTTGATTGATTGGCAGGATCAACAAAAAAGTGTTTTCATTATTTGTTTCATTTTTTGTTTTATATGATTTATGTAATTTAAGTATATTTTTATACAAAGGACACTGTAAGAATCAAGTATGAAATCACAGTGGCTAGTTCAATGGCTTTCAAACTTTATTGATTGCAACCACTGTAAGAAAACCTTTTTTTAATCATAAGCTAGAACACAAAAAATGTGTGTGTGGATATCTAGCTAGCTAGCTAGCTAGCTATACATATATAATATATACTGTAACTTTTATTCAATTTTATTTTCTTGCATTATTAAAAGAAACTGTAGTCAAAATCCACTAAAGTGATTTCATGACCCCCTAGTCATCACATAAAGTTTGGAACATTCATTAACAAAGTAAAGACCTATGTATGATGAGAAGAGAAGCACTTCTCCCTGACATAAGAAAAAAAGGTTCTGAAACATAGATGGAGGAGGCTGAGATATCCCTCTTCATAGATGGAGGATGGTGAGTAAGTGATTACTAACTCACCCACATATTAGTTCAAGTCTCCAGTATCTCTTACCAAAACAAATACAATAAACTTTTAACCATTGTGACAGTACAGCATTGCTCACATACCCTCAAGGGTTTTCCACTGCCTACCAAGGAAAGCTCAGATATTTTAGCAGAGTATTAGAAACCCTCTGCAATCTGACCCCTCTTTCCAGGCTCAATGCCCTCTCCTCCCTTCTACAATGAGGCCAAGTTTGAGTTTCTTGGAGTTTTTCTTCTCCAAATGTGTTCAGCAGTTTTTGCCAGACAAAGAAAAAGCTGCATGTTTCACATATGGATGTAATCTAAAAACGAACAAACTCATGGAAACAGTGTACAATGGTAGTTGCCAGGGAGCAGGGAATGGGAGAAATTGGGAGAGGGTGGTAAAATTGTGCAAACTTTCAGTTATAAAATGAATAAGGTCTAAGGATCTAATATATAACATAGTGACCACAGTTGATAATACATTATTGTATAATGGATACTTACTAGGAGAGTAGAACTTGTGAATTCTCACACAAAAAATAGTAAATATTAGTAAATATATGAAGCGATAGATGTGTTAATTATCTCGATGGTGGGAATGCTTTCACACCATACACGTATATTAAATCATCACGTGTACACTTTAAATATATTACAATTTTATTTGCCAGTTATACTTTAATAAAGCTGAAAAAACACAAATAGATATATAATGTAATATCAGATAGTGAAAGTGCCACCAGGAAAAAATAGAGCAGCCTCAGTGAATTTAGAGTGAATGGGGTACCCTTTTAGTTAGGGTGCTTGATGAAGATCTTCACAAACAAACAGGTGAGTCTTGTTCAGAGCCTTGAATGAGGTAATGGAGAGAGTCACCTGACTATCTGGAGGAAGAGCAGCTCAGCCAGAGGAAAAAGTAAGTGCACTGGCCTGGAGACAGGCCACACATAGTAGACAGCAAGGATCCAGGGCAGCTGGAGCAGAGCGAATGGGGACAGGGGAAGGGTGACAGGAGGTGGAGTCAGGGAAGCTCCAGTGAGTAACTAAATGTCCTGAAGGCTAAAAATCTGCCAGTGGCAAGAGGTGGCTTAGAACAGGATAATGCAATGAGTTAATTATGGTAACACCAGCAGCATTTGCAGATAGAATACCTGTGGAATGTGAGAGAAAGGAGACAAAGGTGACTCTGTGGTTTATGACAGAGCAAATGGACGCAAAGTAAGCAAAGTATGGCCATTGACAGAGACAGGGAAAATGATAGAATGGTTAGCGGTATTTTTTGGAGGACGAGAGCTCAGTTTTAGATCTGTTAGGATAGATGCAATATTTAGAACCTTTTAATACTGAATGAGATCATTTAGGGGAGAAAGGACAGGACAGGATAGGAGAAGCCTGAAGACTGAACTGTGAAGCATATTAAGAGGTCAAGGACATGATGTAGATCCAGCAAAAGAGACTGAAAAGGAACAAGCAGTGAACTGGGATAAGGGGGTGGGATCCCGGAAGCCAATTCATTTCAGTAGACTCCACAGGGGATGACACAGAGTAGCAGACTGTAAATCTCAGAAATTCTGCTGAAGCAACCTTGGAATTAACAAATCTAAGGGAATGTAAAAGATGGCCTACAAGAGGAAAAACAGTCGGATTTCTGAGTGGTCCTGCAGACAGTATGAAAATTTAGAGGAGATGAGGGACTTGGGAGCATAAAGAATAAACTCTAACCTCAAGTAAGGTATAATTCCTACTTCCTCTTTCATAAGTCCTTGTATATGATGTAAGGAAAAAGTTTAGTCCACCATAATGTCATAATTCAAAAGAGTTAATATCTACTATCCAAGCAGAATTATAACATTCCTGCATAGTAATTGAGACAGATATGTTACTATAAAGGAAAATAATTTAATTATGTTGGCTCTGTAGAATTTCCCTTGAGTGTCTAAAAATCTGTTTCCAAGTGCCTATATATGTATATGAGTTTGTGTGTGCATGTGTATGTGTGTGCGTGCAAATGAACTCAGCATCAAGCTGAGTTAAAAGAGCTAGAAGCTTGCAAGAATGTGTCAATTATGTATTTGTGGGTCTATTTTTGTGAAGACAAAAAAAGTAATTTGTTGAATAATGAGGTTGTGAGTAGTTGATCAATTTGTTCACATATTTTGCAAAGGTTAGAGTTTATTACTCATTCATGTACTATTGATTTAATGCATTAGACAGACAATTGAAATAGTGTCCTAATGGCACCTGCCCAATAGGAGGTGCAGCTCTGGTCTATATACTTTATTGCTTTTTCAGCATCAACTGCTTTTGCAGACCAACAAAAAGGAAAATGGTGTTTGCAGCATCACAATTTTGCAACAAATATATGTGTCTTTTCTTCCTAAATTTCCAGTGCACCATGCATTTTGTCCAGTGGGAATGAAGCACTACTTGTATTTGAGAGAAGTTTGTAACAGCACAAAACTACATTTTAGCATAGTTTAGTTTTCAAGTCTTGTCTAGTATTTCTTTTGCGGGGTAAGGTGATCAAGAATCCTGGAGCAAGGCTGACTAGCCGTGGTCTGTCAGTGTTGTAGTGAAAACAGGGCATGTTATATGAAACCTACTTACTAGAAGAGATTATAAAATTGTCAGAAAAGCTTATTCATTTTCATACAGAAAGATTTCCATTCTTCTTTCCTCACACTAGATCACATTATTTTGTGTTTAAAGTAAAATATAGCTTGAAATCTGTGTATAAATTAGAAAAGGCACTCTTATTTTAAGTGAAACATCTATTCACACGTCATGCATTGAAATGCCAGTGGCAATTTGGGCTTTTTAGAAAAAAAATTATATAGCTTTGATGTCCCCATTTTTTTAATGCAAAAGATATTCAATAATACTTATTCTACTATCTGACAAATATGCAGGAATTCTCATCATGTTTTTCTTTTGATTCATGAAAAATAGTACACTTTTTCTGGGTGTTTAATATTTTCCTGGTTGTCACATAATTATTAAAATTTCAAAGTTTTAACATGGTCGGTGAGATGCATTGTTAATTCATCCAAAAAACAGCCATCTTTATTTGCTGACTATTATTAGTAGTACTTAGTTGTGATAGCCTACCCTTGAATAGAAACTTATAAATATGTCATTTCTAACCATCAAAAAATAGTTCCAATCATCTAGTTAATAGATAGAATTGCTTAAATTTATAAAATAAATAAGTCAAAAGATTTTTTGCAGTCTTTCTTTTCTGATTCAGTTTCAGCCCTTCTTGTGTCACGGAAGGCCTGGATGATTACCGCTGCACAGCTTGCCCACGAGGATATGAAGGCCAGTACTGTGAACGGTAGGAACAGTCATGATACATGGAGAGCAATGATGCATAGAGATCATATAGTAAAAGATCATAGTAGAAAAGTATTCATTATTTTTGTGTCATTATTTTCATATTCTCTAGTAGCTTATATGCTTTCAAAAGTATTTTTATATCTTTAGACTTTATCCAAAGAAAGTTGTTTACTTCCATCTATTTAGACTTTTTCTAAGATTCCAAATTATTTCACAATTATCTAATTTATATTTTAGCATATATATATGTATATACTCCAACATAGATTAGAGAGGGAGAGAGAGACAGAGGGAGGGAGCATTTTACAAGAACAAATAAATCAATTTCCAAAAGCTTATCTGTAGTTAACCATAATAAAAAGCTGGCCACACATAATTCTCATTTTAATTCACTGGGAATTGTTGGCTAGCACTAACTGCATTCACATCACTGTTCTGAGCACTCTGGCACTACATCAGCAAGTATACACATAATTCAGAATATAAATGGTATCAGGAATTCTTAATTAAAACCACCAAACATTAAAGTGTTATTTGGTTCTCCTTTTCAACATGCAAACAATAGTATTTAAATGCCTCCTCTCACCATATTTTTTACAAATTCTGATAATGCATGTATGTAGTTATTAAATTGAATGCTAACATGTGATACAAATGGTAAGTTAAGAAACAGAGTTCTAGACTGACTGTCTAGGAAGGTTGAAATTTATATTTTTCTGGATACATATTTCCTATAAGATCAGTATCTTGGATACTCAAGCTTATCACCACTATTTTTAGTAGGTTTTTATTTTTTCTAAGGTAATGGAGAGCAACTGATATTAACTATTAACATTAAGCACACATGATAATTTTAGTTTAATTGATAACAGTGTAAAGTTCTATAAAGACCCATGGACATAGCTGAGCTCCACAAACTTTGCTGGGTCTCATTTTTATCTTTTATATCAGAATAGCTGTTACTCTACCTACTTTCCTCTGACATTATAAAGATCAGGTAAATAGAGGATACCCTGCCTGAGTACCTACATAGAGGTCTCCTCTCCCATAGGAGAGGCAAAAAAGCCTGAGAATTTACCCCGCACGCCTTCCTCCAGTGGCCCAGATCTAATGACTCGCTAGTGTGGGAGTACAAAAGTCCAGCTCCTTTGCCCGAAAGCTGAACAAATCTTGAGATGCTATTTATGCTCCAGAGATTTCCATGGACTTAGGCTAAGACTGGGACTCCACCTGGAATCACACCATTGCCTGGATTCTTTCTTTTCCATTTCCTGCTTCACCCACTCCTTTGCTGGATTCTTCTAGGAGCACTTCCTTAAATTACAAATCTCTTTGCAAATATAAACTAATATTAATTTTATCATCATCAATTTAAGAATCGTCTTTTAATATAACCAGCAATGGTTGTGTTAATAATGGAAATAAATAGGTAACAATAATTAAACACGTTTTATAAATTCCAATTCTGTTTCTATAAGTTTGAAAAATATATTTCTAAATAATTCCATATGTGGTAACTTTAAACACAATGTCCACTACTTGCATATATATATAAAACAGTACATTCACAATTTCCATGCCAACAGAGATTTGTAACAATTAGGTAACTAAAAGCAGTATGAAATCCAAAAACATTTCCATTTGTTGTGGAGATACATACATCATTTGAATATGTATATTTTAATGTCAGCCAGCATGCTTTAGTGTTCATACTTAGGCTAATATTCATTTCATGCCCTTGTAAACACCAGTAGGATGATGACTAAAACATCCCTGGATGCCAAGGGGATTATCTGCCATAATTTATGAAAAAATGTTTGATACTATAGCTACATTTGTAAATTGGAGTTTCCACTATCTATAAAAGTGTGTATATAGAAAAGACTGGAAGGGTACACTGAAATGAAAATTATTGTCATAAGGCAGAGTGATTATAGAAAAATTACTTTTTTAACATCCATAAATGTTTAATCAATAAGAGGTGACAGTTTATATAGCATAGAGATGAGCAGGGTCATACACTATCAAATGGGGGTGGCTTGAATTGTTTTTGCAGTTCTCAAATGTTGTTACAGCTCCACATTAATCATCTCTAACATATGAATGATCAGGTTATATTTCCCTGAAAAATTGCTTTTATTCAGCTAAATTAATCCAAAGGTCTTGCTTAAATTTTTATTGTAACCTTCCAAATAAATTTGTTTCACTTCTGAGAGCTTCTTAAATCACTTAAATCACCTTATGACCTGCCCAAACTCATCAGCTCAGGTCTAAAACTGCTTAAATGTCTTGAGTGTCGCTGTATTGTAGAAACCCCTACCCATGCTTTGTCTACATTACTCTTGTAAAACTCTTTGAACATTTAATCATTCTGAACCTGCTTAGAATTGAATTCTTTCACCTGAAAATGTTAAGAAACAATTTAAGTGGGCTTATTTAAATGATACTTTTATTGATCATTTGTAATAGTACATTGGAAATAAAGTATTAAAACCATAAATGTATAAAAACCTAACGTTACAGATAATTTTCTTCTTGCTTTGCTTTTTCTAGCCAGCATGGGATGAACTAACTTTCACAGTCAGCCTGCAAATTTCTACAATCCCAGGCCACTAAAGATGGTCCAGGATTATTTGGCTAGTGTTTACAACTTTTGACTTCAATTTCCTATGGTCTCTCAGCTTCCTCCCATATTTTCCTCTTGAACAAAAATTCTTACTGTTGATTATATTTAGGCTGACTATGTGTATAATTTATTTTCCAATCCAGGATACTCTAGGGAAAGACAGAATATGTTTTTAATACTTCAGCCAGGACAACCGGCAAACTGGGACCATTCTGGGTAAACCAGAGCATATGGTTTTGCCAGCATCTTGTAAAGTTATCAGACTTCCAGTAACATAACCGACAGTGGTATATACTTAGATGAATGGTTGCACAGACGGGTAGAAGAGAGTGGATGGCAGTTTGGCTTCATCCAGTTGGATTTCCTTTCTAATTTCTCAAGTCGGTGTTACATATTTTATTTGCATAACATTACCCCACTTCCAGAGATACACATTGAAAAATCCATCTTGAGGAAGATGTGGTAGAAAGGAAAGACCAGTTGAATTAAATAGAAAATGTAGTAGTTTATCGCCACTTGCTTCTTTTTGCTCATTAGTAAAATTAATGGGTTGAATTCCTTGGTCATTTTGATCTCTAAAATGCGTGCATCTAGGAAAGCCCAGGAGTAAATAGAAAATTTTATTCGTTTCTAATTTAAAAATGAAACCTTCAAAAAAAAGTTTATGATCTAGAGCAGTAGTGGGCAGAGTATGGACCACAAAATTTGGCCCATTGCCTAATCCTATATGGCACTCAAGCTGGGAATGGCGGTTATGGGCAAACTTTGATGACAGAGAGCACTAAATTTGAGCCCTAGTTAAGTAAATTTGAGCCCTAGTTAAGTAAATTTGATACCTCAACAAGAATCCCATTCTTCTCATTATTAGTTTGGTTTTCCATTAGTAGATTATTATTATAAAACAATTTATATTCTATTATTATGTTTTGGATTCCATCAACCAACAGTGTTTGAAATTTTCTTTCACTGCACGAGTTTGATTTTGCCTCTTGACCTGCAAAGCCTAAAATATTTACTGTCTGGTTCTTTACTGGAAAAGTTTGCTAATCCCTTATCTATTGACTTTTGGTATCAATTTTGTTTCATTCAAACAATACACACACACACAACAATTTCGAGACATGACTTACTATTAATCTCCTTTGCTTTGTCACTGTTTAAATTCAGGTGTGCCCCTGGCTATACCGGCAGCCCAAGCAGCCCCGGAGGCTCCTGCCAAGAATGTGAGTGTGACCCCTATGGCTCACTGCCTGTCCCCTGTGACCCTGTCACAGGGACCTGCACGTGCCGACCCGGAGCCACGGGGCAGAAGTGTGACGGCTGCAAACACTGGCATGCGCGCGAGGGCATGGAGTGTGTTTGTACGTATACTAACTTAGCTATTAGTTCTGGGGGCCTTGGTTCCATTTCTATCTCATTTCCAATGAGAAAGACTGACTTTTTTTTCTTATTCTGCAATAGCTAGTGCTACTCTTCATTCTCTCTGACACTATCTATCCACCTTCTTCTGTTTGCCTGCTGTTTTTGTCTCCATCCCGCTGAGCCAAGAACAGCTGAGAAAATCCTCAGCATGCTTTAGTCAGTTCATTGAAGACCTACAGCAAAGCTCCCGGAGGCAGATTTTATTTTATTTTTCCCATCTCAGAGTTTGCTGTTTTACCTAAAGCTGACATTGCCTTTGTGACAGATTAAAGGTCTGGGTTTATTAAACTTTTTTAGAATCCTCCTGAATTTGTAATCAGCTGGACAGACACTCTAAGGCTTGAATTACAACTGACTTTTCTTTTCCAAGTTTTTACAGAAATCCATGGGCATCCTTCTTCATAACTTTCTCTTGCCCTACAGAACCTGGAAGCAGTGACAATGAACTCAAGTGTTTTTACTCATATGTTTTGTTTTGTTTTAATAACTGCTTCTAGATTCAATAATGCCATACTGAACATACATCGAATATCAGTAGTTAAATAGAAGTCTTGGATCTCATATAAATTCTAATCTAAAACAGTTATTTATAAATTTAGAGAGGACAGTTATATTATGGTATTCTTTTCCTTGAGGGAATTTACATTAGTGGTCTTAATTCTTTCTAACAAATAGAAACGGAAATTATTTAAGTATCTTTTATTTCAATACTTATTTATTTTAATGTATTTACACATGCCAGTATTTCTGGTTTTAACACCTTATGTGTGTCTAAAGCTTAACATTTTAACTAGAATTTTTGTTTGTGCTCTAGTTTGATGAGTTACCTCAAAAGCTAAGGCTGGCTTTTTAGATATGCCAAAAGGTAAAGACTGGGTATGTTTGGGAATATAACTTTTTAAACTTTTTTTCTATGTATTTCAACAATCTTTGATGAAAGTGTATTGCATTTAAAATAAAAATAAGTGTCAAGGTTGATGGGAGGGGAGAGATGAAGTGTAATATGTAATATACATTTACATTATCGTATTCAGTTATTGGTATATACATATTCACTCTTCTCAAGTAAAATGGCATATTTTAATGATAATTGAAATGGACTTCCAATGTAATCCAACTAGTTTTAATATTATTATTAAAACTAAATTATTAATATGGAAATATTTAACTAAATAATATATAGATATTCCTAATCTAACGGACCTTGAACTTTAAAGTAATTAATTTTCTAGAGGTGAGATCAGAAAATTCTGATCTCTTTTTCTATGAGTTTGTTGGTTTTTTGCCTTTCTATCCTGTTCCATTAATCTATATGTGTATTATTATGCCAGTACCATACTGTTTTGGTAACTGTAGCTTTGTAATAGAGTCTGAAGTCAGGGAGCATGATTCCTCCAGCTCTGCTCTTCTTTCTCAAGATTGTTTTGGCTCTTTCATGTATTTTATTTTCCATACAAATTTTAGAAGCATTTGTTATAGTTCTGTGGAAAATGCCATTGTATTTTGATAGAGAATGCATCAAATCTGTAGATTGCTTTAGGTAGTATGGTCATTTAAATAATACTTACTCTTCCAATCCATAAGCACGGTATATCCTTCCATTTGTTTGTGTTGTCTTCAATTTCTTTAACCAGTGTCTTACAGTTTTACAAGTATAGGTCTTTTACCTCCTTAGTTAGATTTATACCTAGGTATTTTATTCTTTTTGATGCAATTGTAAGTGGGATTGTTTTCTTAATTTCTCTTTCTGATAGTTTGTTGTTAGTGTATAAAAATACAATAGATTTCTGTATATTAATTTTGTGTCCTGCCAATTTACTGAATTCAATGATGAGTTCAAATAGTTTTTGGGCAGTGCCTTTAGGGTTTTCTATATATAGCATCATGTCATCTGCAAACAGTGACAGTTTTACTTCTTCTTTTCCTTCTATCTTTCTATATCCTTAAGCTAACTTAGAGCAAGAAACCAAAGAATGGATTGACCCAGCACATTTGATCTGCAGGGCCTGTTTTGTCACGTGTGCCTATAGTAGAATTTTACAATGCCCGTGAGTGGGAGTGGATGAAAGTAGCCTGGTTCTGGCAAGAGAATATTTATGTAGTAAGAGAAATGTCTTCAGAGAAAAGCTTCTTTGGAGCCTGGAGCATGTATTGTACAGTTAATTCTTCTCTCTTTGGTTCATTCTCTAGAAAACACAGTTTAATTTGGCCTACATCATGGATATGTATATCCCCCCAAAAATGTAGGATAAATGATGTAGGCGTGATCATTGCAGTATCTCAGGTGAGCTGCATATTGGTGGAAGGAGTCTCCCTGTATAGTTAGTTTATTCTCTTAATTTATTTAACAAATAATTTTTAATTGTGCTGTAGAGGACACAGAGAAAATGCAGAAAGCATGAAAGAACTTTTCTTGACCACCTACATTTCTAAAAGAAACTAATAGCTGCCACGGACAATTGCCAGAGAGCAAGCTAGGGTTTTATTGGATCTAAAATAGTGAATTTCTTGCAGGACACAGGCTTTTTATACATGGGCATTCCATTATTATCATGAATAATTTACACAAATAGTCTGTGCCCTTAGTAGGAAATATTTAGATACAAGAGTCTCTCATAGTTAGCCAAATTCAACCCACCAACGTTATCAACCACGCCAAGCCAACTCAGTGCCTGGGCACACCTGACCAACGTATCTGCTTTCAATCCCAGGCATCCCCTACAGCCCCTTCCGCCACACAGGATTCATCACAGTAGTAATTCTTTAAAGGCTCACCCATGTTGAGAGCCTTCCATTTGTCAGAAATGATGTTAAGAGCTTTATATGCTGTTCTTTTAATTCTTGCCACATCTCCATACATTATTATGTCCACAGTGTGATTTAAAAAAAAAATCCTGAAATCAACTATACCCCAACAAAAAATTTTACATTTTAAATAAATAAAACTGAATTTAGGTGATTTCAGTCACCTTTCCAAGGTTCACCCTGACTTTTCAACAGAGTTGTGATTGAACCTAGATCTGTCTTGAAAATCTTACTTTCTTAACCTCTATGCTGACTGTTAATGCAAGACACAAAAAGCAAACATGGTTTTCCCAATATATTCAACATTAATTATTTCAGTTCTTAATTCATTTACTTCTTCTGGGCTTAGAGCCCATCTTACCTCTATGAAGAAGAAAGATAAAATGGGCTTAAAAAAATGAAAACATTTTAATGTGTATAATGTCAGTAGGTACATATATATTTTTTTCCTCTGCTAACCATTAAGACTCTTTCCTCTAAGTTTTAAAACATTATGGTAGTTATCAGGGGCTCCCTGGTGGTCTAGTGGTTAGGATTCAGAGCTTTCACTGCTGTGGCCCAGGTTCAATCCCTGGTCGGGGAACTGAGATCCCATGAGCCACATGGTGCAGCCAAAAAAACCCAAAAAACATTATGGTAGTTATGATAGATTCTTATTCATTAGAGGTGGTCAAGTGGAGTCCTGTCCTCTGTGCAGATAAGAAGACACACTAACTGGGTGCTCAGATTTCCTCCAAAGCCTTTTCATTTTTTTCTTGTGGAAATAATTGTAGAGAGCTCTGCAATGCATTCTTTCTTTACAGATGTTGATGAGTTCTGAGTAGATATTTTATTGGATTTCCCAAATCAGGACTTCTTAGTAAGTTAGGTTAATACAAATCCAACTTCTTCTTTCAACCCTCATTCATAATTTACACGTCATTTTATAAAGTGAGAACAACCACCTGCCTTTCTGAAATCTGAGACTTGGCAAGAAAAGCATTATTCATTTAATAGTAAAGTTTTGTATTGGGAAGCACAAAACTTGGATTTTTTCATGTCCTTTTTTCTACAGACTAGTAATTAACACTGAACAACTTGTACAATGTTTAAAATAGATTATGAGTGGTGTAGTAAAATATATTATTCTCCTAAAGAACAGAATTTAAAATTAGTAGCTGTTGGCAGGATGTCATTCTGTAAAGAGTGCCTGAAATATCATTTTATAAATATCATATTGATGCTTTCTATTTTTATTCAGCATATGAAATATTAGGTATATACCAGCTTTATTATTTAAAGTCACAATTTATCTAAAATATAACATTAAAGAAGATGCTTTGCTTGCTAATGTTGCAAAAGCAATCATGAACTGTGGGGTTTTTTGCCTGTAACCTAAGGTAAGCCTAACTAAATGTGGTAATGCACTAACTCTGTAAAATGTGCTCTTTCTAGACACTTGATAAAACCCAAGGTTTGAAGTTTTACCCTGACTTGATACTGACCTGCAGAGACACAGTCTAGATTGTTGTTTTTATTTTTATTTTTTTAATTTTATTGAACCCTAGTTGATTTACAGTGTCTTTATAGTTTCAGGTATACAGCACAGTGATTCCGATTTATTTTTTTTTCAAATTTTTTTCCCTTATAGGTTATTACAAAATACTGAGTATAGTTCCCTGTGCTATACAGTAGGTCCTTGTTAGTTATCTATTTTGTATAGATTATTGTTTTTAATAGCCAGTTGCCAGCAAGGATCTATCACAATAATGCAGAGGCCCTTATATATTATCACTAGAATGCTGCAGTACTCTTATAATCAAAGATGATTACTAATGGCAGTTATTGTCCCCTGTATATGAGAGCAGGAACAAAATAGTGGAATGTGGTTGATTACTGTAAAGAAAATGGGACTTTCTATAATAAAAGATGATGGAAAACTTCAGTTGACCTCCATTTGCTATTTAATGAGTGAGGCTCTGCTGGACATGTGATCACACTCCATCCTAACCTCTTAAACACCATCCTCTCTCTGTCCCCATTTAATCCCCAAGTACTAGTTCCTATTCAAAGCCCAATATGGCTATTATAGTTTTCTACAACTCTAAACTGGGGCATTTTGTTTAAATCCAGGCATCAGGATAGCTATAAAAGTAACTTCTGTTCACCCTCCTTACACCTTTTTCACATCTATTTTGTTAGTGAAAGATGCTTTGAGTTTCTTGTTGGCAACGTTCTTGGCCTTGGTCCAGGCTAGCAATGCTGTAGAACAGCAACTATCACTCTGATTCCAGGTAATTTTCTTATTGGCCATCAGTCTCAGTGGTTTGTATATCACATTGAGAAAGCTGTTCCATTAATAGATTAAGGAGTTGTGCTGTTGAACTGTTGTATAGAAGAGGCTGATCACTATTTCTTTTCTTTTCAGTCAGGCTTTATTATGAGAGTAAATTCTACTTGATTGCAATTTGCATTCTGCAGAATCCAGGGAGTTTATTAACCTTGAAGAAAAATAGATCACATCATCTTAAAGTTGGAAGTCTTATAAGTGAGGTAGTCTAATCATCTTCTAATCGGTGGTGTCCCTGAAACAGACCATCTCCTAATGCATGGAAGCATGCTATAGTGAAGGGGCTATAGAAGCCTTGAATTCTGGCTGGCCACATAAAAGTTGTGTGACATTCGATTAGTTAACTTTTCTAAACCTCACTTTATTATCCGTAAAGTGGAAATAAAATCCTAGGTACATTAGGTGGTGTCTAAGCATAATAGATGTTCAGTAAATTTTAGCTGTTCTTGTCATCATGGTTATTATTTGATCATTTTTTTCAAAAGCATGATGCTTTGTGCAGTTCCTCAGTTTTTGTTTTTTTTTTTAATTTAGGCAGGTTACAGTTTATTATTTATTAAGAAAATTATAGTTTAATGACTCTAGCTTGTGATTACCCTCGGTTTCACCAATAATAAGGATGATTAGTTTAATGCTTATTTAATTTTAATATTTTAACATTTTTATTTCTTAAATTCCAAATTCTGAACATAAGCATAATTTTATTGAGCCAAATCTATTTAAACAAGTATATTTCCCTTCCAAATTGAAGTTAAGAACTGACTGGAAAAATAACAGGCAAAAGTATAACAGTAAAATTTTGGGCACATATATATGATTAAGACTAAATTCATAATTTTTTTTACATCTTTATTGGAGTATAACTGCTTTACAATGGTGTGTTAGTTTCTGCTTTATAACAAAATAATCAGTTATACATATACATATGTTCCCATATCTCTTCCCTCTTGTGTCTCCTTCCCTCCCACCCTCCCTATCCCACCCCTCTAAGTGGACACAAAGCACTGAGCTGATCTCCCTGTGCTATGCGGCTGCTTCCCACTAGATATCTATTTTACGTTTGGTAGTGTATATATATCCATGCCACTCTCTCACTTTGTCACAGCTCACCCTTCCCCCTCTGCATGTCCTCAAGTCCATTCTCTAGTAGGTCTGTGTCTTTATTCCCATCTTATGCCTACGTTCTTCATGACATATTTCTTTTTTAGATGTCATATATATGTGTTAGCATTGGCATTTGTCTTTCTCTTTCTGACTTACTTCACTCTGTATGACAGACTCTAGGTCCATCCACCTCACTACAAATAACTCAATTTCATTTCTTTTTATGGCTGAGTAATATTCCATTGTATATATGTGACACGTCTTTATCCATTCATCCGATGATGAGCACTTAGGTTGCTTCCATCTCCTGACTATTGTAAATAGAGCTGCAATGAACATTTTGGTACATGTCTCTTTTTGAATTATGGTTTTCTCAGGGTATATGCCCAGTAGTGGGATTGCTGGGTCATATGGTAGTTCTATTTGTAGTTTTTTAAGGAACCTCCATACTGTCCTTCATAGTGGCTGTACCAACTCACATTCCCACCAGCAGTGCATGAGTGTTCCCTTTTCTCCACACCATCGCCAGCATTTATTGTTTCTAGATTTCTTGATGATGGCCATTCTGACCAGTGTGAGATGATATCTCATTGTAGTTTTGATTTGCATTTCTCTAATGATTAATGATGTTGAGCATTCTTTCATGTGTTTGTTGGCAGTCTATGTCTTCTTTGGAGGAATGTCTATTTAGGTCTTCTGCCCATTTTTGGGTTGGGTTGTTTGTTTTTTTGATATTGAGATGCATGAGCTGCTTATAAATTTTGGAGATTAATCCTTTGTCAGTTGCTTCATTTGCAAATATTTTCTCCCATTCTGAGGGTTGTCTTTTGGTCTTCTTTATGGTTTCCTTTGCTGTGCAAAAGCTTTGAAGTTTCCTTAGGTCCCATTTGTTTATTTTTGTTTTTATTGCCATTTCTCTAGGACGTGGGTCAAAAAGGATCTTGCTGTGATTTATGTCATAGTGTGTTCTGCCTATGTTTTCCTCTAAGAGTTTGATAGTTTCTGGCCTTACATTTAGGTCTTTAATCCATTTTGAGCTTATTTTTGTGTATGGTGTTAGGAAGTGATCTAATCTCATACTTTTACATGTCCCTGTCCAGTTTTCTCAGCAACACTTATTGAAGAGGCTGTCCTTTCTCCACTGTACATTCTTGCCTCCATTATCAAAGATAAGGTGACCATATGTGTGTGGGTTTATCTCTGGGCTTTCTATCCTGTTCCATTGATCTATCTTTCTGTTTTTGTGCCAGTACCACACTGTCTTGATTACTGTAGCTTTGTAGTATAGTCTGAAGTCAGGGAGCCTGATTCCTCCAGCTCTGTTTTTCATTCTCAAGATTGCTTTGGCTATTCGGGGTCTTTTGTTTTTCCAAACAAATTGTGAAATTTTTAGTTCTAGTTCTGTGAAAAATGCCAGTGGTAGTTTGATAGGGATTGCATTGAATCTGTAGATTGCTTTGGGTAATAGAGTCATTTTCACAATATTGATTCTTCCAATCCAGGAACATGGTATATCTCTCCATCTATTTGTATCATCTTTAATTTCTTTCATCAGTGTCTTAAAATTTTCTGCATACAGGTCTTTTGTCTCCTTAGGTAGGTTTATTCCTAGATATTTTATTCTTTTTCTTGCAGTGGTAAATGGGAGCGTTTTCTTGTTTTCACTTTCAGATTTTTCATCATTAGTGTACAGGAATGCCAGAGATTTCTGTGCATTAATTTTGTATCCTGATACTTTACCAAATTCATTGATTAGCTCTAGTAGTTTTCTGGTAGCATCTTTTGTATTCTCTATGTATAGTATCACGTCATCTGAAAACAGTGACAACTTTACTTCTTCTTTTCCGATTCGGATTCCTTTTATTTCCTTCTCTCCTCTGTTTGCTGTGGCTAAAACTTCCAAAACTATGTTGAATAAGAGTGGTGAGAGTGGGCAACCTTGTCTTGTTCCTGATCTTAGTGGAAATGCTTTCAGTTTTTCACCATTGAGGACAATGTTGGCTGTGGATTTGTCATATATGGCCTTTATTATGTTGAGGATAATTCCCTCTATGCCTACTTTCTGCAGGGTTTTTATCATAAACGGGTGTTGAATTTTGTCAAAAGCTTTCTCTGCATCTACTGAGGTGATCATATGGTTCTTCTCCTTCAGTTTGTTAATATGGTGTATCACATTGATTGATTTGCATATATTGAAGAATCGTTGCATTCCTGGGATAAACGCCACTTGATTATGGTGTATGATCCTTTTAATGTGTTGGAGTCTGTTTGCTAATATTTTGTTGAGTATTTTACATCTATGTTCATCAGTGATATTGGCCTGTAGTTTTCTTTCTTTGTGACATCCTTGTCTGGTTTTGTTATCAGGGTGATGGTGGCCTCGTAGAATGAGTTTGGGAGTGTTCCTCCCTCTGCTATATTTTGGAAGAGTTTGAGAAGGATAGGTGTTAGCTGTTTCTAAATTTTAGATAGAATTTGCCTTTGAAGCCATCTGGTCCTGGGCTTTTGTTTGTTGGAAGATGTTTAATCACAGTTTCAATTTCAGTCGTTGTGATTGGTCTGTTCATATTTTCTATTTCTTCCTGATTCAGTCTTGGCAGGTTTTGCATTTTTAAGAATTTGTCCATTTCTTCCATGTTGTCCATTTTATTGGCATAGAGTTGCTTGTAGTAATCTCTCATGATCTTTTGTATTTCTGCAGTGTCAGTTGTTACTTCTCCTTTTTCATTCCTAATTCTATTGATTTGAGTCTTCTCCCTTTTCTTCTTGATAAGTCTGGATAATGGTTTATCAATTTTGTTTATCTTCTCAAAGAACCAGCTTTTAGTTTTATTGATCTTTGCTATTGTTTCCTTCATTTTTTTTTCATTTATTTCTGATCTGATCTTTATGATTTCTTTCCTTCTGCTAATTTTGGGATTTTTTTTGTTATTCTCTCTCTAATTGCTTTAGGTGCAAGGTTAGGTTGTTTATTCGAGATGTTTCCTGTTTCTTAAGGTAGGATTGTATTGCTATAAACTTCCCTCTTAGAACTGCTTTTGCTGCATCCCATAGGTTTTGTGTCGTCGTGTCTCCATTGTCAATTGTTTCTAGGTATTTTTTGATTTCTTCATTGATCACTTTGTTATTAAGTAGTGTATTGTTTAGCCACCATGTGTTTGTATTTTTTTACAGATCTTTTCCTGTAATTGATATCTAGTCTCATAACATTGTGGTTGGAAAAGATACTTGATACAATTTCAATTTTCTTAAATTTACCAGGCTTGATTTGTGACCCAAGATATGATCTATCCTGGAGAATGTTCTATGAGTACTTGAGAAAAATGTGTATTCTGTTGTGTTTGGATGGAATGTCCTATAAATATCAATTAAGTCCATCTTGTTTAATGTATCATTTAAAGCTTGTGTTTCCTTATTTTCATTTTGGATGAGCTGTCCATTGGTGAAAGTGGGGTGTTAAAGTCTCCTACTATGAGTGTGTTACTGTCAATTTCTCCTTTTATGGCTGTTAGTATTTGCCTTATGTATTGAAGTGCTCCTATGTTGGATGCATAAATATTTACAATTGTTATATCTTCTTCTTGGATTGATCCCGTAATCATTATGTAGTGTCCTTCTTTGTCTCTTGTCATAGTCTTTATTTTAAAGTCTAATTTGCCTGATATGAGAATTGTTACTCCAGCTTTCTTTTGATTTCCATTTGCATGGATTATCTTTTTCCATTCCCTCACTTTCAGACTATATGTGTCCCTAGGTCTGAAGTGGGTCTCTTGTAGACAGCATATATATGGGTCTTGTTTTTGTATCCATTCAGCCAGTCTGTGTCTTTTGGTTGGAACATTTAATCCATTTACATTTAAGGTAATTATTGATATGTATGTTCCTATTCCCATTTTCTTAATTGTTTTGTGTTTGTTATTTTAGGTCCTTTCCTTCTCTTGTGTTTCTTGCCTAGAGAAGTTCATTTAGCATTTGTTGTAAAGCTGGTTTGGTGGTGCTGAACTTTCTCAGCTTTTGCTTGTCTGTAAACGTTTTAATTTCTCCATCAAATCTGAATGAGATCCTTGCTGGGTAGAGTAATCTTGGTTGTAGGTTTTTCTCCTTCACCACTTTAAATATGTCCTGCCAGTCCCTTTTGGCTTGCAGAGTTTCTGCTGAAAGAGCAGCTGTTAACCTTATGGGTATTCCCTTGTGTGTTATTTGTTGTTTTTCCCTTGCTGCTTTTAATATGTTTTCTTTGTATTTAATTTTTGATAGTTTGATTAATATGTGTCTTGGTGTGTTTCTCCTTGGATTTAACCTGTATGGGACTCTGTGCTTCCTGGACTTGATTAACTATTTCCTTTCCCATATTAGGGAAGTTTTCAACCATAATCTCTTCAAATTTTTTCTCAGATCCTTTCTCTTTCTCTTCTTCTGGGACCCCTATAATTTGAATGTTGGTGCCTTTAATGTTGTCCCAGAGGTCTCTGAGGCTGTCCTCAGTTCTTTTCATTCTTTTTTCTTTATTCTGCTCTGCAGTAGTTATTTCCACTATTTTATCTTCCAGGTCAGTTATCCGTTTTTCCTGCCTCAGTTATTCTGCTATTGATGCCTTCTAGAGTATTTTTAATTTCTTTTATTGTGTTGTTCATTGTTACTTGTTTCCTCTTTAGTCCTTCTAGGTCCTTTTAAAATGTTTCTTGCATTTTGTCTATTCTATTTCCAAGATTTTGGATCATCTTTACTATCATTATTCTGAATTCTTTTTCAGGTAGACTGCCTATTTCCTCTTCATTTGTTTGGTCTGGTGGGTTTTTATCTTGCTCCTTCATCTGCTGTGTGTTTTTCTGTCTTCTCATTTTGCTTATCTTACTATGTTTGGGGTCTCCTTTTTGCAGGCTGCTGGTTCGTAGTTACCGTTGTTTTTGGTGTCTGTCCCCAGTGGCTAAGCTTGGTTCAGTGGGTTGTGTAGGCTTCCTGGTAGCGGGGACTAGTGCCTGTGTTCTGGTGGATGAGGCTGGATCTTGTCTTTCTGGTGGATAGGTCCATGTCTGGTGGTGTGTTTTGGGGTGTCGGTGGCCTTATTATGATTTTAGGCAGCCTCTCTGCTAATGGGTGGGGTTTTGTTCCTGTCTTGCTAGTTGTTTGGCATAGGGTGTCCAGCACTGTAGCTTGCTGGTCGTTGAGTGAAGCTGGGTGTTGGTGTTGAGATGGAGATCTCTGGGAGATTTTTGCCCTTTGATATTATGTGGAGCTGAGATGTCTCTTGTGGACCAGTGTCCTGAAGTCGGCTTTCCCACGTCAGAGGCACAGCACTGAATCCTGGCTGGAGCACCAAGGGTCTTTCATCCACATGGCTCAGAATAAAAGGGAGAAAAAGTAGAAAGAAAGAAAGAGGATAAAATAAAATAAAATAAAGTAAGATAAAATAAAGTTATTAAAGTAAAAATAATTATTAAGAAAAAAATATTTTAAGTTAAAAAAAAAATACCCAATCAAACAAACAAATAAAACAGACCGACAGAACCCTAGGGCAAATGGTGAAAGCAAAGCTATACAGACAAAATCTCACACAGAAACATACACATACACACTCACCAAAAGAGGAAAGGGGAACAAATAATATATCTTGCTCTCAAAGTCCACCTCCTCAATTTGGGATGATTCGTTGTCTCTTCAGGTATTCCACAGATGCAGGGTACATCAAGTTGATTGTGGAGATTTAATCCGCTGCTCCTGAGCCTGCTGGGAGAGATTTCCCTTTCTCTTCTTTGTTCGCACAGCTCCAGGGTTTCAGTTTTGGATTTGGCCTCCCCTCTGCATGTAGGTCGCCGGAGGGCGTCTGTTCTTTGCTCGGACAGGACGGGGTTAAAGGAGCAGCTGATTCGGGGGCTCTGGCTCACTCAGGCCGGGGGGAGGGAGGGACACAATGCAGCACGAGCCTGCGGCAGTAGAGGCCAGCGTGACATTGCACCAGCCTGAGGCGCACCATGCATTCTCCCGGGCACATTGTCCCTGCATCCTGGGACCGTGGCAGTGGCGGGCTGCACAGGCTCCCTGGAAGGGAGGTGTGGATAGTGACATGTGCTCGCACACAGGCTTCTTGGTGGCAGCAGCAGCGGCCTTAGCATCTCATGCCCGTCTCTGGGGTCTGCGCTTTCAGCCGCGGCTCGCGCCCCCCTCTGGAGCTCCTTTAAGCAGCACTCTTAATCCCCTCTCCTCCCGCACCAGGAAACAAAGAGGGAAGAAAAGGTCTCTTGCCTCTTCGGCAGGTCCAGACTTTTCCCTGAACTCCCTCCCGGCTAGCCGTGGTGCACTAACCCCTTCAGGCTGTGTTCACGCCGCCAGCCCCCAGTCCTCTCCCTGCGCTCCGACCGAAGCCCGAGCCTCCGCTCGCAGCCCCGCCCGCCCCGGTGGGTGAGCAGACAAGCCTCTCGGGCTGGTGAGTGCTGGTCGGCACCGATCCTCTGTGCAGGAATTTCTCCGCTTTGCCCTCCGCACCCCTGTTGCTGCACTGTCCTCTGTGGCTCCGAAGCTTCCCCCTCTGCCACCCGCAGTCTCCGCCCGTGAAGGGGCTTGTAGTGTGTGGAAACCTTTCCTCCTTCACGGCTCCCTCCCACTGGTGCAGGTCCCGTCCCTATTCTTTTGTCTCTGTTTATTCTTTTTTCTTTTGCCCTACCCAGGTATGTGGGGAGTTTCTTGCCTTTTGGGAGGTCTGAGGTCTTCTGCCAGCGTTCAGTAGGTGTTCTGTAGGAGTTGTTCCACATGTAGATGTATTTCTGATGTATCTGTGGGGAGGAAGGTGATCTCCACATCTTACTCTTCCGCCATCTTCCCTGTCTCCCATAAATTTTTGATTGGATGGAAGGCTTGTTTTTTTTCCTCTTTTTCTTTGTGCTTCCTCTAGTTTCACTTGCTGGCAGGATGCCACACGCAGAGGCCTTGCACCCTGCTGGCCCTTCAGACCAGAGTTCCTCCAGCGAAATGGCTGCTCTGGACACCTCCGCTCCTCATTTTTGATGAGATACTTAGGTTAAGCTAAATTCTGCGGGTTTTTTTTTTTTATATATATATATAATTCTAGGCTTTCCAAGTCACTGAAAACCCCTTTTATGGTGACCTTACATTTTTCTCTTCTCTTAAAGTTCTTCAAATACATTATTTATAGATTCATAAACACTATGATTGTAACTTTTTCTCATGTTTAAAATTAGGATATTAATAGTACTTACCTCATAGAATTGCTGTAAACATTAGATGAGATAATGAAGGCAAGACACAACATATTGTCTTCAATGTAGTGAATATTGTATAGATAAAAGCCACTGTCCCTATATTACTTATAATACTTTCAAAGCTTCCATTTGTTTTTTGAAGAGCTATACCATACTTGAACCGTATCGAACTTATTTTTTAAATATATTTATATACCTAATTTTATTTAATGTTTATATATATATATATATATATCACAACTACTTGGTACATGAATAAATTCATCAGCCTCATCCTAAACCTACAGAAAGTCTTTCCTTCTATTCAAAGAACTAACAGGCAAAAAAAGAAAAAAAAAAAAAAGACTTTTTAATGAGTCTGAAGCCACATTTTTATTTTAGAAGATATTTATCTATAAATGATATGGAATAACTGAATCCATTTTAATAAGCCTTAAATAAATGCTAATCTAAAACTTTCTTCTTGAAGAAGAAACAGGAAAGAGAAATATACAATCCATACCCAAGGATTTATCAATGGCCTTAAATGTAGAAGAATTAAATTAAAACACACACATTAACACACAAATTTTATCTTTTGTTAGAAATGTATATTTACTCATTTTATCCCTTTTTGATTAGAGCAGACAATTTATGTATCTTTACCTAAAATTGGTTAATAGGTTTGGCCTTTTTAAAGATATGCAATGCACTCATTTCAGCTTTGGCTTCTTTGGTTTGGAAGCAGTGTGTGAATTTTTTGTGACGGTAAGCCAGTAGTTATTATGCATGGGAGACTCTGGTAGAAATGCAGTATTTTGTACTAATTGCTAACGGAAAGATCTGTAATATCAGCTGCATGATTTTCCCCTTACATGTGCCCAGCTATAACAACCTGAATGTAGTATTGCATTTGCTAGTATTAGACACAAATTTATCCTGACACTTTTATAAGCAAAGCCTCAAAAACATTTAGTCATGTAAAATATAATCATAGTCTTGAAATATTTGCTTTTGCTCCCATGCATTTTAGGCAGAATCTCATTTTATAACCTTATCTCTATTGCTGAATAGGAGAATGGTGTGGAGAGGTTCCTTGGGGGTCTTGATTATAAGATAGGTGTTAATTTACACTGACCAGTTACTTCACCCTTATCAAAGAACAATTGTTTCCATAATGTGAATATTCCTTGTCTCTATACACTCTTCAGATCTTCCCTATCATAGTGAATTAAACGTGGTTTTAATTTTCATCCCATTTCCAGTGTTTGTTGCCAGACATTTCCGACTTTTTGAGGACAAATAGAAGTAGCTTGTGGTGTAAGTTAAATATTTTGTGTCAGGATAAAATAGCAAACCATTATGTAAAGGGCACATTTCCCCATGTGTTTATCTTATAACTGCATGAACTAGACTTGTACAGAAGCTTTGAAAAAATTCCATGGCTGTCGAATTCATAAGTCTTTCTGACCCATTTAGACAGATGTTAGTGTATTATGTGGAGCATACTATAAAACTTACCTTTCATCTATGGAAATGTGCTTGTACTTTGTTCCCCCAAAAGCAGATATGGAGACAATAAGACATGGGATAATAATAGACCTTTGGACACAGAGACATAAAATGGAATTATGAGTCCTTGAAAGAGCAATTAAGTACATTTTCATTTCAACAACTGAAGATGAGGAACCAAAACAGATGGGCAGGGGGTAGAATAAATGACAGAAAAATCTGTATCCATCATGCCTTTTGGCATCAATTTAGCTCACCAATTTACTCTGTAGTGTATTACAGTAAATCACATCTAGTTCTGCATTCCAGTCCCTGATTTCTGCTTGTCTGAAGTGAAAACTGAGAATACTGAGAAAACATTTCCCTGAAAATTTCTGGAACCATCAGTAAGGAGCCACTAGCCATACCATTATCAATGAGCTGACTCAATTCCTCTTAGAAATGGGTAGGTTATGAATTATAGATAAATTAGAGAAAGAGCTAGCAAAGTATTTCTGAAGTGTACACTACCCTAAAAAGCATAGTGACATGTCATGTTATCAAGTATCTTTCAAGATCTTGAAAGTGAAAAAAGAGCAGTGCTTTGAATGGAACTTTTAAAGTAGTGATGAACTTGGATTCAGTGGGAAAAGAACCTTCACATTCTTCTTAATTTTTAATAAAAATAAGAACTGTTGTTAATACTTTTTAACCTATGAATTGCAACTTGAAGTCTCTAAGCTGAATTCACATCCTAAATCACACATGCAAAACTTGAGAAAGTTTATCAGTTACCTATTGCTACTACTCCAAAATTTAATAGTTGTTGATAATATACAGCAACTATATATATCCTCACTATTCTGTAGGTTGCCAATTTGAACAGGGTCCCCTTGGATAGTTCTTTTGTTATCATGCGGTGGGGTGGGTTCCTAGAAGGCCTTATTCACATGGTAGGACCTCAGCTAGAATGGTTGGATCTGCCTTTCTCTTGCTCATGTTGCCTCTCTTCCTCAAGAAGGCTAGCCTGGGATTTTTCACAAGGCAGCAGGATTCCAGAAGTGTGGAAGCAGAAACTGTGAAACTCCTTGAAGCTAAGGCTCAGTGTCCCTCTGAAGCATTCTGATGGTCAGAGATTTTCATAAAGCCAACCCCAATTCAAAGGGGGATGTGC
Source organism: Mesoplodon bidens (assembly GCF_964165515.1). Lineage (NCBI taxonomy): Eukaryota > Metazoa > Chordata > Mammalia > Artiodactyla > Ziphiidae > Mesoplodon > Mesoplodon bidens. The sequence goes on from NC_138168.1 coordinate 61,009,151, forward strand.
GGGGGAATAGACTCCACCTCTTAATGGGAGGAGCAGCAAAGAAATGGTAAACACTTTTAACCCTTCCTCCTCCCCAGAAATGAGCATCATCTTTATCTGGCCAGTAACCCAACTGTGTCATTTCTTTTATTAACATTTTGTTAATTTTCTTTCCCTCCATTCCTCCATTCCAATACCTTTCCTGTGCCACTGTTTCCTCATGCGGGTATCATAGCAATCATCTCCTTGACATCAGTCAGTTTCTGCCTCTCCAATCAAAAGACAATTTTCTCTCTCTGGCCATTGTTTTTAGACTATTCTGTTCCTCACATATCTGTGTGATTCTTCATTTCGTATCACATATAATGTTCTCACATTCAGACATTTTCTATTTGGCCAATATTTTTATCTCTATTTCTCTATCTCTTTCTCTCCCTCTCTCTATTCTTCTCTCAATCCTCTCCTTGTAACTCCCTGATCTTCTCCAAAATATTGTTTGCTCTCCTTTCACAAAGATAGTAGTAAGCAAATATTTATTGATTATTTACTATGTGCAAGACACTTTCTTAGGCACTGTGACCAAAGTTGATTAAGGTCCCTCTCTGAGGAGAGAGAAACAATATATAAACACATAAATGAAAAGATAGCCTATACGTGCATGAGTGTTAAGATAAAAAGACAAAGGGAATACAGTAGTGGTTGGTGGGGACAGTAATTTCAGAGTCATCAGGGCCTTCTCCTCCGAGGAAGTAACACTTAAGCGCTTGACCTAGAACTCCAGGAGTCACATGGGTGAGGATGAAGAAAGAAGTGTTCTCGGCAGAGGAGACAGCAAGTAAAATGACCTCTTCCAAATCCTTGCTCCCTTTAGGATAGAGCATCCCTAAAATTTGTTATCTGGCCCAGTGGTTCTAAACTCTGGCTATATGATAGGATCATCTGGAATCTCTTAAATATACTGATGCCTGGGCCTCACCACAGACCCATCAAATCAGATTCTCTGGAGGTGGGTAGGGGAAACACCTAGATACCTGTATTTTGTAAATCGCCATGATTTGTATGCAGCCAAGATGGAGAACCATTGACCTACAGTAGTGTTTTTCAAACATTAACATGCATAGGTCACATGGGAATCTTTCTAAAATACAGATTCTGGTTCACTAGATCTAGGATAGAGCCCAAGATTATGTATTTCTAACAAGCTCCCAGGTCATGCCATTGCTGTTGATATAGTAGTTATTCAAAGTGTGGTGTTCAGACCAGAGTGTTAGTGTTCACCTGGGAGTTTGTTAGAAAAGCACATGCTCAGATAATCAGAAACCAGGTGATTCCATCACCTCTTGAATCAGAACTGCTAGGGGTATGGCCCAGCCTCCTGTGATTTAAGAAAGCCCTCAGATTATTCTGAAACCCACTCAAGTGTGAGAATCAGACTGGGTCTTGGTGTTTAGACATAGTCAATTTGGTACCTAATTGTGTTCCAGGTTGAGTTGACATAGTCAATTTGGTACCTAATTGTGTTCCAGGTTGTGTTTTCTACAATTACTTCATGTCAAGAGGTCTGTTGAAGCTTCTCAAGCACTTGCATTGAACTGAGGGTTTGAAGCCACAGCATTCTCTTCCTTTTACTTAGTTTCCATGCAAAGCAAATTCTCTTTCGTTCTGGCTAGAAGAGGAAGTGATCCAGCTCTAGTTTCAGATTCCACCTCCAGCTCCCAAAGCCTCTTTGTTCACTCAGCTTGCAAGGCATCAGGAGCTTACAGCTCCCCTGCAGGTGACACTCAACACTTACAGGTGTCACCTGCAAGGAGCTGTTTTATTAAAAACCCTGCTGGGACAGTTTAATCCCTGTGAAGGGATATTGTAACTCACCTCTAGCTGCTGTCCCATCACAGAATCACTCTCTGTACTACTTCTCTTTGTTTACAAGCTTCAGTTAATGGTTTTCTCTCCATTAGGCAGCTCAAGGGAGTCCTGTTTAGAGAACTATTGAATTCTTGCCAGTTTGGGGCATGATCCAAAGCTGCTCTAAGTCTCAGTGTTTTTCATGTTATATATTTTCCTCTCTTCTAACGCATATAGTTTTTATACCTCTATCTTCAGAATGTAAGCTAGAAATTGTAACTGTATGCATGAACACATATCATAAATATGGTAGCACGTGCTTATTGGCATGGAGAAGCTACATCTCATTACTCTGATGCAAAGAGTGAAAAAGAAATTTTGAACTAAAAATCCAAACTGAATAAGTATATTTTATAAAGCCTCCAAAAGAATCAATATCTTTTAATTTTAGAAATTTTACTATTTATGAGATTCATGTGATAATGGTGAAGAAATCATTGTTTCTCTCCACCACCCTACTACCATCCATTCCCCTTCCACCACCACTAAATTTGAATAGTCCCTCTTTCTAATCATTTAAAGAATATAGGTAGAACACTAGCACTCTTGGCTACTTCAAGAATAAAGTTTTCCTGGCTTTTGGCAATTATTTAATCCATAAGACAGGATTAGGTTAATCATCAAAGTAGGAATTTGTGGGACTGCATCTAATCATGAATGATAATGTGCTGAATAGTTAAAGAGGAAGAGTTGGCAAATGCATAAGTAAGTAAGTGAACAAGTAAGTAATAAATAAATGCATTTCATCATGAGAAAAAAATTGTAAAAACAAGAGTTCTTTTGACTTTTAAAAATATTCTTCTCAATGGATGTCAAGCTAAAGAGTCATACAGTTTTTGAATATGTAATACCTGAAGCACGTAGAGACCTAATTGCTATAGACACTCCACATTGCAATCTAATAGGGCGATGTATACATTTTTAGATTCCAAAGCATATTTTATTGCCAATTACAGATTTCCTCTAGATTGTTCATGTGGGACTCTCTGGGGCATTTATAATGTTATAGTCCATGTTTTACCTCTCCTTTAGTACTTGGGCAATATACTCGTTTACCCTCAAAATCCATTTGCTCCTCCTCTTTAGTTCCTCAGTTTATATCATCATCCATATTTCAGGTTCTGGGCAACAGGCATGTCTGCTCTTTTGTTGTTCTTTTCATCTTTCATCAACCGTCATCCATTCAAAAGCATTAATTATCTGAGATGAGAAACATCATCTTTCACAGAATAATACTTAGGCCATAAAATATTTCATAGCTGAAATCTTTGCACATCTGCCTGGGACGCTTAGCAGAAGTAAATATTCTTTGCTGTTTCCCTTTCACAGTTTGTGGAGATGAATGCACCGGCCTTCTTCTCGGTGACTTGGCTCGCCTGGAACAGATGGCCACGAGCATCAACCTCACTGGCCCACTGCCCGCTCCTTATAAAATTCTGTATGGTCTTGAAAATATGACTCAGGAACTCAAGGTAAGTTGGAGCAGTAACAGCAAGAGCCAGGGAAAAAATGACAGAAGCTTCCAAGGGGGTAATTGCTGTAATTGGTAAATGCTCTTCCCTTTGTCCCAAATCAAGGCAGGCAGCCATTAGGGAAATTCAAAGACTTTCTAAACCAGTGTTTTTCAAACTTGAGAGCTATAATTTACTGATTGCTCTTATGGAAAAAGAGGCTCATGTACCCCCAGTGTTTGGCCTAAATCAATTTTATTATGTTCCTTAAATATGTACAAACATAAAATCAGATATGAACTCCTTATACTAATAGCTCTATAAAATCAAAACAAATTAATCTTTACAAAAGCCTAAAAAACCAATAAAATTCAAATTAAAAACATTAATATAAAATAACAGGGGGCTTCCCTGGTGGCGCAGTGGTTGAGAGTCCGCCTGCCGATTCAGGGGACGCGGGTTCGTGTCCCGATCTGGGAAGATCCCACGTGCCACGGAGCGGCTGGGCCCGTGAGCCATGGCCTCTGAGCCTGCGCGTCCAGAGCCTGTGCTCCGCAACGGGAGAGGCCACAACAATGAGAGGCCCGTGTACTGCAAAAAAAAAAAAAAAAACAACCAGATGATTTTTGCTGAAAGCAAATTGCTACTTGCAACAAGAATATCATACTGACTACTTCCACGTAGGTTCTTTCATCAGCATGTGACATGTGGCAACTCGGTTCTCCTACCTTTCCACAATTTGAACGAGAGAACTCTTTGTGAGGGGTCCTGAAATGACATTTGGCATCACTTGACAAGTGATTTATGTGCTCAATCTGCCATATGATCAAACAGGCATGCAAATGTAGGTGCTAAGATCAAGTGGCTTTGTGCAGCTCTCAGGTGCCCAGCCTGGGTTCCAGAAATGCTTACATTAACATTTAAGTTTACTGTCAAAATGAAAACACAAGGTGAAAATTTTGTACTAGAGAATGAGGAGACTTTTGAAAGTACTTCAACAAGAACTAATTTTGTTGTAAGAGAAACACTATTCTAAGACATCGTTAAAACTTTCAGTAGTTAATGGGATAAAGAGGAAATGTTAAGGAAATTGGAGTTGTTTCACCTGAATAAAAAAAAAGATGAAAAGTGACTCCTTATACACTATCAGTCAATTACTGGATATTTATTAAGAAACTCTGGAATGCCCCAATATTGCACTTGGTTCCCCAGGGGTTTCATGACCCCTATAATGCAGTCACTACCTTTATGAAGCTTAGAGTCTATGTGGTTTAAAAATAGTTAAACAATAATTAAACAATTAGCAAAAATACATAATTACCACATGCTTTATAGACATTTGACATACAATAGAGTTCAAAGATTGGAGAAATAGATAAGATCCAGAGTAACCAGAGAATACATCATTAATGAAAGTGTAATTTGTGTTAGAACTTGAAGGATAGAAACAATTTCAATAGGCAGAGAATTATTGGTGAAGACTGGAGGAAGAAACCTAAGATTTATCCACTAGGCACTGGCAGACATTCTTCTAGGGAATATATTGTTTAATTTAGACCACAGCCTTCAAAGTCAGTATTAGTATCCTTATTTACCAGAAGAAGAAACCAATCATAATGATAGCAAGAATAACATTTATTGATGAGTATCTCTGTGCTAGACAATTGACTAAAGTCTTATGTGAATTATCATACATAGATTTTACAGAAACTCCAAGAAGTAGGAAAGGAGTACTGTATCAGCTATGTTTGTCTCAGATAGCCGGGTAGGGACACTGAGGCCCAGAGACAAGGTCACATGGCTACTAGGTACAGAGCTGGGACTTGGAAGGAGGTAGTTTAACTTTAGGGCCTGTGAGAATGAAACTACCTTCACACAGCTCAAAGAGAGAAGGGCTCAGTCCACCAGTAGCAAGGTCTCCTTGACCCCCAGCCCATCCATACATACTCTTGCCACTGAATCTAAGAGAGCCACATGCACAGAGGCAGAGGTGTGGATAAGCGAGGTCTGTCCAGCAGACATTAGAAGTCAGGCCTGCTAGTGAAAGATAAGGCTGGAGACTTCAGTGGGGCTGGGTGATATGAAGGACAATCGTGAAAGCCAGGCAGAGGAATCTGAGTTTACTTTGTAGGCCCAGCATTCAGGAGTGCAGAGGTCTAATAAAGAAAATGCTGACCAGTTATCATGTATGGAAGGAATACAAAGAAAGAAAATTAAACTAGAGAAGCAAATACTTAAGTAGGACGTAAAATAATTTTAAAGTAATAACTTAAGCAATGGATGAAGTACTGAAGGGCCCTCTGAAAGAGGTTCCAATCTGTGGACATCAACCAAGCCTGAGGTTCAGTCACCTATTTCCTTATGGCTGGGTATCGGTCAGAATGACCTTGATTTTCCTTAAATTCCAGTCTTTCTTGATTCTGTTTGTGTTCTTCTTCCATAATTTGTTTAATATCTGGATATTTGGAACCCCATTTTGATATTCTAAATCCTTAAGCCAGTTATGTGCCCTCTTTGTTCAGTTCCTTTAACTATGTCAGTGCTCCCTGGGTTCCAGCCAGAGATGACCAGAAACACACATGTAATAGAACAAAGTTGGGTTTACTAACTTGTTGCAACAAGGGGCACTGCACAGTGTGGGGAATTGGGGCTGTCTCAATAACAGGGCATTAGGAATCACTTAGAGTATTGGGGGTTTGTGCTAGGGAATTTGGGGGCAGATTCAAGGAAGCAGGGGTTTGTGGTGGACTGGGTACTATTCAGAAGTGGGAATAATTCCATAATTAAGTATTCTAATGAATCTTATCTAGAAGGAGGGAAGAAAAGGGAGGCTAAAGCTACAGTTAGTAAGGAGGCAGTGGTCACTCACATTAGCCAGAAAATGGGATTTGAGGTACTTTTGTGGTCTGCACAGAGACCATGATTTCGTCTGCATTTAGATAAGATTATGGAGTGGTCTCAACTTTTGTTTCGTTCATCACTCTCACAGAGTGATGCTGTCTACTGTTAGTGTTTGGTGAGATTGCTTATATTCAGTAGGAGAGAAAAATGGCCCATGTGTGAGTGCCAGGCCAGCTCCTACAACATTGATGCCATGCAGATGGTTAGTGTCTGGCCAGGTCCTTCTGTCAGGGCTCCTGTCCTCAAAGACAGAGGTAATAAACCTGTAAACTGTATCTCTGTTGATTAGAATGGGAGCCTTAAAGACTCAGACAGGGTTCATCTTGACTCTACCCCTTACTGGCTGTGCAATCTTGCATACATTTTTAAGTCTCTTTAAGCCACAGTTTTCTATACACAAAATGAAATAGCATTTACCTCATAGAACTGTTGTAAGAGCTAAATGAAAAACAAAACAAAACAAAAAGACCTGGAACATAGTAATATCTCAATAAATTGCAGCAGTTTGTATTATTTGCCAGATTATTCTGCACGCTGCTTTGTAAGTGCCCAACTGAAATAGTTTCTTTCTCTCTTCTCTGAAGGTGAGAAGGCTAAATTCTTTGTATATAAAGAAAAAATGTGTTCTGTTAAATGTTCAACCCATGATTGCTGCAAGACCATGTACTAAAAAACATATGGAATGAAATCTTTTTCAGCATTTGCTCTCACCTCAGCGGGCCCCAGAGAGGCTCATTCAGTTGGCAGAAGGCAATCTGAACACACTGGTGACAGAAATGAATGAACTTCTGACCAGGGTAAGTTGGGAAAATCATGCTTCTTCTTAAAGCAGATAGATTATGTATAATTAAGGAAAATTACTTCAAATTTCTGAAATGCAAATCTTGTTCTTCGTAAATCCCAATTTGGTGCATGAAATAGATGTATTTTTGACTTGCTACTTCTGCCACAGATAAAATCTGAGAACCCAGTAGCACAAGAAAAGATTGGGATACATACTTGGGAAGTGTCAAGGACAATGGCTAAAAATATCAGAATGACGGTATGTCTTGAGTCCTCTATCCTGTAGCTTCCATGGTAAAGCTTTTATCGATTCTGGATTCCCAAAGTCCTGGCTCTGACTATGTAAGGAAAAAGAAAAACAAATGAAAATACTTGTAGTCTCTTTGATCTCATCATAAGATTTTTGTGTTTATATAGAAATACAGCCTAAATCATTATCCCCCGACAAAAGAGGAAATCTTCTTTATCATGAAAATCCAAAGCATTCAAGGCAGTTTTTAGAGTCAGAATGTAAAGTCCATGTTGCGTTTATCAGACTTTTTAAGATATTGGGAGTTTTAAATTTTCAAAACTCCAAGACGGTTAAGGTTCTTTTCCCTGATACAGAATGAAGAAAACAGCATAAAGTCTGCCATCTTGTGGCCAGAAAAATGCATGAACTGGAAAACTGGCCTAGAATTTAGGGATCCAGTTTGATTATCAAAGAACTTTAAATGACAAAAAATATTGGAGCTAGAAGGTTCTTACAGATTGTCTAGTCCATTTTTTTAAGAAGAAATCCCTCAGGCCATGATAGTGAAATGAATTAGCAATGGCCGTGTACTTCACCAAATTCAAGGACCCAGATTCCAGATTCCCACTGACCCAGTACCATTTCTACCTAAACTGCCGCTGGCTTAGGAGAATTTCCACAGGGAAATCAAATGGGATTCTGAGTGTGTAATGCTAAACAATGGCCCTGATGTTACAAATAGTGTACTAAACACTTTTTCAGAATCTCCTACCAGCAATGTGGAATGTACAAATATAGAACAGAGTTTCTTGCCAAATGTAGTTAGATATTAATCAGATTAATGAGTACAAATTATTTCATGTCAATTCAATAATTAACAATTTTGTATTGGTTATGTGAATACACTAAATAAGAATTTTTAAACGGATCATGCCAAAGTAATCTCAATTCAACAGCACATATGAATGTTCACCACATACAAAGCCCAAGCACTAAGTGTTGGCAGATGAAAGATAAAAATGAGGCTCAGTCTGTCTTCAAGGAGGTTGCAATCTCAAGTGTGTGTGTGGGGGGGGGGGATATATAAGTATTTAGGTATGTGGAGGGTAATGTGGGACAAGTGCAAGTAAATATGTAACACAGCATGAAATAAAATAAAGGAATGTACCTGAGAAATACACACAAATGAATTAATTTAATATTAATTTAATGTTAAGGGTAACTAGGGAAAATTCCATGGAACAGAGACCTTTCATTCATTCATTCATTCATTTAATTAATCCTTACTAAGGGTCCAATATGTTCTAGACACTATAACAGAATGACAGACACTGGGAAAACAGGTATAAGCAAAACTGACACTGTTGTTGCTCTCACTGAGCTGATTACAGCCAAATGATCTGAGCCTTTATTATTATTATTATTATTATTACCTTATTACTTCTTAACCAGCATCCTATCATCTTTCCAGCAGACTCTCACATACTAAATTTTTTTAAATGGACTTTGTATTTTTGAGAAGTTTAAAACAAAATTGATTGGAAAATACCGAAATTTCCCATATGCCCCCTGCCCCAAGACAAGCACAGCCTCCCGCATTATCAACATCCTCCACCAGAGTGATACGTTTGTTCCAATAGATGAATCTACGCTGACGAATCATCATCGCTCAAAGCCTATAGTTTACTTTAGGGTTCACTCTTGGTATTGTATATTCTATAGATTTTGACAAATGTTTAATGACATGTCTCTACCTTTATAGTATCATTTAGAGTGGTTTCACTGCCCTAAAAGTCCTCCATGGTCTGCCTATTCACCTCTCCCTGTTCCTGAACCCCTGGCAACCACTGATCTTTTTACTGTCTCTATATATCATATATCATATAGTTGGAGTCATACAGTATGTAACCTTTTCAGATTGGCTTTTTTCACTTAGTAGTATACATTTATGTTTCCTCAATGTCTTTTGATGGCTTGATAGCTCATTTCTTTTTAGTGCTGAGTAGTATTCCATTTTCTGGATGTACCAAGTTTATTTATCCATTCACCTACTGAAGGACACCTTGGTTGCTTTTAAGCTTTGGCGATATGAATAAAGCTGCTATAAACGTCCAAGTATATAAGTTTTCAGTTCATTTGTGTGAAAACCAGAGTGCAATTGCTGGATCATATGGGAAGAGTGTGTTTAGTTTTGGAAGAAATCTCCAAAGTGGCTATACCATTTTGCATTCCCAACAGCAATGAGTAAGAGTTCCTATTGCTCCAAATCCTCACCAGCATTTGGTGTTGTCAGTGTTCTGAATTTTGGCCATTCTAGTAGGTATGTAGTAGTATCTCATTCTAGTTTTAATTTACAATTCCCTAGTGACATACTATGTTGAGCATTTTTATATGCTTATTTGCCATCTGTATATCTTCTTCGGTGAGATGTCTGTTCAGGTCTTGCTATGGAATGAATGTGTGTGTCCTCTCCACAATTCCTATGTTGAAATCCTAACCCCCCAGGTGATGATATTAGGAGGTGAGGCCTTTGGGAGGTGATTAGGTCATAAAGGCAGAGACTTCATGAATGGAATTAGTGCCCTTATAATAGGGACCCCAGAGAGATCCTTTGTCCCTTTTTGCCATGTAAGCATAAAGTGAAAAGACACTACCTCTGAACCAGGAAGCAGGCCCTCAACAGACACCTGGGATGCCTGGGATGTGAGTTTGTACTTCCCAATCTCCAGAACTGTGAGAAATAAATTCCTGTCATTTATCAGCCACCTAGTGTGTGGTATTTTGCTATAGCAGCCTGAATGAACTAAGACTTTTCTCATTTTTTAATCGAGTTGTCTTTTAAATTATTATCAAGTGTTCTTTGTAACAGTTTTTATTAGCTATGTCTTGCAAATATTTTCCCCCAATCTGTGACTTGCCTTCTCATTCTCTTGACAGTGTCTGTCACAATGCAGAGTTTTTAACTTTAATGAAGCCCAGTTATCAATTATTCCTTTCATCAATTTCTTTGGTGTCATAACTAAAAAGTCATCAACATACCCAAAGTCATCTGGATTTTATACTATGTTATCTTGGAGTTTTATAATTTGCATTTTATATTTAGGTCTATTATCCAATTAGAGTTCATTCCAATACTATTATTTAATAAACTTTTTTATTTTAAAATAGTTTTAGATTTACAGAAAAGTTGTTGCAAAGATAGTACAGAGATTTCCCATCTACTCCATACCCACTTTCCCCTACTGTTAATATCTTGGTGTGATATATCTATCACAATAAATGCACTAATATTGATTATTATTATTAACTAAAGACTCTGCTTTTTCTTCAGCTTTGCTTAATGTCCTTTTATTGTTTCAGGATCCTATCCAGGATATTACATTAAGTCATCATGTCTTCTTAGGCTATGGCTTCTAGAATGTGACAGTTTCTTAGACTTTCCTTGTTTTTGATGATTTTGACAGTTTTGACAAGTTCATGTATTTTGTAGGATGTCCCTCAGTTGGGGTTTGCCCCATGTTTTTCTCATGATTAGAATAGACGTATAGGTTTCTGTGGGGAAGACCACAGAGATAATGTATCATTTTATCACATCATATTAAGAACCCATGCAATCAATATGTCTTATTACTGTTGACGTTGATCTTGATCACCTGACTGAGGTAGCATTTGCCAGATTTCTCCACTGGAAAATTACTCTTTTTCCCCCTTTTCACACTTCAATACCATTTTTATCTGCCCATTCTTCAGATTTTGTAACATAAAAAGCCTAGAAATAAGACTTCTAAAAGTAAGTATCTCCTTGATAAAGTGAGGATGGGGAGGAAATGGAAATCCTCACTTATTTATTAACCTTGTCCCCACCAGAAACAGGATTGTCATGGAGACCTTCACTATTCAAGTCAAAATGATCAATTCTTTCTTTGCCTGTGGTCAATCAGCGTGATAATCAAAAGGTGTATTGATACATATGTAATCATAACTAGAGGACTAGATGACATAAATATCCACTAATATTGGCTGAGACCCCCAGTACCTTTATCTCACAGCCATGAATGATTCAGCAGTTGGGCCCAGAGTATAAGTGCAGGGGCCATGACTTCCTATTATCCATGGCTACGTTAGAGGAGATAGTGCCTAAACTAGGAGTGCACATTAGAGTTACGTGGTGCCCAGTCTCACCCCCAAAGGTTGTGATGTATTTGGTCTGAGGCACATTATGAGCACTGGGACTTTCAAGAGCTTCCAAATGATTCTGATGTCAGCCAAGATGGAAAACTATGGTGAGCCTAGAGGTACCCAGTGCTTCCAGCTCCCTTTCCTCTGGCAAGTGCTTTCACTGCTACAGCCAATCTTTTTGAGAATCCTTTTCTCTACTTTGTTAGCTGGTGAGTCACTTTATGACTAGTACATTCTTTATGTTTGTTAAAACATCTGGCAAGTCTGATCCTGCATAGCTGATGTGAGCTGCCTTCTGTCCTGCAAGTGCTTGTATATTTTGTGCTTATCTTTTTCATGAAGCAATTTAGTTCTCTAATAGCCCTTGGTAAAGAGAATAATATTCCTCCCCCAGATTAACATTTTAAACATTTATTTTATATAATTTAATGTCAAATATTACATAAGCAAAATGTTGCCTAATCATGTATCTTTTTCAATGTATTTTAATTTATTGTCATTCCATTTCCCCCTTGGAATATGTTTTTTGAATATGGCAATCATATGTCACATGTTCATACTGTCAGACACTATGATTAGGGTGGAATATTGAGATGTTTTTGATGACAGCTCCATATACCTCTGTAGCTACTGTCCTTACCTCCCTCTTCCATTTCACAGCCAAATTTTTTCAAAGACTTGGTCTGCTTTCACTTCTCACTCCACTGTAGTCTAGATTTCCACTCCCAGCCTGCTACTAAAACTATTTCAACAAGGTAATCAGTGACAAGCTGGTCACTAAATCCAGTGGAAACTTTATTTATTTATTTATTTATTTTTGCGGTATACGGGCCTCCCATTGTCGTGGCCTCTCCCGTTGCGGAGCACAGGCTCCGGACGTGCAGGCCCAGCGGCCATGGCTCACGGGTCCAGCCGCTGCGCGGCATGTGGGATCCTCCCAGACCGGGGCACGAACCCGTGTCTCCTGCATCGGCAGGCAGACTCTCAACCACTGCGCCACCAGGGAAGCCCAGAAACTTTATTTTACTTGAACTTCCTACAGCAGTTGCCACTTTTGATCCTATCTTCCTTCTTAACATACTCTCCTCTCTGCTTTTATCTTAATTCTCAGACCTTTCATTTTCAAGCTCTTCCTTTGCCCATCCCTCAAAAGTCGATTTTCTTGGGGTCCAGTCCTCAGTCCACACCTCTTCTCACTTTGTAAAAACTCTCTCTTTTGGCTTCGATCGCCACATATATGTTTATGATTAATAAGTCCATATTCTCAAGACAGCCTTAATTCTCCTGTTTCAGTCCTATGCACCTAACTATCAACTGGACATCTCAAATTAAACTCACCGTCTTCCTCTTAAAACCCATACTTTCTTCTGTTTAGAACACCTCAATGATTTATCCTCCAATAGTTACCAGTCTCCCAAAATAGAACTGAATGGTTGCTCTTCATTCTACCCCAACCCAATTCAGAGGTCTTCTATTACCTCTCTTCCTAAGCTTTATCTAACTCCAAACAATTATTATTCCTATGGCAGAGTGAACTTGCTAAATCACAGATCTGATCACATCACTCTCCTCCTTCAAATTCTCCATTTTGTTCATTGACATGTGATGCTCTTTCCTCATGGTCTTAATTCCTCAGCCTCATCTCTTCCCCAACTCATGTTCTGGTTATCTGGATTCTGATGTATTGAACATATAAGCCAGAAACCTAGAAATCTTCTTTGATGCCACTTTCTTCCTTCTCATCCTCCCACTTATTTAACCCATTACCAAATACAGTGGGTTCCACTTCTGTGTATAGATCTCATCTTCACTACCCACTCTCATCCAGCCCTTAGTCTGGGATTACCACATTAGCTTTCTAGCTAGTCCAGCGTTTATTCTTATTTTCCTTCAATTGTTCTCCAAGCTATAACCATAATGCACTTCTGCTACCCCAGATTTGTACATGTCACCCTAGTGCTTAAACTCATCCCCCTGGCTTCTCATTGCTCTTCACATAAAGGCCAAAGTCTCACTTTGGCCGCATCTCACACCACTTTGACCCTGGCCATCTGTACACCATCTGTACTCTGGAGTACAGATCCTTCAGTTACTTTGTCCCACAGAGCCTTTCCGGACATGTTTTCTTTAGCCTTGAAGTAAATCACTTCCTCCTACATCTTGTTAACTTCCGTTAATTCCAATTCACTTTCTAAAGCTCAGCTCCTCGAAGTCTACCACAAGTCTTCTGTGATATTCCAGGTGTGATGTGATTTCTCTTATAACTGTGTTATACCACTGTGCTTTTGCTTCAGTTTGTGGTTATAATTTATTTTCATGATCATTAAACAAATACCTCTCTATCCCACCAGACTATAAACTCCAAAAGAGCAGGAAGTGTGGGTTTTTTCCCCCTTACCACAGTATCACCAATATCATGTATATAGTAGGTGTTCAGTCAATATTTGTTTAATTAATTAATTAACGAATTGTGAATAATTTTAAAAATAGCATAAAAATAAATGAAAGGTATAGAAACCCACAATAAGCATTAATTTTGAATTTCTCTAAAACGCACTAAAATCAGGCATATAATTATATTGAGTTGAATATTTTGTTTTCTTTGATAAACATCTCTTAACTGTTTATATTTCATAAGGGGTAAATGCAATGTAATAGACTGAACTATATAAAACATCAAAATTTTGCTTTATCTACCTTGTCTCTTACTGTATATTAAAAATCAAATTTAAATGAAGATGAGGCATCTCCAAAATGATGAAACTAGTTTTTAAATGATTTAAGTGCCTACTACATATATATAAACACACACACATATATATATATTTACAATGCCTTATTTATAGTTTTAAAAGGTTTAAGTTGCCAGCAATGTTTTTCATTTCTGCTGTTATATTTTAAAAGAGAGAGAATTTGTAGAGACGTGGATAGACCTAGAGACTGTCATACAGAGTGAAGTAAGTCAGAAAGAGAAAAACAAATATCATATATTAACTCATATATGTGGAATCTAGAAAAATGGTAGAGATGAACTGTTTTGCAAGGCAGAAATAGACACACAGATGTAGAGAACAAACGTATGGACACCAAGGGGGGAAAGTGGAGGTGGTGGTGGTGGTGGGATGAATTGGGAGATTGGGATTGACATGTATACACTAATATGTATAGAATAGATAATAAGAAGTTGCTGTATAAAAAATAAGTAAATAAAATAATTTTTTTAAAAAGAGAGAGAGATAATGTATAACAAATCACATTTGTTTATTTGGAAATCTCAAAACTGACGCCTGAAATATTTAAGGAGAAATTTCACATAGAACTGACTTATTATCATTCCCCAGGTCCAGTTGATTGTCTCTCTCTTTGTGCACTGTCTGTCCTAGTAGCTTGTCCTAGTACTTCACTGACCCTTGGATATACAGAACCGGTAGTGTTTGAAGATGACCCTAAAGAATATCATGTAAATGATTAGATCTCAAATTTAAATTCAGCAGAAAACCTCTGCAAATGCAAAGGTGGATGGCATCTAAGCAATGTTGTCTACTCAGTAGTTAGATTTGCTCCATTCGATTCTAGTTTTAACATAAAGAAGGCGGAAAATGAAAGACACTAGTAATATCCAACCAAGAAAATTATGTGCAGATTTCAAGAGTCACAGTGAGAACTGCTTGAGCTAAAGTAAGAAAGTAACAACTACATTGTTCAGAAGTAAATGTGTGCCTAATGGTAATGGGTGCTGCCTAGATATAAATACTCAAAAAAAACCCACAAAGAAAATAAAAGAAAAATAAAAGGAAAAAATACCTAATTGAGTGAACTTGAATGTAAAAAAAGATAATCAAAGGTAAGAGAGATACATGCAAAGCAGTGTGTGAGCTATCATTTACAAAGGAACACTGGAAATATGTAGAACAGAGGTAAGAGAAAGTAAAAGTAAGAAAATCTAAGATAGAGAATGAAAGGAAGATTGTACAACATATTAGGATAAATGAGAAGACATTTGTCAAATACTCAAAGGACAAGATAATAGTGGGTCAGAAGGAAGCTGACTAAGGGATGGGGATAGCAATTTAATAAAATACAAGAAGAGCCAAACTGAATCAGGCAGACAGCTCCTATCATGT
This sequence comes from Mesoplodon bidens, assembly GCF_964165515.1. Taxonomy (NCBI): domain Eukaryota; kingdom Metazoa; phylum Chordata; class Mammalia; order Artiodactyla; family Ziphiidae; genus Mesoplodon; species Mesoplodon bidens. Next base: position 61,024,705 of record NC_138168.1, read on the forward strand.
ACTGTTTAGCCTTCATCTGTAACATTATCAGTAACCTATCCTGGATGAAACTGATTTTTGTAAATTTCACTTTTTACAATCTATCACCACTCCCCATAGGTGATAGTGTATTTGTAATTGCCTTCCTTTATGGAGTCTCTCCTGGGTGGTTTTGCCAAGGTGACTCTTCAACTTCATTACTGTGTAATGATACAGGATTTTTTTTTTTTTTTACTGCACCACACAGCATGTGGGATCCTAATTCCCCAACCAGGGATCAAACCTGCGCCCCCTGCATTGGAAGGCAGAGTCTTAACCACTGGACCACCAGGAACATGATTTTTTTTAATGTATCTCTATGATATTCTGATATGGATTTTTAAATATGTTTACTAAAACCTAAAGCTTATGCACTTAAAATACATAAAAGCTGGAGCTGTGTCCCTCCTCCCACCCAGAATGCTTAACTTTTTCAAGTATCTTCCCAGTCCTCCTGAATGTTAGCCAAACATAAGTTAATGTTTAATACAGACAGCATACAAGGCTGTGAGACAGAAAATGTGTGTCTTGTCCCCTATTTCCTATATGTGTGAGTTCAGATAAGTCACTTAACCCCTTCATACCTTCATCCTCACCAGTGTGAAAATAGGGATCATGCCCTCTATGTATCTCTAAAGGCAGGTAAACGAAACACAAGAGTATTGTCAGCCCTCTGAACACACATATCAATCTGCGGTACAGCAGAGACTGACTGTGTAACCTACCTCTTAGAGGGCTAATATCATAAGTCAATGCCTTTTAGTCCAGGAATCTCACGGAGTGCAGCCAAGAGAAGAAGCTCTTTTTGTCTGTGCAGAAGGAAGGATATCGTCTCCCTTAGTAAGTACTGTGCTGGCCATAAAGATTTCTGCCCGCCCCCGGCCCCTACCTCCACTCACCTCCACCAGCGTGGTATTTGGTGTGCAATCTCAGGCTAGTTTTGAATTACCAGAAGGCCAGTGACTAGAATGCAGCGTGGTTGGGACCAGAGGCACTCAGGCCTGGCTCTCCTCCTAAGCACTCAGCTGTAGCCCTTCAGCAGCAGCTTCCTATAAGGCTGTGAAAAATGTCCAGAAAAAAATGCCCAGCCATCCACATTCACTGGTAAGAAAAACACCAGGCATATGGCCAGTTTGAATGGTATCAGAAAGGCATATGGAAAGAGATTTTTCTTTCTCCAACAGACTTTAGAACTTCAAAGGAATAGTTTGTTTGATTATTATTACATCAGTCAATCACCCAACATCCTTGACCCCCTACAGTTTGCCAGGCACTGTGCCTGGCACTCGGAGGAATAAAAAAGAGATAAGACATAACCCTAGCCCCCAAGGATTGCGATTCAACAGATATGATGAAACACCTAAAAAAATAATTATCCACAACAGTCATGAATAGTGGTAATGATAGTTGTTTTTGAAAATCTAAGAAGGGAGCATATGGGTCAAAATCATTGGGGATGCCTTCACAGAGAAGGTGAAGTTGGAAGCGAATCATCTTGGGAGCTGGATTTATTTTGGATAATTGGAAAGGAGTTAGGGAGCAATAGTATGAACAAAGCTTTTTCTGGAAAGGTAGGCAGTAAGAATGGCAATAATGTTGACAAGATTCGTTAGGAAATTGTTTAGTCATATATTTAACAACATTCATTCAATATTTGCTGTAAGTGAGATATCATACTAGAGGCTGGATATAAAGTGCTGAGCAAACAGACCAAGTTTTTGTCCTCTTAGAGCTTACTTTTTAGTCAGGTAGCCATTACATAGGTATGCCAACACGTAAATAGTAATTCTAAAATGCATGGAGCTATGAAGGAAATATTCTTCTGCAGGAAGCCGTGAAACTTAGATAGGTGCCCTGAGGATGGCCACACCAAGAAGAGATACTTATTAAACTGAAAGCTGATGGATGACAAGGATCCAGCCACTAAAGCGTTGAGCAGAAGCTCATTCCAGGCAAAGACAATGGAATATGAGAAGACCCTAAGAAGGGAAGAGATTGGCATATTACATATAAAAGAAAGCCAGGGAAGCTGATTGCATAGGGTCTTAATTATAACATTTTTGACTTATTTCTTACCATGGGTCATTTAGAATTCTTCACATCTTAATATTGGAGTACTCATGTTATTGGTACTGAGTGTGTTAACAATGACTCTTACACATTTTTGTATAAATTAATTTGATAAGTAGAAGTCAAGGCAATGAATATTATCTTGACCATCCAGAATTTTAAAAGGAGAGTGTATCAGTATACATTTATTTTCAAGAAATTAGATGCTTTGAGCATACAAGAGTTGGAAAGCTCGATGGTATGAGATTTATGGGAATTATTACCTTTTAGTAATGTAAATAAGATACTGATGAAGCAAGAAATAAATGTTACTTCAAATTATAATGTATATTTTCTGTATAGTAAGTGATACTAGTGCTGGTGGTATATTAAAAGATTATAATAATGTAGATCAAATCCCTTATAGTATTCTGTGATATGTGAAAATAGTAGAGATATTATAGAGCACAGTAAATCCAGACTAGACAAACATCTAAAGCAGTTTAGATGACCAGCATCTTAAGCAGCTGACCTTAGTAATTCAAAAGCAACATTTAAAAAATTATGTGAGCATACATTTGTGTGGTGTTTATGTGTAGAGTTTCTTGACCCAACTGGACCTCGAATTTAAAAGTGAAAATAATTCCAATATTAATGTTTTGGAAGAGTTAATCCAGAGCATTCTAATATATTGATTAACACATGCCAAATCATTTTGTATATATACTGAAACTATAAAGAGGAATTTTTTAAACTCCCATGGATTCTTTCCCTTTCATTCTTTTATTTGTGGTGATAACATTTGAAGGTTGAGAAACCATGTTCTGTGCTGGCCAGACATTTAGTTCAATCTTAAGTTCTATTTAAAATCCATTTATGTATAAAACAATTTAGATTCTCTGGGCATGTCTAAAATGCAAGCACTCTGGTACGAGATTGTGGAGTATTAATACTCTGCCAGCTTGAATCTTTATTTAAATTGTATTGAGGCAGTTTGCGATTCTTTGATTCATTTTCTGTAGTTAGATTATCCCTATTTTTTAGAAAAGGAAGTCATATTTATTAGCATATGCATACACATTAAAAAATGAAGTATAAACCTATTACAAGGTGCTCTAAGCCTTGTAGTATCTGAAACTTGTAATGTTACACATGCCATTTGATTACATATGGTATATCTTAACTATGAACACATTAAATGGATTCCATTGTGTCAAATGATATTTTCAGTGTGAATAAGGGTGAAACAATATGAGGATGTTCTTTGGGAGGTGGGGCTGTTGTAGAGTTCTGTTCTATTCTGTTGACAGTAATATATGGTCCTGTGATTACTGGAATCTTTTTTGGTGATGTCGTATGGGGAAAGTTAACATTTATTCTTCTTTAACATTTTACTAGATCTTTACAGTGTTATAGAACAAGCATTTACTACTTAGTAGCTAGGCATTCCCTTTCTTTGTTTCTTTAATTAATGTATTGATCTAAACCGAATCTATAGGATCAAGCTGATTGAGACAGGTTGTCTGTGCCTCTTTCTAGAGATCATTGCTACACTCCACACTTTTTCAGTAAATAAAATATGGACAAAACTGCAACATGTGCAGGCTGAAGAATCCATTAACGACTTTTGGCAAAGTACCTTAAAAATATTTCAAAAATAACTCTGCTTTATGGCTTCTACTATGCCATTGCGTACAATGAGGGTTTTAAAAAGACCAAATACAGTTCTCTGATTTCCATTTAATGGAAGACGTAATAAAGTTTAATTGTATATTTGAGCACGGGCATCATTTCCAGTACATCTGATCAATAATTCATCAATTTCCTTTGGCTCAAACTAATATTTGAAAGAAAATGCAGCCGGTGAGAGCTTATCTAGCTGTAGCTTCATCATCTCTATTAATTACGCTTTTCCCAAATTTGGTTCATTAGGCTACCAAAGTGACAGCAGATGGCGAGCAAACTGGACAGGATGCAGAGAGGACCAACACGAGAGCAAACTCTTTAGGAGAATTCATTAAGGACCTGGCCCAGCAGGCAGAAGGTATTAGAAAAGTCACAATTTAATCATTATTTCTCCTAACAGGAAAAGAAAAAAAGGACTGCACAGGACTGGAATTTCTCTAGTAAGAGATGACATTTTTAAATTTGAGGGTTGAATTTTTAAAAAGTTTTTTGATCAAGATATTCAAGGGCATTATCAACTGAGAATCTACAGCCTACAGTGTTAAATTTGTGACAGAAGTCAGTGAATTAGGAATTATGAGTACAAAATAGCAGTAAATTGAATGCATTCCTTTATGAATGCTCTGATCCTTGAGGAATGGCTATTGTGATCAAATATGATTAAATTAGTTAATGGGCAACTTATCCTCTGCTATGGTGCTGTTTTTGTATTCAGAACTATTTAAAAGATCCTTGATTTTTAAAAAAAAGTTAACTTTATCGTTCTGCTCAGTACCTTAAAGCAGCACTTTAATTTCTCAAAATGGCTTTTAAACACTTGGTACCAGTTTTTAATGAACATCTGTTGCTTGGGATTTGGATGTGCTACCTTACCAGAAGCTCTACTGCATTTAGTCCACAATTCTCAAGGAGTTAGTTCTTGGCATCTACCAATCTGATTTGAGAATCAAAGTGGAAGCCATTTTTAGACAAAAGCCCAGATTAAGAAACTCAGAGAAAACAGATAATGCAAAAAGGAAAAAAAAAAAACCCTCAAAAAACAAAACAACAAACATTAGTTCTTAAATATCTACTAATATATAATAAACATGCATGCATGTTGAGAAAATAGGAAAAAATGTTTTTGCTTTAAAAATAAAACATTTTTATTGCTCTATAATGTTATACATTTTAGATACTTTGCTTTCTAATACAGCCAAATAAATCAGGACGTGAGAACCTTCAAGGCATATCCTGACAGGTCAGTCTCAGGAATCACTGGCCAAGAAGAGAGAGAAACTCCCAAAGATTCCCCACAGCAAGAAACAGAGTTTTAATCTGAGTCATAATCTCAGGCAAGACATGTTAGGATCCGAAACAGAAGTTACTCCTACCAAAAAAATCTCAGTTAACTCATTGTGGTTTCTCCTCTGCTAGATGAAGTTGTTGTCCTTTCCCTGTTTTTATTTTCCAGTAATGTTATTTGAAAGTGTCTACCCTCCCTTCCTCCCACCAAAAAAATCCCATTGCAGATAGAGCAGATTCACTCTACCTGGATTCCTGAAGACATTAGTCAGTACTCCAGGGACTTTCCTTTTCCTTCCAACTCAGTCTCAAACACTAACACCCAGCAGCCTATCCTAGGAACTAATCTTGATCATTTCAATCAAACGTTGCTACATAATAAATCCTAATACACGTTTCCGATAGACTCCAGTACCAGCACTGCCTACTTTATCTACATCTTTGTGTGTGCCACAAAGGCACCAGCAGGGGGCAGAGTGGAGATGATATTTAACCCAGGCTTGGCTCACCATCCACAATCTATCAATCAAAGAAAGGGGTTATGTCATCAAATGTGTCTCCCATTTCCTACATTGTGCATCAGTCAGGTGGTCTGGCTGTGTCTGTCCAAATGGGGCACATTTTTCTAATTCATGTGAAGTGCCATGTGAATAACTGTGATCCTATACCCGAGGACAATATGAACACTACTCTCTTCTTCCACCAGGTACTAACGTAAATGATAACAAAAATGGTAACCACAGCTCTTTGTAAAAGAACTTTGACAGAATTAATCTAACTATTAAAATTTCATGAAAATTCAAATTTGAATATGCCAGAGTTAAATAGTAAAGGGTTTATATATATATAACGAGGCTTGGATGTCTACGGGATTTTTTTTTTTTTTTTTTTTTTGCGGTACGCGGGCCTCTCACTGTTGTGGCCTCTCCCGTTGCGGAGCACAGGCTCCAGACGTGCAGGCTCAGCGGCCATGGCTCACGGGCCCAGCCGCTCCACGGCATGTGGGATCTTCCCGGACCAGGGCACGAACCCATGTCCTCTGCATCAGCAGGTGGGCTCTCAACCACTGCGCCACCAGGGAAGCCCGCAAGTATTTTTAAACTGTTGAAAACATACTGTAGTGATAGAGTATATCTTGGAATAATAGACTACATAACACATTTATCTTTAGTTTAAAAGTACTCAGAGAAGTTCCAAATTCCATGTATAGAACCAAAGGAGCAATCAGACCTCTTCTATTAAAATAATGCTGCTTTCTTAATATAGCATCATTTTGCTAAGGCAGTTTTTGTGTACCCTAATAATTTCTTCTGGTTGCTTACATATTGCTTTAATTTTAAAGAAATGATACAATCCATCTTTTCCTTTTCTCACTCCATCATTCTTTTCCCACCAAATTCTGCTCTGTGGAAATTTAGCTGTGAGATTAGACCACAAAAGAAATAGTGAGGTTGCATCTCACATTCCTTCCTTTCTCAATACCACCTAGGCCCAGGACCTAAATTCCATCAAATTTCCAAAAACGTCTTTAAGCAAAGTTCATTTATGTATTCATTTAATAATGAAAAAACATACAGCTTTGTCAAGTTGGAAAGTGGGGCTTATCCCTTTCATTTAAAAGAAAATGTGAAGACAAATGATGTCATTGGTTACTTACATGCTATAATTGGTTAAAATCAACTGTACAGATAGGCATGCACTCAGACCAAAGGATGGGGCTGTATCATCAGTAGAGCCAAATCTACTACTACCTTTCTTGAAAGCTAAAAAGTAAAAACCTTCTTACATTTAATCATCAACATTCTAGCATGGCTTCCCCATAGTCTGCTGAACCAAGGAGCTTTCCAATCAATAGTCCATGGTTACCATGTTTCCTTAACAAGAATGACATGGCCTAGGTGATATCTTACTAATCATAGTGGTGGAATCTTAAGAAGGTTCTTTGGCATGTGTCAACGGATGACTATGAAGTAGTCAGCCAGAAAGTAGGCACCCTCACCTACTTCTAAGAATAGCACCCGAGCAATAATTTCTACCACAGGGCTAAGAATAGCCATATTTGTTCTTTAAAAGACCTGATTTAGATTGTTCTGCAGATTAAACTATGGTTATCAGAAATAACAGGTTGACTGCAGCAATTTTCTAACCAAAGACATTTATCATTAAAAAAGAATTAGAAAGATGCATTTTGGAAAGGGTAGAATTAGAGATTGAAACTCAGTTTCTTCTACTAACCCAAGATCTCAAACTCTAGGTGCATCAGAAGATCCTGGAGGGTTTGTTAAAAACACAAATTGCTGGTCCACACCCCAGACTTTTTGACTCAATAGATCTGTGATGGGACCTGAGAATATACATTTCTAGCAAGTTCCCAGGTGATCTGATGTTGCTAATTTGGGGACCACATTTCAGAACCACTGTACTAACCCACCATATCACATCCCCATGGCTGGTCTACTTTGCCTAATTATGTGCGTTTTTTTCAGGAGCTCTGTTCATACGACCCTTAGAACAGCTCCCACCAGTGTTAATCAGAAAAGTTTCTCCAAGAATAGAAATGAGTTTTGAAAATTCTTTAGGTCTTAAAGAGGTCTTAGGATACAGCTTTGAATGGTAGAAAATGTCTCTTGGCCAACCCATAGCCTTTATTCTGAGGATTTTCATAGGTAATATTATATAATAGAAATAGTGTTCAGAAGACAAAAGAGTTCAGAAAAACACCTCTCCTCATCTTGCTAAATTAATGCTCCATAGAACACACTTCAGGAAAAGTTGGTCTAAAACTAAGGTAGAACTGTGTACATGTTTCAGTTCACCAATTTTTTGAACTATTATTTGACATAGAATTCTTTTTTCAAATGAAATCTTGCCCAGAACACCAACTTATAAAACAGATTCTTGGCAGAATAGATATCATTTGTAGAATACTTTAAGCGCCTGGAGAATCCTAAGATTCCAAAGAGCATAATATTTAGTGCATAATAAACACAGACTCTTAGGATGGCTGTTATTGCTGGAGGGTATCTGTGAGCCCTAACGCATAATGCCTGTCCATAGATAGGGGCTCCTTTCCTCATTCCTTTACACAGATCAACACAGAACTGTGTGGAAGTACAAGGGCAGGTTCCTTTTGAGAGATCTCATCACTGATAGTGTTTCTATACTCAGGGTTTTAAAATTGAATAAGATTGTGTCTTGTCAGCAATGCAGACCTTGCATTTTCAGCTTCCAAGTGTTATGCTACGTCTCATTTTTTACCACTTGCCTGAAGATGGTTTGACCTATTTGTTTACTTTATTTCTTCCTTTTGGGGTAGAAACACTGTGTTCTAATTACTGTTTCCCCCTAAAAGCAATATAATGTGAAGAAATATGTCACATTCCCTTGTTCATTATGGATTGTTATAGCAACTGCCTCTCTGTTTCCCAGCAGGAACACCCATGACAAACAACATTTCTCTTGGAGATGGTGGGGAAGAGCAGATGCTGGGTGCCATTTTTGCATTTGGCATTTAGTTTACTAATTTGCAAAATTTGTTTTACCCCCTGCAGCTGTAAATGAAAAAGCTGTAAAACTAAATGAAACTCTAGGAATTCAAGACAAGGCCTTTGAGAGAAATTTGCAAGAGCTTCAGAATGAAGTTGATAAGATGATGACAGAACTGAGGAGGAAAAATCTAGACACACAAAAGGAAGTTGCTGAAGATGAGTTGGTGTGAGTAGAAGCTCTATTACTTTTTCATTTGATAAACTGAGCTTTCCAAATTGTTGTTTAGAGATTTCTAAATTTTCCTTCACATATCAGTAGGAGATACTTTGTTCTTTATTTATTTTTCATCTACTTAGGTATAATTTGTCTTGCTCTAAAACGGATCCAAGGCATGTTTATACCTATATATAAATAATCAAGTAAATGATCTTTTTTTGGTGCTCTCCCGTCTGCAATTAGGCTAATGGTCTTGCTTTATTAATTTCCATTATTAGGGCCTTTAGAACTATTAATTGTTTTTGTTTTAATAAAAATATCTTTGGGTAAATACAGTTATGAATTTAACAGGCCATCCTATACATTTTGTCATCTTAGGAAATACTGAATAGAAGAATTGTCAATTAATACATGCCTAATACTATGAAGTAAAGTTTGGGAATTTGAGGTTGTGACTAATGATAGTGATTTTACTAATGCCAATGAATTCCTGTGACCAAACACTCAATAAAAAAATACATTTTTACATTCATAGTCAGCTAACTTCAAAGTGATGGTGTTATTAATAATCAAATAGTATATACTAAATCAGCAACATTAGCAACACCTAAGAACTTGTTAGAAATACAAATTATCAAACCCCACCCTGGACCTACTGAATCAGAAACTTTTGGGATGGGGCCCAGCAATCTGTTTTGACAAGTTCTTCAGGGAATTATGATGCCTTTTAGTTTGAGAACTACTGTTCTTCAAATATTTAGCCTTCCTTAAAGGGCTCAGATATTATCACCTTAGGAAAACCATTAAGTTGAATCCGGGAAACTCCCAGAACACTCAGTTCAAAGGAAAAGAAAAGTAGGTCAAAATTATATCATACTAGCATGTCAACAGCATGGCGCGATATTCACAGTTTCTAACCAAACATATCAATATTCATATCTTATATTCAAAGTAACAGAGAAAATATCTCATGGTTAATCAGGTAGATTTTATTTTTGGTGTGTGAAATAAATCATAAAACTGATTTCATCAGCCAGATTATGAGAATAACATGAGATCCTTTCCAAATGAAAATGTTATATTATTAATCAATTTTAAATGTGTGGATTTTTTTCTTCTTTAGTTTTAATTATAAATGCTCTTGCCACTTTTCAGCTAGCAGTTTTCAACTAGGTTTAGCACACAGTCAATCTGCCTTAAATATTGTTTTTAATTTTTCCATACTTTTAATGTTAGCATTTCTTTGTAACACTGTTTAATACCAATAAACCCTGAGGCAGTGGCAAGGGCTTATTGTCTCTTATTGGGCTGGGGTGTTTATAGAGCTGCAGAAGGCCTTCTGAAGAAAGTGAAGAAGCTGTTTGGAGAATCCCGAGGAAAAAATGAAGAAATGGAGAAGGATCTCCGGGAGAAACTGGCAGACTACAAAAGCAAGGTTGATGATGCTTGGGACCTGTTGAGAGAAGCCACAGATAAAATCAAAGAAGCTAATCTCTTATCTGCAGAAAACCAGAAAAACATGACTGCTTTGGAGGTGAGTCTTAGAGGCTCTTTCATCTGAATCTGGGAGCACGGGGTGGGAGTTTGACCATGGCGGAGTAAGTCAAGTTGATGCAAGTTGATGCACACGCATGAAGTCAAGTGTGACAACTCTGAAAGGAGACTTCTAAGAAGCAGAACAGGGAATGATCCTTCTTTTTGTTTTTTAATGAATGATCATTGCCCATATAATCAAATAAAATTTAGATAATTTAAACTATTTAAGATTTTTAAGGGCAGAATGGTACAGTGGAATGAGATCTTTACTGGGAGTCAGGGGTCCTTGGTCTTAACGACAACTGTACCACTAACTGGAAGTACTAGTGTGAGCAAGTCAAAGTCTCAAAGCATCAGTCTCTCAACTATACAATGAGTGCATCATACTGGGGCATATCTAGAGTTTCTTCAAATACTAATACCATATGATTGTACAGTCCACCCAACCTGATCCACAAACCATGGTTTAGACATCTGGCTGCCATAAATCACAGAAGTGCTAAGGATTTTCTAATGGAATTGGGGCACAGAAGAAACAGCTCACTGAGAGACCAGAGCCTGGGAAAATTTTGGTTCTCTTCTTCTTTGCAACATGTTCTATGAAAATGATATTTTACAACAGACTAACATGAGCAGATCAAGTCTGAGTTATTTTTGTCCCCTTTTTCTCAGACAAGAGATAGTTCTCTCCTCAAGAAATGATAGGCAGCTTCTGCCTTTTTTAGAGTGCTAATGAAGCTAGAACTAAAACAGATCCTTCCATCCATTCCTTCCTTTCTCCCTTCCTTCCTACTTCCCCTCTTTTCTTCTCTCCTTCCTTCCTCTCCCTCTCTCTCTCTCTCATTTTTTTCTTAATATTTAACATGGAAAACTGATCACTTTTCCCTACAGTGAATTCAGCACATATGATGGCACAAACCTGTATTTAGCATTTAAAAAAAAACAAAACACAAAACTTCCTCACCAGAAACAAACTTACTTTTGTTCTTTTCAAAGTATTTGACCCCAACAGATCTGAAAACAGTGGCAGACCTTTATCTCTTCTAACATAAAATTTTACCTGGAGCTATAACTGAACACTCTCTGGCATATATTATGCTCTCAAAACTGTTCATGGAATGACAGTTGACTAAAAAGAATCTGGATTTTTTAATCCATTCATTTCTTTCCATTCTCCTTTGGATTAAGAAGTAAAAGGATGAATTAATTTTTTGAAAGAATTGTTTTCTGGATCCCTCTCCTGGGACTTAGCCTTGTCATTTTGATAGAGGACTGAGAAGACTCATGGATGTATCTAATCTTAACCAATTTGGAATCTACTGACATGCTGGCAATATTAAAGAAAAAGCACTGTCTTGTTAGGCAGGATGCTAGGCTGCCTTCATATCACAGGCTCCCGCATGATTCATCTTGCTCGGTGACACACCAGTGGTGTAACTTACCCGGAGGTGCACCACTCCATTTTATGGCAACAGTTTAAGAAATTAAAACTACCTGTGTGGAAAGTATAGTAAGCATCTGGGAAGTATTTCAAGAAGAGTTGTAGTGGCACAATAAGTGGTGCTTTTAGCTATTCCTTCATTTTAGTGATGTTTAAAACCAAGAGCCATCATTCTTGGGTACCCCTAGAGAAGCCTGGAGCTTATGTAGTCAGTGTTGAAGTGTAAGTTGTCCTTCTTGTATTTTCATTTTACACGTGATGCTTAACTAATGGCTTGTTTAAAACTTACTAGAATAAATAGATAAACGGACTAAATTAATATGAATAAGGCAGAGCTTATTTAAGGTTGCTTGCCAAGGCTGATTAAGGTTGATTGCCAAGGTTGATGCTAGACTGGTCAATAAAGCATCACCTGTTTAGAGTTTGCTAAAGAGATGCATCCCCTGGGCTCGCACCCAGAATCTGAGGTAGCTGGTCTGTGGTGTGGTCCAGGGTCCATATTCTAAAACATCCCCTGGGTTAATCTGATGTACATATAGATTTTAAAAGAACTGATATGTTGTATCCATTTGATTGAGTAATTAGTTGTGCTTTAAATAAATGACTCCATTGAGCCTGTGCCCACAAAAAGGTGATATAATTAAGACCCAACACATTTTTTTTTAATTTAAGGAAGTAAGCATGTAATGTTTATTATTAAAAACATTTATCAAACCCCTACTAAGTTCAGGAAATGTACTAAACACAAACTGAGTACATCAAACACTGGTCCTCATGGTGTGGTCCTTGGAACAGCAGCATTAGCATCACCTAGACACTTGTTAATAATGCAAATTCTCAGGTTCCCCCCCAAGCCTATCAACTCAGAAACTGGGAGTGGAGCCCAACAACCTGTGTTTTAAAAATCCTACCCATGATTCAGATGCAGCCTTAAGCTTTAAAGACACTGATATTGATATAAAAAATAAAACACCACCTCTGATGACTTCAGGTGACTTGTATTTAGTGGGAGGCTCACACAAGTAAACTAGTCTGTACACTACAGGAGTTATCATGCAGGTAGGCAAAGGAAGGGCATCGGAATCACCCCTGGATTTAGGAAGGGCTTCATAGAGGACTTGACACATATGCTAAGTCCTGAAGGATGAGCTCTAATGAGTCAAAGTAGAAGAGGAAGAACATTCCAGAAATAGGGACAAAAACATGCAAACATACAGACATTTTGGAGAAATGTCAGTGATTTGATAGTATTGGAATAAAGACTGCCTGTGAACTAGTGAGGGGATAGAAAGCCAACAAAGACAGAGAGGGTCCAGACCTTGAGTTATAAGAGAACTGCATTCTGAGAACGAAGCTGAGGAATTTGGTTTTATCCTGAAATCTATCAGAAGCAATTGAAATATTGTAGTCATGGATTAAAATTATATTTTGGGGACTTTCTGAGTGGTTCATGTAAACTGGAGGATTGGTTTTGTATTGGAAAATAGTGTGATATAAGGCTAGGAAAGCAGGCAGGAATAATATGCAGATGTCTGTTAGACACCTACCATTATCAAGATGCTATTGGTAACCAGGGTGTTAGGGGCTGCATAGGAATGATTTCTGGCCTCAGAGAACTTACGATTTCCTGAAAATTCAGGCATTTTAACCTTTCATTATATGTAACACTGTGATTAATATGGGCTGGGAGAATCAAACACCAAAATGATGACATCACAGAAGCTGATAGAAATGATGGAGCAGCATGAGCAGAAACACAGAACTCTGAAGGTATGATCTTAGGAAATGTCGAATAGAGCAGTGACACTTGTTCATAAGCTACATAAGTCTGTAGCAGAAGATGGCTCTGAAAATGGGCCTTTGGAGCCAGATCACAGAAGGCTTTGAATGCTACTTTCTAGAACGGGACAGGGTTAGAATGCCATTTCCAGCAATGGAGAAAAGGCAGAGGAAACTGTGGGCTGAGGGGCAAAGAGAAGATGAGCAATTTAGTTAAGCAAAGTAACGTGTTTTGAGCAGTCTGTCCCCAAATTTACCATTATGACCTTGAACAGGAAGGAGTTGGAAGAAAGGGAAGGATGAGTTGCTAGATAAAGATAGACAGGAAGATAACTTTTGTAAGTTCTTAATCCACCCCCAGCAACCCCCCTCAGCAAAAAAAAAAAAAAAAGTGTTAACCTTACAAGGCTCTGGAATGAATTAAGATCTAATTAGAAGGTAAAAGTAGAAATACAACAACTTTGGTGTCTAATCAGAATCACTTAACAATTATGCTTGTGGTATACACTTGGAGAATAATTCTCTTTAAACATGAGCCCCCCTTTTGTTCCTCAAAGCTTCCAATCTTTAAGTATTTTATATCCTACATCCTTCTCTATCCATTCCCTGTCTTTATTTATTTTTATAGCACTCATCATTAAAAATATACATTAATATATTCATTCAATTTTTTTCCCTCCAGAAAGCCATTAGAAACATGTCTTCTGGCCCACTGTATCTCCAGGGCAGAGAATAGTACCTGGCACAAAGATAGAACAGAAATGTTCTTTCTCAATGAAGAAAGTACTATAAAGCAAACACAAATAAATGTTATATTGATGCTTTTATCAATATTTAGGAGCTCCAAATCTTCATCTTTCCTTGGTTCAAAGCTAAATTTCATTAGTGTCTAATCTGAAACTAGCCACCACTGAAATCTCTTTAATCCCTAGATCATTTCTGCTTCAGTGTGATAAAAAAAAGCACATTTTGACCTTTGCATAAAAATGGGTTCCTTAAAGTGACTCAAAGAGAGCTTTTATAAAGATTCTAACTCACTGCTTAATTGAAACCAAAATGAATGTAGCTCTCCACCTCACATATAGGTGGAAATATTCTCCCTCCTATTGATACAGCATTTTGTTACCTTGATTCATAAATACAAACAAGCCATGCTAAAGAAAGTTTCTTGAATGTCTGTCCAGGGTCAATTTTAAATCAGTTCATACAAAAGCTAAGGGCTAAAACTGATAGTTATATAAGAGTGTCAGACCTATGGAAAATAAGATATGCCTTATAACCAGGAACATCAGGACTACCTCTACATTTACTGTTCATGAAGGGAGAATGAAATTTCTCTGATTTAGCCAGGCATGGGAGTAGTTGAATGAACCAAGAGTCACCAGTGCAAACAGAACTATTTATTGAGGAAACTCTTCTAGGTACTAGAGATAAAGTGATACAAAGACTGTTTTATGGAATTTATATTATAGTGAGAAAGATAGTCACTAAACCAATAAATAAGAATATAATATGGCCATAAAGTCTGGAGCATGGGCTAATATGCCTAATAAGTGACTTGTTCTCAATATATTGCCTGACGAATTAAATGTTATCCTTCGTCCACTAGGTCCAGCTCAATGGGCTGTACATTTCCTCTCCTCCCTATGCATGCATCTTGTGATGAATTGGTGTCTGATTATCATTAAATAGCCTGTGCTTTTAGCAACTCTTAGAAGAAGCAATCAAGATGGTTCAATCTATACAAAAAATAAAATCATATTATCTACGTTTCTATAATCGATGGCCACCCTATAAAATATAATTCAGATAAATTAGTTCTAGGGAAAAGAAAATAAGATAATTATAATAGTTAACAATTCTGTAGTGTTCACTGTGTGCCAGGCTGTGTTCTAAACCAATTTCTTTCTAATTTTATTGTGTATATCAATCACTTAGGGTTCTTGTTAAATGCAGATTCTGAGTTGGTAGTTCCCAAAAAGGCATTGAGATTGTGCATTTCTAAGAAGCTTCCCAGTGATGCCAATGCTGCTGGTCAATGGGCCTTATTTTGAGTATTGAGAGAATAAGCATTTTACATGAAGCTAAATGGAGGAGGAAACAAGGCAAGGAACTGGGGAAGGGCACGTGGTGAAGGCAACTGCAACTGTAAAGGCTCAGAGGCAGGAATAAGATGTGTGTACTGGCAGCAGATTGAAGTGGTTGGTGAAGAGGTAGGGAAAGTAGGGTGTGAAATTAGCACAATAAGAAGAAGTGAAGTGTGCAAATAAGAAGTGTGATTTCCACAATTGGAAAGTCAGTGCTTTCACAGCTCAAGACCGAATCTCTATCGTTAGGTAGACTGGGATTCAAATCTTAACTACACTGTACTAACTGTGTGACCTTGGGTAAATCACTTAACTTGTTCAATTTTCTATTCATTTAAAAGGTGATAAACACAGGACATGTGTTAGTATAGAATTAAATGAGGAAAGCTTATAACTACCTGGCACATACTGAAATCTAAATGAATATATAAACTAGCATTATTATTTATATAAAAAGTGTAAATGGCAAAGGCTTAAAATTATAATTGATGCAGTTAAATCCACAGGTAAAAAGGTAATTGAAAGAATGAGTCAGAAATAGAAAGAAAAAGAAGGCAAATTTATGTTCCAAACGGAGAAATAACACTATATCTTTCTCATTGATTTTACTCTTCCAGAGTAGGAATGAGTTTCATGTGGTTTGAGACAAACTATCAGTTTCAGAGAAAAATTAGAGCCTGCTCTCTTTTTTATGGAACAGTCCATCAAGTTTATTCTTCCATGTGAGAGTTTCTCTCTGTTTTTGGAAAGTCCTTTCCCTAAGTTTCCTTTGAAATCCCACTTCTGGGCTTCCCTGGTGGCACAGTGGTTAAGAATCCGCCTGCCAAGTCAGGGGACACGGGTTCAAGCTCTGGTCCGGGAAGCACCCACATGCCTCAGAGCAACTAAGCTCGTGCACCACAACTACTGAAGCCTGTGCCCCTAGAGCCCATGCTCTGCAACAAGAGAAGCCACCGCAACGAGAAGCCCATGCACCGCAATGAAGAGTAGCCCCCACTCGCCACAACTAAAGAAAGCCTGCGTGCAGCAACGAAGACCCAACACAGCCAAAAATAAAATTAATTAATTATTTTTTAAAAAAAATAACAAATAAAAAAAATAAAATCCCAGTTCTTCCAATTTTTACAGAACTCCCATAGAATAAATCTGCTTACATTTATGCTCACAGAACATTCATTTGGACATAGATTCTGGAATTTAATGTCTCATTCCAATGTAATTCAGTGTACTACCACCTGCTCAGCAATGCATATTCAGTACTTACATTTCAGTTAAAATGGATGTCCATCTCACTTTAAAAATATTTTTTTAATTCCTCAGCTACCATCACATAACTTTTCTTCTTTTGCATGACTTTCTCACAATAGGAGGAAAAAGTACCTGTACAGGTATTTAAATAAAGTAACTCTTGGAGGGCTGGCTGGGTAGTCTATATCACTCTCATGTAGTCTCACAGTCAACATGACATATCTTGTTTGCAAAGCCTTGTTTGGACAGCTTAGGAAAGCCAGAAATACAGGGCTGGATAGGGTTTTCCCCAAAGGACATTTTGATGTTTTGTTTATACTGTCCTACAGAAAAAGAAGGAGGCTATTGAAAGTGGCAAACGACAAACTGAGGACACTTTAAAAGAAGGCACTGACATACTTGATGAAGCCAACCGTCTTGCAGATGAAATCAACTCAGTCATAGACGTGAGTATTTGGTGAAACCCAAAGTTAAAAGAAAGATGATAATGATACAAACTCTCATAAATGAGAATCAATGAGAAATCTCAGTAGTATAAGCAAATACTGTTATTTTCTTGTGGGTATAAAGTTGTTTTTGCCTTATTCTATTGTGACCATACTCACCCATTGGTAACAATTAGAACTTAACATTATTCTCTCAGTAGACATGAATGTCTGGTGAGGGTACTCACACACACCAACCTGTATTTTTTTCACAGTGATGAAGGGCATTTCTTGTTCCTAGGATAGCATTTACAATCTGCTTCAATATTCACAGAATATTAGTTAAAAGAGAAATGTAAAGCTACAAACAGACTTTTAACATACTGTCTAATGCAGTAGATACTGATATATGGTGATGCATGGTAATAGAAATGCAAATAGTGTAAAAGATCCCAATGACTATCATTTATGCATTTAGACCTACAAAGTAGCATTTTTTTAAAAAGACTGTCAGGTTCTTCTTGGTATAAATTGCCTTCATATATTTCCTAATCTCTATCATTAAATAATAGCTTTTATTTTCTATTCTTTTTTGCTAGGTTAGTAAATTTGAAGTTTCATAAAAACCTAAGCGTGTATAATTAGATTTCCAAGAGAAATTAGTAAATGAGAGGAAGCTTGGATTCACTTACTTAAAATGCCTTCTTTTCTCTACATATCAGTATGTTGAAGACATTCAAAGTAAATTGCCACCCCTGTCTGAGGATCTGAAAGATAAAATAGATGACCTCTCCCAAGAAATAAAGGACAGGAAGCTTGCTGAGAAGGTGTCCCAGGCTGAGAGCCATGCGGCTCAGTTAAATGATTCATCTGCTGTCCTTGATAGGTATGTCATTTGTTGTTGGAAGTATCTATGTATCTTGACACTTTTCCAAAAGTTTTGACTAGCAGAAATGGTAGAGAGTTGCTTTCAAATCTTGATTTTTGTAATTATGCACATACGAGCTACATGGCCTTTCTGTGGAAAAGCCTAATTAGAAGGGTCTGGGCAAAGCTCTACTGGAGCAGCATCAAAAGTCTGAGTTAAAAGTAGATTCAAATATGGCATGGTGGGGAGTGAACATTGCCTTAGGCTACACTTAGAAAAAATATTTTCTGTTCTTTATTGGAGAGCACAGCAGTTTCCTTATTAGCATTTTAAATAATAATGTATAAACACACATTCTGCTTCAAATTTCAGTTTTATATTTTTAATGAAATCAAACTATTTATTGTTAAAGGGTAGCTTTTGAAAATGTGGCTCCATACATAGTCTTTAAGTCTTGTTTTTTCTTTCAAATTTCATGGAGACATTACATATTGCCCTGTGAAATAACAGCTCATTATAACTGGGATTCTTATACGGGTCAGTGAGGGAGGGGCAACTGGTGAGGTGTGTTTGACTAGTAAACAGCCTTCTAGGTATAACTGGTGTGCTTCCCCTACAAATTCGGGGTTGTCATAACAAAATAGGTGTATTAGCCTCAAGAATAATTTTCCTAAATGAACCTGTATTTAATATACTACATGTGTAAGGTTCTGTTTCAATACTTAATACTCTTGATACAAAGGAAAATATTAATGTTTGAAGACCCTAGGAAAAAATGTACATACAATTCATTTTATAACAAGTATACAACATTTTTTAACACTTTGTTAATTTATCATGAAGGGTGGTAAATGGAGCAGTAAGCTAGAAGTCAACAGAGGTAGTCTCCAAGTCCTTAATTAGCTAATTAGTGACATGTTGGTCATGTGACCTGAGACAAGCTATTTAACCGACACTCATTTGTCCTCATCTGAGAAGTGCACCTACTCTAAAGAGATTTTGTGAACTTCATTCCAATAATATAGAACAAGTTCTCTGAAACCTGTGCGTGCTTCACAAATAACATAAAGAATCATCTCACTGCTCATACTTGCATGGTGCTCATGGTTGCAGAAACTTCTGGAGGATGCTATGGGTACTTAAAAATACGTTGGTAGTATTTCATTGCTTAATTATTTAGGAATATGAGTTTAAACTGAAAACTACAATATAATACAATTAGTAGATACCTCACCATGGTTTGGAATTAACATAATTATACTGACCATGATCGTTTGGAAGCCATATTGGTTATAAGTAAGATGTTCTTCATTTGAGTACCAACTGCTCTGATGTTCCTTTTTGGGACAATCCCAACAGAATCCTTGATGAGGCCAAAAACATCTCCTTCAATGCCACTGCAGCCTTCAAAGCTTACAGCAATATTAAGGACTATATTGATGAAGCTGAGAAAATTGCCAAAGAAGCCAAAGTTCTTGCACATGAAGCCACAGAACTGGTAAGAAACAAATAGCATTATGTACTGATAATGGAGGTCAATCTGTTTGAATAAGTACCTAAACTAAATTTCTCAAAGCTCTGCAAAATGCTAGTAAATTAGAATATTTGTTTTGTATTATTTTCAAAGGCTCCTTTTAAATTTTATCCGAAATAAATTCTCAGTCATAGCAGAACTCTTTTCTCAGTCACCCACTAATTTCCACTGTTAATAAGGGTCTTGAAATTATAGCAGATGCCAAATAGTTTGTGCCACCAACTCGCAAAGGAAAAACAGTCAAACATAAGACTCTGAACAGGGAAATTTATCACTATTATTCCATAATTCTTCAGTAAGAAAGTGCCTTGGAAATTAACACCAGTGCTTATAGTCACATACAGATTAATTCTATGTAAAGTTTGATTATAAGGTGCACATTTTACAAACACACCAGATCATATATTTCTAAACTATTATACTATTTTTATCAGTTGAAATGTTTACCTTCAAAGCTACTTTTGGCTGCTGTCACTGTTCAAAATAAATTTGCAATTAATATTTTAAAGTTTTTGGGTTCTAAGTATAGCACATTATCTGAGTATCTTCAATAGTAACAAGTCTTTTTCCTTTACATGTAGAGCAACATTTTGTAACCAAGTTATGTGATAAACCTTGGTAATACTATTTTAGGTCAAATTTCATTTCATAGGAAGCACGTGGTGAGTTAAAATGTTCAGAACCATCACTTACTCCTTTGGCTTCACACAGAATCCCCCAAATACATCAGAATTTCAGGAGAAAAAGAATTTGATTGGACACTTGACTGTGAATGAAATATGCATAAATAGTGGGTGTTGAAGAAACAGATCCATATTTTCTTTGCTTTGGTATTGAGCACAATGCTTTCATGGATTTCAGGGATATTGAAGGTATTTGCCACACTCTTAGCAGGTTTATTTTATGGTCATGGTGAATGATGCATCATATTCCATCAGCAGTTAGTACTGTTTTGGTTTCTCTGGAATGAGCTCTACCAATACCATATGTTCTGTTTATTTCTTATTCAAAATCATGACACAATTATTACAGAAACTTCCCTATGTTCAATTATCCTTTCAAAATGAACCATTTTTCAAATCTATTTGAAGATCCTAGTCTTCAAGGTCACCATTTTCATCTGACCCATGTTTTATTGGATCACCATTTTCAGGATTTAGCACAGTACCTGACAGAGAGTAGACACTCGTGAGTAAATGAATGAATGTCATTCTAATTGACATTTTTCATGCCTATTTACAACATTTTGTACCAATAAAATCCTCACTATTGTCATTACTTCATTTTTATGAACTTCTAACATTTTATGTTAAAGACCTGTTTATTTTCACCCAAATTTAATACCATCACTTTATACTCAGGAGACTCTCATATTCATGTCAACATGAAATATTCACTTTTCCTCAACACTGATGCTTATACATGATAGGCTAGCCAAACTCAAACATAGAGCTAAGACAAGTTTTTTGTTGTTTTTTGTTTTAACTAGGACAAGTTTTACTGCATTACAGCATGTCCCCTTCTTATTGTTATTCCTTCTCTATAAGCCATGGAAAAATAATTAAATGTCTGAAAAATTACAAAGTAAAAGCTAAAGAGAATCACTGATTTATTAAGTGGCTAAAAACAAACACACAGAAGACTGATCTGGCCAGAAAGTTTGTTGGACCGTGTTTCAAGAACAGAATAAATAAAGTTTTAATTTTAATAATTCATTATAATATAGTTCTATTATACTGGAAAAGAAATATATTTGCCATTAAATTGAGCAATTACCTAGATAGTACTAGCATTCCATAAATGTTAGAGCTGGTATTATTGCTAGAGCTATAGATAAACACAGAAGAGTAAGTTTATTATTTGTGTATGAAAGAGTCATTTGAGTCTAGTCCTGCAAAGCAGGAAGAATGTTTTCAATGAATTAGAAACAAAAGACAAAGAAACAAAGCAGGAATTTATACAAGGAGAAAAAAGACATATTAGACAAGCAATAAAGCAATCAATTACTACTGTGAAGAAGATGGACGTAAGATAATGTGAGAAGAAAAAAGCATTGAAAATACCATAGGAAAAGAAACAAATGAATATGGAATAGTCTTAAAGCATAATTGACAGCATTTGTAAAACCACTTTACTTTTAAAAATCTGCTTAAGTCTACCTATTTGTAGTGCACACATAATCAACAATAGAATTGAAAGGAAAATATGAATGAGAAAAAAGTTGATCCTTTATTTTAATTAAATAATAAGCAGGTGGAGGTTATAAACAATTCAAGGTTGTAGTATAGTTCCTATGTGAAGAGTAACAGCCCCTTGTATATATAATTTATTTAAATATCAAAGTGAAATATTATTTTAGGAACAGACATTATGAAAAACACACTATATTTCTATTAGTGCTAGGCAGAAAAATACTATCATTATATTATTGGTACAAAAGATTGTTTTCCCTACACATGATCTCCAAGATAACACTTCATTTTGTACCTCTCATTGGTGGGCATAAGGAGAAAGAGAAAGGAAATATGTCACCATTTATAAAATAGAATATGAAGATCCAGTAATTTTTTTGTAATCTTTACTGCTTTGATGCTATAAAAAGTCCTCAGACTCTAAAATAACAGAGAATTAAACCTTTTAAAATATTTTTCCAGATCATAGGTGAACTTAAAACCTATGTTATCAAGCAGATCAGATTTTGGAAGTAGAAGAAAAGTAGACTTCATATGCTGCTGGATCCTTGGGATGACCATCAGAGGCAATAGGCACGGTGTCAGTAGCACTGGGAAATGAGACCCTCTGCCCTTTTCACTGGGAAGTTCTTAGATGCTCTGCACTTGAATCTGGTATATCCAAACAGCAAACAAAAGGAAGGAACAAAAAGGAAGTCTAATGTAGAATGGATTCCTTAGATCTGGTTCTTTAAGATCCTGAAGAATCATCACACAACAATAATCACACAATCTCCATCTATTCTGAAATGTTGTCCTCCTTCCTTCCTTCCTTTCTTTTCTCCCTCTCTCCCTTTCTCAAGGTGAATGGAATGTGCTCTGTGATACATACTTCAGTGTAGAAAATGTAGGCAGTCCTCACCTTCCCTAGGTATCTTCCATTTAAAAAAAAAGAATCACTTTTTCACTTCCCCCAGCAACTGAAGATTTCTTTTTTCTTCTATACCCTCTTCTTTACACTGCAATCATTGTTATTGTCTGAATCTCTCTCTCTCTCTCTCTCTCTCTCTCTCTCTCTCTCTCTCTCTCTCTCTCTCTCTCCACCCCCCAACACACACCAACAAAATTCCTTAATACCCTCTAATCCAGAATCCTCTTTCTCAATTAGTCTCAGTCTCAGTGTTTAGTCTGATCTTCACTAAGAATCAGCACTAGAAATTGGGAAGAATTTATACTTGCTTTCAACACCAGTACACAATGTGGTCTTCCTCTTTATTCTCCAAATTCAAGTTCTGTCACTTGCTACAGTTACCCAACACTCCTGGGAGCCATAAGTCTAAATATCTTCAGCATGATCTTTCTCAGGCGCATCTAGGAAAAAATAATATAAAATACAGAAGAAAGTGAGCGCAATTTGTAAGTAATGCATTTTCTCATAGAAACAATAATAGTGGGAGTTAGTAAAGAACAGTGCTGTGTAAGTGATATGTAGGCTTTAGATGAACTAAAGAGAGGGGGGAAATTCTGAAAAAATATTATACAGGAGGAAAATATACCTAAAATTAAGTAAGTTTAAAGCCTTAGACACCTGATCCTAAAAATATGTGAACTGCTGTGGTAAGTGACTTCCCACTGTTGATTCCTTAGTATGAGGAGAGTAAAAATCCATAGAAACTCGCAGTTTTTTCTTTAAAAAACTTGAAACTTGAAGGAGTTTTTCTTGCTTTAGGGTTGAGTCTACAGAATAAACTGGATTTTTGTAAATTCACTCTTATGTGACAGATCAGTGGGGAGAAAAAGCCTGATAGAAAATAAGGATACTAGAAAGCAAAGTCAGGGAGCTCTGATAACATGGCAGTCTGAGATAATTCAGATCCATCCTAATGTGAGAAATTCACAGAACTGCTAGGTAAATTCTAACTCCCCAAAGTTTAACACATACTTTATTTTATAAAGAGGAAACAAGGGGCTTCCCTGGTGGCACAGTGGTTGAGAGTCCGCCTGCCGATGCAGGGGACACGGGTTCGTGCCTCGGTCCGGGAAGATCCCACATGCTGCGGAGCGGCTGGGCCCGTGAGCCATGGCTGCTGAGCCTGCATGTCCAGAGTCTGTGCTCTGCAACAGGAGAGGCCACAACAGTGAGAGGCCCGTGCACCGCAAAAAAAGAAAAAAAAAGAGGAAACAAAAGAAAATCTAAAAATAAAAATGAGAGTAAAACAGAATAGCACATTCTAGAGCTGGCAGCTTGGTGACTCAATGAATTTGGAACATAAATATAGATCATATGTCTAGGGACTGGGATTTTAAAGCCCAGGCCGGGAGAGAAGACATCACAGATATCATCCTAAACCTACAAAAGAGGGAGTCTTTTTTGACTAATCGAAAGTATGCAAAACCGTGAGACTTGGAAACAATTGTTCTCATCAACAAACACTCCTTCTAGCCCAGAACATGCCAAGGAGCCTTGTTACTTTTCATGCCTCCAGTTGTGAAAAATGTCTCTCATAAGTTGCTAAAACCATAAGCCTGTGGATTGAAGTCCAAATTTATACCATATATATTTATATATGGATTAAAGTCCATATGGTACAAGACTTTCCAAGCTAAAAATTTAATGGGGAGAGGAGGGGAACTGATCCTGGCTCTTGGAACCTCTAGAGCATCTAGAAGGAAACAGAAAAGTGGTCTGTTTAGATACACTCTAAATAATCAAGTAGGAAAGAGGGTAGGCAGGCAAAGTATGTAACATGATCCTAAAGTTATTCAAAAATCTGAAAGAGAATATACAATAAACATGTTTAAAAGTATTGAAATGTTAAAAAGAATAGAAAAGAGCGATAAAAAGAGAAAATACAGAAGATTACGGAAATTTGCAACAGAAGCAAATAAAATTTCTAAAAATAAAATATATAGGAAAAGAGAATGAGTTAATAGAAAGAGATGAATACATTACCCAGAATGCAACAAGTATGGTAAAACATAAAAGGCGTGTAAGAAACAAGGAATATAGATTGTAAAAATGAAATGCAAATCTATTAGGAGTTCCAGAAGTTGAAAAGGGTGAGAACGGGGAATAGTAATAGTAAAAGAGATACTGAAATTTTTCAAGTGCTGGTGAAGGATATGATATGATTTCTCAAGTTAAGGAAGCCTATCACAATAAATAAAATAAGTCCACACCTGGAAAGGTCATTGTTAAACTACAGAAACTAAAGAGGAAAAGAAAACAAAATCTTAAAATAATTAGGGAGAAAAGGCTTTGGGTCAGACGCCAACTGCACAGCCGCAGCATCCGGGGCTTTGAAAGATGTTGCATCTCTGCCTGCTTTCTACTCTGGGCATTCTGCTCCCATGGCCTGCTGCCACCACTTCACAGCTTAGTGACTGTGGTGTTTTCCTCTTCCTACTTCCTTTTACCAGAAAATAATGTCTCCAGAATTAAAATTTAAGCTGAAAATAGACCTCGAGGGGACAGAAGCATGAATAACTCTGTGAGAATTTCATTTGCACTATTTCACAAGTAATATTCCATGATTTTCATATAGGTAATACTTGGTATATAGTAGCTGATCCCTAAATGTAAATTGCCCCCTCCCATCTCCAAACATTGATACTAGGAATCTAGAAAGGCTAGGATGCTCCAGATTTTCAGAATGAACAAGATATATATACTGCCAAGAGAGATAGGAAAGTTGAATAGAGAAGGAAGTTTCAAAGAAAAAATAAAATTACTTTCTTTCCCTACTTAGTTTGAGATCACCTATGAATATTTATTTGAATGTAGATGCCTTGTAGGATTTTTTTATTGATTAGAATTAGGTTCAAGTGGTGTGCCAGAATTTCCTAATCAGGCTGTGGAAAGAAGATAGCAGGTCAGAATTTGAGGATAGAAGATTTGTCTCCAAGTTGAGTGCATTCTGTCCATGTACTGAGTTGTGTCAGCTAAAGTAATAGCTTTTTAAGAAACTTTGTGCAGTCTATTCGGATCCCTCTCTTGGCTTAATGCCGATAGTATATCATCCCCAAAGCTTAAAACTTATTTTTTAATCTGGTTTAATATTCAGTCTCCAACTATCCTTCCTTGATGCAGTTGTGGTACTTATAATAGGTGTTTCTGAACTATTTATTGACATTAGGTGTTAAGCATGTTCACATTTTCAATTTTTTCTATAAATTTTTTAAAACCTTTTTAAATTTATTTTATTTATTTATTTATTTTTGTTGTATGTGGGCCTCTCACTGTTGTGGCCTCTCCCGTCGTGGAGCACAGGCTCCAGACGCGCAGGCTCAGCGACCATGGCTCACGGGCTCAGCCGCTCCGCGGCATGTGGGATCCTCCCGGACCGGGGCACGAACCCGTGTGCACTGCATCGGCAGGTGGACCCTCAACCACTGCACCACCAGGAAAGCCCTGTTTGTTTGTTCTTTAATTCTTCTAGGTCTTTGTTGAACATTTCTTGCATTTTCTTGATCTTTGCCTCTATTCTTTTTCCGAGGTCCTGGATCATCTTCACTATCATTATTCTGAGTTCTTTTTCTGGAAGGTTGCCTATCTCCACTTCAGTTAGTTGTTTTTCTGGGATTTTATCTTGTTCCTTCATCTGGTACATAGCCTTCTGCCTTTTCATCTTATCTCTCTGTGAATGTGGTTTTTGTTCCACAGGCTGCAGGATTGTAGTTCTTCTTGCTTCTGCTGTCTGCCCTCTGTTGGATGAGGCTATCTAAGAGGCTTATGCAGGGTTCCTGATGGGAGGAACTGGTGGTGGGTAGA
This sequence comes from Mesoplodon bidens, assembly GCF_964165515.1. Lineage (NCBI taxonomy): Eukaryota > Metazoa > Chordata > Mammalia > Artiodactyla > Ziphiidae > Mesoplodon > Mesoplodon bidens. Next base: position 61,051,307 of record NC_138168.1, read on the forward strand.
GCTGACTGTTGCTCTGGTGGACAAAGCTCAGTAAAAGTTTAATCCCCTTGACTGCTGATGGGTGGAGCTGGGTTCCCTCCCTGTTGGTTGTTTGTCCTGAGGCAACCCAACACTGGAGCCTACCTGGGCTCTTTGGTGGGGCTAATGGTGGACTCTGGGAGGGCTCACACCAAGGAGTACTTCCCAGAACTTCTGCTGCCAGTGTCCTTGTCCCCATGGTCAGACACAGCCACTGCCCGCCTCTGCAGGAGACCCTCCAACACTAGCAGGTAGGTCTGGTTCAGTCTCCCCTGGGGTCACTGTTCCTTCCCCTGGGTCCCAGTGTGCACACTACTTTGTGTGTGCCCTCCAAGAGTGGAGTCTCTGTTTCCCCCAGTCCTGTCAAAATCCTACAATCAAATCCCACTTGTCTTCAATGTCTGGTTCTCTAGGAATTCCTCCCCCCATTGCCGGATCCCCAGGTTGGGAACCTGACATGGGACTCAGAACCTTCACTCCAGTGGGTGGACTTCTGTGGTATAAGTGTTCTCCAGTCTGTGACTCACTCACCCAACAGTTATGGGATTTGATTTTACTGTGATTGTGCCCCTCCTATCACCTCATTGTGGCTTCTCTTTTGGATTGGGTATCTTTTTTGGTGAGTTCCAGTGTCTTCCTGTCAGTGACTGTCCAGCAGCTAGTTGTGATTCTGGTGTTCTCACAAGAGGGAGTGAGAACACGTCCTTCTACTCTGCCATCTTGGTTCCTAATCTGTAGCCAGAATCTTTTGATATCACTGCTATTGGTCAATACATCACAGAGTTAAACACTGTGAATCTTACAATAGAATTAAACATTAAGGTATTTCTAATGAGTATCTCTTTAGAAATGTGGTCATATCGTCTTTTCAGTCTGTCTTATTTAATATTTGCTTTGTGTAATTGGATGAATCAAAATACATAAAGAATACTTGCAAGGTCATTTTGAGTTTTTATTTCCTACATAAAGAAGTGTGCAAATATTGGCAGAATACACATTGCATTCAAAAGGCCCAATATAATATAGTGTCAGTCAAGTTTTAAACTTTAGCTCGCATATACCTTGTATTTTATTCTGCCAGTGATTACTTAGGAGTCATTCAAACAGTAATTTTCACTTCTTATTTATATCTATAATCATCGGGATTTAAAGTTTGTACCAGTGTAGTGTTAATGGAAAAATAGTATAATCCATAATAAGCATGACAATTGAATCTGTCAGTAAAACTGATGAGCATTTTTTCTCCATCAGCAATTCAGCAACTTATCTAAGAACTGAGTCACACAAGAACAAATACGAAAAAGTCAGTGAGGATCTAAGTTACATAGAAATATATTGAATCTGTGTGTGAAAATGGTATTCATCAAGCCAGCTGACTTTACTGATTTTCTTTGTACATGATACACTCATTTGCGTCAATAACTTTAAGACAATCTATTGGAAGCAGAATAACAAACTTCTATTTGATTACCCAGAATTTGGCATATTTAAAAATTGAGGGCATAAAGTGTTAAAAAGGAAATCAAAGAGTTTGTTACATCAGTCAGCAACACAGAAACTCTTTGGGGTGATGCTATAATGCAATATAAATTTAAACTAATTTTATTCAAGGCAGCAATGCTCTCAGACCTGGTATTTGAGATTTCCACCAGTAGGAATAAATACAATAATAAATATGTGAATAATCAAGAAGTGAAATTGCCGTGTTGAGTTTGATTCTGGATATTAACTGGAAAGAAAGCAGTAAGCCCTCTGAGGAGGTTTTCTAACTCAATAGACCTTTATCCATTGTCTGTACTCAAAATCAAGACTCCTTGTGGTACCCACCCATCCTACCCTCAACAGTTTGTCAGCAGCAAGCCAGTGGCACCCAAGGGTGATGGAGCAGTGGCTCTCATGCTGTGACTGGTGAAAACCTGTTCTCAATTAGTTATATACTTTTTTTTTTTTTTTTGCGGTATGCGGGCCTCTCACTGTTGTGGCCTCTCCCGTTGCGGAGCACAGGCTCCGGATGCGCAAGCTCAGCGGCCATGGCTCACGGACCCAGCCGCTCCGTGGCATGTGGGATCTTCCCGGACCGGGGCACGAACCCGTGTCCCCTCCATTGGCAGGCGGACTCTCAATCACTGAGCCACCAGGGAAGCCCTAGTTATATACTTTTAAATCCTCTCTCAATTGTCTTTCTTGGTGTTCTCAAGCTGCAACTTCACAGTCATGAATTCTAAATTCTCATGAGTAGTTTTGGAGATTTTCTGTTTCATCCCTTGGTCTCCTTTGTGTGCTCAGTTGCTTCCAGTCCTCCAGAGACTCATCTAACCCCTGTCCCATTTTAGGATATTATGCAATGCTAGGATCTACAACCTTTCTTTCACCAGATTTCTGACCAAAGTCATTCTTTGGGTTGTTTCTGAACTCATTTTTTTGATTCACAATTTCATTTTAGTATCCTGTAGATTTTTAAAATATGGGTTATATTAAAACACCTTTAAAATCAATACACAGTGATTTCCTTTTTAAAAAATTGTGTATGATCTTTTTAATTGTTACAAAAGCAGTTCAGGTCCATTATAAAACAAAATAGGAAATACAGACAAGCAAGAGGGAGAAAATCTAAAATGTGTGTAATCTCACCAACCACAAATAATGACGTTTATAATGTTTATTTGTCCATACCTTTTCCTGTGCAAATAGCTTTTGTACAAATGGGTAATTTTTACATAACTGTTTTGTAGCTTAATATATCTAGTAACATCACTTGCACATTTTTCAGTGTTCTCAAAAGTTATGTCTTTTAAAATGTATATAGTGCTAGATACCACGATTTCTTCTAAGAATTTATTTTATTATAGTAAGAAATTTTTCCCCGATTTTTAACAACAGCCTAACATGCCCAAATATAAATTTCTTCTGATAAATATTTTACATAAACACACTGCAGCTAATTATCAGCCCTTACATATACCTCTGCACATTTTGAACAGTTTTCTTTATTAAAAAGATTTTGAATTTAAAATCATCTAAGTCACATATTATCTTGACACATTATCCCCTTTGGAAATGTGCAGCACTTGTCTTCTAAAATAAATTATTTCATAAAGAGGAAGTAATGGAATAGGCTATAAACCACGCTGATGAATTTTCAGCTAGTACTTTCTTTAGAAAACAAAAATAAACAAAAACAATTATGCATCTCTCCTTAGCACCAACTTTTTCAATGAATTCAGAAAATTTACCTCTAATAAAGAAGTTAGTACAGGAACATTTAGAAAAATAATAAAAAATATAATATAGAAAGAAATATAAACAATAACTTTTAAATTTGCTTATTTAAATAATACATCAGTGAGGTGTGCGTAAACCATCCTGATAAACTTAACTTTAGGTCTCACCTGCACATCTCCTCCCCCTAAGAGACCCTCCTCTGACAACAAAACACTTAGATATTTCCATATTCCATTATGGCAGTCATCATTTTCTTTATAAGGATTTTTTGGTTTGTCTCTCCACTCCACTTCAGTTCCATTAGAGAAGGCAGAGTCTTTCGATCTTTGAATAATCAGAGCTTACTCTGGTGCTTGAGAGAGCCAAAAACTTTTATTGGGTAAATCAGTCAATTCATTCATCTATTAATCAATGACATGATGCCTAAACGAGTCACTATGAATACTTAACAAATAGTAGGAAGAAGAAAACTAACATATATTAAAAGCCAATTAAGTGCCAAGCCTCTGTTAAATCTTTGTAGACTTTATCATTTTATTTTTTCCTGTATCTTTCCTTCTCTGATGTTTTAAATTATCTCACATTTTCTATAAATGATTATTAGCTAATAAAACATATAGCAACCTACATGTAATAATAGATCCTATATTGTGTGATATAATAAAAGGTTTTAGATAATTTATAAATACATATATGTATATATACCCAGAGAAGAACTTATTATTTATAAAAATACAATCTCTAAAAATCAAGTAACAAAATATCTTGCAAGTCTAAGAACCTCATTTATATTTCACATATGCTGTAGACACAGCCCAGAAACTCAGATGTGATGCTTATAAATATGCATGAAGTATAATTAGCTTGGAAAATGCTGCTTCATCACCTGTCCTGATACTGCTGATGTGCTTCAGTGACTTACTAAGCAATGTTGGAAAATAAACTCTCCAAATTCCAATGAATTGAAACAGTTCTGTTCATCCATAACGTGTTAGTGTTTTCCATTCTGTTATCATATGAAAGACTTGTCTTTTAAACCTGGATTGTTAGTACACTGCTTATAGCTGACAATTGTACTCCATCATCTCTTTACTTTAATATTTTGAAGTGCTTCTTGAAACATTGAAACTTGTCTTATTCCTCCACATCTCTTGAACCCAAACCTCTCATTTCCAACGCCCTTGCCTAAGGTTACAACTCTATTTTCTCTGGCTCATACTATTACAATAGACAACTGATATCTCTTTTTCCTCCCACACAGCTGCCCAATTCCTCTTCCTGGACTATTGCTCTGAGCATACATTCCTACTCAGAAACTTTTAACGGCTCCATATTGCTTATTGTCCGGTTTCCTTAGTCTAACATTCAAACTTTCCAGAAACTGACTCCAAACTACCTAACAGCCTTACTTCTTAACACTGCCCTTCATAAAATCTACAGTGCTTTGCAACCAAAATACTTGCTCCCCCATCCACACATCAAAATTCCCTGTCTCCTTGTCTTTCCTTACCTTGTTGCTACAATATCTCCTACACCCCCATATATACTGCCCATCTCTTTACATCTGAGCAAGGAGTAGTTGACTAAGGATCCAGGAAGAAATCACTGGCTACCTGAAAAACAGGAAAAACAAGATGTCTGGAAACAAAAGGCAGGCAACACTCATAAATGCAAGATAAGAAATTGGCAGCAGGGAAGTTTATCAGCAGATGAACTTCAGTCAGGATTCAGTCATGTTGCTGGATGATGGTGCAAAGGTCCAATGGAAGATCATTGAACTGATAATCATCTAGTCAGCCTCATCAGAAAAATTGAGAAAGGCCACCAATATTCAATATCAGGAATAAAAGAGGTGAAATCACAGCAACTTCTGCATACAGTAAAGGATAATAAGAGAAAATTATGAACAACTTTATGCCAAAAATTAGACATTTTGAATGAAATGGGCAAATTCTTTGAAAATCACAAACTACTGAAACTCATCCATAAATAAATAACTTGAATAGCCCTATACTCATTAAGGAATTATATTTGTATTTTAAAACCCTCACATACATGCACACACATGCACGTGCACACACACACACACACAATTCAGTTCCAAATGACTTCACTGGTGAATTCTACCAAATATTTAAGAAAGAAGTAATAAATTCTTCAGAGAATTGAAGAGGAGAAAATATGTCCCACCTCATTCTAAGAGGCCAAGTATTACTATGATACAAACCAGACAAAAACATTACAAAAAATGAGAAAATTATAGACCAATATCCCTCATGAACATAGATGTAAAAATTATGGACAATGTTAAAACAAATCAAATCCAGCCATTTATTAAGATAAGGTACAAACTAGAAGAGCATATTTGCAAATTACATATCTGATGAAAGATTTGTATTCATACTATGCATAAATATCTTTCAAAACTCAATAAGAACAAAAAACTCAGTTAAAACTTGGACAAAAAATTTGAACACTTAGCCAAAGAATAAATAAATAAGCACATGAAAAGATGCTCAACATTATTAGTCACAAGGAAAATGCAAATTAAAACCAAATGATGTACACACCTATTAGAATGTCTAAAATTTTAAAAGACTGACTATATCAAGTAGTGACAAGGATGTAGGCAAACGTAACTCTCATACACTGCTGGTGAGATTTTAAAATAGTACAAATAATTTAGAAAACATGTTGATAGTTTCTAAAAAATGTAAACATACATCTGCCAGATAATCTAGCCACTCCACTTAGAGGTTTCCACTCCAAGAGAAATCAGCATATGTTCATACAAAGATGTGTACACAAATGTTCATAGCAACTCTATTTAGAATAGCCAAAGCTGGAAATCATCCAAATGTCCATCAAGAGATGAATGAATAAATAGATTGGGGCATATCCATGTAAATATAAAAGGGATCACATGTTGATACACACACAACATGGATAAACATCAAAATAATTACACTGAATGAAAGAAGCCAGACAAAAAGAAGAGTACATACTGGATGATTCTATTTGTATAAAATTCTATAAAATGCAAACTAATAGTGATGGAAAGCAGATCAGTGTTTGTGTGGAGACGGGGGAAGACAAGGAGGGGTGGAAGGGAAGGATTGAAAAGAAATGATGGGTATGTTCTCTACCTTGATTGTTTGGCAGTTTCATGGGTGTATAAATGTCAAAACTTATCAAATTGTAAATTTTAAATATGTGAAGTTTTTTATACCTCAATAAAACTGCTGAAAAGTGTAAGAAAGTAGAAAAAAATAAATATTGCCCATCGCTGTTCCTAATCCCTCCACAATTTCCACGGCTCAGACTTTAGCCTCTTTACATGTTGTCTGGCCCTCCTCTCTTACCTCATTTCTTTAATTTTCTTATGGACAGCAAGTCAACTCTCTCTCCCTCCTTTACTCCCATGCCTCACTTTGCATATCCAAGATTAGCTGTAATATGTTGGTTGTTAGATACCAGATTATGTTCTTGTAGAGAGGAATTCACACGTTAAGGCTATGGGGAAAGCTTGCTTTGTCTGGTTTCATCTTGTACTATGAATGACCCGTGTTATCCTGATGGCTCAGGATCATCATTATCAACATTAGTTATTTTGCTACAATAATATTGGCATCTATTGAAACCTATTTCATTCTTATCGATTTGGATTTCTGAGATTTAAAAACTCTTCTCTCTAGTTGTTAGTTTTTTCTTTCCTCATTGTCAGACAGATTGTCAGCTGTCACTTCAGCTGTTTTCCTGTGCCTATTTAGAGAATCTTCATCCTTCTTTCTTTGTAATTTCCTTTCTCTAATCTGTTTTGATTCAGGAAACCTATAACCAAGGGAATAAGAACGGCATATAAATTTGGAACAAATATAGAACCTGAGTGGGTAATGGAGGCTTATTTTTTTTGAGTAAGGTACATTGGATTTGTGCCATTTATATTGACACTCTTCCTTTTTTTTCAAAATAAATTACACTTATGTGGTGTCACTGTACCTAATTTCCCACAGAAAACTGCAGAACTAAGAATTTCTGTGTTCTCAGTTGAAGAGAGTGTCCATTTCCCATAGAATAATTTGTCAGGGTTGTCAGACAGCTCTTTTTGCAAGTGCTAGATATAAATGCACAATGTCTCTTTTTGTTTATGTAGATGTTTCCTATATGTCCTTTTGTAGATGTCATAGTATTATATAATCAATCTGTTCTATGAACAATAGATTATTTAAAACTGTTGGAATAACACTTTAAAATAAATTTTGCCACTACAGTAGCAAGTTCTGAAATCTCTCCTAGTTTAATGTTTAAATCATATGACTGATAAAAAATGTTATTAAGGCACTGGAGATGTATTTGAAGAGTATTCTGTCTGGGCTGACCTGAGTTCAGATCTATAACTTCAACAGTAAGTATTTAGCATTCTCTAGCTCATCTTGCACCCTGAAATACTCTTCCAATTTAAAATTTACAGGTAAGATCCTATTTGATTTATCTTTTGGTATTAATGTACTATGTAATGATTCTTGAAGAGCAAACACTATTAAAATGGATAACTAAACGTTCAATTTAAATGATCGTTTTCCCATATCACTCTATTATCTTTGTGTCACCTTTTTTAGTCCAAGGCTCAACAAATGCATCTTTGCTAGGAGATGATTGTGGCTCAGAGATTGTCATTTAGAAGATTTTGTTTTGCCCTAGTACTCTGAGATGCATTTCAAAAAAGGAGCAGTGTTCTTCCTCAATTCAACACCTAGGGTACAGAAAATTCTCCCCCACTTACCCCACAACTTGAATGAAATGTGCTTAGGGATAAAGTCAAGGATGTGCTTAGTTCTTAATTTGCTTGACCATTTGACAGCACTTGATAGTGCTGACCGGTTTTGACCTTGCAACATAGCCAGTCATCATACTCTGAGCCACTTCTGTATCTCTTGATTTCCATAATATCATGCTCTCCTAGGTTCTCTTTGTCCTTTCTGGAATCTCAATCACCTTGCCAACCCAGCCTTCTGTACCTGCCTTTAAATGTTGGGATTCCTAAGGGTTCTATTTAGGCTTTCTTCTCATCTCCCAATAAACAGTCTCCTGACTTTAGTCACAAATATGTGCTGATAATTTATTATTCTGCATATGTAGCCCAGAATGCTTTCCTGAAGGTAAACTCTGTGTACCAATTGCCTGCTAGATATGTCTACTCCATAATTCTTTTGTTTTAGATATGTGACACTTCTTTTTCTGTCCACAGGCAACAGGTCCTCAGGGTTCATTACAGGAAGATGCCAAAGGCTCTCTTCAGAAAAGCTTCAGGTTTCTTAATGAAGCCAAGAAGTTAGCAAATGATGTAAAAGGTTAGTGTGACCACTTTTTATTATTATTTTCTGTTTAATTGTAGTTGTAATTGGTAGGATATTTTATCACATTATTGGAAAAGTATAATTGTTGCAGCATAATTTTTATGATTATTTTTACTATCTAGATTTAGTGCAAGTAAACTCTCTCATCAATATTTTGCCTTCACACCTCACTTTGCACTGGACAATACTTCATAAGTTTTAAACCTAATTTCTATAGCATCATTTCATCTGTATCTAGAGTACAGGAACTTTTAAAGTATGATAAATTTTAAAGAGCACCAAACCCCACCTTTTTTTTTTTGACTTTAGAAATCATAGTCACAAAGGAATCAATCAGGCAGATGTAGTATAAATATCCTTGTGAAACTCTCAATTTAGTGGGGCACGTCTTGAAAAGTTTTCACCTTTTAAATACACTTTTATGTATTTTATTCCTAATTCAAGGATCAAAGTGCATAATATATCTACCCTGATATATTATGGGTTTTGCATTAAAAATGTATTATTCAATACAGCCACACTCTAGATAAGCTATTATATTTTTATTTCATTCAAATATCTCCTGTTCTCATTTAATTGCCTCCTGTTTCTATCTTCAGTCTCACTCACCCTTTTCTGGCTTGCATCCAGCTCTGCAACCTTACTGAAACATTCATGTCCTCTGAAAACATGCTACCATTTCAAGCCTCCACATTCCACAGTGTTCATTCTTCTCTTTGGAACTTCTCACCATCCTTCTTTCTTTTTCATCCAACTGCCTTCTACCAGACCTTCAGGATTTAGCTCAAATGTCATCTTCTCTGGGAAACCTAGCACCCCATCTGAATTACTTGCCTCTTCTCTGTGCATCCCTTTCTCATAGACTTATCAAATCACTGCAGCCATGGACTTAGCTTCCATCTTCTTGAGGACAGTCACAGGGTCTTCTTTTTAACTTTGTATTTCTAGTGTATAGTATCACAATGACTATCTCAAATCAGGAAATAAGCATATTTTTTAAGTAAAAGAATGGTGTTGGTCTTTACTAACCTTAGAAAGAAAAGAGATTTTATCATCATTTATACTTGTCATCCTTTAAACGAAGAGTCTCCAGTAGAGGCCAGTATGGAATTACACGATCTTTCTCCATTATAGATGGCACTCTGATAGTAAATGCTTTGGATTACATATCACAGGTGAAATACAACCCCTTATATATATATAAAATCCTATGCAGGAGACTGCACGTATTACAACCTGAACAGTAACTATAGAGTCAACCCTATTTTCCTATTGGGCAAGTTGAGTTGATCTCATTAGTTTGCCATCACTCCTTCATCTCCAATGTCCTTGCCCGGAGCTGGGATCAGGGTGAGGTGAGAGAGGTTGAGCCATGCAAGTGCAGAGTTAGATCCTGTTTTTATTTTAAATGTTAATATTTGCTCATCATTGATCTTTTTTGATTTAAAAAAATACTGCATTAAAACATTTTTACCTTGATCACTGAGTTTTTGGGTGCCCCTTTGAATTTCACACCTGAGGGGAGTGCCTGAGTCACCTCACCCTACTTCCAGCCCTGCCCTTGCCTCTATTTCCCCACAAATACTGGTGTTATAAAAATGAAAATAGAATCTGATTTTTAAGAAATTTTTTCCAAGGGAGAAAGAAATCTAAGGACAGGCATGGTAGAAGGGGTTAGGTGACAGAAATGTTCATTAGTTTAAATGTCTTTTTTTGTACTTCAGGTAGTACATTATTTAAAGTAATGAAAACCCACAAACTACTCAAGTAATAATTCCTCCAGAAATCCAAGCCAAGGCTCTGATGGAGACAGGAATGTTTTCTTGCTACATTATGACATTCCCCTGATTTGTGGCCAATTACACAAGTTATAAAATGGCTGTTAATCAGGGAAATGCCATATATTACCACCAGGAACTGCTGAAATAGGCCCTACAGAGCAGAATACTTTACAGCAGCTATTAAAAATAGAGATTTAGCCATTTCTCTCTCTATGGTGCCTGGACTTAGAAGGAATAAAAATGGTGAGGCCAGTATACACTCCATATTTCTAAGTTGTTCCTTGGTTCGATTCAGTACAATCCAGTTAGCTCATGAGCTTTAGTCATGAATGACTTAGAGCTTCCCCCTGCCATTTTTATGCTGTCCTTGCCTTGAGGGAACCTGAACTTGCCAGGAGCAATTTGTTTTGCTTTTTAATTTTTGAATATACATTTGTTAAAAGTAAATTTGCCCTTCTGTGCATTTGAGACTTGAAGCCATTCTACACTGAATTGATTGAACATCCATGGAGATAAAAATTGTTTTGTTGAAGGATATGGGGTTTGGTACAAATTGATGATTGAAAGAGTTAGAAGATAAATTAATGCCACTGGGTGAATTAATACTACTTTGTAGATTGACGAAACATTTTTGTCAATAAAATGGCTGGTTGAGGTTCTCATGGAATGTGTATAGGGCAAGGAATGAAGCTGAGGATGGTATATTATAAGTCTGAAAATACTAAGATTCTATAATTATATACCTGATCTTATATAGAGTAACTTTTCAACTTTATTTTACTTCTTAATTTATCCCTACTTTTCATCTTTGCCCAAAATAAGTGAAACTATTTAATTACTTATGAACAAATAGATAACATTTCTGTAAAATGGACGACATGCATATGGAATAAAAAGATCTATTTCCAAGCCCAAGAATATGGAGTCAGTGAATTGTATGACATATGATGCTGTCCAAAATATGGAACAGTGCCAGAATTATTCCAAACATTTACTTTAATCAAATTAATCCATACTTTTCTTCTGTACTATGATTCTCCAGACACTGAGTCATTAAGTCCAGACAAGTGTATCAGAATGGTTTTGCGATCATGAATATAATAACACTTGCAATTACTAACCTGTTAAGAATCTATGTTATTATCTCAGATTAGAAAAAAGAGAATAAACAGGAATATTGCAGTGATGTTAAGCCAAAGTATGACTCAGGAGTTAAATATTGTGGGACACTAGTCTTCATAGTCTGCTGGCTTTCCAAATAAAGTCACTATTCCCTGCCCCCCCCAAAAGTAAATAAAGCATTTTTATATTATTAAAAATATACTCTTTTTGGGAATTCCCTGGGATCCAGTGGTTAGGGCTTCATGCTTTCAGCGCCGAGGGTGCGGATTCAATCCCTGGTCGGGGAACTATATCCCAGAAGCCGTGTGGTGCAGCCAAAAGTATACATATATATATTCTTTTTGAATTTGCATACTACCATTTGCCAGAATCAGCCTTCCCATAGGTAGGCATATGAAAGAGAAACAAAATCCATTCCATTGACAAAAAATAATTTTGGACTAAATGGACAAAACCAAGCCTGGATCCCCTAGCCTACTGTAGTCTGAAGAACAAAGCAATCTTTTCCTGTAGAAATTGCTGATTCCTCATACAGAGTTTTTGTTCCTCCTTAACCTTGTGAATATAGAAAATTGAGAAATTGAAACCGAGTTGGGCTTGGTTTAGGAGTTAAAAGGAAAAGGGGCAAAATAGTGGCCAAACATAGAAGGGCAGGAACTATTAGAACCAGAGAGAGTACTTGTCTTACTTAAAGTTGTTTAAAGTACATTTCTTTTAGAATATCTTGCTGGCCAAAACAAAACAAGCCTACAAGCCCACAGTCAGGCTTTAGAGCTTGCCCTAAAGGAGCCACATGGAGTTTTTGATGTCTGGTCATTTTGATTTCTCATTCCACTGGCTGAAGAGAGGATTCCCTCTATCCTGATATCTTTTAAGTCTTTGGAGATCTTGCCACCAGGCAAATTCCCCTTCCTCCTCTCCTTGGGCTTCTACTACAACCGTGTAGTGGGGTAGAAGAGCCTGTGCAGTTGCAGCTAACAGCTGTTGAGGACCTAGAAAGCACAGTGCCCATGCTGAACAAGAGCTGACTTGGCACTTTTAGATCAGGGCAAAGTTTATCGGTAATATGCCTTCCTATAAACACAGGTTCCATTAAGTGATCTTAGAAGTTCCCATACACAGTCACTGGTACATGTCTGGACAAAAGAGGCAATCAGAGATAGGACACTTTGCAAACTTGTGACAGCAACAGGCGAAAGGGAAGCATAGGATAATAATGTCATGAAAGAAGGCTAGGTGTACCCCAAAGTGGAAAGACTGGGTGTAGCAACCTCATCAAATCAATTAACAGGATGCTAGGGGCAGGAATAGTGTTCTGAATTTCACCCAGCTTTCTTCCTTAAACAGCTGCTCTTCCTGCACAGGCGTTGGGATCCTGTACTCAGTCATGGGGTTGACCTAGGGGCAGGTTCTTAGAAATCTCAATATTAAGAAGACAAAGGACTATATAAGTGGATGAAAAATTATAGTAAAGTAACTTGATGGAAATTGTACTTCTTATGTTCTTAAAATATCCAAAGGTATAAACATAATGCAGGGGCTTCCCTGGTGGTGCAGTGGTTGAGAGTCCGCCTGCCGATGCAGGGGGCGCGGGTTCGTGCCCTGGTCCGGGAAGATCCCACGTGCCGCGGAGCGGCTGGGCCCGTGAGCCATGGCTGCTGAGCCTGCGCGTCTGGAGCCTGTGCTCCGCAACGGGAGAGGCCACAACAGTGAGAGGCCCACGTACTGCAAAAACAACAACAACAACAAAAAAAAAAACCCATAATGCAATGTAATAAAATTAATAAATTGTACAGAGCAATCATATATTATATAATTTAGTACAGTTGACCACCTTTGATATTTAAAGCAAAATCATTTAAGTCGAAGAAATACTAACAGATTGAATAAACTTCATAAATATAGTGGAGCCAACAATTTAACAAGTTAGTCAGGCTTCAAAGCTGATGCTTTTAACCACTGCTGGACAAAAACGCTGGGCTTTTGCCATGGTGCAGAGGTGACACATTAAAACTCATGGCCCTAACAAATATTTGATAAAGAATGAGTGAATGGAAGAGAGTAGCAGGAATCTCTCATTACCAGAAAGGTCAAAATCAAGGTTTCCACCTGACTTCATACAGATCCCTTACCTATTCCAAACTTGCTGCTTCGGAACTGCAGATAGAAGCTCTGCAGAGATTAACCTGTTCTCTAATTCAGAAGGAGCCTCTAGAACAAAAGATGAAACAGATTTGTAGCCTTGTAAAATTTTTTTACAAAGAAATCTTAAAGAGAGGATACTTCTCCATTTTTTGGTAAAGGAGCAAGTCAGAAGTGATATTGAGTACAAGTAGTAGCTCATAAGACAAATGTCATGGTAATGAAAATTTTGCTTGCAAAATGTTATCTATATGGTAATTTTGCAGTAGATTCTATTTAACTAGATCCCTTCAAAATTAAAAACATTTCTACAAACTTCACCCTTGTGAATGAGGGATTCTCTCAAGGTATTTATTTATGCTTTGTTCATATTAATAAAAATTAAAAATTGTATTTGAGGAACTTAACTAGATGAGTGTGAACAGTCAAAATAGAACATTCCTATTAAAATCTATAAAAATCATTCTTATATTTAGTTGAAAATGAGAGCTATATACATATATTAAAAAAGTATAATAGAAAATTTAACAACTTTAGTTTCTGGATGATGTGGTTTAAACAAAGAAGAAAGCAAATCATAAATAATATTATTGAAAACTGGCAAACGTACCAGGGCAATTATCAGGCCAATGTAAATTATCAAACAACATGAATTATTTGTTACTATTTAGTAACTGCCTGTGATAAATCCAGTACTTTCTCATACATCCTTCAATTGATTTCTCATATCAGTCATATGAAGGAAGTTGTTATCTTCATTTTACACATGTAAAAAGGGGTAGAAATGACATTTGAACCCACAAATCCCAGCTCCATGTCCTGTAATAATTTCATTTCTCTAATGGCTAGAATTTGTAAAAGAATGCATTATTAATGATCAAAGATATACTTGTAATAGCTTTATTTTATTTTTTTAATTTTTATTGAAATCTAGTTGATTTACAATGTTGTGTTAGTTTCTGCTGTATAACTGATTTACTTGTAATAGCTTTATTTTGAGATATTACATAGCATAGTTCAGTGTTAGCAGTTCCAAGTAAACTAAACTCTAATATGTTTAGCACAGTACCAGGAATGAGGTCAACATAAGTAAATGCATATTATTAATGGAAGTAACATACAGCTCTGTCTAGTGATTTTCATTCTGAATATGTCTACCTGGTTCAATGTCAATGGCTATGCAACCAAGGGGAATGATATTTTCAGGAATGTTCACAGTCTACCCTGGCTGTTCTGCTTCTTTCCCTCACTTTATGAGCTCTGTCTCTGATGAACCCATTCCTGGACATTTGTCTTCTGATGTGGGAGGAGAGAATGAGAAAGGGAGAGCCAAAGCTGGAGCATGTGTGTAGCCTTTGAGGTTCGTTGGGTGTGATATCTAGAGAGAAGATAAATGACTTGGCTACAGCTAATGAGTATGAATACTGAAGAAATAAGGGGCAGAAAATGCACTATGATTATAATTTGGATCCTTTTCTTGTTCTCCAAAATTACAAGTAAAGAATTGGGTTAGATATTTTTTTTAACTACCAATAATTCTGTTTCTTTGGCCATGTTACCATTCTAACTGGACCACATGCGTTCTTCCTTACATTTTGATTATAGATACCTCTGCCTCATATATCTTTGCATTTAAAGCCAGCCTTGGAGTGCTTATTTTTCTAGGTTTTCATGGCTAATATTTTGTAAGTTTTCCATTTTAAAATCTGTAATTCTTTTCTGCATACAACTTCTATTCATCTAAAGAATTAGACTGACAAAGCTATAAAGTGTTGAGACTTGGTTTGAGAAATTCCAAAAAGTACTTCAGAAAAAAATGACCAGAGTGTAAGAAAGGATAAATTAACAAGAAAATAGAGTCAAATAGCTGAAACAAAGAAATCAGAACAGGCTCAGAATATTCACATCTTGACTTTCTAGTACAGAAAGCAGAGGAACAAAATCACTGCTTTGAAACTTGAGGGACGGCAGTAACAGTGTTCTTCAGATCAGTCGTTCTTCTGAATAATTGGCCTGATTATTCTGCCAGTATTTGCTATCAGAATTCATAAAATAGTGTACACCAAGTGATGCCCTTTAAATTAATGATTTTTGCAACTGTACATGTATATCTTGCTTGCCAGAACATTTTAAATGTTTCATTATTTAAAAAGTCAAATACAATCAAGAAACTAAGAAATGAAATTTGTACCATTCTATTTCCTTAATTGATGAAGACTTCTAAATTAATATCAAAAGAGCAGCCTTTAACTATTCTCAGGGAATTCATATAGCTATCACAGTCAAAATCAGACTGTCTTTATTTCAGAAAGTATTCTTTCCATAACCTAGTCAAAGATTTTACTTTAGTGCAGTGAAAGTAACAGAAGTACTATAAGAAAAGTGAATTGTGATTGACAGAGGAGAAAATCTAATTACTTGGAAAGTATATTTTGAAGGACTAGAATTGAAAATAATAATATCTTAGTGACTGAAATGGACATATTGATATTTTAGAGCCATGTTTTGCTGGAATACTTTATGCTTTGTTTTTCAGTGCTGTTAGGCCTTTGGCTTGGAACCTAAAAGCAGATGCCTCAAACAATATTATGTACTTATATTACTGCAGTATAACAGTGGTGTAATTCGTCCACCTATAAAACCCTGATATGAAATGGAGTGGATCATTAATTAATATGTTCAGTACTCTTTTTCACACCCAGTACGCTGACAGTTAAGAATCCTCCATCTATATTCCCTTCCCTTTGCTATTCTTCCCAGATGAAGGACAATAAAGGCAAGCATTGTTCCCTAAGCTGCCAGTGGATTGTTTGGTTCTTGCAAGAAGCCAGATGCACTGCCTCTACAAGGGTGGACACACAATCAAATCAAGACTGTTCTGGCTTTGTTCTGTGAGATGTAGTCTCTCCTGGTCTGCCCACTCTGGGTACCAGGAAAGTGACGAAAACAACAGTCTCGGTGTTGGCAAATAACGGTCTTCCCCAGTCCAAGTTGCTTATTTATTTTACTGTTTTAGATAAAAAAAAGCAAAAATATTTGCACAGAGAAAACGATTTAACCAGCACAACCAGGTATAAAATGAAAGGTTTTAGTACACTGTCGCTCACACCATCATTAACTGCCTTACTTGTTCCATTCCTAGTTTTTATCTGCTATAAAATACAATATTATATACAAACTAACTTAAAATTCAGACATGTTAAAAATTAGTAGAGAGAAGCTGGAAAATTTACAGTAGTAATATTACATTAATAATAGTAAATAATATATTTTAATTTTAAAGTAAGCATGCTAAAGTACCAAGAAAAACCCTATATAAAGCCTACTTGAAGTAATTTGTAAAATATTATTTTCTCTATAAAAAATTGGAAATGTGCTAGAAGCACATTATTCATTCTTTTGATTTTTGTTTTTTTTCAAATAAATATTAATAAGTGATATTTAGTAAAGTTGGGAGATTCTGCTTAACAATCATATCTATTTGAGATTTTTAAAAGCTAATTCAATGATTCATTTTGGTAATAAAATTTTTAAAATAATGACATAGTGGAAGTGATGTCAAGAGGGCATCATTATAAATGCCATAAAAGACCAAATCTGTCAAAGTTTTTTCTCCATAGAAAACCATCAAATTAAGTCAAATAAAGATCAGATACCTAGAAGAAAATGTAATTGTTGAACATGTTGAAGTGTCAAATGGTCATATAAACACATATTTTATATTCTGGTCTGAAATATATTTATGGACTCATGGCAATAAAGTAAATCAATTTCTTGCTTTTAACTAAATTTTTATTAAAATAACCTGAAATTTTATATCCATGTATCAGTTCAGAGATGATTAAAATTATTTCATCCTTTTTTGTTTTCTGTTCACAGAAAATGAGGAACATCTGAATGGCTTGACAACCAGATTAGACAATGCCAATGTCAGAAACAGGGATCTCCTGAGAGCTTTGAATGACACTTTGGAAAAGTTATCAGCCATTCCAAATGGTAAGCATTCAGGACACTGCAAACCGTGCCAGTGGATATGAACTCTTAAAGAAGGTTCTAACTTCTGCTTTTTTTTCCTAACACTACATTTGTACCATTGTCAGGCTATTAGATAACAGTTTTCTTACTTATGAATTCTTCTTTGTGAGAATGAGAAACTAAATCATACTTTACACTGTGATATTTATCATTTGTTACCCTAGCTGACATTCGCTGGAATAAATTACAAAAAGGAAAATATAGGGCTTCCCTGGTGGCGCAGTGGTTGAGAGTCTGCCTGCCGATGCAGGGGACACGGGTTCGTGCCCCGGTCCGGGAAGATCCCACATGCCGCGGAGCGGCTGGGCCCGTGAGCCATGGCCGCTGAGCCTGCGCGTCTGGAGCCTGTGCTCCGCAACGGGAGAGGCCACAACAGTGAGAGGCCCGCGTACTGCAAAAAAAAAAAAAAAAAAAAAGGAAAATATAGACACCTTATGATTGTATTGTCCTTCCATGTTTTGGCCCAGGAAATCTTATATTGGTGGGAAAAATAAAATCATACAGACACTGTTCTCTACAATGTTGATGTACACAATTGCAGCTTATTACAGTACCTACAGTAATAGGTAGAGCCCACTGCCTTTCAGCATATCTTTACTGGCAAAGTTCTGTTACTTAAATGTTTTAGCTTTCAAAAACATTAAGAATTGAACCATGTCTGTAATATCTTTCTACCTATTACACGTACTTGGAGTTAATGTTTTGTATTAGTTCCTGAAAGCACTATTCTTTTAGGGATACTATTTTTATATTTTAGTAGCATGATATAACAATAGCAAGGGTTGCTAACATTTTTTGAGTGCTTATTCAATATGTTTATGTTAAGTGTATGTAATCCTCATACTAATCCTACAAGGTAAATAGCATTGTTATCTCCAGTTTATAGGGGACAAACTTAGGGATACTAAGGGCCATTGTTAAAAGAGGCATATATGATTTGAACCTCGCAGTTTAACTTCAGAGGCTGTGGTCTTAACCACTAATCTACAACATACTACTAGGCACATATATATGTTTTTTATACAAATTATGGTGAAGGAAACACATCCATCTATACAAAACAGGAAATATTAAAACCTTAATGATTTTTACTTTTTTAACATTAAAAATCCTAAGTAATTTTCCCGATTTTCATGTCACCCCTTCAGTAGTAAAGATGTACATAGAAAATTTCCAATGCCGAAAACAAATATAAATACACAAACACAAGGTCTAATATATCTGAAAAAGTCTCTTTATACTAAAATTGAAACACATTCATTCCCTTCCCCCCTGCCTCAGAAATGCAGATTAAATCTTAAACCTACTTTTGATGAAGCTGCTTGATTCATGTGGATAAACTTCTCTCTTTAATATATTCAGCAGCAAATCACAATATACCCTTACACAATGAACACTTAGAACAATCACATTGCTATTTTAAGAGCTAATCAGGTATTCATAGCCAAAGTCCCTGAGAAAATTCAATTTAGCTAAAAATGTACTTCATTTGCTATGACTGAATGAGACAAAGTTCAGCCTTTCCCTCTGTGCCCGTGTCCCTGAGGTCAGCCAGCCACAGCCTCGCTTTGACAAGCATAGATTAAGCCACTAACTCCAGACCCTTTGTTTAGTTTCTCATACCGTCTTCTGCTGACAGACACAGCCGCTAAACTGCAAGCTGTTAAGGACAAAGCAAGACAAGCCAACGACACAGCTAAAGATGTACTGGCACAGATTAAAGATCTCCACCAGAATCTTGATGGCCTGAAGAAAAATTACAATCAACTGGCAGACAGCGTAGCCAAAACAAATGCCATGGTAAAAGATCCTTCAAAGAACAGTAAGATGTGCTTTTTCACTTTGATTATGTCATTTATTTCTTCACACTATAAAAGTATCCTAGACTCATAACTGTTAGAGCAGGAAGGGACCCTCGTAGTGGTGTAGTCTGCCCTCCACCCTTCATAGACTGGGCTCAGGAATTGAGTGTGTGCAGCTCCAGAAACAGAATCCAAGACTCCCAGCTCTGCACTAGAGCTTATCTTATTCAAATTTCATACAATTGAGAGGAAATTAGGAACTCTCAAATCTACATGATATTTGGTATAGCGATGCCAAATATTTTTAAATCCTTTAGAGTAATTGAAAATACAGTTATACTTGGGAAATTATATCCTCGGAGTTGGTGAAATTCCATAGAACCTAGAGATCAAGGAGCAGTCTTATTAGCAGGCCTGTTAGAACAGGATATTAAATAGGATCAACTTGAAATGCATTCAAATTGGAAAATATTAATATTTATTACTTAGATTCTGGTTAGTTAACATTATCAGGAAATTAAAATTTTATCTAGTTTATCAAGAAGAATATTTCGTTACATCTTTTGTATATTGTATTAAACTATATTGAGTTAACAAGGATTTACAAGAAAATGTGGGAGAACTAAAAATAATAATTTATTAATTATACTCAATAAACATTATGATTTCTAATATTTTTTATTCTTTCAAGTGATAAAATGTTATTTTAGTATGTGATTTCACCAAAGGAGATGCTTGATTCTTTGTACTTGTCAGTCTCAAGAGATTAGCCTGCTTTATATGGCACCAATATATTTACTGGGAATTAAAACATTTGTAGAGTGTAATAACAAAAACACAGTTATTGACCTTATACACTGTATAATCCAGATGCCATTCGACGGAGGGAGTGGAGCCTGATTTTTCAGCACCTTTGCCTCAGATCAAAGGCTAATGATGCTATGAAATAACAGATACAACTAGCATGACTCCTTCCTGAGCAAGGAAGAGTACAAACACAGCTGACATGCACTTCGGAGCTAGGGAGAAGGATTTCACTCCTCATCACTTCTTCAGGGAAGAAAAAGAAGAGATATATAGTTTTAAATTTATTTCTTATGTAAGCCCAGAGTTAGTTTACCCCTGTAGTTCAAAGATACCATCTGAATAACTGGTTCAGACTCATGCCAAATCACAATATTTCCCCCCAAGAAATGAATGAAAATAAGTTTTAAAGTAAGTGTCACTCTCTCTTTTATTCTGTAAATTAAGGTATCATTTCATTCATTTTCAGATTGATTCTCAGCTGAGAGTGGCCTTTTTATACTATTTATCTCGCTTATGATTCTATCATCAAAAGAAATAGTTAATATCTATAAACACTAATTAAACTGGGTCTGTTTCTATCTTATTAGAACATTATAATAAAGCTCCTTTTAATATGAACAATGGCTGCTAAATGCCATGTTTTTGTGGACTTTTACTTGATAACACTAGTTTGACTTAAAATGGGGTGAATTTGTAATTAGCACCTGTTGTGAAAAGTTCTATTTTTTTGATAATCACTACTTTATAATACCTATTAAAAATATTTTCTCATGAATTTTCTATTTTTCTGTTTTACTTCCATATGAAATTACCTGAAGAAATCAGTATGTATATGTTTACTTGCATACCTTTTAGTAATTTTTATGCTTGGTTGACTATTGCAGAAAGCTTCAGCTTTGCATGTTTCCATGTTTTAGTACTGCTTTAAACATCAGATAGCTATTCTTTCCAGTGTCACAGTATTAATGCTGGATTAATAAAGGAATCTTCCCTTACAAAAAATTAGTATGTGAATATATTTGACATAAATATTTTAATTGTGTGTTTGAAAAGTTAGTGAAATATCTGTTATCCATATAAAAGTAGAAAATTGAATTCTCCCACAGATTCAACTAAATTATGATGCTTCTGATAACATATATGCAGCCACTGAAGTCCAAATGACTTCCTTCTAGCAGGATTAAAATAGATTAAAATCTACATTGCTGTTGTTGCTGTCCCCCCGAAGCTCACTCCCCCCCTTACAAGTAATTATTCTCAACTTCAAGAGCATTATATTTGGAGACACATAAAACAAAATTAATAAAATCAGACCTTAACAAGTGAGCAGTCACTGGGATATAAAAATATTCTGTCTTAAAAAATTTCATAGTTTAAATTCCAAGTCAAAAATAAAACTGAAAAATAGAAAATAGTAATAATAAAATCCAGCATATCAAAACCTGAGAAATACAATGAAGGCAGTCCTCAGTGGAAACTGAATGCAATATTACTTAAAAGCATTGAAATAAACAATTTAGGCAATCAACTCTATAAGTCAGACAAAATAAAATTAACTAAAAGAAAGACGATAAAAAAGTAATGAATTAGAAGACAGAAAATAATAGATGTGATAAATTCAAGTGGTATATCTTTAGGAATGTAAAGATTAAAAATTTTAGAGGCCTGACAGGCTTAATAAAGAAAAATAAAGCACAAATAGGCAAAGTTCTGAAGGAGATATAACAAGATAAGGGAAGAAATTTAGCAGGTAAGAGAAGACTTGGCAAAACTCTAGGCTAATAAATTGTAAAGGCTAAAAGAGATAGATAATTCTCTAGTAAAACATTGTTATTAAAATCTGTCTTCAGCAATGATTTTAAAATCCACACAAATAATTATGGAAGAAAGTGAGAAGTTTTCAAAAACTACTGCACAAGAGAACATCAGACTCAATATGACAGGTTATTTTTAAAACCTCAAGAAGATAATTTCCATATGACTTCGACTGCTACAGAAGATAGAGGGGGGGGAAAAAGTAGGGGATGGGGGACCTCCAGGTTCCATTTTGAACCATTTGATAAAAGCTTCTGGGAGCTCTAGAAGAAAAGGATTCATTACTTGTCTAAGTAGTCCCTGCATAGCCCTTTTTTCATTCTCATGAATCTAAATCTAAATCACTTTTTCTCACTTCTAGAATAACTTTCAGAATATCAGAGTAATATTGGGGAATATTAAAGGAAGGGAGAAAATGGATAAATGGTTTATTTAAAGTGTAAAAACGGAGGGGTAACTGTCTTTATGTTGAATACCTATACAATTATGTAACAAGAGCTTTGACCTCAATAACCTGCATTTCAGAAGAGTCATTTCTTGATCTAGCAACTCTATTAGTTGAAGTTAATAATAGACCATGGGCCTTCCCTGGTGGCGCAGTAGTTAAGAATCTGCCTGCCAGTGCAGGGGACACGGGTTTGAGCCCTGGTCCAGGAGGATCCCACATGCCGTGGAGCAACTAGGCCCCTGCACCACAACTACTGAAGCCCGCACACCTAGAGCCCATACTCTGCAGCAAGAGGATCCACCGCAATGAGAAGCTCGCACACTGCAATGAAGAGTAGCTCCTGCTTCCTGCAACTAGAGAAAGCCTGCGCCCAGCAACGAATACCCAATGCAGCCAAAAATAAATAAATAAAATAAATAAATTTATAAAAATAAAATAAAATAATAGACCAAGTTCTTTTTAAACATCACTAACAATATAACTCATATTTATGAGCATGAGTTCAAAATACTTACTTCAAAACCGAGTTTTAAAATAACTTACTTCCTTTCAAGCACATCTGATTCATTCCTAAGGATTAATTCCCAGATCATTCATAGTTCATCAGGGCCAAAAGCCTTGGACCTTAAGCAGTTTCTCTTTTTCATCAGGGTGGCAATGACAGAAAACAGAACAATATACACTTGATCAGATAATTAATGACATAGTTTGGATAAGACTGTCAGCATCTTAAGGACAGAATAATTGATTTTCCATGTGTCATTTGCCCTCCTATGAAAAGCACAAGCTGGAAGTCTAAGGATCAGTGATAACCTTAAATTATTTTAAGGTTAAACCCCTTTTAAAATTGTCAATATTCAACCTTCTTTAAATGTTAACTACAAAAGTGACAGTTTAATGTGGTTCAACCTAATGTAAAGAGCAGGAGAATCAACTATTCTTCAAAATGAAAATGAACTGCAGCATGAAAGATTTAATTAAAGTATAACATAGGCCTTCAGTCGAAGGATGGTTCAACATTGAGATGTTTTTCAGAAGACATTTTTATAGCTTTTCTCGTTAAGATGCAAAAAGAAAGACAGTGAGAAAAAGAAGGAAAACCAATTTTGTGTGAGAACCCTGATTTAAATACAGTTCTGGCTTGGACAGACTAGGTGACATTTTAAAGATGCTTCTCCAATTCCTTGATTCTATGACTAAAGTTCTATGCTATAAAGGTTAGCTTTGGGGCTGAAGCTAGAAATTAAGCATTGAATTAAGTTCATCATATTCTCAATCTTCAATGCAAATTTTCACCTCAATCACAAAACCAAAGTGCTGGCCTTCTTTCTCTAACATCTCTGGTCTGCTTGAGTCCCAACTAAAATATTTCCATTTGCCATCACAAACTGCTTCAACTGTCATGGCCTTGCTTTTGTCGTGTGGATGAGATGAAATCTTTTCCATTATTTACTTAAGCATACTGCTATTTTCATTTCTGTGTATGTGTGTCTGTGTGTGCATGCATGTTCATGTGTGTCTGTGTCTGTGTGTGTGTATGAGTGTGAGTGCATGGTATGCGCTAATCTTGTTCTATGCAGTTGCAGATGCAGATGCCACTGTAAAAAATCTAGAACAAGAAGCTGATCGACTGATAGATAAGCTCAAACCCATCAAGGAACTTGAGGATAACCTGAAGAAAAACATCTCTGAGATAAAAGAACTGATAAACCAAGCCCGGAAGCAGGCCAATTCTGTAAGCTCTTTCTGCTTTCAGTTACCAGTACATGATTGTAATTTTTTGTATTATTCCCAGAAGGAATACCTTCCTTCAGTGTATCCTGTTGAATGATCTCTGGTTCTTTTCCTTTAATTTGAAGCTATTTGCAGGTGAGGTGGGGAATGGAAGATTAGATATTTTTCCCATAAATTTCAAAAGACATTTCTTGAGAAGAATAATTACTACTTATTGTTTTAGAAATGAAAGTTCTGATGTATTTTATTATTGTTTGAATAGAGTTCATACAAACTGTAAGAATGAAAGCCTGATTTTTGTGTACTAAAAAGGCATGCATGAGAGTGCCTTGCTCTTAATGAAAGCAAAACAGGCCAACCAGTGAGGCTGTAGAAGGAATGAACGGACAAGGTTATAAGGAATAATAGCATAGAGGAACTATTATTTTCTATATATTCTTTTGAGTACAAGCAACCAAAAATTATTTTGCTTACAATTTCTACAATTTTTTGGAGCAAGAATAGGAAATACTTCACTTGTCTCAAAATTTTGCTCTTTATTAACCCAGTTAGAAGACTATATGGATAGAGGCAAAACTTCCTAGAAGGTAGCATCTTAATGAACCAGAACAGAACTGTAAATGCCAATATGAAACTTTAGCCTTGTGAAGCCATCTTATGGTCTTTTTAGAAGTAGAATGAAAAAAAATAACAGTTTTCATGTTATCAGGCTTAAACTGAAATCTTTTTAGATACCCAAGCCTTCCATCTCAAAAATTCCATTTTTTGATACAAATGAACTTATTTACAAAACAGAAACAGACTCACAAACATAGAAAACAAACTTAATGGTTACCAAAGGGGAAGGGGGGGATAAATTAGGAGCTTGGGAATTACAGATATACATGATTTTATGTATTATAGATAAACAACAGGATCCTACTCTATAGCACAGGGAACTATATTCAATATCTTGTAATAACCTATTATGGAAAAGGATCTGAAAAAGAATATATATATATGTATATATATATATACACATATATAACTGAATCACTTTGCTGTACATCAGAAACTAATACAACATTGTAAATCAACTGTACTTCAATCTTAAAAATTCCATTTTTAAAATTTATTTATTTATTTTTATTGACATATAGTTGATTGGCAGTATTATATTAGTTTCAGGTGTACAACATTGTGATTCAATATTTTTATAGACTATACTCCATTTAAAGTTATTACAAATAATGGCTATATTTCCCTGGGCTGTATAATATATCCTTGTAGCTTATTTATTTTATACATAGTAGTTTTTATCTCTTAATCCCATACCCCTATCTTGCCCCTTCCCCTTTCTTCTCCCCACTGGTAACCATTAGTTTGTTTTCTATATCTGTGAGTCTGTTTCTGTTTTGTTATATACATTCATTTGTTTTAGTTTTTGGATTCCACATATAAGTGATAACATGGAGTATTTGTCTTTTTCTGTCTGATTTCAGTAAGTATAATATTCTCTAGGGCCATCCACATTGTTGCAAATGGCAGAATTTCATTTGTTTTTATGGCTGAGTAATAATCCATCGAATATATATATCACATCTTCTTTACACGTAGGTTGCTTCCAAATCTTAGCTATTGTAAATAATGCTGTTCTGAACACTGGGGTGCATGTATCTTTTCAAATTAATGTTTTCATTTTCTTCGGATATATACCCAGGAGTGGAATTGCTGGATCATATGGTAGTTCTAAAAAATTCTATTTTTAAACAACTGTGAAGCTAAAATGACCAGAAATAACCTTTCTTAATCCATAAACTTATTTTTTTAGTAAATGGCCAAGAATATGATGCCCAAGTGACAGTATATTCTTCTCCCTCCTTATACATACCTGATATCTTTAAACCAGGTCAAGACAATAAGTTCAGGGTGAACCTTGAAAAGGAATTCATGACTAATTGAAGAGAAACCTAGAAAATGACAGAAAGATTAGTGAAGATGAAATACATAAACTCAGAGTAAAAGAAGCAGATAGGGTTGAGAAGACATACGTTGAACTACAATATGAAAACAAGGTGAAAAGAAATCAGATGTTACTCCAAGGTTTGGATTTTTATTTAAGATTTAACCAATGCAGAAAAAGCATCCCCTATGCACAAGGTTACATGCTGTGAGGCATGTTCTTCCACTCGAACAGTTTACAACGCCATAGAAGAAATAAGATATGTACACAAATAACTCTAAGATAATGCAGAATATTGTGCTACATTCCATGAGCGCTGGGAAGTGCTATTAAGTTTCTGAAAGGAAAGATCACCTCTAGTCGGGGCGGGAAGGTTTCCTGAAGGGAAGGATTTGAGCCAGGCTCTGAAATGGGATAGTGCTGGACATGGGATGAGAGGTGAAGAAGGAGAACATTCTGAGGAGAGGGAATGACTTCAGCCAAGGCAGCGAGAAAAGGAGGTTTCAGGGTCATTTCATGACAGAACAGTCTAATTTGCCAAGACTATTGTTAGAGTGAACATTAAACTAGAAAATTCAACAGAGGCCAGATTTTCTCAGGTAAGTTGAATGGTAAGTTAAACAGTTTCTTTTAGCCACAGTTGTACCTGAGATAAACCTCATTGGTGAGGAGAAGCTGAAAGTTCTTGAACATGAAATGCAATATAAACAGAACGGTGCTTCTTTTAATATGAATCCAGAAGTAGTTTGTGGGATAGATGAGAGAATCTAGAAAGAAGGAAGCAAATTTAATAAGTGACCCAACTGTAGCAGTGGCAGTGGTAAGAGAAAGAAAGGGATTGATGTATCCCTCCTGTATTTTGCCATGTTAAGTTTGAAGAAGCAGTAACAGTAACTGTTCTCTTGTGAATCCCACACTTAGCCACATTTTCTGCCTTAGTTACCAAGCAGGGAAATTTGTACATTTTCATTATTTCTTCATTGTAAAGAAATCTAAAAATATGCCTATATATTCATCAGTTATAAATGCTTCCTCATCCCACCCCCACCCCCCGGAAAGAAAGATAAAATTCTGGCATGTAAATATATAAAACCTGTCTCAAAATACAAAATGAAAGAAAGGTATAAAAGTCATGCTTGAAAAAACAATCACTGTCCATGCCTTTTAAGGAAATTTGTAACTACCTTTGGAAATGGAAGTTACAACAAAGTGCTTTGTTTTTTTGTAAGATGTTATAAATTTGTAAGCAGCCAACGTTTTTTTTCAAATGGGTTTTGTACTAATTGAAGATTACATTTGCCCGATTTTAGAAATATATTTGTAATCTGGCATGAGTGTCTGGATGTGGCCCTAACACATATTCAATATGACCAAGAAATTAAAGACATTTATTTTAAAGTAGATTTCTCCTTGTTTGTTGACTCTGAAATTGAGTGGCTGATACTCTTTTTAAATGAATGACCTAGTTAACTGGATGAAAAAATGCAGTGAAAATTCAATAGATATAATAATGAGATCCTCAATAATGTTTGAGTTCATGATGACGAATTGGTAAATAATGTGGTATATGAGAAATGCCTCAGAGAGACCTACTTCATAGTGATTTTTATTTAGAAGTCTTACTAAGGGCTCACATTAGAAATAACAATAATTAGTGGTGGGGGGGGTGTGATGAATTGGGAGATTGGGATTGACATATATACACTAATATGTATATAATGGATAACTAATAAGAACCTGCTGTATCAAAAAATAAATAAAATAAAATTCAAAAATTCACACACAAAAAAGAAATAACAATAATTGATAGCAACAAATATCTTAAGAGGATGTTTGTATTTCAGAAATCTCTCCACTCTTATGAGAGGGATATATGTCAGAGATTTCTTCTAGAGAAATTTATAAATATTGTCCTTTGATTTACTTGTCTTAAGGTATATAAAAAATATCTATAATTGGAAAACAAAACACAAGGTACTTAAACAGAGAGATTAATAGTTATTGACTGGTTACTAATGGTTTGGTCTGCTTGAATATTTCAGATACTGAGGATATATTCAAAACTGTAAGCCAGAGAACAGAAAATCTAGAGGGGTTTTTATAAAAATGTGTAAGAGTTGAGCAGTAGGTTACTTTACAAGATTAATTCCTGGCGTATTGGGTATAACAATGCCATGTTGTTCAGAGATCCATATATTTTTGGTATGTAAAGTATGCCATAAGGCAGAGTAATTTTAACTCCTAGAGATGTTAAACACCCTTAGTTCTAAAATAGCTACTCAGACTTTCAGTCCTCCAATGGAGTCTCATCAGTTGAATTAGGCTTCAGTACTGGTGCTCTGTCTACAACGCTTTGAGAACCCCGCTTTCAACACTCCAGTCATGTAATCTCCTACCATTTTTACCAGGTATACCCAAGCAAGGGCAGAAACATCCTGATCAGTCATGCATTCCACCCATATTCAGTCACTTCTTCTCTAAACAGTAACAGAGGAGTATTACTACATTGTGTTCTTTATAACACATACGAGTTATTTGTAATAACAAAAGAAATAACCAAAATAACATATGATGGCTAGTTTAATCACAAATAACAAAAATGAGTTATACCTTTCCCAGTTCTGTTTCTCTGCAAGTCATTTTTTTTCCTGTTAAAAATAAATAAATAAATTTTATTAAGGCAGTTTGATCTTTTTAAAAATCTCTAACGAATTGTACATTTTGTGACATTTTAACCATTATCAGTTCTAGTTTGAGATTATTCCTTCTAATAACATTCATTAAGACTAGGGGGAAAAAATCCTTGATAAAAATCTGTTGTCAAGGCTTCTGGACTTGATCTGTGTTCTTTTTGGATGACTGCAAGTCATTTTGATTCATCTACTCTTAACATTTTATGTAGAAGGGAAATCCTATCTTATCTTTGTGGAACAAAGAGCTACCTTCTTAACTGAAAACCACACAAGCAGGAAGACTAACTGTCCAGGACAGAGAGCAAACACTCTGGTGACCAGTACTGTGCTCCTCAGTTGGCAGTCTGGGTCCCACCCTTAGAGGGAAGGAAAGGACAGGGAGAGCAGTCTAAGCAGCAGTCTTCCTAGATTATTCCAGCCCCAGCCCCACACAGAACTCCATGTGGGTGAGCCCCTATTTCTTTCCAGCACACTGTTTTCTTTGCTTGGAAATGCAATTTGGATAGCAGATTAGGTGAGGAAACAGTACAAGTATATGACTTACACAGGATCCGCAGGAGATTCAACAGATCTGTTATATCCCTGGGAGTTCTCAAACATAGATGAATTTACATATTTGTCAGAACCAAAAATCTCTCCTTAGCTTTCTCTTTTGAATCCAGCCAATTTTGAATCCAGCACGTCCTCTGTGTAGTCTGTACCACCCTTGGAGAGGGGTGCTGGTGCTGCCTAACACTTACTCTCTCATTAGACTCTTCAAGACACCTCCTTGTCTCACCGTAAGATGGAGATGGGTTTAGTGTCCTAGGCTATCTTGTTTGGAGTTTGCACAGCCCTTTTATGGAGGTAACAGTAATAGCCGTTGGCTTTCTCCAAAGTGTGCAAAGTGCTATAAGTGATGAGAATATGGAAATTCACCCCGAGTGAGGACCAAGAGGCTTCCTGAAGCCTGAAGCCAGGAATTTGAATCAGTGACAGAGAGAAGTTTTGTATGTGTCTCTGCCTCCTACTTTGAGCACTATCACTAACAAAGTAACAGAATCTCTCTGAGTCCAAACAACAACATTGCTGTCCTGAAAGTACCTTTTTGATAGTATACATGAACCAAAGAAAATTAAATGGAATAATCAACTAGTGTTATTTGTGATTGAAGAAAGGCTCCCTAAATGTAAGTACAAATTGGTACAAACAGTGTCAGCTCGAGTCACATAGGAATTTCTATCTTAGCAATTTATAGTAATTTTTAAAGTACTAGTCAAAAGAAAAAGGAGCTGTTAAATACATTAGTAATGATAGCCACTGGAAATTGTTTCTGTTCCTTTTCCTGGTGACTTAATAAAAAAGGTATAATTTATTCTGAAATGTATGTTCTGAGTAGAATGATTACTATTCTTCTTATTGTTAGACCATCTGGAACAAAATCTAGTTGGCCTCTTTCAACTGTAAGAACATGGCAGGGTAGGTAATCTCCTCTCAAAAACTAAAAGAAAAATGGTTTTCTACTTTAAGTGATACCAAAATCACTGAAATCTGAATTGTAAAATTTCATTAAACAACCTGAATGAAGATCTGTACCATTAGCTTCATATAAAATCATCTCTTGAGAATGTTCCCCTATTCATAAAGGAGTAAGTTATGAAGGCAAGAATTTGTTAGTTGTATGCTTCAAAAAGTAGTGGCGTGCTAACAAGCCATGGGACTGTGAACAGCTCATTGTCAAAATACTGGTGGAAAGGTGCTCTTCTGTGCCTTCATTAATGAGTATAATGGGGTCTGCATATGGGCATTTAATGATACCATTTGCTGATGGAAAAATAACTTCAAAGAAGAGATGATGATGGCTTTGTGATTGGGAGCTACTTCAAACTTTCTGAGAGATTTAGTCTTGGTTCTTTGTACCTCGTTTTTCTTGAAGATCAAAGTATCTGTGTCTTCGGGAGGTGACTGCATTCGAACATATAAGCCAGAAATCAAGAAAGGAAGCTACAATAATATCATTGTCAACGTAAAGACGGCTGTCGCGGATAACCTCCTTTTTTATCTTGGAAGTGCCAAATTTGTAAGTCTAACATTCAGCCTTTCTTTGGCCTACTGTGTATGTGTATAGTCAGAGGTTAATCCTGGTAGTGTGGGAAATGTACAAAGTCTAATATAATGATCCCAAAATTGAATAAGGTAGACTTTCAGATTCAAAAACCTCAGAATCTTACCTCACCAAGTTCTGAAGTGTCAAATTAAGTAAGAAGGCAAATGAAATGAAAACTTTTTACAGTGTTTAGGCATATCTGCTTTCATTTGTGAGTATACCAGCATTTATTTTTGAATTATATTTTCAGATCCAGCTATTTAAGAAGAAAGATTAATAGGAATAAGGCTTTTTTAAAATTTTTCTGTAAGAAATTACAGTGAACTTTCATGTGAAATGAAACTGAAAATTGTGTACTATTTCTTACCAATGAAAACTCTTCTGATTCATGTTGAATTAATGACTCAAACTGAAATAACAGAAATTGTATCTAAAAGAGCTCACCTCAAACTTCTAATTCCTTTCATTTGACCCATTTGACTTTATACACATGGAGACCTTCCAAAATGAATAAGACTTTTCAACAGACCACTTATCACATAAATCAATACTTGGAAATCAGGTGAGAAATTTTGGACCACCTTGGGTGAAACAGCATACCTAGCCCCTCAAAAACATCAGTGCCCATGGTGAAAACAATGAATTCTAAACCCAAATATTTGCTTTTATCTCTGCCACAAGTATCAGTGCAAGAAAAGACATTTGTCTCAATGTTAGACCTAATTAGAATTGGTTGAATTAACACATTTGCCTCAGCACTATGAACATGTGTATGGACATTGTATTGTAAAGATACAAGAATAAAGTATTATTTAATCATAGAAATAATAGATCATATTATTTGGGAATCTTTATTGTGAGGCTTCTGATTATTTCATATATCTGTAAATGGCACCTGTTGAAAAGACTCGGCTGGCTTCCTCTTTCAGGGTGCCTCACATCTAATATCTACTGTTTTTGTGTTTCTCTGCACTAGATTGACTTTCTGGCTATAGAAATGCGTAAAGGCAAAGTAAGCTTCCTCTGGGATGTTGGATCCGGAGTTGGACGTGTCGAATATCCAGATTTGACTATTGATGACTCATATTGGTACCGTATTGAAGCATCAAGGTAACTATCTCAAAAGAGATTAAGATCATTGACAGAATTTTAGTTTATAAGAAAATTTTTATTTCTGTTTCAAGAAGGTAGCTATATAAGTACACACACACATGTATACGAATGTTATATATTATACACATGTATAAGTATGTGTGAATGGTACCTTTGTAGAACGTGTTAGGAAATGACAAATCTTCAAGGTATTGAACAGAATGACTAGTCCTTTTTGGCCTCCTCATCTAGTTGTCCTGTAGAAACTTTGAGGTTAAGTTGTTTTCCGTTGCCCTTATTCAGTACAATCCAGAGCATAAGAGGTGCCATTGGTATCTGTCTTTGGTGCAAAACACCTCTTCTAGTCTACACAGCAGTCTTGGCTACAGGAGGGTGCAGTATCTAAATGCTGGCATGAATATGAAATATGTCAGGTCCACACTACTTGTGGGAGGGAATAGGAAATTGATTAATTCTATCCTTGATGCTTTAATTTAATTAACTTCTAACAGTGTACAGATTACTTGTAGAATCCATTCTTGTCCTCAATACTTCCTCTTCATTTTCTCCTCTTCTTTTTCTAATTCCCAACTACCTACTAAACACAAAGCAGCTAACAGTCAAGAGGTTTTGTTAAAGGCCAAGGGAAGTTGATCAGAGATGGGTAAAGAAGACTTGAAGATCTGGTGATTGTTGAATCTAGGTGATAGATACATAGAATTTCATTCTATGTGTGTATATGTTTAAGTTTTTCACAATTAAAAGTTTAAAAGAAACTTAATGAAAAGAAATATCTTCAATTCCTTTTTAATATCTTAAATAAAGGCACGTGTGTGTGTGAGGGAGAGAGAGGAGAGAGCAACAGATAAAATGCTTACATGTGTGATGGTGGGGGAGGGATTAAGTACTTTATTGGGCTTAAGAATACTTATATTTGCAAAGTACAGTTCTTCTATTAGAAGAGATGTACTCTGTTAAAAAAGAACCTTATTTATAAATTCATTCTATTGTTTCTACGTATTTCAGTTAATACTGCACCCTCAAAGATAAAAAGATTACCAAAATGAGACAGTAGGGAGAGAAATATGACAAAGTTTTGTTATGACTGCTTGTCTCTGGAAAAAGATCAGATTTTCATGTTTAATAACTCATGGGAACCAATCACTTAAAAAAAGAAAATGAAATACAATAATAATAGCTTCCAAAAGTCTATTAATAGAATCTAAATGTGAAGTTCTTCTGTACAATTTGTATACACAACTCTGTAGCCTGGATTTTATAGTGTACACATTAAGATGGTGTGCCAAACAATAAATGATGCATGATTCCAGGAAGACTACTTCAGCAAATTTGGATCCAAGATAATGAGGGATTTTAGGAGCAATTATTCAGCTTATATTGCAGAAGGGTGGCTTATTTGGGGTTCACTTGCTGAATTAAATTAGACTGAATGAAGTAATATAAACTTGTTTAAATAGTCCATGTAGGTAAATAGCACATTGTTTTGTAAAGCAAGAGGAAAAAGACTTTCCATTTAACCAATAGCAATTCCATCAGCTAATTGTTGCTGTGTCATTTCCTATCACTGGACACATTCAGAATCAGGGTAGATTGTTCAGTGGTCCTGGTTGAATATGATGGTAAACGTATAGCAGAGAGCAGATTCTGGGTTTTGATTTTCAGCTTAATGAATCTGGAATGTTTGAAGCTAAACACCCAGCTATCTCTTAAATATTCCAAAACAAATCTCTACATTTTATATCTCTTAAATCTGAAGTGACCAGAAATGTAATACATACTTCATTTTCTCTATTTTCTTTCATTTCATTTCAACACGTACCCTGGAAGAACTGGGAGAAATGGAACAATTTCCGTGAGAGCTCTGGATGGACCCAAAGCCAGCATTATGCCCAGTACATACCATTCAGCGTCACCTCCAGGGTACACTATTTTAGATGTGGACGCAAATGCAATGCTGTTTGTTGGTGGCTTGACTGGGAAATTGAAGGTAATGTGTTGTTCTTCCCCATTCTGTTTATTTAATCTCTGCAGACAATTCCTGGCATGATGACTTTGGGCAAAGACATGATAAAGCACTGCAAAAACTTGACCACTTTTTACTTAATTTGTTTTTATGAAAACATGAATATACTTTGAGTAAGAATTTTCTTTCTTGAATATCCAATCTGGAAGCACAGTCTTTTTAAACCTATGTGTGTTTACTTAAACAGTTGTTGTTTTGCCCTAATCTGTGGCATCAATTTTTTGATATTTTAGTTGCCTCAAGAGCAAAGTGTTTTTTAAAGATAATCAATTTATGATTTATTGATATAAAGTGCTATAAAGTTCAATCTCACATCTAATTGAAAGATTTATGAATACCTTGGGAAATATCACAGGAGCCATAAGCCTTCAGATCATGATCCGACTTTTAAAGTTTTCAAGTTGCTCTTCTCATTCTTATCGAGTAATGCACTTAATATTCATAATTGCTTTGTGACAAGTCCTTGTGCATTTCAGATTGCAAAGTGCCTACATTTTAAAGAAGCTCATGTTGATTAAATGGAGTTAGGTGTTGGAAAATGACCTGTGGATGAGATGTAAGAGCACAACCAAGTACAATGCATAATCCTGGGTCTGGCAGAATCATCCTGGGATGAGATTAGTCAGAAAATGTGAAAAGCCAGGGTGACCCCAAATTTATGAGAACTCAACCTTCATATAGAGTGAGGTTGTTTTATTTGCTTTGTGTATGAGATGTGACTCTAAAGTATTGGAATGGATTCCACAGCTACACACTAAAATCATCCTCATTTCTTAGAGCTGCATATAGATATATATGGTACATAGTAATATATAGTCATATTGCCAACTTTATTTCCTCCTCAGAAAGATAAATATAAGGATAGCACCGAGTAATACAAAAAAAAACATGAATTTTGAAATTAAATCCAGGTTGAATTCCCTTATCTATCACTTACTAAAATATGACCTTAGGCAAGTCACTTAACCTCTTGGGCTTCAGTTTCCTTAACTAGAAAGGGAGATTAAAAATATCTACCTTGCTTGCATATTGTAGGGTACAATAATAAACTTTTATAACATTTATATAACCCTTACTATTTGCTAAGTAATGTTCTAAGTAATTTACATGAATTAACAATTTTCATAACAACCCCAAAATGCAGATAATATCCTCCTCATTTTATAGTTAAGGAATCTAAGTAAGAGAGATAAATGTGCTTCTAAATTTGTAGAATTGTAATATATTGACGCTAAAAGGAATAGTTGTTTAAATTACAGCAAGGTTCTCTAGAGTGGATCGGATCGTTCCCCTCCTTCTTGACTGCTAAATACCCAGAACTGACATGTACACACTGCTATATTTAAAATAGATGACCAACAGGACCTACTATATAACACAGGGAACGCTGCTCAGTATTCTGTAATAACCTAAATGGGAAAAAATTTGAAAAGGAATAAATGTATATGTATAACTGAATCACTTTGCTGTACACCTGAAACTAACACAACATTGTTAATCAACTATGCTCCAATATAAAATAAAAATTTATAAAAGACGTTTCCCTGTGAGAATGACACCAGAGTTGTCATTCAACAAATATTTATTGTTCCCCTATTAGATGTCGGGCTCTGTGCTGTATATGCCCACAAACAACAACAACAGGGTCCCTTCTCTTAAAAATTTTCTCTCTCCCTTCATTCTCCTGCCCTAGAAACCTACTTGGGTGTAAAAGGAAATGAAAAATTGGGGACAGCAGTATCATAGGCTAATCAATATGCAAGCTTTTTTCCCCTTTGTGTAATCAGTATGTACCCTTTCTCGTAAATCTCCTTAGTGGATAGGAGCACTTACTTTTATTAAACACCTTATCTGTGCCAGGCACTGAATGTGGTACCATAAATAAATTCCCTTAGTTAATTCTCCTAATAATCTCATGTTACGGACCAATAAAAAAATAGAATCTCAGAATAAGCAGTTTACCTAAGGTTAGAAGCTTGGAGTGTTTATTTACTAATGGTGATAAACTGGTAAAGCACAGAATAACCAGGATCCATGAGGATTTATATGGTTAAAAGATGGATACGTACACAACCAAGACTTTCACAAAGGTGGATAATAACTACTCCAGATTCTGCTGCTCATATAATAACTCTCATGGGTACTCAATTTTTTTGTGAAATTCTAAATTCTAACAAATATGTTTCTCTCTTCAGAAGGCTGATGCTGTACGTGTGATTACATTCACTGGCTGTATGGGAGAAGCATACTTTGACAGCAAACCTATAGGGTTGTGGAATTTCCGAGACATAGAAGGTGACTGCAAAGGATGTACCGTCAGGTTAGTTGAGAGGAGGACTCTTCCAACGTCTATCAGGCCTGTGTATCACAAAAGCTTTAATTTTATTGCAGTGTTCTATTATCATGTAGATGATATACAACAATTTGAAGTGATTGTGTTCAGAGGTGGATTTACCAGGAAGCTAAGAAATTTTAAGTCCCCTCCCTCACTTGTGCAGGCACTTTCCAATGATTTGGGAAGTATCCTAGTACTTTGACCTGGTCATATGTTTTTGTAAAATTTGCAAAGGCAAGATATTTTAGCCACAATCAGTTAAGACTACTGTCTCCTTCCACTCCAGCTTACCTTCATGTTCAAGAGGTGTTTTGTGTCTGTGGCTATTCTGTAGTCATCGTTTATTTTTACTTAAGGAGAGGTTCCCTAAACTGATTAAGCTTTAGGCCTCTCAGAGCCTGGATTCACTCTGCTTGTGTTTACAACAAAATATAGAACGATACTGCAGGTTTTATCTCCTACAGGATTTTTCAAATGACACATAGCATCATGTAAGAGTTTCAAGTGGAAACCCATGGGACTTGAAGGTTCTGCTTAAGAAGCAGAGGTCAAGATAAGCCAGGAGAAAGTTTCATAATAAACATCATTAATTATAAGATAGAGGTTAGAATGTTGGAATTCAAAAATACTTAAAAAGCATATATAAATATTCTTATATAAACCTGAATAGAGGATGTAAAACAATTAAGAAGAAATAGAGGATTTCTCTGCATAAAAAACTTAAAGCCCACTGATCATCTGAGCCTACAACAATTTTAATTAGTTAAAGCTATAAAATTTAAATTAAATACCTGGAAGATTAATATATATACATAGTAACTCTAACATCATTAGGTGCTAAGGAGTTTATATTTTTTATTTCTAGTATAAAGGGAACATGTACATTGTTAGGTCCTAAATTCTCCATTAATGTAGCAGAGTATACTTCACATTTTCTTCTCAACATCTCTGGAGTTTTATAGAAGAAAGTAGCCCAAAAATATTCCCTCTCCAAAAGTTTTACCTTTCATCTTTCTACTTTTTTTTGTCATCATGGACTTTTCAGTATGGCATTGAGGACAGTTTGAAAGCCTGATCCATTCATAGTTTAAAGTGGTTTTGTTAATAATCTTCAATAAAATCTAATATAGAATGTTGTCTGTCAAATTCTTTCAATACAAGGACAATGAGGTCTACATTAATATTCTGCTACTCACAAATCAACACCAACT
Source organism: Mesoplodon bidens (assembly GCF_964165515.1). NCBI lineage: Eukaryota > Metazoa > Chordata > Mammalia > Artiodactyla > Ziphiidae > Mesoplodon > Mesoplodon bidens. The sequence continues at coordinate 61,088,993 of NC_138168.1, forward strand.
TTTCCGTAAACATTTCTTTGGTAAATTTCTAAGTAGGATTTTCCAAAGCTTATTATCAAACAAACGTCTAAAGTATTTAAATGTCCTTTCAGCAGTGCATATTATGTGTTAAGACTGTAGCATCACTAATTGTCAATTCTGCAAAGATCTTAGGCCTTCATTATATAAAGTGTTATATGAATTAATATAATTATAATAGGCTAAAGTTCTACATTTACTGAAATAATTCCTTATTTTAAAAATTCCTAATATGCCTTTTTGAATTATACTAATATTTTGATCAAGAATGTTACTGTTTTTGTGAGTGCTCTGATTACAAAGTCACATATGTTTTGAGTGGCTTGCCCTAGCCCTATTTTTCCATAAGCCTTGGTAATTTTAGGAAAAATATTTTAGAACTCCTGGTGTTTGTTTTCTTTTCAGGAGAACATATAACACATTTTAACATAAAATTAATGGTTGCACTTTTAGAGCAGAAATGATAAAATGGGGGAGATGAAATAGACAAGGCTACAAGACATAGACTAAGAATATTTTGTAGAAGATCTTGGAATGTGAGTTTTAGGAATTTGCATTTATTCAGTAGTCAGTAGAAAGGATATAATTTTTGTAATGTTTTAGAAAGGATTATCTGTCAGGGCTATAAAAAAAGTGTATCTTATTTTTCTTGAAAAATAGGGAAAAAAACTGCTACTAGTAAAATGTATTTAGCTGAACATTGAAACAGTGATGAAATATTAATATACTAAACTTCAATATTCATCTAGTTCTATGGTTAACAAGTTTTACATGGAAGAGCATGGCTGCTCCAAATAGCATAATTAATCTTTACTAACTTGACCAGAAATCCAGGTTCAAAAGAGAAACAAAAGGCAAGTTAAGAAGCTTAGCATTTATTAATTAGAAAAGAAGTGTCACTCTTCCTGGTAAATGTATTGAAAATGAATAGGAAAACTCTAGTATAATGTTAGATGTTGAAATATTGAGTCTATACCTGGAAAGATTCATTTTTCCCCCACCTCAAAGTCAACAATTTGAAGCCAGATTTACTGGTTTTAGCTAATTAATTAAATGAAGTAGGCTGATTTACACCTGTATGTTTTGCTATTCTTGTACAAAACTCTTGCTCGATGATTTGCCTGTTGCTTGAATAGAAGAAGCTCTAATAGGGTTGGAGTAGATCTAACCCTTTCGTCTCAGAGTGGAGACACTGAAACCTGAGGTGTTAAAGTGACTTCTGAGATTCCACGTCAGACTCCAGGGTACCTGCCATCTACTCTGCTATTTTTTCCATTGTGTGTTGAGGAAATTAATAGATTAAGGGCATAAGAACACCAGGATACAAATATCCCAGGGTTTCCGTAAAAGGAAAATAAAATGTGATATACATTTTTTTATTCCAGTGCCTCTCTTGACATTATATAGGAATTTTTGTGTTTTTTTCTCTTCAAGTTGTGAGTAACAACGCACTGGGCCAAAGCACTCGGGAAAGTGTCAGTGGTGACTCTCGCACCCTATTGTCACTGGTAGCATGGCAGTATATAATGCAAAATCCTAGGATTTGAGAACCTCATGGAAATTCTCCTTAGTAGATGCTACATTACATTTTCTTATCTCAAATGTGGTGCTCTAGATTTTAATGGATTTGTTATAATGATGAAAGAAGGCCAAAATTATTCAGCTGATTTATTCACACAAATTATATTGTTAATATGCTGATTTAGTCCCTCAACCTTTCAGTGAACACTTTTCATGAATATTGAAAAAGCATCTTTTAAGTGTACATTAGAAAAAAATATATATGGTATCATCTGATCTTATACCTATTTAGATATATCTTAAATTTACAAAAACCTGACTGTGAAATGCATAGTTAAGACTCTTCCCTTCCTTTTGTCTTCAGAGTTTTATTTCTCCTTTTCCAGAAATAGAGAGAAAGCCAACTTGTCTAAAATGAGTAACAGTTCCTCCTCCTCAAGGCCATTAATGTTTATACCCTATTATTTTTCTCATTAGCCAAGATTGCATGCAAATACTATCCTAACCTCTTGTTATTTTATGAGATTACTATAATATTTCTCATATCTCCTCTCTTCTCAAGTTAATACAACACTCCAATTTCACAGATTCAAATATAAGCTAATACGCGGATATTTAAAGTTTAAAAATATCTCCACAATCAAAACTTACTCTGTTAACATCAATTAGATAAGATAGATAGATGATAACTTTTCATTTGAAAAAAATCTTTTTAAATGTTATATTTACAAGACTTATCTTAGATATTCATTAATTATTCAACCAATATTGATTGAACATATACTCTCTGTGAGGCAATTTGCTTTACTAATATCCTTTTCATTCCACAAATATCTACCAGATTCTGTTGTTAGTCAAGTACCACACTAGATGCTGAGTTTGTGCCTGGCATAGAGCCTGGCCCATAATCTCTACTTGGTTTCATAGAGCTTACATCCTGGTGAAGAAGACAGATCAACAAACACACATAGTTAGAGGAACCCTTCATTATCTGAATCTAATCTGTCCCAGAAAAACCTACTGCATAGCAAGAGTTCAGAGAATAGAAGCCTATATCCTGGTATGGCTTTTTTTTTCTTACAACTTTAAGTTAGTACGTTTCAACCACCTTCACTCTTCAGCCAACCCCTACTCCCTATTATGTTATGTATTGGGGAAACGTAATAATGTATTCTCAGCCCATTCCAAAATCCCACTAGTTCACACCACTAAAATACACTTAAACACTAATATAACTAGCCACCAAGCACTTCAGCAAAAGTATTTAAAACATCAATGACCTAGTTATTGAACACCTAATGAAGTCAGGTGAGAGATGGTGGTTACTTGGTCTGATGGTGGCAGTAGAGCTGGAGAGAAGGGGAAGGATGGAAGATATATCTGGGATGGATCCTGCCCTACAACAGCCTACAGTCCAGTCTCAGAAGACAGTGTGATGTATTGAATACTGATGGACCAAGTAGACATCGTCTGATTCATGTGAAATGTCTCTCTTCAGTCCGCAGGTAGAAGATAGTGAGGGGACTATTCAGTTTGATGGAGAAGGCTATGCATTAGTCAGCCGCCCCATTCGTTGGTACCCCAACATCTCTACTGTCATATTCAAGTTCAGGACATTTTCTTCAAATGCTCTCCTGATGTACCTTGCCACACGAGACCTGGTAAAGATTTGCACAGCTGATCTTTCATGGCTGAAAATATGTTTGCTTCTTTTTTGTAAGGTTCCAATGCAGTTATCAGTTTTGTTGAATTATCAGTTATTGTTCAAAGGAGTCTGGGATGGCTGTGTAATAGCCAAGAATGGTCCATAGTGTTTATATATTTCCATCAGTAACTTTAATTACAGATACAATTTAATTTTTATTTATTTTCAGTATAACTTCCTTATAATCCTTTAAGAGAAGCACCCAGTAAAGATTCCCCTGGTATGGAGACATGCAGAAGAAAAATTACTTCCTTAGTCTTCTTCTAGAGACCTAAGTCGAAAGGTGGTTCTAAATAGCCTCATTATTTTTTCCAGGTCAATATTTCTTAGTAAATTCTTTCAGGAAATGTACTCTTTAGTTTGCTTAATATGTTTTCAAAGGAACCCACTTTTACTCCTGTCATAAAAGAATACATCCTAGTAATTTGGTTGTGACCATTTGCACCATAATATCACACCCACAGACATTCACAAAATAGTAACACCAATTCTGTATCCAAAAATGGATTTCAATTACAGATCAACACAGTCAGTAATTTAGCCATAAAGCCCTATTATAAACTCCACAAAGAAAATAAATACCCATATATTTCTCTGTGTATCTAATCACTGGTGTGTTTTTACTCTCTTAATAGAAAGATTTCATGAGTGTAGAGCTCACCGATGGGCACATAAAAGTCAGCTATGATCTGGGTTCAGGAATGGCTTCTGTTGTCAGCAATCAAAACCATAATGATGGGAAATGGAAATCATTCACCTTGTCAAGAATTCAAAAACAAGGTGAGTTTCTATAGTGATAATGCACTCAGAGCCTTAATAATGCTATCCAAAGCTCCCACGTACCTAATCATGAGGAAGACCCTGTCTGTTATTTTAGGTACTCACGAATTCTGTGAAAAATTGTTACAGTCATTTCTTTGGCTTAGCTTATAGGTGGTTTGGGTTAGACATGACTGATTGAAGAGCCAAATGGTTCTCTGTCATTTTCTTTTGAAACCGAGAGCTTAATTTGAAAGCATAAAACTGTCTTACAACTTGTGAAATTATATCCTGTAGTAGACTTGAAAAACTTGTGTGCTTTCCTTTTCTTCCCATTTTGCCAAGATGTTTCCTTTAGAGTGGCCCACAGGTAGAATTTGTAGGGGTGATAGAGCACAGCTACCAGTTCTTTATTTTTTGAAAGTGCCAAAAATTTGTATGTGTGCAAGTTAATAATTAATAATAATCTAACATTTTTATGATTCCAGGACATTTTCAAAACACTTTCACAAACATTATTTCATTTGCTCATGAAGCAGGTATTTTGTTCTGGTTTACAGAAAGGAAAGTGTAGACTCCAACTTATATGTGGTCCCAGACATATATACATAAGATCTCACAACCAAGACAGAAATCCAAGCCTATTAGGTCTTTGTGGGCTGCTTAGTATAGTTCCGCTAATTCTATGTACTATGGCATTACCAATATCTGCAAATGAAACTTAGATTCTTCTGTTTATATAATTAGACTTAATTCATTTTGAACATGCCAGTGTGACATTTCATGAAAATTTAGGTATAACTTTGCACCATCTTTCATACCTGCACTTAACAAATATCTGCCAAGAACCAAGTAAATACTCTGCAAGAACTAAGTGAAGTCTATGATAAGTCCTTGTCTTTATGGAACTTGCAGTCTAATGGGGGAGATAGACAAGTCAGTCAATGGGTAGAGAGTAGAAATCTAATTGCCATGTAGAGATCTACATAGCAGGCTAGGAATCTCAGAAGAGAGAAATGTCAAAGTCAAACCCAGAGGTCAGCCCCCAAAGGAGCGCCCTGAGGCATGAGCAGGGACTGAGGAGTACTCTGGGTGAAAAGCAGCTTTGGACAATTCAGAGAGGTGAACATTGTATGAAAGCCTCAAGGGCTCAGTGAGCACAATACATCATCATACATCTTTTTCCAACTGCTTTTCCTTGGAACAGGAAACGCTGGAGAAACTCCTCAGTTTGGACAAAAACTGGTTTTGCTCTCGTAAAATAAATTGGAATACTGTTGTCGGTATACATTGTTCCCGAGTAAGTTACATTTGCGTGTTAGAGGCTCGGCACAGTAGTTAAGAAGAATGTTTAACTCTGTTTGATCCAACACTTCCCAAACTTCTTTGATCACCAGAATCCTTCCATGCCATACTAGCATTTGGCTGAACACACTTTGGGAAATGCTTTAGGCTAACAGGATGAATGTTGGCAGAAAATTATCAGATGAAGCTGGAGAGAATACAGAGTTAGTTTATAAAGGGCCTTATGAGCTAAACTAATGAGTTTCAACTCTTCCTGAAATCAACAGGGAACTACTAAGAGTTTTAATCAAGAATGTGACACCATCAGATTTGTGTTTTAATAAAGTTTCTTTAGCAGCAACCTGGAGGGTAGATGGTGACAATTTCAGATGCTCCTGCAGTCTGCAGGAAAACCAGGGGAGGAGCAAGGAAAAGGGAACCATGAGAATGGATAGGAAAGAATGGAGTTGAAAGATATTAAGCATCTTAAAATTGAGGAGCTTTATGATATACTCAATGCAGAGAGTAAGATTTTTTTAAAAAGGAGATCAAAAACGATTCCTTTTTTTTTCTTAAAATAACAAAGAGTATGTCAGTGCCATTTACCAAGCTATTGGATACAGGAAAAATGCAGCATAGGTTTTTAGAAAAGATGTTGAGTTCTATTTTGGATGTGCTGTATTAAAGGTACTCTTAGTATCCTTAGCAACCTAGGGAAGCTGTGTAATTGACAGGCAATTAGTTATGCATATCTGAGGATTAGCAGAGTTGTGGGACAGAGATGGATAGCTACAAAGCATCCTCATGTTTTAAATCATTGTACCTTAATAGAGATGAGAAAAACAAGTCATATCTAGAATAAGGTGACCCAAAGCCCTTGAGCAAACAGCAATATTGAAGCAGTATAGTAAAGGAAGAGCCCACAAAGGGAGCTATAAGGAAATAATCAGAGAAAGGAGAAATAAGAAATGGAAATTTTCAGATTAAACTGGAAACAGGGTGACCAATTAGGTACAATAGTAGTTCAGACAGATGAATGATGGCTTGAAATAAGAGTTGCAGTGGGATTTGACAGTAAGGAAATGCAAAATGAATCCACATGTGATACCAGTATACGGTTACTAGAATGTCTAAAATTGAAAAGACTGAACATACCCAGGGCTGGCAAGGATGTCAAGCAAGTGGAATTCTTATACACTGCTGACGAGGATGTAAATTGGTACAGCCACATTGGAAAACAGGTTGGCAGTTTCTTAAAAAGTTTAATATAGACCTGTCATATGAAATAACCATTCCACTCCTAAGTATTCACCTAAGATATGTGAAAGCATATATCCATACAGAGACTTGTACCAGAAGGTTCATAGCACCTTTATTTGTGATACTCAAAAAACAAAAAATAAACATCCATCAGCAGGTGAATGGATATACAAATTGTTGTACATCCACACAATGGAATAGTATTTAGTGGTTAAAAAAAAATGAACTATTAATTTGCATACAAAATGGATTAATAACAAAATTATTTTTCTGAGTAAAAGAAGGCAGAGAAAAAAGTACATTTATGTGAAATTATATAGAAAACACAAACTAACATATGGTCACAGAAAGCCAAAAGAGGATATTTGTTGACTGGGTTTTGTAGGGAGGGGCTGGAAGGAAGGATGACAAAAAGGCAAAAGGAAACTTTTGGGGTGTTGGATATGTTCATTTCTTTTTTTTTTTTTTTTTTTTTTTTGCGGTACACAGGCCTCTCACTGTTGTGGCCTCTCCCGTTGCGGAGCACAGGCTCCGGACGCGCAGGCTCAGTGGCCATGGCTCACGGGGCCAGCCGCTCTGCGGCATGTGGGATCCTCCCAGACCGGGGCACGAACCCGTGTCCCCTGCATCGGCAGCTGGACTCTCAAACACAGCGCCACCAGGGAAGCCCGGATATGTTCATTTCTTGACTGTGATCATTTCATGGATGTATAGAGATCTCAAAACTTGTCAAATTGTACATTTTAAATATGGGCAAATTATACTATGTCAATTTTACTTCGATAAAAGTGTTTTTTAAAAAAAGGACAGAGGGAGTTCCCTGGTGACCTAGTGGTTAGGATTCCAGGCTTTCGCTGCCATGGCTGTGTTCGATCCCTGGTCGGGGAACTGAGATCTTTCAAGCCATGCAGCGTGGCCAAAAATAAAATAAAAATTAAAGATTAGAAAAAATAGATTAAAAAATTTTTTAAAAGGACAGATATTAGAGTTATTTAGGAGATGAAATTAGTAGGGCTGTTGATTGGTAAGATGTGGAATGGTGAGGAGAAAGGATGACTCTAATATAGGAGATTGGGTTGGAGTCTTAGCGCCACCAAATAAAATAAATAATACAGATCTGGGAGGAAAAAGAGAACCATTTTAATTTGGAATATCAGCTGGGGATGTATATAGTGACTCACCTGTTGAATGTGGATTTTTAGGCAAAAATCAGGTCCAGGCATATATATTTCTGAGTTGTCAACATATGGTAAGTAAATATAAACTTGAGCTACCCAGAGAGCTGAAACCTGACAAGTGGCCAAATGAAAGCACATTAGGGAACATCAGCATTTCAGAAGTGTTCAGAGAAACAGGTCCTGGGGAAGGAGACTGAGAATGAGGTTGGAAAGGCAAGAGAAGCTTGGAGAAGTTGGCATTATGGAAGTCAAAGAGGAAAATTCTAGGAGGATGGAAATTTTAACCTCACATATTGCATAGATATGGATTAAGATAAGGATCAAAGGACTCCATTGGGTTTGGTTGTAGGGAGGGCACTGTGGATTTTAGCAATATCAGAATCCATGGAAGAGTGGGGTAGGAATTCAAGTAAGGCCATTGCTCCTTTTCAGATACCAGATTAGTTGCTTTATTCTCAGCTAGTTTGTAAAAGCCACTGTCCCTTGAAATTCAAATACACTCCTTCAGGAGGGGTTCCCCACCTTCCCTGAGAGACAGTTAGTGGAACCACAGTCACTAATAGAAGTGCTCCCTATCCCCGCAAGTGCATTGATATGGATGCAAGATTGATCATTTAGATTTTCAGTGGACTGAGAGAAGAAAAGAATTACCAAAGTAAAAACAATTCCTTTATAACAACTCCTTTATAGCATTGATTATAAAATACTTGTTAAGCCCCTACTCTGTGTCTAGTATTTAATAAAACCCTTATTTCCCTGCTTACCCATAAATGACGTCTGAACTCATCAACTCTAAAATTTTATGTTAATGACTATTCTATAAGGGAAAGAAATAGGGCAAGAAATAAAAGCAAGTGTTAGCATTCCATAGCAGAACCCACTTCATTGCTATCACTCATAAAGGATAGGGTAGAGTCTTTCCTTTAAATCAGTAAAAATATGCCATCCTCTGTCTCTCTATCAAAGCTAACACTTGGGCCACTGAGTTTCAGTTCAATTGTGTTTCTGCTTTTTAATCAGTTTTTCTTAGAATCATTTCTAAAAATGCATATATTCACTCAGGGATAAGAAGGAAATCTACCTCCAGTCTCTGGCTTGCCTGTGATAGAGAGAGAATCTCATTTTCACAGACACCATGAAAATACATACCAGGTCTGTAGGAAAAAAGGCTATTTTCATGTTCCAGTCAACAGCCCTATATGAAAACTTCTTTGCTGATCTGGAAAGAAAAGAATATGTATGAAAAAGTTTGGAAAACAGTTTTATAAATCTTTTTTATTTCAGCCACCAGTCTGGTCAAAAAGATACGTGTGTATGAAATTAATATGTGCTAGAAAGTAATTTATTTTTTAAGTCTTAACTTGCTGAATATTTTTTGAATTGGGAACTTATTTTTGAGGTGTTTTTTGTTTGTTTATTTTTATAAAATTCTGCTTTGAGGATTGGAGGTGTTAATAGGTTTAGGTATTTTATTTTGGACATTTTTTATAAGGCAATTATGTTTGGTTTTATTGAAAATACTTCTTTTGAAATGGAAGGACTACAGATTACAATGGAATTTTCAGGTTTGATAGTTCTTTAATTTTTCAAAGAACACTCTTCTAAAAGATGATGAGTTGAGAGAAAATAATAATGTTCCAGGGTCAAACAAATTTGGGAAATACTTCGTGCTCTGTGTCCCTCTTTTGGAGCATCACATTACACATTAGAATGTTGAAAGATATGGGCAGCTATAAAATTAAGACATATGTTTAATTTTGCTTAACCCAGTGATTGTCATTTATTTGACCCAGAAACATCCAAGAAACTAGTGTTCCAAAGAATAAACATTTAGAAATGCCCTTATAATCCATTGGTTCAAGTGGCCATTTTTATATGCTTGCTAATTCAGATCTTAAATCAGGCAAAGATTTAGAGGCCAAATTTGTCATGTTAATGAACCAATGCCTCAATATGAATCAAGGATCCAAAATATATTTAGCAGTTAAAGGCTGGGCCTAGGCAAATATTATGGTGAGAAAGCACATAATTCAGAAGGAGCCTAGCTTGACTCTTAAGAATGAAGAGGGTAAAATCAATGAGATAAAGTATTACCATCTGCTCTCTGAACAAAGCAGTTTAAACAGAGAAGAGCCCTCTTTTTTCCTTTTTCCTTTCTATTTCTGAATTCTTATCCTCATCATACTGGAAGAACCTTTAGAGACCTGAGAGAAAGCAATAAGGCATGAAGACTGTACCTCTCTCAAAACACGCAGCATCCCCCAAATAAAATGTAATTTACAATGGATGTGGATCCCATCATCTTGCAAAACAAACCTTCCCATCTCTCCACTTCCATGCATAGCCATCTTATCAACATCACTCTGTGGCTGAGCTTAAACCCCAGTACTTCTGTGCATACTGAAATTTTCAGAAGGAACCACAAATTCTGTATATTTCTAATTAATAATCTAATTTTTAATTAGATACTTATCTTAGCATTAGTTAATTATCTTACTCTATTTTCTAACTACCTATCTATATTATGGAAAACTATGTCAACTGGTTCTCTGCTGTCCATCTACACTTCTTTCTTTTATCTTGATTAGTTTGCCTTCACTGGTGTTCAGGCTGTTATTTTTTGTGCTTTCTTTGTGGATTGTTTAACAATGTATTTATTGATGTTATTGTCATTTCTACAATTATTAAATAGCTGTATATAGTATATGTGCTTGAGAAAGTCAATGTTAATTTGAGAATTAAAGTAAATTTATCCTGAAGGAACAGTGATGATATAGATGTGGTTGGTATTGCACAAATAAAAAGTGAAACTTCCTCTTTCCTTTGCAGCCAACATATCAATTGTAGATATAGATACTAACCAGGAGGAGAACATAGCAACTTCATCTCCTGGAAACAACTTCGGTCTTGACTTGAAAGCAGATGACAAAATATATTTTGGTGGTCTGCCAACACTGAGAAATTTGAGGTAATTTGGTGTATATTTAGAGCTAAGGATTAAGTTTTAATTAAACGGCCACTATGCTCACTAGAGTTCTGAAGTTTAATTACAACAGGAATGTCATAACCTCTAGTTGCAGAAAGGCCTAATCTAAAAATTCATGTTGCATGTTACAATAACACCAGGATTTAAAAACTAAAGATTAATTTGATATCTTTGTTGAAGAGATGGATGGGAGTTACTGTTTCCCTTACAGTCACTGGATGAAAAGAATTATAAAAGTTATTTAAGGTGGAAACTGGAGTTGAATGTAATTGCCTTTCTCCTTGCACATTCACTGGAGATAATGGTGCACTGACATTGCTTAGTGTTCTGAAAATTAGTCAGTGTTCCAGGGCACTGTGAGTATAACCTATTTTATGGCTAAACACAAGCATGATAATAGTATTGGAACTTTTCCATATGCCTGATGCTAAAGTGGTGTTAGTTATTCTCGTGCCCATGTCAACATTTTTTAAAATTTCACGTATGTTTTTTAGAGAGCAGATAGGGAGATATATTTAGCTCGCAGTTTAACTAGTTCAAAAAATTAATAGAAGTAACTAAAAAGTGTCAGAAAATATTTCATGTGGTATTTAATTAGTTTGCTTCTTGTTATAAAACAACTTATAAGAAATACAAGTTATAGAGTATTTGGTGCTCAATAAATGTTAATTAAATCTAATTAGAATGGGATGAATTGATCTGGCTAACCTGTAAGAGTTTACTATAAATAGAGACCACCATGTTTTTAATTTTTGTTTTGTTTAGTTTGTTAGCTTTTGATGGTTGCAAAAGTCCTGTCTAGGTGTTTCTACTCTAAAAAGACACATTACAATAGGAAGGTCTCAGAATAACTGAAAAGTACAGTGGTCAATTATTTTCATATTTCTCAAATGAGCAGTGGAAATTCAGTCTCATTTTATGATAGTGAGTATGCAGACAGAGGTTTGCTGTTCTCTGTATCTAAACTCGTAAACCAGGCACCTGTCCAGTTACCAGTCTATCAAGGGTATAAGTTGATAAGCTTTAATGGTGCAGATAAACTGGCTCTGCATTCGTCTACATGATATTGCATTTGTATTAGGAATATAGATTTAAAGTGTCTGGTCAGAAAAATCATTGCAGATTAAATGTATTTGAATAGTGGCATAGTTATTACTCCAAAGTCCAGTTATCCATTCAACAGGTGTTTGATGAGCATCTGTCACTACTATGTTTCAAGTACTATTTAAATACTAGGGATCCAGCACATTGTTCCAGGCTAAGATTTACTTTGCAAGATCACTAACTAAATTCTCTAGGAGTGAACTAATTGTACCCAAAATAAGGCCATCCAAAGGTGGCTTCATTTATTCTTGTGATAATGTAGCTTTAATTACCATAAAGTGATTTTTAGGAATTATCTACAAAAGTGTTTATGTTAACTTCATTGAGATGGGTTTATGTATTAGTTTGCAGACTACATACCCGATGAGTCTTTACTGCCAAGATATTTTTACTCTCACAGTACAGCATTTCATAATTATAATATTTCTATGGCATGGCACATTATTTCAAAACAGCCTTTAGACATATATTTGTGACTAGTCAAGGAGCCATGCATTCATAGTTAGCTATAATTTTGCCTACAAACAAGGTCTTAATATGATAAAGTGCAAAAGATGTGATGAACATGAATTATTTTTATGTATATTAAGTTCAAAGAGGCAATAAGCTCTCCTTTCAAGCTACTCATGAACACTACAGCATAGCAACACATGTGCATTTTCCCATTTGTAAGAATGATAAATATGAGTGCTTTAAATTCAATTCCAAAATTAAAATTTTCCAAGAGAATAGTGTGGGAGATGGTCACCGTTGGACTCTATTTTCACTGTAGTCAAGGGTATATGTCTGTTTTCTTTTCTGTTGCTGTTTTATATTCCTTTCCTTTGTAGATCTCTATGGAATGCTTCCTTTTTTAAAAAGATTTATGATTAAAGTTTATTGTTTTACTAAATGAAAATGCAATTATAAGTAAATCATTTTTTTTTCTCTTCCCTTTGACCTAGTATGAAAGCAAGGTAAAATTTAAATTTATGCATGCCTTCTTCAAGTGCATGGGTTGGGTAAATGTGGCTTCTTAGATAAAGCAGTGATGCAGAAGCAGAGTGACACCTATGCAGCTTTATTCACAGTACATTTCACGAACAAGTAATGCATTCTGAGATAGTTCTCATGCTGCCCTTTGCTTATAAAAATGCTACTGCTTACCCACCATCACTGCAATTTGACTTGTTCACCAGCTGTGATGACAAAGTTGCTCTGCTTATTTGTTCAACCGCCCACGCACAGCGCCACCAGGTGCACACATGCAGCAGCACATGCTAAGGGCAGCTGGCCAGGTTTATGGGTGAAATCTAGTTCTGGGGAACAAACTCGTCTCTTGGGTTGAACCTCAGACTCTGGTCTCCCAGGTACCGTACTGTCTGCTGAACAAACAACCTGTGCTCCCAAATGCGTACTACTGCCTGGTTGTTTTTTTGCAAGCCTGCAAATATGCAAGCGTTAACGTGGCCCTTGCACCTCTTGACAAAGCTGCTTCTTTCTTGCCATGTTTATTTAGAATTTAGCTACGGAGTCAGTATTTCTCTGGAAATACTACATGTAAAACAAGTGTTTGCATTAATGACGAGGAAGCTTGCGGACAGTCATCCTAGCTTCTCAGGAGCATTTAAGTTCCTATTTGTAGGCAGGAGGTTTTAGCGTGGAAGTTGTAAGCAGCAGGCCTCTGTAAGTGGCTCATCAAACTCTGGCTAGAGCTACAGCTGAGTGTTTTGGTATTTCAAAACCTAATGGTGCCAAATTTCCCGAAAGGACATAATGAAGCTGAGCTGATCCAAGAAATTTTTAAAGCAAAGGCTAGACTTTTAATACCAGAAACTAGACTATATAGAAATGAAAGTGTGAAAAAAACAATCCAAGTTGTTTAATCACGATACAGTTATAAGACCAATCAAGTGCTGTTTGCTGAGGTGGCTGAAAAGCAGAGGCTGGCTTTCAGTGAAAATATATGCTAATAAAACTCTGAAATGACATTGTGTAGCTTTGTAATTTTGCCTCTGAGGCAAACAGAGGAAACAGTGGCCTGTGGTTTTCATTAGGAATCTGATCATCATATGTGATTAGTTATACCCTGTGATTTTCATAATGTCGAGCTTGCTAAATCATTGTGTTTTGAAATGATTCTTTGTATTTCCCTGAAACAATGAAGTGTATAACTTGTAGGAGTGATTTATTTTATTGATAAGACCTCTGAGAAACTTGTGATAAATCAGTCTTCCTCTAAGCGAACATGGAAGCAAATGAACACTGAGAATGAAGTCCACCCATTTCCTTTACTTTATACAAGAAGAATATAAGCAAGATTCTCACTCTCCAGTTGGCATGTGTTTTGTAGTAACCAGCTGACTGAACAGAAGGGGAAGACCTTGGGAACAAGTGGAAATGATCAAAGAAAATAAAACAGTCCCAGAGAGAGAGAAACAAATAGAACAAATACCCAGCATGACATAAATCACCTGATACACACTCCCAGGGTCTGATTTGCTTTCCTACATGTTTGTCCTCATGTCATGTGTTTTTTATTAAGACAAAAAAATGAATCCTGCCATCATGGGACAGTGAGGAGAGAATTAATCATTATCCAAATAAATATAATATCTTGGTGTTGATTGGACAGCTTTTAGAGTTGCTTATTAACATCAAAAAAAGTATTACTTTTTCTATTGTTGTTGACCTGCATTATTTCAATATGGTAACCACTAGCCACAGTGGCTATTTAAATTTAAATTAAAGAAAAAAAAAATTTAATGGAACTTCCCTGGTGGTCCAGTGGTTAAGACTCCATACTCCCAATGCAGGGAGCACCAGTTTGATCCCGGGTCGGGGAACTAAGGTCCTGCATGCTGCATGGTGCCGCCAAACAAACAAACAAATAAATAAATTCAGTTTCTCATTGGCACAAGCTACTTTTCAAGTGCCAGCAGCCATATATGGCTACTAATTACTGATTTGGACAGTGCAGAAAAGAATATTTCCATCATCACAGAAAGTTCTACTGGACAGTGCTGCTATAGATGAAAGAGGTGTCGTCATCATTAACATCCTGCTAGCTTATGTTTATTGAGCACTTACTACATGCTAGCATGTTTATCCCTTTTTAAGACATAGTGAGCAAAAAGTAAAGATTCAAGTGTCATTTGGGTACTGAAGCCATTTTCAACCTTATTGGAAAAATTAAATGTATGTTTTGTGACTCTGGTTGCTTTATTTTGTTACTGCTGCAATACAGAATAAGGAATTTAGGGTCAATCTGTAAACTTAATCTTAAAGTATCTTTTTTATAGACTATGTAATCCAAAAGAATGTTTCTCAGGTTTTATTTGACTTAAAATCTTTAAAGAGAAATATGACATTATCTTATTCTTCAGCTAACCACCCCCCAAAAAAAAGTCTCAGTGAAAATGTTATCTTTTCAAAATCAGTGTTTCCAGATATTTTTTAAATTTTGAGCAAGATTTTATTTAACTTTGTCGGTATGTAGTTTGATTATGCTGTCCCATACAAGTTCTGCCCTTTGTTGGAAAAAAAGAAACACATTTCATTATGTATATGAAGCACTTCATAAGAAGTCAGTTAATTCCTGTACCTTGTATTTAAATGCAATAGGTGAGATTATTTTTTTAAAGGAGAGGAAGAAGAACTATGTAAAGACTCCTTGTGCAGGATGGTGCTCATATCCACTTATCCAATCAGTAGCTAATGGAAGCATAGTTTGCTGGGTGCATGTGTGTGCACGTGTGCACAGTCTGAGAGACGTGCCTGCCTGTGCAGCAATTTGGGAAACATAGTTTGCTGGGTGCGTGTGTGCATGTGTGCACAGTCTGAGAGACGTGCCTGCCTGTGCAGCAATTTGGGAAGCATAGTTTGCTGGGTGCGTGTGTGCGCGTGTGCACAGTCTGAGAGACGTGCCTGCCTGTGCAGCAATTTGGGAAGCATAGTTTGCTGGGTGCGTGTGTGCATGTGTGCACAGTCTGAGAGACGTGCCTGCCTGTGCAGCAATTTGGGAAGCATAGTTTGCTGGGTACATGTGTGCATGTGTGCATAGTCTGAGAGATGTGCCACTTTGCTCCATATGGCTTTCATCCACTAGGCACACACACTATACCGCCATTGCCCTAATGATATTGCTTTTGTTTTCCATTTAACTTTTCAACAGGCCGGAAGTAAATTTGAAGAAATATTCTGGCTGCCTCAAAGATATTGAAATTTCAAGAACTCCATATAATATACTTAGCAGCCCTGATTATGTTGGTGTAACCAAAGGCTGTTCACTGGAGGTTGGTCTCTTCTTAATGACTTCCTAAATACATTCATGTCAGATTTCACTTACTTAGGTTGGGTCTATTACAGGGACCAGTCCTTGTTAATATATTTTAAATTCCTACCTACCCTAGTCTTAGCTATGCATAAATGATAAAGCAAGATTGAAGTACTTCTATAAGTTTTCATGATCAACTGAACTTAGGAAAACAGTATTATAGAGACCCCAAACTGTGAACAAGTTTCCCACATGTACAGCACTTCATAGCATGTATTTTTAATACTAATCTCTTCTCTGGTTCCTTCTTCCTTTCCCACACTACTTACCTCTTTTCCTCATTTTTGTCATCTATATTAGATTTAGTTTATCTTCATGTATTTTATATAGCTTTATTAGCAGCCTTAAATTATTTTTTCTGAAATGTGTTAGGAGTTTACACAAATAACAAGTAACAGTTTAAACCATGATCATTAGTGCATAGAATCTTATTCACAGCTTAGAAGTCAAACCTCCTTTTCTTTGAAAATGGCACATAGTGGGAACCATCTACAAAGACTTGGTTTGACGGGACTGCAAAGTCCCCTGTTATCAGGTATCTTCAGTATCTTTTCTTTATTGCCAAAGCAGCCCAGAAGCTTCCTGATACCACTTGACTATTTTGCACTGATTCTTCAGTAGAGGCTGACCCGTAGGAGAGAGGAACACAGGTCACAGCCCTGCTCTCTTATTATATCTGTAAACAAGATCCAACAGTCATCAGCAAATATTAGTAAAAGTTTTATGGGAATTCTAAAAGTGATGAGTTTGTTTTAAAAAGAAAATGTTAAATATATCATACTTACAAAGTTTTCATTATCCTGATGTGACACAGCTATTCATTTTAGCTGCTTCGTCCAATTAAGATTATGTTAAAGCATTGTGATAGGAGATGAAGGGATTTGGGGAAAAAGAAAAGTAAATCACCACTGAGCCATGAGGTTAAAGACTGAAACAGAACTTTCAGGGTCTTCACTGTACCTAGTTACAGTCTCCAAGTTGGGATTAGCCATAGACATCCATCCTGAGAAGCTTGGGAATGAGGAAAAAGGAAGTACATACAGAATCGAATCTCTAAGAATCCATACTAGCCTCTTTTTACTCAGAGTTTTAACCTTCCAAAGCCTAACTCTCATCCACATGCAAAAGATATATACATGAGGATGGAAAACTGTCCAGAAAATGAATAGCTTGTATGTGTGGAAATGATGACTCTGTAAAGGCACTTTTCAATAACTGGGAATTCTTTGCAAATAAAAGATGATGCAGAAAGTTCAATATTTGATAAATATTGAAAAGTCTGCACAGTAGTTTTATTTGAAGTATCGAAAATTCTATGATTTGAAAATTGGAATCAAAAACAGATTATACATTTTTACAACACATTTAACTGGGCCTTAAACACTGTGGAGGAAAATAACCTGCATTAAAGGATCCCTTGTTTTCACTCCAGCCAAATGCAGGACTTTTTAAATGAATGTTTTAAGCACTCTAAATGCCCGACTCCATAGCCGTGCTTGAATAAGTCCTAGCACATTCATACAATGGAATGACCTCCTGCTATTAAAAGTGTTGATGAGATCTGTGTTTACTGACAGAGAGATATCCTCCACATGTGAAGTGAGAAAGAGAAGTTACAAATGAACGTGCCTGTCATGATTCAGTTTAAATATAGACAGGAGGAGAGAGGAAGAGGGCAAGGTGTAAAAGATAAAGTGAGTGAATGAAAACATGCATGCATGCATGAATGGATTAGAAAAAGCTATATGCTTCTACACAGCTTTGGAATGGGGGTGATTTTTACTTTCTCCCTTTTGCACTGTTACCGTTTAAAATGTTACTGTTTTAATTTTATTATCAGCAAGGACAATGATACTACTTTCATTTTGAGAAGAAAACTAGACTAAGAAATATTTGGTTTATTTATTTTTAAGATATAGATTGCATCTGATTTTTTTTAAGTTCCGTTAGAGTGTCTTTATATACTTGAGAGCAGCAAACATCTTTACCTTGGGCTCTTCACTGAGGAAGAATGCAGACAGAGACCATGGTCAGACTCAGCTATAAAACATCAGCAGTTAGTTGGTATATGGTATTCCAGGGATCAGTTAGAGAGTTTTCAAGGGAGACTTAGCATGACAGATTTAAACCAAAAGAAAATGTTACCTGTCAGTGATAATCTTTTATATTTCAAATCAAAAGTTCTAGAAAAAAGCAGAGGCCCAAATTTTTATTTTAACTCAAACTGCTCAGAAAATTCAGTTACAGCTAGGAATAATATTTCTTTGGTTGCTCTTAAGCTCTCCATGTAACTGTGGGTTTTTGTGTGTTCTAAAATGACACTGTATTTCATTAGTAACTTTGAGTGCATTGAGGAGGGTGAGTGAGATGGAGAAATTAATTTAAATGTTCATTTCTAATGCTTTCTTCCCTTTTTCCTTTTACCCAAAGAACGTTTACACAGTTAGCTTCCCGAAGCCTGGTTTTGTAGAGCTGTCGCCTGTGCCTATTGATGTAGGAACAGAAATCAACCTGTCCTTCAGCACCAAGAATGAGTCTGGTATTATTCTCTTGGGAAGTGGAGGGACACCAGCGCCACCTAGGAGAAAACGAAGGCAAACTGGACAGGTACCCTCACACTTAGCTAATAATGCATTTTCCCTAATGCTTATATAAAATAATTATCTTATAGAGACTCAGGTGAAGCATTTACAGTTTATGAATTGTTTTTATATTTTTTGATTTGCATCATTTATTTCCACTATCATCTTCTTAGGACAATTATCTCCACTAGGATTTTCCTGTTGGTCAGTTCTAGGTGCAGACACACCTGTATTTACATCCATATTTCATATGGGTTTTGCATATATAAAGAGAGAAAGCTTAAAATACATTCACATTGTGTTAATCTTCTCTCTAAGTCCAATTTCCTACCAGATCTGTAGATAACCAGATGGAGTCCCTTACATTTAAATTTAAATTTAATTTTTTTTAGGATCAGCTTCCCATTTTCACTAGCTAATGTGATGCAGTCTGTTGGATCCTAACCTGCTGCACCCTCTCTGGACAGAGAGAAGGCAGAGAATAGACCTGGGCAGGAGAAGGTGAAGAGAACACAATCAACACAGGCATGGACACTAGTGACATTAAAATAAAGCCTACACAGTGTCTGCTTTGTAGAGTTGTGAGCTTTAGTTTTCATACCCCCTAGCCATTTGATTCTGTTAAAAGCCGTCTCTTAGTTGTCCCAAAACTCTTTACTGCATGGATATTCCTCCAATACTTTCAATCACATTTTTAAAGATATACATTTTTCCATTTAATCTCATTTTTCTCAGTGAAAGCATTCTTAGGAATTACCAGTATGCCATGGCCAAAGCACAGACTGATTTACAAATATAGCCTTAAATATGCATGCATTCTTGTAAATCAGGTTGTGTTGTTTGTAATTATATGTTTTCTAAAATCACTTTTAGCATTTAAAATTTAGTAATGGGTAGTCATATAATAATACTATTTTCTTCTCCCACGCAAAAAAATAAACACTAAACAAAATATGGTTGACCCTTGGACAACACAAATTGGAAGTGCACAGGTCCAGATATACACGGGTTTTATTCAATAGTAAATATAACAGTACCACACAATCCGAGGTTGGTTGAAACTGAGGATGCAGAACATCTGATACGAGGAACTGCATATAACGAGGGCTGACTATAATTTATACTCAGATTTTTGACTTCGGAGGGTCAGCGCCCCGTGTTGTTCAAAGGTCAGCTGTATTGGTAAATAAAATCCAAAGATGCATTACCATGAGTAATTTGCAATATCTCAGGAATACAAAGGTGGCTTGATTTTAGAAAATCTAAAATCATATAATCATTTTGATAAGTGCAGAGAAAACTTTTGGTAAAACTTAACAACCATTCCTGATTAAAAACAACAAAAAATGACTTGATAAACTAAGAACAGGATGGGGCTTCTTTTTTTTTTTTATAAATTTATTTATTTATTTTTTGGCTGTGTTGAGTCTTCGTTTCTGTGCGAGGGCTTTCTCCAGTTGCGGCGAGCGGGGGCCACTCTTCATCGCGGTGCGCGGGCCTCTCACTGTCACGGCCTCTCCTGTTGCGGAGCACAGGCTCCAGACGCACAGGCTCAGTAGTTGCGGCACACGGGCTTAGTCGCTCCGCGGCATGTGGGATCTTCCCAGACCAGGGCTCGAACCCGTGTCCCCTGCATTGGCAGGCAGACTCCGAACCACTGCGCCACCAGGGAAGCCCCCAGGATGGGGCTTCTTGATAGGAAAACACTATAAACATTTTCTATGAAATCAAGCCCAAGAAAAGACGAATATTATCACTGTATCGGTCTTAGCCAATACGATAACAAAAGAACAAGTAAATATAGTACAAGAACAAGTATATAATTTAAGAATAAATATAACAAAACAAATGTAAGACCTATATGGAAAAAATTACAAAACTTATTGAAAAATTACATCAGACTACTTATTATGTTAATGGAAAAACTCAGTGTTAAAAATATATCAGTTCTCCACAAAGTGATATGTAGATTCACCTTCAATGAAAATACCACCTTATCTTTCTGTAAATCAGGACAAGCTAATTCTAAAATTTATATCAAAGATCGAAAGCCCAGGGAACTCCTGAAATAGAAGAATAAGTTGGTGGACTGTCCTAGCAGATATCAGCACATTAGAAGCTAGAGTTTTGAATCATGGGAGTATGGTGTTAATTCATGGATAACTCTGTGTCAGTGGAACAGAACAGAGAGCCAAGTATACATGGAAACAACATTTGCCAATAGGTGGCATTGCACATCATTAGGGAAAAAGTGGCCCTTTCAGTGACTGATTCTGGGGCAATTGGTTATCCATACAGAAAAAAATGAACTAATTTCTACTTCATGCCAGACATAAAAATAAATTCCATGAATTAAAGCCTTACATATGAAAGGAAAAAAGTTTTTAAAGTTTAGAAGAAAATATAAAAGGATAACCTTTGATCTTAGGGAAGAAAAGGCTTTCTTTGGGAAGAAAAAAAACCAAAAAATATTTTTTGAAGAGTAGAGGGAGAAAATGTGGTATTTTATCTCATTTTTTACTATGCATAAGTACTGAATAAATATAAAATATAACTGTTCTCTTAAAGCCTTTATGTTTTAATCATAAAAATAAAATTATTTTCTCACTGCTACAAATGATAAGCTAGTTATAATAAGAGGGCCAGATCAAACATTCTGAAACAGGTTTCACTAAAGGATATGTGTTTCCTAGGTCACAGTCAAATAATTAAGCACCAGCCATCGTTTTCAGATTTCTCCTCATCAGAACTAAATAAATGGACTTGAGTCATCAGCTTTCAGGATAGTTCTTAAAATAAAACATGTTCCCATTAAAACAATTAAAATGAGAAAATATTAAGCACTATAGTACAAAGTAAATTAGAAATAACATGTTAATGTTTCAACGTTTTAATGATAATGAGTATCTAGTTTTTAAAATCTCATTGTCAATGCTATCTGAAAGAGGAAACAATGTTAAACAGTTCATGTCTGTTGTAGAATCAATACTGTTTAAATGACATACTTTATTTTTCAAAGCTACCAGTTTTGATACCCATAGGGTCATTTGTGATTATGTTCTGCTAAAGGGGTTTGAGAACTCAGTCAGCTAAAAAAATTTTAATTGAGTAGATGGCAGTTGCCCCTTTTGATGAATGGCAAGCACTAATCCAGATCCTCTGGCCATTTTGTGGTGGACACAACGCGGCATAGACGATTTTGTAAGTTATTGGAGACGTTATGATGTTTGAATGAAACCATCTCCACTACCTCAGGTGACTCGCAGAGGACCAAGTGATCACCGTGTATCAGGTGCCACCCCCCTGCTCCACAAGAAAGGGAGCAAGCGTGGCGTCAGCTTTGGGGACAAGGACTGCATTCAAGCTCCCTGGGGTTCATGAACTGATCTCAAAACCATACTGTTTCTATAGTAACAGTGGCAAAAAGAAAGCAGTCCTGTTTGTAGATGAAAAATTGTCTTCCTTCTTTCTAAATGTGGGAGACAAGTTACATGTTGATAGCAATCTATTCCACCAGTCTGGAGAACGAATTGAAATCTAAACACTCAAAATGCCGTGAGGTTGGGAGTCAGACCTCATTCCCAGAAGCTAGCTGTCTGTTTGTGAATACAAGGGAGAGGGATTTTATTGACACTCTTTATTTTCTGATGGGTTTTGTGAGTTAGAAGCCCAGTGCCAGCACAACTGTTCCTTTCAGCATTGCAAATCTGCTTTGCAGAGACTGCTATGTTACTATCTCCACTTTCCACATCATCTAACAAGCAAAAATGGTAAATGATTAAAAAGCTATTTCCAGCTGCTTTAAATACTCTTTTTAAGAAAATACTGAGTCTTAACTTCTCAGGTAAGATCTCAGAGCGGATGAATACACAGTTCTGTCAGGGAACTAAGCTGAGACTCCTCTTTAATCTTCAATGACCATTTGCTATTGCAGGCCTATTATGCGATATTCCTGAACAAGGGTCGTCTGGAAGTGCATCTCTCCACAGGGGCACGAACAATGAGGAAAATTGCCGTCAAACCAGAGCCGAGTCTGTTTCACGACGGGAGAGAACATTCTGTTCATGTAGAGAGAACTAGAGGGTAACAATAGTCCTAACGACTGACTGTACTGTCATAACTAACGCGAACTCCTTTGCTTGCCTTAGTCCTTTACTGGACCTTTGTGTGTGTATGGACATACGATGCATTGCAAAACTATCAAGTAGTTTAATTTCATCTTCTTTATATTTCATACTTCGGGAACCTCATTTCCCTTGACCCTTAGGAGTTTTGTTCTTAACGTTTTTATGCTAGGTGGTTCTCCTCTCCACCTTTGGAAAAACCAAATGCATCTTCTGAAGCGTAGATAAGAAAACTCTCTCCCTCCTCACCTCTCAAATACTCTCTCCTCAAGTAGGGCATGCGCATGGTGAAACGCACAGAACAGCTCAGCTGGAGCCACCAGCCTTTGGCAGCTGCTGTTTCATTCAGGTTCCAAAGCAGTTATGGCAACTGCTTAGAAATCTGTCACAGATACAGAGCGCGGCCGCGGCTGCAGGACCCACGGAGCACGGTTCTGCGCATGCCTCGTCCCCGGCCCTCACCCCCCTACCCCCCGCCAAGGGGTTCTGGGTCCCTGCTGGACGGCTCCGTGAGGGAACAGAGTTGAGAGAGGGAAGGGAGAAGGGGGAGAAGGCTGCTGTCCTGCCATCCATGCACGGTGGCTGCCTTTCTGCAGATCCACCAGAGCACCTGCTTCCCAGCCCTGAGTCAGGGAATTGCTTATTAGTGTTATAAGCTGATTTATCATTTCTTCAGCATGCTATAGTATTTCATACTTACTTTATTGGGGAAGTCATTTGGTTTTTTTTTTTTCATCAAAATGTTGTATGACAACTCAGAGAGGTAATGAACTTAGAAGAACAATTAGAGAAAAAGAAAACAGAAACCCAGAGACTTCAGACCTCCAGACCCACAATCCATTTTATTAGACTGAAGACATAGAAGAGAACTGGAAATCAAATCTGATGAAAACTCAAAACACAGAGAATACTTTTAAACACAACAACAGTATGAATGTGTAGCAAAAGTTCAAGTAAACAGATGTTATTCTGTACTTAAAGACTTCCATTTTCTAATCATCCTCTTGTGTGGATAACAGTTTAAATAAGTAATAAGAATGCCTTTTCTTCTAAGTAAGTGATGAAGCTCTCCTTGGTTCATGTTTTTCTATTACATAGAGCATTAGGTTGTGGGATGAATTGATACTAAGCCTTCTTACAGAGTATCTTCTGAGATGTTTAGAAACCATGATTAAGACAAATGAGGGATCAATATTTGGACAAACTAAGAACTTTTACTAATCTTATAGGCACATATTGCAGTCATGGTCTCTGAAGAGAAATGCAAACTGAATTTTCTCATTTGAATCTTAGGGAATGCTCTAGAATACTGATTTTACATGTCTTCTAGACTAGATTTCAGGTCCTATATTAGTCCTTCTCATTGTAGGAAATACTTTCTAAAGTCTTTAAATTTTAAATAACTTCAAGAAGCAAATGCGGATCTGATAAATATAGTTGACAAAAAAATCATCCAAATATGTTATTTTGTAGAGAAAGAATTCTGACATTCTCAAGTGCATTATGATGTTATGCTAAGGTGTCCTTTTAACAGGTGTGTCTCTTCAAGAAGGGTATTTTATTATGCCAGCTTCACAGCTGTTGGCCATCAATCCAACCTTTATTTGATTAAGCTCAGTGTATAGTGCATCCCCTGAAAACTGGTCATTCAGTTAATTGGCCATATAAACAAACAGTTTTACTATTCACTGTTAATTAAAGGATAATGTATTGGACATATTAGTGGGTTGTCACTGCAGTCTGTGGCAAAGCAAGAATTCATTTGCACCGTAATGTCTCATTCAGCACTCTGAGGTCAAAAAACAATCATCACCTATCCTTTAGGCGAGCACTTCAATTAACTGATTAACTAGAGATCACTAATGACCCTAAGAACATCTCCCAGAAACATATTTTAATGCTTCATATCAATTCTATGGCATGCTGTGTGTCAAATACCAAACAAAGATTATGTCCTTTAGTCATTCTAAATGTGTGTGAGATCTGTATTAATATCCTTTCATCACAGATGAGGATATATTAACTAATTTGCCCCAAATCACATAGCTAGTAAATAACAGAGGCAGGATTTAAACCCAGATATACTTGACTTTAACACCCCCATCTGTGCTCACCTGCTATTTATTGTTACCCTTTTTGTGACCTCAGAGATTTGTATTACTTCATGTTGATCATGATACTCCTATTAACTTGGAAATATTTGCTTTCTTCCAACACTATTTAGACCATAAATGTCGATTGTTATTTCTTTTCTTAAAACTCTGGATAAGATGGCAATTTTAATACCATTAATACCACCTCATAAAATCAATAGATTTTTACCAAATAGAGAGGCAAACTTTTCAATATTACTCTTGCCCTTTTCTCTCCCTCTCTGGCTCTCTTTACCCGTCCTCCCACATTCTCTCTCCTTTTCTATCCCTTCCTCTGCAAAAATTTCACTCCCTTCACTTTGGTATCTAATTTCCCAGTACTCCAGTGACCTCTGCCTTTTATAACTGCTTGGCCCTCTGATCTTCCACCTGGAGTCCACCTCAGTGGCCAGTAGTTCTAACTGGATGAAAACAGTAAACCCTAAGAGCCTGGGGTAGACGTTTAGGCAAGTAGGTATTCTCCTACATGAAAGCATTCTTCACACAGGTACAGAATTAGGCTGAAGACCACAAAGTTGTAGCAAATATTTCAGGAGTAATTTGAGGTTTCCAGAAAGGGATCATGGTTTGGACACTGCAACCCAAATATTTCTTTCTTACCATCAACTTAAAAATTTTCAGATTTTGTTTCTCATGTAAATTGCAAATACCAGGGCACTTCTCTTAATATCTTTTACCAGGTACGCAGTTCATTTGGTGGTGGTTTGAAAAAAATCTTAGATCAATATTCCATACAAATAAATAGAATTTAAGTAATAAAATATTTAATTATAAAACTTCAAGAATCAACTATTGAAATTTTAAGGAAATTCAGCTGACCTATCACAATACTAACAGTAATGTAATGATTCTTATAATGCTTTTTGCACATACTAGGTCCACAGTAAAGAGTTTTTGAATAGATACTTTTTAAAAAGGAAATGCACCAGAATCAGAGAGGACATGTAAGTAATATCCCTATTTACAAAGAACTAAATCAATGACCTAGATTTGATGCTCCTAGGATGTAAAATACAAACTGGATTCAGCTATAGTCTTCTAGCAATTCCCTTATTGAGTAATACAGACTCAGCACAATGCCTTAGTTAAGGCTTTCCATGGTTCGAAATAGGTGTTCTTATCCTCATTTTATAAATGAATGAAATGAGACTGAGCAAGATTAAATAACTGGCCCAAGGTCACACAGCTAGTAAGCTTCCATACTAGTGCTTAATTCCAGTCTGTTCCTTCTGAAAGCTCAGGCTCATTCTACATCTCCACCCTATGATCCAGTAAGAAAGGACCATTGCTATGGTCCTTGGCCCAGAGTCTGGCAGAACATCAATGTATCATTTCCCCTATTTTGCCTTTGAAACTAAACCCAATCTGCTCCCTCTATACCTCCTGAATAATGACATTTTGAGCCACAACAATATCTATTCTTTGTCTTATTCTCTTACATTTGAATTGTCCCAAAGTGGGCCAGTTGTTCAGTGCCATTTCAGAGCATCTTTGCCCTAGTTCATTGTTTCTAATTCTACATGTGGTTTTTCTTCTTTCTAAAATCAAGTAAAATGGCATTTTAGAACTGAGTTTTCCACCTAAGTACTTAGGATTTTCTCCTCAGATGTGAAATAAGTTTTCAGTAATACATTTGTGATCCTCGGGCTATTGACTAACCCTTATGACTAAGAGCCCCATGCTGACTACTGGGACTAAAGTTTAAAATCTGCTTCTAGAACAAAAGAGAAAATGCCTTTGGTCATTTTCATCAGCAGAATTCTTTGTCTCCTGATTCTCTGCCCCAGAATCCACAGAGTGAATAAGTAGCATGAGGTGCTCAATTAGTAATGTGTGAGTTGTCTCTCATAAGCAAATTAGGGAAATTAATGAAACAGCCGCTAAGGAAAATCATTGCTGAGAACAGTTAGCATGGTATTCTGGCCTGCCTCTTCTATTCAAAAGCCAGCAGCTACATTCTTTATAAAACATCCTATAAGTGTTTGCTGTTGATTCCTGCAATCTAAGCTCTCAGGAGTACAGTTTGTTCCCTAGCAAGACGATAGGAGCTAGCACAAAGCAAGAAATAAAGAGCTAAACAAAATGTGACCCCATGCTGTGCTAAACCGACTGAGCCTCCTGCGATTAGACATTACTACCCCTTACAGAAGCCTCTGCTCCACAGGCTCACGTGTAAGGCCGCTGTTGTCAACCACCACCAGAGGCTAGTGTTGCAGCTGCACCATTGCCTTGTTTCCGGACACTCTGAGGGAGAGTTTACAAGGGAGGCAGAGGGACGAGATCCTGAGAAACAGTACTGTTTGCTTAGTGTCGAATCCCTAATCATCAAACTTGGCTCTCTTAACAGCTTCAGGAAGGAGGGGTGCGGGGTGGCAGGAAAGAGTTGGATTTCCGGTTGTGTTGGACGTTGTGTGTTTTATACTTGTTTATTTTCTATGTTTATCAGCATCTTTACTGTTCAAGTTGATGAAGACAGAAGGCATGTGCAAAATCTGACAGTAGAACAGGCGATAGAAGTTAAAAAGCTTTTCGTCGGGGGTGCTCCACCTGAATTTCAACCTTCCCCACTCAGAAATATTCCTCCTTTTGAAGGCTGTATATGGAACCTTGTTATAAACTCTGTGTAAGTGAATCTCCTTGTTACTAATTTTTTTTTTTTTTTTGGTATGAACATCACTGTTGCATCTACACTATCTAAAACCATAGGGGGGAGGAAACAGTGAAGAACTTCAAGTTAGATTTTTTTTTTTTAATTGCACTGATGACCTTTAAAATGGGAAAGGGGAAATTTGATGTCATGGTAAGGAAGCAGGATAATGAAAAATAGGAGAAAGTATTGAATTTTAATTATATTCCCTTAGCCCTATGGACTTTGCACAGTCTGTATCCTTCAAAAATGCAGACATCGGTCGCTGTGCCCATCAGAAACCACCTGAGGATGAAGATGGAGCAGTTCCAGCTGAAACAGTTCTCCAGCCAGAGCCAGTTCCCACCCCAGCCGTACCTGCACCCACCCCATTTCTGGCACATGTAAGTGTTTACATCCCATTGCTTTCTTATTTTAACCCTGGGTTTTTAGTCATTTTCAGAACAAAGGTTATTCAGGATATCTAGTATACTCTACTGCTAGAATTAGAGGAAGGGTCACCTGTCTATGAAAACCTTTTCTCCTTACATCTTCCTTGGATTACTTTCTTTTATATATCTGTTCTCCTTTAATTTTCCTGTTTATAAAATGGCATGTGTTTTCAGTTGAAAAGTTAGCACAGAAATGTCTACAGAATCAAGAATAAAACCCACCTACCATAGCACCACACAGAGGCAACCATATGGATTTTCAGCCCCTTTTATTTGCATTTTGCATAGTAGATCGCATCATGCATACAATTTGGTATTCTGTTTTTTAAAACCAGTAATACATAATTAAAATCATTTCTAAACATCATGCACATGTGCATATCTAATATGATTACATGTGTATGTGTATATGTGTTTGTGTGACAGAGAGACACACACAAAATACTTCATAGCACGGGAGGTAGTATATCCTTGATTAGAGCGTGGGTTCCAGAGTCAGACTGCCTGGGTTCAAATCCCAGCACTCTAACCTACCGTCTTTATGAATGTGGGAAAGCTACTTGGCTAATCTATTCCCCTCAGTTTCCTCATCTGTACAATGAGTATACTAACAACACATATATCAAAGAGTCATTATGAGGATTTAAAAAAATGTTTATTAAACCCCTAGCATATACTAAGCATTTAATAAATGGCATAATTACTATACAGTAATGATCATAATGACTGCTTTTTAACAATTTCTCTTCAATATTATTGTAATTTTCCTAACAGCTGTGTAAAATATATACCTATATACCATCATCCCATTTTTAGTTGAGTTAATAAGAATTAGCTAGCCAAAGTAATACACCCAGACACAGCCAGTAAGTGATAGGATAGGAATTTTGATCCAGTGGGTCTGATTATACAATCTGGTTCCTTATCACTGCAACACTTTGTGAAGCCAAATAATCATCTTTTAGGAAAACTGGCCATTTATTCCAAGCATCATTTCCTCCTCTGTAAAATGTGGATATTACACCTACCTTGCCTGCTGATGGGATTATTGTAAGAATCAAATGAGGTAATGTGCGTGGAAGTTCTTTGAAAAGTGGAAGAAGCACACACACATAGATACTGTGAGGAATCCCTGCATTTACTAAGTAACTGTATAGTATGTGTCCAGTATTCTGCCGGGCACTGTATATCCATTATTTCATTTGATTCTCACAAGCTATTACTTGTTTTATTTATGTTTATTTATATCATTGGAAGTATTATTAGCCCCAGTTCACAGAAGAAAATACCTACAATCACACAGCACAGCTAGCAAGTGAAAGGCTGTCAGTCATTTGGGGATTAGTTCAAGGAGTTGATTTTCTCCTAAGGCCTCACTGAGATCTGCCACATGGACTTTAGAATGTTTCCTTAGCTCTTTCATAACGTGGCCTTTCCTTAGCTCTTTCATAACGTGGCCTTATGCTCGATTTCCCCCAGCAAAGGGAAGGCTAATGATCCTCCCTCCCTTCTGCCTCATGTACTGTTCTCTAGACTGTTATCCCTCGTGTCTGTTCCCTGGACTCAGGAAAGTGTTTTCAGCTGAAGAATTTAAAAACACCATGGTTAAAATAAACGTTTTTGACCTTGGATCCAAATGTCCATTTGGATTCTATAGGACAGTGGATCCTAAATTCTGAACAACTGACTTAGAATTATAAATAGTAATTAGCAGAAGCCCTAGAGACCAGCTGGTCCAATCACCATCTTAATACATGAACCTTTTTATATGATACTTGATGTGGACTTACAGCCTTTGCTTGAACAGTCCATTGACAAGGATTTTCCAGTGTTATGATGAGGCAGGCTCTAGGTGTTAGAAAGCCATTGGTTATAATGAAGTAAAACTGCATCCCTATAACCTCTACGTAATGATTGTGTTTCTGTAGCCAAACACGTTATATCTTCTCTAACACCCCTTCAAGCATTTGAAAAACAGCTAAGTGTTCTCCTTTCCCAGACTGAATATTCCATTATCTCAAGCATTCTTCTTAATTCTTACTTTCTAATTCCCATATTCACACTGATAATATTCTTTTTTTTTACATCTTTATTGGAGTATAATTGCTTTACAATGGTGTGTTAGTTTCTGCTTTATAACAAAGTGAATCAGTTATACATATACATATGTCCCCATATCTCTTCCCTCTTGCGTCTCCCTCCCTCCCTATCCCACCCCTCTAGGTGGTCACAAAGCATCGAGCTATCTCCCTGTGCTATGTGGCTGCTTCCCACTAGCTATCTATCTATTTTAGGTTTGGTAGTGTATATATGTCCATGCCACTCTCTCGCTTTGTCACAGCTTACCCTCCCCTCCCCATATCCTCAAGTCCATTCTCTAGTAGGTCTGTGTCTTTATTCCTGTCTTACCCCTAGGTTCTTCATGATATTTTTTTTCTTAAATTCCATATACATGTGCTAGCATACGGTATTTGTCTTTCTCTTTCTGAATTACTTCACTCTGCATGACAGACTCTAGGTCCATCCACCTCATTACAAATAGCTCAATTTCATTTCTTTTTATGGCTGAGTAATATTCCATTGTATATATGTGCCACATCTTCTTTATCCATTCATCCGATGATGGACACTTAGGTTGCTTCCATCTCCTGGCTATTGTAAATAGAGCTGCAATGAACATTTTGGTACATGACTCTTTTTGAATTATGGTTTTCTCAGGGTATGTGCCCAGTAGTGGGATTGCTGGGTCACGTGGTAGTTCTATTTGTCGTTTTTTAAGGAACCTCCATACTGTTCTCCATATACACTGATAATATTCTTACATTTGAAATATCTCTTTCAAAATATGGCACCTAGAATAGACCATACTACTCAAAATGGAGTGCCCAGTTCAGAGAACAGCAGAGTTCCTCCTTTCACTGGTCTGTCATCATATTCTACTAACACACCTGGGAATGTTTTAATGTTTTACACGGATGGAACATGCCATTAGTTCATCATTAGGTACCATATTCGGTCAACCAAAACCTTGAGGGCCTTTGTATCACTTGAACTTCTCTTGAATCAGGTCCCTCAGCCAGTCCACATTGAATTGGTCTGGTTTATTGGTGACTAACACTGCTGGTCCTCAGTGATCACCTTTCTTTTCTTAGTTATGTTTCTAAAACACAAACTTTGTTTTGGGGCTTCCCTGGTGGCGCAGTGGTTGAGAGTCCGCCTGCCGATGCAGGGGACACGGGTTCGTGCCCCGGTCTGGGAAGATCCCACATGCCGCGGAGCGGTTGGGCCCGTGAGCCATGGCCGTTGAGCCTGCGCTCCGCAACGGGAGAGGCCACAACAGTGAGAGGCCCACGTACAGCACAAAAAAAAAAAAAAAAAAAAAAAAAAAAAAAAAACAAAAAACTTTGTTTTATAGGAAGTCTCAAGCATATCCTTCTGTGGTTTCTAGAGATCACATTTTTTCCCTTTTTCTGAAAACAAAGGTACTTTCCCATCTGGACTGGAGATTTTTAACTCATTTAAGTTTTCTTGTAACCTTCTGTTCTTATTCCAGTTTCCATTTTCTCTCAGCAGTATATGTTTTAACTTCTCCAAAAAAGAGCATTCCACTTAGTAGATAAGACAAAAGCAAAAGAGAGGTTGAGTAGCAGTCCCGTGCATTGCTACAGAAAGACTCATAGAACATCAGATCTTGCACATTATAATTATTTATGACTATATGGTCAAAATTACATATTTTAGAATTTTTCATCTCTATTGGGCTGTACTGTATTTTCAGGGTTTCAGATCATGAAACCATACATATCTCCTCCTTTAATCTGATTTCTTTCCCTTGTCTTCATTCTTTATTTTTTGTGTATGTAGAGAGAAGTGTCAGCTTTTTAAAGGCTACTTAAAGGTTTGACAATTTATTTCATGACAAATATTTATTAAAAGGCTACTAAATGCAAAGATGAATAAGACAGTTATGACATTTATTTTATGACAAATATTTATTAAGAGCCTACCAGAGAAAGAGAAACTGAGAGACATATTTGAGGAAGTAGACATTAACATAAATAACACAGTAAGCAAATATGTGTAGAGGTCAGTCAGGATAAATGCCAGTATGGGCTGCAAACACAACCTGCTAGCTTCCAAGACTGAAAATTAGAAGCATGGCAGGGGACACCGTTAAACTCCATCCAAACAAAATGGGTAGTGGTACCTAGAAGTGTGAAAACAGGTCCATAAAATGCAAATTTTAATATGCCACCATCCTCTTATACTTAAAATCTTTCAATTGAAACAATATAAAATGAGGATGACATACTTATGACATTATGTTTAGTAGGGAAAGCAGGATATAAAACTCTGTATACTGCATAATCATGTCTATATCAATAGCTAGAAAAATGCATAAGAAAAACCTTTCCAAGAAATGCATCAGATGCTAACAGCAGAGGTATATGGTCCAGAGATGATCTTCATCATTTCAAAAAAACATTCTTAAATGTGTTTTGCTTTCATAAATATTTAAAAAGATAAATTAAAAGCAGTGGTCTTTCAACCTTGATTCCTCCACAACATCCAGGTATATAGCTGATTTCTTCACTGGGGAAGAGGGACATGGTACGTGATCCCCTCTCAGCTACTTTGCGTTGAGAGTCACTGAGGAAATAAACTGGGTCTTTAATCCAAGTTATCCATGATACGGGTCTGCCTGCCTGTCTTGGTAGAGCCCACCTACCTTTACTCAGTGAACTCAGTGGGGCTCACTGAATAACTTCCTGTCCTCTCTAAATTTAAGTAAGCTCACTGAAAAATGAGGATAATATCTATCCTGAGGATTATCATGGACTAAATTATACACTGTGTGCAAAGCACCCAGCACCATGCCTGGCTCACAGCAACACTCCATCATTCCTCTAAGGGAACTAGTGAGTTCACGCTGTTAGGGTGAGATCAAGTGCTAGGAAAAGGAGGGTGAGCATTCCTTTTTAAACAAACTCCAACACGATATGGTTATGATCTCTCAAGTCTCCTATCATTTTCAATTCTCACCATTTTCTTTTCGTGTTTTAAAATCAGAATTCAGAATTTTAAGAATTTAAGCATTATGACTTACACATTAATTCCAGAAGTGGGAACTACCTACCTATATGTTTCTTATTTGTTCTAGCACAGTTGACAGAAACCCTCTCCTATTCTCAGTTCCTTTAGTTTTCTTCTTTATGCCATCGAACCCCTCCCCATCAGCAACTTACAGCAACAGGATGACATTCACTCTCCTCCAAGGCAATTTAAGAGTATCTTGAGAAAGCCCTGCCCTGTGAAATGGATTATGTCAATCCTATTATTAATACATGCCAGAACATCATAGATCAGAGAGCATATTTTATGCGTATTATCTCATTTGATAGTGTGATAGCCTGTCTTTTCTTTATACTTTTATTCTTCAGCCCATTTAGAGCTGGATAAAACATTTCTACATGTTATATTTGTGGCTATTTCTCGTGGAGGATGGGAGGGATTAAGAGTGTGGACTTCTAGTATTACAGAAAATTGTCAAACTGTGACAGGTTCTCAGCAGGTATATATGGCGTTTATACCAAGTCTTTACAAGCAGCATGGCCTGTGTGGATTTGTATACAGTAAGCTGGCTGCATGTTTTTTGGGTTTTTTTACTTGAAGTTTATTGGAAAGTTGAACTTTGAACTTTAAATTTTAAAATGTGAATAACTAAGAAGAGCAGCATAAACAGCCATGAAGAGTCCCTGTGCTGTTCGGGGCTCTTGGGGAGTTGGGGGAAAGAAGTGAGCAGAGAAGGAAAGAATAGAGCAAAAGAAAGCTCTTCCTCCAGCAGATTGAATGCTGTGATTTTAAAAGCTAAGTACAGTCCCGGCCAAAGAATAAATCAATTGGATACTGATATGTATTTAAAGGGGAAACATACACTTTCCATACTGCAAAGAATTACTGTTCAGGCATTAGTGTGTAAATAGTGCCGCAAATGCCCACTACTTAGCAAAAAAGATTATATGCAGGGTGTTAGCAAATGCCCACTACTTAGCAAAAAAGCTTATGTGCAGGGAGTTAACATAACTCAGTTTCTCAGTAAACAGCTTGAATAGGGATTTTGTATTTCAGAATATTAAAGTCAGTGCTGTAAAATGTATCTTCCGCTTAGTATTCATGACAAAAGATAAGCATCACAAAGAAGCAACCAACTTCGCAAATGTCATTTTAGCCCACATTTGTTAGAGGATTTTTGACTCATGAAAGAAGAAAATGATGCTATTTTAAATTAATTTTGTACTGAAGTATAGTTGAGTTACAATATTACATTATTTTCAGGTGTACAGCATAGTGAACCAGTATTTTTTGCAGATTATACTCCAATGATGCAATTTTTATATCATTCATCATTTGGTGCTTTCAAGAACAGAGATGGCAGTTTTGATCAATGCAACTGAAGTCTCTACTCTGCACCAATCTAGAGTCAAGGAATGCTTATCCACCAATCATATGCCATCCTGAATCCAATAACTCATTTCCAAATGTCAGCCAACAATCTTCAGTCGGAAATGACCATGCTTTATTCTGATCTGAAATTAATTAACAATATGAAGGTGAAAATGTTAAGCTCCATTACTAACCTGCGGCTCTACCCACTTGCGTAAACATGGCTATGGGCAGCATGGCTTCCTTCAGAATCCTCTCCAGCTGTGTCCCTGTTCTCACCAACAGGTGCAGGGCCACATTTAGACTCTCCACCGAAGTCTTGTCTGCCCACATCTTGTCACCTGCCAAGCAGAGACAAATAAGGAGCAAGCACATCCTGTCCCCTATTTTCCCCCATATGTACTTTAAAGAGTCCCCACAAGGTGGCAGGATTGTAACATGCTGAGATTGATGAGCCACTGCTATTTGTATTATTGTTTTAACACATTTCAGAGATCAGTGTTTCCAAAATAACACAGGTAATGTATCACATCCATAAAGATGATGCCCCCCCCTCGAGCTCACACTGGCTTGGAGGAGGACGATTCATCTTTCAACAGCCATTCTTTAAAGGTTCCTTAAAATTACCTCATTAGAAGACCCTTCCTCTTACCTTAGATTTCTATGGGTAGCAGGGTTGAAAATGTCCTTAATGACAAGACCATTTTATTCTCGTGCAAACCTTGGGGCATTATCTATTCCATCTCACATGGTCCCTCTTTTTTTTTTTTTTGCGGTACGCGGGCCTCTCACTGTTGTGGTCTCTCCCGTTGCGGAGCACAGGCTCCGGATGCGCAGGCTCAGCGGCCATGGCTCACGGGCCCAGCTGCTCCGCGGCATGTGGGATCTTCCCGGACTGGGGCACGAACCTGTGTCCCCTTCATCGGCAGGCAGACTCCCAACCACTGTGCCACCAGGGAAGCCCTCACATGGTCCCTCTTTAAAATGCTATTAGAAGTAAAAGAGCTGCTTGAGTGGCCAGGTGAGGAGCTCCACCCTCTGTGGGGTGTGAGGGACAAGGAAGAGGCACAATCCATCCCGCCTCCCCTTAACCAAGTGAGAGGAGACATCTAGGCTTTCACCAAAAACATTACCAGATTAGAGACTGTTGGAGAATTGTCTTCCCATTTGAATCCTAAAGTAGATACACAGAAAATCCTCTTACACTGGAACCTCTCTGTCCTCTGTCAACTGCCAGTTTTATAAAGGAAGGTGATAGTTTATTTAAACTGTTTCCCTAATATCCATCCCATTGCAAATCGATGACAGTAAATGTCAACTCGGATGTCCTTAAAGAACAATGAACTTACATAACGGCTTTATACTTTGAGTTTACCTAACAGAGTGATGCATTTGTTATCACTTTCTTCTATAAAACTGGCCAATCTGAGAACACAGTTTTATTAGCCACTGTTTCCACCTGCTTCTCAGGATCCACCTGTTGTAAAAGTGAAGCAGGAGCCTCTCCGGGTAACACTATTCTTCCTAAATTTCAGGTGGGTGTATGTACCATGTAACACTTCTAAACAGGACCCTTCCAAAGTCAAAGGTTTTTCTAAAACAATGTAAGCAGGGCCTTTTTCATCTAGAAAATCTGATAACATGTAGCAGAGCTGCTCAGCTCAAGACCAGTGTTGGAAATCACGTGTCCAGTCTACCAGCAAGCAAGGTTAGCATGGTGTTCAGGCCACAATGCCCTAAACATGTAAAGACAAAAGGTCTCCACGACAAATAGCTGCTACCAATAAAAGACCTACTCTTTACAATAGCCACTTTGATAATTTTAAAAATTACATTAGAAAAGTTGTTTTATATTAACATATATTTGTAGCCACTAGACAATGTTAACAATAACACGGAAATAACCTGCTGGTGGTTTCCTTTTAGGCTACGCATTATAGTTCCCTAATTCCTCCACATCCAGTGACCTTTTCAATCCCTCAGTTTTCAGAGCTGAGGGTTTAGAGATATTTTAGCTAAATTCTGCCCCTGATGGACTCCCAGCAGGTTGGAGTCTCTTCGAGATTTCTGAGGAAGATGGCAGGCTACTTACGTGTGTTGTGATGGTCCTCGCTACAGGAAATATTGTGAGAGGTTGATAAATGATCCCAGGTCTATTAATAGCATCATCGAAGGCTGAGACATTAAGCTACCAAGGCCTTTCCATTTGGGCTCTTTTTGCAGTCAGGGTAATAAGAAAGGTGCTACATGTTGATTCCAAGAGAGGCCATTCAGCTGTGTGAATAAATAGCATGCTCCTCTTCTACCCGCTGGGTTTTTGCATATCTGTATGAATTTCAGCCACAGTCTGCTCTTTGCAACTGACCATCTCCTGGGAAGCAAGAAGGGAAATACTTCCATAAAGCCCAATTTTACAGCATTTCAAAACACTTAAAGCTTTTTACCTGCTGTGGCAGAGTGCTCCATTTGACTAAGCTCCAGAGAAAAGAGGGCAAGGCTTTTCCTCATCAAGTAGAAATTTCCTGTGCACTGATGAGTCATCTCCAAGGTACACCCAGGGAAGAGCATGCTGCATCAAAAGCCTGCCTTGGGCTGTTTGGGAACCTCTGCTGAGTCAGCGCGCACTGGGGCAGTGGCCCATCCAGAGCTATTAAGTGCAGATCTTTCAAAACAGATGTGTTGTTGAGAGCAGGCAGGTTATTTATTTTCTCATGTACTTTGTGCTGTAAAAGACTTCTTAAGCAGCTTGTACTTGGAGCTATTTTGTGAAAATAGAGACCAAGGAAAGGAACTGTGGTTTTGGTAATTTGAGGAGCCTTGATTAACTATTGAGCTGAGGGTGACAGTAGCCAAGTAAGGTCTACCCAGTCAGGTCTGGCTATGTAATTGGCAGGCCCCAGAGCCAAGTGAAAATGCAGGGTACCTTGTTCAAAAATTATTAAGAATTTCAAAATGGTGACGGCAGAGCATTAAGCTCAGTGACTACACAGGAAGCCTGCCTCTGAAGCTAGCCCTGCAGCGAGCTCTACCTTGTAAGCACCCTAGGAAGTTGATCTTTGAACAGTGGCAGTTGAAATGGTGTATGGCAGGTTACATTAAAAAGTGTGCTGGGTTGCCTAGCAACGGGCTAAGCCTGAATGGGCTGACTTGCAAGTTGAGATACACCAGCTTGAAAGTCTAAATTCATGGAAACCTTCTAGCACGGATAATTTTCAAGAAAAAGTAAGACGGTGGGAGAGAGAAATGGGGAGGACAAGAAGGACACATTTTTCTACTCTTGTAACCCAGTGGCAAGCTTGTCATTTTCCCTGTTCAATCTTCTAACGATATAACTCTTCATAAATGAAGTAAGAGTGAGAAGGAAATTCCAGTTTTCTCAGAAATATAAATAATAGATTTCCTTAAAGGATAATGAAAACATGCATTAATCAATGAATATTTTTGAGCACCATTCCTTTGGCAATGCAAAGGTGCAGTATAAATAGTAAGTACCTACTATGTAGTAGAGTACAGAGACAAATAAGAGACAGCTTTCATTTCTAAGGCGCTTAAACGAGATTTTGTGAGAACATTAAACTAAAATATAAGAAACCATTAGACAGCAGCATTACATTTTTAAAGAGTGGAGTCCAAAATCTCTGTTCCTTTTCTCCTTGGTATTTTACAGGGTCCTTGTGCTGCAGAATCGGAACCAGCTCTCCTGATAGGGAGCAAACAGTTTGGGCTTTCGAGAAACAGTCACATTGCAATTGCATTTGATGACACCAAAGTTAAAAACCGGTATGATTTATTCTGAGATATTAGACAAGAACCGATAAATGGAAGTACTAAGTATTTGTTTATTCAAGTTTAATTAACTATATTTATTAATAAATGAGGTGAGCTTTTTTAGTTCACTGAGTACCGTAAAGAATAGAATTATATCAATATTTGTCTGAGCCTGAGAAGCCAGTTTAGGAACTCAGCAGACCTGGATAGTCCTCACCTTGGAAAAGGTTTTGCTATCCTTTATGAAAAAGCACCATGATCAGATGCCACTCTATCCTAGAATAAGAACGTTCTTATTCTTCTGTTTTACTTTGCATACTTTTATTTCACAGTCTCACCATTGAATTTGAAGTGCGAACTGAAGCTGAATCAGGCTTGCTCTTTTACATGGCCCGGATCAATCATGCTGATTTTGCTACAGTTCAGCTGAGAAATGGATTGCCCTACTTCAGTTATGACTTGGGAAGTGGTGACACCAACACCATGATCCCCACCAAAATCAATGATGGCCATTGGCACAAGGTAATAGTCCCCAGGATGTTGGCAGTGCCCTACGAGGGGGTTACTGGGTGGCAGCTATCGGCATTCCCCTGGTGCCAGTATTATCTTGCCAGTGCAGACACTGACTCTGGCACCACTGGAATGTGGCCGAGGCTAAAAATAAAGTAAGTGCCATATATGACTGCCCAACCTTGGAAAATGTGATCAAACCTGGGTAGGTTTATAGTTGACCACCTACATACCTCATCATGGTACTATAAGATTCCATCATTGCTGTACATCTGTGGTTCCCAAACATCTGTCCACAAACTAGGGCCAGGCAATTGAAGACATTTCCAATACTCTAAGTAAGTATTATTATTATTATTATGGGACAATGGACTGTGTTAATCATAAAGTTCTATGTATTCAATTTAAAGGAATAATATTTATTCTAAGATTATATTTCCTATTTTTAAAGTGCTAAAATAACCTCTCTTTATGAAATAATATTTGACCAACTTAAAAGCTGGCAACACTAAAATGGGCCCTATGGCAGCCTTTCCCCCCTCTCCCAATCCCACAGTGGTCTGAGCACACCAAGAGTCTGAGAATCTGCTACCTCATGTTTAAAGGCCTCTGGGGTATCATTTCCACAAACAGTCATTTGGAACAACTTTTTAAATGTTGGCCTTACACCCAGAAGCTGGTACTATTATGGGCACAGAAGGTTCACCTGCCAGCTTACTGTCCTCTTTGGCATGACTGCAGGTAGATAATATACTGCCTGATTAAAACGAAAACTCAGAATTTGTCTCTGCACCTGTGGTAACCTATCAAGTAAAGCTTCCCTAGGTGAACCAATTAAATGTTTAATTTTTAGAGTAAGATATTATTATATATTGGATTTTATATATTAACATATTTGGACTTGTATCATATAGAAAGCCAAGGAACCTGAAAAAAATATAATATAAACGCAAAGTCAACTAATTTGTTATCTAGAAATAAGAAATTTTCTAGGGAGCTTATGACTAGCAAATACTTTATGCAGGAGCTCTCATTAAGGTTTATTCTCATCTCTGGCTAATAGCATAATAAATATGACACTTGAGAAAAAGACATATTGTTGGGCTACAGTGAGGCAGGGATTACGCTAAGTAGCCAAATTAAGGAGGGATTTTATCCTTGCAGGTTTTTAGAAAGTTATTTCCGAAACCAGAATAGATCAGTGTAAATAAGGTCTTACATTACTCTAATCCTGATGTAGATTCGTTTTTAAACCATTATTGTACTCCAGCATTTCACAAGGTTACATGCTCCTTTTCCTAAATTCAGACTCAAGGATTTTATGCTCAAGCTAGTCTCCACACTTTTTATTTCACTCTGCCGCAGAAAATAATTCAATCCACTCCTGTCATTTCAGCCCAGTCAGCCTTCCATCTTCCTCCCTGACTTTGTACTAATCAGCTGCTGCAGAAATGGCAGTGCAGCCCGGATGCACTGCATTCCTGCAATTCTGCACAAGAAGTGCCTCTTAAGCAGAGGGATGTAGCATATCTGCAATTGTGCTGGGAAGATCAGGCTTTGCTCAGTCAAACCAATGAACTTTTGAAATTGGACATGAATTTTGCAGCCCACTTAATTCATGACAGGGCTCTCAATCTGCAAGTTTCCTTACAACAAGCATACCTCTTGATACAGATGCTCACTTGGCAACTATAGAAGAGTCTTCAATCTAAAACTCACCCAGGAAGATTTTCTCCTCCTTTGGAGATGGTACTAATGGAAAAGACAGACTTTGAGACATTCTGTAAACAGATTTAATTTCACTTATATTATGGGTTTAGCACATATTAGGCACTCAGTAAGTTGTTTCACTTTTTCCTAAGGAATATCCTAAAAGTTCTTATGCTTATACTCTGCATATTTGAAATTTATCTATGATTGGTGTTAATGACACCTCTTCTTTTGGTAGATTAAGATTACTCGAATTAAGCAAGAAGGAATTATTTATGTAGACGGTGCCTCCAACAGAACCATCAGTCCCAAGAAAGCTGACATTCTGGATGTTGTGGGAATGCTGTATATTGGCGGGCTGCCCATTAACTACACTACCCGAAGAATTGGTCCAGTAAGTGTCTAATTTGTTTCTTTGTGGCCTAAATAGCTGCCTGAGTCATGAATGTATTTTGAATTATTAGGTCACATTGGCCCATGACCAATTATAGATGAATAGGAAATCATCTTTTCTGAGAAGTGACAAATTTTCTAGACAGATCTGACTATGAGAGGCAATATTGCAAATCAGAGTGTGGACCCTGGAGGCAGACTCCCTTGGTTTGAATACGTGCTTAACTGTTAAGTAGCTGTGTGATCTTGAGCAGGTTACTTAATTTTTTTTTGACAAAGGTCCCTCTTTTGTAAAATAGTTTAATAATAATACCAAACAAGCAAGGTTGCTGGAAAGATTAAATGAGGTAATATATTTAAAGTGCTTGGAAAAATACCAAGTATATAGAAAGCACCAAGACAACAAGGAAGATGATAATGATGATATTGATGGTATTGTTTCAGGACTAGAGATTTAGCAAATATTGAGAGATGCAGTATCTAGAGCAGTGATCCCCAACCTTTTTGGCACCAGGGACCAGTTCTGTGGAAGACAGTTTTTCCACAGACCCGGGGCGGGCAGGTGGAGTGGCACAGGGT
Organism: Mesoplodon bidens; assembly: GCF_964165515.1. Lineage (NCBI taxonomy): Eukaryota > Metazoa > Chordata > Mammalia > Artiodactyla > Ziphiidae > Mesoplodon > Mesoplodon bidens. The sequence goes on from NC_138168.1 coordinate 61,130,464, forward strand.
TGTTTTGGGATGATTCAAGTGCATTACATTTATTGTGCACTTTATTTCTATTATTATTACATTGTAATATATAATGAAATAGTTATACAACTCACCATAATGCAGAATCAGTGGGAGCCCTGAGCTTGTTTTCCTGCAACTAGATGGCCCCATCTGGGGGTGACGGGAGACAGTGACACCCGAAGCGTGTTGCTTATGTCCAGTCTACTCCGTAAGATGCAGCTTCATTGTCACTTGCCACTCACTGTTAGGGCTTTGCTATGAGTCTGCAAACAACCGATTTATTATGGTCTCTGTGCAGTCAGACCTCTCTGCTAATGATAACCTGTATTTGCAGCCGCTCCCCAGCACTAGCATCACTGCCTCAGCTCCATCTCAGATCATCAGGCATTAGATTCTCTTAAGGAACGTGCAACCTAGATCCCTTGCATGCACAGTTCGCAGTAGGGTTCACGCTCCTGTGAGAATCTAATGCCACCACTGATTTGACAGGAGGCGGAGCTCAGGCAGAAATGCAAGCGATGGGGAGCGGCTGTAAATACAGATGAAGCTTCACTCACTCTCCCACCCCTCACCTCCTGCTGTGCGGCCCAGTTCCTAACAGGCCACGGACCAGTACCGTGGGGATTGGGAATCCCTGATCTAGAGTACTGTTATCCAATACTGGAGTCAGAATTTAAAGTCCTCACAAGTTTTGTGAATCAGTATTCACAAAATAATTTTTTGTCAGACCATGTGTCCTGGTTGGCTTTGGAAAGCATTCTTTTAAGAAGCACAGGGGCTACCTGGGCTCTTTGGTGGGGCTAATGGCAGACTCTGGGAGGGCTCTCGCCAAGGAGCACTTCCCAGAAATTCTGCTGCCAGTGTCCTTGTCCCCACGGTGAGCCACAGCCACCCCCATGCCTCTGCAGGAGACCCTCCAACACTAGCAGTAAAAATTTTTTGAAAGAATGTTGAATGAATAAACCAGGAGAAGAGAAGATGCAGGCCACATATTGAAGGGCCATTATGAGGCACACTGGAGAGTTAGAGGCACTCTTTTGACGGAGGTGATGCTGGGAAGGAATCGTGGCAGAAGAGGAGTGTGATGCTTCCGATAATTGAAAGGTTTCCATCAAGGTGCCTGAGAGAGAGAGAGGGGGAAGATGGCGGCAGAGTAAGATGCGGAGATCATCTTCCTCCCCACAGATACATCAGAAATACATCTACACGTGGAACAACTCCTACAGAACACCTACTGAACGCTGGCAGAAGACCTCAGACCTCCCAAACGTCAAGAAACTCCCCACGTACCTGGGTAGGGCAAAAGCAAAAAGAAAAAACAGAGACAAAAGAATAGGGACGGGACCTGCACCAGTGGGAGGGAGCCGTGAAGGAGGAAAGGTTTCCACACACTAGGAAGCCCCTTCGCGGGCGGAGACTGCGGGTAGTGGAGGTGGGGAGCTTCGGAGCCATGGAGGAGAGCACAGCAACAGGGGTACGGAGGGCAAAGCGGAGAGATTCCCGCACAGAGGATCGGTCCCGACCGGCACTCACCAGCCCGAGAGGCTTGTCTGCTCGGCCGCCGGGGCGGGCGGGGCTGGGAGCTGAGGCTCGGGTATCGGCTTTCAGTCGGAGCGCAGGGAGAGGACTGGGGCTGGCGGCAGGAAGAGAGCCTGAAGGGGTTAGTGCGCCACGGCTAGCCCGGAGGGAGTCCGGGAAAAGGATCTGGAGCTGCCGAAGAGGCAAGAGACTTTTTCTTCCCTCTTTGCTTCCTGGTGCGGGAGGAGAGGGGATTAAGAGCGCTGCTTAAAGGAGCCCCAGAGACGGGCGCGAGCCGCGGCTAACAGCGCGGACCCCGGAGACGGGCGTGGGACGCTAAGGCTGCTGCTGCCGCCACGAAGAAGCCTGTGTGCGAGCACAGGTCACTACCCACACCTCCCCTCCAGGGAGCCTGTGCAGCCTGCCACTGCCGGGGTCCCAGGATCCAGGGACAACTTCCCCGGGAGAACACACAGCGCGCCTCGGGCTGGTGCAGTGTCACGCTGGCCTCTGCCGCCGCAGGCTCGCCCCGCACTCCATACCCCTCCCTCCCCCTGGCCTGAGTGAGCCAGAGTCCCCGAATCAGCGGCTCCTTTAACCTCGTCCTGTCTGAGCGAAGAGCAGACGCCCTCCGGCGACCTACACGCAGAGGCGGGGCCAAATCCAAAGCTGAGACCCGGGAGCTGTGAGAATAAAGAAGAGAAAGGGAAATCTCTCCCAGCAGCCTCAGGAGCAGTGGATTAAATCTCCACAATCAACTTGATGTACCCTGCATCTGTGGAATACCTGAATAGACAATGAATCATCTCAAATTGAGGAGGTGGACTTTGAGAGCAAGATTTATGATTTTTTCCCCCTTTCCTCTTTTTGTGAGTGTGTATGTGTATGCGTCTGTGTGAGATTTTGTCTGTATAGCTTTGCTTTCACCATTTGTACTAGGGTTCTATCCGTCCGTATTTTTTTTATAATTATTTTTTTATTTTGATTATTTTATTTTACCTTTTATTTTCTTCCTTCCTTCCTTTCTTTCTCGCCCTCTTTCTTTCTTTCTCTCTCTCTCCCTCCTTCCCTATCTCTCTGTCTCTGTCTCTCTCTTTCTTTCTTTCTCTCGTTCTAATTTTTCTCCCTGTTATTCTGAGCCGTGTGGATGAAAGGTTCTTGGTGCTCCAGCCAGGAGTCAGTGCTCTGCCTCTGAGGTGGGAGAGCCAACTTCAGGACACTGGTCCACAAGGGACCTCCCAGCTCCACGTAATATCAAATGGCGAAAATCTCCCAGAGATCTCCATCTCAACAACAACACCCAGCTTCACTCAACGACCAGCAAGCTAGAGTGCTGGACACCCTATGCCAAACAACTAGCAAGACAGGAACAAAACCCCACCCATTAGCAGAGAGGCTGCCTAAAATCATAATAAGTCCACAGACACCCCAAAACACACCACCAGACATGGACCTGCCCACCAGAAATACAAGATCCGGCCTCATCCACCAGAACACAGGCACTAGTCCCCTCCACCAGGAAGCCTACACAACCCACTGAACCAACTTTAGCCACTGGGGACAGACACCAAAAACAACGGGAACTACAAACCTGCAGCCTGCAAAAAGGAGACCCCAAACACAGTAAGATAAGCAAAATGAGAAGACAGAAAAACACACAGCAGATGAAGGAGCAAGATAAAAACCCACCAGACCTAACAAATGAAGAGGAAATAGGCAGTCTACCTGAAAAAGAATTCAGAATAATGATAGTAAAAATGATCCAAAATCTTGGAAATAGAACAGAGAAAATGCAAGAAACATTTAACAAGGACCTAGAAGAACTAAAGATGAAACAAGCAATGGTGAACAACACAATAAATGAAATTAAAAATACTCTAGATGGGATCAATAGAAGAATAACTAACTGAGGCAGAAGAACGGATAAGTGACCTGGAAGATAAAGTAGTGGAAATAACTACTGAAGAGCAGAATAAAGAAAAAAGAATGAAAAGAACTGAGGACAGTCTCAGAGACCTCTGGGACAACATTAGATGCACCAACATTAGAATTATAGGCGTTCCAGAAGAAGAAGAGAAAAAGAAAGGGACTGAGAAAATATTTGAGGAGATTATAGTTGAAAACTTCCCTAATGGGAAAGGAAACAGTTAATCAAGTCCAGGAAGCACAGAGAGTCCCATAGAGGATAAATCCAAGGAGAAACATGCCAAGACACATATTAATCAAACTGTCAAAAATTAAATACAAAGAAAACATATTAAAAGTAGCAAGGGAAAACAACAAATAGCAAACAAGGGAATCCCCATAAGGTTAGTAACTGATCTTTCAGCAGAAACTCTGCAAGCCAGAATGGACTGGCAGGACATATTTAAAGTGATGAAGGAGAAAAACCTACAACCAAGATTACTCTACCCAGCAAGGATCTCATTCAGATTTGATGGAGAAATTAAAATGTTTACAGACAAGGAAAAGCTGAGAGAGTTCAGCACCACCAAACCAGCTTTACAACAAATGCTAAAGGAACTTCTCTAGGCAAGAAACACAAGAGAAGGAAAAGACCTATAATAACAAACCCAAAACAATTAAGAAAATGGGAATAGGAACACACATATCAATAATTACCTTAAATGTAAATGGAATAAATGCTCCAGCCAAAAGACACAGACTGGCTGAATGGATACAAAAACAAGGCCCATATATATGCTGTCTACAAGAGACCCACTTAAGACCTAGGGACACATACAGACTGAAAGTGAGGGAATGGAAAAAGACATTCCATGCAAATGGAAATCAAAAGAAAGCTGGAGTAGCAATTCTCATATCAGACAAAATAGACTTTAAAATAAAGTCTATTAGAAGAGACAAAGAAGGACACTACATAATGATCAAGGGATCGATCCAAGAAGAAGATATAACAATTGTAAATATTTATGCACCCAACACAGGAGCACCTCAGTACAGAAGGCAACTACTAACAGCCATAGAAGTGGAAATCGACAGTAACACATTCATAGTAGGGGACATTAACACCCCACTTTCACCAATGGACAGATCATCCAAAATGAAAATAAATAAGAAAACACAAGCTTTAAATGATGCATTAAACAAGATGGGTTTAATTGATATTTATAGGACATTCCATCCAAAAACAACAGAATACACATTATTCTCAAGTGCTCATGGAACATTCTCCAGGATAGATCATATCTTGGGTCACAAATCAAGCCTTGGTAAATTTAAGAAAATTGAAATTGTATCAAGTATCTTTTCCGACCACAACGCTATGAGACTAGGTATCAATTACAGGAAAAGATCTGTAACAAATACAAACACATGGAGGTTAAACAATACACTACTCAATAACGAAGTGATCACTGAAGAAATCAAAGAGGAAATCAAAAAATACCTAGAAACAAATGACAATGGAGACACGATGACCCAAAACCAATGGGATGCAGCAAAAGCAGTTCTAAGAGGGAAGTTTATAGCAATACAATCCCACCTTAAGAAACAGGAAACATCTCGAATAAACAACCTGACCTTGTACCTAAAGCAATTAGAGAAAGAACAAAAAATCCCCAAAGTTAGCAGAAGGAAAGAAATCATAAAAATCAGATCAGAAATAAATGAAAAAGAAATGAAGGAAACGATAGCAAAGATCAATAAAACTAAAAGCTGGTTCTTTGAGAAGATAAACAAAATTGATAAACCATTAGCCAGACTCATCAAGAAAAAAAGGGAGAAGACTCAAATCAACAGAATTAGAAATGAAAAAGGAGAAGTAACAACTGACACTGCAGAAATACAAAAGATCATGAGAGATTACTACAAGCAACTCTATGCCAATAAAATGGACAACCTGGAAGAAATGGACAAATTCTTAGAAATGCACAACCTGTCAAGACTGAATCATGAAGAAATAGAAAATATGAATAGACCAATCACAAGCACTGAAATTGAAATTGTGATTAAAAATCTTCCAACAAACCAAAGCGCAGGACCAGATGGCTTCACAGGCGAATTCTACCCAACATTTAGAGAAGAGCTAACACCTATCCTTCTCAAACTCTTCCAAAATATAGCAGAGGGAGGAACAATCCCAAACTCATTCTACGAGGCCACCATCACCCTGATAACAAAACCAGACAAGGATGTCACAAAGAAAGAAAACTACAGGCCAATATCACTGATGAACATAGATGCAAAAATCCTCAACAAAATACTAGCAAACAGAATGCAACAGCACATTAAAAGGATCATACATCATGATCAAGTGGGGTTTATTCCAGGAATGCAAGGATTCTTCAATATATGCAAATCAATCAACGTGATATACCATATTAACAAATTGAAGGAGAAAAACCTTATGATCATCTCAATAGATGCAGAGAAAGCTTTCAACAAAATTCAACACCCATTTATGATAAAAACCCTGCAGAAAGAAGGCATTGATGGAACTTTCCTCAACATAATAAAGGCCATATATGAGAAACCCACAGCCAACATCGTCCTCAATGGCAAAAAACTGAAACCATTTCCACTAAGATCAGGAACAAGACAAGGCTGCCCATTCTCACCACTCTTATTCAACATAGTGTTGGAAGTTTTAGCCACAGCAATCAGAGAAGAAAAGGAAATAAAAGGAATCCACATTGGAAAAGAAGAAGGAAAGCTGTCACTGTTTGCAGATGACATGATACTATATAGAGAGAATCCTAAAGATGCTACCAGCAAACTACTAGAGCTAATAAACGAATTTGGTAAAGTAGCAGGATACAAAATTAATGCACAGAAATCTCTAGCATTCCTATACACTAATGATGAAAAATCTGAAAGTGAAATCAAGAAAACACTCCCATTTACCATTGCAACAAAAAGAATGAAATATCTAGGAATAAACCTACCTAAAGAGACAAAAGACCTGTATGCAGAAAATTATAAGACACTGATGAAAGAAATTAAAGATGATACAAATAGATGGAGAGATATACCATGTTCCTGGATTGGAAGAATCAATATTGTGAAAATGACTCTACTACCCAAAGCAATCTACAGATTCAGTGCAATCCCTATCAAACTACCACTGGCATTTTTCACAGAACTAGAACAAAAAATTTCACAATTTGTTTGGAAAAACAAAAGACCCTGAATAACCAAAGCAATCTTGAGAATGAAAAATGGAGCTTGAGGAATCAGGCTCCCTGACTTCAGACTATACTACAAACTACAGTAATCAAGACAGTATGGTACTGGCACAAAAACAGAAAGATAGATCAATGGAACAGGATAGAAAGCCCAGAGATAAAACCACACACATATTGTCACCTTATCTTTGATAAAGGAGGCAGGAATGTACAGTGGAGAAAGGACAGCCTCTTCAATAAGTGGTGCTGGGAAAACTGGACAGGGACATGTAAAAGTATGAGATTAGATCACTTCCTAACACCATACACAAAAATAAGCTCAAAATGGATTAAAGACCTCAATGTAAGGCCAGAAATTATCAAACTCTTAGAGGAAAACATAGGCAGAACACTCTATGACACAGGTCACAGCAAGATCCTTTTTGACCCATCTCCTAGAGAAATGGAAATAAAAACATAAATAAACAAATGAGACCTAATGAAACTTAAAAGCTTTTGCACAGCAAAGGAAACCATAAACAAGACCAAAAGACAACCCTCAGAATGGGAGAAAATATTTGCAAATGAAGCAACTGACAAAGGATTAATCTCCAAAATTTACAAGCAGCTCATGCAGCTCAATAACAAAAAAACAAACAACCCAATCCAAAAATGGGCAGAAGACCTAAATAGACATTCCTCCAAAGAAGACATAGACTGCCAACAAACACATGAAAGAATGCTCAACATCATTAATCATTAGAGAAATGCAAATCAAAACTACAATGAGATATCATCTCACACCAGGCAGAATGGCCATCATCAAAAAAATCTAGAAACAAGAAATGCTGTAGAGGGTGTGGAGAAAAGGGAACACTGTTGCACTGCTGGTGGGTATGTGAATTGGTACAGCCACTATGGAGAACAGTTTGGATGTTCCTTAAAGAACTACAAATAGAACTACCATATGACCCAGCAATCCCACTACTGGGCATATACCCAGAGCAAACCATAATTCAAAAAGAGTCATGTAATAAAATGTTCATTGCAGCTCTATTTACAATAGCCAGGAGATGGAAACAACCTAAGTGTCCATCATCGGATGAATGGATAAAGAAGATGTGGCACATATATACAATGGAATATTACCCAGCCATAAAAAGAAACGAAATTGAGCTATTTGTAATGAGGTGGATGGACCTAGAGTCTGTCATACAGAGTGAAGTAAGTCAGAAAGAGAAAGACAAATACCATATGCTAACACATATATATGGAATTTAAGAAAAAAAAAAGGTCATGAAGAACCTAGGGGTAAGACAGGAATAAAGGCACAGACCTACTAGAGAATGGACTTGAGGATATGGGGAGGGGGAAGGGTAAGCTGTGACAAAGTGAGAGAGTGGCATGGACATATATACAGTACCAAACCTAAAATAGATAGCTAGTGGGAAGCAGCCGCATAGTACAGGGAGATCAGCTTGGTGCTTTGTGACCACCTAGAGGGGTGGGATAGGGAGGGAGGGAGACGCAAGAGGGAAGAGATATGGGGACATATGTATATGTATAACTGATTCACTTTGTTATAAAGCAGAAACTAACACACCATTGTAAAGCAATTATACTCCAATAAAGGTGTAAAGAAAAAAAAAGAAGCACAGGGGATTAGTGTTTTTAGAAAATGCACTACACACAAGTGTGGTTCATTTCTATGCTCAAATTAGAACACGTGATGATGCAGCCTCGTTCTTCATCAAAGACAATTGTTCATGATGGTTACAATTCTCAGTATTTGGCTCCTCTTGTGGATGATCAGTATGACTTCCCCTTCACAGCTATTGGCTATGCTATGTAGGCCAATCAAAGTGAGAGTCTCTGAACAGAGAGTGTCAAGAGTGATTAACTTGCATCCCTTAACCCAGATGAAATATAACGAAGCAGAGTATGATTGATTTATTTCTAAAGTCCCTAAACTTTGAATGTTTCATGCAAGCTTTCAAGTTTCATGTGTATGTGCATTTTCTTAGGAAAGTATCCACTGCTTTCCTTAGATTTTCATAAGGAAGAAGCACTGAACCAAACCTAATTATCTTTTCAAGTAGAATTTGAACATAGATTGTGAAAAAAATGTATATATAGTAAGGTTAATAAACTGTTACTAGAAACATGAAATAGAAACATAAGAGACTAATTAAAAGTTATAATTTCCATAGGGGCCCAGAGTTCTGTCAAACCAGTGGTCCCACTAGAGACGTAGTGTGCAGTATTTAGAATATCAAAACAATCATATTCCAGGCTAGATACATCCTAGTTCAGTGGTCCCCAACCTTTTTGGCACCAGGGACCAGTTTCGTGGAAGACAATTTTTCCACAGACCGTGGGGCAGGGGAGATGGTTTGGGGATGATTCAAGCGCATTACATTTATTGTGCACTTTATTTCTATTATTATTACATTGTAATATATGATGAAATAATTATACAACTCACCATAATGCTGACAGGACACGGAGCTCAGGTGGTAATGCGAGCGATGTGGAACAGCTGTAATAAAGATGAAGCTTCGCTCGTTCGCCCGCCCCTCACCTCCTGCTGTGCGGCCAGGTTCCTAACAGGCCAGTCCGCCGCCCCGGGGATGGGGACCGCTGTCTTAGTTGCGAAGCACAACACCGGAATCTCTGCACCTGTGCTCTGAAGCCTGGGGTGATGGTGCCGAACCAGGCAGTTTTGGAGATGGCCTAGGACAATCGGCAGATGTTTATACACACAGAACAGCCTACCAATGATTGCATTCCACATAAAGGCAAACTTCTGCTAAAACCCATATGTGTTTCTTCTGACCTGAATGTCTAGGTGACCTACAGCATTGATGGCTGCATCAGGAATCTTCAGATGGCAGAAGCCCCTGCTGATCTCAAACAGCCAACCTCCAGCTACCGTGTCGGGACGTGTTTTGCAAATGCTCAGAAAGGAACATATTTTGATGGAACGGGTTTTGCCAAAGCAGGTGAGGTGCTTCCATGTCCTTTCTGTTGAATATTAACTAGGTCCAAATATTGACTTCTTGTTTGTGTGGGAAAATAAAAGTCCCTGGGGTCTGAAACTAGCATCCTTTGTTTAAACCAGAAATAAAAACGTTTAGAAGTAATAAAAAATGCCTCTTAAAGATTAATGTGTCCGATTCTGATAAGAACTAATAGAAGAAATAAAGTAAAAGGCTATCTGGCGAGTTTATTCCATCTCCTTCCCTGGAGACCAATAATAGCAAAATAAATGTAATTCTACAAGCAGGTTCCTATGTTTATATTATGTAATGTATCTACTTTCTAGTTTTCCCCATCTACCTTTCTTTCTGGAGATGAGATCGCATTTTCCTTTCTTCCTCTCTTCAATTCCTTGCAAGGCTCCATTTCATGCTCTCCCCTCACACACACAATGCACACATACTGGTGCCCATTTCTTGCTGATGGTGATGATGACTGGCACCTTTCCCTGACTTTCTTTAAGTATCTCCCCTCGTTCCAGTGGGTATTTTCAGTGCAGGTCCGGATCACTGACAGTGAATGTACAATTTGGAAAGAAAAATATGAAATAACTTGTACATAATAACAAAACAATCTGACATTAACATACTTTAAGATAGAATCAGTCCTATGGTTACCATAGGAACATGCATTTGCTCGTTAGAAAAAAATTAATGTAATATGTAGAAGTTAACATGGGAAACAGAAGTAAATAAGATGTAATTCCCTTCCTTCAAGAACATGCTATCAATAGATAAGATTCTTTATGCTCAGAAATCACAAGAAGACAAGTAAAAAATAACTAGAAACTATAGAAGACACACAGGCAAGTTTCTGTGGATATTTTACGGAAACATTAATTTGGGGAAATCAGGAAAGTTTTTATGGAGGAATTGACATTTGAGGTGGGTTTAAAAGATGAGTTGAACACACATGCAAAGGTTGGAGATGGAAGAGCAGGGCCCTCCAACAGGGGATATGTGGGAAATTTCCCCTGTGCAGAAGCAGAAAACAGAGAAACACAGGATATGTTAAATACTGAAATGTTGGAGGTTATGTTGAACCCCAAATTCCATGTTCTGTGAAAGCCCAAAGCTTTTCTCAAGTTTTCTGCAAATTCAGATAGCTGGCATTAGCTTCGTCAAATTGATGGCAAGCTTCAGCTTCAACCAATGCAGTTAACAGATTAACTTACCATCCTGCCTGGGCTTTTTTGGTTTGAGATCAAACTGGACCAGAAAATTAGCCACTTCCCCAGTTTCCAATAACTCCTGCCATCACCTCAACACACAGTGTAATACAATCTGTGTAAGACTTGGGTGGTCAGAGGAGGTTACATTACTGGAAAATATACGACTTCAATTTAAACCTCTGATACCTTTGTCCTTAAAAACTTTCCAGCTACCCAGTTTCTGGGGGTTTAATAGCTTCTTCAGTCCCCCTATCCTCTTCTGAATGGCTTCATGTTATTTCTCTCTTTTCCTTATCCTCCTTTCAGGAACAGAAACAAAATCATTGTTTTATTTTGCAGAAAACTCCAGCTTCTTCTACCCCTCATTCTTAAAATCTGCCCTAAGCCCGTCTTTGTCCATTCAACTCATCAAGGTTCTCAGTAGAAGAAAAAAGTCTTTCACATAACAGCTGCCTCCCTTATTGGAGATAGTTGTGGTTACACATAGCATTTATTTCTTGCTTAATAAATAGGAGACCTGGAAAAAATTTCCATGAGTTTTCCTCTAATATTTCATGCAAGTCTAGTCTAGCCTGATCTTAATGGATCACTTTGTTTCTAAGAAGTGTGTCTTAAATACTTGCTAAAAGATTAAGTAAACCAATGAATCAAATATGGAAAAATTATAAAGACTTAACTTGATGAACTAGAAAAGTCTATTTATGTCCCAGAATCTTATCCTTCAAAATTGTATTTGTAATTCCTTTCTTTATAAATAAAATGTTTGGGGATATTTGAGCCCTTTCAGATCATTGTGGTACCATTTAGAGTGCCCCAGTAAAATTTTACTGAATAATCACTGAAATGCTTGACTTCATCCAGCAGCAAGACTTCTGACAATCACACCTGGCTGTGAGATTCTTTAAGTCCATCTTAGTCTGTGTTCATTCATTCATTCATTCATTCAACAAATATATATTCAACCTCCACCATGTGTCAGATACTTTGGTGAGCACAGAAATAAAATGGTGAGCAATATAGGCAAAGTCCTTGCCCTCACAGAATTTATATTCTAGGAAGGAAGGCAGTCAAGAAAATAAGCAATAACCATAAATGGTGGAGGTGTCGGCCATATGAAAGTCTGGAACTTATAGTTGTCTAACACATGAATTGAAAGCTAATAAAACCATTGCATTGTACAAATTTGAATGAACAGTTCCTGAACTCGAATCCACAATTTTTAAAAAATGTTTTCATTTTACAGTTGATGGGTTCAAAGTAGGATTGGACCTTCTTGTAGAATTTGAATTCCGCACAACTAGAACCACTGGAGTTCTTCTGGGAATCAGCAGCCAGAAAATGGATGGAATGGGTATTGAAATGATTGCTGAAAAGGTGAGCATCAGCAGTCTAAATATTTCTGCTCTCTTCACGATACTGTTGTTTACATGTAGAAAGCTCTATTTTTTTTAACATCTTTATTGGAGTATAATTGCTTTACAATGTTGCGTTAGTTTCTGCTTTATAACAAAGTGAATCAGCTATATGTATACATATACCCCCATATCTCCTCCCTCTTGCATCTCCCTCCCTCCCACCCCTCTAGGTGGACACAAAGCACTGAGCTGATCTCCCTGTGCTATGCGGCTGCTTCCCACTAGCTCGTCCCAGCTTACCCTTCCCCCTCCCCTGTCCTCAAGTCCATTCTCTACATCTGCTCTATTTTGAAGCCTTGCTCTTGTCTTTGTTGGGAGAAAGCTAGATTGGATCTTTTCATCCTTCTGGATTATCTCAATTCTTGTGTGTTTTCAACACACTTATTCTGTAGACCAGTGTAAACTTTAAATGTGCTAATTCTACGGTAAGCCAACTGTGCTAATAATGGCCTAAGTGGTTTTGGATCTCAAGCTAGTTACTGTGTGGCTAAAAGGAAAGTTATTCTCCTCTTTATGAATACATGCTCTATGAAGCTATCAATTCCAGTGGGAAAAAAAGGGCTTAGATTGTCTAAAATCAGTCTTTGCCTCTTATAACAGGGTAGACACCTCTCAGAAATGAAGATGTCTAGCTGACATATTGATTTCTCAATTTATTTAAAGGCATCCACATACCATTGCACAATAGAACAAATTTATAATAAAGTTATATTAGTAGAATATAAAGTATTGTGCCAGTTTGCTCACAATGGATAATCTAATTCTAACTGCCTTTTCTGTCCCTACCTGCTTATGAGCAGCAACCAGCAGTGAGATAACCAGTTTTCATGTACTTTGTACTATAGGGCACAGGTAAAAAGAAGAAGGCAAAACAAGAAATTTCACAAGTTTCCTATTTGCCTTTTCAACAGGAATCATACTTCAGCTCTGTTCACATTTACACTCCTAGGGTGCCGTTGCCTCCCAAGAAGAAAAACCACACACTGACCTAAAATACGCTTTCCTTATCCTCTTCCCTCCTTCCTCTCAGTCTTCAAACCATCCTCAAAGGCAGTAAAGCAAAAAGATCCAGGAGCACAGAGACAAAAAGGGGGAATAAGCAACAAACACTTAATAGTTCTGCCAGATTTTCAACACACAGTTTCACTGCATCTTGTCAGTGTTGCTCTGCACCTGATTATAACCACAGTTCCCTGCAACTTGTCAGGGTGTCAAGTTCCATCACAATGCATATGGATTTCTCACCAAGCTCTTTTTATATGCCAAATTCCCTTGTTACAAATGTCACCGCATACAGTAAAATCTTAACTAATATTTACATCACTGTATAGTTTACAAACTTTTCACCTATTTACTTGCACTTTTAATCTTCTTTTTAAAACCCCTATTTCTTTTCTTTTACCTTGTCAAATGTTTTGCCAAATTGACTGTTTTTAATGTTTCAATATGTTTCTTTTCTTCATCAGCTTCAAAAGAATTCTGCAATCTCAAGTTTCAGGGCCCATTCTGTGTTACTAAAAACAGATTTTTCTCATTTAGACAAGAACTCCTAGTCTAAGTTCTTCATTGTTAAGAATTGAACTGGCCTTCTGGCTCAAAGTCTTTGGTAACTGTGACATGAAACTTGCCCCAAAATGTAATTTATGTAACTCTCAATCCTATATATAAAATAGATTCAGTGAAGGAAAAAATATACAATTAAAACATCAAAATCTTAAATTAAAAAAAAAATCATCCTTTCAAATGAATTTGTAAACCAGATTCCTAAGAACTCCCACACTCTAAGAAAGATCTGTGGTAGAATTTTTCCCAGTGTATATACTACATCCTTTTTTGTCACCTGGCCTCCAATTGTATTTCACATTTTCTGAAAGCAGAGTTATTACCAGCCTCATACGTCTTGCCTATTGCCCAACAGTGTCCGAAAGTAAAGAGCATAATTTGTGACTCCTGGTCATTAAATCTGCATTTTAATTTCTGTTTTTTAAAAATTTAATATGCCTAAGTTATTCATTTCAAACTATTTCAGCTAATGACTTTTCTAGAGATAATTTTTACTTTGTCAACCACCATGACACCCTTCCAATGAAACCATCTCTGGCTGTTCAATTTCCTGCTTTCTAGCTTATGTTTCATGTGGACAATGGCGCCGGCCGATTCACTGCCGTCTATGATGCTGGGATCCCAGGGCATTTGTGTGACGGACAGTGGCATAAAGTCACGGCCAACAAGGTCAAGCACCGAATCGAGCTGACAGTAGATGGGAACCAGGTGGAAGCCCAGAGCCCAAATCGAGCATCTACATCCGCTGATACAAATGACCCTGTGTTTGTTGGAGGGTTCCCAGGTGAGTGTTGCCTACCCCAGCAAGAATATCTTTGCTCTGTTTTGTTAGTGGTTTTGAACACATCTATCTATATTCTACAAATACGTTCAAGAATGTGTGCTTAAGTATACTTGCTTCCTAGCTTTAGAATCTGCTCCAATAAATAATACATTATCTGACATTTCTAGTGTGTAAAATGAGCATTTTACTTATATAAACCACATGGGACTGAACTTTTCATGATTGCCTCCAAAATTTCATTCGTGGGGAGATGGAGGCTAGAGGAAATGAATTTGGCTTATAAAAGATATGAGGCATTTAACAGCAATCAGGGCCAGAATTGGTGTTCTTTCTCATTTTTTAAAAATTAACATACCAGAGGAATCATAAAATGTTATGGAACTTATTTCCTCAAGTTCTGGAAATCATTGGGTTAAACATAGCTAATCTCCACCTTAGGCTATTATAGAGCTTATATTACAAAGAAACCCAAGCAATAAATCTGCATTCAAAAATACCTCTCCATGTTCATATAGCATGTGAACCACAGAGAGTTACCTAAAGTGCCTATAAACAAGAGTGCCCAACTTGATAAGAAGTAAGCCAAGAGCCTCTTAATAAATACTGTAGTAACGCAGACTCCTGGAATGGTGTTTCAGTATTTTGGCAAGAGAAACCCTTGTCCCCATTTATATAGAGCTCCTCTCCTTAACAAAACAAGCAAAATGTATATTCAGCAGCAGTTGATGATGGAAAAGATACAGAAGCCATGGGGACCAATTCTGAGTTCCTCTTTCCAAAATTGCTCCTGGGTTTTTGAAAATACCTCCTTCTGGGAATTCCCTGGCAGTCCAGTGGTTAGGACTCTGTGCTTCCACTGTAGAGGGCATGGATTCGATCCCTAGTGGGTCGGAGAACTAGGATCCTGCATGCCTCATGGTGCAGCCAAAAAAAAAAAAAAATTTTTTTTCGGGGACAAAAAAAAAAGAAAATATCTCCTTCTGCTTCAATTAGGACAAACCCCAAGGTATTATGAAGGCGATAATATACTTCTCCATTTACAGTCTATGAAATGGGATCTTAGCACCTAGTAGGCCTGCTAAAAGAAGGGACTCTCTCCTTAAGAAGAGAAAGATTTTGTGTGAGTTCACAACAAACTTAACCATTTGGGATTTATTTTTACAATGGAAGAAAGTAATAAGGTCATGTCCTAATTCAGTACTTAAAGTATTTGATCAGTTACTTTGGTTCATTAAATAAAATTTAATAATTTTAATTCACTGTAAACTTGTCCCTTCCAAACCAAATTCTTTGATGTCTTCAAATGTGTAATTATAGATGTCTCCATATTTCATAATACATAACTATAAAAAAGTTGATGTTTCTCTACCAGTTTAACTGTTAGTAAAGCTAAGAACAAAATCACTACTTTACATAAAATAGCATTCCAATTGCATCTTAAGCTAACAGCTGACTTTGAAGCATGCTCTTAACATAGTAGCTGAATTTCAAAACTGAGCCCTCCTTGCTTGGTTTTTCAGAGGGCCTCAACCAGTTTGGCCTGACAACCAACATTCGTTTCCGAGGTTGCATCCGATCCCTAAGGCTCACCAAAGGCACGGGAAAGCCATTGGAGGTGAATTTTGCTAAGGCCCTGGAACTAAGGGGTATTCAACCTGTATCATGCCCAGCCAACTAATAAAAATAAGTTCAACTCCAAGAAGGGTCCTCCAAAACAACCGTATCAAGTAAAACAAATGTATTTTACTTATGTATGTTATTAAAACTAATTTGTGCATGCATATTAAATTCCTTCTATATTCTGATGGTGCTAATTCAGATCCCAGACTGAATTTTAATTCAAGTTCTTTCTCAAGTCCATAAATATTAAACCATTTACTGCATTCTAAATAATTGCTTGTTTTGCGTGATTTTAAGGATAAAAGGTAACTGATTATAAACTGTTGAATTTGCAACATGCCCTAGAGTCATCTCAAGAAGAGCTCAGATGTAATTTGTGAAGGCAACACTTTTTTTACTAACTCCTATTAATACTTCTGTCATCCTTTTTCCATGTACGTCAGCTTTGGCTTTCTGTGGGGCCACTGAAAACACAGTGGGTTTGGGGTGTGTGATGGGAGGAAATGAGCTCCCTTTCCCCATGTTTGCGAAAAGCATTAGCAAATCATTTCCCTGATACAGATTCATTATTGGAGGATTTAACTAGCTACATGAACGGATACCTTTTTAGGCTTAAGGTGGAGAGTATAGATCAGATTCAGGCCAGAGAGCTTAATTACTTGATTTGCTTGTTTGATGATGATTTATAGGCTTTGGGGAGACACCAGAACCAAGCTCCAGAATGACAATTTAGCACACATTTGATACTACAGTATTGAGGCTCTGGACTCTAAGTTTCCAGTGACTATCACAATTTACAGAGGAAAATCACAGAGGAATAATGCTGAAATGCAGTTTTTACCTATGAGGAAACAACAAAGCTGAAACTTAAAAGGCATACACCATTGGGTCTTTTTGAGTTGCAATTTAACCTAACAAATTAATTTCCTAAAAAATTGCTGTGTTTTGTCCTTCTTTTACGCACTATTTCAGTCATATTCAAGGGATCTGTGAGAAGACAGGCCTAGATTTTATTCATCAACTTAAGGAAACGTTTCATTTGCCACCTTCAGTAGAAATAGTTGTAGTCTAATAATGCTGAACATTTAAAGGAATAGATTTTCCTCACAATGGTAATTTTAGCAAAAGAAGAATAATCATCTCTGACAATGTTATCCACAGGGGAAAAGGAGGTGCTGTTTCTAATCAAGGAGATGGCTAACACACTCTTAGCATTTCATCACTGGCCAGTTGCTTGACCCAATTTGTCCACACAACTTCATTCTAGAGCAAGTGGTTCTCAGCCCTGGCTCCATTTTGTAATTACCAGGCAAGCTTTCAAAGAACTGGTGCCTGGTCCAGCGATTCTGATAGCCTAAGCATGAAGATTTTTAAAAAGCTTCCCAGGCAATTCTGAAGTGCCAGCAGGATTGAGACCCAGTGTTCTAAAGAGAAAAGTTATCCACTATGGAAACAAAAAATTATGGAGTCATTTGAAAAATCTGCTGTTAAATTTGTCTTGGCCATTTTCACACACAGAAAAAAATAATGTAATACTGTATCTAGTTAATGCCTTTTCACCAACCTCTAAGCAATAAAATTCTTTGAAAACCAATGTGTTTTGAAAGTGAAGATATTACTTCTGCACTGGACACTGACATGACTTTTGGGCTTATTCTGGATAATGAATAGATAAGCAGGAATAAAGATGCTAGGCTACTAAATTAAAAGCTAATGCCATTCTTTCCTTAATCTTGAAACAAAAGATACATAAATTTGAAAGCAAAGGTACTTAATCAGCACTCCTATCAGAGTCAAGCCCTGCTGGAGTCAACTTGTACATCAGTGCCTTAGAAAGGTGTAGTTGGAAGGATTCTTTGAGATCAATAAATACAGTGATTCTTAAGTCTAGCTAGACATTAAAATTGCCTTGGGTACTTAAAAAGAAAAAAGAAAAAATCTTACATCTGAGTATCACCTAGACCTTAAAATATAATCTCTGGGTAAGGCCCTAGCATTGGCATTTTCGAAACATTTCCACTTGATTCTAATGTGATTCTAAGGCTGAGAACTCCTGGGCTTCTACTGCCTCCACATTTTATGGGGAGGGCCTAAAAGGAACCCAGGGAGATTTAATGGTGTGCTCAAAATCCCACATTAGTTAAGTTTACCAAAGTAGTCCCAAGAAATGGATCTGGACCCAAGCAGCTTTCACTAAATCAGGTAATTGGCTAAAGTTGTCCATACAAAATCCACATTCAAAAGTGGCTCACGAATTTGTATGGACAAAGCTTGTCCAAATTCTAAGATGAGAAATAAAGAAATGTTATGAAAGGGAAAAGTTTCTCTAACATATTTTAAACTAATTTTATACCTCAAAAAAAACACAGATTAATTTTGTTTTCAAAACAAGGTAAAATGTTTTTTTCACCCAACTTTATCCCCTGTATAATGTCCTCACCTCCTGCCACCTACAGCAATCATGGAGAAAGCAGAATACTTTTCATTTGATTTTTTCTGAACACCCATTCCTACCAGGTTGTCGGCCTTCTTTAAAAAGGTGCTTTGCACTCTAGAAGAAAAACATTTGTGAGGGGAGTTTTATTGAAGTTGCCATGGTGAACACTGCTGACAAAGGAAAGTAAGGAACAGAGCAGATTTCAGCCCCAAATCACCAGAACACTGGCAGACACTTAAAGCTTCAGTGGTTTTAAAAATCATAACTATTTTCTCCTTCCTTGATTTAGCCTATTGTCTCCAACTACAGACCTCTTCTACATTTTCTGCTTAACAACAGAGAAAAAGACTACTTTGACAAATTTTCAAATCCCTTGATTTTATGTGAGTTATTTAGTGAAGTATTTTGTATATAAAATTGGTATCTACAATTAATGTGAAAACAAAACACAATACTCAGTCTTCATAAGTACAGAAAGTAGTCTTCTTTTCCACTACCATTTGCAAAGAATATGACTTGTTACTGATGCAACTTTTTAATCTCTGTTTTTCAATCTTTTCATCTGTGTTGAGTCAAGACAGAAATACAAACAAATATACTGTACTCATTTGCTGGACCTGAGATTAGTAGATACCTCAAACCAAAGGGCACATGAAGGTAAGGGATGACCCAGGCTGGGCCCTGAATTCCATTATTTTGGAATCTTGACACACAAGCTGGTGACTCAGATCTCAGATCACTCTTTTGCATTTGTGCCAGTTATCTAAGTTAACATGACACCTCTGCCCATTACTGAAGTGAAAGTGTGGCATGAATTATCTCCCTCCAAAATTCATGTGTTGAAGTTCTAACCGCCAGTACCTCAGAATGTGACTGTATTTCGAAATGGGTTCTTTCAAGAGGTAATTAAGGTAAGATGAAGTCAAATGGGTGGGCCACAATCCAACATGACTGATGTCCTTATAAGGAGAGATTAGGACACAGACAGGACTAGAGAGAAGACCATGTGAAGACACAGAGAAAAGAGGGCCATCTACAAGCCAAGGAGAGAGGCCTCTAGGGAAAAAACAGCCCTGCTGACATCTTGAACTGAGACTTCTAGTCTCTAGGATTGTGAGAAAATTAATATCTGTTGTTTAAGCCAGCCAGTCTGTGGTACTTTGCTATGGTAGTCCCAGAAAGCTATCACAGAGCCTTTCTGCACAGATACACAAGTACATACCTAAAGCATCTGCACATTTCAGGTTCCCTGTACATCAGGGAAATCAATTGTTTTGAATAGTGACTATTATCACTTACGTAAGTGAATAGAAAAAAAAAATCGAGACTTAAAAAAAATATAAAAGAATTTTCACAACATACTTAAATAGAGGAAGTTGCTTTATACATGCTTGGGGATATTAGGAATAGCTAGATAGCAATTATAAATCAAAGAAATAATGTTCTACTCAATAACACCACTTACTGAACTTTTCAGGAGAATAGGTTTTCTGGAGAGCCAGTTTGTATATTCAGGTTTAGAGAACTATTCATTTGCCCTTGAACAAATCAAAGCTTTGCTTTATTGGGGAAAGTTGTCTCCCTGGAGCTCAGCCCTTCTGCAGGGACATACCTAATGCTATATGAGGTGGTGGCAGTGGAGGTGGTGAGAAGTAGATTCTGATATATTTTGAAGGTGGATTGGTATTTCCTGAAGGATTGCCTATAGAATGTGAGAAAATAAGGTACTGATAACTTCTGCTTATCTGAAAGTCAGAGTAGCCAATATTGGGGGACAGGGGATATAGGTGTAATAGCCTTTTTATAGAAAGGAAAACCAGGAGTTTAGTTTTAGATGTGTTGAATTTAAGCTGTCCATTAGATATCAAAGAGCACTGTACTACAGGCAGTTGAATATACAAGTCTGGAGTTGAGGAAAGAGGTCTAAATATTTATACTTAGATATAACTATGGAAGTCATCCAAATGTTTATATAATTTAAAACCACTAGACTGACTGAGATCACTAAGGGAGTGAGTATAGACAGAGGATTATGGACACTCCAACATTAAAAATATTGAGAGAAGAGGTGTCAGAAAAATTATTCAGAACTTGAAAATAGGCAAAAGAAATTGCTAAGTGTTCTTTCAGTGCAGAACCAGGCTCGACTTTCTTTTGACTAGGCTTTACAACTCTATAGGGTCAAAGATTTCTTGCAGATTTTTGTCTAGTAGAGATGTAAATAATTTGTTTTGTTTGGTGGCAGAGATAACCCCAAAGGTAACAATTTTGTATCTAACTGAAAAATCTTATCCTAATATTCCTTTGCTTATGTGGGTGTTTGTAGCTTCTCAAATGCTCTTTAGACCAGTTTTAACATCTCACTGGTTTCCTCATTAATTAATGAATTAAATAAAATCTTTGACGTGGGTTCACATTATATTTGCCTGAGGGTCATGAATATTTAACCTTTTGAAAACTCTACTGTAGCAGGGGAGGAGGAACCAGCTTAATTTAAAAAGTCCAGGTCACACAATTTGTTCGTTTATAATTGAATTTTCTTAATTCCCTAACCCTATGCTTCCATTGCTACATTTCTTGTGAAATAAGAAATGTTGGCAAGGATGTGGAGAAAAGGAAACACTTGCACACTGTTGGTAAGAATGTAAATTAGTGTAGCCACTGTGGAAAACAGCACGTAATTTTCTCAAAAAACTAAAAATAGAACTACCATATGACCCAGCAATTCCACTCCTGGGTATATATCCAAAAAAACCAAAACCACTAATTTGAAAAGATACATACACCCCAATGTTCATAGCAGCATTATATTCAACACAATAGCCAAGATATGGACGCAACCTAAATGTCCATCAACAGATAGTAGATAAAGATGTAGTGTATATATATATATATATACACATATATATATATATACACATATATATATATATATACACATATATATATATATATATATATATATATATATATATATATATATATATATATATCCAGGGGAATACTACTCAGCCACAAAAAAGAATGAAGTTTTGCCATTTGCAACAACTTGGATGGACTTGGAGGGTATTATGCTAAGTGAAATGAGTCAGACAGGGAAAGACAGATACTGTATGATATAACTTATATGTGGAATCTAAAAAATACAACAACCTAGTGAACAAAAAAGAAACAAAAAATAAATAAATATATAAGTAACAGCAAATTTGTTGATAAATTCCTTTTGTTTGGTCTCAATATACAGAATGCACACAAATACTTTGAAATTTTAGTAATGTGTTACAGCATCAAAAATGGGTCAAAACTATGATCTGATGTTTGCAATTCTTATATTTTTGTGTTTTAAAATATCAATTGGTTAATTTTGATATTTTTTATTTTTTGTTTCTCAATGACAATCAAAAGAGGAATTTTTACACTACTCCATGCAGGCACTTCTCAAAAATAACACATTGTTACTGTGAATAGTTTAGTCCCAGTAAATAAAAAATAAATGAGATGATTTAATAATTTATTTTCACTCATAAACTGGTTTCTAATATATTAGAGACAATTACAATGCATCACATAAAAGTTTTCATCAGATGAATATAAATCATGCATCTGATGATGCAAATTTGCCAAAATTAACTTCATAATAGTCAAAACATCAAGGTACCCAGAATTGCTCTGTTGGGTAGCAAAACAACTCTGTAACTAAATCATTATAATGTTTATCTGGTTTTCATTTACTGGCATGTACTGTCACTTGATGTGCTCCAGTGGGCTTTCAACTGTGTAGTTAAGGAAAACATTTCAATAATTATTTTATTTTGTATAATGCCCTTTTAAGTGGAAATAGAAATATTTGCTATTTTGCCTTTATGAGACAAAATTCCTTTGAGTACAATCATAAAAACCCTGTGGGGTAAAAGTCTCCCAGTGAGGAAGTACTGCTTTAGCAATAATTTTCAAGTTATATTGTTGAGACACATCAGTGGATCATGAGGTCAAATAACAGGAATATAAAGGAGCAACTTATAAAATAAAGTTGAATGGAATAGAACAGAACAAAATAGACAACATCAAGTTGCATTGTACGGGTAAGTATTGTTTTGTAAAACTTGTTTTACATATGTATGTGTGAATATGTATATATGCTGGGTCATAATGTAAAGTATATGTAAAATGTATTTATTTCTGTAGGTTACAAGCTTAAAAAATTGAAGTAGAGATGATCAGAAACAATAAAATAGGAGGATAAAATGGGAAGAGAAGAATGGGGATAAGGAATTTTTTTTCAGGGAGATTAGAATAACAAATTTGTAAAAATGAGGTACTACTCCAAATTATATCGGTTTAAACCAATGTAATGTACACTATTAAACTGAATTCTTAAACTACATTAGAATATTTAAAAGTGTAGCTTAATAAATAGCTTCCCAGATGTGATTGCTCTGACTCTACCAGATACCAAGAGGTTCAGTTGTATCCAGAAGCTCACCTCTGAAAAGATGTGGTAACAAAAAGGAAGAGTCATGGGAGAACAAAGTGCTTGAAGGAATAATTGAACAGGAATATAACAGGAACCAACGACATTAGGATCCAGCACATTAATATGAAGAGTTATTTTTTTTTAAATTAAAACATTGCAAAGGGCTTCCCTGGTGGCGCAGTGGTTGAGAATCTGCCTGCCAATGCAGGGGGCACGGGTTCGAGCCCTGGTCTGGGAGGATCCCACATGCCACGGAGCAACTGGGCCCATGAGCCACAACTACTGAGCCTGCGCATCTGGAGCCTGTGCTCCGCAGCAAGAGAGGCCGCGACAGAGAGAGGCCCGCGCACCGCGATGAAGAGTGGCCCCCGCTTGCTGCAACTAGAGAAAGCCCTCGCACAGAAACGAAGACCCAACACAGCCAAAAATAAATAAATAAATTTATTTTTTTTTAAAATTGCAAAAATCCCATTTCCTTAGAAGACTCTGAAAAGTAGAAACCCTATTGAAATTGTTAAAAAGGCCAAATAATAAGTTGTTCAGATCAACCTTTCAATTAAGAATATTTCTTAGGATGCCTTTCTAAAAACCACACTGAGATACAAACTAATGAAAGTTACACAATTGTGAGAACTCATACAAAGGGAAGATAATATGGTCTATTTTGTGTAGGTTTTTAAAATCCTTTTGAAGGTGAAAAAAAAAAAAAGGTACATTTACTGAATGTGCTGAGTTGTAGAAGACATCTGCCTCAAATCTATCCCTCTTACTTTTGAGGACGTACCCTTCCCACTATCCCTACTGAAGAAATAGGTGCCAGTTTTGGGTGATTCATCAGTGAATCGCATCCCATTCTCCTGCTTACATTGACTGGGATGATAAGAAATCCACTGAGAATCAATGAGTTTTCTGTTAGGCCCATTTGAAAATATACAACCTCTCTCTTGAGCTAAGGCATAGTGTGCACAAGGCTGTGATAGCTGGGACTGTTGCATTCAATTTGCTAACATGAAAGGAGAGCCCAGATCTGCCAAGGGATCACAGGATGGAATCTGAGGATGAGACTGGTATTGCAAAAAGGAGAGTGGAGAAACCATATCGTCAGTGAGTAAAACCTCATCTGAAGGTTGTCATAACTCTAGTCTTTTCAACTACGTGTGGCACAATAGTTTTCTGTTGTTAAAGACAATTATCAGAGTTTTCTCTCACTTGGAACAATCGGTTCTAACAGACACGTCATCTACATGCTGGGCACAACACAATCTCCAAATTAGTCTTCTCAGCAGCCCTTCATGGCAGTGCTGTCATCATCCCCATTTTAGATACGAAAAAGACAGAGGCTTAAAATAATTAAGTGACATCCAAAGTCACCCAGCCAGGAAGTCCTGGAACCACTGATTTTATATTGAAAATATTCATATTAGATTCAATACTTTCTGAAAGCAAAGTCATAGATTATTATTTTCTTACACTTATATTACCTTTTAAAAAATAGAACTTGCCGAATTAAGTTGAAAAGTAGTTATTGTGAGCCTAGGGGTGTTCGCATTGAGAAGAGACAGAAAAGCTATCATTCCAGATCTTTCTTTCCACAGAAATTTTTAACTCCTAAAATATACAGGCACTGTTGAGATGAGAAGCATATATCTTATCCAAGTTTCTTTAGCATGTAAATAATCAATAAACCAGCCAAAGCAACACAAGGGTGTGTATTATCACAATATCAGGGGTTTTCGTGGAAACCAAGGAAGCAACAGAAGCCTGACCCCACATAAGGATATGCAGTCAAGGACTGAAAACCCTCAGGTTCCCCAGCAGCTATTCTGTCTCCATCTCTGCTTCCCACTGGGTCGCTGCTTCATTCTTCCCTATTTCCAGATGGGATACCCTGCTATGGCTGCCTGTAAATAGACAACTTCTGATTACAAAAGTCATTTTCAAGGACCCCACAGAGAAGGACTAGATGCTCTTGATCCAAATTTTAAATTCTCTAAACAGAAAGCATTTTTGGCTGAGCATGAACCCAGTGTTGACCGCTTATGATCAAATCAGTGTGGCCATGGGAAGAATCAGATAGGACAAATATACCTGTTTATAACCCTCCCCAGTGGTTGAGAGGCAGGAGTGATCCCAGAGAACAGGGAGACTGACTACATAGAAACTCAAAAAACTGTTCAACTATCACACAGCAGCAAGACAAAGTCAGTGCTAAATTTAAAGTACATAGAAGTTCAGGTGAGAAGGGGTTCTGTGGGGCTGCTAGGAGAGGCTTTGAGTCCCTGGTGGAATTCTGACTCTGATCCAACTTCTGATCACCAACTTCGACTCAGCACCCAACTCCAATGTGTGGGTTTTTCCCCCATATCACCAGCTGGGTGTCCTACAATTTAACTAGTTCTAACACTATCTACCTAGAGATAGAGTCAGATCCCACAGGTTAAAGGCTCAGTGGCGCACAACTACCCCAATCCCCTTCAAATGGCAATCGCAATTCCAGGCTGTCACCT
This sequence comes from Mesoplodon bidens, assembly GCF_964165515.1. Taxonomy (NCBI): domain Eukaryota; kingdom Metazoa; phylum Chordata; class Mammalia; order Artiodactyla; family Ziphiidae; genus Mesoplodon; species Mesoplodon bidens. The sequence continues at coordinate 61,156,118 of NC_138168.1, forward strand.
GTGATTCAGAGGTTCCAACCACCTCTTCCTTGGGTTCAATTAATTTGCTAGAGCAACTCACAGAACTCAGAGAAATCTTTTACTTACTAGATTACCAGTTTATTATAAAAGGATTTAACTCAGGAACAGACGGATGGGAGAGATGCATAGGGCAAGGTATGGGGTAAGAGGTGTGAAGCCTCCATGCTCTCTGATCATGCCACTCTCCCCAAATCTCCAAGAGTTCATCAGCCTGTAAGTTCTCTGAACCCCATCATTTAGGTTTTGAAAGAAGCTTCATCACATAGTCATGAATGATTAAATCGCTGGCCATTGGCCAATGATACAACCTCATCTCCTCTCTCCAACCCAGAGGTGGGGTGTGAGGATGGTGGATATGGGACTGGAACTTTCAACCCTCAGATCACATGTTTGTTTCTCTGGGCAACCAGCCCCCATCCCTAGGTGCTTTCCAAAAGTCACCTCATTAACATAACAAAGGACAATTTTATTGCTCTCACAACTGGGAAATTCCAAGGGTTTTAGGAGCTCTGTGCCAGAAATGGACAAAGACCAAATATGTAAATATTGGTAAATCACTGTATCACAGACTTGAACTTGGCCTTAAGGGATTTTCAGAGAAGGAAAGGTAATCCAAACAGGGAGATCTGAAACCTGGACTCCTACAGAATGTGATCTGATGAATGAAAGGATCATATTTTGATAAAATATCTAACAACAGAAACAGACACTGGAAAAAAAAAACTGGCATGTTAAAACTACCACTTTTTTTTTTTTTTTTTTTTTTTTGCAGTACGCGGGCCTCTCACTGTTGTGGCCTCTCCTGTTGCAGAGCACAGGCTCCGGACACGCAGGCTCAGTGGCCATGGCTCACAGGCCCAGCCGCCCTGCGGCATGTGGGATCTTCCCGGACTGGGGCACGAACCCATGTCCCCTGCATCGGCAGGCGGAATCTCAACTGCTGCACCACCAGGGAAGCCCCAAACTATCATTTTTTTGATATTTCCAAAGAAATTATAAGATTTATGCAGTGTCTCATAGAATCCTTCCAAAAAACAGATGATATATGAAAGAAATGAAAGTTTTATCACCACAACCAAAAAATATTTAGTCACTGATTATATGATAATGAGTTTTTAAAATCCTATCTCCCCCTGCTTTTAAAGAACCTCCCTGCCAAATAAATCAATCTAAATTGCTCCATAACTTAAAGGTTTACTCAAAATGTTTGGTTTGTGTTTATTGCAGTCCACACAGTGCAAATATGAAAAAAAAACTAATTTACTTAACGGAACATCTATAATTGACTCAATCTAATGTATTTCTGAAAAATTAATAAAGCTACTTTTCCTCATGGCAGTAAGACAGATATTAAATAAAAACATCTCTCAAGAGTGAAGAGTAGGGACTTCCCTGGTGGCACAGTGGTTAAGAATCCGCCTGCCAATGCAGGGGACACGGGTTCAAGCCCTGGTCCGGGAAGATCCCACATGCCGCGGAGCAACTAACCCTGTGCACCACAACTACTGAGGTCTGCTGTAGAGACCGCGAGCCACAACTACTGAGTCCATGTGCCACAGCTACTGAAGCCCACACGCCTAGAGGCCATGCTCTGCAACGAGAAGCCACCGCCAATGAGAAGGCCACACACCACAACGAAGAGTAGCCCCCGCTAGCCTCAATTAGAGAAAGCCACTGCGCAGCAAAGAAGACCCAACCAGCCAAAAATGAATAAATAAATAAATTTAAAAAAAAAAGAGTGAAGAGTAACCCAGTAACCTCTTTCTCATTATCAGCAAACACTTTATGAACACATACAAGTGGGTATGGTCACGGGACCCACAGTCATCTCTACTGAATTAAAGTAGATTGTTTTCCCAAATGGAATAAAAATTGTAAAACTCATATAACAACCTTCATTTATGCTTTCTAGATCAAACATTCTAAAATGAGGTAGTAATATTCATAGTGTGATAAATTATTAAATGCCTCTTCCACCCTTTTCTCTTTCTCTGATTCTCCCCCTTTCTCTGCCTTTCCACTATGTCACCCTTTCATTTAAAAAACTAATCTTGGTGAATGCCAAATTAAGATCAATGGACATGACTATTAAAAATAAGAAAAAGTAAAGTTTATTGCTCCTCTTTCATCTAGCACCTACTACTGAGTGCCTCCTATATGTAACACATTGCTAGGTGCTGGAGACCCTATGTTGAATAATATGGATGGAATCCCTTGTCTCTTTCATTCTTTGGGGAGAAAGAGGTAAGTAATGCAATAAAATAAAATAAATGACATTATACATTGGTCAAAGCCAACACAAATATAAACATTAATGTAACCTATGTACTTCAGTTAATAATCATTTATTAATATCATTATGTCAACTGTTACAAGTGTACCACTCTAATGCAAGATGTGCATCATAGGGGAAATTGTGTGGCAGTATGGGGTGAGGAGGGTGGGATCAGGGGAAGAAGACATAATGGGAATTCTTTGTACTTCCTACTCAATCTTGCTGTAAACCTAAAATTGCTCTAAAAATTGTCCGTTAAAATAAAGTCAGCGTTCTGCCAGTAGGAAATATAAGATAGAGATGTATGAGTGGCTAACAGTATCTATAATGGGTGAGGAAAATAACTATGTTCCTTTATGAACATGTTGAATTTGAGATATGAAGCATCACATGAGTATGTCAGATTGGCAGTTAGATGTGTGAATCTTACACTTAAAAAAAAGATCTGGGCAAGATATATGAATTTGACAGGCAAGGACTCAAGGATCTATGGAGATTAGTAAGATCTCCTAGGCAGAGAGTAGAGAGAGAGAGAGAGAGAAACAGAGACAGAGAGATACTCAGGACCAGGCTTGAAGAACCAACACATTTAGAGGCTGGACACAGAAGTGGTGATGTCAACAAAGTAGAATGAGCAGGAGCAGAAAAAGATTTCAGGAAAATGTGGTGTCAGAGGGAACCCCCTGATGGTCCAGTGCTTAGGACTCCATGCTCTTACTGCCAAAGGCCCGGGTTCAATCCCTGGTTGGGGAGCTAAGATCCCACAAGCCACGAGGCATGGCCAAAAAAATAAAAACTAAAAATTAAAGAAAAATGGGACTTCCCTGGTGGCACAGTGGTTAAGAATCCGCCTGCCAATGCAGGGAAGACAGGTTCGATCCCTGGTCCAGGAAGATCCCATGTGCCACGGAGCAACTAAACCCGTGAGCCACAACTACTGAAGCCCGTGCACCTAGAGCCCGTGCTCCACAACAAGAGAAGCCACTGCAATGAGGAGACCGCGCACCACAACAAAGAGTAGCCCCCGCTGGTGGCAACTAGAGAAAGCCCGCGCACAGCAACAAAGACCCAACACAGCCAAATAAATAAATTAATTAATTAATTTTAAAAATGTGATGTCAGAAAAGACAAGAGAGGAGATTGTTTCGAGATGTGCTGAATGTGTTTTTGGAAAGATAAAGAAGATAGTCTTTTGGTAGACAACGTGATGACCTCAACAAAAGCTATTTCTGTAGACTGGTGAAGGAAGAAGTGGTTTCAACAGTGAAGGAGAAACAAAGAATTAAAGAGAGCATTTACAGACATTAAGTATTTCCTATTTTTCTGTAAAGGGATTATTTTGTGTCAGCCCAATGGCTTGCATATAAATTTGCCTCACTCACACCAAAGGAGTAGAATGAAAGATCATTAAACTATTTGAACACAGGTGTGCACACACAATTTCAATAAAAGATACTGGTCCATTAAACAAGCTTATATGACTCCAAAAAAGGCACTGGTTCTCAGAGAGATGCAGCTCCAGTAACTGAGAGATCATTAACTAATCAGATCACATATGCCCTCTTACCCAAGTACTCTTAGCCAGAGTGCAATTTGGGAATTAAAAGAAAGCAGAATGTTTCCAGACTTCTAGAGCTTAAATAATTCAGTTAAAATAAATCACTCTCCAGCCATCAATAAGTAATAAAACTTTGTACATGTAATAGAGTAGAATAAAAGCAAGCAAGATAAAATCTCAAAGTAAAAGATAAAAATATAGATAATGTAATAGAATCAAGCAGACAAAAGGAGCAAGCTGAATAAGGTGCAAAGCACCAGCACTGCTAACCACAGCCTCCTGCCACCTCTCTCCTCTCCCCGGCACACCACAGACACAAAGGTGAGCAGCAAGCGCCCTTTAAGACCAGGTGGCTGCAGAAAGGGGAAAGGCCACTGACACTGTTTTGCAAGCTGAGCTTCTACCGGAAAGAACACCTGACAGTTGAATTCTGGGGGGCTCTATTCTTAGGAAACTCCAACATGACCACAAAATCCAACAAAAATTTCTTTGGGTAAACCCAAAAAGCATAAATAAAATTGAGTTTATAAGCAAAGGCCTTACTTGACATCATTTCAATTCCTCCTTGTTTTGCTTCAATGGTAAGGTAATTTACTAAGGTCAGGAGATGAGAGTTGTATTTGGGGCAGGTTAGGATACAGGGACAATGGACAAATTTCCTGCTTCATGTGAAGTATTCAGAAGGCTGTGTCAACCAAAACCAACAAGTGTGAGATGAGATGATTGGGTGGAAAGAAAATATTTGATGGAAACATTTGCTCTGAGGGCTATTTTGGAAATATTCAAATATAACCATGTGTCAGAGATATTACAGAGTGTGCTCTTCTTAGAAGTGAAGGAGAGACATAGCTTAGTGAGACAGAACTGTAATCTACCTAAAAGGCAGAAGATGAGAGTCTGGTTTCTACCACTTAGGTGTCTGATATTAGATGAATCATTTAAACTCTTTGAGCCTCATTTGTCTCATTTCTAAATAAAAATAATACCTTCTGCTTACCTGACACACAGACTTTGGTTTTGCATCTTTCCCTCCTTTTTTCCTGCATTATGTTGAATAAATAATTCTCTTATTTCCCACTGGTTTTGCAATTATACTTTCTCATTTATTTTCTTATTTTTAAAATGTAAGGTTAATTCTTTAACCTTAATATATTCAACTCAAAATCTAAATTTAATTTATAAAAAAAAGCAGTCTAAAAGAACTTGGAATGTTCCATCTTCATCCTTTCCACCTTTATGTTACTTTTGTATAGTGTTTTACTTCCATTTTGCTTTTAAATCCATCAAAATTTGTTGTTGCTGTTTTTCTGTTGTTGTTTTGGGTTTGTTTTTTTAATAAATACGTTAGTTTAAAAACTTTTGTTTACCATTTCTTCGTGGCTTTCACCTTTTCATTCTGGATTCTTTTGTTTGTTTTTCTTGCTGAGGAATATTATTTAAGTAGCTCAGTGAAAGTAAACCTCTTTGTTTTTAAATGTCTGGAAATGTTTTTCTTTCACTCTTAATACTGAATGATAGTTTGGGGTACAGAATTCTGGGTTAACATTTTCCCTTAGCACTTTGAAGATACAATTTCATTGTCCTTCTGTATCAATTATCACTGATGGGAAGTCTGTTTTTATTCTGATTGACATCTTTGTAAGTTTTCTTTCTGTTCTCTCTGATAGTTTTATTATTTATTTATTTATTTATTTATTTATTTATTTATTTATTTATGGCTGCGTTGGGTCTTCATTGCTGTGCACGGGCTTTCTCTAGTTGCAGCGAGCGGGGGCTACTCTTTGTTGCGGTGCACAGGCTTCTCATTGCTGTGGCTTCTCGTTGCAGAGCACAGGCTCTAAGAGCATGGGCTTCAGTAGTTGTGGCACACGGGCTCAGTAGTTGTGGCTCATGGGCTCTAGGGTGCAGGTTCAATAGTTGTGGTGCAAGGGCTTAGTTGCTCCACAGCATGTGGGATCTTCCCGGACCAGAGCATGAACCAGTGTCCCCTGCATTGGCAGGCGGATTCTTAACCACTGTACCACCAGGGAAGTCCCCCTCTCTGATAGTTTTGAAGATATTCTGTAGTTTCACTGTAACGTACTTAGGTAAAGATTTGGTTTCTTCATGCTGTTCAGAACTTAATGTACCTTTTAATACAAGCCTTAAGTTTTCTTGCAATTTGAGGAAATTCTCAACATTTCTCTTTAAATATTGCCTCTTCCAAATTCTCCTATTCTCTCCATTTGAATCCCACTTATACTGGAATTTCTCATTTTATCTTCCACAGCTCAACCAGTCTTTCATACTTACATGGACAGATCCAGGTTTTGGGGACCTGCAATTTCCACAATCTGGGAGTCTTTTTTTTGAAAAAGAATACAAAGTATGAACAGAATATTGAACATGAAGTGAATATTTCTTTATAATGAAAAAAATAAATCACACAAATTATAAATCGAAACAAAACAAACAAATACTACAAACATAATAAACTCTAGAAAAATATAATTTGTATATTAACTGCTGGAATACCTCCATAATAATTTTTTCTCCTTCATTTTTGGTTGCATATTCTTTTATGACAATGATTATGTAATATCTTTTTCAGTTGAAGGAATACAAGGATATTTTGGTCTGCTGTTCTCTAGTTTGATTCTTATTGTTGATAATTTGTTTTTAAGCAGTTTTCTTGTAGTGCCACAACTTATCATTAGTAGTATCTGTGTCTAGGATTGTTGTCAAATATAGGGAAAACTGCTAGCACGTTTCCTTCCTATATAAACTGGAAGACCACATTCTGACTCCATATATATCAAATCTTGTTTCTTCTTAATTATCCTTACTGTCCCAGTGCCAGGGGCTAGAGGACCTTTTTCTATCGTGAAATCACCTCTGGCCCTGTTTCTCAGTGACACGATGCTAGGTATTTTGGCACAGTGGTGGCAGGAGTAATCCTGGAACTAGGAATGCCTGCAGTAACTCAGCTACACAGAGAAGTTGCTGCAAACTACACAAGTGTATCCCACCAAACACAAGCCAAATATTCCCAAGTCAACTTTCCCAAAAATGTACATAACTACTCCAATGCTACCCAACATGAGGAAAGTGTGAGAGAGGCTAATTGGAATGGAAAGATATAGCAGTATTAACCAATTGCAGTTTAAAATCTCACTTTTGCAAACTTTATACAAAGATATACTAAAATGAACACATTGCTAAAGAGGGGCATATTGTTGGAAGGGGCAAGGGCCTAGACATAAGCCCTTTATTTCCTTATAAATCTGGTAAATCTGTCTGTACCTGTCCCATTTCTTTATTTCTTTCCACTGTATTCTGATTCCTTCAGCTTCTATTTTGTGTTTCATGAATTTTCTTTTCAGTGAAGTTAGTCTACCATTTATCCCATCTGTTGATTTTTCATTTCAATGCCTTTTTATTTCTGAAATTTTTATTTTGTTGTTTATCACATCTTCCTGTAATTAAAAAAATAATATCCTCTTCTTGTTTTATGTATTCAACTTCTTCTGAATCTCTAAGCATTTTAAAGACACATATTTTAATTTACTCTAAGTTTCTCTATTATCTATAATTCTTTAAGAGGAATGCTCCCAATTTATGTGCCAGCTAACAATCTCAGGGTGGTAGAGTGCCTTGAGTGTTTTGTAGTTTTTTTTGTTTGTTTGTTTGTTTGTTTTTGCGGTACGCGGGCCTCTCACTGTTGTGGCCTCTCCCGTTGTGGAGCACAGGCTCCGGACGCGCAGGCTCAGCAGCCATGGCCCACGGGCCCAGCCGCTCCGCGGCATGTGGGATCCTCCCGGACCGGGGCACGAACCCACGTTCCCTGCATCGGCAGGCGGACTCTCAACCACTGCGCCACCAGGGAAGCCCTGTTTTGTAGTTTTTGATTGAGTGCTTACCATGGTGAGAGTCTTATGTGACCTGGTTTAGGAAGGCATCCCCTTGGGGCAGTTTCCCATTTACCTTTATGAACAGAGCCTAGGTCTGGCACCCTGCCACGCAGGGCGCCTGCAGCCTCAACACCATCTCTGTTCCTGGTATTAAAACCCCATCCCCTTGTTGCCAAACGATGTGGGTCAATTTGATCATCCAGCAAATAGCAGATTTGGGGGGTAAATGTTATCTTCCTGTGGCTTGAGGTAGGTAGCAGCTGATACCACACATAAGCACATATACCACACAGATATAACCTCAATAACAGATGCTGTATCACAAAGAAAGGAAGTCATGAGCCAAATGCTGCTCACCAGTCTCCCACAGAAGAGAAGGCAAACATTTATTGGCAAGAACTTTCTAACTGCATGCTGCGGTCTTTGACTCACAGCACCTTGCGTGAAAACCTTGCTCCAGTACAGAAACAGTATTCTCATGGCAAAACTACCTAGACTTATCACCAGTTCAGATGGTTGGGTTCCTCATGAACTAGAGGAACACAGGTCCAGTGGCGCTGTAGAACTCAAGCACAATAGTAATTGCAGAAGTCTTCTGAGATACCTGGACTTCTGTACCTTGAACCTGTATGTACAATGTTCCTAACCAAACATCTATCTTGAACATGATGCATTTCACCAAGAAAGTGTTTCCAATGGCTCTTAAACTAATAACAATCTCTTGGATGAAGATTTTGATAATATTGGAAATGCTAAACATCCACCTGTAACAGTGTGGATTCCTGATGAAGGTACTTCAAAGACTGACTAGCCATATCTGTCTCTATATTTATCAGCTTTAGTCTTTCATATTGCAGAAAAGTATCTCCATAAACTGGAAAGATAGCCACACCAAGAGCTCCCAGTATCACATTCCAACAGCTTTCTGAACAATTTCAGCTTGAGAATTCCACTGTACAATGCTCCTCTTAAATGTGGTTTCAGAACCAAGTGGCCTGATGTAAATCAAACATCACTGAGGAAAACATGACTCTTAAACCACTGAGATAGAGATTCTAATTCTGTTTACATGATCACAGAGCTTTTTAACAGCTATTTGAGTAATGTCGAGCTTTTAATCACCTGTTATTTATACACACACATATTTGCTTAAGGTAGGGTGCTCCATACTGTAACTGTATGATTAATTTTTACACCTAAATTTAGGGTATATATACATATATCCCTTTTACATTTAATCTTACAACTTTCCTTCCATAATGGCCAAGGTTTTTTTTAGACTATTTATTCTGCCATCTGGGTGAACAGATGGATGGATGGATAAAAGATCTAACATTACTCCACTCAGTAGACCATGTTTTACAGTCAGCAATGCTGTCCTAAAGCTATTTCAAGCTCTGGATCCTGCTTCTATTATTTCCCTATCATTGCCCCACTTTCTCTCTTTTTTGGATACTGCAAGCAGTCACCACTAGCAGCCCCGGAAATTGCAACCAAAGAGAAAAGCTTACCATGAAGAAATAGGAATTTATGAAGTAGTACCCTGGTGGTCTGGATTATTACAGGCTCCCAATGAGTCTAACTCCCTTTGGGGGAACAGCTTATGCAGTAGGGGAAGCTGATTCCACACATTTCTGATTCAACACGTTTCTGATTATGCCTTCTCTCCTAGTACCGAGTATGCTATAACCAACTCTGCTAAGTGATCAAGTTTCATGGCACATGTAATGATAGCACAGCAGGACTTTAGCAAAACAACAAAAATTAGAGGTAGCTAGGGAAAAAGCAAACAATTATGGAAAAGTTAAGGATCAGAGAGAGGCGGCTCCCAAGGCAGAAAATTCTTCCTGTTTCAGGCTTGAGTCTAGGGAAACATAAATATGGTGGTCTATTGTACAACTGTTCAATAGTAATGGGCTTTGGTCACTACCAGCCTGGGAATGTTTGTACCAGGCAATCTTAAAAGTAATTCAGTTGATTATTAGTTCCTGAAGCAGTCCTGTCATTCTATGCCAAATAATAATAGTAATAATAATTATTATTATTATAAAAGTCTTATATACAATGAGCTTTTAAAAATCAGCACACTCTAATTCCTAGCAAAATAAGACGTGATAAGAGATATAGTATCAGATTAGTCATCTCTCAAAAGCTCTTGAAGGATGTTATCCAAGTGGATATCTGAGACGATAGTATCTATTAAATGAATTATCTCCCTAGAGATAAGCTTAATGGGCACTAAAGACTTGATTCTTTTATTCAATGACTCAAAATGTTACACACAGGTCTCCTGTGTGTATATATAAATTCTAGAATTTGTTGTATTCCCCTTTATATAATTGCCTTAAAGAAAAAATGGCTGTAAAACCTACCAGACTTCTCTTTTGGTTGTCTTCACTCTTGCGATGTCCCTTTCATGTCTCCAAAACCACCCTCATTCCAAACTTTCATTTTATTTTCACTTTATATTCATTTATTCATATAAGGAAAATCTGTTTCTTAGTTTCTGGGTGGTGTTTAATCCATACTTTCTCTTAATAAAGTGAATATTTAGAATGAGAAGAGAAATCATTACAGATTAAAAGATGCTGACAAGACCACAAACATCACAAACTCCAGAAAAGTAACATTATTATTAACTGCCTGGAAATCACTTTTTTTTTTAGCTGCCTACATTTTGATTGTTTTTTTTTTGTAAAATATATATAACATCAAATTTACCATTCTTTTAGTTGCTAAAGACTACCGTTTGTCCATTGCTACATGCTGATTATTTTGAACAACTCCCTTATGGGTCCTATTTCATGTTTGAAAGATGCTAGCCAAATTCCCTTCTAAACAAAGAGGAAATTGCTTCTTCTGCCTTCATTCTGGATTATCTTCTTTATCCTCTTCAGGAGTAGTGAAAGCAAGGGGTGTGGACAAGTGAATCATTGTGTGTAGAACAGAGAATCCCAATGCATGTAGAACTAAGATCTCCAGCTCTGACTGCCTCCTTGCTATCCTTTCTGGGCACTGAACTACACAGTGCCTGAACTCTGTCTGCTTGTGCAGGTTTCTTGTTGGGGTAGTTACTACGATAGCTGTACTCTTTTGTGGGCATGTAAATGTGCTGGAACAGGGTGCAGAGAGCAGGAACCTTTAGCTCAGAAAATAACAAACCAGCAAATCTACCAATTCTGCCAAAGAAGTCATCTCTTTCCCAAGTAGATGAAGAAGTGTAGGTTCTGGTTTGATTTCAATTGCCTAGAATCCGATTTTAAAAACTAGATTTCAGCTTTTCTGTGTTAAGACTAAGCGCCTTTTCTTTCATGTTGTTTGTTAAGAAATATACGCAGAAAATAAATACGAAACCTATGCTGACCTAAATAATTATTCGCCTTGTCTTCTACAGATGTAATTTGAAGGAGCGATAAAGAAACTAGAGGTCCTTAGAGACCTCCATGTAATTACAAAGAAAACACTCCAGAAAACTAAAATGGCAAATATATTTAAGGTAATTCCCTGTGAATAGACTTTGGCTGCTACCATCCATTTTATCATTGCTTTTCTAAATTGCTTTCTTGCTGTTCTCTACCAGAGCCTCAGCTCAACCTCTAGGTATTGTTGTGAGGGCTTGTCCAAAGTAAAGACATCTGGCACAGAGCTGGAATTGTTTTATGTTCAGGGCATGTTAGGCTGTGCACTAAGACTTTTTCTTCCTTAAGAGACTTTGAATCTCATAGTAGGCTTTGAGCACTATGAGAGGCACCTTGCAGCAAATGTTTTCATTTAAATAGTTTCCTCAGAAAGCAAAGAGCACAGGGCTACCCTCATTCAGTGGATGAGAGGTAATGGGGAGATATCTGGAGTGCAGTGTTAGCTATCGATTTATTACCTCTCAGCTCCAGATTCACTTTTCCTGCCATGCTCTGCAATATCAGGGCTGAATTCTGCAAATCTCTCTCCATTGCCGGGAGCCTGGTGTTCAACGCTGTCAGGAGAAGAGGACGAGGTTTCTCTGCCTGGTCCGCCATGTTCAGCTTGTTGAACTCCTGCAGAGTGTGTGATTTTTTTTCAGCAATATCTAGCAGCCAGCAGCAAGTGACTCCTATCTGTGGCAGCTTCCCCAGCATACGGCCTTCAGGAGATGTCCCAGCTGAGGATCCAGGATGGTGTGTCTGAGCCATCATCTCTGAGGCTGGCTTCTCAACACACCAAGCCCCCACCACCGAGAGCTTCCTAGGGGAGGGCCACTGTTTAGTACCTTTCCGTGAAGAGTTGCTGGGCCTGGCATCTCCTCTTTTATGGCATCCCAGGCCCCCGCCGCCTGCAGACTTCCGAGACCCAGCACCTCCTGGGGTGCCCCATCTCAGCACCAGGGGCAATGTCTGCTACTATATCTGCTATTCTTGCATTTGTTAGCATTCTCGTGGCTTGAATTAGTCAATGCCTCATTCCCAAAAGCCCCTGGTAATTCTTTATATTAAACTTCCTCTATTCAATTTTTTGGTGTGTTTTCTGTCTGCTGTTGGACCAATACCTGACACAGCCCCTCAGTGGGAAGGAAGAGAGAGAGGTTCTCAGAGCTTCACATAAAGAAGAGCTGCTTCATCCCTGACTTTTCTGCCTCACATGCCCATCTTCCTAACAACACTCTTGCCGCCACTGGCTGCTCTCTGCATATGGTGATCGTTGGCTTAAACCCACTGAATGCTGGCCCTTTATTTTTTATTTTTTATTTTTTTTGCGGTACGCGGGCGTCTCACCGTTGTGGCCTCTCCCATTGCGGAGCACAGGCTCCGGACACACAGGCTCAGCGGCCATGGCTCACGGGGCCGGCCGCTCCGCGGCATGTGGGATCCTCCCGGACCGGGGCACGAACCCGCGTCCCCTGCATCGGCAGGCGGACTCCCAACCACTGCGCCACCAGGGAAACCCAATGCTGGCCCTTTAAAGGCTCCACCTCCCTCACTCCCAGAGTTTTCCCAAATCTCTGGCCATCTTAGGCACTTCTAAGGGGGGTAAGTAAAAAGAGTCACTTTAATTTCTATATAAAGTGTACTATGGTAAAAGCTGTACCTTAATCTTTAAAAAAAAATTCACAAGTTGCTATTTTGTAGCAGATACTTGAATAGAACTCTAACTTGATCAATCCTTCAAATTGCCAAATTAGTGAAAGTCCCCAAATTAGTTCATCACGTGAAGGTCAATCAGGAATTTCTGAATTGCATTGGACAGTATCACAACCAAAATCAGTGGCCTGATTTTGACACTATAATCCACCTCCACCATGGCACACAGAAAATCAGTGTCATTATATAATTTTCCAGTGCATGATCAGAGTAGTGACAAATTGACTTCCCATGATGACCATAAATAAAGGAAATGCAGTTTAAGACGCTAGTCTAGTGTAGTAACCTATAGATAGATTAGACATTAAAGTTAGAGGATCTGGAATGAGCACTAGTTATTTCTTTGATCTGATTTTTCTACTGACTTTTAACCTCTTGTTCCCAATAGAAACAGGCTCCAATTATTCCTCTAGCTGTAGGTAACTTTAATCTCAGCAAAAAGAGTGATTCATCTGAAAAATTAAAATCCGAACATAAAATATGAAAGAAATAATGGATTCTTGTTGAATAGCAGAAATGCATGGCCAGATTCTGTTCCACAAGCATGCTGCAAAAGGTGCAAAGCCACGTTTTTGTATTTCAGATGCATTCATTTCATAAGAGTATGGCATAAAATGCAGTTCCTGAAGTCAGTACAGATACTGTGCTGAGGCTCAGCCTTGGCAGTGCTTGGAAACACAAGTTTTGTTTTTACTGTCCCTTGTATTCTCGTCGATCCCCGATTCAGTTTACCTTAGCACAGCCGGTCCCTTGTGTAACCTCAACTGCCCAAGGGCTCACAATGCAGCATCCCACCTGATACAATTGCAAAGTACACCATTCACAGAGGACACACGAGTGCCGTGGAGTTGCAGAGAGACTATGGTAGTCTCACAGAGGGGATGATGGTAACTGAAGGCAAAAGGGACAAGCTGGAAATGACTCGGATTTTAGGCAAGGACCCGAGAGGGAGGAAGCAGCTGTTGCTGGGAAAGGTAAGGAGAGATGAGGCTCTGCTCTGGTTCCTCATGTAAATTCACTTAAGAAATGCAGACTGGATACTCCCTTATTTTTTGGCCCTCTGAATAATCTCATTCAGACTCAGATTTCCAATGGACGGGTCTATGTTCCTCCTCTTGTTAATCATCCAGTTTTCTACACCCAAGACTCCATTTCCATAAGAGCCTTTGAACAGCATTGTTTGGTTAGCTTGTCTAATCCCCTCCCCCTTCCAGGCAGAGCTGTGAGAAGCAGCCACTCCATGGTCCTCTCAGTGGATGACCTTTCTCCCAGCATGGGGAGTGGGAAAAGGTACAGCAGCTCACCAAGATCAGAGCCTCTGATCAAAGGGGCACTTCTTCCTGAGGCCTGGTTTGTTCTTTCCTGCTTTTCTCAAAAATTTACTCTCTTGTATCACAACTTCCCAGTTCTCTGGTGCAGCTGACCTAACATCTGTACCCATTCAATAATAATTCCATTGTATATATGTGCCACATCTTCTTTATCCATTCATCCGATGATGGACACTTAGGATGCTTCCATGTCATGGCTATTGTAAATAGTGCTGCAATGAACATTCTGGTACATGACTCTTTGAATTATGGTTTTCTCAGGGTATATGCCCAGTAGTGGGATTGCTGGGTCATATGGTAGTTCTATACAATGGAATATTACTCAGCCATAAAAAGAAAGGAAATTGAGTTATTTGTAGTGAGGTGGATGGACCTAGAGTCTGTCATACAGAGTGAAGTAAGTCAGAAAGAGAAAGACAAATACCGTATGCTAACACATATATATGGAATCTAAGAAAAAAAAAATGTCATGAAGAACCTAGGGGTAAGACGGGAATAAAGACACAGACTTACTAGAGAATGGACTTGAGAATATGGGGAGGGGGAAGGGTAAGCTGTGACAAAGTGAGAGAGTGGCATGGACATATATACACTACCAAACGTAACATAGGTAGCTAGTGGGAAGCAGCCTCAGAGCACAGGGAGATAGCTCGGTGCTTTGTGACCACCTAGAGGGATGGGATAGGGAGGGTGGGAGGGAGGGAGACGCAAGAGGGAAGAGATATGGGAAGATATGTATAACTGATTCACTTTGTTATAAAGCAGAAACTAACACACCATTGTAAAGCAATTATACTCCAATAAAGATGTAAAAAAATAAAAATAAAAATAAAATAATAATAATAATTCCACATTTCTTCCTTCCCCCAGTCCCTGGCAACCACCATTCTACGTTCTGTCTCTATGAATTCGACTATTCTAGGGCTATTTGACTATTCTAGATTCCACCTCATTTAAGTGGAATCATACAGTATCTGTCTTTGCAACTGGCTTGTTTCACTTACCTCGGTATCCTCAGGCTCATCCATGATGTACCATGTGTCAGAATTTCCTTCCTTGTTAAGGCTGAATAATACTCCGCTGTATGTATACATCTTATTTTATTTATCCAGTTATCTGTCCAAGGACACTTGGGTTGCTTCTACCTTTTGGCTTTGTGAATAACGCCACTATGAACATGGGTGTACAAATCTCTCTTCAAGACTCCGCTTTCTATTCTTTGGGTATATATCTAGAAGTACAACTGGTGAATTATATTGTTTGATGTACTCTCTGGAAACTGTAACTCCCATCAAATCTCAATCTCTCTCTCTCCCTAATTTAACCTGCACTCATGCAGCTGTTCATAGCTGCCGAAAAACAACCAACCACATCAACTTCTCTCAGTTCGTGACTAAGAAACAGTTTGACCAACCACCCTGGTTTGCCCAGGACTACCCCAGTTTCAGCATTGAAATCCAGGTCCCAGAAAACCCCTGAAACCAGAGCAAACTGGAACAATTGGTCATCCTAGCAGAAACAGGCTCTTGATAGGACCCTGTGATCACTCTGTATTTCCCTAGTCCATTCACTGTCTACTCCCCTGAATGACTTTTTCACACGTACTCACTTCTTAAACCTCCTACACTTCCTCCTCACCCTCATTCTCAACTGATGACCCGATTCCTACTTCACTGAGAAAATGGAAGCATCCAGAAAAGAACTTCCCAGCTTCCTACCACCACCTACATTTGCCAGCATCTGCACTCATGTCCGTGGACGTCCCTCCTAGGACTACAGAGGTACACCTGTTCTTCTACCCACACGCACACCCATGTACCTCTCAAAAGCCAGTTCCTCATTTTGTGAACTACACCCCATCCCTTCTGTTAAAAGATACACCAAGGCATACTAAAATTTTTAGGAGTTTATCTGGGCAAACATTGATTCCAATCGGGCAGCACCAAACTGGAAGTGGTTAGGAGCATTCCTGACAGGAGCTAGGGGCAAGGTTTTTATAGAGAAGACAAGGAACCAAAACAAGAAAATTATTCGACTGGCTGTAGCTTAAGAGGTTGCATTACATGGGAAAGCCCAGTTGGCTGTTTGTAATTGGTTGTTCTTAACCTTGAAGCATTTCCAGGAGTTGACTCTGGCTTAGGTGTTGGTTTGCTCACCTAAGCTACCAAAGCATTACAGCCCCCTCAGTCTAATATGCTCCTTGTTTGATTACTTTAATACATCTCATCTCACTGCTGGAGAATATGTCTCCAGCCATTCTCCCCTTACCTGCGACATCCATTTCCCCTTTACTGGATCATTTCCATTCTGAAATTTCTCCCATGTTTAAAAAACAAAAGGAAAACAACCTTCCCTTGACGCCACTTCTCCTGTCAGCTATTAAGCCATGTCTCTGCTCTTCTTTATAAGCAAAACTCTCTGAAAGTGTTTTCATGTATTTTCTCCAATTCTCCTCCCCATCTCTCTTAAACCCTCTTCAACCCTACTTTCCCCCTGCCATTCTATCAAATCCGCTCTCCTCAAGATCCCCAGTGAAATCTATGTTGCTGAATTCAATGATCAACTGCCAGTCCTCTTATTTGATAGCTTCTATCTGATAGGGTGATACAGCTGGTGGTTCCCTCCTACCTGATATACTTTTTCACTTGGCTTTTGGATGCCACACTCTGGGTTTCCCTCCTATCTCTTGGTTCCATTTTCCTCTTTTCCTTGACTTCTTAAAAGCTGGAGCGCACTGGTTCTGTTTCTGGCTCCCCCCTCTTTTTTTTTTTGCGGTACGTGGGCCTCTCACTGCTGTGGCCTCTCCCGTTGCAAAGCACAGGCTCCGGACTCACAGGCTCAGCGGCCATGGCTCATAGGCCCAGCCGCTCCGCGGCATGTGGGATCTTCCTGGACCGGGGCACGAACCCATGTCCCCTGCATCGGCAGGCAGACTCTCAACCATTGCGCCACGAGGGAAGCCCCTCCCCTCTCTTTTAAATCCATGTTCATACTTCTTGTGATCACACGCAGTCTCCTGCCTATAAAGATGCTGTGACTCTCAAGTTAAAACTCCAACCCAGACCTCTCTCCTGAACTTCAGATGTGCTTGTCTTAACTGCCTAACTAACGTCTCCCCTTGGAAGCCAGCAGACATCTCAAATCTAACATATCCCAAAGGGAAACATATGATCTCTACCACTCTCTATTCCCAACCTTCTCTCTCTGAAGTCTTCCCCATCTTAAATGGTGGCAAACATATCCTTCTAGATTCTCAAGCCAAAATCTTTGGAACCATCCTTGAATCTTATATTTCCCTCACACTTCATATCCAATCCATCAGAAAATCCTTTTTGTTCTACCTTCAAAATATACCCAGAGTTGCATTTTGCCTGTGAATTTCTGCCATTGTGTACGTGGCAGCTGTGATGTTTGCCTGGCGCTTCCTCCTGGCAGTTTCTCTCCTTCAGTGTGAGTATTTTCAAAATAACAGAAAAAGAGAGAGAGCATGACGTGGGCATGAAACTCTAATTGCTTTTCAGAATGTCTTTGTTTTCAAGGAAGTTATGCTTGGAAACACAAACACTTAACGGGAAGAAAAATTAGAAACAAAGATCTCATGTAATGGTTTAACATTATGTTCTGAACACGATCTATCACATTCAATCTTAATGAAGGCTCATCGACACAAATACTACTATCTTATATTTACACAGAAGCTCACCATGTGCACAGTGTTGTTATATGTATATCATTAAACCTGTTTACTCTTTACAGCAATCCTATCATTCAGAGGATCCTGAAGTCCTTGTGGGCAGAGACTGCTTTGCATCCCCAAAGGGTAACACAGGGCCTGGCACACACTGCTTGCCCAGGAGATGTTTGTTGAACAGGTTGACTCACTGACACAGGCTTATTATCCTCATTTTACTGATAACAAAAGTAAGACTCAATGATTTGGTCAATATCATCAAACTAATAATTAGGAGTAAGCTGTCTTCTAATTTCTAAGTCAGTGTTCTCCCAAATATTAGATCTAAAGCTTAAGCTTTGGTTTCCTATTTCTTATAATAGAAAAAAATTTTATGGAAATTTTAATTGCTACCATTATCTTCTTCCACTATCTTTCAACTTAACCTAAGTATAATAAATATCAGTTTTCCATTATTTTCAGTCATAGATAAACCTAGGAAACATAGTAAAAGAGGTGTAGGCTCCTTGGTGACTATAAGTGCCATGGAATGCCCACTTAATTATTTCAGGAATATCCTACTTTATTTCAGTTGGGCATATTGGTTACACTAAACCAATGATATTCTCCAAAACCATAAATACCTCATATACAACTTTACACAACTGGGGAGTGGAAGTTGGGATAGGAAGTTGACCATATTCAATTTAACTCTCTCTGAGTTTCTAAATGTTCCCCCTCCACCAGCCCATTTTTATCAAGTTGTTCTCTGTAATGGTTATTCCTGAGTCATGCCATCACCAAACTCTCTTGACATCTCATTCCTTTTACATGGAAGCATCTAACTAAATATACTCAGATGCTGTCATTTGGGATATATTGTTTCATCTCCACTTACATGTGTACCTTATTAATAAATGTATCATTTCCATATCCCCACCTCCTTCTGGAGTCATCCTTTAATGTTTTCCACATACAGTGTTCCCAACCATCAGGACTAGCTTTATCTATCCTGTCCCTTTTGCTCCCCAAAGCCCCCTCCTTTTTTTCATACTCTAAATTAGTCCCACACTTCTTCCTCATGAAGCCAAACTTCTCATCCATGGCAGCAAATAATCAAGTTGGAAACCTGCCCCCATGGCAACTTGTTTATAACAAAAATGGTTATCACTCACTTCTGGTACTGTTCTCTCTCCTTACCTACTGTTCTCTCTCCTTATCAGCAATACTCGGAAAACGTATCCAAGAATACTTAAGATATTGCTTTTTAGTTCTCTTTGAGGAATTCACACAGTACAGACTTTAGCAAACATAAGAGATAAGAGTAATGGAAACTTCTGGACAAAATGGAGACCATTAGCAAGCCCCATTTCAGTGAACTGGGGCACACACCTAGTCTTCTTCACTGGCTTCCTTCTCCTTTCATGATGCTTTCCAATTTCAACCAATCTCAAGGCAGCTTGGGAACAATCAAGGAAAAGTTATGTCCTATATGCTAACTAATCTGTGCAAGAGAGAAGCACACAAGAACTAAGAAAGAGTAATTTCCTAGAAGAAATTTATAATAGCTTAATTATCTTTAGATTACATTTTATACAACCTCACGTAGCTTTTAAATGGCTAGTAGAACCCATTTCTAACAAGCCCAGAAAATGTCCTTTGCCCTCTTTCTTACTCTGAACTGAAAATTTTTAAAAAGCTAATAAATTGAAAGATTCTCATGTATCTTAATGAAGTAGGAAAAGAACTGGTGGTTCTAAGTTTGAGTCAAGTCCAAAAGTTGCTCAATGACCTTGGGTAAATTGCTTTGCCTCTCTGAGCCTAAGTTTCCTCATCTCTAAATAAAAATAGTATTATTTTCTTCTTAAGACTGTTGGGAGGAATAAATGAGAGTATACATGAAAAACTTTCATAATATATAAAGTGCCAAACACAAGGTAAGTGCTGTCATCCAATTCCAGCAAAAGAGCAGAGTAGAACAACCTGTTGGATGAGGAGGGAGACTACAAAATGTGCACTTAGGAATTCCATTCCCCGAACCACAAAATTACCCTTGTTTCAAGTCACTGTACTGATTTTTCACTTAATGAATAGATATCTTCAAATACAATGTGTGGAGATTTATGGGGCTCTGGAAAATGATATTACTGCCGTACACGTAAGAAATGCAAATACTGATACCTAAGTGGACTCCTTATATTGCATTTGGTAGAGTTAATCAGAAAAGGGACCAAAAGATTTGATGCAAAACTGTGTTTTTTTCTCATAGAGAATCAATAGCTCCCTCTATGTGAAAATAGCCAACTAATTTTCCTAAGGTAATATACATAGATTTTCCCCAACACACGTTGCAATCATTTCTAATTCACACTTCCCAGTTACCCTTTGTTTCTTGTACTCCAATCCCTATGGTGAGGCCTCTGCATATCCCTTATCCTGCCTCCATCTCCTAGGATTCTCTTTTGCTTCATCATTTAAAATGCTATCCAGGGCTTCCCTGGTGGCTCAGTGGTTGGGAGTCCGCCTGCCGATGCAGGGGACGGGGGTTCGTGCCCCGGTCCGGGAGGATCCCGCGTGCCGCGGAGCGGCTGGGCCCGTGAGCCATGGCCGCTGGGCCTGCGCGTCCAGAGCCTGTGCTCCGCAACAGGAGAGGCCACAACAGTGAGAGGCCCGCGTACCGCAAAAAAAAAAAAAAAAATGCTATCCACATGCTGTCATCTCCCAAACAAGTATCTCCAGCCCATACCTCTCCTGATGGACAGATTTTAATATCCAACTGCCACTCATCACCTCCACTTAGATGTTAACATGACTCAAAATTAACATGCCCCAAACTGAACTCCTGATCTTGGCTCTCAATATTGCTGTACACATAGTTTTCCCCATCCTTGTTAATGACTATTCCATTCTCCCTTTGATTAGACCAAAAATCTTGTAGCTGCATTTCCACATCCATTCTGTCAGGAAATCTCATTGGCCCTACCTTTCAAAATACGTCCAGAATCTGACCAATTCTCACTGGTCCCATGCTACTATTTTGGTCTGAGCCAACAGTATCTCTTGCCTAGCTTATTTCAACAGCCTTCTCACTGATCTTCATTTTCATTCTTGTTATCCCCATCCTTACCCCCCAGCTCTGAA
Organism: Mesoplodon bidens; assembly: GCF_964165515.1. Classification (NCBI taxonomy): domain Eukaryota; kingdom Metazoa; phylum Chordata; class Mammalia; order Artiodactyla; family Ziphiidae; genus Mesoplodon; species Mesoplodon bidens. The sequence continues at coordinate 61,177,118 of NC_138168.1, forward strand.
TTTATTTTCAAAACAGCAACAGAGGGCTTCCCTGGTGGCGCAGTGGTTGGGAGTCCGCCTGTCGATGCAGGGGACACAGGTTCGTGCCCCGGTCCGGGAAGATCCCACATGCAGCGGAGCGGCTGGGCCCGTGAGCCATGGCCGCTGAGCCTGCGCTTTCATAGTCTGTGCCCCGCAACGGGAGAGGCCACAACAGTGAGAGGCCCGTGTACCACAAAAAAAAAAAAAAAAAAAGCAACAGTGATTCTTTTAAAACCTACATTAATGCATCTTATGGCTCTGTTCAAAACCCTCCAAGACTAACATATATTATTCAAGGAAAAGCCTTACATGAACTGGCTCCACTATTATCTCTCTGACCTCATCATCCTACAACTCTTCTCTGGCTCACTCCACCTCAGCCACACTGGCTTTTTTTACCCATCCACGCACATGCCAAGAGCATTCCCTTCGAGTGGTCTTTGTACTGTTTTGTCTATCTGCCTGGGGAATGCCCTTCCCTAAGTCCAAATATCTAACTCCTTCACATTACTCATTTTCTCAGTGAGGACCACACTGACCCCGTTATTTAAAATTGCGCTTTCCTGTTCTTTTTTTTTTCTCTCTAAATACATAGCACTTATCAGTTCAGTGTGATATTTATTCTTTGTTTTCTGTCTACCTCTATTAGAATATAAAGACCACAAGGGCATTAGCCTAGTTAAGAGTGTCTGGCACTGAATGGATGTTTGTTGAGTGAATAATTTCAGTCTCTCAGTTATGCAGAATCTTGAAATTTGGGTTACTTGGTGTGTTAGTTTTCTGTTGCTACTTTAACAAATTACAACAAACTTAGTGGCACAACACAAACTGATTCGCTTATAGTTCTGGAGGTCAGAAGTCTAAAATCAAGGTGTCAGCAGGGTGTGTTCTTTCTGGAGGCTTCAGGGAGAATTTGTTTCCTTGCCTTTTTTAGCCTTTAGAGGTTGTCTACTTTCCTTGGCTCATGGCCCCTTCCTCTCATTACTCCAAACTCTTGCTTCTCTTGTCACATCTACTACTTGCTTCAATCTCCTTCCTCCTCTTATGAAGACCCTTGTGATTACATCAGGACAACCCAGATAAACCAGGACAATCTTCCCATCTCAAGATCCTTCACTTAATCACATCTGTAAAGTCCCTTTTGCTATATAAACTAACATTCACAGGTCCTGAGGATTAGGACACAGACATCTTTGGGAGGCCATAATTCAGCCTACCTCATGCAGAAAACAGTTTTGTGGGTGGAGTATGTGAAGCATAGCACAACTAGGCAACAATTGAAGAGATGAAACTACTGTATTTGCCAGTATGCCAATAGGAGATCAAGCTTTGTTCAGATAACTCGGGAGACAGACAGACAACTTCTGTTAAATAGGGACATACTGGAGATGGAATAAAAACCAGTAGTATTGGGTCAGATAAGCTTTGAGCAAAGAGGTGAGTATGCGGCTGAGAACTTGGTGAGGGGGTGAGACATGGAAATTCTCTTAAGCCACATTAAGGATTTCGGACTGGATTCTAAGGGAAATTGGAGACCACTGAGGGGACTTACATAGGGAAGTGGCCTGATCAGATTTATAATTTTAAAACATAATGTGGGAAAAAAGTGGGAGAGCAAGAGGATATGTGAAAAGACAAGTTGGGAAAATGATGCAGTAATCTAGATGATAGTGGCTTGCTACTATATTGAGTCTTAGTTTCTTCTCTGCAAAATGAAGCTCATAATTGTTTTCAACCTCACCTGGCTATTGCAATGAATCAATGAGAATACACATAAACCACTGCAATGAGCATATAAACTGTGCTGGCGTCGTAACTCTGAATCAGATTTTAGCTATCCAGTCCTAACACAAAATTACACTGATGCTGCTTAAAAGGAAGTAAGGTTTCGGGCTTCCCTGGTGGCGTAGTGGTTGAGAATCTGCCTGCTAATGCAAGGGGACACGGGTTCGAGCCCTGGTCTGGGAGGATGCCATATGCCGCAGAGCAACTAGGCCCATGAGCCACAACTACTGAGCCTGCACATCTGGAGCCTGTGCTCCGCAACAAGAGAGGCCGCGACAGTGAGAGGCCCGCACACCGCGATGAAGAGTGGCTCCCGCTTGCCACAACTAGAGAAAGCCCTCGCACAGCAACGAAGACCCAACACAGCAAAAAAAAATTTAATTAATTAATTAATAAACTCCTACCCCCCACATCTTCTTAAAAAAAAAAAAAAGGAAGGAAGGTTTCGATTACATCTAACACAAGGTATTTAAAAACCAATAAAACATTGACATAATCACACTGGGATAAGGAGCTGGCCTCTGCACTGCCGGATTAGGTAAAGAAAACATGTCTGTAAATACCTCCTGGTGAAGGAAGTAAGAGATGACCATGAGCTTGGAGAGAACTTGGATCCCAGATTTCAATAACAGTAAAACAAGGAGAAACAAAATCACCACTGGGAATTTTGGCTGCCGAAGACTAAATATTATGAAAATGAACAATGTTGAGGGTTCTCAGAAATGATTTAGTATCACCAAGCGATGAGTTATAATAGTATTGTGTATAGAAGCACAGACTTGGGCAGGACAAGTAGATTCAAGTCCTGGCTTTGTCACTTACTAGGTTTACCATTAGGAAAGTCACTTAAACTCACTGAGTCTCAGCTACTCTTTCTGAAAATCGAGATAATTATAGAAATACCTCACTTGGGAGCCTTAGTCAGAATTTAATGAGACAATGTTTACAAAGTGCTAACACAGTTCATGGCACAGATTAAGTACCCAAATGGTTGCTATTGTTATTATTAATGTTATTAATGGTTACAGCCTTTTTTCCTTATATGTTTATCAGTTCAATAACTTTCAAGGAATTGCAAATAGCATCTTAAAAGGTGAGGGAAGCAGGCAAGAGGCCAGCAAGGAAACAGTACAGGGGATGTTAGGGTCAATACCAAGTAATCTTAATCAAGCAAGGACTGAAGTGTGTTTACAATGAGCAGGCTAAGAGCAGGTAAGGGAAGAAGTAAGGAGGAGCCAAGGGGAGAGAGAAGGACAGTACCTATGCGCCAGGAGAAGCTCATCTCCTGGAGAGCTGGGCTCACTCTCATCAGAAATCTGAAAGCACACTAGGAGGAAGAGGATAAATGAGAACACTGGCCATGCTCTCTGGGCTGCAGCTGGCCTCTCTGCAAAAACAAAGGCATATTAACCCTCTTTATATGAAAGGTGGTAAGAAGCTGTTTGCAACCTTCTCCAGAAGGCATTGTCAGTGTATGAAGACTGCTGTTGTCAACAATAAAACTCTGAAGGCAATCTCAGATATCATCAAGACTAAGAGGGCCCACGTTGTTGAGCTTTCCAATGGATTTGGACAGCCACGGTTTGTAAGCTGCATATGGTCAAGAAAAAAACAAAGAAATAATATAATTTTCCGAAAGCCAAGGGGTAAGTCCAGGTCCAGGATAAGCAAATGAAGAGGTGTTTAAATGACTGAGCCTTTTCAGAAGGGAGGGAAGTAGGAGAGTCACATGGCTGTCATTCTTCCCTTTGGATGCCCCATGAACTCAGGCTGAGTTCCCGTGGAAAAGAAGTATTTAGGTTTCATCTCAGCAAAGTACACTAGAGCAGGCCCTTAGAATAGCTTTCACACAGTGAATTTAGCAATTTTCAGAACTAAGAAGTATTAGATGTCTCTGGCAGACTAGATGATTGATTACAGGTCATTCTCAAATAAAAAAGATCTCAGTGGCTCTCTACTGCCTACCAATTACATACTCTTCTCCTGATTTTGGAAAACCTTCCCTTTCTCTGCTCAGTCCCCATGATGGGATAAGGAAACTCTGAATGTCCCAGATGCAATCCCACCTGGGTGTGGAGATTAACAAGAGAACACTCAGTTCAAATTCTAAATTCCCAGGAAAACTGATTGTCCATCTCAAGTGTCCACCCTTGGTCCAATTAGACATGACAGGTCATACATTACAAACATGTCAGAAGTGTGTCCAGTCTGCCTTGCCCCTCTCTTCATTTTCTGTGCCCTAGACTCAGACACATTAATCAGTTTGCCATTTCTTCCACATCCTTCCTCTGGGTTTCCTTGTGATTTTCCTCAGGGTAGAATGCCCTTTTTCTAGAGATCTACCGGTTAGAAAAAGAAATCAAACACAACCTTCAAGGATTGGGTTTGAAGACTGTTCAGAATTCACGCTGATTCATAGATCTTAAACAAATTATATTTTACTATGGTAAGTTTAAAGGGCATTGGTCTTAGTAAAGGTTACAAGATGACATCAAGTTGGGGATATTCAGACTCTGGTCTGTGCTCATTCCTTACCAGGGAACATGTATGAATGTTGGCATATGTCACAGAAGCCTGGTACTGTGATATTTTGAGTCTCTTTCAACCTCAGCCAGTCACTTTGAAATCATAGCACTATTGCCTTAAAAAGATCACCAATACTATTATTATTCTAACTCCAGTTCCAATGTATAGGTTTTCCAATACCACTGTGCAATTCTCTGACACCAGCGGGGTGTCCTACAATTCAGTTTACTTCTGACAGTGCCTACCTGGAGACAGCATCAGATCCCACAGTTAAGGGCTCAGTCCTACAAGACTGCTCCCCACTCCTACTTCAGATGCCAACTGCAAGTTCAGGTTGTTACCTATGCTTTTGACCAACTGGCTATAAATTAGAGGTTCCTAAGACCCCCTCCTTGGGTTTGATTAACTTGCTAGAGTGAAACCATGAAAGCAGTTTACTGACTAGATTACCTGCTTATTACAAAGGATATTAAAGAGGACAAATCAACAGCCAGATGAAGAGATTCATAGGGTGAGGTCCTGAACAAAGGGGATTCTGTCCCCATGGAATTTGGGGCCTGTCACAGTGGCACAGGAAAGCCTTCCAGTTCATCGACCTGGAAGCTCTCCAAACCACTTCCTTTTGGGTTTTCATGGAGGATCCATTACATAGGTATGATTGATAAAATCGTTGGCCATTGGTGATTGAACTGAATCCCTAGCTTCGCTCTCCAACCTGGAGGCTGGAGGTGGGACTGAAAGTTCCAATCCTCTAATTAGGATTGATTCCCTTGGCTACCAGCACCCTCCCTTGCTGCTTTCCAATTCACCTCATTAACATAACAAAAGACATCTTGATGGCTCTCATCATTAGGGAATTCCAGGGTTTTTAGGAGCTCTGTGCCAGAAATGGGAATGAAGACCAAATGTATATTTCTTACCATAAATCACAACATCACAGCTATATTGTTGAATTAATCCCAGCTGACGTATCAACTAAGCCTCAAGCATGTAGTCGCAGAAAGGCAAGTAGTCATGAGTGATCACTTATCTGCAGAGCTACAGGGCCTGCAGGTACTGAGCATGACAGGCTTTGCCTCACCACTGACCCAACTCAGCGCCATCTCATGAGGAATCTTTCTTACCCTTCCAGGTAATGTAATATATCCCTCTCTCTCATTCCCAGAGCATTTGGTTTCACCTCCTGGATCAGATTGGGAACGTTTTGCACACTGTGAGTGATATGTGCTTTGTGGTCAGTTTGAATCCTTGTACAGCCACTTAATTGACCTGGTGGAGAAGGTTCCTCACTGGTAAAATAGGCTATAAAAATATCACTTTTAGGTGTGGTGTGAAAATTAGATTGCACTCTATATAAAACAGATAATATATTGCCAGGTACAAAGTAACTACCCAATAAAGGCTAATAACATCACTATTATTTCTCGAAGAAACAGACTGTATCTTACATACTTGAGTATATTGCTTATATCTAAGAACAATAAATAAATTAAATAGAAAATGGCTACTCCAGGACAATGCCTCCAGCCACCAGGTCCAGAGTCCTGTCAAATGCCTAACGGGATGACATGGACATCTTCACCAACAACTTGAAACATGACAAAGATACCAGCATCTTTTAGTTAATTATGCCTCTGCCATGGCTAAACTTGCCTGCCTTCTTTGAATCCTTTTAGAATTCTCCTATATTACATACGTGTAATCTCTAAGTGTTTGTGAGTCACGTAAAAATTAATAAACAAAACCTCAATTAAAATAGAGTAAGGCCACCAGAAAGGGGAGCTCTCACACCCAAGGACAATAGAAGGGCCCAACAGGAAGAAGAAAGATGTCCTCTTGCTGGCAAGAGCTCAGCCAATGAGAAACTGTCACAACTCAGCCAATAAAAAGCCACTGTACTTCCAACCCTCAATTCCTCAATGGACTCTGTTTGTTGTAACCCTCCCAACTTATTTCTCCCCTCTTTAAAAGAGTTCTCCTTTCCATTTTCATTAGGAACTTGCATGGGGCTCACCATGATTGCAAACCCTGAATTACAATTCTTTGTTGACCACGAATAAACCCATTTTTGCTGGAGAAATAACTGGCAGTCTATTGGTTTTAGATCAACAATCATGAACATTCACTGGGCACCTACCATGTGTGAATTACTACATTAAACACTGCAGATACCAGATGAGAAAATACTCTGTTCTCAATGTGTAGACAATCTCATTCCTGGACACATTATCTAATTTAACCCTTAGTTTGATGCTCACTTCATGTTCACAAATCCACAATATCTACAACTTTATGACTATAATGATTTCACTTCTCAGTCTATGCATTCACACTGGAGAATCATAATCTTTTCCAACTGACAGCATCCCATAGGCCATCACTGCGAGTCCTACTCCGGACTTGCTCTGGTTCCATTAAAACACCATTGCCATCATCATAACTAATATTCACAAAATGATGGGTACACTTTAAAGAGTTTGTTCCTATAACTTACCTCATTTACTGTATCCAGACTTCTCATACAGGTTAGTTTACTAAAGCTCCATAGGGTGTAGTCTGTTGTTTCTTAGCATCTCTTTTGATAAGCCTACATGCTCAGTATGCTTTTTGGTCACAACAGGTCACTAGGTCTTTGTCTTCATGGAACAACCTACAAAATGTCTACCAAGCTTCTACTATAGGTTCAGACCTAGAGTAGTACATTCTAGTAATATATTTTATGTCTTAAATTTGAATTTAATGTTTCTCCCAAATCCTTGGCTTTGTACTTACCATCCTTGAAAGTCATCTGCCACCTTTGCACCCATTCAGAAATTTGCAAGTCCTTCTTACAGTCTGAGGTCAGATGCCAAAGGATCCTTCTAGGCTGACTGTATGTTGTCCTGGGACTGAAAGATTTGGGAGGGTTTTTTTTACTAACCATATATCTCTGGAATCTTAGTCATTGCATTTCTCTACCTAGATGAGTTAATTTTTCTTACTCTTTATTATTTCCTAGCCAAATGACTGACAGTTCCATAAAAATTACACTTAGATATATCTCGTACTTACATATATTTGGTGTAAAAGTTTGAGAAACTCCTTTTACATCTCAAATACATATACAAGTTTACTTCTACCCAAATGCCTCTTCATCCTCACTTTGACAATATGTGCAACAAGAGCTTTAAATATTCTTATACTCTTTTGATTCAGTAATAATTTTTCTGGCATATTTCTCAGAAATTGACAGAATGAATTACCATAATAGCTGGGTAACAAATCCATACACAAGTCAGATTATTTCAAATTGTTTGTTTTCAATAAATATAAAGAAGGACCTATTAGCTGGTGGATCATTACAAATAATTTTGCTGATAGATCGTTATGATTTTTGTCATGTGATAAACTTTTAAAGGAGTTAAAAAACTGTCACTGCTATAATGAATTTTTTTCATTCCAATTTACATTTGTATGTGAACAAGTTTCTCAGTGTGCATATATATATATATTTGAAAAATAGAAGATGCTAAATTTATTAGGAATAAGTAATATCTATTCATAGATAATTAAACAGAAAAAAACTAAAAATCCTTTTCTCATTAAGAACCCCATTTTCAATAAAACTTAAATTTTGTATTTATTAACTCGAAATCTGTGATATATTTTTGTTGTTTGATCAACTATAACGTCAGTATATATATACTTTTTTGCTGCAGAGAAATGGAATTAATCTGTACCACTGAATAGGTTACTTTAGGATAAATTTATAAGGAGAAAGTACAATGGAAATAGAAGTTCAAGGAAAAAACAGAACAATTTAAAATATCTTACTATTAATGTAGCGCTTTTATGCTTTTTTTTTTTTTTTTTGCGGTACGCGGGCCTCTCACTGCTGTGGCCTCTCCCTTTGCGGAGCACAGGCTCTGGATGCGAAGGCTCAGCGGCCATGGCTCACGGGCCCAGCTGCTCCGCGGCATGTGGGATCTTCCCAGACCAGAGATCGAACCCATGTCCCCTGCATTGGCAGGCGGATTCTTAACCACTGTGCCACCGGGGAAGCCCTCAAGGGCACTTTTGACAGAGCTGTTAATGTGGAACAAGCTTTAATATATCAGAGTTATCAGCCCCTTTAACAAGAGCTTCCAAACATGCTTACTTTAACATCATTTGATTTTAAACTTGGGAAAGAGTCTTAAATTTAAAAATCATCAAAATTAAATAAAAATAATCTCTCCCAAGGACTGGCAAAGTCCTTGGGGAATTTTCCACCTTTAGTACAGTTTTCTTCAAAAGTTATTCAATTACTTGAGCAATATTTTCAATAACAGGGACCAAGAAGCTTTTGAATTAACTAAGTATAGAAATACAGATAATATCAGATATTAGAAAATTATGTGAAAACTATTTTATGATCAAGTTTCCCCTCTGCAAAATATTAAAGGAGAAAAAAAAAACTTGGATAAAATGTCTTCCTTTTTCCCTTCCCCTCAATAATCCCAACTAAACTCATAGCTTCCAACTCCTATTTACATCTTGGCCTACTCCAGTAGGCTTCTGTTCCCATCACTTCAAAACTACCTGCCCTCTAGAAGGTCAGCCTTGAACTTGTAAACTTCAGCTCCAATCTTTGTCTCTAATCAATCTTCATCTGGTTTACTTCTCTCAATTATTTGACATAGTTGACCATTTCCTCCTTGTTAGACCTGTTGTCTTCCCTGATGCCAATGATCTTCTGGCACTACTACTATGGTTTGAACTGCTCCTTCCAAAGCATCTCTTCCTTTACGATCCTTTAAGTGGAAGGAGATTATACCCCAAAGTTGTTCTTAGCCCTCTCTTGGCCCTATGCCCTCAGGATTGTACACTCCAATGGCTTGAACTATCATCTTGATGCACACATTTTCTAAATATACACCTTTTAAAGACATCTTACCTAAAAGATGTTTCATTTCCAACTGTTTAGGCTCTTCACACACCTCAACATATCCTCATTTTCTCTCCCTTCTACACCCATAATACACACCTCTCTCTTGCCCCAATCTCTTCATCCCAAACCAGTACTTACCTTCTTCTAGGACTCAATGCAAAGCACCACCATTTCCTCCTAGGTGTCTTTTTTTTTTTTTTTAATTGGAGTATAGTTGCTTTACAATGTTGTGTTAGTTTGTCTGTATAGCAAAGTTAATCAGCTATATGTATACTTATATCTGCTCCTTTTTGGATTTCCTTCCTGTTTAGGTCACCACAGAGCACTGAGTAGAGTTCCCTGTGCTATACAGTAGGTTCTTGTTATCTATTTTATACATAGTAGTGTATATATGTCAATCCCAATCTCCCAATTCATCCCACCCTCCCCTTCCCACCTTGGTGTCCATACATTTGTTCTCTACATCTGTGTCTCTATTTCTGCTTTGCAAATAGGTTCATCTGTACCATTTTTCTAGATTCCACATACATGCGTTAACATACCATATTTGTTTCTCTCTTTCTGACTTACTTCACTCTGTATGACAGTCTCTAGATCCATCCACATCTCAGCAAATGACCCAATTTCGTTCCTTTTTATGGCTGAGTAATATTCCATTGTATATAGGTACCACATCTTCTTTATCCATTCGTCTGTCGATGTGCATTTAGGTTGCTTCCATGTCCTGGTTATTGTAAATAGTGCTGCAATGAACACTGGGGTGCATATACCTTTTGGAATTATGGTTTTCTCTGGATATATGCCCAGGAGTGGGATTGCTGGGTCATATGGTAGTTCTATTTTTAGTTTTTTAAGGAACCTCGATACTGTTCTCCATAGTGGCTGTATCAATTTACATTCCCACCAACAGTGTAAGAGGGTTCCTTTTTCTCCACACCCTCTCCAGCATTTATTGTTTGTAGATTTTTTGATGATGGCCATTCTGACTGGTGTGAGGTGATACGTCATTGTAGTTTTGACTTGCGTTTCTCTACTAATTAGTAATTTCATGTGCCTCTTGGCCATCTGTATGTCTTCTTTGGAGAAATGTCTATTTAGGTCTTCTGCCCATTTTTTGATTGTGTTGTTTTTTTTGATATTGAGCTGCATGAGCTGTTTGTATATTTTGGAGGTTAATCCCTTGTCAGTTGCTTCATTTCCAAATATTTTTTTCCCATTCTGAGGTTTTTTTCCTCTTGTTTATGGTTTCCTTTGTTGTGTAAAAGCTTTTAAGTTTCATTAGGTCCTGCTTTTTTTTTTTATTACTCTAGGAGGTAGGTCAAAAAAGATCTTGTTGTGATTTACATCAAAGAGTGTTCTGCCTATGTTTTCCTCTAAGAGTTTTATAGTGTCCGGCCTTATATTTAGGTCTTTAATCCATTTTGAGTTTATTTTTGTGTATGATGTATCCCATTTACCACTGCAACAAAAGAATAAAATACCTAGGAGTAAACCTACCTAAGGAGGCAAAAGACCTGTACTCAGAAAACTTTAAGATACTGATAAAAGAAATCAAAGATGACACAAACAGATGGAGAGATATACCATGTTCCTGGATTGGAAGAATCAATATTGTGAAAATGACTATACTACCCAAAGCAATCTACAGGTTCAATGTAATCCCTATCAAATTACCAATGGCATTTTTTACAGAATTAGGACAAAAAGTTTTTACAATTTGTATGGAAACACAAAAGACCCCAAATAGCCAAAGCAATATTGAGAAAGAAAAACAGGGATGGAGGAATCAGGCTCCCTGACTTCAGACTATACTACAAACTACAGTAACCAGGACAGTATGGTAATGGCACAAAAACAGAAATATAGATCAATGGAACAGGATAGAAAGCCCAGAGATAAAGCCATGCACCTATAGTCATCTAATCTATGACAAAGGAGGCAAGAATATACTATGGAGAAAAGACAGCCTCTTCATAAGTGGTGCTGGGAAAACTGGACAGCTACATGTAAAAGAATGAAATTAGAACACTCCTAGGGGTCTTTAGGAAAGCTATCTCCTCCCCATCCAATGGAATCATCCAGTTCTCTTGACCCCAACTCTGCAACATCAATATAACCCATTCTCACGCATTTTCATTGCCATAGGCCTAATTCTGAATCTCATCCTTTCAGGCCTGGTCTAATCCTTGGTATCCTAACTGGGCTTCCAGCTTAAATACCATGACCTCCATTAACAATTACCCAATTAACGGTGCCCTTTCTCTATGCTCCCCAGTATATTTTATCTATAAATAAAATATATAGTTAGTTGCATCCATTTCTGCCTCCCTCAGATCAGAGATTCATTTGCTGAGAATACCTTCCCTATCACCAGCCTGTATCAATGCTCCCCACAGATCTAAACGTAATCTCCTGGGAAAATGCATCATACCGTGTGATTGGTTTTCACATTACCACAATATAAACCACAGTGCAGCAAGAGCAAGCACTACAATGCTTGGAAAGCAAAGGAAAGGAGAAGAAAGAGGAACAAATAGATAGTTACATTTCTTTCTGAAACTTTAAAGTATTCCTTATCATAATAACATCTTCTAATGAACTCACAGTATGCTTTAAGGCATTATCTAGTAATGTCTAATAATTTTTTAATGATGAAGAATGTGAATTCCTTCCCTCGCCTTAACATGAAGACAAGAATGAGGATGAATGATGCATGTCCCTAGAATGTGTTTCAAGATTCTTGGACAAAAGTGATGCACAATCTCTCAATAGTTGATTAATTCTTCTTGTTCTCAGTAGAATTCTCAGTAGCATTGCTGAATACAAACTGGGTGATACAAGCTACCAAAGCTAAGATGCCCCAAGATTTCTCCCATTGAAATGAGCATTTTAAAGGAACAAGTAATGATTAAATCACTTCCTTTTTTTTTTTTTGAATTTGTGACAAGGCGACTGTCCCATGAAAGAGAAAAAAATTTAACTGACTATTCAGAATTAGGCCACTCTCTGGGAGTCTCCTTATGAACTTGCCTTCCTGGGAAATTCCTTGCTCACTTCGGCCCTGGCTGGAGGGGGTAGTGACTTAAGGCAGAGATTACATGAAAGCCATAATTTTGTAAAGGTTATAGGAGATGCAACAGGAGACAGAACTGAGCTGCTTTGGTGCAACAAGGGGTGAACATTAAAGGAGGAGTAAAGATGGAAGAGAGTGGGGCTGCTTTATCTGAGGCTTATCTGAACTCCTTTGGTTGAGAAATCAAGACTGGAAATCTCAAGATAAAAAGCTTGCTTGTGACAAAGCCAGTGCACGTTGGCTTTAGTCGGAAAGATCATGGAAGAAGCTTTTCTTGCAGCCAATCTGCTTCTCTTATACAGTACGCAGCTACGTGCAAAAATAGCCCATGGAAACTTTCAAAGACATCTTAAGGAGTTTAAGAAATGATTACATGGAGGGAGGGGGTTCTAGTGTTTCATATGAAACCCTTTCTAGCAGAGCCAAGTTACCCCATGCAATACTTTAGGCCAGAGTGGAAAAAACAAAACAAAACAAACCAACTAGATGCCAAATCCAGATTCTAAGATGTGAGGCCAACTGGAATGGAAGGAAAATTCTTATTGCTATATTTATTAAATATGAAATTTGAGAAATCACAGACTCAGAAAAGCCAAGAAAATGTAGCGGGACCTCTTCTGCAGGAACAGTGAACACCAACTGAAGATGCCCAGGACCATCGCAGGAGTGAAAAAGGTATCAAGTATGGAAAATAAACCAGTTAAGGGTCTGTTTTCTTCCTGGGCATCTAGGTCTCAGATGCAGGGAGAGAACTCTGTCCCTTATGCCAGTTTATTTACCTTAAATGAAACAAATCATATTTAAAATGGAGCTGAACTCACTTCAAGTAGAGAAAAGATGCTCTGGAGTTATTTCTGTGCCCTTTACAGTGCCCTATATACCCTGAGGAAGAGTTACTGCCAGGGGTTTCCAGGTGGAAAACTTTTATGACATTGGAACCAATAACCCCAAAGGAGACTGACAGCTGATCATAATACCACTAATAAAAATACAAGTTCATTGAATACTCACTATCAGGCAAAAATACACTGCTGAGCCCTTTTACATCGATTGACTTATTCTAGGAAGCTTCTAAGAAGTAAACATTCCTTTTATTCTCATTATACAAAGTAGAAAATGAGGCAGAAGGAAGGAGCTTGTCTTACTTAGGTCACATTCGTTAACCCAGGTAGGTTGGCTCCAGTATCTATGTCACCTCTTCAAACAGTATTTAACTGCCTCAATTCCGCAAACCATTTAGCCCAGCATTCGAGGCCCTCTCTATACCACCTCTTACTTCTTCTGCTTGCTAGTATCTCATTTATTTGTTTCTATGTAGCAGACTCCTGGTAAGAGCTGTCCATACTCACAGGCTCTGATTCTTCTGCGGCTGCTCTGTCTCAACGCCACTTTAATCAGTCTTTCATCCCCATCACTTTACCTAAACTGCACAGCAAGGTCAACAGTGATCTTCACATAGGTAAGTCCAGGAGTCTCTTCCCAGCTTTTATTGCACCTGAGCCATAAGTAGCCTCTGACATCACCATCACCCCCTTTCCTCAATAGCTTTTCTTCACTTGGCTGCTGGCACATCACAGTCTCTTGGTTATCTCAACGGTCTCTTCTTTTCAATCCTTTTCCTGGTTCCTTCTCCTTTTTCTCACCTCTAATGTTGGGTAGCTCCAAGGCTCCGCTCCCGGTTATTTTTTCTACCTTATGCACACTCATTCCCTTGGTGATCTCACACAAGCTCATGGTTCAAGTCCATTTACAAGCCAGTAACTCCAGCCCAGACCTCTCTCCTGAGTTTCTGCGCAGATAACTGCCTACTTGACATTGCTGCTTGAATGTCCAATAGGCACCCAAATTCAATACATCCACGATGAACTTCTGAATCCCTCTTCCCTCAGAACACCTGATGTACCCTCTTCTTCCCCATTTCTGTTGTTGGAAACTCCATCCTTCCAACTGCTCGTGTCAAAAATCTTGTGGTTATTCTCGATTGAAAATGCATCCTCCTTCTCTCTCCTACTAGAAAGCCGGCACGTTCTACCTTCAAAAATACATGCAGAATCTGATCACTTCTCATCACTCCACAGCTACTGCCCTCACCAACAGTGCCCTGTTTCACTCTCAAAAATGTTTTGATTTGAATAAATTATGGTCGCCCTACTACAAGGCCCTCCATGGTCTCACGCCCATGCTCACCCCAGTGTTCCCTCTCTGACCTCATCCATTACTTTCACAGGCTCTCACTCCACTCCGGCCATGATGGCATCCTTGCTAATCTTTGGTGAGCCAGGCACACTTCTGCCTTTGGGTCCTTGTTCTGGTTATTCCCTGTCTGGAATGCTTTCTTCCAGATATCCATGTGGCAAGTTCCTTCAAGTTTTTGCTCAGTTTCTAGATGTTCAGTGAGACCCCCCCATTTACTACTGGAATGAGCCTATCCCTCCATTATTTGTCACATTCCCTGCTCATCCTTTTTCTGTCTCCACTGTATTTCCATCCTTTCAACATACCACATAATTTTATTTACAGTCATCCCTTTGTATCAGCGGGGGATCGGTTCCAGGACCCTGGCAGATACTAAAACCCATGGATGCTCAAGTACCTGATATAAAATGGTGCAGCATTTGCATATAACCTATGCACATCCTCCCATATACTTTGAATCATCTCCAGATTACTTAAAATGCCTACTACAATAAAAATGCTATGTAAATAGTTGCCAGAGTATACAAATTTATTTTGCTTTTTGGAACTTCTGGATTCTTTTTTTTTCCCAAATACATATTTGTTTAATACTGAAAGATTTATTGTAGATATTTTTGTTACACAATTATGTTATATATTATGATACAAATACATTTGCAACATTAACATATATGGGGACTGCTAAATCATTTACTATTTCTTTTGCAAAAAGATAATTTCCTGAGGCTTTCATACCTGTAATAACTGAATCTGTTCTCATTTGGATCAAATCTTCATCCTTTAGCCCTGAGTCACAGTCCACTGCTGAATGAGTCTACACTTGCCCATTAAGCTTGCTTGGACTATTTTATGTATGGAATATCTGAGCCTTTACTACTAAACTGTTTTATTACTAAGCCAGGACACGCCCTCTGCCTTACTGAGTAATTTCCCTCTGCAGCTGCAGTCCTCAGATGCTGAATAAAAAAGGGCAGATTTCTCGTAGTTGCCTCCCTGCCTTCTCCTGACTCAAACATCTAGAGGATTCAAGAAAACATCCAAATATTTTTCATCCTTGAAACCTCTGGATATGGAGGGCTGACTGTACTTATTAATTCATTTTATTTAATTATTTGTCTCCCTCCACTGGAATGTAAGAGCAGAGCTCTTTTCCTCACTGAGGTACCTACATGTAGGTACCCAATAAATATTTGTTGAATGAAGAAACAAGCACATATACACTAAAGACAGAGGTTATTATGTCCTCTTAGACATCTCTCTTTTTAATTTCCTCGTTCACTGTCTTCCTCTTATCATGATCCTTCTGCTTGAAATAGACATTGCCAAAACATTTAATTGTGTGGGACTTCGCTGGTGGTGCAGTGGTTAAGAATCTGCCTGCCAATGCAGGGGACATGGGTTTGAGCCCTGGTCCGGGAAGATCCCACATGCCTCAGAGCAACTAGGCCCGTGCACCACAACTACTGAGCCTGCACTCTAGAGCCCGCAAGCCACAACTACTGAGCCCACGCTTCACAACTACTGAAGCCCGTGCGCCTAGAGCCGGTGATCCACAACAAGAGAAGCCACTGCAATGAGAAGCCCGTGCACTGCGATGAAGAGTAACCTCCGCTCGCTGCAACTAGAGAAAGCCCGTGCAGCAACGAAGACCCAATGTAGCCCAAAAATAATTAATTAATTAATTAAAAAAAAGCATTTAATTGTGCCTCAGAAAACCCTCCTCCCACCCTCCCTCTCCCCTCAACAAGTTAAGGATAAAAGCAGACTAACAGACTGAACATAGAAACCTTGGAATTATTATTTACAATTTTCACAATCAGTGATCTGAGAGGGAGATCCATGCTGTTCTTACCTAATTGTCTTGGAGATGCCTGGCACTGAGTCTTAACTGCATACTCTGAACTCAGGTTTTCTTTCAAAACTTCCAAGTTTAGCTGTGAAGGAATTCCTGACCAATAGTGCCATCTACTGATCAACAGGTGAGAAATCAGGACAGTGAGGAAGAAAGTACAAACCAGTTTAATCTGAAAAGTAGGAAAACATAGTAATGAAAAATCCCATAAAGTCAGTAAAACAAACTGCTTTTCCCAAAGAGTGCTAGCAAGGAGTTTACACTGAATTCTATAGCAGCAGTAAGCAAATATTGTGCAATTGTAAAGACTCATAATAACCCCCTTCAGAAAAGAGGAAGCACTTCCAAAACATTAACAAGGCAACCAGTTTTCTATAAATACCAGCTTTCTGTTTTTCACCAGCAACTTAAGAATTAGGATATTTGAGAGGCAAAGCAAATATATTTGTTGTTTTTATTTTCCTTCACATACAAACGAATAAAAACTAATCTACCCAGAGATTTAAAATTCAGTAGAAAAAAAGAAAATTACAGAAAAGGCATTTGGGAAAATGCAAGGGCATTTATATTTAAGACTATACACTATAAAGTTTCTCCTCTTTTATAAGTGTAGATAGACGTTTTTCTTGGTTATTTAAATGCAGTACTTACTGTTCAATGTCAAAAAACGCAGGTCATGAGTTCTAAGAAGGACTCAGATAAAATGGCATTTTCATGTTTATTTACCAAGATCTGCTACTTTTTCATTATCAAAAGCCTCTTGTGTCTCCCCACTCCCTGCTGTGAGCAGTAAATGTGGTGACAATTAGTTGACACATGCTTTAGGCAGCCATTTATCTAAATCATATTCACCCCTGTCTTTTATTTAAGTTGGGCACCCCTAAAATGCTTTAAGCACTTGATTTTGCTTTTATATTGTTAACTGTCTTCATTAAATGAAAATATTAATAAAACATTTTACTAACTGAGAAATTAATATATATTGTCAAAATCAGAAATAGAATACAGTGTGTTTTGAAAAATCTTAAAGAATAGAAATTTGCATAAGGAAAAAAAAAGAAAGGAAACAAATTTAAATCTCCCACGTGTCTTCCCACTTTAAAAATTACACAGGAACAATAAATAGGAACAGTAAAAGAGTAGAAATGGCTTTCAACAAAAACAAAAATAGTCCATTATTACACTCATGAACGGATAGGGTTAAAAGTAATAATTCCAAGAGAAGATAATTTAGAAAAATGCATTTAATTATAAAAAAGTTTTAAATAAAAAAGCAATGGCACAAATCACCACAAAGATATTTAAGTGATCATATCCACAGGCTGCTCTTGTAATTAAAATTTGCGACTGTTCTCATTAGCAGCATTTTCCCCTCCTAATTAGAGTGACATCAAGAGCTTCTGAGAATGTGCAATTTTTCCTAAAGTCCTAATAAAAGTATCATAAACACAGTTGTGCAATATTTATTTACATCACCTTTTATTTACTACACTCTAAACTCAAAAAATATCGAACATTTCTCTCTCACTTCATTCCTCTTATTTACAGTACAGAGGCTCATCTCTTTTCACAATATGGTTTGTGCATTAAAATCCCTGGGAATAGTCCTTTCTACCGCATTTTAATAAATTTGCTCTGATTATTTAAAATAAGGACACAAACAAAAGCTTGTTCATATGACTGTGTCATACCCAGAAGAATAACTCTTACTGTTGACCTATTTATGAGTAAAAAAAAAAAAAAATCCCTCTTTCAGCAGAATACATTCTCAGCAATTACTGGTTCATACAATCATGCATATTTGTACTGTTAATATGACAACAGGTAAAGCCAGCTATGACTTTTTAAGTTTCATTTAGAAGACTACAGCATATGTGAAGTGATCTGGCTTTCACTCTCTTGTTATCCATAATCCAGTTATTCCACGTGGATATTTTTTATTTCTTCTGAGTATGTAAGTCTTAAATGGTGCAGTAATAATTGGCAGTTTCTGACAGTTCTATTTTCTTGATAGTGGATACAGTTTTGCGCACATATGTCAGATAAACTGAAAAAAATGCAGATCACTTCATGTGATACAGCGGGAAGAAGTGGGATGCTATTGTTTGAACAAATGATTCAAAGAGATAAATATTAACATTCAGTAGAGACAGGAATACTGTTGAATTCAGTCTGGTTTAAGAGGTACTGTCTTTACAACTTGCCATACCTGGTATTTGTTACCTTTTTGGTTGAAAAGTAAACCCATTTGGGGGAAGGCAGATGTCAGGAGGAGAGAAAGGTGAAAAAGCATATATTACTGTATGTATTATTTGAGGAGAAAAAAAGAGAGGGAGGAGAGTATATTTTCACATTAAAAAAAATGATGTCACTTCTGGACACATTCCACAGAGTGTATGAAAATAGCCTCCAAGCTAAATAAGCCCCTTTCTTCTCACTCCGGAGATGTTTTCTAATAATAATATGAATAATAATAATTAACATAATCTGGCAGCAGCACAAATCTATAACTTTTTAAAGCTTGAGTGTGTCACTATTCAAGAGTCAGGTACATTTGAATAATAAAAGTGTCCCACTGTTTCTTTTATTTACACTCTTGACCCAGCAAATATGACTAAGGGAGTCCTTGCGGTTATTTGCAGCGTTAAGACTTCTATGATGGCTTTGACTTTATAACCCATTCAGCATTGGGGTTGAGCTGATATAAGTCCTTCATGTAAGTGTCGTCATCGAGGCAGCGTTCCCCTAGTAAAGAGATGTTGCATCAGTTTAATACAGTGGGGAGATAGGGATGCAATTTTAACTTTAAGCCTAGTGGTTTAACTCAAGTCTTACGCTTCGAAATAGTTCTCATTTTTTCCTGTCTCCCATAATATTATAAGGCTTGGCCAAATATTGGAAAAGTTGATTGAGTAGTTCTCTAAATGTGCAGGTTTCAAATTAATTTAGGAAGTTGAAAATTCTGTGATGGGCTTTTAAATGGTTCCTTAAAAGCTTATTCACCTTTATTAAGAGTGGCAACAGTTTTGACTTGACCTAAGTAAGAAACCATGCTTAATTCCCAATATCTAATAGCAAAATGCAAAATCAAATATACTAATACTTAATCTTTTCTTTTTTTTCTAATAATTAATCTTGATTAATACAGGTAACAATACAGAGTTCTAGTGGAGTTGTGGTTTATTTAAATTTTTAGGAGTCTTCACATTCTTGTATTCAACTTTCAATATTTACTAAAACTTTTACGTCCTAGAAAAAAAATCTAAAAACTTATCTTAAAATATTTTCAATTACTATTTTGAATTAAACACTATTTCATTTATTTGTTGACAATTTCACTCTTACCTTTTTAAAGGTCAAAATAAGAGAAAAAGTTTATTTTGCATTTTAATAAGATGAGTACAACCCATTGATAATTACACATGGGAAAATAAAATATGGGACATGGTCAAAACTAATCCATATATCTTATTTCTATTTCATAAGCTAACAATATGTTTATGTATGCATATGTATATTATTTAGTAGGCAATCAACAATGGCAAAAATAACTTCTGCTTTCACTAAATATATCTAGTACTGTATCATAATAAAAGTGTCATCTTGGTCTTAAATGAGCTCAATTACTTTCTTTATTAAGATGTGCCATCAGTGTATAAAAAAGAAAAAGGTTTTGAAAAACTGCATTAACCATTTTAGAAGTTATTCCTATTTTAGGGAACCTGCTTTTGGCTCAGGTTCCACATAGGTGGGCATTTGTGCAAAGAAGCTCTAAAGAGCCAGAACAGAAAGGTGAGACCACCAAAAATAAATCCACAATATTCATCAACTATCTACAGCTTGCTATATTTTACTTCTAATTTCTTTTTCTCTCCCAAAGACATAAATAATAACCACTGGCAATGTCAAAACAGCATATGGAATGCAAGATTTTAAAAATGTGCTTACCGGGATTTCCCTGGTGGTGCAGTGGTTAAGAATCCACCTGCCAGTGCAGGGGACACAGGTTCAATCCCTGGTCCAGGAAGATCCCACATGCCGTGGAGCAACTAAGCCCGTGCACCACAGCTACTGAAGCCCGTGAGCTTTAGGGCCTGCGTGCAGCAACTACTGAGCCCACATGCTGCAACTACGGAAGCCCAGGCACCTAGAGTGCGTGCTCCACAGCAAGAGAAGCCACTGCAATGAGAAGCCGGCGCACCGCAACGAAGAGTGGCCCCTGCTCGCTGCAACTAGAGAAAGCCCGCACACAGCAACGAAGACCCAATGCAGCCAAAAATAAATAAAATAATAAATAAATAGCAACAACAAAAAAGTGCTTACCAATATTTCCTCCAATTTCATACAAAAAAACTTCCCCATCCTTGAGAGTCTGGGCAACCCCACTACTAGGGATAAAACAAACTGATTAGTTGAATCATCAGACAGCTTGCAAGTAAATCACTTTAATGTCCTTGGGGAATTCTAGCTTGTATGGAAAATTCATAACTTAGACATACTGTAATTATCTACACGTTTGTATTTTCCCATCTGTTAAATGTGCTGAATAGGTAATAAAAATGTCACACCTGTAAATTAAAATAAACAAATGGAATTGTACATCTGAAGGTAAAATAATAAATCAGTACCTAAATTCGTAAAGTTAAAAAGAAAAGTAACAACATTTTAGCTGCCAATAAAATTACTAATATGGTCATCTATTTTGCATAGGGGCCAAAAAGGTCCTCATAAAACTCTAAGAAGTAACGTTTCCACCTTAGTTTTCACATTGTATTTATTCAATAGGTATTTATCATGGGTTTGCTGTGCTGACCACTCTAATAGTCTGCAAGATGAATATAAAGACTAGGACATGGTTCATAAACCTCCCTGTGCTGACCGTCCAAATACGGGAGGTACATACACTCAAAATAGAAGCAAATACTCAATATGAAGACTTTACAAGTAGGATGCATGTACAGGTTTATACTCTTCAAAGAATAAACTCTCCAGAACATTAGGTTCAAACAATAAAAATGGGTAAGATTCAGTGGTTTACAAAAATCTCTATATCTGGGAAACCTGCTAAAAATCAGATCCAGGGCTCTAGAAACTCTGATTTAATATGTCTACATGAAGTCCGAGAATGTGGTTTTTAAATGCTCTCTAGTGGGACTCTGATGCACAGAAAGATTTGTGAACCACTGACAGAAGACCCTGAGGACAAACTCCCTGGAATTGAGAAGAGAAAACCAGGTCTGACTTTTATCCAAACCACTAGAAAAAGAAAAGTATGTAGAGGCTTTCCTAAGCAACCATTTAATGGCTCATCTGGTTATCCAGCTCCATCTACACTGCTGTCCATGACACACTGACTGCTCAGGGCTATGGGAGTCCTCATACTTAAGATCCACCCTGCTAAGCTGTATCCTGACCAAGAGACAGTTCACTTTGTTTTCAAACTGGCGTATGCTTATTTTTGAAATTAAATAATGTAATAATTATATTTTCATTTTTAATAGAGTACATAACCCAATAAACTATGAGTATAAAAAGAGTCATTATTTCATGAAAACCAAGTGGAATGTTTTGGCAAACTAAAAAAAAATTCTAGTCAGATACTGCTCTCAGATTGCTTCTTGAGTATCTATGTTCTTATTCCACTTTAAAGAAACCTGAACTGGATTTCCTGGTATACCTGAGCTTTCACTTAATACTAATCAACAAATCCATATAGAAAAGACAACAGTCATTATCAAAGCCTGGTGAACACATTGGGCATTTATTTTATGTCATTCATGTGTTCTTGGCTTCAGTAGAGAAAGAAGGGGAAGAAAAGGATGGAGGGAAGAAGTGTTTCCCACTGTCACTGTACAAGTGGAATGCAAATGGGAGGAGGGGAAAGTGGTGAAAGAAGATACATATAAACACTTACTGAGAATTTCACTTATTAGATGGCCCAGACAGATCATGCTATGTGCTTCACGGTCATTTTCCCAGTTAATTAACACAAGGCTATAATGTAGGCCCACTTTTACAATGAGGAATCTGAGACTTATAGAGATTATAAAAACTAGTCTAAGATGATTCAGGAAAAGCTGGTATTTGGAGTCAGATCATCTGCTTCTGGCATCCCCAAGCATAAGGGGAAGGGCTGAGGACTTGGGGGGGAAAGGGCAAATGGACCAAGATGCTTACCGGACTTCCCTCTGGGTGGAGCAGGATGGCAAGAAGAGGGGAGGTAGAAGAAGGGATTCCACTTAAGGGGGTAGCAGAGCACCACAAGCAGAAAATCCAAATATGCAAATGGCAATGGTCACAAAACTGGTGCTTTCTTATAAGAGTATGCCTACTATTATCCTACTCTGCCCTAAATACTGAAGTCAGAGTGGAATATATCATATACCTTCAGAGTCACACCTTGTATCCTCTACAAGTAGAGGAACACAAGTACAGATTAAATTGAGCACTTGGGTCCTGCAAGTAAACGCTGCGTAAATTAAACCATGTCTAGCCTGGAAGAGCTGCTTATTTCTGAAGTCTGGCCAGGTCTTCAAGTACACCCTTTGGGAGAGGGTGGGAAGTCATCCCCGGTGGGAAGAATGGCAACTACTTGGTCGCCACAGGTAGTAGAGAGGAAGTGGACTGACTCCCTTGAAGTAGAGAGAACTTTTAGGGAGCAAAGACATTCTAACTGCTCCCAGAACTTAATCCCCCAAAATTCCAACCGGCCCAGGACTTTAATCCCCCCAAAGTCCATCTAGTCCCAGAGTCTGCACTAATGGCCCCCAGATTCATGATAGCCTCTAGGTGCTCGAGCCAGTATCGAGAGGGGTTAAAGGACCTCCTTGGGGGACAGAAACCACAGATTTAGAACTCAGCTCTACACTACCACCTATGTAATGCATGACCTTGCAAAGTCTTGGTTTTCTTATCAGTATAACAGAAGTAAGATAACACCTTCCTTCAGAGCATGGTTGAGAGGGAAGTTTATGCTGGCTTACTGAAAGCCCAGAATTAGCAATAAGACACTCTTTTATTTCATCACCATCTGTTAACTGCACGGGCTCATCTCTTCTCCCAATTTACAAACCCTGAGGGAAGACAGCTTAAAGTATTTTTTATAACCCTTCCAACATCTAGCAGAGAGCCGTAGACAGAGCAGACACGTATTAAATACATGTGGTTCTGTATTAAAATTGGAGAAGTTCTGGCAGAAAAGTTGAATGTTAGACTGACGAGGTGAAATTCTATGGGAGACAGAGTATACAGAAGCTAAGAGGCCAATGTCTCTGATGTTCCTGTCTTTAAAAGAAAAAAAAAATTAGATTTGTTTATTTCAATGAGTGGAACTGAGGGGGGGAAGCATTAAAATATAATTTTAGCTAAAAATAAGAATTTGAACACTGAAATGCCTATACCCTGCTCGAACCCCTAAAATTCAAGAAAAGATATCGCAAAATGTCTCTGAAAGTGTACATGGGAGGGATGCCAATGACCTTCAGAGGACTACTCCTGCCCCACCAGCTGCACACAGAGGGGAAGGCTTGGTCGTTCCTACTGAGGATAGTGTGCTTTGTCCTGCTGACTTCAGAGCTCCAGGGACCGGCTGTCCCCTCTCAATTCGTTATACCCTCTGTTTTAAAATTTAAGCATTTCTTTGTATTCATTACATTTCCTAGAAGAAGTTGTATCTTTTGTTTTTTTTTAATCTCACTGTATCCTAATTAGTGATTTTCCTAACAGCCTACACACAGTAATTAACCTCCAATCACCACATTCTGGAGAGAGTATCGAGTGGCGTCATGTACCAAGCCCACAGCAGGCACAGTGAAGGAGTGCGCAGACCTCCTGCTTGAAACAGGCTCCACTTGAACACAAACTACACCCAATGAACTCAACTCATTCCAACAGTCTAATTGTTAAGTCTGCTTTTGTTTTCTGCCGGGAAGACAACATTTTTAAGCCCTCACACCAGCCATAGTTTTAAAAAAATAATAAAGGCGGGGGGAGGGAAAGAGAGAGCAAGTGAATTATACCATGGAATAATTAAAACAAAACAGGCCTCTACCTTTCTTGGCTGAGAAACCTGGCAAGTACATCACTGGCTCTGAGTTCTTCAGTTAGCTGTATTGCCATGGAAACTTTCGAAAGATGGGGAGCTTGCACTCGAATCACTCCCTGAGGAACGTCAGCCTGCAAAGCAATAATGACACTGGAACAAAGCTGGCAGCAGCTGGAACATGTAACTCTGTACAATGCATTATACAGTAAGTGTGCTTAACTACTACGCCTTTTACTTCACTACATAAAAACCTTAACTACTATAATGTAATTTGCTAAATTACATCAAACCTCAAATATCCTCTTAATGGTGATAGGGGAACTTCATAATGCCTGTGCAGTAATGCTTAATTCTTCTTAAAGATGTAAAGAATGACAGCAATAACCATTACTGCCATATTAAGTGCTGATTTCTGAGTGTTATCTACTAGAGGGTGCTTCCTCATGTAGCAATTTATGAAATTGAATCAGAAAGAAGTTACTTTGCATGCTACTGCAATGTAAGCATTTTAAAAAACATGTCTGCACATTCACAAATTTCACAAAAATTTTTGTCCCTGAGAGTATTAAAATAAATGGAACATACTTTTCTAATACATTTGTATTGCGTCTGCTTCTCACTTGGCTGATGAGCATACACTGTGACCACATACTTTGAACTTGAGATGACCCATTCTAAATCCTTTGCCCACAGACGTTAAGAACATTTTATATGTTTGGAGGGTTATCAGAGAAAGATTTTGAGGGTTGTAATATCAAAATATCAACTATGGCATTCAAAATATTAGGCTTAATTAAGTCCTAACGGTTCTGCTAAAATAAATACTAATTTATTATTTATAACCATATGTTCTTGAACAGATCTTAGACCAAACAGCATGCACAAATTATGTTTAAACATAATGCTTTAAACACTACAAACACCCTGTTTAATTCAACCAAAATTTACTAAGCATCTACTGAGTACCAGGCATTGTGCTAAGTCTACTTACCTAGTAAACAAATAAGACACAAGTCCTTTGCTGCACAATATTATTTTTGTGCTCATAATATCATTTTTAAATGTATATGGTCTTGAATTTTTTTTAAAAACAAAGTATAAATATATCACAGATGGAATTAAGGTGATTCTTTTCAACGTTTAACAAAAATAAGATGATTTTTAGATCGGGCTGCATAAAAACGCAGGTGCCAAAAGATACAAGACTACTTCTCAGTAACATCTGAGATGTAGTGCGGGAATAACAAAGAAAAGCGATACTGCATAGGACTATCAAGGGAGAAAAGGGGCTTCCCTGGTGGCGCAGTGGTTGAGAGTCCGCCTGCCGATGCAGGGGACGCGGGTTCGTGCCCCGGTCTGGGAGGATCCCACATGCCGCGGAGCGGCTGGGCCCGTGAGCCACGGCCGCTGAGCCTGCACGTCCGGAGCCTGTGCTCCGCAATGGGAGAGGCCACAACAGTGAGAGGTCTGCGTACCGCAAAAAAAAAGGGGGGGAGAAAAGGACTGCATACGACAATGGCTTCGTTCCCTGAAGGCTACAAACACATACTCAACCTGTAGAGACAGGCTGCACCCTCACCTGACCACTCGGTGGAGCCCCAAAGGGTGCACTCACTCCAAGCCAGACAAAGACAAAGCATGGGTGCTGCCCGCTCACCATCCTGCTAGATTAGACGAGGGACTGCATTCCTATCAGCCTCGTATGACTCCTCTCCCTGGGAATACTGAGCTCAAGCCAATCCCTAAAGGACATCCTGATCCCAACCTGTGCCCAGACCCCTCAATTCCTGCTCTATCTCTCCCATCCAGCCTGGACCCTTGGCTTGGTTTGTTGACTTCCAATTTCTGGGGCTTGTAGTTTGGCCTGATACCTTATCTAGTCCACCTCGCCTCTAGTTTACAGGTCTAATTTGCCTTTTCCCTTGATTCTAAGACAGATTTTATTTTCATTTGTAGCATTTTGAAAAATGAGCTGCTTCTTACAAGGGATGGGGTATTTCACGTGGTAGTGTTGTTACCTTTTTCCAAAGCATTTATTCAATCAATGAAGTATCTTATAACTCAGGGATTACGCTACATGCACTTCTCCCTTGGGGTTCATCTCTAGCTTATATCCTGCTGTGGCCATTCTGCCTGCTGTCCTGGCCTCAACTGTTTCCTCATAGGAGGTGAAAAACAATAAGCTGGGCCTGACAACTCGAACGGTGGCGCAAAAATTGTAATAGCAACAGTGGAAGAACTGAGTCTGTATTCATAAAATCCAATCCACCTTGCCTACTCAGGGAAACAAGTATCAGTATTTTGGATTCTGTTAGTCTACTGTTATTACTATACTATAGGAGGGTCCTAAACAGCAGGTTGGGGTTTGCAGATCGACATCTACTTTATGCTGATTTAAAAGTCAGGAAATTCTGCTCAAGTCATAGTGCCAAATGCCAAATATCCTTACATAGAGGCTTTCTTTGGTGAAAGTAATAGCAGCAAGATCTGTTTCCATAATTACATCTTATACAACCCTAGAATATCAAAAAAGGCAGGCAAACGTATGCTGACATTTAAAGTGAAGTAAGTTGATATGATTAAGTTTTTATATATAGAAGGTCTACCATAAATGAGTTATACAAGCAAAATGATCCAGAAAAATAATATGTTGCCATAAAGAGTTCAGGAATATAGCAACCTTCCTCTGCTCCCTGCCTCCCCCACTATTCCTTGTGGCATATTCCATTCTTTGGATAAAAAAGGACAGTCAAAATTCACTACAAACACCATGCTTCCCTATCCTTACATATGTTCTCCTCCCCTTCTGAAATATCCCCTGCTACCTATCCACTTTTCAAGGCCCAGCTCACACACCTCAAACCGCATGAAACACTCCATGGAGGGTTTCTGACTCCATAGAATCAAGAGGAATTTCCTCCTTCCACTGAGTCTCTTTTATGATGGAGATCCTAATATATGACACCTGTATTCTAGTTACATGCTGCATGTCTGAGTCACATCTGTAGCCATCTATCAATGTCTCCTGATTACATGAGTCACTCAAAAATATTTCTCACTGGGGACTTCCCTGGCGGTCCAGTGGTTAAGACTCTGCACTCCCAATGCTGGGGGCATGGGTTCAATCCCAGGTTGGGGAACTAGATCCCGCATGCTGCATGGCATGGCACGGCAAAAAAAATAAATTAATTAAAAAAATAAATATATGTATATGTATATGTATATAATTTCTCTCTAAAAATGGTATGCTAATAAAAGCAAAATTTCTCCAGAATAAAATAAACTATACCAATGAGTATTTTCCTTAATAGCAGAAAATAGTCTTAGGAATATTGTCTGAAAGAAACAAGTTAAGTTGCTTCTATCTACCACATGGTACTACTATTCCCCTTGCTACTGGGAAAAGACAGGGAGGGAAAGAGAACAGAAGAAAGGAATTAAAGATGTTACAAGGGATAACTCAGTCATTTGGTCTTGCAGAGAGTAACCAACATTAGCATGCACCTGCTTGGGGATGCAGCCACTTTTCCCCCAAGGCATCTCATGAACAACTAAAGACCCCTAACAATATGACCATGGCCTATACTTTCTAAATGAGGTCAGGGATCATACTTTGGAGAGTATGGCCATGATTTCTTGTAAAACACAACATTGAAATCAGAGTGGTGTCAGCGGTTGTACCCAATAGCACCCCATCTGACACAGGAATCCAGAGTCTCTCTGATTTTTAGTTTAGAAGGAAGAGGCCCAGGTACCAGCTTCTGTGGGCACTTGATAGTTCTCATGCGTATGTGAAAAGTCAGGTAATTGCTGTATTTTGGCTTTTGCCAGCATATGGGGAGTGGCGTGTGTACAGGTTTCTTATGGCTATGAAATTAAACATTTCCCACACCCTTCCCCTCAGTGCATGTGTATGTGTGTGTGTTTGTGTGTGTGTGTGAGAGACAGTAACAATTCTCAGAGTGTTTATTTCTGTGGTAATACATCCCATCTAAATTATCATAACAATAAAAAAATTAACAGCCTGACTCAACTTGAATCTACCCTGCCCTTTGCTGTTGGAGGAGGAATTAGTTTAACTGGTAACGTGTAATGGTTAAAGATGAAGCGTTTAAAAGTTGTTTCTGGATAGTTTTCCCTGGATTTCTTGACAAGGGTGGTCAAATGATATTTACTAAAGATGATAAACAATAAATGACGTCAAAGCTCTCATTTAAATAGTGTATGACAACTACTATTAAGCTCAGGATCATGGTGTATCAAGTACTAAAGCTATTAGTATGCTAATTACACTGGGCTGCCAAGCTTTGAATAGACACAACATGCCTGATCATTAAGCCAAACCGTCTGTTCTTAGCTTGAGCCATAAAAATAACTAAGTCTGTGAGTAGTATAATCTTTGTAACCTTCCTATTTCACTTTTTTTTTTTTTTTTTGCCTTAACAGCTGTGACTCTGTCCCTTACTTTTAAATTTCTTTGGTGTGCTTGTGAGCTGACGTTTTATGATGTACAGCAGGGCTGGAGAAGAGCAGTATTTGACTAACATGCCATTAAAAATTAGTCACAAAGGATTTTACAACTTACAAAATGTTAGTTAATTTCTTATGCATGCAAAGACTGTTAAAATAGAGAAAATGATCTCATACGGCCCTCACATGTTTTACACATTGAACTAAAGTATATTTTTAAAAATGGGATTTTAGTTCTTACTATCTGGTAAAATAAACAATGATTTTAGTATTTTCTCAAAAGGTGTAGATAAATACTGTGTTGCTCATATTTTTACACTCTAGAGATCATAAATTTAATGTCAGACCCTTAGGAGAAATGTTAATTTCTTCTTTTAAATGAAAAGTTAATTTAAATGTAAAGCTGATATATATATATATATTTTTTTTTGCGGTACGCGGGCCTCTCACTGTTGTGGCCTCTCCCGTTGCGGAGCACAGGCTCCGGACGTGCAGGCTCAGCGGCCATGGCTCACGGGCCCAGCCGCTCCGCGGCATGCGGGATCCTCCCGGACCGGGGCACGAACCCACGTCCCCCGCATCGGCAGGCGGACTCTCAACCACCGCGCCACCACGGAAGCCCTAAAGCTGACATTTTTAATACTACAAAAAAACCTTTTATCTTCAAAAGGGCAAATTGGACATATAACTTCCTCAAATAAAGGCCAGATATAACACACATTTTAGAAAATTTAACAAGGACATTTTAGCAGGGTATCTTAAACTAAAATGGCATATTCATCACTTGGAGGTGGAGATACAAAAGTCGTTCTCTGTTGTCTTGAACTGTCTGCTCTGACTATTACTGGGCTTTTGTTATCCAAATGCTTAAACTTTTATCCAACTTACAGATTCAGAGAATTTTAAAGAAGGGCCTGAAGTAACTTCCAAAATTAATAATCACTTAATTGATAATGAAATAAGTTCTGATATTTTTCTCTTTTAATATGGTATTTTTTAAGTACTATAAAAAAGAATCAGAGAATGTCTGAAAAAGAAACAAGATTTTGTGCTTGATATTGTAATTTGATTTTCCACGAGTCCCCAAGTAGATCCAGACACTGTTTCCAGACCTAAAGCAGATGCTTGAAACTGTACCTGCGACAATGCTCTGGGTCAGAGCTGTTAAGTGAAACCAGAGATGGAATTCTGAACAGAGCTGTGACTAGACACACAACCTCGGCCACAAACAACCCAGAGTCTACACCACACTGCTGCCAACTCCAGGATTCTTCTGGAGAATGGCAGAAGATGAGAGAAACAGATTTCTTTTCCATGTCCAAAACCCTAAAAATGTTACCAGATCATTTTGGAACTTCTAGCGAGTCATGTAAGCTCTCTAAAGCTCAAGCTCTCAACTGTTAATTAAGGGTGTGACCAGCAGATCATCCTGAGTTAACACGGAAGCTCACCTTAGGAAGAGAGAACTTTTGTTCCCTCTACAATGAGGGCAGATGTGGTGAGCAGCTTGGCTTATTTCACAGAATCTCACAGAGCCCCACTTTGTGCTCACACTCTCTCATAAATGTACAGCTTCCTTTTACTTTCAGAGGTAAGCTTAAAAGACAGAAGAAAACTCACCCAGATCTAAGTCCACAATGGACTTGAAACCTGCACAATTCAGCAATTCATAACCAGATGCTCATCAAAGCTGCCCTAGACCCTTTTTAGACAGGGGTGCAGTCTGAGGTAATTACGGGTGAAATGATGAAAGGTCTGTGATTTCCTTAAAAATACTAAAAAGAAAAAAGGTGTGAAAGACAAGATGGAACAGGATGAAAAAAAATATGGGTGATTGCTGGTGATGGGTTTATGGAGGTTCATATACTATTCTATTTTTGTGTATGTTAGAAAAATTCCATAATAAAATTAAATATATGTGCACACAAACACATACACAGCAAATGGGGAAAAAATTACCCTGACAGCTTTTATACAATACACATGTGCAGGTACTGCTCTGGGAGATTCTGATTCAGTGGGTCTGGGAAGCAGCCCAGGCATGGTTTTTTGCTTTTTGTTTTTTAAAATAATACCACAGAAGCCCCTATTGTATACTTCTGGTTAAACAACATTAATCTGGTCTTACTCTCATTTTATAGAAGAAACTGAGACCCAGAGAGAGAAAATGATTTGCCATTAATGTCTCGTTAATGGCAAAGCTAGGGCTATATCAAGCCAAATGACTCCTGGTGTTTGATGTCATATGTGTATATACGTGTGTGTGTGTGTGTGTGTGTGTGTTTGATATCATTCCCAACTACAAGTTGAAGCCTATCAGAAAATGGTTATTTTCAAATAGTCTACAATTATGTTATTTTTCACCAAGTGTTTCCTCTTGCTGTAATTAATAGATGTCTCATTAGTACTTAAGAAATTCACATTTGTACCAAATAATTAATATGCTGCAGTCATTATAAACATTGGTCTTGTTAAATAGATTGTGTCCCTTACAACCTGATTCAAACTATTAATTTACCTAGTCAAGCATGTCTTAATAACATGAATGCCCAATTATATATAGTTAGCATTAATAGCATACAGAGGGCTTTAAAAATATTGCTTGATGAATTCTCATGATCTATAATCTCGTCTTTCACATTTCAATCCCTAGAAACCATGGTTTCTTCCATCAACAGTCACAGACAATGCTTTGGAGAAAGTCACAACTAACCTTTCAAATGCAAAATCTAGAGGATCTCTTATCCAAGGCTAACCTTACTCAACCTCTCTGTAGCATTTGGTACACTGATCAAGCTCCATTACTTTATTCTTCCCCCTGGGGGGCTAAGACACTACAATCTTCAACTTTCTCTTACTTCCTATTATTTCTTGGCCTCTTCTACCAGTTCCGTTTCCATGGCCCACTACTTAAATATTGGTGTTTTTGCCTTTTTGATTTCTTACCCCATGTATCCACTTGTGTAACAGGAACCAGTCTGTGCCTTCAACTACAATCTCTATGTTGGTCCCAAATGCACACCTCCAGCTCTGGCCACCCTCTGAGCTTCAGGCCCAGGTAGCCAACTTTCACAAAGGCATGTCAACCCCAAGGGCCAAAAACTGACTACCTCATCAAAGTCTGTTCCTTTTGTTGGATGTTTTATCTTGATGATAAAATCACCCAAGGTAAAATCAGCAAGTCATTCTAGATTCCTTCTTCTTGCACATTCCTTACATCTAATCAGTTTCACCATCTCACTGATACGGGTCTTACTGGCTCACGTTCAACACTTCTTTCCATTCCCATTGCTGGGCCTTAGCTCAACCCAGAACTGTTTTTAAAGCTATATATTAAACATATCTAATAATGGCAGTAATACATGTTCAATTTTATTACTATACATAAGCCCAGGATTTGGGGATGGAGTTTTTCTGTGCTCTATGGGGAAAGAGAAGATAACAGTAGAGAGACCTGGATGTAAAGTCCTATAGACTTGGTTTCAAATTACAGCTCCACCACTTCCTATCTAGATAACCTTAAGTAAGTTACTTAACATTGCTGAGCCTCACTTTCCTGATCTGTAAAAAAAAAAAAAAAAAAAAAAAAAAAAAAAAAGGAGACTATTTTAATAATAAACTCCAACTAAACTACTATGAATATTAAATAAAATGTTGGTAAAATGTTTAGCAGCATACCTGACCTCTGGTGAGCATTCAAAATAACGATAATTATTATCCCTTACAAATACAGCAATGAACTGTTCACTGATTTGTAACTTCTTCTTTCAACATATTACAAGTATCTTCCAATGCCACTACATACACTTGTCCATTTTCATGGTATTTCGTTATCTAGATACGCCATAACATATTTAACTAACCACCTCTATCCTTCTGGATTATTTCTAATTTTGGCCAGTATACAGAAAATGGCAATGAACTTAAGCATAACTATTTGCATGCTCATCTGATTATCCCCTCTGAAGGAATTTCTAAGTCCAATGAGGAGCATGGCTTTCAAGATTTTGCCACATGCCAACTGCTCTCCAGAGGGATTCTACCAGTTTATATATTCCCATCAACAGTGAAATTAGCTGGAGTCTCCAACCAAACCTCTCTCACACTCCTCCAACGTATCCCTCACCTGCCATCATAACAGCTGTTCTAAAATGCAAATATAATCACGTAACTGCTGGGGTCACAGCTTTCAGCAGTTCCCTGTCACATACAGAAGAGAAGCCAGGCTCCCCGCTGAGCCCCATTCCCGCCTTCCTTCTGCCTCTGTCCCTCCATGTACCTCACTGGCCAGGATGACCGAATTTTCCCTCCAAGCACCCTCGGTCCTCCTCACTTAGATATCCAACACACACCTCATGCTCAACAGGCCCTAGGTTGAAATTATGATCTTCCCTAAGTGTCAATTCCACACATCAAAGAGTTGTTTAACAAATAAAAAACATGCCAGTTTCATTCAAATGATTTGTGGGGAGAGTCAAGAAACACAAACCAAAAAGAAAAATGTGGGGACAGTGTGGGAGGGGATAGTTTATCGAAATGTAGATGGCTCATGTTCCACCCAAAGGGAAGAGCTGCTACTTGGATCCAGGCAATTATTACCCTGCAGGAAACAGGTCCCCTATGGCAAGGGGACATGAGGATGCTCCCACCTCCAAACTGTCAAGTCAAGATGGAAGTCCAGACTTTCATGTGAAATCTTCTCGAGTTAACATTCTGGCAACTGATGGAAGCCTATGTAGAAAACTGATTACTTGGTGACTCACCACATAACCATAGTATCTGACATTATCTTCTACTTTCTTTGTTGTTCTGTAATTGTTTCCTGGGTATATTTTTTCTCCCTAAGAAAATGATAGCAGCTTGCAAAAAACCTCTGGCAATTGATGAAACTTTTTCAACCGAAATGACAAGCTACATGACCTCCACTGTGGGCCACCATCACCCATGGTGACCACTCTACCAGGAAGCTCCTCTGCTAGGGAGACTTAACACCTGACATGTGTTTCTCACACCTCCGCTCTACTCTCTGGTGAAGCCCCTCTGATGCCCACTTCCTGTCTGATAGCCCAGGGTCCCCAGGTCAGGCCCCATCACACACCTCTAGCACTTCTGAGCTCAACCCTGCTACATCCCTCTCTGGCTCCCTGTAGGGGAGCAGCAGCCCCATCTCCTCTGAAGACCTAATAGGAAGTGAGGCTTCAGCACCAAGGAGGCACTTACTAGTATTTTGTCAGAATAATCGCTGAATTTCTCAGAAGGGAACACCAAAACTCGAAGACTAAGTGACACCTAATACATGATGAAACTGAGAGTTAAATCCAGGCTTAAATCCCAAGCCTTAAACTGACAATACAGCTTCTAACTAGTCCAGACATAATTCTCAGACCAGCTCTCCTCTATTTAACCCAAAGTACAAACTAAAGAAATCCAAGTTAATCCTATTTTTCTATAAATGACGAAATTATTTAAACGTTCCATCTCCAAAAAAAATTAACATTTTAATTTTTGTCTAAGGACTTATTATTAAAAAGGTACAGCACAAATTTTGTTTTCTTAGATACACACTGTTCCTCAGAGTATCACATTATAACGGTCTTAATTAAAAAGACAAGGATATAAAGTCACCTAAGTTAATGTGAATAATCAGGGCTACAAAAGAGAAGAGGTTCACGTATTCATAATCTTTAGAGGTAATAGAACATTCTCAGTTAAACAAGAATGATATCTCAAAAACCCTTTCTAACCTGTATAGCATTTCTCAAAAAATATAAACACTATGTACAATTCCCACTTATTAAATTTTATGCTTTTAAGGATACTTTGAAATTGACCAACAAAAGTTTAATGCCAGGAAAATGCCATTTTGTAAGAGTGAGAGCTATAAATAAATAAAGGAGAAAAAAATTTACTGGATCCCCAAGTAGGCCAAAGCAGAAAAAATCAAAGGCTGATAATTGCATTTCCACATTATTCCACAAGATGTCAGCATGTAACTGAGGAACCTCTATGGTGGTGATGGTGGTGGAGGGGTGTCTTCACCATAAATAGAACAATAGAAACCCTTGCATTTCATGGTCTTAAGTTAGAGCTTTGGTAACTCACTTCTTCTGAACGTGTTTTCATGTATATTTCATTATTTTAAACCCAGTTCTTACTATCCTCTTACAGAAGTTTATGAATACTAAGAGTTAAATATCGCTTTTTTGAAATATTTTAATTTTCTGCATTCCAACATAACTCTCTCCAAATTCTTAAGTTCCAATTAAGACACTTTAAGGACTTACTGAAGTCTAGGAAAGATCTCAGGCACTACACCAATATTAACCATTTTGTTTATCTGGGTTAGTTTTTTCCCCCATTTTACAGATGAGAAAAGTGAAGGAAAAAAGGTCAATGGTTCACACAAGGGACTCTTTAATTACTAAACATTACACATTCAGTGGGCAACTGGAATCTCCACAGAGTCCTCTGTGTGTTTATGTGTGGGTGGGTGTGTGCTGAGACATTCCTGTCTTATTATCTTCTTTTGTTCCTTAACAACAGCTCACATGCTGAGTCACCAAGACCTGTGCAGCTATCCGTATTCATCATTAGTACTAATAGGAGCATAGCTACCATTATTGATGCCTTTAACTTATATACAGTACCAGAGCCTACTAAGTGTGTAGAAATTCATCCTACAAAAACATTCAAAACTCTTTGTTGTATATAAGATATTAAAAACAGTACTGCAATCTGTATAACTACACATATCTTCAAGTGTTTCTTACATCATTTGCACTCTTATCTTGCTTTTCATATTTTTCCCGGTCATAGGCCATTTTCTTCAGCAATTTCTTCATGGCTTTTTTATCTTTTCTATGATTTTCAGTGTTTTGTTTCCTCACTTGGTTGACAATAAACTTGGGAATCTATGGAGAAATGAAATTAAGTTTGGAGAGGAAAAAGAAGTAGTACCATTTTAAACTATAGAAATAATTATCTTTGTTTCTTATATTTGGAGAGAAGTAAAGTCTCTATTTGATAAGACTATGCTGTTCATTAAATCTGTGGGAAAAAAATTCATCATATTACCTACCATGTGTACAGAGCATCCAGGTGATGAAAATTACCACACACTGGGTAAGGTTCCAAAAGAAGCTTGGGGACTTGCCTGGTGGTGCAGTGGTTAAGAATCCGCCTGCCAATGCAGGGAACACAGGTTCGAGCCCTGGTCCGGGAAGATCTCACATGCCACAGAGCAGCTAAGCCCGTGCACCACAGCTACTGAGCCTGCACCCTAGAGCCTGTGAGCCACAACTAGGGAGCCTGCGTGCTGCAGCTACTGAAGCCCGTGCACCTAGAGCCCGTGCTCTGCAACAAGAGAAAAGCCTGCACACCACAATGAAGAGTAGCCCCTGCTCGCCGCAACTAGGGAAAGCCCACACGCAGCAATGAAGACCCAACACAACCAAAATATTAATTAATTAATTAATTTTTAAAAAGAGGTTTGGTGAAGTTCAAGGACAAGTGACCGTCTTCTACGCCAGGACTGGAGACTGCCTGAGGTGACAGGCATTAGGCACCACGAACTCAGCAGTTGGTCCCTTTAGCAGCCACCTATCTACAACCTAGCCTCCAACTAACCTATACCCTTCTAATAACCAGCTAGCCTCTCCTGTCAAAAGAGAAAGAAAAACTCACCAATAAACAAGAGCTGACAGGTACCTAGCAATAATCCAGGAAAAAATAATCCTCAGAAATTCCATTAGCAAAAATAAAATATTTTAGAAGTTACCAAATTGAAACACTTAATCATGGAGGCATTTTAAAAACTGAGATTTTTAAAAGTAGATATCAATTTTTTTAACTGCATTTGAAATCACCTATATTGGTTACCTTTTTATAGAGACTATAACAATAAAAAGACTTCAGAATTTAGATATCATCACTCATTAACAGAACTTGAAAATATATACTTACTGTCCACAGAAGTTTTTGATACTTAATCAATAAGTGCATGATATTAGCTATCCCAGCTGCCATTACAAATTCTCGCTGTTCACTGGACTTCAAACCCAATGTATGATACATGAAGAGATTTGGGGCCATGACCATTGCTATATTCATGACTGTCATCTTATTTTTCTCTTTATTGTCCACGACTCTTTGGAGAAATTCAAGCAGGGCCTGAAACAGAAATAATGCTTTGAGATCTGTGTTATACATGAAGATAAGAGATTAAGGCACTGCAACATATGGGATTTTTATTTATTAAAAAAAATAATAAGTTGTGCATAACCACAGTTAGTCAGCCACATCCAGTGGGCCTTGTCCTCAAAGCTGCTCCATTGCTTAACACACCCGGAGCTGGTGCTGTGTTTCTGCTGTGGACTATGGCCCTGGGGAATGAGGCAAGAGGACACACATCTGAGCGGGGCGGTGGGGAGAGGGATGGAGAAGTGTCAGACCGCCTGCCTATCAAAGCCATGGAGCACTGAAAAATAGTTTAAAATATTAAACGAGTATTCACTTGCTGCAGGAAGTGCTGTACTTTTATCTCTAAATATTAAAAAAAAAATCCATTAAAAAGGCTCGTTCAATCCCAGTTGCGTTTGTTTTAAGGGACTCAATAGCTGGCTGACTTGGAATCCAAAAAGAATGGAGACTGGGATGGGGAGAAGGGGAAACAGAGACAAAGAGAAGAGAACTTTTTTCAAAAAAATGAATGAACGAAAAGAAGCTTTTCAGCAGAACAGGCTAGTTTATGCTCAGTTTGATGCCCCCCACTTCCCAACTCCATGGACAACACTTATGTGTCCTCTGAGCACCCCTCCACAAAAGCCACAGCAGCTTAGATCACCCTCCTTCTGCTAGGGCATAAAGCTTTAAGTTCTTCTTTTGCCTTCTTTCTTGAATCAATTTTGGCCCAAAACATTAACAACAATAACTGCACAGATATTCAATGATCTCTACAGGTGAGGCATTGTTTTAAGAACTTCATGGAGATCACCTCACTTAATCCTGATTGGAAATAGATGCCATAATGATCCCCATCATACAGATGAGAAAACAGCATCTAAGAGAATGGATGTAACTTACCAGAGGTCACAGAGCAAGCACATGGTGGAGATGGAATTTAATTGCCTGTCTATCTGGCTTTGTTTCTGAACTCTTAACTATTAAAAGAAGCATGTTATCATACTTAGCCTAAAATTCCTACCTGAAAAATTTCAAATAAACTATGCCAAAATGGAAAAAC
This sequence comes from Mesoplodon bidens, assembly GCF_964165515.1. NCBI lineage: Eukaryota > Metazoa > Chordata > Mammalia > Artiodactyla > Ziphiidae > Mesoplodon > Mesoplodon bidens. Next base: position 61,215,235 of record NC_138168.1, read on the forward strand.
AAAACAAAAACAAAAAAAAAACTGTGTTCATCTCTCACAGGGTTTCGGGGGAAAAAATATTCCTATAAGCTCTAACAGCTTGATCTTGAGTCCAGTTTAGCTACTATATAGACCCTCGAAGTTTGAAACAAACTAAAGGCATAGCCTTACTATTTAACAATGAGATTTATGTATCTAATTTCTGGTCCAGTGCTCACAAAGTTAAACTGTAATCCAAGCATAAGGTTAAATAGAAACAACACCTTCTCAAATGAGGACAAAAGATTAATTGGTAAGGTTTGGAAAAAAGATTTAATTTTGTTCCAGAGACCAGAATAATTATTCAGGGGCCAGCGTATCTCTTTCTTTACAAGCATAAATTGCAGAGATTAGGTAATAAACCACTTAAATGTGGGGTACATAATACAATAAAGTTATTCAAAATATTACTATCAGGATATTAGAATATGTGTGTGTATATGTAGATATGAAACTAATAAAATGTTAACCTAGCCTTTGCTGAAAGAACTTCATCTTCAGATATGTTGTCTCTTCATCTGATCTATAAGCACTGTCCTTTCTTAAAAATATCTATCACCAGGACTTCCCTGGTGGTCCAGTGGTTAAGACTCTGTGCTTCCAATGCAGGGGGCACGGGTTTGATCCCTGGTTGGGGAACTAAGATCCCACGTGCCACGAGGTGTGGCCAAAAAAAAAGTATCTATCACCAGTCTGGTGTTATGTAAGTATCACTGGACCCACTCTCTGAAAACTCAGTTTGAGTCTTAGCACAGTTACTTATTAGCTATGTGTGATCTTGGGATAAACCTTTTGGCATCCCGGTTCTTTAAAGTCTTCTCATTCATAAAATGGGAATACTAATCTCCTAGCCTGCCAGGATTAAGCAAGAAAATGTATACAATGAACTTCCTAAAACTTCAAAAAGGATAAACACATGCCAATAATTATAGTAACATGAATTCCCCACTGATATCTTAACATTAGTCTTTGTTATTCCTCCAAGTCAAGGGTAGGTATGATCATTGGTCCAAATGCACGATAACCCAAGGTTAAAAAAAATCTTGGTCAAGCAACTTGCCTAAAGACACCTGTTGCTCTAGACTCAAACCAAGACATGGGATTTAACATGGTCCCTCCAAACCCTTAGATATGCTGTAGAAATAGTCTACCCAAGTTATGCACACGATCCCGTCCCTCCAAATGGCAACGGAAAAAGTGGCAATAGGACTGGGAAAATTGAGGAAGTTCACATTAAGCTTCCTGAAATTACCTTGTGATGAGGTTTCCCTTCTCTTTTAGAGAACTAAATTTAGATGGTTTATTCTCTTACATATGGTATACTTGTCTTGGTGTTTCTGTTATTAGAAATCTCGTTTGAAACCTTCATCAGAGCTGGCTAATTAAGCTACTAAAGCTTAAGTAAATTAGTAAAATTACTTGTTTGGCATTTTCCTATTTTTTACCCTAAGAAAGTATTTTCCACCTTATTTATACAATTGTGCTCCCAGTAACCTTATATGCTAAAATTAAAACTACTTTAAAATTTTTAAAAGTACACTTTTAAACAGATTTTGTCTTAAAAGAATGTGCCTGGGACTTTAAAGGCAAAATCCAAGAACAAGTTCTAGACCAACCATGCCCAAGAGTCACCATATCGAAATAAGCGTTTCCTCCCACAATTATTTGAACTCATTTGAATGCAGGCATATTTTAAGTAAATCATGTCTTTCAGTTTCTGTCTTATATTGGTCATTCACAGGGCCAATCACACAGACAGGCACCTTTATGTGAAAAAGAAAAAGATGGATTAAATTCCTCTTTCTAGGTAGTTGATGCCCTGTGTCAAGGGCACAGCTGGCAAGCAGAGAACAGACTGAAAATCGGTCCCCGCTTCATCCTGGGCCAGATGTCCTTATTTCAGCCACAGTTTACACACCCATACCCAGCAGCCCTGGTCACACAGTGTTTGAATGCAACCCTTTCTGGAGTTGGCTTCTGTCTCGAAAACCAAACCAAACCAAACATAACCTGCCTTCTCAGTTATTCATTCAGTTAATCAGTGAAGCGAAAGATTATTTTCTGACTTAGTAAAGGGACTAACTAACTCTCTGGAAGTTCTCCTGCAGCAATGCAGTGTTTTTATTCCAGCAATCCTCATCAACTGCTTCAGCCAGAAAAGTTGAGTATTAACATTCATTCCACAGGCATGGAATTTGCTCACCTAGCTTCAGTTCAGGGAGTCTTAATGAGGTACAGAAAGACATTTCCAAGAGTTACCAACTGGTGGTTTTGCTTTTTGACAGGAAATTTTTTGACATGATTTTTTTCTTTTTAAATAGAAAGAACCATAGGGGGTAAATGGGCAAGGGTTTCACCCTTACCTGTAAAAAAAAAATTTTTTTACGGCAACAACAAAACATAAGGGAGATGCTCTTTCTAAATTATATTTTTTAAATTTCTCTTTTTCTTTTATAAAAGTTTATAATTAAACCTTTTCTAACTACTCTATAAATGGTTTCATTAAGGAAAATTAATCAATGTGGAACAATCCACTGATTATTATGAAAGCCTCTGACAATACATAGTCAATGGTATTTAATCATATGAATATCAGACCAAATCACTTCGAAATGATGATATAAATCAGAAACTCAGGGTAATCCATTAGAGAAATAACTAGAATTTATTTGAGTTGGTCTATCTTTTGGCTAACCGAACATTTCAAAATCATCATTATAACATTTCAAACTCTACTGCTTGGAACTACAAACAAATGTAACCTTTTTAGGCAACAGTGGGCTATATTTGATGAGCCTTAGGATTTTCTTTTTAAACATTCAATTTTCACCTTACTAGTATATGCTCACCAGATAAAATTTGGAAAATGCAGGAAAATAGAAAGAAGAAAAAACCAAAAGGCACCCATGTTTTTATTAACAAATGAACCTCAATCACCTGTTTTGGTAGAAGAAATGTTATAATTGAAAAAAAATTTTAAAAATGCCTTATGATACTATTAACATGACTAACCTGATTAATAAATTAATAGAGTTAAAGACTTTCACCATCTACCCTTAAAAATAGGTCTTTTCCTTATAGACAACTACTAACGTCTCCACGATAACATCATTTTGTTTTGCCACAAATAATGAAAAATTACTCTGTTTAGTTCTGAGGGATATTTAACATAAATGAATCCAGCTGACCTTGAGTGTGTCTCTGTTTGCATCGGGCAGGAGGATGACCAGAAGGTTCAAAGCCTGTAGTTGTTGCTTCTTGGTTGGAAGATCTGCAGACAGATTAAATACATCTGAACGTTTGTCTTTACCAAACATTTCTCTTTACTTTCTTTTTCCGTTTTGTAAGAAAAAAGTTTTTTGGCATAAACATCACTGTGAAATGTGAGACACAATGCCTGAGCAGCAAGCCTTGTTGGGATCGTGTCTGGGGGAGATCAGGAGAAGCAGCTGTTGCTATAGAGCTTTCTCTCTCTCAGAATGCTCACTTCCAACTATGAGTGTATGAGGGGCAGCTTTATGTTTGCAGACACACAACAGTGCTTTGGAAATAATTTTAACTTCTGCGTGATAATTATTCCCCAGTGTAAAGACATAGGAGATCAGACCTTCTATGATATGGTGTCAGGGTGGACCCGCAACAGTGAAGTTTGTTTGGTATAATCGTGAGTTAACAAATTACGTGGTGTACATGGTAAGAGTCCATCGATTCCAGCACGAATATGTAAAACAGAGCCTAGAACACAATAGGTGTTCAAAAAATGTTTGTGGAATGAACTAGAAGACCAACCAGCAATGAAAGAGTTGAAGAGGTACATTATTTTCATTGATACTTCTTATTTTCAGTAGCCCTTACCCCATTAGGTAATACTCATGGATATCTGCAATCATTCTGGCATTTGTTTTTCAGGTATAAATTTGGTCCTTTGATCCACATCCAAGGAATATATATATATGCAAAATAGCACAACTTAACCATTAAAAAATATATTTTAAACACATGATTTCAGTCATGTTTCCCTAAAAATTCTGAATAAATGCTATGATATGAGGTAACTCATGGGAAACATCTCAATACGACATGCTTTAAGAATAGCCTGGAACATAATGGAATAACATTCAGCTATTTAAAAAAAATGAAATCTTGCCATCTGCAACAACATGGATGAAACTTGAGTGGATTATGCTAAGTGAAATACGATGGAGAAAGACAAATACCCTATGATCACTTATATGTGGAATCTAAAACAAAAACAAAAACAAAGACAAAAACAAAACAGCTCATAGATACAGAGAATAGATTGGTGGGACAACCTGAACCACCATAGGTAGTGGGGATCGGGGGGGAATGGGTGAAGGGAGTCAAAAGGTACAAACTTCCAGTTATAAAATAAATAAGTCCTGGGGAAATAATGTACAGCATGGCAACTATAGTTTATAACACTATATTGCATATTTGAAAGCTACTAAGAGTAGATCTTAAAAGTTCTCATCACAAGCAAAAATTTTTCTGTAATTATGTATGGTGACAGATGTTGAGTAGACATATTAAGATGATCATTTTGCAATATATACAAATATCGAATCATTACATTGTACATATGAAACTAATATAATATTGTATGTCAATTATACCTCAGTTAAAAATAAAAGAATAGCCTGGAACAGTTCTGGTTGACACTTTAGTTCAACATAATCATTAATAGTGCCTCCCTTTTACTCTCAAAAGTGTTCCAATTTGGAACTTAAAGTATGGTTTGGTCACTAGAATGTGGTGACAGCATTTTTCCTTTTTTGACGGTCTCTCTGACTAAAAGGTATAATTATGCCAGTACAAGAACCTCGTCAGCTCTCTCTGTTCACTGGAAAGGAATTGAGAACTACTCGAGACATTAATCTGGAGCTTGCCTAAGACCACAAAATGGAAAGACATGAGAAATTTGTTGCCCCCTGACCAATGAGGCAGCCAAATGATTTGTTCCATGTTTCTGCATGACAATTGCAGAAGTTAATTTTTCAGGAAATAATCACAGACTCTGCCATACCTCCTTGTGCTTTTATGATAACTGTTAATCCACAGCTTCTCCAGTAAGTGTTGCTTTTAACACTTGGAAAGAAAAATGTATCACAGAGCTTACGTGATTCATTCTATTAAAAAAGAAGTGTGAAGTTTCCAGGTTTTAACACGAAAATATGTACATTGTATTGCTTAAAGGGCATGCAATTAATCCATACCCAAAGAGAACATTCTATTATCTTTTTTTTTTCATGCTTTTGAGGTAGGGAAAGACTTTTATTCTATTTATTTATTTATTTATTTTTACATCTTTATTGGAGTATAATTGCTTTACAATGGTGTGTTAGTTTCTGCTTTATAGCAAAGTGAATCAGCTATACATATACATATATCCCCATATCTCTTCCCTCTTGCGTCTGCCTCCCTACCACCCTCCCTATCCCACCCCTCCAGGCAGTCACAAAGCACCAAGCTGATCTCCCTGTGCTATGCGGCTGCTTCCCACTAGCTAGCTACCTTACGTTTGGTAGTGTATATATGTCCATGCCTCTCTCTCGCTTTGTCACAGCTTACCCTTCCCGCTCCCCATATCCTCAAGTCCATTCTCTAGTAGGTCTCTGTCTTTATTCCTGTCTTACCCCTAGGTTCTTCATGACATTTTTTTTTCTTAAATTCCATATATATGTGTTAGCATACGGTATTTGTCTTTCTCTTTCTGACTTATTTCACTCTGTATGACAGACTCTAGGTCCATCCACCTCACTACAAATAACTCAATTTTGTTTCTTTTTATGGCTGAGTAATATTCCATTGTATATATGTGCCACATCTTCTTTATCTATTTACTCAGAGATGTATATTTATAAAAGAAAAGAAAAACATCACGTGGCATTTGAGTACTCGCTGACATCAGTTAGTAAATATGTCTATCCAAATATATCTTTGCAATGCAAAATATCATTAAAGCAATTAATATGGATGGCACCAGCACAAGGACTGCTTCAAAGAGGGATGGCACTTACCCTGGACAGCCTGAAAGGCTTTGAGATATTCTACGCTGAGCAGTGGCTGGGGCAGCTCCCGGATGAAGAGCTTCAGCAGGCTGGCGGCATCATGCTGCTTAACACTTTCCCAATTAAAAGTCCCTTCATAAAACTTTGCTTCCAGTTCTTGGCAAAGATTCTGAAAGGCAGAAGAGAGAGAGAAAAAAAAAAACTACCCGTAAGTGCATGTTTTTTTTTTCCTTCTGAGACTGATATACTTCCCACTTTATAAGAGATTCTATACTAAAGGCCAACACTTCTCTATTACTCAGAAAAATACTACTCCTCCCACCCCAAGTGTACTTCACCAATGAAAATGATACCTAAGGCCCAAAATTCTGAAACTTTACACATTTTCCTGGACATGCAACAAACCTTAAGCAGTAAAGGCTGAGTTAAAAGATTAGTTAAAATAGCCTTTACATTGGCCCAAAATTCTGAAACTTTACACATTTTCCTGGACATGCAACAAACCTTAAGCAGCAAAGGCTGAGTTAAAAGATTAGTTAAAATAGCCTTTACATTTGCGGGCTTTACTTAGATACTATAATTTTTCACCAACTTTAAAAAAATCATTAAGAAAACAAGTCTATGTTTTAAATTATTTAGAAGTATGTTACATAGCAAAATACACAATCAATCTCTGGACCTAAAGCAGAAGGCCACCTCTTATTAGTCACCTCTGGGAAATGGAAAACCAAATTCTATAGCTAATGAGGCATGAAAATACATCAGTATACCTGTCTTAAATGCACAGGCTGTCAGTGACCCAGCCATGCTGCTGCCAGCTGCCAAAAGCAGCTGGAGTCCTTGCAGAATTAGAAATACCTAGTTCATTTACCTCGAGGACTCTACAAAATTTGCCAGACAAATTATTAATAATAAATCAATTTAGTTTCATAATTACTATCTTCTATATGCTTTTTCACTGTGGCAGAAATCCTATTATGTTAGAAATCCTTCCAAGTTTCTGTCACTTCCTTCTAATATTTGAAACTGTTCTCCCAAGGAACACTCTGTTTTTCCTGTCAGGTACATTTATTAGGCTTTCCCTTCCCAGCACAATTCCATCCACTACCCCAATTACTTCTGTAATTGGTGAAATACAGAAGGTGAACCCAGAAATTGCGGTAGGGGAAAGAAAGGTGGAAGGAGAGAGGGATGCGAGAAGGTGCAGGGGGAGGGAGGGAAGGAAGAAAGGAAAGGAGAGAAGGCCTGAGGAAGAGGGAGAAGGGGAAACGGGGAGAGAGAAGGAAGGAGAGGGAAAAGAGGAAAGAGAAGGGAAGGGGAAGGACAGGAGGACAGAGGTGGAGGGGAGAGGGGGAGGGAGGCAGGAGAGTCCAAGAAACGTGGTGGGGAGGGGGGAAGAAAGACAACCCAAAATTTTACACATTATCTTTAAATTATTTATAACAGACCAGCTGCTGCATCATTCAGTCTGTGACAAGAGGCTGTGTTGAAGAGTTGAGCCAGATGAATCCACTTAATTGACCTTCTAAGAAAGTACATATAGTTGAACTCATCCCTCTGCCAAGCTACCTGTAGTAAGAGGCAAGTAGGCTGAAACTGTCTGCCTAAATTGAGGAAGCTTATTGAAATCAGCAGGTGATGCAAACTGTGGAACCTATGAACAGTAATCCTGTCCTGGACGCATCACAGCCACAGTCACAGGCAAGGAGAGTGTACAACCACCAAGAGTCATTTCTTCCCGATCCAGCTCTAAAGATGTCATACACAATATATCTTCAGGAAATCAACAGAGAATATCTCTTCCCCCATCCTATTTTTTCTTGGATTTACAAATTCAGGATGACGAAATATTGGATGTGGGCAGCAATGAGTGTTATCTTTTTAGACCTGGAGCTGAATTTGGAGGATAAGGGTAAAGGAGGTTATTAATGACCATTAACCAAAAATTTTCCCTGGATAAATTTTCCAGATAGAGCTACAATTCCAAATATGCGGCCCCTGTACAATGCAAAACCCTGTGGAGGTGTACGAAGTATGCATCATCTGTAGGGTAATTCTACTTGTACCATGCATTTATTGGATACCTTATTCCCTAGCACAGGAGTTGGGGAGCAGAGAAAGGAGGAAGGTACACAGCATCCATGGGCAGTGGGAAGGAAATGTCATCTTGAGAGAAAAGAAAGCAGGGGAGGGAGATAGGGGACTCCAACTGGGAAGGCTGGGAATCCCCTTGCCTCTTTCTCAAGCCGGACTCAGGCTACCCTTGGATCCAGTGAGCCAAAGAACTGTAGCAGTCAGGAGAGTGGTTTAGACAGTCTCATTTTGCCAGCTCACTAAGACTGATAATGTAGGGGAACTAATGTCAAGTCTCCTACTCTGCTCACCTGGTGGAGTGTATCATCCTGCCCTTAAAAAACAACAACTCAATTGCTGTCACTCGTGCTGACTAAATCTGTCACCAGCCTGCTCTTAACATTTTGACTCACCATGTTCTCTTTTCATCAGAAGGACAGAACCACCCTTGTCTTTTGCTTGTTTACTTTCGTTCCTATTTTACGTCTGCACAGTAGAGAGATTAAAATCATTTGTCTCTTTATTTATCACAGTAATATTACAGGTAATAGGGTGATTTTGAAAAAAAAATCAAAACTTACAAAAATCAGAAGAGCCTGTAGAAAAACTAAATATAAACTGAATGTTAAGAGGGTTTTGGTCTATTTTGTCTTCTAAAATGCGAAGAAGGGGCAGGGAGGACAAGTTATCTTTTAAAATACAAAAATATAATTAAACAAACAAGTTTTAGATGAGTAGAACCAAGAAATTACCTTGATTCGAACGGCAGCTCCAGGTATCCTTAAGAGGCCTTCTGTTTCCAAACCTCCCTCTTCAATGCGAGAAATGAGCTGTGTATAAACAGAAGAACGTTCTGAGTTTGGCATTCTTAACAGGTACAATCCCAAATTTAACATCTATTTCATATATAATTAAGGAAAACTGATTACAGTGACATGTAAACTGGATTTCACAAAGTTTTGAATGCTATTGCACTACCACTACCCATTCTTTAAGCCAATGCATCCCAACACTTTAGTCGAAATTTAGAAAAAGTTGGGTCCTTTGGAAGAAAAGTATATAATTTCACACAACAGCTGTGCTATTCCAAACAGACACTGACCCACGTTCATTGTTTCAAAGCAACTAAGACCATGCATTTCTTCTGCTTTTTCAGAAACACACGTTCTGCAATCAAATAAATCTTATGAAATTCTAGTATTTGCATATTTACATCCCTTTTTTAGTTTGTTCAAAGAAAGAATTATTTATGACATGAAGGAAAAAACCGCTTGCAAATATTCCTTTTAGGCTTTAAGCTTTTGGTGGTAAACTTAAAAAACCAGTTCTTGTATAGGGCTTCTAAATCATAGCCAATGCCTGATGAATACATACAGATCTCTCTATCTCCAGAATCCCATTAAAATAACAAAGGTTGTTTGTTTGTTTGTTTTAAAATAAAGCAGAAACATACAAGAAGAGGCAAATGGAGAAACTACAATGACATAACACTGGATGCCAGGAAGATAATAAAAGAAGTGGTCAGTTTCTTGGCAGACTTCCAACTGGAATGTGCATTCCCTGGGCAGTACACAAAGGCTTTATAGGGGGCACTCCACTATTTTAAAGAAATCAATTTCTTTGTCCTCAGTTTAAATACAGCATTTCCTAGCATCATGTAGGTTTTCCTTCCTATCACCCATTCCCCTCCTTTCACAATCGCCTTCTTCAGAAAGACAAACCTACTCTTCACTCAGCCCCAAACTTACTATAATACTCTCTGCATATTCTAAGGCATAAAATCTTCCAGAGTGCCAAAATAATGTAAAATTTTAATTTTTTTTTTTTCAGGGAAACCTCCTTTAATGATTTACCAAGGCTCTTCCAGCATGTAGGCACTGGAAGACAGGGCAATTTTTCTTTAATGACCCCACCTCTTCTATCCCTGGATTATGGCCAAAGAATGCACTGATCTTGAGGGAGTCAGGTAAGAATAAAGCAAAGAGTAGTCTCAAAATTCTCCCAAAGATTTATTATTAACTGAAAAAAGAAGCATCTTTGACCAAAGCAGTACATGATTTTAAAATATTCAATTGGAATGATTTCTAAGACATTTTTCAAGTTACACTGGATAAAAACCCACAGCAAAAATCTTTACATGAATTATTTTAGATTAGACGAGCATTATTTAATAAAGTATTTAAAACCAAATTGATCAAAAAATACCAAGCAACATTTATTCAATGTACATGTAATTTTTGTTTTATTTCATCTTATAAAATGCTTAAAATGTTCTATTAACAAAAAATAAAATTGTATGCTAGCTAGCAGCTGGACCAAATTAGTTTTTAGCAGTATATGAATTTTGCTTTTATTAAATACACAGGAAAATTTGATGATTTCTAAATAACTGAATGAGAGTAATTTCTGCATTCTTATATTTGAATTCTTTTTATTATTCTCTAATGCTGAATACCAGCATTCAATACACACACACACACACACACAGTCTGAAGGAATGCCAGGTATTTTCTCATATTTCTCACTTTGAAAATAACATATTTTTTGCTACCACATTATATTGCCACTGTTAAAATATAAATAATGCTTTACAGCTTTCCTTTTATTTTCAAGACTTAAAAATGGAGAATAACTATAATGATCTATATATCTTAATCATGCTGCTTTTAGTAATTTATCTTATAAGATACAGTGTAAAATTTAACAGTAATGTTCATAGGCTTTCCCCAAATAGATAATACATTTATATGAATTTATGAACTAATGAATATGAAGTCAGACATTTTTGATACAAAGTATCTTTGATTTGGCTGATTAGTTCGATGGTGAAAATAGGATTTGCTAATTTGGCAGAATTTTGCCATAGATAAAAATTAAGAATATTTCTATTTCCCCAACCCTTTCTGAGAATATGGTTTAAACAATGTACCTCTAAGTAGGGAAAAAAAGAAACAGATACAATTTACAGATATTAGATAAGCTTTGTTAAAGTCCTTTTGAGGTATATTTCTCAATAATGGAGAAAATGTAATCCTCTGAAGAATGGTAATAAGAATTTTTGCAGATCAGTGGTTTCCAATTCTTTCCTTTCTACAAAATTAACGAAATACCTAAATGAGTTGTCAGCTGATAAATCAAAAAATATTTTTCATGATAAATCACTGATTTTTCTTGCTTATAATTCAGAGGGAATGCAAACAGATGAGTGTTATCTAATAGAAAACTCTGTATGTTCCCTTTTATTTTTTATATGAGCCAAAAACCTTTAAGGCTCTTATCCAATGACTTCAAACTGGTGGGCAGTCTGAGTCTCCAGAATGTTGAAGCGACCAAAAATGTAAAATAACTAACTAAATAAATAAATAAATACGAAAACAATTTCAAGAGAAAATGATAATGGGCTGGATGCAATCCTGGGCCTGATCAGGAGGCAACATTGACTTCTGTTAAGACCAAAGCTTACTCTTCGCTGTAGTGATAGTGAATCTGATGTGTCAACTTGGCTGGACTACAGTGCCCGATTGTCAAATACCAGTCAAACACCAGTCTAGATGTTGCTGTGAAGGTATTTTTAGATGTGATTAACATTTAATCAGTAGACTTTGAGTAAAGCAAACTACTTTCCATAATGTCGGTGGGCCTCACCCAGTCAGCTGAAGGCTGTAAGAACACAGACTGAGGTTCCCCAAAGAAGAAGCAATTCTGCCTCAAGACTGTAACACAGAAACCCTACAGGAGTTTCCAGCCTGCAGGTTCTGGACTCGACACTGAAACATTAACCCTTGCCCATGTTTCCAGCCTGCTGGCCTGCTCTACATAATTCAGACTTGCCAGGTCCCACAACTACAGAACTCAATTCTTTAAGATAAATCTTTCTAGACAGATAGATAGATAGACAGACAGAGATAAAATCTCCTATTGGCTCTGTTTCTCTGGAGAACCCAAATACACTTGGAAAAGATCCCGCTGAGATCCCTGCTTTGTCCATGTGTATAAGTAACTCGCACCTTTTACTGCCATTAAAAGAATTTGAATATATGGCCTACGTTTGTTAGCATCTCTCTGTTTTCACAGACACCGCTGACAACTATCCACACAGACACAGGTTCTGCAGGCAATGACTGGCAGAAGCCTGTGAGTAGAACAAGCTGTGTAGAACAAAGTCCATCAGGAGAAACACTGAGACACAGGTTTGGATGTAATGGTGAATATGAGGAACGAAGAAGTCAGAGCTTAGTAGGTAAGGCAGTAAATGACTGTCTTGGAATAATGGAAGAATTAGTGTCAGGTAGATTGAGCTTGAGTACTGAATGAGTTTGTTGAGCCAAACAACTGTGAAAGTTCCCACTGCCACTCTTGCTACCCCAGAACTTTCAGGAACTGTGAGATGTCTGGGCTGTTGCAAAAATCCGCATCTTGGGTAGCCCATAACTGATCTGACCTACCTTCCTCATGGGCATTCTCTGTCTTTTATCAAATGTAATTTGTGTTTCTAAACAGTGATGGCTCAGAGGTTAGACTGAAGTTTTTACATTGTCATAGATAACTGTCTTATGAATAACTGAGTGCTGCCTACACAAGTGAATTCATAGTTTAGCAATCATTTTCTAATTCTACTTTATGGTTTCTTTGTCTACTTTTGAAGTAGGCACTAGTAAATTAAATTGGACATCCTCATTGTAAACAGGAAAGCTTAGAAAATACATACAGGTGTGAAATATTCATGAGGATTCAATTCCCTAGAAATTTACCAGCAGTTCCCACTCCTATGTATTATAGAACTGAAATCTCAATTATACAAAGCCAGTTAATATAAGACAGAAAAATGATGCCAGGTAATCACAGGTACAAGTAATAACACTGAAACCATCACCATGAAATAAAAATTATAAGCCCTTGAATCAAATTTGTTTCCTGAATAGAAAAATCAAAGTATAAAATAAAAGAGCATATCAACTGGAAAACTATATTATAATAGTATGAATGCAAAAAGAACAAAAACAAAACACTATTAGCTCAAGTATGTTCTCTCTATGCTGACCCATTCAGGCCTACTTACTTTTTGAAATATCAAGGGTATTCGAGTTCCTGGTACTTTCTTCTGATCTTGTTCTAACAGTACTGTCAATGGAACACCAAAAAGGCCAGAATCTGCAACAGAAAAATAAAATTTCTTCACTTTCATCAACCTATAAAATATTAATGCAAAAATGTTAAGGCTTCAGATTCCTGATATTGTCACTCGATCCAACAACTATTTATTGAGCACCAAAGTGAATGACTGAGTGACACTGTCTACCAATTAGGTGAACACAACCTAATTGGAAAATTCTGGCCCTGCCTTATAAAGCAATCTAGCAAGTAAAGACAACTAAACAAATGATTACAAATCATCACCAAAATAATTAGAAAAGTATAAACTGTTACATATGAGAAATAGAGTGCTGTGGGAGTATGCAAAATATGCAAATAATTTACTAAATGTAATCAAATTAAAAGTTCTGGCTTAAAACAAATATCACTCATCTCTTCCATACTTAACTGACATTCAACATTCTATTGAATACAATACAGCAAAATATAAATATTTGCTTTTTGAGAAATCAGCCAACATCATGAGCTTGTTCTACAAATGTTTTCCTTTAGAAAATATAGTATATACTTTGTCTTTGTGTATTTAAATTTGTAGTTTTATATATTTGGTAATAACTCCAGAAGAAATGACAGGTAATAATGTATAATTTTTCTAAATTAAAATTATATACCTTCAGTCTGATGTGAGCATAACTTCTCCCCAGAACCTCCTACCCCACTCCCATCACTGAGTGAATAGTTAGCTCAGAAGTGTAACACACATTATCAGGGGAGATATAAATCATTTGTGAACATGGAACGGGGGATTATCCTGTGATGTGAAAACAGACACTGGAAACTGTGACACTCAATAGAGATGACATTCAGCAGAATGCTAGTAACCCAGTAAATAACTTTTAGTTTAGGAACTAAGAAAAATGTGATCTTTAAGAATGTCAAAAGTCTAGTTTATAAGATAAATATCTTAGATAAAATACAAAAATATAAAAATGATGGAAAGAAAATCTATTATATTAATAGTGATACTTTTAATGAGAATGGCTTAATATTTCTCTCTCTGCTAGGAGGCAATTCTAAAACATAAAATTAAAAGACCTCTTTAAGCCACTTTTAAAGTCTTGAACACTGAGTCACAACTATTTAAATTATATTTCTATTTTGTATCTGGAGAAGACTTTGTGATGAGCTTCTGAAAAAGCATCTTAAGTCTTCATTATCTATAACGGACTTGTGGAAAACCAGGAGAACTGTTTGACTCAGAAATTCACCATCACAAGCCTTAAGCTAAAATACTCACTCAAAGGAACAGAACACAGAATGAGGTCTTCTGGGGCCCAGCATGGGAGAGGGGACCTGAAGGGAAGGTACACTTCAATCCTACAGAGAAATTGCCTCTAAAACTTAAATCAGGTGAATACTTGTCTTTGCTATTGTTACCATAGCAACTCAATAATCCCCATTCTTGGTTTCTCTTTAAGAGATACCTTTAAAGTTAAATGAGATGTCAGAGATTCCTAAACAGAAAAGCTTTGTCAATAGAAAATTATCTGGATTTCCAGACATATAACATCTTGGAAAAATCAGAAACCAAGGAGGTGTCTGTTCTCTATCATATTATAAAAAATAAAGTCTATTTATATAATGGGTAAAGCAAGTTGCTTACAAAGGAAAAAAACTACACATACCTGTGAGAAGCACAATTTAGTGATATTGTGTGCCACAGTCGCATTGTTTTCTTAATAGAGGGAAGAATATTTTTTGCAGAATAGTTAAAAGTAGAATGTAAATGAACAAAGAGACAGACTACTAACTGCCTATGTATTTGCCATCAAATAAATAAACAAAAGTAATTGATCAGGATTAACCATCTTAAAGTCATTTTTCAAGATCCAGTTTTAGAAATAAGTAAGTATATGTACCAGATGTTTTTAAATACAGTTTTCAGAGGAGGGAGCATTTGAGTTAAGAATCCTTGATTCAGAATTTCCTTCTAATTTCCTTCTATGATAATTAAATATCTGATTATGTCTTTATTTTCTATAATCAAGGAGATAGTGCATTTTTATCAAGTTACAAAAATTCTGAAGGGAATGTTTTAGACTCTGAACTTTAGATGTATTCATGTGTTGGTTTATTTTGTAGGCGTTTCCCACTCCCCAGAAGGATACTTCTAAAAAGCCAAGCTCATTCTTACTACTTCAGGAGTAAATCCAACTGTTTTTCATTTCAAAATTACCTTTTGTTTTGATTTTCACAGCTTTTAGTTGTTTCAGTTCAACACCCAATACATCATAGAGGGCGGTCAGCTCAATTAAGGCTAAATGGCAAACTTTCTTCATGTCCTGGGGTGCCAGGTCACCAATCTTGGTGGTGCCTGTTTTGTCTTTTGGCAATCTGAAACTCTAAAATAAATGCCATTAATATAGGAAGGATTTACAGTATCTAACCCGTTTTTTAATGAAACACAACAAAATTGTAACTACAGAAAGAAGTTATTCTCAGAGTGGTGACAATGAAATTGGCAGAATTTCTCCAGTCAGAATGAAGAACAATCCTGTTGTAATGATGATCCCAAACCTGCAGGGAGTCAATAGGTGAAGTCTGACAGACAACGAACCAGACCATGTACTAGGAGTGTGAATACCAGTGGCCAAGAGAACAAGAGACAGTAAAAACCAAAGGAGAAAAGAAAAACTCGAGTTAACTGACCTTCAAGAGCCAAGAAAGATTAGAAGTCAAGGCAAACCATGAGGAGGAAGAGGGAGAGGAGGTGGGAGTTGAGAAAGAGTAGGAGCAACCACTAGTGTGTGCCAGGTACCCTTTATATACATTATTATTTATTGTTATATATGCAATATATGGCATTATATATACAGTATTATATATGCAGATATATGATATATATAGTAATATTGTCATAAAAATCCAAATAAGGCAGGTACTGAAAAAGGGCTGTATAGCACTGGGGAGAGGGGGAGAGCAGAGGGGAGACTAAAAGCAGGACTTCAGAGCCTACCAATGATCATTCTCTAATAATTTGATAAAAATCTTATTAGGAAGGTTATATCTCTTGGGTTTGCCCTTGATTTCCTAATTTAATAGCCAAGAATATTCAACTGATTCCCTTTTATTCCCTTTACTTTGCTCATTTTTGTGCCATATCATTAACACTTCATAGTCTAAAAAATATTGCAAAAGACGTGTCCTAAAGTAGCAGTTCTCAAGGTGTGCTCCAGGGAGCCAGAGAGGTGCCCAACACTTTTTTCAAGAAGTCTAAGAGGTCAACATTATTTTAATAATTAATACTAAGACATTATTTGCCTTTTTCACTCTCATTCCCTTATGATGCACAGTGGAGTTTTCCAGAGTTTTTACAAGACATGTTATTGCCAACAGACTGAACACAGAAGTAGATATGAGAATCCAACTAACGTCAACTCAAGCCAGACATCAGAGTTGCTAAAATGAAAAACCATGGCACACTTCTTAATAATTTGTTTTAGAAAATATGCCTATTTTGCATAAAAATGTTATTTATGTTCACAATAATACTAATATATTTTAAATGGGTTAATAGTTTAAAATTTTTTCAATTTTAATTTCTAATATGGTAAATATCCATGGATATAACTGACATAAAGAAAAGCTCTCGGGCTTCCCTGGTGGCGCAGTGGTTGAGAGTCCGCCTGCCGATGCAGGGGACGCGGGTTCGTGCCCTGGTCCGGGAGGATCCCGCGTGCCGTGGAGCGGCTGGGCCCGTGAGCCATGGCCGCTGAGCCTGCGCGTCTGGAGCCTGTGCTCCGCAACGGGAGAGGCCACAGCAGTGAGAGGCCCACGTAACGCAAAAAAAAAAAAAAAAGAAAAACTCTCCCCCCTCACATACACAGTATTTTTAATTATTTATCAAGAGAAACTTTTCCTTAGCCTACTTATTCATGTTTCATAGCTCAGGAACACAGGTCAGTGACCAACTTCCATGGGACTCAATCCAAGGAAATTCTTTACATTCCAAAATCACTTTGTACCAGCCTTCTTCGTCTCCTCAAAATCTTCCATGGGATCATAGCCTCCGTAGAAATCTGTGTATGCCTTCTTTCTTGGGTCAGCAAGAGCTGCAGTCCCCAGGGAGACAGCGAATGCTCCAACAGTATGAAATCACAGATTCTTGGCCAGAAGGCCATGCGTCTGAGGTTTCATCAGAGCACTGGAAGCTGTGGTAGTTATTCTCAACACCGACATCCTTCCTGACTTATAAGACAAAAGCTTTTTGAGGTCCTCAATAATTTTTAAGAGCCTAAAGGGGTTATAGGGCCAAAATGTTTGAGACTCACTGTCCTAGAGCATTTCCTAAAACCTACAACTTTTGGCAGTTGAGCAGCTAATTCCTTTCAAGCAAACTCAGCTCCAAGAGAGAACCTTCTAAAGTTCTCCACAGAACTTCCTACAGAACCTTCTTTGGAATCTGCTATAGTCTCAAGAGAGTCCACTATAGGAGAAAAGAAATCTTTAACTTTTTGTAATATATTTTTCCCTATGAGAATATTAAAAGAACAGCAGTAGATATCATTAACATGCAGCCAAAGTGAATTTCCAGCAAAATTTCCAGCATTAATGGTACAGTGCATAGGGGTTGAGAACGAGAAGGTGCAGCCAGATGTCACAGTTTTGACTTTTAACTATTACTGCAAGGTAAGACAAAAACAATACTCATCTTTGATAAATGGTTTGTCATTCTATTCCGCAGAAGTTCCAACAGGATAAAAATTATTACAGCATATTCTAGGTTGGGAAACTGAGGTTCTTTAAGAGACTAGAAATGTCCACATAGCCAGTGATATAAGAAGGCAAATTCAGACCTTCTAAATCCTAAAATCAGTGGCCATTCTGCTCTGCTCCATTTTCCCTGCCCCCCACAGCAGGCAGGGAGGAATCTAGGTTGATCAGTGTTGATGTAGGACTGTGAACCCCGCAAGGACAGGAACCATGTCTTAATCACCGCTCTATCCCTGTTATACCACAGCCCTGACACACTGCGGGTGTCCTGTCCCAGTGTATTCAATGAATGAAGACACACACCAGACAGGGAGAAAAGCACAGAATCAAGCTCAGTGAGGTACAGGGTTAGTGGCTTGATGGTCCCCCAATTTTTTGTGATTTGTACTGAGCTTCACTTTTAAAATCACACAAAACTCTTCCCATTTTTTTCTCGCCTGGCCCCAGAGTTCTGCTAATTGCTTTGTTTTCTGAAGGGCTGAACCAATCCCATTTACCAACCATTTACTAATTTTAAAAAAGCCCTAAATGTTTCATTAAAATCAGTTGCTTTTGTTGTAATAAACCAAATACATGTAATATAATTATTTAAAGCATTACCCAAAGTAAATGTGTAAAGAAACCTGAAATATTATTAGTTCAAACATTGGATGTACCTAGCAATATGTCATGAGCTTTATTTATTTATTTATTTAACATTGTGATTAATGAAAGGAGTTAGTTCTTTATCCCAATGTTTAATTCATAGCAGCAGCTTTAAATATTTATGAAGTTTCACGTCGTTTTTGTTTAGTTAATAGACTGGATGGTTCAGTTCGTTGGCTAAGAGAAGGCAATGCGATTTCAGCAAAAGAAAAGCTCTTCACCTTTTGAAAAATGGGCTTTAAAAAAGGAATGAAATAAAAATTTTCAAAAAATATAAGGTCCTTGGCTCCCATGCATTACCATAAATTAATCAGGCATCTCACCCAGGCTGCACCCCTCTTCTGTCGGCCTTGAGGTATGAGGGGCCCGTTAGACACTTTATCCGTAACGACGGACTTGACTTTTTCACTCATCAAGTCACTCTAGCTTCAATTCAGAAAGCAAGAGAATCTACTCTTACTTGGTCAATTTCCACAGATGACTTCTTATCATCTGCTAGGAAATTCATTTCTTATCTAAGATTCTTCCATGTGTAAAAATGTGATTTTATTACAGTGTTTCAGTCATTGTCATCCTAGGGAATGAACACTTTTCTAGATAAATGAAGTTTTAGAAAACTTCAAATTCACAGTTTTAAAAATTTCTTTATTTTTTTAAATGGAGAGTAATAATCATAATTTAAACTTTTCATGACAATTCGGGATCATGATCCTACACACCTATTTTTGCATTGTGTACAAATGTGTGTCTGCCTTAGGTTTTCAGTCTCCTCACCCTATCCCGAACTAACATTTCTTTTACTGTCCTTCTGCTTCCTCCAGAGATGTTCCATTTTCTAACAAACTCCCAACTTGAGCCTCCATGCAAGTTTTTAGCCTTCAGTATGCACTGATCTTTGTTACCAGACAACCAAAGTTGCCATAAAACATGAATTTACTTGAATTAAACATAATTCAGTAAGAATCCAAAAGACACTAAATAAAGACTTAAGAAAATATAGGCATGCATCTAGAATATAGGCTTCACCACAGTTATCATTTCAAAGCTATGATCTTAAAAATTGCTAAATAAAGCCTTACTGTTTTTAGTCTCCCAAGATAGGATAAAGGAGTGCTAATAAATTTCTATTGTATATGAAGGACTCAACAAACCAGAATCTTATTGTATAACATCCCAAGATATCCTGAAGAAGTTGTCAGTAGCAACAATACAAGGACACTTAAACTCACACCTAAATTAAATGCACATATACCTTGCGGGCACATGTCATCATGATCTTCCAGAAAAAACTCCAGCTTCAAAAGCTTAGTCACTGAAGCCAAGCCTTAGCATGCCATGTCATCTCTCTAACCTGTTTTTTTTGTATGAAAAAGAATCATAATATCTACCTCATAGAGATCATTTTATAAATGAACGAAATAATTACAGAGCATACTTTCTAAGATATCATAGGTACACAGAAAACAATAAGTAACAGCTCAATTTTCATCTTAACACACATTAAAGGTTATAAAACCTGACCTCCAAATTTAAGAGGAGAAATGTGAATCTGCTGTGAGAGATCATAAAGAATTAACAAAGATTGCTCAATGCCATAAGAGAAAGGAAGTGAATGTAATATGAGGTCAACAGAGAACAATGTATTACATAAAGCCTACTGCTTACTTACAGAAGCAGGAGAGCATGGAGTAGAAATGGAATTTGAGGTTTTATCTGCTTAGACTCTCACCTCAGAGTGACAAATATAAATATTTACTTCACCAATCTTGCTGATGACCTGTAGAAAGCTTACAGTACGTGCATGTCTTCTAGAAGATATACAAATAAATAAATGGTTGTATAGATGAACTGAAGCACATATGCATAAATAAATACATGGAGGGGCTTCCCTGGTGGTACAGTGGCTAACAATCCACCTGCCAATGCAGGAGACATGGGTTCGAGCCCTGGTCTGGGAAGATCCCACATACCACAGAGCAACTAAGCCCGTGCACCACAACTACTGAGCCGGCATGCCACAACTACTAAAGCCTGCACGCCTAGAGCCTGTGCTCCGCAACAAGCGAGGCCACCACAATGAGAAGCCTGCACACCACAACGAAGAGTAGCCCCTGCTTGCCACAACTACAGAAAGCCCGTGCACAGCAACGAAGACCCAACACAGCCAATCATTCTTTACAGTTTAAAGAATGATTTTATAAATTTTATCTAATGTAAGTTCACAAACAGGAAAGTGCTAACAGTAAAGCTAGATACTGAGCTAGACCCCAAAGGATGGGATAAGGCTTCCTTGATAAACACGGAACAACAGAAGGATAGAAATGGGAAGGTCATTTTAAGCTTGGGGCACAACGTGAATAAAATCTAGAAAGTAGGTGAGCAAAATTTAGTTTGTTAGAGAATAAAATGAGAGAGGAAGTTTTGTCTTTAAGTTTCTGAACTAAATTCCTAGTTTATTCCACTGTTTGAATCAACAACTTAGAAGTCAACAAAGTCTTCATATTGTTTAATTAGACTCTACCATCCTTCACTTAAACCCCCTTCCATCTGTTGAGATATAGAAGACCATCACTTTTAAAAGATACTTTTGCTAAGGATGGGCTGGAGCCTGGATCATCTCTTTAGGCCACATGATGCATGCACACTCCTTTACTTTACCCACTAGGCATAAAAACAGATTCTTAAAAATATATGATAAAGCCTAGAAACAACCTAGATGTCCACCATCAGGTGGCTGGTTAAATAAATTGTGATACATCCTCACAGCAGGGTACAATGTATAAATAAAAAAGAATAAGAAATATTTCTCTCTACTACTATGGAGTGATCTCCAAGACATACTGCTAAGTCAAATATAAACAAGTAAATAATCAAGTGTGTATAGCGGGCTGCCATTTATCTAAGAATGGAAGGATAAACCATAAAATTAAAAGAAATTTACCTGTAAGCTAAATTTACCTGTAAAGGGAAGGGAGGAAAGAGGGTGATGGCTCAAGTATAGAAGTGAGACTACTTATATACCTTGTTTTTCATTCTGACTTTTGGACCACTTAAATAATTTACATGTTTACAAAATAAAATTAAGTTTCAAAACAGCAATCCCTAAACATTGAATATGAAATGAAACTAATTAACCCAACCAGGTATGCAGTTGGTGGCATAACCATATGGAGAATCACTATCCTAAACACCTAAAGCAGAGTAATTTGATTATTACCGTCCTTTTGGGATGTATCCCAAGGATACAACCAACTGAGGAAAAGAAAAACAAGCTTAAGCTGTTTTTTAGTAATCACATTGTTGATATGCTGTGCATTAACGGAGGATAAAACACATAAAGAATTATGTGACGTTCTAATTATATTATCTGCTGTATCCTGAAAACCACTATTCTCAGCATGGAAGAAAGAAGACACAGATGTATTTCTGTCCTCTGAAAAGGCTTTAAGCAATGACCAACTCAGAGAAATGAACATTCCTAGTGTCTTGAACATAGTCACAAAAGTATATTTCTACTAAATGGAATCAGAGTTTCTTGCAGAAACAGGCAATTCTAGGTCTAAAGCAGAAAATATACCAGAAACATATGAGAAACTTTCTCTAGGGTCCTGTCTTATATGTCTACATCCATGAGTTAAGATACTATTTTTATAAGAAAATTAAAATGAAACAACACTAATTGGTCACTGATGAAAGATGCTAGGGAACAACAACAACAAAAATTTGAAAACTGGTAAATGAAAGTAAGAAGTAACCCATTTGAGAACATTTTTCTTAATAGAATTATTCAAATTAATAAAGGAAAAAAAAGAAATTAGAACATCATTTTGTAACCATCAATAAACAAATGGATCCAAGCATTGATCAGCAGCAGCTGCTAATTTCACAAAAGACAACCAGATATTTTTAACCTCTTGATACGTGATCACATATGAAGTAGTCTTGACCAAAAAATGAGCCTGAGTCTGATCAATCTAGAGTCAACCAATTTACAAGCAGCAGAAGAACATGGGGACAGAACAAGAAACTTAATAACCAGGTTTCTTCAACAAACAAATTTTGAGGGAGGGAGAAAGGGAGGAATGGAAGAAAGGATAAGGAAAAAGAGGGAGAGTAATGAAATAAGGGAGAGGGGGAAGGGAAGGAGGCAGAGAGAGACACACACACAGAGACAGAAGGAGGGAGGGAGGAAGGGATTACAAGTCTTGAAAGGCATTATCAACCAACTGCAATGTATGAACCTTATCTGGATCCTGATTCAAACAAACTGTAAAAAAAAAAACAAGCAAAAAACAAAAAAAACATGAAATTTGTGATTCAATTTGAAATTTGAACACTGATTAGATATTTGAAATTAAGAATTATTAGAAATTTTTAAGGTACAATAATAGTAATATGGATATGTATTTGGGGTTTCTTTTGTTTTCATTTATTTTATTTATTTATTTTTGGCTGCGTTGGGTCTTTGTTTCTGCACACGGGCTCTCTCTAGTTGCGGCGAGCGGGGGCTACTCTTCATTGCGGTGCATGGGCTTCTCATTGCAGTGGCTTCTCTTTTTGAGGAGCACGGGCTCTAGGCATGCTGGCTTCAGTAGTTGTGGCACACGGGCTCAGTAGCTGTGGCTCGCAGGCTCTAGAGCACAGGCTCAGTAGTTGTGGCACACAGGCTTAGCTGCTCCGCGGCATGTGGGATCTTCCCGGACCAGGGCTTGAACCCATGTCCCTTGCATTTGCAGGCGGATTCTTAACCACTGTGCCACCAGGGAAGCCCTGGATATGTGTTTTTTTAAAAAACCCTCTTTATCTTTTTGAAACACATACTGAAATATTTATAGATGGCAAAATATAATTCAGAGATGTGTTTCAAAATAACACAGGGGCTTCCCTGGTGGCACAGTGGTTGAGAGTCCATCTGCCGATGCAGGGGACACGGGTTCGTGCCCCATTCCGGGAGGATCCCACATGCCACGGAGCGGCTGGTCCCGTGAGCCATGGCCGCTGAGCCTGCGTGTCCAGAGCCTGTGCTCTGCAACGGGAGAGGCCAACAGCAGTGAGAGGCCCACGTACAGCCAAAAAAAAAAAAAAAAAACCCACAGAGTAGGGAACTGGTTGGGGGTATGTACAGGACAGGACTAGTCATGGGAAAATGAATGTTGAGGCTAGGTGGTGAGTATTGGGGAGTTCATTATACTATGCTTTTTAACTTTTGTGTGGTGAAATCCTACAAAATAAATGTATTTTTTTTCTTATTAGTCATCCATTTAATACACATCAGTGTATACATGTCAATCCCTATCTCCCAATTCATCACACCCCCACCCCCACCCCCCGCCGCTTTCCCCCCGTGGTGTCCATACGTTTGTTCTCTACATCTGTGTCTCAATTTCTGCCCTGCAAACCGGTTCATCTATACCAGTAAATGTGTTTTTTAAAAATATAAGACATTCAGTAGCAATGAGAACACTCAGTACAGAGGTTGGTTTTGAAACACAACCTGCTACTGAAAAAATAAGGACTCCTTGAAGAAACAGATTCCTTCGAATCTGAGGGGAGAAAAGTACAAGGTGAGCCTGGAACATCTTGTACTAGAAAGCAAAGGAGTAAAAGAATGAGGACATGTTAAAATGGCATAGGAACCAGCTTGAAGGGCTCCCCTTTGTCAAATCTGAGTAAATTTAAACATCAAAGAAAAACAATAATGAGTTATAAAACATTGAATCAAAAAAGGAAGTTTTTGAATAGTGCTATTCAAAAACAAAAAGAGGAAAGGGAGGAAAAGCACTATTATGGAAGATTGCCAGCCAATCAATATAGAAGAAATAATAGAATGAGAAAATCACCATTTCTCAAACACTAGTCTAATTATTGTTTCAGGCAAGGATTACAAATGCATGGTGAAGCCACTGGGTGGTAGGTTATTACTGACAGATAGGATATTCCCTCGGTCTCAAGGATCGCAAATTAGTATTAATTGTACATAGGAAAAGGTAGCTTTATGATGGAGAGATCCAGTGAACGTCTCCTTAACCAAGTGGTCAAAATTCCATCTCCAGTAAAGGGATCATCTGATGTCATGCCCCTCTTCTGATGATGCAATGAGAGGCATAAACATCACCTAGGCAGTAATGTGACCAAAAATGTTAATGTGGGCTTTCCTGGTGGCGCAGTGGTTGAGAGTCCGCCTGCCAATGCAGGGGACACGGGTTCGTGCCCCGGTCCGGGAAGATCCCACATGCTGTGGAGCGGCTGGGCGCATGAGCCATGGCCGCTGAGCCTGCACGTCCGGAGCCTGTGCTCCGCAACAGGAGAGGCCACAACAGTGAGAGGCCCGAGTACCACCAAAAAAAAAAAAAAAAGTTTAATGTGAATTCAGTCACCAAGGACAGACAAGATCAGAAATTTGATTTGGACTCTTCAAAATATTAAAGAAAAATCAAGGGATCTGATCTAGATTTAAGAAATCAAAAAAATATGACATTAAACACAACACATGACCCTCGTTTGAATCCCAGGTGGGAGTAAGGGAGAAGCTATTGATATTAAGGACAATACTGTGACAATTGGGAACATTTTAATATGATCATATATTAAAATATAATTATTGTTTTAATGTTCAATTTCTTAAGCATTATAACTGTGTTTTGTTTTGTATGCCCTTGTTAGGCTAAAAAAAAAAAGTGAGTATATGTCTTCAGTATAACCTATACATAGATAGATATATGTAGAAAGAAAGTAAAGGTTGTACAATGTTAAATGGATCTACAGGAAGGCTGTAGGAGTGTATGCTATACTATTCTTTCAACTTTTCTAAAGACTTAAAATTTTCCAAATAAAAAGCTGATGAAAAATATACTCTGATAATGACATCTGAAGAGTGTATTACGTACAGGTAACAGGGCATCGTCCCCTTTGCTCCTCTGGATTTTCTCTCTGGAGCTCTCTTTCTGATTGACAGCTTGCTCTGCAAATGATACCTCCAGGTTGATATCTGTTTCAGAGGCAGGTGCCTCTTCAGGCACCAGTGGGGTCAGCTCCTTTTCGCCAACAACTAGGCTAGATGCCTGATCTGGGAAAAAGACAAAAGATTCAATTCATGTGCTTTGGCTACTTCTTTTTTTAACTTCTAATACATCAACCATATAAACCTTTGGGAAAAATACTATTTACTATAAGCAATAATTAACGGTTATTTTAATAGTAAAAAGTATACTCAAGGAATTCTACCAATGGTGCATAGGGGCATAGAGGAGGGAAGGTGGTGACTAGAAAGCCAGAGTTGAATTGTGGAATCTTTCTCTGAGGTCACAATTCTTAGACTGAGTCCAGTTCCAAAACATTGATGGGTGATCTCAAGCTCTGAATGAAAAACCTCACAAAAATTTAGTAGACTTAATCATTGCTTTATTTTATACTGGGAGAGTAAAAGCAAAAAAAGGAGAGAAGGAGGTTAGCTTTACTCTCTCTTAAAACTATGATATACCATTTAATTTCCTCACAGTGGAACAGATTCCTGAGAAAGATTTCTTCCATGCCCTGCATGTCCTTTCTGGAATGTTACCTACCTATCATAGTAAAAATTCCAAAACAAAAGTTAGCACAAACAACGTGCACTGTGGGAGTCAGGTCTGGAGGTACCTGGTACCAGAACCAACAGGTTTTGCACCAGATTATTACAAAGATTATAACAGCTCTCTTACACTATAAATCTAATGAAATAAGTTCCATGTATTTACATCAACAGTTTATAATAAATTTAACATTTTTTTCTTGGTTTGTTGGTTGTTAATCCTCCAGGAAAAAACTTAACACCTGAAAACTTATTTGCTGAAAATATCAGCTTTAAGCTTGGAAGAAAATACTTCTAAATTTGGCTATTTGATAAGTTTTTGGTTTTTAACACAACTCACACTAGAAAAAAACCTGGAATCAATGACAGGATTACTGTTATTTTCTCATTGCAGACCATTAAATCATGGTGGGCAGCTCTGGATTACATCAGTAAGCTTACATAGTACATTCAAATGCTTATATACTAACACACCAAGGTGATGGAGGGTAAAGTTAATTTTAAAATTTAATAAATATGTCATATATACGTATATTATTAAAAGTCTGATGCCTTCAGAAAATGTATTTGTATTATCTTCTATGTATTTTCTATACTTATAGTCATTTAAATCAAAAACACACAGAAAAATTGTTTTACTCAAAAGAAAATACAGATAAATCTAAATCTAGCCTTTTTCACTCTCATTCAATAAGAAGTGAGGGCTTCTTGGTTGTAGGACTTGGGTAGTGCTCAGCGGGGCCCCAAGCTGGGTTTAATGCTCTACTGTTGCCGTCTCGCAATTTGAACAAGAAGCCCTACATTTTCAGTTTTCACTGGGCCTTGCAAATTACATAGCTGGCCCTGGTCACATCTCACAGTTAAGAAAGTAAGTAAAATGGACCCACGTGAATTCAAAAAATAAGAGAAAATTTAAAGCTTTTGACTGTATTTATCTGCTGCCATCTATGCCACATTATGCTTTTCCAACAGCTTGTGACAATTTTTTTTTAATTAGGATAACTAGACCTCTCTCCGATTAATTTTTAAAGTATTAACTTAAATGTCAAAGCACAATTTGAGTTTTATATTCCCACTGGTTTACACTGCTTTATGTTTTACTGTGAATATGTATGTTGGTTTCCTAGGAAACCATTCTAAGAGGAAAAAACTGATTAGCCATTTTCTTAAATTAGAAGCTACCTTTCTAAAAGCTGAGTGTTTATGGACAAGAATGTTAAAACGACTCCCTTTTCTCCTTAACAGCCCCATGTCAGAGCTACAATAAACAACACCTCCCCACACACACAAACAAATGTTCTGTGCTGAATTCAAAACTGAGAAGAATTATAATTAAGTTAGAATACATTTTAAACATATGAATCTCCTCCAAAAATTGGCAAAAATAAATAACACAATATAGAAAAGGCTTAAGGATCAAATGGTAACTCCAGTTAAGGCAGATAGCAGGAAAAACAGTTTCAGGGTGATAAAGGAGCACTGCTAAAAGAAATAGATAGTTAACTGACTAATAAAAGTATCTATGAATCAATTATCTACTCTCAAAGAGAAACATTAACAGAGAATGCTGAGATAAACCTTTTGGCTCTTAAAGCCCAAAAGTGTAAATAATATAATTTATTTAATCTATTCTCCTTTGGTTTTTAAGTGGATAATAGCACTGAGTTACAAATATTTTACAAAACTCAAAGTTTTTCAATTGTCCAAAATAATCCATATCTTTATTTTTAAAAATAATTTCCCCTCCTCCTTAGAACTCGGAAAAGAAAATATACATAACACAAAAGTTTTAAAAATTATTTGGGCATTATTAGTAATTTCTAAATGTATGTATTAAACACTGGCCTTTCATATACACAGAGTTGTATAATTTGATGAAAAGTTAAGATTGATACTTAGCAGTAGATTAATTAATTTGAAATGCAACAATGCTTGCAACATTAAAATTTTATTTTTCATTTAGAGTAAGTAACTTTGATTGAACATGCATAAAAGCCTAAGTGTAGGGAAAACATTTAATATAGACTACGTAGCTCACACTTACAGATTTCAAATGGAAAGAGCTCCACTTCTGAACTCCAGACAATATTTTCCATGCATTTCATTCAGAACCTTTCAATGTTTGCATAACACTGGTTAATTCACTGGCTAGCAAAAGAGCATGGCATTGCCCAGAACAGGTGCAGTAGTAAATACT
Organism: Mesoplodon bidens; assembly: GCF_964165515.1. Taxonomy (NCBI): domain Eukaryota; kingdom Metazoa; phylum Chordata; class Mammalia; order Artiodactyla; family Ziphiidae; genus Mesoplodon; species Mesoplodon bidens. The sequence goes on from NC_138168.1 coordinate 61,243,631, forward strand.
CAGTGACTTGGATGGCGTTATACACATTCTCTTATTATTCTGTCTGGAGGCTCTATGCCCACTTCATAGCATTCCAGCAAAAGCAGATGTAAATCAGGCACCAAGTTTGTCACATTCCACTCCGCTGCCGCAAGCTAGGCTGGAAGGGACTGCTATAATGAACTTGTCTTCCAGAACTTCTGTTTATATAGCCTACATCACCATCTCTGGCAAAGGAGGAAAACACCAAGAAAGGACAATGTTTCCCTCAGTATTCATTTAGCAATTGCCAGTCGCTCTTCCCCAAAGCCCAAAGCATATTGATATTGGCACAAAAGGTTCATCTGTCTCTCTTAACGACCCAGCTCTCTAGCCGGCCTGCACTGGCTATTCCAGCCTGCTTGCCACTTCAGTGTCTACTGGCACACAGACTTAGGGAAACACCCAGTAATTTCATTCTGATATAAAACATGTAACTAAAGAAATCTCCACAGAACAGTAAAAAAGCAAGTGCTTTTATAGACATAAATATATAGACACGTATGTGTCTATACACATGCATGCACACACTTATATATGCACATACGTGTGTGTGTAAACATTTTAAGGCAGGGGTGCAGGAGAGAAGTTCTGAGAAAAGTACGGAAGGAAGGATAAAGATACTAGATGCTCCAAGACTCCAAAATGTCCCGTATACAGTAATTTTGGACTAACCTTTGATTTTTATAGGAAGGTTGGGAACACTTCCCAGGCCTCCACAGTCTACCTGATACTCTTCCTCCACTACTTCCAATCCAAACACAACACTAGCAATGCCATGAACACTCCAGGTGCCAGGTCTTAAGGACATAAACAAAAGAAAAGTCCCAAGCGGGACTCAAGCAGCCACCAACAACCTTTGCTACAGTTTTTAAGTAACAGCACACTGAGGATTAAATCTGTGACCTTAATTTAGAAATTTTTCCTTTTTGTAAATCCATGAAATAGCTTTAAATTCTTTCTTGGTAAGTACTAATAAAGTCTTACTATTTATTTTCATCCATGCCTTGAATTTCTAATCCATTTCTGAAATAACAGATACAGAAAAAGGAATGAAAAGGAGAGTTGTAATCAATGCCCCCCCCAAAAAAATTTTAACTTAAAAAGTTTTTCTAAACTTTCTGAAAAGCAATCCATTTATGAGCTAAGAACTTCAGATCTGAAAATGAGGTTCCAAATTCACTGGCTCCCCTTACTAGCTGTGTGGCCTTGGGAAAGTAACTTTACATCTCTAAACCTCACTTCTCTCATTTGTAGAATGGGTTAAGAACAATATTTACTACATAGAGTTCCTGAGTATATTAAATTAGGTAAATATCTCTGCAGAGTACCTGGCACATGGTAAGCATTTGGGAAAACTGACTATGTACAGAGATGTTAGAACAGATAGAGATAGACAAGTATTTTATAAAAATCAAAGGCCAACTATATGCTCAGTCTTATGTAATTATCTATGTGGGTTCTTTATATGAGTATCTGAATAGAATTTGCTTACCAGAATTGAAGACGAATGTTTCAAAAGGTCTTATCTGTTTGTTATACTAATAAATGAGAAAATACAAGAGAACGGATCCAACTTACCATCTTTTCCTTGGTATTTGTTTTCGTCTGTTCTGACTGATTGTGATTCTGTACCATCTGGAGGCTAAAGATAGAACATGGGCCATTTAGTCATCTCCACCTCACAACCAGAGAAACAGTACTGTGAAATAACTCTATTACTAACCTTCAGGGTACAAGAAATGCACTCAGAATGATATCAATCACAGAAAAAAAGGACTACAGGTATAATCAACAAGCAATCATCCAATAAACATGTGATCACCCACAACTTGTAAGACACACTACTAAGCCCTGTGGGGAATAAGGGCAACATCAAGAGTGTCCCTGCCAGCAAGAATGCCGCCATAAATTGAAGGGAAAAGAAAACATATCAAAAAGTTAACAATATCCATTAACAGATGAGTAGATAAACAAAATGTGAGCTACCCACACAATGAAATATTATTCTGCAATAAAAGGAAACAAAGTACAGGTACATGCTACAACATGGATGAACCTTGAAAACATTCTAAGTGAAAGGAATCAGGCACAAGGACCACATATTGTGTGATTTCATTTCAACGAAATCTTCCGAATAGGAAAGTCATAGAGACAGAAAGTAAATTAGTGGTTGCCTAGGGGGTAAGGAGAGGAATATGAGGAATGACTGCTCATGGGTATGGGTTTTCTTCTGGAGATGATGAAAAGGTGTTAAAATGGATTGTGAGGATGGTTGCGAATCTGTGACTACACAAAAAATCTCTGAATCGTAAACTTTAAGTGGGCGACTTGGTGAATTATCTCTCAATAACGCTGTTATAAAATAAAATTATAAGTTGACATGTAGGTAATAAAATAGAATTCTTCATATTTTTTTAAAAAGCTAGTAATAAATGTGAGATCAACTAAAACTACATTGCCAAGCAGGTAATAAGAGCTTAGATATTCAAAGGAACTCCTTTTTCGAGGGGTTGGGGAAGTGACACCTGAAGAATGCAGCCCTCCAAGGGTTTATGGACACAGGAAAACATGGCTGGCTCCTCTCACCAGTAAGTGGGTCCAGGCCGTACTTCCTCCTTTCCAAGTAAGACTTCAGGAGGAATTCAGGAGTCAGGAAGAGGAGTCTAGGTCAATCATACACAAAGGTCTATTTGAATGAACTGTCTTTAAAATACTCATTCCATTGGATTTTCCTCTCTATACAAAAGAAGATAGCCTTTGTAGTCCCCTCCCCACATACTTCAACTCAGGTGTTAGCAGAGGAGAACTCCCCCCTCCACCTGCAATCCAAGAAGAGTCTAGAAAGGCACGGGGGCAGGTACGCAGAGGTGCTCTACTTAGAGGTTAGAGGTACCCAGGTCAGTGTAGAGCGATTACCCATCACAGAAGTGGTACAAGAGTCGTGGCACTACTTCAGTCCCCCTCAGGCAGGGCAATACCATCCTCCTCCCTCTGCCCACGAGCCTGCACTCCATGGCACAGGGCACACAGTGAGTAATTCTAATCTTACATATGAACACATATTTTGGAGCATGTGGTTGGAATTGTTTTCCTAAGCAATTGAAGATAACAGTGCAGATGGTATTCATTTCTGTATTATATTTCCCAGTGTCAGCAAGGGCTTCATGAGGAAGCATTTGAAACGGAAGAGTTGAATATGGACAGTCATCTCTCAGTATCTGTGAGAGACTGGTTCCAGGACACCCCCACCCCTGCCCTTGCGGATACCAACGTTGGAGGATGCTCAAATCCCTTATAAAAAATGGCATAGTATAGTCGGCCCTCCATATCCACAGGTGCAGAACCCAGGGATATGGAGGGCCCACTGTACTTATTTGAGAATAGAAGAACTGCAAGTAAAGACAGCTGGCCCATGTTTGCTTGAGGGATGGGGGACATATTTCTAATGGGTGGCAGTGTTTCGATTAAAGGCATAAAGTGTAAGCAAGTTAACATTATTTTGATTTACTTGTGCTATTTCTCTCTTATTGAATCCATCAGATGATACAACTCACCAATTACCTTGAACTCAAACCATGTGGTTTAGACATCACCAAGAATTTGCTGGAAAACGTTGCTTGAAGCATTGAGTAGCAACATCCTCTTAGAGACTGGCAGGAATCCCACAGTATATGGTTTGCTTAGGCTCAGCTCTCTGCACCCCCCCACCTTTTGTTTCCTCTTAACTCCCTCAGGGAGGGCTCTTTAATTGGGAAGGAAATGTCATAATACTATATTTCCTTACTATTCATTTTTCTACAGCTAGAAACCAAGTCCAGTCCTTCAACCCCAGTGGATGGCCCAAATAACGACTGGGTGGTATGCAAGCGCGGAACTGCCTCACAGCAGCCAGAGACCTACCTGGAGCAAGCCAGTCACCCCAAAACTCCTATAAAATGGACTGGATTTGATCTACAATTGACCATGCAAATAGAGCAGGAAGCTGCAGCTATAAAGGATTTCTTGGAAGAATGAAATGACTACAAAAAGCAAAAAACCTCTATATGACAGAAAGATACCTTAAATGTAAGTCTATTTAGTCCCTCATTTTTTAAAAAGATTTTTGTTACCCTTTATTTATAGTGTAAATACATCTCATGTATTTACTGAGACTACTTAATATCAGAATCATATATGTAAACCCAAATGTAGCAGGATGCACAGTGGTTAAAAGCACTTATTTAGAGTCTGACAAATCTGGGTTTACTATCTACAGGACCACTGAGCAAGTGACTTAAAGTCGATGAGCCTGTGGAATCGAAACGATGATACCTCACTCACAGGACAGCTCTAAGGATGAAATGGGATATGGCATGGAAAGTAGTCGGCACAGTAGGTGGTCAGTAGTGGCAGCAGCAAATATAACTGCTATTATTATCACCGCAATCATCGTCCAACATCCGTTCTGTCTGTTCTCACTCCAATCATCCAACTGGGTCTTCTAGACCAGAGAGCTATTCCAACTTCATCTGAGAACAGTCCAGAGTATAAATCAACTTTGACCCTAAGAACATCATTAAGTTCAGCTGACCTTCTTTTTCCTCGTTGTAGCAAGACTTCCTTGTTGAAGGAGCAGATGATATTAATTTACATTTTGTGCAAGCTCTTGAGGTCCTCCTGGATGAGCCACAAGCAGCCTACCAACTGGCTGTACTGAGCAGCACTGTTCTACGCCATACAGATCTCCTATTTGTACCATGCCTTCCCTGATAGCCATCAGCCCCAAAGTCTCTACCAGACTTCAACAGCTTCCACTAATAAATTCATCATCTTAGCAAATATCTACTCAAATCTTCTATGTGCTAGGCACCGTGCTAGGTGCTAGATGCAAAGGGGAAGTTATTTCATGTTCAGGGTTCCTGTTTTATAATTCAGCTACATTTACTCCCTCACATTCCATTTCCATTCATCCCCACATGAGTCTAGAAAAAAAGCAAATTTTCCTACAAGAGTTAATATAGAAGGAAGAATCCTCCACCTCTGACTTCTCTGTAAGTAACAATTAGCAGTCACATTGTCTAGGGGGTTGGGGCCATTCCTAAAGCTCCAAGGACACCTAACACAGGTATTGTCACAGAGAAATGTAACTTGTTTCATTTTCTGCCCCATCAGTATAACTTCTAGAAGGACAGGGATCAAGTCCCTCTTGATTATGGAGAGCATGGAGCTTTAGCCCCTTGCATATACATGCCCATTAAGTTTTTAATGATCTGAATCAAACTAGATGGGTTCAATTGATTCTAAGCAATTATTCCTTTGCTTTATCAAAAAAGAAAACCTACCTCACTTTCTTTTGACCCTCTCTGTTGAGCAAATATGTCTCTGACGTCAGGAACCTGGTACTGTTTGTTTTTTTTCCTCAAGGTCTGGGAGACAGTCTCTACTCGTTTCTGAACAGCTGCTGCCTGCGTCCGGGTCAGTGTTGATAAAAACACCATGCTTTCTTGGGGATCTCCAGCAGTCTCTCCAAAGAGATTGGACAAACCGGCCTCCTTAAGCCATTCTTCTTCCAGTTCTCCCTCTAAGACAACAGAGAAAAATGGTATTTAAATCACAAAATATGAGAACTTTTACATTTTTTTAAGCTGTTTAAAAACTCTTACTGAAACTCTTATATCACAACCAAACCGCAGTGCTAAGAATCATTATCTGAAACTTGGACAACTGCCATAAACTCCAGCCATAAAGATATCAAATTTTAGATCCATTTCATATATACTCAATTAAAACTTTTAAATGACTTCACATGTGATTAACCTCTATAACTTCCCTGCAGATTAACTAGGGGAAGATAATACTGTTCCCTTTACAGAGATGAGCAAGCCATGAAAAGATAACTTACTTCCATCAAGTTACAGAAGGAAGTCGATGCTGGGGATGGCTATTAAAGCCCTGTTTCTTGGCTTAAATTTAGCACTACCCGAGTCCAACCCTAACTGATAGAAAGGCTTGTTTTCTCTGCTCGCTGTAGCTGACAGGGAGTGTGGCAAAGAAGCAAAGAGCATCTGGACATCAGGAACTAATCAATTTCAAATTAATTTTTTTAACCCCCAAGGTCAGCATATCAAAGTCATGTTTTTTACAAATTTTTTTAAAAGCACACTATTTTCAGCAAAAAGACCAAAATAGCTTATTATAGGAAACTAATTAAACAACTGAATACATTCAAAACACTGAAAGGAAGTAAACAGTAAAGCAAATGTTGTATACGATCTATTGATGATTCGGGACTTCCCTGGCAGTCCAGTGGTTAAGACTCTGTGCTCCCACTGCAGGGGCACTGGTTCGATCCCTGATCAGGGAACTAAGATCCCACATGCCAGGCGGCGTGGCCAAAAAAAAAAAAGGAAGATCTGTTGATGATTAACAGAAAAACTGAATGATAACTAGAATAGATTCACTCCAAGTTCCATGTTTATAGAGGAAATTGAAAGACCAAGGACTTGAGACACAAAAGACCTGTGTCCATACCCCATTTCTGCACCGTGATGGCCATGTCACTTTGGCCGAGTCACTTAGCCTCAAGCTGACTCTGTTTTCTCATCTGTAAACTAAACCACAGCTGCCCTGGTGCCTCATAACCAAATGTGAGAATATCACATGGGAAGAACTTTGCAGAGCTCTAGTATAGTCCATATCACATGATGGAGCACTGACTAGTGTGCCCATCTATCCTTCTCTACTATCTAAACTCCATGAGGGCAGAAATAAAGTATTAATATCCTTGGCTTCAAGAAACATAAGGCAGTGCCAGGCATTCTGCATGCCAGGCAACAAAAACTGTTTACTGACATAAAAAGTCAGCCATGATTATTAATGTTGTTAAGGTAGAACTCAGTATACGTGTATAAAACCAAATGGCCAGAAAAAAGCGGATATTGCCATGATAAGGGAAGTAAACAAGATTACAAAATAGAGTCACTTGTTCCATTAAAAAGTAGAGGTAAAATTCAAACAATTTAAAGTCAAAGAAAAGGCACGGGTGTATAGAAACAGTCCTAATTCTTCTCGATAATCACATCATGAACAACACTCTACGAATCCATTTTAGTCTTGAAGAATTACGAAACAGCTAAGGACACATGGCTATGTATCAGGCTTGAGTGCTGCTTTCTGCAGAATGTTTTCTCCTTACGCGGCAGGCCACTGGTATGCTGCTGCCATCTTGAAACTTTGAGACAGAAAGGTTGGGAGACACTATTACCACAAAAAAACTCAACTGGATTGGTAAAGTGAGAAAGAATGAGAGTAAAATGAAAGAGAACCCAAATAAAACAATGAGTTGGTTATAATTTTCTTTTACAAATCAGGGTTAAATTAAGGGAAATCTCTAACTTTTCTTTTTCAAGTATTATTGGTTGCTTTTTTTCAACAAATGTTATAGCAAAGGAGAAAAGCCTATTTATGTATGGATAGATTTCAGTACTAAACAACTTGATGCTAATTCATTTAGCATCATTAAGAAGTCTTCTGTTGAGAGCCTCCCTGGTGGTGCAGTGGTTAAGAATCCTTCTGCCAATGCAGGGGACCGGGGTTCGAGCCCTGGTCTGGGAAGATCCCACATGCCGCAGAGCAATTAAGCCCGTGCGCCACAACTACTGAGCCTGTGCTCTAGAGCCCGCGAGCCACAACTACTGAAGCCCGCGCGCCTAGAGCCCGTGCTCCACAACAAGAGAAGCCACCACAGTGAGAAGCCCACGACCGCAATGAAGAATAGTCCCGACTCCCGCAACTAGAGGAAACCCGCACGTAGCAACAAAGACCCAACACAGTCAAAAATAAATAAATTTATATATAGAAAAAAAGAAGTCTTCTGTTGAAAAACAGGTCACTACTAGCAGTGGGTCCCAAGGTACTAACTGTGGCTCTTACTTTCTTGGCATTTGTATCAACTTATATACCAAAGACTTACTTACAAACTTATAGATGGCACAAGGCATAGAAATAATGCTAATATAATAGATGCCAGAGTTGGGCATCAGAAACCTAGTGTCTACTTTAATTTAATAGGTTAGCCAAAAAAAAAAAAAGCATGAAATTTAAGGGGGAAAAAAAGTGAAGTTTTACATGTTTCTTCCAGAATATTAAATACAGTAGTGGAGACTGTGGGAAATGCAGCTAGAAAGAGACTTGCATGAAATTATGAACCAAATACAAGAAGTAAATATGGAGGCTAAGAATGTTAATACAATCTTCCACTGTCCAAATCTGTACCCTGAGCTTAGCTGGCTAAACTGTGGCACTGCTGCCAATCTGGAGGATGATACTTTGAAAGATAAGATGACCAGGACTGGGATAGGTCTGCAAACCACCAACAAGGATTGATTTATGTGAATCTTTCCTTCTAGAAAAAAGTCACTTGGCTAGTAACAAGACAACTATCCTCAACCATTTGAAAGGCTATCATGCAAAAAATAAAACAGACTTGTTCTGATCTTCCAGAAGGCAGATCTACAATAAGTGAGTAAAAGGTAGTGTAGAGCAGATTGTAAATCAATAAAATAAAGAACACTGAAACAGCTCAAGCTGACGGAAAAGCATCAGCATCTATACTCACTAGAGGCCAAATGGCCATGTGGCTAGGATACCACAGAAGGAATTTAAATAAAGCTTAGATGATTTCAAAATTCTAGTCTAACTCTAAGAGTCTATGATACAGCAAGCTTAGCCAACAAGATTCTAGCCACATCCAAACCTAAGTGAATTTACTTATGCCATTTATATTTGTCAGTTGCATCTATAAATCTGCCACAATTAAGTCATTTTCAAGTTGAAAGGCAGCTACCATTTATCTTTTTCTGGTTTTCCTAGCTTTAATTTTTTTTCCTCCTCTTCCTTTCCATGTATTCATTTCCCATCAATACATATTTAAAAAGAGACAGAGAGAAAAAGAAAAAAAAGTTTTATTAACTTCATTATTACCATCAGGCTCTTTGACAACCACCACCTCTTGATCATCTTGTCTGTTCTCACTGGATTTCTTGATATTTTCTAGTTCGGTCCAATAATCTTCCATAGATAGTTCATCCAAAGAATCCTGGGAACTTGATCGATCAAATGGAGGCCTTTCTATAACTTTGGTGATTTCCTGGTTCATAGTATACTGGCCATATCTGCGACTATAAATTCAAAAGAAAACACGGTTCATCATAGTACATGAGGAAGTAGTACAATTTCTAAAATATCATAGTACTGAGCTGGAGAATTTGGAAACTCAAGTTCTCCTTAACAAAACCAAAGAGATGTATATTTTGAAACTGTTTACCTTGAGAGGCTACTGATTATAATACGCTTGTAGAATGAACAGTTTTATCCTCTATGGAAAAGCATGGCAAAGAACAAACAGCCATGTGATAAATATTTTTCCTTTTCCATTTTGCTTAAATTATTTTAAGGCTTCTTTAAACTTGAAAATTTGTTCTTAGAAAGCAACAGGTTAAATCTTGATTAGAGGTTAATTAAATTGGGATTGAATTTTACACAGTATTTCATATTTATCATTGATACCTATAAATCAAACTCAATCAACCCTTACATAGCAAATATCTGCAATCAATGAATGAGGTACCATTTGAATTTTCATTTTGTTTTTTGTAACCAAAACATGAATAGAAGGATGGTATATTAAGTTTGCTGTTACACTCTATTTTAGAAAGCAACTTTTAATATTTACACTTATAAATGTACCTATTACTTACATATATTTTAAAACATGGTAAAAAATTGTATTTATTGGCAATTCTGAATAAGTAGTTAGGAATTACCTTGTAAACATTTGGTTAAATATAATCTATGAAGAAAAGGATAAGTGAATAAATTTTTTAATGACTTCAACTATATTTTTTTCTTTATAAGTCATATCCTACCTACTACTAACATTGAATTAAAGGGCCTAATAATAAAAAAAAACCATATAGAATAGAAATATTAAATTGTTTCATTATTGTTTATATTGAGATAGAGAGGGAAAAGCCTTATTACTTGAAGAAGGAAATTCTTCTGCTATGGTTTTTCCCCTTTATATTCAATAATTTTTCAGAAATACAATTTGAGTGGAGACAATAACTGGTGAATGAGTGTTTTGTTATTCTAATATCAAATTGCTTTTTTATCTCCCAAGAAGACATTAGGAAGTAATACTCTGCTAGACTGGTTTTACTTACTGCACATAGAGAAAATAAAAAGAAATGCGACAAAACAGAATTCTTTAATAGTGTGTGAACATTTTCACATTTAAAGTAGCCTTTCCCATAGTTATTTAAAATGGTAGGATTTAATACAGCATAAGGAAGAAGGTCACTCAACTCTGGTCTAATCTATCCAGCAGTTTAATTCCAACTGACTTAGTAAAAGTCAAATAACTTAATTACCTATTGCTGCAAATAAATGCAATATAACTGACTACTTAACTGTAATGTGCTAATCGGCCAGTTTTATCCCTTTAAAGATGGTTCTCTCTGCCTTGATTACATACTTTATTAATGCTGGTTGCATGAATGAGGGAACAATCCCTATAATCTCACCCCAGCAGCAACCCTGGCATGGTGATGGGTGGGCGTTAGAGTGAGGGCCAGCAGGAGGAAGTCTAGACATGTTTGTGTGAATCTCTTTCCTCTAGCCTCCATTGTCCATTGTTTGCCGCCCCCATCCCTTAATTCAAAGGACACTTCCTCCCTCCCTGCCCCAACTCCTGTTTACATCCTTGTATCCCACCCTGTGGCCATGATACCATCGGTGTTCTCAGTTTAGGGTTTACACTCCTGATTCTTAAATTACAATGTGAATGAGAAAGCTCTCTTTTCTCTTAAAAATGAAAAGTAAATTATATTTTTTATTTCTGTGATCGCAAGCTCAACTGATCTCTGGTTCATATTCCTTAATCCTGCTTTATCAGGATAGCTAAAGCTAATTTACAGTGTTTGCTGGATTCATTTTTGGTTTATTTCATGTCAAATATATAGACGCCCGTCCTTGCTTTTGTTTTACCTCTCATTATAATGTAAGGCTGTCTACTTTATTGCTATTTTTGACAACCCTTAGCCCCACGGGAGATCATGATGAGAACTGTGGAATGTGTGAAGTATAATGACTAATGCCAAATAATTTGGTTTATCTGCTCATAGGAAAATGGTGCCGTTGAACGAAAAGTACATTAAGCCTTTCATTCCTGAAGGAATGTGTTTATTCTGGCAAGAATTTTCCAGTAAATTTCCATTAAGATAAGAGCATGTGCAGAAAAATGCAAGGGCATTGAGCAACAGTGTTGTTATGTAAATATACCTTCTATAGCAAGCCCTGCTTTCAAAACACACATAAAGTGAAAATCTAATCGCTTAGTGCTGATGAATTGACTCAATATTTTGACTTTAACAAGATTCAAAAGCTGAACAGGTTTGTTGTAACAACCTGAAGATACTGAGTCATAAAAAGGAGGATTTTTTTTTTCTATTTTTGGATCACTGGCAAATGTTGCAAGAAAACAATATTTTTAAATATTAGGGGATGGGGCTTCCCTGGTGGCGCAGTGGTTGAGAGTCCGCCTGCCGATGCAGGGGACACGGGTTCGTGCCCCTATCCCGGAAGATCCCACATGCCGCGCAGCGGCTGGGCCCGCGAGCCATGGCCGCGGAGCCTGTGTGTCCGGAGCCTGTGCTCCGCAACGGGAGAGGCCACAGCAGTGAGAGGCCCGCGTACAGCAAAAAAAAAAAAAAAAAAAAAAAAAAAAAAAAAAAATATTAGGGGATGGAGTGTAGGTAGGAGGCAACTGTCCAGTGATAGTCCCCTCCTTAGTCAGCTGCCCAATAGTTTATATTTTCTCTAAAAATGTGACTGAACATTCTTTATTCACAGTTTACATCAATAAACATGTCATGACACTGCTTTTCTTCTTAGAATAGTCTCACTTTTGTACTCCAGACAGGCCACGGATAAAAGTCTGGCCCTTCTTAAAACTGTCCTGGTAAGAGGCCAGTTAACTGGTTTCCTCTCTTCTGTTTTTAGGAGTATGTTTTACGACACCATGTTCATTCTGCAAATTGGGCTCAAAAACATAAAAGCAACATCTGCTAGACATAATGAAGTATGGAGCAGAAATATTCTGTATTTCCAAAAGATCCCAGGCAACACGTGGTGCTCAAATCAGAGAAACACACGCTTTGCCCCACAGGCAACTAACTACTAATTACCTCCGCCTGACTTACCGGCAAGTGATGGTTCTCTGTTCGCTTTTCCTCACTCCCCATCCAGATTCCCATGTGCTAAACATCCATGACCACCCTTCCAAAACTCCCCCATTTCTCACCTTTTACAACTATAACTACACAACTAGACACTGTCCTCTAAGAGAAGGTGCTTCCTAGTCCACTGTACAAGTCTTGCTCTAATACATCACAGTATTATCACTTGGGCTTTTTTCCCATGGGCACTATAGTAGCATCACCAGCAAATACTCAACTTTACAGACTCCCCATGGGCCTTCATGGTGTGTTATCTTGCTGACATGTGCTCGTGCTGTGTTGATAAAAACTGGAGTTTTGTTTCCTTATATTTTCCCCAGGTATATTTTATCCCATTTTTCTGTAATATTTTTTCCACCTGGCCAGTGAATTTCAAATGTACTGATATCATCAGGGTGTTAGTGATACCTGTTATTTTTTTTGTCCTAGAGGATCTTAAAGTGATCTGACACAAGCTGTCCTCCACAAGGAGTTAAGAGTTTGCCATGCACCATGCTGTGGTCCACTAGAAGAAAATTGCTTGCTTCGCCCTAGTACCAATGCAGTCAGTGAAACAACAGGAAAACACATAGGACTAGGATTCATAAGTACCAAATGGTTCCAGCTCAACTTTTTTTCATGATCCTTGGAAAATCACTTCTCTGATTCTAACATTTTCCTATCTATAAAATGGAAAGAATGCCAACAGCCTTGACTGCTTTGTTTGTTGTGAGTTATCAAAGAAGAATTCCTATTAAAGTGTCTCAGAGGTAACCAAGAAGAAGGCACTCAAGTGAGCGTCATTGCTAACATTTGTGTAACTGCTAACTACAGATAACTGCCACTCCCATAGTTTAGTAAGGTCACCTTTGCCCTCTTCTAAGGTTCAGAGAAATTACTTATCCACTAGGGACAGTCATTCTTAAACCTTTGGTCTCAGACTTCCTTTACACACTTAAAAATTTTCAAGGGCTTCCAGAGTGTTCTTGAGATAGCTTATATCCACTGATATGGACACTATTAGATATTAAAACCAAAAACAATGTAAACACTAATTAATTTAAGAATAAGAAGAATAAATATCTTAAATAACATTTGGGGCAGGGGGGAAGCCCTATATTTTCCAAACCAAGAAAAAAAAACAGTGAGATAAGTAGCATTGTTTTACATTTTTGAAACTGTCTTTAATGTCTGGCTTAATAGAAAACATCTGGATTCTCACATCTGCCTCTGCATTTACTCTTCTGAGATATTGTAAGTCATGTGGTTTCTGGGAAACTCTACTGTATTCTCAGGAGAGAATGAGAATGAAAAAGGCCAGTAACATCTTGGTGTTATTATGAAAATAGTTCTGATCTCCCAGACCCCTGAAAGGGTCTCAAGAGCCTCAGGTGTTCCACGACCACACTTTGAAAACACTGCTCCAGGATTTCTCAAAAACACCGAATGGATCTGAAAAAGCACTTTTCAATTCTGTGGGCAACACTCCAGAAAGCCTTACTGAAAGAAACAGACATGCTTTCCTAGTGACCTTTGACCTACTTTTTTGTTTATTTTAGTTTAGTTTTACAGCCTTTCATCAAGACTGGGACTTATTCCAATGATATATCCATATTTAATTCATACTACAGTGACAAAGAATAAAAGCATTATTTAAAAACCCCTACCTTGCCAATGTCTTCCATCATTTGCTTTTTTTTTTTAAATAAATTTATTTATTTTATTTATTTATCTTTGGCTGCGTTGGGTCTTTGTTGCTGTGTGCGGGCTTTCCCTAGTTGCGGCGAGCGGGGGCTACTCTTCGTTGCGGTGCGCGGGCTTCCCACTGCAGTGGCTTCTCTTGTTGCGGAGCACGGGCTCTAGGTGCCCAGGCTTCAGTAGTTGTGGCATGTGGGCTCAATAGTTGTGGCACACGGGTTTAGTTGTTCTGCAGCATGTGGGATCTTCCCAGACCAGGGCTCGAACATGTGTCTCCTGAGTTGGCAGGCAGATTCTTAAGCACTGCACCACCAGGGAAGTCCCCCGTCATTTGCTTTTATCCGCCATGTACAATGGGCAGAAATCCTCTCTAAGCTTCCCCTTTTGCCCGGTGTTATATGAAAATGTGTATTTTCTTTAATGCTCCTTTGTCATCCATCTGTACCTCTTCCTACAATTATCTCAAGACATTTATTTGGAACTAGGACATTTCTTTGAACTCATATTTAACTATCTGATCCAATCTCTACTTTTTGTACCCTACCCCATCAAGAATCATATTGCTACACTTATATTCAGTCTGTCTCCTGGTCCTGCTCCTTTCAGGGCATTTTTGTGGCCCAAAGCCTGCTTTCGTGAAGTCCTCTGATGCTAGGACTTGGTTTTGTTTATTTGTTTTCTTTTCTTACAAGATCCTTACAAGTACACTCTCTTTCATGCTCCTTATTCTACTTTTACTTCCAACACAGGAAAAGAAGTGACTGGGTTGAGAGATATAAGAGAATAAGGTTATTTTTGTTTTGTTTTTTTGTTCTGTTTTTAATGTGCCAAAAAAAATTCTCATTGAGATCACGACTTATCATCAACCATAATGACCAAGTATATTTTAGATAAAGCCATATTTACTGAAGTGTAAACTTTAGAATGGTATTGGACCTTAGAGATTTAAACCTATCCCATCATTTTCTAGATGAGGTAATGAGGCGCCAGGGTTAAGTCTTCTTCAAAATCTCAGCAAAGTGATGGTTGAACCAAAATTAGTGTCCTCATTTCTTCTTCGGTCTATTATACCAAATAGACTGGAACAGGTAGAATTTACTTTTTTCACTTCTGATGCTCCAGTTTTTGTGAGTTTATATTGCACATAGCAAAACCAAGAGTGATCTCGTTCACACAGTCTATAATTAACATTTTAAAATGACCACTACACTTATCTAGAGAAAAATACATTTAACAGTCAAATCATACCTCTTTAAAATGCATGAGAATTCTTTTCCAATGCATTTTATAAAGAGTGGTTTGTGCCACGCTGGGGCATGACTTCAAATATACCCATTTTTTAAAAAGCTTTGTTTTGAAGATGTTTAAAATTTTTTAAATGTTTTAAAAATTCACTCTGTCTCTCCAGCTACATTATCTCTAGGCTGGGGGTAAAAAAACTGTTTCTGATATGTAGATCTTTCTCTTTTATTTTGTCAGTGATATTAAAGAAGTAATCACTGCCATCATGAGATGGTGAAGCTATTAATACTCCTAATGGCCTGTCCATAAGACTACACTTAATTTGATTGACTATGAAGAGCTGCAGCCTATGAATGACCCAAGTCATTTTTCCCTGGGAAGTGAATGCCTACTATTGTTTAGCTGAAAGCAGTAATTATTAGAAGTGGCTCTGACACCAGAAAGAAAGAACACTGACAGTGCCTTAAGGCAGTAAGAAGTTGATTGGAAAGCAATCCCACACTGGCCTCTCCCCACTCCCAGGCAGCCTTCAGAGCCCTGGGAAAGGATTCCTCACATCTTCTACCTGACCCAATTGCTATTATTTTTAAAATAGTTAGTTTTCACATTTCAAGTAAACTTACTTTTACGCTTTGCATATTTTACCCCTTTCATGTGGGGGAAGGATAAAACTTACCCATTATTTCTTTCAGCTTTCTTTTTCTTTAAAAATAAACATCACTTAACATACGTCTAGCACATTGCTTTAGTCTTCACAGAGCCTCCGCCCAATTTTGACACACAGCAAAACAATGAGCAAATGAACTGATGATGCTCTATTTACTTAACTTTGCCTAAGTCAAGCTGAGAAGAGAAGCCCATTAGTGACGCTGCTGAGACAGAGCTTTGAAAACTTGGCTTTCTCACTTTTACAGAAAACTATGGTAGAACCAATTCATATGTGAACATCACTAAGAGAATAGGGGAGGGAACACTCTTGCACTGTTGGTGGGAATGTAAATTGATACAGCCACTATGGAAAACAGTATGTAGGTTCCTTAAAAAACTACAAATAGAGCTACCATATGACCCAGCAATCCCACTACTGGGCATATACCCGGAGAAAACCATAATTCAAAAAGAGCCATGGGGCTTCCCTGGTGGCGCAGTGGTTGAGAATCTGCCTGCTAATGCAGGGGACACAGGTTCGAGCCCTGGTCTGGGAAGATCCCACATGCCGCGGAGCAACTAGGCCCGTGAGCCACAACTACTGAGCCTGCGCCTCTGAAGCCTGTGCTCCGCAACAAGAGAGGCCGCAATAGTGAGAGGCCCGCGCACCACAATGAAGAGTGGCCCCCACCTGCCACAACTGGAGAAAGCCCTCGCACAGAAATGAAGACCCAATACAGCCACAAATAAATAAATAAATAAATGTTTAAAAAAAAAAAAAAGCCATGTACCAAAATGTTCATTGCAGCTCTATTTACAATAGCCAGGACATGAAAGCAACCCAAGTGTCCATCAACAGATGAATGGATAAAGAAGATGTGGCACATATATACAATGGAATATTACTCAGCCATAAAAAGAAACAAAATTGAGTTATCTGTAGTGAGGTGGATGGACCTAGAGTCTGTCATACAGAGTGAAGTCAGAAAGAGAAAAACAAATACCGTATGCTAACACATATATATGGAATCTAAGAAAAAAAAAAAAAGTCATGAAGTACCTAGGGGTAAAAGGGGAATAAAGACACAGACCTACTAGAGCATGGACTTGAGGATATGGGGAGAGGGAAGGGTAAGCTGTGACAAAGCGAGAGAGAGGCATGGACATATATACACTACCAAACGTAAAATAGATAGCTAGTGGGAAGCAGCCACATAGCACAGGGAGATCAGCTAGGTGGTTTGTGACCACCTAGAGGGGTGGGATAGGGAGGGTGGGAGGGAGGGAGGGAGATGCAAGAGGGAAGAGGTATGGGAACATATGTATATGTATAACTGATTCACTTTGTTATAAAGCAGAAACTAACACACCATTGTAAAGCAATTATACTCCAATAAAGATGTTAAAAAAAAAAAAAAGAATAGGGGTATAGGCAGCAGCGACTACCACCAAGTCTAGTAGAAAGAAAGGAGAAAAGGCAGAAGACAGAAGGGCATGTGGGAGAGTCATGAGGCAGCCAAAGCAAACTGGAAAAACTCCCTTCCCTTTTAAGTATAGACGTAGGGTATGTAAAGGGGAAGTTATGGGCTAACACTGGCCACCAGACATAGGTCTTTCTTATTTTCAAGTGTTAGTTCTGGGTAGAACTGAGAGCCTCTTTGTTCTGAGCTCCCCCAATCTCTCTCAGGAGGCAGTTTTTCCTCCTCCATTGGCAACAAGACTCAACAACAAGTAGCCAAATGGTAGCCAGGGATCTGAATGTCTAAGTCATTTTCCAAGACGAGGGTAAAGAGGTCAGCAGTACGGGCTTCCCTGGTGGCACAGTGGTTGAGAATCTGCCTGCTAATGCAGGGGACACGGGTTCGAGCCCTGGTCTGGGAGGATCCCACATGCCACAGAGCAACTAGGCCCGTGAGCCATGGCCGCTGAGCCTGTACGTCTGGAGCCTGTGCTCCGCAACAAGAGAGGCCATGATAGTGAGAGGCCCGCGCACCATGATGAAGAGTAGCCCCCACTTGCCACAACTAGAGAAAGCCCTCACACAGAAAAGAAGACAAAACACAGCAAAAATAAATTAATTAATTAGTAAACTCCTA
Organism: Mesoplodon bidens; assembly: GCF_964165515.1. Classification (NCBI taxonomy): domain Eukaryota; kingdom Metazoa; phylum Chordata; class Mammalia; order Artiodactyla; family Ziphiidae; genus Mesoplodon; species Mesoplodon bidens. The sequence continues at coordinate 61,261,590 of NC_138168.1, forward strand.
CCCCCAACATCTTCTTTAAAAAAAAAAAAAAAAAAGAGGTCAGCAGTGGGACTTGACATGAAATATCAAGATCTTGGAAGACTGGTTCAAAGCATATCGAACTGAGTTTGAATATGCACTCCACTCAATTCTCCATCACCAGGACTTGTATCTACCTGACACTTGGATGTACCTGACATAGCTCTTCTCCAGAACTCTCTCCTTTCCTTGTTCTGGTTAGTTTCAAGCCATCTGGAGACTCAACACCAGCAGCCACTTTGCATTCGGAGCATAGGCTCTCCAGCTGGATCTGTTTTCCAGCTGTCATTACTCAATTTCATATCTTGGTGTCTTTCTCCATGGGGGTTGGAATAAAGAAAGACATTTCCACGCTCCTTCAGTCTCCCCACAATCCTGACCACATCCTGCACTGTGATACTCATGCTTGTATCTCTACCACTATACTGTATGTTCCTTGCTGCAAGGATCTGCAGAGTTTTTTGTTTGTTTGTTTGGGGGTTTTTGTTTGTTTGTTTTTTCATCTGGGTATCCCTGAGTTTAGCCATCCATTTGCCATAGCAGATGATTGGGAACTGTTCAATTATTAATTACTGATTTATGGCTGCTTCTGAAACAACAACATCCTTTTAATTTCTAAGGTGTTTCTCATTTAATTGCACAAAACTACAAAGGAATAAAACAGGGACATGAAAAGTAGAGAGTAAAGAAATCAGTCATCAGGAAACCCTAAAAGGTAATTAATAGGTAATTGTTCTATGCCTCTGTAACTCTTGGGTGTTTAATTTGAAAGCAGTCTTCCTTATGAGGGAATAAAAACGTACAAAAGAAAGGGCCTATTTCATATCATACTGTACCTAATATTAAGTCACAAACAAGCACTGGCATACAGTTTGTTAAGCACACCACTTTCCCTGGTTTCATCCTGTCAACTTAATCTCTAAAATAAATTTGAAAATATTTATTGAATGCCTGGTGTATGTTGGGCACCTTATCAGAGATGTCTGTTCAACCAACCTACTCAAGCCTTTATCTTGAAATAGATTATAAATGACACTGAAACTAGGCATGCGTGGAATTTTCCAGTTCCTCACTGAACCAGCAGCCCAGACAACTCTCCAGCATGGGCCTCTGGGTCATGACCTATGCTTTAGCATTGTCTCTAACACTCTTTGGGCCCTGCTGTGGCTCACCATTCCTTCCTCAGAAAGAATTTCCTTTCTTCTCTGTCACTACCCACTCAGCTCCAGCTCACCCTCCACCCAAACAACCATTTCCATAGATTCAGCTCAACAATTTGAGGTTACCTCCACAGCCAATCCTGAGATCCCTCCTTCTCCCCGTGACTGTTTGTCACAGTCCTCCTGGATTTGTCTGCAGCTCGCTCACTGGTCCAAAACTGAGGCTGTTCTTTCCTGAGATGGAGTCTAGCTTTCTCATCGCAATAGTCTAATGCCTGGTTCTTGTTTCACAACAGTCACGAGGCTTCAAAGGTAGCTATCAGCACCCAAAATTGTCATTAACATTTTATCCTTTTTTTTTTTTGACAAATCAAATTTTTGTCTTTTTGGTTTCAGGGCTGTGCTTTTTTCTTTCTGAAGAATCCATCAAGTTCTCAACACATTTTCAGAGGTGAAATGAAGAAAGGGATTCACTAATGAAGACCAAAAGTCTTCCCATCTTCTCTAATATGCTTGAACTCGTCATTCAGAAGTCCCCATCATGCCTTCTATTAGCTTAGAATCTCGGCATTACAGTTCACCAATATGCTTTAAAAATACATTAATACAAACAGACAAATTGTCATCAATGTGCAACACTCTCACATACAAGACATAACAATATACTTCAGGATCGGGATCCAGGATAGATGTTTAACTGTTGGCCAGGAATCTCATTCTGGGCGCTGACTGACTAAAGATTGACAAATTACAGTTTTCTGATATCCCCCTCCAATTCATAAAGCAGGTTGCTATTGATTCATAATACCTACCATCATATAGACACTAACAAAATATCTGTCAATAAAACACAAAACTATGAACATTAATATTTTTTAAATTTAATATTGGAATAGTATTGAATAAAATATTGGTTTTACTTATTTCTATGGGCCAACCTCTTGCCCTTCTGTAAGACTTTATATACATAGTAACATCAATTTTCCTATGCCAATGAAAACGTGGACACAAGGCGAAGTTGGATTTAAAAAAAAGACCTTTTGATAATAACTGAAGCTAAATGCATGGGCATATACTTTGGAAAAGATGCGGGCATTATTATTAAACTCTTTTTGGTTCTTTGTGATTATTTGTTACAATAAGGTAGAGAAATCATCTATCTCAGTGGGGCTACAGGGGCATGAAACCAAGCTTCCACCAGACAGCATAAGGAATGCTACAGACAAACACTGGAAAAAATGTTAAAAGTGAAAGGATGTCTGTGTTTATGTTACACAATGAAAAGGGAGAGGATACATACTTCTACATCATTTCAAAGTAATGCTGGTGAGTAGTAATAGCAGAACAATTTAAAACAGCAGCAACAGTGTGGCAAATACCTGGGTAGGAAAAAGAAAGCTGCTTCACTTCGGCTGCAAAGTGTAATTTTATGGATAGTTCCAAATGACCTTCAAAGACTATAATGCTCCACCGATAAGTACTGAAGGCCAGGAAGTACTTTTATAAGTCAGGTCCTAAAAGTCAGCTCTACTGAGGAGATGGAGGGGGGTGGTGAAGATATAATTTCCGGCTTTTCAAATAACTTAGCCAAGCTTAGAAACAATCCATCTGTAACATTTTCCACTAAATGTCTTCAGAAGTCAGTTACAAAGTAGACTATGTGAATATTACAGGATAAATTTTCCTTTTTAAATGAGATTATCTGAGACCTCTTTTTTCTTAGTATGCTTTAGAATCTGAGCTGACCCAACACAAGTCAGATATGAACGTAAGTAGCCTAAAAGAGACATGAAATGTAAAATAAAACATGGGAAACTAAAGGCAATTTCCAATGGTAAAGTACGGCCTGGGGGTGGGGGCTTTAAACTTAACTTTTGAGGGAAAAACAAAACAAAACAAAAATCCCACAAAAACAAGTGTCTTCACTCAAAGCCACCAAGCTCTGTTTGGAGGACAGGCACAGGTCTCAGAGGGCAGAGAGACCTAAGGTGACCATGAGGGATGGGCAAGGGCTTTATGGGAAGGAATTATGGGAACATACAGGCAATGAGGGGAGGAAATGCAGAAGGGAAAGAAAACATATTAATAAGAAAACATAACTAATGCTATTCCTTAGCATTACCACATCATCTGGCATAGTTATGGGCACACTGAGCTCTGGTAAATGCCAACCACAGGACATCAAATTCTGGATTAAATCCTTCAAACTGGAAGTTTATGAACCTTTCCTAGTTGAATTTCCTATCTTGGTCCTCTTAGGAAGTTCCTGAGTCTCCAGCTTATCACCAAGCTTATGCTAGCCTACTACTGACCTGTTATTTACATGGGGCAGCAATATTAGCCCTTAGCCAAAAGCAATATAACATCCGGTTCCAAAATGCCATTCCATGTGGGAATTTGAAACAAGCTAAGAAGTCCACAAGAAGCCAGTGTCCCTGAGAGTTCCCTCCCTAGCCACGACCCAGGCTGTTGGCTCTCTATAAAAAGCTGATGCTAAATCAAGGTCCAGCTCAAGGACGTCCACCTCCAGTTTTCCACTGCCATCCCTCTTGCTCTCTACTGCTATCCCCACTGCTCTACATGGATTCTCCTTTCTGCCCAGTCCCAACAAAGAAACAATCCAGACAGAGTGATATCTAATTCTTTCCCAAAGGTCACCTGCTGAGTTGCCTTCCTGACTCCCACATTCTGAACTGGCCAAGGCTCCCAGGAACTCACATCCCAGCCAAGTGTGTTACCCATGCCCTTCCTTGCCAGGAAAGAAGAGGTGGAAGAAAGAGTTGTTGTCTCAGGAAGCTAACACTGCAGAAGAGATTAGCCATTGGGCCACTGACTAGAGAACAGAGCCTCTTGAGACCAGAGCAGCATCTGAGTAAGTACTACAAGGAGAAGATGAAAGGACTAAGAGGATGTAGTGCCCCTAAGGCAGAAGGTGGTATTTGTTCAGGGCACCAAGGGCATGGTAGCCACGCAGGATGGTGGGATCAAAGATGAACTTCCTTTATTTGCTATACAGCAGAAACTAACACAACACTGTAAAGCAATTATACTCCAATAAAGATGTTTTTAAAAATAATAAAATAATAAAAAATTGTTTTAAAAAAGATGAACTTCCTTTACTATCTTGTCAGGGTAAGTTGTCAGAAAGACCTAGGTTGTCAGATACTCCACAGTAAAGATCCAAGACTTAGAACTTTTTCTTGTTCTTTGTTTTTCTTTTTCAACTCAGGTGTTTGAGGGCCAACTCTTAAGGGTTCCCACCTCATAAAGGACTTTAGTTTTGCTGAAGCTGGTTCAATAAAGTAAAATATGCCGCTTTTATTAGAAATATTGTGAAACTCTAAGCATATGCCAACCAATCTAATACAGGAATATAAATTTCTTAATCCAATAGCTTTGTGAATAGAAAGTTCCACTGAACAACAGTGTCTACATTTAATCCTCAGTCTTCATTACGATATTGGGCAGAATTTCCTACTTAAATTTTAGTTTTTAAAAAATCATTGTGGTTATAGTTTAACAATGAAATTAACCTACATAATGAGGTATGTTTTTCCATTTCAAGTAATGAAGTGGACACTGGAAAAAACAGTGGAATTGGGATGAAGTCAACACTTCAGTGTTTTGGTGGAATGATGCTACAGAGCTTAGGTTCTTGCTTGAAAATAATAAACAGATAACCAAGTTGTGATTCATATATTCATTCAACAAATACTGGCTCCTCATTAATTGCAAGGTACTATACATGTTGGTATCCAAAGCAGCACAGGGCCTCAACTCTGATCCCTGAGAGTTTACATGGTATGAGAAGAGGTAAAACACGTAGGAAATCAACAATCTAGGGCAGCACTGGCTCCATGCAAATGACTGGTGCAGACAGCAGGTGCTGTAGTGCTCACTCCAGTTAGACACAGGGAGACACAGTTGCCAGAGAGTGTACAAAATGTTTGTAACACAGTAAGAGGAGGTAAGAAGGGAGAGTCCAGGCTCTTGCTATACCTCATTCTAATTTTATAAAGCTCTCCCCAGAGCAAACAATGTCTTCCTGTTATTTGATTCAACTTTACTTCCCTCTAATTTAAGCCCATTTCCTCTGAGCAAAGGAATTAATCAGTGTCCTCTTTATATTAACCCCTTTGCTGGGAATAGTTTTAAGTCGGTCTTTTACCATATCTTGAATTGGCCAATGAAAAACATTCATTTACTTTTTCCTCCTATATGTTAAAAAGCAGTGTCTTAGAAATATACTCTATAGTACACATTCTTAATGGCATCTGAATCATAATACAGGTAACTGTGCATCACCTTTGTTCTGAAATTTTCCCTTTGGGCTTTTTCCAATTGGTTCTTGCTCTGCAAGTGAAACCTCCAAGGTGATGCTGATTTTAGAAGCAAGTACCTGTTTGGGCTGCAGTGGGTGGCCCCTGGCACAGAACCAAAGTTAGAAACCTAATCATAAATGTTTCTTCTTCCTCACTGAGGACTTAAACACTGTTGCTTTACATGTGAATTGCTTCCCATGGATGGTTTTGCTTTCTTTTTAAAAAAGCCTTTGCTAATGATTTGCATTAATATTATGCTAATAAAAGTAAGGGGATGCTAACTAATTCAGTCTCTTCGGTAGTAACTAAGGATCAGAAAAAAGAGAGGTAATTTGCATATTTTCATGAACGGAGTGAATTGGCATTTAAATACTCGCCACCATTTCTGAAGAAAAATAATAATACATGTTGGGCCAGCCTGGGCAGAAGTAATTCCTCCAGTGGAAGCATCTCGAACCCAAGTATTTCAAGAGACGTTTGGCTTCTAAGCATGAATCTCAGATGACAAGGATGAGCATCCAAACACAGGGCAACCTTCTGCATCATAAATACATTTCAGTTCCTCTCTGCAGAAGGAATTCATTTACTGTTGAAGCCCATTCACTTCCACTTCTGAGTCCTTATTCCTCAAAAAGCTTCCAAGTGTTGTGGGAACAATGATTAAAAGAGGATCTTTCCATCTGTGCTGCATTAGGCTGCAAGACAGTCCCTCCTGCAGAAACAGCTTTTGCATAATTCATTGCTCCATTTTAAACGCTAATCAGTGAATTGCAAGAAGCTATGGAATGAGTACAGAGGGAAGAGAGACTGACATTTACCAGCTACCTCCTAAGCGGTCACCTAATCCTCACTTTGGGCTACCGCTCCATGAAATCATGGTATATATGCCCTCACTTTATCTCCAACAGGTTCCTACCCTCCACCTCAGGTGCTATCATCACTGTTTGGCCATACTAATGTCCCAGGAATGAGTATTTCTTAGGTTATTATCACAGGGTAGCATAGAAAAGGAGATTCTATTGGAAGACAGAAGAAGTTGGCCTATCTCCAGCCCTACTGTTCACTGTGTAAGCATCACATAAAATTCACCCTATAACAAGAAGAATACCTCATCTCTTCCAATTCTTAAAATTACATAATTTTAATCTATTCATCTGTTCACACCGCTTTTTCATGTATAATGTCTTAATTTAGCCAGCCACTTTGCCTTGGAGTTGCCTTTTTTTTGTTTGTTTGTTTTTTTGGCCACACCTTGCAGCTTGCGGGATCTCAGTTTGCTGACCAGGGATTGAACCCGAGTGAAAGTGCCAAATCCTAACCACTAGACCACCAGGGAAATTCCAGAGTTGCATTTTTTTAAAGAAGGAGAAACTAAGGTGATGGAAAAGGGCCTCTCCGGTTTCCCCAGTTACCCCTCCCCTCAACCATAGAAACTTTGATAAATACGTTATTTGGAGATCCATTTAAGAATGTACTAGAAAAGGATTCTATGGCTACAGAAAATTAGAAAAACAAGTGCTTTAGGCATCTCAAGTTAAAAAAAAAAATTTTTTATGGAATCCTTAAGCTTTAAACACTGAAAAATTAATTAAGCAGAAGGTTTTTATGATGGTAAGGGATGTGATTTTGAACCAGCAAAAGTATTGAGAAACTATGCAGGCAGTAGGGTTAAAGACGAGGATTACAAATTTTATAATAAACTTTCTCATTTTCCACTTCTTATTACTCCATAGATCATGGTAAATAAATAAATAAACATTCTGAGTTTTTATTGATTGGTGACATTAACATAGGTGAGATATGGTAAAGTTGCTGAGGTTAAGTTTAGTAGCTCAGTAAGAATCAAAAGAATCATCTCAAAAGACACTACAACTTGGAAAACTGAACTCAGTGGTAGTAGTTTCATAAAAAAGATTTTATTTTTAAATCAATAATTCATAATTGAAAACTTAACCATAAATATTAAATACTTGACAGAATATTAAAAAGCACAATTGGTGCTTTTTAATATTTAAAGACGCAAGAGGGAGGAGATATGGGGATATATGTATATGTATAGCTGATTCACTTTGCTATAAAGCAGAACCTAACACACCATTGTAAAGCAATTATACTCCAATAAAGATGTTTAAAAAAAATAAAAAATAAAAAGCACAATCGGGGGGAGGGGGCGGCAGGAAACCTTCCTGAGCTGTTCTGAATGCGACAATAGATTGTTATTTTACAACAGTGCTATCTAATTGAAATAAAAGGCAAGCCGCAGTGGTAGTTTAAATTTTTCTAGTGGCCACATTAAAAAAGCAAAAAGAAACAGGTAAAAATAATTTTAATGGTATACTTTATTTAACCCAATATACCCAAAATATTATCATTGCAACATGTAATCAACATAAAAACTGTTAATGAGATCTTTTGCTTTTTTTTCATTCTAAGTCTTCAAAATCCTGTAACTTATGCCTGTATCACAGCTCAGTTTGGACCAACCACATTTCAAGTGCTCAGTCGCCACAGATGGCTGGTGGCTACTGTACTGACAGCACAGCTACAGAAGAATGAGGCATCAGGCAGGTTCTCCTCAAACAGCCCAATATGTATGAGTGATGTAATTCCCTCCTACTTCCAACATGCAAAATTTCATGTCTGTCTACAGGATATTTGCTTTTTCAGTGACTCAGCAAACATTTAGGGAAAACCTATTTTATTCCACACTATGTTAAACTATGGAATGTAGATGTATTTCAGACAAGGTAGGCCTAGGACTTAGTAGGCAACAAAGACCTGTGCAATGTACTCCAAAACAATATTTCAAGTGGTAACTGCTATGGAAGCAGAGATCAGAAAAGTCACAAGCTCTAAGGAGGAGACTTGGTCAAGACTTCATAGAAGAGTGGTAAGAGCTGGAGCTTGAAGGCTGAGCAGGATTCTGCTAGGTAGATCGCGATGAGAAAGGCATTCAAGGCAGTGGCAACCATATGAGCAAAGATACACAGTGAGCCTGGGGGACTGTGAGTGGATTGATATAGACAGATTATATTGACTTCCAGGGAACTGCCACCAGCTCGGGGCAGGGGGAGATGGTGGTAGACATTGCAGGGAACCAAACTGTGCTGGACCTTGCCTGTCATATTGAACCACTTGGAATGCGACAGGGGAAGGTTTTAAACAAGCAAATGTCACTCCAAATTAGTGTTGAAGAAACATACTTTTTTTTTTGCGGTACGCAGGCCTCTCATGGCTCAGCGGCCATGGCTCACGGGCCCAGCCGCTCCGCGGCATGTGGGATCTTCCCGGACCGGGGCACGAACTAGTGTCCCCTGCATCGGCAGGCGGACTCTCAACCACTGCACCACCAGGGAAGCCCAGAAACATACTTTTAAGAAGAATAAATAGTAAGACAGCCTGAAGCTGTGATGCTCTGGAGTGAGGGGATTCCAAGAGATGATAAGGCTCTGAATCCAGAGGGCACTGATAGAAACAGAAGCCAAAGGACAAATTTAAGAAGCTTTTCTCAAGTAGACTCAAATGACCTTGGTGACCAGTCAGATAAAGAGGATGGAGGACAAAGGAGAAACCAAGATGATTCTACAGTTTGTTCTTGGATGGACAGATGACAATCATTAACTGAGGGCGGGAATAGAGAACACAGAGCAGGTTGGACAGAAAATGTGATGAGTTCAGTTTGGACCTGCTAAATCTGAACTATGTTAGAGACCCTTGGGTGACATTGTATACCTAGAGCTCACACCCACCTTATACAAGATTCATTTGTCTTTACCTCTGTGCCTGAATCAATGACCCTTTGGGTATAAAGTGTGTTCCTGGGACTAGCAGCAGTGGCATCAAGCTTGTCGGAAAGGCAGAATCTCAGACCCTATCCCAGGCCTGCTGAATCCCAATGCACATTTTACCAAGGTTCCCAGGTGACCCTTTTGCACATTCAAATTAGAAGAGAACTGCTGAAAGTATTTGAAAATCTAGATTAGTAGCTCATGAAAGAGGTACTGACTGAAGGCAGGATAATTTTAGAAGTCATCAGCATACAGATGAGAGTTAGACTATGGGAGTGAAAGAGAGCTTTACTCTCAGAAAACAAAGAACTTTAAACAGGATAAGAGTCCTGTGTGGTGAGGATGACGCTGTACATTTGGAATTAAAATAATTACCATAAAGGTAAACAATGGTTCTCTCTTGTTAAGTACATTAAATAAAAACTGAACCTTCAAGAAGAAGAGGAAGAAGAGAAAAAGGAAACAAAACCTTTAAAAACAACGAAAGATCCGCAATGGTGAATCCACAGTAAAGCTATAAAGAACTTCTATGTATGATTCAGATAAATTCGCACTGATGTTCCTTAATATTCAGGGATGTTGCGAAACAAATTTGACGTGAGTGGAAGCAGAATTCACTGGAAACTTTGGGGCCACTGCTTGCCGGGGCAGAGGTAACCGGAACCTGGGACAGAGCAGAAGGCCTGGATTCTAGGCTGGCCTCACACCAGGCAGGGCATCTCCCCTCTACTTGCCACGGTCTCCTCAGCTGTGTAATGAGGGGGCTTGAGAATAAGCTACTCTTTTCCAAGGAGCTTTCCAGCTGTGCCTGGCTAAGTAGGAAGGTGAGATTCATTGGTTGCTTCCAAGCACTCCCTGACAACAGGATGAGGAACGCTCCGTTCCCCACCCTCCGCCCATGCCAACTGCCTCATCCCACCAGCTCACCCAGCAAACAAGTTTCCTGAAGTTTTGTTCAGAATCCAACAGCTGTTTAGAGCTGATTTCAAGTCCACCACGTGGTCTGCTGTGTCCTCTGTTTCCCAGGCGACGCTGACGTCGCTGCCTGGTGTTGCCACATACCCAGGCCCGCAACCAAAGAGAGTCCCTCTCAAACCCAGTTCAGGCTGCTGCTCCGAGGCGGAAGACCCTCTGAAGGCTTCTTGCTAGATGCCAAACGATTCAAAACCAGGGTGCATAACTACCATTCCACATAAAAGCCTTACAAATATATATATTTTTCTAATCTGGTTTTACCTCAGGTCACAGAAGCAAAGCCGGGAATAACAAGCTGTGCTTTTACGTGGGGGACGGTGCACATGAATACAAACATGGCAGAAGATGAAAGTGCAGCAGATGAGGACAGGATGCTCTTTCAGTAGCCAGGGCAGCCCGATGTGAAGGACCCTCAGGGCACGATGCCTGCTTCTTGGCTCCGTGGAACAAATACTCAGTGTAAACCCACACTCTCCTTTTGAAGTAGAGGCAATTTGTCTATTGTCATCTTCTTGCCTTAATTACGCTCCAGTATGGATCTGGAGAGGTGTATTTGTTCTTCCAGTGCAGAGGCCCTTCACATTAGCACGTGAAAGCTACTAAAACATCTTCTCCTGTAATAAACTCATCCCTTCACTGCAAAGTTGCATCAGATGATCTCCTTTGTGATGGATACCAAATCCACATGTGCAAGCCTTCTTTCCGTTTCACTGTACAAGGGGTCACAGGCACATCTACCCAGCCACACGTCCAAAAGTTAACTCTTTTGTTAACATCAGGACCTACACCCATCTTATACAAGATTCATTCATCTTTACCTGCGCCTTAATCAATGGGTACCAATCGAATACCGGGAGCTCATACCCACACTGCCCTCATATCAAGGTTCAAATAACCTTGCCAACTTTTAATTCCAACACATCTCAGTTTCTACCAAGAAATGTAAAAGCCCTAAATCTGCTGGGAAAAGGGGGAAATTCTTTTTTTTTTTTTTTTTTCGGGCCTCTCACTGTTGTGGCCTCTCCCATTGTGGAGCACAGGCTCTGGACGCACAGCCTCAGCGGCCACGGCCCACGGACACAGCCGCTCCACAGCATGTGGGATCCTCCCGGACCGGGGCACGAACCCGTGTCCCCTGCATCAGCAGGAGGACTCTCAACCACTGCGCCACCAGGAAAACCCCAAGGGGGAAATTCTTATGCTTTATTTCAAATGTAAATGTTAATTAAATTTGATTTTTATTATCTACACCATACAGTTGCTCCATGGTAAGAATAAAAGGAGCATTTGATAATTTGCCAGAACAATGATCACAACAGCAAGACTATGAGGTAATCACATTATCCCCGTTTTAAGGATGAGGAAACTGAGGCTTAGAGAAATTGCAACCTAGGCCATGTGGCTCCAGAACCCATGCTCTACATGGTAGAAGCCTTTGAAACCTGTCCTCAGGAACATTAATTCAAGTTATGATGGAGTTTAGAGCTGAAATGATCCTACAGATCACCAAGTCATATCATTCTCAACCTGTTTGAGCTTCACACCTGGCAAGTGAGAGGAACCACAGCAAATCCCCTGCTGTTATCAGTGTGCTTAAAGACATAAGCGATATATACAAACCATCCAATCCCTGTCTCTCGTCTCTCTTCTCTCTGACAACACTGGTTTTTGTTGCTGTTGTTGTTTTTTGTTTGTTTTAGAGACAAAGATAAAGAACTGCGTTGAAGTCCTGCATGAAATCTTCTGAATTCTTTGTTTCCTAGGCCTTATAAAGTCCAGCCCTTAATTATTCAGACATGAATACTGAATAGAAAAAGTAGAAAACTGGGTGATCTGCCCAGTGACATACAGCTACTAGTTCACAGCCCTGCCAAATCACTAAGAAGATTTCCTGATTCTCAATCAGTAAATAGCATAACCAAGTACCTTCCATTAGGACAGATGGTATTATGACAGAGAAAACACATTACTCTTCAACTTTATCACCAGGGTAATAAAGACGGGCCATAACTACTCCTTTATTGATAATTATTTTCCCTCTGTGAACTTTGACGGCCCAACCCACTGATCCTTTGGCTAGGCTAGAGAACAATTAACCACAGTGACACCACTTCACATATTCTCCGACATCGCCCCACTTATTGAAACTTACTCCTTTGGAAAGAAAAGAGCTGCTTACGCTAAAACTTCAGCAGTCACAAACCGGGAGCCTGCAGGCTAGATCTGGCTGGCAGAAATGTTTTGTTTGGCCAGCAGGGTGTTTCAAACATGTTTAGATTGGTTCACCACCTTTTTCTCTTATAACATGTTTCTCTGGGCAGGCAGTTTGCCATAGTTCCCACCGGTCCCACTTGACTGTTATGCTTTCTGCTGGTCCCTGTGGGTATCTGCTTTACTGCGTTAATATTATGGCATTATATTAACATGACCCACTATTTCACACCCATCACCAATGAATGATATCTGAATTTTGCATCAAGATAGGGCTCACTTTATCAAAAAGAAAGTGAATGCTGCAGGCGGGTGTAGGGGGATAGGACTGAACAAGGAGATTGGGTATCTTGATTCTGGTCTTTCTCCATCAGTAAATAGTGGAATTACTTTGATCATGTCACCAACTCTCAATGGATCATGGTCATTTCTTCATTTGTAAAAAGGAAAGTTGGCTACCTACTTAAGATTTTCTTTGCTAACTACAAAATCCTGTGCAATGTCTCTTTCCTCAATCATGTACAAATATAGGCATCTTCCCAGATTAGCAAAAGTCATTAGCAAACGAAGGAACATGAGGGATTTCAGGAGTCACACAGACGAGAATTTAATACACGGTTCCATCATTTTCCATGAGATCCTAGGTCAGTTATATAAAGCTCTCAAAGCCTCAGTTTCCTCACATTCATTCATTTACTCAAAATGATTTATTGAGCACCTACTATATGTCAGGTACCTTCTAAATTCTGGAGATCCAGCAGTGAGCAAAACAAAGACCCTGCTCTCATGGAGTTTACATTTTAGCAGTTAGGAGAAAGAAAATAAAAATATGTGTAATCTGCCAGGTGATGAGAAGTGCTATGAAAATAAATTAAGTGGGTTAAAAGGATGAGGGAGGGGAGGTCAGATTATTAGAGATGGGAGGAAAAGATCTCTCTGATAAGACACTTGAACAGAGACCTGAAATAAGTGGGGGGTAGAGGAGGTTTAGCCATGCAGATATCTGGGTATAGGTTGTTCCAGCAGAATATCCAGCAGTTATAAAAATTTAAAGATGTGACAAGCAGTACTCCTAACAGAGTCTTTGAGATAAGCTTCTGTCCTTTCCACCCCTTCCCTCCCTATGTCCCTCCTCCAAACATGTGTGCTCTTCAGGATCTCCTGTCTGCCCTCTGCCCAAACATCTCAAAGCAAAGCAGACCAAGGGTGAGAAAACCTCACTTCTAATCCCATGTTCTAACCAATGATAATCCATACCTGTCAAATCCTATTTTTGATACTCAGGTAAGAGAGACAAATCCTTCCTCAACTGTGCTTTGAGGAAAATCTTTTCATAACAGAGTACTCCAAAATACATACAGGTAGTTAGTGGTTATGATCTGCTTTCCTCAGAGGGTGGGAGACAGATCACAAAGGTTGAGATCTGTCTCTGTGTCAGAAAAGCCTGGATCACATCCCAGCTCTCTGCTTGTTACCTTGACTTGTGACCTTGGTCAAGTTACTTAGCCTCTCTGAATCTCAAATTTTTCAGCTATAATTGGGGACCAACATTATCTCCTTCCAGAGTTGTGGTGAGACTTGAATGTCCATAAAACACATGAAACTCTCTTGGCACAAAGGGAAGTGCCCAATGATGTGTGCATATTTCTATCTGGGCTTCCGATTGCAAGTTACAGACATCAACTCTGACAAAGCAGAAGAGAATTTTATTAAAAGTCACCCAGTAGGTGGCTCCCAGAATGACCAACAGCCAGGAATAATGCCCCAAATCATGCCATGGAGTGGCCCAGGGACACTGTGCAAGAACAGACCACGCAGCTCACACCACCAAGGCCTGCAGCACTAGGCACTGCCCTATTTTTCAGTGAGAGGAGGGCTCTGCCTCCAAGCAAAGCTCAGAAAGCAAAGAATTTCCCAAACCAGACAGGAACTCAGATGCCAGGCAGCCAAAAGAATGACAGGTGTCCAACCGCACCACTACTACTGTACAGTTGACCCTTGAACAACAGCAGGGGTTAGGGCTGCCGATCCTCCGTGCAATCAAAAATCTGTGTACAGCTTATAGTCAGCCCTCCATATCTGTGGTTCCTCCGTAACCATGGTTCTGTTTCTTTGGATTCAACCAACTGCAGATCAGGTAGTATTTACCACTGAAAAAATCCACCCACACAATTCAAACTTGTGTTGTTCAAGGGTCACCTGTATATATATCTGTTGGAGCATCTACTAGCTTGCTCATGTGTCTTCCCTCACCAAGAAGGCCCCAGCCCTCTCTAGGCAGTTCAGCCCCATCCTGGGAGCTCCCTGCTCTGGGAAGCCTCCCCACCGACTCCAATGCCTGCTTCCTCCCTTCTCCCGCTAATTCTCTTACAAGACACCTACCTCATTACAACTGATTTACACACTGTCTATACATACTCATATACAAACAGACACAAATCCTTTGCGGAATCCACAGGGTAGAGATTAAAAACAAATGCATATACGGTTATAAATAACACTGCCTGGTTCACTAATCATTTCATGTGTGTATATCTCAACCCACAAATGGGGTTATAATTCCTTGTTGACAGGGAACACCATCCTTTTCTCCCCTACCTGTTAGAAGCCTATTTCCTGTTCTTTGCCAATGCTTAATACCTTTTCCCTTAAATCTGGGATGACACATAGTTTTTATATTGCAGGTCAAATACCTAATTCATCTACAAATATTCCTTTGTTAAGAAAAACAGATTCAAACTCCCATATAGAATGGGGAAAGTTACCAGTGCCAACAAATTTCACAAAATATTGAAGCACTTACAAATTAAAATAATCATCTTATAGAATCATTATTGTTCCTTATTTTCAGATTTAAAAAAACCCACTATCTTCCTATTTCAAAAAGTGGGGAATCCCACACTACCCCAATTTTACCAAGAAAAAATAAAAGCTGTTTCACCCCCCACCCCCCCGCCACCGCCATGGAATAACATCCCCATCTTGTGGGCACTACTGCTCAGTGTTTTCAAAACTCATGGTGACGTTTTCAGAGCTCTGATATCTCCTTTTTTGTTTTTTCTTAATTTATTTTATTTATTTATTTTTGACTGCATTGGGTCTTCGTTGCTGCGCACGGGCTTTCTCTAGTCGTGGTGAGCAGCAGCTACTCTTCATTGCGGTGCACGGGCTTCTCACTGCAGTGGCTTCTCTTGTGGTGGAGCACCAGCTCTAGGTGCATGGGCTCAGTAGTTGTGGCTTGTGGGCTCTAGAGCACAGGCTCAGCAGCTGTGGAGCACAGACTTAGTTGCTCCACAGCATGTGGGATCTTCGTGGACCAGGGCTCGAACCCATGTCCCCTGCACTGGCAGGCGGATTCTTAACCACTGTGCCACCAGGGAAGCCCAGAACTCTAATATCTCTTAATACTGTTCAGGGATAGACAGAATTGAACTACAACCCTATTTGGCCCATAAGCCGAAAGTCTTAATATGTCTTTTAACAAATGCTTTCTGCACAGAACACTTATAAATTTAAAATAATTATAAGCCTACAATATTGAGTCAGGCATCAACCAGCTCTACAGAAAAAGAAATGAAAAATATACATATATAGATATTTTTTTGAATCCAGAGATACCTAAAGAGGAAGTCCTCCCATGAAGGGTTCTCTTCTCCCAGTGAGTAATGAACTCCTTCAGGAAACAGTTATTGAGATCCAGAGTATCTAGCACGGTATAGGCTGTTATCCCCTGGTCAGGATCAGCCAAGCAGAAGGCAATACATATGTGAAGGGCAAGAGAAGCTGACAAGAACCTCAGTGGTTCCCGGCAGGCTCCTGGCGAAGCCGGGGAGGCTGATAATGCTGCCTGGGCTCTCAGCCAAGAGAAGGAAGGTTAGCAGGCAGTCAGAAATATGCGAGTGTGAACGAGTTGGAAACAAGAAGGGAGAGGAGGGTGGTGAGATGATAGAACAATGGAAACAATGGAAAAGCGTCAGGGGTATCCTTTCCATCAAGACGAATGAAGGGCATGCACATCTATCAAAAAGAAGTAAAAACGAAATATGACGAAAGAGGCTCAGAACAGTGCCCATCTCTTTTCTCCAATGTACTTCATATGCACCCTAGGAATTCAAGCAAGTCCACAACTTACGAATACCACAGATATTTAAAGTTCCCTTGTCACTACCTTCCTTCCTTTTGGAATTATCATTGTGTGACAAGCTTACTTGGTTTTCCTTCTATTCATTTTCCCTCATTCTAACAGTCTTTTACTAGAAACAGAGAATCGTGCTTCCCAAGCCAGGACGTGGTATCAACCCACTGTTTTCAGCGGTCATTTATTTCAGAACCACCTTTTTTACTGAAGAAGGTTATCACTGCATGTGCAAGTGTAAATCTAGCAGCACCTTTATCCATTAGTCCCCAACCATCACTTTATCCAAATATTCACCAATAAATAAACAAAAACCTTCTGTGAATTCAACAGGTCTCATCACCTCCAAATTCTCCTTTAAATCTCTTTGTAAACCATAAAATCAGTCAGTACAGGAGCAGCCCGGTTCATCAGGTCCCCAGGCCCTCCAGACTGTCACTCAAGACCCTCTGAGCTCTGCCGCATCTGTCTTCCCCACCTGGCCTCAGGCCCATCTCCCACTTCTGTCATCAAGGACCCAACCCATCCGAACAGTACTGGCTTGCCAAGCCCACCTCAGCCCAGGCACCTTTCCCGCCCCAAGAGCCTCATCTGCATAGTCCCCACCCAACCTCACACCCTCCCTACCTTCCCTAAGGCCCAGCAGCAAATAATGCAGTACTCAACTCTGATGGGACCCCTGCCCTGAGAGTCTGGCACTGCAGAGACAAATGAAGGCTTTGAGTCTAAACCCTGCCACTCACTGCATGTAGAGCCTTGGCCAAACCACCTAACCTTTTGGAACATCCCTTTCCTTATCTGTAAAATGAAATAACAATACCTACTTTGCAGGACGATTATAAGGATTGGAAATAACTTACATAAAGGGCCGAATACTACAGAGTAGATACTCAAGAAATGACGACTATGATTCCACAAATAGCATCACCACCACCACCACCACCACCACTGCGAGTGTCTCAAGTCCAGAGTAATAAAGCAATCACACTAGGGGCTGCAGTACAAGCTGTGGGCTCCTGGAGAGCAGGGTCCAATCTTTCCTCTCCCCTGGGAGCCCATCTACTGGGCTTCATGTTTACTGGCAGTTTATAAATAGCAATAAAAAAAAAAACGACTAAAATAATATGCACCAAAATGTTACCGTAACTATCTTCAGGCACTGGTTTCACAGGCAATTTATTGGGCTTTTTTATTTGTGTTTTCCAATATTAACTAAAATTTCTAGACTGAACAAATATTATTAAAGTTATACCAAACGTATTCAATATCTCACCAAAATTTTAGTCTCAATCCCCATTACGCACCACAAATAGAAGTGACATTAACAACTTGATTTTTCACTTGATTTTACATCTCTCTTTCAAACTTTGTCTAATTTTTCTCCTTAAGCAATAATGCTTCCAATAAAGCACCTTTTTCTAGGCTGAAATAAGGACAGTTTTTATTAAAATTCCCCTTCAATTTGACTCCAAAATATGCCCTCAGAATTTCATTTGTGCCCATAGCGAGCATTAATATTGGACGTTAAATTCAAACTTTCTCTGGTCTAAAACCAACTTTAAAAAAATTTTTAAAAATATGTAAACCTAAGAAATCCCACATTACATTTTAAAGGATGTCTCACTATTTTGACATTCATATTTTCTCATATGGCAGATGTCTATAATCACTTCAGTTTTAATATTTTCTATATGCTTTAATATATTAGACAAGCTTACAAGTGGAAGATAGAGCTACTCTCCAATTAAAAACTGAAGTGGCAACATTGCACTCATTGAAATAAAAAGGAAGGCTGCGCATCATGGGTCAATTTTTCTTGTGTTCTGATAGAGGACCTTCACACGAATGATGGGTGAAGGCACTATGTCATAATTTTATAACAAAATAAACTTCTAGAAGAGAGGGACACATTGGTGGGTAGCTAAATTGTTTGAAAAGCCTCCTATACCACCTACTTCCCATCAAAAGGAGGATCATCCAGATGCAGCTAGAAACAATGAGTGTGAAGTTATAATTTCTACTTTTTCATGCCCTCCCCCCACTGCTCCACTCTGCTGTGGACTACTAAGCCACTCACTCTTCTAAGATAAGCAGAGATGAGACTTTTTTACATGACATCCTTCAGAAACGCCAACTGGGTCATTCTAAAGGAATGACAGACACCACATAATTCCTCGTTTGGTAGGACTGTCCTGAAACTGTATGACGTCTGACACAACTGGAATCTGCCCCACAAACAATGAGACAACATAAAACACCCTCACAAACCTGCAAAATGCCCTTAAGAGGGCAATACTGCCCCCACTGAGAAGTACTGACGCAGTTCTACTGTTCCCCCTCATTTTGCCTTTGACAATACAGAGGCCCTGAGAGGTTAAGTGATTACACTCCCAGCAGGTTACTGACAATGACAAAGCTGGTTTCAGAAATGAGACTCATCAGCAGAAGCAAGAAGAACTACAATCGTGCAGCCTGTTGAACAAAAACCACATTCACAGAAAGACAGACAAGATGAAAAGGCAGAGAGCTATATACCAGATGAAGGAACAAGATAAAACCCCAGTAAAACAACTAAATGAAATGGAGATAGGCAATCTTCCAGAAAAAGAATTCAGAATAATGAGAGTGAAGATGATCCAGGACCTCGGAAAAATAATGGAGGCAAAGATCGAGAAGACGCGAGAAATGTTTAACAAAGATCTAGAAGAATTAAAGAACAAACACAGATGAACAACGCAATAACTGAAATGAAAAATACACTGGAAGGAATCAACAGCAGAATAACTCAGGCAGAAGAACAGAAAACTGACCTGGAAGACACAATGGTAGAATTCACTGCTGCAGAATGGAATAAAGAAAAAAGAATGAAAAGAAATGAAGACGGCCTAAGAGACCTCTGGGACAACATTAAATGCAACAACATTCACATTATAGGGGTCCCAGAAGGAGAAGAGAGAGAAAGGACCCAAGAAAATATTTGAAGAGATTATAGTTGAAAACTTCCCTAACATGGGAAAGGAAATAGCCACCCAAGTCCAGGAAGCACAGTGAGTCCCATACAGGATAAACCCAAGGAGAAACACGCCGAAACACACAGTAATCAAATTGGCAAAAATTAAAGACAAAGAAAAATTATTGAAAGTAGCAAGGGAAAAATGACAACTAAAACACAAGGGAACTCCCACAAGGTTAATGGCTGATTTCTCAGCAGAAACTCTACAAGCCAGAAGGGAGTGGCATGATATACCTAAAGTGATGAAAGGGAAGAACCTACAAACAAGATTACCCTACCCAGCAAGGATCTCATTCAGATTCCTTGGAGAAATCAAAAGCTTTGCAGACAAGCAAAAGCTAAGAGAATTCAGCACCACCAAACCAGCTCAACAACAAATGCTAAAGGAACTTCTCTAGGTGGGAATCACAAGAGAAGAAAAGAACCTACAAAAACAAACCCCAAACAATTAAGAAAATGTTAATAGGAACATACATATCAATAATTACCTTAAACGTGAATGGATTAAATGCTCCAAAAGACACAGGCTTACTGAATGGATACAAAAACAAGACCCATATATATGCTGTCTACAAGAGACCCACTTCAGACCTAGGGACATATACAGACTGAAAGTGAGGGGATGGAAAAAGATATTCCGCGCAAATGGAGATCAAAAGAAAGCTGGAATAGCAATACTCATACCATATAAAATAGACTTTAAAATAAAGAATGTTACAAGAGACAAGGAAGGACATTATGTAATGATCAAGGGATCAATCCAAGAAGAAGATATAACAATTATAAATATATATGCACCCAACACAGGAGAACCTCAATACATAAGGCAACTGCTAACAGCTATAAAAGAGGAAATCAACAGTAACACAATAATAGTGGGGGACTTTAACACCTCACTTACACCAATGGACAGATCATCCAAACAGAAAATAAATAAGGAAACAGAAGCTTTCAATGACACAATAGACCAGATAGATTTAATTGATATTTATAGGACATTCCATCCAAAAACGGCTGATTACACTTTCTTCTCAAATGCGCATGGAACATTCTCCAGGATAGATCACATCTTGGGTCACAAATCAAGCCACAGTAAACTTAAGAAAACTGATATCATATCAAGCATCTTTTCTGACCACAACGCTATGAGACTAGAAATCAATTACAGGGAAAAAAATGTAAAAAACACAAACACATGGAGGCTAAACAATACGTTACTAAATAACCAAGAGATCACTGAAGAAATCAAAGAGGAAATCAAAAAATACCCAGAGACAAATGACAATGAAAACACGATGATCCAAAACCTATGGGATGCAGTAAAAGCAGTTCTAAGAGGGAAGTTCACAGCTATACAAGCCTACCTCAAGAAACAAAAAAAAAAACTCAAAAAAACAATCTAACATTACACCTAAAGGAACTAGAGAAAGAAGAACAAACAAAACCCAAAGTTAACAGAAGGAAAGAAATCATAAAGATGAGAGCAGAAATAGATGAAATAGAAACAAAGAAAACAATAGCAAAGATCAATAAAACTAAAAGCTGGTTCTTTGAGAAGATAAACAAAATTGATAAACCATTAGCCAGACTCATCAAGAAAAAGAGGGGAGGACTCAAATCAATAAAATTAGACGTGAAAAAGGAGAAGTTACAACAGACAAGGCAGAAATACAAAGCATCCTATGAGACTACTACAAGCAACTCTATGCCAATAAAATGGACAACCTGGAAGAAATGGACAAATTCTTAGAAACGTATAACCTTCCAAGACTGAACCAGGAAGAAACAGAAAAGATGAACAGACCAATCACAAGTAATGAAATTGAAACTGTGATTAAAAATCTTCCAACAAACAAAAGTCCAGGACCAGATGGCTTCACAGGCGAATTCTATCAAACATTGAGAGAAGAGCTAACACCCATC
This sequence comes from Mesoplodon bidens, assembly GCF_964165515.1. NCBI lineage: Eukaryota > Metazoa > Chordata > Mammalia > Artiodactyla > Ziphiidae > Mesoplodon > Mesoplodon bidens. The sequence continues at coordinate 61,283,135 of NC_138168.1, forward strand.
CTTCTCAAACTCTTCCAAAAATTGCAAACTCATTCTATGAGGCCACGATCACCCTGTTACAAAAACCAGAAAAAGATACTACAAAAATAGAAAATTACAGACCAATATCACTCATGAATATAGATGCAAAAATCCTCAATGAAATACTAGCAAACAGAATCCAACAGCACATTAAAAGGATCATACACCATGATCAAGTGGGATTTATCCCAGAGATGCAAGGATTCTTCAATATATGCAAATCAATCAATGTGATAAACCATATTAACAAATGGAAGAATAAAAACCATATGATCATCTCAATAGATGCAGAAAAAGCTTTTGAACAAAATTCAACACCCATTTATGATAAAAACTCTCCAGAAAATGGGCATAGAGGGAAACTACTTCAACATAACAAAGGCCATATATGACAAACCCACAGCAATCTTCCTTCTCAATGGTGAAAAACTGAAAGCATTTCCTCTAAGATCAGGAATGAGACAAGGATGCCCACTCTCACCACTATTATTCAACATAGTTTTGGAAGTCCTAGCCATGGCAATCAGAGAAGAAAAAGAAATAAAAGGAATACAAATTGGAAAAGAAGAAGTAAAGCTGTCACTGTTTGCTGATGACACGATACTATACATACAGAATCCTAAAGATGATACCAGAAAAGTACTAGAGCTAGTCAATGAATTTGGTAAAGTTGCAGGATACAAAATTAATGCACAGAAATCTCTTGTATTCCTATAAACTAATGATGAAAAATCTAAAAGAGAAACTAAGGAAACACTCCCATTTATCACTGCAACAAAAAGAATAAAATACCTAGGAATAAGCCTACCTAGGGAGACAAAGGACCTGTATGCAGAAAACTATAAGACACTGATGAAAGAAATTAAAGATGATACCAACAGATGGAGAGATATACCATGTTCTTGGATTGGAAGAATCAATATAGCGAAAATGACTCTACTACCCAAAGCAATCTACAGATTCAACACAATCCCTATCAAATTACCAATGGCAGTTTTTACAGAACTAGAACAAAAAATTTTTAAATTTGTATGGGGACACAAAAGATCCCGAAGAGTCAAAATCAGTCTTGAGGGAAAAAAAAACAGAGCTGGAGGAATCAGACTCCCTGACTTCAGACTATACTACAAAATCAAGACAATATGGTACTGGAACAAAAACAGAAATATAGATCAGTGGAACAGGACAGAAAGCCCAGAGATAAATACATGCACCTATGGTCAAGTAATCTATGACAAAGGAGGCAAGGATATACAATGGAGAAAAGACAGTCTCTTCAATAAATGGTGCTGGGAAAACTGGACAGCTACACTCCCTAACTCCATACACAAAAATAAACTCAAAATGGATTCAAGACCTAAATTTAAGACCGGGCGCTATAAAACTCTTAGAGGAAAACATAGGAAGAACACTCTTTGACATAAATCACAGCAAATCTGTTTTGATCCACCTCCTAGAGTAATGGAAATAAAAACAAAAATTAAAAAATGGGACCTAATGAAACTTCAAAGCTTTTGCACAGCAAAGGAAACCATAAACAAGACCAAAAGACAGCCCTCAGAATGGGAGAAAATATTTGCAAATGAATCATCAGACAAAGGATTAATCTCTAAAACATATAAACAGCTCATGCAGCTCAATATTAAAGAAAGAAACAACCCAATCCAAAAATGGGCAGAAGACCTAAATAGACATTTTTCCAAAGAAGACATACAGATGGCCAAGATGCACATGAAAAGCTGCTCAACATCACTAATTATTAGAGAAATGGAAATCAAAACTACAATGAGGTATCACCTCACACCAGTTAGAATGGGCATCATCAGAAAATCTCCAAACAACAAATGCTAGAGAGGGTGTGGAGAAAAGGGAACCCTCTTGCACTGTTGGTGGGAATGTAAATTGATACAGCCACTATGGAGAACAGTATGGAGGTTCCTTAAAGAACTAAAAATAGAATTACCATATGACCCAGCAATCCCATTACTGGGCATATACCCAGAGAAAACCATAATTCAAAGAGACACATGCACCCCAATGTTCATTGCAGCAATATTTACAATAGCCAGGACATGGAAGCAACCTAAATGCCCATTGACAGACGAATGGATAAAGAAGATGTGGTACATATATACAATGGAATATTACTCAGCCATAAACAGGAATAAACTTGGGTCATTTGTAGAGACGTGGATGCATCTAGAGACTGTCATACAGAGTGAAGTAAGTCAGAAAGAGAAAAACAAATATCGTATATTAACGTATATATGTGGAACCTAGAAAAATCGTACAGATGATCCGGTTTGCAGGGCAGAAATAGACACAGATGTAGAGAACAAACGTATAGACACCAAGCGGGGAAAGCGGTAGGGGGTGGTGGTTGTGGTGGTGGTGGGATGAATTGGGAGATTGGGATTGACATGTATACACTGATGTGTATAAAATTGATGACTAATAAGAAAAAATAATTTAAAAAAAAGAAATGAGACTCATAATACACACACACACACACACACACACACAAAACCCCTGCCGCTGACACTCCTAGCTCAGATTTTTCACCCCTGCCCTCTGCAATCATCACCCTTAGAATTGAAACATCTGTGTTACTCTGACCCCACACCTCTTGCATTCTTCCTAAATCGTGTATGCTTTTTCCCAGTGCACATCAAGTCTCATTAGCATGGTCACAGTCTGAGTCTTATTAACTCACATCACAAGGAACATGCTCAGTGTTCCCCTTCTTTGACCATAACCAACCTCCTGACTGTCTTTGGGACCTTCCAGTTCCCAACCAGCCCATTATGTCAGTCCCTCCATCCACACACCTCATTCTCTCAGCAACCAGAACATTTTCGACACTGCTCCCTCAGCACTGCCCATCACACATCTGTTAAGTCTTGGTTTAATGCCCCACTGTCAGCTTTTTCCTTAATCCTTGCTGCACAGAAGTGTAAGTATGTTAAATTCCATATCTAAGCAGACCTGTGTTATTTCATATTCATCAGCTACAATATAATTCTATTCAATGTAGTTTCTTCTAGCTGCTTAAAAAGTTCTTTCAATGGCTGCTCCAAATCTGCTGAGTCAATCCTTGATTCAATCCACCTATTCTGCTTTTATAATAATCAGGCAGTAAATTATGAAGATGCCCCTTCCAATCACGTCTCTGTTCATGCTGCATGTCCAAGTGGACTGCCTTCTTTCTGAAAAACCAAGTTTTATCTTTCCTCCAAAATCTGGTTCCTGTTAATATCCTCAGCAAAGCTTTCAAGCTCTTGGCCCATATTGATCTTTGAATTCTCAAATTATTAACAATGATAGATTTACAGAAATGAAAGACATATTTAGATGACCTAGCCAAATCATTTTACTTTACAGATGAACGAACTGAAATTCAGAGAAGCAAGGAAAGAGTCTCTGGTCATGTAACTGGTTACAGACAAGGCTGCAACTCAGGCCTCTCCCTTCCTGTCCAGTGAGTAATTTGATAATATTTACAAACATGCTTTTGATAATATTGAAAAACATGCTCTTGGACAAATGTTAGAAGGATAATTCTACTATGCTTCATATTGTCATTCATTCAGTACTTAAAAATGAAAATGTTTTATTTGCAACATATTTTCATACTAAATGGAAATTTAATGCAAATATCCAGTTCCTATTTCCCTTGTTCATTTCAGGTTTTTTTCAGTCAATAACCATCTCCAGTTTGCTTTCTAGCCCCGCCAAAAAGCCTTAAATGGGGCAACCAAATAAACATCTCAAATGAAGCTTTTTAAGTTTTATAGCATTTCGGTTTCAAATCAGGTGTACTTTACAAGTGGTTTTCATTTTTTTTATGACTATATAAAAGGACAGAGTAACTAAAAATCACAATATTTAATTTGAAATCATTTCTTACACTTCTGAAGTGTGCCTTATATGTCTGAACTACTGTTAATTAGTCAGCAATGATTCACACAGTCTTCAGATTCATGTTATCTGTCGTCCTGCAATTTCTCAGTCCTCAATCATTTAGGTGGTAAATTCACTTTTGGGTGGTAAATGTCTTAAATCATCAGATTAGATTATTTATATTCTTTTCATACACTTATTTTTACTATCTGCTTCATTTACATTAATGTACCACCAGTTGACTCTTTTTAATGTTATCTTTGACTCTTTTTAATGGTATCTGAAGAGAAGACCGAGTCAGAATCCAGAATACCAACTCATTTCACACCTGCAGGTACACACTACTGTACTGAATGCACTTCATCAGCCTTGAAAATCTGATGTTTCTATCCTTTGAAAAACTTCTGTCCTTTGAAATTACTTTATACTCTATTTTAAACACAATCAAAATGTGGAAAGAGGAAGCAGATATTCTCCCAAAGCCATTCACCTGAATGACAAAATAGGGAAAGGTTTCAAAGATACTGGCTCAGTGTCTTAATCTCTAGACCCATAGAGTAATTCACACACACACACACACACACACACACATTCCTCTCTTTGAAAAAGCTGTTAGTCACTGGTCTGTTTTTAGCTTGTTCCCAACTCTGCCTCAAGCTTTTCATCTCTCCTTCATCATTAAGGAAATATACCTTATTGAAGTATTTTATAAACTGTCCAAAAATTTCAATTAATTGTTTTTATCTCTATGAAAAGTGTTCAGTAAAATTCTCATTATTACAACCATTCAATATGGAAGCAGTGTAAGATATTAGCTAGGCAAGTGATACACATGAAGATCTGTAACACATGTCTATGACTTAAAGGAGAGAGGCCAGAAACTGCCTGCCTGCCTGTATTATTAACTATGTAATCTTGAATATGGCACATCTGTCTCTGGCCTACTTCCTTCCTTGTAAATCAAGGGAGTAGAGAATGTGAACAAAGTATCTGTTTAAGTTTTTAAGTCTTATGGTTCTAGGAAATTACAAAAGAAAAATATTGACATTTTTCTATAACATGCCTAAATGAAGAAAATATTCTTCTTAAATATATGTATTTATATATGTATATATACATACACATACATATGTGTGTGTACATATATATATACACACACATTTATATATGTATATATACATATACATACATACATATATGTGTATACACACACACACACATAGCTGGCCCTCAGTAGAGGCACTGCCTAGACCTAAACTATGAATCCTTTTTGTTTATAACATTGGCTCATTATCACATATTATGTGTGGCCAACTGAATCTATAAATAATTCATAAGTTTTATTTTCATAAGATGTCGCTTCTACTTTTCATTTTTAAAATGGTGACAAAATTGCTAGTAAGAGAGCCAAATAGCCAATAAGGAATAACAGTAACAACAATCCCAGTAGCTCGCACTCACTGAGCCAACACCATCAGCCAGGAACTTGTTTAAACATCTGCACAGGTGTTTGTGCATTTACTCCTCACAACAACCTTAGCTACTGATTTGTCAGTTGAGAAACACAGGGACAAAGCGGCTAAGTAACTTGACAAGATGACACCACAGGTTGGGGAGCTGGATCTGGATGCCAGGCAACCCACCTTCGGCTCACTCGGGTGGCTAACACCTTCACCTTACAACCTCTAAGTAAGAGGCTGAGTGGCACAATGAAGGTTCGTTCAGTCTGACACTAACCAGATACATTCTTCTGGAACTCACTTTCCACATCTACCATGAGAATGGCTGTTCGAGCAGCTTTGGCATTCCGATATCTGGTGTTATAATCTAGAAAATCCACACAAATATTTTACACAGACATCTAAAAAGACTGGCATTTCTCTCTGGAGCATCTCTTATAGCACAATCACCTGCCCTCTGTCCTACTTCTCAGAAATCAATCTATAACCAAGGAAACAGCCTTGGTTCAAAGCCATAAGAGATATGAGAAAGTATTTCAGAAAGAATAAGAAACAGAGACTCAGCTGCTTTTCCCCACCCCTTGTTCCTTGGACAAGGCAATGTAATCAATTCCCCTCCCTCTGTCCCTTGCCTACCCATGCTGCCAATCCAACAGCTCTCAATTCCAGCCCAACTCCCACTCCACCTTCAACCAAGAGTCACCTCACATCGCCCTACTCCACCCCACTCTGCTCATGCCTGCCCACAACCAGAGGAGCAACTGGATCCCGTGGAAGGACTGACCAATAAGTGGCCAGGGATCATTTTAAATGCCAGCTCTTATTTCTGCAGAAAATGTAAAGCAGAGCCACTGAAAAAACCCTGGTTAGTGTCATTGGGATCAAGCACTTGACCTACAACATCAAGTACTCAACTCTGACTCTTTCCTGGCTATCTTCCAGAAGAGGCTACAGAATGGTAAGAAAAGTGGGAGAGAATGGGGAGAGCAGATGTGGCCAAACGTCCTCACATCTGACGCAGTTGGTCAGTGTCCCGGTAGTAGAGAGGAAAGTAATAAATCTGTGGCAACCGCAGTCAACGTCTTCTTACAAGTGAAAGTGGTAAGGACTGTTACTTTTGCTTTTTGACCACTCATAAAGGTTAAATGACCCCCATGAACTGCAGAGGGGGCAACAGGTCAAATAACACCATAGCACCTACATCACTGAGTAATCCATTAAATACAGCTAAAGGTATTAGTCATTGAATTTTCACAAGTATATGAAACCACCAAACTATCCAAAACCAACCAATGACCCTCTAAGAAGGGGTGTGTGTGCCATGCACACTGCACGGTTTATGACCTTCCATACCCTTAGCATCTCTACTGTTAGAGCTCACACTAAAAACATTCCTTTTCCATCCTTCATGAAGATGGAATGGAAACATTCTACCCATCCATATATAAATGCTACAATATAAATGCTACACTTTGTAGAACTTCAATATTAGACTGTTGCAATAATACTCTTTCAAACGCATGGGAAACAAAGTGCTTGCAGCAGGCACTTAACAAAGTTCATCAGGGATTCCAGGCTCTGTTCCTTCCACCATCAGCTGGAAACCTTCAGCATCCACTGAACATCCATCAGTGATTCTAGGTTCTGTTCTTGGTTCCATCACCAGCTGGCTGCGGGTTTACCTCTCCTGACCTCCATCTCCTCATGTGTAAAAGAAAGAGTTTAGACCAAATGACACCTGAATTCCCTTAAACACAAAAATCTGTGATTACAAGGTAAAAGTATTATTCTCGACAATCATCTAAGAATCAGTGATTTATCTGAAAACAGATGAAGAGTTGCTTATACATTTTTCCAAAAAAAAAAAAAAGGAAAACAGGATATTCAGAGAGAATAACACCATTGAATTTTTATATTGTTGAACCTAAATAAGTAAATCTCAAGGCAAGATCTAAAACTGCAAATTAAGGGACTTCCCCGGTGGTCCAGTGATTAAGACCACGCACTTCCAGTGCAGAGGGCATGGGTTCAATCCATGGTCAGGGAACTAAGATTCCCACGTGCCGCTAGTTGTGGGCAAAAAATAAAATAAAATAAAACTGCAAATTAAGAGAGTGTCAGGGTCCTAGTGCCAAAGCTCAAGTTCAAATAAAAAGTTACTTTTGTTGACATATAGTCTTCACTGCTTTTTGGGTGTTGTTCATAAAAATCATACTTGCTTATGATTATAAGTAGCTAGTTTTAGGCAGCTTGGTGAACTCTTACTTTCGTGAAGCATGACAACTTAGAATTCTGGCTCTAAAAGAAATAAGGTACCATTTTCAAGCCAGTTAGATTCTACCTCTTGGTTAGATTAGACTTTGATGTGCTATTTGTCAAACTCCCGGAGCTGTCCTAAAATTGAACGCTGATGCTTGGGGAACACACCATAGCAGACACAAATAACAATGGTTAAAAAATATTTCTTAGAATTTTGTTACCACTAGGAGTACATTAAAAAGTTCACTGGCTTTTTCCCTGGACACACATCCCCGATCTTCTTGTCTGTTATTAATGCCATTCACAAGTAGCTTCTTCCAAGTATCATCATGTTCTCCCTGCCCTTGCAAAACCCTATGCTTCCAAATTTCACCACTTTTACCATCAGCCAGAATTTAAGCTTCCCACACAGTAATACTACCACCATCAAATCTATGAGTAATTTTAATGCGTGAAGGGAAAAGGGAATGCAAGATAGCAATAGCTGAAAGGTCAAAAATAAAACTTGGGTACTGAGTGCCATCCATGTTTTCTTTACCATGTTTGCTTCAAGTTTTCACAAAGATGAATTAAACCCATTGGTACAGGAAAAAAAGAAAAAGAAAGAAAGAAAGGTGATTGTGTGCATACAAGGATATGAACTCACCCTGACGGAGGGGCAGCTGGGGTTTTTTTCAAACTGTGCCCCACTGAACCCCAGGGACCCAGATGGGTCCATTAATCTTTTTCTAAATCCAGTGTGACACATTTTTGCTCAAGCAAAACCAGACAGGTAAAGACATCGCTCCGTCATATACAACACACTCAACGGATGCCCAGCCAAACACAGGAGCCATGGATTAAGCTCATGCAATCTACAAATATTTCTCAATGACCTATTCTGCCCAGTCTTCCTTCCAGGCACTGGGGATACAATGAACAGAACAGACAAAAATTCCTGTCCTTGCAGAGACACTGAAACCAAATACATCATAGTTTAGAAACAAAAACAGCTTAACAGGGCATCCAGGGAAACACTGTGGAAACCTTAATGTAGATCATATATTAGACTATAATTATCTTACAGTAGTTTTCAAACTTGTCTGCACATTGGAATCACCTGGGAGCTTAAAAAAAAAAATTATTGGCATCTCTGAGCCATCCAGGGATTGAGATTTAATTAGTCTGGAGTGCGGCCTGAGCTTTGGAATTTTAAACTTTTTTAAATTAAAACTTTGAATCCGGATGTAAGATTTATGTGTATCCTCATCCATTTTAAAACAGTTCTAAGTGCTTAAATTTTTTGCAATAAAATTTGAGGAAACAAAATCAATCATCTAGTCCACTTGATCATCTTAGACAGGATGTGGTCCTGAGTATGAAATTCAACAATTTATAAGCAGAAAACTATTTTCAGATGATGGGCAATGTTTCAGAATTCACCAAGTTAATTTTTAATTTCAACTTAGTACAACAGTTTTACTCTAAACCTTTGTTTCAATGCTTATTTTTAAATGTTTTAAAACCATCCTATCTTGGAAAGAACAGTGCCTCACTGACATTATTCTGAATATTCATTGCTTATGCAGAATGCTGCAGGCATAGGATACATGGGGTTTTACCTATACTGGTCCTAAAAATATACTTTAAAGTATATTTTAAAAATAAATCCTTAATATACATTTGATTTGTCCTAATTTGCCTCCTTCTCCTAAAGATGAAACAAAACGTTCCAATTAATATTGTACAATCAGTCTATTCCAGTGCCATCTGTCATCTGGACAGTTATTATTCATAAGGGAAACTGTAGTTATTATTCATTATTTATATCTCCCCAACTTGCTTTTTTTTTTTCCTGGTAAGAATACACACAACACACACAACACACACACACACACATATCCGGGGGGGGGGAGAGAGAGAGAAGGAGAGAGGGAAGGAGGTGGAGAAATATAGCCAGAAAAGACTGGAGCCCTAATTAGAAAAATACTCATACTTAAGCATGTACTCATTTGGAAAATATTTACTAAGAAACTACTATGTGTTAAGCAATGTGGAAATAATTATAAACAAGCCAAAGAGGATCCCAAATTGATAGTCATGTTGGGAATACAGACGAGCAAGCATGACACAATTAGGGCACTGCTTTTGCAAAGCTAATTGGATGAGCAGGATTAAAATAAACTAGACCAGGTTTGCATTCAAAGTGTATATTATGCATAAGTAATAAAAGGGGATCCTTTCTAAAAATTAAATTTGATGGTATAGTCCTGACCGAGTTGCTTTCCATTTCATTTTTATGTCCTTTCCCTACTGTATTAGTTTCTTGTGGCTGCTAATTACTACAAACTTGGTGGCTTAAAGTAATAGCAATTTATTCTCTCATAATTCTAGAGGCTAGAAGTTCAAAATCAGGATCACTGGGGTCAAGGTGTCAATGGAGACGAACTCCCACCAGAGCCTCTAGGGGATCCATTCCTCCCCTCTTCCAGCATCTGTTGGGACAAGCATTCCTTTGCTCGTGGCCTTGTTGACTCCAATCTCTGCCTCCATTTTCACATGCCGTGTGTGTGTGTGTGTGTGTGTGTGTGTGTGTGTGTGTGCATGAAATCTCCCTCTGTCTTTCATAAGGATGACTGTGATTGCATTTGGGGCCCAACTGAATAATCTGGGATAATCTCCCATCTCAAGATCCTTCACTTAATTGCATCTGCAAAGACCCTTTTCCTAAAGAAGATTCACAGATTAAGATTCACAGATTCCTGGGACTTCCCTGGTGGCACAGTGGTTAAGACTCCACACTCCCAATGCAGGGGGCCCGGGTTCAATCCCTGGTCAGGGAACTAGATCCCACATGCATGCCACAACTAAGGAGCCCATGTGCCGCAACTAAGGAGCCTGCCTGCTGCAACTAAGGAGCCCACCTGCCACAACTAAGACCTGGTGCAGCCAAATAAATAAATAAATATTTTTTTAAAAATTCACAGATTCCAGAAATTAAGACCATAAATCTTCAGGAGCCATTATCAGACTACCACACCTACCTAGAAAGCCTAAGAGTGAAAAAGCACAACAAGAAACAAAGCCAACTTGACTAAACCAGAGCATTTACAGATCTGCTCCAAACACATCTAGATAACAAGTTTACCTGCTTCTGTACAGGTCCTTAAATGAAGATGGTTTACTCTTCTGCTACATCTATGTGTGTATGGTGAGAATTTAATTAAATCAGATTAGAAAGCACCATACAAATCGAAAGTAATATTAGTGTGTTTTTCCTCTCTTCTGCCTCCTCAGCCATAACCTCAAATATCCTTACAAAACAGCTCCTGTACCTTTCACTTACCCATTTCAGGACCTGGCTTGATTTTTCACTACATTGAGTATGGGAAGAAAGAGCCCAAAAAAGTTCAGTAAGGCAACCCAACACAGGGCCGGTTCTCAGGAGTCTGTAGGACCAGAGGTGAACCTGGGCAAAGCCAAAGCCTGGTCTGGTGGAACTCTGGAGCTGGAACCTTTCTAGTCTCTAGAATGGGAAAAGTGGCATGGCAATTCACTCTGGGGACAATCTACTTTGTAACTTTTCCCTAATTACAAAAGTAAGTCTTGACTAGGGACGCTGAGAAGTCTAAGGCCAAAACTGTATGGACAAGAAGAATGGTCCAGAGAAACTGAAGATTTCCAGTCAAATCACTGAGGAACCTTTCTGCCTTTTGCACTTCAGCAGTTGCAATAACAGACAGGCCACATCATTGCTTTCCTGACCAAGCTATTTGAGTAGAACCATATGATAGACCATCATAATCCTGACTTGTCTCATTCTCTAGTGACCTGGATATGGAGAATTTCTACTCTTCCAGAGTCCGCTAAGCAGTGATCCTTAGCTAAAATTCTTACTCATAAGTATTTCTTTTTGTTTGTTTTTATATTTTCTGTTTTGCTTTGTTATTTTTTTTCTTCAGAAGTATTTCTTAATACTGTTAATAAATAAGGGTGGCCTCTAAAAATGAAAACATCCTGATGTAGAAAATTTAACATGAACCACAATTGCTTATATACAAGCTCCACCTACTTGCTTCTCACTCCAGATCTGCACTAGTGTATAAATACAATCCTTAGCCTCTGGAGCAAAAATAAAAACACCACCTTATAGGCTATGATGCCATTACAAACATATTTTCATTTTATTTGAGCTATTAACATTGCTTTTATAAACAGAATAAATAAAACAATTCATTTCATTGTTGCACTGGCTTAAAATACAACAACATGAAAGCAAATGTAAAATGAATAACAAACTAAAACCCAGAGGATATTTATTAGTCAAGTGTTGTCTGATGCAGGGCAATCACTGTGGGACAATCCAAAGACATAAAATATTGAATTTCACCTTCTTGTTTTCCAAGAGCATAGTGGGCAAGCCCATGGGTTGGCAATCTGTTATCCTTCCTCATTTACTGGCTTGCCTTCAGGAAGTAGATGTTCCAGGCAGCTACATAATACATCTATTGTTTCTCCTCCACTGTCTTATCATACAATCTCCTTCCACTACAATGAAAAACCTATATTCTCTTATAGAAATCATTTTAACTTATTAAATGTATAATGCAACAATTGTACCGATAGAGCACACCATAATTATAGAATTGTAGAATGTTTAAAAGAAAGGGTCACTGAAGATCCAGGATTTGAAAGCAGACATTGCCTCAACCCCCAACATACTTTCTAAACAAAAGTCCTTCCACCCCTCTCCCCACTTCCCCAGTTTTGGCTGAACCAAGGAAAGGACAATATTGGTGTCTATGAGTATGAAGGCATGCCAGGGACACAGAAGAGATAGCTCCAGCTTTGGAATATAAAGCCACCCATGCAATTTCTCTTTGCCAAGCCAGCATACTGACATAGTCGCTGAAGCACATGTCATCTGGTCTCAGGCTAGCTCCCTTTTAAGCCCAGTCCCCAAAGCAAAAGATGAGGTCTTAAAGTCAAGTATCAGAACAAGAGGGATCAACCCCTAGCTGCTGCCAATACAGGTTGCAAATGAAATCTCCTCGTGATCAACTGGGTGTCATTTTTTGTAGGTAGTTGTTGAAACACGGATTTCTGATACGGGTGTTACAGAGTCAAATCCTTTCATTCTGTTGGGTAAAAATAAACTAAAACACTGGAGATACAAAGAAAGATTATTTTGTCCCAAAACACTGTCGTATAATCAGCAATCATTTATTGACTGTACACAGAATGCCTGGCCTTAACTAGACGTTGATATTCAGGGATAAAGAAAACAGACTCAATGCTGTTATGGTTATTATTCTAAGATGGATACAATAAATATACACATGTAGCTGAGAAGAAAGGACCATTGTAAAGCAATTATACTCCAATAAAGATGTTTAAAAAAAAAGAAAGAAATGAGGGACTACACAATAAAACACAAAGAGAATGTGTTTTTTAATTAGAACACGTCATGCATTTTTATCAAAGAAAAACATACTCATAATAATGCACTTTTATCAAAGGACACAGCTTGCTAATATTATTATCTCTTACTGGCTGTCTTATTTCTTTATCTCTCCCCCTTCCGCTTCTTTTCTTTTTTACTGCTATAGCTTAAAGTAGCTATTCCCAGACTTGTATACTAGAAAAAAAATTTTGTTTTTAATTTGGGGTGGAGAGTATCAACACAGAGTTGCAAAATTTTATTAGCCAAGGACATTTTTTTAATAAACTATATCTACTTGCACTAGCTTTATTTCATTAAAGACACTTGATCACATAAAAGAATATGTGATCACATTCATTCAAGTATCAACCACCAATATCAGATCCTTTCATATCTGACTAGAAGTGTGAATTATAGAACAAGAAGAAAAACCAAAAGGCAAATAGGAGGAAAGAAAAACCTTTGTGGGTCAGAAATGTAATGGAGAATAGAGGTTGGAAATGGCAAAAACTGCTTATTTCACAATTTTCACTAGGGCCAGCACAGTTTACCTTGAAGAATGCAATAACAAAGGACCAAGGTGTGTCTTTACCTGGCACGGAGTGGATGAGGTGAAGGAGGATGTCACTGAGAATCTGGAAACGATGTAGAGACAACCAGAAACTAATAGAGAGGTGTTATCATGTGGGAGTTTTGCTAAGAACAGGATGCTGAGAAAACAGCATGAGAAAATTACTTTAAAGTGTGGACTGAAAAGAGAAGCAGCTTGAGGCCAAGAAACAGGCACTGGACAGCATTGAAACGGTTGCAGTTGAAAAATAAAGTACAGATCTGAGAAATTTCAGGGAGAAGAAAAATAACCAAGCTCAATAACAGGCTCCATGAGGGAGCCTGGGGAGAGGGATGTCAGTGATGACTCAGATGTCACGAGTGGAGAACAGACAGACCAGCAGCAGGACTGCCAGAGACACTGAGGAAGTACCAGAGGAAATGATGCATGAGCTAGCTAAGAAACACTATAAATAGTCACATAGCTGTGGTTTCTCCGGCAAAAATGCATGTGCGAAACGTCCTGTGTTCTACACCTTGGTTAAAATTTAACTGGGAGAATAACAACATGTTAATGACCCAAACTGCTGCTTTAAGAGAGCATGTCTAGGAATGCATGTGTAGGGGGAAAAGAAAAAAAAGAGGGAAAGTAAGTTTCAATAGTGGCTGGCTCTGGAGTACTTGTATAAGTGACCTTTATTTCCTTCTTTGCACTCTTATTTATCTTTCCAAGTTTCCTCTAAGGAGAATGCTATTTTGTTGGAAGAATTTTTGAGGTTTTGTAACTGAGCATGTTAGCATACTGTGTTACTTTATAAGCTTCATGGCCACACATGCAACACACACAAAACGTGTCCACCTACTTGAAGCATTATGGAGGTTTTAGCATACTAGGGGAACTCCAAATTATCACTCACACACCCATCATACTCACATACCCAACGGTGGATCATCCTGCCATCTGGTGACTTTCATATTTAACATATATCACATAGATTGGTCTCACTTCAGCCAAAGCTCATCATGAAAGCCAAGAAATGTCAGCCTAATATTCAACCTAATGCCTGCCAATGCCAAGAGCTACTATTGACAGGCATTTTTTACTGAGATCTGTAAAAAGTACTTCTTAGAAGTACAGAGGATATCAGCACTAAGATTTTCTAGTATTAAATAAGGCACTTTATGGTCATAAAGAAATAGAATGGGTACTTCCAAAGTAAATTGGGCAAACCCAGTATGCAAGGGACTAGAGAATAGTCATCATTCCTGCCTCAAACTCAGTCTGTGGACAGTTGGACATCGTGCAGTCACTAAGAGAACAAACTCTGGAAAGCAGACTGCCAGGATGTTTTGCACCCAGCTCTGCTCTACTACTTTCCTAGCGTGTCATCTCGAGCAAGTTTCTGAGCCTCTGTGCCTCAGCTTCTTCCATTGTAAAATAGAGACAAAATTATACAGACCCTCACAGTACTGTGAAGTACAGAGGAGTCAACATTCACATATAGGATATTGTAAAGTAGATAGGGCAGCACTAGGCAAACACAGGGCACCGTGGGAAGGTTCGCTATTATTCATTTTTCATAATAAATATTATTGAAATATGTTGAAAAAGCTCAGCCTTCTCAAGAATTATACTTATATGCAACCTTAAACTGTGCTAACCATGTTGGTGATCCTTTGATACAGTTAGGCCATATTCAAAAATACAAAGTTGCTTTTTTCCTTCCCACTTCCTCTCATTCCCTCCCTGATCTATATACAAAGATTAATAGAGCCCATACTAGAGTTCCTCAAAAATAACAGTAACCCAAGAGTGAGAGGCCGAGATGTTTTCCTCCCCACTGTTTCATGCTCTTCCCTGCTCAAGCCTTTCCCTAGGAAACCAAGGAAACGTCTTTGACTCAACAATCCAGTATGCTGGCAACAACTTTCAAAATGAAAAACAAGTTGACTCACTGTTTAAAAAAAAAAAAAAAAAAAAAGTCTGTGCTAAAGGAAAATTAAGTAAACATATATTTTACAAAAAGCTATAATAACTAGGTCTCCTGCAGAGCAATGCAGCCACTCAGAATTCAACTCTTGAGTATTTCTTCAAGTCACCTCTCTAGATAATGAATCTTGTCCATTTGTGTATTAAGTGCCCTCACAAACTGAAATACTAACTCCCACTAGAGCCAAACCCCACTACCAGTGGTTGGTTCTGTCTGTCATTTGCACTTGCCCTCTGCAGCCTGGCCTGCTCATCTCCTAGTGAGCTTGTCTCTTCTCAGCCATTCACACAAGGCTCCCTGAGCAGTCCACACGTGATTATCAGGGAGCCCTAGAAAGCCCACCCCACCTCAAAATCTGGCCAATGACAGTAGCTTCTAGCCTGGCACTCCACCAATAAGACGCCAGGCCACAGGTTCCCTGTCAGCTAAGCTAATAAGTGCCAGAGGCTTATGCAGAATTCCCTTGGCCCCTCACAGGGAGCTAGTGTCTTCCAAGCTCAGCCTCTTCCCTGGGATACTAAGGAAGCCAACCACCTGGATATGAGCTGAACGCTTCCAAAATCCTCAGAATTGCAACCACAGAAATATTTATACAGGCTGCTGGCTTTCTCCATATTCACATTTCTTTCAGAAGTCAGGGGAGTCACCATGTCAACTTTCACTAAACTGCCTCCCTAAAAAACTATTCTTTATAAGCACACAGCTTCATCACTTCAGGACAATTGGCTGCAGGTGCCGGGCAGGTATTCCCCACTCTTGTTAGAGCCTGGCTTCTACACACCATACCTTCAGGACTTGCAACTCCGGTTCATGGATCTCAGAGAAACTCTAAACAACCACAGTTTCCAACTATCCAAGTTACTGCAAGCGACAGACACTACAAATGTTAGTTCTGGAAATACTAGGGGTCTGAGGACCTACTGACAGAGCTTGTAGCTGAGACCTTATCCCACAGTCAAGAAAGTGTTTTCTGATTGTCTAGGGCTGACAAGCCATAACCTCTATCTTCTACTCAGGCACCAAGTAGGACTCACCAGGACCTTTGAGCTCAAGCTCAAAGCCCACCAAAGCAGCCCTAGCCTGAGGATACTTCTTTCATTCTCTTCCCTGAATATGGGAAGGAGACAGGCAAGCATCTTTGTTCTAGGAAGTCAGACTTCACTACAGGAAATGAACCTAAAGGTAACTACTTATAGTTCATACAAAATGCCATACTTTCTTCTTACCTACATCTTACCTGTGTTGACCATTTCCCCATCTCCTCATCATATTTTGTCTCTCTCTGGATTCACTGACAGACTTATTGTGAGCTACGCTCATAATAGGACAGACAGGAGAGGAGACTGTCTAAGATGCCATAAGAGGTACAGTAGCGACCAAACTTTTTCTTTTTTTTTCCCAGTTACTTGCAATGAGTCTGTGTGCTTTCTGTGGTTTACCTCATCTAATCCTCATACCGCCAGTGAAACACAGCGAGGCTTAGTTAACTTGCCCAAGGTCACATAATTAGTAAGGGATGGGTTCCAGGTATGAAACCACGCTGTCTCACAATCCAGAGCTCCCTCTTTTCACCACAATGCCATTCCATTACATCTGTCCCAGCTCAAGGGAACCAAGGGGCCATATTGGAGCAGTTGGCTATTCTGAAAAGTGGGCAGGTTACACACAGCCACTGACTGAAAGTAATCCCAGCTCCCCAGTCAAGGTTGACCTTTAAGGCTTGCCACAAATTGGCCTCAACCTCCCTGTCTTGCTTTTCCTTTCACCTCCTGTCCTCTAGCCAAACTAGAATCCTCATAGAACTATCGCCCATCGGAACCTCCTTCTCCTCATAATACATTTACTATCTTCCCCCAAAGCCAAATCCTACCCAACCACTCCAACAAGATGAAACCTGAAACTCTCTTGCATCCTTAGTTGAATGTAAGATGTCCTTCCTCTGCAGGCATCCATAGCAGGGTTATTGGTTTGTTTGTTTGTTTTAACCTCTATTATAGTGATTGTAACTTCCTATAGGGATGGTAACATGTGACACAGCTCGTCATCCTTAGCAGAAATTTGAAAACTCCGCAACAGGGGTTTATCTCTGAATAGCACAGCGTACCCAGCATAGGACAGAACACAGTACCTGCTCAACAAACTTCATAGAAGAGTTAACATAGTACGGATTTTTGTTTTTGTTTTTAAAGATGTCTCCTCATGGACAGCTGCTACACTGGGTGATGAAAACAAACAGAGCTGCTACCAGTGACAATGATTCCATCTTTTGGAGATTCAGGAAACTGATTCTAAGTGTGCTGCATCTAAGTACTGTCTAATATAAAAATTTCTATTTTCCTTCTATCTCCTTGAGGATCTCAATGTCACAAGGCCAAGAAGATGCAGGTTCTAATTCTTCAACATCCAAAAATATACTTGCTGTTACCCTTCTTTGTCTAAAATTTATTGAACAAACACAACCAAGGGGGCTAATTTTAAATTTCTAGAGGAATTATTAGTTGTTATCGCTAATGATAGCTCCCCAGCCAGACCTCTGAGGCCTCATCAGCAGCTTAGGACCAATTTATCAATCTCTAGCATGAAAGACAAGGAGAAACCTGGCAGTGAAAGGCAACAAGTCTCCTCTCAGATGAAGATAGGAGCTTCCTCCCAGGAAGGAGAAATGGGCAGCTATTGTTTTTGCATTTGAAACGTTCACCAGAGTACTTCCATAAAAGATACAGGAATGATAATCCACTTACACATTATTTTGCATTAAGATGTCCTTTTGGAGTAACTTCAGAAATCAGTGCAAGTGTGAAGGCAAAATATATACATACAGACATCTTTCTATTCCTCTTCTTCATCACTTGGAAAAAGCATACATTTTTCCATTTGCTTTTTGTGAGGACCTGAGAAAACAGCATCCCTGGAAAAACAATTCTTTTTCTACCTCCCTCACTCCTGTCATCCCAGCCTTCATATTTTCATTCTGAATTCTGAAACTACAAAGAAGTTTTGACCATTTAAGTCAACTTGCCATTTAATTTTAAAAGGGGGCCAGTTAATTTCTGTTTTTAAAATAATTTCATAAGTTTAAATTATGAATCTAATGCTAATAAGCAAACATACCAGACTGCTTTGGCTAAACAGTCCAATTAGTAACATTTTATTTTATTTATTTTTTTACTTTTTTAAAATAAATTTTATTTATTTACTTTTGGTTGCGTTGGGTCTTCGTTGCTGTCCACAGGTTTTCTCTAGTTGCAGTGAGTGGGGGCTACTCTTCATTAAGGTGCGCGGGCTTCTCATTGTGGTGGCTTCTCTTGTTGTGGAACACAGGCTCTAGGCGGGTGGGCTTCAGCAGTTGCGGCACGCGGGCTCAGTAGTTGTGGGTTGCGGGCTCTAGAGTGCAGGCTCAGTAGTTGTGGCACATGGGCTTAGTTGCTCCACGGCATGTGGGATCTTCCCGGACCAGGGCTCAAACCCGTGTTCCCTGCATTGGCAGGCGGATTCTTAACCACTGTGTCACCAAGGAAACCCCTAATAACATTTTATTAATCACAAAATCAATACAAATTTCCTGCCCACGTAAACCCATGTGTATGTGTGTATGTGAAATGACTGATATGGAAATTATAAGTAAAAATTAACCAAATGATTAATTCATGAAACACTAATATTATCTTCATATACGTGCAATGTCTAAAGTGGTACATGCCATTAAAATGCATACAATCACTCCTGAACTAAATACATGTTTATCAGATATATTCCTGTAAATGTTATACTTAAAATGGAAAACTCTTAAATATCTGCCGTGGATTGAGCAAAAGTGGTAGATTTTACCCTCGGCTCAAATCACCTGTCATTACATACAGCATATAAAATTCTCCAAGTGTAAAAGAATTCATGTTCTAAATATAATAAAATGATGATAATTCAGACAGTAAAGAAACAGTTGATTGTTTACATTACTCACAAGTATAATTTTAGAATCTACAGATAAGGTTTGCTTTCAAACAAATAATTAATATAGTCCTTATTTACTTTTTATCCACAATGTAATGCAAATAAAATATTAAATAGTATAAACACTTTAAAATGCTCACGCATAGGGACTTCCCTGGTGGCACACTGGTTAAGAATCTGCCTGCCAGTGCAGGGGACACAGGTTCGAGCCCTCGCCCAGGAAGATCTCACGTGCCGCGGAGCAACTAAGCCTGTGCACCACAACTACTGAGCCTGCACTCTAGAGCCCACCAGCCACAACTACTGAGCCCGCATGCCTACAGCCCGTGCTCCGCAACAAGAGAAGCCACCGCAATGAGAAGCCCACGCACTGCAACAAAGAGTAGCCCCCGCTCGCCGCAGCTAGAGAAAGCCCACAAGCAGCAACGAAGACCCAATGCAGCCAAAAATAAATAAATAAGTCTATATATTTTAAAAAATGCTCATGCATAGAGAAGAGGATATATATCTTTCTTTTCTTTCTCTTTTTTTTTTTTTTGGCCACGCCACACAACATCTGGGATCTTAGTTCCCTGACCAGGGATCGAACTCGCATCCCTCCAATGGAAGCTCAGGGTCTTAACCCCGGAACCCCAGGGAAGTCCCAGGAGATATATCAATAACACAGCATTATGTAGATGTGTAGCATTTAATATTCCTCTGAAAAAGAAGGAAAACTTTGCATGCTATTATTTCATGAGCTTAAAAACATACGTTGCAAGTTAGAAGATTCATGAGAGATCAAATAAATCTTATATGCTTCACAATATTTGGACATTTTCTTAAAATCTCTGAAATTGTAAATTCACTTCAATGCTATCATCATTTTTGCAATACAAATTACTTGAATGACAGAAGAAAGATGCTAGCGGTACACGAAAATGCAGTGTAACAATTGCATTACATCTTGGTCATTTATAGATGGGGCTCAGTTTAAGCTGTTCTTTGATGAGTAACATAAGGCATGTTACAGCAGTGCACAAAATCCTCACAATTTAACAGGTGATTTAATCCTTAATTTAGTTCATTAATAAAAATGAGATGAGGAAAGAAGTAGCGAGTGTGTGAGGGAGAGAGGAGGGAGTCCATGACCCAGAAATGGTCACCTGCAATACAAATACACTAAAACTTTCCCTAAACTAGTCCTTGACAAAGGACTACATCCTTAAAGAGACTTCGGCCACATCTCTTATCAGCATGGGGTCCTTAGAAGCCTGGGGAACTCCTCTTAAAGAGCAAGCAGATAGGGATGTGAGCAGGGCGGGCAGATACAGTCAGGCAGATCTTTGCTTTAGCCATCTCCATGGAAAGATCTATCTAACCTTCAATGAATTTTGTGCATTTTAACATTTTGCTCAGGAAGCTAGTTTGTCCTAATGAAATTCACTCTTTCGATCACTTCTTCAAGATGCTTGGACTATTAGGATTCCAGGTGGAAATTTAAAGACCAACTCTCTCCAAGCTTTAAAACTGACTGGCTAATGTTTCACAGAACAAAATGTTATGACATAGTTTAAAATTTCAGTACTATCAATTAAAAATAAAAGGTATACCTGAAGAGACGCTTCCCTGGCCACGTCCCCAGGAAGCATAATTGAGGAGATGTGAATTACCCTACAAAGGCACAAATAAATAGTCTCTGGTGAATACCTGGCCCATGTCACTGCAGGAATCTTCTCCTGCCCATTGTCGAATGTTTTCTGCCCAAAAGGCTGCTGAGAGGCTGCATACACACTTCCCTGTGGCCAAGAGCCCTGGTAACTGCTCTGCCCAGCAGCCTAATGCTCTCACTCCTGGTCAGCCCACGTGGCCTTCTGGGTTCTTGGCTGCTCCTGCAGGCCAGCTCTATTGCCAGTCAGCACCTCTGTAAGGCCCCAGGAGCAATCGCCCCTTACTTCCATAACTGCTCTCCTCCTCTTCCAGGCCTAGGCCCAGTTTTCTGTTCTTGACCCTAAAACCCAGGGCACCCCTCCTTCGCTAGCCTGAGGCCTCTGGACCCACTAGCCTGAGACAAGGGCTGGGCAGCCTGGGCTCCTCTGTCAAATTTTCACACCGTGAAATGGTTTACTCTTTTCAAAATGCATGCTCCCTTCCTTCCTTCCTTCTCCCCCAAAGAGGCAGGTTGCCCATGGAGCTAAGCTTGCCTGAGCAGGCCCCTTTCTCAAGACTATCCCATCATGCTTGGTATCCTCAGCAGCACAGTGTTCGTATTTTCCTTCCCTCTCCTCCCTGCACTGGGTCTGCAGACTTGGCTGCTTTGGAAGACCGCTCCATGCAAACCATTTGCCTGGGTACAGAGAAAGGGTATAATGTCAAGTATTGACAGCTTTAAAAGGCAGAGAATCTTAGGAGACAAATCGATTTCTTTCGGTGATGTGTGCATGCTTTCCTATGTGGTAAAGCAGCACTGAGATGGCATCCTAGGAAAGCTCTGAGTGGACAAAGAATTCTGTTTTTGCTAAGATTAGCAATTTGTGGCAACAGGACATTTATGGGGACATGTCATGCAGGGACAGCTTGGCCTGGAAATCAAAATCTATTTATAGAACAGGTCTAGGTTTAGGACCAAGAATAAGGTAATCCCCAACCTTTGGCTTTCAGACAAGTTTCAAATTACTTTGCCTAAACGTGGAGAAGCTCCAGAAAGAGCTGTGGTTGCGTTGATCACTTGGTTAGTAGTTATAAACTAAGAAAATCTATTTCCTACAAAAAATGTCCATGGCTAGTAGTTCTAAGTATATGCTGTCCAGTCAGCCAGCCCTCACCACCTTATTTCCAGTAATTTAATCAAAAGCGCTTTTGACACACCAAATAGGTCATTTTATTTTGAGACTTTTGGGTCTGTGGTAGGCCAAGACTTTAATGTCCTTGCAGCCCCCTGAAGTGTTTGGATGACTTTACTAAGTGAAAAGGAGCTGTTCATTAGCAACTGCGACATTTCCACACTTTCCCAGCTAAAGAAAATGGCTCGTTTGGATTTCAGTGGAAAATTCTCATGTGACAGAAAGGGTATTGAGACCACCTAGATTGTTGGGGAAGACCTGGAGACAATGTAGCCTCACAGCTGTCTTACTGTCTTACTTTTCTAGCACTAAGGAAAATCTGATTATTGAGCCCTTATAGAAAAATACAACCACCTAATAGCAATGACAGTCGTGATGGTGGCTGTATTTTATTAACTCACTTATTTTTAATTTAATTTTTATTTATTTATTTTTGGCTGCGTTGGGTCTTCGTTGCTGCGCGCCAGCTTTCTCTAGTTGCGGCAAGTGGGGGGCTGCTCTTCGTGGCGGTGTGCGGACTTCTCATTGCGGCGGCTTCTCTTGTTGTGGAGCATGGGCTCTAGGCACACGGGCTCAGTAGTTGTGGCTCACGGGCTCTAGAACGCAGGCTCGGTAGTTGCGGCACAAGGGCTTAGTTGCTCTGTGGCATGTGGGATCTTCCCGGACAAGGGCTCGAACCCGTGTCCCCTGCATTGGCAGGCAGATTCTTAACCACTGCACCGTCAAGGAAGTCTTCGTGGTAGTATTTTAAAGGTACATCTTATTACTGTGTCATGCTGGTGCTGGGAGATTTTCAATGCATGTGAAGAGAGTCTCCAGTTTACAAATGCCTACTGATGGAGAGAGAAGAGAGGTCCCGGCCTGGGGCTTTCTCCTTTACTTCCCCATGGCTCCTGCAGCCCCCATGCATCATGGCATGTCCAGACTGCTGCTGTGAAAGACCCAGATCAGGGCCTGCCACAGAACACACCCTGCCCTTGAACTGAGGCCCCACTGTCATTCAGACACATGTGTTTGGAAGGGAGAAAAATGATAATGGCCCTTATTCTATACCAGTCAGTAGGATGAAAATGACCAAGGTTCAAATCAGAATTGATCTACATACAAGCTGTATGATCTCAGACCAGTTATTCTGTGTACGTGAGCTTTCTCTTCCTTAAGATGTGGATGGTAATTCTCACCTTATGAAGATTAAACGAAGTCCATTTTAAAGGGCTTTGAACACAGAGAGTGCTCAATAAATATTTGTTTTTCTTTTCCTCTGTGATACCATTTGCCCCAGTTACATGAATAGCTGACCATAAAATGCCAGGAGATACCTCAAGGCCACACAAAATTATCTGCTTAAGTGGCAGAATTTAGTAAAACTATTTACTACTTCATTGCAGTAAATGGTATCTTGGGGTTTGAAAGTAGTTAAGGTTATCTCCCAAAGTACCTATTTTACTCCTAAGTGAATTGCTGAGAATCCAGATTCATAGAAGCTTCTCTCAATATGAAGAGAGCAGAGTTTTGTTATATAAATATATATAAACACACACAAAAACTACCAGACAACCAAACATTCTGTTGTAATTTAACTTGCTCTGCATATACTTCTAGAAACCATATTCAGCTTACAAAAGTTGGAAACAAATAATTTCTATGAACAGCACAGTGGTGAAGACCCTGATAGCAGATTGCCCAGGTTCAAATCCCAGTCCTGCCACTTAGCTCTAGGCCCTCAAGTGAGGTTCTCTACCACTCCCCACCTCCATTTCTCCATTTGTAAACTGGGAGTAATATCACCTACCTGCTTGGGTTGTTAAATAAGTTAAGATAGCCTCTCTAATTTAGCGGCACCAATCCTTCCCTGAAAAAAAGACTGGCGTTGTCCTCTTCTTTCAAGTAGAAAAAATAACATATAACACATCTACCCCAGACCCTCAACCCGTTTTCCAAAACAAAACACACAGCAATACTCCAATACACAAGTAACAAACTATCATGTTGAATGTAAAATGCTTAAGTGCTGTTTACTGAAGATCAAACCATTAGTAAGATTAAGTATTGTTTCCAGGCAGTGACATGGCATATATCCTCTTGATTGACACTGGGTATGTTTTTCAAGATGTCCGCATTATACTAAAAATGGAACTCGAGCTATTTCCCCCACATTTGTGTTTAAAATGTCGTTATTGGGTTTGGAGGCATACGTATAAATTTTCCCTATAAAAACATGAGTTAAAAAATGTTGTATTAAAAGACGTATATTCTATAAAGCTTGGGTATTAAAAAGCAATAAACATTCTTACTGTGGAAATATGTTCACCAAGGGGAGATTTTTACAGGTATGCTTGTATCAATAAAACAGATAGTGGCCACAGAAGAAGGGTAATTTTTAAAAACCTATTACTACCACTACTGCCAACACAACAGAAAAAGCCCAAAATATGTCCCTAACTCCAAAGTATACAATTTTTGAACATTTTTCCACTTTTAAAGAAACAGCAATATTTTGGGATTTCACAAATTGTGTTCTCTGGAACATTGGTAACAAGTGTTATTAAAAAAATAAAAAAGGCTCCTAGGTCAAATAACTTTAGAATATTTAAAATATGCTTCTTGCTACCAGTTTTTTTTTAGCAATTCATAAATACTAGCTAAAATACTATATGCTACAAGGAGCCTTGCAGTAAACTTTATTTACACTAAAATATTAGACCACGAAACTCCTTTTCAACAGAACACCTAGTAACAATATTCCACACACAATTTGGGAAATAGAGCTCTATTCCTTTGACTTATTTATTAAAGAATTTTTGCTTTAGGCAGATTAACAAAGTATTAGTCTCTCCTGAAATGTGTAAAAAGCTATTAGAACAAGCCTTTCATTTTAAAGACACATAGCCTGGCCTTGGCTTTCAAGCTTCAAACTTCAAACTAAGCTCAAAAGGGATTAGTCTCTTTCCTTTACCTGCAAAATGGAGATGATATGATTTCCGATCAATAGTATAGGGACGGGAAAATTGATGTAAACGTGTTTCTTAAATGACCTTAAAATCTTGGGAATTAAGTGATCTGATGAATAAAACATGACCATCATTGCTATAGACAAATAACTAAAATTTATGCAGCAGGTTCTCACAAAAACAGTGGCAGCTCTAAGCTGGAGATACAAAGTATTTTTAAAGAAATATATACATGTTCTAATCTTCAAGTACTATTTTTAAAAAATTTCCCTCCTTTAAGGGAAAAACACTCCCCCCGCCTCCACCCAGAGTTCAGAGGGTGTCCTAGCCACTTATTTTCCTCTTTGCTTTGAAGGAAGTATGGCAAGAGACAAATCCATTTAAGTAATTGGTATAGTAAAGCAATGTCTCTAAACAAGAGAGAAAGGATACCCTACAGTGATGCTATTTAGGTATGCTAAGGCGCAATGATAAGAATTATTGGACGACTGCTAAATTTAACTAACGTTCTGGGAGTAGAAAAAGCAAGCAACTCAAATACTGGCAATTAATTTTTATATAGCCTCTGGGATGTTTTCCGTATGTACTATGTGATCTCAAAAATATTACGTACTCCAAAATACTACATCTGTGTCCAATAGTCCCTTAGAGTAAATATCACTGGATGTAAACAAACAAGGGCCTTTGGCAACTCTGCTGCTATCGAAGTGAGGGAACATGTTCTATACAAGGAAGATCTAATTTCTCAGGACTCTATTCTTTCCAAATTCAAATTCACTTGTGCCTAAAATCAAATTCAAATTTAGCACTTTTGTGAAAAACGTTTCTGAGAATCAAGTTTTTTTTGTTTGTTTCTGGTGGAAAGAAAAAAAGGCTCTATACTAAATTGTCCCGCAAACATAAAACCCAACCGTTCCAAAATATAAAATATCCATCAATGCACAAATATAGTTGAATTCCTATTATATACAGGGTATTGAATGAATCCATCTAGTGCTTAGGATTAAAAAAAAAATCAAGCCCACCCTTGAGGCATTTATGTTCTTAGTAAATAGAAAAATTTCTACAATATAAACTTGTCTAATAAGGCAAGGCAGAAGGATAAACGCACATAGGATGTGTCCACGTACTAGTGGAGAATTTTAAAGTCAAACTCCAGGGAAGAGAGGTTTCTGTCTAAGAGGAGTTGGCAATAAGACCAGAATACAGGAGTTGGCAATAAGACCAGATACAGAGAGACTGGAATGATAACTGAGTAGCTTACTGCCAAAGATGACCTCTTTACCAAGCTGTGTAAGCCATTCCCTCACTGAGAGGTGAAGCCTTTTCCTCCATGCTCTTCAATTTGAGCTGGGCTATGATTAACTGGCCAACAGAGTATGGCCAAGTGGCACTGAGTAACTTCTGAGGCCAAGCCCCAAGAAGCCTGGCAGGTTCCACCTAGACTTCTTAGAACGCTCGCTCCAGGGTAAGCCAGCACGAATATAGGAAGTCTGACTACTGTGATTCTGCCATGCTATGAGGAAGCCCAAGCTAGTCATGTGGCGAAGCTGCACAAGGAGAAAGATGACCCACCAGCCCAGGTGTCAAACCTGTGCATGAAGAAGCCTCTGATGATCCCCATGCCTCAGCCCATCTTGCTTGATGGACCCCAAGAAAGAACTTGACTGTGATCCTCCAGAATCAAGAGAGAAAATTGTTATTTTAAGTCACTAAGTTTTGGGTGGTATGTTACACAGCAACAGCCAACTGAAACAATCACCTTGACCTTCAGGATAGGGGTCACAAATGGTGGTACCTGGGCCAGATCGAACTTGCAGACAGGATTTGGGGGGGCTTACTCAGTATTTTTAAAATTCTAGCTAACATTTTCTCACAAAACCCACATTCTTCTGAGGCCTGCACTTTCCCATCATCCACTTCACGTATTATATAACCTGCCAGGCTCCTATTGATCCTTAAGTATAGAAACCTTTCTCTAAAAAATGGGAGCAAGGGATTAATACACATATACAATTACCTAAATATATCCAGTCTGATGACATTATATAGTTACACTATGATCCAGAATGATTCAAAAATGCCATAAATCAAAAGAATTTTAGCCTGGATATACTGAAGCATATATATATATATCCCCATTTTCAATAATAAATTTTAAAAATAACAATCAATGATTTACTTAAAAATAAATAAAGACATCATACAAATTTACTTCTACCTTGATCTAAATAACTTCTATCAAGATGACGGGCCATAGCTTTGACAGTATTATTTGGACCAGAGAGAAATGAAAAGACACACACTTAGTAACTCTAGTCAAAACATTAATTATAGAATAAGCTGATCGAGTTACATGTTTCTAGACCACCTATAAATAGCCAAAGTTCCTTTCAACTTTCAGTTGCCAGCTCACCTTTTCTTACTCAAACCAAATCTTAATTATTCAATAACAAATTATTTTAAAGTTTTATACCTCAAAAGAGGGAACCATGCCATGGCTTCCTAAATATGATACTGAAAACATTCTTTCAGAATCCATCTGTATTATAATGCAAGCTCCTTCAGGGCAGGAATCCTTACATTTATTTTATTCTAGGCTTATCATATACACCCAGCAAAAAATCTTCACAGTTGTTTATTAAAATACATGTTAGGATTCTTTTAAATAATTTAAATTTTAAGACATTCTACATTTACATATTTTTAATGCCTTTCTGAGTTACCCAAATCTCGTTTTAGGTAGGATTTCAATTTTATGCTGCTCATCAACAATAAATAATTCTTACTCTTTTTCTCAAAATATAGATGATATCTGACAGACGTTAGCATTCAGAGATAAACCAGATCTCTACAGCCAACCCACCCAAACTTCAAAAATTCTTGTTAGTGTGAATTCCAATATTTTTCTACACAGCTTCAGTTTCACAGCAGCATGATGTTAAAGCATTTCCCAGTTTATTAAGTTAATTACATTTTACAGTTCTAATCTAATTCAACTAGTGTCACAAGAACATATATCAATTTCCATGTTCCTAAATCTTCCAAATAAATGACAAACTTAGACAAGTGCATACCGCCTAATGGAAGACAGGCACATGTTCAGGGGCTGTGGAAAGACATATCGTATCAGCATGTGCAGGGCTCCCATGTACCTTGAGAAGGACACCGTACTAGAGTAAGACGAAACTAAAGGCAGCAGAAAACAGCATCACTGTCACGTCTCAATTCACAAAGATCCTAAGAGGCAACAGAGAACAGTCACCCCCAAGTTACTTGAAAATTTTATTTAGGTTTGAAAAATGTATTTCAAAACCTGTTGCTGGGAACTCAGGACACATTCTCCCATAACAACAATGCCACAAATATATGGTGCTTTGAGTTTTCCAGCAGGTGAAAAGAACTCTGCGAATCCAGAGAATG
The DNA here is from genome assembly GCF_964165515.1 of Mesoplodon bidens. Lineage (NCBI taxonomy): Eukaryota > Metazoa > Chordata > Mammalia > Artiodactyla > Ziphiidae > Mesoplodon > Mesoplodon bidens. The sequence continues at coordinate 61,311,884 of NC_138168.1, forward strand.
GCACGACTGGAGAATTTACAGTTCTCTGGGATTTGATTACCACGTATGCTGTTTTTCCCTCTATGGAAAATGGCTTCTGCATTGCTCGCTGGCATACATCTCCCTCCTCCTTCCAGTTCACTATCTCTTTCTTTCTTCCAGTTACTCCCACTCCCACCAAAAAAGTCCCCAGTCTCTTAGAGGTGGAAGCAAAACAGCCTGATCCTGTGAGCCATTCATAAGCAGGAGCTACTGAGCTAATAGCAATTTGAAAGGCAGGTATGAGAGGGATTTGAGAAGAACTGGCTAAGGGGACAGAGTTTCCTAGCCTAGGCCCAGTGCACAGTAGGCATTTAAAGTTAATGTATTATGTATAATAAAGATGAAGAGAAAAACCAACAGTATAGTCTTTAAATGTGTGCACTACATGAGAAAGGGGATGGGGCTCAGGGGGAACTGGGTGGTGATCTGGACCATGGATATCACACCCTCAGCTTAGCTCTGCTCCGTGAAACATCACTTTTAGGTTATAAGATCAAGAGATGTTCAGGGACTTCCCTGGTTGTCCAGTGGTTAGGACTCCACGCTTCCACTGCAGGGGGCAGTTTCCCAACCAGTTTCAACCCCTGGTCAGGGAACTAAGATCCCAAAAGCTGCAGTGCGTGGGCAAAAAAAAAAGAGAGAGAGAGTTGTTCAGAAACGACACAAATATATTTTAAGGGAGAAAAAGCGTAAAAATTATGCTGTCTTCAAAAATTTTTAGGTATGGTGATATACTAGTACTTTTACCTACAAGTATTCAAATAACCTAAAGTCAATTCGGTCTTTGAGGAACACGAGCAAATAACTTTTCCTTGCTCTAAACAAGATACTTTTCCATCTTATTAAGAGTAACAAACGATTTAGAAATTTATATCCACCCAAACTACAAAAAGCTGTTTAAAACAGTCACCTGTGCCTAACAGGGGTTCAATACCTTTAAGCCCTTTTTGAGATACTGTTTTGGTATTCTTAATAGTTATTAACATTAATATAATCTGAGTTTTTTGTTTTTTGCAGTACGTGGGCCTCTCACTGCTGTGGCCTCTCCCGTTGCGGAGCACGGGCTCCAGATGCGCAGGCTCAGCGGCCATGGCTCACAGGCCCAGCCGCTCCGCGGCATGTGGGATCTTCCCGGACCAGGGCACGAACCCATGTCCCCTGCATTGGCAGGCGGACTCTCAACCACTGCACCACCAGGGAAGCCCCAACCTGAGATATTTTTATAAATATCTTAAACTTATTCCACAAATATTATTTTTCAAATTAAGAAGTTATACTGCATGTGTATTAAAGCAAGCATTCTTTTCCGAACCACTTACAAATCAATTTCAAACATGCTTTCGAACAGTATTTCCAAATTAATTCGCCCACAGGTCTTTGACGGCCCTGCATCATCACAGACAATCACAGTGCTTTATGTCAAGCACTTTTTTAAGTACGTTACATATACTAGCTCATTCAATCCTCATAATAACTCTTGAGTTAGGTATTACTATGCCCAGTTTGCAGAAGGAAAAGAAAAAACTGAGGCTCTATGACATTAAATAACTTGCCCAAGATCACACAGCTATTAAATGACAGTACCAGGACTCTGACCCAGAAAGTCCAGTTCCAAAGTGATCACACAAAGTAGGTGTAATCACTGCACCCTACTCCCTCTCACACTCATTCATTCAAACTTTTATTACCTGCCTAGAGTAGGTCAAGCACTTTGCTAAACCCAGGTAAAGAGACAAACTAAGGCAAGATCTCCATCCTCAAGGAACTTACATTTTAATGCGCAGCATAAAAGGAAAGCGCAAATTAAACCCAAAAGTCCGATGTGACAATCCTGGTTCAGCAAGATGTCCAGGGAAAAGGTAAGATATGGTACTGAAAAGGATTTAGTAATAATATGCCTGATGTTCACATTTTTTTGAATACTTTCAAAAGCTACACATTGGATCTTTAAAATTTACCTTGTGAAGCTGAGCATTATTACACTCATTTCATAGATGAGGAATCAAATAAGTTCTGAAGAGCTTAACGAAGATGCCACATTGCCTTTGGAGGGAAACTGCCCTGCCTACAGAATCTGCTTCTCTAAAAAAAACCCCAAAGGGTCAAATCATAGGCTTCCTGGGACAGTTCAAAAAAATTAACTGGGCAAACCTGATCCCCTTTCAAAAATTTGAAATTAGTCCGTCCGTTTGCTATAAGATGTAAGATGATAGAGGGCGACAAGGGTGGGGCATCCGTTGAGAGCCAAGCTCAAGCTCGAAATGAGATTATAAAGCCAGTGGACAGAAAAGAACAGAGTCCCAAAAAGAGAGCAACATGCCATGTGACCAGTCCTGAGGGAAGAAGACAGGGGATATGGTCTTTTCCTTATGACCCAGATGCCTGTAATAAACCTCATTTTCCCTAAAGACACAAGTGTTCTTTGCAAAAGCAACTACCGAAAGAGCATGTGTCAAAGGGATGACGTTTCACAATTTTTTCCAACACAAAAATTCAGACACTTAGCAGGCTTGAGTAAAGACTCCAGATGTAGTAACTGGCCACACAGATCTCCATGGTTTCTGTTTACTTCTTGCAAAAAAAAAGGGATAAACTTGGCCAGCTCACAGAAACAAACACAGAAGTCAAAAGAATGTGTCTGGGCTTCCCTGGTGGCGCAGTGGTTGAGAGCCCGCCTGCCAATGCAAGGGACACGGGTTCGTGCCCCGGTCCGGGAAGATCCCACATGCCGCGGAGCGGCTGGGCCCGTGAGCCATGGCCGCTGAGCCTGCGCGTCCGGAGCCCGTGCTCCGCAACGGGAGAGGCCACAGTAGTGAGAGGCCCGCGTACCACCAAAAAAAAAGAAAAAAAGAATTTGTCTTCAGAATTATCCAGACATCATCCCTTCTGCTCCCTCTGCCCTAATGCACCCCCAACACCTTTACTTATCCCCACTCTCCTCAAATAAGAAAACTTCTTATTTTCTGTCTCCTCTTATCAAAAGTAAAACAAAGTCATTAAAGATCAATACTGACTAAAACTTTGACAACACACCATTTCATCTCGGAGTATCTGTATGAAATGAAAGGTTTAGGTCAGGACAGTAATCACCTAAAGGCGAGAGTTCAGGAAAGGACTGGCATCACACCCGGCCTAGCACACCTGCTTCCCCAGACCAAGCTTGGAGACCATGCTGCTAACTCCGCCCACCCCCATCCTTTACCCCATCACCACCCAAGCAACAGCCTGGAGGCCTCAAGTTTCTGCTGTTCCAAGCTCTCTCACAGGGACACCACAAGGGTGACAAGTAGAGAGGCTTCTCAGGACCTTTGGGCAGCATTCAAATCAAGAAGATGTAGGAGAGCAAAGGCCACCAAAGGGAGTGAGATCTCACAGATCCATGACCATGGAGCACAGGGAACTTCCACTTGACACAAGTGTGGCCTTGGCCTCTAGGATGCTGGGTCCTTTTTCTAGCCTGTAAATGATACTCAGGTGTACAGATAATGAGGAATTTTAAAACAAGAGAAAAAAATAATTCATTTTGGTGGACCAATTATTAAAAACCCTTTAGGCCTAATTACCAGGCAATCCAGAAGCCATCATGTGCATTGTTAAACGCATCAATTTTTGTGAGTTCGTCATGCTGCAACACTCTCAAAAACAAGACAAGTACTAAGAACTTAAAACACCAAAAGAGCAATCATAAACCTTCAAATAAGCATTAGCCCCCATTAGAAAAGAAAAACAAAGGTGGATGATAAAAGAAGTAAGTGTACTGTGGAAGACAAGGCAAGTTTTCAGCAGGTTTTTTGGTTTTTAAGAAGGTGGGGTTCTTGAGATTTATAAATCCTTATACTTGAAAGGCATACACCTAATATAAGTCCCATGAAGATAACTTTAAACAGGCCCACAAAAATCACACGCCTCACAGATGAGGGTGGTTAAAAGGCAAATATCACATAACTCTAAATAAAGGTAAGACCTGCCCAGTTAGAATACTGGGTGTGTCTTTTAACAATTCAAGAGAAAATTATGAATAGGGCTTCTAAACGACACGGTAAAGAAAATCTGTTTTTAGAAAGTACTCTTATGCCAGCACATGGAGGACTAGATTGATCTAGAAAACAATTATCCATATGGACAGGTTAAAAATGCATTTGGTCACTAACTCCTGCAAAATTAGAACGACGAATCACGCCTTCAATGATAAGGCTAGCAAAAATAAAAAGAAACAGTCGTTCACTTATGACATAATTGCAATATAACAACTCTTTGCCATCCTTCCTTCACCAAAAATATATATAATTTCAGATAACACACAAATTCAGAAGGAAAGAACTCTATTCATGATACAGTACACAGGTTTTTTTCTTTAATGTTGTAAATTCACGTAAAAGAAAGACATTAGAAGATGGCAGCCCTCTTCCAGGCCTGAACTTTTACATAATGGTTAATTTTCAGTTACGCCATTTTTAGTTAAGCATAAGGATCATGCCCATGTTTCTTAACACGTGACAAAATGATATTTGTGAAAAGGCTTCTGGAATGAGGAAGAACATGTGATATGCCACAAAGCTCGATAAGTTTTCCTTTTCTGTATGTAGTGTGAGAGCAAGCAGCAGCTAGCCATAAACCAGGCACTGTTCTATGGGCTTCACATGGATCATCCCACTTAATCCTCTCAGTGAAGTGAGCACTAATAGGAAGTTCAATTTACAGGTAGAGATTTAAATAACCCTTCCAAGGCCACACTGAGAATGAGTGGGACAATCAATCGGGATGTGACCCCACGCAGGCTGGCCCCCGAGCCCAGATTTTCAGGGTTTATGTCATCATGACATAAACCAAGCCTCTTGGTTCTGCTTGCCCAACACCAATGGCAAATGGGGTCAACAAAACAAGATCTTACAGGATGAATGCTATACATTTAACTCATAGAAGACATAAAAACAGCTCAGACGAAACTAGAGTTAAAAGGGTTAATGAGAAGAAAAATACCATTTGACATTAATATTTATCAAATATTAGCAAAAACTGATAGGAAGCAAACAGAATAGTTTTTCTTAAAATGACCGGAAAGTCAAGGGAAAACAGTAAGAAGAGACAAAATGCAGTATTCTTTGAAAAACTGCTTTGCAAAAGCAAACAGTAAGAAACCTACTTGAAAACTAACAAGTAAATAAAGTCTTATAAATATAGCTACTCATAAAAAGTGGTTTCCTCTGGAAACATTTGACTATGCACAAGTCAGTCAGAGCAACTAATGTTAGCATATTTCTTCAAATCCTAATGTTTTCAAGAAGAAATATAACCAAAAAAATTGAAAACAGAATTCTGTAAATATTTGAGAGGGTCTAACCATGAGTAGGAAGAATTCCTTAATCAGGTATCCAATGAATGTGTCCTGATAAAGAGGGATAATGGAATGGAATGGAGGGAATTGTAGACTAACAGATAACCTACAAAAATATTAATTCCCTACTATCGCAGCTTCCCCAAAGACCAAAACAACAATTAAAAAAAGGACCTGGTAACACAAGGCTAAAACTCAAATGCTTTCTATAAATATCCTAAATCATATACATAATCCTTTATACTTTTCAAATGGCATATACTTGAGTTCATCTTATTGAACTAAACACTTGATTAAGTAGTTCATCAAAGTACATATTATTTAGGAGACAAAGTCTTACAGTAAGCCAAATTAGACTTCTGCGCTCCCTTCAACAACTGCTAAATAGGTGGATGGGAACACAAGAGTCTAACTTTTGTCTCTTTTTCACAATTTGTTTGTTTTGGTTTGGTTTTGACTTCTGAAGAGCTTTTTAAAATAGGCATCAACCACCAAAACTTGCACCTCAGGGCAGCTTGCCAATGCTTCAAGTACAAGCTGACAACCTCGGGCCAGAGCCAAAGCCCTGTGCCCCGCCCCCTCACCACCATCTTTAAAGGATGGCTCCTGATCCCATCCCACCCTCAAATCCCTCCTCCCACCACCATCCCCCTCCCACCCCAATAGCAATATCTCAACCTCTCCAGGCTAAAGAAGGTGCCTCCCAAAGCAACACTAAGCTTATCTGATAAATGATTCCATGCTTAAGGGTAAAAGCCAATAAGGACTGTCCCTTTTCTCTCCTTCCGCCCCAGCCCTCAAACCAAGGCTCCCATCTTCTCCAGCCTAGGACTCTAATTCAGTGGTAGGAATTTGAGGCCAGTAGGGCAAGCAATATGGCAGCCAGTGGGGGAGGCACTTGGGAACAGGTCTGGCGCTACCACTCCATGGAGTGCGCTCACTGTATGAGCAGCTGCCCACCCTACACCCTCTCGATTTTGCGCTAGCCTAGGTTGAGAATGATCCTGCTCTGGCCAAGGTTGAGAATGACCTGTTCCTCTCTTTTGTTCTCTCAACCCACTCAAGTATAGGCCACCCACAACAGGCTGCAAAACCGCAAACATCGGATAAAGGCTCCACATCTCAATATGCAGACCCAGGCAAAGCCCTACGACAACAGACCTTGCAGCAACCTAATCCCTGGGGTTTGAGTCCTCAAGGTAAAAAGGAGAGGTCAGGACTCAAAGTCCCTAAGGTTCTTTGCACTCTCACAATCAAGATCCAAAATTCAGCTCAGATCCTCAGGCCATCCCAGAGTAAAGTCTCTGGAGAATGTGCTAAGCCTGCACAATTCTGGCCATTTTGACCATCAAGTGGAGTCCAAGTTACAGACAGTAAGGGGTTGGCGTTGCAGTCTGCTTACTGCTGAAGGTTACTATCTCATTAGTGTGCTACAGAAAAATGGATGAAAACACTTTATGACCTCTCACACAAAATAAAATAACACATCTAAAGCACAAGCAGCAAATCCCTTTTATCTTTGGAAATGAATTAAGTCAATGGAATACATATGGTGGTTGCAATGTGAGGAAAAATTCTGGTCAGCCTGGGAATCTAGCGCAGAGTATTACAGCCATTCCTTTGATTTTTATTCCCCTCCTCCACATCTGGGGATTTTAAAACAAATGAAAGAAGGCATTATTCCAGCTTAAGGCATAAGCGTAAGTCACAAAGAACAAAGAAAGTTTTATTATCACATTAAACATCAAGGAGGAAATGTGCTTACTGATAACTAATTTAGTATCCTACCCTATTAGGTTAGCATTTGCTGTTTGCAAGCTTCTAGGCCAATATTTACAATTTACATCTAAGACAGGAGGTAAAAATGTTCAGCTAGTGAGAAGGTCATTAAGGAACGGAAGGGGGTAAAAAAAAAAAAAAAAAAAAAGGCTTGGAAAAACAGAACAAAGTACACAGATAGACGGTACTCTTTGCGCCTCAGTGGTCTATAGAACATTCGCCCTGTCCGCCTATAAAGTGATTTAGCATTAACCACAGGTCACTCTAGCAGCAGAGTACTACTTCCTGACAAAACCTTTTTGAAAGCTCCCCCACCAACAAAACAATCTCCATACGCCAAAGAATGTGAAACCTACTGCCCCAGGCCAGTGTCTTGGGCTTTCTGCCTAAGAAGTTTGCTTTCAGCCAGAAGAAGGGGGGAAAGAATCACACTGTAACAACAGCAGATTGTAGAATACAGCGAACAGCCCTCCTGCTTGTTGGCGCCGTTCCCAAGCAGCAGTTCCAGTGGCTGGGCCTTGAGCCCATTCAAGAATTCCATCTCACAGGAAGTGTTTCAAATATAGTTATTTGATCTTTCAGCATTTGCAAATGCACCTGCTGAGCAAGGAGCCTGACAGCCATCGCCCCAGTTCCTTCCTATCCGTCTTCACCAGTCTTCACCAATCATCGCAGAGGCGGTTTCAGGGTTAGGTGAGGTGCAAAGTACAGAAAACCCCAGCCAAAGATTTCTGCTACTGCACGAGGTTAGGCGCGACCTGTGGCTTTTGGTTCCTTTCTCCCCACACTAACTTCCCTGTCACTTTTTTCCCCGGAGCAGGTAAGAGGGCTTTGTTTTGTTCTCTAGCTTTCAGGTGCCCGGGCTTACCTCGTGGTGGCTTCCTCCCCTCCCTTGCCATGGTTCCCCCCCAGGGCCTGGTCCTTGCCGCTGGGGTGGTAGGCAGTGAGCACAACTCCCTGGGAACTGGAGAGCCAGCTCATGGTGAGAGAAGGGGCATAATTTCTGCGATCCTGACACAGGAGGGGAAAGAAGTTCCTGGCTCTCCCGGCAACTCGGCTCATTAGCATCGGCCGGCTCCTCCCACCAAGGCCAGCGATTCACAAGGGAGGGGCGGGGCCGCCGACTCTCCAAGGGGGAGGCCGGTGACTCAGAACGTGGCCGCAGCCCGGGGACAGCCCCAGTCCGAAAGGCTGCAGTTAAGGGGTGGGGGGTGGCGGGGGTACTAGTTGCTCCCACCCCCGAGTTATTCTGATCTGATTAAACAGCCACGTTGTAGCCGCCTCTCAACGTTGTAAGCACAAGCCGTCTTGGTTAGGAAACAATGAATTACTGCAGAGTCTTTTTTTCCCTTCTTAATTCCTGTTTCCATCTGGTAATTTCTGCTACTTCATGTAACGGGAGTAAGGGCTCTTCTTAGCCCCTTCAAGGTCAGCGTTAAAATTAACCATAGCAAAACCCAATCAACCTGCCCAGCAAAATTGTGCCATACAGGTGACAAGAAAGGCTTCCTGGGGACTTCCCTGGTGGTCCAGTGGTTAGAACTCCGAGCTCCCAAGGCCAGGGGCCCAGGTTCAATCCCTGGCCAGGGAACTAAGATCCCACATACCACAACTAAGCCTGCGTTCTGCAAGGAAGACCCGGCACAGCCTAAATAAACAAATATTTTTTTAAAAAAAAAAAGAGAGAGAGAGAGAAAGGCTACCTGTTGTGTTGAGTTTAAAACGTCTTCATGAAAAAGATGTGTACCTAGAATACCATCTTCTTTCACATAGCAAATGCCAAGTTTACCTTTTGTTTTAACAGAATACCCTTCAGTACCAAAAAGAGACCCATCTACCAAAACCGTTAAATGGCACTGCTGAGAATTAAAAAAAAAAAAAGTACTTACTATTATTTGTTGAGCACTTACTATATGCCAGGCTGTCTCTATGACAGGTGTTTTACATGTATTGTCTCATTCAATTCAGTTCAATTCTCTCTCTCTCTCTCTTCCTTCCCTCTTCCCTCCTTCTTCCTCTCCCCCTCCCCCCCCTCCATCTGTTTCTCTCACACACAAACACACCTTATAACACGGGTATCATTCTCATCTGCAGGAAAGTGAGGCTGAGGGGCAGATTAAGTACCTTGTCTAAGATAACACAATTGTTCTGTGCCAGAAGCTAGATTTGCTCAGAATTCTAGGCTAAATTCCATTCTTTTTAACCACCATCCTGTTCTTTGTCCTGTAGATAAGGAAACAAGTGCAAAAGTTAAGAAAAATATAAGAGGTGTTTCTGTCCTTTCTCCTCTAAAAAATTCTACACTCCTCTATGTATCTAGTAGCCTGAATGGAAGTGGTTTTTGTTGTTGGTTTTTACGGTCTATCAGTATTTGTATCTAAATTTCCTCATAAATAAGTTTTCAACATCATCATTCCATAAACATACTGTTTGTACTTTTTTATTATTTAAAATGATCATGAGAAATAAAGACTTTATTCATACTTACACACTCTTAAAGTATCAAAAAATTATTTTTTTTAAATCCCCTTTGGTATCTGCTGTGAACTCCCATTTACAAGTCTTCCTAAAAAAGAGTTTATTACAGCTTCCTCCCTCCACACTCCACAATTAGTTGGTCAACCTTTGCGTATCAACTAATACCTCCACTGGGCTCTACCCACTGTCTCCTTTCTGTCCCCACTACCTAAATCCTCTCTGTACCCTGTAATTAGATCTTAACTCCAATCTTACAACAACCCTTTAACTCATTTTCTTGCTTCCTCCTCTAAATTACATGGCACATTATTAGCACACCCAAGCACAGCCCTACTGATGTCTCCCCATAAAACTTCCACTGGTTCCCCACTGCTAACAGAACCAGTTCCAAACCTTTGTGTACAGTACTGAACATTCTGGCTCCCTTACCCACGCAAGTCTCTCCATCTCTTCTGCCAGACACCATTCTCTCTGGTCTCCCTGTCATTCCTTTCTGGGCCTTCCACATCTAACTTACCTTCACCTTCCACATAGTGGGTGTTCAGTGAATGCTGATTGGTAAAGAACTGAATGAATTTAATGTGTCCTTAGAAAGTACAGTAATTTATTTTTTAGTTAAATTGGTAACATTAGACAAGTGATCCCCACGGACATACCAGTATGACCCTATGATGCGATGCTTACCAGTGCAGGCAAGATGAAAAGCACAGGAAGAGAGGCAAAAGGTAAGTTGACTGGAGTGTATGATTTCTTTTTAATGTCTTTATGTGGAAAAATGATTAATATTCTCACATTCACCCTTCTTTTTTACGTAGCTGCTCTGAGATTTAAAAAAACAAAACAAAACCAAGAATCACTACCTTCTACAATTACTGGGAGGCCATACATTCTAGCTTTTAAAAACTCTTCTCTGTTTTTCTCTCCATCCCACCATCCTTTCCCTTACTTCCCTGGACTTCCTTTTTATCTTCTTTATTTTTCTATTTTTCCTTCTTCCTTTGCTATATCCTCAGTCAGTGTCACACATGCCCATTGACAGCCATGAGCACTGCCAGCTCTCATGAGACAAATTTATGATACAGGGAGCTTTTGTCCAGTCTTAACCAAAATGATGATTAAGTTATATCTTTGCCTGCTATAGTCTCTCCATTTGTTTAAGAACAAACAAATCACAATGTGTAAATCAAAATGAAACTATTTTACTAGCTCAAAGTAATATTTGGGGGCTTCCCTGGTGGTGCAGTGGTTGAGAGTCTGCCTGCCAATGCAGGGGACACGGGTTCGTGCCCCGCTCCGGGAGGATCCCACATGCCGCGGAGCGGCTGGGCCCGTGGGCCATGGCCGCTGGGCCTGCGCGTCCGGAGCCTGTGCTCCGCGGCGGGAGGGGCCACAGCAGTGAGAGGCCCGCATACCGCAAAAAAAAAAAAAAAAAGTAATATTTGGGTTCATAGTAGCCAAGCTTTTTAATTTTTGTGAGGCATAAAATAAAATGTGGCACAAATTGATTTACATAGCTTGGTACATAAAATTTGAATCCTGCTAATTTAACTTTCAGGTACATGGAAATCCTCTGGACTCCTCCTCCTTTCCTCCTAATAAGCCCAGTTGTTACTGGTCTGAGAATGTTGCCTGTCACAGGGAGACAGCTGGCAGGCTTGTACCCTGGTGTACTTAGCTTCAAATATAGGCTCAAGTATTCAATAGATGAAAAACCACTTTCAGAATTTTCTTATGACCATCACGGACACAAACCTTACTACCAAAATGCTTTCTTGAGGGTCTTCCCTGGTGGCGCAGTGGTTAAGAGTCCGCCTGCCAATGCAGGGAACACGGGTTCGAGCCCTGGTCCGGAAGGATCCCACATGCCGCGGTGCAACTAAGTCCGTGCGCCACAACTACTGAACCTGAGCTCTAGAGCCTGCGAGCCACAACTACTGAGCCCACAAGCCACAACTACTGAAGCCCGTGCGCCTAGAGCCCGCGCTTCGCAACAAGAGAAGCCACTGCAATGAGAAGCCTGTGCACCGCAACGAAGAGCAGCTCCCGCTCGCTGCAACTAGAGAAAGCCCACGCACGGTGACAAAAACCCAATGCAGCCAAAATTAAATAAAATATCTAAATTTATTTTTTAAGTGCTTTCTTGAAAGGCTACTCCTGTTTCAAACCTAAAACCCTACCAAGAATTTGCTAGTCTGTCCCTCATACCCTTCCTCATAGATACATTTTATGAAAAAAAACAAAAAAAAAGGTATTATTTTACTCTCTTCTGCAACCACTTTAAACAAACACTGAGAACCTAATGTCCTTGAAGATGTTAATATTCCAAGCCCCTCACTGCATGCCAAAGACTTTCCTGTTATGAAACGTCTCACAAAGAAATTAACAACATCAAGACAGTTTAAACATTCATTTCATTCATTCCCTTCAAATGGGACTAACTGGACGACCCAGGGAGGAAAAAGGAAGCTGTAATTTACATACCCAAATCCGTTGTTAAAAATAGGATGGAGATAGCACTGCAGCCTCAGATAATTTGACAGCCATGTTCAAAAATAATGGAAAACAAATTCTTAGCCTCAGAGCTAGTAGTATCACAGAATGTATTAACTAGTTTTCATATTTTGATTTAGGAGCCTACTTAGTAGTATGGAATCATATTTGCAGGGTACCAAAACTGCAACAGATGAACATATTTATCTAATATTTTCTTAATTGGTTTCTGTCACTTTAAATGGAATTAACTAAGGCGAATGCTTATACTCAAACACTATAAGATCATTGGAAGCCTGTATAGGGACACAGTGCAATGTGAAAACTGACCTTTCAATCTGCCAAGTTAAACTCAACTTACAATAATATAACAAGAACTTGGATAACTTAATCATCAACTGTGAAGTTAAAGATTTACATAGGTGATAAAACCTAGATTCATACAGCAGCATTGACTAATGAAGAGGGAGTGTTCTAATACCTCCTACCTGATGTGATATCAAGCTTTTGTAGGAATAATTCTATGAGCTTGCAAGGAAGCCAATTCTGTACTAAGGAGCTGTGACGGAGAATTATTCTGTACACAGAATGTAAACTTACTCCCTTGGAAACTGCCTTTATTATTACTAATTCTGTCTCTGGAGCAACAAGGAAAAAGCCTTTTCCCTCTCTCTGGACAGCTCTAAAAATTTCTGCGTTATTCTCAAAGTTATTTTCTTAACTATTCCTCCAGGGAGAAAATACGAGCCATTCCTGGAATGATTTCTAACTGCTACTGCCAGAGGCTAATTTAGGCTTCTTGGCAAACATCTGGAAAAGATCCTACAGTTAAGAGTTTACTACCAATAAATAATACCACGTAACGCTCGAATGCTTGCTCTTTGCTAGACGTGGTACACACAGTCTCTCATTTAATTGTCACAACAAGCCTGAGAGATAAATATTAGAATTCTGCCCACTTTAGAGATGAGAACTGTGAGGTCACCCCACTAGTAGGTGGCCGAACTACGACATGTAAACCTGAGTTTATATGACCATTGAGCCTGAGGGCTTAAACACTGTAAAGGTCACAGGTGTCCTGGAACTGACTCTATTTTGTTTATGAAAAAGTCCACATGGATAATTAAGCAGGTAAAATCATCTACAGCACATGTGAAGTGTTTAACCAAATGGAATACTGATGTAAATGCAATGCTGTGGAGAGGAACGTTCAGGCAGACTCAAACATACTAGTTTTTTCCTGGTACTTTGAAACTTCTTTTTTATGCCAAATTACTAGAGGACTGTGACACAGTATACATCCTACCGTACAAGGTCATCACCATTATACTATCATATCTAAAATTGTTTCCGCTGATAGAAAGTCCTCTGGCCGTTATGATTATAAACATCCTTTATCTTTTAATTAAATAAATTATTTAAGGCAAAGACAGATCTAGGTTTATAGGCCCTAAAGTTATAGAATTTCTTAGACACGGGGCTTTGGAAGGGGGTTTGCAAGGGCAGGACTGGAGGTTTAACTTCATTTAGCTTCATGGTAGATCCACCTCACGTCAAAACTAGCCTCAACTGGAAATTAGCCACAATAAGTAAAAGCAATGACCCTAAACTTTCCTTTGGTTTTCTCTTCATTACTGAATACAGTGGGACCCGTGTTGCAAACACTTGCATTTAGGAGCACCAAGTCAAGAAGAGTGAAGTGTATTCTGGAGGTAGGTACACTCTGGCAAGGTAGTATTTTGCTTATTAACAAGACTCAATTTGAAATATCTAGAAGTATAGCAGTACTTAGACTTGCCCCAGTACAAAAGCCTTGTCCTGAAGTAGATTACAAAGAATGTTTATCTCCTTGTCAAGTAAAAGAAGTCCTAATGATTGGGGAAGACTTCGGGAAGCTGAATATCTAAGGAAAGCACTATAGTTCTACTGAAGTTTTAGTTTTTATTTTAACTAAAATTACTAAGTTTTAATTTTATTTCTTAAAGTTTTAGAGTAGGTCCTGGAGTAGTTATATTCTCTTTATTGACCAAAATACTTGCTAAAACTGCACAGATAGATGCTATCCAAGAAGAATTTTCTATTTTGTAAGCCCTTTGGGAAATTTCTAAGGTTAGAAATATCTCCAAAAATGGTAAAGCATAATTTTACTGGAAAAAAAAGTCCTGGGCTTCCGTGGTGGCACAGTGGTTGAGAGTCCACCTGCCAAGGCAGGGGACACGGGTTCGAGCCCCGGTCCGGGAAGATCCCACATGCCGTGGAGCGGCTGGGCCCGTGAACCATGGCCGCTGAGCCTGCACGTCTGGAGCCTGTGCTCCACAACGGGAGAGGCCACAACAGGGTGAGGCCCGTGTACCGCAAAAAAAAAAAAAAAAAAAAACTCCTATTGATCAGTTTACAGAAGGAGCACATAGAATGTTGGGCAACACCCCTGGTTTTGCTTTCTGGGGTGAAGAAATTAGATTCATATGTCAATATGGATTAGTGCTCTCTACATGTGCACACAATGGTGGCAAAAACTATTCTAGAACCATGTAAATTGCCCACATCACCAGAGCGTGGACATTGCCCACTAACTTTTCAAAAGGGGGTGTCAAGAAATAATAGAAAAATATTACCATCCTTTTGATTACACAGGGCTTCACTAGTTTTCCGCAAAATGTCTAGATATGTTTGACTGTATTTCATGGGGAAGTTTTTCTTTGTTTTGTTTTGTTTTAAGAGAAAAGGAAAACCCTCAAGATAATCTCATAGAGGAATTTAGTCAAGGAGTTTGGCTCATTTAAAAGTAATTACTTCTGGTCAGCTGAATGAGCAAATATTTTCCTTTTTAAAGCTGTAGAACAAGCAGAGCTGTTTTGGACAAGTAGCCACCATGTCCACAGAGTCAGAAATTGAAATACTAGACAAATTTTTGAATGCCATAATTGAATGCTGATATAGAGAAGGACAACAACTTCTCAATTTCTCTACAAGCAAAAATCTCAGGGAACTCTTTTTCAAGTTACTTCTACTCAGATGAATCAGAGAGTTAACAATTCTTGACTTCCTAACACGACTTCAACTCAGGGTCTCAGAGGATTCTTGATAGGCCTGTCTTGATAGGCCTGTGTCCAGCAAAGCAAGTTATATGAATTCTAATTTTCTATGCTGCTACCACATGCCTTTGAGAACCAGAGTTTTCAGGAATTGTTATCAAAATAAAATCAAAGGAATTATATATAAAAGAAATTATGTGCATTACTTTGTAGAAAAGCAGTCTTTTTATTAAAATTTATTTTGGAAAGAATTTGCTTTGTTTCTTGTTTGACCAGTTGCGATTTTGTTTTTGCTTCATGGAAGTAACCATTAATTTTTTTTCAAATAAGTGACTCATAGTTCCTGGTTAAAAAAAGTTTAGACCATATTCCCTCAATTTTAAGGAACAGATTTTAACATTTTTTAAATTAGTATTACCTTGAAATCAGACTTTTTATATGATGACAAGACATTTATTTCCAAAAAAAAGAAAAAAACTATTAACTTGATTTGTTTTATACTTAATGCAATCTAGAATCATTGAAATAAAGCATTCTGTCTCTGCAAAATTATGGTATAATATACTGACTTCATTGGGTTTAATGAATTTGCTTCGTTGGTTATAATTTGCTTATTTCATTGGAAATTTATTTCGCTGTGAAAGAATAAATTTCCAATGAAATAAGTAAATTATTTAAAACAACTGTAGTATAATTGTGTATACTGATTTTTTTTTTTTTGGAACCAGAGTCCATATGCCTCCAGAATTCTCAATATGCCTCCAAAAAAGATGAAGAACCATTGCTCTAGACATTACTATAAATGATTTTCATCCAAATGCTAATTGAGAAAGCGCTACTCACATAATATCCTAGCCCCAAATTGTTTGTGCTCCTGAAATATGCTCTGAAAATATCTAAGAGAGTTATTTGCCTTCATTCTATTTAATAATTTGGCTAGCTGACTTGTTACAAAGGCTCAAAGAACATAGCTATAATCATGGGGATTTGGGCTTTCTGAAATTTTAAAACAGACTCAAAATTACAGTGTTGAGGTTGTCCAGAGGTTATCTATAGCTACTACAAACTACTTCTGTTATAAAAGCAGCTGCTATGGAACAAAAGGTTAGGCAAAAGCTGTCAGGCAGATGGTTACAGACTCAGGACTCTAACAATTGAGAAAAACACCATATCCTGCCACCAGAATATGTACTTTCTTACAGTATAAACTGCTCAAGTTCAGATACTGCCTCAACACACAGTTCCTGGCTCAATCAAAATGTTGATTATAAGAACTGACATCTGGTTCTTGTGAATCACTCCTAAATAATGTCTTTAAAATTTCTATCCCACCTGCCCACCCCCCAAAATCCAGAAGGTTCTCTACAATTCAAATAGTGAAAAAATTTGAATTCCACTACATAAAGTAGAAAAGACATTATTTTCCATCGTCAACCTGTCTTCCTGCTAAGTATATTTCATTTTTGTATTTTTCTTTAAAAGTATGTAAGATACATATTCTTTCTTTCCCAAAAGTGAAATTATATGTTTAATATTAGATATGTCACATTCCTGCAGTTATGGATTAATAAGTAACAATAAATATAATAAAATTCCCTCCAGTCATCATCCTTCCAAGTATGTCACAATACATTTTACATATATATCAAATGCCCACAAACACTGTAGACTGCATATATTCATGAAGAACAGCTTTTATCACAAATTGGCATGCCAGAAGAAAAGCAGGAAGAGAGTGTGACAAAGGTAGGTTATTCTTTCTAACACACCCTATATCACACTGCCTCTTCCTCTTAAACAGAAGTAATTTTTTTTTTTATTTTTCCAGGAGCTGAATATAACCTTCCAAGACTTGAGTTTAAATCACACTCTGTGATGTTCTTGAAATTTCTACCACTGTAAGTTATCAAGCATTCAAGTCGAGGCAACAGAGTCACATTTTGGTAACAAAAATGAGACGTATCAGAATTCTCCTTACTGCCAGTCTACCCCTCTCAAAAGTAATACCTGCGGGGCCTCCCTGGTGGCGCAGTGGTTGAGAGTCCGCCTGCCGATGCAGGGGATACGGGTTCGTGCCCCGGTCTGGGAGGATCCCATATGCCGCGGAGCGGCTGGGCCCGTGAGCCATGGCCGCTGGGCCTGCGCATCCGGAGCCTGTGCTCCGCAACGGGAGAGGCCACAACAGTGAGAGGCCCGCATACCGCAAAAAGAAAAAAAAAAAAAAAAAAAAAAAAAAAAGTAATACCTGCAAAGATCATCAAAATAAAGCTGTGGTAAACAAGTAAACACTTAGAGAAAACAAAGCGAAATGGTTAGAGCCTTCTAGGATTTGTCTTCTTTCAAGAGAGATTGCCATGCAGTCTGTTATAAGCATTCATATATTAGAGGATAACAAAAAGAAACTTGATAGAGGTACCATCAAACACTTAAAAAGACTTTTTCAAAGGTTTTAATCCAGAGCAGACATTCTACCACCTCCATGTGAACTAGAGGCACAAAATGAGCCCAACAGAGACTCCTCAAATGTCCCAAGAGCAGGTACTAGACACCAGCAATGGCCTGCTGGGGTACTTTGAAGAAGACTAGCAGGCCTGCCTCTAAAAGAAATGTAATTCTCCAACAGCCCATGGTTTCACCACTAAAGTCACATGCGGGGTTATACTGCATAGACACTGGCTGCCTTCAAATAGATAACCTAAGAGAGGTATAAATGAGTCAGACACAACCCAGCCCCCAGGAGTTCATTTTTAGCTAGGATGGACAAATGTGTACTGTATAGTAAATGCAAAAATAAAGCATACCCAAATGCTAAGGGAACAACTCATAGGAGGTAAATAATTCTAAGATATATTAAGGTTTCAAAGAAGAGGGCACAATTAATGTGCACATGTAATTTTCCCCCAAGCTTTCTTTATTAAACATTGATTATTTTACAATCAAAGAAAATAGTATTAAACACACATCAGGTAATAACAATGAATTAGGGTGGGTTAAAACATGGCTTTTTACAAAGAGATAGAACAAAAGAGGCGAAGGCACAGGTCCTGGATGGCTGCTTGTACAAAGTCAAGGTGTGTTCATAGCCCGAGTGCTGTGAAGAGAATGCAAATGGGAAAAGGGAGACAGGATAGGAAGATTAAACATAAAAATATATAAATTCCCACCAGATGTTTAGGGACTTCCAGTACCTTGAAACTAGTTAGTCTATATCCCATAGGCAGTGGGGATTAATCAAAGTTTACTGAGAGTATCGAAATCACCTATACTAGAAGGAAGAACATTATGGTAGCTGTAAATAGCAGGAATGGGAAGAAAAAGATGGAGAGAGATCCACTAGGTCATTATAGCAGAGCTTATCAGTTAGGAGGGTGCTGTAGTATTACAGCAGTGGCAGACCTATCCGTTCTTTATCTTCTTTCTTAACCCGTTCCACCTATAGCAGTGGCAATGCACAGATACTGCAGCAGTAGAATCAGGAACCAGTGGATACGTGGAAGTGGGAATGGAAGAGGAAGGGGTCCCAAACTACCCTATGGGTTCTAGTCTAGATGAATGGAGACTAGATGTTAGATACAAATGGTTAAAAACAAAGTTGTTTAGAGGACAGCTCTGACATGTCCCCACAGCAGGAAGGCCTTGGGTAACATGCAATTATGAAGTACCTGGTGGCAGCTGGGAGGTGAGGGAAAGTTTTGGGGCTCTGGCCAGCTCTCCCGCTCTCCCCTCGTTGCCCAAAGGGTTTTTCCTGTGCCTGCCTCATTGGTGAGTAGCAGCATTTACCCATTTCTCAATGATGCTCAGCTTCCACAATGGGAGTCCACTTAGCTCCGTTAAACTTCAAAACTGTTTCAGACAATGAAAGTTTTCAATCAAGAGTGAGGGATTAAAAAGGAAGAGAAGAAGAAAGATGGGAAAGGTGAATTTTCTGAGCAACTATCAAGTTTCAGGTACTTGTTAGGCCCTTTCAAATATGTTCTCTCTTGGGCTTCCCTGGTGGCGCAGTGGTTGAGAGTCCGCCTGCTGATGCCGGGGACACGGGTTTGTGCCCTGGTCCGGGAAGATCCCACATGCCGCGGAGCACCTGGGCCCGTGAGCCTGTGCTCCGCGACGGGAGGGGACACAGCAGTGAGAGGCCCGCATACCACAAAAAAAAAAAAAAAAAAAAAGATGTTCTCTCTTAATCTGCCATCTTATACACAGGGGCACTAAAAGTTTAAGATGCATCAGAGCTGTGTCCCAAGTCACAGAGCTAGCCCTTGGTAGAGTCTGGAAGCAGTCTAGGCTCACTCAGAAACCTGACTGCAATTTCAAACAAAAGGCACTCACAACATTCTTTTCATTTTGGTTTGATAACATTTTATTACTGAACTAAGTCAATTTCCTTGTTATTTGATCCATTTGCGGCATAATTAAAAATGTGATTAACCAAATAGAAAAGGAAATGCTGAGGCTAAAAAAAAAAATCTTATAACTGAAATTTTTCAGACCAAACTGAGAAAATATAAAAGCAATTTCCACAGCACCTACCAGTGATTCCACCCTGGATCTTTAAGACCTGAAGGTCTAATATCCATTGGCTATTAGTCTATTGGTCTATCATAGTACAGTCCTGATAACTTGCTTTGGGTTTTGCACCAAGCCCTGAGGTTCTAGTACTGATCTTTAATTTCAATCTATCCTCATAGGTTTGCTCTATCCAAACAAAAAAATACTGTGAATTGATTTATGAATCACAGAATTTTTGCATATGTGGTTTATACCATCTTGAACCAATTTTCTGTGAACAATGAGATGAGGAAAACATCTGGCTCAAAAATTGCTAGGCCAGGTGATATAATATCCTTTTCCCTCTTCCTTTTCCTTTTATTTAAATAGAGGCCCATCCTTGTTTACAGGATGAGGGTAAGAGGTAAAATCCTTTCCAAAAAGGAAGTTGTGTGTGATATTGTTATTAAGGTATTGTGTAAAAACTGTTACCCAGGCTGTCTAAGGAAATTGATCAAAAAAGTAGCTAAGCTCTCACCTATGTGGATAGTCACCTGTGAGAAGTCGGATGGAGCACTGAGGGATAGTGGGAAATCAAAGGCTCCAAGGTCTTTCTTTTAACTCACTTATGCTGCTAAGCCTGTGTCTCTGAACCAGTTAAATGGAAGTTACATGTTCCTACCTGACAGGGATGTTCTAAAGCACAAATAAGCTGGTGGAGGAGGTTGAGAGAAAAAAAGAAAGAATTTGCTAAATTTGCTCATTGAATATATATTTAGCACAGAACCTTAATTATGAATGCATTACTCCCATCACACAGATGAGAAGACTGCAACTCAATGATTAATGTCAGGGCAAACTCTTTGCTCAGATTTTTTAAAAAGGCAAAGCCAGGATTCACAATAAAATTCCTTTGACATAAAATCCATACTCTTCCCATTTTTCCATTATTCTATCTTGAGCATATGGCAGCACATGCATTATTAAGGTGAGTTTATATATTATTTTTATAGTTTACTGAATCTAAGAAGTATATTCCTTTTTAGATTCATCATTCATTATTTTGCAAATCACTAGTAAAGAAAAAAACTGCCAATAATATTATGAAAACCAATTGTAAGCTGCATCAGAATTTCAGAGATACTCAAATGTGAATGAAATGAAACAAATATACAGCTTAGAATAAAGTACAGAAATAGAACGACCAAGTAGAACCATTTTTCCTTTTTTTTTTTAATCCTGCCACTGCCCCCCCTCCACCGAACCCCTGCCCCCGGCCCACTTTCCCCCCTTGGTGTCCATACGTTTGTTCTCTACATCTGTGTGTCTATTTCTGCCTTGTAAACCGGTTCATCTGTACCACTTTTCTAGATTCCACATATATGCGTTAATATACGATATTTGTTTTTCTTTTTCTGGCTTACTTCACTCAGTCTCTAGGTCCATCCACATCTTTACAAATGACCCAACTTCACAGAACTATTTTTTTAATTACACCAAAAAGGTCACATATTTGATTCTTTTAAGATTTGCCAAGTATTTCAAAACTTTAATGATACTGATAACAATTATTCAGTCAATAAATTACATATTTATTTAACTACTATGTGCTTAACACTGCCTCAACTCTCAAGACCATGTTATCAAAAACTAACAATCAAGTCACCAAATGTGTTACTAGAAAATATCAATGTTAACAACAACAACAAAAATATCAATCAAGTAAGTGCTCTGGGTATGAGGACAGAAGACTGCAAAGGCAGGAGGCAACACAAAGCAAGGAGTAGTCAGTTCTTCCAGAGACAAGTCCTCAGTCTCTTCTACAGAACACAAAGGCTGGTTAGTTGCAGTGGTTACCTCTTGTCTCTCTTACAAATGACTGACTTCAAATGCAAAGCTCCCAACTTTAATATGAAAACCAAATAAAGAAATCTAGAGTCGGAGTTATCTGTTTATCCTTCTTCATCTTTAAAAAGAAGACTTGTGGCCTTTCAGAGTGGCACAGAAGTCCTTGCAATGGGGCATGGTTTAATTGGAACCTGCCCCAACCTGCCCTGGAGTCTTCCAGACTTTGTATGTCACCTCCTACACCTATCATGTTGCTGGTTTGGTTTTGGGGCTCCTGGAAAGGCTTTGGGATCATCTTTTGGTTGACCCACACCGCAGCATTGTCACTGAGTCAGTCCTGTTGGAACAAGGTTCCCTGTTCTCTAGGAGTGTGCATGAACCCCCAGGGAAGTCCTGGAAACCACCTGATGTGCCCTGGGTAATATGGCAAGGACATAGCTAACTTTTTTTTTTTTTTTTTGGCTGCACTGTGCGGCTTGCAAATCTTAGTTCCCCAACCAGGGATTGAACCCAGGCCACCACAGTGAAAGCACTGAGTGCTAACAACTGGACCACTAGGGAAGTCCTGGACACCGTTTACTTCCTTTCAGATTTCCGTTTCAAACCAGCCAGTGAACTTATTGTAGCCTGACAGATTTTGGGTAGAAACAAAGTCATTCCTTTCTTAACACCAAAGTCAATTACCTGTCCTGTTAATTGATAGAGCAAACGTTAAATTAATTAATATAAGAAGAAAATTCCTAACTACCTTTTTTTAAATTGAAGTATAGTTGACTTACAATATTATATTAGTTTCAGGTATACAATATAGTGATTCAATATTTTGATTATACACCAAAGTTATGATAAACTATTGGCTATACTTCCTGTGCTGTACATTACAACCTTGTGACTCATCTATTTTATAAATAGCAGTTTGTTCCTCTTAATCCCCTTCACCTATTTCATCACCCCTCCCTCTACCCCCTCTCTCTCCTGGAACCACTACTTTGTTCTCTGTATCTGTGAGCCTATTTCGGTTTTGTTATATTTGTTTGTTTTGTTTTTTAGATGTTGTCATAAAAATGATAACATACAGTATTGGTCTTTCTCTGTCTGACTTATTTCACTTAGCATAATGCCCTCCAGGTTCATCCATGTTGTTGCAAATGGAAAGATTTAATTTTTTTTAATCTAACTAACTACCTTGTGATAGTTGCGGAATTCTCTCTTAACTATTCACTTCCTGAATTAATGTCAGGGTCACTAGATTGGCCCTAAAAGATCACTCATGGCACAATCCTGCAGCCTGTGGAACAAAAACCACATTCACAGAAAGACAGACAAGATGAAAAGGCAGAGGGCTATGTACCAGATGAGGGAACAAGATAAAACCCCAGAAAAACAACTAAATGAAGTGGAGATAGGCAACCATCCAGAAAAAGAATTCAGAATAATGATAGTGAAGATGATCCAGGAGCTTGGAAAAAGAATGGAGGCAAAGATCGAGAAGATGCAAGAAACGTTTAACCAAGACCTAGAAGAATTAAAGAACAAACACACAGAGATGAACAATATAATAACTGAAATGAAAAATACACTAGAAGGAATCAATAGCAGAATAACTGAGGCAGAAGAACGGATAAGCGACCTAGAACACAGAATGGTGGAATTCACTGCTGCAGAACAGACTAAAGAAAAAAGAAAGAAAAGAAATGAAGACAGCCTAAGAGACCTCTGGGACAACATTAAACTCAACAACATTCGCATTGTAGGGGTTCCAGAAGGAGAAGAGAGAGAGAAAGGACCAGAGAAAATATGTGAAGAGATTGTAGTCGAAAACTTCCCTAACGTGGGAAAGGAAATAGCCACCCAAGTCCAGGAGGCACGGCGAGTCCCATACAGGATAAACCCAAGGAGAAACACGCCGAGACACATCGTAATCAAATTGGCAAAAAATTAAAGACAAAGAAAAATTACTGAAAGCAGCAATGGAAAAATGACAAATAACATACAAGGGAACTCCCATAAGGCTAACAGCTGATTTCTCAGCAGAAACTCTACAAGCCAGAAGGGAGTGGCATGATATACTTAAAGTGGTGAAAGGGAAGAATCTACAACCAAGATTACCCTACCCAGCAAGGATCTCATTCAGATTCCTTGGAGAAATCAAAAGCTTTACAGACAAGCAAAAGCTAAGAGAATTCAGCACCACCAAACCAGCTCAACAACAAATGCTAAAGGAACTTCTCTAAGTGGGAATCACAAGAGAAGAAAAGGACCTACAAAAAAACCCAAAACAATTAAGAAACTGGTAATAGGAACATACATATCGATAATTACCTTAAACGTGAATGGATTAAATGCTCCAACCAAAAGACACAGGCTTGCTGAATGAATACAAAAACAAGACCCATATATATGCTGTCTACAAGAGACCCACTTCAGACCTAGGGACACATACAGACTGAAAGTGAGGGGATGGAAAAAGATATTCCATGCAAATGGAAATCAAAAGAAAGTGGGAGTAGCTATACTCATATCAGATAAAAGACTTTAAAATAAAGAATGTTACAAGAGACAAGGAAGGACACTACATAATGATCAAGGGATCAATCCAAGAAGAAGATATAACAATTATAAATATATATGCACCCAACATAGGAGAACCACAATACATAAGGCAACTGCTAACAGCTATAAAAGAGGAAATCAACAGTAACACAATAATACTGTGGGACTTTAACACCTCACTTACACCAATGGACAGATCATCCAAACAGAGAATAAATAAGGAAACAGAAGCTTTCAATGACACAATAGACCAGATAGATTTAATTGATATTTATAGGACATTCCATCCAAAAATGGCTGATTACACTTTCTTCTCAAATGCACATGGAACATTCTCCAGGATAGATCACATCTTGGGTCACAAATCAAGCCACAGTAAACTTAAGAAAACTGATATCATATCAAGCATCTTTTCTGACCACAACGCTATGAGACTAGAAATCAATTACAGGGAAAAAAATGTAAAAAACACAAACACATGGAGGCTAAACAATACGTTACTAAATAACCAAGAGATCACTGAAGAAATCAAAGAGGAAATCAAAAAATACCCAGAGACAAATGACAATGAAAACACGATGATCCAAAACCTATGGGATGCAGTAAAAGCAGTTCTAAGAGGGAAGTTCACAGCTATACAAGCCTACCTCAAGAAACAAAAAAAAACTCAAAAAAACAATCCAACATTACACCTAAAGGAACTAGAGAAAGAAGAACAAACAAAACCCAAAGTTAACAGAAGGAAAGAAATCATAAAGATGAGAGCAGAAATAGATGAAATAGAAACAAAGAAAACAATAGCAAAGATCAATAAAACTAAAAGCTGGTTCTTTGAGAAGATAAACAAAATTGATAAACCATTAGCCAGACTCATCAAGAAAAAGAGGGGAGGACTCAAATCAATAAAATTAGACGTGAAAAAGGAGAAGTTACAACAGACAAGGCAGAAATACAAAGCATCCTATGAGACTACTACAAGCAACTCTATGCCAATAAAATGGACAACCTGGAAGAAATGGACAAATTCTTAGAAACGTACAAACTTCCAAGACTGAACCAGGAAGAAACAGAAAAGATGAACAGACCAATCACAAGTAATGAAATTGAAACTGTGATTAAAAATCTTCCAACAAACAAAAGTCCAGGACCAGATGGCTTCACAGGCGAATTCTATCAAACATTTAGAGAAGAGCTAACACCCATCCTTCTCAAACTCTTCCAAAAATTGCAAACTCATTCTATGAGGCCACGATCACCCTGTTACAAAAACCAGAAAAAGATACTACAAAAATAGAAAATTACAGACCAATATCACTCATGAATATAGATGCAAAAATCCTCAAAGAAATACTAGCAAACAGAATCCAACAACACATTAAAAGGATCATACACCATGATCAAGTGGAATTTATCCCAGGGTTGCAAGGCTTCTTCAATATTCGCAAATCAAGCAATGTGATACACCATATTAACAAACTGAAGAATAAAAACCATATGATCATCTCAATAGATGCACAAAAAGCTTTTGACAAAATTCAACACACATTTATGATAAAAACTCTCCAGAAAGTGGGCATAGAGGGAACCTACCTCAACATAACAAAGGCCATATATGACAAACCCACAGCAATCTTCCTTCTCAATGGTGAAAAACTGAAAGCATTTCCTCTAAGATCAGGAACGAGACAAGGATGTCCACTCTCACCACTATTATTCAACATAGCTTTGGAAGTCCTAGCCACAGCAATCAGAGAAGAAAAAGAAAAAAAAAGGAAAACAATTTGGAAAAGAAGAAGTAAAACTGTCACTGTTTGCAGATGACATGATACTATACATAGAGAATCCTAAAAATGCCACCAGGAAACTACTAGAGCTAATCAATGAATTTGGTAAAGTTGCAGGATACAAAATTAATGCACAGAAATCTCTTGCATTCCTATACACTAATGATGAAAAATCTGAAAGAGAAATTATGGAAAC
Source organism: Mesoplodon bidens (assembly GCF_964165515.1). Classification (NCBI taxonomy): domain Eukaryota; kingdom Metazoa; phylum Chordata; class Mammalia; order Artiodactyla; family Ziphiidae; genus Mesoplodon; species Mesoplodon bidens. The sequence goes on from NC_138168.1 coordinate 61,337,888, forward strand.
ACTCCCATTTGCCACTGCAACAAAAAGAATAACATACCTAGGAATAAACCTACCTAGGGAGACAAAAGACCTGTATGCAGAAAACTATAAGACACTGATGAAAGAAATTAAAGATGATACCAACAGATGGAGAGATATACCATGTTCTTGGATTGGAAGAATCAATATTGTGAAAATGACTATACTACCCAAATCAGTCTACAGATTCAACGTAATCCCTATCAAATTACCAATGGCATTTTTTTACAGAACTAGAACAAATCATCTTAAAATTTGTATGGAGACACAAAAGACCCCGAATAGCCAAAGCAGTCTTGAGGGAAAAAAACGGACCTGGAGGAATCAGACTCCCTGACTTCAGACTATACTGCAAAGCTACAGTAATCAAGACAATATGGTACTGGCACAAAAACAGAAACATAGATCAATGGAACAAGATAGAAAGCCCAGAGATAAACCCACGCACCTATGGTCAACTAATCTATGACAAAGGAGGCAAAGATATACAATGGAGAAAAGACAGTCTCTTCAATAAGTGATGCTGGGAAAACTGGACAGCTACATGGAAAAGAATGAAATTAGAACACTCCCTAACACCATACACAAAAATAAACTCAAAATGGATTCAAGACCTAAATGTAAGACCGGACACTATAAAACTCTTCGAGGAAAACATAGGAAGAACACTCTTTGACATACATCACAGCAAGACCTTTTTTGAGCCACCTCCTAGAGTAATGGAAATAAAAACAAAACTAAACAAATGGGACCTAATGAAACTTCAAAGCTTTTGCACAGCAAAGGAAACCATAAACAAGACGAAAAGACAACCCTCAGAATGGGAGAAAATATTTGCAAACGAATCAACAGACAAAGGATTAATCTCCAATACATATAAACAGCTCATGCAGCTCAATATTAAAGAAAGAAACAACCCAATCCAAAAATGGGCAGAAGACCTAAACAGACATTTTTCCAAAGAAGATATACAGATGGCCAAGAAGCACATGAAAAGCTGCTCAACATCTCTAATTATCAGAGAAAATGCAAATCAAAACTACAATGAGGTATCACCTCACACCAGTTAAAATGGGCATCATCAGAAAATCTACAAACAACAAATGCTGGAGAGGTTGTGGAGAAAAGGAACCCTCTTACACTGTTGGTGGGAATGTAAATTGATACAGTCACTATGGAGAACAGTATGGAGGTTCCTTAGAAAACTAAAAATAGAATTACCATATGACCCAGCAATCCCACTACTGGGCATATACCCAGAGAAAACCATAATTTAAAAAGACACATGCACCCCAATGTTCATTGCAGCACTGTTTACAATAGCCAGGTCATGGAAGCAACCTAAATGCCCATCGACAGATGAATGGATAAAGAAGATGTGGTACATATATACAATGGAATATTATTCAGCCTTAAAAAGGAACGAAATTGGGTCATTTGTTGAGACGTGGATGGATCTAAAGACTGTCATACAGAGTGAAGTAAGTCAGAAAGAGAAAAACAAATATCGTATATTAACGCATGTATGTGGAACCTAGAAAAATGGTACAGATGAACCAGTTTGCAGGGCAGAAATAGACACAGATGTAGAGAACAAACGTATAGACACCAAGCGGGGAAAACCCCGGTGGGGTGGGGATGGAAAAAAAAAAGGATCACTCATGGCAAAATTATTGTCAGTTCCTTGGTTTATTTTTCTGTGAGACTATATTCATTGGATATTCATCAGTTTATTCATTTGGCAAATACTTTTGCCATGCACTTACTAGTGCCAGGCACTGTAGTACTTGATGGTAATAAATTGATAAATAAGAATGAAATAAGGAACTTACAAAAAGCTAGTGGGCGCAAATTCTTAGATTACCCCAGCTAAAAAAAAATGCATTTATTAAATGCCAATTATATGCTGCTCTGTGCTATTTTACTCCTTCTCATTTAATCCTCATTTCTTTGTCTCTGTTTGACAAATGAGGCAACTGAAAGATTAGTTAGGAAGAGTAAGGAATTTACAAGAGAGAAAACCACCAGGGTTCACATTTGAGCCCATGTCTCCTGACTTTAAATCAATCACACACTCTTTTTATACTAAGGCATATTGCTCATGGCATCTGCCAAAAGGAATATCATGGTGCAGTTAGAAGTTCCAATCTCAAGCAGATTTGTGTTGTGTCAGTTTGAGCATTGTTGTGTCATTAATGGAAACCTGGAGCACAAGTTACTAGCAGCAGAGCATAGTACCAGAGCTATAGTACCCTGAACACTATTATGTCTTACAATTAAATAGACAAGATGCCCTCACATTTATTTTCATTGGAAAGAGAAATACCATAGTCCAATATTTCATCATACAAGTGCTGTACACATTCCCTCTGTAGCGAGCAAGTCTTATTCTTTCCAGGGAAAAGTTAAGCTACTAATATTTCTCAGCCTTTGTATGTGTTAAAGTTATAATATAGTCATTGGAATCTTATTATAATGAATTCTAGGTTCATAACAAAGCATTGTTCCAAAGGTGACTTACTCTTACAGTGAGATAATACTTGGTGCCAATAACTAAATCCCCCTGGATCAGAGTCCGCTATGTAGCAAAGCATTTGCCCTACTTGCTTACTTTCCTTTACTCTCTGTACCCCGTCCCACTATAAGAGGGATCTGAGGCTGTTTTTTCCAGGCATTTTAGTTAAATGTGTACCATTAAGACACATACTTGCCAAGCATTTTAAAGAGTGAAAGCCTTTATTTCTCACAAGGAAGTTCTAGGCATTAACTTAGATCTCCCTTGGACATTCTAAAGAAAGGCTGAATTACTAAAGTATGAACAACACTTCAACATGTGATAATTTCACCAATAACATGTTCCCATAGAATATGCTTGGTCCTCTATTCTAACTCTCATCCTGTTATACTGAAGTTATTCCTGGTAACTCCCCCTTTCCCCCCACTCCCAACACACACACACACACACACACACACACACACACACACACGCAACACACACGAAGACTCTATAAGATTATATGGTCCTTGAGGGCAAAAAGTTATAAACATCTCTATACTTTCAATATAATGTCTGGACACAGTCACTCATTAGTATTTATTGACTGAATATGCCGAAGTACCCATGTCAAAGCCACTGGTCTGGCTAAGGACTCAAAAGCCTCAAGAGTCCTGCTTCCCCACAGACGAGGATGGATAGGTCAGTGCAAACCCTAGGAACAGTGTAATTGAGAAATGCAGTAGATCTGGATCCCTGCTAGAACAGTTTCTTGGCTGATAAGACAGATGCTGTGGTGAGAATAAGCTATTCTACTGAATCAATCATTGTTAATACAACCCTATATCACCTGTGAAGCAGTGTCAACTACGCATTCTGAAATAGGAAGGAAAAATCATCATTTTCACTCTGTTCTTTCACCTCCCCTTTCCTAAAGAAACCAGAATCACTATCATACTAGAATTGACTAATTTGTCAAGTCTCAATCTGTCTTTATCTTACTGAGCAACGGGATACATAAGAAAAACGCATCAAGAGAAGAGCACAAAGTCTGTAATTCCCCCACAGCACTAAACTACCACTGGCATCACTAATCAACAACTATAATTAAGCCTAATTATAAATTACAAGTATCTAATTTTAGAAGACCTTTGCTTTATAAAGCCTAGACATTAGAGATGTTGTTAACTTAGCTATTTCAAATTATTCCCAAGCCAGAAACATCCTTCATGCATTCTTGCCTCATGAATCTGGCCTAGAAACACTACCCTAGTCAGGATCCTCTCCTCAGGTCTATAGGGATCAGGGGCAGCAATCCATTTGGTATTCTGAGTTGAGCATCTCTGAGAAGGTAACTGTATGCTACCCACCCAAATCTCTCTTCTACTTATAACTGTAACATCCCCATGGGTTTCAGATTTTCTTTTAATTGTTCCCCTGTGGTCTTGGTGTGATTTTTGATGTGAATGGTCTCAGGAAATGTGGTAAATCCAAGCTCTGTCAGTTTAACAAAAACCTGAGTGAGGGACAGCCCTGAAATGGGACAAGTGTCAGGGAAAAGGAAGAAACAAGTCCACTACAGAATATATCCAAGTGCATGACAGAGTACGTAAGCCCCTTACTGCCAGCTTTGAAGCACCATCATTTACGTTTTGGTTGGGTTTTGAACATCTCCAACTAGAATTAAGATGCCCAAAGTATTATCTTTGCCAGGCATAGGGACTGGTGGGAAAAAAAAAAAAAGGAAGGAGAAACAATTGCAGTCATTCTGGATGTGACAGCCCAGGGAAGTCCTGCTGAATTTTCTGATTTAGAAAACGAAGGGTTGCATGGCACGTGGGGACCTCTGTGCTCCCTCCAGCCCCGACACGACTGGTCTAGGGTCCATCATGTCGTGAACTTCGCCGACAGTGTGACGGATCACACTTCCCACATTGGCAGGTTACACGGATACGATGGTGACAGCTACCAACTGATTCAAGCCACAGTGTCCCCAAATCCCTGACCTCTAGAGATACTAGATGGCTAAGAGTGGCGAGCAGCAAGCTAAATAAAGGGGCAGATGTCTTGCCCCTCTGTCTACTGCTTGAAACACCTTTTACAGGAAACTGCAAATCATTAAGGGGAGCCACAGGATAGCAGCTTTAGCCACTAGTGTTACTAACTCTTTTTCCTGGAGCACAGGTGGTGGTGGTGACACTTAGACATTCCTGACAATCCCAGGATGCTGAACATGCATCAAAGACAATGGCCAGTACGTCTGGTCTTCCTGTTGAGAGAAAGCGGGCACAGCAGGGACTTGCTTTGGAAAAGGAAGCTGGTATTAGGGGTTTATCTTACTGTTTAGAGTCAACTTTATCTCAAAGGATAGCAGCAGCATGTATCACGTGACAGTGCTTTGATCATGACCTCTCTTCTAAAGGCAGTCCATCACAGCATCTGCCATGCCCACTACCCTGCCCACAATCCCTAGAAAAGAAGTAACTAATCCTAGACAGCCATTCTCTACAGCATCCATGTCCAGGCGGAACGAGCTAATGACTCACCTAGCGATCAGTGTTAAAAACAGTGCCTTCAGGAGATCTGGTTTCCAGAACTGATGTTAATGCTAATTATCTCTGTGACTTTGTGCATGGTACATTTTCTATGCCTCAGTTTCCTCACCGTATAAAGAAGAGGTTAGTTAGATCACAGGGGGCTGCAGATCCCTTCTACCTTTAGTGATTCTGTGATAATGGCATAAATCATCTAAATAGTACCTTTTTTTTTGGCCACGCTTCAAGGTTTGCGGGATCTTAGTTCACTCCCGACCAGAGATCAAACCTGGGCCCCTGCAGTGAAAGCACCAAGTCCTAACCACCGGACCACCAGGGAATTCCCAGTAGTACCACTTATTATGCTTGCTTACTGTGTGCCATGCACCCTACTAAGCGCTTTTCATACATCCTCTACTTTAATCCTTCCAACAATATGTGATGACAATTTTACCCCCACTTTATAGGTAAAACAAAACAAAGACCCAAAGGCAGGATTTACAAAGGGTTCTATCCTGCTTATACCTTTTCATGTCTTTTTAGTCAAAAGGTGTGCTTTATTTAAAAATCACAGAAATTCAGTGGGCAAACTCCCCAAAATTCACATAAAACTAGATTAAAAATAAAATGAAATAGACTTCTTACAACCGCTCTATTTTATCAGTTGATGGCTTTGTTTTTTACTCTGCTTTTTAAACTGCCAAATCGAGTGAACAGATTCATTATTTTCAACACAATATTGCATAAATCTGGATGATTCCTCTGACAAGCCTCTGAGGAGATGTATGCCCGTAGTACTCTGGTACTCAAATCAAAAGCAGCCTTAAGAAAACGATTCTTGTAGATCTGGGGCCTCGCGTTAAAAATGCCTTCACCAGGAGTGACTCCAGAGCCAAATGTTTTCCATCCACATGTCATTTCCATTAAGCATTAATATGAAGAGGCAATATTCTTACCAGTTACCAAAATGAGGTGAACTTTTAGCTTTAATTTGATTGCCACCTGCTGGCTAAAAGACAAAAATCTTCCCTCAGCAGCACAGGAAGCTTGGAAGCACAGAAGGACAAACGGAAACAAATGAATTCTTTATCATCAGCAAAGCAAGTTTGGGTGACATCAGGTTAAGTTCTAAAGCAGAAGGAAAATAGTATTTAATGTGTGTTTTTTGCCAGGTACTGCGTTAGGTACTTCATATATACCATTACTTTTTTTTTTTTTTTTTGCGGTACGCAGGCCTCTCACTGTTGTGGCCTCTCCCGTTGCGGAGCACAGGCTCCAGACGGGCCTAGCCGCTCCACGGCATGTGGGATCTTCCCGGACCGGGGCACGAACCCGCGTCCCCTGCATCGGCAGGCGCACTCTCAACCACTGCACCACCAGGGAAGCCTACCATTACATTTAATCAGCCCCAAACAATGTGACTGGCCTAAATATCAGTAACACCATTTTAACTGGCTTCAGACTCCACAACCAAAAGGTGGCCATGAATTCAAAACCAGGTCTCACCCAGACCTGGTTCATCATCATCAGTGCATACTCCTTCCATTACTCCACGATTCTTCTCAACCATGGTATGTCCGAGTAATCTTACACTGCACAGAAGAGACTGCGGGATTGAGGCTTAGTAGCAGGGCTACAACTCACCAAGGAGAGTCACAAAGCCTTGCTGGTAGTTCACAAGTTACGCAGAGACAAGCCAGATAAATACTTCATAAATTTGGCAAGAAGCGCATCAATGATTAGTCAAAATAAGGGAAAATGAGCATACCGTGACAGCCATCAATAAAAGCAATTTCAGGGGTTCAGAAAAAAATAATACATTTTACATTAAAATTTCAAACATTCAGCCCTTAAGCAAAAACATCTGATAAAGGACGGTTGGGTATTTGTCTTTGGTCCATTTAGGAAACGCTCACCTGCGTGCCCATCTCTTCATGGCCACCAGTGTACTGGGTGCCCGTGTGGCACAGACACAGCCCAGCTCCTGGCCTCAAGGAGCCCACAATCTAGTTGGCCAGATACCAATATAAAAGCAAAAGCTTCAGTACTCAAAGCCCCTTTCTCATCCACCATCTTCTTTTGTCTCTGAGAGGCACTACCATTGAAAAGAACAATGGTTAGTGTTTGAGTGATAACTGTGTACCAGACACTGTTCTAAGTTAGTTAATATACGTAAAGTGCTTAATCCTCATATAATGGTATGAGATAACTGGTCTCTTTAATCTCCCTTTTATCCATCATGCAAGGGTAAACAATGTGCCTAAAACCACACAGATCTCTTAAGTGATTAAACTGGTGGTGTTCAAACCCACGCACTTTGCTCCACAGTTCAGATATTTAAAGACCAGGCTGTGCAGCCTCTAAGAGAAGTATGATTGCCCTCATTTCAAAGAAGAGCAGGAACAGAAAAGTCAGTTAACTTATCAGATGTTTCACAGTCAAGTAGCCAGAAGTGGAACTTGCTCTCTAACCAGTAGTCCAGTTCTCAACTACTACCATCATGTTGCTTCTGAAAATAACAATGATGATACAACATCAAGCACACAGAATACAACAAGCATAAAGAATATTCATCCGTGTCACCTAAGGAAGTTCAAGGTCAGGTTATTGGGAACAGAACCTGTAGCAGCAATGACTACAGAGCGGGCATATTCCAAGTGAGGCTGCTTAGAGGCTCTGAGTTACTTCCAGACCTGTCCATCTCTGAACTAACTCCTCTTCTTGTCTTGGATGCCCAGCCTCCAAGAGACGCCTGACACAAAGTAACAATTCTGTAGGTGAGGAGAGTGACTAACTAGACATCTCAGCCTCTATGCTCTGAAGAAGCATGTGAACTCCCATTTACAGGATGTACATGGTCTATCAAATTAGAATGATCATCAATTTCTGGGGCAAATTCGAAGGGCAGTTTTACATTCTGGAGTCAATTGGAAAGATACACAAGTTACAATCCACTCCATACATCCCATGGAATTAACACCTACACAAAATCATTATCCTCAGATGAAGTTTTACCTAGAAGTTTTAGGAGGAATCACATTATTTAATAAGCACATCTCACATTCATCTAAAACAGCCATAATTGGAAAATATAACTAGTATTTACCACTAATCAAACAAAATATTGACACTAAGGTAGTGGGAATAATGAGATAGACAGATCTGGAAAGTACCCTGTCCAGAATGAGAAAGACACAAAATCATGGCTAATGTCACCCATGAATAGACTTAAAAAAATGTTGACAAATTTTTTTTCTTTGATTCTTTTTACTCCATTTCTCAGGACATTAATACTTGTATGGCTCCATGTTTTTCTTTTTCTTTCTTTCTTTTTTTTTTTTTTTTTTTGACCAGAGCATGATGTGTTTGTTTTCCTTTATGAGGACCATGAAAAGAAGAAAAAGAAAAATGCAAGTGGAGAAAGGAAAAGCATACACTGGGAAATGTAGGTGACTCCAGAGAATTTTACAAGTGAGTTATAATTTTCATTGTTCTAAAATATTTTAAAATCATTGCTAGTAGCTTAAAGACTTAAAGACAGATACATCATGCTCTGTCCCTGAGCTAAATATTTGTTTTTGTTTTAAGCTCTAATATCACATTTCAAGAAAAATGTGTATCTAGAGAGGATTGGGATGGTATGAAATTCCCAAAATAGATCATACGAGAAAATGTGGAAGGAAATAGGAATGCTTGTCCTCAGAAGGACAGAAACATCCAGAAACAGCAGTCATTACGCTGTACACCTTAAACTTCCACAATGCTATATGTCAATTATATCTCAATAAAACAAAAAAATAATAATGGCATTTACCAAATGTTTATTATACACCAGGCATTGTGCTAAATAATTTATGTGCATTATCTCATTTAATCCTTACAACCACCATTTGAGGTAAGTAATATTATATTTTACAGACAAAGAAACCAAAGACTGGAAATACTCACCCAAGATTATTAGTTGACAATGGGGAAGGTAAAACCAATCTGCAGGTCTGCCTTACATTTAAAGCCTAACACCTTATTCAGTCTGCTACAATGGCCTCAGTGTAAGAGACTACAGCCCAGCCTCTATTGTAGAGGCTGGGGTTCTGGCAGCAGTTGGGTGCCACCACCTGAGAATATGATTTTAGGTAAAATATCATCTCAGTGCATCACTCTTCTGTCATCTGCAAAACAAGAGTTGGGACGACCGCTAAATGTTCTTATAGCTCAAATTACATAACTCCAAATATTTGAAAGTTTATTGAACAGAGAATGAATTTTGTGTTGCTCTAGATGACAGAACTAGAATGAATGTGATTACTGAGAGACTGTCTATAATATATGGATTTTTCTGGCACTGCTCAAGAATAAAATGGAGATTTTCAGAATAAGAGAATATGTGAATGAAAACATAGATCTCAAACTCACTCATTCAATGTGGAATACATCAACATTTTAGCTGTATTTTGATATACTATTACTAATGGTAGAGTAGGGCCAAAAGTAGACTCAGAATTCAACTTTTATAATAAAATAAAATTCTAAAATTATACTCTGGGTACTTTCGGTCTTCTCCCCCCTCCCCATATTCAAGGCAGTGTCCTTCAAAAGAACTAGTAAAATTCTGAGTCCCCTAGACACTAAAATAATTTCAGTGATTTCAAACAGTTTACACTATAATTTGACAGTGTTAATGAAAAATGTTTTAAAACATCCATAACCAACAAAAAATTTCATGGAAACAATATTAGAATAATCCATTCTCAAATATAAAAGTTTTAGATGGCAAATTGTTTTTCTGTCAAACTAAGATTATGATTTTAAAAAGTTAAAGACACTGATAGAAAATCCATGTTGTAGCCATTCTACTCTAAAAATTAAATCATCACTTCTGTAGAGATGACATGCAGTCTTGATTTCTAGTCTCAATTTCTCTCCATTTTAATATGCCAGTCTTGCATTCTGGCTACTGCTGGATATCTATCTCTTTTGGGCATCCCTTCAACATCTTAACTCCATGTGCCAATGCTATCAGTCTTTGTAGATTACAGAAAGGTATCTCAAAGGACTTTAAAAAATGACAGCAATAAGAAGTCTGCTGATCCAAAGTAACCTCAGGACAGCAGGACCCTGCCAGTGGGACAAATTTATAATCCTATTAACATATCTAAAGAATGATCAAAGCAGTGAGAGAGGAGAGGCTTGAGCAAAGCAGGTGGAGCTGACAGATGCATAGGAAATGGCAGTTTCTATCCAAATGATATTCAGGGGGCCTAGAGGCTTACCAACTGACCATGGAGGTTGGCTAGACCTCATCACATAGAGAGACATCCCGAGCCTAATGCTTCTAGCACCCCTTGTTTTTGCTGACGAACCGTTTCGCATGGCTTCACATGTTGGTCTGACCAGGAGATACTGTGTTAATCAGACTTTCAAGAATTTCCTATTTCTGTGTCACTGATCCCTAATAACATGCCAGTTAAATGGTTTCTGAGTTGACTTTACAGAGTATGAATTGATCATGTCTACTAAAAACTCCAGTTCCTGTAACAAGTCAAATATAATACACAAGAAGAAAAATATACTCAATTGAAATGTGTTCACAAGTGAACCAGGAGACATACGAGAATATCCGTAGACATTATTTGTATGGGTAAAAATTGAAAACAGCCCTAACTTCTATTTACAGTAGAGTGGATAAATTATGCTTCTCCATAAAATGGAACACTATACATCAATGAAAATGAATAAACTACACTTATTTGAACAATGTGGATGAATCTGGTGAACATAACTGATAAGCAAAAAAAAAAAAAAAAAGCCAGGCAGTACAGAATACATATTGCATCTTTACATTCATAGAAAGTTCAGAAGAAAAGGTAAAACTGTACCATGGTTTTAAGGATGTGTGCTTAGATGGCAGTTCTACCCCCAAAAAAAGCAATGAATTGGTTATCATATAAGTTTAGCAAGTAGCGGGTGGTGAGTGAGAAGGAAAGGGCTCAGGGTTTCTGGGGGCTGGCAGTATCCTATTTATTAACCACGGCAGTGGTTACTTGAATGTTTGCATTGTGATAAATCAGAGGAATAGATTTTTGTTTTGTATATTTTTCTGGGTCACGGACATGCATATCTTCAACTTAGATAATGTCAAACAAACAGTTCACCGAAGGTCTTCTACCTCTACCTTCCCTAAGCAGTACAGGTGAGTTCCCACTGTTCCACACTATTGTCAACACTTGGTATGGTCAGTCATCCGGACTCTGCTAGGTGAAAAAAACTTTTAAAATCATAGAGTTGAGTTTTATCAAATATAGACAAATAATTTTTCTCCTTTTTCCTGTTAATGTAGTAAGTTATAATGATTGACTGTTTTTAAATGGTAAACCAATGTTACATCTCTAGAGTAAGCCCAACTTGATTGTTACACATTGTCCTTTTCATATGTTGCCAGACTTGGTGTGCTAGCATTTTTGTCAAGGATGTTTGCATGGAATGTCATAAATCAGATAAGAATGTATGCGGTGGTGGGTAGAAGAATGTCTTCCTCCTCAAGTCTGTGTCCTAATCTTTGGAATCTGGGAATATGTTACATTACACGGCAAAGGGAAATTAAGGCTGCAGATGGAATTAAATTTGCTAATCAGCTGACCTTCAAATACGGAGAATATCCTTGATTATCTAGGTAGGCCCACTGGAGCCACAAAGGTCCTTAACAGTGGAAGAAGGAGGCATAAGAGGAGGTCAGAATGACCAGTGGATAACGATTCTATTGCTGTTGTTGACCGGCTTTGGAGGAGCAGGAACAGGGCCAAGAGCTAAGGAATGCTGACAGCCTCTAGAAGCTGGAAAATACAGTTTCTCCCCTAGAGCTTGGGAAAGCAATGTAGCTACTAACACACTGACTGTAAGCTAGTGAGACCTGTATTGGATTTCTAACCTACAGAACTGTAAGATAATAAATCTGTATTGTTTTAAGCCACTAAACTCATTGTAATTAGTTACAGTCACAGTAGAAAACTATCACATGTGCTTAGGTGGCAATTCTACAAAGAAAAGCAAAGAAATTATCATATCAATTTCTTGTAATAGACTTCTCAGCATTTGATATCAAGGTAATTCTGATCTAATAAAAAATATCGTGTTCCCTCCTTTTCTACTGTCGCAAGAGTTAAGAAAAAAAATTACACGAGAATTGTTCTTAGTGTTTTGTAGAATTCATCAGTGAAGCTATCTGGGCTAAAGGTATACTTTGTGTAAAGGTTTTAGTTGCAAATTCAACTTACTTAATAATTATAGGATGATGACAATATCCTATTTCTTTTGTGAAGTTACATTTACTAGGAATATGTTAATTTCAACTAAATTTTCAAATTTGTATAATTTTCAATTTGTATACTGTTATTCATGATATCCCCTTATATTTATAATACCTTTAAGATTTATAGTTATGTCATGTTTTCTTTGCTATTGATTATTTGTGCCTTCTCTTTTCTTAATCTTAGACTCACCAAGAGGTTATCCATTTCACTTGTCCTTTAAAGAATCTGCTTTAGGATATATGATTTTTCTTTATTGTATTTTTATATTTTATGTCATTAATTTCTGCTATCCTCTATTTTTTCTTGTATGTTTTTAGGCTAAATTTGCTAGTCTTTTTCCAGTATCTCACATGGGATGCTTAGTTCATTGAAATTCAGACTTTCTTCTAATATATGCATACCAAGCCATACGTTGCCTTCTAAACAGGCCTTAGGTTTAACTGCATCTCACAAATAGTAATATGCAGTATTTTTATTATTATTCAGTACAAAGTATTACCTGATTTTAGATTAGATCCAAGAATTAATTAGAAGTATATTTATTTCCAACCATAGGGATTTTTCTAGGTTTTTTCAATTTAATTTTATTTATTTTTTATACAGCAGGTTCTTATTAGTCATCCATTTTATACCCATCAGTGCATACATGTCAATCCCAATCTCCCAGTTCATCACACCACCACCACCACCTGCCGCTGCTTTCCCCACTTGTGTCCATACATTTGTTCTCTACATCTGTGTCTCAATTTCTGCCCTATAAACCGGTTCAACTGTACCAGTTTTCTAGGTTCCACATACATGCGTCAATATGTGATATTTGTTTTTCTCTTTCTGACTTACTTCACTCTGTATGACAGTCTCTAGATTCATCCACGTCTCTACAAATGACCCAATTTCATTCCTGAGTAATATTCCATTGTACATATGTACCACAACTTCTTTATCTATTTGTCTGCTGATGGGCATTTAGGTTGCTTCCATGACCTGGCTATTGTAAATAGTGATGCAATGAACACTGGGGTGCATGTATCTTTTTGAATTATGGTTTTCTCTGGATATATGCCCAGTAGTGGGATTGCTAGATCATACGGTAATTCTATTTTTAGTTTTTTAAGGAACCTCCATACTGTTCTCCATAGTGGCTATATCAATTTATATTCCCACCAACAGTGTAAGAGGGTTCCCTTTCTTGTTGTTAATTTCTAGCTTATTTGAATTGTGATCAGAGAACTTACTCTGTAGGATTTCAATCCTTTGAAATTTGTTGAAACGTCTCCTTTACCCAGTATATAGTCAGTTTTAACAAATGTTTTGCATATGCTGAGAAGAAGGTGTATGCTGTTGTTGCTGGGCACCATATATGCTTATTCAGGCAGGTTTGTTAATCATGCTGTTCAAAGTCTCTACATTTTTACTCAGTTTTCTGGTTTGTTTTTGTTTTTTCTCTCTCTGCTTATTCTATTAGTTACCCAGAGAGATAGGTTAAAATCTCCCACAATGGTTGTAGATTTGTCCATTTCTCCTTGTAACCCTGTAAATTTTACATGGTAGTTATCCCTTATTGCAAATTAATGAACTAGCATTCTGATCTTTACTTCAGTCTTCCATGAGTGTCATTTAGAGTAAATTAGGCTCTGAAAGTACAATGGCCTCTAAGGACCCACAAGGAACGGTCTCTGAATCAGAGGTCCTCAAACTTTGTACCCTTGAACCCCTCTGTCAGTATGATGAAATCTCTGGATACTGTCTCAGAATAATGTTTCCAAATACATAAAATAAACAGGATAACAAATGAAATCAATCCCTTTAAAATATCATTATCAAAATGTTAAAAACAATTGTGATATTGTAACAGTTGTTTCTTTACCAGTGCATTCAATAACAAGATCTAATGATGGTTCTTACAATCTCCATAATTTAAAAGTAATGATAAGCACAAAAAGCTTTAAGATATTTGCAACAGTTATGTGATATGAAAATACCTGCCATATCTACTGGTGACAAAATAATAGGTTCTACTAACACTACTATAATTTATTACTTCCATTCTTAATTAAAAGAATCATTCGGACTTCCCTGGTGGCGCAGTGGTTAAGAATCCACCTGCCAATGCATGAGACACGGGTTCGAGCCCTGGTCCAGGAAGATCCCACATGCCGCAGAGCAACTAAGCCCGTGTGCCATAACTACTGAGCCTGTGCTCTGGAGCCCACGAGCCACAACTACTGAGCCTATACGCCACAACTACTGAAGCCCGCATGCCTAGAGCCCGTGCTCCGCAACAAGAGAAGCCACTGCAATGACAAGCCCGCGCACCACAATGAAGAGTAGCCCCCGCTCACCGCAACTAGAGAAAGCCCCCGTGCAGCAACGAAGACACAACACAGCCAAAAATAAAATATATAAAGTAATAAATAAAATTTTAAAATATCATTCAATTTCAGTGAGACATTAGTGAAAATAAATTTGTAATTTTTCTGTCCATGTTCACAGACACACTGAATTCCATCCATTAAAGGGTTCAGGTTTCTGGACCATATGCTAAGAACCTCTGCTTCAGATAGTCCAATCAGAGATCAACCTTTCAGAAAGTGCTATGATGCTGTTCTCACCTCTAGCTCACTAACTCCTGTTTACTCAATTCTTATTCTTATGTTTTCTTCTTCCCCCACCTCACTCTTGCTCTTTCTCACTCTATTTTATAATAAAAACAAATTAATAATCTTCTCCCTATTCCCCATTTTCCCCCAATTTCACTATCTTAGTAAATGATATAACCATTTTCTTAAGAAATATGACTGTTTCCTTCTCTAAATCCTTAACGGAATATGTTTCTTTTATTGCATTTATCATGCATTTTACATTATGGATGTTTGGTATACTAGCCTTATCTATACTAGACAATAAATTTGTATAAAGTTTTCATGCAGTATGAAAATAGTTTCTCAAAAAATATTTGTTGAAATTACATAATTCACTTTGTATCCAAAAAACCATATCCTCTAAAACTACATTCATCCTTGAGAAATCAGCTGAGTGAATGAAAAAAAATTTTGCCTCTGATATTTCCTTTTGATTGTCTTTTTTCTTTCTTGAATAATCTAAATCTAGATGAGACCCTCATTTTATTTATATAAGCCGAAACCTGGAAACCATCCAAATGCCCAGTTACAGAAAAATGGACAAACTGTGGTATTTCCATATGATGAACAGTAAAAAAAAAAAAAAAAAAAAAAAAAAAAAATTTAGCTATTGATACATGAAACAATACAGGTGAATCTCAAAAGCAACATATACCAGCCAGATACAAAAAACAAAAAAAAGTCAGATACAGAAAACAAGTCAGACACAAAAGCATACGTGTATTTCATTTTAAATAAAGTTTAATAATAGACAAAAATAATATATGGCGATAGAAGTCAGAATAGCAGGGATATGGGACCAGGATCTGAAAAGGGCACAGGGGAACTTTCCGGGATGATGGGTATATACTTTATCTTGATCCAGATTGATGGGTACACAGGTGTATGTATACATGTGTATACATTCATCAAGCTGTGCACTTAACACATTTACATTTTGCCATAGATAAATTATGCCTTAAAAAGTTAAAGGAAAAAAACCTGCAGCATTTTCGTAAGAAAGTCTACTATCAGGTACTGAAGATAAAGCAGTAAATAAAACACTGTGTGATAAAGAGTAAAATGAATAACATACTGTGATTGCAAACTTCTTTTGATCAAAGTAAAATATATGACTAGTGACATAATCTGAATGGCAACCTTGCAGATACACTCCTTGTTTTCTTTTGTTTTGTTTTTTTGCGGTATGCGGGCCTCTCACTGTTGTGGCCTCTCCCGTTGCGGAGCACAGGCTCTGGACGCGCAGACTGAGTGGCCATGGCTCACGGGCCCAGCCGCTCCGTGGCACGCGGGATCTTCCCAGACCGGGGCACGAACCCGTGTCCCCCACATCGGCAGGTGGACTCCCAAGCACTGCGCCACCAGGGAAGCCCTACACTCCTTGTTGACTTCTAGTTTTTATTACAGCTTAATGTGTATTAATACACATGCAGTAACTGTTCATTGTAGAAAATGTAGAAATTCCAAATAGCACAAAAAAATTAATTATCCATAATCCAACCACAGAGAATATTTTCTTTTTATATTGGCTAAATAACTCATTTGTTCTACTACTGAGCTGTGTCCAACTTAACAAGGAGTTTCTAAGCATAAATTCTAGGATCACTTTAACATAGAAAATATTCCATTCTAATCAATTCATCTTTCATTAAAAAACAAAATGAACAATAAAACAAGAAACTCAACTGAGACATTTTTTGATGACTTTTTTCAAGAAATGAAGGGAATATGGATCTGTGCAACAATTATAAAGTACATTTCAATCACATTGAAAAATATAACTAAGTCTGATGGGTGTGTTTAGCCTTGAGCATCCCTGATTTTAGTCACTGGTTTCTGGAAACAGTCAATACATAAAGGATCCATAGCCTTACAGAGAAAGTGGGGTGGAAACAGATTCAGTCTAACTAATGAAGTGTTCTAATGGGTCCCCAAGGACTACAGCAGCATTTCCCAATGAAGGGTTGGGGAGAGGTCAGTTGTTCTATGGTCTGTGTATTTAGGAAACAGGCCATGCCATTTCTTACCCTAGGAAAATCAGAATTCACATAGTAAAGTAATACTCTAAGTCCTAAAATGGAAAACAAAAACCTTGTTTTTTACTGAACATTTCCCAAACTGATTTAGCTACCTAAGCCCCTCTCCTTCTACTCTCAACTCAAGTAACAACTAAGAACATCTCAAACTAAGACCACTCTTTGGAAACACCAGCAGATCAGCTGATCAGCGCCCTTCATGACGGTCCCCATCAGCCCTGTAATCCTACGTCTACGTTCTGCCACAGACACACCCGTCTGCCACCACAGCAAGCCCACTGCCATCCCCGTAGACATGCTGGTGGCTTGCGGGCTCCATGCCGTGGCACATGCTATTTCCTCAGCATAAATACCCTGCTGTCTTTGGCCTCCCTAGCTGGTCAGTGCCTACTCATTCTTTACATTAGAGTAAAACCTGCTCTGCTGGGAAAGCTTGAGCAAACCTGCCTCTAGGGCTTCTATTTACATTCCAACCTTCTCCATTCTAGACGTTTCCTCAATATATTATGATTGTCTTCTTCTGTGACTCCCTACACACAGGTCTAAGTGAGATCTCTGGAGGGTAGGACTTTTTCCTTTTGGTCTTGCACTAAGGTAGACTGGCAGATGGGAGATTCTTAACAAATAATGATTAAATGAATGAATAAATAATATAAGCACTTCTCAGTGAGGTGAGCCAAAACGGAATAGCCATTAAATTAAGATACCCATTTTCTTATTTTATCCACAAATCTATGGTATTAGAATTCTTACTAAAAGTGTATTTCTGAATGACTCCAGATTTCCCCATTTGTTACCAGGTGAAAAAGCAAATGGACTTAATGCCCCTGAATTGTACACTTAAAAATGTTTAAAATGATAAATATTATATTATGTATATTTTGCCACAATTTTAAAAAAGCAAATGGAAACAAGAAACATTTAGAAGGTTTGTTTTTTTTCTGATTGCTGGGGGGTGGGGGGAGGCACAGTAGAGTAATACAGTACCTACAATCGTTTTTAACCAATTTCTTTGAACAGACCAGCAATTTTAAAATGTGCTGAGCTGAAACTGAAAACAAAACTGAGCATAATAAAAAGTAAGCAAGTGAAAAAGTTATAAAAGACACGTGTTCTCATTATGAAATTGAAACAAAAAGAGCCCCTTAATTAGAGATAATAGAGAAGCATTGCTGCAAATTACATCCCCATTAGTACCACTTAAATTGCAAGGGACAGCTTACAGCTCACAAGTGACTATAAAGTTAGTTAACTGGTTTTACAATAAAACACATTCTCATACCACATAAGAACTGTCTGTGAGAGAGAGGTTTTTATGTAGCTCATAAGCCTATTCCTAAAGATATCCCAGTAGAGGGGTTCCTAGTGGACTTTGATCCATGAGAGATGCTTGTAACAACAGATCCCTAAGGCGTTTACTCCTCATAAATTTTCTTCAAAGGGGACAACATTTCTGGTTTGTTTTAGAATAATCTGTTGTCGTAACTTTATAGGCAAGCTGCTTCTTTATTCCAGATCCTCAATCAAAAGCTCTGGTATTCATAAGATATGCCAAACAACCAATTACATTTGAACTTGATCCATCATTCACATGACTTATAAATACATGGACCAGTACATTCTGGTACTTTTATCTTTTTCACCCTAAAAATTAAAGCATTTTTTTAATTGGCTTAACTAAGATTTTCCAGGTTTCCCTTGTAAGTAAGGCAGCATGTAACTATGATGAAAAATGATCAAAGAAGAAGAAATTAATACCTAAAACAGAAAAGATACTTTCCTAGAAACAGGTACAGCATAGCATAAACAGCATTAATAACAACTTTCTAAAACAAACACAAAAAAATCCTCCTACAATTTTCTCTGTTTTTATCTTATAGCTATTGTTTTTGTTAATCAAATGTGAAAAAGATAAAGAAAAAAGTATTATCCATTTACTATCATGATTTGGCAGGAGACAATAAATGTAGTATTTTCTATCACCTTATTTTTATTGAAACTAAGGCCAGGAATTTTTGTACTTTTAAACTTTACCCCACGATCTGTTAAAGGCTACACCGAGTTAATGGATCTATTTTTTTTCCCCTTACTTTTTGTAGACAGATAATCCAGGATCATAAATTAGAAGAAGCCAGTTTATCTAGAATGAGTGAGTGGGGCTGAGCAGCCATCAGCTCCTTCCTCTTTACCCCACTGAGCAATTACTAAACAGTCGAGCTACAGAGACATTAACGGACATCAACACACCTCTCACTTCCGTTTCTTGCTTCCTTTTCCTGTAAAGATTTGGACCAAATAGCTAAATTCTGCTGGTACCTAAATGACTAAGGAGAGGAGTATAAAGTAAAATCTATTTAAACAATTCTGCATGATTTGCCATGCCCTGTCATTCATTATGAGGGCATGATTTTCTCCAAATGAATAAAGGACCAAATGCCGTTATTTCGCTGCTACTTGATTTACTACTAAGGCCGAGTGTTTAGATTCTGACAAAATGGACTCATTAAAATGATCGTCTAGCTTCCTCACTGTGCAGTTTTCTTTGCCTGGGTCCATGACTGTCCCTCCACAGGATTCTAAACTCGAATTTCTGACTCATCCTTCTGTTGATTTCTTGGAGTTGACAGTGTCCCAGCCTGTCCCTCACAACTTAGCCCAATTCCCCCGAACTTCACTTCTGACATGCCAGATTTAGATACCAACCAGCCTACCTTCTAGATGACCCAATTCCAGACACTGGCACCCCTGGCCTGCCACTTTAATTGTAATTTCTAGACTGGATAATCCACAAAATAATGGGTATGAAGTTACTTTGCAGTAAAGCTTCAAGCTATTTTGGGAGGTAGGAGAAGAGGCTCATTTGCCATAGCCAAAGACTCAGACTAGATCATAAGGACTCTGATTCAGTGAGTGACATACACCAAGGGAAAGATTAGATCTTATTAGAAAATTATGAAACATGCAAGAGATTCAACTGTAATATATGATCCACTGAATAAGGTTTATCATCAAAACATAAGTGAAGAGAAATTGGTTACTGGTATCAGATCATTATACATTATTTAAAGAACACTGTATTATTTAAAGTATGTGAAAATAGTAAATAGAGTGTGTTTGGTTGTTCTCAACAAATCTTGTTCATATAATCACAAATTTAAAACAACCTCTGGATAATACCAGAGGGGTGAGGGTTAGGAGGGAGACACAGAATAGCATATAGGGTCTCTTGTCATTTCAGCAAAAGCCAAACATGTTGGGAGAATAGGAGTTCTCCCAGGTCTATGTAAAACCCACTGGTAGAAGCAGAATGTTTGAAACTTGTAAGCTTCTGTCTGTGCTGACGGAGCTCTTCTCTCACCATTTGAATGATATATGTTTACTAAGAATAAGGAAGCTATTCAGGCTAATTGGACCTATTATATTAAGTAATTTAACTATATATTATTCAAACTGACAAAATATGAGTTCAAAAATAATTGTTTCTATGAAAACTAAGTTGAAAGCCTTGGGAATCTTTTATAAAGGCAAATTGCCAAGAAAAATGCTGTTGAATTGGGTGCAAGTGAGGCAACTATAAAAAATTCGAGAGAAATGTATAAAAATCTAGCATTCTACACTCATGTCTGGAGAGGTTTTAAGCTCTAGGATTACAAGATTTTTATTTTTTATAAAATAATACACTTCAAAATACATTATGCCCATTATGTTTCTATATGATTAGATGAGCATGACGACAGATATGGAAAGGTACACAGCAGGTTGTAAATACGGGTTTCCTGTTTTTGTACTATTTTGTTTCGAAAGCAGTTACGGCTTGGGGGAGAGGTGAGGGAAAAAAGATTGTCCATGAGAAAAAAGTTACACAACAAATAACGTCAGATATAAAGAGAATCATGAAAGTATGGTCATTCAAATAGTAATGGTGGTTATCTTGAAACAAATTTAGCTTTCATACATTTCTTTACGTTTGAATATTTTACAATGAGCAGTATTTTACATAATCACAAGAAAAATGAAACTAGTTTTTTCATTTTGGATTTTTTTTACTATTAAAAAGAGAAAAGAGACCATGGGACTAATTTTAGGGAAAAATCAATGACTAGACATTGCATGAAAATGACTTTTGATCCTTGATGACCTGCTCTTACACAAGAGGGGAGTGACTGCAGTGAAACACCTGTGCTCCACCCAGTTTCTATAACCAAAAGTTTCATTCTTCAGGGAGTCAAAGGATCTGCTGTTTTCAAACCTCATACTCTCAGTTGGCAACACTTGGCCTTACTTCCATACTTTCTTCTCCATCTTTGTCTGCACTGTTTTAATAGAAAATTAGCATCACCTTTTATATATCTATGTCCCGCAGACCTACTTATAATTCCTAGTCAGCCTGCCTACTGGTGGATTTTCAATATTTAACTCTGGGCCAGTGCTTCATTCAAGCAATGCATGTCACAGGTTATGGTTTATTTGTAAGGACAACACATTAGCCTTTGGTTTCTCCATAGATAGGGGACATCAGTTTGGAAGGTGTTAATTGCAAGGGTTAGGGGACTTTAAGTTCCAATGATATAGTCCCAAATATACAAGGGGGAAAAAATCCTAAAGAAATCCTGATTTTTTAAGAAAGTCTGCTTAACGTAAGGAAAAATTTCATAGGGAACAAATTCTTGAAAAAGAAATTATAACTTTGCTACAGCGCAAACTAATAATTCAACAAGATCTGGGACCTGAAAGAATCCAGCTCTTCTTACTATGTTCCAGCAATTCTTGGGAGATCTTGAGAGGTGAACATTCATATATTTTTGAATGATTTTTTCCAACATTTTCCCTTTCCCAATAATGCTCATTCCTTAGACTTCAGTACTGCTTAAAAAAAAAAAAAAGGCCATCCTCTACACAGTCTATTCTTTCTTCTCTACTAATTCAATTATTCATTAGACAGGTTTACATTTATGGTGTGCATCAGGTACTCTACCTAATGCTAACCCATACGTAGGGGCAATTCAGGCTCACAGAAGTTACCAAACACATGGGTATTTCTATAAGGAGAGTAAGTGGTAAAACTGGAATTCAGACACATCTGGAACCTCCTGGATTCCAGGTAAGAGCAGGTACAATGTGTCCAAGACAGGGACATGAATCCTCCAATCTTCCATTTTTTGCTAATTGCTTAGTTAATGAAAATCTACCTTTAAGGTAGATTCCATAAGATGAGGTTTACCTTGCAGTGGTTCCATCACCTTGGTTGGGATCTAGAACTGTTTGTCTATAAATTTCCCCAGGATGATTTGAGAGATAAAAATAGAGTATTCTCACGCTACTGCAGACTGACACCAATTCACCAGGTCCACTGCAAAAACTCATCCATCCACTCTGAGTTAAAAACATGGTGTTTAAGAAGAAACCTTCCTCATGTGGTCCTATAGTTCATACCAGACTATAACGGACGCTGTTTCCTGTTTTATTAAAAGTTGCCTGGAGGTAGAAATCGGAGTGCATCTCAACACTGCTGCCTTTGGCTTATGCTAGAGTCCTGACACTGAGGCTGCCTGTCTCACTTCATGGCTGTCCTCATGCTGTCTTAATAATTCATTTGGTTTTACTTTCACTTACACACAAACACACATACCACACAAATGTATCACTAGAAGTTATTACTCTATTTAATATTAATGTCCACATCAAGTATTCTAAGTCTAAAAATGCAATTATTTCTCACGAGGAAGAAACTATGGTTAATTCCATACATCGTTTCTCCTGAAAGTAATAATTAGATTACTCAGATGCTATACATACTGTAATGCACAAAACCAGACCTTTAAGTCTTATGGTTTTGAAAGCAGCAATCAAACACGAAAATCATCTAGTTCAGCAGGATTAAACAGTTTGCAAATCATCTGCTTTCCATTTTCCTTCTCTATATCCAGTTACTGCAAAGACAGTCAATATAGTGTGGAAGGGGAATTATCAGCTTTGGTGTCAGGAATCCCAGGTTCTCGTTCTGGCTCTAACACCAACCTCATGTGACCATAAACAAATGCCTAACTTCTCTGGTTTTAGTTTCCTTATATGTGAAAAGAAAAGAAAGATGAACAAATAACTGCTAAGACCTCTTCTAGTCCAATCCCCTCTCATTCTAGTTTCCATTTTGGACCCACTGATCCGGCCTATGACGATGCTGCTCTACTTAAAACATTTACTGGCATTAAGTGTGAATTTTTGTTGTCATTGTCTAGCACCCCCATTAGAAAAAGAAGATCACATTGTTATCAGACTGAGCAAACAACTGCTCTAATTTGTCCCTGGTTTTATTGAGATAGAACCGACATACAACATTGTATTAGTTTACGGTATACAACATAATGATTTGATACACGTATATACAGTAAATGATCACCATAATAAGTTAACATCCACTGCCTCACACAGTTACAATTTTTTTCTTAAGATGAGAACTTTTAAGATCTACTCTCCTAGCAACTTTAAAATATACAATACAGTATTATTAAGTATAGCCCCCACACTGCACATTACATCTCTAGGACTTACTTATCTTATACCGGGAAGTTAGTACCTTTTGACCCCCTTCCCCCATTTCCCTCACCTCCGACAACCACAAATCTGGTCTGTTTCTATGAGTTCCATCTTTTTTAGATTCCACATAAAAGTGAGATCATACAGACGCCATAAAGAACTGAGGAAGCAGGAGAGATGGAGTACTACCAACTTCTCTGTGAAATGAAATTTGTGGTTGTTTGACACTGTTGACAAAGGATGTTATTAGACTGTTCAGAATTACAAATGAGGTTAGAAGGACTGTTAGATATTAAGCAGATTCTATTTCACAATAATTAACAAGGATAGAAGACTACACATGCTAAATCATGTCAGAAATTTCCTTCGGCTCTTTCAGGCATGCCAGGAAGAATTTGAGTCACTTTTATTGCTTATCCTATTCCTGTGCCCCTGAAGGGGAAGGAGAGTGGGAGGGAGAGCGTTAGTCATCTGCAATTAATTACTCATTGAATTTGCTAAACCATGATCATTTTTCCTTTTGAGCTTTCATCTAAGTATCTCTAAGAACTTCTGAATATTAATTATAACAACACTGTCCTGAAATAATTTGGGGCTTTGATTAAAATCGCGTGCCCTACTTTTGATTACTCTCTTCAAGTGTGGAGCCTAAAAAAATCCTAGAAGGTTAGAGCTTAGAAAGATGTTAAGCACATCAAACCCCACATCTCACCTTTTACAGACGAGGTTCTGAGACTACAGAGGTTGAGAGACTTGCATGATTTCACCTAGCTAATCTCAAAGCAGATTTAGCATACAATGAACCACATCCTGTTCTCCGAGGCCTCCCTTAAGCTTGTGCCAAAATAACATATTTCATAATAATCTTCCACCCATTCACCCCCTAAGTTACTAAAAAACTTTAATTTATGGATAACTTTCTTAGACACAAGGCCAGCATGTTGGTGGGCATGCCTCTGCTGCCATATCATGGGTGATCTGGGAGCCTAAGCAAAATATATTTTCCTTCCTGAGATTTTTTATATTTATCTCATCCTCTCAAAATTAGGTTAATCACCAATACATGAGAATTGCATACAATTTTGGAGTTGAATAAAATGAACAGTGTGGGCTTCCCTGGTGGCGCCGTGGTTAAGGATCCGCCTGCCAATGCAGGGGACACAGGTTCGAGCCCTGATCTGGGAAGATCCCACATGCCGCAGAGCAACTAAGCCCCCGACCCACAACTACTGAGCCCGCACACCACAACTACTGAAGCCCGCACGCCCTAGAGCTCGTGCTCCTCAACAAGAGAAGCCACCGCAATGAGAGGCCCGTGCACCACCGCAATGAAGAGTAGCCCCCGCTTGCTGCAGCCAGAGAAAGCCTGCGCTCAGCAACGAAGACCCAACACGGCCAAAAATAAATTAAATAAATAAATAATAAAATAAAATAAGTCTTTCATTTAAAATAAATAAAATAAAATGAACTGTGTTCAAATCCAAGAAAGCAGCCCCTAAACATCAAAAGGAAGTTCACTTTATCTGGCTAGTAACATTAGAACCTGAGTTCAAGCATCATGTTACCTGCAAGGGGTCATAATCACTGGTGAAATAGCTTTTAAGTGACCCATGGTGCCCAAGCTTCTCTGGGAAACAGTGGGCCTGTGCCGGGGGGGTGGTGCAGACACTGGAGTATGACTGAGAAAGAAGAGAACATGGAGAGGATATCTAAAGAATATTTCAATTAATTCACAATATGGCTTAAGTCTGGCTCTCATGCCACACTATTCTCAAGGGAAGACCATACTAACATGTTTAGATGGTATATTAGCAGCATGCAATAATTACATCGTAAGTTCCCAAGCAGAGGCAGTCTATTGCAAGGACTTTCTTTGCTACCAGTTACCATAGGCTGTTTTAAGTTAGAAACTGAATAGCAACACTGAATACTGTAGAAATGCACTTTGCTCAGTAATACTTGAGTTGTTACAATATTTATCCATTTGGTTGTTACAGAAAAATTCTTAACTGTAATTGATGGTTGTTGCTGTAGTAGCATATTGCCTATATTTCTACCTCTACTAATGGGCTTTATGTGCTAGATTTTAGTATCTTTGAGCCTGGGCAAGTGCACAAGTCTTTTTAAAAGAAACATGGTTTACTTGCACAAAACTGATTAGTTTTGAGAGATCGTAAATGCCCGTGAAGTGTGAGTATGAAACAAATGGTGAGAATTTGAATTGGTCCCTCTTATTACAATATTGAAATTAAGTCTACTTAATTTATCAAGTCATGTTCATGCACTGATTTTATATACTTGTATCTATCATTTTTATATATATATAAATTTATTTATTTTATTTATTTAGTTTTGGCTGTGTTGGGTCTTCCTTGTTGCGTGCAGGCTTTCTCTAGTTGTGGTGAGCGGGGGCTACTCTTGGTTGCGGTGACTCCTCTTGTTGTGGAGCACGGGCTCTAGGCGCACTGGCTTCAGTAGTTGTGGCGCGCAGGCTCAGTAGTTGTGGCGCATGGGCTTAGTTGCTTCACATCACATGGGATCTTCCCGGACCAGGGATCGAACTCGTGTCCCCTGCATTGGCAGGTGGATCCTTAACCACTGCACCACCCAGGGAAGCACAAAGTTGGACCTTAAGAATCAGACAGACCAGGCTCCTCCCATCAGTAACCACAAGACCCTGGGCTTATTACCTTACCCCCTTAAGCCTCAGTCTTTTCATCCCCAAAGTGAGGATAATAAATGAATCCCCCCTCAAAGAACAGTTGGGAAAATTAAATGAGATAATACAAATAAACAGCAGTAAATGTTAAGCACACAGTAAGCACTCAATCAATTAACTCTTAAACTTGCTTCAAAACAACTGATCTGTCTTTACATCAGCTGGTTAGCTCTTAATGGTTTATGCAGTTGTGAAGAGCTAAGATACTCATGAGGCATTTCCTTAAGGATGCTATTTTCTTCTCTCCTGGAAAGCTGTTTTTAAAAATTAACATCGGCTAGTGTGTCGCTTTCAATTTTTTTTTTAAATTTGAAAGTACTGGGCTTAAACTAACACATCTATCCATGCTTTATTTTTTCAGAGACATTCAGAAAATGATGTGAAATTATATTGACCTGGGTTGCATTAGAGCTTCTCATCTGAATACTGAATCCTTTGTCTCCACCCTTGTAGTTTCTTTCCTTTGTTTTCGACCTTTTGCTTTACTCTGTCTCACTAGGCTCTGTAACTCCTCAAAGAAAGCACAATGACCAGAAAAAGAAATTAAAAAAAAAAGATTATGAGTAATAGTTGAAAATAAATAAATTGAGTTAATAGAGCCCAAAGTATGGAAGTTTCCTGACCTAAAAACAAATACCTCTAGAGAATAAATGTGCACCCTTTTTGGCTATTTTCTTTGTGTCTTGCATAATGTCACAAACCTGCATTCCTGGTAACATACATTGCAATGTCCAAGAAAGCATAAAAATTCATTTTATAGAGCTCATAGGAATATTCCTTGAGTGTATCATCTCTTTCAGATATTCAATTTACTTTAATTTGCTATGGTAGGGCCAGAATTACTTTATAGAAATAATGCCAGGAGATCTGTTTGGTTAATGTTCTGCCGAAAATAAAGAATTGGCTTTCTGCTTAGATTTATCAAAGTTCTACTCCAAATTGTAGACAAGGTAGAGTGTTATATTGGCAGAATATCAGGTCAGGTGTTCCTTACATTAGGTATCGGTAGACTGAAATCATCAATGATTCACTTCAGAAAATAAATTCTGTTCTATTTCAAAACAAGGATTACATGCATCCTATAAATGGCTCCCAACTCTTTTGTTCTCATGCGCCATCTAGTGTTACTTAAGGGAATATTTAGCTAAATTCTCATCCTGGCTGGGAAGATGAAAGGCTTACTCTGGAAAGAGATCGGCTAGTCCAAAGCCCTGCCCTCATTTTTCATATGAAGCCGACTCATTGCTTTCTGGAGGTAACACAGATAATTACTGAATATCCTTAGATATAGGATTATATATTATTCTGGGATAGTGGGGGACATTCTCCATAACACCCTGTTGACTTACTCTATTTACTGTTCATAATCATCATCATTTACTAACAGTTTTAGGGACATAGAACTGAGGTATACACAATATTCATCACGGAAACTTAAGTATTACAGTGGCTTTGGAGTGAGACAGATAGCTGTGATTTGGAGAAAGTTATATACTTCACTCAGACTCTGTTTCATCATCTGTAAAATGGGCATCATCACATGTATCATCATCATATCTATCTCAGGGGGCTGTTATGGATTTAAAAAAAGAAATATGTAAAGTCCCTATTAGAGTTTATGATCTGTGTAAGCAGTCAATTAATGGCAGCCACTTTTAACACTGTATGAGTATCCCCACAGAATGGAGTTCTCGGAAGTCAATACTTGGTTGGATAAGAACCCACCTGGGCAAATCAAACACAGATTTGTACAATAACTGGAGTACCCTTGCTTTCTCCTTACTAGCAATCCTCCTCCTGTGATGTGCTCACAGTGTGATGGGTGAGAGTAGTGACTCTAGTGCCAATAGGTGGGGCTCAAACCCCAGCTTCTCCACACAGAGCCCAGTGACCCTAGACTTCCCGCTTGACTTCTCTGTGGTGAAGTTTCAACATCTGTCACATAGGCATCGTGATAATTACCTATCTCATTGGGGTTTCTTTGTGGGGATTAAATATGTTGATATATGTACCTGGCACATAGCAAATGCCATATAATTTCTGTTATTTAAGTATTAGCTGTAATTTAAAGCAAAAGTCAACCACTTGGCCTGAGTACTAATAACACTTGTAGATCTACTAACTGATATTCAAATAAACCTAAAGTTTCAAGAAAAAGATTGCTACAATATAACAGCTGATTTCCTTAATCAGAAAGAACTAGGAAAACGTCTAATTTTAGGTGTTTCTAATATATATTGTTTTAAAATGTCACCTTTCGGAAAGATCCTTTTGGATAAAAGTATTTCTGTTTTAGTTTAACCAAAAACAACAATTTCCCCTGATTTCTTTCTCTAAGCCCCGTACTGTGCTGTGTGCTTGTGGTCGTCCTGTCACCTAATCCCAAGGAAGGAGGGCATGCCCCATTTTTCCCAACTCTACAGATGAGGAACTGAAGCCTTAGAGAAATTAAGTAACTTATCCAAGTTCACAGAGCTAGCATGTATGAAAAAACAACAACAATAACCAGAATCCCAATCCAGGAATGTTTATAACTACTATATTAAATGGCCTCTCCACTTACAAATGGTTGAAACCATGTCCTGTAAACACTTCAAAGTGAAATAGTCCCCAGATCCTAAATTGTTTAACCTAAGTCTCAGCTTTCCCTAGATATAAAATGAGAGTGATTAGATCAGATCAGATGGTCTAAGATACTAAAAACTGTAGAATTTAAAACAAATATTTCCACTTCATGAATCTTGTTGGTAAATCTAGGGATTTTTTAAAAATTTAAAATACATCTACTTATGATTTTTCTGTTGGATTCTCTAATTATTTAGTGTTTTAAAAATTATAAATCATCCATATCATCTATAATTTTTAAAATTATAAGTAAATTATCTACATATAAACAAAAGTTTGCTTTGGTATTATCTAATTCTCTATTCAAGAGCTCTAAAAAATATCTCTTCTTATGTACCTATTAATTTTATTTGGTCATTTTAATGATGCTTAAATTTTCTACAAGTCTAGAGTAAAGAAAAAAAATCATCCCACGGGGTCTAACTTCTCAATAAAAGTATACAATGTTTTAAATCTATAACAAAAATACCCAATATTATAAAACTCGCTTGTTGATTAATTCTACATATTCTTCTCTTAGCCTATAATACTTAAATATTTAATGTTAAAAATGTCATCACTTTAACTATTTACTCATTGGCCAGTCTCAATTTCTGTATTTCAGTAAGTATAAAACGAGAGAAATCTGCCAAAGGTCAGCCTAAATATTAGCAGACAAAAACATCACCTGCTTGGCATTTTGTTTTTATTTTCCTCAAGTCAGCCAGACATATTTATTAGAAAAAGGAAGACAGTAATATTAGTTCACTTTTTCATTCTTAGCACTCAATTAACACACATCCAACAACTGGAAAGGTACTTGTTACCATAGTACTGACATGACAAGACAGCACTAAAGTCAGTCTAAACCCCCATAAATCATCCTGTACAACGAAACTGTTCAATGGCCTGAAGGCGAATTCCATCTTAGTTCCTAAGATAAGGGAACTGAGCTCTTGATAAGTTAACACATTAGTGTAGCAGCTACATTTGGCATGGAAGGGAGAGGAGGACACACCCACATCCCTGCCCACCCATCGTGAGGTCCATAGGCTTCCACCCACACCATTCACTTGCTCTTTACAGCACTCATAACGCTGACATGTTTAGTAACTGTCTCTCTTACCCCATCAAAATTCAGGTTCCATGACATCAAGAATTAACCCTTCTTCTCACTCCTGTATCTTAGTGCCTGAAATAGTATCTGACACAAAATAGGTGCTGGGAAAATATACTTACTAAGTAATAAAAATAAATTATGCAGGTAGTTGAAAAATGACTTTCTCTTTCTGGATAATTTTTATCCCTAATCCCTTGCTGTTAGTTGTTGTCTTGTCCACCGCTCCACCCACTATAACCAAATCTCCTCCTGCCTCAGCTAAGAAGTATCTCTTAATCTGAAAACTCTTCATAGTCAAGGGCAGACAGGGACGGTTTGATGTTGAGCTGTTAAGGGTCTCCCCTGAGTTCTGAGGATTCTTGCTCTTAAAGGGCACCACTTTCCTCCTGGGCAGGAGACACTTCACCTTTTACCTCTCCTCTTGAAACTTCTTTCTTAGGAGTTTTCATAGACTAGATGTTCTCGTTCAGCAACATGAGCTTTGTACATCTCCATCACGTCTGGAGTTACAAGGTTCTTTATGTATTGAGAGACTTGTGTCTTGTAAGCAACTTCATCTTTCATTACGAGATGCACATCATCTGTCCCATTCTAAATTTATTTACTTATTTATTTTTTGGCTGCGTTAGGTCTTTGCTGCTGCGCACGAGCTTTTCTCTAGTTGCGGCGAGCGGGGTCTACTCTGTTGCCGTGCGCGGATTTCTCATTGCGGTGGCTTCTCTTGTTGTGGAGGACGGGCTCTAGGTGCATGGGCTTCAGTAGTTGGGGCACACGGGCTCAGTAGTTGTGGTGCACGGGCTTAGTTGCTCCGTGGCATGTGGGATCTTCTGGGACCAGGGCTCGAACCCGTGTCCCCTGCATTGGCTGGTGGATTCTTAACCACTGCGCCACCAGGGAAGCCCATCTGCCCCATTCTGATCACGACATCCACAAGATGCACTCTTGCACTGAAGCCTTGCCTTCTCAATAAAAACCTGGGAATCATTTAATACTGTGAGGGATGGACCAGCCTACATCCACAGCTCCCTTTAGACACCCTCTGCTCCATCCCTACAACCCCTTCCCCAGAGCTACAGTACTTCTGGGCAGGCCCACGTCCAAATTGCACATGAAGGCACTAGACCGACCATTTCTTTGGCCTTTCCATACTGCATTCACCTGGTTACCTCTACTTGGAAGTAGATCTCATCTTGCCAAACCTGAGAGAAGGCCAGCAGGCTGTAGCAGGCTGGTCCTTTACACTACGGCATGGTTTGTAATGCCAACCTTCACCTCATGCTTTGGGAGCTGGTGAGCATAAACTACACAGACTCTCATGCCCCTTCCAGTGGGGGAGTAAGCAATGGGACAAATGGTAGCCCTGCTGCTATCACACAGTATCATCCTGAGCTTAGGTGTGTCATGCTAATTCTTAGCCTGGTTTATCCTCCACTGTCTCCTAAATTGTACTGATACTTGATGTCACTTGAAACAGGCCTTTTTCTTGACAGCCTTGACAAACCAGAAACCCACATCCACGACTGGGCACAGACCTACAGGCCTTGCAGAGCCTTGGGAGAAGAGCACAGCCCAGGCCAGGTATGAGAGGACCTGAGGAGTTTTTTAAATGCACAGATTCCTGGCCTTTATTCTCAGGAAATTTTGATTCAGGAAGATGAAGAGTGAGGCCAGAGAATCTGTATTCTTTAAAAGTTTATTCACTACTGCCACTTCTGCCAACCCCTCAAACATCCCCCTCACAACATCTGAAGCTGATTCACTTTGGGAACCGACTTACCTAAACCACATTCCTATCAGCAATGCAAAAAGGAACAAGAACTACTTTGTTTTCTTCTCAGAACAAAGGGAGCACTCATTCATTCATTCATTTACTCATCTGTGCATCCAGCACAATGCTGAAAATCTGCAGGAAATAAAAGATGAATAAGATACAGTTCCTGTTGCCAGGACTGACTACGTTAGTTGTGGGATCCAGTGCAAAATAAAAACATGGGGCCTCTTGCTCAGAAAATATGAAGCACTTCAGGACGGTGACAGCAGAGCATTAAACCAAGCACAGGGCCCATCGAAGCGTGGGCAAAGCATGTTCATTTTGGGAGCCGACTGACCTAAACAACGTTCCTATGAACAAGGACAAAAAGCAACAAGAAGTACTTTGTTTTGCTCTCAAA
This sequence comes from Mesoplodon bidens, assembly GCF_964165515.1. Taxonomy (NCBI): domain Eukaryota; kingdom Metazoa; phylum Chordata; class Mammalia; order Artiodactyla; family Ziphiidae; genus Mesoplodon; species Mesoplodon bidens. Next base: position 61,370,067 of record NC_138168.1, read on the forward strand.
ACAAGGAGAGCCCTCAGCTACGCCCATGACAGTGGCTCTGCTTACGTATAAAGCAGGAATCTGGAACATTTCCACTTGAGAAATGAAGTTCAAAAAGGCAAAAAGTAATGAGGTAATAAAAAAATCATCATCATTAAGAAAAGTTATTATCATTAAGAGTCTCTATTTCAATCAACTTTTCTAGTTGAATAACTAGCCCTTGTTCTTCCAATGACTGTGGTTAAATAAGAACAACACAGAATAATGAATTAACATTCTTTATCACTTTGGGGTTTTCCTGGATACTAGAGGCTGTAACAATGAGTCCTTACAAATAAAAGCCCGCTTTGTACAGCTGATTGAGGCATAAGCAAGTGACATCTATGGGTTCACGGAAAGGAAAGACTAAAAATTCTTCATTTCTACGCAACTCACAATGGTTCCTAAGTATCCTAATCTTCTAATGAAATGAAAAAAGGAAGTGTGAAAATTTTCACTTAAGACAGTTGACTTCAAACTTGAATTAATCCAAATGCCCTTAATAAATGAGCTCTTCCATACCTCAGAACATGATTCTTGCTAAGCCATTTGTCAAATTCATATTCTGACACTTCATGTTAGTAATCATCATGATTCCATAATATAGAATTATGTAATTTAGGAAGTTGACTGCACCCAGACAAAACTATAATTCAAAAAGATACATGCGGGACTTCCCTGGGGGCGCAGTGGTTGAGAGTCCACCTGCCGATGCAGGGGACACGGGTTCGTGCCCCAGTCCAGGAAGATCCCACATGCTGCGGAGTGCCTGGGCCCATGAGCCATGGCCGTTGAGCCTGCGCGTTCGGAGCCTGTGCTCCGCAACGGGAGAGGCCACAACAGTGAGAGGCCCACATACTGCAAAAAAAAAAAAAAAAAAAAAAAAGATACATGCATCCTTATGTTCATAGCAGCACTGTTCACAATAGCCAAAACATGGAAACAACCTAAATGTCCATCAACAGAAAAAAATTATTTATCCATTCATCGACAGATGAATGGATAAAGAAGATGTGGGGTATATATATATATATATATATATATATATATATGCACATACAATGGAATACCACTCAGCCATAAAAATGAAATAATGCCATTTGCAGCAACATGGATGCAACTAGAGATTATCATACTAAGTGAAATAAGTCATTTCTGACTTATTATTTTCTTTTATTTCCCTTTCCCTTTCGAGAAAAACAAATACCATATGATATCACTTATATGTGGAATCTAAAATATGGCACAAATGAACCTACCTACAAAACAGAAACAAACTCATAGACATAGAGATCAGACTTGTGGTTGCCAGGGGGCGAGTAGGGAGAGGGATGGACTGGGAGTTTGGGGTTGGTAGATGCAAACTATTACATTTAGAATGGATAAACAACAAGGTCCTAATGTATAGCACTGGAAAATGTATTCAGTATCCTGTGATAAACCGTAATGGAAAAGAATAAAAAAAAGAATGTATATATGTGTATAACTGAGTCAATTTGCTGTACAGCAGAAATTGGTACAACACTGTGAATCAACTATACTTCAATTAAAAAAAATGAAGTTGATGGCTATTTTGTTGTATGTATTTGGGGATCTATAAATCCAAATCTTGGTATTTATTCCTATCCTTTTAAGGTCAAAGAATTTTTTTTTTTTTAAGTGCAGGCCAAAAGCATGACTGAAATGCTCGCCCTTCCTAAACACAGGGCTTAAGAGTTCTTTGTGTGACTCCTGATTGTCGAGGCTACTACATTAGCAGCCAAAGTGCCAAAGATGTGGTTCTTAGACATTTACTATTTCATGGTTGTTTTGCCTTATTTGTATTCTGACATAATACTCAGCTTCAGAACATTACAAATAACAATCAACAAAATTAAAATGAACACAGCTCTAGAGTATGCGGAAATGGCAGTAGACGGGAATCGAAATCTCTAAACAAAAGCACGTACAGAGCAACAAGGCTTTATTTTGTTTAAAAGATACCTACCTAGATGGTAAGGGATGTTTTCTCTCTGAAGACAGAGGAGGAAAAGCCAGGAAAGGAGACCTCTCTTGTGCTTTTTTCTAGCCATTTTTAGAAGGCGCTTGAACATTCAAATTTGCTACGGTGAAACCATGGAATGAATGGCAGAATGTGAGCTGTTCAGGACTCCCCACGCAAAATTGAAGTATTAGTTGATTTACAATGTTGTGTTAGTTTCAGGTGTACAGCAAAGTGACTCAGTTTTATATACAAAGTGTTTCATATATATATATATATATATATTCAGATTCTTTTCCCTTATAGGTTATTAAAATATTGAGTATAGTTCTCTGTGCTATACAGTAGGTCCTTGCTGGTTATCCCCACTCACTTTTAAGAAAAGTGAAAAGGGAGATTATCAAGTATAGAATTACAATTAATTTTACACAGTGAAAAAACAAAATTTACAAATACTTTCCAAATTTACTAAGAAAAAAAGAATTTTGCTGAATTCAGTGTACATTTTGGACTATAGTTTTTCTGCAGTCCACTGACAAATGTAATACATATACAACATTCCAGTTTATGGTTTTACTTAAAACCAAGAATGTAACATCTATACCTAATTGCTGTTTTAAACTTACTGTCAAATAAGTTTATGTTATTATCAAAACACCTCATGTACACCTTAACCAGCAAAGCCCAGGTGACAGTTCTAAAAGAAAGACGATTAAGTAGTCTTCAGAATTATTCTTTTTGAAATACAGACCAGCTCTGGAAATTCTGACTTGCTAAGTCTGGGGTGAGGCCCAAGCATGTTTTATTTTTAAGATAAAAATCTCTAAACTCCCTAAGTGGTTCTGAGATGCAACTAAGGCTCAGAACCATATCGCTCTAAACTAATGGTTCTCCAAGTATGGTCCCCAGACCAGCAGCATTAGCAACATCTGGGCACCTGTTTCATCGCAGTTTCTGGAACATCACCCAGACCTACTCAATTAGGAATTCACTGGGGGAGGGGAAACACTCTGCAGTTTAACAAGCCCTCCAGGTGATTCTGATTCATGTTAAAGTTTAAGGATAGCTGTTTAATCCAAAAATTGCTTAGGTCAAAACCACCTGTCTTGTGATTACTAAAAGCTACCAGACCTATCACCAGACTTCTTTTCTTTAACAGTTTCTACATTCAGCACACAAGTCGAAATATATCTCAGAAACATAGTACTCCATATGAAGATCTAACAGCTGATACTTTGGAAAAGTTCCTACAAGCAATCACTTTTGCCACCCTGATCTCAGCCACCAGCTCCTTCCCGGGTGAGCACAGAGGTCAGAGAACTTTTGCTATAAAGGCCAGATAGTAAGTGTTTTTTGCACAGCAGGTCAAATGGTCTCTGTCTCAACCACTCCTCTGCCATTCACAATACACAAATGAATGGGTGTGGTTGGGTTTCATTAAAACTTTATTTACAAAAACGGGTGTCAGGCCAGATTTGGCCCAAGAGCTGTACTTTGCTGACTGCTGGGTTTAAGAAGTGATGGCAGACTAGGTGAGAAAAAACAGAATGAAATGCACTCTCTCCCAAGAACACAAACTTATCCAGTCTGAAAGCTGCTTTCAGGTGAAGGACAGACTATGAGGAAAAGGAGAGAAAGAGGAAAGTGTTGTGCTTATCACTTATTCACACAGTAACCATTAATTAGGTGCATACTATGTGCCTGGAACCAAACATCAAAGCCCTCGCCCCCAGAGACTCAAGTCCAACAGAAGAAAAAAATAAAAATAATTAGAAAGAAACAATGCACTATGGTACAGCCAGACAATGGAATATTATTCATCACTAAAAAGAATGAGCTGTTAGGTCATGAAAAGACAATGGGAAACAAATGCATATGACTAAATGAAAGAAGCCAATCTGAAAAGACTACATTCTATATGATTCCAACTATATGACATTCTGGAAGAGGCAAAATTCTGGAGAGAGTAAAAGCATCAGTGGTTGCCAGGGGTTGGTGGGAGGGAAGAAAGGGATGAATAAGCAGAGCACAGAGTACTTTTAGGGTTGCAAAAATAATCTGTATGATATCATAATAAGATATGTGTCATTAGACATTGTCCAAACCCATAGAAAGTAGAACACCAAGAGTGAACTCTGTTGTAAAGTATGGACTCTGGGTGATTATGATGTATCAATGTAGGTTCATCGATTGTAACAAATGTATCACTCTGATGGGGGATGTTGATAATGGGAGAGGCTGTGTATGTGTCAGGGCAGGAAGTACATGGGAAATAAATGGCTGTATCATCATCTCAATTTTGCTATGAACCTAAAAGTACTCTAAAAGGAAGTCTATTAAAACAAATAAATAAAAACAGTATTCCCTATGCAGGTAATGAGAAAAGAGATCTGATAGGACTACTGGTTGAGCAATCTTAGAATGTAAAAATAATGCCAGTGAGACATCTGATACTATATTGTTCCAATCATGATGGTTCTATTCCAATAAGTCACACTATCTGGCCCTTTAATTCACTGACCTCTGCAAACGGTTTCAGGATTAAGTGGACTAATTGCCTACAGGGCTGAAGAAAGAAGCCCGGTCTAAAGAAGGACCAAACTCTGTAACAACAATAGTAATAATGACCCCAAACAGCATCCTGCTTTGACCCTGTCGAGTCTCTCACTTCGGAGGTGTCTTGCCATTAGACTGTATATTCATGGAGAGCAAGTCCATATCTTTTTTCATTCCTGTATCTTCAAGAACTTATGTAGTATCTGGCAAGTGGAATGCACACAATATATATTATGTATTAACACGAAATGAATAAACTACCATTAATTGAGTGGCTACTGAAAAACAAGAAACGGCTTTACTATTAATCAGATTGTTTCAGGAGAAGCTAAGATGTTTCAGAAGAAGCTAAGAAACAGATAAACTGGTCTGGAACTTCAGGAATGAATAGGATACACCACTTGGAGAGAAAGGAGAAAGATACTGCAGTAGAGAACACAGCAGGTGCGGAGGTATAAGGCTCAAGATTAACACATTAAAGAATCAAAAGAAAAGATCAACATTGCCAGACTATGGGGGTAAAACAATGAGAAAGGGAAGGAGACAAACTTAGAAAATAAAGGCAAACTGAGATGTACCTTGTATGTCTGAGAAATTCACAGATGATCCGGATATGTAGCACTGTATCATACAATCTGGAAACCATCATGGTCAAACACCTACATTTTAAAAAAGCCCCAATAGATCACTCTGGCTGCACAGAGGACCAAAGAGGGGAGTATTACAGGAGAATGCTTAACAGACCCAGGGAAAGATGGAAGGAGTTGACTGAACCAAAACAGAGACCAGTAGAATGGATGGGAGGAAAAGATTTGAGAGGCTTTTCTGAACTTGCCTAGACATTATTTCCAATCAGATGGAGAAGAAAGAGCTAAAGGAGATTCTCCCCTTTCTCATTCGGGAGACTTTAGACCAGATAAAGACAGGAATTACAGCAGGAGAAGCAAGCTTGGAATGAAAAGATAAACATTAGTCTGTTGTGTCTATGTTGAATTTCAGGTGTTTGGGATAAGATAAAGAAGTATAGTCCTCAAATGTTTATTTAATAGAGTAACCTATAGGACAGCACTCTGAAAGTTTGAAAATACAATGCAAACAAAAAGTACTAATAGTTTTAATAACCGAGATATGACACACCTATAAAATGTATTCTGAAACCAGAGTAAGAGGTGCAATGAGCACATTTCTCAGGGATCCACTGGAGACCACTGCAAGATCTCTCCCTTTCATGTGTCCACTGCCTGGAGGAAGCCCAGTTCTTCCCTTACTGATAAGTACCTCTGTAAAGTTGAAGGCCTAAGGGCAAAACTTAGAAAAAATAAATGTTTGGTCCTCCCAGACCCAGGGTTTCTCTAGGTCCTCTCCAGGCCAGGGCAAGCCTATCAGTTTTAGCCTTTCACTGGGCTATCCTTAGTGAAAGACTCCAAAAATGACACAAGAGAGATCTAGTATCCAAGTCTTTGTAAAAGCAGGTATAGTGAATAATACAATGCACATATTAGGTTGGAGGGTCAAATGCAGCCTTGCTAACCCCAAGGAATGTAGTGGTACACATGTGGGATGTGGGAGGAGACAGTTTATTCAGAGAGCATACACCACAGGTCATAAAGTCCCAGTCCCTGATGTGCAGGAAAATATTTAATGAATTAATAAGGTGACCCTGTGGCACGTGAACTTGTTTTTCCATCCAGACTTAAAGCAGACATTTGCTCAAAGAGATGTTTTTGCCAGCATATCCAGAATAAACTAGTTTTCTAAAAATAATATATTGGCTTCAAAAAGAGTTCATAGGATACCAAAAATATTATCTGTAAATTTAAGTGATAAGATTATGGAATATTTTATTTTTTCTGGGGACAGGTCCCTGTATTTTCTAAGTTTTCCATTGCACAAATACCAAAAATATTAAAGTGATTAAGTTTGGGTGGTGGGATTATGATTTACTATCTTTGGGGACATGAGTATCACGTGAGTATCTTGAGTATCACTCATCATATAGGTGATCAATAAACCTTTCGTAAGGGAGGGGAAAAAAGTTATCAGCTGGAAAGTTTTTATCTGAACATTGCCTTCAAGTTTATTTTATAATGTGCTTGAGGAAGTGATTAAGATTGTGCATTTTCCTTCTCAGCATGCCATGGCATCACCACTGCCAGTTTGTGTGATATACAGTAGTAGAAGCAGAAAATGGGGATTTAGTTACATCTCTTCTTTTGAATGCCTTTATTGGGTGACTTCTTAGAACTGAAGGTTTCTAAGAGGTTCATCAGGTTAACTCTGCAACAGCTTACAACTTTTTAAAAATTGATAAAAGCCAAGACATTCAAACACAATAATATAAGCAACTTAAAGATGGAGGAGGAGTGGAAAATAGACTGATTTGTTCCAAGAAATGCAGATATTCAGAGGCCAACTAGGCTTGCACCTTTGCAAAGATATCAGCAGAGACTCCCCGCTTACCTCCTCCCTGCCCGTCCTCCCCCCACATTGCTGAGCAACTCCGCAGAAAAATATGTCACAGAGAAACAATATTACCCTCAAACCTTAGGAGGTACCTATGTTCCGAAATTGAATTTCTAGAAGTGACAATCTGAAAGCTGCTGGCTGGGCTGAAAACTAACTATGCCCTTGAAGACGACACAGAATCCCTGGAATTTTGGACACGAATATATCGACTCCAGAAGTTTGATATTTCTGGCTTCTTGCCCAGACTCCAGTTAATGTTTGAGTATTTCTAGTTCTGTATAGGTACTATTTTCCTCTCCTTAAGATGCTAAAACCAAAGCTAAGAGTCATCCTAATTAATGGAATTCATTTATTAAATCAAAAGTAACCAATGACCAGGACTAACACCTTTTATGCTATACAAGATAGTTGATTAGCTCTTTTTAGACTGCTACAAAAAATCTGATGGGGGATAGATGGAAAAGTTCTGTATTATTATTAAAATAAAACATTTCTGATCATGTAGTCCCTCTAATGAAAAACATGTGGGGTATATACTGATCTAGGCTTTGAGAATGAACTACAGCTGAGCCATGCTCTAATCCTAAACACCAGTTGATTCTACCTCAAAAACAGTCGTAGAAACAGAGGCAGACATATGTTCTTCCTTAATAAAGGAAAAGACAAGGAAACATACGTATTAGGACTGAAGTTCTAGAACTATTCAACTGTTAAAAGGGAAAATGAAATTTATTCTATTTCAAGCATTTGCTTCACAGACCAACTCACTCTAAGGCGGTTTGTAAAACTCACAATTTTTTTTTTTTTCTATCTCATATGAAGAAACACCAGCGGTGGATAGTGGGGCTGGGACAGGATAGTGACAGACACAGAGGGTGCCATGGCCCCAGCACCATCCTCACTTTGCACTCAAGAGACTTTTACTCCTTATTGTGTGTCATAATTGGATGCGAGGGGAGAGAAGCGGAGAAAGGAACAGAACTGTCTCCTTATTCCTCAAAATCCAAACGTTGGAATGACTTTTCTCCTGCTTTCTTCTTCTTCAAAGTGTTCGATCATTAAGGCATCATTCTAGGCAGCTGCTGATTGGGGTTCTTAGCATTAGAACAAACTTAAATGTGTAACTGAAACAGGATTAGTCACTGCTGATAATGGGGGAGGGGGGACTTCCCAGAAACCATCCATTGAAACAGACCAAGAACAGCGGTAGGCCTTAGGAGACAGTTTTTCTCAGTAAAATCCTGGGTCCTTGGGAGCTTCTAAAAATGGTGCTTCTTATGTTAATTCCACCGAGGGACCCCTGGGTTGAGGATCTGCAAACTCAGCTAGCGTGAACAGCTAAAGGTCAGAAACCAGACTATCACCATCAGAGTTCCCAGGTAGATTATGTCTTGTCACAGGTCAGCTGAGAGCTCAGAACTTGGGGTGCTAGGAATGCATACAGTCAGGATATTCACACCAAAATGGGAGGAAGGAATGGATTTCTCCCAGCTCCCAGGCTCATAATGAGACTTTAAAGAACCTGGTTCCATCTGCAGAACAAAGTCAGTTGACTGAATGCAGCTGAGTTCGTGTCCCTAGAGAATAAACTAGAAATAGAAATTTTTAGCTCTGCCCAAGCCTGAATCCTCACCCTTTCTTCCTAGAGGCTGCTTACTTGTTCAAAGTTAAGTGGGCCCACAAGGGAATGCATCACAAACGCTAAGCTATGTTAAAAAGAAGACTTTATAAGCAATAATCTGTCCAGAGATTCCAACTATTTTTCAGTTAAGCATTTACCACTCAATATCAAGTATTTCCTTGTCTTTTCTTCCTCTTTATCACTGCAAGATTTGTAATTTGGGGGTTTTAGTTTTGATAAGAAAAAGCCCTTTGATGTCTTAGAAAAATAGCATATACTGTTTTAAATGAATTGTTATTAATAAGTTTATCTTTAGATTAAGCAGGAAATAAAGAAATCTGACACCAGATTATAAGGAAAACATTCTTCTGCCCAATTTGATTATAATTGCTAAATGTTAGGCAAAACTTGTAGACCTACTATTAACTTATTTGGGATTGACTTGGAAAAGTGATCCTTTCTCTCAAAACCTCCAGCTAAATTAACATAAATTGAAACTAGCTATTATTACATGGCATTTTGGATAGTTTTTCTTTGGTAGCACTGAGTTAAATACATTCATTTGAATGTTTTGGGTTTACATTTGAAAACCTCCTCTATTTTTTCTTTATATGAAGAGCCATCTGAAGATGTTGGCTCCACGGTTTCCAGCAAAAATGTTAATTTGCAACCACAAAGCTACACTTTGAAAACGTTTCTTAACTTTTGAACTGACGATTCTGTAGAGACGCTCTCCTGCTCAACACTCAAAAAATAGGAGGGGGGCTAAGTTTTTGTTTTTCTTTAAATTTGTGGCTCCTATTTATTTCTCAAGCGTAAACCCCAAAACCCCTTGTTTTGTTTTTACAAATAACCAGGTGACTGTGCATAGTATGAATATTTCCTCTAGTCAGCTTAAGTTCAATGCTGATCAAAGTTGATGTTCAATTTTAATATTATTAATTATTCTCTCTTGGCTGTAACTGAAATCATAATCATCCCGAAAAGACTACCAATTAAAATATCCGTTTGCCTATATGGAAAGTACCCTTCCCTAGAATATCCCAGGCACCTTTAAAAGGAAAAAAAAAAAGTACCCTTAACCTCATCTTGCAAATAGAGGCTTAAATTTTACCAACAGGTCAGGGACAGGGTCAAGAATAACAGAGGTAAGAAAGAACACTAACGCTTATTTTCAACCTCAACCCGAAAAGATTTTTTTAAATCACACAAAAACTCTTTTTTCCCAGACTTCGTTAAAAACAAACTTGTAACGTAAGAACAAGGCTAGTAGTTAAAAGACCTTTCCCAGCTGTGGGTTTCGGAGCTAATACTAAATGCAGTGGAAAGAGAAAAGCTACTCTCCTTACCTGAGATGAAAGCAGTGCACCAGCTTCGTTACTATTATAACCATCTTTCCCAGGTCAAGAGCACGGAACGCCTGGATGGCAAGAAGTGTAAAAGGAAGCGAGGATGTTGAGCCGCGGCGAGAATCTTCCCAGGGCGCTGGTGCCCCGACACACCTCCTCTCTCTGGCTCCGAAGGGAAGCAGCTCTCACTCTCCCTTCACCGTGAACCACAGCCTGTCATTTCTGCTCAACCATCCAGCAGCTGCTAGAAGCATCGGGCTGAAGCGCGGGCACAAGAACCAGGAGCACGAGACCAGCGCTGCTGAGCCGGCAGAGCGTCTGCGGCCAGGACTCCCAGGGAGCCCGCGGCTGCGCGGTCGCAGCTGAGGCTCGGACAGCCGCACTTTATTGGGCAGAGAAGGTCAGCTTTCCAGGAGCAAGGATCAGCTGCGGCAACAGCCCCCACGCTTCCCCCAGCCCAGCGCGAGCCAAACGCGGCTGTGAGCGCAGAGCGGTCCCAGCTACTGAGCATGCTCTGCTGCCTAGGCTCCGACTAGGCCTTGCACGTGGTAACTTGTTTTCCTGATCTGAGAAAGGGAGAACCGAGAGATGGGCCGACGGTGAGATTTAGTGGAGGTAATTTCTAGAACAGGGAGATGACCTCCTCCCCACCTTCCCCCTTCCAAAAAAAAAAAAAAAAAAAGAACATCGCACTGCGCTTAGCAAATATTTTTGATTGATAGGTTGATGGAGGTGTTTGAATGCTATCAGTAATGTTTCGTCTTTAACTCTCTCCCTGCACAATTAAGTTGACTCTGGGGTCAAGTATGTGGTCTAGGTAGTGAAAGGGTTTTAATCTCAGCAAATCGCTGTAGCTCAAAAATTAGGTATGGATTTGCCAATATTTGAAAGACCAGCAAAGTGCTATGAGTTAATTGATCTCTACACAAGTGAAATTCGCCTAGAGATAATTAAGAAAAACAAGTCTTTTATAAAACTGTGGAATTTTCAAACTTTAAATGTTAACTTATATTATTATAACATTTTGAAATTTAAATCTTTCAGATGGCAAGCTCAGTGGAAGCACGAACCTTGCTTATTCGTGAATCGTAAAGCCAAATCCTTCCTGAGCTTGGTGAATGGCAAGTGCTCATAAATGCTCGTGTGACAGTGAACTGTGGGTTTGTTAGCTAATCTGTAAATAGCATTTACAGGAAGCCTGAAATTCTTGAATTACGATAGGAACCTTAATTCTAACTTGACCTCAGCTTTGCATTTGGGGCCCAATGACGCTCCTTTTTTGTCATAAGTGTCCAGTGCGTAAGCAAATTGGCTTTTAAATAGGATTTTCATTTTTGTGTGCTGTGTGTGTGTCCATACCCTTTTCCTCTCCTGCAGCCCTCCTAAGATGCTCTTTGCCAAGGTGAGGCAAATCCAGAGCATGTTCTCTCTGCTACTGTTGAAATCAGGGACACTGACTCTCCATGGTTTGCAGATAACACACTTATTTCATTTTGAAAAACTTCTAGCAAGTCAATTCTCCCAAGTCCGTGGAGGATGAATCCAAGAGGATTTCATGGCTGAAATGGAGTTATAGCCTGAAAGCTGGGCCTGTGAGAGTCCAGACAGGAAACATGGGTGAGCTACGAGTCAGGTGTTTCTTGAATCCTTACCAGGTGCCACCTTGGCCCGTTGATCCAGTCCCTTAGGTCAGGAAAGTTCTTTCTCTCCCCAGCACCCCATATCTGTCTCTCTCCCTCTTTCCCTTCCTCTTCCTCTCCCTCTCTTCCTCCATCCTCTGACTACCCTCCACACTCCCTTGAAGACTCAGGTGCTGCTGGAATCCAGAGCCCTTCCTGGCTCCCCTCCCCCATGCCTCTCCAGAGCACACTTTCATCATTACACTTTCTGGATTGTCTTTAACTAAATCAGGTCCCACCTACCACCAGCTGTGAATTCCTTAAGCATACAGACAACAGTGGCTATACAATTGTATACATCTGCACAATTACTGGTTTTCACTTGTTTACAGTTTAGATTAAGGCACAGGTGGGAGTCCTAATTGGAGTGACCAATTAGAAAATTGGTGGAGTTAATTTAGGGACATTTCCTAGGGGAAGTGATTCCAGATGGAAAAATAAAATTTTCAATAAAACCAAATCAAATATTTCATGACTGGCAAGGAAGATGCAGACCTTTTCGTACAAACCTGATAAGTATAAATAAGTACAAATAATCAGGGTGGAGCAAACAGACGGTCTTTAATCCCTGCATCTCTGTCCCGAATAGAAATAGAAACAGAAAGGGAAGCACATCTGCCCTTGCCATAGGCCCTTTGGACCCACTCATTTTATTTCATAGCAGAGATTCCTTATACCATTGCCCTCATTCACCTCCTACAAATTTTTGCTATTCATTAATTGCAGTAAAGCTGGTTCTCAAAGGTTACCCAGGATGTCCAAATCATCAAAGCCAAGAATTTCTGTTTTGATGACAAAATCATAGCTATCATTTCTTTGGCACCTTATTCTCTGCCAGGCACAGCTAAATTCTTTACACACACTGCATTTCATTGCCACAGGAAGCATCTTTTAATAGCACTTATCACAATTTTATACTTTGAATTTACAGTGTATAATACGTTTGCTGACATCAAAAGAAAACAGGCACAGGGCTTCCCTGGTGGCGCAGTGGTTGAGAGTCCGCCTGCCGATGCAGGGGACACCGGTTTGTGCCCTGTTCTGGGAAGATCCCACATGCCGCGGAGCAGCTGGGCCCGTGAGCCATGGCTGCTGAGCCTGTGTGTCCAGAGCCTGTGCTCCGCAACGGGAGAGGCCACAACAGTGAGAGGCCCGTGTACCGCAAAAAAAGAAAAAAAAACAAACAAACAGGCACAAACAATAATTGGTCATGGATATGGATAGAATATTATCACGTCTGATGATGAAACCAAGGCTTTGAGAGCTCAAGATAATAGAGCTAATAGGTGGAGCTAGGTTTGAAGTCTGACCATCAAGTGTCAAAGTTCATCAGTGCTTCACCAGTGGAGATTTCAGCCACTCCTCCGGAGGCCTCATGCCCTGTTAAGATAGCAGAGCCCAAAAGGAAGCAGAAGGACTCCACCTTGAGAAGATCAGCCTTTTAAAGAAGCCAACATTGGGGCTTCCCTGGTGGCGTAGTGGTTGAGAGTCCGCCTGCCAACTCAGGGAATACGGGTTCGTGCCCCGGTCCGGGAAGATGCTACATGCCACAGAGCGGCTGGGCCCGTGAGCCATGGCCACTGAGTCTGTGTGTCCGGAGCCTGTGCTCCACAACGGGAAAGGCCACGGCAGTGAGAGGCCCGCGTAGCGCAAAAAAAAAAAAAGCCAACATTGTACAAAGTGAGGAGCGGAGATGGAAAACCTGGGTCTTTGGTGAATATCATTGAATTGACGCATTTACCGAGATGCCTACCTTACCTCACTTTTTGGAACGTGAGCTAATGAAACCTGATTAAAGTCACTTTAAATTGGGTTTTCCTGGAACTTTCCTGGTGACACAGTGGTTAAGAATCCACCTGCCAATGCAGGGACACGGGTTAAATCCCTGGTCCAGGAAGATCCCACATGCCACGAAGCAGCTAAGCCTGTGTGCCACAACTGCTGAGCCTGCACTCTAGAGCCCGTGCTCCGCAACAAGAGAAGCCACCACAATGAGAAGGCCGAGCACCGCAACGAAGAGTTGTCCCTGCTCGCCACAGCTAGAGAAAGCCCGTGTGCAGCAACGAAGACCCAATGCAGCAAATAAATAAATAGGGTTTTCTTTGCAGTCAAAAGCCTCTTGAGATAAGCTTTTTTCACTTTCTTAATCAAAATGTTAAAATGATTAAGAATTAACTCAATTTCTTTTTTTAAATAAATTTATTTATTTATTATTTTATTTTTGGCTGCACTGGGTCTTCGTTGCCGCACGCAGGCTTTCTCTAGTTGCGGCAAGCGGGGACTATTCATTGTTGTGGTGCGTGGGCTTCTCACTGCGGTGGCTCCTCTTGTTGCAGAGCACGGGCTCTAGGCACGCGTGCTTCAGTAGTTGTGGCACATGGGCTCAGTAGTTGTGGTTCACGGGCTCTAGAGTGCAGGCTCAGTAGTTGTGGTGCACGGGCTTAGATGCTCCGCTGGCATATGGGATCTTCCCGGACCAGGGATTAAACCTGTCTCCTGCATTGGCAGGCAGATTCTTAACCACTGTGCCACCAGGGAAGTCCATGAATTAACTCAATGTCTTAGCATAGCACTTGAGAACTTTCTCCTGACCCATTTGTGTTTGTACCTTTGCCTCCCATTATACTCTGCCATGCATTTTACATTCTGGCTGAGCTGGACTCCTTGCTCTAACTATATCCTTTGCTATCCCACAGTCCACTCTGCCTTCATCCTGCATTTTCTCCTAAGTTCTATTTGTCGTATACGTGAGTCTCTTCCTTGCTGATGATAAACTCCTTAAAGGCAGGAATTGGATTCGTCTTTGTGTCCCACTGTATGTTTCACATTGTAGGATCCAAGTGGAAATTTGCTGTGTTACTGAGCTGAATTCTGGAATGTGTGACCTCAAACTTTTGTATTAGTAACTCCTTACAAAAGCAATAGGGATAATACCCTCCTCAATTCCATGAGAACTTGCTTCTGGAAGATGTAAAGTGCTATTCCATGATTCATATTTTTTAAAGAATTTTTAAAAAATAATTTTAAAAAGAATTAATTCCGTCTCACTCCTGTGGGCCTGTGTGTTTCCACACAGAAGTTCTATTCTGAAACTTCAGTGTCAGGCAGTAAAGTTGAGCATTGGCTGTTTAATACTCCATTTTCCACAAACTTAATCCCCAAGGCCAGTGGATTATCAAGCTTTTGAGTTAAATTTATAATGTACTTCAGTTCTTGACAGGGAAAATAATTTTCTCTTGTATGATACACTATTTTCTCAGCATTCATTTTCAGGTGATATGTGTTGACCTAAAACAAACGGACTGCCAGATATTTCTCCAGCAAAGATGAGCTTTATTCAGTATCAGCAAGAATTGCTATGTATCATTGTTGGAGTCAATCAGTGTATTTATGGGTAAGATATAATAATAGTGTTTATAAGTCAGAGCCCGGCAAGGAGACGGAAACCCCAGAGCAATTTGAAAAGAGACAGCTTAATATAAAGAATTATTAACTATTTTCAGAGAAAACTACCAAAAGGGAATAAAGAGAACTCTAAAGAATACCCCAAGGCTGAAGAAGTATCCAAGGAAGGAGGCTCTCCCCAGGGCTGGGACCCAGCCCTCTTTGAAGTGGTTGCTGCCCACTGGATGGTGGAGAAGTTTACAGTACTGGTCCACAGTCAGCAAGCTGAGGCTTGCAGGCATGGACTGTGGAGGGCTGTGACTCACAAGGTAGAAGGCTTCTGCAGTGATGCTAGTGGGCTGAGGCTAGTTGGTAGGACATTGCCTGCTGAGGTGCTGATGAGATTTGCTGGGAGGCTGCCTGTGGAAGCCGCTGTTGTACTGGCTGGGAAGCTGGCTGGACTCGCTGAAAACTTGCCAGGGAGTCACGTGCAAGAGGTATTGTTGAAAGAATCTAAAAAAGAGTGGATATATGTGTTTGTATAACAGATTCACTTTGCTGTACACCTGAAACTAACACAACATTGTATATCAATTATACCCCAATACAATGTTTTTTTTTTAAAAAAAAAGGTTTTGTTGAACTCTCTGGGCACCCACAGAACCCAGCTGAATCCAGCCGTGAGGATGTGCCACTGAACTTACTGATGTGAAGCTGGAGTGACTGTAGAACTCTCCAGATGCTGCTGCCTGGAGATGGGAAGATGTGTGAACTCAGCTAAGATGACTCCAGAACTCACCTGCAAACTGCCTTGGGGGGTACTGCTGCACTTACTGCTGGAAATCCTGTTGGGGCAGTTTTGGAACTCACTGAAAAGACTTCTACAGGGGTGTGGCTGAAACTCACTGAAGGTGAGCTCCCCTGAACATCCTGCACGTTAGCCGAGCATTGCAGGAGCACGAATGCTGGAATGCACACAGGAACCAGGAAGAGGCATCCCTACCTCCTGCAGTGTCCCTCCAGCGCCCTCTACTGACAAAGCTTAACATCACGCCATCTGGAAAGAAAGATTTCAGTATCACAAGCAGGCAAAGAACGACGGATTTGGAGCCGAGAGGCAATAAATTAATAACTGACAGGTACAGTGCTTTTGTCAAAATAACTACTTTATATTAAAATTATCTCTTTACTCATCTCTTCCACTAGCAGATGATATGTGTTTCAAAGGTAAGGGTAATCTTTATATTTTATGTGTAGCATAGTGTTTGGCTCATACTATGTATTTAACAAACATTTATGAAAATGTGGTACTGCATGTACATAACTATTGCATCCTGAACTGAAAGAACTCACTTGGTCTGCAAGCCCTAGGTGTGCCCAAATTTAGTTGGCATGAAGGGAGTTATTTCTGTTATTTTCATCATTTGCACAAAGAAGGAAAATTGCAACAGTGGCAATTGACACACTGTACATTTGTAGAGTCACTATTTTCTAAAAATGAACTTTTTGTAGTCCCTTGGAATTTTGCTTGGGGTTGACTGACTGGAAATCCTCCATGAATCACTAGGGCAAAAAATCCTCCCTTCTTTTGAGAGGAAGAATATTCTGCTCAGAAATACATTGAGAAAAAAAAAAGCAACTATCCTAGTAAGCTGAATGATGCCCATTTCACATAGATTTTAGTAAAATGAAAAAACAAAACAAAATAAAAACGACTCGGATACATAACAGGAGGTGTGTGCTTCACTATGCATCCACGAGATGCATTTCTGTGACATTCTGACAAAGACTGAATTTCATCTCTTGGTGAATGAGTTTGGTAGTTGAATAAAGAGATGAATTTATTTAGTCGATATCAAGTATCAAATCAATACTTCATGAAGAAAAGAAATCAAAGTATAAAGTATAGGCTTAGCTACTACAACAATAAGACCCCAAAATACAGTGGCTCAAAAAAGATATAAATCGATTTCTTTCTCATGTCACATCTGTGAGTTAGGCTCTGCTTCATAAAGTCTTCCAGGGACTCAGTTTTCTGCTTTCTTGTTGCTTGGGCATTCCTTAGAGTGTCTTCTTGTCCCCATGGTAGAAGACAGCTCACTGGCAAAATTTAGCCCAAACTCTGCTGTAGCATTGGCTTAGGGATAAGGGGAAGAAACGGTAGCTTTGGTCATGAGTTTGTCTGAAGTTGTGAATCATCTGTCCAAAGTGAGTGTTTTAATCAAATCCAATGGCAAAGCAAGGACATCTTTATCTTCCTGGAGTGGTCATCTTTTTAAATTTCAACAAAGACACTCTATGCTAGTTTTGCCTTGAGCAGCACCTCTCAGTTCCAGCCCACATAAAAAAAGGAAGAAAGCAGAGGGTAATTAATTCCCTTTGCAGGAAATGATGTTGAGGTTGCACTTCCACTCAATCCCATTGGCTAAAACATAGTCACGTGGGCACAATTTACTGCAAGTTAAAATGGGACATGTAACCTCTAACTGATAGGGGTTTTTATTATTAAAAAAAGGAAGAAGAGATACTGAGGGAAAGTTAGCAGTCTCTACTACACAAAGATTCTCTAATCTGAGATATTTAATACTAAGCAAAAATTTTAATTATTTTTTATTTAGGAATATGCTGAATATTCTATAATAATAATATTGATTAATATTGACTATAAAGTAGTGTTAACTATTCTGAATATGTTAAGTGGTTAGAGGATCAAGGTCAGCCTTCACAGGTTCTATTACCTTGTTTTATTAAATGAATATATAGGCTGCTAAAAAGATGAAAACCATTCACCTTTAAAAAACAAATTGGTAGCTAATATGCTAAGAAACAAACACACATGAAAAAAATGGGGAAAAAATGAAGGAAACAAAAGAAATTTCTGGAGAAATATAGCTGCATAGGAACAGAGGTACAAAACTTAATTTGAAACACAAAAATTACTAAACGATAGCAAAAAGTATACCAACAGCCTTGGAGGAAGGACAGTAACATCATTAAGGTTTGAAAAATGTCATCTGGGGTAAACCAAAGATATGAAGAGCAGGAACAGAGATGCAAGTTGAAATTATTTAGAAATCACACTGTGATACACTCATTTTGAAGGGGTAAAGTAATGACAGAAATAACCACAATTGAAAAGAAAGCATAAGATATTATACGACAATGTTTTCCATAACTATGCAAACAAATTTGAAAACCTGAGTGAAATAGATTTTACAGAAATTTAAAAATAATTGACTCCAGAAGAGATATAAAACCTAAACAGATGAACAGCCACATAAGAAACCCCAGAAGTAATCAGAGAAACCCCAAATAAAAAGTGGTTTTTTGGATGATTTTTTTTTCAAATTTTCAGAACACAGAGAATTTCAATGTAATTTAAATTGTTTCAGAGCATAGAGAAAGAAGGAAGTCATCTGTATCAGTCAGTGTTCCCCAGAGAAACAGAACCAATAGGATGTGTATATTAGTCAGCTCATACTGCCATAACAAAATACCATAGACTGGATGCTTAACTAACAGGAGGCTAGAAGGCAGAGATCAGGGTGCCAGCATGGTCAGGTTTTGGTGAGGGCTCTCATCCTAGCTTGCAGATGGCCACCTTCTCACTGTGTTCTCACATGATAGAGAGAGCAAGTTCTCTGGTGTCTCTTGTTATAAGGGCACTAATCTCATCATGAGGGCCCTACCCTAATTACTTTCCAAAGGCCTCATCTTCAAATACCATCATACTGAGAGTTGGTGCTTAGACATATGAATTTTGGGGGTGCATTTTCAATCCATAGCAATTTGTGTGTGTGTATTGAGAGAAAATATTAATGCAAGAATCCTAAAGAAAATATTAACATGTAGAATTTAACTGTATTAATGCTATAAAATATTATGACCAGGTAGAGTTCATTGGATGAATACAAAAATAGGTCAATATTATGAAATATGTTTTATTCCAATAATAGTTCAAAGGACAAAAAATAAAACAAACATGTGATTGTCTTGGTAGAAGCCTAGTAGAGCCATCTTTTCTGGCCAAAGGAACTGAGAGAGGGGGACCTTAGGAGCCTGAGAATATGGGAGAAATCCCTGAAATGAGAGAGCTGGGGAAGGGGACTCCCTAATTATATGTGTGACCTGACACAAACCAAGCTTACACCTGATCTGTGCATGTACAGAACAGGAAAAAGAAGCATGGCAAAGAGTTTGAGAACTTAACTATAATATAAAACAGTACACAATTCCAAGAATGGCCCATGAGAGGTGCATGTGCAGTTCAGATACAACACAGCATAACAAAGCTTTGAAAATTCAACTGACAATGCAACCATAGTCAACTGATTGGAAGATAGAACTTTCCGTTTGAATGTTGCCTGATTGCTAACATCAGTCAACATTCTCCACAGTATTTTAACAGGACCCAAATTCTCACAACATAATATTCAAAATGCCCATGGTACATTTGAATTTACAAAAAATACCAGAAAAATATGACCAATACTTAACGGAAAAGATAATCAACAGATGCCAACCCTGAGTCAACCAGATGTTGGAATTATCAAAACTACTACTCAGGAATAAAAAATACTGGAAGAATGATGTATGCAACAATGTGGATGAATCTCAATTGTATATGTTACATACTCAATAGGGTACATTCTCTGTGATTCCATTTATATGGAAGTCTGGAAGAGGCAAAACTACAGGGATGGTGAACAGATCTATGGTTGCCAGTGCTTAGAAGTATGGGGAAGAATGGACTACAAAGGAGGGTCATGATGGAATTTTTTGAGAAATGGAAATCTTCTGTTCCACCTTGATGGTAGTTTGGCTGCATGACTCCGTGTGTTTGTCAAAACTCATAATATACAGCAAATAGAGTGAATTTGTTGTGTAAATTAAAAATAAATATTAAAAATACTTTTAAAACTTATTCTTTCCTCCTTCTGAAAAATGATTTAACTACAACAATCCACCTCATATCTTACATGCTAATATTGCCCAGTATATTCGTATCACCTTGGTTTTATAGCTACGAATTGGTCATCATATTTCTTATTCTTTTTTATATTCAATCTCCACTTTTTAAGATTTACCAATATGTAAAAAAGTTTTTTTCCTTCTTGCCTCTCATTTCTTTCTGCAATTACTCTTCTCCCTGTAGTACTTTCCTTAATAGTTCATTCAGCAGTATTTGTTAACTAAATTTCCTCTTGATTATCCTAATAGACCATATTTAAATGATAGTTTATCTGGGTATAAAATCTAGGTTCTCAGTTATTTTTTTCTGAACATTTTGACTACATTATTCCATTGTCTTCTTGCTGTTATTGATGCTATTTATAAGTCTGGGTTTTTTTGTGCCCCATTGCTTAATATCTTCTTTTTATTTCTGAGATTCAGTAGTTTAAGTATGTAGTTTTGTTATCCTCCTGATTACTTGATTTGACTTTGAATCTAGATTCCTACCTTTATTAAATTCTAAAGGGTTCCATGTTCATATCATTTAAAAAATTTGCCTCTCTTCTATTCTCACTAATGTCTTCCCATGGTGTACCAGTTACACATATGTTGAACCTCCTCATTCTATCCTTCATGTCTGTTCATTTCTCTTTCACATTATTTTTTATCGTGTTGCCCTCAGGATAATTTTCTTATTAAAATCTACCAATTCACTAACATTCTATGTTCATATAATCTTATGTTTAATATATTCAATAACTATTAAATTCTAGTGACTACATATTTCTTTTTACAAATTTATTTTTTATTTTCAAAATTTGCTTGGCAATTTTCATAGTAACATATCTTTCTCATGTTCTTGTTTGTTTAGTTTATACTGCTTTAATCATTTAACATGTTTATTTTATTCTTGTGTCTGATAATCCTGTTCTTGGGGGTGAGGTCTAGTCATATCTTTTTTCTCTGCTGATCTTTTTCATGGTAGACTTTTCCCATGTGTGTCTTATAATTTTAGAATGTGAGCTTATCTTCCCAGGATTTATGTATGGCAATCATATGTGATTTGATTTCAGTTATCCTAGGATTATAACAAATCTAGGAGCATATTTATGTTAATTTATTGGTATGTAGTTCCCAGACTACAGAGATGATGTCAAGTTAAACCTCAAAATTGTGTGATCAGGTCCATGATTATAAATTTACAAGGAATTATTAACTATTTTCAACTAGAGCCTTGGCTGAGACCAAAAATTTTCATTGTCACCTACCTATGTTAGGGACAGATAACTTTTAGTCTACCCTTTCCCATATGTGTATATAATTTCTAACTTCTTATCTTTTTGTAGGCTCACTTCCCTACATGCCATATCAGCATGGATTTATGCTCAGTTAATTTCCAAGCCTCTGGTTCATCAGGATTCACATATCCCTCTAAGAAAGCTGAAGTATCAACTTACATTCTTTTTGTATTGTTTCCTTCCTTTCCTTTTTGTCCTCTGGAGACTTCCCTCACTTTCTTGTGGGTATAGCTGTGTATGTTAAAATGATGTTTGCTATCTTTTATTTATCATTTCTATAATTTTGTATCAAAAAGATTTTCAGTTACTGCCCTATTTTAAGAAAACCTTTTCTTTTTTAAGGTGGTATTAAAGCACATTAATTTGTCCACATCTTTGCAAACTCTAAAAATATTTTGATATTAATCTTGAAGGTATTTTAATAGCTTCAGATGAGGACAAAATTATACAACTTGGCCAATAAATGGTTCATGTGAAAAGACTAAAAACCTGAGAAAATGTTAATAAACAATGTAGTAATCTAGAATTTTTGCAAATGGTTTCTTTTAAAGAAAACAGTGAATACAGAAATGGTCAGAGTGGTATAATTGTGTAAATAACTTGAATTCTTCTCAGGCAAAATCCTGTATTAAGAGATCTTAATTCCAACAAGAAAACTGGCATAGAAATTTGAAGGTCTTTTATGTAAATTAATGGTTCTGGATGTTTACTGTTCATCACTTCTTAGAGACATAAAAATGATTTAGCTCAGTGTTGGCAGGGCTGCAAGGAAAAGGGTAAATGCTTTTGTGGCTGATGGTAATGTAAATGGGTGCCATCTTTCTAACGATTAAGAAGGAAATATGTAACAAGATCTTAAAAATACATTTATATCGTCTGACAAAAGAATGCTATTCCTGATTATATAGCTTTCTTCTGTTTTCATAGAAGGGGTCAGTGGTGTCTGGGTGTAAAAATCAGAAATGTATAATAAATGTATTAAAAACTCATAAAATTCAGTAAAACCCAATTATTTTTATTAATAAAATTGATATAAATTTTAAAAGAGTAGAACTTAGATATAGATGACAACAATTGCAGCTAAAGTCGAGAATGGAGATAGTGTACTGGCCCTCAACACCATCAGGACCTGGCATTTTTCCTTTTAAAAATAAAATATGTAATTTGACTTCTATGATTTTTTGTTTGGCTGAAATAAGTATTATAACTGATTTATTGAACACTTACAAAATTATCACATTTCTATTCATTAACAGATATTTAAATAAACTTCTCTAAAGTAGGTGAAATAAGATAATTATTTATTAAGGCATTATGTGCTAAATGGTAAAGAAGGCATTGGCTCATCATGCTAAAGTAATATAGTATAAGAAAATAGCAACCGATGTTTTATGGCTATGAGTCCAAAGACAAATTGCCCTCAAACTGAGGTGGCGCAAGGTCCTATGTGAAGAATTTCCCTGCGCCTACAGGTGAGAGTTTTCTGGTGCCTTAGGAAACCATTTAGGGTGTCCTTCCCATCTAATGTCGTGTAACATCAGGGAAGGAGAGTGAATTTCACAAATACATTTCCTTCAGGCCCTTGAGAACTATTATCTAGAATATGACTTGCA
This sequence comes from Mesoplodon bidens, assembly GCF_964165515.1. Taxonomy (NCBI): domain Eukaryota; kingdom Metazoa; phylum Chordata; class Mammalia; order Artiodactyla; family Ziphiidae; genus Mesoplodon; species Mesoplodon bidens. Next base: position 61,392,985 of record NC_138168.1, read on the forward strand.
AATAAAGCACAGAAACACTGGCTTGAGATGACTCAGAGTTTCTAGTAGTAATTAAGAGAATTCCCATCTAAAAGAAAACACAGTTGTAGCACTTTTTTTTAATTTACATTTTTATTTTTTATTTACATTTTATTGATGTTACATTTTTAGGTGTGAATCCATGTATGGAGCATTAGGGTGCATATTATGATTACTATTACTATTGTTTTTGTTGTTGTTGTTATTATTATTATTATTTGGGGAACTACCTTTTTTTGGTGGGCACTGAAACCCAAACTATCTAGCCTTTCCCTGCCTGGGGTTTGAATCTGCAATGGAGATACAACACATAGGAAAAGAAGCACCATGATTCATTTCAGATACAGATGTCCATGAGTTCCCACTAAAATGTATTATTAGTATCTGTTTCCAGAAGCACATATCTCCCTTCATAAATACTTTCCAGATGTGTTCCTCTTGGTTGTAATATAAAAATATGCTCATTTCCAAAAAAAAATATGAATAGGGTAACATCTTAACTAAAAATGATATAATACTACAATTTATTAAAAACCCCGAATGTAAAACAGGCTGTAGACACAATCTATAACTATCACATACTCCTCCAAAGTAGATATATGACCCTTCTTGCAGCAGAATGCAAATACTTAACCCATTCTGCATCTTGAGTCTTAGGACATTCTCTCTCCCCATCTGACAAACTTGCTATTCATCCTGTAACTTTGTCCCTGTGTTTCTCAATCAGTTTCGTCTCTCCTGACTCAGAACTTTGGCACACCTTTATATTTTGCTGTCATAAGTTTGTCTTGATTTATTATGTTCTCCTCAGGGTTACCCCTCCCAGTTCAGGCTAGCCCTTTGCTGTACTTTCCCTAACTGCAAGTGGCATTTGTTCCTTCAATAAACTGAAGGACTAGTCTAACATCTATTTAAGAGGCCATCAAATCCACTCCTCCACTTCACGTAGCTGGGCAACTGTTTCTCACCCACCCAGGAAAAGACTACAGGCTTGATCTCTGGAGAGTTTTCTGACTGGGAGACACCCAGGCATGGGTGTCTGGAAGAAGGCCTGACCTACAAAAAATGGGCCAATTAAAAGATGTAAGCAGACTGGATACTGAAACCTGGAGACTTTATTCTCCACTCCTAGGATGCTGAAAGCCAGGCCTGCCTTTCTTCCTACGGCAGGAAAGCGGAATGGTTTCCTTTGGGAAAATTCCCAGGCCCAGGGGAAAGTCCTAAAAATACCAACATCAGTGACTCCACAATTAAATGGCCCACTCAGATCACCTGACAGTGAATCTCACAGATAACAAGCCCCACTCACGGACCCAGAGCTTCCAATCATCCCTCCCTTTTCAATACGCATGGACAAGCAGGCATTAACAGGCATCTCAGAAGAGCCTCTACTATGAAAGATATAGACCCTCCCCAAAAAAAAGAAAGAAAAGAAAAAAGAAAAACAGAAAGAAGCCACTTAGGAAAGAGCTATATTAAGTAGGAATAAGAAAAAAAAACCCTATCATTAATATCTTCAGCTGTGAATAGTTTTATGTAGTTTTAATAATGTACAACATTGAATGTCAATCCAACGTATCAAGCCAAAATTATGAAACAACTATACTGGATAAAAGGGGGATGACACAGGCACATATATATATATATATATATATATATATATATATATATAGAGAGAGAGAGAGAGAGAGAGAGAGAGAGAGAGAGAGAGAGAGAGAGAAGGGAAGAAAGTCCTCACCGTTTCCAGGGGAAAGTCAGTAGGAAACGCCTAAAATTGAAAACATCAAAAAGTAGCAATACAGCTTATTATTTAGTAGGTAAATACCTAAATGATCAGCTAAAATTGTTGTTGGTTGCTCCCTCTAGGGAAATGAAGGAAGGATGAGTAGGGGACTAGTGTTGTTTTTCATAACAAATTTTGTGAAATCTTTTGCTACTTTATGTACATGTATAACTTCAACATTTTTTAAATTTAAAAAGGGCGGGGGGTAAAAAGGAGCCAAAAATGGCATATCATTTAGAAAACGTTTTTTGAAGTCTATGCAAAAATGATGATGTCTTGAATCAGGATCATGGTAGAGGAAATTGAAAGAAGTGGACAGATGAACTATTTAATTGATTTCTGCCATTGTGGTCAGAAAAGATGCTTTGATATGATTTCAACAGATAAACTATTTAAGTTACAGCATCTGAAAATAAGCTAGATATGGATATCCAGCTGGAGAGCATGAGGCATCCAGGATGAACACTAGGTATCTGGCTTGAGCGAGTGGATAGATGGTGGTGCCATTTGCTGAAGGAGAGGATTGAGGGGGAGGAGCAAATTTTAGGGGAGAAAATACTGAGTTCACTTTTAGAACTGTTTCGTTTAATTTGCCTATACATTTCCCCAAAAGAGGTAGGCCTGAGAGGTTGTTAGGTATGAAGTTCTAGAGCTCAAGACCCATAATTAAGCTAGGAATGATAGACCAAAAAATTGATTAAAAAGTGATAAATAAGGCCATGGATATGTATTTTGTTTCCTTGCCCAATAACTCCTTCCCTTCCTCAGAGTTCCTGTGAGGACATTCATGTGTCTTGGCTGGGACTCACTCTGCTCTACTGCCACTGCAAGGATGGGACCCCGATTGACCCTCTAAACACCCCCTCACTATGGCCACAGTGCTTGGTTCAGGATGAACATGTAAACTGAGGTGAGTTTATCAGACGCCTTTTAGAAAAAGTGGGAATGGATATGAGAAGAATGTTCATCTTTTTCCTTCTAGAATTCTGGGCCAGGAAAGTCTGGAGCTGCCTGTGGCTCTCTTGGCTGTTCAGGGAGAGAGCCTGGCTGAGAATGAAGACAACATGGTGTAAAGCAGGGCTAAGGGACAGAGAAAACAGGACAGATTCTTACTATGATTAGTCACCTTCTTGGATTGAGCCAAGTTTCATTCTCTGAATTCCCCACTTATGTGAGCCAATAATTTCCCTTCCTAAGATGGTCTGGATTGCCCCTGACAGTGTTCTGTCTTGTGAGTGGAAGTGGGTAAGTTTGCCATGTCAGAGTGTGAGGGGTAAATGGAGAAAGTATCTAGAAGAGTTACCTTACGTGCCTCACAACTGTGAGCAGAGGAGGAGCCAGCAGGGGAGACAGAGAAGAAACTGTTGGGTATATAGAGAAAAAAAAAAAAAAAAAAAGGAAAGGAAAAGCCATGACAGTCACTAGAAGACTGTGTTCCCAGAAGCAGAAAGGAATCCACAATATTAACACTGCCCAAGGTCAATCAACACCTTGAAAAGTTGGCTGACCTTGAAGAAGTTGGTGAGAGCAGTTTTAGTGAAGTGAAACCTGGTAGAAATGGCTTGGAAAATGTGTGGGGGTTGGAGAAACTGAGACAATAAATGGAGACAAATCATTCAAGAAGTAGAGTTTGTAGAAGAGGAGAGATCACATAGAAGCTACCAGGCCACGGGTCTAGGGAAAGTTTCTTTTTCTTTTTTCAGTTTAAGAAAAGAGAAGCATGAGTATAAATAAATACTGATGAAAAGAACCTAGTGAAAAGGGAGAAATTGAAGTAGAGAAGTCTAATAATTTATCATGGGAAATCCACAAGGGACTGAGGAAAATGGGATCAGGAGCACAGTGGAGAAGTGCCCTTAAATAGGAAGAGAGAAGGTGGCCATGTCGATGGATACAGTGAAATTGACTTTATAGGCTTGGTTGAGAGAGTTCCTATCTTACGAATTTATTTTCACTGTGAAATGAGAAGCAGGGTCATCTGCTGAGAATAGGAGATGTGGAACATTTGAGTGAGGCAGGCAAGACCTGAAACAGTCACTGGGCTAGCACATGAAATAACACTGGATTGTTCGGTGGGCTTGAGGGCCTAGATCAGGTTGTGTCCAGGAATTTAAATGGGTGTACCCTGCAGAGTTGAAGAAGTTGCTCAAGCAGTGAGGGGATAGCATGGGTGCAGGCAGGGAGGGAAAGCTGAGTTTGTCTAGGATTGACATAGAATGGCAGTCACTGTTTCCTACAGAGTTGGGAGAAACCGAGTGACATTTTTGGGCATAGGATTTCTTTCTTTAGAAAATAACCCATCTAGTTTTCTTATCTGAGGGTATTTCAGGGAGAATTGATGGAGTTTATTGGGTGAACAGTGGGGTGGAGAGTGGAGGGATACATTCTATATTGGGAGTAATAAAAATAGGTATTAATGAGGCAATGGACAATTTATTATTCATCAACGAATCTAATCACAACAACTCTAGGAAGTAGTTTTACTGAACTCATTTTATAGCTGAGGAAACCAAGACTGGAGCATTACTAATTTGTCCGAGGTCTCTCAGCAGGAAACAGCAGACAGACTGTTACCATAATAGAAAAAGCATGATTTCTGGTGTGTCAGAGACACATGTAAACCCAGTCAAGCCCTTTTCACTATGAAAGAGCTACTCATGTCATCGCGTCTGGTACTAAACACTTTCTACGTGATGATTGGTGTACCTCTGGGGGCAGCAGCACTGACAAAGGCCCTAGGGACACAGTGACGGTTGGGTCAGCCCATGGGCACAGGATTCCCAGCCATCCTCCCCTAGGACTTGGGCAAGAAAGGCCTCGGCCTGGCACTTCACAAATTTCTGTGAACGAGCGCGTGGGCACTTCTGTCACTTGCCATCTGTGCAGCACTCAGTGCTGACATGGTAGAACCCATAATCCTAAACATCTGCTCTTGGAAGTAACACTTTTCATCCTCAGAGAAACACTGCACATTTCTTTTCCTATATCCTCTAGACAAATGCTGGCTACCACTGAATGCTGTCAAAGTTTGTGGGTCGTGTCGTTGACACTGCTTCTGAGTGCGGGGAGGATTTTGTATGTGGAAGCAGGTAGAAAATAGAAAAGGCAAATTAACCAATTTGTTAAATCCTTCCTCTCAAATAAGATTATTTCATTAGACTCTTGCAGAATGAAATAGCCTTTCCCAGTGGTATCAAGCATCCATGCTCTTGCTTTCCTCATCTTCTACATTCGCTATTGCATGTGGCACCCAGGGAACATTTTGCAGTATTAAACAGTCGATATCACTCTTATATTTGTTTGTGTACATATCTATATCTACATATACATAAGTCTAGACAGAACATGAGTAAAGCATAATCTAAATTTTTTAAATGATGACTAGCTGAATATTAAAAGCTGAAATTGCAAATAATTTGGTTTTTGTGAAAGTATTAAATGCGATTTTATTAATTTTCCCCCAAATAAATAATTTCAGGCTCATTTAAATAATTTTATACTAAACTTTGTATTAATCATTATAATTTTATATTGCATTTTAGTCTTTATATGCCATTTTGAATACCTTATAACATAACATTTTTGAAAACATATAGACAAAATTTTAATTTCCACTTTTAATGAAAACAGGTCAAGCTGAGTTTAGTTTGAATATAATGACATTTTATTTCTTAATCCTTTAGGCTAGCGAGAATGAGTTTATGTTTCTAGTATGCTAGAAATAGAAAATACAAAAGTAGAACTTAGGGAGAAAAAGGTGAAAAGCATAAAGAAATAGAAAATGTTCAGGGACTTCCCTGGTGGTGCAGTGGTTAAAAATCTGCCTGCCAATGCAGGAGACACGTTTGAGCCCTGGGCCTGGGAGATCCCACATGCCACAGAGCAACTAAGACCATGTGCCACAACTACTGAGCCTGCGCTCTAGAGCCCGTGAGCCACAACTACTGAGCCCACACTCCACAACTACTGAAGCCCACGCGCCTAGAGCCCATGCTCCACAACAAGAGAAGCCACCGCAATAAGCCCACGCACCGCAACGAAGAGTAGTCCTTGCTCACCACAACTGGAGAAAGTCTGTGTGCAGCAATGAAGACCCAATGCAGCCAAAAACAAATTTAAAAATAATAAAAAAAGAAAATGTTCAAAGAGGCAGATTGCTTAAATTTTTAAAAACTCAAAATAAAAGTGAGATTTTATTGGCAATGACCCACATAAAATTTGCAAACAGGACATTATAAATTCTTTACTAAATAAAGATTTAATTACTGACCAAAATGTTGAAAATGAAATAAAATTATTTTTTATTAGATTTACTTTGAACAAATCAAATAAAATCTCAGCAATTATATATAAATTAAGATTTAATGAAAATATTACTATAAGAGATGGTGAAAGTCATTGCATAAGTTATATGATGAAAATGAAATATTTCATAAAATTTTCTTTAATAATGTTTAAATTTTATAATATTTTTGTTTCATTCTTAAGTATGTATATTGTAAATTTTATTAATTTTTTTTTTTTTGCTACTTTTCAGCTGGGTAGTTTCTCCAAATTTAAATTAATTAAATGTAGTCATGGAACTGCAGTGACTCAATTTGACATTACTGTTAGGAGAACACAAATTGTAAGAAAATCCTGATTTTAACAACATAATTGGCATTTTTCTTCCTGAAATAAAGACATGAAAAATAAATTGTATGGAATAATTATATAATAATTTATAATTATGGAGAATCTCCATTTCATTACTCACTGAAATATCACCAGTTCAATCAATGAAGCACCCGAACTTGTACAATAATAATAAAGTTACATTTTCTTGAAATCTTGTTCTCTTCAGGTATATAAAAACCACATTTCACATGTTTGTAAAAATCTTATTGTTAAGATATTTTTGTCAAGATGGGGGATAAACATATTTTATTTAACAGTTTGATAGATTTTATTGTTTAAATGTTGAGTTATGTGGTATATGGGTCACCATTTGTTTTCTTCCCACAGACTGTTTAGTAGTTAACCATAGACTAGAGACTAGTCAACAACTGTTAAATCAGAACCCATTAACTTAACCACCCGTAGACTTAATTTAACCAAGGGACTCCGGAGAACTACCTGATAACCACCCGTAAAACCCCGCTGGGATCATTTGGAAAGCAACAATCCAAGCAAATTAACCTAAGAGATTCAGCCAGGGTAGAAGAAATCAGAAAGGAAGGGCACATGTAAGTAAAATGATCTCTAAACACTGGCTCACACTGGAAACTTCATGAAACATTAAATAGAATGGGCAGAGATAGTTAAAAATTTCACCTGGAAAAGGTTTGGGCAAATTATTTTTGATTATATGCAAATCTGGAGTGGTAATGAGTTGCTTATTTATTTTCGTTATTATTTTCCCTAAAAAGTGATAGTGGTGCTGGTGGGTGGAAGCAATTGTAATAAAGCATGCTGTCTACGACTTAGTGGCATCATCTTCTCATTGAAAAACACCCCAACCTCATTCTGTCTGTAATGGAAATAGAGTATTTCTTTAGTGAATATAATGGAAAAAAATTACAGCTGTCAGAAATGATAGCCTAGACTACTTTTATAACGCATTTCCTTAAAGCTGTAAATCACCAGTGTTAGTACAATCTCTTAAATTTTCTTATTCTTTTTCTATTCTTCTCCCTGTTTACATTTCTCCCCCTCTTTATTTCTTTGTATTGTCCTTCTTATAACTGTTTATCCATGTTGTCATTTTGAGTAATGCTTCTTATTAAAAATTTTCAAATATTTTTCACATTTTGAACATAATTAAGCCTCAAAAATCTGGGGTCTTTGTGATACAGTGATTTCTGTTTTGATGTCCAACATGTTAGGGAAAAGGATAGTTTTTAATTTTGACATTTGAGAAAGTTTTTACCTGTGTTAAAACATATGTGATAATACTTAATAGGATTTTTATTTTAACATGAAAAACTGTAAGCAAGAAAGTGAAAACAGGGGCAACAGTTGAGAGCACTGGTTTACATCGTATAGACCTCAGTTCAGTCTGAGCTCTCCCTTTACTAGCTGTGTGACATTGAACAATTTTCTTAATCTGCATGAGCCTGAATTTCCTCATCTGCCACGTGGGTATAATAATGATTCCTATCTCATAGAGGTGTGAGAATTAGATAAAATGATCTGTGTATGGCGCTTATAACTGTGTGAAGCACATAGACAAGCTTGGCAACATTATTACTGATTCCACTGTTATTATCATTTATTAGTATTAACTGCCTCTGACCTTCCTTTATGAAATAAAGTAATACATACCCACAAAAGAAAATTTAGTTGGTGGAGAAGCATAAATTGAAGAGCCTTCTTTCCTTGCCTCTGCCATCCCCCCTCTCTATTAATGGTTTCTCTTGTGTTCTGCCTCCAGATTAGTTTGGGAACCAGCATAATATATACAATCCTTTCTGAAACTACACAGACAGATCAGACTTTGCACCCTGTCTTGCTCTTTTGTCATTTAACTTATCTTGAGTGTCTTTCTCTATGCACACCTATATATTACCCTCATTCTTTATAATAACTGTCATGTCTCATTGTATAAGTGTACTATGAGTCATATAACTGATCTTCTTTTGCAGTTTTTGATTTTAGTATTATGTCTGTAAGAAAAAGTCCTAGCAGTAGAATTTCTGAATTGAAGTATACATGTGTTTTCTACTTTGATACTTTTTTCCAAATTACCTTCCCAAAAGTTTACACTGATTTACTCTAGTAGTATATTATGCACTTGGACATGGTCCTGAAAAACGTGTATGTAAATAAATTATTTGAAATAGATTCTTTAAGTTAAATTCACTAGAGATGTGACTTATGTTTTAGCAGGGCCCATGACTTTCTTTGATAATTTCTGAAAGATGTAGACTTTCATCTTTCTGACAATGTACAATCCAGAAGATGCACGTGTGCATATCCATTTAGAGGAAGTCCATCTATAATAGACTGAACAATGGCCCTCCAAAGATGTCCAGTGAGACTCATCTCAGACTTCTCACCTCCAGAACCAAGATAATGAATTTGTGTTGTTTTAAACCACTAAGTTTCTGGTAATTTGTTACAGCAGTAACAGGAAACTAATACATCAACCACGTATCCCAAATGAGGATTCAGCTATATAAGCACATACCCTGTATTGGAATATATGAGAGCATAGCTTTAGAAAACCAAAAATCCTTTAGTACACAAAGCAGTAAAAAGTTGAGCTGGCCACTCCACCTCCCCTGTTCTCCCACTGTCATAGTCCTTAAGCATCTTCATGGAAACCTCAGTGTTCCAAGAAGTAAATTGAAAACTACTCCTTTAGAAAATTTAATAAGCTTTCCTCTGAGATTTGAGAATGTGTTCATAAATTGGATCTTTAAAAAATGTATTTTTCAATTAGTAGTAATTATCAGTACCTATTTAAGGTCACTAATGTACTAGACTCCAGAACACAGCTATAAACAAGGAAGACTTATTCCTGCCCTCACAGGTTATAGAATGCTAAGGAAAATAGCCACTTCCAACGGAATGTGACAGATGCTCTGATGGCAAAAGACTAGGGAACTGTGTGGATACACAGAAGGGATACTGTCAGTGATCTGATATGAGGAGGGCATAAAAGAAATCTTTCTGAAGGAACATCCAAGCTCAGACCAAGCAGAGTAAGGAGAAGCCTTCGTAGCTGCCTAGGAAGGGGTGGGGTAAAGATAAGAGGCATGGCTTGTTGAGAATCATTCTGGTAGAAGGAACATCATTTCTAAAGACCTAGAAGTGAGACATTAGGATACGTTTGGGAAACTACCATGGATAAAGCACAAAATGCTATGGAAAAATGGAAGGAAATGAGGCTGAAGGTCTTAAGGGGTACTGCTGTTCTTAGGAAGGCATTTTCTCTTTATTCTCCTGTCCAGGCAGAGACACCCCAGTAGGTCTTGGGTGAAGCCCCATTCACATTTACAAGAATTGCTCTGTAACAGAAAGTGGAGGACAAATGAGAAGAAAAAACATTGGAGGCTATTGCAGGAATCAAAGCTAGAGCCATCGTGGTGGAATGGCCTGACGAGATGTTTAGCTCCCATGCTTGATAGGGCTGGTGATGAGTGGATCTGTGGGGCAGGGGATGGCAAGAAGAGAGAGGAATCCAGAATGACACCTGGATTCCTGGCTTGACAAGGAACACAGGAGGCTTCCATCTTGCAAGTGTTGAGTTTGAGCACTCGTAGGGTGTTCTCTTGGAGAGGTCTAAAAAATAGGTGCATAAATAGATCTGGAGCCCCAGAAAGTAATTTGGAAGAGAGATATTTATGAGTCATTAGCTTATACTCATTAAGTGTGAAGCAAAGTGAGGCAAGAGAATAAAATCCCCCAGGGAGAGAGTGTAGAGTGGGAAGAGGGTGTAGGACAGGACCCTGAAGAAGTCAATACTGACGCAAGGACTAAAAGAAGAGGTGCCCCCATGAGGCTGAAGAGGAGCTGCTGGGGAAGGAACAGAAAAGGCAGCCAAGTGTGAGGACGTGATCAGCAGTGCCTCTGCCATACTATGCCATGCCATGCCATGGAGGGCTGAAATAAAACCATCACTAAAAATGTCTCTTGAGTGTACGACTGAAGGAGGTCTTGAGTTTCCCTAGACTAGTTTCAAGAGTGTGATGCGGGCGGAAGTGTGACCTGAATAGGCTGAAAAATAACTGGGAACTGAGTCCAGTGGGAAGGGATGAAATTCAGAGGAAAAGTGGAAGGGTGAACCACAGAGGTGGGAAAGGAAACTTGCTCCATTACAAGAGAAGGAAAGGAGGAAAGGATGGATACATTTATGTTTTCATAAAGAGAAAATTTAGTCTCATCTTCACCTATTAGAGAATGATTTTCTGATATCTAAATTATAAGAAAGAGCAATTAGAATTCTTGAGTTGTCTCCAAGGACAGAAACAGGACCAATGAGGAAACTAGAGGAAGATTAAGTTTGGCTTGAGTTTAGGAGGAATTTGTTAATGATGACAACTCCTCAGAATGGAATGCTTGCATCAGTAAATTGTGAGATCCCTGTCATAGGTATGACTGAAATGAACACAGCAGCTATTGCAAGGGAGAGTAAAAAATAACATGGCGGGGGGGAATGGAGGAGGAAAGGACTGACCATATGTTTTTGAAAATCCCCTCCTGTCCTTCACATTCAACTCTGCAAACTACAGCAATCCTATTATATATTGAGTACTGTCCCTCAATTCCTTTTTTCTTGGAGCTCTGCCCAACTACTGGTGGTAAAAATTTCATTCTCTAGACACTCAGCTTCCAGATTCAGAGGCAATTACAAGTATATCAGACCCAGGAACTGCATCACCTCCGGAGTGGGGACTGGAATTAGTCTTCTGACCTATGCCTAGTTTCCAAGGTGTCCGATTTGAGATCCACAGATCCCTAAATGTCCATGATGCTAAGCACCACAACTCCCATTATAACTGAGCATCTTCTCGTTTATTGCTGAGCACCTACTATGTTCCAGGTACTGTTCTAGGTGCTGATATGTGATGTTGAAAGTACATTTCATAAGGATGCAGATTTTTGTCTAAAAATTGTTCATTGATGTATTATTCCCAGCACCGAAAACAGTGCCTGGCACAGTGCAGATCTCAATAGATTTTTGTCCAATGAACGACACAGACTCTGCCTTTAAGTTGCTTGAATCGTGTGTACAAGACAAGTGTATACACTGACACCTGCAGTGCAATGTGGCAAGTACAATTATGAGAAATTGCACAGGAAGCACAGAAGGGGGACACCTTCCTCAGCCTGGGGTTCTTGGTTTGTATTCTGGTTCCCAAATAGCACTGGGGCGCAGCCTGAGCTCAAACTGCCTGCCAACCTGTCAATCTTTGCTATTCCTCTCTACCTACAGATGAACCATGTCATTCTACCCCTAACCATTATCTGGAACTCTTCTTCAATCAAGGCACTGCCACCATCATGACCATGAGTGGATATTACTCCTGATCAGAGGTAGGTACTTCTAGCAGATCAGAGTTCTTAGAGAGAAGAATGACAGTCCAACTGTTCCTTATTAGACATTGTATCTTGGACAGCTAGACAAGTTCATAGATGCCAAGTCATGCTGCCAAGACAGTGTCTCTAGTACAGGCCACTCGACTGCCTCCTGTGCTGGTTGCCTTAGAATCCAAGCAGGACTCATAGAAGTGTTCAAGAAAGTTCTCTAGGAATCATTCCCTCTTCTAAACATACATTACTACAATGCGAAAAAGTTATCATGGAGAGAGGGAGGTGTGGTGAAAACAGCAGGAGTTTGAACCCCAGACACCTTCTTTGCCTCTTTTGTATGGACAAGTCACTTAAATTCTCGGATTCTCCATCTCTCTCTCTCTTTTTTTAAAAATAATTTTTCTCTATTTTGACATACCAGACTTATAGAAAAATGGCTAGCTGTGGGTCACTGTAGTGCCAGGACTGGTGCCCACCCACTGGTGGGTGAAGCTGAGTCCTGGGGCTACTGTCAGCCTACTGGTCAGTGGACCTTTGTCCTGGGGTCTCTGGTTGCAGGGTCTGGAGTTCCCAGGGCTGGCATCAGCCTGATGGTGGGTAGGGCTAGGTCCGAAAAGCTGGCAGCAGGGTCCCAGGGCTAATGCCAGCCCACTGGTAGGTGGGGCTGGGTCCTGGGGTGGCTGGGGGCTCAGGAGATAACAGGGCAGCTGGTCCGCTGATGGGTGGTCCCTGTCCAGCTAGCTACTTTAGCTACTTGGTCTGGGGTATCCCAAAACTGCTGCCAACTGGAAAGTGGGCAGGGCCAGATCCTGGCACTAATAAGCTAGAGGGAGGATTCCAAAATGGTAGAACAAGTTCCCCAAAATGGCTGCCACCATTGTCTGTGTCCCCAGGGTGAGTTCCAGTTGCCTCCTGCCTCTCTGGGGGGGGGGGGGTGTCCCAGATCAGCAAGTGGGTCTGACCCAGGCTCCTTTTAAACTACTGCATCTGCCCGAGGTCTTAGAGTGTGTGAGATTTTGTGTGAGCCCTTTAAAAGTGGAGTCTCCATTTCCTACATCCCTCTGGTTCTCCTGAAAGTAAGTCCCCACTGCCTTCAAAGCCAAACGCTCTGGGCGCTCATCTTTCCAGTGCAGTACCCCCAGGCTGAGGAAGCTGATGCGGAGCTCAGACCCCTTGTTGCTTGGGGAGAACCTCTGCGATTGTAACTATCCTCCCATTTGTGGGTCACCCACCCGGGGACGTGGGTCTTGACTGTACCTCATCTCTCTTCTCATACCCATCTCATTGGAGTTCCTTCTTTATATGCTTAGTTGTAGAGGATGTTTTCGGCTAGTCTTCAGGCTGTTCTCATCACTAGTCACTCTGTAAATAATTGCAGTTTTGGCGTGCCTGTGGGAGGATGTGGAGCTCAGGGTCTTCCCACTCTGCCAGCTTGGCCACTCCCGGTACTTTATCTTCTTTGTTGCTAATGTAAATGGGGTTTTTTATACCATTGTGTTCTCTGTTATCACTTTGTAACTAACTGCTATTGATTTCTACATGTTAGTTTTAAGGCCTGCTACAATACTTTGTTTGAGTTTTATCATCGATTCTCTAGGGCTTTCCAAGTATAAGATCATAACGTCTGCAAATAGAGGTAATTCTCCTTCTTCTTTTCCAGTTCCTATGCCTCTGATTTCTTCTGTCTAATTGCTTGGTGACATGGCCAGTACAATGTTGATGGTAATGGAAACAACGACCAACTTTTGCTTTGTTCCTCTTCTTTAGTGTCTTGCCATTAAGTAAGATACTGGCTTTAGAACTAAGGAATGTACATTTTGTCATGTTAAGAAAGTAGCAGTTATTATAATCTTAAGCATTTTTATCAGGAAAGGGTGTTGACTTTTCTCAAGAGCATTTTTTCCCAGCATTGATGGAGATAATCATGTATACGATTTTTCTTCTTACAGTTTTTAACATGGCATATTATAGTAATTAATTTTTCTACTTTTGAAGTAACCTTGCATTCCTGAAATAAATCTTACTTGGTCATGCTGTAGTCTATAAAAAGTGGAATAGATTCTTTTGCTAATATGTACCACTTTTGTATCAATATTCATAAGTGACATTGAGCTGCAATTTTCCCCTTTTGTACAGTCTTTAACAGGGTTAAGTATTGTTATACTTGCTTCATAAACTATTAGGATGTTTTCCTTCATTTTCAGTGCTCTGTAACATGTTAACAGTGGAGCATTGGAACCGTGTGATATCTGAAGTTTTGATAGTGATTTTCAGCTCTTTAGCATAGAATGAGAACAGTTACAATATGTCCTTCCCAGGAAGTTGTGAAATCAATTGAGTTGATGGACTTGGAAATGCTTTACAAATAGCACATCACTAGTTATTTGTTAATTATTACAATTTAGGTAAGAAAAAAATGTGTGGCAGAATGGGTAAATAAATCTGCCTCAATTGGAAAAGGGACAGATACCTAAGAAGGTTTCATAGAAATTATCCTTTAGTTCAGTTTCAAATAAGGAATAGGATTTTACTCAACTAAGAAGTAAATATTCCAGGTAAAGGGAAGAGCATACGTAAAGATTTAAAGCTCATGATTTTAAAATTTACTAATTTCATGATATACAGTAGTGATATACAGTTGACACTTTTACGTATATGAATTAATTTGATTCTTTAGGGAACACAGATTGGTGTTATTTGCATCTTAAGGTCAGAGAGGGCAATGACTTCACAAGTAAGTGACCGAGCCCAGCACAGAACTGGGAACAGTTGATATATATTTGGGGCAGTTTCTGGTGATACAAAGCCACAATAAATTTTTGTTTCTTTTGCACTTCCTTCTGTTCCTCTATTCTTTTTGTGTATATAATTAAATAATTATTACCAATGTGTAGTGTTGTTTTGTATAATACCATATTGTCCATTCGTTGTTTCATTTATGTTTTTCTTTACAAATAAACAGTAGCTCTTTTTTTTTTTTTTTGGTATGCGGGCCTCTCACTGTTTTGGCCTCTCCCGTTGCGGAGCACAGGCTCCAGATGCACAGGCTCCGGATGCACAGGCTCAGCGGCCATGGCTCACGGGCCCAGCCGCCCCGCGGCATGTGGGATCTTCCCGGACCGGGTCACGAACCTGTGTCCCCTGCATCGGCAGGCGGACTCTCAACCACTGCGCCACCAGGGAAGCCCCCTTTTTTAAATAATTTAAGAATTTTTTATTAAGAAAATTTAAAACTTTGATCTGAATATTTTTAATACATCTTTATTGGAGTATAATTGCTTCACAATGTTGAGTTAGTTTCTGCTGTACAACAAAGTGAATCAGCCATATGCATACATATATCCCCATATCCCCTCCCTCTTGAGCCTCACTACCACCCTCTCTATCCCACCCCTCTAGGTCATCACAAAGCACCGAGCTGATCTCCCTGTGCTATGCGGCTGCTTCCCACTAGCTAGCTATTTTACATTTGGTAGTGTATATATCTCCAAGCCACTCTCTCACTTTGTCCCAGCTTACCCTTCCCCCTCCGCATATCCTCAAGTCCATTCTCTAGTAGGTCTGCATCTTTATTCCTGTCTTGCCCCTAGGTTCTTCTGACCTTTTTTTTTTTTAGATTCCATATATATGTGTTAGCATATGGTATTTGTTTTTCTCTTTCTGACTTACTTCACCCTGTATGACAGACTCTAGGTCCATCCACCTCACTGCAAATAACTCAATTTCATTTCTTTTTATGGCTGAGTAATATTCCATTGTATATATGTGCCACATCTTCTTTATCCATTCATCTGTAGACGGACATTTAGGTTGCTTCCATGCCTTGGCTATTGTAAATAGTGCTTCAATGAACATTGGGGTGCATGTCTCTTTTTGAATTATGGTTTCCTCAGGGAATATGTCCAGTAGTGGGATTGCTGGGTCATATGGTAGTTCTATTTTTAGTTTTTTAAGGAACCTCCATACTGTTCTCCTTAGTGGTTGTATCAATTTACATTCCCACCAACAGTGCAGGAGGGTTCTCTTTTCACCACATCCTTTCCAGCATTTATTGTTTCTAGATTTTTAGATAATGGTCATTCTGACCAGTGTGAGGTGATACCTCATTGTAGTTTTGATTTGCATTTCTCTAATAATTAGTGATGTTGAGCATCTTTTCATGTGCCTCTTGGCCATCTGTATGTCTTCTTTGGTGAAATGTCTATTTAGGTCTTCTGCCCACTTTTTAATTGGGTTGTTTGTTTTTTTGATATTGAGCTCCATGAGCTGTTTGTATATTTTGGAGATTAATCCTTTGTCTGTTGTTTCACTTGCAAATATTTCCCCCCATTCTGAGGGTTGTCTTTTCGTCTTATGGTTTCCTTTGCTGTGCAAAAGCTCTTTAGTTTAATTACGTCCCATTTGATTCTTTTTGTTTTTATTTTCATTACTCTAGGACGTGGGTCAGAAAAGATTTTGCTGTGGTTTATGTCAAAGAGTGTTTTTCCTATGTTTTCCTCTAAGAGTTTTACAGTGTCTGGTCTTACATTTGGGTCTTCAATCCATTTGGAGTTTATTTTTATGTATGGTGTTAGGTAGTGTTCTAATTTCATTCTTTTACATGTAGCTGTCCAGTCTTCCCAGCACCACTATTGAAACAGTAGCTCCTTTTGATAGGTAGAGTACACATTTGCTGTTCAGGCTTCTTACTGACAGAAACCCAATTTTTATTCTTATGTTCTACTTCCTTCAAGTAGCTCATGAGTTTCAAGGGAAGCTGGCAATCTCTTCCACCCTCCTACCCTCCAGAAAGGGAGAGCTCAGATTGTCTCAGGCCAGTCAGTACATCACATTGCTCTGGCCACAGTGATTGGCTCAGGGCCCAGAGTGAGCTAATAAGACTGGAGGCTTCTGGGAAAGAGGCATCCTTGCTTTTTCCCAGTGGGCCTAACAAGGAACATGAGCAACCAAACAAAAGGTGAAACCTGCTGGGAATAAACCTATACAAGGGAGCAGATTGGAAAATAGAAACAAACCAAATTTTGAGCTGTCATTTTATACCTCACTTGAAACCAACATAGATCTGGATTTTTCAAACACATAAGTCAATAAATGCCTTTATTCTTAAGATCAGTTTCTGTCATTTTCAATCAAAGGTCCTAACTGATATAATTTAGGTAGTGCTATATATATCTGATGTACCTCATTGGTAGTAAAGAGGTGGGCTAAAAAATCATTAATTGAGCTTTTATGAAAAATATAAACATAGCACAACGTATCCATTCATTTATTCATTCAGTACACACTTACTGAGCATCTACAATGCCACTGATACATAGTTATTCATACAGAAAAACTATAGAACTGAACTACCATTAATATGGCCTTAGATTTATTTTTCTAGTAGTCTTCTACAAATGACAATTTATTCACTCACTCAACTCAAAAAATCTTTTTTGAGCATCAACCAGGTGCTAGTCCAATATTTCTCAGAGACCATTTCCCTTGTGACTAGCAGGACTCATTTGTAGGTAAAACATCAGTTAATAACTACAAAAATGAATTACCGGTCCAAATGACAAAATCAAAACTTTGCACCACTTCTTGTCCTTTTCACTATATAAATAAAAACACAAAAAAGAAAAATGAACACAGTGAGTTCAACTTTCACATAATTATCAAATCAGATTGTTTGGATTTTATAAGTGGTAAGAAAAATAGCTGAGCTTAAAAATTATTACACCTTCTTATTATACAAAAATATCCTGTAAAAATTGGAAGTGTGTTTAAGACTGACTTTATAGAAAAAAGTACACTGGTCAACAGCGCATTAATCCTCACAGCAAAAAAGAATCATGTGATGATGTTTGCACTTCAGAAAATGAATCTCACCTATGCTTATTTTAAACAATATTATATATAATTTATCTTATTTGTACTACAATATTTTCTACATTTGGAACTGAAATTCCTAAGGATTAGAATCTTCAATGAATTTATGACCTTAGTAAGTTTTCAAATTATGATAGACATCTGCAAATTGTCTTTTTATTATAACAGTTTGATCACTCATTAACTTTAGGTTCACAACATGTTAGAAGTGCTCTTTGGAATAGGCTGCCTGAGAGTTTCATATGTCCAACTTCCAAATGAATATTTTTGCTTGAAAATCCTATTTTTAGCTCAAAATTAACATGCCCAATACTTAAACTAATCTTTCTGTGTTCCATTCCTAGACACCATGACCCTATGTCCAGGCAATTGGTATCCTGAATTTGATGTGAATCACTACATCATTCCTGTCATATATATATATGCACCCATATATAATATGTAGTAATATTTGTGTGCATGTTAAAAATCTATACAAGGGAATCAACATGTATTTTTATTATTTTCACAAACATTTTTGAGATCTATCATGTTCACTTATCAAACTCTTATTAGTTTCTTTAAAGGGCTACATAGTATTTCACCATTTAATAATTTTTAAAAAAAATCAATACTCATTGATGGACATTTATGTTTCTTCTACTTTATTATGAACAATGTTGCAGTGTATAATTTAGTACACTTGTTCTTGTACATGAGTTTCTCTAGGTATCCACATGCAACTTAACTTGCCGGGTTATTGGATCTCACACAGGCACACTTCCTAGATATTGCTTCCCAAAGAGGTTGTGCCTATTTAATTCCTATCAGTAGTGTTTGAGCAATCTCTTTTCACCACATCCTTGACAACGTTTAGTATTGTCACCTGCACTTTCAACTTGAAATTTTCTAATCTCAAGCCATCTTTGACAAGTCCCCCAAATAGTATCTGCAATATAATTTGTTATGCCACTAATTGCCTCAGTATTCTTCTATTAGCTAATTTCTATTAAAACCCTACACTGGGGCTTCCCTGGTGGCGCAGTGGTTGGGGGTCCGCCTGCCGATGCAGGGGACGCGGGTTCGTGCCGCGGTCTGAGAGGATCCCGCATGCCGCGGAGCGGCTGGGCCCGTGAGCCATGGCCGCTGAGCCTGCGCGTCCGGAGCCTGCGCGTCCGGAACCTGTGCTCCGCAGCGGGAGAGGCCGCAGCAGTGAGAGGCCTGCGTACTGAAAAAAGCAAACAAACAAACAAACAAAAAAACCCTACACTGTGAAACACCTTCATGACTCATCGTCCATTTTAATGAATTAAATATTCTAATGCCATATCCAACTACTAAGTACCCTCTCAGAGTCCCATGAGCAAAATTTTGGCTAGGTTTCAAGATTAAAATTTTCTTTTCTTTTTTTTTTAAAGCATGACTAGCACATTTTCACATTTAAGATCTGTTGATACTAGACACTCGTGAAGGGAAGATAAATCAAGTTTCAGTCATAGCTCTAAGATAGAAGTTACATTTTTTTATGTGAAAAAAATAAGACACCAACACATTGTGCATTACTAGACAATGTACACACAGCCTTTATGCATCATGGCCGGGATGACAATCTCTGGGTTTTCTATGCACTTTTTCCTTTCCTTGAGGGTGGATCTTTTTGCACTAAGTAACTCAGCCTTGAACTCAGCCTGATGGGCTGAATTATAATAACTGCAGGTGGTACCATTCTTCCCTGGTGAATGAGATCCTCCCCTATTGTCCAATACAGTAGCCGCTAGTTTTAAATTTAAATTAATTAACGTTAAATTAAAATTCAGTTCCTCAGTCATGGTAGCCACATTTGAAGAGCTCAATAGCCACATATAGCTAGTGGCTACTGTATAGGACAGCACAGATACAAAACACTTTCATCATTGCAGAAAGTTCTATTGGATAGAAATGCTCTAGAACATACAAAAAGTTATTTCCATTCCAGTGGCAAAATTTAGCTCTGAGAAGAGACTAGATATCTTTTGATGAGGTAAATATTTTTGGAAAGTCATTTGGGATAGGTTAGGGTGATACCCTGAAGGGACATAATTGGAGAACAAAGAATGGGTGTCCTTCAGGCAATTTAAGGATTTTGTTTAGATTACTAGTATATATTAGCTGTGGTCAGAATCTGATTTGCTGGGAACATATAGGGTATTTTTAGAGGCTGTTTGGAGAGAAAGTGAGGAAGAGAACAGAGACCCGGCTGGTGGCAGCAGCTAGAGAAGAAAGCCAGGATGTCTAGTGAGGAGATAAGGAGATAAGTGTGCTGTGGTGAGTGCAATGCAACCCTCTCCTCTATCTCCACTAAAAATCTCATGTAAAATATGCATTACTCACCAGTGCTTTGGGAGTTGAAAATGTTTTTGCTGAGTCTGCTCTCAACATGAGTATGACGAAGGTACAATGTGTCCAATTATATGCAGTTTAACATTTTACTACCTTGTTACTGGGTATCCTCTTTCTCCAGGGGCAATCTATGCTTCCTCTTTTCCTTATGATACTGAAGACTTTGGTTGGATCAGTACAACAATCAATCCCTTTCCAGGTGTGCCAGGGGAGTCTTCCGATGTGTGACTAATTTGAAGGAGTGTAGCCAACTGCTTTGAAGCAAGAAAAAAAAAATGTATTTGCTTTTCCTCCTCATTTGATTGTGCATCTGATATGTCTGATACAACCCAGACACTGTTCTAGGAGCTGGATATATAGCATTGAACAAAACCATATCCCTGCTTTCAAATAGCTTAAATCCCTTACCCTTTAATGCCCTACCCAGAAACATCTACCCAACAACAGCTAGTTAGAGATAGAACAACTGCTAGGTATGATGCTTTACCTATGTTACACTTGAACACTCCTAGTGCCTAGGAGTTGATACGTGCTACAAAATTATCATTTTAATAGATGCATATTAATAGTGTAAAAATGATAGTTCTTAGTGTTGGAGGGTATGGTAAAATGGGTACTCTCATACTTTTGTTGGGTGAATACTTTGGGTCAAACATTATAGACAGCAATTTGGAAATATTTTTCAATAATTAAAAGATATTGATACCATATGGCATAATAATTTCACTTCTAGTGATCCATTTTATCTGAGAATCTGAAGAGCTATCTAATGTCTACCTACTTAATGTGAGAAAAAATTATACAAAACTTAAGCATCAATAAACAGAAATGGTTATAAGTTGTAATGCATTTATATTATAGAGATATATACAGCCATAAGCAACATGTTTAAACATATTATTGTGATAATCAACCAAATATGATACCAGCTCTGAAAATACTGGCTAGATTAATAAACCGATATTTTGTGCAGTTGTCATTTAAGATAGTTATTGGAATAATATTTCCTTCCTGTTTGAAGTATTGAGCACATGGGGAAGGGTGAATATTCTTCACCAAGAAGAATGTCAGATGGTAATTATTTCTGTTTTTAAAGAAGATTTGGTTAGAGATAGTTTTACTAAACTATCAGTAACATTTAAATAGAATAAAGGAAAATCGAAACGAAAGAGCTAACGTTAAGTTAAGGCATAGTACTTGGAAAAGTTATAACGGTATTGTCCTCTATTAAAAATGTGGAATAGGTTTATTCCTAGATATTTTATTCTTTTTGTTGCAATGGTAAATGGGAGTGTTTTCTTGATTTCACTTTCAGATTTTTCATCATTAGTATATAGGAATACCAGAGATTTCTGTGCATTAATTTTGTATCCTGCGACTTTACCAAATTCATTGATTAGCTCTATTAGTTTTCTGGTAGCATCTTTAGGATTCTCTATGTATAGTATCATGTCATCTGCAAACAGTGACAGCTTTACTTCTTCTTTTCCGATTTGGATTCCTTTTATTTCCTTTTCTTCTCTGATTGCTGTGGCTAAAACTTCCAAAACTATGTTGAATAAGAGTGGTGAGAGTGGGCAACCTTGTCTTGTTCCTGATCTTAGTGGAAATGGTTTCAGTTTTTCACCACTGAGGACGATGCTGGCTGTGGGCTTGTCATATATGGCCTTTATTATGTTGAGGAAAGTTCCCTCTATGCCTACTTTCTGCAGGGTTTTTATCATAAATGGGTGTTGAATTTTGTCGAAAGCTTTCTCTGCATCTATTGAGATGATCATATGGTTTTTCTCCTTCAATTTGTTAATATGGTGTATCACGTTGACTGATTTGCATATATTGAAGAATCCTTGCATTCCTGGAATAAACCCCACTTGATCATGGTGTATGATCCTTTTAATGTGCTGTTGGATTCTGTTTGCTAGTATTTTGTTGAAGATTTTTGCATCTATGTTCATCAGTGATATTGGCCTGTAGTTTTCTTTCTTTGTGACATCCTTGTCTGGTTTTGGTATCAAGGTGATGGTGGCCTCGTAGAATGAGTTTGGGAGTGTTCCTCCCTCTGCTATATTTTGGAAGAGTTTGAGAAGGATAGGTGTTAGCTCTTCTCTAAATGCTTGATAGAATTCACCTGTGAAGCCATCTGGTCCTGGGCTTTTGTTTGTTGGAAGATTTTTTATCACAGTTTCAATTTCAGTGCTTGTGATTGGTCTGTTCATATTTTCTATTTCTTCCTGATTCAGTCTTGGCAGGTTGTGCATTTCTAAGAATTTGTCCATTTCTTCCAGGTTGTCCATTTTATTGGCATAGAGTTGCTTGTAGTAATCTCTCATGATCTTTTGTATTTCTGCAGTGTCAGTTGTTACTTCTCCTTTTTCATTTCTAATTCTGTTGATTTGAGTCTTCTCCCTTTTTTTCTTGATGAGTCTGGCTAATGGTTTATCAATTTTGTTTATCATCTCAAAGAACCAGCTTTTAGTTTTATTGATCTTTGCTATCGTTTCCTTCATTTCTTTTTCATTTATTTCTGATCTGATTTTTATGATTTCTTTCCTTCTGCTAACTTTGGGGATTTTTTTTTCTTTCTCCAATTGCTTTAGGTACAAGGTCAGGTTGTTTATTCGAGATGTTTCCTGTTTCTTAAGGTGGGATTGTATTGCTATAAACTTCCCTCTTAGAACTGCTTTTGCTGCATCCCATTGGTTTTGGGTCATCGTGTCTCCATTGTCATTTGTTTCTAGGTATTTTTTGATTTCCTCTTTGATTTCTTCAGTGATCACTTCGTTATTAAGTAGTGTATTGTTTAGCCTCCATGTGTTTGTATTTGTTACAGATCTTTTCCTGTAATTGATATCTAGTCTCATAAAATTCTATTAAATAGAATAAAGGAAAATCGAAACGAAAGAGCTAACGTTAAGTTAAGGCATAGTACTTGGAAAAGTTATAACTGTATTGTCCTCTATTAAAAATGTGGAATATTCCCCAATGTTACATCTTTTATGAGACCTTTTTCTGCAGTAGAAATCTATAGAAGAATACATTATCTTCATATGAACCAAACTATATTTCCTCTCTTTTCTGATAATTTTTACAAAAAGCATCTATGGATGCTTTTGTTATAGATTTATTTACCTGGCAATCCAGGTATATAAAGTTTATGAAGCAACAACTTTAGGAAGTGCCCTTATTTTACCTTAAGATGTTTGTTATAAAATTCTCTATCATACAGTATATGTGTTCTCACTTCTATAGGATAATCTCTGCAGCTTTACAGTGATACCAAACAGCTTTTGAATTTATCAGTTCAGCTACTAAGGTAAATCAGTTGAACAAAACCCATACAATTTTAGATAGGAGTTTAATCTTTAGATTGCAGATGTGAAACTAGTCCTCATATATATTTTGGGATCACTGTCAGCAAAAGTAAAGATAGTTTCATTCATTTAAGAAATAATTCTTTTAAGTAAAACATTATTTTAAAATATGTGAATTAATTTATAAGATATCACCATGGTATAACTTCAGAGCATATTTATGAAAATGTTATAAGAAAATATTGCATTTAAAATATGAAAATAGTATCAGTCTTGCCTGAAAAATATGCATCAAAATATAAGATAGGATTCTACCAACTTATGATTCTATGTGGAACACTGGAGAAGTAAATGAGCATGACTCTTGACCTTTGAGAAATTTATATATAGTATAAAGCAATAAAAACTAAAGTGAATATTTAGTTGATATGTCAGATGCATTTAGTATTTTTAACTAAAATACGCATCCTAATTGTATTTTTAATTTTTGTGTGTTAAGTGGTGTTGTCAAATAGATAATGAGAATCATTTTAATGAGTAAAAAAAGAAAACCACAGATTATTCTTGTGATCAGGAGAAAAAAAAAGAGAGAAAGATTAATATAATAGTAATTACCTGAGCAGATGGATTCCTAATCCTAGAAATAAACATGCTAATTAAGCTACTCTACAGAATGACAAGATATTAAGGTCCTCTGAATCTGGAGACATTCTCATTCTAATTTACTAGTGTAACTTAATTCTCATTATATTAAAAAGTGCTTAATCAACCAAATCTTTTTTAATTATCAAATTTACTTAGGCAGTTTTAATGTTTCTGTAAATTTCTTCCAAGTGTGAGCTAATATGGGGCAGTCTTTTTCATCAGTGTATTTGTGGTTTGTTCGATACTTGCATTTTTCACAGAGCAAGATTCAGTTTTTTGTATCACTAACAAGACACTCTTTGCGCTTGTCGATGGGTTTCTAATCAGGGAATGAAATATCATAATGCTGACCATTTCCTAGCTATCCTATCCTGCCTTCCTTTAAAGATGAAAAAAATCATTACTGGTAATTGAAATTTACAGTCCTTTGGCTGATTTAAATGAGTTACAGATTTTGATACTTCTATAACCAAACATTTTGAAGGAAATTAACAGGAAAAATGGGAATAATGGATGGAAAACAAAAGTCTGTGTGAATAAGTAAATGTGAGACAGAAGCAAGGGAGACAGCACCATTATTTTCATACTTACATGTGCACGAGAAGCTTAAATTATCTAACCAGTAACTGATCAACACAAAGTAGTTTTTGGAAGGTTACCTGGAATACATACAATTAGCATAATGTTTCTTAGTGGTTGAATGCATGTCTTTATGGAGAAATAGACTTTTAGGATAAAAAGATTCATTTTGGAAAAAATTCTAGAGATAGTTTCTAACCGTTTCCCAAAATATTTCTGTGGGAACGTCTGTGTGTAGGGTGGGAGGGGAAGGGAGAGTTGCACTTTCCTGTTGTTTTTCCTATACTTATATTTTAGTTGTAACCATGCTGTGCATTTCTTTTATATCTGGAGATATTTTAACTATATTTAAAAGTGGGAAATATTTAAGACAGTTATATAAATTTAACTCACCTCAGTTTTAACATCGTTCAACAGGCATTTATTGAATAACCATGATATAAAAAACATAGGACTGGCAGTACAGAGCTATACAACCTTAAAAAATATATCACTCCAACCACTTAGACCTTGCTAGTTAAAGTGTGGTCCGTGGACCAGCAGCACAGGCATTTCCCAGGAACTGTTAGAAATACATCATTTCAGGCTCCACTCCAGCCCTTCTAAACCAAAATCCACATTGTAACAAAGTCCCCAGGTGATTCGAGTGCACATTAAATTTTAAGAAATACTATGTTAAAACACCATAATATAAGGAAAGACATAGATACTAATATTTTTTAAAAGGCAATAATTTCATAAGACATGCTCTAACAAATACTCTGGGACAATAATAAAATCTAATTCTGGTTACAGGGGTTTGCAGTAGTTTTGAATCTGCCCTTTTCTATGTTATAGTTTCTACACGATACATCCATTTTCTAAAGTGTGTCTCTGGTCAAATATGTTTTGAGAAACGGCGCATGAGGTATACTACTGCTCAGAGATGACACGTTCACAATAGTATGTTAAAGATTCTAAGAAGTCCTAAATAAATAAGTCTGTTTTACTAAAATACTTAGACATATAACTTTTACTTTACATGGCACTACCAACATTGTTTAGAACTAGGGTTCTATGGAACACACTTTGGGATACACTGTATTTTATGACTTTGCTCATGAATTCTTTACTAGGATCCTTCTGCTCTCCATTAATTCCTCTTGTTTCTCTTTATAGTTAAAAAGTATCCAGAATAAATTCAACCTTGAATATAGGTATGAACAAAAAATACAATTTAGCTTGGATACAATGTATGTATAACATAGACAGAATCAGCTCTTCTGTTAAATATCATCCAGATCTGGATAGATAAGATTATCTTTGGACAAAGAGTATGCTAAAGTCTGGCCTCCACATATCATTGAAATTAAGCCAAATCCTGCAAATAATGAAAGGGAAGTTTTGGTTAACTACTAATAATGAATAATTCATTGGTGAGATTATGAATAAGAACAATCGTCATGACTAAAATAATGTTCCTGAAACTGACATAGCATTTGAAATAGAGGAGTTTATAGATTCAGCCAAAAGAGAGTAGGTATATATTCTGTGCTGGTAAATTATTGAAATTCAAAACTTCCTTCGGGAGTAGGTGCATGGTTCTCTCAAATTAATAGTAAGGAGCTCTTAAAACTCAGAAATTCAAAGGCAAGGAGTCAAAGCACATGCCAAGGAATTTACAATTTTCAATTCTTTTAGCTCCTGAGACCTGCCATTTGTTTGTGTTGTTGCTATTTTAAATTATTCTTTATAAGGTATTTTCCCCCTCTAATTATAAAAGGAAAACATGCTTACCAATGTGGAAAATATTTTTGAGTATCAAAAAGATTTTGAAAACAAGAATTCCACCTACCTGAGCTATTTGGTTTTATAAAAATGCCTTTAGCTCTGATTTCATTGGCCCAATGATTCTTGTTTGCTTTAAAATATTAGTCAGGACTTACAGGGTTTCCATAAATCTGTCGCTCCTTGCATGGTAGTAACTGCATAACTCCCATGAAAGATAAAAGTCCCTGAGGTAAGAGCCCTTAGTGAATCAGGCCTGACAGGTCCACTTCCTCACACAAAGACGCACATCCAATGTGAGACCACAAGATAGAATTTCCAAGATGTTTAGCCACTATTCTCTTATTTTTAAATTGTTAACTCAAAAAAAAATCAAAGGCGGCTACCTCAGATATCATTTGGCAACTGTCCTCTGAGGAATCCAAACTTGATTATTGAAACTGAAATTGTTACCCAACTATTTTAGCAAATTCTATTAGCTATTTCATTATGCCAAAGTTGACTCGCCTTGTCATCAGGGTTGCATTTGATATGTGACTTAGTTGGCTAGGCCTCAATAAATTTTGTGGTATTGTAAATAAAACTCAAAAGAGAGAAGTTCTTGTTTTTCATAGAGAAAAGATGATTTCCACTTGGGCTCATAAAGCATTTCATTAGTATCATTTTTCTGATTTATTAAAAGTCAACCTCTTGGGAAGGCTTATGCAAAATAAAACATCTACTTTCACAAGTGTTTTCTGTAGGCACTAAACAATACTGGAGAATTATGAATATGCAAGGTAAGTGGAGAATTAAACTCGAGTGAAGGGTGCTAGTAAGTAATATAAATAATACTGGTACTAAAAACAGATAACTCGACTTTAGGAAAAGAATGTGGTAAAGTGCTACATTTCCATTACTAAGCATGACAATAATTAGATAAAAACTACTGCCAAGTTTACTGAAAAGAGGAAATCTAAAAATATTTTGTGGTCAGTGTCTGGCTTAATCTAAAGAAAAAGCTTTAGAAAAGCCTACTTTCACTTGGTTAATTTTCTTACTACATATGTGATTGATGAATTCAGTTGTTCAACTGGTGGACAGAAAAGAATTAATGAGATAAAATAGTTTCCCTTCTTCTTGTACTACTATAAAGACAGTAATACTATTCATGTAGAAAGAGAACCAAAAGAATATGTCACAAATATATATCCAGTGTTTTATTCTCTATAATTTTAGAATGATAAAACCCTTGAGTAGTCTTCTGGCCCAATTATCTGACCCACATAAAAATATTTTTATGCCCCCAGTTTATATATAAATATATATTTATATTAAATAAGTATCATATATACATATTTATGTATAACACATGGATCTCATATATATATATATATATATATATATATATATATATACCTAAAGCAGCCCACCAATGTGATGTCAAAGGGAATTCCAATATAACTGCAATAGAAAAAAAAGTCTTGTTCGTTTTCGAAACATATATTATTGTTTTACTCATGAAGAAATACTTATGTTTGGTCAAATCATATCTCCATAACAAAGAGAAATCTTACCCATATTCATGAAATCAAGTAGATCCAAAGTTGTACCTAAGTCATTGTCTGGAAAGGTCATTTGTTAAGTCAGGTATTTGAAACTACTCTCCTAGGAATGAGGTCATGAATTGTCAGGTTCTCAGATCAGCTCACAAAGTCGACTTGAAGTAACATGCAGCAGGAATAATCCTAACACCGCCCTGAATCCTCCGTACCTGGCTCTCTTTGGAGCTCTCAGCGACTTCACTCTGATATCAGATCTATTGAGCAATATTTGTTAAGCGTTTTCTATGTGCCAGGTGTTAGACGACCAACTTGTAACTTTTCTGGACCCAGAAAACCTACTGCCTATCTTGACCTTGAAGACTGAGCCACAGTAGGCTCCCAAACCTTTTTGCAAATATCCCATGGCTGTCTCCCAGGAATACTTAAGCCCCAAAGTAAAACAGAGAATTTGAGATGGGGTTAAGTGGTTCTCCAAGCTACTAAAAGTGTTTGCGTCTGAGGAAATTGATGCTAAGGAGATTGATACACCAGTATTTTCTAATAGCATTGATATTGAGACGTGGCAATTCATTTGAAAACTGTGTGTTCTTAAGTTGGAGACTGATTATACCCATCAATAGATCAAGGCACTGAAAATATGAGTGATATTTAAGTAGTTAATAAATAATAACTTTGAATTATAACTTGTGCTTGATTACCACCTATAGTTTGACTAGTATTTTTTTTTAATAATGGAATTCAGTAAGAGAGAAAAAGTGACAATAGAAGGGTAAATTTTGAATAAATGGATAAAGGAATGGATGAAACTACCTGTTAGTCAGTAATTATTACAGGCTAGACACCGTGTCAGACACTTTCTCACTCTCACTGAAACTTCACTAGGTATGCCTCAGTTTGTAGAGGAGGTAACTAATGGGAGGGATGCTGTGCCTTGCCTTAGACTACACAACTGATAAAGAAAGTAGGACTGCAATTTGAATCCATCTTATTCTGACTCCAAAGATCGCAAGTAGAAACAAAAATGCTTTAGTCTTAGAACCTGATATTCTTGTTAAAATAGTTGTTGGGAAGTTTGCAAGCCTGTAAATACACGTTTCCTCAGGTCCCAGTTCCCAGTCTTTGGCCAATTTCTGCCTCAAGAAAGGATTTGGAGGGAAAGTATTCTAACAGAGGCAAACCCTGTACAACTGATGATGAGTTGAATGAGAAAGGAGAATAGTAAACTGCTACATTTCAGTACACTTTTGAATTGGAAGATGTAGCTAATTAAAACCTCTCTGAGGAAATGGTAGAAGAACTTGGTGGGGGAGAAGGAGTGAGGGGAGTAGGTGAAGAACTTTCATCTTTCGTTTTTATTACTTAGCCATCAGAGGACACTATGCATACAACAAAGTTCTACTCTTATGAATCGATTTAGGTACAACATCCAGATTGAGTACACGCATACAACAAACTTCTACTCTTATGAATCGATTTAGATATAACATCCAGATTGAATACATTTTGTTTCCTTTCTTTTATTTTGCTTACCAGTTGAAGTGATGGCAACATGAAAAATAGTTACTGAAATACCATAATCCCAAACCCATTCTTCTACCACCAGAACAAAAAGCAATCCGCAAAAACAAAGTAGGTGACCTCTGATGAGACTAAAAGAAGTTCAATAAAAGGAAGAATAGAATTATTTGGGATTAGAGCAACTAATAATTCTGAATACAATTAATAACAGAACCACAACAACCTATTCTGCAAAAATATTTTCATAAGAAATGTTTAATGTTCCATCTCTTAACATTCCTCATATTTGAATAAGAACTTTTTAAATATTCCATCTCTGAATAATTGTTGAACTTACAGAAAAATAACAGTACATAATTTCTGTTTTATATTCTTTATACTTAGCATTTTAGAAGGTAAAATACAATAAAGAAAAGTTACAATGTAATCAATGCATGCCGATCCGTAACTAGATTGCAAATCTCATTTGAAGATATATTAAAAACTAATGAAAAATTCAGCTCTGGGTTTTCAGAAAAAAATGTTAAGAGTTTATTGAACAATAACGTTTCTTTGGTACCAGTTATTGCCTAAATTGGAAATGAGTTCCTTTGTGTCTTTGTAACAAAGTGGTATGTTCAGATAGTCATCTGGAAAACATAACGGATAACCACGGATGAAAGAACGTCTCATAAATGACTCATGTGAATGGAGGTACCCTTCTAAATCCACCAGTTGTTTCAGAGTGCCGTCCCTGAACATGTATAAAGAGTTAGTTATTTACAGGTCAGTGCCACAGATCTCTAAGAGCCTTGAACATGTGAAGAGTCCTGTACTTTGATATGGATCTTTAAGACTATGGTGGTTCCAAAGATAAGATCCATCAAACTTTAAAATGACAAATATATGTGATATACCACCAAGGTCCCTTTATAATGATATCACTTTCCATAAAAATTACCTTTCTTTCCTTTTAAAACACAGCAAATGATTGGTATGTTCATATAATTTAGGAATTGATCAATCTAGGCAGGCAAACTCCATATTTTTTCAAGCAAAAAGTAAAATAGTCACATTATGTTTTATTGTGCATAAGTAATTTATGAATGGCATGCCAGCAATTGCCTAGTGGGTGAGCAAGACATGAAGCAAGTAAGCATGTGTCAGGTGCCAGCCATTTACAAGACCTCACACTTATTCCTCTTCAATTCTATTTAACTCAACTCAACAGGTTTCAAAAGTTGAATGGAGAACTCATACTAGCTCCTTTTCTACCGTATGGAAATACAATTTCAATATGTCTGCCCTCTAAAATCAAGGCTGTGGAAGGAACTATATGGCGGTATCATATCGACACCAGCTCTTCCCCTCACATTTCCACTCCTGCTTCCACCAGTGGTTTACAGAGCTTCCATGTTATTATAGGGAAATAGAGATGCCTCTTTTACCAGTATTTACAGATTTTATAGGTTAACTTGCAGCTGCTTAGAGATAGCGAACAAGTCTTGAACAAGCTGTATTTGCATATATTGACAGAGAAGCACTATGCTTTGTCTATGATATGAGAGACAGCATGATTTAAAGGACATAGTACAAAATTTGAAGTCAGGACACCAGTGTTCTAGTCTCACCTTACAGCTTAAGAGTGATATGACCTTGAGCAGGATTTTAACCTTTGGGTTAGTCTGATTCTTCCTCTATACATTGGGAAATGGAGTACTATCTCATCTACCTCAAAAAATTGTCAAGAGGATTTTATTTTAAGATGAAAGCAGTTTTTAATCTATTCTCTGTGATGCACGGGAAAGATATTAGTAGTCAAATGTCTTCACTGGACTCATACTTCCCAGTGTCCTTGCTAAGCCTGATTTCCTGGGTAACAAAATTGTTGAAACAGACAAGAGCCCTGACCCTCAATACATGCCCAAGGCTTTGAGATTACTCTTACATTTTATCTCCAAGATTAAACAAGTCTGGATTCCCAAAGTAATAACTTTGAAGAGTTATGGCACTTATCTCTTCCAGCCCAAAACTAAAGATCTAATAGGCTAAGGGTTTATTGATATCTTTGTACAAATTTTAGTTGTTTTGAGAGAGGAAAGAACCACATAAACTGCGCCAGGCATGCTGAGGATCTTCACTAATCTCTGCTATGTCAAAACACAGCTTTCTCCAATAAGCCTGTGTCATTGTCCTATCTTTCATTGACTGACTCAAAGGCAAGAGTTAAATAATAACAGTTGGATTTTAAATCTGTCCCCCTACCCCAAACACACACACAGCCCATACTTAACTCTTTCCTGTGACTATTTCTTTATCATTTGTGAATAGGCTTGAGAGAAAAAAGTTAATTCAATCTTCAATAGGGAAATGCATGAAGAGGAATTTAAGATAGAATGTTAGAACTCTTGTATCTCATTAGAATGAAAGTTTCTTGTCCTAACATACTCTTTGTCTATCCCAAATTGAATCAATAATGGCACAAAACAAGGTTACCCATTTGAGGAGGCTGTCCTGAAGCTTTTAATTTAAATTCAGTAGGTTTAGCTGACCAAGTTTCCTATACAAGTCACATTTGGCTTCAGGCAATTTTTGTATATTTGTATATTTGTTCCAAAAAATGATGCCCAGTGGTTTTCTAAAGAATTGCACGGTTTGAAGAATCCACAATTTATTTTTAAAAAGGTGGGAAGAAATTTAATGGAATGTTAAGAATAATTATTTCTTCAACAAAAATGGTAAATTTAAAAGAGATTAATTTTTTCCTAGTATATTCTTTCTTATCATTTTTCCTTTGCAACAAGTTTTATACTATTTTGGGGAAGGAAAAAAAAAAACAAACTAAGCAGAAATATACAAAGCAGAAAATGAAAGTCCTCTGTCATTCCAGCTGGGAGATAACAGTTTGTTGCATAATTCTCCAGATTTCTTACCACTGACATGATGTATTTTACTCTACTCTACAAAAATGAATAATTATACTATACGAACTGTCTTGTCTTCATTTTCCATTTCATATCTCACAAATATCTTTCTACATCAGTATATTAAGCCATTCTTCCTCCTTTCCTTTGAAAAATATTTAATGCACCAAAAATTTACCCATAATATCACCAAATAAAAATTCATATAGTAAAACTACCCACTTATTTCATCCTATTCCATCTTTTAGGAATAGTCACTTAAAAATTTTTGATGGCACATTTCCACATTTTTGGAGTCAGATATAGGATACAGATGGCTGAGAAGAAGGCCTGATATTTTTAAAATTTTTATAAAACAAAAACTATTTTGATTTTTGGAGGCATTTAGTTCACTAACAAAGATGAAAAACTAAAACCAATTACCTTTATAATTTGTGTTGAGCCATGAGGAATTTGTTTTGAAATCAGATGGTGCCAGGACATCCAACTCATACACCCTGAAGATGTTACAAATGAACATAGTTTACTCTGGAGGAGGCAGTTCATAACTTTGCACGTCAAGGTTTTGCACGTCGAGTCTTCCCACACAAGGGTAAGTCATCAGCTTTAATCACTTTGTGGCACATTTGAAAACTGGCCGACCTGAATGGCAGCCAAATAACCTTTTTATCCACATTGTCTTCTTTGTCCAATTTAGTCTACTTTGTTCTCCAAGTGGACTTCATTGTATTTGAGGTC
This sequence comes from Mesoplodon bidens, assembly GCF_964165515.1. NCBI lineage: Eukaryota > Metazoa > Chordata > Mammalia > Artiodactyla > Ziphiidae > Mesoplodon > Mesoplodon bidens. The sequence goes on from NC_138168.1 coordinate 61,426,037, forward strand.
TCAGCTGTAGTCTTGGAGGGACCTTCTATCAAATGTGGGAGAAAAAAACTAACACTGTGATGAGGGCATAGACTGGGAAGCAACAGGACCCGGGTTCTAATCCTGACAGTGCTGTTAACTATGAACTTGGGCAGGTTGCTTAACCTCTCTGGGCTTCAGTTTCTTATCTATAACTTGAAGCAATTGATCTCTGAGATCCCTTCCTTTTCTAAAATCTGAGTCTACACAGACATAGAAAACAAATTTATAGGTACCAAAGGGGAAAGTGTGGGGGAGGGATAAATTGGGAGCTTGGGATTAGCAGATACACACACTATATATAAAATAAACAACAAGGACCTACTACTGTATAGCACAGGGAACTAAATTCAATATCTTGTCATAACCTATATTGGAAAAGTATTTGAAAAAAAAATATCTGAATCACTTTGCTGTACACAAGAAGCTAACACAACATTGTGAATCAACTTTATATACTTCAATTAAAAAAAAACGATTTAAGAATGGAGGAAAATGAAAATTAAATCTGAATCTGTAAACTGCATATCTCCTACTTTGCCTGAGTTTGTAGTTGCATGCAGCTGGTCAGTCAGCTGCCTCCTGGAGCTTTAAGGCCTGATTACTTCAAATTCCTCACCTCTGATTCCCATTAACTACAAACCCTTGAAATCCCATGTTCAGAGAACCCTGAATATTCTCAGCCCCCCCCCTGCTCCGGGTACTGTCTTCGCCATCTCCAGTCCCAGGCAATAGCTGAAACTGTGGGTGAAAACCAGACTCCTCCTCAGTGGGTTTGCCTGCAAGCAAGCTTCATAACATTATTCCCATTGCGAAAGTCAGTATCATCATTTCTGGGCCCTAACTTGCACATTGAAATTGAAAGGCCCCAATTCCTTGCTTACACAATAAAATTCAATTGTATAAACAATCGACTTCTAGGAAACTTTTTGAAGCTATACATAATGTATTGCAAGGAAATCAACATATTGGCAAGCTAAATTTGTAAAGATAAAATTCAACCATAGCAAGACAAGAAAAATTACCTGTAAACATGCCTCACACTTACATAAAAATATCTTTAAAAATACACATATTACTTTGTCCTCATGATAACCCTCTTTTGGATTATTACCTTCATTTGACAAATGAAGATAACTGAAGTAAGAGAAGCTCTCTGGCTTAGTCATGATAATCCAGGAAATTAGTAAGAACCTGGGCCGGAATGCAGATCTCTTGACTCGCAGTCCAAAGCTATTTCCAATATATATCAGAAAATATTTAAATTGGATGTAGATTATCTCTAAATTCCCTTCTGGTTCGAACGTCCTCTGATTCAACATCAGCCCAGGGAGTAATAGCTTCACTTTCTTTCTATGATCATCCTCCAGAGGTAAGAGGAACAATCCTGCCTGGTTCTATTCACTCCATTTCATGATTGTTACTTTTACCATTTTCAAAGGTGACACATTTGCTTATTTTACTTTAAAAAAATTAAGAAAATATACCATTAAAAAAGTTTGCATCATTTATTCTATAAAGACATGTTGAGTATTCAGTATGAACTCCTTTCATATTGGATCTGAACTTTTGAATTGCTTGAAGGCTATGTGATACTTACTTGAGCATCACCCAGTACATGCCCAGAGCCACGTAATACACAGTGTAGAAGAGGATGACACATATGAGAAGGTTCTGCAAAACAACCTGAAAAGAACACAGGGGTGAGCTCCAAGAGCCTGGGCTTTTTCACATGGTTGTTGGTAATGAGTCTGACAAACAAAAGACGATGAATGACTGCTAGATAGCGTTGGCTAGGCTTGTTTTGCTTGGAGACCCACGGGGTAGGAAGGACTTCAAAGTACACAATGAAAGTGTTGCTGATGGGAGAGGCTGGCATAGTACATATCTGTAGCAAGGATTAATGCAGTACATAAATCCACACCACCTGCTCTCCATCTACCACAACAAAGTTCCTAAGTGCCAATATTTATATTTTTACTTGACCAAATGATTCTAACTCTCAGCTGCCATGATAGTAAAAATATGAGAACGGCTAAGAAATTTTGAAAAGTATAAACATAAAATTACACAGCAACAGTTAAACTCCTGTGCAAGAATTTACAGAGTAATTGACTAAAACACAATAGATGGTCCTGAAATGTATCTTACCACATATGAGACTTAAGAAGGAGACCTCGCAGATGAATGGGGAATGGAGGAATTATTCAACAAATAGTGTTGTGAAAATTGTTTAACTTCTAGATAGAAAATCCCATTAGATTCCAGTCTTGCATGAGACAGCAAAATAAACCTCAAAAGAATTTAAGGCTTAAATGCCAAGAAGCAGAACAGGAGAAAATATCTGCAACATATATCACAGGCAAAGGACTGCTATCTATTCAATACAATATATAAACACATACGAATATAAAAAAGACAAACCAATGAAAAAAGTGACAAAGTATATAAATAGGCAGTTCATGTGAATAAACATTTTAAAAGCCAATGAGCAATTGAAAATGTGCTGGACCTCACTATTAATCTTTTAAAATACAGTCTTGTGAATATAATATGTTAGCATTTCACATCAGAATTTTTCCGTTTATTCTTTTTCCTTTTGAATCTTTTAAAAAGTCATCTTGTTTAGTCAACACTTTATGATTATTCATTTTCTCTGAATAACCAATTTACCAACTTTACCAAGTCTTTTAATTGGCCGGGGTACAGAAGGAGCCCTCCACTAAAGGCCAGAAGAGAAGAAAGTTAGCACAGAGTACACCACAACCAACTGGCTGAATGGACTAAATTTACAGATTTACCAAGGACTCACTTCTTCCAACTATCTAAAAATGGGTTGTCTCTTAGGCCTAAGAGGGTCATAAGAAACCCAGACTCCAGGGTTCTGAGACCTTCAGAATCCCACTCCCACTCTCCCCATCCCCACGTCATTCTTAGCCCCTCCTACCCTTTGCCTGTAGACTCCCCTTTGCTCAGCAAGTCCCTTCTCTCTCTGCCCATCATTCTCATCCTCCCTTTGCTCTTTAGTATTTCCCACTCCTTGTCCCTATTCCTTCCTCCCTCATGATCCTTAGTCTCCTCTTATCCTCATTCTTTCCTTTTAAAATTTATTTTACTATTATTTTTCTTGAAATATATTTGACATTTAACCGTGTGTACATTTAAGGTGTATACGTGTTGATTTGATACACTTTTATACTGTAATGTTATTGCCATTGTAGTGATAATTAGCACCTCTATCATGTTAGATAATTATCAGTTCTGTGTGTGTTGCTGGAATAATTAATATCTGGTCTCTTCAAGTATGACAATGATAATACAATATGATTTTATATTCACTATCCTGCACATTAGATCTCTAGGACTTATTTACTATTAGCTGTAAATGTGTACCCTTAAACAATACCCCATTTATTTTTTAAGACCTGTATAGCCTTGTGGTTTCATGATAGCTGACACAACGCTTTTTAAGGGAAGACGTAAAAGAATGAGTGTAAAGGAGACCTTCTTCCCACAGCTCTCTTTCATTAGAGGATAAAAAATCTTTCCTAGAAGCCCCCATCAGATGTTCCATGATGTCTCAGTGACCTCCACTTCGTCATGTGCTCACTTCCTGAACTACTACAGGCAAAGAGAAAAGCAGTTTACCATGATAGGCTTCGAACATGGGAACTTTGCTCTCAGAGATAGGCACCTACTGCCTTAATACAATAAAAATTAGTTTTTTTAGCAAAGAAGAAAGAAGAGAGGGGTCTGCTGTGGGGTGGGCAACTAACAGTGTCCTTCAGGCAGAGGAATCAAAATGGAAATAACAAAAAGCCCTCACCTGTAGAGAAGATGATTTAGAGGTCAAGAGAAAATATGAAAGCTTTACCTGAGTTGAAAGTCCAGATACTGTGCCCATATTTAAGTTGGATGAATTCCTGCCCAATTATTGAGATGAGAATCTGCTGAAGGAATATGGTATTATGACAGGGAGCAACCTTGGGTCTTTTGCAGCCTTAAAATTTTCTGGAGGGTCACACGTCTTTGGTTTGCTTTACTCTTTATTCTGTACATTAATATCAATTTGTTTTTCTTTTAATTTGGGCATTAATAGCCTCTAGTTGAAATATTTCTAGATGATTGCTTACTGCATTTCCATGCAAAATAAGATAAATAATACATAATCTCTATACTAATATATGGTCAAACAAACATGAAACTATTCTTATTTCTATGTTAATACTGAAATTTAAATAACATTTTAATTTTTAAATATACTCACTTGCTATAGAATTTTGCTTTCATAATCCAAGCAGAGGATTGTGCTACATACTTTGAAAACCCACAAATACTAAGTATGTGTAAGATATTTGGAACTATTTTTTTTAATGAAATCATAATTTGTGGGAGAACGTATTTATTGACAAATTCAACATATAGATATACCTACTTTTCCCAACAAATTTATAAAACACTACATATAAATAGAATGATATAATAATGCATTTAAAAATTGTTTTGAAAGGAATATTTTGTAAAACAAGGCACTCTTTTTGTAAATAATTATTTTTTCTGCCTGAATAATAAATCTAGATTTTCAAATCATAATTTTCCTATAAGCAAATTCAATTGCCTCTGGTTACTTCTGCCTATAATCTGTACTCTGCACAGCCTACAAAAGTAACTTTCTAAAAGGCAATCAGACCATAACATTCCCCTGCTGGCTATCCTTCGATGGCTTCACCCTGTCATCAGGATTCATTCATCCATTTTTTCATTTGACAAATAGTCACTGGACTGGGTGGCAATGTAAGATGAATTGGATGTGGTCCTAGGCATACATACCCAGTGTAGCAGTGTTTTTCAAATGTATAAATATCAGACTCACCTTGAGGGCCTGTCAAAACAGATTTCTGGGCCCTAGCCCCAGAGTTTCTGAGTCGGTAGTTCTGGGGTGAGCTCCAGGAATTTGCATTTCTAACAACTTCCCAGGGGATGCTAGTGCTGCTGCTTCTAGGATGAAGCTTTGAGGACCACTGATCTAGAGGCAAGAATGGTGAACAGCTAAAACACTGAGAGAAAAGTTGGGGGGTGAGGAGTGTACAGAGTACTGTGGAAACCCCAGGGAGAGACTAGTATGTGTGGAGGCGGGGTGGCAAGGAATACTTCTCAAGGAAAAAATGTTCAGCAGTAACGTTCATTGAGGGCTTGCTATGTACCTGGCACCATCTATGCATTCTCACGTAATCCTAATAAAAATTCTGAAAGGCAAGTCTATTCATTGAGTTCAAGTCTATTATTATTATTTTTTTTAGAGAGAGAAGAATCATGAGGCTCAGAGAGGTCTAGTTACTTTTTCAAAGTTTGTCAGTAAATTGCAGAGCTGGGATTCAAAGCCTGCTCTCTAACGCTTCACAATTATGCTGGGATGAGGGTGAGGGGTTTTGCTTGAGGCAGGAGAAGTAACTGCAAAGAGGTGGTGGTGGGGAGGGTAGGGAGAGAGTTTAAAGAGTTGGGGTCAGATCATGAAGGGAATTTTATGCTGTGATGAGGAATTTCCAATGTCTCTGAAGGCCAAGGGGAGACTGTGAAAGATTTAAGAAGGAGCAGTATAGACTGGAGAGGAGCCATTAAGCACTGAAAGAAATGGTAACTTTGTGACATGATAGAGGTGTTAGCTAATGCTCCGGTGGTAATCATATTGCAGTATATATCAAATCAACTTGTTGTGCCCCTTAAACTAACACAGCGTTGTATGCCAATTATATCTCGATTAAAAATGCAAAACATAAAATAAAGTAAATGTGTTTGTAATACTCTAAGCCAGGGGGTGGATATGGAGAAGAAGACAAATGTGCGAGCTAGTGAGGAAACAGAATTAACAAGTTGTGGAGGTTAAGGGAGAGGGGCAGTGGATCTAGCCCCATTCTGTCCAACAGATTTCTATAAATAAATCATACGTATTCCATCAATAAATAGATATTTACAATGCAAGCCACATGTATGTCATTTAAATGTTTCTATTAGCCACTTTCATAAAAGTAATAAAAAAGGATGGAACTAATCTTAATAACATTTTATTTAACCCAATATATCCAACATATAATTTCAACATATTTTAAATATTAAAAGTTATTATTGAGATATTTATTTGTTCACAGTACATCTTAGAATCCCGGAGTGGATTTTACTTACAACACATCTCAACTTGAACTAGTCACTTTTCAAGTGCTCCATAGCGATGTGTAGCCAGTTGGAACTGTATTAGACAATGTGGCTCTAACTACTGCCTTTCCTTCCAGCCTTATCCCTCAACCCTGCCCCAAACACTTGAGAGTCTAACTACACTTACTATTTATTGTGGGATTATTATGGGCCAAGCACTGTACCCATATTTTCTCATTTTATCCACCCCTCCCCCTACCCCACCATTATGGATTTGGGTAACTATCATCTGTATTTCACAGATTTAGAAACTGAGGCAAAGAGAGGTTAAATTTATCCCAGCTCATGTAGCCTGTATGTGTCAGGGCTCCAGTCCAGATTTGCTGGATATCAGAACTCTCTTCACCCTGGGCTGTCCTGCCTTCCACATGGTAGGCTTGAAATAAAAGCATGTTGAATAATCAATTCTAGTTCAACACTTTCTTTTTAAAATTATGGAAACTGAGACTTGGATAGGTTGAGTGAATGGCCCAAGGTCATACCATTATTTAGTGCCAGAGGTGGGTTAGGGAAAAAATGGTATTGAATTACCAAAGGAAAGGCACTTAATAGTGCTGCCCAAATGACTGAACACATAACTTCATTCTGATACAAATATTATTAGTGCACTTTAGGAAAATCCAATATATAAGAACCAGAATTTGTAGCAGTCTCAATATATAGCTAGTGCCAAAATTTTTATTTATTCTTTTAAAATATATATTTGGATCCTGAATCAAACTATTAAAAATATATTTATGTGACTTTTGGCTAGTTGAAGTTGACTGGATATTTGATAATGTTAAAGAATTCTTGTTAATATTTTAAGGTGTTATCATGGTATTGTGATTATTTTTTTTGTTTTTTTGGTTTTTTTTGCGGTATGCGGGCCTCTCACTGTTGTGGCCTCTCTCGTTGCGGAGCACAGGCTCCGGACGCGCAGGCTCAGCGGCCATGGCTCATGGGCCCAGCTGCTCCGCGGCATGTGGGATCTTCCCGGACCGGGGCACGAACCCATGTCCCCTGCATCGGCAGGCGGACTCCAAACCACTGCGCCACCAGGGAAGCCCTGTGATTGTTTTTTGAGTCCTTATTTTTAGAGGTATATACAGAAATACTTGCAGATGAAATAATATGATTTCCGAGTTAGCCTCAAAGTAAAAGATGGGAGAATAGGTGGGGATGTAGATGTAACGAGATTGAATTTGGTTGATAATTGTGAAGCTAGGTGATGGATAAATGGAATTCATTCTATTTTTACATTTGCATTAATAGACTTATTTTTTAATAATAATTTTGTAAAAAGTTCTCAATAAATTTATTTAACCAGTGAACATCTATACAGACTTTTTTTTTTTTTTTTTTTTTTGCGGTACGCGGGCCTCTCACTGTTGTGGCCTCTCCCGTTGCGGAGCACAGGCTCCGGACGTGCAGGCTCAGCGGCCATGGCTCACAGGCCCAGCCGCTCCGCGGCATGTGGGATCTTCCCGGACCGGGGCACAAACCCGTGTCCCCTGCATTGGCAGGCGGACTCTCAACCACTGCGCCACCAGGGAGGCCCTATACAGACTCTTAAAATATGATTTTATTAATAAAAAATTTGAGGAACATCCCTGTTCCCTAGGGGATGGTGTAGGAGGTCACCCTTGTTTAATATCTATATGTGCCAGGAGCCGAGCTAGCGGCTTTGCAAACCTCGTTTCCTTTAATCCTCACAACAACAATGCCCAATAGGAAGTCTTATCCATAATTTATGGTAAGAAAGAAAATGCTGGCACTTTGCCTTGTGTGCCCCTCTGGGGTCAAGGACACCACGGTTTCAGGGGGTTTATGAGTATGTACTCTGGACCATTGAGACGTGGGGAAGAGGGTCACTGGGCAGTTCCACAGACTCAGCAAAGTCCCAGGGACTGGAGGGCATGTCGTTCTGTTGGATTCTCCAAGGCAATGAGGAGGCATTTAGCTAAACATTGTATCTTCCTTTTGGTTGCATTCCTACTACAGCAAACCTAATTCTTCAGTTTCACACACACACACACACACACATACACACACACATTTCTCAATATTGTCTTGTACCTTTGTGAAGGTCACTCTTAGGTACTGCTGTTTGCTTTATGTTCACCTCCTCTTTGGCACTCTAGCCATACTTAAGTATTAATACTTTCTGTTCCTAGGGAAGTCCAATGATATCCCCTTGTCTAAAATTAACTCCTCCTCTCTTTGGAAAGCTAACTCCCACTCATCTTGTCAATTCCTCCAAAAAGCTTTCCCTGGCTTATTCTTCTCTGTTGGGTGCTCTCTAACACTCTTTTGTCCCTAACATAGCCCTCATTAGTGTGAATATGGGTAGCAATTGATTGTAACTGGAGATTTATCAGAGGAAAGTTGTATTCATTTGAGGTTTCAGAATCCTGCCAGGCCAGGACCAGTGTCTTTGTAAGGACTAGACTGGGACCAGGCAGAGTATGAGTATGTGCAGGTGGCTCCCTGAGGACTTTAGTGGAGCCTGAGTGCTCTAACTGCATAACTCACTCAACTGTCTTGCCAGATCCTATACTGCTTTGACTGGGAATAATTCAAAACAGAAAACCTACTCATTCCATCCTTCCGATTGATAGCCACCTTTCACTCTTCTCTTCATTTGTCTCTTAAATTTCTCTTATTGTTCATTTGATAACACTCTGATGGGATGTCTTCCACATGCTGTTTTATGGAATTTCTTCAAGGAATTGCTAAAAGATATGATACCTAATTGCTCTACGATACCCCATTTCATCTAGGAGGGATTGGGAGGGAAGGGATGTGTCCATTATGCTCATTAATGTATTTTTAGTGTTTGCCATGGTTCCTGGCACATAGTAGGTACTCAAGGAAATGAACTGAATGACTCATTACTGTCTTAGGGTTAATAGAAACATGGCTGACTTTCAGTCTGCACACGAGTTGTTTAAGGAGTATCCATTATTATTAATCAGAGCCCAGACCGCAAAGAACACCGCCTCGTATAACAGCAATCATTGAGTACAACGAGATAGTAATCAATCAGCAGATAATTATCAAGTGTTGATATTGTGCCCAAAGCTGTTTCAGACATTCTGGCATTACAAAGGAAGTGAGGCAGACAAAATTATCATACAGTAAACAATTAGAACAAGCAAATATATCCAACATTTATATGACCATTTAAAGTATACTTGTACTGTACAGATTAGCTCACCCTTCAAAATAAACACGAGGTAGGATTATAATCTTATAGATAAAGAGAGGTTCAGAGAAATTAAGGATATTCACAAAGCTGGTCACTGGTAGAGTTGCGATTTTTTTTTTTTTTTTTTGCGGTACGCAGGCCTCTCACTGCTGTGGCCTCTTCCGCTGCGGAGCACAGGCTCCGGATGCGCAGGCTCAGCAGCCATGGCTCATGGGCCCAGCCACTCTGTGGCATGTGGGATCTTCCTGGACCGGGGCACGAACCCGTGTCCCCTGCATCGGCAGGCGGACTCCCAACCACTGTACCACCAGGGAAGCCCAAGAGTTGCGATTTTATACCAAGTTTATTAACTCTGAGGCAGAAATTAAACTTTAAACTTTATGGTTATGATTATAAGGGGAAAACTACCTCACAGAAGAGAGATAACCTAGGTTTCATAAAGATATAGACTGTAAGAATCATAATGGTCCACATTCTTCATATTTAATATCAGCCTACCTGTCCTTTAAGTGGTCCTCAAATTTTATTGTTCTTGAGAAATACAAAGTGTTTGCACGTGAAAAGTACAAATTCTTCATACTCCATACCTTATATATTCGGCTTCTGTAGATAGTGGATAGGACCCAGGTGTTTGCATTTTAACAAATCTCTCAGATGATCCCAATGCAAAGATCTACTGAGGACGTAGGAACGAGTCCAGGTGATAAATAGAAACCTAGCTTTCTCCTGTAGTTTCCTCCTGAGGCAGGATTTCTTAATGGGAATTGGATGGACAGCTAAGAAAACTGGGTTCCTGAGGTAAATGGACAAGATGGACAAGAGACAAATTTCCAATGGAAATAAAAGAATAAAATCTTTTACTTCACTAATAATAAAGAAACGCACACTAAAACAATGAGACGATACTGAGCTCCTACCAAGTCAGCCAAAATAGTTTTCTTTTTTGAAAAAGAATAACTTGTTCTGGTGAATAAAATCTTCACTGTTCTAGACTGCTGATGTGAGTGGAATTTAGTGCAAGTCTATTAGAAAGCAACATATCAATATGTATTTTCAAAATACATACTGTGATTCTGAGCCCAAATATATATTTCTGGTAAGAAATAAAAAGTCTGAATGGTGTTTGTCTTTACATGGTAAAAACATTTCTTCTTTTATTACTGTATTTTATACATTTTAAATGAAAGAATGAAAGAAACCTAGTCTCTAGCAGTTACAGATTGCTAGATTGTGGCAAATTACTCAGAGTGATATTTTTATCTGTAAAATTAGGTGGTGGTGTTTTTAACCCTTTTTTGCTCATTATCTTGTTGAAGAGCTAATGTAAACTATGGACTATACAGAAAAATAGATATGCTCACGTATACACACACAAAAATGTGTGCAAATTCAATGTTGTTAAGAACCTCAGAAGCCCACTGTGGATCCCAGATTAAGAATTCCTAATCTTGAAGGATAATTCTAACTCTTAACTATACAGGCGTCATTTAAGTGCATTTAAAATTCTGTAGGGGAGAGATCATCCCCATCCCCACTGAAGAACTAAAGAAAGCATCAGACTAGTCATCATATCAACAACTACGGCAGATGCTGCAAGCTATATAAATATTATTTGTAGGGTAGTATTTTAAATTATATTTCAAATTTCAATATGTTCATTATGCTCTTTCTCTAGTTGTAGGGAACAGAAAGAGCATGCCCTCTTAATGGTGATAATTGAAAAAATTTCAGAATCAATTGAGAAAACTTTTAGTAGCTGCTCAACTATACTTTGCCACCATTCAGGACCTATAGCGACTCAGAAGATAAGCACACAGTGGCACTGGAGACCCAATACATGCTTAGGACTAAACTCTTCTGGTCTCTGTTTCTCTCTGTGTTTTTCCTTTTAACGCTTCTCTCAACTAATCAACTCCCTCTCATGAATACCAAAAAAAAAAAAAAAGAGAGAGAGAATTTGACTAGATAAACCAATCACTATCTGATATATGGCAGCCTGGTTGGATTGAGCATTATCAGCAGGTGCTGACGGATAGTGGGTAGTTGGCTGGGCTGTGGATGGGGCTGTCTTTGAGTCAAATGAACTTCTCTAAAGCAAACAGGCATGTCCAATTATAGAGTTCACGTCATATGAAGCCTGGCAACCTATGTAAAAGGTACCCCACAAATGGGGACAGTACCTAGAATACTTCCCAGAAATAGGCAGAGTAACCAGCAGGCCTCTCATGTATTTGCTGCTGTTAAACTATTAGTAAGACAAACATCTGGAAAACAAGGTTAGATATAGACTTTTAAAAAACTATATGATAGTGTTGGTTATCAAGATTGAGGTAGTTCTGGGGGTGTAGGGGAAGCTGAAGTAAATTCTCTTGTTTTCATGTACTGGCTAGCAGTTTTCAGTCAATTCAGGCCTTCACAACTTCTTTCCTAGCTTCTAAAGTTCAAAAAGTTCTAAAATACTAAAGAGGCCCCAGCTGCCTCTTTGATTTTCTAAATTCTAGCGATTATTTAAATAATATACATTCATTAATGCAGTCCCCAAAGTATTTGGTAAAAATATAAACAAATCTGACCGTCAACCTAAGAGTCATTGTGGAAAATTTGGAAAACAATAACATGAAGCAAAAAAACCAAAAAAACCCCCATAATTCATGATTCAAACAAATCTAGGTTAAATTGCTATTCAACAACAAATTGCTATCAGTTCCTCTGGTCAACATCTGTAGCTTACAGTGATTGGAAGTCAGTGGAGGCTTTAGGCCTCTCTCCCATATCCTCAATTCAGTATCTAAAAACTATAAATCTGATAGGAAACGTGAATGACTTTTTTTTTTTTTTTTTCTTTTTGCGGTATGTGGGCCTCTCACTGCTGTGGCCTCTCCCGTTGCGGAGCACAGGCTCCGGACGCGCAGGCCCAGCGGCCATGGCTCACGGGCCCAGCCACTCCGCGGCATATGGGATCCTCCCAGACCGGGGCACGAACCCGTATCCCCTGCATCGGCAGGCGGACTCTCAACCACTGCGCCACCAGGGAGGCCCAGGAAACGTGAATGTCTTAATAGTGTTTGTCTTTAGATGTGGAAATCATGGGTATTCCCTTCTCCCTTTTCTGTATTTCATAAATTTCTAATGAAAGAAAAAACACAGATTTCTGTAGGTTACAATAATATCAAGTCCTTCTTAAAACTGTGCCAAATATACTGGCATTTATTAGCAAACAAACAAAAAATATTTATGCAACCTGTTTTGAAAACTTGGGGAAGTTCCACTCTCTGTCTCTTTTGACAAACACCCTGGGTTTGTCAGGTTTACTCTGAGGCAGTCACAGTGACATCTTGAAGCCAGAATACCTACCCTGGCCAGATCAGTTGACAGATTCCTCCAGGAAGTAGGGGTACAATGCAAGAACATGGAGCTCTAGATCTTGGTGCTTCTCTGATGGTATTTAGGTTACTGAGCTTCCCAGATTCCATTACCTTGTTCAGGTAAGGATAGCGAGGCCTGTTCAATTTTGCATATTTTGACAACACTCATTTCACCAGTGGAAAAAAATAACTTGTTCTTATGTTCATTAACAAAGTCTTTGGGATAGGTTTTAATAGTAATTTTTGAACTGCCTGATAATCTCTTCAAGTGCAGATTCCTGATAGGGATATTTCAGATGCTAAACAATAGATACTGGGGTGTAGCGCAACATTCAACTATGCACACAGATCTCAAACTATATTATACCAAGGTATTTTGTGTTTCACACAAAAATATATTTTCAAAATAAATCTTTTTTATATTAATATTCATATTTTCCCCTTTAAATGGCTCAAAACTTAACTACAGCCTTTGCAAAAAAGATGACTAGACTGCCAACAAACACATGAAAGAATGCTCAACATCATTAATCATTAGAGAAATGCAAATCAAAACTACAATGAGATATCATCTCACACCAGTCAGAATGGCCATCATCAAGAAATCTAGAAACAATAAATGCTGGAGAGGGTGTGGAGAAAAGGGAACACTCTTGCACTGCTGGTGGGAATGTGAATTGGTACAGCCACTATGGAGAACAGTATGGAGGTTCCTTAAAAAACTACAAATAGAACTACCATATGACCCAGCAATCCCACTACTAGGCATATACCCTGAGAAGACCATAATTCAAAAAGAGACACGTACCAAAATGTTCATTGCAGCTCTATTCACAATAGCCCGGAGCTGAAAACAACCTAAGTGTCCATCATCGGATGAATGGATAAAGAAGATGTGGCACATATATACAATGGAATATTACTCAGCCATAAAAAGAAACGAAACTGAGCTATTTGTAATGAGGTGGATAGACCTAGAGTCTGTCATATAGAGTGAAGTAAGTCAGAAAGAGAAAGACAAATACCGTATGCTAACACATATATACGGAATTTAAAAAAAAAATGTCATGAAGAACCTAGGGGTAAAACGGGAATAAAGACACAGACTTACTTGAGAATTGACTTGAGGATATGGGGAGTGGGAAGGATAAGCTGTGACAAAGCGAAAGAGAGGCATGGACATATATACACTACCAAACGTAAGGTAGATAGATAGTGGGAAGCAGCCGCAGAGCACAGGGAGATCAGCTCGGTGCTTTGTGACCGCCTGGAGGGGAGGGGTGGGATGGGGAGGGTGGGAGGGAGGGAGATGCATGGGGGAAGGGATGTGGGAACAGATGTATATGTATGACTGATTCACTTTGTTATAAAGCAGAAACTAATAAAAAAAATAAAATAAAATAAAAATAAAAAAATAAAGAAAAAATACCTGGCCTCTCACAAAAAAAAAAAAAAAAGATGACTAGGTCTAATATGAAAGGGTAAAGTGAAATTGGAACTTTTATTTCTCAATGGTAAAAAGTAAAAATAAAATTTTCAAAGAATTTAAGTATTTTTTTCCCAAACTCTCAGATGAGCAAGGACATTTCCTATGTAGCCACAAAACTATTATCATACACAAGAAATTTTACATGGATACAAAATGTGATTCATATAGAGTCCACATTGAACTTTCTTCAATTGTCCTCAAAACCTGAAGAACCTAGAATCAATTAAATTTTCACATGTTACATTTGGTTGCCATAGCTCTTTAGTGTCATATTCTGAATTTGTCTGATAGTTTCCTCATGATTAGAGTCTCTGGGGAAGAATTCTACACAGGTAACATTGTGTATTTCCCAAGTGTCTCATGAGGAGATACATAATATTGCTTTGTCTCATTATTAGTGGTGGTCAATTTGGTCACTTGGTAAAGGTGATGCCTGCCAGATCTCCCTATTTTAATTGTACAGTTAATCTTTTGCAGTTGATAAGTCATCTGCAAGGCCGCACTTGAGACTATGTGAATGCTCTGCTTCTTCAAAACTTTTTACCCCTTAGGTTTTCACATCCATTGACAGACCTTGTCTGAATCAATTATTTACACTGGTGTTGTAAATGGTGATTTTCTCATTTTATTTTTTCCTCTACATATTAGTACACACTTGTCTGTAATTTCCCTTCTTACCCTTGAACTTATGTATTTATTATTCATCTATTTTTGGCAACATGTTCTTTTTTATATTTTCAGTATGTTAAAATGCATTAATACCATGATTTTTGTTGATGCTAAAATTGTCCCAAATTTGACCACTTTGAGCACCTATATCTCCAGTGTTCATTTTATGTATCCCCATCATTTTCTTTGTACTTCTTTGCTTTCCCTCACAATCTGACATTCCAATGAGATACTGCCTTTTTCATTACTATATTTCCATGCGATTTTTCATCTGCCTGTGAGCTTTCTGTTCTTTCCCATTACTTTCTCTTTCTATCTATTCAAGGATCACTATCACAGTTTTAATTACAGAAGCTGATAGTATGTTTTAATAAATTCATCCCTCATTGTTCATTTTTTAGGGCTCTCATGGCTATTTTTATGTTTATTTTTCCATATAAACTTCAAAAATCTACTTGAATAGCTACATAAAGTAATCTTTTGTTTTTCTTATTACGATCATGCTAGATTTATTAATAAGGTGGGAATAAATGATAGCTTTATAATGTTTACTCATGCTATCCAAAAACGAGAAAAATCCCCAAATTTATGCAAATTCTTTTATATTTTTCTAAAGTATTTTAATTTTTCCTCACATAGATTTTACACATTTTCTATTAAGTTATTCTCAAATGAATTCTCTTTTTGCTACTAATGTAAACTGAAGTTTATCTTCTGTTACATCACCTAATCAGCTACTGTTTGTGTATAAAAAGGCTTATGATGTTTGTTTTTAGTTTAATATTCTGTTACTTTTACTGACTTTCTAAAAATTATATTAGTGTTTTCAGTCTTGTATTTTTCCAAATATACTGCAATATCATGTGTAAATAGAGATAGTTTCACTTCTATTCCAATTCTCGTGGCTCTATTGTTTATTTGAGTCTGATTGCATTGACTAGTGCCGCTACTACACTTTTATTTATTATTATTTATTTACTGATATAAAATTTTAATGAAATCAAAAAATAGTAATTACAGGACTATAGTCCTAATTAATACAGGTGAAAAAATTCTTAACAAAATATATAGCAAATTAAATCCAGAAAAAAGTAAAAATAAAATATGCATCACTGAATTTTGTTAGAGGAAAAAATGGCTGAGTGCACACTAGGGAAACAATCAGCTCTCACTCCCACAGTCTGTTTTCCTCTCTGCAGCCAGAGAGAGCCTGTAAAGACCTGAGTTGGGCCCCCTCCCTCCTCAGTAATAAACTTTCTATGGCTCCCACCACCTTCAGAAGGCCCAGCTCCTCAGGTGCCATTCCACAGCTGATGCCCGCCCACCTGCTCTGTGGTCCCAAGAGACACAGTTAGACTTGCGGTTATCCAAGCATAGGCACATGCTAGTTCTTGTGCCTGGAAACCCTTCCTTACCTCATCCTACTGTACGGTTCCAGAAATTAGAAGCGCTCCACACAATCCCTGGTCTCGATTAAGGAGGACCAAGGGCCAAGAATGACTCACCTCTCAGTATCCCAAACTCTAGGGCAGAGAGAGCGGAAGGCAAAAAGTCCTAGGACGACAGCATCCTCTACATCCGGGCCCGGAGGCTAGTAGGACGAGGGTCCCAGTGGCTGGCAGCCCGAAGCTCACCCACTCACCAGCTTCCCGCTCACGGTAGCCCGCCCACCCTGTGCACTGTGCGGGACCGGGGCGGGGTCTTCAAGCTTAGTGGACTCCCCATTCGTTTGGCCCTGGTCGGGGCGTGACCTTGGCTGACCTGCGCTCCGAGCGTCTGTTTACCGCGTGTAAAAGGTACGCAAGGCCCAGGGCACCGCCTTCAGGCCGCTGGAGGAAGGAGGGTCGGAACGGAGCCGAGAGAGCACGCAGCCAGGCGGGAGTCGCGGCTCCTACAAAGGCGCAGAGGTTGGTCCTGTTCTCTTCCTCCTCCTTCCTTGCTGGAAGCCTACGAGCCGCCTGGGAAGCAGCCCCACCCAGGGCTCGGGTGTCCACCAAAGCGGTGCACTGATTCCCCGCCCCCGCCATACACACACACACCAGCCACCTCTAATATATTTTTATTTATTTATTTATTTATTGCGGTACGCGGGCCTCTCACTGTTGTGGCTTCTCCCGTGGCGGAGCACAGGCTCCGGACGCGCAGGCTCAGCGGCCATGGCTCACGGGCCCAGCTGCTCCGCGGCATGTGGGATCCTCCTGGACCGGGGCACGAACCCTTGTCCCCTGCATCGGCAGGCAGACTCTCAACCACTGCGCCACCAGGGAAGCCCCACCTCTAATGTATTTTTAAATAGTAGTGGAGTTAGTGGGTATCCATGCCTTGTTTTTGGCCTTAATGTGAATGCCTCTAGTCTTCGCTAGTAAGTAACATACTGACTTTAGGACTACATTGTGTGTGTGTGTGTGTGTGTGTGTGTGTGTAATTATAATCATATATTAACACTAAAGAAATTGTTCAGCTCGTATTCAACATTTTATTCAATGTTTTGATAATCAGGAATGGTTGTTAATTTTTGTCAAAGGCCACTTTAACATCTGTGAAGATGATCATATGATTTTCCTCTTAGATTTTTGGAATAATATCACCTGGTCATGCTATTTAATTTTTATGATGAATTCTTGGATTCTACTTGCTCATATGTTATTTAGATTTTTACTTCCATACTCATAAGTGAGATTGATCTATAGTTTATTTTTTGTGCTATCTTTATAAGGTTTATCTTGTGGCTTTTCTTCTTTTCCTATACTCAGAAATAATTTAAGTAAGTTGAGAGTATACCATCTTTGCAGATTTAGGAGGATTCCCTTGTGAAAACTGGGCCTAGTCCTTTTATAATAACCTTCCCCATTTATTCTATGAAAACTGGAAGATGTTATGTGATTCTGCAAAGCAGAATGTTCCAACCAACTAACAGCTTTACAGAGCAAATGTCTTATGTATTCTTCAGGGTCTCGCTCATATATCATATTCACACTCCACCCTTCACTCAAGGACAGAATCAATCCCTCCTTAATTATTTATTTATTTTTTAAAATTTATTTATTTATTATTTTTGCCTGCGTTGGGTCTTCATTCCTGCATTGGGTCTTTGTTGCTGCGCGCGGGCTTTCTCCAGTTGCGGTGAGCAGGGGCTACTCTTTGTTGTGGTGCGCGGACTTCTCACTGCGGTGGCTTCTCTTATTGGGGAGCATGGGCTCTAGGTGCGCGGGCTTCAGTAGTTGAAGCACACGGGCTCAGTAGTTGTGGCTTGCGGGCTCTAGAGTGCAGGCTCAGTAGCTGTAGAGCACGGGCTTAGTTGCTCCGCAGTATGTGGGATCTTCCCGGACCAGGGATCAAACCCGTGCCCCTGCATTGGCAGGCGGGTTCTTAACCACGGTGCCATCAGGGAAGTCCCCTCCTTATTTCTTTTACATTCATAGCATTATGCATATGTCTTACAGACTTGATTACGTGTTGTAGCATACTTATTTATGGAGGTGACCATGTCTCTAGACTCCCAAAGACAGAGACACCAATTTAATCGTGTTTGATCCTTCAGCCACAAAATATTGCTTAGCCCTTGGTAAGTGTTCAAGAAATATATTTTGAATAATAATGAATGAAGAAAAGGAAAAAAGAAAAACAGTGAAAGCCCACTTCAGTGGGAAGCAGTAGACTCTAGGATCAAATACACCTGGGTTCTTTTCCAGTTTCTCACTGGCACGTATGTAACATTGTTACTCCAGTTACTCTGTTTTGTTCTACTCATCTGTAAAATATAGGTAAAATCTCATAGGGGTTTTGTATTCAGAACACAAGTAAGATTCCTAGCATTAAGTACTATATGTGCTCAACAGGTAATAACTTGTCCCCATGTGAAAGCCTGCTGCTTGGTTCTTTGGAAAATTCCTAGAGAAATCATGAGATTTCTCTCTTGCCTGTAGTATCAAAGTACAGTATCCAGCCTACTGATGGTAGTTCACTCTGAAAATGTCTGTAGGGATGAAATTCTCCAATTGAGGTCAACAACCATAAAGAAATGCAGGCATGTGTTGTGCCTCTGAGATTTTTTACGTGCAACATTTGTTTTAGAACTGTAGTTTTATATTAGCTGAATATAGTTTTGAAATGTGTCTTCCACTGGAGTCCTGAAAAACAATGTGTTGTATCCTGAACAACAACTTAGCAGTTCTCATACCTGGGCTTTCTTCCCAGTTCCTGTGCTATTTCCCCAGACAGCAAATTAATTAAATGGCCTTTGGCCATAACTCTTTCCCTTGAGTCAGCTTTTCTCTCATTTAAAGTGTAGAGATAGGAGGGATTTAATTAGCCCAATGCTTGGCACATTGCATGCACTCCATAAATGTCTGTTGAGATTTGGAATTCTCTTTAGATGAAGGTCACTTTTGCTATTACTATTAATTTATGAGCATATCAGTAATTCCTGTGCTGATAATATTGACAGTGAACAAGGACTTAAGAAAAGTTAACTCATAATTTACAGGAATCTATCATGAGAATTCGGATTTTCAACAACTCTCCCATTTTGAACGTATTCACTATTGGTTTAATGTTCTAAGGCCGTGATTCTACATATAAAGCTTTGGGATTCTAAAAGAGTGAAGAACTGCAGCAATTACCTGGATATTTCCACTGGAGAGAGAGAGAGAGAGAGAGAGAGAGAGAGAGAGAGTGTGTGTGTGTGTGTGTGTGTGTGTGTAAGCCCAGACTAAATATAGAGTCTTCATTCTTTATGTAAGCTACTTAAGGGAAAGGATATTGTCTTAATTTTTATCTCTACAGCAGTTATTATGGCTAGTTCAAATCCAAAACTATGCATAAATTATGAACAGTTTAAAATCCTCTTAAAATAAGTTTTTAAAAAATACTTTGCCTAAAATATTGTTTTTACTGATGTAGAAAATTTTTCTTAGCTGTTGCCACACTTAACATTTCTTACTGATGATCTATGTTATGATGATGGCAGTAAGCAGAAAAAGCTTAAGGAAATACACACAGTGCTGATATTTTACTAAAATGAATGTAGCACTAATTCATAATCATAATTCAATTTTTAAGTAAAAATCAGACTTTCCAGAGTGTCATTCCCTTAAGGCTGAATGTTTATAGGCCCAAAGCCTATGTGAATTTACACAGCTGTTTTGAGGCTTTGCATATTTCCTTGTTTTAGGTGCTTTGATTTTGTTTTAAAGGGGCATTTTTATACTGAAATAAAACACAACTATTAACACCAGCCTCAAGGGAAAAAGAAAATTACAAACCTACAGCTTAAAATGTTTTAATATTTTGCCTTTAAAATCTTGTATCCTTTAGAAGTTGGAAAAGTAAAAGCCAACCCCTGCCAAAAAAAGACTGAGGACAAACTGTCATGATTTCAGAAAATGATAGCAGAAGTGCAGGTGTTAATACTAGAAAGTTTGCCTGTGAGTAAACTGGTACCTCCGAAACAGCCCCTATTTAAATGTTTTTGAATTTTTTCTTGGGCATCGGTGCCTCTATATTGCCACCATTACCACACAATGCGAGCAGTACTGCAGAATGTTTTCTGCATGGTACCCAGCCAAAAGTGAAACAAGTTGCCTACAGACAGAGAGGCCATTTATAGAACATATTTGCTCATACCAGCGTTAGGCAGTAACTCAAAGGCAATGCAAAGAAGTCATTTCTCTTTACCTTGCTGGGTGCCACTCTGACCTGGAGAGCCATGTACACATTCTATGTCAAAGAGGTGGTGAAAGCCACACTCCTTACATCGACGACATCTGGAAGAAGAGACAGTTGTCACGGTGAGCTTTGCAATTACTCCTGAAGACTGTGAGACTCAGTAGTTCAGGATGATTGGATTACACAAAAAATGAGACAGAAGCCATCTGTGAGCCACGCATAAGCTGCTGAGTGCCGAAATGAACATCTTTATTAGGCGACTGAGTTCTCATACCATTAGTAGTTTGGTCGAGTTTGAAAGGGGAGTCGATTGTTTTTAGACAGTGCTGCAAATACGTAGGGACTTGAAATTCTCCCTGGCCGTGAGAGTAATTACTGTCTCATACTTAGAGACTTGGCTTTTCACTTAGGAAGTCCTGAGGTTGATTCCAGAGGCGGCTGCTGCCATCCATGTTAAAGCATGACCTGTCCTCTCTGTTTCATTTGCAAAGATCAGAGACTGATGGAGAAAGAAATCATTACTCCCTTTCACATCATGACAAAGCAGTATAAAAATTCTCACTTTCTGTTGGGAGCAGAAGGATTTTTATGCTCCAAAATAATGGCTTTTATACAGTCAGTGAAATGTTTTTAAGAACTGCCAAGATGCAGTCAGTACTGGAACTCTATGTCTCTCTGTTCCCCAAAGCTCCAGGACCAGTCCTGCATTTACCACGTTTCATCCCCCCATCTTTTGATTGGCGCTCACTTGTAGATGGGAATTCAACTGTGTTCTGTAGTCTTTTTTCCCATTACGGTATCTTCTTAACCTCTGTATAGACACATTATGCAATACGTATCCCCATACATAAGGGTATGGTTCTGGTAAAGGTGAAAAGAGGATCTTTAGCAAGCCCAGTACTTGATATTTTTCTTCTGGAAATGTTTCAAGTTTGACTCTCGTAATGCATATTAATAACACTATCAGTGCTCTCTTATTAATATGCCTTAGGTAATTCCTTTAATATGTGGCTGCCCTGCATCTCTACATACATTGTGAGTTCTTGCAGAGAAAGGCTCTTCTGCCTGCTGGTAACTTTGTAACAGCTCCCAGTGTCTGCTTCAGATTTTGACAAATGGTGGACCTTCAGTAAATGTTGATTCACTCTTTGAATCCAGAGCTTTGCCCTGTTTGTAACAGCAGCGGGCCAGCCTTTCTCCCTAAAGAGGGCAGGGAGTCATAACCCAGTGCAGAGCAAAGGCCCTGTGCTCACTTGCTCTTCTCCCAACACATTCAGAATGTTTTGTGTACAACTCAGACTCCATCGGAATTATTTAGTTCAGTAGTATCCACCCCAAACCTATCCCCTCAGGAAGTTGGCACTATACATTGGGAGCCAATACTAATTTTATTATAACCATCCCACTGGATAAAATATTGAAAAGTACTAATTTTTTACAACTATACTAGAAAAATTAAGTGACCAATAGAGTACATTGTATGGAAAGTGTGTGTGTGTGTGGTTGCATTTGCAACAATAAATATCTTTTATTTGAACTACTGATACGATCTATTGTGAGAATATGGCATTATATAGATGCACATACACACACATTTAATAGCTCTAATTCTGTTTTTCAAGTTTGCCATTAGATTGATAAAATATATGCATGTGTATCTATTGTATGTGTATATGTATGTGTGTATATATGTACATCTGCATATGTATATTTCTTTTCATTCAGCACACCCATATGGAAGTTAAGAAATAAAATATGGAAAACTCTTTACACTCTTGGGTTCTAAATTGTGCCCCTTGTCATTTGATCTTGTTTTAAAGTGTTTTTAGTCCCTTTGTATAACTTGTATCCAGAGTTCTTCTTTGTTAAAACTTAATTTAGCTACTTCCTTCATAGCAGAGACATTAAAAAAAAACCAAGGTATTAAAGAGATATTCTCAAGATAATAGTAAATAATTTAAAACTTCTTCCTGAGAAAATCAGAGGAGAAATTCAGAAGAGAAAATTAGTTCAGGTCCGCAATCACCAATCCTAAGTCTCTGGGGCCAGATATGTTTCCAAATCTAGAAAAATTTGAATTTTAGGCAGATAATAGTATCCATATAATATATTACATCACACTCCCAAGAGGACTGGAACTTCACTCTGTATTCAAATGCATTGTTTGAGCAGCAAAATGTATGAATATTCACTTCAAGCGGGATAAATAAAAAGTAAATAATTTTATGTCAGTTCAGGTAAGGTTTTGCCACCAAATTAATTCAGGTCAGGTAATTTTCTACCACCGTAAGAGTTGGAAAAATAATTAGCTTTCAGAACATTTTAGATTTTTGGATCTATAGCTAACAAACTACGGAGATGTACAAATTTAATCATAAGAATCTGAAGATTGGTGTTGATGATAGAACTCCAAATAAAATTTTAAATGATATGAAGATAAAGGTGTGCTTTAACAAAGTCAAATTATCTGTAAGAAGTAAAAAGTAAAATTCTTTGCCTCTTGTGCCAGGGTTGAATGAAACCGGTTCCCACTAATGCTTTCTGTTCCTCTTATTATAGTTGGCTTTGCTTTGGAAGCCCGGTGCTGTATATTTTTAGTTTTGACTGCTTCTTTTAACCCATTTATCCCTTTCCTGGCCTTCTACCACATCTGTTGTTCACTGCCTCTTTGAAATTAAAATATAGTACTCTACAGGATATCACTAAATCATAAAAAATATTAAGAACAAACAGGCTCTATTTTATTTCAGGAAGCCATGGAAATACCCATCAAAACTGAGGTGAATTTTTTCTGTTTATAGCCTTAATGGAGTTTCCTTTAGGTTTGGGTCCATGTTGAAAAGAAAATATATATCTACACATATAAGTACACACTGATTTCATTGTTTCAGATTTATGGAGTAATAAATTGTGTCTTGAAAGATAAAGTCACAATAAGGGACAGTACATCTAAACAGTAATGGCACAGAATCAAAAACAGTTGGCATGGGCAATTAGTTATGAATATTTAAACCCTTATTAGATGGTAACTTTCATGCTCCCTCCCATGAACCTAAGCCAGGGCTACTAATAACTGCAAATGTGGACACTTGAGTTTTAGTATCTCACTTTACCTACTTTTAATCCAGTTAGCCACAGTTCTGGGCCTGAAATGAGCAGTACAGGGTGGAAAAACATGAAGAGGTTATAGAAAAGAGCTGAAGAGTATATACATCATATCAATTTGAAGCAATGCCTGGGAAAGAAACATACAAGTTAGGGCAAATTTAACACAATGATCACAGAGTAAAAATAAACACTGAATGATAAAGTTAGGGTCCTGTTTCAAAGAATGCGAATTGGATTTCCAATACGAACAGAGCACAGAGTGGTGGGAAAGAGAGGGAGAGCATTCCAGATAAGAGAAATGTAAAGCACAAGGGAAGTGAGAACAAGCCAGTGAGATCTGCTTTGCTAGAAACTGAGCAATGAGACTAAGGTAGTGGAGGACCGCTTATTGGTGGAGCCCTCAAAAGACAGACAAGAGAATTGTATTTGGGTTCAAAATAAAATAGCCGTGTTCTTGAGCAGTGATGTGACAGATGAAATCATCATCTGAGGAAGATTATTTTAATAGCACTATAGAGTAAAAGACCACAGAGGATGTTGGTTAGCTTGTTGGAGAAGGCTTGGGATTTGATTTTTGTGGGCCTAGAATAAGTGAGAAGGAATAGATTTTTAAAAACACCTTGGGTACAGAAGCGGGCCGTCTTCATGATAGAGGACTAGAAAAGAAGGCAAAATGAAAAAGTAAAAATGACTTCAAGATTTTGATGGCAACAAATTAAGGTGATTGTGGTACTATTGATAAAAATGGTGAGGTTAAGAAAATAGGAGATGAGAAGCAAACTGTTGGATTCAACACATTAAGTTTCAGGGCCAGTTCAGACTTCAGCAAGCTTCAGAATCACATGGAAGTCTTGCTAATAAAACACAGATTGCCGGGACCCACTCCCAGAGTTTCTGATTCCACAGGTTGGGGATGAACCCAGTGTTTGTGTTTCTGGGTACTGCACTTTGAGAACCACTTATGTAAGTCATGTCCTCATAGGCAATTAATGATGATGGAGGTAAGGGTGGAGGTCTGAGGCCAACAATATAAGTATGGGAATTATCCATGCCCGGGTCATTGTTAAAACTATGTTGTGGAAATTTCTATTTATAGCACTTTCCATCATTTTTATACCCTCTATCATCTGTTTCCTTAATTATATTGCTGACATTAAAGTGAAATAAATGTTCAGTCTCTGGCAGTTGGGGAAAAGGGACTGATAGCTTAAGAAATAAAAACCCTGATTCTGAAAATAGACAATGAGTGTATAAGGGAAGATCAGAGCAGGGCTTTTGAAGGATGCAACAGAAAGAGATGTAGGAGCAAATTGCCATCAGGCATTATGTGGTGGTAGGAAAAAGGACCTCTAGGTACTTGACAGATTACTCTAGAAATTTCCTTTCACTCTCCCCGAAGAAGCAAAAAGGTAGAAAGTTAAAAGGAAAAGTTAATAAGTCTACTTTGTATTTTAATTATTGTCAAGTACCCAGGTGCTTCAGTGAAGAGTTTCATGTACATATAAATTACTTCTGTGCCCTCGCATATTTGCAGAAATCTAAATGAAATGTTGTTCCATTTAAAATTTAAATAACTCCCTTGAGAAAATGCCAACCAGATTGCTTCAACTAGAAGCCAATGCATAAACATGTATTTGTTATTTACTTGTTAATGTGTTCAGCATTTTGGTGTTTTTGCATGAAACCTAAAGTCCTCTGTAGTGTGATTTGATGACCCTAAAATGGTGTGTAAAAAAGTAAACAAACAATACTGTGGTAGATGCAGAGTACATGATTTATAGAAAGACTTTTTCCCCCTTCCAGAGATAATGGTTACCAAGTGTGATACTCCATTGTTCCAAAAGGGTTCAGACGTGCCTAAGCTTGCACTTTTTACAAAATGGCAGGTTCAGATCCACAAGTGCAACTCTTTAAGGGGTGACTCAGCAGAGGGAAGTTCGCCTGAGACTTAAGGGGTGAACTTGGCTTTGTTCAGCAGGCTCTGGCTGATTGAGTCAGCCTCGGTTCTGGCAAGGCAGCTGCTGGCAGAAATGTGCAGTCATTTCACATTCTCCATATTCTGATTGCAACTTACCTCTTACAAGAATAATTTGAAGTTAAAATAGGAGTGGATGGAAGTTCAAGTTCAATACTTAATACTTGAAAATACACAACTTCCACGCTCCAATTGGGGAGAAATTTGACTAAAAACAGATTATATATATAAAAAAAATGCCCCTAGAGTTTCTTGGACATAAAATTGTTTTTTGAAAACAACAGTATGATGAGTTAAGAGTGAATGAATCAGAAACATACGGATTAAATTTTCCCTGAAATTTGCATGAATTTGGAAGTCATGGAGAAAAGGGCACTTGGCAAGATACATTTGAGATTTTATCCAACCAAAAACATTCGAGAAATAATCTGAGGTGCTTTGGTAGACACAAAACAGTGCCAAATTCTTTCATTTTTATAAACTGCACTACTATAAAAAAAAAAGAAAAGGAAAGAAAAAAAATGACCTAACTGTAATTTAACGAAGACATGGGATACTGCTTGTACAGCAACTAGCAAGCTCTGCAGATAAGCACCAGCTTTTTAAGAGATCAGGCTATGGGTGTTTAAGAACAAATCTCAATCAAACAGGAGCAATAGTTCTGCAGACTACAAATGCTCTAGGCCCACAGATATAGCCAGAGCACAAGCTGAGGCTGTGGAGGGAATGTGTTATTTGCTGGCCATTTTTCTCACTCACCTAAAGGAAATTAAGAACCACAACAACAATGACTAAAATATTATTTTAAGAAAAACACACAGTAATGCCTGTTTGTATGCATTACTAGCTTTTTGTTTATTTGGTTTTTTTTGGTTTTTTCTTACACAGCATGTCGGTAAACTGATACTCTGTGGCTGAGGTCGCTGTTAAGAGCCTTCTGGCACTTCTAATATCAGGTAAGACAGAGCCAGATTTATATAAACTTTGGCACTTTAACAAGTCAGAATAAGCGTCAAGTTGCTTTATAAGCATTTAAAGTCATCAACAAAATGATTTACGAGGAAAATACATTACAAAATCTCAGTTCTGTTGTTTTCATTGTATTAAATATTTTTCAGCCTTATCAAAGTTCTTAGTGTAACATTTTTTTCCCCATGCCTTTTTCTGGAGGATCAAATCCTAACATCCCATTCATACAGGACTCATATAAGATCCTGTTCAATAACTACATTCATATAATAGCTTAAGAAGTAACTACTATATAAAGACAGACATTTTCTAAATATTCAATGTTTAGTTGTAAAGAGAGGTAAAGAAGAGGAATAGAATGCATAGTGAGAGCTTTTATGGATATGGAGACCAGAAAGGATGATAATCTTTGTAGTATTTAATCCACGGACCTAAAATTTAAATTTACACCATGGAAACAAGCAAGGACATTAGAAACCTTTACTTCCTCCAGATTTGCTCTTGACCCCGGGTAAGTACACTCACTTTTTCTTACTTTGCAGATGGGTTCTAACTCCCCAGAAGGAAAGCTCTTGTGAGCATAATAAAATCTATCATAAGCTCTTCACTTTCTGACTAATAAGCTAGTAATAAGGGCAGCTTTTAAGTGGGATCCAACGTGAACTGGGGAGTCATTTACAGAGCAGATCCTGCTGGGTGTGTACATTATTACTTAGGGAAACTAAATTAGTTGTATAAATAACATTTGACATATTTGAAAGTCAGTCCCTCTGGCTTCTTAGCTCTAGTAATATCATATCATATGCAGGGAAGGGGAACTTGGAGATGACAAACAATGCAAAAGTAGGTAGATTCCCTCAGAAGATGGAAGAGAGACCAAAGATGCAAATGCTGGGTTTCTATAAGTCTTTCTTTAGAGAAAATATCATATCCAGTTGAAGAGGATAAAGGCCTTTTGGTTCCAAGGAGGAGAGCCTGAGCCCTCTGTGAATGTCAAAATTTGCAAATTCTACCATAATATACTATTTTCCCACAAAACAAAAGCAAACCCACAAGTGAACATCTATGTACCTTTTCAGACACATAGAGATTTATCTCTCTCACTTGATAAGTACATTTTACTGTTTCTGGTACTTTCTGAATCTGTTTTACAGTCTGCTTTTATGTGTTTCCATGTAGAGTGCAACAGGAAACTCAGTTGCCTTGTAGAGCAGAGCCATTGTGAACCCCAATATACCACTTTTCAATATAGCAGAGATTTCTCTGTCTTGGCTAAAAGCCATGAATTTCTTATACCAGTTTGCTTCATCTGCATCTCCATCTTTAGCCTTGACAATTGACTTTCTTTCCAGGGCCTGTTTTTAAAAATAAATACAATTTTTGTCTCTTTCCCATGTTAGAAGTGTCTAACATGATTTCCTGCATGTGCCATGTTAAGGGAAGAGAAGATGCTACATTGAGTTGTGGCTGCTGAATGAATGGCTGGGCTCATTCTTAGGGAGGTGACTAGTTCTTACTGATGAGAACTGGGGTTTCAGCCTGGAGGTCACCTCCTCTAGGGGGATTTTCCAATACTGTCTCCTACCCCAAGTTGCCCACCTTCTTAGTTTGTGCTTCTACCTGTGTTCCTACGGCAACCTGAACATTGCCCATCATGGCTCTTGTCACTTTCCATTGTGATTGCCTGTTTACTTATTTTTATATCCTATAGATTACAAGCCCCATGAAGGCAAAGACTGTGTTTGACCTCGTTTATTCATTTCTATAACTGAAGTACATAGAAAAGTGCCCAGGACAAGGCAGAAGCTCAGTATGTTTTAATACATGAATAAATGTATTTGGGTAATAGTCAATATATATAGTCTTTTACTAGGATGTGATATTTACTAAAGGGCTATATACATTTGAAAGCATGAGAACATGAATGCTATCAAGAATGTACAAATGTTGAGCAATAGACTTAAACATGATAGAGAGGTCAAAAAAGTACAAGTGTCCCTTTTCTTTTGGAAACAATTTTCAACAATACATTAATCCACTTCATAAAATCTTTAATTTTTTTGTATTCCTCACCGTTGAATACACTGTTGACTGCTTTAGGTTTCATTGAGAAACCAGTTGAGAGTAAAACTTTTTACTGTCAGCATGCCTAATGATATCCATCTTGATCTTGAGATATCACATTAAAAAGATGCATGCTTTTTATCAGTAATAGCAACATTTTTCATTTTTTCCAATTTTTATTTTATAAAATAATAAGGGAAAGGTCAGTGAAGCTTTAAATGATTGTACAAACAGTGCTGTAGAGGCCAGTAAGGTGACGGTGCCAAAACAGCTGAGGTTTGGCAGGCAGCAGTAGACCCCCACATGCAATCCATCAGCTAGTTCCTCAGAATCTTCTTCCAAAGCATGCCTCGCATAGATCAACTTCTTTTCCTCTGTGTTACAGCCTCCACGGTCAAGCCACCATCATCCCTCCCAATCCTGCTGTATGAGTCTCCTAACAACCCCTGCTTTGATTTTTACCCCCCCCCCGGCAGAGTATCCCATTTACCACAGAGCAGCCAGAAGGATATTTTAGAAATATGTCATTGGCTTAAATGTCCTCATTGGCTTTTCATTGTTTTTAGAAAAAAGATTCTGATTTCTTATTCTGTTGCACAAAGGCCTCCCTGACTGGGCCAGTCTACCTCTCTGACCTCATCTTACACCATCCTTGTGCACTCTTCTCTTTCCTGTTGGTCTTCATTTTGTCCCCAATATGCCAAGCTCTTTCCTACCTTGTGGCCTGTGCTCCTTCTGCCTGTAATGTTTTCTTTTCCTCTTTTTTCTCGGAAGGAATTTTCAACAGTACATTAATCCATTTTATACAATCTTTAATTTTCTTGTATTCTCAATGTTGAATACACCGTTGACTGCTTTAGATTTCATTGAGAAACCATTGAGGCTAAAACTTGTTGCTTTCAGCATGCTTAATTATATCCATCTTTGTCTCAAGATATCACTTTAAAAAGATCCATGCTTTTTGTCACTAATGCCAACATTTTTTTTCAGATCTTAGGCTATCCGTCCTCTAACGCAGCCATCTCTCTTCTTTTGCATCTCTGCATGGAAGTCATCGCTCTGTACTAATTTTCCTTTTGGTTGTTGATTGTCAGTCTCCTCATAAGCATGAAGCTCTTTGAGAGAAGGAGCCTGTGTCTCTTGGGGAAGTGGAAGCTATTGGTTAATGGGTAGTTCTCAGATTTTCTTTCCACAAACCAAAAGCTGATTACATCCTTAAAAAGAAAATCATGTCAGGGAGATTCTAAATGCTAACAAACTCCCTTTGTCCATGAGAGTCCTTTTTGTTCCCTGAATACATTGGATTATTGGAAAGGTAAAATGCATGTGAAATACTGCAAAAATGACTGCACATATACAAAAGGGTAATGGAAGTGGAAACATGGAACATAATATGTGAAACATTTAACACAGTACCTGACACATATTAGGAACCCAAATCTGCTCATTGGTTTATATATTATCACCCATTATCCACTAATCTGTTTATTCATTCACTCAATAGATGTAGTTCATCAAACCCAAGGACGTCAATAGATATTGATGGAAAAAGGGGCATGTCTTCAGAGAGGGATAAGATACAAGTCCACCAAAGCAGTTAAAGGTTAGAAAAGCCCATCCAGGAATTTAAATGGTCCAGAATTGAATACATTTCCTATAGAAACTTTTCTAAGAAGGAAATTTGATAGAAGATTGTTGGAAGATTAAAGTGCGTGCTTGATCTTAGAATTTCTATTGATTTTCTATACTCTTAAAAGTGAGAAAAAAAATCTATAAATTTGCTGACTATGTATACATTTAAATATTGTTCCAGTTACTATGACAGTATAACAGATTACCACAAAAGTTAATGGCATAAAATAATGATTTATTATGCTCACAAATTCTAGGTCAGTAATTCAAGAAAGGCACTGTTGGTTAGACCTCACTTAGAGCTCTTTTGTAACTGGAGTCAGATTGGGGCAACAGTCATCTGAAGGCTTGACTGTGGCTTGAGGGCCTACTTCCAAGGTGACTCCCTCACAGGTGTGACAAGTTGATCAGGTGCTTTAGTTCCTCTCCATATGGGCCTCTCCACAGGGCTGCTTTGGTGTCCTCATAATATGTGGCTAGCTTCCCCCAGAGTGAGTGATCCAAGAGATCAGACAACCTTGAGAGTTATACACTGTCACTTCTGAACTCTGTTGGTGATACAGGGCCAGCCTGGATTCACTGTAAGAGAAGAGGACCCAAGGATGTGAATACCAGAGGATGTGGATGATTGTGGGCCATTTTGGAGGCTTGCTAATGCAAATATCATTAAATATTAGCATTTTGGGTAGATAATATGCTTAGAGGATGCCCAAGGACCAAAAAACATATTTTCCATGACTAAAGTTAAGGAAAATGAATCACTTGTAGCAATCAGTAATATAATTTGGAAAATATTTTGTATAATTTTTCAAAATTTTAAATAAAATTTTATTTTTAAAATGAAAATGTCTAATTATATACAAGAATACAAAATTGTACTAATCACAAAAAATTCCAAGTATCTTTTTAGACAAGATCATTCATTCATTTAGCCAAGCATTCATTTTACTAAAATTTCTTGAATAACTGCTATATACATAGTACTGCAAAAGCAGCTGTGAAAAAATGATTTTTGTCATCCTCTTTTCAAAAGTAACTTAGGCCAGTAAAGGTATTGGTGCTTTGACCAAGAAATTACAGAAAGGAATGACTCTGCATAGATTGCTGCCTTAAAAAATAGTTCCAAAAAAACTTTTGGAACATTTAGACCCATTTCCTGACAGTTTTCCACTGTTCCTTCCAGTACAAACCCAGAGTTAGTAGGGAAGGTGGGATAGGAGCCTTAAAACTTGATTTGAATAATCACTAGTTTTAATGTATAGTTTGTTTTTGATTTAAAGACACATCCTAGCATGTACACACACACACACACACACACACACACACCCCACACATGCATATGCTCAACCCTGTAAAGCACTGGGTTGACCATTAGTTGTGCAGCTGAACTTTGATCTCCAGGTTCTTCTCTGAAAATCAAGTCCAGATGACTCTGAAACAAGCTGACGGTAGGAATGAGAGAACAGGTTTGACCAAATTTAGGCCCATTTAAAGCCTCATGGAATCTAAGTTTGGAATAAAGCAAATTTTCCAGATCTCTCCAGATTTTGCTTTGCCTAGCACTGGGGAGAACATCTTTCCAGTAATTTGAAAGAAGAAGAGGAGGAGAAACAGCAGCAGCAGTTTGAGAAATAAGTTCTGCAGCTTCTTAGAAATTAAATAGTGCAGATAAAACAACACCCTGATAACTTGATTACAAATTTAGCAAGTATCTGTAGAAGGATTCAGTTACCCTTCGAGGTAAGAGTATTTCCAGATGGGTGGGAGTAGGGGATGTTTGGTGAAGTTCTTTTGAGTTTTACCAAATTTGAAGCATTTGAAAACTACCTGGAAATAAATGAGCCCAAATTACTACTGAATTTATAATAGATACTATCTTACAGAGTTGAGCATATTCAAAATTTATGAAAAGAACCATTCAATAATACTGTTGGAGACAGCCACATTGCAGACAGGTGTTCCATAAATAAGTCCACAAGTTCTGTATTTGCATTTCCAGCCTGGTGTTCTTGTGAAATTCAATCATAATAGCTCTTGAGCACAGTTGACTATATACAAATTTACATAGAAAGTTTTGTGCCAACACAGGACATTTATGTTTGCACATAGCAATGACATTCCTGGATGATCTGAAGTTCTGCATAAAAACCCCAGGTGTGATCAGGTCTGACATGTTAATTAAATTAGGCTAGCTTGAACAAATTGCTATGATATAAACTGACATAGTTTTTTCATCATGGGTTAAAAAAATAACAATCTATTACAGGAAGTGAAACCTGATTGCATGAAACTGAACCCATGCAAAACTGAAGCTCTTCAGATAAACAGTTTCCTCCAAGAGAGCTCTCCTATACCCTTCTCTAAGACATTAAATGTTTAGTATATGTGAGACTTCAACTTATCAGTCAGAAACTTTACAAATGGATATTTGTCTTGTAAGAAGCTTTTTGTCCCTTCTTGCAATTACAAGGTCACAATTTGTTGTTTATGCTTGCTTAGTTTGGGGAGCACATTTATTATGTAAGAAGGAGACTTCGGAGAAAGTCATCATGTTATACACACCGCTTTCTTTGTCAATATTTATATAAATATTCATTCACAGGCCTGATCATCCCTGTGACATGATGTACTCTGACATACATAACATTAGTAATATTGATTGAGAAAGATTTCTCCTGTTTTCTGTTACTCCAAAGTTTTGCTTTGGATAAATTATTAATCACTTAACTCACAGTGGTGAGTAAGATGCTCAAGAATTACTGAAAGGAAAAAAGCTTTCAATCAGGCCTTCCCGTAGACCTTACCAAGAGAACATTGACAAAACAATGGCAACCAAAACCAAACCCAAACAAAACAAGCCAAACTGAGAGCAGGAAAGAGTGATGGGTCACCATTACCTATGACAGATGTCGTGGCAGTAGCACCTGGCCAGGATGGGAATCTAGACAAGAAGTGAACCGAATTTAGTGGTAACTCAGTTAGTACTTAGAGATGAGAGTGGGAAATATGTCAAATTCACTTAGGAAAATTAAGGGAATATGGAAATTCACAAAGAAGGAAGTAAAGTCTACCAATAATTTTACCCCTCAACTGTAATCTTCATTAAATTTCAGAGTATTAATATAACATTTTTAAAAATAGAGATGATATTTTGTGAACTATTTATTGCCATTTTCATGTGCCAACAACTATATTTAAAATGACTATAAAATACTGCATAGTATGTAAGTATCATTTTACTTAAATCCTTTATTGCTAGACTTTTACCATATACAGATTTGGTTGGAATTGTTGCTCTTGTACTATTTTAAGTGGTGCTGTGATATGAATTCTTTTATGATTGTGAATAAATCTTTGTATATGGTGACTTACTAAAAGTGGAATTGCTAGGCCTATGGGTTTGCACATTTAAATCTAGATCATAATCATATAATCATAGAAAGATTATGTGACTGATAACCAGCAATGTAGCAAGGTGGGTCTTTTTTCAAGGTCTCAGCCCCATTGTTTGTAATTGTGCCTCAGTGGGTCTTAAAGGGACAGTACCCAAGGCCTAGAATTTGGGGTGGAAAGGGAAAGCCCAGCTAAACTTGTGTGCAATCATGCTTCCTCAGATTTCTCTGCTTATCCCATATCATCTGATAAGGGGAACACATTACACACAGGAGAACTGTTGGGCAGTGCTAAGTGGCAGAAAGCAGGATGAAATTAAGCTTCATAATTTTTATCTTTAGACCGGGAGAGATTTATCGACTTTCTGAAGGTTATATAAGCAACGCAAGCCATGATCTGAGAATAAAACACAAGCCAGTGACTATTCAGATAATTACTAAACCAATTTTTCTTTCTAATAAGAGCAACTCACTTTAATTTCTAGGTTAATTTAAAATTAATAAAAGATGTCAGATGAATAGCTCAGAAGGCTCCTCCTACCTTCTTAATCTGTGATCCAAACAATAACATGCTTCTAATAAAATCATTCAGGAGTGAGCTGCAACTGTGTCCGCTCCATGGCCATAACTCAGGACTGTGGCAGAATTACACATGTCTAAGAAATTCAGTCATATCAGTATCTTGAGACTTTTAAAAATGCCCTGATGAATAGAAAACCGGGGTGCGGATTGGTGGGCGTGGGGAAGCACCCAGACAGCCAATGTAAATTGAAACGATTGAATCACTTTGGTGATGTTTAATTATTCTGTGGTCATTTTACAGATTATCTTTCTAAATTTACTTTCTGGCTTTCTTCACATATCATATAACTGGGAGGCAGCACAGTTTTGAGGAACACACTGAACAGGGAAACCAGGATGCTTGGCTTTGCTACTAACTAATCAAAAGACTTGGGATGATTCCCTTAACCTTTCTGGTCCACAGTTACTTAGTTTGTCATGTAGTAACTTATGTTTACAGCAAGCAAATACCACTAATTAATATAGATAGGAGCCAGGTTAGCCTATATGGTGATTAAGATATTTGACGACGATGCCTGATTACAGGTTCAAATCCTGGCTGTATACCACTTAATAACCACATAACTTTGGGAAATTTGCTTAACCTCTCTGTATGTCAGTCTCCTCACCCGTAAAACATGAATATAATAGCATCTACCTCTGAGAGTTTACGTGAGAATTCAATGATATGGTTCTTGTGTGTCATCTGGCAAGCACCCACTAACCGTTAGCTGTCAATAGTATATACTCATCATAGTGTGGTAGAAATTTATTATATAAGACCCTTCAATCCATCTAGTTTAGGAATTATTTGGACTAATGTTTTTATTGCATCTAGTTGAGCGCTATTTAGTCTAGCTTGGTATCTTTACTAGCAGTAATGATTTGTTTATGTCTCGTTAAATTTGCTTCATTTTCTAACTTTTTCTACTTAGAGAGGCCTTCATTTCATCTTTGTTTTGTTTCAGAGCTGCTTTCAGAAAAACACTGAAAAGTTGGTTGTATTAATGATACAACTATTCAATTAGCTTTTAAAATATGCTTCAAATTTCAGGAGAGCCTAAAATTTGTACCTTAGTTTTAAAAAATTACTTTGATTCATATCAGACATTTTGTTAATAACAATTTAGACTACACAATCTACTACAGTGAAATTTAATATTATGTGACTACATTTGGGTCAGCCTCCAAGGGAGGTTAGTTGTCAGAAAGGCAGAGAAGCCTCATTACAACATGATTCACCCTGAAGGGGTCCCTCAGCTGTTCTCAGAGGGCACTTGGACTAAGAAGCAAGGCTTTAGTGTAAAAAGAAATTTTATTAATGTAAAAAGAACTTGTATTAGTATCTAACATTTAATGCCACATCTTAAATTACTTCAGTTCTCATGTGATAAAAGTCAACTTAAATAACAAGCTGTCAATATAAATTCAGATATGGCCCTGCACAGGTTATAGTATTTTGATGGTCGAATAGTCTTCCACGTCAAGAGGAAATACGTTAAAACAATACAAGGCACTAACAAACCTAATAAGTATTTACTAGGTGTAGTACATTGTTGTAACTTTCTTTCTACATTTTAGAGAGCAGGTTAAAGACCTATTTGGAAAAAAAGAAAACCGTAACATAAGGCGTTAAAAGGCTCCATTATTCGAGTTGTTGGAAGAGTGGCAACTAATAAAATAGATACAAAAGAAATCTGTTTTTTCTTTCTTTCTTCCTTTCTTTCTTTCTTTCTTTCTTTCTTTCTTTCTTTCTTTCTTTCTTTCTTTCTTTCTTTCTCTTTCTTTCTTTCATCTTTCTTTCACCTCTATCTATCTTCTATCATTATCTATCTAATTATACCAGAGATAAAAAGATAAATCTGTCACTCTCCCAAATTTGCGGTATTTTAGGAAGTTGTGGTCTTTCTTGGATTTATATCAACAAGATAAAAAAATAAAACCATTCCTGGAAAAAAATCAATCCTCCCTGCCCCTACTTGGTTAGGAAAGAATAGATTTTTCTTCAAAATATTGTAATGTTCATTATTTAGGTGAGTTACTGAAGTAGTTGTAATTTACGATTATTTGCTTCAAACTGGAAGTAAAAAGGGGTGATTTTGTGTATTTTTAACTCCCTTCTTATCATATCTAAGTAAACTTGGGGATTATTTTAAATTTCAGATTTAAAACACACAATGTAGGGAAATCAGAGCAATGACTAAATTTTAACATCAAACATCTGATGAGGACAGCACCTCATCAATTTGAAGTGTTTTCTAAATATGCAAAGTGATTAAAAGACGTAAGTTAAAGGAACATTTCAATCCCAATTTTTGATAGTAAAGCGTTTCTGAATTTCATGCAATAAAAGGACCTTACCTGTAACATTTTCTCATAAAGCTTTATGTGATTCAAACCGTCAAATTGATTCTATCAAAAGTAAATTTAAAAATAAACTATGTTTGAAATTCATATATCAACAGCTAAAGATGAAAAGGAATATATATATATGATGCTGGATCAAAGCAGTTTGTGAGATATAAATTGCTGAATGTATTATGTGTGGTATAACAAAACAAAAATAGAAAATATAATTTTGTTCTCAAGATAATTCATACATATATGAAATTTATGGTTCAAGCCAATATCTCAAGAGTAGAAAGATGAGAGCATTCTAGTGAAGGAGTTGCAATATGCTAATTATGTGGGTTTCTTTGAAGGACAAGCAATGTCTCCATGTCACTATATAGTCTAATTCTAATCATTTCTGACTATCCAAAAGCCATGTTCTTGGGCCATGCTATTTTATTGACTTACAAAATGGTCTTAACTGGGTTTTGTTGTTACTTTGCTTTCCACTGAGAGACATTTCAAGAAATACTAGTATGAACTGCCATTTCTGAAAATAGTGACTGCTTTATCTCCTACTACCTCTTCAACTGGGAAAAGTTCCCCAGGGAACTTTTTTTTTTTTTTCTCCTCTAAAGACAATAAAATCTTTTTCTTTTTTTCTTTTTTGCTTTGTCTTCCTGGAAGCTCCGAGCCAAAACTGTTCTCAAAATATAACAGCTCTGTTGGATCTTAGGACATACTTACATGTATTTTTCATTGTATTCTCTTATTTCCTCCCCTGGACCTGTTTTCAGTTTAGAATTTAATAAATTATTTGTAGACAAAAGTCATGGCTGGAGAGGCAGCTAGCTAGCTAGATATGATTGATAAATCTGAGGAACATGGTAGGAATCAGAGTTGATTGTCATCAATAAACAAAGTCTACTGGGAGGGAAAAGGTTATTAAAAGTAATATTTTATGCAGATGATAAAAGTATGTGTTTATTCATTAATGAAAATGCAGACAAGTTAAAAAAAAGAAAATGGAATTCCTACAATCCCAGTAGCCGGAGACACCTGCTTTTAACCTTTTGGTGTCATTCTCCTTAATACCTTGTCTCCATGAAGAATATGCATCAGATGGACCTCTTGGCCTCCCCTGCTGCCATCTGCCATCCTTTACTGAGTACTCCCAAGGTACAGGCCCTGACCTGGGCAGTTCCCATACACTATCACATCATCTTCACATCTAGGGGTGGGAACTACCCTCCGCCCACCCACCATGAGTGAAGAAACAGACACAGAGAGACTATATAACTGGCCCAGAGCTAATAATATTTAAGCTCTTGTTTCAGCCTAGGCAGACTGACTTGAAAGTATGTGTCTTGCCACTGCTCTGTGCTACCATTGAGAACAAGTTTCACATTTATTAGAAACCCTTCTATGTTCAGTGTACGTAAACCTCTTTCAACGTACTTGATTAGTTGGAAACTCAATCTTTTCCTGAGATGAACCTCTGACATAGCCCCTCTGGGAATTTCTGGGAGGGTTGGGCATGATGCCTTGCTGCACATATTCAGCTCTGCACTTTTACATGCTGGGGGCCACCATGACTTCTTCATTATGTGTTACTGCCCATCTTGATGCCATGTTGCTGGAAGTGTTCAAACTACTAATTCCACAATGTTCACTTGGCTGACACTGATTTCCTCCAACCTGGGTAAATATATATGCACTATGTATGACAGACAAAGGCTAATAGCCTTCAAAAACAAAAAGCAGTTGATACTCAATAAGAAAAGAACTTACTGGAGAAATTGGCAAAGGATAAAATGCATAAAAGGCAGTTCATAGAAAGAAAAATATTATCTGTTCAATAAACATACAAAATATGCCCAGCTCACTTGTAATTTTTTAAATGCAAGTACAAATAGTGAGAAACCAATCTCAGCTTCCACCTTCCTTGTTGATAAACTGGCAACCAAAGCATTTGGGTGAGAAGAAAATAAGCATTCTCATAGAATTTTTTAAAATAAATTTATTTATTTATTAATTTATTTTTGGCTGTGTTGGGTCTTCGTTGCTGCACGCGGGCTTTCTCTAGTTGCGTCACATGAGGACTATTTGTTGCGGTGCAGTGGCTTCTCTTTGTTGCGGAGCACAGGCTCTAGGCACGCGGGCTCCAGTAGTTGTGGCACATGGGCTGAGTAGTTTTGGTTCTCAAGCTCTAGAGCGCAGACTCAGTAGTTGTGGCGCACAGGCTTAGTTGCTCCACGGCATGTGGGATCTTCCTGGACCAGGGCTCAAACCCGTGTCCCCTGCATTGGCAGGCGGATTCTTAACCACTGCGCCACCAGGGAAGTCCCTCATAGACTGTTAATAAGAGAAAGATTGATAACAAATTTTTCTGAAATAATTTGGCATTATTTATCAAATGTTTAAGCAATTTGCCTTTTGATTTTGTAACATCATTGCCAACGATTTATCCTGAGGCTATGTTGCACGTTTATACAGAGATAGATGATAAATGCAATGATTTTTTGGTAACACTTTTTATAATAATAAAAATCTGAAAACAACTCAACTACTTATAAATAGGAGATTAGATTTATAGATTGTGGTTGTTCATGCAATGAAATATCACCCAGTTGTTAAGAAGGATGACATCTATATATACACCAAGATTTATATACACTGTGCATACCAAACAGAGGCTTAGCTTAGTGATTAGAAATAGATTCTGGAGCCTCAGTGCAGACTCTGGAACCATACCTGGGTTTGAAACCTGGCCCCACCACTTACAGCTGAAGTTATCTATAGCAGGTATCATAATCTCTATATGTCTCACTTTGCTTGTCTGTGAAATGGACACAAGAACAGTACCCATCTCATAGGTTGTTATGAGGATTAAATGATTCAGTGTTTGCAAACTGCTTAGGTGATGGCTTGGCACATGGAAAGCATTATATAAATTTTTGTGAAGTAAAACAAATACTGATATGAAAAATTAAAGTCCATGAGTCCATGTAGTAGAAAGTAAAATGATGCAGAACAGTATAATTCCATATATCTAAAAAAAATGATAGGGGTGGGATCCATACTTGCATGAGGATACATTTCTGGAAGCCACCCCAAGAAATGTTGAGTTTACCTCTGGGATATGGAAAGGAGGTAGATGGTCTCAGAGCCCTTTAATCTTCACCCATCTGCACAGTTTTGAGTTCTTTTATTCCTATTTCATCAGCAACAGCTCCTGGAAGATTTCATGACAGGCAGAAGACTGGTTTGCCCTGAACTCACAGAGGACTTCTGCCAGGTGTTGGTGGGTTGAACACTGCAAGCCAAGCTCACATCGTCTCATCTCTGACTCAGCCAAAATACTAACACACACACACACACACATGTTCACATACACTCACATGCCCAGACACACATGTGCACACACATGCACATATGTTACAAAATTACGATCATGTGGTAAACACAATTTTTTGTTTCTATTCTTTTCAGTTAATGAGATAATTAGGAGTGTTCTATCATTTCATTAAATTTTCTTTGAAAATATGATTTTAACAACTGCACAATGTTCTACCAAGTACACACACCACATCCTTTCCCGAAATGTTTTATGGGACACAGGCCTAGTTGAGCAGAGAATCAAGTCAGGGTGTCCTTTGAGGCAGACCTGTACAATGTTTCCACAACCTTCCTTTTCATTTTTTACTGGCCTGTGGCATTCCTTTCTTGTCATTATAAAAATGCAGGCAAGGATCTGGCAAGCTAATTCACTTTAAGGCACAAATTTACTGATACGGTGGGAAAAAAACATAGATACTGATGTGGGAAAAAATGTCTGCATTTTAACAAGGAGCTAACCATTAATCCAAAGTTTAAATTTCCAGTGGTAGATTTTCAGTAATCAGGAAGAAGAGTAAGGGGAACATTGAGTAGAATGGAGGAAACAATGAGAGTTAACATTTGCTGTTTGGGCTCAGGAAGTGTTGGTTGAATTGAAATATTTGGAGGTTGGCACAGATAGGCCTTCAATTTATCTTCCCTGGATTGTTGCAAATCGCTACAGCATACAAACCATAGGAAGTCAAACAAGTCACAACAATAACAGGAAGTCACAGAGAGTTCTGGAATATAAAAAACTGGCTTTCCAATTTTATCCACTGTGCTTTCCAACTTTGTTATAATCTCGGGCAAGTTAACTTGACTTCTCTGTGCCTCGCTTTTATCATCTACACAATATGATCTACCCCCAAAGATGTTGTGAGATGTCAAGGCTCAAAATGCTTCTTGCTTTCATCTCTCCTCGCCTCTCCTCACAGGGCAGGCTGAATGTCAGAGTATACAGCACAGAAGACCCTCGACAATAAACACGAATTCAAGTCTTGACTTCAACACAGACCATCTAATTGGGCAACCGATCTTAGCTTCACTTTGCTAATCAATAAAAATAGGCCAAAATATATGAATCCATGTGGTTTAACTTAATTGAATGTCAATGCCTAGTTCCTAACACTTTCATTGTCATTGAGAAGAAAAGCAGGAGGATAGAAATACCTCTAACATTTGAGAGCGTAGTATGGTTCTTTGGTTGATTACCTGCTTTAATCCTCAAAATGGCTGTTTTAAGGTAGATACTTTACACAGAGAGAGATGAAAGCTTAGCACTTACCCAAATGCACATACTTCAGAAGTAGTATAGCTGGAATTAAAATTCAAAAGCCTCTATTTGCTGTTCCACACTGCCTAGGTGATTTTCAGAGGTCTGTAGAGGCACATACAAAGTAAGCATTACTATTATCATATTACTCAAAAGGTTATAAAACCAAAGTAGCATGAGTCACCAATGTGGGAAATCTTCCCTCAATATGGAAGGGACTAATTTTTGATGAAGTGTTTCATAAAATAAAACCATGATATGTCAATGACTATAACTGTATATACTAGTTAGAGCTAGATTTTTCTACACAGATGATTAAGCTTCTTAGAGGCCTATAAAGTATATTTTATATAGATGTTTACATATAGATTTTTTTTTTTTTTTTTTTTTTTTTTTTGCGGTACGCGGGCCCCTCTCTGTTGTGGCCTTTCCCATTGCGGAGCACAGGCTCCAGACGCGCAGGCTCAGCAGCCATGGCTCACGGGCCCAGCCGTTCCGTGGCATGTGGGATCCTCCCGGACCGGGGCACGAACCTGTGTCCCCCCGCATTGGCAGGCGGACTCTCAACCACTGCGCCACCAGGGAAGCCCTACATATGGATATTTATATATAGTTATTACATTTGTAAGATTAAATGTATATGCATATGTATTTGTATGTGTATATGTGTACAAATGCATGTTATGTATATGTATATATAAAGGATATATGGTTGCACTTTTACTTTATACCTGACCTATTGATGGCTAACATTGAGTAAAACATTTGAAAATAGACAAATTCAGTTATTTTTCTTTCACTTTGTAAAGTGAGCTGCACACGTTCTAGCTGCTTTCCTGGAGAATCATCTTAGCATTATGTCCATTCCTATCATTTTGCCTTTGCCATTCATGTCATTCCCATGGAAACCAAGGAAGCGCATGTCACACACCTGTTTCCCCTCCCCCCTTGAATGTGGCCGGGTGTCTTACCGTCCATTCAACAATCATTTCTGAGCCCCTGCCCTTGTGCCACTCACTGTGCCAAGCCGGGCAAGGTGAAGCACTGCACCTATGTGCAGAAAGTAGGTCGCTCTTTCTGCTCTCCAGGAACTCACCGTTTAATGAGATGAAGATGCTTAGAGGCCGTCCCGATGGTGCAGCTGAGAGAGCTCCACGCGGTGGGAAGCTAGAGAAGGGAAAGTCCCCTCCTGAAGTAGAGGGCCGGTGACTATTTTCTGCGTAAGGGTGAGAAAGCTGGTGAGGGAGTGTAGAGAAGACACTGGAATAATGTGAGTATAAAGAGTTTCAAGCCATGTGGTTTTGTAACATTCTTCAGCTGGCTCTGGAAGGAAAGAGATTAGAAAACCACCTCTAGGCGCAGGAAAAGAGGCATCGAGGCATTTTTCCCACCTTGATATTAACACCCCTCACCCGCATCTTGTGTTCGGTCCTGAGCGGTGGCTCCAGTCCCTCCCCACCAAGAAGGAGCAGTCAAAGCCTCTCTCCCCTGGTGTGTGTGCTGAGCTATGCGGTAACAAGTGGGGTCCTGCCTGCTCAAGTCGGACAGACTCGGGAGTCACCTCTGCCTGCCATTTGCTAGCATCACGACCTCCACCAACTTGCTTGAATTTTCGAATCTTTGGTTTCCTCACAGGTATAATGGAGATATTAATACCTATCTCACAAGATGTGGTTGAGGGGGTAGTGCTGAAGATTGAAGAAAAAATATATATGTAAAGCACCTAGCCTAGTACCTGGTATATTGCAAATATTCAAAAACTATATTTAATATTGTTTTGCTTCTATACATGTATCATTTTCCTCCCTGGTCTACTCCTAACATCCATGGCTTCTCATTTCACAGCCTTTTTCACAGCTTTACCCTCCCCCCGTCTCCTGTTTAAAGCTGCCTCGTGACTCTCTCTCGCTGTCCAGGGCCACATGTCCCTTAGCCTGATGCAGCTTTCGCCGGGTCTCTACCCTAAAGGGCTATCTGTGTGAGCTGGGTTTGCCCCGTTTCCCCGTCGTGGTACTAAAACCTGCCCTCGGGTCATTTACATCCCTACTCTGGAATATTCTGTGGCTGTTAAAAAAGCACAAATACGTGGTGTGAATATACTGGCAAGGATCTACTACTGAACGGAAAAAGGGAAATACAGCTCCGGATGTATGGTATGATCTCATTTTTGAGACAAAATCTACTTCTCTATTGTTTAACATTTTTCAATAAGCATGTACTTTTACCATTGTGTGTGTGTATTTTTAAGGAAACCGGTATAAGTTACAAGCATTACAAAGACTGGTGAAATGGAAAATATAGGTTAAAATGAAGGGATAGTGGTAAGGAGTTTGCTTAAGCTAGTGTTTTCCCAAGTGGCCATGAAAGGCACATTTGGCAGATGTTAATGGCTTTCTTTCGTAGAAACAGAGATGACTTAGTCAAGTAGGTCTGAGAAGCACTAAGTTAGGTGAAGTCAACAGGTTTATTTGTTTGACACAGGATGTCTTTGCAGCTTTAATGTGCTCCTGTTCCCTGTGAGTCTGCAAAGCGGAGAGTAAATGCAGTTCTGACAACACCATCTTTTTCTATAGAGTGAGCCCAGCATTGGTTTTCCACTTGAGAGAGGACTCTCAAATTTTGAGAAATGCTGACCTAAACTATTTCTCTCCTTAAATATCTCTATTTTTTATCTCTGTTCCCTTTTATTCTCTTCCCACTGTACCCCACCAAGTGTTTGTATCAGACTGTTACCCTTAAGCTCAAAACTTTGTTCATTTAATAACTATATTCAAAATCTCAATGCCCAGTGAACTTAAAATATAAATAGCTTCAGGTGTCTACAATTAACCCAAAACAAAAATCATCCAGCCAAAATAAATATCACTTCTACTTGAGAGAAATATCTCCTTGGCTTAGAAGAGAAAATTTTGTTTTTTAAACAACTACTTTTAAATTTGATCTTAAATTTGACACAAGCATCATTATTATTTTGACCTCATGTTCAGAGACTGAGTTGATCTTCATCATCACTTGTTCTCAGTTTAAGGCACATTATCATCACTGATCCCTGCAAGCCCTTTCCTATTAGTTGAGTTATTAATTCATCCCTTCACCTGTTCCCTTTTATATCCATTTCCCAATTCCATCTCCTTTCCCAGCTATTCTATTCTACTTAAATAGATTAAATGCAGTTCTCTGTGCTATATAGTAGGACCTTGTTGTTTATCTATTTTATATGTAGTAGTCTGTATCTGCTAATCCCAAACTCCTAATTTATCCCTCCTCCACCCCCTTTCCCCTTTGGTAACCATAAATTTGTTTTCTATGTCTGTGAGTATGTTCCTGTTTTGTGAATAAGTTCATTTGTATCATATTTGAGATTGCACATTTAAACGGTGTCATATGGTATTTACTTGTCTTTCTCTGTCTGACTTCACTTAGTATGAAAATCTTTAGGTCCATCCACGTTGCTGCAAATGGCATTAGTTCATTCTTTTT
Source organism: Mesoplodon bidens (assembly GCF_964165515.1). Lineage (NCBI taxonomy): Eukaryota > Metazoa > Chordata > Mammalia > Artiodactyla > Ziphiidae > Mesoplodon > Mesoplodon bidens. The sequence continues at coordinate 61,470,811 of NC_138168.1, forward strand.
ATGGCTAAGTAGTATTCCATTGCATATATATGCCACATCATCTTCATCCATTCATTTGTCGATGGACATTTAGGTTGCTTCCATGTCTTGGTTATTGTCAATAGTGCTGCTATGATCATTGGGGTGCATGTATCTTACTGAGTCAGAATTTTCTCTGGATATATGCCCAGGAATGGGATTGCTGGATCACATGGTAACTCTATTTTTAGTTTTTGAAGGAGCCTCTGTACTGTTTTCCATAGTGGCTGCATCAATTTATATGTCTACCAACAGTGTAGGAGGATTCCCTTTGCTTCATATCCTCTCTGGCATTTATTGTTTGTAGACTTTTCAATGATGGCCATTTTGACTCGTATGAGGTAATACTTCATTGTAGTTTTGATTTGCATTTCTCTAATAGTGATGTTGAGCATCTTTTCATGTGCTTATTGGCCATCTGGATGTCTTTTTTGGAGAAATGTCTATTTAGGTCTTCTGCCCATTTTTTGATTGGGTTGTTTTGTTATTGAGTTTATGAGCTGTTTGTATATTTTGGAAATCCCTTGTCAGTCACATTGTTTACAAACATTTTCTTAGGGTCTGTAGGGTTTTTTTTTCTTTTTGTTTATGGTTTCCTTTGCTGTGCAAAAGCTAGAATAAACATATACTTAAGTGTTGTCATATTGCTGGCTTGAATGTCTGCACTGATCCTCATTTCTACCAGCAATGACCAACATTTTTCACTAACCAGATACTAACTTTTGCTAGTCTGATTGATGTGAATTAATATCTTATGTTTATTTGCAATTTTTTGAAAATTATTCTAACCCTGATGCCCAGGATTGTATGAGATTTTGACTGCATAAAAACTTTTAATAATATATTAAAAGTTTAAACATGACCACCAGGAGCAATGATTAAATCCTTAGAGTTACATAGGCCAAAATGTGCATGTGATAAATCAATGAATTTTGCAACTGTGTGTGTATATTTTGCTAAGCAATGTTGAATGCAAAACAGAAAACCACCACGTCCAAAGAACATCTTAGTATTATTTATTAGAAATTGAAATGTTCATTTTATCATTCTCTACATTCTTCTTGCAACAGGAAATGACTTCTGAATACACTGCCTCATCTGTCATTGTCAAGGATTAAATATGAACCAAATTTGCAAGGTATTTTTTAAAGTTTGCTAGAGCAGAATAATGTCATTGTCAACATTTTTAAGCATTTTATGACTTTGAGATCTTTCCTTAAAAAAAAAAAAGCACATTGCCCAACTAATTAAAATTGGCCATGAATATTAATGTTTGAATTGAAAACAACTGCCACGAGGTGGCAAACAATCTACACATAGAATTATACAAAAGAGAAAATTATAAATATACTATATCATATATGCATATTACACTAGACTGCAAAATATCTGGTTAATACAATATCATCTATGTATTAAGGAAGCATAAGCCTAATGGTACAAAGAGTGACAAATGCACTTGGTGAGACATTGAGCTTACTTTTGTCTTAAGTGAAATCTTTTTTTTTTTGAACAATGAAGATAGCAGATATTTGGTCTTAAAACCTAACATTTGTCATTGTTGCAGAATTGGCACATGGACGTATACTGTTACCTTATCTGTGCTCTCCAAGTAAGGCACTTCTCTATGGTTGAAGATACATTGATGATAAAACACTATAGCCCTGAGTGACCTTGAACTTGTCTTAGGGCTTCTTGTCTGGCTTCATGTATTCTATATGGTTATCAGTTTCTATAACATGTTGAATATAGAAGGAGAAAAGTGCTCCTAGGGTTTTTATTTTTCCATTTGATTTGACCCTCTTAGAAATAAGAAATATGTTATGCTGAAGAATGCAGACTCTGGTGCTAGACTGTCAGGTTTGGATATTAGCACAACTGCCTACAAGTTGTATAACTTGTGGTAGATTGTATTATTCTTCCCAAATAATAATTTCCCCTTCCTGTAAGAGGATAATATATTCCTCACACTGTTGATCTTGGGATTGACCATGAATGTGAGGAAACATGATATATACCATATCTAGCAAGCAGCTTTAAAAGCTGTTGTAGGTTTCCACCATTTCTCTTGATCTTTCCCTCTACCAAGAAAATGATGTGTCCTCAGTAAGAACTGGCTACTCCTTCAGCCTAGGGTCTGGACTGAGAAGACTCATAAAAAGAGCTAAGGAAAATGGCTATATTCTGGCAGAATATAATATTAGTGAGATATAAGTAGGTATTGTTTAAGCTACTGAAATTTTGAGGTTGTTTGTTATCACAGCATTACCTAGTGAAAACCGACTATTACAATGACTTTGGGCCTCAGTCTCTTCACCTATAAGCCAATAACATTACCCTTCTCATAGGGCTTGGAGAATTAAATGAGTTAATAAATATAAGGAATATAGAACAGTACATTGCATCATAGTGGTTAGATATCATTATTAAAATAGTCTAAATGTATGTACAAAAAGAGCTTTCATTTATTGAATGACTACTATAGTCTAAGAAGGTTTTACTTATGATTTTATTTAATCATACAATATATTTCTAAAGTATTGAGATTCCTATTTCATAGGAGAGGAGACTGAGGCTCAGAAAATCTCTTAATTCAGTGATTCTCAAATCATTTGGGGCTAAGGACCTTCTTTTTGGTGTGTTTTTCCCCCTAATGGGTCATGGGCTAATACTTTCAGGAAATACAATAAAAATGAATTATTAGACTCAATAACAAAAAAACAAACAACCCAATCAAAAAATGGGCAGAAGACATAAATAGACATTTCTCCAAATAATCCTTTGCTCCATTTTAAATTTCTATTTCCCTTAAACACTGATATTTGTGAGGTCTTACCTGCATTACCACTAAGAGTAATTTAAAGTGCAGATATATTTGTAGCATTAAATATTTTCAGCCTAGAACAATAGAGTAGATTTAAAGAACGTATTGATTGTCTTTTATTTCTAAGTCACAGAAATAAGCACATACTAAAATATAAACTCGATCTGAGTTACACGTTCTCGAAAAAATGGTTCCCTTGACCTTCCTGTCTGTTTCCTCCAGGATTTGATACTTAGTATAAAGACAAGCAGAAACACTTCATTTTATTAACCGAAAGAGCTTTCAGATATTAAAAAGATGAGAACTGTATACAGCACCTAGTTTCAGTACCTGGAAAGCTTGAATTTCTCAAGGTGAAGCAGGGAACATGTCAGGAGGCATCCTTTACTCCAGGGACTTCAAAGATTTTGCTCATGGACGTCCTTAGCCAATTTTGAAAATATTTCTATCCTCTCAACCACATTTATTTATTTAGTCAATAAGTTTTTATTTAGTTTTCTTTTTAGCAGCTTTATGGAGATATAATTGTCATACAATAAACTGTGTATACTTAAAGTATCCATTTTGACAAGTTTCCCCATGTGCATATCCTGCTAAAAACCATAAACACTATCAAGAGAGTGAACATTTTCTCCCTCCTCTCTTTTTTTCAGTTTTTCTTCTACTTTATTTTTATTTTCATTTTTAACTGAGATATAATTGACATACAACATTATGGTTTCAAGTGTACAACATAATGATTCAATATTTGTATGTATGGTAAAATGATCACCACAGTAAGTCTAGCTAACATCCATCACCATACATTGTTAACAATTTTTTTTTCTTGTGATGAGAACTTTTAAGATCTACTCTCTTAGCTACTTTCAAATGTACAAGACAGGGCTTCCCTGGTGGCTCAGTGGTTAAGAATCTGCCTGCCAATGCAGGGGACATGGGTTCAAGCCCGGGTCCGGGAAGATCCCACATGCCACGGAGCAACTCAGCCCGTGTGCCACAACTGCTGAGCCTGTGCTATAGAGCCCGCGAGCCACAACTACTGAGCCCGCGTACCTAGAGCCTGTGCTCTGCAACAAGAGGAGCCACCACAATAGGACCGCGCACTGAACGAAGAGTGGCCCCTGCTTGCCACAACTAGAGAAAGCCCGTGTGCAGCAACAAAGACCCAATGTAGCCAAAAATAAATAAAATAATTTAAAAAAAAAGTTTTTCAGAAGTGCAGAGGATATAGTATTCATATGAGATCACTAACCTTTTAAAATAAAACAGTTACTTTGCTCTTTTAATTGGAATATTTTTTACCAAAGCAATTTTGTCTACCCATATAAATGTAAAAAAAATAAACAAGTGTTCCTTAAATGTAAGAGATCTAGTTATTTTTCCTTTTTCTCTTCCAAAACATATTTCTAATTCCCTCATGAGAACTTTAACATATATATTTATGATGCATATTTATACTTGGAATCCTTTTATTAGTCTATAACACTTTATGTGTACAGTTAGTATTTTAAAATTTTGTGAACAGAAACTCTAAGTGTTAAAAATTCCATCTGGATTGAGTTATAATTCTGATTATTAGTGTTCAAATGATCAAAACAACATTTACTATAAATTTTGATAAATATGCATTAAACATTAAAAATTTATCAGAAATACATCTTTTAATGAGATAAATGAGGTCATATATATGTATGAATATTACTTATTATTAAAACAGAAAATTTATATTTCCAGTTTTCATTTTTATAGATGTAAGCACTGAGAAACACAGTTCAGTTAAGTAAGTAGACAGAACTGGAAGGGAATTTGTTATGGCCCTGTTATTCAATTCTTTGAACTTGTGAGTTACATAACAAATACTGTATCCATAGTGATCTATCATCAAAAATTACTTTTTAATGATCTATTGATTAGGAACTCTGTTAGAGTCTCATTTAATTTTGATGAAACAAAATTTTTAAGGAAACTCCTATTTAGACAGATTTGTTAACCAATAATTTGAGTTATTCACCTTTTCACCAATATTTGGAATTGTCCCTTCCTTTTCTATTGGTGAAGTTTTTCAGCCAAGAAAAATAAAATAGAGCAAAATTCAATTCAGGAAAGGTTAAGTCCTTTTCTTTCAGAAAGTGTGAGAAGGGGATGATAAAAGGAGACATGGAAAATGGGAAAGCACAGAAGACAGTTTTAGCAGAGTTTTTGGAGAGCATACATATGGAAGTTGAAGATCTGGAAACTGATTTCCTTAAAAATCACAGTTCTATTCCTGGGCCTTGGAAAGTTTCCAGGTGCTCCCAGGTGCACACAAACTCCAATTTGAAGATCAGTGGTCTATTGTCAGCAGAGTAATTCTTTTCTGAGATAGATGGAGGGGACTTTGCTTTACAAGTTTCTCAAAGTCTGCTTTCCAGTCAATAGACCTAATAATATCATTATTTTACAAGTTGCTCTGTTGAGACAGGATGGACAACTCATTAGTTATTGTGTGTAAAAAGAAAGCTCTTGGCTAAATTAAGTAATATAAATGATTATGTTCTTGCCAAAGGAGAAAACCATCTTTAGTTCTAAAATTACCTTTCCTGCTACCCAGTATAGTCAGAACAAACTCTTCTCTAGACTCCAGGGATGTTGACTGCACAGGACCTAGTGGAAAGGTATTGAGAAATTCTTCCCTAAAACTCCAAGCTTGGCTAATTTCCCCTCTCCTGGGCATCCATAACTCTCTCTGCAGACCTTTATCAAACAAAAAGTTATTAAAATTATTTGCTTATCATCTGTCTTTCCCAACAAACTGTGAAGCCCTTGAAATGAAAGAATCATTTTGTATTCATCTTTGAACCCCCAGGTCCTGCACAATACTTGTTATATAGAGGTGCTCAATAAATATGTGTTGAAATTAACTTACTGAATGAGGTAGAAACAATTATATTTGCATGGCATGATGTGAGAGATAGAGAAACTTTTCTGAAGTGATATTAACTCTACCAGTTATTCTTAATTCCTTTGATAAAAGCTTTTGTTTTTCCTGGAATCCTAATATTAAAAAATGAAATATGATTAAGATTTAGCTGGGAAAATAATAACAGAGAGAACAGAAATGATTCCCTACAGTGGGAACAGCCTCTGCAGCCACACTGCAGATATTGCAGGAACATGGCAGGGAGCAGAGCTTGCCGGGGAGAGAATGTTCCAGGAGGAGAAGGAAGAACTTGACCCCACCATGATCACCAGGGTCTGGGGTGGGATTTGGGGTTTGAGCATAAACATAATAAGTAGCCATTAGAGACTATTAAGCAGAATATTGACATGATCTGATTTGGTTATTAAAATATCACTCTGGCAGACTTTTCTTCCATAATTACACCAAATCTCCCACTAAAAACAGTCAAAACATCTAGAAAAAAAAATCTTTTAAAATCTCTTTAAAGCTGAAAGGACAATAACTGAATACGAAACTTCCAGACCAAAACCAAATAAAAAATGGGAACCCTGAGAAGTAACTCAATAAATTCCAAGCAGGATAAATCAAAAGAAGCCCACAGTTAGATATAACACAGTGAAGCTGCAGAATACCGAAGACAAAGAAAAATAATTCTTAAAGCAATCATAAAGATAAAAGCATATTAGTTTTCTTAGGGCTGCCATAACACATTGACACAAACTGAGTGGCTTAAAACAACAAAAATTTATTCCATCACAGTTCCAAAAATTCTGGAGACCAGAAGTCTGAAATTAAGGTGTTGGCAGGGTTGACTTTTTTCTCGAAGCACCAAGAAAGAAGTTGTTTGGTGCCCTTCTCCTAGCTCCCTGAGGTAGCTAGCAATTTGTGGCATTCCTTGGCTTGGAGCTGCATCACTCCAATCTTTGCCTCCTGCTTCACATGGCATCTGCCTCTCTGTGGCTCTGTGTGTCCTCTCCTCTTCTTCTAAGGGCAAAAGTCACCAGATTTAGGGTCCATCCCAAATATAGGATGATTTTGTCTTGAGATCCTGAATTTATTACAACTGCAAAACAGTCTTTCCAAATAAGGTCAGATTTTGAGGTTCTGGATGAACATGAACCTTTAAGAAACACCATTAAACCCAATACAGTTAGGTTATTTTCAAAAGATCAATGGTAGACTGATTTTTCAATAGTATTAACAGAAGCTGAAAAATATTGAAATGATATTTTCAATATGCTGAAAGAAAGTGACTACCAACTTAAGCCCAATGAAAATAGATTTTTAAGAGCAAAGGCAAAATAAGTTCATTTTCAGACAAATGCAGTGCAAGCTTGCTACCAGTATACATTTGCTAAAGAAAATTCTAAAGGATGTACTTCAGCATAAGGAAAGTAGGCCTAGGTACTGAAAAGAATGAAGAATGTAGATAATGGTAAATATGTGAATAAATCTACATGAGCATTGAAAGTATAACTGTAATAATAATAATAATAGTGGAATTTCTAAAGGTAAATGTAAAAAAAATGACAACTGAAATATGTGAATCAGGATGAAGTAAACTGAGTTTAAAATGTTCTAAGGATCTTATATTGTCTGTAAGGAGGGTAAAAATAGTGATTACTTTTTTGTTGATTTTAAATACACAGTTTAAAATTTCTGAGGTAACCACTAAAAGAAAAGGGTGAATAAATCTCAAGTTACAAAAAAGAGTACAAAGTGATTTAAATACACATTCCCACACAATCAATTTCAAGAAAACAGAGAAAAGGAAAGTAAACACAATATGTGAGACAAATAGAAAGTACAAAATAAGATGCTAAGTTTATACCAGGTATATCTACAGTAGTTATATCAAATGTAAGTAGACTACGTGAGCCATTTAAAGGACAGAGATTGTCAGAAAGAATAAAAAATACAAGTGCATGATGTTGGTAAAAAACATAACTCATATGTATACAAAAGATTGAAAATGAAGGGATGCAAAAAGAAATACCATGGAAGCATTTATAATACAAATTTTAAAGCAAAACTAGAGAAAAGATCACTACTTCATATTTATTAAGAGGTTTCACTTACCAGGATGATATAACAATTTTATATTTGTCTTCACCTAATAATAGTGCTTCAAACTCTATTATTCAAAAACAATAACTAAATGAAATAAAAAGAGAAATCAACAATTATACCATATGATTTTAACACACTTCTCTCAGCAATTGATAAAAAATACAAATATGATTATATAAGACTTGGAACATAAGATTAGTAAAATTGACCTAAGACACAAATTCAACCATTGTTTAATACAGTCTTTTTAAGAACAAATGAAATATTTTCAAAAATTGACCATATATTGAGCCATAAATAAGTTTCATCGCATTTCAAAGGACTGAAATAATTAAAAGTACATTTTCTGATCACATCCAGTTAAACTAGGAATCATTTTTTAAAGAGTATTTGAAATATTCCCATGCTTATAAATTAAGAAATATGCTTCAAACAAACCCATGGGTCACTTCTAATTAATTCTTATAGAATGTAAAGTAGTTCTTAGAAGAAAATGTATAACATCATTAAATGTGTATATTAGAAAAATAGGGGCTGAAATTTAATGAATTAAGAATCTATTACAAGAAGATAGAAAAAACCCAGCAAAATAAATTCAAAAGAGGAAGAAAATAATAAAGATAAGATCAGAAATTAATTAAATAGAAAATGCAATAAAGAGGACAAACTCTGCCAAAAGTTGTTTCTTCAAGAAGTTTAATTAAACTGTCAAAATTCGGTTATTACTGAATGTGTGTGTGTGTGTGTGTGTGTGTGTGTGTGTGTGTGTGTGACAGAAAGAGAGAGGGAATTAAATTATTACTATCAGGAATGGGGCTTCCCTGGTGGCACAGTGGTTGGGAGTCCGCCTGCCGATGCAGGGGACACGGGTTCGTGCCCCAGTCCAGGAAGATCCCACATGCCGCGGGGTGGCTGGGCCCATGAACCATGGCCACTGGGCCTGCGCATCCGGAGCCTATGCTCCGCAGCAGGAGAGGCCACAACAGTGAGAGGCCCGCGTACCGCAAAAACAAAACAAAACAAAACAAAAAACAAAAAACAAAATTATTACTATCAGGAATGAAGAGGGACATATTACTAGATGTATTAAAAGGTTAATAAGAAAATATAAACAATTTTATGCTGATAAATTTGAAATTTTAGACAAATTCCTAGAAAAAATGCATCTTATCAAAATTGACTAGAGAAGAAATAGAAAACTAAAATAGTTCTCATATAGTTCTTCTAAGGAATTTGAATCACTAAAGAATTTTCCACACCAAAAAATCCCCAGATCTGTATGACTCCAAATGTGAGTTCTATCAAATATTCAAAGTCCTTATCTTCTTAAACATAATTTTATGTATGAAAAAGATTCCCCAAATCATTTTAGTAGGCTAACATAACCTTCATAGAAAAACCAGACCAGCACACTACCAGAAAGGAAAATTAAAGGTCAATTCCGCTCACGAACATAGTTACAAAATCTTTAAAAAGGTAACAGATATGAATAAGTTAGGCTTAACCCACTAAAGTTGGACTTGTTTAACACTAGGAAGTAAATTAATGCAATTTATCACAAACAACAGATTGAAGGATAAAAATCTCATGACCATTTCAACAGATTAAAAATGTTTAATTAAATTCAACATCCATTTTTAATTTAAAAAAATATTGTCCTGACAAACTAGTAATAGAAGTGAAAATCACTAATCCAACAGAGGGTATCTACCAAACCCTACAGCAAAAATTCCTAATCATGGAAGGTTAATATCTTTCTCTTTAATATTGGAAATTCGATGAGAATGCCTGCTAGCACTTCTTTTCAGCATTTTATTAGAGATCTTAACCAGTACAAGTAGACAAAAATGAAATTAAATGTATAAGTATTAGAAAGAACTAACATCACTGTCATTTTCAGAAAATATAGTTGGGTAAACAGAAAGTCAAAATCATCTGGATACAAATTATTAAAATTAATAATAGAATGTAGAATGATGAATATATATGCAAAATTGTGTGCTATATAACTATATATCTGCAATAATCATACCAAAGTGAAATTAAAATATATCACTTAAATAATACAAAAATGGAAGTATTTAGAATTAAATATATTAAAAGATGTATACACTCTCTCAAAGAAACTTTTAGAACATCATTGAACACAACTGCTTCCTGAAGGAACACCTACTGGTTAAATTTTTGATAATTTGAGCACAAAATGAAAAATGACATAATGGACTATAATGGATGGCATTAAAAAAAAAAGAATCCATGAGTTCATGCTGATAGCAAAAACATTAAAAGGAGGATGGGGAGAATGGAAAGCTCTTCACAAAAGAATGCCACCTAATAAAAAATGAATGATGGAATTTCAAATCACTGTTTTGCAACCTCTATAGTAATAATTGATCATTAATGGATGCTAAAATCATTAGGTGAAAGATTATAGGGAACAGGTTGTTCATACAATCTTATAATGTCATCCACTAGGTTATTTATTAATTTCGAAGGAAAAAGGTACCTTTTCAAAGGTGAAATCTGGCAGACATCACCTTAATGAGGCAATCAAACTTAACATCATCAATAATGAGACATCAGATCAAGTGTGTCCTGAGGTGAGCACTGAGCAGAGAACAGTACCTTTCATCCAGTACATCTGCCAAAAACTTTAACCAAAATCTACTCATGAGGAAAGAATAACCTAACCAAGTTAAAGATTTACAAAACAGTTGGCCCACGTTCTTCAAAAATGTCAATATCATGAAAGACCAAAATAAAAAAAGAGAACTGGAGAACTGCTGCTTTAGACTGATGAGACTAAAGATACTTGTTGGGACTTCCCTGGTGATGCAGTGGTTAAGAATCCACCTGCCAATTCAGGGGACACAAGTTTGATCCCTGGTCTGGGAAGATCCCACATGCTGTGGAGCAACAGCCTGTGCGCCACAACTACTGAGCCTGTGCTCTAGAGCCTGTAAGCCACAACTACTGAGCCTGCACGCCACAACTACTGAAGCCCGTGTGCCTGGAGCCCGTGCTCCACAACAAGAGAAGCCACCACAATGAGAAGCCCATGCACAGCAATGAAGACCCAACGCAGCCATAAATAAATAAATATATAAATAATAAATAAATAAAGATACATGTCAACTAAATACTTTGAATGATTGTTTCTGAATTTTTTTAAAATGCCCAAGTATATAGGGTATATGGTTCTAGGCTTCACCAGAGAATCAGAGCCACTCTGAGTGATTTATTATGGGGATTATGTCTTATGCAATTATGGGAGCTGGTAGAGCTCCCATAATTGCAGGCCATTGCCTCTGGGTCTAGTATTAAGCCAAAAATTGTTTTAGGTCAGCCAGTCCAGCAATCAGGAAAGAAAGATATGGACAGTAGCAAACCAGAACCTGAGTCTGTTTCTTACCACCTCCAATCTCAGTATGATGGGAGACCAGCAAGAGAAGCTAGCCCCTTCACCATGGAGCTGTACATGCATTTGGCTAGGACTTGGAGATGATGAAGGAGGAGAGCTGGCAGGAGATGAAAGGGCAACAGGTCCAAGTGTTGTCTTATACCAACAAGGTGAGTTAGCAGAGCAGTAACAATGTGTGTGAATTGCCACAATGCCTGTTACCCAGCACCACGGACCTTACAAATAGCTGCAACTTCACATCTACCCTCCAAATCTCATGCAAGGTCTTCTTATGGACAATGCTAAATCAGAACCACACAAAAAAGGGAATTCTGAGAAATGTAGTTAAAAGTGTACAAAGCGGGCTTCCCTGTTGGCACAGTGGTGAGAATCTGCCTGCCAATGCAGGGGGCACGGGTTCAAGCCCTGGTCTGGGAAGATCCCACATGCCGCGGAACAACTGGGCCCATGAGCCACAATTACTGAGCCTGCGCCTCTGGAGCCTGTGCTCCGTTACAAGAGAGGCAGCGACAGTGAGAGGCCCGCGCACCGCAATGAAGAGCGGCCCCCGCTTGCCACAACTAGAGAAAGCCCTCGCACAGAAACGAAGACCCAACACAGCCATAAAAAAAAAAAAAAAGTGTACAAAGCTACCACAATCTACCCTTTACCAAAGTGGCATACATACATATCTCGTTTTATCATACTTATCTTACAAATAAAGACAATAACAAAACCATGCTTCTGACTAACCTGATGCAAATATTCTCCATGCAACAAAAAGACATGTGGGCTCTTTTTCCCAAAAGTTGATGCAGAGCCCTTTCTCCCTCTTTCAGTGATACTCATACCTCTTCTAGCTGAGCCACACCCTCCCTTTGAAATTCTATAATTTAGTACTGAGATGTAAGCTTAATTACTATCAACACATCTTATTTTAGATGACAGGGGAGTGCTACAGGGAAAGAAAAAAATTAAAGTAAGGAAGAAATACTTAAAACTACTACAATCCTTGTTTCTGCACCTGTCACATGGTCGTGGCTGGTAGGTATAACTACCTTCTTCTGATACCCATTCTCTCTCCCTTTTGCCCTCAGCAAGCACCTCGGATGGGCATGGCTCCTTGCCTGGCAGAGTGACTCAAACCTTCATTCCTAAAGGGTCTGGGCCATCAGTAGCCCAGCCTGTATTGTGGGTCAATGTAGTTTTCCATTGACTTAATCACAGGATATGGAAGTACTAAGAGGCATCCCTGGAGGATCTCCTGCATTCTAGACATACTCTTTGTTACATCTGTGGTGTAGTAGAGCAGTCCTTGATAGTCAGGATCAATCACTACAGCCATATAGTAACCCCAAACCCTGAGATTAATGGGTGTCCTCTGCATTTGTGACATAAAGATATTAGCAAGAAGAGTATTGATCAATTTTATGGGTGAAAGCATTAAGGAGTGAGTGGTGGCAAAGGAAATGGAAACTGGGGGTAAAGAAAACGTTCTTAAGAAGTTTGATGGGAAGGGGCAAAAAGAGATAGCCATAGCTGGAGAGAGATATGAAACCAAGGGAAATTGGAGTGTGTGTTTATGTGACTGTGGAAAAGTTTTCTTCAGTTCTAGGGGTGGTAATGTTGCTGGTTCCTGGCTGCTCTAACATCTGTCTTATGTCTCTTAACCTTGCTGAAATCTCTGTAATTGTTCTAATTAAAAGTCTCTTCATTAGAACCATTTGGAATATACCAGATGTCTTCTGCTTGTCCTTCAAGAATAACACTCCACCTTTCTCCACCATGTTTTGTGCCCCAAGAAGCTGGAAATAACAGCAGGAAATCAAGAGTAAGAGAAAAGGGAAATCATGGTATTTATTCCCTGTCTCTAGCTACTAAGTTGTCTCAAGTTGCTAGCTACCAGGTTGTCTCAAACAAGTGCCTTTCTCCCCCCAAAGGAGTTAGGTCCTGTCAGGAAGTTCACACTTACGTCCAGAGTACTGTCTCCCCTTGTCCCTTTAGACCTGGAATGTGGAAGGCTCCTGATTTCTTTAAGTTTCAGGCCGTTGTTCCATCCCTTCCTGTTTTTCCTAAACCTTGCCCACATCTTTGCCTATAGTCCCTTTATTAAACTCTCTGCAAATGACTCAGTGTGATTGTGCGATCTATTACCTGCCAGGACCCTGACTGGTAAATGATGTGAGGCTCCCCCATTACCACATCAGATGATGCCTCTCCAGTTGAGCTGTCTGTGCATGTTCATTTATTTCTGTGCAAAGGATTGTGCTTGTTATTCTCGTTCTTGTCTCTCTTGCTAAGCAATCATGACTTGATCAAACTCAGAGAATGCATACCTATGGGAAGAGGGGGGAGACAGGGCAGCTCTGATGCGTGAGATTTCTCCTAATGCAGTTTGTGGTCCTTCATTATCCACTGGTCTGGATATGACTCTGTGTGACACCTTGGTTCTCTATGTGCTCTGCTGTGCTGAAGGGAGGGTGTTCTAGACCTCAGGTCTGTGTTGGATGGCCATATCCTATTGCTGGGCCAACAATTCTTCATCTGTTATCTACAACTGCTTGAGATTCACCCTTAACCTAGTCAACAGTTGGAGAATGAAGCCATGGTGTATAGTGGTGGGAGCATGGGAGTCAGGTACACCTGGATGTGAGTGAGTTCTAACTCTCACTTACCACGTAATTGCTCACAACAGCCTCACACCAACACTAATGCTAACTCTACTGAAACAGAAGGATGTCCCTCTGTAACAGGTGGGTCACAGTTTCCTTATATTCAGGAATGACTTCTTTCTTTGGGGGTTTTCTTTGAGCTACCTCTGTTCTGTTGTAGTGGGGGGTGTTGATAGCCCAGTCTAAATTTTGGGGGGAAGAAGAAAGCTTCCAGGTAGAATATTCCTTGAAAGTATGTCTTCCTGTTGGCAAAAATCACTGATTCTGTGTTACTTCCTGTGTTACACCGTGGAACACCATCCTCTGCCTGAAGCAACCCAAGTCATGGCTGATTAACATTCACACACACAATCCAAGGGCTGCACTGAAACCAAGACTCAGGGTGTTAAAGAATGTATGTCACATAAGGGCCTTTCTAACGTATGCTTTTCTACATTAAAAAAAAAAGATCACAAATACAGTGGGTCCTGGATGACATTGCAGAAACAGCCCACACACACCTGAAAGGCTGCCTGTTGAAAAAGTAGAGGTAGTGTTGCCTATTTCAAGTTTCATCTGAATTCTGACTCTGCCTCTTGTAAGCCATGGTTCAAAAAAGGATGTCTTCCATTGCATAATGTACCACATCTCCTTTATCCATTCATCTGTCCATGATATTTAGGTTGCTTCCATGTCCTGGCTATTGTGAATAGTGCTGCAATGAACATTGGGGTGCATGTGTCTTTTTGAATTATGGTTTTCTCTGGGTATATGCCCAGAAGTGGGATTGCTGGGTCATATGGTAGTTCTACTTTTAGTTTTCAAAGGAACCTCCATACTGTTCTCCATAGTGGCTGTATCGATATACATTCCCACCAATAGTGCAAGAGGGTTTGCAGCCATAAAAAGGAACGAAATTGGGTCATTTGCAAAGATGTGGATGGACCTAGAGTCTGTCATACAGAGTGAAGTAAGTCAGAAAGAGAAAAACAAATATTGTATGTTAACGCATTTATGTGGAATCTAGAAAAATGATACTGATGAGCCAATTTGGAGGGCAGGAATAAAGACGCAGACCTAGAAAACAGATGTGTGGACACGGGAGGAGGGTGAATTGGGAGATTAGGATTGACATATATACACTACCACGTGTAAAATAGATAGCTAGTGGGAACCTGCCGTACAGCACAGGGAGCTCAGCTCGATGCTCTGTGGTGACCTAGATGGGTAGGATGGGGGGTGGGGTGGGAGGAAGTTTCAAGAGGGAGGGGATATATGTATACATATATTTGATTCATTTCGTTGTACAGCAGAAACTAACATAAAATTGTAAAGCAACTATGCCCCGCCCCCAAAAGGATGTCTTTCCCTCTGATCCTTGGAAATTCATGTGTATCAATTAGTATTTATTTGTCTGCAAAAAGCAGGACATTCTCGTGGTAGCTTTCACATTCAGGAACTCAGTTTTCTCACCTAACAAGAAGGTTGGTCCAGGAAGGTACAATTGCTTGATGAGGCTGACAGGGACCCAAACTTAAACGTTTTGTCCTGCCATACTTAGCTTGTAACTTTAATAAACACAATTGCAAAATGATTGCTGTGACCAGGCAACATATCTGCATAGCCAGCGGGATGAAGGAGGAGGGGGCAGAAAGCCAAGAGAGCAGGCTCACTGAGTCTCTCCAAATGACTTCTGATTATACTTCATTGTATAAAGTGAGACACATGGCCAGCCCTTGCTGCAAGGGAATCTAGGCAGGTATTTTTTAACACTACATTGCCATCATGACATAATTGGGGTTCTATCACTAAAGAGAAGAGGTTGGGTAGGCAACTGGCAGTATCTGACACATAGTAAATTTTTTTCTTTCTTCCTACTATATATTCCCTTGCATTTTCTGATGTAGTCACTCTCTCGCCCTAGAAGTACATTTTATGTACCCAAACCTAAAGGGTTTACTCTCAGCTGTGGTAGTATATGTAGGATATTTGTTTTGGGGTGGGGTGGAGTTTTGACACTCAGTTATAACCTGAATCAAGGTATTTCTTTTTCTGACAATTTATTTTCTTTATTTCTGCCCCCACCAACTTCATTGTGTTTACCTTTATTGTCATTATAAAGTTATAAAAATGTTACAAAACACTTAGGAAGTAGAGAAAATAAAAGGATAATAACTAATAGTTTTTACTCTAATATTTCCACTGTTCATATGCTTATATATTTCTTGCTGTTATTTTATTAGGCATTTTTATCATAGTATTCATTAAATTTCATATCCTGATCTTACAATTATCAAATTATAAGTATTATTCTATGTTATTAGAACAATAATGTCATGATATCATAAATTATATATATATATACATATATGTTTAGTAATACGTACATATGACTAAATGGTAAAAACTAATACATTCCATCTTATAGGATTGTTGACATTCAAATAAGATGAAAATAATAGCTCCCACTTAGTGAGCACTTACAGTATGCCAGGCAGGCATGGTCTGAGCACCACTTCAAATACATTATCTCATTTATTCCTTACAGCACCCTATGAACAAAGTGTTACTATCATCCCATGAACAAGTAAGGAAACTGAGGCTCAGAGATGGTTAAGTGACCTTTGAAGAATTACACAGCTAGTGTTCATTTTTTTGTTGGAGTATAGTTGATATACAAGGTTGTGTTACTTTCTGCTGTACAGCAAAGTGAATCAGTTATTCATATACATATATCCACTCTTTTTTAGATTCTTTTTTTTTCTTTTAAACTTTTATATCAATAAAGATTTTTTTTCAATTTTTTTTAATTTTTTGCTTTATAACAAATTTAATCAGTTATACATATACATATGTTTCCATATCCCCTCCCTTTTGCGTCTCCCTCCCACCCTCCCTATCCCACCCCTCCAGGTGGTCGCAAAGCACCGAGCTGATCTCCCTGTGCTATGCAGCTGCTTCCCACTAGCTATCTACCTTACGTTTGGTAGTGTATATATGTCCATGCCGCTCTTTCACTTTGTCACAGCTTACCCTTCCCCCTCCTCATATCCTCAAGTCCATTCTCTAGTAGGTCTGTGTCTTTATTCCTGTCTTACCCCTATGTTCTTCATGACATTTTTTTCTTAAATTCCATATATATGTGTTAGCATACAGTATTTGTCTTTCTCTTTCTGACTTACTTCACTCTGTATGACAGACTCTAGGTCTATCCACCTCATTACAAATAGCTCAATTTCATTTCTTTTTATGGCTGAGTAATATTCCATTGTATATATGTGCCACATCTTCTTTATCCATTCATCCGATGATGGACAGTTAGGTTGCTTCCATCTCCGGGCTAGATTCTTTTTGCATATAGGTCATTCCATTTCATTTTTAAATAATAATATGTCTAATAATAATGTATAATTCTGAAAATATAACATTAATGCTATCTCCAGTCTAATGTCTCTGTGTTTCCCTGCTTCAATTTTATTATAGAAATCTTACTTTGAAGCAGGACTCATAATTCTACTAGAAAAATCTTACCGTGAGAGGCAAAACATATCAATGTAGTCACATGTAAAATGTCAATTTGAAAATTATCCTGTCGGGTTAATGAATTATGTCTGTTTTATCTGAACCATCTATTTTATTCAAATTGCTACTACTTTACTCTGATGCATAAACAAGCTTTTTAGAAACAAATTCTTATATATCTGACAATTCTCTGCATCTCAGCTTAATCACGTCACAGTTTCCTGCTTATTTTGTGGTATTTGCTAAAATAATGATTATCCATATCAAAGTTTAAATAGTTTTGCCTTCTCCTTTTAAGACATAACATAGGTGTATTTGGAGTAGGGAAGCTTTGATGACCTACCACTCTTTTCAGAAAAGACAGAAAAGTGAGAAAAGTCAAGAGTAGCTTAGGATTTTCTTAGATTCTTAATGTCATAAAGCAGCAAACTACTAAATGATTTTCATGGGAATTTATCAGTACATTGATTTAATACTTTTCTTTACCTTTTTCTTGTACCAGGAAAGCTCACCTAAGAAGATACCTCAATGTTCTTATTCAAAGTGATTAAACCAGAAAAAAATTAGGGGACTCTTCCTGATCTTGCATTGAACTAAAACAATGAAACCAAAAATGTGTTTAGTTTTTATTTTTAATAGGTAATACATTCAAATGAGTTTTAAAAATGAAGAAAGAAAAGTTTAACAAAGTGTACGCTGAGATTTTTTACCACCTTATCATCTGCCTCACACTCTACCCCCCAGTGCCCCCCCACCCCCATGGTTAACTACCTGTATCAACTGCTGATATTATTTCTTCCATTTCTTATATAAAATGTGGCCCTCTTCTGTACCTTGAGTTTTACACTTAACAATATCTCCTGGATATCTTTCTTTACCAGTGCATCTCCTCCTTCCTCGTTGTTTTTTACAGATACCTAATATTCCATTGTGTGTGTGTGCCATAGTTTAATTAACCATTCCTCTGCTGATAGATAACTTGGGTTGTTTCCAATCTTTTCCTTTTACAAACAAAGCAATATTGAATAACCTTGGACATAAATCATTTTGATGTGTGCAGATGTGTCAGTAAGATACATTCCCAGAAGTAAGATTGCTGGGTCAAAGGGTAAATACATTTGTAACTATTAAAAATACTGTCAAAATGTCCTTTATGGGGGTTGTATCTTGTGTCCTTCAGCTAGCAGTGTATGAAAATACCTATCACCCCATAGCCTAGGAAGCAGAATGTTGTTCAACTTTTTGATTATTGCCAAGCTGATGATTGAAAAAATGATGTTGGCTAGTATAGTCTGGTTTTAATTCACAGAGATAATGTGCTATTTTGAATCACGCAAAAGAGCTTTGGTATTTTTTTAATGTAATCTGTATCTTTGCCACACACAGTCATCAGGTCTTATGTCACAAAATCAGTGCTGTAGGTGGAACTGTGTTAATGAGGATTTCCAGGATTTGTATTGTTGGCCCTTTAGTATATAAGGTATTGGTGTGGTGGTGAGAGCCCTTGAACATACGCCAGGAGAAAGATGCAGGAGCAAGGAGTCAAGCCCTGGATCTGCCAGTAACTGATCATGTGCTTTGAGCCAGTCACTGAATCACTAGGAGTTCAGTAGCTTCATGTGGTAGGAGTATCGGTAATCAGAATAATGGGATGGAGAGAAACAAAGTTTTGATTACTGTGACCAAGGAGGGGGCAATGTGGGAGAAGACACCGATTTGAGACAGCAAAAATATGCCTGGCTGAAACCAGCAATTGGAAATACGGACTAGTGATGATCTGGGGGGAGGAAACAGACATACTCTATTGGAACTCCATTTCCGTTCCACTGTGGTGAGATGCTCAGATGGACCCTGTGATACCAAATTCTGGTTACATTGGGGCCAAGCCAGTGTTGAGGTTAAAAAGGGATTGGTGTTTGTAAACACTTAACTTCAAAATCTATGATTAGTTACAAATGAAATTTATTTTATTTTGGAGATCATACACATCTTATGACAATAATTTGAGCTAAATTTAAATTCCAAGATAGTCTGCTTAAAATCACGTTAGATTTGTGTGCATTGATAATTATCAAATAATTATTCCCTGGTTGCCAATTGTTTCCCTGGAACATTTAGCAGAACGTAGAGTATAATCCTATTTTACTTGAACCTTATTTCCTTATTCATATGTATTTATATAGAATAATATTGAAAAGACTATATACTAAAAAGCATATAGGTTTCCAAACCCATCCTATCTAGACTGTAAATTTACAAGTAATTTTATTTTTTGCTTGCTTCTATGTATTTCTATAATTTTTCTACATCGAATATTTGAATATTTATTATTTTTGAAAATAATTTTATAAAGTCAAGAAAAAATACTTTTGAGGTTAAAAATGGAGCCGGGGAGAATTTCATTGTTAAAAGTTCAAAGAAGCTCTCATATCTGGAGAAAAACAAATATCGTATATTAATGCATATATGTGGAGCCTAGAAAAATGGTACAGATGTACCGGTTTGCAGGGCAGAAATTGAGACACAGATGTTAGAGAACAAATGTATGAACAACAAGGGCGGAAAGCGGCAGGGGGTGGGGATGGTGGTGTGATGAATTGGGCGATTGGGATTGACATGTATACACTGATGTGTATAAAATGGATGACTAATAAGAACCTGCTGTATAAAAAAAGGAAAAAGTTCAAAGAAGCTCTCATATCTAGTCAGGGCTCTTCAACCAACCGGAGGCATTTTAGATGAAGTAGGGTAACAATTGCTAAGTCCTTTTTCCCTTTATTAGGAATCTATCTGAACACTTTCTGCAGTATAATTCTTTCCTTGCTTTACATTTTTTATTTGAAGTAAAAATAAAGGAAGTCATAGAGCTTAAGGGTGAAAAAGCCTTTCAGTATGCCTATTTGGTATGTAAACATAATATTTCAACCACTTTGTTTTATTCCTCTCATGATTTCCAATAGATATAAAAGGTCTCAGTTCAATTTTCTATTGTATTATAATGGTTATTTTCACAGGACGCTGTTCACAGTATCTTTTTAACTGGTCTCTGGGCAATCCATCTGACATAGAACCAGATTAATATATTCCCAAAACACCACTTTCATTATGTAACTTTCCTGCTCAAAAATCTTCAACAGTTTCTGTAATTTGTAGTCATGATTTTTAAGCCTTTAAATAGTAGAACACCTTTTCCCCAAAGGAAACATTATGTGGAATCCCCATGTTAAAAAAAAGATAATGATAATATTTTATGAGAACTTATGGTAAAGTCATTCAAAAAAAACCATGAGGCTATTTTGATGCACACAAAAAGAAAGTCTGAGTGTTATGGTTGACACTGAAAGTCTTCAGATTTCAAAATATTTCTGTAGTTTATTTTGGTTGCATCAAACCGAGAAAAATGTCAATTTATATAAAAAAAGGTAGATTCTGTTAATAAAAGTCTTTTTAATAACAACGAATTGAGAGACCTTCAAGATGGCAGAAGAGTAAGACGTGGAGATCTCCTTCCTCTCCACAAATACATCAGAAATACATCTACTTTTGGAACAATGCCTACAGAACACCTACTGAATGCTGGCAGAAGACCTCAGACTTCCCAAAAGGCAAGAAGTTCCCCATGTACCTGGGTAGAGCAAAAGAAAAAAGAAGAAACAGGCAAAAGAATACAGACGGGGGCTTCCCTGGTGGCGCAGTGGTTAAGAATCCGCCTGCTAATGCAAGGGACACGGGTTTAAGCCCTGGTCTGGGGAGATCCCACATGCCATGGAGCAACTAAGCCCATGTGCCACAACTACTGGAGCCTGCGCGCCTAGAGCCCGTGCTCCATAGCAAGAGAAGCCACTGCAGTGAGAAGCCTACAAACCTCAACGAAGAGTGGCCCCCGCTCGCCTCAACGAGAGAGAGCCTGTGCGCAGCAACAAAGACCCAACACAGCCAAAATAAATAAATACATTAAAAAAAAAATTAAAAAAAAAAAAAGAATACAGACGGGACCTGTACCACTGGCAGGGAGCTGTGAAGGAGGAAAAGTTTCCACACACTAGGAAGCCCCTTCACTGGAGGAGACGGGGAGTGGCGGGGGGAAGCTTCGGAGCCGCGGAGGCGAGCGCAGCCACAGGGGTGCGGAGGGCAAAGCGGAGAGATTGCCGCACAGAGGATCGGTGCCGACCGGCACTCACCAGCCCGAGAGGCTTGTCTGCTCACCCGCCAGGACGGGCGGGGGCTGGGAGCTAAGGCTTGGGCTTCGGAAGTCGGACCCCAGGGAGAGGACTGGGGTTGGCTGTGTGATCACAGCCTGAAGGGGCTAGTGCGCCACAACTAGCCGGGAGGGAGTCCAGGAAAAGGTCTGGACCTGCCGAAGAGGCAAGAGACCATTGTTTCAGGGTGCACAAGGAGAGGGGATTCAGAGCACCGTCTAAACGAGCTACAGAGACGGGCGTGAGCTGAGGCTATCAGCATGGATCCCAGAGACGGGCATGAGACGCTAAGGTTGCTGCTGCCGCCACCAAGAAGCCTATGTGCAAGCACAGGTCACTATCCACACCTCCCCTCCCGGGAGCCTGTGCAGCCTGTCACTGCCAGGGTCCCGGGATCCAGGGAAAACTTCCCCGGGAGGGCGCACGGCGCGCCTCGGGCTGGTGCAACGTCACGCCGGCCGCTGCCGCCGCAGGCTCGCCCCGCATCCGTACCCTTCCCTCCCCCCGGCCTGAGTGAGCCAGAGCCCCCGAATCAGCTGCTCCTTTAACCCCATCCTTTCTGAGCGAAGAACAGATGCCCTCAGGCAACCTACACGCGGAGGCGGAGCCAAATCCAAAGCTGAGCCCCGGGAGCTGTGCGAACAAAGAAGAGAAAGGGAAATCTCTCCCAGCAGCCTCAGGAGCAGCGGATTAAATCTCCACAATCAACCTCAGGTTCCCTGCATCTGTGGAATACCTGAATAGACAACGAATCATATCAAATTGAGGAGGTGGACTTTGGGAGCAATGATATATATATATATATATATATATATTTTTTTTTTTTCCTTTTTCTCTTTTTGTGAGTGTGTATGTGTACGCCTCTTTGTGTGATTTTGTCTGTATAGCTTTGCTTTTACCATTTGTCCTAGGGTTCTGCCTGTCCGTTTTTTCCTTTTCCCTTTTTTTTTTTTTTTTTTTTAAGTATAGTTTTTACCACTTGTTATCATTTGTGGATTTGTTTTTTGGATTGGCTGCTCCTTCTTTCTTTTCATTTTTTTATTACATTTTAATTTTTAAATTTTTAATATTTTTTATTTTAATAACTTTTATATTTTTCTTTCTTCCTTTTTTTCTCCTTTTTCTTCTGAGCCGTGTGGCTGACAGGGTTTTGGTGCTCTGGCCAGGTGTCAGGCCTATGCCTCTGAGGTGGGAGAGCCAAATTCAGGACATTGGTCCACCAGAGACCTCCCAGCTCCACATAATATCAAACAGTGAAAATCTCTCAGAGATCTCCATCTCAATGCTAAGACCCAGCTCCACTCAACAATCAGCAAGCTACAGTGCTGGACACCCTATGCCAAACAACTAGGAACACAGTAACACAACCCCACCCATTAGCAGAGAGGCTGCCTAAAATCATAATAAGGTCACAGACACCTGAAAACACACCACCAGATGCGGTCCTGCCCACCAGAAAGACAAGATCCAGCCTCATCCACCAGAGCACAGGCACTAGTCCCCTCTACCAGGAAGCCTACACAACCCACTGAACCAACCTTAGCCACTGGGGGCAGACACCAAAAACAATGGGAACTATGAACGTGCAGCTTGTGAAAAGGAGACCCAAAACACAGTAAGTTAAAAAAAATGAGAAGACAGAGAAAGACACAGCAGATGAAGACGCAAGGTAAAAACCCACCAGACCAAACAAATGAAGAGGAAATAGGCAGTCTACCTGCAAAAGAATTCAGAGTAATGATAGTAAAGATGATCCAAAATCTTGGAAATAGAATTGAAAAAAATACAAGAAACGTTTAACAGGGACCTAGAAGAACTAAAGAGCAAACAGACAATGACGAACAACACAATAAATAAAATTAAAAATTCTCTAGAAGGAATCAATGGCAGAATAACTGAGGCAGAAGAATGGATAAGTGACCTGGAGGATAAAATAGTGGAGATAACTACTGCAGAGCAGAATAAAGAAAAAAATAATGGAAAGAATTGAGGACAGTCTCAGAGATCTCTGGGACAACATTAAATGCACCAACATTCAAATTATAGGGGTTCCAGAAGAAGAAGAGAAAAAGAAAGGGACTGAGAAAATATTTGAAGAGATTATAGTTGAAAACTTCCCTAATATGGGAAAGGAAATAGTTAATCAAGTCCAGGAAGCTCAGAGAGTGCCATACAGGATAAATCTAAGGAGAAACACGCCAAGACACATGTTAATCCAACTATCAAAAGTTAAATACAAAGAAAAAATATTAAAAGCAGCAAGGGAAAAGCAACAAATTACATACAAGGGAATCCACATAAGGTTAACAGCTGGCTTTCAGCAAAAACTCTGCAAGCCAGAAGGGAGTGGCAGGACATATTTAAAGTGATGAAAGGGAAAAACCTACAACGAAGATTACTCTACCCAGCAAGGATCTGATTGAGATTTGACAGAGAATTTAAAACCTTTACAGACAAGCAAAAGCACCACCAAACCAGCTTTACAACAAATACGAAAAGGACTTCTCTAGGCAGGAAACACAAGAGAAGGAAAAGACCTACAAAAACAAACCCAAAACAATTAAGAAAATGGAAATAGGAAGATACATATAGATAATTACCTTAAATGTAAAAGCATTAAATGGTCCAACCAAAAGACGACTGGCGACCTGTATATATGCTATCTACAAGAGGCCCACTTCAGACCTAGGGACACATACAGACTGAAAGTGTGGGGATGGAAAAAGATATTCCATGCAAATGGAAATCAAAAGAAAGTAGCAATTCTCATATGAGTAGCAGTTCTCATATGAGACAAAATAGACTTTAAAATAAAGACTATTACAAGAAGCAAAGAAGGACACTACATAATGATCAAGGGATCAATCCAAGAAGAAGATATAACAATTGTAAATATTTAATCACCCAACATAGGAGCACCTCAATACATAAGGCAAATACTAACAGCCATAAAAGGGGAAATTGACAGTAACACAATCATAGTATGGGACTTCAACACACCACTTTCACTAACAGACAGATCATCCAAAATGAAAATAAATAAGGAAACTCAAGCTTTAAATGATACATTAAAAAAGATGGATTTAATTGATATTTTTAGGACATTCCATCCCCAAACAGCAGAATACACTTTCTTCTCAAGTGCTCATGGAACATTCTCCAGGATAGATCATATCTTGGGTGACAAATCAAGCCTTGGTAAATTTAAGAAAATCGAAATCGTATCAAGTATATTTTCCAACCACAACCCTATGAGACTTGATGTCAATTACAGGGAAAAAAAATACAAACACATTTTTTTGTAAAAAATACAAACACATGGAGGCTAAACAACACACTACTTAATAACCAAGAGATCACTGAAGAAATCAAAGAGGAAATCAAAAAATACCTAGAAAAAAAGGACAATGAAAACACGATGACCCAAAACCTATGGGATGCAGGAAAAGCAGTTCTAAGAGGGAAGTTTATAGCAATACAGCCCTACCTCAAGAAACAAGAAACATCTCAAACAAACAATCTAACCATACACCTAAAGCAATTAGAGAAAGAAGAACAAAAAACACCCAAAGTTAGCAGAAGGAAAGAAATCATAAAAATCATATCAAATAAATAAAAGAGACGTGAAGGACACAATAGCAAAGATCAATCAAACTAAAAGCTGGTTCTTTGAGAAGATAAACAAAATTGATAAACCACTAGCCAGACTCATCAAGAAAATAAGGGAGAAGACTCAAATCAATAGAACTAGAAATGAAAAAGGAGAAGTAACAACTGACACTACAGAAATACAAAGGATCTTGAGAGATTACTACAAACAACTGTATGCCAATAAAATGGACAACCTGGAAGAAATGGATAAATTTTTAGAAAAGCACAACCTTCCAAGACTGAACCAGGAAGAAATAGAAAATACAAACAGACCAATCACAAGCAGTGAAATTGAAACTGTGATTAAATTTCTTCCAACAAACAAAAGCCCAGGACCAGATGGCTTCACAGAAGAATTCTATCCAACATTTAGAGAAGAGCTAACACCTATCCTTCTCAAACTCTTCCAAAATATAGCAGAAGAAGGAACACTCCCACACTCATTCTATGAGGTCACCATCACCCTAATACCAAAACCAGACAAAGATGTCACAAAGAAAGAAAACTACAGGCCAATATCACTGATTAACATGCAGGCGAAAATCCTCAACAAAATACTAGCAAACAGAATCCAACAGCACATTAAAAGGATCATACACCATGATCGAGTGGGGTTTATCTCAGGAATGCAAGTATTCTTCAATATATGCAAATCAATCAATGTGATACACCATATTAACAAATTGAAGGATACAAACCATACGATCAACTCAATAGATGCAGAAGAAGCTTTCAACAAAATTCAACACCCATTTATGATAAAAACCCTCCAGAAAGTAGGCATAGAGGGAACCTACCTCAACATAATAAAGGCCATATATGACAAACCCACAGCCAACATCATTCACAATGGTGAAAATCCGAAACCATTTCCCCTAGATCAGGAACAAAATAAGGTTGCCCACTCTTCAACATACTTTTGGAAGTTTTAGCCACAGTAATCAGAGAAGAAAAAGAAATAAAAGGAATCCAAGTCGGAAAAGAAGAAGTAAAACTGTCACTGTTTGCAGATGACATGATACTATACATACAAAGTCCTAAAGACTCTACCAGAAAACTACTAGAGCTAATCAATGAATTTGGTGAAGTAGCAGGATACAAAATTAATGCACAGAAATCTCTTGCATTCCTATACACTAATGATGAAAAATCTGAAAGTGAAATTAAGGAAACACTCCCATTTACCACTGCAACAAAAAGAATAAAATACCTAGGAATAAACCTACCTAGGGAAACAAAAGACCTGTATGCAGAAAACTATAAGACACTGATGAATTAAATTAAAGATGATACAAACAGATGGAGAGATACACCATGTTTTTGGATTGGAAGAATCAACATTGTGAAAATGACTATACTACCCAAAGCAATCTACAGCTTCAATGCAATCCCTATCAAACACCAATGGCATTTTTTACAGAACTAGAAGAGAAAATTTCACAATCTGTATGGAAACACAAAAGACCCCAAATAGCCAAAGCAATCCTGAGAAAGGAAAATGGAGCTGGAGGAATCAGGCTCCCAGACTTCAGACTATACTATAAAGCTACAGTAATCAAGACAGCATGGTACTGGCACAGAAACAGAAATATAGATCAATGGAACAAGATAGAAAGCCCACAGACAAACCCATGTGCCTATGGTTACCTTATTTTTGATAAAGGAGGCAAGAATATACAATGGAGAAAAGACAGTGTCTTCAATAAGTGGTGCTGGGAAAACTGGACAGCTACATGCAAAAGAATGAAATTAGAACACTCCCTAACACCATACACAAACATAAAGTCAAAATGGATTAAGGACCTAAACGTAAAGCCAGACACTCTAAAACTCTTAGAGGAAAACATAGGCAGAACACTCTATGACATAAATCACAGCAAGAGCCTTTTTGACCCACCTCCTACAGAAATGGAAATAAAAACAAAAATAAACATATGGGACCTAATGAAACTTAAAAGCTTTTACACATCAAAGGAAACCATAAAAGAAACGTAAAGATAACCCTCAGAATGGGATAAAATATTTGCAAATGAAGCAACTGACAAAGGATTTAATCTCCAAAATTTACAAGGAGTTCATGCAGGTTAATAGCAAAAAAACAAACAACCCAATCCAAAAATGGTCAGAAGACCTAAACAGACATTTCTCCAAAGAAGATATGCAGATTGCCAGCAAACACATGAAAGAATGCTCAACATGTCTAATCATTAGAGAAATGCAAGTCAAAACTACAATGAGGTATCACCTCACACCAGTCAGAATGGCCGTCATCCAAAAATCTACAAACAATAAATGCTGGAGATGGTGTGGAGAAATGGGAACCCTCTTGCAGTGTTGGTGGGAATGTAAATTGATACAGTCACTATGGAGAACAGTATAGAGGTTCCTCAAAAAATTCAAAATAGAACTACCATACAACCCAGCAATCGCACTACTGGGCATATACCCTGGGCATATACCCTGAGAAAACCATAATTCAAAAAGAGTCATGTACCACAGTGTTCATTGCAGCTCTATTTACAGTAGCCAGGACATAGAAGCAACCTAAGTGTCCATCGATAGATGAATGGATAAAGAAGATGTGGCACATATATACAATGGAATATTACTCAGCCATAAAAAGAAATGAAATTGAATTATTTCTAGTGAGGTGGATGGGCCTAGAGACTGTCATACAGAGTGAAGTAAGTCAGAAAGAGAAAAACAAATACCATATGCTAACACGTATTTATGGAATTGAAAAAAAAAAAAAAGCTTCTGAAGAACCTAGGCCCAGGATGGCAATAAAGACACAAATGTAGAGAATGGACTTGAGGACATGGTGAGGGGGAAGGGTAACCTGAGATGAAGTGAGATAGTGGCATAGACACATATACACTACCAAATGTAAAATAGATAGTTAGTGGGAAGCAGCTACCTAACCCAGGGAGATCAGCTTCATGCTTTGTGACCACCTAGAGGGGTGGGATATGGAGGGTGGAAGGGAGATGCAAGAGGGAGGGTATATGGGGATATATGTATATGTATAGCTGATTCACTTTGTTATAAAGCAGAAACTTACACACCATTGTAAAGCAATAATACTCCAATAAAGATGTTAAAAAAGAAAGAAAGCAAAGAGCCTAAAAAAAATAAAATTACAACAAATCACAAATTATATCAAAAATTTACTCCAAAGTTTGCAGTGAAAGTTAATGTGTTTAGAAGTCACTGGGTCAAAATGTGATATATCATACATTTGAGTGTGGGTGCTGTTTTGCTTGTCTGTTTCCTTGTTTGTTTCAACTACAGGACATGAAATTCAGAAAATATTTTCAAAATATTGAATATCAGGTTTGTCCTAAAAAGCATCTTAGTTCATGGAAAGATTTTCACCAAACGAGAGCTGGTTGCTTCTTCGTAGCTTGAAAGTAGGCATTCTTTCTTCCTCCTTGACCCCATTCATACTGTCAGATAGCTTTAAAAAAAAAAAAAAAAAACAGTTTTGAATACCCAGAAAGTCTGCTGAAGTGGGAAACTTTCCCCTTTGTTGATCTCTGCCAATGTAGGGAATTGCTTTTGTGATGTTCACCCCTCTCCTCACTTTGACATTGTGCAGATTTCAGTGGGGGTTTGCACCTATGGGAATATATCTTTCATCAAAGTTTGAAGACCATTCTTTTCACTGTGCTTAGCTGGCCTTCAAATTTTCAAACTCTAGAAATCATGTCCAGAATAAACTTTAGGCTAACAGATACAAGGCTCCGAGATGGCTCCTTTAGCCTCACCTGTGTTTTTTCATTGTGCCATCCTTACACTTTGCCTGCTGGTTATTGCCAATCACAGAGCAACACACTTTTCGCATGTTGCAATATTCACTCTTATTTCCTCAGAATATATCTTTCTAATGATTTATTCCATATGCACAGATAGCAAATGCATTTTCATATCACTTTTCCTTTTAAAATTATTTTTACTTTTTGTCCTAAACATGTCACTTTTGTTACTTACACTTTTTAAAAAATTTTTTATTGGAGTATAGTTGATTTACAATGTTGTATTAATTTCTGGTGTACAGCTTGTTACTTACACTTTTAACACAATTCTTTTTTGCGCTCATTGATCATGATATGGTAAATGCTGATTGAAAACATTTTAAACAAACATTCAGCAAACACACAGTAAACTCACAAGGAGAGTAGTCAAGACTAAAGGGACAAGCACAACTGTTGACACTATCTGTTGATGACAGATAAAACTGACTCACTGCTTTCCCAGACAGTAGCTCTGTGTGCACCTCCGGCAGTGTGGAAGTTACAGGTTTGTCATTGACCTTTCCTAAGGAGTTTCTGTAAGTAACAAGTACACTTTTAAAAAGCAATTCAGGGACTTACCTGGTGGTCCAGTGGTTAAGACTCCACACTCCCAATGCAGGGGGCACGGGTTCCATCCCTGGTTGGGGAATTAAGATCCTTCATGCCACACGGTGCAGCCTGAAAAAAAAAAAAAGACAATTCAAACCATGCATTAGCAGGACATAACTACATGTTAAAATAAGAGTTAGCAATCCTGTGAAGGCCTAGATCTCAGACTGTGCAAGTTTCAGGGTCTTGATTTGGACTACTCAACTATGTGGCTGTAGCACAAAAACAGCCATAGAGAATATGTAAACAAATGAGTGTGGATGTGTCCCAATAAAACTTTACTTATAAAAACAAGCAAAATGGGCCAGATTTGGCCCACAGGCTGTGTAGGAATGGGTACGAATGTAAGCAATTCTTGTTTGTATTACTGTACATTAATACATAAATAATCAGTGGTGGACTCAAGATGGCAGCAAATTCTTTGCTACTTCTTCCTTTGAGAAGTAGAGTCTAATTCTCCTCTCCTTGATTTGGAGGTGTCCTTAATGACTTGTTTGACAAACAGAATGTGCTTGAGTGTCATTCTGGGAATCCCGAGGCCGGGTCCGAAGAAGCCTTGTAGCTTTCTCCTGGGCCTCTTCCAGCGCTTGTTTTAGGGAAGCCAGCCACCATGTAACAAGACTGACGATCCTGAGACTGCCCTGAGGTAAAGTAGCCCAATCCACGTGGCAGAGCACTAGAGGATGAGCTACAACATGTAGAAAAAGAGAGAGAAGAACAGAATCATGTGAATTAAGAATCCATCTTGCAAGGGGACCTGTGGTTGGCAGCCTCCAGTTGGTGCCAAGTATGTCAGGGAGAAGCCACCCCACTACACTGTATCCAAGTTGCAGATTGAGTCAAATGTTGTTCTTTTAAACCATTGCATTTTGGGGTAGTGTAGTGCGTTTGAGAATTTCAGGGCTCATCAAGAAGGAAACAAGACCATGTGGTGGCAATAGCACACACAAGCTTTATTTGGAGTGGGGGGAGTGTTTTGACAAACTGTGGTGTAAGTCCCTCAGGGCAGGGGACCTTCCACTGGCAGCTGGTATGAAGCCACCACTCAGAAGGAAAAGAGGACACAGGAAATTCTAGGGGACAGGGAAATCAGAGAGCAGGCTTACACTTTTAAGTAATGTTGTGAGCTGCTCACAAGGGCAGTAATAGCTTGGGCTCTTTTATAGCCCCTTGCCTTGTCTTATATATGGTTAGCGGATATTGGGTGCAGTTCATGGATTTTATGCCAATCAGCAGGCTCTAAATGGCTAAAACTATGCTCATTTGGGCTACATCATTTTTAATTGATGTGTAAAATTTGAGTTTAGTGCCAGCAGGCTTTGAGCTAATGGTCAGCCTACTGTGAGGAAGTAAACAACATAGGGGCCAATATACAGGGGTCGTCTTTGGCTTATTCATATAACAGGTGGTTTATTTTGCAGTAATAGATAGGTAGAACAATCATACAGCTATGTTATAATACAATCTTTTCAGCTCCCTATATTTGGTTTCCCCAATTAGACTCCACCTTTCTTCAGCACACAGCAGATATCTTGAATGTTTTGTATTCTGCACAGGATCTAACCCAATGCTTTGTAAACAGTTGCTAGGTAATAAATATTTTTAAATGGTGCAAAATTACAAATATTTCTATGGCCAAGAAGTCACTGTTCTAATTGGCAGGCACAAAAGAAAGGGGTCTGTTGGCATGCAAAATGCAAATATTCTGGAGTCGGTGAACGAGGGCACTTTCTGCAAAGGTTTGAGTGGAGATACGGAACTTATCTTTAGCTCTGTTGATCAGATCATATTCTTTGAAATCTACTATACGCATTTCCTGACAGTTACTATGCTTTTTCTTTTTCAAACATCTTTACTGTAGTATAATTGCTTTACAATGTTGTGTTAGTTTCTGCTGTATAACAAAGTGAATCAGCTATATGTGTATATATATATCCCCATATCCCCTCTCTCTAGTGTCTCCCTCCCACCCTCCCTATCCCACCCCTCTAGATCGTCACACAGCACCGAGCTGATCTCCCTGTGCTATGGGGCTGCTTCCGACTAGCTATCTATTTTACATTTGGTAGTGTACATATGTCAATGCTACTCTCTCACTTTGTCCCAGCTTACCCTTCCCCCTCCCCATGTTCCCCTTCCCCCTCCCCATCTTCAAGTCCATTCTATGCGTCTGCGTCTTTATTCCTGCACTGCCACTAGGTTCATTAAAACTTTTTCTTTTTTAGGTTCCATATATATGTTTTAGCATATGGTATTTGTTTTTCTCTTTCTGACTTCACTCTGTATGACAGTCCCTAGGTCCATCCACCTCACTACAAATAGCTCAATTTTATCTCTTTTTATGGCTGAGTAATATTCCGTTGTATATATGTGCCACATCTTTTTATCCATTCATCTATCTGTCAATGGACACTTACATTGCTTCCATGTCCTGGCTATTGTAAATAGAGCTGCAATGAACATTATGGTGCATGACTCTTTTTGAATTATGGTTTTCTCAGGGTATATGCCCAGTAGTGGGATTGCTGTGTCATATGGTAATTCTATTTGTAGTTTTTTGAGGAACCTCCATACTGTTCTCCATAGTGGCTATATCAATTTACATTCCCACCAACACTGCAAGAGGGTTCCCATTTCGCCACACCATCTCCAGCATTTACTGTTTGTAGATTTTTTGATGATAGCCATTCTGACTGGTGTGAGGTGATACCTCATTGTAGTTTTGATTTGCATTTCTCTAATGATTAGTTATGTTGAGCATTCTTTCATGTGTTTGTTGGCAATCTGTATGCTTTCTTTGGAGAAACGTCTCTCTAGGTCTTCTGCCCATTTTTGGATTGGGTTGTTTTGTTTTATTGATATTGAGATGCATGAGCTGCTTGTAAATTTTGGAGATTAATCCTTTGTCATTTGCTTCGTTTTAAATATTCTCTCCCATTCTGAGGGTTGTCTTTTTGTCTCTTTTATGGTTTCTTTGCTGTGCAAAATGTTTTAAGTTTCATTAGGTCCCATTTGCTTATTTTTGGTTTTATTTCCATTTCTCTAGGAAGTGGGTCAAAAAGGCTCTTGCTGTGAGTTATGTCATAGAGTGTTCTGCCTATGTTTTCCTCTAAGAGTTTTAGAGTGTCTGGCATTACATTTAGGTTTTTAATCCATTTTGAGTTTATGTTTGTGTATGGTGTTAGGGAGTGTTCTAATTTCATTCTTTTACATGTAGCTGTCTAGTTTTCCCAGCACCACTTATTGAAGAGGCTGTCTTTTCTCCATGGTATATTCTTGCCTCCTTTATCAAAAATAAGGTAACCATAGGTACGTGGGTTTATCTGTGGGTTTTCTATCTTGTTCCCTTGATCTATATTTCTGTTTTTGTGCCAGTACCATGCTGTCTTGGTAGCATTATAGTATAGTCTGAAATCTGGGAGCCTGATTCCTCCAGCTCCGTTTTTCTTTTTCAAGATTGCTTTGGCTATTTGGGGTCTTTTGTGTTTCCATACAAATTGTGAAATTTTTTGTTCTAGTTCTGTAAAAAATGCCATTGGTAGTTTGATAGTCATTGCATTGAATCTGTAGATTGCTTTGGGTAGTATAGTCATTTTCACAATGTTGATTCTTCCAATCCAAGAACATGGTATATCTTTCCATCTGTTTGTATCATCTTTAATTTCTTTCATCAGTGTCTTATAGTTTTCTGCATACAGGTCTTTTCTCTCCCTAGGTAGGTTTATTCCTAGGTATTTTATAATTTTTGTTGCAGTGGTAAATGGGAGTGTTTCCTTAATTTCACTTTCAGATTTTTCATCATTAGTGTATAGGAATGCAAGAGATTTCTGTGCATTAATTTTGTATCCTGCTACTTAACCAAATTCATTGATTAGCTCTAGTAGTTTTCTGGTAGGGTCTTTAGGACTCTGTATGTATAGTATCATGTCATCTGCAAACAGTGACAGTTTTACTTCTTTTCCAACTTGGATTCCTTTTATTTCTTTTTCTTCTTTTCTTCTCTGATTACTAAAACTTCCAAAAGTATGTTGAATAATAGTGCTAAGAGTGGGCAACCTTATTTTGTTCCTGATCTAGGGGAAATGGTTTCGGATTTTCACCATTGTGAATGATGTTGGCTGTGGGTTTGTCATATATGGCCTTTATTATGTTGAGGTAGGTTCCCTCTATGCCTACTTTCTGGAAGGCTTTTATCATATATGGGTGTTGAATTTTGTCGAAAGCTTTTTCTGCATCTGTTGAGATGATCATATGGTTTGTATCCTTCAATTTGTTAATATGGTGTATCACATTGATTGATTTGCATATATTGAAGAATCCTTGCATTCCTGGGATAAATCCCACTTGCTCATGGTGTATGATCCTTTTAATGTGCTGTTGGATTCTGTTTGCTAGTATTTTGTTGAGGATTTTCGCCTGCATGTTAATCAGTGATATTGGCCTGTAGTTTTCTTTCTTTGTGACATCTTTGGTTTTGGTATCAGGATGATGGTGGCCTTGTAGAATGAGTGTGGGAGTGTTCCTCCTTGTGCTATATTTTGGAAGAGTTTGAGAAGGATAGGTGTTAGCTCTTCTCTAAATGTTGGATAGAATTCTTCTGTGAAGCCATCTGGTCCTGGGCTTTTGATATGTGACCCATGATATGATCTATTCTAGAGAATGTTCCATGAGCACTTGAGAAGAAAGTATATTCTGTTTTTTATGGATGGAATGTCCTATAAATATCAATTAAGTCCATCTTGTCTAATGTGTCATTTAAAGCTTGGGTTTTCTGATTGATGTTCATTTTGGATGATCTGTCCACTGGTGAAAGTGGGCTGTAAAAGTCCCCTACTATGACTGTGTTACTGTCGAATTCCCCTTTTATGGCTGTTAGCATTTGCCTTACATATTGAGGTGCTCCTATGTTAGGTGCATAAAGATTTACAATTGTTATATCTTCTTCTTGGATTGATCCTTTGATCATTATGTAGTGTCCTTCTTTGTCTCTTGTAATAGTCTTTATTTTAAAGTCTATTTTGTCTGATATGAGAATTGCTACTCCAACTTTCTTTTGATATCCATTTGCTTGGAATATCTTTTTCCATCCCCTCACTTTCAGTTTCTGTGTGTCCCTGGGTCTGAAGTGGGTCATTGTAGACAGCATATTTATGGGTCTTTTTTTTGTATCCATTCAGACAGTCTATATCTTTTGGTTGGAGCATTTAATCCATTTACATTTAAGGTAATTATTGATATGTATGTTCCTATTACCATTTTCTTAATTGGTTTGGGTTTGTTTTTGTAGGTCTTTTCCTTCTCTTGTGTTTCCTGCCTAGGGAAGTTCCTTTAGCACTTGTTGTACAACTGGTGTGGTGGTGCTGAATTCTCTTAATTTGTGTTTGTCTGTAAAGGTTTTAATTCCTCTGTTGAATCTGAATGAGATGCTTGCTAGGTAGAGTAATCAATCTTGGTTGTAGGTTTTTCCCTTTCATCACTTTACATATGTCCTTCCACTCCATTCTGGCTTGCAGTTTCTGCTGAAAGATTAGCTGTTAATCTTATGGGGATTCCCTTGTATGTTATTCCCTTACTGCTTTTTTTTTTTTTTTTTTTTTTTTTGCGGTACACGGACCTCTCACTGTTGTGGCCTCTCCCATTGTGGAGCACAGGCTCCGGACTTGCAGGCTCAGCAGCCATGGCTCACAGGCCCAGCTGCTCCGCGCCATGTAGGATCTTCCCGGACTGGGGCATGAACCCATGTCCCCTGCATCGGCAGGTGGACTCTCAACCACTGCGCCACCAGTGAAGCCCCCCCTTACTGCTTTTAATATTTTTTCTTTGTACTTAATTTTTGGTAGTTTGATTAATATGTGTCTTGGCGTGTTTCTCCTTGCACTTATCCTATATGGGACTCTCTGCACTTCCTGGATTTGATTTGCTATTTCCTTTCCCATGTTAGGGAAGTTTTCAAGTATAATCTCTTCAAATATTTTCTCAGACCCTTTCTTTTTCTCTTCTTCTGGGGCCCCTATAATTGGAATGTTGGTGCATTTTATGTTGTCCCAGAGGTCTCTGAAACTGTCCTCAATTCTTTCCATTCTTTTTTCTTTATTCTGATCTGCGGTAGTTATCTCCACTATTTTATCCTCCAGGTTACTTATCCATTCTTCTGCTTCAGTTTTTCTGCCATTGATTCCTTCTAGAGAATTTTTAATTTCATTTATTATGTTGTTTGTCATTGTTTGTTTGCTCTTTAGCTCTTCTAGGTCCTTGTTAAACATTTCTTGTATTTTCTCCCTTCTATTTCCAAGATTCCAGATCATCTTTACTATCACTACTCTGAATTCTTTTTCTGGTAGACTGCATATTTCCTCTTCATTTGTTTGTTCTGGTGGGTTTTTACCTTGCTCCTTCCTCTGCATATTTCTTTGTCTTCTCATTTTTTTAAACCTACTGTGTTTGGGGTCTCCTATTCACAGGCTGCAGATTCGTAGTTCCCATTGTTTATGGTGTCTGCCCCCAGTGGGTGAAGTTGGTTCAGTGGCTTGTGTAGGCTTCCTGGTGGAAGAGACTGGAGCTTGTGTTCTGGTGGGTGGGGCTGGATCTTATCTTTCTGGTGGGCAGGGCCACATCCAGTGGTATGTTTTGGGGTGTCTGTGACCTTATCATGATTTTAGGCAGCATCTCTGCTAATGGGTTAGGTTGTGTTCCTGTCTTGCTAGTTGTTTGGCATGGGGCGTCCAGCCCTGGAGCTTGCTGGCCTTTGGGTGGAGCTGCATCTTTGTGTTGAGACAGAGATCTCTGGGAGAGCTCTCACCTATTGATATTACATGGGGCCAGGAGGTCTCTGGGGGTCCAATGTCCTGACACAGCACTCCTACCTTGGAAGCTCAGGCCTGACACCAGGCTGGAGCAACAAACCCCTGTCAGTCACATAGCTGCTGGTGTTGGAAGTTCTCCTGCAGAAGTGGGGGACAGCTGTGGCTCACTGTGGGGACAGGGACATTGGCAATAGAAGTTCTGGGAAGTACTCCTTGGTGTAAGCCCTCCCAGAGTCTGCCATTAGCCCCACCAAATAGCCTGCAGGCTCCAGTGCTGTATACCTTTTTTATAGTAATTCGTTTACTCTCATTTTAGAAGAATCCCCAATGTGTAAGGTATTCTTCAAGGACCACAGGTGCAGTTCAGTCAAGCAGAAAGACATCTGATGGCAGAAGGAATCTCTGTCCTGCCCTCAAGTACTCTACAATGCTTTGAAGAATATGATTAAAATGATTTGATAAGCCAAATAATTTTTCTCCATACCATTTAAAGGCTTGGCCATACTTAGAAAACACTGTGCTCTAATTGACATTAGTTGGTGTGTTCATTCTGTTAAGTAGTAGATTTTAATCCCTAGAGATGTAGATGCATCAACTTTGTTACTGACTGTGTACTCCTCAGACTTATATTTATTTGATCAGTGTAGGTTTAAAAAAATTAAACACAAATTATTTATTGAACTACTATTATGGACAAAGAACTATGTTAGGTACTTTGGGGGCCACTAATGTGAATTAAACAAAAGGCCTGCCTTCAAAGAGGTTACAATCTAAGAAGAAAGCTAGGATGAGTGTGAAAATAAGCATAAGGTAAGGAGGAATGTGTCATAGGAGATGAAGAGACACTGGAATTTAGTAGATAGAGAAATCCAACTTCATAACTTCATGAATCTGGAAAATCTCAAAGAAAAGGCAAAATTTAGGATGGATTTTACTGACAGATAACTTTCAAATAGCTAATCAAAAAAGATTTTATTATTTTCTAGTCAAGTGTTACTTAAAGATTTTGGGCACTTCTTTTTAAGAGCAGTGACTTAGACAGAAGATATGTAAATATTATGCCATTTGAAATCATGAAATATATCACTGTACTCTTGAAAAGCAGAGAATAATATGAGAGACTTCTGTAGGCCATGGAACACAATGAACAGATGTATATCTTATAAAGTGGACCAGACCCACAATAGTGTACTTTCGTTGTCCAGACACCAAAAACAGATAATCAAATGAGAGCAGGAAAGAGTATTAACAAGTAGTGGAAGACAAAACTACAGATGGGACAGCTAATAATAGTATTTTCTGCTTCATTTGCTAGGTGCTACAGAGTCATGGAAGGTTTCTGATCAAGGGAGTGATGTGATTGGAATTGGGCTTTTAGAAGATCAACCTGGAGGTGGGAAACAGGGAAATGGATGCAAAAAGTTTTGTTAGTCTTTAGGAGAATAGTGTTGAGGTTATTACAATAGTTTTGGTGAAACAAAAGATCATGATGGCTTAGAGTGATGGCCATAGAAAGGAAATGTTGGGATAGCTGTGAAAGAAATTGTTTTAATTAGGACTCTTTGGGTTGCTAGGAGGAGAGAGCCATTTAAGCTAGCCAAAACAAAGGTGGGCAGGAGTATTTGAAGGCATACAAACATTTGCTGAGAATTCAAGAAGAGAGCTATAATTTTTTTTTTAAAGTAAAGTTTATTTATTTAATTTTTAATTAGTTTCTGCTTTATAACAAAGTGAATCAGTCATACATATACATCTGTTCCCACATCCCTTCCCTCATGCATCTCCCTCCCTCCAACCCTCCCCATCCCACCCCTCCCGGCGGTCACAAAGCACCGAGCTGACCTCCCCGCGCTCTGCGGCTGCTTCCCACTCTCTATCTACCTTACGTTTGGTAGTGTATATATGTCCATGCCTCTCTTTCGCTTTGTCACAGCTGACCCTTCCCCCTCCCCATATCCTCAAGTCCATTCTCAAGTAGGTCTGTGTCTTTATTCCCGTTTTGCCCCTAGGTTCTTCATGACATTTTTTTTTTTTAAATTCCGTATATATGTGTTAGCATACGGTATTTGTCTTTCTCTTTCTGACTAACTTCACTCTGTATGACAGACTCTAGGTCTATCCACCTCATTACAAATAGCTCAGTTTCGTTTCTTTTTATGGCTGAGTAATATTCCATTGTATATATGTGCCACATCTTCTTTATCCATTCATCCGATGATGGACACTTAGGTTGTTTCCAGCTCCGGGCTATTGTGAATAGAGCTGCAATGAACATTTTGGTACATGTCTCTTTTGGAATTATGGTTTTCTCAGGGTATATGCCCAGTAGTGGGATTGCTGGGTCATATGGTAGTTCTATTTGTAGTTTTTTAAGGAACCTCCATACCGTTCTCCATAGTGGCTGTACCAATTCACATTCCCACCAGCAGTGCAAGAGTGTTCCCTTTTCTCCACACCCTCTCCAGCATTTATTGTTTCTAGATTTCTTGATGATGGCCATTCTGACTGGTGTGAGATGATATCTCATTGTAGTTTTGATTTGCATTTCTCTAATGATTAATGATGTTGAGTATTCTTTCATGTGTTTGTTGGCAGTCTGTATATCTTCTTTGGAGAAATGCCTATTTAAGTCTTCTGCCCATTTTTGGATTGGGTTGTCTGTTTTTTTGCTATTGAGCTGCATGAGCTGTTTATAAATTTTGGAGATTAATCCTTTGTCAGTTGCTTCATTTGCAAATATTTTCTCCCATTCTGAGGGTTGTCTTTTGGTCTTGTTTATGGTTTCCTTTGCTGTGCAAAAGCTTTGAAGTTTCATTAGGTCCCACTTGTTTATCTTTGTTTTTATTTCCATTTCTCTAGGAGGTGGGTCCAAAAGGATCTTGCTGTGATTTATGTCATAGAGTGTTCTACCTATGTTTTCCTCTAAGAGTTTGATAGTTTCTGGCCTTACATTTAAGTCGAATCCATTTTGAGCTTATTTTTGTGTATGGTGCTAGGGAATGATCTAATCTCAAACTTTTACATGTCCCTGTCCAGTTTTCCCAGCACCACTTATTGAAGAGGCTGTCCTTTCTCCACTGTACATTCCTGGCTCCTTTATCAAAGATAAGTTGGCCATATGTGCGTGGGTTTATCTCTGGGCTTTCTATCCTGATCCACTGATCTATCTTTCTGTTTTTATGCCAGTACCAGACTGTCTTAATTACTGTAGCTTTGTAGTATAGTCTGAAGTCTGGGAGCCTGGTTCCTCCAGCTCCGTTTTTCGTTCTCAAGATTGCTTTAGCTATTCGGGGCCTTTTGTTTTTCCAAACAAATTTTGAAATTTTTTGTTCTAGTTCTGTGAAAAATGCCATTGGTAGTTTGATAGGGATTGCATTGAATCTGTAGATTGCTTTGGGTAGTAGAGTCATTTTCACAATATTGATTCTTCCAATCCAGGAGCATGGTATATCTCTCCATCTATTTGTATCATCTTTAATTTCTTTCATCAGTGTCTTATAGTTTTCTGCATACAGGTCTTTTGTCTCCTTAGGTAGGTTTATTCCTAGATATTTTATTCTTTTTGTTGCGATGGTAAATGGGAGTGTTTTCTTGATTTCATTTTCAGATTTTTCATCATTAGTGTACAGGAATGCCAGAGATTTCTGTACATTAATTTTATATCCTGCTACTTTACCAAATTCATTGATTAGCTCTAGTAGTTTTTCGGTAGCATCTTTAGGATTCTCTATGTATAGTATCATGTCATCAGCAAACAGTGACAGCTTTACTTCTTCTTTTCCAATTTGGATTCCTTTTATTTCCTTTTCTTCTCTGATTGCTGTGGCTAAAACTTCCAAAACTATGTTGAATAAGAGTGGTGAGAGTGGGCAGCCTTGTCTTGTTCCTGATCTTAGTGGAAATGGTTTCAGTTTTTCACCATTGAGGACAATGTTGGCTGTGGGTTTGTCATATATGGCCTTTATTTTGTTGAGGAAAGATCCCTCTATACCTACTTTCTGCAGGGTTTTTATCATAAATGGGTATTGAATTTTGTCGAAAGCTTTCTCTGCATCTATTGAGATGATCATATGGTTTTTCTCCTTCAACTTGTTAATATGGTGTATTACATTGATTGATTTGCGTATATTGAAGAATCCTTGCATTCCTGGGATAAACCCCACTTGATCATGGTGTATGATCCTTTTAATGTGCTGTTGGATTCTGTTTGCTAGTATTTTGTTGAGGATTTTTGCATCTATGTTCATCAGTGATATTGGCCTGTAGTTTTCTTTCTTTGTGACATCCTTGCCTGGTTTTGGTATCAAGGTGATGTCGGCCTCGTAGAATGAGTTTGGGAGTGTTCCTCCCTCTGCTATATTTTGGAAGAGTTTGAGAAGGATAGGTGTTAGCTCTTCTCTAAATGTTTGATAGAATTCACCTGTGAAGCCATCTGGTCCTGGGCTTTTGTTTGATGGAAGATTTTTAATCACAGTTTCAATTTCAGTGCTTGTGATTGGTCTATTCATATTTTCTATTTCTTCCTGAGTCAGTCTTGGCAGGTTGTGCATTTCTAAGAATGTGTCCATTTCTTCCAGGTTGTCCATTTTATTGGAATAGAGTTGCTTATAGTAATCTCTCATAATCTTTTGTATTTCTGCAGTGTCAGTTGTTACTTCTCCTTTTTCATTTCTAATTCTATTGATTTGAGTCTTCTCCCTTTTTTTCTTGATGAGTCTGGCTAATGGTTTGTCAATTTTGTTTATCTTCTCAAAGAACCAGCTTTTAGTTTGGTTGATCTTTGCTATCGTTTCCTTCATTTCTTTTTCATTTATTTCTGATCTGATCTTTATGATTTCTTTCCTTCTGCTAGCTTTGGGGTATTTTTGTTCTTCTTTCTCTAATTGCTTTAGGTGCAGGGTCAGGTTGTTTACTCGAAATGCTTCCTGTTTCTTAAGGTGGGATTGTATTGCTATAAACTTCCCCCTTAGAACTGCTTTTGCTGCATCCCATAGGTTTTGGGTCGTCGTGTCTCCATTGTCATTTGTTTCTAGGTATTTTTTAATTTCCTCTTTGATTTCTTCAGTGATCACTTCGTTATTGAGTAGTGTATTGTTTAGCCTCCATGTGTTTGTATTTTTTACACATCTTTTCCTGTAATTGATGTCTAGTCTCATAGCATTGTGGTCGGAGAAGATACTTGATACAATTTCAATTTTCTTAAAATTACCGAGGCTTGATTTGTGACCCAAGATATGATCTATCCTGGAGAATGTTCCATGAGCACTTGAGAAAAATGTGTATTCTGTTGTTTTTGGATGGAATGTCCTATAAATATCAACTAAGTCCATCTCGTTTAATGTATCATTTAAAGCTTGTGTTTCCTTATTTATTTTCATTTTGGATGATCTGTCCATTGGTGAAAGTGGGGTGTTAAAGTCCCCTACTATGAGTGTGTTACTGTCGATTTCCCCTTTTATGGCTGTTAGTATTTGCCTTATGTATTGAGGTGCTCCTATGTTGGGTGCATAAATATTTACAATTGTTATATCTTCTTCTTGGATCGATCCCTTTATTGTTATGTAGTGTCCTTCCTTGTCTCTTCTAATAGTCTTTATTTTAAAGTCTATTTTGTCTGATATAAGAATTGCTACTCCAGCTTTCTTTTGATTTCCATTTGCATGGAATATCTTTTTCCATCCCTTTACTTTCAATCTGTATGTGTCTCTAGGTCTGAAGTGTGTCTCTTGTAGACAGCATATATATGGGTCTTGTTTTTGTATCCATTCAGCCACTCTGTGTCTTTTGGTGGGAGCATTTAGTCCATTTACATTTAAGGTAATTATTGATATGTATGTTCCTATTCCCATTTCCTTAATTGCTTTGGGTTCGTTATTGTAGGTATATTCCTTCTGTTGTGTTTCTTGCCTAGAGAAGTTCCTTTAGCATTTGTTGTAAAGCTGGTTTGGTGGTGCTGAACTCTCTCAGCTTTTGCTTGTCTGTAAAGGTTTTAATTTCTCCATCAAATCTGAATGAGATCCTTGCTGGGTAGAGTAATCTAGGTTGCAGGTTTCTCTCCTTCATCACTTTAATTATGTCCTGCCACTCCCTTCTGGCTTGTAGGGTTTCTGCTGAGAGATCAGCTGTTAACCTGATGGGGATTCCCTTGTGTGTTATTTGTTGTTTTTGCCTTGCTGCTTTTAATATGATTTCTTTGTGTTTAATTTTTGACAGTTTGATTAATATGTGTCTTGGTGTATTTCTCCTTGGATTTATTCTGTATGGGACTCTCTGTGCCTCCTGGACTTGATTAACTATTTCCTTTCCCATATTGGGGAAGTTTTCAACTATAATCTCTTCAAATATTTTCTCAGTCCCTTTCTTTTTCTCTTCTTCTTCTGGAACCCCTATAATTCGAATGTTGGTGCGTTTAATGTTGTCCCAGAGGTCTCTGAGACTGTCCTCTGTTCTTTTCATTCTTTTTTCTTTATTTTGCTCTGCATCAGTTATTTCCACTATTTTATCTTCCACCTCACTTATCCGTTCTTCTGCCTCAGTTATTCTGCTACTGATCCCATCTAGAGTATTTTTCATTTCATTTATTGTGTTTTTAATCGATGCTTGATTCATCTTTAGTTCTTCTAGGTCCTTGTTAACTGTTTCTTGCATGTTGTCTATTCTATTTCCAAGATTATGGATCTTGGAAATAGAATCTTGGATCAGCTTTACTATCATTATTCTGAATTCTTTTTCAGGTAGACTGCCTATTACCTCTTCATTTGTTAGGTCTGGTAGGTGTTTATCTTGCTCCTTCACCTGCTGTGTGTTTTTCTGCCTTCTCATTTTGCTTATGTTACTGTGTTTGGGGTCTCCTTTTTGCCGGCTGCAGATTCGTAGTTCCCGTTGTTTTTGGTGTCTGACCCCAGTGGCTAAGGTTGTTTCAGTAGGTTGTGTAGGCTTCCTGGTGGGGGGGACTAATTCCTGTGCTCTGGTGGTTGAGGCTCGATCTTGTCTTTCTGGTGGACAGGTCCACGTCTGGTGGTGTGTTTTGGGGTGCCTATGGCCTTATTATGTTTTTAGGTAGCCTCTCTGCTAATGGGTGGGGTTGTGTTCCTGCCTTGCTAGTTGCTTGGCATAGGGTGACCCGCACTGTAGCTTGCTGGTCGTTGACTGAAGCTGGGTGCTGGTGTTGGGATGGAGATCTCTGGGA
The DNA here is from genome assembly GCF_964165515.1 of Mesoplodon bidens. Lineage (NCBI taxonomy): Eukaryota > Metazoa > Chordata > Mammalia > Artiodactyla > Ziphiidae > Mesoplodon > Mesoplodon bidens. The sequence continues at coordinate 61,514,482 of NC_138168.1, forward strand.
GATTTTCGCTGCTTGATATTATGTGGAGCTGGGAGGTCTCTTGTGGACCCGTGTCCTGAAGTTGGCTCTCCCACTTCAGAGGCACAGCACTGGCTCCTGGCTGCAGCACCAAGAGCCTTTCATCCACCCGGCTCAGAATAACAGGGAGAAAAAGTAGAAAGAAAGAATTAGTAGAAGAAAGAAAGAGAGAGGGAAAGAAAGGAAGAAGGGAAGAAAGGAAGGAAGGAAGGAAGGAAGAAAGAAAGGAGGGAGGGAGGGAGGAAGGATGGAAAGAAAGAAGGAAAGAAAGGAGGGAGGGAGGGAGGAAGGAAAGGAAGAAAGACAGGAGGGAGGGAGGAAGGAAAGAAAAAGAAAGTGGAAAGAAGAAGGGTGGGAAGGAGGAAAGAAAAAGAAAGAAGGAAAGGAGGAGCGGAGGGAGGGAGGGAGGAAGGGAGAGTAGGAAAAAAAGAAAGAGCAGGTAAAGTAAAATAGAATAAAGTATGAAATATAGTAGCGTTATTAAAATTAGAAAGTAATTATTGAAAAAAAAAAAAAACGGACCGATAGAACCCTGGGACATATGGTGGAAGCAAAGCTATACAGAGAGAATCTTACACAGAAGATTACACATACACATTCACAAAAAGAGAGCAGGGGGAAAAATCAAAAATCTTGCTCTCCAAGTCCACCTCCTCAATTTGGGATAATTCGTTGTAAAAAGAGGAAAAGGGCGAGAAGTCTGAAATCTTGCTAAGTCCACCTCCTTAATTTGGAATAATTCGTTGTAAAAAGAGGAAAAGGGGGGAAAGTCTTAAATCTTGTCCTCAAAGTCCCCTTCCTCAATTTGGGATGATTCGCTGTCCATTCATGCACTCCACAGACGCAGGGCACATCAAATGGACCGTGGAGCTTTAATCCGCTGCCTCCGAGGCTGCACAGAGAGATTTCCCTGCCCCTGCTCTCACAGCTCCCGGGTCTCAGCCTTGGACCTGGCCCCGCCTCTGCGCGTAGGTCGCCGGAGGGCGTCCGTTCTTCGCTCAGACAGGACGGGTTTAAAGGAGCCGCTGATTCGGGGGCTCTGGCTCACTCAGGCAGAGGGGAGGGAGGGGCGCGCAGTGTGGGGCGGGCCTGCGGCGGCAGAGGCCGGCGTGACGTTGCAGCAGCCCGTGGCGCTCCGTGCGCTTTCCGGGGAACGCCGTCCCCGGGTCTCGGGGACCCCGGCAGTGGCGGGGTGCACAGGCCCCCCGGAAGGCGGGGCGGACAGTGACCCGCGCTCGCACACAGGCCCCGCGGCGGCGGCGGCAGCGGCGGCGGCGGCGGGCCGCGGCGGGCGGCGGTGGCGGCGGCGGCGGCGGCGGCGGCGGCGGCCCACGCCCGTCTCCGAGGTCCGTGCCTTACCCGCGGCTCGTGCTTGTCTCCGGCGCTTCCCCAAGCAGCCCTCTTAATGCCCTCTCCTCGCGCACCAGGAAACAAAAGGGAAAAAAGTCTCTTGCCTCTTCAGCAGCTCCAGACCCTTTCCCCGGACTCCCTCCGGGCTAGCCGTGGTGCACTAACCCCTTCAGGCTCTCTTCCTGCCGCCAGCCCCAGTCCTCTCCCTGCGCTCCGACTGAAAGCCGATACCCGAGCCTCAGCTCCCAGCCCCGCCCGCCACGGCGGCCGAGCAGACAAGCCTCTCGGGCTGGTGTGTGCCTGAGGGCACCGGTCCTCTGTGCCAGAATCTCTCCGCTTTGCCCTCCGCACCCCTGTTGCTGTGCTCTCCTCCGCTACTCCGAAGCTTTCCCCCTCCGCCACCTGCAGTCTCCGCCCGCGAAGGGGCTTGTAGTGTGTAGAAACCTTCCCCCCTTCACGGCTCCCTCCCACTGGTGCAGGTCCCGTCCCTATCCTATTGTCTCTGTTTATTCTTTTTTTCTTTTGCCCTACCCAGGTATGTGGGGAGCTTCTTCCCTTTTGGGGGGTCTGAGGTCTTCTGTCAGCGTTCAGTAGGTGTTCTGTAGGAGTTGTTCCACGTGTAGATGAATTTCTGATGTATCTGTGGGGAGGAAGGTGATCTCCGCGTCTTACTCTTCCGCCATCTTCCTCCGGGGGCCGAGAGCTATAATTAATTCAGATAGGTCTTCTAGAAGTTAGAGTTGGAAACCCACCTTTGTCCCAAGGCTGCTCTTCATGGGTCTGAAGAGATACCTCATTGCTTGCCTCTGCATCTCTCTGCAGGTCTGCTTCCTTCTCCAGCCTTTTTGATCATCTTCCTGTACTTGCCCAGAGTTTTCCAGCTAATAACTTTAACTTGCACGTACGCCTCAGAATTCTACAGCCCTAACTCTTCCATGTGAGCCCTCAGCTGCTGCTTCCCTAGCTAATTGGCAATAGTCTGTTGGTTTTCTAGTTCTAAAATTCCTGCAAGTGATGGCTGATTGGCCCAGATGTTTTTTTCTCCCCACATCTCTGGCTAATCTGTGCCTGGGCTGTCCTTGATGAGGGTGGGCCACGTCTCTCTAAACAACTGAGGTCAGTGCCAGGGTGGACTAGGAATCAGTAACAGGTACAGGATAGGGATCATGGTAGTTGTGATGGATTGGGGGGAAAGCGTCAGATGCCTCAAAATATATCTTATCAATTGTGGTTCATCGTTAGCTTGACAACTGGCTATATGGAAGTTTAGATTTAAAGCCTAGACATCTGGAAGAAAAGTGATGTCATAGCCAAAATAAGTAAAGTACATAGGAGAGACAGTTTTATGAGATATGGTGAGTCAGGTTATTGATCTTCAGAGAATAATGTGAAGATATTCTGTCTGGATTTTCTTGTAAGTAGATAGAGATCATACCTGAGGCAAGACTAAGTTATAAATGTGGACCTTCGGGACATTCTTCCTTTGTGAGTGTAGCTAAACAGTGAATGAAAAGATTATCTATTAAACAAATTTCAAATGGGAATAAACTTTAACACCCCCACTTTTTTCTTTCTTATTTTTGCTAAATAAGTTTAGGTAAATGATGCCCTGTCTTCTAAGCCCATTAACCTCAGGAAGTTTGGTCATAGCATAAAAATAACAAATAGTGCTGACCACATCTTTGAACTTCTAGGGTGTCAATAACAGCATTATCCAGGCATCTTTTAGGTCAAAGGAGTAAATTAAATTTACAAGAGATAAACATTTGCTTCATTGCTGAACTGTCATAATTCTGGATACCTTGACCTGGAAAATGAGGTAATAGAGTAAGAAACATTGGGCAGGGAGTGGACTTTCTTTTTAAAGTCTTGCTCAAAGACACAATTGTATTGTGGACTGGCGATACTGATAAAGTGCATGGGATTTCTTGCTATAATGTTGTCTGAGCATTTCTAGAGAGGGAACGAACTCAAGTAATGATAAAAGAGCCCAGTATATTTTCAAATTGTTCTCATCACTGGAAATGTCTATCTTACAGTAAGTCAGAGTCAGCTTCCTATAACCACACTCACTGATCCTAGTTCTTTCCTCTAAAACTATACAGAAAAAAAGTAATTTTCTTCAGTCATTTCTCATCTGACATGATTTTTAGATGCCCCACTATCTTCCTAGCCTTCTGAATCTACTGATGACTGGTTTTGCTGATTTCTTAATGTGGTCTGAGGAAGAAAATTCAGTTAGCACTTAAAACCACAATTGCCTGGAATCAGATAACTCAAGAGTTCAGAAAACATGGGAACGGGTTTCCTTTTTTAAAGTTACATAATAAAAGCCATCAAGTATTTTATTAAAGAAGGATAATGGCGATAATGACAGCTAACAATGTGCGGATCTCCAGAATTTCCAAAGCCCTTTCCTAGTTGACATTTTTCCCCAATGCTTATTTGTACTATAATTCTAGTCTTATTCCTGATACTAACTCCTCAGGATCTAAATAAAGTAGACAGTAAACCATGTGTGCTTTGATATAAGGAGATTAGAAAAAAATCTTCTACTAATCAATACTAATCCTATCTGGTCTTGAGTACGTTGAAAAATCTACTGTTCATTAATTTTTGAATATGCAATTCATACACATAGTACAAAATTCAAAAGATACCAAATAATATATAAAAGACAATTCTCCATCTGACACGAACCCCTGGCCTCTCAAAATTCCTCCAAAGGCTATGACTGATACCAGTTTCTTTTGAAGACTTCCAGAGGTAGTCTAGGAGTATATGATCTCCTATACAAATTTATTTACATATATGAATTAAACTTTTTTCAACACAAATTGTAACAATGTATTTTGTGGACCATTTCATAACGAACATAGAGTTGCCTCATTCTGTTAAAATATTCATTGAACTCTGGTATCACAATTTATTGAACAGTCCACCTGTGTTAGACATTTTGGCTGTTTCCAGACTTTTGCTGATAAAAACAATGCTGCAGTGACTATCTTTTTACATATTTCTTTGTCCCCATATGCAAATATACCTGTAAAAATAATTATTGGAAATGAAAATTATGTACCAAGGAGCATGCAAATTTTTTATTTTAATGGATGCTAGAGCCTCCAGAGAGTCTGTACAACAGTGTATGGGTTTCTCCACACGCTTGCCAAAACTGTGTATTATCAAATATGTTGATCTTGCACAGAATAAGGGTGAAATATGATGAGAAACAGCTCACGTTCATTTCAACTGGCAAGTTTCTTTTGGTGGTATTGAACTTCTTTTCACATTTTAATAGTTGTAAGTATTTTCTTTTTCATTACTGGACTGTTTCTGTTTTCTTGTGTGTTTAAAGGTCTTTTTAAATGATTCATTTGTAGCAACTTTTTAAATGTGAAGCTATTAACGTTCTGTCTATAACATGACACAAGTATTTTCTCCTAGTTTGTATATATCTTTGAATTTTGGCTAAAGAAATTTTGACATGCAGGTTTTTCTCTTCTCTGAGTTTACATAAAATGCCTCCCATTTTCTTATAATAATGTCACAGTTTTATTTTAATTTATGAATATTTGACCCATTTTGAAATTTATTTTGATGTAAGGGGTGGGGTGAAAATTCAACTACATTTTTTCAAATATCAGTTATCCCAGAATTATTTATTGAACATTCTAATTTTCCCCAGTGATGTGAATTCTCACCTCCTATCACTTACTGAATTTTATTTGGGGATTCATTGGTCTCTTTGTGTGTACATGTGGCAGTACAACACTATTTTAATTACTATAATTGGTAGGTAATCTTACCCCAAGGCTGATTTTTTTTTCACAAAATTTTCCTAATTATTTTCATATACTTATCTTCACATATGATGTTTAATAGCTTGTTTAGTTAAAAAGATTTATTGGTATATAATTGAGATCATGAAAAAATGATAGATTACTTTCAACACAATAGTGATATTTATAATATGTCTTTCTCTTTAAGACTAGAGTACACTTTGTGCATCTTTCTGCCTTTTTGGTCCTTTAGTAGCATTTTAAACTTGCCCTTACAGAGTTTTGCACATTTCTTATTAAGTCTATTCTCAAGTATTCTGTTCTATGTTTTTGTTGCTATTGCATTTTATCTATTACATTTTCAAACTGGTTACTCTTTGTCTATAGAAAGGATATGTCCCAGGGACTTTGCTGAATTATCTTATTATCAAGTAAAAAATAATTAATGTATCATCTTATTTTATTAAGAATTTTTTATCACAAATGTTAACATTTTATCAAATATTTTTTCAGCATCTGTGAAGATGAGTATATTATTTTTCTCATTTGATTTATCAATATAATGAAATATATTATTAGATTTGCTCATACTGAAACATTCTTATGTTTCTGATGTGATTCATATTTAGTCAAGATCTACTACTATTTTTTAAAATGATCAATTTTACTTACTAACTTTTTAGAATTAAAAAAAATCAGTTCTGATAAGTGAAATAGATCTGTTGTTTTCCATTAGTATCTCTGTCAGGTTTTGGCCATAATAGTATCCTTGTTTCTTGTAAAGAATTTTGAAGTTTTCCCAATTTGTCTGTATTCTGGAACAGTTTAATTAGATTGGAGTTCTCTGTTCTTTAAAGTTTCAGAAAATACCCTGATGAAATACCTGGGCCTTGCACGATTTGGGGGAGGAGAGTGAGAAGAAGATGGCTCTTTTTACATTTTCTGTTTTTATTTATATTTTCTACCTCTTCTGTGGTTAGTTTTAATAATTTATATTTTCCTATAGATTAATCTGTCTCTCAGAGGTTTTCAAATTATTTTTCATACAGCTGAGCAAAATAACTCCTTACAGTTATTTGAATTACTTTCCCATTTTCTTTCCTAATGGTGTATTTCTCCCCTTATCTTAGTTGTATTAGCTAATGTCCTCTTTATTTTATTGTTTTCTTTTCTTGCTTCCAAATAATCAACTTTTAGATTTACTTAATATTTCTATTATTCTCTCTGTTTCTTAATGCATTTATTTCTAAAGCTTTTTATTTTAAAGCTGTGATTCTTTTAAAGTGAAAAATATTCTTGGGAAGAATCACCTTGAAAAATGAACAAGAACTATAAGAAGAAATAAAAGAATAATAAAAATAGAACTACCATATGACCTGGCCATTCCACTCCTGGGTATATATCTGAAAATACCAAAAACACTAATTCGATAAGATACATACACCCCAATGTTCATAGCAGCATTATTTACAATAGCCAAGACATGGAAGCAACCCAAGTGTCCATCAAAAAATGAATGGATAAAGAAAATGTGATATATACATATATATATGTGTGTATATATATATCACATACATATATGATATATATATACACACACAGTGGAATACTAAGGCATAAAAAAACAATGAAATTTTGCCATTTGCAGCAACATGGATGGACTTGAGGGCATTATACTAAGTGAAATAAGTCGGACAGAGAAAGACAAATACTGTATGATATCACTTATATGTGGACTCTAAAAAATATAACAAACTAGTGAATATAGCATAAAAGAAGCAGACTCACAGATACAGAGAACACACTAATGGTTACCCAGTGTGTGTGGGGCAATATAGGGGTAGGGGAGTGAGAGGTACAAAGTGTTGGGTGTAAGATAGGCTCACGGATGTGTTGTACAACACAGGGAAGATAGCCAATATTTTTTAGTAAGTGGAAAGTAACCTCTAAAATGGTATAGAAATAAATATTTTTAAAGTTTTAAAAAATACATGTATATATGCCTCATTTTCTTACATATTTTTAATTCACTGAATCATGGTGTATTTTGTGCTTATTTGTAAGTTGATGTTAAGTCTTTTCAAAACAGCAGATATTTAGCTTAATTAATTGGTTCTAAAACTCCGATAGCAGGACCTCAAATTACTAAAGTTTATGCCTGAATTATTAAAGTTATGATCCCTACTCCCTTCTGAGAAGGAGTTGAAAGTCTGCTGTTTTTGTAAGAGATTCCTCCCTTGGGCCTGGTGCTTGCCAACCAATGCCACTTTTTAAGGAAGCTTTCCTCCTTTTGTTACTTATTTACTCTAAATTAATTGAAGCCTTAGGCCTTGGATATAAAACATGTGATGCCCCTTCATTATAGTATTAAAATTTAAGTGCCATTGCTGTCTTTGAAATGAAGTGGATGAGTGGTGTCTCTTGTTTTTACTTTCATTTTTAATCTTTTTAAAAAAATTTTGTGCTTCTGAACCTTTTGAAGTTTGATGGTAATACACACGTGAGATGCAAGATTCAAAACACGAATGGAAATATTGAAAAATCCGTGTCTCCTGTCTGTCCCCAAGCCCCAGTTTCAAGTAGTAGAGACCACCAGTGTTACCAAAAGGTAGATTACCAGAGAGATGTTCTTTACTTCTCTTCCCCCCACCCCATTACTATTTATCCTAGGCACTATTCCACATCAGTTTATACAGTGGTTCCTCATTCTTTTTCATCTCCTGCATAATATCCTTTGTTTAGATGAATCATTTTTTCTAACCAGCCTCTTCTGAAGGTTGTTCGGGTTGTCTCTAGCCATTTGCTGTCACAGTGAGGCAATGGATAGCTCTGTGTACATGTCCTTGTGTACTTTCCTGAGTGTATCTAAAGAATACATTCCTAACAGTGAATGAGTTAGGTCAAATGGTATGTATATGCCCTTAATTTTGCTAAATATTGTCAAATTGTTTCACAGATAGAAGTTTTACAAATGTATTCTCCCAACAGTTCCTGAAAGTACTAGTGCCCCTGCACCCTTTCCAGGACAATGTATTATCAAAATGCTTATTTTTATTATTGTGATAAGTGAAAAATAGTTTCTCAGTGTCATCTTAATAAGTACGCCTCTTATGAGGGAGTTGAGTACTAAAAATACTGTGAAGTAATATTAATAAGTAATATGAATATGATTAGTAAAATACTTATAAACATAAGAAATATAAATATAATGATAATAAAAAATAACATAAGCACATCCCATTTGGCTTTAAAAAATACATCATCAATCAGATGAAGACCACTGTGTGCCTTTCTCTAGATGAATTTCCCTATTTCTTCTTTTCAGCAGCATTTGCTGCCCTGAATTTAGTGTTTTTAATGTCTTACAACTCATTTATGTGCTCCCAAACTACATGTATGTGTATATAATTTGTTTGCATGTTTTTAAATGTCATACAGTATTATCTGCATGTAGTCCCCTGCAGTGTGTTTTTTATCCTCAACATTATTTTGTGAGAAAGCATTCATGACATCTATGGAGCTCAAATCCATTCATTTATCTTCGTGCTTAGTACTCCATTGAATAAATACATCACAATTTATTTTACTATTGATGTTCATTTACATTTTTCTCCAGTTGTTGCTCTTTCAGACAATCCTGCTATAACCATTCTTGTAAATGTCTCTTCATCCACATGTAACGGCATATACAGACCTGGGAGTGGATCTGCCATAGTGTTTGGCATCTGCAACTTTACACGTTGCCAGATTGCTTTGGAAGTGATTGCCCCAATTTATACTCCCATCAGCAGTATAGAAGAGTTCCTGTTGTTTTTCATTCTTGCCAAAATGTGGCATTAGGATATATAAATTTTTTGCCAATATGATGAATTTGAACCAAAATTTCATTGTGGTTTTCATTTGCATTTCCCTGATTACAAATGGGAATAAGCATTTTTATGTAAAAGCATTTGTATTTTTCTTTTATGTAAATGGCTTTCTTGTGGTCTTAGGTATTAGGTTATCAACTTTTCTATTCGGGTATTGTTTTTGTTTTATTTTTCATGCTTTGTAGGAGGTTTTTTATTTTATTTTTTAGGATATTAGCTATCTTAGCTGTCATTTTTATCATAAAAGTTTTTCCAGATGTTCATTTTTCTTTTTCCTTATTTAAAGTAACTTTTGTTTATTCTAAAACAAAGTATTTAAGTGTATATATTTATACGTATATTCACATAAATATAATTTTATATAAATGCATAAATGTGACCATATATAAGAATTTTGTGCTAAATTTTTTTTTGTTTTTGTTTGATGTTCTCTTCATTCTCTTCTACTTTCCCCTCATGTGAGTCACTTTCTTTTCCCTGCAAAGGTAATTCATATTAAAGACTTTATATAGCATCCACATTTTTCACTGTATTCAAATAATTCTATACCGACATAATTTTCAGACATGTATATTTATATACATACCATATGAGGTATTTTAATTTTTATTATTATTTGGTTTATAAAAGTAGGATTAAGCTAATATATTTTTTTAATATTTTCATTTGACAATACTTTGAGAAAATCTCTCCAAGTTAGTTTGCATAGTTCTAATTCATTCTTTTAGTGGCTCCTAAATTACCTTGCATTAGCAAAAGCTTTGCTAAGCAAAAGCCACAGTATAGAAACTTTCAGGAACCTAAAGAAGTATAATGGTACTTAGTCAAGATTTTAGTAAATATATTTTGGACATTTATTTACATGCATGTACTTTATAATGACATTAAGAAGTACATTTCCCCCACAAAATTTTGTTGTAGAAATTAATCTGCAGGTGAATATATGTATACATGATACAGAACCAAGTAATGGAAAGTACATTCTATTCTATTCCCGGCTCAGTAGTATACAGCTGTGCGAACTTGGGGGAGTAATTTGCCTTTCTGGACTCTAGTTATCTCATTTGTAAAAATGAAGGCTAGAATTAGATTATAGGCTGTGTTCCTGATGAAGTCATGTAACTCAAAAGTCGGTCAGTTCAAGACTAATTCAGGGTTTGCCAAGGCTTTACACCTGCTGATGTGGCGCCACCATGTGGGAGTAATGTAAACACAGTTTAAAATGCATTTGATTCATCAGCTTTCGAATTATGATTCTTCATCGATTTCTAATCTGAGGAATTAACATCATTTCAAATTTTGCACATGAATTGGCACCTCATTAACGTGCTTATTCTGCACTATTTCAAGTCTGCATAAAATGTGACCACATTCTTTATAGTCAGAGTGGTTTTGACCTCTAACATTCTTTCTATACCATACCATAGTAGTCAATCACATGAGAAAACAGGGAAAAAATACAATAATCAGAGAAAATTATTCATGCTATGAAAGTGTATTTTAAATTAAGATATTCAGTAGCTTTAGCATCTATATGACTAGAGAACTTTTTCAAAATGTCTAAAGTCCCTGAAATCGGGAGGGGGGGGACCAGAAAAATGGGGGGAAGACTTAGGTACAAAGATACAAGTCACTGTATTAGAATTCTGTATTATCATTTAGTTTTCAAAATATTTGGGACGTACGCTAAACTGAAGCACATTACACAATCCAGTAATGAGATGGTAAATAGAATAAAGGATAATGTCAATTTTTATTACTTGTTCTAGCACTTATGGATCTATTACTATTGATTGAAAATAATTGTGTCAACTCTTTACTGACTTTAGGTATTTGATTTTTATTTTACGGTACATTTAAAATTTTAGAATAGTTTCAGATTCACAGGAAAGTTGCAAAGATAGGACAGAGTATTCCCATGTACCCTGTATTCAGCTTCCTCCATTAATATCTTGCTTTACTCTGGTACATTTGTCAGAATCTAAAAGCAAACACTGATACATTATTACTAACTAAAGTCCATACCTTATGCAAGTTTCCTTAGTTTTCACCTAATGTCCTTTTTCTGTTCCAGGATCCCATCCAGGACTTCATATTACATTGAGACATCACATCTTTTTACGCTCCTCTTGGCTGTGACAATTTCTCACATTTCCCTTGTTTTTGAAGACTTTGATGGTTTTAAAGAATACTGGTTAGGTATCTTTTTTTATTTTATTTATTTTTTTTTTTGTGGTACGCGGGCCTCTCACTGCTGTGGCCTCTCCCGTTGTGGAGCACAGGCCCCGGACGCGCAGGCCCAGCGGCCATGGCTCACGGGCCCAGCCACTCCGCGGCATGTGGGATCCTCCCGGACCGGGGCACGAACCCGTGTCCCCTGCATTGGCAGGCGGACTCTCAACCACTGCACCACCAGGGAAGCCCCTGGTTAGGTATCTTGTTAACCGTTCCTCAATTTGGGTTTGTCTGATGTTTTTCTCATGATTAAAATGAGGTTATGGTTTTTTGAGAGGAAGACAACAAAGGGAAAGTGTCATCCTCATAATATCACATCAAGGGTACATACTATCCACATAACTTATCACTGTTGATGTTGACCTTGATCACCTGGCCAAAGTGGTGTTTAACAGATTTCTTCACTGTAAAGTTATACTTTCCCTCTCTTTCCGTACAGTATTCTTTGGAAGGAAGTCACCATGCAGAGCCCATACTTACAGGGTAGGGAGTTAATACTTAGCCTGTTTAAGTGGTAATTATGAACACAAATTATTTGGAATTCTTCTATATGAGATGTTTGTCTATTCTCTTCCATTTGTTTATTTGTCAGACATTTATTTATTTCATAGGGACTCATGGGTATTTATTTTATATTTGGGTTATAATCCAATACTTTGTTATCTATTCTGATGCTCGCATTGTTCCAGTTTTGGCCATTGCGAGTGCCTTCAGGTTGGCTTCTGTGTCTCTTTGACACACAAAAAAAACATTTTTTTATTTTTCTGAAACACTTCCTTACTTTCTGGCACTACAACATGCTCCAAGTTCATCCTGTATATTTCCTGCCCCGGTGTTAGAATCAGCCATCTCTCCCAGGAGTTCCTGGTCCTTTAAATTAGAGAAAGTTATTAGAAACCAAGATCTGGGCACTAGATGTGACTTTTTTTGACTTTGAATCTTTTCTCTATATGTTTTTACATAAATAGTTCCTCTCCATGTCTTAATCATCTTAAAATTGAGATGACTTTTTTCTGTTTTTTTTTAAATTGGAGTATAGTTGCTTTACAATATTGTGTTAGTTTACACTGTACAGCAAAGTGAATCAGCTACACATATACATATATCCCATTTTTTGGGATTTCCTTCTCATTTAGATCACCACAGAGCATTGAGTAGAGTTCCCTGTGCTATACAGTAGGTTCTCATTAGTTATCTATTTTATACATAGGATCAGTAGTGTATATATGTCAATCCCAATCTTTGAATCTTTGAATCTTTCCTCTATATGTTTTTACATAAATAGTTCCTTCTCCATGTCTTAATCATCTTAAAATTGAGATGATTTTTTAAAAAGCTTTGAAAATTTAAGGATGAGTTTGGATAACAAGACTTGTTTCACTCTGGCTAACTATTGTTTTAGATGATTGCTACTGTTAACACTACTCCATCACTATCTGTAGAGTTTGTCACTCTCAGATACGAATTCAGGATAGAAGCTTTCTGGAGAAAAAATTATAAATTACGTATGCAATTTTTCTCACTACGTTACTTTTGACTAAATCAGCAGCCGACAGATACGTTTCTGTAGTGAGTAAACAGAGCTATGTGTATATTTGCATACAGGTGTTTCCCTTTAGGTTTCTTATTGGATCACATTTCTAGAAGAAATGTGCCAAAATTACTAGACTGTGATTTGCTTGAAAGTAGCACCTGTGTGTTCTCTCCAACATCTTTACATTTCCAGGGCTTAGCTTGTGCGTGACACAATCCACGGGTTTCCTAAACGTTAGCTGAATAAATTAAAGAGACTCCTAGAACATGTTGAGGCCTACCATCAATAATTTAAGCGTGTCTAAGGGTTTTTTCTTTTTCATTTATTTATTTATTTATTTAATTTGCCTGCTTTGTTTGGGAGGGCTTCAGTGCCGCTAATTAAAAGAACGGTGGTCGCTATCTTTTTCACTGAAAACCATTTTCATCCCTCTGATTATGTTTCATCATGAGCCATGGTAAACTAATCAGATTTAGGCTTCTCTTCCACTTGGTGAAATAAGGCCCAAACTGTTCATTTAAGAGAAGATGCTTGCCTATAGAAAGCCTATAAAACCAGAGTGTGTTTTTCCTTGATTCACAGTAAAAACATGAACCCTTTATCTGAGCTCTCTGTTACATGGAAAAGCGTTTCTATGTATCATGTTGAATAACTATTCTTCTAGTGGATGGTATTGAATTTAATTAGAAGAAAATATCTTCATGAAAATAAGACTTAAGTGATATACTGTTTCATTTTAAGACCATAAGTCATCATATCCTCTAAATGGTGGGATAATGACGTTGAAACAAAACCGTAAAGAGGAAAAAGTATTCATTGGGTGTTCAGTCTTTCTGGGGAAAACATGTGCATTTTTATTCTTTATCTTCCTTATATTCCTCCTTCCAGTTTCTCATTTAAAAGAAGATTCTCTTGTATGTTTTATTTTAATTCTACTCTAGATTCAGTACAATTTTCGTAAAATGAAATTCATGTAAATATACTTCAGGAACAGAGCAGTCTTGGATGAAGGTATATGAGGCAGCACTCATGGCTTCGATATAAACACCACCACCACCATCCATCCACCCATTCATTCATCTACTTTTCAGCACTGCTATGTGTCCATTGCCACCGCGGTGCTGGGGAAACATGGATGGGAAAGGTAGATTGCACTTTCGGTGATTAGCAGGGGAGATATAAAAAGAAACTGAATAATGTATCAGGATGGCCCTGGTTGAGGAGAGGAAAACATAAAACCTGGATCCGGGCTGATGTCTCATTATATAAGGTAGCCTGTTGGGACCACGTGTTGTGCGCAGGTGCACAACAAATTTGATAGGTGAGAACTGGGACAACCTGGAGTCTTGTCGCTGGTCACTAGCTTCTTTCTTTTTTTCCTTTTAAAATAATAATTAACGGGCTTCCCTGGTGGTGCAGTGGTTGAGAGTCCGCCTGCCAATGCAGGGGACACGGGTTCGTGCCCCAGTCCGGGAGGATCCCACATGCCGTGGAGTGGCTGGGCCCGTGAGCCATGGCCGCTGAGCCTGCGCATCCGGAGCCTGTGCTCCCCAGCGGGAGAGGGCACAACGGTGAGAGGCCCACGTACCACAAAAATAATAATAATAAATAATAATAATAAAATATTAATTCACATTTATTAAGTGTTTGCCCACGTCTGGACACTGTTCTAGGGACTCTGTGTGGTCTTAATTGGTTTATTTTTCACAAGAGCCCATCCCAACAACTAGCACACTGAGACAGACTCTGTGGTTGCAGCCGGCGCTGTAACTCCTATTTCCATCTTGCAGACGAGGAAGCAGAAGCACAGAGAGATTAATGAACTTAACTAAGATCACACAGCCCCAAGTGTCATAGCCAGGATGTAAGCCCATGCAGTATGCTCCAGAGCCCCTCTCTCTCTGTAATGATTATCTGCACTCTTTCTGGAGTCTTAAGGAGAGAGGAACAGCAGTCAGAAGCCGAAGAAGCTGTTTTTCTAAAGGGCTCTGTGAGACAAGTAGAAGCAGTGAAGAAGGAAGGAATGGGGAGCACACACAGGGCTTCTTAGGTCCTTTGAGTGGCCACAGGTGACCTGGTGTCTGGGAGAGGGAACCCAGCAATGCTCCTTGAGATGGAGTCGGGAGCCCTGAAAGGTAGCATCTCAACATTGACACCATTGTTCTCATCTGGGACACCAGCTGCCCTAAGGTGAGACATACCCTGGTAACTTCAGAAGCCAAGGACAATGACAAAGGGCAGAGGTATAGGGGGACGGGCGGAGTGCAGCAAGAGAAGAGTCTAGAATCTTCATGGGAACTGTTCATGAAGCTGGATATGTTGATACAGCTTAAAGGTTGCTTTGATTCAGAGGACACTTTTGGTTGGCCCTAGAAGAGCTATGAAATCATGGTTTTGTTGCTTGTTGTTTGTTTTTCCAAGCAGTGCATGTAACACCCCTAAACCTTACTCTGCTCCCGAGGCTCACCAAGATTATGAGATTTACGTTTTCCACTTCATTGAGTATAATTTGAATGTTTACAGGTTTGTATTACTTTCTTTCTTTCTTACTTTATTTATTTTTGTGGTACGCGGGCCTCTCACTGTTGTGGCCTCTCCCGTTTCAGAGCACAGGCTCTGGACGCGCAGGCTCAGCGGCCATGGTTCACGGGCCCAGCTGCTCCATGGCATGTGGGATCTTCCTGGACCGGGACACGAACCCGTGTCTCCTGCTTGGGCAGGCGGACTCTCAACCACTGTGCCACCAGGGAAGCCCGTTTGTATTATTTTGATAAATGAAAAAAATTTTTTCCCTATAATATGATAGAATTGGGTTAACTTCTAAGGAAATAATAATGCAAATTTATGATTAATAATAAATTGTTACAATAGAAATTATGCTTTATTAGTATTACTGAGAGGAATGTCAGAAATTGAGCATTATTGTGCTGTCCAGTCCAAAGAATGAGGATCATATATGTGGACCAAATACTCTTCTCCCTGATGTCTTTAACTTTAAGGGAGAGATGAGAACATTTTATGCAGCTCATTCAAGATGCAAGGGAATTCTCAGAGATGAGTAGACACATTGCTTGGAATGATTGATGGTCTTTTCTGAGATGAGCGAGTGCAGGAAACAAGACTGTGTGACCGTGCTTCCGCCAGCGGTCCCAGCCCAGTTCCCCTTTCATCTCTGGCCTTCCTCCATCACAGACTATGCCCTATCGTAGAGGGAAAAATGAGATGAGTTTTTACAAGGATAGCATGAAGTGGCTTATTTTTATCATTACCTAGTAACACAGATTGTTAAAAAGAAAAAACTGAGATAAAGCTTCATCTAAATGTCTCATCAAAATGTTCCTGGCTTGGAACACATTGCACCCAAGGGACTGTTTCAAAGACTGAAGTCAAAACCGCTGCATCCTAGTGGCTGCCTCAAAATGGCTGCATCAAAATGACTGTCAAGACATCCCCATTGAAAGGTCAGATACCTGGAGCACATAGAAGTTGCTCTCTTGACACTCCCATGCATAATGGGACCAAGATCTTATACTGTGTTCTCCTCTGTGCCCACTGTCCCTTGGGGGGTTGAAATAGCTGTATTAAAATTATCACATGACCTAAGTATCAGGGAAAAGGTAAGCATAGGGTTTTAGAAGAAGGGACCTTCAAAGGGAGAGGACCTCCTGGAGAATAAAGAAGTGATCTAGAGGAATTGAGAGATGGGGGTAACTTGGAGGAGGGGCAAGAAGGTGGGAGAAGGTATTCCAGGCTGAAGGGCCACTATGAACATAGACACAGTCATGAGAACTGAATGGATGATCGCAGCAACCTATAGACATTTCAGGTTGCTCACTACCCAGCCTCTATTGAGCATCTACTGTATGCTTCACCACATTGTCCCCATCATTTTGGAGAGGACACAGTTGATCTAGAACATGATTCAGTCTTTTTTTTTTTTCCTTCCATTAAGTGACAACAACAAAATATATCTGATCCCTAAACCAATTTCAAAAATCTGGTTTGATTTTAAGCCTATATGGTTTCCCCTCAAATTTGTTTTACTTAATTTTTAAACCACTTTAATATGAAATAAGTAATTCAGAAAGAAATTAGTTTTTTCTATTTATTTTTGAAATCACCTTAATCTGAATTAAATACAGATAAACTACTCAGTTTATTTTGAAAAATACAATTACATTAGGCATACAAATACAAACAAGTTGCTGACCAATTAAGTTATTAAGCATTCACTTAGTATGCCATAACTTCTGAAAATACCAGTGATGACTCAATTTTAATAATAATACTTTGTGTTGTATAGAATTGCAAAGTATGCTGAAACATTTTAAATACTATGTCAATCTTCTTAAAAAATGAAGCTTAACATGTGGATTAAGTACAGATTATTATTATTATTATTATTATTTTTAGGACAGATTATTTTTCTGTAACATTGCTATTAACCTGAATGTTCCCATGGTAACAGGAGATATCTAACAGAAGATAAAGCAGATAACTTTCAATATTTAATTCAAATTCATAAATAAAAGCATGTTTGTAGCTGTATGAAAGTTATACATTAATCCCATCAGGTACACAGAAATCTCCATTAGAATCATATTTTCAAGAAGTTTATGTTAATGCTTTATAATTAACTGCTGATTACAAAAGCAATACATGCTTTCTGTAAATAAATTGAAAAAATCTAAAGAAGAATTAATTTCAGATTAATTAATATTTGTTTGCAGACTAATATTTGCAATCTTTCTTGTAAGTTTTATTTTTAAATGTTTTTAAAATTTTGTATCAGATTATAAATTTAATTTTGTATCCTTTATTTTTTATTTTTTCCCATGTCATTAATTAGTTTTTAAATTTGTTTTGTAAGTAGTAGGTTTGCAATGGCATCCACAATGTAATCACATACTTCCTGTTTAAGTTATTTTTTTAAAGTCTTGTCCACATTAACCTAAAACTTGCAACTGTGAAGTCACACTCCACCCCCTGCTCAGAAAATAATGACTAAAAGAATGTTAAATTTCTTTATGTCCTTTTTTACTGATTTTATCAGGTGATTTCTATAAGCATCCAAAATTGATTGATCAATGTTTCAGACTAATTCACCCTCACCAAACACGTTTTGTGTGTGTGTGTCTAGAATAGTGTAACTGAGAACTCTTGTAGAAACTCAATCATAAAACAGCTAACTTCTGAAAGAGACCTTAGCGGGGGAGGGACATTGCCTTGTATTTCAGCATTTATAGTAATCTCCCAGGAAGACTATAGTGTAAAATTTTAAATATTGTTTAATACTTTGGCACACAAGGAAGAAAATGATAGCCAGAAAATGCCCTGCACATGGACATTTTTCATTTTAAATATATCTCTGATTCCATTATTTCGACTTTGAAATAGTATCAAATAGCAGATTATATCTATATAGGATAGATACAGCATAGGGACCAGAAAATCTGACAAACCCAATTTACTGGAATGTAAATGGTCAGACAGGGAAATGATGACATTGCCTTCCTCTGATTGCAAATAGCAGCGAGGAAGAGAAATTTACAATAAGTTAGCAAAGACCTCAACCCAAGAGGAGAAATGCAGTTGAGGACCAAGAACTTTGGAAACCAGAACTGCGAAGATTTGTGGAAATGTAGGAAGTCCTCGTCTTTCCCAGAAGTCTCATTTCAGCATCTCTCTGCCACCTGATTCGTGCTTCTTTCTCCACTGAGCAACCTCTGCTCCACAGTCCACAGGGTGAGAGAAGATGGATGATGCCTGCAGCTCCAAAACCCACAGGAAAATACACACAGGTTCAGCCACATGGAGAAGTGGATTCTCTCTCAGTCCCATTCATCAGGTGCTAGGGACTGAATGTTTGTGTGCCCCCAAAATTCATAACTCAAAACTCTAGTCCCCATTGTGATAGTATTTGGAGATGGGGCCTTTGGGAGGTGAATAGGTCATGAGGGTGGAGCCCTCATATGGCATTAGTGCCCTTATATGAAGAGACACCATGGAGCTTGCCTCTGCTCTCAGCCTTGAGAGGATACAATGAGAAGATGGCCATTTGCAAACCAGGAAGCGGACTCTCACCAGACATGGGATCTGCTGGTTCCTTGATCTTGGACTTCTCAGCCTCCAAAACTGAGGGAAATAAATGTTTGTTGTTTCAGCCACCTACCCTATGATATTTTGTTATAACAGGCCAAACTGACTGAAACACTAGGTAATTGTCTCAGCTTGACTCAGGTCCCAAATTCTGTGCCCATCAGCTGTGACCAGGGTACAGAGTCAACTTGGAAAAAGCTCTGAATCCCCTCTGATTACTGGGGCAGGGGCTAGACGATGCTTATAATTTTGCCCACTGCAACCAGGTAGCTAAACAATAGGTTCTGAATTTGTACAAAGTATGATTTTCTTTTTACTATTTTTCTTCTTTTTTGAGAATTATGATAATAGTGCACAAATACATTTTCCTTGTATCTGATGTATAAACTTGCAGAACTTTTCCTTTGGGGAAATCTTACTGTTAAGTATTGTTCTGCAATTTGTTTTTGTTCTGTCACTTAACTATATATCTTGTATTGATATATTAAGGTTATATATTTTAATGAGTTAAGTTTTAAAAGTATACAAGTAATACATGAATGCATTTTTATTGTAAAAAAATTCTAGTAATACAGATCATATGGATGAAAAAGTCAAAGTTCTGTTTCACACAACTCCTGAATTATTATTTTTTATTTTACTAGTATCATGGTTATATATATTGCTTTGCAACTTGAATTAATGCATAAATGTATACTCATTATTTAAAAATATATTAATTAACAAAACATTATTTAAAAATATATATGCACAGTGAAAAAAAAATAGAATACCCTTTCAACACCCTCCTGCTATCACAATCCAACTTGCTTTCTCAAAATTACCATTAACAACGTGTTACATATCTTTCTGGATTTTTTTTCTATGTACATATACACATTCATACAGAAATATATAGGTTGGGATTTTTTTCTTTTAACATAATTGGGATCAAAGTGTAAGGATTAAATGGAACTTTACTTTTTTCAATTTACAGATATATGTTACAAATAGTTCCACATCACTACATACAGACTTATCAAGTTCTGTGTAGCATTCCATATTATAGATGTATCATAATTGAACTATTGGTAAATTTTTATTTACAGTCTTTTCACTATTAAAAAATATTGCAATGAATATATCTGTATATATTTCTTCATGCTCATGTGAGGATATTTTTTCTATATTAAAGAAACAGAAATATTACAAAAGAGTCCTTCAGAAAAAGCTGCAATAATTTAACTCCATTCCACATGCAATGTTTGTTTCCACACAACCTTGCCAACCCTGGATATCAATAATCCTTTTTAATTTTTGCCAATGTGAAAAGTAAAAAAAAAAATTCTTTTTCTTGTTGTAATTTGTGTTTCCCTCCTCATTAGTGAGCATGGGCATCTCTTTATTTGTTCATTTGTCATTTATATTTCTTTTTTTTTCTCTTGGAGGTTTTACCCTATTTTAAAAAATCAATTTGTAGGAGCAATTTATTCATCTGTCATTATACATTTTGCAGATAACTCCCAGATTTAACTTTAGTCATGGCATCTTTATCTATCATATGAAGTTTTAATTTTTAAGCAGTCAACACTGTTAGTCTTTTCCTTTATGGCTTCTAGATATTGTGCATTGTTTTGGAAGTTCTTTACCACACCAAGACTATAAAAAAATTATCTGCTTTATAAATACATTGATATATTTTTAAAGGTTTAACTTTTAAAACCATCTAGAATTATTTGTATATGTCTATGTTGTATGTTGAGAGCTAGCTCTATTATGAATAACCAATTGTCCTATCAATTATGGAATTGATTAATAATTACCCACTGATTTGAAAATCTATCTTTCCTATAAGTTAAATTCTTATACCTAATTGGTCTGTTCCCAGATCTTGTTTTCTACTCACCCCTTTCTATTATTTTGATAATGCTATACTGTTTCACCTACCATAACTTTACATTATGTTTTGATATGTCTGTTCTTTTTTCAATTTTTCCCTTTTCAAATTTTCTGTTACAGATAAATTTAAATATCTTCAGTTAAATTACATAAGGAATCTTTTTGGATGTTTTCCTAATTTTCTTCCAACTTTCTGTAGGAATTTTTAATGGAATTGTATTAAATGTAGAGATAAATGTGGAAAAATGCCCATAGTAGGATTGGAAAAACTCACCTGTAAAACCATCTGAGACTGGTGCCTTTCTAAGATTGATCTTTGACTCCTTCCAATTTCTTCTATGGTTATTGGTCTGTCCAGGTTTTCTACTTCCTCTCCAGTCCAATATAACCATTTGTATTTTCTAGAAAACCTTCCCTTTGATCTAGATTTTCAAATTTACTGTATAAAAGTCATCCTTACTCATTTCTTATGTTGGTAATTTTGTCTTTTCACTTTTGTCTTAATCAGACATGACAAAGATTTGTTAACTAGTAACTAAGCAACTGGCTAAGATCCCCTCTGCATTGCGTTGCTTTACTTCCCCAACTATAAGTCCTTCTCCAAAGAGGAGACTTGTGTTCTGTGTGAAGTTGGCAGGGCACTCCAACTGCCATGTGTCATTCTAGGCAAGAAGAAGCTAGGGAAGCTGATGAGCTCTCCCTTCCTGTTACCAAAATTAAGAGAGATTTAATTTAGGGTGGGTCCCATGAGCGTCATTAGACACGTTTCCTTTTTCTTCCCTTTGCATCTGTGGTAAAGTTCCAAAGGAGTCCCCCAAGCTCTGCTCGGCTTCTCTGAGGCAGGCAATTCTCTGAGAAACGCTTGTCCTCCTGTGGCAGATTATTCATCCTCCAGAGAGAGTTTTTCTGATTTTATCCAGGGACAAACACTGCTAATCCCTGCCACTCAGAATAAGTGGGAAGGGAGAGAGAAAGAAGGTGCCCAACTAGCCTAGCTATTTCAAGAATGTGTTGACTCTGAGCATGGAAAAATCACTGAAA
This sequence comes from Mesoplodon bidens, assembly GCF_964165515.1. Taxonomy (NCBI): domain Eukaryota; kingdom Metazoa; phylum Chordata; class Mammalia; order Artiodactyla; family Ziphiidae; genus Mesoplodon; species Mesoplodon bidens. Next base: position 61,536,285 of record NC_138168.1, read on the forward strand.
TTCCTTCAACACTGTAAAATATTCTCTTCCCCGTGTTTTAGCCTGAGGTTTCCTCTAACCTTGTTTCTTCATCAACCTGATTCCATTTTGTTTCTATTTATCTTCCTAGAACTTTAATTTTTCTGGACATCCTTTCTCATTTTCCAGCACTGATATAGATTTATTCTTGAGAAACAAACAAATGAAATCTTTTCTGTCATTTCCTTAAGGGATTGGGAGTGAGGAAGAAGGTATACACGTGCACTCTTCCACCATTTTTCGCCTGTCTCTACTTTTAAATTTGTTTACACTGAACTAAAGAGGATAGTTTCAATAAGTAAATAACTTGATGAACAAAATAAGGAATGAATTAGACTCTCATGTCACTCTGCATTTCCTCTATTGTTTCAGTAGTTAAACCTGAGTTACTGTTGTTGAAGTCACTGTTTGTGAGAAAAAAGAGGGTGTCCCTCTATGTGCTGTTTGTTTCCCTAGTACATAGCATCGCCTCCATCACAGTAAACATTCTAGAAACATCGGTTAAATGGAGACCTGAATAAATTATTTTACACACAAACCAAAAATACAGAGATTCAAGAGGATTAGGAGGAGCATTAGGTGCAGATTGACACAGACAGAGGCAAGACTAAGACAAGGGGTTTCCCTTGTTAATGCTGTTCTTCCAATCGCTTAGACAAAGGCAAGTGGAAAGAAGTCTGATTTTAGTTGACAATGGCAGAAACTGTCACCCTGTCTCACAACTAACATAAGCATCTCTTCTTACATTACCACTCTAGGGCACCAGCTTGAATAGCTTCACCCCTCCTTCCTTTGCTCTTGTGTCCCTTATTAGAGTAATAAACTGAAGCGCAGATCATACCATTATGTTGTAAACTTTATTAGCATTTCTGGCCTTTAGTGCTTTTCCAAAGGAAAGAGATGTTGATTAGACTCTGTGTGTGGGTGTGTGGATTGGTGGAGTGTGTAGGTGTGTAGGGCTTGTTTGTTTGTTGTTTTAAAATTTAACGTCAGAGTTGAGGAGAACTGTGAATTGGCAAGCCACTGGTTTCCTAGAACAAGATTGTTTCTTTCCACAGAAGGGTAAAATTGTCCTTTTCTATTTTGTTCCAGCAAAATAATAACCACGGATCTTTGAACCTAATAGCTGAATCCATTTGTTCACCAACATCTGACCATAGGTAAATACATATTATTTGTCTTGCCAAGGATTGTGCTATTTATATGCCTTATGTGGATGATAACCTGGACTTAGCAAAAATATTTTTGTTTGCTTTTGTTGTAATTCATGTTTTCTTATTTTCTTGTAACATAAACTATAGATATAAATTTTGTGAGTTAGAAGTTTGTGCTTAACTTTCTTTTTGCAGATTAATATGAAGGTGATTGTTACCACAGAATGGGAATTAATGGATTATTACCACATCACATGATATAAATAAGGCCCTACTGAGATTGTTCATGAAAAGGCTTATTATCTTATGAATAAAATTTTAATTGATATATGCAGTAATTTCCTCTTACTATTATGAGAAATCTGGAGTGTTTTCAGGTTGCACGTTCTGACAAAATTGAATATATCTACTTCATATTAAGTAAAGAGCTGCCAATAACATTTTAAATTATTTTAAGAATTGGCTTTCACCAGTCTCTACTTAGAATGGTTGTGCCTGAAAAAATGAACAACTATTTTCTTGAAAATAGGATATGTAATTCCAATTTAAATGGAAAATACTGCTACAGAAAGCAGAACAACCTAATAGAATATCTCAGGCTTGTCAGAGCAGCATAACATCATGAAATCATGGGATGTTTATAGATGGAAGTTACCTTGAAGATCTTTCAGTTCCATCATACGTGTATAACTATTGTGGATTTGCTCCATGACCCTTGTACATAAGAAAAAAATAAAATTTCTTAATTTTTCCAAGTCCAATCAAATCTTTCTAAGCCCTAAACCTGTTAGGATTGTTGAAAATCTATTCTTTATCATTTGGAGTGCTGACCCCTTCCTTGATTCAGGGTCACACACAGAACAGGGAACATTGGGGGAGGACTTCTGGCCTTCCATCATAATCTTCCATGTGATGGTTACTTTGTCAATCTGGCTAAGCTATGATGCCCAGTTGTTTTGCCAAGCACCAGAATAGATCTTGCTACAAAGCGTTTTTTTTTTTTAGATGTGATTAATATATAAATCAGTAAACTTTGAGTAAAGCAGATCACTCTCCAAAATGTCGGTGGGCCTCATCCAATCAGCTGAACAATAACTGAGGTTTCCTGAAGAAGCAGTAACTGTGCCTATAAAGACTGCAACATAGGAATCCTGTCTGAGTTTCCAGACTGAAGATTTCTGACTCAAGACTGCAACACCAAGTCTTCCCTGAATTTCCGGGTTGTTGTATTGCTCTACAGATTTCAAACTTTCCAGCCACTATAATCATATGAGTGTGTGTGTGTGTGTGTGTGTGTTTCACTGCCCCCTGGAGAAACCTGATTAATACCTGATTAATAACCCTTTAAGATATTCACTGACCATATGTTGTATCAAAATTGGATCATTCTGCTGCTCTCCACATCCTCTCCCTCTATGCTGCCCCTAACCACTGTGGTGCTTGCTTTGGTCCTGAAGGCACAGCCGTTAGTGTTCAGGCCCAGGAATCAACATGCTGGCTCTGCTACATCCTGGGCCATGTAGTGACAGAATACGGATCTTCGCCACTTTGAGGTGTCACTACTCCTCTACCTTCTAAGTCTCTGGGAATCCAACCCTGCCCCAGGACTGAGTCATTCCCCCAACCATCCATTGCCCTCATGTCCAAGCATTAGAGCCCATCCTTTCCCACCCACCACAACTCCCATATTTTGGGCAGAACCAACTACCTCCCACCAAAGATCCAAGTGGAGATATTTTTAGGAAGACTTCTAAGACATAGAAAAGCTATTTATTTCTCCTTGTGCAACAAACTCAGAACACAAAATGTTGGCATTAAGTACTTGGAAATTACCCATTTATTCCTTTGAATATTCTACATCAGTGAGACTAGACATGAATTAACGTCTCGTTAAACTATCCTGTGTGTGTGTGTAAGGAGCCAAGACCCAGAGAAATTAAGTGGTTTCCTCAAGTTTCCCAGAACACTCTTATAAAAAGGATAAGATGCTATCTGATGCCATATCCCTCCCCCACTACCTTCACCTTATATCTGGCTATATTTGTGCACAAAATTGTGGAGGTCCCAGCATTGAAACTGCTTTGCTACCTCAATATGAAATGGCAGGTTGGAATTTGATGCATAAATGGATCACAGTCTCTGTGGCTTTTAGCAGCCATAGCTTCCTCCAGATAATTAAGCCACAGGCTTGGGAGGGAAGAGGGTCCTTCTGAAATGTGTAATTTAGTCCAAACTTGAAACTCAGTGGGCACTACCTGGCATCCGTGGTTAGAACATTCTACAAAATATAACTGCTTTCTCTCTCCTCTTGGTGACTAATCTCTCTCTCTCTTTTTTTAAGTCTAGCAGCTCCATAGAGGGACAATGCAAAATGGGGCCTTGGGCTGCAGCTTTGTAACTTGGGCTCTTCCTATCGATCTCAAGGGCGCATTATGTAAGCTCATTTCTTCTGCTGATACAGGAGCAAAAAAGGCTGACTTGTGACTTTTTTCCTATTGCACTCAGTTGTCCAAACATACTCAGACATTCAACGGTACATGAGTAGCCAGCCATTTGGTCTTTCCGCCAAAAAGGCTGTGGCTGGGGTTGCTTGAGAAAATATCTGCTTTTGATCAAACTAAAATTCAAACTGTAAGCCAATATAGTTCATTGCCTATAATAAGCCTTGTATCCTAGGGGTAACAATAAAACTGTCAACTTCATGTGTTACTCTCTCTTCTCTTTCTCGCTCACTCTTGCTCTCATTATTTAACTACTCTTGTAGCTAAAGGTCTCATGTTCTAATTGTTTTCTTTAGAGATCTACTTTCTCTAGAGGTTGTCAGATGTGTCCTTGAATTATATATATATATATATATATATATATATATATATATATATATATATATATATATATATATGTTCTAAGAGTCAAGGGTGTGGGTGTAGACAGTCAGGCAGTTGGAGGACATAGCATTGTTTGAAATCAGAATATGCCTTCCTGGCTGGTACCACTAAATACGTCTGCCAGGCATGGAGAACTCAAGATTGCTCCAAAGACTATTCCTGCCAGATTAGCACCTGTGACCACTGCCTTGGGACCACATATTACAATTACTATAATAAGCAGGTTGTGCAGATTCTAAAACCAGGCTGCCAAAATTTAAATCCTAGCTCTACTGCTTGCCATCTCTTAATAAACCTTGTGTAAGTTACTTATTTTCTCCATGCTTCAGTTTCCTCACCTGTAAATTGGGGATTTCAAAGAAAACATACATCACAGAGGTACTGTGAGGCTCTGTGAGACTCTGGTGAATTAGTGCTTGTAAACCCTCAGAATAGTACTTGGCATGTTGTAAGCACTAAGAGTTAGGCTTAGTATTATTAACTACATTTTTGAGAGACTTTTCTTCTGTTTTACCAAATAGTGGAAAAAAGTTATGTGTTTTGTATTTGTCTCTATTACAAACCCTGATATAGAACACAGGAATATTCCTTCAGTTTTCTGGATAAAAACTATATTCTTGTTCTGGAAAATAATCTTTTCTTCTGGGATGGAGTGTTTGAGGTTCACCTCAAGCAAATTGCTTTTGAAATCACTATAGCTCAGAGCTTTACAACAAATGGTAAAGGAATTTCTCTAGGCAGGAAACACAAGAGAAGGAAAAGACCTACAAAAACAAACCCAAAACAATTAAAAAAATGGTAATAGGAGCATACATACCGATAACTACCTTAAATGTAAATGGATTAAATGCTCCAACCAAAAGACATAGACTGGCTGAATGGATACAAAAACAAGACCTGTATATATGCTGTCTACAGGAGACCCACTTCAGACCTAGGGACACAAACAGACTGAAAGTGAGGGGATGGAAAAAAGATATTCCATGCAAATGGAAATCAAAAGAAAGCTGGAGTAGGTTTTATTTGGCTCTGTAAAAAATACCTCCGAGATTCAGTTTCCTCATCTGAAAATTGAGGATGTCCCTACAAAGATGCTATTTTGGAAATCGTCCTGTTGCAGCACTAATTCATAATATACTAAACATAATTTTAAGTTCTGGATATAGAGTTAAATGTACAAACAAAAATTAAAATATCAGCACAAAGCATAGATGAAAATCTGATATTGGGGTGAAAAGGGTCTTCCTAAGAAACACCTCAAAAAGGGAGAAGTTGAGTTGACCATCAAAAGTTTTAAAATAACTTCTACAAATCAAAAACTTAAGGAAATGTAAAGGCAAACAGCACATTAGTATTAACAGTGTAGCAGGGAAATATGTGTACTATATAAGCAATTCTTAAAAATCAATGAAAAGGATTAAAACACCAATATAAAAATGAATAAAAGAATATGAATGAAACCAATCACAATGTGTGGATTTTATCTTGATCTTGATTCCAATAAAGAAACTAAAAAAAAAGAAGTATAAGGTAACTGGAAATTGGAATACTTGATGTTTTCTGATAAAAATAATTATTGTTGGCAAGGAGCCCGCGAGGGGGGTTGGCGCGCGCTAAACGGGAGAAGCACTGGTTTGAGAAAAGCATGGGTCGCAAGTACACATTGGGACCCTGCCATTAATGGAGGGGAAAAGCGGGGAGACGCCAGCAGATTCCATCCTGTAAGCTGGTAGGAAGCCTGAAGGCTTGATGGGATTCCAGTGTGATAGGAGGCAAGGACATGCTTCAGGACCCCGGAGGAAGATGGCGGAAGAGTAAGACGCGGAGATCACCTTCCTCCCCACAGATACATCAGAAATTCATCTACACGTGGAACAACTCCTACAGAACACCTACTGAACGCTGACAGAAGACCTCAGACCCCCCAAAAGGCAAGAAGCTCCCCACATACCTGGGTAGGGCAAAAGAAAAAAAGAATAAACAGAGACAATAGGATAGGGACGGGACCTGCACCAGTGGGAGGGAGCCGTGAAGGGGGGAAGGTTTCTACACACTACAAGCCCCTTCGCGGGCGGAGACTGCAGGTGGCGGAGGGGGAAAGCTTCGGAGTAGCGGAGGAGAGCACAGCAACAGGGGTGCGGAGGGCAAAGCGGAGAGATTCTGGCACAGAGGACCGGTGCCCTCAGGCACACACCAGCCCGAGAGGCTTGTCTGCTCGGCCGCCGTGGCGGGCGGGGCTGGGAGCTGAGGCTCGGGTATCGGCTTTCAGTCGGAGCGCAGGGAGAGGACTGGGGCTGGCGGCAGGAAGAGAGCCTGAAGGAGTTAGTGCACCACGGCTAGCCCGGAGGGAGTCCGGGGAAAGGGTCTGGAGCTGCTGAAGAGGCAAGAGACTTTTTTCCCTTTTGTTTCCTGGTGCGCGAGGAGAGGGCATTAAGAGGGCTGCTTGGGGAAGCGCCGGTGACAGGCACGAGCCGCGGGTAAGGCACGGACCTCGGAGACGGGCGTGGGCCGCCGCCGCCGCCGCCGCCGCCGCCGCCGCGGGGCCTGTGTGCGAGCGCGGGTCACTGTCCGCCCCGCCTTCCGGGGGGCCTGTGCACCCCGCCACTGCTGGGGTCCCCGAGACCCGGGGACGGCTTTCCCGGGAAAGCGCACGGAGCGCCACGGGCTGCTGCAACGTCACGCCGGCCTCTGCCGCCGCAGGCCCGCCCCACACTGCGCGCCCCTCCCTCCCCTCTGCCTGAGTGAGCCAGAGCCCCCGAATCAGCGGCTCCTTTAAACCCGTCCTGTCTGAGCGAAGAACGGACGCCCTCCGGCGACCTACGCGCAGAGGCGGGGCCAGGTCCAAGGCTGAGACCCGGGAGCTGTGAGAGCAGAGGCAGGGAAATTCTGTGCAGCCTCGGAGGCAGCGGATTAAAGCTCCACGGTCCATTTGATGTGCCCTGCGTCTGTGGAGTGCATGAATGGACAGCGAATCATCCCAAATTGAGGAAGTGGACTTTGAGGACAAGATTTAAGACTTTCCCCCCTTTTCCTCTTTTTACAACGAATTATTCCAAATTAAGGAGGTGGACTTAGAGAGCAAGATTTCAGACTTCTCGCCCTTTTCCTCTTTTTACAACGAATTATCCCAAATTGAGGAGGTGGACTTGGAGAGCAAGATTTTTGATTTTTCCCCCTGCTCTCTTTTTGTGAATGTGTATGTGTAATCTTCTGTGTAAGATTCTCTCTGTATAGCTTTGCTTCCACCATATGTCTCAGGGTTCTATCGGTCCGGTTTTTTTTTTTTTTTTTCAATAATTACTTTCTAATTTTAATAACGCTACTATATTTCATACTTTATTCTATTTTACTTTACCTGCTCTTTCTTTTTTTCCTACTCTCCCTTCCTCCCTCCCTCCCTCCGCTCCTCCTTTCCTTCTTTCTTTTTCTTTCCTCCCTCCCACCCTTCTTCTTTCCACTTTCTTTTTCTTTCCTTCCTCCCTCCCTCCTGTCTTTCTTCCTTTCCTTTCTCCCTCCCTCCCTCCTTTCTTTCCATCCTTCCTCCCTCCCTCCCTCCCTCCTTTCTTCCTTCCTTCCTTCCTTCCTTCCTTTCTTCCCTTCTTCCTTTCTTTCCCTCTCTCTTTCTTTCTTCTACTAATTCTTTCTTTCTACTTTTTCTCCCTGTTACTCTGAGCCGGGTGGATGAAAGGCTCTTGGTGCTGCAGCCAGGAGCCAGTGCTGTGCCTCTGAAGTGGGAGAGCCAACTTCAGGACACGGGTCCACAACAGACCTCCCAGCTCCACATAATATCAAGCAGCGAAAATCTCCCAGAGATCTCCATCCCAACACCAGCACCCAGCTTCAGTCAACGACCAGCAAGCTACAGTGCAGGTCACCCTATGCCAAGCAACTAGCAAGGCAGGAACACAACCCCACTCATTAGCAGAGAGGCTACCTAAAAACATAATAAGGCCATAGGCACCCCAAAACACACCACCAGACGTGGACCTGTCCACCAGAAAGACAAGATCGAGCCTCAACCACCAGAGCACAGGAATTAGTCCCCCCCACCAGGAAGCCTACCCAACCTACTGAAACAACCTTAGCCACTGGGGTCAGACACCAAAAACAACGGGAACTACGAATCTGCAGCCGGCAAAAAGGAGACCCCAAACACAGTAACATAAGCAAAATGAGAAGGCAGAAAAACACACAGCAGGTGAAGGAGCAAGATAAACACCTACCAGACCTAACAAATGAAGAGGTAATAGGCAGTCTACCTGAAAAAGAATTCAGAATAATGATAGTAAAGCTGATCCAAGATTCTATTTCCATGATCCATAATCTTGGAAATAGAATAGACAACATGCAAGAAACAGTTAACAAGGACCTAGAAGAACTAAAGATGAATCAAGCATCGATTAAAAACACAATAAATGAAATGAAAAATACTCTAGATGGGATCAATAGCAGAATAACTGAGGCAGAAGAACGGATAAGTGAGGTGGAAGATAAAATAGTGGAAATAACTGATGCAGAGCAAAATAAAGAAAAAAGAATGAAAAGAACAGAGGAGAGTCTCAGAGATCTCTGGGACAACATTAAACGCACCAACATTCGAATTATAGGGGTTCCAGAAGAAGAAGAGAAAAAGAAAGGGACTGAGAAAATATTTGAAGAGATTATAGTTGAAAACTTCCCTAATTTGGGAAAGGAAATAGTTAATCAAGTCCAGGAGGCACAGAGAGTCCCATACAGAATAAATCCAAGGAGAAATACACCAAGACACATATTAATCAAACTGTCAAAAATTAAACACAAAGAAATCATATTAAAAGCAGCAAGGCAAAAACAACAAATAACACACAAGGGAATCCCCATAAGGTTAACAGCTGATCTCTCAGCAGAAACCCTACAAGCCAGAAGGGAGTGGCAGGACATAATTAAAGTGATGAAGGAGAGAAACCTGCAACCTAGATTACTCTACCCAGCAAGGATCTCATTCAGATTTGATGGAGAAATTAAAACCTTTACAGACAAGCAAAAGCTGAGAGAGTTCAGCACCACCAAACCAGCTTTACAACAAATGCTAAAGGAACTTCTCTAGGCAAGAAACACAACAGAAGGAATATACCTACAATAACGAACCCAAAGCAATTAAGGAAATGGGAATAGGAACATACATATCAATAATTACCTTAAATGTAAATGGACTAAATGCTCCCACCAAAAGACACAGAGTGGCTGAATGGATACAAAAACAAGACCCATATATATGCTGTCTACAAGAGACCCACTTCAGACCTAGAGACACATACAGATTGAAAGTAAAGGGATGGAAAAAGATATTCCATGCAAATGGAAATCAAAAGAAAGCTGGAGTAGCAATTCTTATATCAGACAAAATAGACTTTAAAATAAAGACTATTAGAAGAGACAAGGAAGGACACTACATAACGATAAAGGGATCGATCCAAGAAGAAGATATAACAATTGTAAATATTTATGCACCCAACATAGGAGCACCTCAATACATAAGGCAAATACTAACAGCCATAAAAGGGGAAATCGACAGTAACACACTCATAGTAGGGGACTTTAACACCCCACTTTCACCAATGGACAGATCATCCAAAATGAAAATAAATAAGGAAACACAAGCTTTAAATGATACATTAAACGAGATGGACTTAGTTGATATTTATAGGACATTCCATCCAAAAACAACAGAATACACATTTTTCTCAAGTGCTCATGGAACATTCTCCAGGATAGATCATATCTTGGGTCACAAATCAAGCCTCGGTAATTTTAAGAAAATTGAAATTGTATCAAGTATCTTCTCCGACCACAATGCTATGAGACTAGACATCAATTACAGGAAAAGATGTGTAAAAAATACAAACACATGGAGGCTAAACAATACACTACTCAATAACGAAGTGATCACTGAAGAAATCAAAGAGGAAATTAAAAAATACCTAGAAACAAATGACAATGGAGACACGACGACCCAAAACCTATGGGATGCAGCAAAAGCAGTTCTAAGGGGGAAGTTTATAGCAATACAATCCCACCTTAAGAAACAGGAAGCATTTCGAGTAAACAACCTGACCCTGCACCTAAAGCAATTAGAGAAAGAAGAACAAAAATACCCCAAAGCTAGCAGAAGGAAAGAAATCATAAAGATCAGATCAGAAATAAATGAAAAAGAAATGAAGGAAACGATAGCAAAGATCAACCAAACTAAAAGCTGGTTCTTTGAGAAGATAAACAAAATTGACAAACCATTAGCCAGACTCATCAAGAAAAAAAGGGAGAAGACTCAAATCAATAGAATTAGAAATGAAAAAGGAGAAGTAACAACTGACACTGCAGAAATACAAAAGATTATGAGAGATTACTATAAGCAACTCTATTCCAATAAAATGGACAACCTGGAAGAAATGGACACATTCTTAGAAATGCACAACCTGCCAAGACTGAATCAGGAAGAAACAGAAAATATGAATAGACCAATCACAAGCACTGAAATTGAAACTGTGATTAAAAATCTTCCATCAAACAAAAGCCCAGGACCAGATGGCTTCACAGGTGAATTCTATCAAACATTTAGAGAAGAGCTAACACCTATCCTTCTCAAACTCTTCCAAAATATAGCAGAGGGAGGAACACTCCCAAACTCATTCTACGAGGCCGACATCACCTTGATACCAAAACCAGGCAAGGATGTCACAAAGAAAGAAAACTACAGGCCAATATCACTGATGAACATAGATGCAAAAATCCTCAACAAAATACTAGCAAACAGAATCCAAGAGCACATTAAAAGGATCATACACCATGATCAAGTGGGGTTTATCCCAGGAATGCAAGGATTCTTCAATATACGCAAATCAATCAATGTAATACACCATATTAACAAGTTGAAGGAGAAAAACCATATGATCATCTCAATAGATGCAGAGAAAGCTTTCGACAAAATTCAACACCCATTTATGATAAAAACCCTGCAGAAAGTAGGTATAGAGGGATCTTTCCTCAACATAATAAAGGCCATATATGACAAACCCACAGCCAACATTGTCCTCAATGGTGAAAAACTGAAACCATTTCCACTAAGATCAGGAACAAGACAAGGCTGCCCACTCTCACCACTCTTATTCAACATAGTTTTGGAAGTTTTAGCCACAGCAATCAGAGAAGAAAAGGAAATAAAAGGAATCCAAATTGGAAAGGAAGAAGTAAAGCTGTCACTGTTTGCAGATGACATGATACTATACATAGAGAATCCTAAAGATGCTACCGAAAAACTACTAGAGCTAATCAATGAATTTGGTAAAGTAGCAGGATATAAAATTAATGTACAGAAATCTCTGGCATTCCTATACACTAATGATGAAAAATCTGAAAATGAAATCAAGAAAACACTCCCATTTACCATCGCAACAAAAAGAATAAAATATCTAGGAATAAACCTACCTAAGGAGACAAAAGACCTGTATGCAGAAAACTATAAGACACTGATGAAAGAAATTAAAGATGATACAAATAGATGGAGAGATATACCATGCTCCTGGATTGGAAGAATCAATATTGTGAAAATGACTCTACTACCGAAAGCAATCTACAGATTCAATGCAATCCCTATCAAACTACCAATGGCATTTTTCACAGAACTAGAACAAAAAATTTCAAAATTTGTTTGGAAAAACAAAAGGCCCCGAATAGCTAAAGCAATCTTGAGAACGAAAAACGGAGCTGGAGGAATCAGGCTCCCTGACTTCAGACTATACTACAAAGCTACAGTAATGAAGACAGTGTGGTACTGGCATAAAAACAGAAAGATAGATCAGTGGATCAGGATAGAAAGCCCAGAGATAAACCCACGCACATATGGCCAACTTATCTTTGATAAAGGAGGCAGGAATGTACAGTGGAGAAAGGACAGCCTCTTCAATAAGTGGTGCTGGGAAAACTGGACAGGGACATGTAAAAGTTTGAGATTAGATCATTCCCTAGCACCATACACAAAAATAAGCTCAAAATGGATTAAAGACTTAAATGTAAGGCCAGAAACTATCAAACTCTTAGAGGAAAACATAGGTAGAACACTCTATGACATAAATCACAGCAAGATCCTTTTGGACCCACCTCCTAGAGAAATGGAAATAAAAACAAAGATAAACAAATGGGACCTAATGAAACTTCAAAGCTTTTGCACAGCAAAGGAAACCATAAAGAAGACCAAAAGGCAACCCTCAGAATGGGAGAAAATATTTGCAAATGAAGCAACTGACAAAGGATTAATCTCCAAAATTTATAAACAGCTCATGCAGCTCAATAGCAAAAAAACAGACAACCCAATCCAAAAATGGGCAGAAGACTTAAATAGGCATTTCTCCAAAGAAGATATACAGACTGCCAACAAACACATGAAAGAATGCTCAACATCATTAATCATTAGAGAAATGCAAATCAAAACTACAATGAGATATCATCTCACACCAGTCAGAATGGCCATCATCAAGGAATCTAGAAACAATAAATGCTGGAGAGGGTGTGGAGAAAAGGGAACACTCTTGCACTGCTGGTGGGAATGTGAATTGGTACAGCCACTATGGAGAACGGTATGGAGGTTCCTTAAAAAACTACAAATAGAACTACCATATGACCCAGCAATCCCACTACTGGGCATATACCCTGAGAAAACCATAATTCCAAAAGAGACATGTACCAAAATGTTCATTGCAGCTCTATTCACAATAGCCCGGAGCTGGAAACAACCTAAGTGTCCATCATCGGATGAATGGATAAAGAAGATGTGGCACATATATACAATGGAATATTACTCAGCCATAAAAAGAAACGAAACTGAGCTATTTGTAATGAGGTGGATAGACCTAGAGTCTGTCATACAGAGTGAAGTTAGTCAGAAAGAGAAAGACAAATACCGTATGCTAACACATATATACGGAATTTAAAAAAAAAATGTCATGAAGAACCTAGGGGCAAAACGAGAATAAAGACACAGACCTACTTGAGAATGGACTTGAGGATATGGGGAGGGGGAAGGGTAAGCTGTGACAAAGCGAAAGAGAGGCATGGACATATATACACTACCAAACGTAAGGTAGATAGATAGTGGGAAGCAGCCGCAGAGCACAGGGAGATCAGCTCGGTGCTTTGTGACCGCCTGGAGGGGTGGGATGGGAAGGGTGGGAGGGAGGGAGATGCATGAGGGAAGGGATGTGGGAACAGATGTATATGTATGACTGATTCACTTTGTTATAAAGCAGAAACTAATTAAAAAAAAAAAAAAAGAGAAATCTAGAAACAATAAATGCTGGAGAGGGTGTGGAGAAAAGGGAACACTCTTGCACTGCTGGTGGGAATGTGAATTGGTACAGCCACTATGGAGAACGGTATGGAGGTTCCTTAAAAAACTACAAATAGAACTACCATATGACCCAGCAATCCCACTACTGGGCATATACCCTGAGAAAACCATAATTCCAAAAGAGACATGTACCAAAATGTTCATTGCAGCTCTATTCACAATAGCCCGGAGCTGGAAACAACCTAAGTGTCCATCATCGGATGAATGGATAAAGAAGATGTGGCACATATATACAATGGAATATTACTCAGCCATAAAAAGAAACGAAACTGAGCTATTTGTAATGAGGTGGATAGACCTAGAGTCTGTCATACAGAGTGAAGTTAGTCAGAAAGAGAAAGACAAATACCGTATGCTAACACATATATACGGAATTTAAAAAAAAAATGTCATGAAGAACCTAGGGGCAAAACGGGAATGAAGACGCAGACCTACTTGAGAATGGACTTGAGGATATGGGGAGGGGGAAGGGTGGGCTGTGACAAGGCGAAAGAGAGGCATGGACGTGTATACACTACCAAACGTCAGGTAGATAGATAGTGGGAAGCAGCCGCAGAGCACAGGGAGATCAGCTCGGTGCTTTGTGACCGCCTGGAGGGGTGGGATGGGGAGGGTGGGAGGGAGGGAGATGCATGAGGGAAGGGATGTGGGAACAGATGTATATGTATGACTGATTCACTTTGTTATAAAGCAGAAACTAATTAAAAAAATGAATAAATAAACTTAAAAAAAAAAAAATTATTGTTGACTTTTTTATGTATGACAGTGATATTGTATGTGTGTTTTTGAAAGAGTCCTTACGTTTTAAAGATACATTGTGAGACATTTGCAGATGTCTGAGATTTGCTTCAGAATAATCCAGGGGAGGGGTGGGTGGTTCGGGGGTATAACTGAAGTAAAATTTGTAATGACTTGATAATTGTTGAAGAGGCATGATGGGCTCCTTATTCTAACAACCTTTATATGCTATTTGAAATTTTCAATAACAAGAAGAATATATAAGGTGCAATACTGTTTATGAAAATGATAATATTTAAAATATGTTACATGAATATGTAAATGTATGAATTTGGGGCATGTATCCACATGTGTGTGTGTGTGTATGTGTGTGTGTGTGTGTGTAAACCCTACCTCTGGGTTGGGGTGAGGGGTCAAGAAGGAGAGGAATGTGATCAAGAGGGGTTCATGAGGACATAACTCTACTGTTAATTTTTTATTTCTTAAACCAGGTAAAGCATAAACGGGTGAATAAGATAGTCTTTACTTAATTATGTGCATCTTTATTTTCCCTTATATTTAAATAATTTTTTTAACTGTTCTGGAGAACAATGGAGAAATTGGAGACAATGTTTTTTTAAAAAGTGCAAAAACATGGTTTTTTTTTGTTTTGCGGTACGCGGGCCTCTCACTGTTGTGGCCTCTCCCGTTGCGGAGCACAGGCTCCGGATGCGCAAGCTCAGCGGCCATGGCTCACGGGCCCAGCTGCTCCGCGGCATGTGGGATCCTCCCGGACCGGGGCACGAACCCGTGTCCCCTGCATCGGCAGGCGGACTCTCAACCACTGCACCACCAGGGAAGCCCCACATGTTTTTTAACAAAAGAAAAAAATAAAACTGACCAATACCTACACGGGAAAATGTTGAAACTTGTTTTTAAAAGTTTCAACATTAAAAGAAATATAAATTTAGAGAAGATACTTTTTTCTAGCACATTGGAAAAAATTAAAACATTAATTAAATTAATTAATTAATTAAACATAGTGATCAGTGTTGGCTAAAGCATAGTGTATTAGATACTCTTTCACACTTCTGGAAATAAAAATTATTTCAAACTTTCTGGAAGGCAACTAGGTGTACAGATCAAGACAAAATATTTCCATTTGTTGCTGTTTATTCTGTAGAAATAACCACACAGAAACACAAAGAATTTTTATTAAAGGATGCTCATTGCAATTACATTTTACAGGAAAACTGGAAACTTCCATGTCTCGCAATTGGAATTTAGTTAAATGTATGATGGCTTGTTCATAAAACAGAATTCTATGTAGAACTGAAAAAATTTTTAATGACATAGAAAACATGGGTCACATAGTATTAAATTTTAAAAAGCAAGGTAAAGACTGTGCATATAAGCATGATCCCACTTTTAAAAACAATAAATGGAATCTGAGCGTGAATGCAGTATGAGGGCTGTTTTGGTCCAGGATTGTGTGTCACCTTCTGAGATGTAAGCAAGTCTAGGCAGGCTTAAGGAACTGGTGGGTGGCCTTCTGGGCTTCTTTCAGTTTGCTTGGGGGAATGAAGGAACCTCCTAGAAAATAATTCATTCTAAGTGAAAAGGGAGTTGTGAAAAACATATTTGACTGTAAGACAAAGCCTTGGGGTGAGAGGCTTCAGTAATTCTGAGCCCAGGGGTGTCTGCCTTGTATCTGCCCAAGTTCCATCTCCATGGACTTGGAGCTTGTCTTGGGAGACAGAGGACTCTATGCAAAGGTGGGAGGATCTTCTTAAGTAAAGACCTTGCGAAGATTGGGGAGCACCCGAGGCACTTTCAGTGTGCCCACAACAGAGGTAAGATAAAATGTGAAGGGCGCTTTCTTTAATGCCTTTCTACTGGCCTGCACCTGGCTTGGAGTTTTGAAGGCTTCAGTGTGTCAGGGCAATTCTTGATAGTAAAAAGCAGCTAGGCACCGCAGAAACAGCACTGAGGCCTGGGGCCTGCCATGTGGGAGCTGCCTGGGCAGGCAGCTGGACACCTGTGTGACACCCTCTGGAAACCATAGACACACACTGGGACCAAGGCAAGATTTTCCAAGGGTCTGGGGTCTTGCTCTTTCACAAGGCAGCAAAACAGAGGTAACACTGCTGAAGTGATCCTATATTCAACCCCAGATTGGGGTAGTTTGAGGAAACTCATTGTGTGTGTGTGTGTGTGTGTGTGTGTGTGTATCCAAAGAAAATAAACCCAAATGTTATTGGTGCTTACTGTTATAGGTGATTTCAATTTTTCTCTTTTGTGTTTTGTGTGTAGATTGTGATGGTGTCAGTGTAAGATTAAGTGTTTCTATCACTGAGATTTAGATATGACTGAGCTTGCCTGAAGAACATTGTAGTGAATGTAGTGAAACTTCCATGTTTCTAGCTCAGAGAAGGCCTGAGGATTGCTCTAAGAAATTTTACTCTGAAGCAAGTGCATATTTTCTTTTCTTACTGTTATCAGAAAAATATTGGGTATATCTCCATTCCCTTTTAGGTCAGATACTCTATATGATTTTATACTTCTCTAAAAACACTTGTAGGACCATGATTAAATATTTTTATTAATCTAGGAAAACAAAAGTATAATAAATAACTTCTGTTCACATGTTGTGTTTTACTCATAAAATTCCATTTGTCTCCTGTGGAACTCACAAAAATAGTCATGGAGCCCATTTGTTTAAATACATTCGTACGAGAGATCCAACAACTAAAATGTCTAGAGCAATGAAAAATAATGAGAGAATTAAATTGTGTCTTTATTTATGCTAATCTTCTCAATCCTTTATTTATAAAATAGAGGCTGTGTATTTTAGCTATTAATGTATTAAGCTGTTTTGTATTTCTCAATTAAGCTGGAATATGAAAATGATGTTTTGTATATGTCAAGGAATCAAGCCTGACTCAACAGTTTCATGTGATAACATGTGATAAATGCCTAAAGCTCCCAAGGGACAGGGAAGATGGACCTTACCAAAAGTTAGGAAATTTGAAAAAGGCAATTTGAAGGGGATACAAATTACATATGTTTGAAAGCTGTAAAAGTAATACATTTAGGATATATAAAGTATGCATAGTCTTTGTCCTAGGGAGTACCACATTAAGAATCTTTGCTAGTTGAGCTTTTTAACTTTTAGAGACTATTTATTGATTATGGAGGAACTGGCCTTTGGATTAAGATTATTTCTACAATATTGCCAATTTTTTCAACTACCATCAATATTTCATGATTAAGATGACAGTCGTGTTTGTTTTGGTAAGTAACCTTTATAATATTTCAGTAACTTTAAAAATTCCCACTTTACACTTAAAATTAGGAAGTTCTTTATTAAAACACTTTTAGCATCTGTGATGTATTCATGGCTTTTCTCCTTTAAGTTATTGATGTATTGATGTAGTGATTATACTGAAAAATTTCGTTTTGAATCATTCACACATTCCTGGAACAAACTGCTTGGTTGTGTAGCATTCTTTTTGATGTTCTGCTGTTTCATTTGTTAATCATTTATTTAGAAAATTTGCATCGACATTCATTAATAAATTTGGCCTATATGACTTTTGTTCCTGTTGCTCTATTATCTGTATTGGGTATTGGTGTTAAGCTTAAATTAGTTTCATAAAATGAACTGAGAAGCTTTCCTTTATATGAGTTGGCATTGTTAAAATAAGATTAGTACAGGCAGGGGGGTGGGGGAAGGAGTAAATTGGGAGATTGGGATTGAAATATACACACTACTATATTTAAAATAGATAACCAACAAGGACCTACTGTATAGCACAGGGAACTATACTCAATACTCTGTGGTCACATATGTGGGAAGAGAATCTGAGAAAGGGTGGATATATGTATGTGTATGGCTGGTTCACTTAGCTGTGCACCAGAGGCTAGCATGATACTGTAAATCAACTGTACTCTAATAAAATTAATTTAAAAATTTAAACATTAAATTAAATTTAAAAATAAAAAAGATTAGTACAGGCATACCTCCGAGATATCATGGGTTCTGTTCCAGACCACCACAATAGAGCAAATATTGCAATAAAGTGAGTCACACAAATGTTTTGGTTTACCAGTACATATAAAAGTTATGCTTACACTCTACCATACTCTATTAAGTGTGAAATAGCATTATGTCTTAAAAAAAAGTACCCTGGTTAAGAAATACTTTATTGCTAAAAGATGCTAAGCATTATCTGAGCCTTCCATGAATCATAGTAGTAGCATCAAGGATCACTGATTACAGATCACCATAACAAATACAATAATAATGCAAAAGTGTGAAATATTTCGAGAATTACCAAAATGTGAGACAGAGACACAAAGTGAGCAAAAGCTGTTGAAAGAATGGCACCAATAGATTTGCTCGAGGCAGGGTAGCCACAAGCCTTCAGTTTGTAAAAACTGCAGTATCTGTGAAGTGCAATAAAGCGAAGTGCAATAAAACGAGATATGCCTGTACTTACGAATGCTAATATTAAAATAAATATTAAGTAAATTAAATCGTATTAATACCAAAATAATTATTAGTATTAAGATTAAATATTTGTTTTATTAACTGTTACTATTAGTTGAAAATCAATATGGATCCAGTGCTTTTTCAAGTGGTTAAGTTTTATTATCTTTCCAAATGCTTACAAGGGTTTTCTTCTGTTCAAGTTTCTATTACTTCTTGGTCAAGTATGGTAAATGTATTAGTCAGAATAGGCTATGGTACACTGCAGTAACAAAACACTAAATATCAGAAGCTTAACATGCTAAAAGTTTATTCTGGCTCACATCATAGTTTGAGACGGCAGAGAGCCATCTTTCAGCTTGCAGCTATGCTATATGGAATATGTGTCTTCTAAAATCATCAGATAAAAGGACTAGAGGAATGAGCAGGATATTTTTAGGTGCCAGACCCTGAAAGTGCTTACCTCACTTGTGTTCTCACTCCTTTGACTGGATCTCAGTCTTATGGTCTCAACCTAATAACAAGAAGTCTCAGTGCCCATGAAGAAAGCATAAAAAATAAGCCTCTTTCTGCTATTTCTGTAGTTATATTTTTTCCAGGAAATCATCTAGTTTCTCTAGATTTTCAAGTTCATTACCAAAGAATTGCACATAATATTCTTTTATAATCATTTAAATTGTATCCCTATCTAATTATATCTTCTTTGTCATTCTTAATTTTGCACAATTTATTTTATCCCTTTTGTCCTAATTTGCACTTACCTACTATTTATTGACTGGTTTTTACAAAACACAAGCTTTTGTTTTTATTTATTCTTTCTATTGATATCACAGATAATTACTGAGTGCTATTCTAAGTAAGTGAACATTTTGTGGAAATAAGCAAAAGAAAGTTCCTGCTCTCATGGAATTTGGAATCCTCCTGCTTTCTTTCAGGCTCTTTTGTTGTTCTCATATAAGTTGGATGCTTTTCTTATTTATTTTTAATCTTTCTTTTTATTTTTAATAAAAGCCTCTAAGACTATAACATTTCTTTTGTCTTAACTGTGTTCTATAGGTTTTGGTATTATGGGTTCTCATTTTCTTTTCTTTTTAGATCATTTTCTTCCCCCTTGGTTAAGATTTCCTCTTTTATTTAGGGTTTTTTTTTTTTTAAATAACACATTTTCATTTCCAAGGAGTTAAATTTTTTGATGATGATTTATTATTTTCTCTGTGTTAAATTATTATCGGAAAATGTAGTCTATATAATCTCTACTTTATAGAATTTATTGTTTCCTTTGTGGCCAAGAACATGATTAATTTTTATACATATTCCATGGATCTAAGCAGAGAATATATGTTCTCTGATGTAAGACATCGTTTTTTTATAGCTTGTTGATTGTATTATTAAAATAATCTATGTCTTTACTTATTATTTATCTACTTGAACCATCACATTCTAGAAAAGGTATATTAAATTCTTCCACTATATTTCTTTAAATATCTAGTTGTACTTAAAAACCTTTTTATGTATTGATGGATATGTTATTTTGTGCATAAATTATGCATAAATTATGGGACAAAACTTTCCTGAGTCTAGGTGAATTGTATCTCTCACCATTAAATAATGACTCACAAATACCGTATGCTAACACATATATATGGAATCTAAAAAAAAAAAAAAAAAGCTTCTGAAGAACCTAGGGGCAGGACAGGAATAAAGACATAGATGTAGAGAATGGACTTGAGGACACGGGGGGGGAAGGGTAAGCTGGGACAAAGTGAGAGAGTGGCATGGACATATATACACTACCAAATGTAAAACAGCTAGCTAGTGGGAAGCAGCCACATAGCACAGGGAGATCAGCTCGGTGCTTTGTGACCACCTAGAGGGGTGGGATACGGAGGGTGGGAGGGAGATGCAAGAGGGAGGAGATATGGGGATATATGTATATGTATAGCTGATTCACTTTGTTATAAAGCAGAAACTAACACACCATTATAAAGCAATTATACTCCATTAAAGATGTTTAAGAAAAAAAATAATGACTCATTTATGTTTAATGTTTTTGGTTTTGTTGTATATTGATATTTTCACACCTGCATTCTGTTTGTATTTACCTGCTATATCTTTGCACATATCTTAATTTTCATTTTCAATGTTTCTTTGCAACTGTTTTAGATGAGTTTCATTTTAAAATTATTTTTAATATGGCCATGATAAAAAATTTAGTGAGAATTGGTGTTCCTTCCATTATATTATACATTTTCTGGATATTTTACATTGTTGTCATTGTTTCCTCTCTTTATTACCTAGTCTGACAATGTCACAATCTTCTTTTTTTTTTTTTTTTTTGCGGTACGCGGGCCTCTCACTGTTGTGGCCTCTCCCGTTGCGGAGCACAGGCTCCATATGCGCAGGCTCAGCGGCCATGGCTCACGGGCCCAGCCGCTCTGCAGCATGTGGGATCTTCCCAGACCGGGTCACGAACCCATGACCCCTGCATCGGCAGGCGGACTCCCAACCACTGTGCCACTAGGGAAGCCCCACAATTTTCTTTATTGCTTTTTCAAATTTGGTAATTTAGAATTTCTTCTCTTCTTTAAATTCTGCTGGTGATTAAGCCTATAGCTAAATCCATATTTACCGATCATGAGAATATAACAACTCTCTCTAATCCTATATATTTTGTTTATTTATTTATCTCCTTCCCATACCTGGGAATTAGAATGCTTTTATTTTCTCACTCTCCCACATGTTCTGTTCTCTCTCTTGTAATTGTTTGTTCTTAAATTCCAGGAATTTCAATATGATATTCAGACTATGTAAGTGGGGACATTTATAGAGCTCATGTCATTTGATTCCTTTTTTCTCAGTGATAATGTTTGCATATACATTGTCTGGTTTTCTAGTTATTTAATGTGAGAAGGTAAACATAGTTCCTCTGAATCCAACATGGTTAGAAGTGAAAGGTTTACCAAATTCCTAAAATTTGGTAAACCTTGTTAATTTGTACCTCCAGTCTCTTGCTGCTCAGGGAAATTTTATCTCATAATTTAATTTCTACTTCCAATTTGCCTCCTTCTGAGTTCCAGAAGTCCCACATGTTGAATTAATCCTTTATTGGGTTTCCTGGATCTGTCCTCCTGGTTTTTTTTTCCCTCATTAATTCCACCTCTTTGTATTTTGCTCTGTGTTCTGACACATTTTCCCAGTAGATTTTCTGCACTACTAATTTGATTCTCAACAGTAAACGTACCCTACAGTGAGTTGTTTCCTTGATTGTGGTCTTGGGTTTCCTCAGCACTCATGCTGATCAGGCTGTGAGATCTAAGAAGCAGGAGAAACCATCAAAGGGTGTGAGGCAGAGAAGAATCTTTCTGTCATTAAAAAGTAGCAAACAACTCCTTTCCAGACAATGAAGAATAAAGGGAAACTTTGGATGGCTGTCATTGTGGACACATTAACTTTCTTCTGAAATCCCACCGTGGACAGTCTTATGGGGAAAGTAAAGCTTTGGATTTTTTACTCTGGATGAGCTAAGAAAACATTGAAAGTTTCTGAATAAAGAGCTAATAAGTGTCACGTGGTGATAAGTATTCCAAAGTAAGCCCAAAGCTAGCCCAGTAATAGGCATAGTGAGGGATGAAAGTGTTAAGGAAGGTGTTATTTGGAAGGAAGTAGTCAGTGGAAGACTCTCAAAGTGACAAAATTTATTCACAACAGCCCAAAGGTGGAAAAAACCCAAATGTCTACCGTCAGATGAATTTATAAACAAAATGTGGCACATATACATAATGGTATATTATTCAGCCTTAAAAAAGAAGGAAATTCTGACACATGCTACAACACAGATGAATCTTGAAAACATTGTACTAAGTGAAAAAGCCAGACACAAGAGGACAAATATTGTATAATTCCACTTATATGAGATACCTAGAGTAGTCAAACTAATACAGATAGAAAGTAGGATAGTGGTTACCATGACTGGGGGGAGGAGAGAATGGGGAGTTGTTTAATGGGCAGAGTTTCAGTTTAGGATGATGGAAAATGCTGGAGATGGATGATGGAAAATGCTGGAGATGTATGATGGTGACAGTTTGCACAACAATGTGAATGTACTTAATGCCACTGAACTGTACACCTAAAAATGCTTAAAATTGTAACTTTTGTTTTGTACTGTACCATAGTGGTAAAGTATACATAACAAAATTATATATATATATATATACATATATATATATATATACATATATACACACACACACACACACACACACACACACACATAACAAAATTATATATGTATTATTCTCAGGGAGTATACGGGCACTCTCTGCTCAATTTTACCGTGACCCTAAAACTGCTCTAAAAACTAAAGAATTTTTTAAAAAACACAATTTATCTAAATTTTAGGTTGTGGTGGCAAACGGTATGAAGATGGGGACTACAAAAGACAGAAATACGTGTAGGAAAAAGCCTAAGCCTCCTAAAACATTTAACTTGGAAAAAGGACAAAGGAAAGTAATTATACAGTTACATTGTCATTCAAGGCTCTTTGACATTGTTTCCAGGAGATAATGTCAGATCTCTGGTATGAATGAAAAGGAGCATGGGATTAGGATGTGACCTATTAGTCTGCAGAGTTCACACTAAGTATGCCTCTTTTTTAAAAAAAATATCTTTATTGAGTTCTAATTGATATACAAAGCCCCCAGACATATTTAATATGTACAATTTGAGGAGTTTGGATATATGCATATACCACAATAAAGGTAATAAACATATTCATCACCTGAAAAAGTTTTCTCATCCCCCCCTCATGCTGTGTGTGTGTGGTGGGGGGGTAAGAACACCTAACATGAGATCTACCCACTTAGCCAATTTTTAGTGCACAATACAGTATGTTCACTACAGGCACTTTCTATTCTCTGCTTCTATGAATTTGCCTATTTTAGCTTCCTCATATAAATGGAATCATGCAATATTTGTCATTATATATGTGGCTTATTTCTCTTAGCAAAATGTTAGCATGGCTATTGTAAAAAACAAAAAGGTGCTGGTGAGGATGTGGAGAAACTAGAACCCTCTTGCACTGTTGGTGAGAATGTAAAATGGTGCAGCAACTACAGAAACAGTATAGAGATTCCTCCAAAAATTAAAAATAGAACTACCATATGATTCAACAATCCTATTCCTGGGCATCTATCCAAAAGAACTGAAATCAGGATCTCAAAGAGATATCTGCAATTTCATGTTCATTGCAGCACTATTCACAGTAAGCAATTTATGAAAAGCACACAACTGTCTATCGACAGATGAAGAGGTAAAGAAAATGTGGTATATATGATGAAATATTATTTGGCACCCTCAAAAACGAGAGTACATTCTGCCGCATGCAACAACGTGGATAAACCTGGCTAGGGAGCTCTGAGGGGGTTTCTTTCATAAGGGCACTAATTCCATTCATGAATACTCTACTCTCAGGACCTAGCACCTCCCAAATGTCCCACCTTTTAATATCAACACGGTGTGCATAAGGATTTCAACATATAAATTTCAGGGTGGACACAAACATTCAAACCACAACATCTTCTAATGGGGTGATTCCCTGGATTCCTTGAAGACACTTCTTACTGGAGGCCTCCCCTGCAGTCACCCAGATACAGGCAGTGCCTCTAATCCTGTAGGCTACATATGCTTCGTCCATTAGTCCCAGCATATCACCAGAACTCCTTTCCAGGCAGTGCTATTGAAACTGATTCAACAAGTGTCTAAGCTAGCTTCCTCCCACATGGCCTAAATGTAGTCCACTTATGAATCCGTGTCCACTATTGCTGAAAAAACAGGAAATTCCCAGTACAGCTCTTTCCCCCTCTTTCTTGGCCAGCTTGGGCTGCTCTAGGTACACCTTCTCCACCAGCCTTCATGCTCCTCACCTTCGGAAAGCATAGGTCAGCTTCTCTGAGTGGTTCCCTTAAAGCCCCCTCTTTAGCTTGGCTAAAGGTAACAGGAGAATGACAAGGCACCATTTCCCTCTCTCACAAGGTGTGATCAGGGAAACCCCAAAGATTGAAACAACATTCTCCAAAGAAATTCTCTCTCTCTCTCTTTGCATCTTCCCTTTTTTTTTTTTTTTTTTTTTTTTTTTTTAGCGGTACACGGGCCTCTCATTGCTGTGGCCTCTACCGCTGCAGAGCACAGGCTCCGGACGCGCAGGCCCAGCGGCCATGGCTCACGGGCCCAGCCGCTCCGCAGCAAGTGGGATCCTCCCAGACCGGGGCACGAACCCATGTCTCCTGCATCGGCAGGCGGACTCTCAACCACTGTGCCACCAGGAAAGCCCTCTCTTTGCATCTTTAACTTCAAGAAGTTTATGCCTTCTGGTGGGTAATGAAATAGGGGTTTAAGTAATCTGTTTTTATAGGGGTGGTCTAGCACCTCCCCTTCCTTAGAACATCAAAGATTTTAGAAACCACTGTTTTGTTGTTGGTCTGTTACCTCAGCCAAAACTAAGACTTTTTAAAAAACTTGTTAGCACCAATTCTCTCCACATGAAGTAGAGTGTTTTAGTTTATATTGTTCTAAAAGACGGCCCAGATAATATATTTTAAAACATGTTACTTACATTGCCTACCTTCCCTCTCCACTCATAGTTTTTGTGTCTTAGTAAATGTCTGAAAATTTAGAAAAGTAACTGGAAAACACAAATTACCTTGTTGCAAAAAAAAACACCAAAAACAAAACCTTTTTTTCTCTCTAGCTTGACAAATCATTCAAGAACTCTCTTCACTGCATGAGTAAGAGCAAATGTTGTATTAGTAAATACAAACATAATTAAGTCTTGCCTAACTGGAACATTTTGAATGAACCACTCTGCTAAACTGAATTTTCAGGTTAAGGAGCAACCCCTTTTGTTTCAACGTTTGTCATTAAATATCTTCCTTAGATTCCTTAGCTGCCTTACATTCCTCTTGGAATCAGGCAGTAGAGAAGTCCCTCCTTATCTGCTGTTCCGCTTTCCACGATTTCATTTACCCACGGTCAACTGCAGTCTGAAAATATGAAATGGAAAACTGCAGAAATGAACAACTCATGAGTCTTAAACTGCGCGCCGTTCTGAATAGCGTGCTGAAATCTCGCGCGGTCTTGCTATGTCCCGCCCAGGAAGCGAATCACCCTTTAGTCCGGCGTGTTCCTCCTGTTAGTCCCGTAGTAGCCACCTCCACCTCCGTTACCAGTTCAGCTGTCTTGGTATCAACAGTGCTTGTGTTCAAGTCACCCTTATTGTACTTAATAACGGCCCCAAAACCCAAGAGTAGTGATGCTGGCAATTCAGATACGCCAAAGAGAAGGCATAAGGTGCTTCCTTTAAGTGAAAAGGTGACAGTTCTTGACTTTATAAGGAAAGAAAAGAAATCTTTTGCTGAGATTGCTGAACTCTACAGTAAGAATGAATCTTCTATCCGTGAAATGGTGAAGAAGGTAAAAGAAATTACTGCTAGTTTTGCTGTCATATCTCAAACTGCAAAAGAAATGGCCACAGTGAGTAACAAGTGCTTATTTAAGATGGAAAAGGCATTAAATTTGTACAATAAGATTTTTTGAAAGAGAGACCACCCAACATTCACATAACCGTCATTACAGTATATTGTTATAATTGTTCTATTTTAAGTTATTATTGTTAATCTCTTTCTGTGACTAATTATAAACTAAACTTTATCATAGGTATGTATGTATGTAAAGGAAAAAACATAGTATATAGAGAGTTTTCAGTACTATCTGCAGTTTCAGGCATCCACTGGGGGTCTTAGAAAGTATGCCCTACAGATAAGGCGGGAACTACTGTATATAAATTAAATGAAATGAAAATATATGTCATTTTCCACCTTTATAAGGCTTATAGTAAACATAATTTAATATTTGAGAATTATAGGAAGTCACAGATAATCCTTGTACCTCTGGCCTTCCTCCTCTCACATTATTACATAACTCTGGGCCTGGAGATACCTGCACTCTACAGGAAAGTAAAACAGCCGGACAGGGGAGGCATAGTCCCTGAGCAGCTAGGAATAAAATCAAGTGCTTAGTCTCAAGGCAAGTGTCACTTTGTGCATGACAATGTGAAGAACCCAATTTGGAACAGGGACCTGGGTCATATCTTGGGAGACAACTGGGTGAGAAGACAGGCAGAATAATGTCTTGCCAATATACTGCCAATTTATTTGTTCACCTGTATTCTCTTACACTACTTCATGCAAGTAGCCAGGCTTTTTAATTCCTTGATCAGAGATTTTGGCAAAAGATGCCTGAGGTCGACATTTTTTTGGTAATGCCCAGTGAAAGGCTTTTGCAGTGTGGCTACAGGGGAGAAAAGTGATTTTGAGAGACTGACAAGAAGAAGAGGGAGTTCTATAGATTGTGAATGAGAGAGGGGCTGTGGGTCCCTGACAGTGTCAGGGGTGGTGAGGGTCTGAAGAAGGGTGGCTGCATGTTATACCTCAGGAGGAGGGATCCAGGCATGGGTTTCTAGCTTAGACAAAGATCCCTGTGCTTCCACTTTGATAAATGTAGAACTTTTGGACAGAAGAGGACCATATGAACAAGGGATAATGAATATCTTGAACAAAAACCAGTACAGTCTGATGACCGCAAGGGCTTCCACATGCTTTGGTGTAACCTTATTCCCCAACACCTTTGTACAGCTTAGGCTATGAGTGTGTGTAGGCAGGAAAAGAGACACTGAAATGTAGGCTAGATGCTTGCAGTCAGAATTAAGTAGATTTAGAGAACTCTGGTATTTGTTGCACATGGAGTATGGGGACTGAGTTTCCCTTGATCAATGTCTCTAAGTTCCATGAGCTCAGGATCCACAGTTGCTTTTATTCACCATTAAATCCCTCAGCCCAATGCTTGGCACCTGGAAGATGCATCACGAAGTAGAAATACACACACGCTGCATTAAATATGCCACTGTGCGGCTTTGAATAAGAGGCCTATTCATTTTATTAATTTAATTTTCTTATCTCTAAAATGTTGAAAAGAATTTTCCTTCAGATGGTTGTTGTGGGGATTAAATGAAAAAACAAATGTCATCAGGCAGACCAGATGAGGTGCTTTCCAGCTGTTCTGTACTTTTCTTTGAGGCTTTGAAGTACTTGCCTTACATGGACCTTATGGGAGGCTTCACAGTTGTAATGAAATCTCACAAATTTCTAAGGGCTGAATTTTCTGTCTTTTTCTAGGTTTCCGCTGCAAGCCATGGTTAATGCAGACAAGGTTCTAAGGTGGGTGACTGTGTCAGTGATGGCCATCTACATATGTGAATGACTAGATGGTTCATCAGCGATCTGTGAGGTGCCTAGAAGTAGATGTCCCCCCAGCAGGGGTACCTGAGGTTGGATGGTGACTAAGTCAATTGAATCCTCTGTCTTGGGGATTTTAAATGTAAAATACTACCTTTTTTAGTAGTGGAGGCAGAAGTTTATCCATTTATTCAACAGACACTTCTCGAGCTTCTGCTATTTTCTAAATACTCTTCTAGATGATGAGAATGTAATCAGTGAACAACACCAAACTATTTCCTGCCCTCCTCGTACTCATATTCTGGTGGGAGAGACAAACATGTGTTATATTTAATTGATTTGAAGACATGTATTTTTGTCAAATTTTAAAATTTCTGAAAATGGAATGCGTTTTACAGTCATTGGCATCTTATAACCACAGTTGGACAGAGAGCAGTCACAGAGTCGTTTTCCTGTGTGAACTTAGTTACCTGTTTAGAACTATAAACACAACTGAATTATGTGCATTGTTGGTACTGTATGTACGTACTTTAAATACTGAAAATGTCTTCAAAATGTGGTATTCTTATATAGCTGAAAAAGAAAAGTTATTGTGTAGACAGCCAGGCTCAGGAATAGAGCAATGAGACATAAATTTGATATTAGAGAAGCAAGTAACATTATTTGAAGGATGACCACAATTCCATATTTCTTACTTTATGGGTCCTAGGAAAGGAAGACACCCACAAG
The DNA here is from genome assembly GCF_964165515.1 of Mesoplodon bidens. Classification (NCBI taxonomy): domain Eukaryota; kingdom Metazoa; phylum Chordata; class Mammalia; order Artiodactyla; family Ziphiidae; genus Mesoplodon; species Mesoplodon bidens. The sequence continues at coordinate 61,564,946 of NC_138168.1, forward strand.
TGGATGAAGCTGTGTTGCATTTTATTAGTGAGATAGTGTGTGGAAAAACAGTGACATTGAGTATGAGTTGAAGAATATATCAGAATATTAAATTCTGAATGTAAAGATGTCTTAGATATAATTTAATTGATTTATTTTGCTTATAGTTTCCTTTCCGTGTATAAAGGATATATGATTTTTTAAAAAACGAAACATGTCTAAATAAGTCTAAAAGATCATTTCCAATGAGTATAAAACAAAAATTCTAAGTGATAAGAAAGATGATGTGATTTTATTTGTCAGAACTTCTCTTTCTCGATGGGTATATAAAATAATGGCACATGTTTCAACTGATAACATCTCAGAGTCACTGAAATTCAGTAGCTATATAATGTCAGTGCTAAGTGCCACAAAGAGAAATAAAGCAGATGAGGGGATAGAGAGTAATGGGCAGATTATGCTATTTTGGGATGTGGTGTTCAAGGAAGTGCTTTCTATTAAAGAGACGTTTGAGCAGAAATCTGAAAGAAGTGAGAAAGTGAGTCATGCAGTTATCCAGGGGAGGGCTTTTCCACATTAAAGGAACTTCAAAAGCGAAGGTTCTATGTGGAGAGCATGTGTGAAGTGTTTGAGGAATCCGGGAGAGTTTTATGTAGCTGGAAAGTAGTGAGGAAGGGGGAGAGTGAAGTCAGAGAGGTGCTGGTGGGGTGTACGTTACGGAAGTCCTTGTAGACCATGGCAAGGACCTGGGGTTTATTCTAAATGTGATGGAAAGCCACTGGGGATTTTTATCACTCTGAATACTGCATGGAGAATAGAATAGGGGGCAAGTTAGAAGTCGATTCATGGAAGACATGACGGCGGCTTGTAATAGAATGTTTGTGGAGATGGTGGATTTTGAATACATTTAGGAGGTAAAATCCATAGGATTTGTTGATGGATTATATATGGGGATGTGAGGAAAAGAAGGAATCAGGGAAGGCTCCAAGGTTTTTGGTGGGAACACCTTGTCAATGGTGGTGACCTTATTGAAATAGGCAAGACTGTAGGAGAATTAAGATCTATAGAGCGTGTCAGGGAGGGAATTAGTAGATTAAAATTTTGACTTTTGAACCTGTTAAACTTAAGCATCTAAGAGAAAAAGGTAAGTACACAGTCATATATAAGAATATTTGGTTGGGAAGAGAGTAAGGCAGTAGAAATACACTTAGGAGTCATCAGAGTATGGATGGTATTTAAAGTCATCACATAGGATGAGATCACAATGGGAGTGAATAAAGGAGACTAAAGAGAGGCAGACGGACAGTGATGTGGAGGGTAAATTAGGAGGATTAGTGAAGAAAGTGTTTCAAGAAGACCAAGACTAATTAGCTGTGTCAAATGTTGCTGAGAGGTCAGTTAAAATAAGACTTCAGAATTGACCATTGGATTAAGCAATGTGGAGGTCATTGATGGCTTTTTAAAAAAAATATTTATTTATTTAATTTATTTATTTTTGGCTGGGTTGGGTCTTCATTGCTGCGCACAGGCTTTCTCTAGTTGCAGTGAGCGGGGGCTACTCTACGTTGCAGTGTGTGGGCTTCTCATTGTGATGGCTTCTCTTTTGTTGGGGAGCACGGGCTTCAGTAGTTGTGTCACACAGGCTCAGTAGTTGTGGCTCTTGGGCTCTAGAGCACAGGCTCAGTAGTTGTGGCACACGGGCTTAGTTGCTCCATGGCAGGTGGGATCTTCCTGGACCAGGGATCGAGCCTGTGTCCCCTGCATTGGAAAGCAGATTCTTAACCACTGTGCCACCAGGAAAGTCCCTCATTGATGGCTTTGACAAGAACAGTTTCAGTGGAGAGGTGGGAGCACAACTTGACTAGGGTAGATTCAATATAAAATGAGAGGTGGAAGGTGAAGAAAATGAGACTGAGGAAAGAGATAGTATATATGACTTTTTGAGGAAGAGAAGAGAAACGAGGCAGATGTTGGAGGAAGACATGAAGTCAAGAGTTGTTTTTTTTTCTTTCTCTTTTTTAAAAAATTATAGGAATTATTACGTCATTTAGTTGATGTGAATGATCCTGTAGAGAAAAGGACTTGAAAGAGAGACCTCAAGGAGCAGGCAAAAGAGATGGGATTCCCTCTGTAAGGGGAGAACTTGTAGAGAAGCTTTAGAGAGCATAGACAGGAAAGTGACTATGGTCCAGAACTAAGTAGTATTAGGAGACAATTCATGAGTTGCTCATGGTTTTGCACATTTTGCAGACAGAGGCACTGACTTGTTTGTTTCCAGATATCTTTTCAAGGGTGTTGGTATAATGAACAGCCTTGGAAAATAGTGATATTGTCTGCCTCTGGAGAAAAACGTAGGCCAGCTTCCTGCCTATTATAAAAGATATGGGTCCCTAGTCTGAGGGCTCCTCTCCTGTAACACAACCAATAGCATGCACAAGCATCCATCTGGGCTCATGTGTGAGGGACATGGGACAGAGGGAACTGAGAGTAAATATGCTGATGCACATGTTGTTTGCCATGCTATGAGTAATAAAGCTCTTTGTCTCTGACGAGGAGTCATGTGTCTTCTGCTGATGTTCATGGCACTGTGGTAAGCTAACTTGTTAGCTTACAAGTAGAGTAAGATCTCAGACCATCCACAGTCCTTGAAATGTAGGTTGGTGAAGGGATAATGAGGACATACCTGCTGGATAAAACATAAAGCAAAGTCATAGGCTAAGGATGAAAATGGGGAAGATATTTTGGAGGTTTAAAGACAGAAGAGAAGGCATGAAATAGATGTCTTAGGGAGTAAAGAGATCAAGGAAATGTAATAACATTGCAAAATCATATTGGGAGAATATTTGAATTTTTTGAGATATGATACAACGTGCCAACAGTCTGTATAGTCACTCAGTTTTCCTTTAGCCACTTTCAGCATCTAGGATGAAAAACAAGAAAAAAACAGAAAATCAGATTTCACTAGGAATTGAGGTTTTATCCAAGGTGTGGATACTGAAGGGAGATCTTGGTGGGCTTGAAGAATTGTTGAAATAGACATACCAAAGGGTGTGGTCTAGAAAGGTGTCAGGGAGTGGTTTAACAGCAAGATATCTGAAATTGAAATTTTGGAAGTGGTCACATTATGGGTAGTTGTTTCCTATATGGGTACTGATATTACTAAGAATGATGACTACAGTATTGGTAGTGAGAAAGGTAATAATTCAGGGATAAAATTTCCAGTGAGTGAAGGAAATACTATAGATGTCTACAATAATGAGCTGATGTGGTCTATCAGGATGGCTGCTAGTCCATATAGTGGGTGCCTTCACAGAAATTAGAAAATCACCCTGTTGATAAATGCGGCTTTGCTGAAACTGGGCTTAGCAAATGGTTTATGTCTCTGTGCAAATTAAAAATGGTGCCCTTCCTCTGGCCATAGCCATCGTCCTCCAGCCTTGTGTAGGTTCTGTCTGCACAACACTGTATAATAACCCTGAATCAGATGGCATATGTCTCGCCCAAAATAGGCTTTTTTGGGTATTTCTGCTTATTTGTTTTAAGGAACAGGTTTTTTTTTTTTTTTTCCAGAAATGGCAGTGGGAAGCAAGGATGTGGGATGCTTGACCCTACCTCAAGACCACATGATCTGTGGAATACAGGAGAATAAACAATCATCACTTGTTTTAGGGTTTTTGGGGAATCTGAGTCCTCAAGGAAGAGTCAGGCTACAGTGATAGAAAGAAGGTTCAGAGAAGAGTTCAAAGACATACAGTACTTAACTGATGACATGCTATGGGTATTGGAGGGTAAAATGGGTCGGTGGACCTGCAAGGGGGTGCAAAACTGGACCAAATAGAGCGTTGTATGTAGGTAAGAATCCCAGAAAAAATAAGGGATGATCTCAAGAGCTTGGCTGTGTGATGAGATGTAGAGCCTTTTGGAATTAGTCTTGATGGTCTCTTAGGGCTTTCAAACATCTTGACTATAGTAGAAATATGTTTTACCTGGTGACCCAGAACACACACACACACACAGACACACACACACACCGGCAAAATTCCATGAAACTAGTCCTTATCTTATTCTTTTTATATATAATACATACTATTTTCTATCCAATTCTATTCTATTACTTAAAATACCTAGACCCCTCTGGGACCCCTACAGATGGTCAGAAGTAAAAGATTGTAGAAATTCTGAGTAAGCAGAAACCCAAAGGTCGAGAGGGTGATGGAGTAGTTGAGGCTTAAGCATCTTGTCAATCTGCGACAGCTTTTCGATCGCCAGAGCTTCCTGTGACCACTAGGGCTACTGTTGGATCTTTAACTCTAGTGAATGGCTCCCGCAGATCTTCCTGAGGCCAGGTGAACTAGTATCTTGCTCTTCCTTGCTTCCTGGGTATCCTTACCATAAACCTCTATTATCTAGGGTAGATTTAACATATTGGTGATGTGTGAAAATAGAAAAGAGCCTAATTAACAATGACTGTGAAGCACAAGCCCTCACATATATTGGCTATTGATAAACACAATAACAAACACAGTAACAAAACAGGCCCCACCCCAAAATCAAATTTATCTTCTCTAAGGCAGTGCTTCTCTGACTTCAGTGTGCATACGTATCACCTGGGAATCCTGTAAGAGTGTGGATTTCGACTGAGTGGATCTGGAGTGTGACCTGATACTCTGCATACCAGTTTCCACATCACACTTTGAGTAGAAAGACACTAGAGTAACGTGTGGAAATTTTTCTATAAAGGACCAGACTATAAATATTTTAGGCTCGGGGGGCCGTACAGGGGCTGTCATGGCTACACAACTCTGCCGTTGTAACATGAAAGCACAAAGCCATAGATAATACTTAAAGAAATACACCTATGTTCCAATAAAACTTCACAGGTATACCTCAGAGATATTGCGGGTTCGGTTCCAGACCACCAAGGCCATTGCAATAAAGTGAATATCTCAATAAAGTGAGTCACACAAAATTTTTGGTCTCCCAGTACATATAAAAGTTATGTTTAGGGCTTCCCTGGTGGCGCAGTGGTTGGGAGTCCGCCTGCCGATGCACGGGACAAGGGTTCGTGCCCCAGTCCGGGAAGATCCCACGTGCCGCGGAGTGGCTGGGCCCGTGAGCCATGGCCGCTGAGCCTGCGCGTCCGGAGCCTGTGCTCCGCAATGGGAGAGGCCACAACAGTGAGAGGCCCGCGTACCGCAAAAAAAAAAAGCTTTATTGCTAAAAAATGTTAACTGTCATCAGACAGTGCACGGTTGCCACAAACCTTTACTTTATAAAAAAACACAGTATCAACAAAACAAAACAAACAAAAAAACCCCACAGTATCTGTGAAATGCGATAAAGTGAAACTAAGTAAAATGAGGTATGCCTGGACTTATGGACACTAAAATTTGAATATATATAATTTTCGTATGTCACAAAATATTGTCATTCTTTTGGAGTTTTTTTTTCAGCCATTTAAAAATGTGGAAACCCTTCTTAGCTCACAGGTCATACAAAAATATGTGGCAAACCAGATATGACACATAGGCTGTAGTTTGCCAGCCCCTGCTCTTGAAGGCACCTGTTTTCATTACCCAGCATCTATGGCATTTTCCCATAACTACACCTCCGACTGGTTGGGGGAGGGGGAGACAGTTGGGGGAAACTTGCTCTTGGCCCATTTATTGCAATTTTGGTGGGACCATGAATATCATGATACCCTGACCAAAAGGTAGGCACCTGACTCAAGCTAGGCCATTCTCTCCCAGGAGTTTGGCTCTTGGGTGAAGTAACTTAAGGACTTATGATGCCAATTTCTCATACATTGGTGCCCTGAAGAGACTGTCCCATAGTTCCTGCTAACCAGACCCAGCAAGCAGATGAGATCATTCCTTTCTGTAGAATTCTTTCCTAATAGTATGACATACACACGTGAAACACTTCTAGGTATAATCTTGTCAGCTTATTTATTATCGTGTAACTCCAAATTCATCCTTTTTGCCAGCTCCGTGAAAATGGAGCCAGGCCCTTTAAATACCCTTCCTTTGCCAGGTGCTACAATGTTATGTCAGAGGAGCATGATGGAGAGGCATTGCAGGAGGAAAGGGGTTTGCTTCCTGGTTCTGGTGTGACAGCTTCGCAAGCTGCTACTGTGTGGACAGCTTCCTAAAGCACGGGCAGCTTCCGCAGCGCGTGGCTTCTGCAGCGTGCAGAGCTTCTCCCGCACCAGACTTTTGCAATGCATGGGAGCCTGCAGCACCTAGTGGCCAGCAGCTGCCCCTGGAAGACCCCTCAGGTGGTTTTGCTGCAAAGTGCCTCTGGTGAGACACTTTCCTATGACCAGCTTTCCTCAGCACTCTCAAGGGTGGATTTCTGGCAAGTTCCAGAGGGCGAGTTTCCAGCAAGTTCCACTGGCCTGGCATCATGTGAGTTCTCATCCATCCAGTCAGCCATGCTGAGCCCTCTCCAACATGGTCTAGATCTCAGCTTTAAGGGGTGTGAGCTCTCCCTTGGGCATGTGTCTCAGCCCCAAGGGTAGTGGCTACTCCTTACATCTGCTCTCCCTGTGTTCCTTAGACTCACTACCAATCCCTTATTAATTCTAACAGAGAATTGGAGTAACAATTCTTTTTTCAAAAAATTAGTTAAGTAGCTTATACATATTAATGTATATATGTCAATCCCAATCTCCCAGTTCAACCCCCACCTACTTTCCCCCCTTGGTGTCCATACGTTTGTTCTCTACATCTGTGTCTCTTTCTGCCTTGCAAACCGGTTCATCTGTACCATTTTTCTAGATTCCACATATATGCGTTAATATACGATATTTGTTTCTCTCTCTCTGACTTACTTCACTCTGTATGACAGTCTTTAGGTCCATCCACATCTCTACAAATGACCCAATTTCGTTCCTTTTTATGGCTGAGTAATATTCCATTGTATATATGTACCACATCTTCTTTATCCATTCCTTTGTTGATGGGCATTTAGGTTGCTTCCATGACCTGGCTATTGTAAATAGCGCTGCAATGAACATTGGGGTGCATGTGTCTTTTTGAATTATGGTTTTCTCTGGGTATATACCCAGTAGTAGGATTACTGGATCATATGGTAATTCTATTTTTAGTTTTTTAAGGAACTTCCATACTGTTCTCCATAGTGGCTGTATCAATTTACATTCCCACCAACAGTGCAAGAGGGTTCCCTTTTCTCCACACCCTCTCTAGCATTTGTTGTTTGTAGATTTTCTGATGATGCCCATTCTAACTGGTGTGAGGTGATACCTCACTGCAGTTTTGATTTGCATTTTTCTAATAATTAGTGATGTTGAGCAGCTTTTCATGTGCATCTTGGCCATCTGTATGTCTTCTTTAGAGAGATGTCTATTTAGGTCTTCTACCCATTTTATGATTGGGCTGCTTGCTTTTTAATAGTGAGCTACATGAGCTGTTTATATATTTTGGAGATTAATCCTTTGTCCATTGATTCGTTGGCAAATATTTTCTCCCATTCTGCGGGTTGTCTTTTCGTCTTATTTGTAGTCTCCTTTGCTGTGCAAAAGCTTTTAAGTTTCATTCAGTCCCATTTGTTTATTTCTGTTTTTATTTCCATTACTCTAGGAGGTGGGTCAAAAAAGATCTTGCTGTGATTTATGTCAAAGAGTCTATTTTATCTGATATGAATATTGCTACTTCAGCTTTCTTTTGATTTGCATGGAATATCTTTTTCCATCCCTTCACTTTCAGTCTGTATGTGTTCCTAAGTCTGAAGTGGGTCTCTTGTAGACAGCATATATATGGGTCTTGCTTTTGTATCCATTCAGCCAGTCTGTGTCTTTTGGTTGGAGCATTTAATCCATTTACATTTAAAGTGATTATCAATATGTATGTTCCTAGTACCATTTTCTTAATTGTTTTGGGTTTCTTTTTGTAGGTCCTTTTCTTCTCTTGGGTTTCCCACTTAGTGAAGTTCCTTTAGCATTTGTTGTAGAGCTGGTTTGGTGGTGCTGAATTCTCATAGCTTTAGCTTGTCTGTAAAGCTTTTGATTTCTCTGTCAAATCTGAATGGGATCCTTGCCAGGTAGAATAATCTTGGTTGTAGGTTCTTCCCTTTCATCACCTTATATATATTGTGCCACTCCCTTCCGGCTTGTAGAGTTTCTGCTGAGAAATCAGCTGTTAACCTTATGGGAGTTCCCTTGTATGTTACTTGTCATTTTTCCCTTGTTGCTTTCAATAATTTTTCTTTGTCTTTAAGTTTTGTCAATTTGATTACTATGTGTCTCGGCGTGTTTCTCCTTGGGTTTATCCTGCCTGGGGCTCTCTGCGCTTCCTGGGTGGCTATTTCCTTTCCCATGTTAGGGAAGTTTTCAACTATAATATCTTCAAATATTTTCTTGGGTCCTTTCTGTCTCTCTTCTCCTTCTGGCACCCCTGTAATGCAAATCTTGGTGCATTTAATATTGTCCCAGAGGTCTCTTAGGCTGTCTTCATTTCTTTTCATTCTTTTTTCTTTATTCTATTCTGCAGCAGTGAATTTCACCATTCTGTCTTCCAGGTCACTTATCCGTTCTTCTGCCTCAGTTATTCTGCTATTGATTCCTTCTAGTGTATTTTTCATTTCAGTTATTATTTTGTTCATCTCTGTTTGTTTGTTCTTTAATTCTGCTAGGTGTTTGTTCTTTAATTCTTCTAAGTGTTTGTTAAACATTTCTTGCATCTTCTTGATCTTTGTCTCCATTCTTTTTCCGAGGTCCTAGATCATCTTCACTATCATTATTCTGAATTCTTTTTCTGGAAGCTTACCTATCTCCACTTCATTTAGTTGTTTTTCTGGAGTTTAATCTTGTTCCTTCATCTGGTACATAGTCCTCTGCCTTTTGATTTTGTGTATCTTTCTGTGAATGTGGTTTTCATTCCATAGGCTACACATTGTAGTTCTTCTTGCTTCTGCTGTCTGCCCTCTGGTGGATGAGGCTATCTAAGCAGCTTGTTCAAGTTCCCTGATGGGAGGGACTGGTGGTGGGTAGAGCTGGGTGTTGCTCTGGTGGGCAGAGCTCAGTAAAACTTTAATATGCTTGTCTGCTGATGGGTGGGGCTGGGTTCCCTCCCTGTTGGTTGTTTGTCCTGAGGTGACCCAGCACTGTGGCCTACCTGGCTCTTTGGTGGGGCTAATGGCAGACTCTGGGAGGGCTCATGCCAAGGGGTACTTCCCAGAACTTCTGCTACCAGTGTCCATGTCCCTGTGCTGAGCCACAGCCACCCCCTGCCTCTGCAGTAGACCCTCCAGCACTAGCAGGTAGGTCTGGATCAGTCTCCTATGGGGTCACTGCTCCTTCCCCTGGGTCCTGATGCACACACTACTTTGTGTGTGCCCTCCAAGAGTGGAGTCTCTGTTTCCCTAGTCCTGTCGAAGTCCTGCAATCAAATCCTGTTAGCCTTCAAAGTCTGATTCTCTGGGAATTCCTCCTCCCATTGCCGGACCCCCAGGTTGGGAAGCCTGATGTGGGGTTCAGAACCTTCACTCCAGTGGGTGGACTTCTGTGGTATAAGTGTTCTCCAGTTTGTGAGTCACCCACCTAGCGGTTATGGGATTTGATTTTATTGTGATTGCGCCCCTCCTACCATCTCATTGCAGCTTCTCCTTTGTCTTTGAATGGGGGATATCTTTTCTGGTGAGTTCCAGTGTCTTCCTGTTGATGATTGTTAAGCAGTTAGTTGTGCTTCTGGTGCTCTCGCAAGAGGAAGTGCCCACACCTCCTTCTACTCCACCATCTTGAACCAATCTCGGAGTAGCAATTCTTTATATTAAACTTCTCCTGTTCAAATATTTATGTGGTTTCGGTACCCTGTTTTGACTCAGAATGATACATACGATGAATAACTAGTTTAATTTCCAAGTCACCATTGGAAATTATACCAATTTACCATTTTACGAGTTTTCATTTCCTCAGTCCTTTGAATTGAAGATTTTTAATGATTGCCCATTTGATGAGTTTGAAATTATATATCCTTGAAGATTTAATATGTTTTTTTCCTGATCATAAGCCCGTTTTGACCAGTCTCTTAAAATAATATCTGTACCATGCTTTCATATACCAACCAGAGGTCTGCCTCCTCTGGGTTCTACGTGATCATCCCCTAGATGGTATGCTAACAGACTACCTTGAAGCAGTAAGGCATTTTCTTCATAAACTAAAGATTCAAAGCCCAAATCTGATTGCCATGCCAAACTCTCAGATTCTTATGCCTACATTTTAAAAACCTCAGCTTCCCATGTTAACATTTTCTCACATTTGCTGTAGCACATGTACACTTTCCATATATGTCTGTATGTACATTTATATATGCATTATATGAATATATACATATATATTATACACAGTTTATTATTATTATTGGAATCATTTGAGAGTAAGATACAGATATCATACCCCTTTACCCCTAAATATTTCAATTTGCATAACTTAAAAACAAGAACAATATCATCTATTATCATGGTTCAGTTTGTTTATAAAATAGAGGAAATTTAACAGAAATAAATTTCATTTTGTAATATACAGTCAGTATTTAATTAGTCCAGTTTTTTTCCCCTTACCCAGGATCTGATATAGGATCATGAATGGTATTTGGTTATAATGTCTCTTTATTCTTTAATCTGGAGCGGGCTTTCCATCTCTCTTTATATTTCACAACACTGATATTTTTGAAGAATATGCATTAGTTGTTTTATACATTGTTCCTCAATTTGAGTATGTCTGATGTTTCCTTATTATTAGATGAAGGTTAGACATTCTTGACAGAAATATCACAGAAATTATATTATCTTCTTTCCAGTGCTTTGTATCATAGGGCACATGGTATCAGTTTCTCCTGATATTGGTGATGTGGACTTTGATCTCTTAAAGTGGTATCTGTCAGTTTCTCCATGTAAAGTTATTATTCCTCCCCTTTGTAATTAATAAGTATTCTATGGGGAAATACTCTGAGACGGTGTACTTATCCTGTTTCTCCCCTTCCCCAATATCATTCTTTATATCTCCCTCCTCCCACAGTGAGAACCCTGGTAACCAACAAAATGAATATCTTTACTTATTTGCTGTATCTTATAAATACATGCAATGTAGTTTTATAATTGACACACTAATGCCACTAACAGTAACAAACTAGTTACTGAGTAAAGTTCTAAAATTCTTTACAGTCCTTTTTTCAATAGACCATGTCCTATTGAAGATGTATAGAGTACTGTGTTCAAAGTTACTTGAATTATGGGGGTTTTTTCTGTGTGATTATTTTATTATTTTGGTTTATATTTAGGCTTATTTGTTTCTGTTTACATACTAATTAGGGATTTACTTTTTTGTCCTTTTAAGTTTAATTTTATCTTTTGAATATTTAAAATATTGAATGGCTTACCCTATTCCTATCAACCTCTAAAGAAAACCAATTTTATAAGTTTATGGTTTATTCTTTCAGTGTTTCTTGTTGAAAAAATAAGCAGATATATGTATGTTATTTTTCTTCTTATACAAAAGGTAGTATACTATACAAACTCTCTTGCACTTTGCATTTTTCATTTAACTGTGTTTCATAGAAATTTATATAGGTTCATAGGGCTCTTCCTCACTCTTCTTTACAGCTTCACAGTTCTCCATTGTGTGGATGTATGATAGTTTATTCAACCATTTTCTCTGTATGGTCATTTAGGTCATTTCAGTATTTTCCAATTACAGACAGTGTTGCAACAAGTAATATTGTACTCATAAATTTTTGATATTTTGAGGTGTAACTTTGGGGTAAATTCCTAGAAATGGTATTTCTGCATCAAAGCAGAAATGCATAAGAAGTTGTTTTTGTTTTTGATTTTTTAGATGAGGCCAGATTCTCCTCTACAAAGCTTGTACTATTTTGCATTCCCCTGAGGAATACATGAGCGTGTCTTAGACCAATATTTGAGGCAAGTACTTTTCTATCACCTGAAAAATCTAGTCTATTAGTTAAAGAAGGCCAAGAAAGGAAGTTGGGATAGGAGACACCTTGTCATGTCTCCACTGGGAATACTGAGAAACGATTGGAACAGAGAAAAGGGTCAGAAATAGACCAATGTGTTTGTTGAGTAAAACATAAATGTGACATTTGAAACCTGTGTGGAAAGGATACATTTTTCAACAAATGTTATTGACTAAGTGGTTAATCATTTGGGGGAAAATATTTTGTCAGCTAGCAATTGCAGAATGTGCTATTCAGATGAACCCGGATCAACTCCTGATGGAAATAACTAAAGAGCTTGGATAAAATGTAAAAAATATCTCCCTGAAAGCATAGAAGACATGATGAGACAGTAAAAAATTTCTAGGCCCAAACTGAAAGAAATAAGAACCAAGATTAGTCCCATTAACTCAAAAGTGCCTTGGCCTTTAGGGCATTTTCTGATTCTTGAAGGTAGAAGCTTAGTTTTGACAACTCATAGGGTGAGGGGAAAGGAAATCAAAACCTATAACTCATCCAAGATAGGCGTTCTTCCTACAATAAGCTGGCACTTCACGGGGCTACACCATCAAGGTAAGGGTGAACCAGAAATTAAAACAAAACAAAACAAAACTCTGAAATAGACTTCAAGCTCAAATTAAAATTACTCGAAGTGGTTGAATACAGCCCTAGTCTGGCAGTGCCCCCAAGTGTCTGATAGAAGCAAATGTAAATCCTCTAGAAGAAGGTACAGGTCTCAGATTATTTCCACAAAGATTTTGCAAATATAATGTTCAACACATAATAAATAATAAAGAGGAATATAAGGAAATGAAGCTCTGTGACTGAGAACCAACAGAAAAAACAAACAACAGAAACAGATGCACAAAGACTTCAGATATTAGAATTATCACACAGTATAAAATAACAATGCTCACTATGCTTAAAGAAATTTTTAAAAGGCTTAGAGTATGAATAAAGAAGATAAAGTTATAATAAATGATATTTCAGATTCAAAGAAGGACAAATAGAATTTCTAGAAATTAAAAATATAAGCAAAATTAAAACTAGTCATCAATCTCACACCATATACAAAAATGAACTCAAGATGGGTCATAGACCTACACATAAAAATCAAATCCATAATGCTTTTAGAGGAAAACATATAACAATATCTTTGTGATTTGGTGGTACACAAAGTTTTATTAGGCCATAGGAAGCAATAAGCATAAAAGAAAAAAATGACCAAGTTAAAAATTACTGTTTGTCAAAAGACATTGTAAAAATAAATAGGCAAGTAACAAACTGGGGGAAAAATATTTGCAAAGCATATAAAAGATTGATAGTCAGCATCTATAAATAACATTTACAAGTAATAATAAAAAGGTAATCAACTCAAGTTTTTAAATGGACAAAGGATTTGAGAAAAAGACAGCTAAGTAAAGGAGATAGCAACTTAGAATATTTATTTAACACCAAAGAAAACTTATACAAAGGAATGAAGAGCAATAGAAATTGTGAATTTGCCAATAAATATAAAAGTCCTTTTCTCATTTTCAGTGTTCCTAAATGATAAAGTAAAAGCCCAAGAAATACTTATTAAAATAGATGATACACTAAAAAAGTTTAGTGTATACACACATTAAAAAAAAGTTTCTAGGGGCTTCCCTGGTGGCGCAGTGGCTGAGAGTCCGCCTGCCAATGCAGGGGACACGGGTTCATGCCCTGGTCTGGGAGGATCCCACATGCCACAGAGCGGTTGGGCCCGTGAGCCATGGCCGCTGAGCCTGCGCGTCCGGAGCCTGTGCTCCGCAATGGGAGAGGCCACAGCAGTGAGAGGCCCGCATACCGCAAAAAAAAAAAAAAAAAAAAAGTTTCTATATATTTAAATAGACTGAGAACATACATAGTATGTTAACTAACACTATGGTGGTAATGGTAATCACTTTGCAATATATGTTTATCACATCAACATGCTGTAAACCTTAAACTTACACAATGTTATATGTCAATTATATCTCAATAAAAAATTTTTAAAAAGCATACATGATATGTTCTCTAACAGTAATGAGATTAAATTAGAAACCAGTAACAGAAATGTGTTGAAAATTCCAAATTTTTGGAAATAACGCACAAATAACCCATGGTCAAAAATAAATCACAAGAGAAATTAAAATATATTTTAACTGAATTTTTTAAATGTAAATACAACAAACAAGATTTAAAGAATGCAGCTAAAATGGTGCTTAGAAAGAGAGAAATAACGTTAAAAGCACATGCCAGAAAAGAAAAAAAGCTCTAGTATTGATTATCTAAGCTTTTATCCTGAAAAACTAGAGGAAGAGTCAATTAAATCAAGAGTAAATTAGCAGGAAGGAATATCAGTCATGATCAGAGCAGACACCAGTGATCAAACAACAAAGAAAATTAATGAAACAAAAGTTAGTACTTTAAAAAGACCAATAAAATTTATAAACAGCTACTTAGACTGAACAAGAAAATAAGAGAAATCACAATATAAATTAAAATTACCAATATCAGAAATAAAAGAGAGAAAATCATTACAGATCCCACAGATATTTTAAAAATCTTAAGGGAATATTATGAGCAATCTTAAGAGAATAAATTTAATAATGACATACAATGAATGAATTCCATGAAAAATACAAATTGCCAAATCTGACTCAAGAAGAAATAGAAATTCTAAAGAGTTCCCTATTTGTTAAAGATATCAAACAATAATTTCAAAATTTTCAGCAAAAACTCTGGGCCAGATAGCTTCACTGGTAAATCCTATCAAATATTTAAACATTTAAAAAGAAATAATATAATTGTAGACAAAGTTTTTCAATAAACAAAGAGGAAGGACCACATCTCAACTCATATTATGAGCACAGCATTTCCCTGACACTGAACCAAAGATATTATCAGAAAAGAAAACTACACACTGATATTCCTAGTAAGCATAAGCCAAAAAATAAGAATTAAAATCTTTAGTAAAAATATTAGCAAGTCAAAAAAAATACATAACATAATAATACATCACTTCACAAATTACAGGTTATCTCAGGAACGCAAGGCTGGTTTAATATTCAAAATTCAGTCAGGATAATTCACCACATTAACAAAATAAACAAGAAAAAAAAATATATGATCAGATCAATGGATGCAGAGAGGCATTTGGCAAAATTCAACACCCATTTTATTAGGAAAAACAAAACTCTTGGCAAGTTAGAAATGAGAGGGACCTTCTTAAAATTAATAAAAAGTTCCCATAAAAACGCTACAGCTAGTAGCATATAATATGCTAAAAGACTGAATGCCTTTCTTCTAAAATCATGGACAAGGCAAAGCTCTGCACTCTTGCCATTGTTGATCAATAATATATTAGTTTGATAAGCTAATTCTAAAATTTGTATGAAGATACAAAGGACTGAGAGTAACCAAAATAATATGAAAAAGAAAAATAAAGGGTTTTTACTTTCTGGTTTCAAGATTTAATAGCTAAATTAATCAAAATAGGGAGGATTTGTGTAACGTTTGAGGTATAGTTTAGCAGAACAGAAGATAGAGTCCAGAAGGAGATCTGTACATATCTGATTACTTGATAAGGTCCTAAAGTAGTTCCTAAAAGTAGTTCAGTGGAGAAAGAATAATCTTTTCAGGAAATGGTGTTGAAAAAATTGAAAATCCAGGTGGAAAAATATTAACCTTGATCTTATCTTCTAACACACACAGATATTAACTTGGAATAGATCATAGGAAAACCCAAAAGCATAAAACTTATGAAGGAAAACATAAGTGAAAGTCTTCATGATCTTGGGATAGGCAAAGGTATCATTTACATGACACAAAACCCACTAACCACAAAATAATTTAAACTTCATTAAAACTAAAATCTTCTGATCCTCAAAAAACATCATTAAAATCACTTCCAATTCTGCTAAGACAATATAAGCTCCCTTAAAATCCATTCTTCCCATAATAATAAAACATAAACAAAATATTAAAAACAAGTGTCTGAGAACTCTGAAGAGCTGAATAAAAAAAGCAGGCAGATAATGGAGAAGAATCAAACTTACAGAAGTGACTGGCATGGGGTGGGGAGTTCACTATGGTTTTGGGGGTGAGTTTACTGTGGCAGTTGCAGTTATTGTTGCTTTTGTTATTGGTGTTGTTTGCAGCTTTCCCAAGATAGACTCAGAGTCATGCAATAGTGTGAGTAGCTGGATTTCCTAGAGAAACCCTGACATACTTCTTGGTAAAGGAAATATGGAAAGTAGGCTAAGCAAGCTGCAGAGTGAAGAAAACTTTTAAACAAGAGAGAGCTGGAGCAGAGGGAGTCATCTAATTTTGCTTATGAACATGCACAAAGACTCTGCCAATCCCCAGAACCATGTATACATGGAACAGACTCAAAACCTCACCACAGAAGCTCAGAGAAATAAATTGAGATTTGTTCCACCACTCAAAGAAGATTAAAAAGGTTACCATGAACCCAACTGGGTTAATTGCCTGCTAAAACAAAAACGTCAATATTTCCCGGAGAATTATAATAGAACCCCAAATCTAGACATCATACAAGTTACAACATCCAGGATACAATCCAAAATTACTTGTCATAAAAGTAACTAGGAAAATATGAACCATGCTCAGGGGAAAAGACAATCCACAGATG
Source organism: Mesoplodon bidens (assembly GCF_964165515.1). Lineage (NCBI taxonomy): Eukaryota > Metazoa > Chordata > Mammalia > Artiodactyla > Ziphiidae > Mesoplodon > Mesoplodon bidens. The sequence continues at coordinate 61,581,551 of NC_138168.1, forward strand.
CCAACTTTAAAATTATCAAGTTATCAAAGTTATCAGATAAGGACTTTACTAATAGCTATTATAATTTTCAATGAGGTAAAGATGAACACACCTGAAATGAATGAAATAAAGAAAATCTCAGTAGAGAAATATATTACAAAAAATAATAAAATGGAAAGTTTTAGAATTGAAACATATAACAATGGAAATAAAATTTTCACTGGATAGACTCAATAGCAGAATATAGATGACCAAAAAAAAAAAAAAAAGAGCTAGTGAACTTTAAATCAGATCAATAGAAATTTTCTAACATGAAGAACAAAGAGAAAAAAGTTTAAAAAGAAAGAGCTTCAGGAAACTGTGGGAAAATATCACAGTCTAATGTCATGTAATTGGAATCCAAGAAGAATAAAAGATTGGGACAGAAAAATATTTGAAGCAATAATTGTCAAAAATAACGTAAATTTTGTGGAAGAGATAAATTAACAGATTCAAGAAGCTCAGAGAACTCCAAACAGCATAACTTCAAAGAAAATCATGGCTAAGAACAAAAATAACAAATATTGGCAATGATGTGGAGAAAAGGGAACACTCCTACACTGTTGGTGAGAATGTAAGTTGGTGCAGCCACTGTGGAAAACAGTATGGAGGTTTCTCAAAAAAACTAAAACTAAAACCACCATATGACCTAACAATGCTGGGCATATATCCAAAAAAACACAAAAGTACTAATTCAAAAAGATATATGCACCCAATGTTCATAGAATCATTATTTATTATTGCCAAGACATGGAAGCAACCTAAGTGTCCATCAACAGATGAATGGATAAAGAAGATGGAATACTACTCAGCCATAAAAAAGAATGAAATTTTGCCATTTGCAGCAACATGGATGGAGTTGGAGGGCATTATGCTGGGTGAAATAGTCAGAGAAAGGCAAATACTGTATGATATCACTTATATGTTGAATCTAAAAACTACAACAAACTAGTGAGTATAACAAAAAAGAAGCAGGCTCACAGATACAGAGAACACACTAGTGGTTACCAATGGGGGATGTAATACAGGGGTGGGGGAGTGGCAGGTACAAACTTTTGGATGTAATGTAGTCTCAGGGATGTATTGCACAACACAGGGAATATAGCCAATGTTTTGTAATAACTGCAAATGGAAAGTAACCTTTAAAAACTCTATAATTTTTTTTAAAAAGAAAAAAAAATGAAAACCATGGCTGGACAAATCATAAACTGCAGAAAGACTAAAGATTTTTTTTTAAATCTTAAGAATAGTTATAAAAAAAGGACTCATACAGAGTAGCAATGATTTGAATGACTGCAGATTTATCATCAGAAACCATGGAGGCCAGATGACGTGAAACAACATCTTTGAAGTGCTGAAAGGAAAAAATTTATCAACCCAGAGTTTTATATCCAGCCAAAATATCCCTCAGAATTAAGGCAAGATAAAGACATTTTCATATAAAGAAAACTAAAATAATTTCTTGCCAACAGCCCTACACTATAAAAAATGCTAAAAGAAGGCCTCCAGGCTGAAGCGAATGGTGCTAGAAGGAAATTTTGATTTCAGATCAAATAACAAACATCAGAAATGCTAAATATATGAATAAATATGAGTCTTTTTTCCCCTCTTGAGTGTTTTAAAATACATACGACTTTTTAAAGCAAAATTATAATATTCTCATGCATTGTTTTCAATGTATATGAATATAATGATATCTCTAACATAAGGATGGCAGGGGGAGAGTAAGCAGTCTATATTGTTGAAAGGTTTTTATATTTTACATGAAACTGTTAGTGTCATATTAGCTTTAGATAGACTGTGAAAGGTGATAGATAAGTAGATAGAGTAATTCCTAGGTCAATTCCTTAAAAAAATGAAAAAAGTGTGTCTTAAAAACCAGTAGATAAAATGGAATACTGAAAAAAATAGTGAAATAATCCAAAATCAGGCAGGAAAGAGGGAAGAGCGGGACAAAATAACAGTGAGAAAAGAAACAGAAAACAATAAGCTGGCTGACTAAGTCCATCTGTATCAGTAATTGTATTAAATGTTAATTGGAGGGCTTCCCTGGTGGTGCAGTGGTTAAGAATCTGCCTGCCAATGCAGGGGACACGGGTTCAAGCCCTGGTCTGGGAAGATCCCACATACAGTGGAGCAGCTAAGCCCATGTGCCACAACTACTTAGCCTGTGCTCTAGATCCTGCAAGCCACAACTACTGAAGCCCACGCGTCTAGAGCCCATGCTCCATAACAAGAGAAGCCACTGCAATGAGAAGCCTGCGCACCACAACGAGAGTGGCCGCCGCTCTCTGCAACCAGAGAAAAGCCTGCATGTAGCAACTAAGACCCAACGCAGCCAAAAATAAAATCAATAAAAGAAAATCAATAAATTTAAATTAAAAAAATGTTAATTGGAGCCTAAGCACCCCCAATTAAAAGAAAGATACTGACAGATCGGACAAAAAAAAAAAAATTAGGTCCTGCCTTTAAGAAGAAGTGAACTACTGATAACTGCAATATATATGCATATAAAACATACAAAAACATTTTGCTGAGTAATAAAAGCCAAACACAAAATATGTCATTTATATAAAATTTTAGACTAGGCAAAACTAATCTAAAATGACGGAAAGCATGTCAGTGGTTGCCTGGGGTCAGGAAGTAAGAGGTGATGAAACTTTATGTGTGATAGAAATATTATATTTTTTGATTTGGGTGATGACTAAAAGGTATGCACATTTGTCAAACTCATTAAAACTGTAAACTTAAGATGAATGCATTTTATTTCATGTAAATTATCCTCAATAAACTTGAATCAAAACATTACAACATAAGTTAGAATTTAGTTATATGAACTTTAAGTTTTTTTATATGTATATGTTTATATATATTTTCACTTTGAAAGAAAGAAATCAGTTTAATTCTACTCCTCCTTCTGCCCTGTGCTACACAAAATTAGGTTGAACTCCGTAGTCTAGTCCTTGGGAAAATAACACTTCCTTCTTACTGTTTTGGAAAACATAGCTCATCAGAGGGAAAAAGCTTATGCCATGGCTTCAGATTTGGATTTAAATCCCATCTGATATTTAGTATATATCTCTTGATAAATCCCTTGTTCTTTTGGAGTTGCTCTCTCCTGCCATTAAAATGGCTGTAATACCTGTCTTGCTGGGCTGCCAGAAGTAAACAAGACGTGGTGTGTAAAGTACCTGGCACAGATAGGAAACTGGAAAGAAATGGTTGCCCCCTTTTATAGAAGAATCACAGGTCCTAGATTTTTTTAAATAAATTTATTTATTTTATTTTTGGCTGCGTTGGGTCTTTGTTCTGTGTGAGGGCTTTCTCTGGTTGCGGTGAGCGGGCTTCTCATTGCGGTGGCTTCTCTTGTTGCAGAGCATGGGCTCGGTGCGCAGGCTTCAGTAGTTGTGGCACACAGGCTTAGTTGCTCTGCGGCATGTGGGATCTTCCCGGACCAAGGATCGAACCTGTGTGCCCTGCATTGGCAGGTGGATTCTTAACCACTGTGCCACCAGGGAAGCCCCACAGGTCCTAGATTTTTAAAAACAAGCCTAATTCCAAATGTTCCATTGAACCTATAATCTCATGTATACTTCTCATACTATGCATTCTGGAATGTTTGTTAAAAAAATAGGTGACTGTGTTTATAAAGGAAAAAATATATGGTTTATTTTAGTTGTCACTAAGTTTAAAAGACCACAGGTCACTTAGTCAACAATATCTATTGACCACCCATTGTGTCAGGCACTTTTCTAGTCTCTGGGGTTACTGTTGGGGAGGGGGTTGATAGGGAATAACTAAAATGTTTTTAGTTAGTGATATATATATATATATATATATTTATATACACACTAATTGTATGAATGTATATACACACACACAAATGTAGTATAGTGAATTTATACACAATTTTGAAACATCTTGCAGTATTCTGCATGGTAATAAGATTGTAGGGTCCTGCTTCAGCTCTGGCAAAACTGATGTCATACTGGGCAAGTAAACTATGTTAGTTTCCTCATCTACAGAGCAAGAGATTTGAACTATATTTCCTTTCAACTCTAAGACCTAGGTATGGAAAAATATCTAAAGTTTTTTTCTGATTTTCAAAATCATTCATTCATATATTATTTTTTTCCACTAATTCTGAATGTACATTATTAATCAGTTATAGGCCTATAGGTAAATAAGTTTGGTTTCTGAATTATCATCTCAAACAAAAACAAAATTTTTATTCATTCACTCATTAAATATTTTTTGAGCACCCTCTATGTATAAATAGCTATGCCAAGTTCTAAGTATAAAGTGATGATCAAAACAGTCTTGGTCCCTGACCTCATGGAATGTACCAGGTTTAGAGGGTAAGGAAGAAGTTCTCTGATTTGGGAAGAAAATAAAAAATTCAATTTTGATAGGTTAAATTAGAGATTCCTGATATACATCCCAGTGGAGCTGGCATGTAAGACAAGTTAGAGAGACATCACCAGAGAGATAATATTTAAAACCACGAGACTGGATGTGGTCACCTTGAGATAGTATGTACAGTGAGAAGAAAAGAAATCACAGGTCTAAATTTTCAGGAAAGTTAAGATTTAGAGATTAGGCATAGGAAGAGTTGCTTACAAAGAAGACTCAGAAGAGATGGAAGAGATAGAATGAAAACCAGAGTGTAGCATATCCCAAAGAGGGAGATGGTTAACTGTATCAAATACAGATTAAGTGAAAGAAGGATTTGGAAAATCTAACGTTACTGCTACACTTGGCAAACGTAGTTTCAGTGGGCTGGTTGAAGCAAGGTTGGAATGTGCTGAGAAGTAATGGAGGGTGCAACGTTGAGTCTCTGAGTGGACAAGATTAGAGAGAAAAAGCTCTGGTAGTTGAAAGGAAATATAGGCTTGCCAGGTTTTGTTGTTTGCTTGCTTCTTAGTGTGACTGTTTTGTTTCCATTTTTATTTTTTAGAATGAGTAATATCAGGGCTGAAGGGAGGTCGAAGATGAACAAGACAGGAGAGAACTGACGAATGAGAATTCTTAGATGGTGAGGAGTGATGTAATCCAAAGGAGAATGGAAGGTTGTTCTCTGACACTTTTCAAAGGCTGAAAGCAGTGGAAGGATGACAATGCAGATAGGTTTGTAGAAGATGCATGAAGGAAAAAGAGGTAGTATGGTGGAAAGTTTAGAAGCCAGACTATGAAACCAGGTTCAAATCCAACTCCTTCCACTTACTAGCTTGATCAAATTCTGCTTTCTGGACTTCAATTTCTTCATCTGTGAAATGGATGGGAAGTATTACCTATGTCATAGATTTGTGAATTTTTTTTTTTTTTGGTACATGGGCCTCTCACTGTTGTGGCCTCTCCTGGAGCACAGGCTCCAGACGCGCAGGCTCAGCGGCCATGGCTCACGGGTCCAGCTGCTCCGCGGCATGTGGGATCTTCCCGGACCCGGGCACGAACCCGTGTCCCCTGCATCGGCAGGCGGACTCTCAACCACTGCGCCACCAGGGAAGCCCAGATTTGTGAATTTTAAGTGAGCTAACATTTATAAGAGCACTTTAAGAATATCTGGCACCTACCAAGTGCTGTATAGGTGGTAGCTATGATTATATCATTGTGGGATGATAAAGAAGGTCCTGTTTGATCGTTTGTATTTTATCCAAGAAATGGGATGAATATGAAAAAAAGTTAACCTTTCCAAAAGGCAAAGTCATGTAAACAAAACAATGAGAACACCTTTTTTTCTGTTAAATTGTTAAAGATTTATAAGCTATAATACCCACTGTTGGTGATGGTGGGGTGAATCAGGCCTACTCCTCCACATCTGGTGAAAGCATAACGTGTACATCCTCTTCAGGAGGCAATTTGGTTCTATGAATCACAAGATTTTATTATGCCAATAACACAGAGGTCCTCAGAGGAGGGGGGTGTGCTATAAAGAGGGGGTGGAAAGTCTTGCCACTGAGAAAGCCAGTTAGTTATATTTGACTCCATCCGCAGTCCCCTGACTGATGAAACTTCAGGTCCTTCCCATGGTTCCTGTTAATTCCCAGGTTCATGCTCTGCAGTATAATCGGCCTTAGGCTCCTGTGTTTGTATGCTGTCTTTGTTTCTTTCCAACAATTCGGCTTCTTCACAAGTCTCCAAAAGAAATCCACTCAGAGGGAGGGGTCGTGTCCTTGGAGCGCAGTCTCACATCTTATTTCTCTGTCTTATTCTCTGCCCCCAGTCCCCAACCCCCTCTCCCTGACCTGCCATTGCCTCTGGGGGTTCACAATTCTTCTCTATTGTGTGGAGCACTTCAGCTCTTCTAAATTTCTATCGGTAATTCCAGAATTGCATAGTAAGCCCTTCAAGGCATCCTGGAGAGTGTCCTAAGACCGACTGTCCCTAGAAGGGTTGTCAATGACAAAATATTGCTACCGCCTCAGCAGTTCTGTGTCCAGAACTAAGAATAATCAAATACTCGTTTGAGTATTATAACCGCCAAAACATAAACAACTTAAATACTCAACTGAAAGGGTTAATGAATCATGATATATATCACATGCTGGAGTGTCACACAACTATTAAAGTACGGTTTGAAAAACACTTAATATGGAGGAAATTTTTGCAATACATTTTAAAAAATACACTGAAGTACAAAGAATAAAACAACCAAAAAGGGGTAGACCCTAATCTCCCTTCTCATCAACACTTTAATAAGGAATAATGCATGTATGAGGTTATAAAATTTAAACAGTGCAGAAAGTCACAAAACGAAAAGTGAAAGACCTCATTTCCGTCTTTCCCCTACCATCACTCTCCAAGTGAACAATTGCTTATTATACTTCCTAATTTTAAAAAGCATAAATCTGCATAAATTCACATCTATCTTTATTTTAATTTTACACAAAAGAGAGCATACAATTTACATAGTTTTATACCTTTTTAATGTTTATGATACATTTTAGTGATCTTTAGCAAATATGTATATGTATAGATACACATTTTTAATATAGCTTTGATAATATTCCACATTATTCCATTGTATCAGTATACTCTATCCAGTACCCTATTTTTGGAAACTCTGGTTGCCATATTTTCTTCCAAAAGATTGCTCCAATTTACACTCCAATTTACAGTTTTCCCATATTTTCATTGCATCTGTACCAAGTCTCATTAAAATTTACTATATATATTTAAAAGAAAAAAAAAGCCCAATATAAAAATGTCAGTAAAGTCATTCAGCTACCAGTAAATTAGAGCCTACTATGTGAATTTGAAAATCATGGCATGGTATTACATGGTATTACACAACAATTACAGAGATGGTTCTTAGTCTCTGCCCTCAGTCTAATAATCTGGTGGGGGGAAGGAGGAAGATGTAAATAAGTGATAACAATACAGGAAAGAATAGAAAAGAAAAAGAGCACAAAAGAGAGGGAAATAATTGCCATGCTAAAATTAAAATAGGGCTTCCCTGGTGGCGCAGTGGTTGAGAATATGCCTGCTAATGCAGGGGACACGGGTTCGAGCCCTGGTCTGGGAAGATCCCACATGCCGCGGAGCAACTAGGCCCGTGAGCCACAACTACTGAGCCTGCGCGTCTGGAGCCTGTGCTCTGCAACAACAGAGGCTGCGATAGTGAGAGGCCCGCGCACTGCAATGAAGAGTGGCCCCCGCTTGCCACAATTAGAGAAAGCCCTTGCACAGAAACGAAGACCCAACACAGCCAAAAATAAATAAATAAATTTATTTAAAAAAAAAAAAAAATTAAAATAAAGAGCAGAGCATGGAGGAAGAAATGATTTATTTCCCCTGGGATTATGGAAACCTTCATGGTACAGGTGCCATTTTACTTGGGATTTAAAAACCATAACAGCTACCATTTGTTGATGGTACCAGGAACTATGCTGATTTACCTTAAGTGCATTTTCTAATTTAATCTCTGTAACTATTGAGGTAGATAAGATTTTCACAGACATTTTATAGATAAGAAATCAGAATCTGAGCAAGATTAATAATGTTACACAGCTGTTAACCATACACCGTACATGCACAGCTCTTTTAATTCTCATAACGTTCCTGTGAAGTAAGAACTACTATTACCCCTGTTACAGGTGATAAAAATAAGGCACAGAGGGCTTAAGTTATTTGCTTAAGGTCACAGTGACAGATAAGTGGCAGAACAGGGACACAAACCAAGGCAATCTCAGAGCCCAAGTCCATGGCTGGTTTGTTGTGGGAAGGAATAGGATGAGGAAAGGGCACCTGAAGAGGAGAGAGCTGCGTGAGTGCGGTCAGTGTGAGGGATGGATTGGATGAGCCAGACTCTGGAAGCACAGTGACCAGTAAGCGAGCTGTATACGGGGGACTGGACAAGGCTAATGGAAGTGAGCAGGGAATAAGTTTATGGAAATGAGATGCGGTGCAGAGGTAGAATAGAGAAAGACTTGATGACTAATCGGATGCCTCAATCACAGCCCTCTCAGCCTTCACCTCTCTAAAGCACTTTACTCCTTTTAGTCAGAGCTCACAGGCAGCCTTTTATTCCTTTCCTTTGGATTATTTTAGAGGCCTGTTTCGAGATGCTTCTGTTAGAAATGAGATCCTTCTTGTGCAATGTGGGCTTGAGAAAGGATGATGATAATGAGCTTTGCACTGGAAGAGTACTTTTCCCTTCCTAGCTCAAGAATGCAGCAGTCATGAGGTTAGGATAGTGGCTATCAATCAGGTTGCAAGAGAAATAGCATCCTACCCTCCAGTAGTTTTCAAAGATGAATGGAGAGATACGTCCAATTGCCATTTTCCAGTTTTCCTAACACTTCTTTCTGTAGCATTCCACACTGTTGATTATTCCCTCCTTGAAGTCCTCTCTGCCATCAACTTCTGCATTATTACTCTTACTGATTTTCCTCCTACGCCTCTGACTTGCCTTCCCATTCCCCTTAAGTAGTACTATCTGCTCCTTTGCTTGCCTGTTAAGGGACCATGTTCCTCAAGGTTTGCTCAGCATTCTTTAATTCTCCTTCTGTTGCTACCTAAAATCTCAAATAAATTTACTTAGAATCTTTCAACTGTCAGTTCACAGAAATAAGAGGACCTGGATCTCTTTATTTCACTGTTTTTATTCATAGAACCTCATTAAAGTTAGAACTAGGGCTCTAAACCCATTTCTGAGAAGGTCACATGGGTCGACTTATCTCCTCTTCTCGGCAGACCCAATGATTGGTCCTGACTTCAGCTCTGATCTGGACTCTGCTCCTTGACTGTATTCATGCCTAGACCTATGACTGCCCTGCTTTTGACTACTATGTACAAACACTTCATCTGGCCCAATCTAGTTATCAGTAATCTATATCAGTAGTTCCCAGATTTTACAACACATTGAGTCACCTAGGGATCTTAAAAAATCTTGTCACCTGGTCCCCACCCAGACATGCTGATTTAATTGGTACGAGGGTGGGACTTTAAAAAGCTCACCACATTATTCTAATGCACAGTAAATTTGGGAACTACTGCCCTGTATAGTCGTTCTCACACCCAGTTACTCATGGGAATCACTTAGGAAGCTTCTTTACAAAAATGCAGATTTGGGGGTTCTACCTTAGACCTCAGCCACTGGGACCCAGGAGTCTTCACTTCTTTTAAGTCTCCAGATGAATGGAATATTGAGATCAATTCCCTGCCATGTGTGCAACTTGAAGTGGGCCTTTATGGCCAGATTACCAGTGGCTTCATACCAGTTTTTTTTAATGGCACCATGACATAACTTCCACCTATGTCTGACGGACAGCCAATCTATACCTTCTCTTCCTATCCATGTTCTGTGATCCAGACTCGTGTACATAAGATCCCAAAGATATTTGGCTGTCATGCCATGTGCACTTCAAATTCAACATGGCCAAAACTGAACTCATCAATTTTTAATTTTTTGGGTTTCTCTTCTCTGTCTCATCCAGGTGAACTTCACCCCTACCTATATAAGTATACAAGTCCCAAGCCTAGACACCATGTTTGACCCACACCCACAGCCAACAGCAACTAAGTCAGCTACACTAAACTGTATGCTATTGATTCTTTCTGCTTTACAGATGACAGCCTTCGTTCAGATCCATATTATCTCTCAACCAGAGTACTTTTAATAACCTAACTGGTCTTCTTGCCACGAATTTCCTGACTGCTAATCTCAGCTTTCTTCCAGTTCTTTACTGCTGCTTGAATGAACTTTCTAAAGTGCAAATATGATCTTATCACCACTCTGCTTAAAATCTTTTAGTGGCTTCACTTTGCCATTAGGATAAAATTCAAACTTTCAAGCATACAAAGTCCCATGAGTTTTGCCTCCAGCCTCATTCCTCCTGACAAAGCTTCCCTTTTATGTGAGTCACCTGGGGCCCCACTCCAGACCTACTAAATCAGATTCCCTGGAGGAAGAGGCTAGATATCCAATATTTAACAAGCCCTGGGTGATTCTTCTGATCACGCAAGATTGAGAAACATAACCCACAGACACACCCAGAAACATAGCCCACAGACACACCCCGAACACCTATCATTTTAGAAAGCCAAATAGCGTGAGGCTTCTTGAATAAACTACATGGTGTCATATCTTTACTGTCATTTGCCTGTGCCCTTTCAGCTGGCTCCCTTCTATTTTTCCCTCAGGATACCTTCATGGGATAGAGTTTGCTGACTCTTCCGGTACTACTCTCCTGGGCTCCTCTTTTGTATTTCTATAACACCCTGTGCCTTTCCCTGTTCCACTATTTACCACCTTGTCATTTTCTTGTCTAGCTTCCGTATTAGACTTTGAATTCCTTGATGGTAAACATACTGTCTTGTTTTTCTTTTTAATCCCCAGATTTCAGCACAATGTTAAGCATAATGACTATCTGTTGAACGTATTACTAGGAAATGAAAACGGAGGAGTCCCTTGTTAAATAAACAGGGTTGTCAAGAGCCTAGGTAGAATTAGCAATACAGACGAGTATCCAAATTTGAATTTAAGTCTGGAGGTCCCATATCAATAATTTAAAATACAAGTACGTGGGCTTCCCTGGTGGCGCAGTGGTTGAGAGTCTGCCTGCCGATGCAGGGGACACTTGTTCGTGTCCTGGTCCGAGAAGATCCCACATGCCGCGGAGCGGCTGGGCCCGTGAGCCATGGCCACTGAGCCTGCGCGTCCGGAGCCTGTGCTCCTCAACGGGAGAGGCCACAACAGTGAGAGGCCCGCGTACCAAAAAAAAAAAAAAAAAAAAAATACAAGTACGTAGAATCATAGTGTAAGTACAGCATAGGTCAAAGTTTTTAATTGCAGGTGATAGACACAGACACAGGCTGATTGGAACAGAAAAGGAATCTATTGAAAGGTTGTTGGAAAGCCCAGAGAATTTCCAGGAAGACTAAAATGCCAGGCTTTGAAAACAGGCAGGAACACAGGAAGGCTAAGCAGCTAGAATCACGGCCACGGCTGAACAATGGAGGCTGCAGCTCACCCACCTGTCTCCACCAGCACAAGGCACGATGCTGCAATCGATGCTGCTTCTAGTGACTGTTGCTGTGGCTGCTGTCGCTAAAATAAATTCTCCACTCACCCTGTTTCATTGCCTTACTCACCCCACTGAAGTCTCAGGCTGGTTCAAATGACTGGAAGAATGTACGTCTGGGTGTGTGTGAGATGGAGGTGCTGTGAGAGCACGCTCTGGACTTCTCAGCATCCATGTGCACATGGAACAGAGGATCATAGCTTGGAGAACTTCCCACATAAAGGCAGGAGTTCAGATCCTGGATAGCCAATTTAAAATAAAACTTTCTAATTTTATGTAATATTACAAAATGGTAAGAATTAATTAAAATCCTAGGGCCCTCTTAATTTCTGAGTAAAATAACAACATTCACTACATACTGTGATATCAGACTTGCAGAAGTCTTTAGGCAGCAAAAACCGCAGCATACTTCCTCCAGGACACTTGGAGAATGAATAGGAATCCAGAGGAGAAAGTTAGGTTCCAAATAAGGGGGATAGAGAGGAGAGTGGTGGGCTCAAAATTGGTACTGCAGGGTCAAAAGTTTGTAGCTGGGGAGATCAAATTGAAGCAAGGGGGTGAAAACAAACATAGGTTCTGAATGATTGCTTTACATGGGGAAGTATTCAAGGTTAATTGTTCGCTTCAAATTGTATTTCTTTGTTTTTATTTAAAGAAAGATTTTTTTTGTAAAAAGAATAGATGCTTTAAAATTTTTCAGCAATATTGAAAAATGCAAAAGAGAAAGTTGAAACAATCACTTCAAGTCCTACCCCCAAGAAATACCGTTAACACTAGGGAGGACATCATTCTAACCGTCGTTCCACACATGGTAGATGTGTAGAAAATATATACACATGTATACAGATGAAAGCATCTGGGCTGCCACATTGCACCACTCAAGATATCAACATTCATCCAGAATGCATGTGATAAGGATAATTGATTGGATGGATGGATGAATGGACTTTTGTTAAATGATCTCATTTTAAAAATAAAAATAATAGCTTTAATTTTCATTGAGAGAAAAAAATAAAGGAATTTGTGGACTTCAAATATGTTTCTTCATCACAAAATACATTATTTCCTTTTTTAAAAAAGACTCTCTTAGGTTAAAAACGAATTTGTTAAAAAATAAGAGATTGAAATTGTTGTGTTCCTTGTTTCAATCGAATGTTTTGGTTTTAGACAGTGTCAGTTGACTCACTGCTATGAAAGATGAGAACTGCAGCCCTCTTATGCTTGTTGTCTCATACCCCTCTCAATTTTGCCTTGTTTGAGTTGTTTTATTTTTATACTGTCAAGATTTATTACAGTTGTATTCTGTATTTTCTAGTAGTCTATTTGGAAATGGCTTAATTGCTCATGTGTTTGTTTTTTTATTTTTGCTACCACTTATCCATTTCCCAGTTTTAAATTTTGTGTGTGTGTGTGTGGTACGCGGGCCTCTCACTGTTGTGGCCTCTCCTATTGTGGAGCACAGGCTCCGGACGCGCAGGCTCAGCAGCCATGGCTCACGGGCCCAGCCGCTCCACGGCACATGGGATCTTCCCGGACTGGGGCACGAACCCGCGTCCCCTGCATCGGCAGGTGGACTCTCAACCACTGCGCCACCAGGGAAGCCCCCCAGTTTTTAATTTTGATTCATTTCTTAATCAGCTGGATTTTTGTCGTCAAATATATTTTACTTTACAAGAAAATCTCAGTGTGTTATATTCCCTGTGCTCTTTCTTTTTAAAGTATGTTTGTTTTCACTTACATGACACCGTGCCTGGGAAAATGTTCTTCGGTCCTACTTTCTTTACTTCAGAACTCTTTTTCACATTTCTCTATCATTTCTTTGGCATTGAGTACTGCTGTGGAAAAGAATGTGATGCCAACCTGTTTCTTTTTTTTCTTTTGTACGTGATTTGGTTTTTTGCCTCGATATTAGACTATTCATTTTTATACTTTCAAGTTCAACAAATAAATCAGAAGTTTCCCAGGGCTGAGACTTCCTTATGTAATTATTCTCATCAGAATTTGAGGTGTGATCATTGCTTTCCTTACTTTGGCAGTCCTGAGAAACAGTCTTCTAGCAAGTCTATAAAGCCAGGGAGTATGAATGCATTAAGAAGATTGCCAGATGGTATCTCTGATTCTGATTTTGTCTTCTAGGTCCATTGCTTTTGGGTTTTGTTCCTTCTCATGTTCCAGCAAGTCTTGTACCTCTTCTTGGGTGGCTTGGAGTGATTTCATGCACTCAGCAGTTGCTGGAAAGATGGTGAGGTAAGGAAGTAACAGGAGTAGAAATTGTTACTGTGGAGGAGAGTGCTTTTGGTGGAGAGTTGTAAAGAGTTCTGCACAGAGCAAGTGTGGTAGACCAGATATATTGTTAGGAAGATGAGTTTTGTAAGATTTCTTCTGCCTGGCTAATGGTCTGTGATTTGCTGTAGATAGATAGATACATACGGATGGAAGGGTTTGAACAGAATTTTCTTTCTAGAATAGATAGATGAAGTAGTTGACAGTCTGTGTAGGTAAAATACTTCTGCATTGTCCTCTCATGTAAAGATAATACATGTCATTTTGGTGAGGGCATATACTTCCACCAAGACAATTTTGTACCTTAGTAAGGAAAAGGAGAGCAGCCAATGATAAAAGACATGATGATGTTATCCCAGAGGTGCTTGGAGGGGGTTGTCAAGAGGACTTGAAACAATTATTCTGGACCGTTAAATCTACCCTGCATATATGCACATGACGTCAGTGTTTGTGTTTTGGATGTTAATATGCCAAAGGTACAGTCATCAGAAATTCCAGAAGATTATTTTAAATGTTTTTAGTGGGCCACAGTGACCCCAGATGCAGAAGCACAGAATTTGTGGGTATGCATCTCATGCCAAGATATATATCAAATTGTTTTGGTTAAGAAGTCTCTCTCCTATCACTGGACCACACTGCTGGGAGCCCTGGATACTGACCAAGTGCTGGGCCTCTAGGCATTGGTTGACTTCCCTAGGATAGCCTTCCTTAACACTGACTGAGACTGAAAGATCAGGGTTTTTATATAGGAATATTTCTTGTGATGGGCTAGTATTGTGCCTACAGAGCAGTGTATCTGTGTGGCTGTCTGAGCTCTTATCTCTCATTAGCGACACAGATAGCAAAATGGAGCTCCGCTCCTCTGATGCAAGTAGAGTTCTCAAGATCACTCAGGTGAGATGCAAACCTATCAGGATGTTGAGCCTTTTTAATTTAGTGTACCACCAAACTGTCTTTGTCGGTAGTTTTTTTTTTTTTTTCCCTTCACTGGGGAGTTACCCTTAGCTAGAATGAGCTGCCTGATGAAGAGAAACAGATCAGCTGCAATGGAACCTTCTTTGGGCCCAGATGGCATTCACAAAGATATTAGAAAGTTAATTTAGATCAGAGATATAAGCTATAAGCCTATATTATGAAATCAGCCCACAGGCACATTTTCTTTGGCCAAGATGCTCTTTGCCTGCATGCAGTCATTTAAAAGATTTTTTTCAGTTAGTTCCCTATTTTCAAAACTTAGAAAATATCCCATAAAGCATCCAGATTTTTCTCTTTTCTTGTAAAATGAGAGAGATGACAATCACACCAAGTGTATATGTCCAATGGCAACACCAGATCCAAAGCTGCTAAGAAGAGCCGGGCAGCAGGCGTCCTCTTGACACAGGCCCGTGCGCTCCGCTTCACCAGGGTCCCGCCAGTTATCATCCTCCCGACACGGAGGCCAGCTGTTGGTTCCCATGTGCTGTCATACCTGAACTTTTGTTTTTCATATCGTAGAGTCAAGAGGAACATTTCCTACCAGAAGTGGAAATGTACAAGACAGAGGGCAGTGGATTTCTTCTTCTTGGCCTGCCTGACTCATTACCTGTTGGGAACCTCTGGGCATCTGAGTGTATGACTGTTGCTTTAGATGATAGAAGGGCAAGGTGGGTTGGGTAGGCCAAGATTAGGATACACGTAAACATGATGGTTAGTTTATAGAAAAGGGCCGCTCCTTCCACGTGACCAGCACTTACCTTTGTCATGTAGACTTATTGCTTAGGAGTAGGGATGGGACTGCTGGGGAAAGAAGTCAATGGTAATCAGGGACTATTGAATGTCCTTAATTTTTTTTTTTTTTTTTTTTTTTTTTTTGCGATACGTGGGCCTCTCACTGTTGTGGCCTCTCTCGTTGCGGAGCACAGGCTCCGGACGTGCAGGCTCAGCGGCCATGGCTCACGGGCCCAGCCGCTCCGCGGCATGTGGGATCTTCCCAGACCGGGGCACGAACCCGCATCCCCTGCATCAGCAGGCGGACTCTCAACCACTGCGCCACCAAGGAAGCCCCAAATGTCCTTAATTTTTGCAGTAACATATAGCTTTCTGACTTTTCTCCCTGAGTTTTATTATTATAAAATTATAATGTGATTTATTCAAGTCCTCTGCTTACTCTCCATGCCTGAACTACTGGGCCGATTAGCAGTTTGTGAGCCTAACCAATGACTCTAGGCTAAGCCTCCTTGTGAGCCATGGTTCTAAAATCATCTGAGTTTTATACCAGCCAGATGCTTTGCAGGTATGCAGCCATGCGGAATATTATCCTTGTATAAATACAAGTTGTCACCTTACTTTCCTTTGTCCAGCTTTCAAGTTTCTTATGCTCTTTAAAATCATTTCTACATTTATCTTGGAATGACTAATACATTCCCTTGGTTCAAATTCAGAAAGTAAAAAGGGTATACAGTGAAACGTCTTCCACCCACACCTGTCCCCCAATTATACAATGCTCCTCAATGAAGGAAAATAATGTTACCAGTTTCTAATTTATTAATCCAGAAATTGCTTATGCTAATATTTTTCAAACTGTGATCCACTGACCCCTGTGGGTTTCCAAGGTGCATTGAGGGTCTGTGAGATCAGAACTATTTTTATAATGATAATGAGGCACATTTGCCATGTTTACTGTTGACATTTTCCCCGGTGATGGAAAAGCAGTGGTGGATAAGACCACTGGCACCTTGACATGAGTCAAGACAGTAGCACTAAACTGTACTAGGAGTCATTGTATTCTTCCCTACCATGTATTCACAGCTAAAAACATTCAAATTTCACTTAAGAATGTCCTTGACGAAGCAGGGAAAAGCTAATAATTTTATTAAATCTTGACTCTTGAGTGCCTTTTTAATATTCTGTCTGATGCAAAGGGAAGTACACATGAAACACTTTCTCTGCATACCAAAGTACCAGGTTGTCTCAAGGGAATGCACTTGCATGGTCGTTTGAGTTGCAAACCCAAAGCTGCATTTTTCATGGAACACCATTTTTACTTGAGAGAATGACAGGCAAACTATGGTGATTCATGCAATTGTTTTGGAAACATTTTCTTACAAATGAACAAAATGTGCCAGTTAATTCAAGAAAAGCAAATGACAGTATAAGCCGCAAATTATAAAATTTGAGCTTTTAACTAAAAATTAGAATTTTGGAAAACTTGTATCCACCAGTGTGAGCTCAATAACTTCACAGTATCTAAAAACTTTTCTGATGAAATTGGTGGTGATACAGCAAATGCAATTTTTTGATGTTTGTTATAAAATGAGATGTGTTAGCCTTTAGAAGATATATATAACTCAATGGACCAATATTTCCCAAATGACCAATGCATGATCTTAAAAACTCATGCAGGGATAAAAGAAGTATTCAAAGTGCAAGGCAGACCAGTGGATTTTAATGTAACTGGGTATGAATAGCTCTTTGATAGTTTCAGACACTACATTGCAGTTAACCTTTAAAAAACTATTGTTGAGTTTTGGCGTAATAGCAAAGAAGAATAGCTACAATCATCTAAAAAGCCTTTTGAAATACTTCTGTTTTCCAACCTCTTAACTGTGTGAAACCATATTTTCTTCTTATACTTCAGCCAGAACAACATATCACAACAGATTGAATACAGAAGCAGATATGAGAATCCAAATGTCTTCTAGTAAGCCAGACATTCAAGAGATTTGCAAAAATATGCCACTCTTAACTTTTTATTTTGAAAAACCCAGCTATTTTTAATAAAAATATGATATTTCTGTTACCATGTAATGGGTTCATTATTGCTGTGTTTTCACATGATGGAAGGGGCAAGAGAGCTCCCCAGAGTCTCATTTTTAAGGTCACTAATCTCATTCGTGAGAGCTCTGCCCTCAGGACCTAATCACCTCCCTAAGGCCCCATCTCCTAATGCCATCATACTGGGGATCAACATATAACTTTTAGGGGGACACTAACATGCCATCTGTAGCAACATATATTAAATATACATGTATATATATATATATATATATATATATGTTCTTTATGTATTCTCCTGTTCTTATACAAAACATCCTATGCTCACTGATCCTGCACCTTGCTTTCTGAACTTAACAACATGTCTTCAGAATCATTCCATTATCAGGACATATAGATATTCTTTTTATGGCTACATGTTATCTCCTTGTAAGAATTTGCCATAATTTTAAAACCTAGTCTTATATTGATGAATTTTTAGTTATTTTGTTCTTAGAGATGATGCCACAATGAAAACCTTGTACCTATGTCATGCCACACACATGTGGGAAGCTCTGTAGGAGAGAGTAGAAATGCTGGCCAAATATTCAAGTGCATATGTAATTTTGATATATGTTACAAAACTTATAAGCTCATGCTTTTTTTTAACCAAAAAAGCAAGTAATCTTTAATAGTAATCTATTACAGCTTTATGAAAATAGAGAACATCAATGTTATATGTACATTGTGGTCAGGCGAGTATAGCAGAGTTGAATGGTATGTACATACATACATACATGTAATTTACAAGTTTTGGAGCAAAAATTGACTTTAAAAAATAAAAATTAAGAAAGCTATAAAATCTATTGTAATATATAAGGCATATTGTTGATTGTCCATAAATGTTCTATATCATGGATGTAATTTTGGAGAAGTTATAAGTTTTGGCATTTGTTTGGTCTATAGTTGGAATGATTTGTTCTTTTGCTGGAGGCCATGAAGCAGCTGGGACTGACTGCACCAATGAGCACAAGGTTGCAGCATTTGTAAATTCCAAGTTCACAGTGGCCAGTGAAGGAGATGGTGCTCGTCATTGCAGAAGCAAGATTTCAGAGCCTAGTGGAGATGAAGTCCAGGCAAAGACTGTTACAGAGAAGCAAGATAAGTTCTTGCCTAGATGTTGCAGGTAAGTGTGTATAGCTCATAGATTTGGGCTGGTAAGTGATATAATGAAGCATCTTTGTGTAGGAGGATTTTTTTTAATCTTAACATTTTCAAATAAATTTAAAGAAAGTCCTTCGTTACCTCCTCCCTGTCCCCAGATAAGCTTCACAATTTTTTGGTACTCATTGATCTTTGGCTGACTATCTGGTGTCCCATATTCTCCCATTTTATCTTCACATATCAACTTAAATGCCACCTCTTCCAGAAAACCTCACAAGGTTCCCTTAAAATCAACAAAATTATTTTCCTTCCTATTCCCAAAGCATCTTGTACTCTCTACAATATTTCTTTATTTTTGTACTTTTGCCACTAGTATTTCTCTAGAATATATTGTGATGTATTATAATTGCCCATTTATTGATAACATCTCCACTATATTTTACATCCTAAGGAGAGTGATGATATTTGTTTTATTTAATGTGTTTTACTCCCAGAACCTAGTATATTACCTGGCTTATAGTAGATACTCAATAAATATTTGTTCAATAAATAGAAGGACAAATTTAGCTGAAATATGGGCTCTTGATATATGGAAATTTTAATTTAAAAGTCCCCAGTATCCTAGCAACTACTTTAAACAGCCCTATTTTCACATCATTTGTTTTACTGTTTCATATAAAATTTCTAGCAAAACAAATACACATAGTATTTCTGGTATAGATATACTATGGTTTGATGTAATTTAGAATGCTATTTTCTCTTCTGTTTTCTGTACCTTCCCTAGTGATATTAGTGCTATTTGCCTTATTGGCCATCAGTGGCACCTTGGGCCTAAGAGAAAAAAATGGATTCTCCAAAAAGTAATAGGATAAATCACATAAGAAAAGTACAGTCAATAAGCTGGTATAATATAGACATTAATAGCCCAGTGAAAACATGCTTTAGATGATATTATTTAGTGTGAGATTATTTTCCTATATTTTGATCAAAATTGATTTATTTTCCTTGGTTTCTAAACTACCTTAGGTCAACCAGAGAAAGCAGAATCTCAAGATGTGGGGTAACATTACCATATTTTTAATTCTGAAAAGACTTCTTTTGTGTCTACTTACCTGAGCAAGGATCAAGTGAGGAGGAACTCATGAGAGGTTGGAGCTTCAGGAAGCTTCTTCCCCCTGTTCCCTGCCACCTCCTCACTTTCCTATAAGGCAAGATCCTATTCATTTTCTTTGATAAAACTTCTCTCATCCTTTCATTCCAGTTAGAATTCATTATTCCCTCTTCTGTGCACTCTTTTACTATTTTCCCACATGTATTCATACTTTTTTGACTGATCTTGTATCTTCTGACAGAAAATGGGTTTCTTGGGGGTCCATCTTGGGTTTTCTCATGCTGTCTAGCATGATGACTCACATATGATATTGTTCTAAAGATGTCAAATGCCTTAGTATCTCTGTAGTGACTTGCCCCCATTGTCTATTCAGACATGTGATGTAGAGAACGAGAGTATTCAGAAAAGGTGGAAAAAGCTAGACAAACTCTTAAAAATACAGAAAAGTTTTTGCAAGCACAAGAAGATTTAGTTGAAGGAAATAAAAATCATTTCAATAATACCATGAGTTAGCTTAAACACTGGCCATCAGCCTAGTTCAAAACTTGACATTAACATTTAGAAGTTTGTCATCTTGACCAATGACTTACATCTCTAAACCTTAGTTTATTCATCTGTAAAATGGGGATAATAAGAGTAGGTATCTGTGTTAGGTAGAATTATAAGCTGGCCCCCAAGTTTCCCCCCAGCTAGTGTGTATTCTTTGTCTAATCACCTCTGCTTGACTGTGGGGTGAATGTGTGGGATTTTACTCTAGTGATTAGATTATGTTACGTGACAAAAGAGAGGGATTTTTCAGATGTAATTAAGGTTTTAATCATCTGACTTTGAGTTAATCAAAAGGGTGATTATCCTGGGTGGACCTGACTTAATCAGGTAAGCCTTTTAAAGGAGGGTCCAGGGCCTCCCTGAAGGGAGACATTCAAAGTGAGAGAGATATTCAATGTTTGCTTCTTTAATCTTGCCAGGATTGAAGAAGCAAACTCTCCTGTTGTGAGAGGTCTATGGATGTGGCAAAGAACTGCAGGGGCCTCTGGAGTTGACGATAGGCAGCCTCAGCAGACAATCAGCAAGAAAAAGGGACTTCAGTCCTACAACCACAAGGAGAAGAATTCTGCCAACAACCACGTGAGCTCTGAAGAAACCTCCAAACCTCACATGAGAACTTAGCCCTGGCTGTCACCTTGACTGCAGCCTGTGAGACCCTGAGCTGAGGACCCAGTTTAGCTATGCCTGGAGCCCTGACCCATAGATACTGTGAGAGCATAAACGTGTGTATTTGTCAGCACCTAAGTGTGGTATACTTTGTTACACAGCAATAGAAACAAATATACTAACTTACGAGGCAGATTTTCAGGTTACCAACAACTGATTCTGGCTAAAATTAGATTTTTTTAAAAAGCAGAATTTATTAGAACAAAATTTAGTATGTCGAAAAGTTGAAGGAAAAGCTAAGTGATCAGACCTGGGGAAAAACAGGCACTGGGGCTACTCTGTGGATATTCAGGAATTTGGGGGAGTGCACTCTGAAATAACTCACGTACAGCCAGCTACTCTTGTCACTCGGCCCACGAATCAATAATCAACACTCCTGACAGAGTCTAAATGGCCTCATTTCCATCACCCACCCATTCCTTGGTGTTAGGAAGCGGTGGACTTGACAGGTACATGAGGCCACATGGAATGAGTCTGCAAGCTCCCTAAAGGGAAAGTTGGTGCTATCAATGAAAGAAGAGGAAAAGAATCTGGGGTAGTCACAAAAAAAGAAACCCACCTTGCTATCTCATAGCATTGCCAGAAGACTGAGATAATACAAGGAAAGTGCCTTGCACAGTTCTTAGCACACAGTAACCACTCAGTAAATTATTAGGCATAATTATTAAGCACCGGGGGACCTAAGTCTCATCTAGACAGTAAAACAGAGAACTCTGCTCCTGAAGATGAAAAGAGAAATCCCATCTTGATGAAGGGAAAATTTTCCTAGTACTCAAGAAAATAGCCTTAAGTGTCTGATGCTACCTGGATGATTTATAATTCAAGGGTTATCAGAAGATAGAAAGTTGTAGATTCCTAAGTGCTGTTTGTGCTGATTATTATTGCCATTACTCAAAACCAAACCAGCTGTCAGATGGACTCGTCCAAACTCCAGTGGGTCAGGAAGGGAAACCACCTGTTAGTGGCTATACCTCTTTTCACAAAACTCTCAATGATCGGTTCACAGTTCTGACAGTAAACATGCCAGACAGCGCCTAAGTCCATCCATCTATGTTTAAACCATGGCTTTAAATTTGAAATTTTAGAAAATTCATTCAAATGTGAGATGATAGCCCCTTTACTGAGGATCATAAATGGAATCCAGAACAGCTGTAAGTACCTGGTACTGAGTGATGTAGTTGTGTTACAGAGGCAGGGCTCTCCTTTGATCTTCGTGTTAGAGTATGTTATTGGTCAGTATGCCCCTCTTGAGGAAGGCCTGTCTATGAGATGGTGTCCTTTTCGGCCTGAAACATCACTGATGGCTGAATTTAACTTCCCTTCCATTCTGTTCTACTCCACAAGTATTTATTGAGCCCCCGTTATGTGCAATGAACTGTATTAAGTGCTATGATAGATTTAAAAAATGAATAGATAAGATAGAGCTCCTGACCTTAGGGCATTTTATTATCTCAAAAGAGAGACAAACGTTTACGAGGACCAGATATAATATAGAGCAGGATGGATGTGACAAGTGCTAAAATAGGTAGAGACAGAAGAAAGCTTTAAATTTCAAGTGTAATGACCTGGAGTTTTTCACGGTAGAGGCAGAATTTGAGGCCTTCTCAATTATATGCCCTTCTGGGACAGGTAGCACTTTATTATTTATCTGTTTGTTTGTTTGTATTCCAGGTGCCTAGCACAGTCCCTGGTACTTAATATATGTAACTTAAGATGAGTTAGGAAAAAATTTTAATTGAGGTAAAATATACATAACATAAAATTGACCATTTTAACCATTTTTAAATGTATGGAAAAAAATAAATAAATACAAATGGGCTTCCCTGGTGGTGCAGTGGTTGAGAGTCCGCCTGCCGATGCAGGGGACACGGGTTCGTGCCCTGGTCCGGGAAGATCCCACATGCCACGGAGAGGCTAGGCCCGTGAGCCATGGCCGCTGAGCCTGCGTGTCCAGAGCCTGTGCTCCGCAATGGGAGAGGCCACAACAGTGAGAGGCCCGCGTACCGCAAAAAAAAATTAAAAATAAATAAATAAATAAATAAATAAATGTACGGTTATGTGGCATTAAGTACATTTGCATTGTTGCCAAAAAACTGTCACCACTATCCATCTCCAAAACGTTTTTCATCTTACAAAACTGAAACTGTACCATTAAATGACAACTCCCAATTTTCCCCTCCCATAGTCCCTGACAACCATCATTCTGCTTTCAGTCTCTGTGGAATTTGATTCCTCTGGGTACCTCAGATAAGTGTAATCCTACGATATTTGTCCTTTTGTGACTGGCTGATTTCACTTAGCATAATGTCTTCAAGATTCACCCATATTATAGCATGTGTCAGAATTTCCTTCCTTTTATAAGGCTACATAATATTCCCATTGCACGTATACACCACATTTTGTTTATTCATCTGTTGATGGCCATTTGTGCTGTTTCCACCTTTTGGCTATTGTGAATATGCAGCTATAAACATGGATGTACAAATATCTGTTTGAGAGAGTTAGAAATTTCGATAGGTCAAGTGGGGACAGAGAATGGGCATTTCAAGCTTAGGAAATAGCATGAACAAAACCAAAGACAGGTGACAATGTATTGGGTTTGCTTGGCGTGGCTTATGCATGGGTTTGTGGGGTGTACTGGCTGAAGATAGAAAGGCCAGTTTGTTTCATTGCTTGAAAGGCACGAAATACCAGACCAATGAGATAAATTTTTTCTAAAGTTCTGAGGAACTATTTAGGGATTTGGAGCAGGGGAGTAATATTATTAACTCTGGACTCGAGGAGAATGATTGTCATGGCAAGGATGTAGTTAGAAACATAGGGTAATAAGCCTGGCAGGAGACCAGGCTGGGCAGTGGCAGAGGAAAT
This sequence comes from Mesoplodon bidens, assembly GCF_964165515.1. Classification (NCBI taxonomy): domain Eukaryota; kingdom Metazoa; phylum Chordata; class Mammalia; order Artiodactyla; family Ziphiidae; genus Mesoplodon; species Mesoplodon bidens. Next base: position 61,605,467 of record NC_138168.1, read on the forward strand.
AGTAAAAGGCAGGGAGGGATTAGAGGAGAGATATTATAGAGGAACAGTCAGTAGGATCTGGTGACCAACTGGATGCGGTGGCAGCAAGAGGAAGTTGTAGTTAAATCAGTGACTGAGAGCACTGGGACATTATAAACTGAGATGGAGAATGCAGAAGAAAGAAGCCATTCATTAAGCTCATGTGTTAGGCACCTTACATGCATTATCTCCTTTAATCTTGATAATGGCCAGCACAGGAGATATTCTTGGGCATGGAAAGAAACTCAGTGTAGGTAGATTAAGTTACTAATACCTAGTTAAGTAGTGGAAATGGGACCCCAACACAGATCTAACCCCAAAGCTTTTTCTTGTTTTAAACCACCACATTATTCCATTGTCTTCAAACATATAGAATATCCACGTGGATTTATAGCTCAAGAAAGTGGAAATGTAAGTCTGAAGCTCTGTAGAATGCTCATGAACAAAAATATGGTCCAGGAGTTCTTTACACAAAGATGAGTTCAAGTGATGCTGAGGGGGTACATGAGTTCCGTCAGGATAGAGTATAAAAACAGAAGGGAAGACCAGAACTTAACTCCAGAAGGACTCATGTTTATCAGGTGGGAGGAGAAAGAGGGACCAGGTCCAAGGGACAAGAGAACAGCCAGAAAAGTGAATTGACAAAGAGGTTACGTGAGAAGAGAGTTTCAAAGAAGGGATTAGTCAACACTTGTCAAGTGCTT